>NC_135788.1:93522517-96173767 GCF_051106095.1 Pogona vitticeps | reverse complement strand
CATTTGTTAAACATCACCTTAGCCACAAATTCTTTAGCCAAGGAAACCACTGTTCTTTCCTTCCTCATCACCATCTAGAGTTAGCCAAAGACCTTTTGCTGACAGAAGCTGAGCAGCCTCTACTCATCTAAATCCAGGTACATAGCATGTTAAAACAGCAAGTAAAAACAAAATTCACACAAACTCATTCTTCCCTCCCTCCCTTGCAGCAAAATAACAAATTAATAACAAATCTTTTGGTCCCTTTTATCACACCCTGAATCTGCTATCCAAGGATTCTGCTACCTCTGTCCAATGGTACAGCTGCCCCTGGCTTTGTTATCCTCGGCCATTCACTTGCTGCCTCTCTCAGGGCCATGGCTTTAACTAGGTCTGTGGCCCAGAGCACCCAATTTAGAGGGCCTGCCCTTTCCTGGCTAGAGTGGTCGCAAGACCAGATAGGCGGGGTATAAGTAGAATAAATAAATAAATAAATAAATAAATAAATAAATAAATAAATAAATAAATAAATAAATAAATAAATAAATAAATACATGTGGCAAAGGTATACCCAACCAGACACACAGAATTGGTACAGCAATCTATCCTATTTCAATAGGAACAGAGACCTGAACATGAGGATGGAAGGACACAGGAAAGGCAGTAGGCAGGCTGACTCAGTCCACATCTCCTGGGCCCCACACAAGGAGACTGGGCTCCAGGTGAGAATGTGAGTAAATGGGGGGGGGGAATGGGGGGCTACCAAGATAGGGAGATCAAGTGAGTGAGGGGTGGGTGAGCAGGTAGGCAAGTAAGGCAGGGAGGGCAAGCAATTCATATGTGCAGAACAGACTCCAAAACAGCACTAAAATACACAGATCTCTGGCAGAGGAGTAAAACAACTCTGTCACAGAAAAAAACCGAGAAAGTATTTCTTGTTTTATATGTACGCTGCTCAGAATAGTGCTGTGCATTAATGGAGGAGTTGATAAATGTCAGAAAAAAATAAAATAATAAATAAAGGTGCCAACAGCTCTAAAGAGGGTAGAATGGATTTATCTAAGTAGAAACAAATGTGGACACCATCATTTACTTCAAACCAAACTGTAGCAACAGTGATGATTAGAGATGAGGGTACTTGTGTACAAATATGAGCATCCCCTGGGGCCGGACTGTCCACTCACATGTCCGGTTGGCCAGCCACTCCTGGCAGAGGGGGGGTAGGATGAGTCTCCCTGCAAGGCTACCGAGTTGCTAGCCAAGTGGCGCTCCGGAGTGGAGCTCTGGATGTGTGAGTGGATGGTCCAGCCTCAGGGGCTGGACCTTTGTTAACTCCAGCTGTGCTGGGATATTCCTATACAAATATGAATACTCCAATCTCTCGGGGTGATCTATATGCCAGTCTGGACAGGCCCTCAGACACACCCTGCCATATCACATTCTGCTGTCCTCAGATACAGAAGAAAACTCTGTCCCATTGTCAGTGCTGAAGTAAAATTAAGGCATCATGATGAATCGTGGAGTCAGAGTTAAGGCCCTTAGAGAGAAGACATTAGACAGATAGGTAGGTATTTAGACTGTCCTTGGCCACAGATTATTAGCTTGCTTACGGAAGGAAGGAAGGAAGGAAGGAAGGAAGGAAGGAAGGAAGGAAGGAAGGAAGGAAGGAAGGAAGGAAGGAAGGAAGGAAGGAAGGAAGGAAGGAAGGAAGGAAGGAAGGAAGGAAGGAAGGAAGGAAGGAAGGAAGGAAAACAAAAATGGAAATTGAAGAAGGAATGGGTATAGAATAAATTCAGTTTTATTTCTCAATTCACCATCTGCTTTTAAACTCTTGAAGTCTTATCCAGAGGTGCATTAGAACAGCTCCAGTATTCTTTGAAATAAATAAATTAATAGCAGTGAACAAAACAAAATTGGCACAGAGCTTTGCAGCTAACGTCTTAAATCTGGTCAGCTTAGAGGGATCTCAAAGGAGCTGCTTCAGACAGGAAGTATGTTTACAAAATAAGAACAGCAGGTTGCCAGCATACAAACGGAAATGTATGTTGCCTTCTCAAGTTTCCCAGTCATCACTCCAAGCTACAGTATTAGGCATGTAACCACACAGAGAACAAAGTAATAACGTGACGAAGTCCTCTAGAAGCATTGTTTGGACACCATAGATCAGGATTGGGACTACCACCCTCATCTATTTTTAAGGTAAAATTATAAATCAGATAAATTTGCAAATCACCAAGACTTGGAGGTACAGTTGCCATGCCTGGTTATTTAAAGAAATGCAAATTGATCTATAATTCAATACATTAAAAAAATCACGGACTATCAGAAAGAAATACCTCATTTAATATTATCTTTTTAATTCCTCACTACATGATTTTATAAACTATGCTGAGGATTATGGTGTTACAATCATATTCCACCTTTTCTCCAAATGAGCTCAAAGTGGTATGTATGGCTTTTCTTCCCACTTCTCTCCTCATAACAACCCTGTGAGGTAGGTTAAACTGAGAGAGGGTGTTTGGCACATGGTCATCCAGTGAGTATGATGGCTCATCTGGGAATTAAATCTGGATCTGCCCAAATCTCAGTCCAGAACTCTAGTCCCAGCCATGTCACTGTGGCTTGCAATTTAACACACCAGAACCAAAATAGCTCCTAAGAGTAAGCAAATGTGCCCTTTATTTACAACCTCGCTGATTAAAACTGGCACCCCAGAGATTAATCAACTAAAGCTTTGGCACTGATTATACCAGTTAAAAGTTTGTAGCCCTGATAATTACAGGTATCAGGTGCTTAAAGAAATCTTGCATCAGTTAATCAGATTAAGTGCCCAACCCTGTGGGCATGAGAGGGAATGTTGCCAGCTACCCTGATCAACCTCAAAAACTACCAGTAACCCCCACAGGTCCTTTGCCCGTGAAGTCCCAATGAAGTTGGAGCCACCCCAATTGAGATGGAAGAAGTGAGAAAAATCTGACACCAGGATGTCTGCCACTTACCTTTTTAAGAGGCACAACCTGAACTGATCCCACTATTTGGTTTATTGAATTATACAAGACAGTACAGACGAACAAGCAACAGGAAATATGTTTATTGCTATTTCTAGTAGCCAGGATCGTATTTGCCAGACACGAGATGCAGCTGAGATTTAAACTGGGTGCAAATTAGGGTATCTGGGATCTTTCAAGGTCTTATTCTTTGGTTAAAAGCAGCTGCAGGAGCACAGCTTTACCACTAGTATGTAGTGCAGCTTCCCCTCCCCCCTTTCTATACAGTATAAAGGTGGCCACGTGTCTTCTTTTATGGAAGATAGTCCTCTTTTTCAAGGTATCCCCCAACTGAAAGGCTACCTAGTCCAAGACTGATTCAGGCAAAAAGAATCATAAAGAGGGAGATGAGAGACCTGAAATCTACCTACAGTTAACACCTGTAGATCAGATTCAGCAAGTCATAGTCTACTGTAACTGTACTATAGTTTTGTTAAATTACTTAAATTACTGATTTTTGTCCAAATGTACATACAGGTTAGCATGCACTATTATACAGTATCTAGATTGGTATCTTATTTTCTCCTCTTGTTGGTGACATGTAAACAGCCACTCTGCTCTGTGCTGTTTTGTTTCCATAAGCCCCTGCCCGATGCTATTTAGCCTGCAAGGGTACATGAAAGTATAGTATCAGTAGCTGCACAGCTAAGTGCAACATGCAAGAAAGGATTAATTTCAGCAAAAGGAAAGGGTTAACTTCCTTGCCCTGAGCCAACTTGAGCATTGGCAACTGTTTTTAAATCATAAGAAGGGAAATGCTGGGATATCCAGCCACAGATCTCTGTGTCAAATCTCATTTGATACTCAAGGACTCAGAACAAGAGTGACCAAGCAACATTTCGGAAGTTCTCATGATGCTATATTAATAGCATTTAAAGACCAATCTAAAAATTCTAGGAAAGATTAGATAGGTATGAGAAGCCTGAGCTCCAGCTAGAGGACTGAAAATAGGATTCCAAGAGATATTTACTAAATAAATCTAATTCCATTAACAGACATCAAGGTCACATTCCTATATGCATACACCTTGGAAGTCCTATACAAGGACTTCCCTGTGAGCTGTCACAAATTAGACAGAGGATTGTGTTGTTAACCTTCAATTCTGAGCCCATTTAATTGGGAGTAACTCCCCTTTGTCAACTTGACATTCATATATGTAAGAAGAATGTTCTAGACAGTGGTTCCCAATCTTGGGTAAACCAGATATTCTGGGACTGCAACTTCCAGATACCCCAGCCAGCACAGCTGGTGCTTGAAGGCTTCTAGGAATTGCAGTCCAAGAACACCTGCGTTACCCAAGGATGGGAACCACTGTTCTAGATACTTGTATAACTTGGGCAGAATATAGAATCAAGCTTTCAATGCAACTTAAAGTGCATCAATGTGGAGAAAACTGAACATTTGATATACCTGCAACAAAAATGCAACCTTCAGGAAAGATTTTCAGGATTTTGAATCATCATCACCATCTTCATCTTGGATGTCCCAACTTGTGTTGCTTGCAGTGAAGGACAAGATGGTGCACCCATCCTGGTTTGATGGACAGAAGTAAATAAGACTAAAATCTGAATCATGCTTTGATACAGATGTTGAGGTCATTGTTCTCTGCCACATGTGACGCAGCATGCCAGGTTACAAAGCACAGGACAGGCTCTGAGGTGTATATAATTGTGTCTTCCAACATAGGGGAAAAGCTAGGGCTCTGGATGATCAGTGACTCTCAATAATGTCCTCACTCTGCCTAAAGATATGGCTGTACATCATCATCATCACTGATTAGTAAATACAGGAGTAATGATTTCTGATTAGCCACATTTACGTACTGTAGAAACACCTACTTTCATTTAATGGAATAGATATATTTTCCCTTAGCAGATTTTGGAAATTACATAAAGGAGTCAGCCATGAAACAAAGAATAAAGAAAAAGGGAAGAAGAGAAAAGGATGATTATCTGGTCCCTTCTGAATGGATCCAGTGCATAGCCCCTCTTTGTTTTCTGTTCCATTCTATCGAGTTTTGGTGGATCCACAGCATGATGGAAGCAGAGGTTCACTTTGAAAAGACTGACTTTTCAGAAGGCGAGCTAAAACCCATCCTTTCACACACCATCACACTGTGACAAAACA
This sequence comes from Pogona vitticeps, assembly GCF_051106095.1. Classification (NCBI taxonomy): domain Eukaryota; kingdom Metazoa; phylum Chordata; class Lepidosauria; order Squamata; family Agamidae; genus Pogona; species Pogona vitticeps. The sequence continues at coordinate 96,168,614 of NC_135788.1, read as the reverse complement.
ACAAAGAGAACTAAGCAGTCTGTGTGGTGGGCTGCTTACTTCCTGAGCCAATGTTGCTGGGGGAACGTGACATGGCCCACAATAACCACTCAGAGACGACAAGCGGGAGATAGTACAAGCCCTTCACAACCTCCCACCCCACCTCCAATCCCACCTTCTCTCCCTGCTGCAAACACTGTACTCTGCAGGTGTCTGTCATAACCACCAGTCAATTATACAACACATTCTCCAGTTTTAAATCTTACAGGATGGTGCTATGAAAGTGGTTTGTATTGCATCCATCTCACAAACAGAGGAACTGAGGTCAAGAGACTTCCATCTTGTCCATAGCCAGACAGCAGATCCTTGATTAACCAGGGTCTTCAGTTCACACAAATATTAAGTCAGAACTGAGTTCTTCAGACCACACCAATACAGTGGACCCTCTACTTACGGAATTAATCCGTATTGGAACGGTGGCTGCAAGTCGAAAAGTCTGTAGGTCGAGTCTCCATTGACCTACAATGCATTGAAAACCGATTAATCCCATAACTGGCAGTTTTAATTCTATTTTTGTTCCATTTTGGTTTTTTTCTGGTCTGTAAGTCAATTCTCCGTCAGCATGTCGAATCTAAATTTTGCTGCTAGAGAAGTCTGTAACTCGAAAAGTCTGTAAATCCAGCCGTCTGTAAGTCGAGGGTCCACTGTACTTCCTATAAGACTGGTTTGCCAATAAGCCAGTCTCCCACAACAATTCCTAATCATAATTTCTCAACCCATTCATACAGAATTTAGATGAATAGCACCTGTTAGGAGAATGTACATGTTTGCATCATATTCCACAGGCCATTTGCACATTAAGCTGTACTGTACTGTGCAAGACTGGGTCAGGGTTCCCTCCCTCAAGCATGTACGGATGCCAAAGAGACTGAAAGCAAGTACTTAGTTTATCTGTTATTCCTGGCATCTGCTGGAGTGGGGGCTTGGAACCAATCCCTCGCAGATACGACGGTCCTACTGTACTGCTACATAATCAAATTAGTTATTAGTGTACTAGTTATGCATGCCAAAGACATGAATGTGGTTTTTTTAAAAGAAGTGCCTATTTTGTCTTTTGTTGATACTGTAGCTGTAATTAGGGTGATGTATTTTTATTCTGCCTATAAAGCACTTCCTTTTAAAAAAAATAATTAAAAAACTTTAAAGGCTAAACTCATGCAAGATCGTGCTGATCAATGATCAGAAAGAACTCATGTCTCTTTAATTTTCTGTGAAAAAGCAGTGGGGAAGGGGGGTGATTAGGATAATGGCACTGGAAGAAGAGACTAAACCCCGTTCCTCTGCCACTATTGCTAGACTATTTCTTTTTTATTAGAGGCAGAAGAGCCTATAATGGAGCGAGGGTCATCTTGTCCAATTTGGCCCCAAGAACACCAGGCTTTTAGTCACTGCTGAGTCTTCCTTGTGCACCCCTTAGTTTTTACATGTTTTGTGAAAGAATAAAACAATAAGCATTCACAAATCTAATTTGCAACACTATTTTTTCTTGCTGCGTTTAAGCCATTAAACCTCAAACATTTGGCAGAACTATTCCGATATTTGGCGGAATGCCTCCTCCTACCTAGATTTTCTCATATCACTTGCTCCAGCCAGGAGGGGTGGCTGAGGAGCCTGATGCCGAGGGAGGTTCAGAAAGAAAAAACAAGAAACTGGGCCTTCTCGGCAGTGGCTCCCCGTCTTCGGGATAATCTCCTCTCCGAGATCCGCTTGGCCCTTTCACTGGGAATTTTCAAAAGCCAACTTAAAACCTGGCTATTCTCTTTCCTCCATCTTGAATGACTGTTTATTGTTGAGATATTGTTACAGTGGTGCCTCGCTTGACGACATTAATTTGTTCTAGCGAAATCGCTGTAGAGCGAAAACGTCATAAAGCAAAATAAAACAGCTTGCCATAACATCAGGAAAAAGATTTTGTAATACAAAAGATTTCCAGATGATTTAGCACAACAATATCCATGTAAACATTGCAGAATAACTATGTACTAAGATGGCTCAGTGAGTTAGAGATCTGGTTGGGAGTTTGATTCCCCACTGTGCCTCCTGGGAGAAAAAACAGCCTGTGTGGCCTTGGGCAAGCTTCACAGTCTCAAGGTGACCCCAGAAGAAGAGAATAGTGCACACTTACGAGTACTCTCTACCTATAAAACCCTGAAACGTGTTGCTATAAGTTGGAATCAAGTGGAAGGCACATCATTATTGTAATTAAAAAAGCAACTGATAATCCACACTTTTTTCACCTTTTTTCAAAAAGTGAAAGAAAGAAAAACATTTTTTCTAAAGCTGGACCAGGTCCATCTATAAACTCTGAAAAATATCCCGCCCTCATGGTCTCTTCATCCTTTCAGTACCATTACTAAGAGCTGGGACCCCACCCATCAATATTAGGATGAAATGGCACAAAAAAAATTATCGGGGGGGGGCAATTTCCAATTTATTTTTAATTCATGCACTTTGCACATCATATCACTTTATGACAATTAATTCCAAAGGATGATAAGGAATGTCACCCGGTTAAAGACATATCAGCTGAGGAACTATATCATTTGTAAGAAATTTCACAATCAATCAATCAATCATTCCCTCCACGTAATTATTAAAGGCAGAAGCATGGTGTCCTCTTTTCATCTGGTCACCCTACAGGTCAGGTTCTGTGAACGGAAGAAAAGAGGAGGACTTTTTTCTTGTTGGCTTTGTCTGGTGGTGGTGATGGGGATGCTTTGTAGGAATGGGGCTTTCATTTCTTTTGGACTACAACGCCCAGAATGGAGCAAGAATTTCCTAGGCAGAACCCAGGGAAATGCAGCCCCTAAGTAAGAGCTTTTCTCACCTCCATGTGGCCTTCCACCATCATTACACTGAGGTTTCGAGAAGACAAAGTGGTACCTAGGAGTGATGCAAGGTTCACGTGATCATGGGATGATTAGTTCTTTGACAAGCTCCCTCATGAGAGCCTAATAGAGCCATATAAGATTACCTGCTCAATGATCCCTTGAGACTTCAATTAATCCTTGCCATACCCAGGTGTAAGAAGTCATATTTTATCAAACACTGGTTCTGAATGCACTAATTCAGCTACCAAATCCACAGAGCATTTGTTTTCAGCAAAACTAATTTGCATTGTTCCTAGAAGTGCTTCCTTTGGTTCATGTGAATTCACCATTTTCTGTTGAAAGTATTGCATCCTCATCATTTTTATTAACAGCAAACTTCCTGAGAAGAAATTAATCATCCCCATGCCATACCAACCCCCCATCCTGTTGAGCCTCACTATATCACTCATTATATCAGGTTATTTACTATCAGTATTTTTTTCACAGTAAAAAGCTTCAGAAGTGTTTTCTTGTATGGATGATGCCAAAAATTCAAAGTGCTATGCAGCTCTCTTCCTCCCGTTTTAGCTTTGCAACAGTCCTCTAAGGTAGTCAGAGTAGGAATGAGAAATAAAGCAATTTGGCCAAGGGGAGCTTCATAGACAGATGAGAAATGTACGGTAAACCTGTGCCTTCTCTAATCTTAGTCTGATGCTTCTTTTTATTTGTAGCAGGGTGTTCCACAATTTAAAATTATGGATGTATATGAAATATAGGTAACATTAAAAAAAACAAATTAAAATGTTAAAACAATTAGATTATTTTTGACAAGGAGTAGGCAACGTCAATAGTATTGTCTAAGTCATTTGTTTGATCTTCTTTTGTACACAAAAGAAGGGGGCATAATTTGCATGCACATAAGTGGTGTGTTGATTGAATTCCTCCAGGAAAATTTATCCTGTATCCAAGTAACCCTAATTTATTGTAATCACATTACAATGTGGTATTCCTAATTTTAAAAATACTTTTATCTTTACTTGGGGAGAGGGGAACTCTTAACTTGAATAAGAGTGGCATAAAACTTCTATCAAAATGTTTCCCAAAATGTATAAAATGCTCATCAGTTTCCAAAAGTAATCTGAAAACATTGCACTTCAGACTGATAAACTCCCCTCTCATTCATTAACTTGTTTGTTTGTTTGTTTGAGAAATCCCCCACCTTTCTTTCAGAAACCAAGCCACAAGGCTTGGAAAGTTTTGCAGTGTGACTTGTTCAGCCTTCAAGTACCAAAAAGGTCACTCATTGCAGGTAACTATTTCTTCTAAGCTCTGCAAAGTAGTGATGGTTCTGGGATGTCGTTTTCCATGCCTTTTCGTGGTGACACATGAGCTATACTAAGGAATTCTGGTGCGCCTTACAGAGCAACCCCTTGGTCTTATTTTATTCTGCCTGTAGTACCATAGCTCCTGCCATAGATTCAAAAAGGTATGGGTACGAGACACGGTTGCCGTAGACATGGGTAAGGGTCAGGTTAGTTTGTGATCACCCGACCACTGTGTGGTCCAAACTGCAGAATAAAGCACCATCTGATTTCACCCTGACTTTAACAATAGTGACAATGAGGCTTGGGGGGCGTCATTTCCCCCTAGACATTTTTAATTTTAAAATTTACACTAGAGTAGGTGTCGCTTTGGGAGAAGGAAGCTGGTCGGTGCTGTTGCATGAGATTATTTTAAAGGTAGGTTAAAATGTAATGTGTTCACTAATTAGCAAAGGGCTGAAACGGCACCAATCATCAAAACAAAACAAAAAAATGAAATTAATGTTTACGTTTGCATTAAAATGCTTTTCAGTTTAGTGCTATTGAGCAGAAGTTTTAATTGGTTTTTTTTTTAAAAAAAGATATTCTCAAAAAGGCATTTCAGTTCTAACTGATGATTGTTCTAAAAATAAACGTACAGATAAAATGGCACTGACAGAAGATGATAGTATGATGAAGCATAGATGCATGAGAGGACACAATGGCATACAGCAGAATCATGCCTGGGAACCCCTCCACCCTCAAAAAATAAAAACAAAAACACCAGAGGAACACTGAATACTTCCAGAGACTGCACAACTGTTCTGTTCACCACATGCACCAGAATAAGGGAAGTGGGAGGAGGAACACAAGACAGCATTACATAGATGTCCCATTAAAAGGGAGTGAACAAAGTTCTACAGTAAATTTAGTATTGTAGAAAACCAGTATGATATAGTATTTAAACTGCTGAAATCCAGGTTCAACTATCCACTGAGCCATGAAATTCATAGGCTGATCTTGGTCCAGTTGCTTCTGTTTGGCCTGACCTACCTTACAAGAGTGTTGTTGGGATTAAGTGGCAGAAGAGGAGAGCCTTACGTGAGCTCACTAGAGGAAACGTAGAATAAGAATGTTGGCCAGAATCCTGTTGCTTACATATCCTGTTGTAAACACAACAGCATAGATCACACCAGCAAGTTGCTGCTACTGAAGAAGCCGCTGCTTGCATCCTATGTTTTGTATCAAATCACACAACTTGTGGGCGATGAGGACAACAAGGAGTGGCTTTCCAAGTAATCTCAGTTGGTTGGTGTGATCTTATACTCTTGCACTTGAGCCAGCATACCAAAGCAACAGCCTGCTGGCCGTACCAATATCAATACCTAAATCAGCTGAACTGATCTTATTCTGTTAAGCCACCCTTGTTCTGTTGCCTCTTTGTGTCACATTTTATATTGAAAGCTCCTCGGGAAAGCGATATGTCTGCTTGCTGGTACCTTGCAATATGGGATTATATAAATTATACCAACAAAAATTACATTTATTTATTCTCTCCCTCAGGACAATGCCAATAGTATTGTCATACTAGCAGAGAGAAGCAGAATCAGTACTATGTCCAAGCAATAAAGTTTTGGACATGTCCACTATGGAGGCTCAAGCTGAAGATTACTTGTATGAAAGTAAGGAGTAAACCCAGCTGAACTGCAGTGTTCATTTTCCCAGGCAATCACGTGCTCCTTGATCCCTCACTAGAAGAGACAGCTGATTCCATACTTAGAAGCAGCGCACCCTTAAAAGCAAAAGACTGTTTATTCTAACAAGATTTGGCATATTAACTTTCTTTCTCTTTTTAATTGGTCATCTAGAAATAGCATGGCTTTGTTTACATGCCTGATGCTTCAGCTGCTTTGTAAAAAAGGTACATTGCGTGGAGGCGCAACATAAGAGGAGAAAATGCACGTTTGCTTTAACCTATGGTATGGCCTCTGGCAAGCATGGTAACAGGGGAAGAACCAGCAGATCTCAAACCAACTGCTGTCCATATTGGCTGTGAGGTTCTGGAGTTGTAATCCAAAATGACAAATGTTTCACACCTCACCCCTTGTCCTGGAATCTCAGACCTGCAACAACTGGTGGTAAGCTTTCTGCCAATGAAGCTGCCTTTGGACATGGCATGGAGTTCCTCTCCACTGGCCAAGTTCAATAAAAATGCACATCTAGGAGACTGCAAGGTCCTCTGATGAAACAGAAATGTAGTATTCGTCAGAGTGGTGAATCTGTTGCATTATCACCGGCAAGTGGTACTGACATAAAATCTAGGCACATACAAAAACGTGGATCCATGCTAGTTTTCTAAATGGAATAATTATTTAATTTTAATTGTTCAGTTACTTACTCATTTATTGGCATTGAACTGCCATGTATAAGCCCTTCTTTGCAGTTGAAATTGTACCATGTGGACACATTTTTATCTGTAAGAATCTCCTTTAAAAACACTCCAGCTTCTCAAATCTTTAATTATACTTGACCTAATCCTAATCTCAGTGTGGCTCCATACCCTTGGAGCCAAGGGTATACATTTTTTAGGACCACAATTCCCATAATCCCCAAGTTAGAATGACCACTGAGGAAGTTTAGGAACTGTAACTGGGGGGGGGGGATCTTTTTCAAGTGCTCCAAGGAATATCTTCCTAGTTACTCTCTCTCTCCTGTTAACCTCCTTTCTAGGCTTTCATTGAACTGGACCTGTGCTCCAGAAACTGTTCTGAATGACATGATTCATCCATACAGTGTATGAATAAAACAGAGCTCCTATGCAAATACTTTGGCCATCTCATGAGAAGAGAAGACTCCTTGGAAAAGACCTTGATGTTAGGAAAGTGTGAGGGCAAGAGAAGAAGGGGCTGACAGACGATGAGATGGTTGGACAGTGTCATCGAAGTGATCAACATGAATTTGACACAACTCCAGGAGGCAGTGGAAGACAGGAGGGCCTGGCGTGCTCTGGTCCATGGGATCACAAAGAATCGGACACGACTAAACGACGACAATGCAAGTGCTGAGCGCATTTCCATTGCCAGCTACATCTGGAATTGCAAGGTGGGGGGAAAAAATTGGCTTGTGGTTTCCAGATCATACCCATGGCACAGCTGTCATGATGGTATAGACTCTGGTTCTTCCCGTCTTTGTTTAACATCAAGAATTAAACTGCTTCCCTGACAATGGAAGTACAGCTGCCTGCTGACAACATCCGGGATTTGGAAAAAGCCACATGGACAAGTTTCCCAACCCCCTTTTCTCTCTTCCTAAGGTTAGGAATTTTTGTCCACATTTGAAGGAGGCCATTTAAAGAACATGGGTGTTGACAGCTTCCCCGGAGGGAGGAAAAGCTGGCACTGTGTGCCAATAGCCCCTCTGAGAAAGGAAGGTGCAGTGGAGAAAAATTAACAGATATAAACACTCCCCGGGGGTGTGAGAAAGACACAGCCAAGATTTGCATAGAAGAGACATTAATTTGAGGCTCAGGAAAGTGGCAGACAAGCAGGAAGGGAAGGAGGGAGAGGGAGACATTTCTGGACAGGCAGTACAGCAACACACCCATGACAGTCAACGTGTTCTGTGCTCCCTGGGCCCCCTTGGAAGGATATCATGAGCCAGAGGGAGGCAGCCAATTTGCATATTCAGCATCATCACGTATTGTTTGCCTGGACTTCCAGAACTGCCCTGACACAGTGTTGTGGGGACAAAGAACCTTGGCTCACGTTGGGCATATAGGTAAAGGTAAAGGTTCCCCTTGACATTTAGTCCAGTTGTATCCAACTCTAGGGCGCGGTGCTCATCCCCGTTTCCAAGCCATAGAGCCAGCGTTTGTCCAAAGACAGTTTCTATGGTCACGTGGCCAGCACGACTAGACAAGGAATGCCGTTACCTTCCCACCAAGATGGTACCTATTTATCTACTCGGATTTTGCATGCTTTGAAACTGCTAGGTTGGCAGGAGCTGGGACAAGCTACGGGAGCTCACTCCATCATGTGGATTCGATCTTACGATTGGTTGGTCTTCCGACCTTGAAGCACAGAAGCTTCTGTGGTTTAACGCAGCGCCACCATGTCCCTTACTTGCCATATACTGGTAAGCAACTGGTTTGCTACTTCTTGCTTGCCCCAAAGAATCCTGGGTATCGTAGTTCCATGCAAGCACCACTGCAACTTCTTCAGTCCTATTTTATAAGCTTGAAATATCATGTTCAAAAACGACCAGCCATGATGCCATATAATTAATTTACGGCAATGATTTAAATATTATTTCTATATGATGTGGTGATGTGATGGCCAGGGCAAGGGGGTTAGATAGCTTTTTCACACATTACAAGATAGAAAGGTGGTTAGAAGGATCAGTGCAGCCATGACCTTTCAATAACAATTCGTTAGGAATTTGGATAACGTAAAAGGGAAACCCCAGATTTAGAGGCAGCGTACCTCTGATTCCTTCAGTTGTGGCACCCACCTAGCAGCACTCATCTCCTCAAGGAATGCAACAAGCTATATTAACCTGTATAAACACCAATGTATATTATTATATACACCTTTACGTACACATTTACGTCTACGTTGGCTTGGGCACGTCGTGAGAATGGCTGATGGTCGGATTCCAAAGGATCTTCTGTATGGAGAATTAGTGCAGGGAAATCGCCCCAGAGGGAGACCACAGCTGCGATACAAGGATATCTGCAAGTGGGATCTGAAGGCCTTAGGAATAGACCTCAACAGATGGGAAACCCTGACATCTGACCGTTCAGCCTGGAGGCAGGCAGTGCATCACGGCCTCTCCCAATTTGAAGAGACCCTTGTCCATCAGGCTGAGGTAAAGAGGAAGTCACAAAAGCAGCAAAAGCAGGGAGTTGGACAGGGGACAGATTGGATTTGTCTTCAGTGTGGAAGAGATTGTCACTCTCAAATTGGCCTCTTCAGCCACACTAGACGCTGTTCCAAGTCCTCCATAGAGCATGTCACCATAGTCTTTCGAGACTGAAGGATGCCTAACCAACGTACACCAGTAAGTTGTTGCAGTAATGGCCATTACCATTTTGCTGGAACAAAACCGAAGAATGTGGAGCTCATGTCCCACAAGGAAAATTTAACATGTTACTCATGTTAGTATGCTCTTCTGTCCATCTGGTTCCCTTTCTTTATTATGAAGGGATCATAAAAGCAGCACGCTGTGCCACTTGCCACTCCTCGTGTGTGTGTGTGTGTGTGTGTGTGTGTGTGTGTGTGTGTGTGTGTGTGTGTGTGTGTGTGTGTGTGTGTGTGTGTGTGTGTGTGTGTGTGTGTGTGTGTGTGTGTGGTATGTATGAGTGACCTAAGAAAAAAGAAAACCAAAAAAAAAATCCACCATTGGTTGCTTCGTCTATATCATGAGCTATTCCTCATTGTCCACACACTTTCAGTAAGTGAGGAGTTACACAGTATGCCACGTTGGTCATCCCTCCATAGTAAGGAAAGATTATACTAACAGAATGTGTTACTAACATTCTTAAGTCCAATACATACATTTCAGGAGAATGTCAAAAGCATACGGGTAGCAGATTGGGCTCATTGGATTTTAAAGCCCTCGTTGATGCATGCTTGCTTTACTGGATGTCGTTTACACTTATACGTTTCAATGACTAAATGTCACATCACATATTTTTCATTGGGAAGTGACTCATAAATAAATTTCCAGCTGTTGGGGATGTGGGGAAGGGGGAGAAAAAGGCAGAAGGCATTAACCTATAGGAATGACAATGTGTTATTTTACCTGTGATGAAATTAAAATAAAAAGGTAGAAAACTCAATGCCCAATGTGTTTTGAGATGTTTTTTTTCTTTATGGACAATTATGCAAATATAAAGTGTATATGCATAATATTTTCTGCTATGATAGCCAAATGGTATTCTAAATCTTACAATCAGGATGTCTTGCCACAATTTTTTTTATTTTCAAACTTTCCTAAATGTCCAACAGAGCTTGGAAGTACAGTAATTAGTTATAACTAACATAGCTATCTGTAACTAGGGTTGTTTTGTATTGGGTTTTTTTTGTGTGTGTTAAAGTGGAACAGAACCAATAGTCCCAATTTTATTTTTAACTGTAATGAAAACACTATGTTACCCAAGTACAGTATAACAAATAACATAGTTACTTTTTAATGCTATTTTTCAAAGGAATTTTAATGCATCATTATACACATGCTGGCAAGAATGTTGCATATGCCATGCCATTCTGTTATTAATGCTAAACTGCAAGAGAAATAGTGTTTTGGTTTTGCCTTTCGCTTTAAAAGAAGCATGCTCAAGGTGTAATGTCAAAAGTGGCCACTAGAAGGAACTAGAAGAGTATCCCTTGTTTTTCTTTCCTGCCCTGTTAGTACCACACAATTCAGTAACACAGTTCAATACAATGAATAATTTCCAATACAAGGATAAGTAGTGCAGCCTGGGCGCCAAAATGAGTAGCACGACAAGTTCCTATTAAAATTTAATATTGCAGGTTTGCAACTGCTACCATTTGTGAACCAAGACAGAGGGTTTTTTGGTCTACTATTCCAAGAATTAGGCTGCTAGCCCAGCCACTGGTAGTATGATTCTGATAACTGCCTCTGAGAAAAGTAATTTCCAGTTTGGCCTGGGACAGGTCTGCCTTGCATGAAGAAGGGGAAGCAAAATTGGGAATGCGCTCTGCCTGCGTTGATTGATCTTCCTATGGAACCAAAAGGTGTTTGAGAAACATGGCGTTATCTCAGAAAAGCAGTGATTCTCCTTTTGGGGATTCTTGAGAACTGTCAGGTCACTTCAGAGGGAGGTATAGTTTATCAATTCAGGAAGCTGCAAGAATGGTTTGTTTTGTGAAGGGGAACTGTATCAAGCACCAAAACAAAGCAAAAAAAAAAAAAAAAAGAACCCTTGAATGAGCCCCCACTTCCCCTCCCCTCCCCCAGTATAGAGTACAGCCTCTCCCCTCCCCCCGTTTTCATTGGGTCCCTGTGCGTGCCACTGGGCAACAGAGTACGCCAAGGTGGTGGCTCCATCTGCTCTTTCTTATCACATCTTCTGTGCTTGGAGAAAGCAAAGTCCACAGGCTGCAAACTGGGAGGATGAGGCAGAAAACCAGGGCTAGGAGGCTTCAGAGTATATGCCTTCTCTGAGGGCTTCGGCCACTGCAGAGGCCGGGTGATGCTAATGAAATCCCTTGCCTGGGACCTTTTGACAACAGTATTCATTCTACAGGGAAGTTCTATAAACTTACCTGGGCCTGGCTCCTCCACTCCTCCCTCTAGCAGTTGCTTTATGCCTCCAGGGGGTCCTTTCCCATCTTTTAAGAAGTGTGAGCTTCCATGTTCTATCTTGGTCAATGGATCTTTTTCCATTTCCCTTAACAATATTGCAGCCTGCTGTGAGCGTCTGGACACAGAGCAAGCTAATAACCAAAATCGTTTAATTGAGAAATACATCAACTCCGAGACGCCACACATCACAGACCTTGCAGTGGGAAGTATATTTTGCCCACCTGGGAAGCTACAAGAGTGAGGGTTTCTTTTTTGTTTGTTTGTTTTAAGGGAACTATATCAAGCATTGAAAAAGGAGGTGGGGGAAACATAGAGGCTTGCAACAGAATCTGTCCTCTTAAGAAATTTGGAAATGTTGCTTTTTTGGACTACAGTTTCCAGAATTCCCCAGCCCTGGAGCATTCTGGGAGATATGATCCAAAAAAGTAATGTTTCCAGGTCTGTCTCTTGGGGATCGCAAAGTGGAATCCCCAAAAAAGGAACAGGAAAAATAGGGGGGGGGGAGAGTTCTGTTTTAGACATATCTTTGGACATTTTTACATTTTTGCTGTCTGTTTCAGAATCGAATTCTCTGTATTGGTATCTCTTTTCTTCCTCCCTTTCCCTGATCGAGGTGGTATGTCACTGAACTGCCTGAAGCACATGGCATAGGAGTTGTGTGTGTGTGTGTGTGTTGGAGGGTGTCTTTTTCTCTGATTGCAAACCCTTGAAGGTTGCAAGGAAATGAAGCGGCTTTAATACATTTAGACTTTCAACACATTAGGAGCAGGTTGGTTACAGCATCAAAGTGACACTCTCTGTCTGGGGCTTGAGAGATAGGAAAGAAAAGGAGGATGGGAGAAAGAGGGGAAAAGCAAGAGACTGCCCTATGAATAGTGTGAGAATGAAACAAAGGAGGAGAAAGAAGTATACAGGATTGTGCTTGTATATAGTGTAGAACTTTTGATTCAAAAATGAAAATTGCATATCATACTCACATGCAAGAAATATTGTGTACTGTATGTTGTACTTAAAAATAAAGTTCCATCCAGGACAAAATTGTACTGAATTTTGGAGTAGTTTACCTTTGGAGTTCTTTCTGATTCTGTGATTCTAAGAGTCTGTGATTTTAGTCTGTTGAAATCTTAAGAATCCCGTGGCATCATAAAGACCACAAAGTTTTATTTCGCATACATGTTAACAAACTACAACCTACTTCATCGGATTCATATGATATAATAGGTTACTGAGATCTCGGCCTCTCTTTTACCATCCTATTTGCCATCCTTTTCATCATCCTTTTACCACCTTCACTGCCATCTGTTTTAATTTATCTTGCTGGTTATTATACTTGTTTGATTGTATGTATTATTATTATTTTATCGTGTCTTGATATTATGCTGTTTATTTTGTTGTTAGTCGCCCAGAGTGACCTGCTTGCCAGATGGTGCGGGATATAAATCCAATAAATAAAGAAATAAACAAACAAACAAACAAACAAATATAGCCACTTAACCATGTACTGTATATCATCTGCCTCAAAAGCCCATTGACTCTTTGACTGCCTACCTGCCTCTACTAGATTAAAATCAAGGGAGAAGAAACAGAACATCTGTGATTCCAGAAGAAAGAGCAAAGAATGACCAAAGGAATAGAACTCCAGGAACATCTAGTCCTTTGGTCACACGGAAAATTGGGTAACGTGAAAGGCTACAGACTGAAGCTGGCAGAATGAACATGAACCTAAGAAAATGGGGATTTCACACTGACCATCGTTTTTGAGTGCAAAGAAAACCAAACAATGGCACAGCTATGTCAGTGTTTTTTATGCCCTCCACATGTGCTATGAAAGATTTTATGCTCGTTGCCCCATATGCTCTGGATGTTACCCGTTATTGTCTAATATATTTATTAATTGTACTGTGGGATTTCTGACATGAACAAAGAAAGAATCCATGATAGGATGGGCTGCAGTCTACCAAACCTGATGCTAATTTTTTTAAAAAATTGTCTTGAAGGTACCACAAGACTCTTGATTGTTTCTGGCACAACAGGCTCAGGTGTATCTACCTCCATCCAGGATGAACAGAAATCAATAGGGTTTTTTAAAAAAAATAGATTTAAATCATGATTGCAATTTAAATCATGACTTAAATTTTAAAAATTACGTACTTTTAAAAAAAAAATTAAATCAACAAAAATTCCAATTAAAAAATTTAAAGTTTAAATTAAATTTAAACTGCCTTCATCTTAGCAGTCTTTAATGGTGCTGCTTATTTTATATGTTCGGCATTCTTTTTTTGCTGCATTTTTTTCATGATTTTATTATGTACTATCTCTAGTCATCATGTCCTTGTTTCTACACTGCCCAGAGAACACTGTTACTGGGTGATTTTAAAGTGCAATATTGAAATGTAAATGAATAAAAACAAGAAATGCAGAGACAGCAGGGAGAGAAGAAAGGTTTAAGAACAAAAGCAAAAAGATCATAATGAAGAATATAACATGATGTTTAAAATGCCTAATTGACTCATGTACCAAAACTTAATTTAATTTGTCACCCTTTTCAACAGCTGCCAGCAAAATATCTCTGGCAGGTTCAGAAGCAGGCCTCCTTCTCCGTCACCTCCATGTCCATCTTGCAGCCATCAGGGTTCAATATCATCCTATCTCTGGATACAGGAATTCTGTTATAGGCATTATGGTTCGTTAACAGATACAGATAGATCCACTGTTCCATGAATTTATCTGAAATGCCAACTATGGAAGATCACTACACTGTCTAACAAGAACAGAGGGAAAGCGATAGAACAAAAAAGAAAAGGCCCATCAAAATGAAAGAGCAGAAAAACGAAAACAGCATAATTAGGCGCAAATGGGGAAAAAAAACTGTGATGCAAAGAAAAGGTGGGGGGAAGACAAGTGAAAAAGAAATGAAAGAAAAATATACTGTGTCTGAAATCCAGTAGTAGGTTGCAATTGGAGTGGATCCACTGAATCAGTGGTGATTTGGTGAGTCAACAGCTTCATAAGTTCCATTGACTTAATAATCTTTTCCAGTTGCAACTTACTAGTGTATTTCAATCATTGTAAACTGATTCCTTGATCCAGAAGTCAGTCCTGGAGAGCTGAATTTGAGACACTTCCTAAATAATTGTATGAAAGATTAAAGGTTAATGGAGATAATCCTTCTCTGTTGATGAATGAGTTATAGAAATCTAAAGGGATGAAGACTAATATTGGAGCCTACCACATAGGTCTCAAGCATGGGGAAGCTATTTTTTTTACTATATCTCCTTGAGTTTCCCAACAAGCATCACCACTTGTCAGCTGTCTATGATGTCTGTTTTTGCACTGCCACTCCCATAATGCCCATTGTTGTAGTATAAAAAAGTATTTTTTTCTGTGTGTTTCCAAACCAGCCTATATTAATGGCTCTCAATGGCCAGTACCCTATGACTTTCTCCTGAGGAGGACACGCTGCACCTGTTTTGGGATTCCACAAGTGATCGTATCCACTGGTGCAAGACTCCATGCTACTGTGAGGATGGAACTTTCCACTTTGTGAAAGCTCAATAGTTTGTGGCCAATAAAACTACAGTACGTACCTTAAAACAGTCCAAATACTTTAAAGCAACTCAAAATTCTTTGAACATTCTATCAATTCAAAGAAAATAAAAACCAACAAAGTGAAAGGTTGTGGAGACCAAGCCATGCTCTCCCAAAATAGGTTTAGCCTTGGTGCTAGACCTCAGACAAAGAAAGCCAGAGACATTCGTCTGTGGTAGTTGAGGACAGGACATTCTGCAGATTGCTCATTCATAAGGTCACCATAAGTGATGTGAGGGCACACAATAACAACAACACAGCTGTAAACCATTAAAATGGGAGACTTATAAATCTGTATGTAATATCTGCACAGACGTTTTCCTCTTCTTTGCCACATTAGGAAGTACCAAGAGAAGAAAGCCCTTGTTTTACCAGGATCATCTCAGCATCTCCAGCTGTCTAATAGACCGCCAATAGGAAACCAAGTAAAAACAGACACTGTTGCCACAGCATGCCCTATAGTGTTACCCTGGGGCACATTTTGAGACATTTTATTCCGTACTGGCAGGCTTCCTTTTAAGCATGGGGTAGGGGTTAAACCACCCAACCCTACTGAACATTATATCATACTATTATCTTTCTGTTGAAACTTGACATTGAAACACAAATGACAGTTAAAGTGCTGTCAAAATTCAGCTGGAGGAAAGAGGAGGGGGATTCTCCAGCAGTTGAAATGTTAGCCTCTTCACCTACATGACGAGCTTGTTCCATGTTCTCTTCACTGTCCCTTATATCTAACCTCCATCCTGCCATCTCTTATTCAGGAGATTGCTGTCATAACTGAAAACATGAGGCCATCTCTGAGTGTGGGGACAAATGAAACTCAGTCTTAAATCTGGAAAGGCATGATACAGCATGATGTCATGGAAAGAAGGGGCTCATATATGGAAATATTTCAGCAAATGTTACAGTTTTTAACATTGGAATCCTCACCATATTACCAAGAAGTTTCATTTCTTGCTGCCCCAATAATATTAGTGTAAGAAACCAGAAATCAAAAACCAGAAAGTTTCAGAATTATTGTTATGGCCATTCTCTCTCTCCTCTCCTTGGTCACGCCAGTGTGTGTTTGAGTATTTTGAAAAACAGCTTCATACATTTAACAGACAAAATTCTGCGATCTGTGTAGAATTATACAAAAGCGCTAGAGATTGTAATGGATCCCCAGTTAAGAAAATATTTGTTGTATCTTAGTCATGTAGTGAATTTATTATTTATATTCATTAGTCAGCTATTCAGCTAGGCCTCTTGCTGTTTGTGTTTCAATGAACTGATCAATTAATTGATCTAGGCTGTGTGTATTTGCATATGAGTAGAACAATTGTGTTTTTTCAGGGGTGGGGGAGACATACTTGGTTGTTAGGCAGACTTGCAATCTAGATGAAAACCCCTCACCAGAGGAATTTCCCTATTATGTGATACAAGAAAGGAATATTTCTAAAAAACCCAACACCAACTGCTTGCAGCTGTGGGTTTTTCTTTTTCTTTTTTAAGAGTAATTACTTGTATTAAAGCTCCATTTAATTTTTTAAGAAACACACACACGCCAATTAATCAGGAACACCATTATTATTTTTTAAGTTTTAAAATTGCCGAATCTAACCAATCAATTGATTAAATCCTGTAGCCAAAGTTGACCGGACAATTAAGAAAAGTGACAAATAAAAGAACTTGGGATTTGGACTTACTAGGAAAGCCATTTCTTCTTGTAAATTAGTAGTCGTAATTATTTACTCTGTACATTTTGTGGTCAGAGACCCTATGCATTAATGTTACTACTGGAAGAAATGCACTCTGTAGGTTTCTAGGCATCTGAAGATAGACTTGTACTGCAGGACAAATGGTGCTGGAGGAGAACATTTGATTTTTATCTCTGAGGTGGCTTTACAGTCTGGGTGCCCACCTCCTCTGATTCTCAGCTGGTATCAGAGCTCATTAGTGCAGGAAAAAGAGTGTTTATGTTTCTGTTTTGGTATATGTGATGTGGTTTACATTAACTTTTCTGCTTCCTTCCCCCCCCCCCCAATGCCAGTATAAACTGAAATCTAAGAGCTAAAACTAAAAATCCCACATGATGGCATCTTCAAACATATATATCTCAGAGTAGAGCACTGGAAGGAATTGCCATGGGCTTCACCCATGGTGAATGTTACAGTAACATTTACAACATAATCTGAGTGGGAAGAGTCATCTTAAATGAAAAAAGGCACCTCAGCAACTCTCTCAGCACAATTAAAATATTGTATATTGGTGTCCTTTTGCTCAAAGAGGACAACCATCATGATCAAGTCAGCAGGGTTGAAGAAGGTTGTTGATAGTTGTTAACTTTCACTTCACACATTATTTTACCTGTCTTTTCCGCCTGCCGTAGGAAATAAAACCTGAGGCAGGATATTTACATAAGGAAAAAATGTGTAGGTGGGGTACAGCGGGATTAAGAATCGGTTTTTGCGGTAGATTGTCCTGCCAAACTATGTTTACGGGCAAGAGGAGGCCATCTGGAGATTAATTCACAAATCACCCATATCATTTCCCTCCCTCAGTTTGTAAACCAGCTTCTAGACTCTTCAGGACTAGTCCATGAAGTATAGCTGCCTGAGGTCGAGCAGCAAGGGACAACCTGCACAAATCAGTTAGGGTGTGATCACACAGGCATATCACTTGCATTTTGGAATACTTGTTCCAAAAAGGCATAGTCTGATGCAAGCTATCTCCCAGCAATCACAACCCCAATCCATGCCCATGTTTTGAGGCTAGGCTGAAGCAATCCTTCCGTGTATGGAAGAGTCGCTTGAAGAGAGAGATCACTCCCAACAAAGTGAGCCATTCTGGCTTTTCCCGCCATTCTGATCGCACCTTTATTTGGGCACTTGAGACAAAAGTGTCAAAATGCTGCCAGGCTGTTCTATGCCAGTAAAAATACAATTGTAAAAGAAGTACTGTACCGTATTTTTCGCACCATAGGACACACTTTTTTCCCACAAAACGGGGGGTGGAAAGTCTGTGCGTCTTATGGAGCGAAGAAAACAGATTATATTTTCCTGTTTTCTTCTCCTAAAAATTGGTGCGTCTTATGGAAAGGTGCGTCTTATGGAGCGAAAAATACGGTAACTAAAAGGTGTTGCCCTTTCATGAAATCCCAAATCTGCTGCTTCACATGGTTATTCTGGCCTACTAAATCACTTCTGATTTATGGTGGCCCTGTGAATTCGTGACCTCCAAAAGATCCTGCCATTGACAGTCCTGTTCATCGCCTCCATATTCAAGGCCGTGGCTTCCTTTATTGAGTCAATTAATCTCTTATTTGGTCAGTAAGTCAGGTACCTAACAGTAGGATCAGCTCAGGAGACGGATTTAGAGCTTGTTGACCATTTGCTCAGTGGAATCAAGAATCCATGAGAATGTGACTAGGGCAGAATTTTCCTTCACATATAATGTGACTTTAAGAGGCCTGGCATTCACAAGGCTAAAAAAGGCGGAAATGATTTTGGTGGCTTCTGCAGTCTGCATGGCTGTGACCCATCATCATCTACCGAATTCAATTTTTTTCCCTAATCACCTTCCTGCCTCCTCCCCTCCACCCTCTCTCACTGACTCACACTCAGAGGAAAACTTTGCTGACATGGTGGGATGCAGCAGGGTCACCGCAGAAGAAAAGATGGAAAGAGTTTATTTTCTATCTCCTACTCTTCTTTAAAAAAAAAATTCTGGTAGAGGACATTTCCTCAGGTAATGTGTTTATGGAAAGGTCTACCCCCGCCTCACTGCCATTATATTGCAGAGCTGGTGCCTGGGGACTTCCAGCTTGACCTAATCACATTGCCAGCACCCATAGTAGCTTGAGGAGAAATAAGGATGGGAGTTGGGGAAAGGAAGCAGAAAGAGGCAACAGTGATGGTTAATAAAATTCTGCAGGCCTAAATATGAGCAGCCTAGAGAAGATGGTGTGAGATGCATAAGAAGATGTCCAGGGGGTGGGATGGTGATGTCATTTTCTTTTGGAAGAAGCTGAGATGCCAGCGTATCATCTACATTAGAGTTTGACACTGCTTTAGCCGCCTGTAGAATCATGGGATTTGTATTGTAGTGAAGTATGTTGAATTCTCTGCTGGAGAGCTCTAGACGATTCTGGTGAAGGGCAGCAGGGAATTCTTAGTCTTTTCTCAAACTACAAATCCCAGGATTCTGTACGATGCAACCATGACAGGGGAAGTGATGTCCAACCAGATATATAACAATGCAGCATGGAGACACTCAAAGAGCGTTTGTCTGAGTATACCTACTTCTCACCTACAAGCCCTTTTTTAGTCTCTGAGGTCTGAGATTTTGTAACTCAATTGTTACAGAAAAAGAAGTAGAAACGATGATCTGATCTTGCTTGGAGGAATTTCATTTTAACTTTTTGTGTTTTGAGATTAGGGCCTAATACTGAAAACAAGTACCAAGGGTGAGATCCCAGTAGAAATAAATTCCCCAACCTAATGGTTTATATGTAACAGAATGAGTATACTGTAGGTAGTTATCAGAAGCACACTCTTTTTAAAATAAAAAGTCTGTCTTCCTCTCTCTGTGTGTCAGAAATTGGAAAAAAAATATTTTCAACTACAATTTTAAGGGACCTTTAGCCATACCAAGTAGTCAAGGCTGCCTTTTCCAGCCTTCTGAATGCCAAGCCTCACAGTAAACGTAAAAGAAAGTTCTGTCACATTCTCATGATGATATCTGAAGAAGTGGACTTGCCTAGGAAAGCTCACATTAAAATATAACAGAAAGTCTTTAAAGTTCCACAATGTTTTTGTCGTCTTATTTACTTATTTATTTAATTATTTAATTATTTAATTATTTGATTATTTAATTATTTATTTGTTGTTGTTGTTGTTGTTGTTGTTGTTGTTAGCAGCCTGACATACCAACTGGGATATTCTGGGAACTGCTGTCCCAAAAAGTAACATTTTGAAGGTCTGCCTATTGTGTCCCAAAAAGCCAACAGATGTATTCTCACGTTGACACTTTATTTGCCTTTTTGCATTTCCTGGAACACATATAGGAGAACACTGACTAGAAATGTACTTCTGCTGCTAAAATAAAGCAGAGTGTCGTGGCACCCAAATACGTAAAACATGTATTGTAGCATGGGGTTTTGTGGACTGTTACCCATTTTATGAGGTGCCTGGAGTGTCATGTGGAATTTTAAGGATAGATATTTGGTCGCTTGTTAGATCACAGACACTGAGGTAAAGTGGAAATTAAATGCAGTGAAAACTGCATTATTAACACCAGCCGTTCCCAAAACTGTTGCTGAGAATACAAACATCCTGACACTAGGTAAACCAACCAGTTCATCTCCTTTCAAAATGTGGTGAAGTTTTAAAATGGCTTCCTTGCTCTAAGAAATACCACAAGACAGAGTCTCTGTGGTGCTTTTCATGCCAAGTATGGAAATGCAAAAGTTACACCTGCAAACTAACACACACACACCGCATTCCTTTTTAAAGTTCCTTGAAATTTACCAGGAAAGAAATAAGGTAGAGCACAACTAGTCTAGTTATATTTGATGGCTTGAAAGAGAAGTTGAGGTGGTAGAGCCCCCCCTGCCCTCCATGCGCTAAAGTAGAAAAGGCTGGTTTGTTTGTTCAGTGTAGCTGTCTCTGTTGTGACCGGCTAGCTTTGGGGGAATGCAGGACAGGCTATGTGCAATGCTGACAGTGCTGTCCTCTGAGATGCCTCATGGCCAGTCGCTGCCCCCTCAGCATCCCCCACCTGGCCAGTTGGCATCTGAGTATAGAAATACTATATATACTGCTCTGAGCTCATTGGAGAAAGGGTGGGTTACAAGGAGTCAGAGAATTACTTAAAAGATAAAAATTGTGCACAACCTGATACTTCTTGAAATAATGATGATGATGATGATAACAATAATAATGCAGCGCTATGTAACTGACCAAATCCTATGAAGAGTTATACTTGTAAAATAAAAGTATTCTAAAATTACGAGAAGAAATCTTATAATGATACCATTATGTTTATGCTTACAGTTCTCTTTTACATAATGGTCTCTATTTTATCCATGTTGTGTGTGATATCTAGTAATTAGAAGACTCTTCCTGCAGAACAGTGGAAACTTTTAGTTTAGTCATTCCTAAGCAAAGCTTGGGAAATCTTTTGGCGGGGTGGGGGTGGGGAGATGGACTACTTCTACCACTGTCTCCCTGCCAGCGTGCCTGCAGTGCTTGGGGAGAAATGGAAAATGTCATAGAAAACATCTCTTCCACTTTTTCCTTCTACAGAGATCTGTCCCACTCGCTCCTCACAGTCTTTGCTGCTAAAAACTGGGACACATAAGGAGGCCAAAAACGTTGACTCCAGTAGCCACTCTTCCCCCCTCCCTTTGGTCTCTTCCCTCTAAACAAGTTTCCAAAAGAGATTCATCAAAGCCCCACCACCCCTCTCAGTTTTTAGGAAATGAATCAAAAATTATTTGAATGATTTAAAGCTGCCTTTTCTTAGTGCTTTTTAACCGCTGACCTCAGATGTCCAAATTTGTTTTAAATGTGTTTAGTTCTATTTAAATACAGGTTTTAAAGCCAGTGACAGGGTTTTCTTTATTTCATTGTATTTATTGTATATTGTCATTTTGCATTGTTGATTTTAATGTGATTTTATGTGTTGTGAACCGCCCATAGAGTGTTTGCAACAAGTTTAAATAAATAAATAAATAAATAAATAAATAAATAAACAAACAAACAAACAAACAAACAAACAAACAAATACATGTGCCAGGTTTAAGCCCACAGAGTGGCCTCTTCTGAACACAGAATTCCATCATCTTTGGCCTAATGTGCACAATTGGCACCTAGAACCTCTTTTAGAACATGCAGCTCATGAAGGCTTTATCAGTAGGGCTGTCAACACTTTCAGTATTATTTAGTCAGTGAATCACTTTCATTTCAAACAATTTACAGTACAATCCTAAACCTTTCTATTCAGAAACATGTCTTATTCAGTCCATTGGGACTTGCTCTCAAGTAAGTGGGTACAGGATTCCAGATCAGGTAACTTTATGTCTAATCAATATACTACAATTTAAAAAAAATTATTGGTGATACTAAAGGAAGTATAAAACAATATGTACTTTTAAAAGACACTACTTCTGTTTTTCTTATATTTTCTTGTTAAGGAGATGTTTAACTTTTTCCTTTTAAATCCCTCTAAATATTAGACACACCCATTAAACTTGGTTCTACTTATAAATTAGTTAAACTCTGTTTTCTTCAGGACAGAAAAGAGGAAAACTAACTCATAATTATTATTTCATTTATTGGAATTGACTAATATCAATTTTAGTTGTTCCTTGATTTCTATCTTTCTAATATCAGTTTTCATCAGTTTAACAGCTGAAGAGATAAAAGTTCTGTCCCTGTATTAGAAAGACAGAAAGACAGAAGTGGAAGAGCGCCATTTAAAACATAAACATAGACATTAAGGTAGCTTTTTACATTTGTTTGCAGATGGAAGGCTTTTGTGGTGGCGGAAGAGGGAGATTGCTAAAAACCCAACAAGCATTGTTTCCGTATGAAAAGGTAATCATACTTGCCTGGGAGCGATCTTTTAGTTCAAGTAAGATTTTCCCTTTTTATTGTTTATTTTTACTTATTTATTGCATTTATTTATCTATAACCTATCGAGGGGCAACCCACTACTCTGGGAGGTTTGCAGCAATTTAAACACCCCGTCCCCATAAAGAAGACAAACACATAATAATGAGAAAAGAAATCCTAGAGGCTGCAACAGACAAAATAAAAATTTAAACATGGTGTGTCTGTTATAGGGGAGGATGTTCTTAAAGGCCTCCTTTAACATTGTTTTAACGTTCCTTTTTTTTTTTTTTTTTGCCCCTGCTGCACCATGGGGGGGGGGGAAGGCGGCAACTCCCTTTGCTAACTGCACTTAGTCTGCAAAGAAGGGGTAGCAAGTCCCCAGTATAAGTTTTACTGGCATACACTGCGTGCAAATTTGGTGCATCCGAAAACAAATTGATAGACCTCTTGAAAACCTATCTCATCTATCCTCCAGGCTTAACGGAGGCTGCAGGCTGTGGGTTATGAGTTAAAACTACCCTGAATTTCCAAACTTTCACAGCCCAAGAGTTACTTGGAAACAGACTCATCAGAACTTTTGCACTGGTATTTTCAAAGCTCCCACTTCAGCCCTGGGATTCTGGGAGTGGGGGGGGGAGGACTGAGGAAGAGCAGAGAAAATAAGACCTCTGAACAAGCACAAGGCACCACTGAGAAGCGCCATCTCTCACACAAGAAGAAATAGAAGGAGGTCCAAAGTAAGCAAGTGAAAACTTTGGGGAGGCCCCTCAAAGAGCAACAGATAGTGGTCGGCCTCAAATAAGACTGGGGTGCTCTTGTTCCTTTTTTCCTCCCTGCTTGCTGACGCCTTCGGTGGTGGGGGGGGGGCGTGGGATCTCCGAAGACAGGACTCCCAGCGTGTCTCTTCCAACCAAGCCGAGGCAGAATCCCCAACAGCCTACCGCCTGTTTCTCTCTAGCCAAAGCGTATGCTGCGATAACGGAGCACCAGTGTGGCCTAGTGGTGTGGTCTAAATGGGTAGAGACGCTGCTGCCGTTTGCATCCAGAAACTCAAGTTTAAGCATAAGGTGGGGAGTGGACCGTCACCTTTCCGCCCTTGGAAGAAGGGCGGCATATACATAAAATAAAAGCGGAAGGAAGAACAACTAACTGCGCCCCGATGGACACTATTCTCCCCACCCCTTGCCGCCCCCCCTCAAGTCCACGTGCCTCCTCCTCCTTCTTCTGAGGTGCTCCCTTCCCGTCCCCGTCACAGCCGCGAGCTCTCCGCGCACCTTGGACCGAGATCGCTTGCCCTTCATCTCGATCCCACTGGCCCTGAACCCGGATCGCTCCTTTCACTCTGTGCCCCAATCCTCACGTTCTCTCGCTAGGATGCCGGGGACCCCTCCGTGCCGTCCCGTCCCGGTCCGTTCAAACTACACACCGCGCCTCTCCGGCCCTCCCACGCCCTGCCCTGCCCTGCCCATCCCTTCCCTGCGCGCCGCAGCCTCCGCCGCCCGTGCGCCCAGCCGGGGGCCCGGCTCACCTGCCCTGTTTGGTGATGATCATCTCCGTCTGGTGCTTGTGGAACTTCGCCCAGAGAGGATAGTTGTTGAGGACCACCTGGATCTTCCCGGAGACCTGGTAGCCGGGCACTGGATAGAGAGGTCCCCGCGGGAACACGTGCGGGACCGCCGCCGAGTAGCAGCCTTCCCCGCCGGGCGCGTTCGAGTACAAGTCCCCGGGGCTTGGGTAGAGCTCGCCGGTGGCCGACACCGAGTAGCTGGCGTTCCCGGGAGGGCCGGCCGTAGAAGGCGCAGGGACGGGCGGAGGCACGGGCTGGGGCCGATAAGAAGAGCAGTTGTTCACGGCCGGCCCCAAAAACCTGCCTGATGGGGCTGCGGGGCTGATCCCGAAGCCTCCCTGGACCATCGGTCCCCCGTAGGTCAGCCCTAAAGGATGATTATTACCGCCGCCGCCGCCTTCTTGCATTGGGAGTTCGGGGTAGTAGAACCGTTCCTGATGGGCGCCGATTTTTAACTCGCCGCCGCCCGGCTCTTTGGCGGGGGCGGCGGTGGTGGCCGCGCCTTGGAGGTCGGGGGGTTCCTTGGCGAAACTTTGGCTCTCTGCCCCGTTCAGCATGGTGAGGGCAGCGGCGGTGGGGTTGGCGGCTCCTCCGGCGAGGGAATCCAAAGCGCCCATTGAAGAGGAGAGGCTCACGGGAGGGAGGGGGGTCCGGAAGAGCCCGGCGTGGGAGTTGGGGGGGCGGGAGGGAGTTGGCAGCGGGGCAGAGGAGGGGCGCGGGGGGAGGTTTGAACCAAGGTGAAAAGTTTCGAGGATGAGTCAGAGGGTCATCGGGAGCGGAAAGCGGGGCACTACCAGCGGGCACCCCCTCTCCCCACCGGCGCCCTCCGAGAAGCCTCGCCTGGTCAATTTCAACCAGCCACCCTGGTCAGTTTCCTTCCTTCTCGCCGCCTGGTCGAGTCCCTTTCGCTCCCTTCACTCTTTTCAAGCGCCGAGCTTTCTGCCGCCACGGTGTGGAGCGGGAAACACCGAGGGAAGTTTTCCGCCCTGTTGCTGCATGGTGTGTCGTTTGGGTTTCAAGACCTGGCGGGAGCGAAGAGAGGCGGAAGCGGGGGAGGGCTTGTCAGGATCACAGCCCCTCACGCCGGATTTCTGGCCGACTCTCCCAAGGGATCTGCGAGGCTTGCCCTGCGCGCTCCTTGCCGCCGCCGCTCCTCCGGCACCCCATCCTCGCCGCCTGCGAGCGCGGCTCTCCCCGGACCTGCCCTCCGATTAAAAGAACAGCGCTCCCGATCGCGTGTCGGCTTCTCTGCCATTGGCTGGCGAGAGTTTATAAGACACGCCCCCCCCGTGTCTCTTTCTCTCGTGAGCGGCCAGAGGGCCGCCGGCATCCTTACGCGCGCGTCCCATCTGACAGCAAACCCAAATCAATTTCAGCTCCAGTCGAGTTCTGAATAGGAAGCGTCCACTTAATATCGATCACACTGAGTCAGTGGCTCTACTTGGTTGGCAGTGGCAGGTAGACGCCGTCCATCGTTCCCCAAACTAA
Organism: Pogona vitticeps; assembly: GCF_051106095.1. Taxonomy (NCBI): domain Eukaryota; kingdom Metazoa; phylum Chordata; class Lepidosauria; order Squamata; family Agamidae; genus Pogona; species Pogona vitticeps. The sequence goes on along the minus strand of NC_135788.1, from coordinate 96,142,894 downwards.
CGCCCTATACATTTTAAGCTCAGTACTGTACTTAAAACCCTCCATCCTCAGAGGTGAGCTGAGAAGCCCTAGCAGCTGGCACGGAGAGGGCACACAGGAACCCACCAAAAGAGAGTAAAAATAAATAAATACTGGCAGCCGTACTGTACTGGGAGAAGCAAGTTATAATGGGGTGGGTGGGATGGTGGTGGTGATGTCTGGTGCTTTCACCATCCTTCTCCTCTTTCTGTTATTGCTGGTGATGGTGGTGGTGGATGGTTTGTTTTAAACCCTGAGCTCGTCAGAGAAAAGACAGCATGTAAAGGTATCTACTGCCTAGTGAACTGGGAGGGGAAGCCCTGGTTCCACCACACCCCTGTTCTTGGCATGCTAGGGTACTACAGCCTTCTTCTATAGTACCCTATAGCAACTGGCAAAGGAAGCATGATTGATCGATCGCTATGAAACGAAGCGAAGTGCAGCTCTCTGATTAAAGCTGTACTACAGCTCCTAGAATTCTTTACCATCAGCTTTGCTGGCAAGGACAGTTGGGATAACAGCCCACCAATGTCCAGAGGGAGTGGTGGCTTGTCAATAGAGGAAAGGGAGGCACCGATCCACCCCAGACTCATGCTATACCAGCCATCTTAATCCCACCGATACAGAATCAAATGGTCTCTGTATGTGTATGTCTGAATATTTGTTTGTTTACCTCCCTGTCTGTCTCTAATACCCACCTTTGCCTCTGATTCTACACAACATTGTTTGCTGTGTCTCCTCCGCCACTAGACACCATGGCCACCAGCTGCCACTATCTGCCACTGCCGTGTCCACCTCTTCTCTTAACTGGCCACGTGGAAGTGAATGGGGATCCAGATGAGGCTGTGTTCCAGATCAGGTGGAGAAATCACCATTTGGCACCTTTGTGCATGCATAATTTCGGTATGCACGTTTCCTTCCCACCACCATAGAATAGGTTTGTGTCAAAGTTTTATATTAAGGAGCAATTAATCATGTAAACTCTGTAGCACCACTGTTGTATTTATCTCACACCTTTCATCCAAGATGCTCAAGAATACATGATTGTCTCTTGATCCTTATTCAACCCTGTCCCCCTTCCCCCACAACATACTGTGATGCAGGCCTTAAACATTGTTCAGTAAGCTTCATAACTGGCTGGGGATTTGACCCTGCATCTTTCCCCTCCCAGTTCATTCTGCAGTAGAAATTGTTCCATATGCGTTGTCTCTGACGCATTTCTGGTATCACCTGGCAGGACAAAGTTCCAAATAGAGTAGTCGTAGAACAAGCTGGAATTTTTAGCATGTATACATTACTGAAACAGTGCTGTCTAAGTTGGCTTGGGCATGTCGTGAGAATGGCTGATGGTCGGATTCTCCTGTATGGAGAATTAGTGCAGGGAAATCGCCCCCGAGGGAGACCACAGCTGTGATACAAGGATATCTGCAAATGGGATCTGAAGGCCTTAGGAATGGACCTCAACAGATGGGAAACCTTGACATCTGAGTGTTCAGCCTGGAGGCAGGCGATGCATCATGGCCTCTCCCAATTTGAAGAGGCACTTGTACAGCAGGCCGAGGCAAAGAGGCAGTCCCGAAACCTGGAAAACCAGGGAGCTGGACAGGGGACAGATTGTAGTTGTCTTCAGTGTGGAAGGGATTGTCACTCTCGAATTGGCCTTCTCAGCCACACTAGACGCTGTTCCAAGACCCCCATATAGAGCACGTTACCATAGTCTCTCGAGACTGAAGGATGCCTACTAGGTAGGTAGAAACCTTTACATCTTATCTTCCTTCTGATGAACTCAGGGCTGTGGGGCTCTCTTCCTTCTTCTCACTTAATCCTCACACTGACCCTGCAAGTAGGTTAGGCTGAAGAAAAGTAACTGGCAAGTTTTGAGCTATCCAGTCGTAGTCCAGCACTGTAGAACCACACTATATTGGCTTTCACAACCAGGCACCCAGATTTCTGTGGCCTCCAATCTAAACAACAGATTTAGTCCAAACCAACTTTGCTTCAGGAACGCTTTTGGATCAGAGACCAGATTCTTGTTCCCTTACACTGGCAGGCTGGGGATCATCGCAACACCATTCCTGCCCAGACTCCCAGGAACCTTGCTCAGCAGTGTGGACTCTACCCATGTGGTCTCCCAGGCTTCTCATCTTACCCAACAATGCATCTGTTGCACTATAATCAGCGTCATGAAAGAAACCAGTCTGAAGAACAAGCCTCACACATCCATAAGGCAGTGTCAGGAAGAATTAAAATTGCAGGCATGTTAAATGCATAAAAGGGGGGTGGCATAGGTTTCACACATCTTGCCCTACGTCACAGGGATCTTGTGATAATGTAGTGAGGGAGAAGAGCGTCATCCACGCTGCTTTGATCTCATCAAAGGAAAGGGGACAAAAATAAATAGACAAATAATACCTTATTAGCAGAAGTGATTTGAACGTCAGGGGTATTATACTGGCACTTAAACACTGCTGCTGGCAGTCCGGAGGCTGAAGCACAGTGGTGACCTCAGGGACTATTCTTTGTCTTCTGCAAATCAATCAGTGTTTTCTGACTGAGATTCACCATCAAGGTGAGGAAGAATCCTTGGAATAGCTTTCCAGCTCACAGCTTTGCTGTATTCAAGCATTTTATCTTCTCTGAAAACCAAATTGATAATCCAAGCACATTGCTATCCATCATCTTCCATGGGTAGCAGATCCAATAGTAAGGAAGAGTCAAACCCAAAGATTTCAAGGAAAACTCCCCTAGACCTGGCATGATTTTTCAAACAAGGCAGATCAAAAGCACATCTTTCTCAAAAATCAGTTCTTATAAGAGGCTGGGTTTGAAATGCTGATTTTAAAACTCCTTGACAGGGTTCTTTTAAGAAGACTTCACTGCTTTAATTTGAAGGACATACAGAGAGAGAGAGAGAACGAGACAGCCAGGATTCAGTTGAATATTTTTGTGGGCTCTAAATGCAATGGCTTAACTTCAAATGGTAATAGGCACTAATTAGTAAGTCTCCAATTGAATTTTTAGTGGTCTGCCAAGTCACACAACTAGTGTGTGACTATGAATTCACTCAGGGACTTATAATTAGTGGCTATTTGCCACTCCAAGTTACACTGTTCCTCTCATGGAGGTGTAAATGTTCAGTATGAATTCTTGCCACACAAACACTTTTACTTAAAAAAAGCCCTGCACATTTAGAGGATCCCTTACCATCTCTGTCACATGCCTGAACACACATATTAACAAAGGGAAAGGAGGATATTATTGGTTTTTTCACTGTGTAGGGCGACATTCCTTCAGGAATAATTTGTCAGGGGCCACATCCTGCTGAAGGGTGGGACAGAACCCAGTGGCTAAAGAAGCCAAACTCCAAGTTTGCATTAGGTGAGAGTGTAGTCAGATGGCAGGAAAGGGTAGCTTGGCACAAAGCAATCTGCCTTAAAGTGCCCCTTCTGTCTGCCATGGAATCATTCCAGCCCAGCCCTCAAATGTAGTACCCCTACAGCTAAACTAAAAAGGTCAGTTTTGGGTACAAAGTGAGGATGCTGGAGAGGGACAGATCACACCTGGAGGAGTGATGTCACGGTGAAGACCACATCTGCCTTTAGCATTACAGGTTACTTCCTCCTGCTTTTAAACAAAGTCAATCCAGAAGTAAAACTGAAGCTGTTGCTAACTGAGGGTTGCCTGTAAACAATCCACTTTGAATTGCCTTCAGTGCTCCCTGTTATTGAAAGTGGGTTGAAGGTGTTGGGTGTGGAGAGAGGAGGAAAAACTATGGTGTAAAATACTGACCTTTAGTGGATACATAATATAAGTCAGACTCAGATTCAGATCTCAGTAACAAATCCCAACTCAACCATAATCCTCTCTGGGGGAACTTGGTTCAGACATACACTTCTGTCTGACCTACCTCACAGGGTTGTTGTCAGAAAAAGTGAGGAGGAGGAAAACCACACTTGCCACCTTAGGCTCATTGGAGGAAAGGAGGGATACAATAAAAATCTGCCAAACATGATAAAGTTTTGCCAACAAAATTGCTTGCCCTTTTGTAGCTAACTCGGTGTATACTTTTATCTCTGTGCACAGGGCATTGAACAATCATATGTTCTATTTTTGTTCTTGTTCAGATTGAGGGTGCATCCAGATGAGGATTTGCTACTTGCAAACTGGAAGCTGGAGGAATAGAAAACAAGAGGGTTTGGGATCCAGTGTATTGAATCTCACTCCCAGAAAGCCACTGTACTGGGCATGTGGGGACACAGAATGGGTTACTAGTTAGACTTTAGTAAGGATCATTTTTATAGGATAGTTTTCTTTTTTAAAAAAGAAAAAGAAAAAAAATCTGTGAGATCCTTGTACAAAATTGTAAAACAATCATTACATGCCATCAATTCAGTTCAGTTCTGATTTATGGTGACCTTTTCCATGGTTTCCAGGGTATAGAGTACTCAAAAGTGGTTTACCATTCCCTTCTGGTGAGGGCACTCTGAGACTGTGCAGTTAGCCCAAGGCTACACAGGCTGGCTGTTCTCCTACACTCATTGGGGAATTGAACTCTCAGCCTCTGGCTTAATGGTTAGATACCTAACTCACGGAACCAACCAGCTACAGTGGGGTCTCTACTTAAGAACTTAATCTGTATTGGAAGGTGGTTCTCAAGTTGAAAAGTTCTTATGTTGAATCTGCATTTCCCATAGGAATGCATTGAAAACCATTTAATCTGTATCTGCTCTTTTCCGTCCATAGAAACTACAGTGGAACCTCTACTTAAGAACTTAATCCGTTTTGGAATGGTGTTCTTAAGTTGAAACGTTCTTAAGTTGAAGCAAAATTTCCCATAGGAATGGACTGAAAACCAATTAATCCGTTCTGGCTGTTTTTTTTTTGTTATGTAGAGGTCCCATAGGAACTAATGCAAAGCTGGTTAATACGTACTCTACCACTAGGGGAAGAATTTTTTTTTTTAACCTAAGATGACCTAAGGTTAAAAAAAGAGCAGGAAAGGTTTTTTTCCTGTTCTTATCTTGGATTTCTGTTCTCAAGTAGAAGCAAAATTTAGCAAATGGAGCTGTTCTTAAATTGGATTGTTCTTAAGTTGGATTGTTCTTAAGTAGAGACCCCACTGTATACCTTTATCAGACCACAAGTAATATTGAAACAGGAAACCTTTCAAGTCCTGGAGGGCTGATCCAAACTAAACATTGTTGAACTTGTTGGAACAAGTAGTGAAAGAGAATTAGAAAAGCCCAGAAATCATCCTGATTAAAGTCCATGCTTTTCTAGTGAAAATAAAATCCCAAAATGGAAGCTGCAAGCTTGTCAAACCATCTGGAGGAGTATTGGTGGTACACAATTCAAATATTTGTTAGAGAACCTTTTATGTATAATCTTATTTGTGAACATCTTGTTAAGAACATTTACACCTTGTTATTAAATTGTGGTGCCCGGCAACCTAGCGGTTCGAAAGCATGCCAAATGCAAAAAATGCGAGTAGATAAATAGGTACCACCACAGTGGGAAGGTACTGTAAGGGCGTTCCGTGTCTAGTCGCGCTGGCCACGTGACCACGGAAGATTGTCTTCAGACAAACGCTAGCTCTATGGGTTGGAAACGGAGATGAGCACCGCCCCCCTAGAATTGGACACGACTGAACAAATTGTCAAGGGGAACCTTAACCTTTACCTTTTTAAATTGTGAAAATCATTGGGGGGGGGGGAAATAAGACAATGGTCTTTATTGATGTAGGGCAGAAAAAGAATTGTCTTTTTAAAATTAATGTTCCAATAAAAGGGATTAATGCTAATTTAAAATAATCGCACCCTGTCCACAAACTATGGGGTCCTTAAAAAGCACAGACTAAAGGTTATTTAACTGAATGCTGAACTTATCATTGTTGAGGGTTTTTTATTTATGCACTGGGTTAATTGAGCTGCTATAGCCCAGTGAGTTGGAGCACATGGCTACAGAGCTAAAGACCAGGAATTCAGATCTCCACCATGCCTCTCAAGGATTCAGCTAAAATCTCCTAGAACATGCCCGGCCACCTGTGGCCTTGGGCAGGCTTCATGGTCAGAGCTGCGAATGTCTGCATACTCTATACATAGAAAATCCTGGGAAGGTCAAGAACAGCCAGAAATGACTTAATTATAGCACATAACTTATAATTTATATATATATATATTGCAATTTCATGTATATCTTTTGATTATGTCTTTATAAACACTCAAGCTGGAAGTACTAATTAAAATTCCATAAATAAAAGGACATAACATTTCTACTTATTTAAAAAAAAAAAAGAAAACATAGAAGTAGAAAGTTTAGAACTAATGGGCTTTACCCATGGGCAGCCATAACAAGGTCAGGTAATGTCTTTTGGAAATCACCACAGCTAATAAATTATTTTAAAAACCACCATGCATTCCTAATCAAAATGATACCTAAGAAAGTCAGTATACTTTCCTAAGAAGTTGTTTTAGATAGTACTCTCGAATGCTTTCATGGCTGGGATCTGATGGTTGTTGTGGGTTTTTCAGGTTCTTTGTCCGTGTTCTGAAGGTTGTTCTTCCTGACGTTTCACAAGTCTCTGTGGCTGGCATCTTCAGAGGACTGGAGTAGGAACTCTGTTCATGCTCTGTTGCTGTTTGTTGGATAGTTAGTTGATTAAGAGATGGCTCTTGCTTGGACCAAAAATGTTTGGACCAAAAGTGTTAAGGAAAAGTGCAAAAATGTTTTACTCTCCCTAAAGTGTTAGAAATAATATATTTTGAAAATCTTCCTTATCTCTTGTTTGTTTCTATAAACTCAGTTATTTCTACTGATTTCAATTGGTGTGCTCTAATTATTAGTATGTCTGCATATGACCTGCTGTTATTCAATACCAGGCCATTAAATTTTCTTGCTATTATTTCATTAACATTGATTCCACACAACCATAAGAATAAGAATAGTAACAGAAATTACAAACAACAATAGCAGCACAGTTTCAACCTAGGCCTGTCCCCAAACACATATAAACATCTGAAGAGGAGTTTGACTTTTATTTATCTATTTAATTTATTTAAAACATTTTTACCCCTCTTTCTCCTTAAAAAGTACTCAAGGCAGCTCAAATAATCAAAAGACAATATTTAAAGATAAAAACAAAAGGTACTGTAAACAAACATTTAAACAAATACCACTCTGAGAAATAGTAAATAAATGCAATACAAAAGACACTTAATGAATAACAATCCATTTAAAAATCCCACCCAGGCAGCCTGTCAGTGATGGAAAGCTTGACTAAAGAGAAAGGTGTTCTCCTGCTTGCGGAAGGACAGCAAAGATGGGGCCAGCCCGGCTTCCTGTGGGAGGGAATTCCAAAGTCTGGGAGCAGCAACAGAGAAGGCCCTCTCCTGTCTCTCCAACCAAATACGCCTATGAGGTTGGTGAGATAATAAGAAAGGCCTTTTCTGATGATCTTAATACTTGAGCTGGCTCATAAAGGGAGAGGCAGACCTTGAGGTAGCTTAGATCCAAGCTGTTTAGGGTTTTATAGGTTAGAACCAACACCTTGAATTGTGCCCAGAAACGGCAAAAGGGATTATAAATGGGAGTGGTTACTAAACTGCATGAGCATTATTACCCCCTGGCTGTTTGCCCCCCACCCCACCCCTCACTGCTTTTTCCTTTAGCTGATGTTTAATATCAGAAGTAAAACTGGATGGGAGAAAAGTCCTGTGACAAAAAGGAGTGGGATATGTCTAGTCTGGAGAAGAAGAAAAATTAAGAAGCAATATGATGGCCATTTTCAGATGTGTGAAGGGCTTGTCACATAGATGATGTATCAAACTTGTTCTCTCTGGCTTCAGAGGGTAGATCTGAACCAGTGGCTTCAAATCACAAAAGAAAGCATTTAGATGAACTATTCAACCCTATTCCAAACCTCCACTGCCTTGTGGCTACATCCACTCATGGAAAAGGCTTCAGGAGTTAACCTTGAGGCAAAATCCGGAGTTGGAGTCCCGAAGGCAGCTCATGTCATTCTGCCAGCTCCTGTGACGTTGCTGGAACCAGTTGTATTGACTCTTGCCTTTCCATTGGACCATTTCAGCAATGTGGAGAGGGGGGATCTGCTGCTTGGGTAACAGCTTATCCTCCATATTACTTTACCCAGGCTTCATGCTCTGGAGAGGACACTCCTCAATTCAGAGCATGTTACCATAGTCTCTTGAGACTGAAGGATGCCTATATATAGATGAACTATTCGATGTATTCATTATAACATCATCAGAGCAACAGGGGATGCCTTGAAAAGCAGGTGACTTCATTAAAAAGTTTTTAAGCAGAGCCCGGGTATCCAGATACCTGAGTGTGCTTCCGGCTGCCCGGCTGCCTGCCTTGGCAGGGAGCTGGAATAGATGTTCTCTGTGGTCCCTTACAGCTCCGTGATTCTATGAAAAATGCTGGAAAGGAGGCCAAAAAGAGGCAAGTGAAAGGCGTGGAGGCAGCTCAGCACCCCTCTCCTGCACATTCCTTTTGCTCAAAGAATCAAGTTAGCCCAACCAAACCTTTGGAAAAGTTACTCCCAGAATCCTCCCCAGCGAGCACGGGAGGGATCTAGTCCAAAACAGTAACTTTCTCAAGCTCTCCCCAGTTTGATTTACCATCAAGGCTGACCAGGATTTAAGCAAACAGGGTTTCCCCCCCCCCCCCACACTATTACTACTCTATGCTAGAGAAACTAGCGGGTGACGCATACAAAGCAAGGATTAACAAGGTACCTCTTGCCTTTCTGCTTGTCACTACTCAGGGACAAAGTGGTGGGGGCTGAGGTGAAGAGAAGGAATGTCAGCCAGGTCTATCAGCCAAAAGCACTTTTAAGGCTTTGACTTTGAAAAGTTTCACAATCACCTGTTTTATCTTGTAAGGCTAGGCCAGGAAGCTCTTGCAGACATCCAAATTGCCAACAGGAAGGGCCGTCTGGGTCTGTGTAAGCCATGGATGCCCCCTGTGAGGTGGTGTGTAGGGATGGCTTACTTGATGGGCCTGGTGGCCCTCCTTGCTACCGCTACCACCCGCTGCCCCGAGGGATTGTGTATTGTGCCATCAGACAGTGTTAAGCAGCCCGTCTGAGACCATTCACAACCTAGATTGTTTGGAGGCGTATCTTTCTCTTTTTTCCCCTCAGGTATGCAAAACCCCTTTCCGGCTTCCTGCAAGTTCCTCTATAAGGTTCCAGGATCTTTGGGGGGGGGGGTGCAGAGATCAAAAAAGAAAAAGAAAAAAAGATAGGAAATAATAAAATAGCCTTTTCATTCTGAGATTTTGTGAGAGGATGTGAAAAAATTAGCCAAAAACAGAGGGGGCAGCAAAAACAGAACTAAGAAACCGAAGGCAAACAATGCTTTAGAGAAAGGAACTGAAGGTGTTATGAAACCAGCGCTGGTGCCTATGTTGATTGTATATACATTTGTTTGCTCTTGCCCTGTTTTCATCTCTGATAAAACAAGTAGTGTAGTATTTTGGAGCACAATACAAACTGGCACGACCTGTTTATCAGGAAGGACAATGGCCTGGAATAATTTGTATCACCTTCAGTTCTAAAAGTCATGTTCTCCTTCAGTCTCCAACTGGCTGGATCTTGGGGATTTCCCCCTTATCATTTATTTCAGTCACAATAAATGTACAATCCATGCCCAGGCTTAGTGGTGTTGTTAAGTGCCATCACTTTCTAACATTTATAGCTGTGATGGAGCAACACAACACAGTGAAGGGTGCTTTTGTCTCACTGCTATGTCACTAAAGCCTCTGTGCTTTTGGGATCCCCGGACAAATATTTGAGCAATAAAAGCTTGGGCTTCCATGTGTGTTGAAAGCTGCATGTTTTCTTTTTTTTTCAAATTGACCAGGAACTGCAATATATGCATCTCATTCTCTGTCGTCCCCTTCCCCTCTTGCCTTCACACTTTCGTAACATCAAGGTCTTTTCCAGGGAGTTTTCTCTTCTCATGAGATGGCCAAAGTATTGGAGCCTCAGCTTCAGGATCTGTCCTTCCAGTGAGCACTCAGGGTTGATTTCCTTTGGAATTGATAGGTTTGTTCTCCTTGCAGTCCAGGGGACTCTCAAGAGCCTCCTCCAACACCATATCTAGATAGATAGATAGATAGATAGATAGATATTAACCCTGTGTGTACAGAACCAGGAAAATGACCTCTTCACACTCTTTGCTTGTAAATGTGGACTTGTTGTTTTGGGACAAAATTCTGACGCCACCCACAATGCATGGAAGTAACTAGTTATTTTGGGGTAATTACAGTGTAATTACATTCCATTTCAAAAGCAATGTAACAAGTAGTTACAAAGATACCTTTTTGGTAGAAGAACATTTTCTATTTGTTTTCTGAATGGCATTTAAAGCCATTTTTGCAGGCATTTTGAGAAGAATTTTTCAAGTCCTCTCCCATTCTTTCATCTCGCCTAAGCAACCAGAGAAATATTGTTTTGTGATTTTACCGTGTTATGTTAATGTTTTCAAGATGTGATATCAGGATCGGCCACTAGAGAGAATCAAAGAGTATTCCCCTATATTTTCTTGGCATACTGGCAAGGACAACGAAATAACTTAATGAGGGGAAGGGAGCAAGAGAGCTTATTTTTAAAATATGTCATTCCAAGCTGTGGTCGGAGAGACTACCATTCTCATATGCCCTTCCTTTCATTTAAGAATAAGCAGGAAAAGGTCCTAATAGATTGTGCCTAGTTCTTCTGGGATCCTTGCATCCTCATTCTTTTTAATGCTACATTTTTAACATTTCTAACTGCATCTGCCGTAAATCACTGTGTTTATGCTGCATACATTTAAGCTTTAATTGGATGGTCAAAGACTGTACCTTTTGTTTCTCCTTGCAAAACGACCCCCGGTAATTGCATTCCTCCTTTTATTCCTCAGTTGGATACCTGCAGAATGAGAATAACACTTCATCCATCTGTTGAAGCAGCAGACTTGAGTTTACATAAGTATATTAGCCTGTAGGGGGTCTCACAAAAGCCCTTGTTTTTCTGTATATCCATTGCTATTACTCGTTCCTTGTACAGGCCTTGTTACTTCCTATTGGACAGTGACTGCTGTGACATCCCAAAGGATCCTGACAGTGCCCATAGCCAGCCCCTTCTGCAAGAAGAGTACAAAATATGGCTTGCAAGAACACACTGTTCCAAATCCGGCCTTCAGTCAGCTAATACAGCAATTACAGCTAAGCTCAGTGGAGAACCTGAAGAAGGCTGTGGACACAGGCCCTGCTACTCAGAAAATCCCAGGCCTTTGACCCTGTCAGTCCCAGCTCCACTACACCACTGGTTATTGTCCAAGCTTTGCTGCTCCCTTGACAACTTGCTTCAATAATTCAAGAACTGTTTATAGAGACTTTTTCTCCTTACAAAGCTTCCTAGATTGCTGTGCAGATGTGTAGAAAAAAAAGAATCTTTTAAAACTTAAAACATACTGGGAGGGGAGGTATAAGTTACATCTCCAGTTTTATTCCTAAAACAGGCAGGTACCGTTCCATCTAAAAGGAAACTGCATTGTCTTCCCCTCTAACAAGAGCCACTGCAACTGAAGGTGACAGTGCTCACTTGAAATCAATGTCAATGTGCATTTTCCCCTCCAAAGAATAAAAATGGATCTTCTGCAAGATGGATGTGCCTGGAATGTGTTGGGTTGTTTTGTTTTGAAGACATTTTGGCTGCCTGTGCTCAGAGTCATCGTATGGGAGAAAGATATGGCATTGCTCCCAGCGTAGTTCACGCAGGGCCAGAGTGGACATTGCACCCCTGAATGCCTCTTTCTTCTGCCATTGGCTCCCTCCACGTTCTCCTGGGGGCAGATCAGTATCTCTGTATCCGGTGCCTTTGGACCATCCTGTTCCTCTTAACGTGGCACAATGGCAACAAACAACAAAGGTGTAAAGGTAAAGGTTTCCCTTGACATTTAGTCCAGTCATGTCCGACTCTAGGGGGCAGTGCTCATCCCCGTTTCCAAGCCACAGAGCCAGCGTTTGTCCGAAGACAGTTTCCATGGTCATATGGCCAGCGTGACTAGACACAGAACGCTGTTACCTTCCCACCATGGTGGTACCTATTTAGCTACTCGCATTTACATGCTTTCAAACTGCTAGGTTGGCAGGAGCTGGGATAAGCGATGGGAGCTCATTCTGTCCTGTGGATTTGATCTTACGACGGCTGGTCTTCTGACCTTGCAGCACAGAGGCTTCTGCAGTTAAACCTGCTGTGCCACCACATCCAAGCTAAGAACAAACAACAAACTATTCCCTTTTTAAAGGAGGCTGCTCATTACATCCCTCAATGTGAACTTCTTCCAAAAGAAAAGGAACTAAGCCCAGGGACTCATGCAGAGAGAGGGAGAAGATAGGCTCATCAGAGAGTCAAGACTCTTACTTTTTGTACAGCCTAAAAGTATGCTTTACATTTTAGCTGTTTGACTTAAAGAGGTTTATGCTTCCGCTTTCTGACACACTGGCTGAAATCCCCTAGTAAGACACAACTAGAGTATAAGCCCATTGAATCAGTGGAGATCAACTTTTCGGTAAATTCCATGTATTCAATGAGCCTCCACTAGCTTTGATGTACGACTGGATTTTGGCCACAATGCTAGTAGTGTTGTTAGGCCAGCATCCCATTCCCTTGAGATTTCAAGGCCAAAGCCTGAGTCCAGAAGGTGGACATTTATGATGCTGGAGAGGCAGTGCAGCTAGACAGAGGGCCATCCAAGTACATAGGAACCCAGTTAAAATCTGCCTAGCTGAGTAATATTACAAGTGAGAGCAGGGGAGAAGCCAGCGTGCTGCAGAAACTGTCAAATGTCTGGGAAACACCAATCTAGCTTGAAGTTTTTCATGGGTATTATTTTCTGTTGTCTTTAAAAGGCCTGTGACTTGGAAAAATGACCAGGATATAAAAGCGCTATAGGAAACTTTGCCACCTGTTCTGTTGCTTCCTTGTGCAATATTTCCTGTGGCTTCAAAAACTGGAGGGACCTCTCAGGTGACATCTAAAGCAGTGCAATAATGTATATGTGGAAGAAGAATTTGCACGGATCCACACTGACCCTATGCTAGGTGGAGTAAGGTGACCGTTTCAGGGCGAAACAGGTTTGGTGTTTCATGAATTGTCAATACATTTTTACTAAAATTACAATAGTAATATTTAATATTTGTTACTAGATAAATAAATGAGCTGGCTGGATAGCTCATTGGGGTGGAGCACTTGGCTAAAGAACCAAGATTCAGGGGTTCAATTCCCCATTGTGCATCACAGGAGAAAAGCCAGCCTGTGTGGCAACGGGCAAGCTGCCCAGTTCCAAAGCACCCCTGAAAGAAGGGAATTGAAAAATCACTTCTGGGTATTTGTACCTAGAAAACCTGGGGTCAGCATAAGTAAGAACCAACTTGATAGGACATAATTAATAAATTAATTAAATGACAGATATCGGGACAGGCACATTTGGAATTTCTTGCCTCATATGTCAACATAATCTGGCTAACTTTCGGTACCTTGAATTGGATGGGTGAGGGAAGCCATTTCCTGCTTTGCCTCAGGCAGCAGAAAGGCTTGAGTTAACTCTGCCTAAATGATGGATCTTCTTGTTTGTTGTTGTTATGTGCCGTCAAGGTGTTTCTGATTTATTGTGACCTTATGAATGAGCAATCTCTAAAATGACCTGTCCTCAACAGCCAAGCTCCACTCTTAAAAGCTGAAGCCTGTGGCTTCCCTTAGGGGGATAGCACATCTCATATTTGGTTCTTCTTCTTTTTCTCTGCCTTCCACCTTTGCCAGCATTATTGTCTTTTCCAGCCATCTCATGATGTGCCCAAAGTAGGTCAGCATCAGTTACATCTTTTTTGCCTCCAGAGATAGTTCAGGCTTAATTTGATCTAGGACCCACTTATTTGTCTTTCTGGCAGTCCAGGATATTCACAAAGCTCTCCTCCAGCACTACATTTCAAATGAATCATTTTTTTTCCTTGTCAACTTTCCTAATTGTCCAGCTTTCACACCCATACATGGTTATTCAGCCACAGATCCCCAGGCCTCCTACTTGGACGTTAAATAGGTGGTTCAATTTTCTCTTAGCTTTCTGACTTGTTGTGGAAAGCCAGACAGGGTAAAAAAATTGAATCTTTTTGGCTGCACTGACAGTTTTATTTCTTTCTCCAAGCTTGTATCCCCAGATATCATTGAGCTACAGTTCCTAAATTCAACTCCCACTGGCTTCTTTGGCTGGGGATAAGGAGATTATAATTTGGTGACTCAAATTCAGGAGAGGCTATATTTTACCTTTTTTGCTTTGCTTCATTTATATGTCATCCTTTTTCCAAGGAGCTCAGAATACTATAGTCACTGCCCCTCCTTCTTCATATTCCAAACAACAATGCTGTGAGGTAAATGAGGCTATCAAATAGCGACTGGCCAAGGGGTAACCACTGAGGTACATGATGGATGAAGGAACCTGAGTCTTTCAGTACTTTGCTGCACAGGCAGGATCAGATGTTTGATCTCAGCAACAAAGTCTGCAAAACAGTCCTATACAACTCAAAAGCTTGCTTTTGGTATTTTGAAGACAGGTGGGTCTGATAAACAATCTTTCTCATTTACCTTCTGTTGTGTGTGAGGAGAGAATGTTCTCTCTATAATTTCCCGCCCTAGACAATGAGAATTTGTTCGTGAGAACTCATTAGGAAGAGGGAGAAGGTGTTACAGCCGGAAGCTGCTTGGTGTGTTAATTCATCCTAGCTTGAATTTATCATCTGCAAAGGAAAACAAAAATACATGCAATTAATACCTTCTGCAACCAAACTTCCCGGGCAGGAAGGGAAGAAAGTCAGCCATGACAATCTGAGAGTTAGGCATTGTTTCACTTAGCATAAGGTAATACAGTCTGGATGTAGTTACATAAGAAAAGATTCTGTACTGCCATTAGGGACAGTAAGTAACCACTTCAGTTGGCAGATGCAGGGGTGCAGTGGTGACTGCCTCTTGGGCTGTTCTTTCTGAACTCCCAGGTATTTCTCACTAGTGGAGAACAGTGCAGTGCAGAAAACACAGTGATCAGTCCTGGCCCCTAAAAACATAGCCTGCTGCCTCAGGTGTTGTTGATGATACTAACTCATTTCCAGCTTCAAGTCCCAGACAGCTGTCAGTCCACTCGACTTTTGTATGTGGAAAAAGTAGTACCAGCCTGTCCTCCTCAAGCAACAGAATTGGGCCGGCCCTCTTTGTAGGTATTATCAAGAACTAACTGCCTCATTGTTATCATTGCTGTTACGTGCCATTGAATCCGACCTAACAGGGGTTTTGAGTTGATCTGAGATATTTAAGGATACAGTATGTTTTATCAGAGCCCCCCCCCTCAGTTTCCATGGCTGAGTGGAAATTTGAACCCATGTTCAGTTCTTATACTGACCAGCTAGATGGAACACTTCTGATAAAAGCTGGAATGACTGCATTCTGCAACTAATCTGGAAAGTGAAAGAGAGACAGAGAGAGAATCCTTTCAGGTACTAAAAATTAAATTCATTCCCTGATACATATTGAGGAGGGGGAACCTCCTTGGGGGCAGTATAACTATATAAACAATATGCACAGAAACAAAGAATAAAACGTGACTGACAGAAATGAGGGTAGAAGATTAGAGACCACACTTCCTTCAATATCCCAGATATGTCTTCGATTTTTAATATTGTGCAGCATTATTATCATCACATGGTTTTTTTTCCAATTCAAGCTGCATTGGAAAATTATTATTCATAAATAAAAAATATAACAAATGACATAGGTCTTGGAACATCTTTCAATTACATTTTAATAACAATAATAAGATAAGCTGGGGAAGTGCACCAGAGAAAGTGGGGGGAAGTTGTGGGTGTTTCTCTCCTCTTCCAGTTCTTTCTTTGTTTTCATGATTAAAAACTTCAAGTAAACTATGACTAAACTGAGCCCCAGAGTGGAAAGGGGAGTGTTTAGTACACTTGCGTGGGGGCCTTTGCAACAAACTTCACCTAACGTTTCTCATTTCTAAGTACATGAGAGCAGAAATAGTCTGTTGGGAATGTAACAGCTAGCAAGCCCTCCCAATGGGAAATAACCAGCCCAAGGTCCTGCATTCTGACAGTGTAAGCCTACTCTGCAAGAGTCCAGCATACCATGTTTCTAGTCCTTAATGTCTGGAAACTAGTTCTATTGTTTTACAGACTCAGAGCTTGGTTTCCCAAATGGGAGACGTGAGACCTGTGATTTTTCCAGGCAGCCTTGGGATTACATCTGTAGGTGTGGTATTTTACAAGGATCGTAAGGAACAGACACTAAATGATGGACTTTTTCCCCCTGCTGGTAAGCATGTATACCTGGTGATATGCAATATAGTAAAGTGGATAGAGTGACAGACTAGGACTCACAAGCCCTTGGTTGGAATTCCCATATGGCTATGAGAAAATATCTCCTTAAATATGTCACATACCTTGAGACTCCTGTTAGGGTTTCTGTAAGTCAGTTGAGACTTGACCACACATTATAATTGTAACTTCTAAGTACTTGATACTTAGAACACCCGGGAAGGAGTCATCATATACTGGAACTAAACTGACAGAATGTAATTATTATTATGTCTGTTTTGACATTGAGGTAATCCCTGATCCTTTACCAAGCATCACTACAGACTGACATCTGAGAAGTGGCTCAGTGAAAGAGAGCCTTCTCTGTGGTACCGTCCTATAGGGTGGCTTTGTGTCCTGCTTTGCCGAGGACAGCAGTCTGATTGAGGGGCCATCAACAGTGATTCCAAACCTTGGGTCCCCAGATGTTCTTGGGCTACTCAGAAATCCTGGCCAGCAGAGCTTGTGAAGAAGGCTCCTGGGAGTTTCCGCTCAAGAACATCTGTGGACCCAAGGTTGAGAAACACTGATTTAAAGATAAACAACCTCTACATGGGAACCATAAGGCTGCTGATCAATACTTAGCAAGGTCACATTAAATCTCCTGATCACAGTGTTCCCCGCAATGGTAAAAGGTATTTTGTTTCTATTAGGATTATGAAGAATATATCTAAATTTATAAATTGTATGTAAATTTGTGAAGATCTCCTCTTTTGTCCACTTCTTGGATGTGTGTCATATAATTTCTTTTTTCCAGGTAGCACATAAACAGCCAGCTTACTCATCTGGTTCCTACTTTATATTCTTTTTGGTGCCACAAGAAAATTTTAAGAAATTCTCCTGCACATTTAAGGAGCACTTTAGAGACTTTTAAATGGATTTTGAGGTTTTGACTTCTAACAGTTTTAAGATCCCTCTGTGTTTAATATTAGATTGTAATTGTTTTGCTTTATAGCATGGTTGTATTTTTTTTCTATTTCTATTACACTGTAACAGCTTCCTTAGAAAGATGTCCAGTTATGGGACTGTGATTACTGAGGAGCATGGGAAGAACAATAGTAGCAAAAAGAGCAACATACATTTCGTGAACACACACAAACAATTTGTGGAATTTGTCAGAGCATCTCCCAATCCCCACTCTTCAATGGATTACAGTTCTAGCCAAATAATGGCTGGTTGTCATTGTGGCTAAAATATAGCTTCAGAAAACTTTTGGGGATTCATCAAAGCTCAAAGGCATGTTCCACTAGGACATATCCTACACAAGCCCCTTTGAAAGGCACAGGAGCCACAGAAGAGCACAAGATGGATTTGTTCTAGAATCTGCTCTGTCTTCCAGTTACTACCCACATTGGCACCCCAGATGTTCCACATGAAGGAGATTTGGCTGGCGTTTACCTTTTTGGGGGTTCACAGCTGGCCCAACTTTACTTGCAAAGGCAGAGCAGCAAATGTCACATCCCCCTTACCACCATCATGGTGCATAGCCAAACCCGAAACTGGCCAAATTATTGTGACATTTGATGTGCCCATTGCCAATCCCTGGTTGTAAAAATACAGTAGTCACAAAGTAAATAACTACCTAGTGTTTGCTCTTTCATGACACACAAACTCTGTTGTCTGAGGTAGCATCTTTACTCTGCCTAGTGGTAGAGCCAGCTTGGCTGATGACTCACCTTGATTCGGTGATATGAATCAGCTGGAGTGATCTGTGATGTGAAGATTTCCAGGAACTGAGTTATGAAAAGGAGGTGAACCTCTTGTCACATGGTTCGATACTGGCAAAGTAATTTTTTGGGAGATGGCAACTCTCAGTATTCCCCTTGCCAGAATGACTTCTAGGATACAGTGGACCCTCGACTTACAGACGGCTCGACTTACAGACTTTTTGAGTTACAGACTTCTCTGGCTGCAAAATTTAGGTTCGACTTGCAGCCTGAGAATCGACCTACAGACCAGAAAAAAACCAACATGGAACAAAAATGGAACAAAAACAGCCAGTTACGGGATTAATCGGTTTTCAATGCATTGTAGGTCAATGGAGACTCAACCTACAGACTTTTCGACCTGCAGCCACCATTCCAATATGGATTAATTCTGTAAGTCGAGGGTCCACTGTATTCTGGAAGTTGGACTCTAAAAAGAATCACATTTCCCATCTCTGCTTGTATAAACAGGAGCTTTAGAGAGAAAAAAACATTAATTTCTTTGATTTATGTGTGCTTGTTGTACAGGTGAGTAGTATGTTTGTAGACCTATAGAAACTCTTTACTACCACCTCACAAAGAAACTTCCACTCCCATCTGCTCAGCAGTATCATGTTCAAGATACTTTCCACACCACAGTCCCCTGCGGATACGCATTTCTGCCTGCAAAGAATCATTGTACATGCAGTGCAATCTTTCCCTGAGCAAGGCAGCTGTTCTACCGCAAGCAGAATTAACACACACAACACTCTTTCGGCACATGCCTCCTGCTGCCTGGCCCCCCTGCATGCAACACACACACACATACACACAAAACTACTAATCAAAAGAATGGCCTGTTAATTAAGAGGTTAAGGAAATGACAAACTCATTTTGTTCCAGGCCTGATGTCTTGACTCAACCCCAGTACTTTCGCCTTGGCTGTGTGTGTTTATGTGTGTGTGTGTGTGTGTGTGTATGCCATTTCCTGCAAGATGCTTGCCCTCAAGATATTGGCCCTTCTCCTGCTTTCCATGCAAGCTGTCACCTCTCATCAGAAAAGACCACTCCTTAAGAGGCGGGAGGCTCTCAGAGGGACTCCCTGGCTTACTGGTTGGAAGGCCTTGCCAAGGAGTATTTCACCCAGACGCATTAGACAGGAAGACTGTGAAGGAGTAAAGCAAAGGCACTTCAATCCACACATATATGCTCCTCGAGGATCGACTGCCTGCCAGCCCCCATCCTCAGTCTACACAGTCCAGACCGCAAGTGTGCTGCAAGCAGAGACTGGAAGAAGAGCTGATATGTTACAGAAGTTGCCCTCGCATCAAATGTCTGTGGATATGTTGCTATGCACCATCAAGTCAATTTCAATTTACAGTGACCTTATAAATTGGTAACATCCCAAAGGACCTATCATTGCCAGCCCTGCTCAGGTCTCGCAGACTAAGAGCCATGGTTCCCTTTACTGAGTCAATCCATCTCTTGTTTAGGCCATCTTCTTTTCCTACTGTCTTTAGTTTTTCCTAATTTTTTTTGGCCTGTGAGCCTTGTCTTCTCTGAATGTGTCCAAACTATAATAGCCCCAGTTTAGTTGCAGAGCAAATGGGTTTTGTCCCTTTTATTAGTAGAATGTGACCTTTCTGAGAACTTGGGGAAATTGCTGTTTTGGATTATAAGAAAAGTTAAAAGCAACTTTTGGGGATCAGGAATAGAAGATCAGCAATTGGTTTCAAGGGCATTGCAGTCCAAAAAGGTAACTTTCTCACACTCTGCAAAACAGTTTCCTCTGCAAAGATAGTTTTCAGGCAGGCGTGAGCATCCAGCATCATTATTTCTGGAAATTAAATGCTGTTGTCCTCCATCAGAGCCTTAAAATGAAACATCCCAGTAACATAGACTGCGAGAGCTCAGAATATTTGTCCTGCTCCCTGCTGTACAGAAACTATTAAGCAGACGGCAGCTCTCACACTGCCCTCATGCCTGAAGGAATGTATGGTGGGAAGGAGGGGTGGCAGCTGAACCCATCTTGTGGTGCATTACCAGCCATAGAATCCAGACCTTGCAATGCATCACAGCCAATGTGTCATAACGTCAGCATGCTAGAGAGGGATTTAGGAGATCCAGCTTCACATTTCTAGTGAGCCATGGTACTTGGGGCCATCAGTCTCTTTCAACCTGACCTACCTCACAGGACTGTTGTAAGAACAAAGTTAGTAGGAAGATGTTCTCCATCTTGAGTTTAGTGGAGGAAAGGCGGAATAGAAATCTTGTACTTCTATTCCGCCTACAGCCATTACCTAACCTATCTTCCTTTTCTTTTTTTTCCTCTCTTTCTTCTTTTTCTTCTTTTTTCCTTTCCCCACCTTGGGCTTTGTGACTAATTTGGATTTTACCTCAGTTTATTTTTATGTTATATGTAAACCGTTCAGAGTAGATACGTGCTATATGGGCAGTATATAAATCAAATCAAATCAAATACGTTAAATAAATGAATGAATAAATTATATGGGAAAGAACAAATTCTATTAATTTGTGTAGAAGCAGACAGGACTGTTTTTGCATGTGTGTGAAGAAAATCACTTTAAAAAATCCTTCACAGCATGATTTGTAATCTTTATCGTTTAGAAATGGCCCCTCTCTAAATCACAGAGATTCCGAGGTGTCGCTGTGCAGGTGGTCAGAAATGTGATGCTTCTGAGAAAAGACTGTTCAATAAAAGCAGAGCATTATTAGACAGCCAGGCCTAAAGCCTTCACAGATCCCTGCAGCTTTGAAAGCAGCATCTCAAAAAATAAAAAAATAAAAAATAAAAAAAATTAAAAATTAAAATCAGGAGCCACATTTTAGCCAAATAGGGCAAGGTTTCACCCGTACCTTGTATTTGGAAGGGTGAGGCATATGGGAACTGAAGGAATATTAGCCCTGCTGAGAAGGAAAGCGAAGATCTAAGAACCTGTCCTGGAACATTAATCACTCGTTTGAGCTCCTTGTCAACATCCTTGGGCAGAGAAAGCTACAAGCGAGGACTTCTTAATCTTCTGGAAGGAAGTGAGCTCTGGTTACCACTGAGCACAACCCGATACTTGTCAGCAGTAAATAGAGAGGAACAGGAAGGAAAGCCATTAGCATGCTTCAGCTAATGCTATCCAAAAACAGCTTGAAATAGAGGTGGGGGCAGGGGGGGGAGGATTCCAAGGGGTTAATCCATTTTAAGCCAGATCCCTTCTCCAGGGAAGGAAGGAAGGAAGGAACCTAGGAAGGAGAGATCAGGTCAATTCCTACTTCAGCCTTACATGTGGAAGGGGAGAAGGCCCTCTGCTGTCCATTGTCTGTAATGACAAATACTTAGAGAGAGATGCACTGCTCCTGGAGGTGGAGGTTCCATTTAGCTGTCCTGACAACTAGTTGTTGATCAGTCCTAACTTTCATGGATTTCTCTACTCTATCTCTTCTTCACTGCTGCCCAAGCTAGCAGCCACGGCAACATTTACACAAGTGAACAGCACAAGTTGATTATGCTTTGTGTAAATTAGTATTTTCTTTCATCTTTCCCAAATCAGCACATAGATGAGATCTGGCACGTGTAGTGGAAGTGCAAGCATTGACTCTCTGTTTGTGTGGATGACAGAGACAGTTAGAGGGAGGCCGGATCTACCTGTCCTTTTTAATTGTCTAACAACTTGCAGTAACTCATATTGTTTCAGATGGCAGCACCTCCCACTATGCAGATACACCAGATTAAAATGGGCACTGTTTGGTGTTCCCTCACCTCACCGGCAGCAACATCAGGTTCAGTTTTTACTCTTGGGTAAATTTTCATCATGAAATTCTCCCATTTATCTGTCCTTCCTTGATCTCTTTGCACTGGCTCATGCTGGCCCACCTGTTTGCCCGGACAGTTTCCGTAGAGCTCTGCCTGTTTTGAGGCCTTGGGGAAGACGGAATTGCTACCTACATTTGAAGGTAAAGGTGCCTTCCTCGGTCATGGGATCCCCTAAAAGCCCAAAGAATGTATTAACCTGCTGGAGATATAGAACAGAAAGTTGGTGCAGCACCTGTTGCCAACAAAAAATTGCAACCTTATATTTTCTTTTGTCTGAGATTAGAAAAACAATGGTGGAGTGCCAGACAAAGGCAAAGGGTCTGCAGAACAATTGCCATAAAGCAATTCATAAGACAACCCTCAAGGGCTGAGTCCACCACATACCCGTATTTTGACTTCATGCATGTTTTAAGGTGTTGCTCTCATTCACCTTAACCAGACGGCAAGTGCCACAGAAATTAGATGCACATCCACAATTGCAACCGGAGCAACACGGGCCTTCCACTGGTGGTTGTGGCTGCCCCAGTACTACAGCGGCTGCCACCACTGGCCATTATGTTTCTTCCTTTGAGATTAAAAAAAAAAAAGGAAGGGCAACAGTCACCAATTGAAACCATAACTCAGGTAGGGGAGAGGCCATTAAAAACAAATATTTTGGGGGCTATTGCGTATCACAGATGTCGTGAGACATGCACAGAAGTGATCTGGAGACGCACATCTCCTGGGCTCTAGCTGTGCCGTTTCTGCCAGGAACATCAGCTCTCCTGTCTCCTTAGTACCACCAGGAAACAGTTGCTCTCCAAACCTTGCTCCCAGTGCTGCCACCTTACCCCTCTGATCTGCAATGAGTACTGGCTGATCTTCCTTCCATTGCCACTGGGCAGGATGGCCAGGAGCAGGCCAAGAAGACACGAGAAAAGCAGCAATGACAATCATTTATAGTCAAAAAAAGCAATCGGTTTGAGTCAGAATGTTAGTTGTGATTCCTGACAAGGGAGGCATGTAAATCAGGTGACCGCATACTCTTGGTGCCCAGTGCCAAAATGGGAAGTTTGAAGGGAAGGAATGGGGATCATCCAGCCAAATGGAAATGTGTTGAGATCATAACAACCTTGCATGGTTTCTGACACTGGATATCTGTGGGCAGGGGTTCTTTACAATCTAAGGTGATTGTCCTCTGCCACTAACCTATTGCTAAATTTTTCCCTTCCACTTCTGGCTTGCCTCTCTCCTCTTCCTGTTTGTTTGCGTCCATTGTTAGTATCATTCTATCCCTTTCTGACCTCAAAGCATGCAGGAAGCATGGAGGGGTGTCTCCCATATGTGGATACTCTATTTTTTCCTATTTTTCTACTGACTGTAATGATAGCAACTGTAAGTAAAGATACCTTTTTCACTTAATTTTTTTAACATATAAATTTTTATTTATTTATTTATTTATTTGATTTATATCCCGCCCATCTGGTATAATTATACCACTCTGAGCGGCTAACAACAGAACAAATACAATTAAAACAAAATTAATCCATAAACATCCATTATTAACAGACATACTAAAAATAATAAATGACAGATAAGAAAAAGAAAAAGTTAAATTAAATAAATTAAATTAACTTAAATGCTGGCAGGAGGGAAGGCCTGGACATAAAGCCATGTTTTTAGTTGGATTTTGAATGTACCCAGCGTAGGGGCCGCGCAAATCTCAGGAGGAAGATTGTTCCAGAGGCGAGGAGCCACCACCGAGAAGGCCCGGTTTCGAGTCTTTTCCCTCCGGGCCTCCCTCGGCGTGAGGCTCCTCAGCCTCACCTCCTGGCTCGCGCGGGTGATCCGGGTAGATCTTGGTGGGAGAAGGCGTTCCGCCAGGTAGCGAGGTCCCAAACCGTTTAGGGCCTTATAAGTAAGCATTAAAACTTTGAATTCGATACGGAAACGTATCCAGATGAGATCCAGGGGAGGGCCACCCTCCCCGTTGAGCCACGTCTCGGTTATGCATGCCAGGTCTGCATCCTCCTCCAGGATAAGATCCAGGATAAAGTGCTAGTCATTGTGAAAAGGAGTGGGCTACTGAATCTTTAGCTATTCTCTCCTGCTTGCTATGCGTAGTTGTTGTTTGTATCTGATATTTTGCTAAGAATTAACCAGATGCCCCAATAATGTGTCCCTTACTGCAAGGGAATGTTTTCACTTACTTACTTGGTGATTTCATAGCTACATAACTTTGGCATCCCACAAGTGCCCACAGCTTGTGAAGTCTGTTGAAGGCAAGTGGTATGTCAGCCACCAGCACCTACCTATCTTTTGTATGCCTCAAGAGCTTCAGGAGGTTCTGCCGGCCTTGGAGTAATGTCACTCAGCTTCTGGCTGTGTTGTGACACTGCCCAAAATACAATGGGAACTAAGGGAGATGAGAAGCAGTACTGGATACTAGAAGTGGTATGGGGAAAAGAGTGAGCAACCGGATAGAAAAAAAAGAGGGATTTGAGGGAAGTGTCAGTCTTGGAAGGCATCCAGTCTGGAGAGTTATAGCATAAAGAGGATGTGTGACCAAGTTACCAGGTCATTCTGGCTCTGGGGGAGAACTGGAATATAACTTTTCTTGGAACTGCAGGAGAGGGATGTTGTTGCCAGCACTGAGGGGATCCTGGCCCATCCAAGGTCCCGGCTTACCACCAGCTTCTAAGATTTCCAATAGAGAAATCCAAATATTTTTCCACAATGACTGGGGGTCATGAAGAAGAATTTAATCCACCTTTTTAAAAGGACATTGAATCCATGTTTAGAGATAAGATAGGAATAAGAGGTAGAAGTGGAGCAAAGCAGCATCAGCTTTCCTAGAAAGGTGGTCTAGGAAGATGTGAGCCTGTGTTTGGTGGAAAAAAAGTAAGCTGACCTAGGCCCAAGACCTTATGCCAGCAGAGGCTGGGCAGCAAATGGCATTCACTCCACCCCAACGCCCAATGAACAACACCAGAAGCCACCAGGCCCCAAGGCAGAAAAATCTCACAAATTTTTATTTCCAGAAATAAGAAATATGTAGCCATCATAAATGTCATTAGCAGTTCCTTAATGCAGTGAAAAGCCTCGCTATGCCTCTCTGAGACAAGAAGGTTTTAATCTTGCCCCTGCAAACAACAAAGGTCAGTACACCATGGTTTATAGATTTGTCTTATTTGAACATCAATTCCCAGAATTCCCCAGGAAACTGCATTGCTTGAAGAATTCTGGGAGCTGAAATAAAAAACCCACGAAAACAAATCGGCACACCTCCTCACTCTGAATCGTGTGGTCTGCTCCACATTCAGTTCCCTTTTTCTGGCCCCTTGGGCAAAGGGGAATTCATGAACTGCTTGCGTAAATGAAAAACCTCATTGTTTTGAACAGGGCTATCTCCAGTATTTACTGGAAAGGCAGAGCTTTACTGAAAGGCAGAGACCACTGGGGCAAAGATAGACTATTCCGCCAATGGAACCATTACACTCAACATCTGCAGACAGAATCCTTCCCAAAAAGTCTTATGGTACCTGAAGAGGTCATGCCTATCTCCCAACATGGTGTACATATGAGAGACTCCACCTATCGCTCATGAATCATTCAGAAACTCTTTCTTATGAGGATGCAGCATCTCTTAAAAGGAGAGCATCAACACCTGAAAGCTGAATGAAGTCATCATAACCTGGTCTGTAGCACTTCTGTAACTCAATCTTTCAGCATCTATCTTTAAAACAGATACAATACTGACTTTTACAGTATTTGATAGTTACTAGCAACTTAAGTGAGATAAGGTTTCCAAAGTACTTTGCATTTTAATTATCAATGATTTATTTCTCTCTTTTCTCTCTCCCCTCCTTAGTTGAAACACTGGACATCCTGCCTCCTGGGGTGAATCCCGATGGAAAGCTCGTAGTGCTACCAATCATAGCACTTTCTCTATGAGCTACAAATAGATTTGAAATTGACCATGCCCCCCCTCAGGGCTCTAGCCCTTTGTGTGTTTTATTTGTTCGAGCATCCTATTTTGTGTGCAAGCATGCATGCATGTTTATAGTTTTTGAAGAGCCACAAATGACAATAAAATAAAATAAAATGATTATTTTTTAAAAAGATTCCTTGCATCACAGAAGACACAGGTAGCAGTTCAGTCGCCTTCCAGATGAAAATTTTTACCCATCTGGTTCTAAATCCAGATAATTTCACCTGAGAACATCTGTTCTTTGGTCTAGTTATTTACAGAGTGAGACTCAAAAAACACAGACAGGTATGAGCCTCTGAGGGCCCAGCCAGACATGTTGATTGCTTCATGCCCGCCTACGCTGTTTCCTCGTGAATTCCAGTGGTGCTGCTTAAAGGGTGGATCCACAAGGATGTGGTGTTTTGGTCATCGTGGTTCCTCTGTCCACACAGAGTGGAATGGAAACAGCAGCTTGTCTCTCTTGCCCCTTTTGCCTGCCTTCCCACCGTGTCCAGTGCCCACCCACTTTCTGTCCTGGTTCAAACGTGACTCCAAACTGCCCTGTTATAAACGTTTGAACATATGTATTTGGCATATCTACTGCCACTAAGTCTCCCTGTTTTTAAAAATAAATTAATGAGGAGCCCTGCACTAAAGTGGAATAGTGCTAAATTGATACAGAAGGTAAACAATTGTTTGAATACTTCCAATGAAAGGGAAGTGGAACCATGCCACCAAAACTGGCAGAATCATGTGAATTGCATCAAAAGACGTATTTGGCCCTTTTTTAAGGCAGTCTGTTAAAATCTTCCTGATTTTGTCTTCTGGAGTATCACCCACTGCTCCCAATTAAGTGTCCTGTGTGAATTTAATGAACATCTCCTTCAGGCCCTTATCCGAATCATTTATGAAAATATTGAATAACAGTGGGCTTATGACACCCCACTGCATCATCTCTCCATGAGGAGGAGGAAGATTGACAAGTATTCTCTCAGTACAATCTGTCAGCCACCTATAAATACTCTTGATGGTAGCATTATTTTCTCAGCTTGGCCAGAGGAATATCGTGAGGGACTGTCAAAAGCCTTGGTGAAATCATACTTCACCTACAACATTCCCTTCATCTTTTTGATAGAGACACAAGCTTGTGTTTCTATCAAAAAGAGATAAGATTAGCCTGGTGTCTCCTGGTTTTAGAAATCATGCTGTTCTTTTCTAATTGCTCATAGATTGACTGTTTAATAATACATTGGAAGACCTTTCCTAGTATCTGTTTGAATTTTTTTTGCAGCCTTGCATGCTGCCTTTAGTAGGTTTGGCTAGAAGGTACCTTTCTGGACAATCTGCCCAACACTAACCAATTGTTCCATTCTGCCTCTGATTTCAAAGAAAGCCATACTTCTCTGCTTTTTCCCCTTTTGGGTCTGTTGAAGTATGTTGCTGTGTCAGGATCTGGCCCATACTGCCCTGGGAGCTGCAGGATCAGGGCCAACCTGAGCCAGGAGTGGTCTGGTGTTTGCAGGCCCTGGCCGGTGTAGCAGCTCCTGGGCCACTCATGAGGCTCACCTGGAGGCCTGGAGGAAAGGCCTATTTAAGGGGTGGTTCTCTCTCCCAGAACTTGCCTCAGCAACAAAGGTCTTCTGGCCCTGCTGTGTTTACTGTCTTGTTTCCTGCATGACTGTGATATGCTGAAAGCAGTTGTGTTTGGCAGGTTGCTGTTGATCTTAAGCATATTAAACATTTTTAATTTTTTTTAACTATTAATATTGCAGAGTGAGTTGAGACTAAGTTACTGAGAAAGGGGTGGTCTACTCTGGGGAACTTGAAACTATTCTGCTCTGTAAATCCCTGCACTTCTGCTGCACAGCACAAGAAATTTAACCAAAAATGCAAACCTCTGCAATAGTATCCATGTCAAACTGACCAGTTGATATTGCCCAGATCTCCTTCCCCTCATCCCTCTTTTGGAAAATGGAGATTACATTGCCCTCCTCTGGTCTTCAGGGACCTCATTTATTCTCCAATGGTTCCCAAAGATTATAGACGGAGGCTCTGCTGTTACATCCATAAGTTCCTTTATTACTGCTGGGTGCCACTCCCATGGCTCTGGAGACTTGAACTCATTTAAAGCAGCTAGGTGTTCCCATACCATCCTTGTACTCATTGTAGGCACTGTTTTCTTTATTCCCCAGCTTGGGCACTGCCCTCCTCCTGAGAGAAGACAGAAGCAAAGTAGGTGTTCAGCTCTGCCTTCTTTCTGTCACTCATTAGTATTTCCCCATCCTCTGCATTCAGAGGACCTACAGTTTTCTTATTCCTCCTTTTGCTTTGAGCAGACTTGAGAGAGAGAGAAAACCCTTTTGGTTACTGTTAACCTCTCTGGCCAGTCTCTCTTTAGCCTTCCTAACCTTCCCTCTACAAATATTGAATATTTGTACTCTATGGTATTCTTCTTTTTCCATTTATTATGTGTACCCTTTAAAAACCTTGGTCCATCTTTTCTTCTGTGAAAAAATTTATTTTTTCTGTGAAAAACTTCTTCTGTGAAAAAATAAAAAATAAAATAAATAATCTTGGTTCATCTGTAAGCTCTGTAAGCATCGCCCTGGTTTCTTCAGCCGTCTCCTGTTTCCTCATAGACCTTGTATGTGATTGTGCCTTTAGCGTCCTGCTCTTGAGAAGCTCCCACCCACCTTGGACTCCTTTCTCTTTAAGTATTTCTGTCCAGAGGATCTCGCCTAGTATTTCCTTAAGCTGACCAAAAACAGCTTCTCTGAAGTCTAGAGATCACGGAAGCCAAAGGGAGAAACAGGAGGGGAAATGCTTATTTGTCCAGGCCCTGATTTTGGAAGCTCAGCAGGGCTGGGGCTAGTTAGACGTTGAATGAGAGAGCGCCATGAAGTGCTAAGACTCTCTAAGCCGGACTAAGGACAAATACCCTGGAGGACCATGTCTACCAGTCAGAGCTGACAGTATTGGGTTCAAGGCACCAAAGGTCATTTCGGCGCCAGGTCAAAACCTTCCTGTTCCAGAAGGCTTTTAATTGAAATAACAATTGTGGGTCCTGATGATGGCAATTTTAATTATATTTTAATTGTATTTTAGTCATTTTATTGTATTGAATTTTAATTATTGTAAGCCGCCCAGAGACCTCTGGGTAGAGTGGGCGGCATATAAATTAAATAAATAAATAAATGAATAAATAAATAAGGTCTGATTCAGTCTAAGGGCATTTCCTATGTTTCCCCATTACCAGACAACTCCCATTTGTTAGTTTCCGGATGTACTCTAGTCAGTTTCAGAACTCTGCTAGCAATGTGTCGGCTTAATCTTCCCTGTTTGTCGGTTGGCAAGCCTTAAACCTAAAAATGCATCTCAAACAGGAAGGGGGAGACATGAAACCCTCCAGATATTGTCGGGCTACAACTCCCAGGGTTTTCAGAATGGTCTGGGATTGAGAGGGGTTCTACCCCAACATCATTTGGAGAGCCACATGTTCCCCACACCAGCACTGGAGAAATGGGAAGCCAGTCTTCTCAATGTATCCTCCACCCTTTTTGTGGATAACTTCTTCTGTGCCCTCCATTGTATAGCTTCCTGTCTACACCTGCAAAGAAAGTGCGGTGGTGTTCTGACCTTCTTTCCAGAAGGGATTGTGTGTGCAGGGGAGAGGAAGGGGGAAATAGGCCGATCAGGGAAAGGCTTTAGTAGTTACAGAGGAATTTCAGCAAATACAGCTCGTCAGTCTGTTCTGTGGCATGGGAAACATGTTCTGAACTCTTGTTCAGCAGCACCCTTGACTGTAGATTTATGTCCTAACTGAGCTTCAACTTTACTTGATGAGATTAAAGCACTCCCTGGTGTGCTCAGAGGTAAACTTTACTACTTTACCTGTTTCAGGACATATTTGGTATCTTGAAAACATTTTCAGCTAGAGCTCAACTGTAGGTACGCCACCGACAAATCGATACTGAAGCAGAATTGTATGTACTTTCTCTTACACAGACATACACACTCAGAATAATGCAATCATGAAAACAACACACTTCAGCCTATGCAAATTACAGTTATCAATTCTCATTTCTGTTTTTCATTTTGTTCCACTTTGACTGCTCCTGAAGAGGGACAGTCCTGAAGTCCTGAGACTGATCCCTTAAAATCTGACCACCAGCCCATCTGGCTTGTAAGATTTCAAAAGATATGGTGGCCTCCACCACCACCACCACCACCACCATTTTAATGTGATCTGCAAGTGGTACCCTTGAGAACTAGAAACTTGATTCTTTAAAATTAGGCTTTCAGGGTGCTGAATTCTTTGCCCACTACTAATTTCCATATTGGCTCAATATGTCGGTGGCGTACCTACAGTCCGAAGCACAATCCCTGAGATGAACTTTTCCTTTTCATATTGTCCACCTTCCTGGTCTGATTCTCTTCTTCTTTTGCCTCTTCCATTCCTCCCCACCCCCACCCTATCACTCCACTTTATCACCTTTGTGCTTCTAAAAGCACATCGCCAAATTCTCTCTGCTGCTCACATTCTGCAATGTAGATGGCGGGGGGGGGCATTAGGATCAGGATATGGGAAGATCTGTGGCTTTTTTCCCCCCAGAGGTTGTAAGACATGTAATATTTACCAGTTTTTCTTAGCGGTCAGTACCCATCATTTCTTCGCCTTTTAATCCTTCTGATGAAAGGAGCAGCCCCTCTGGCCATCCACCCCAAAGACTCTGCTTTCCAGAGTTACACTAAGTTGGGCCGACAGGGTTTGGAGTAACCCCATGAGCAGTTCGAAAGGGGAAAGCTTGTTTTCAGATGCAATCTGGTTTCCTCTGAAACAAATTGCAGCATACAGAATCCACACGAGAGGTTAGAAATGGCAGGCTGAAGCAGGCTTGCATCCAAATGTAATTAACATGTGTTCCTTTTTAGATGTAGAGGCATCTCTACAATAAAATAAACAAAGGTAGTGTCTGACATCACAAGTTTTAGGTGATATTAAGAGCCACAGAGAGAGGGAGAGACTGAGAGAGACAAACAGAAGTGATTTTATGGGTATCATCTATTGGAGAAACCCCACTGAAATGCACAAAGGTTATTTATACACATATTCATTTCAATGGAGCACGCACAGGAGAGCTTCCTAATAAATCATGTAGGTAAAGGTAAAGGTTCCCCTTGACATTTAGTCCAGTCGTGTCTGACTGTAGGGTGCAGTGCTCATCCCCGTCTCCAAGCCGTAGAGCCAGCGTTTTGCCCATAGACAGTTTCCATGGTCATGTGACCAGCGCAACTAGACACGGAACACCATTACCTTCCCACCATGGTGGTACCTATTTTTATCTGCATGCTTTTGAACTTTTTGGCAGGAGCTGGGACAAGCGACGGGAGCTCACTCCGTCACGTGGATTCAATCTTATGACTGCTGGTCTTCTGACCTCGCAGCACAGAGGCTTCTGTGGTTTAACTCGCAGCGCCACCACATCCCTAAAATAAATCATGAGCCAGTGTTAATTAGCATGAGGTAAGATGGTGTAAAATGGTGTTTAGCTGACTGGATAACTCAGTGGTTTAGATGTCAGGCTGAGAAGCCAGAGGTTGAGAGTTTTCCTCACTGTGCCTCCTGTGACTTGAGCCAGCCTGTGTTGCCTTGGGCAAGTTGCACAGACCCAAGGTGCCCACGGAAGAAGGGAATTGTAAACCCCTTCTAAATAATCTCTAGCTGGAAAACCTTAGAAAGGATCACCAAAAGTCAGAACTGAATTGTTGGCATCTGATGATCATTATTAAGATGACGTTCAGATTTCCACAAGGGAAAGAATGCTACTTTTAAGAAGAATTAATAAAACAACATACAGGATCTGTGCATTTGCACCCAAGATGCCATAGTATCCTAGGCCAGTAAGCCCTGACTGAATCTTTTGTGTTTTTCCCCATTCATCAATATGATTTGAATAAAACGACAACAAAAACAACAATGAAAGAAGCTGCAATGCCAAATGCATTCTCTTCAGAATAAGCCCCTGTGAATTCTGTGGGACTTCCTTGTGGGCAGAATTGTATTATGTTGTGTTGCTAATGACATGGATGCCAGTATGATCAAGGTTGTTCTACTAGTTGTCAAACATATGTTTGTATCACACAATCCCCAGCACACAATCAAAAATATATTAAAAGTGCAAAGTATTTTTCCTACTGACCATTTGACAAAACGATTGCTTCAGTATGTTCAGTGACAAAATCCGTGACTTTATGTGTGTGTGTGTGTTTTGCCCTCTCCTGACAATTAAAAAAAAAGTTGGTAGACATTTCACATGCTCTGAGAGAGTCTTTATTCATTACAGTTCCTTTTAAAAAAATCAAAATATCAAAAACATAGGAAAATGCCCCAAAAATTGAAAAGAAAGATGATCTTGATAAACAGGGAGGTTATTACTCTGCTTATTCATCCTGAGCACCCACCTCTGAGTGCAGATCTCTTGTCCCCTCTAGTGACAATTGTTTATTAGGTAAAGTTCCTACAAAAAGTTCTTCACGTTGGGAGGAGTCCAATAGGCCACTGCTGGTTTTTAGTCTTAAAATCCACCG
Source organism: Pogona vitticeps (assembly GCF_051106095.1). Taxonomy (NCBI): domain Eukaryota; kingdom Metazoa; phylum Chordata; class Lepidosauria; order Squamata; family Agamidae; genus Pogona; species Pogona vitticeps. Next base: position 96,110,406 of record NC_135788.1, on the reverse strand, counting down.
GTAGCATTTTAGCATTCTGCACCAGGAGTATTGTGTTCGGGAGAAAAGGTTCCAACTAGTTCCACCAGAGTGGACCATTTTCCTTGACCCAATGTCCACATGCCCTTCCCGGGATACTTCTATGGGGCACATTGCCAGTGCTGTATTGAGCTATTCCTAAAGTGAGTAAGGCAACTGCCCTGTCTCTCTTTCTGTCACACCCACAACCACACTCAAACATATTGGCACAAAACATGCACCCATTCATTCACTTTCTCATACACACATCCAAATTCAATTTTCGAAAATACTACCATGGGTGTCAGCTGAAGCCTTTTTCCAGGAGTAATTACTGTGGGACAAATGGATAAACTTTGTAGGCCATGTCAGACCCACATCCCTTTCTGGCAGATCCATTCCTTGAGCCAAGCCAGATGCTTTAGAATGCCCTACACCTCTAAACCTAGCACACCCGTGACTTCTTCTGTGCATGGCCAACTCAGAGACTTCATAGAATTTGTCAGCAGTAAGAATTCATGCTGCAGCCCTCCTTTGGTTTTCACACCCAGGGCCTAAATGTACACAGTCCCCATTCATAAAGCCCAAAACTCAGCCTTACACCACTTGTCCAAGCTTCCAGGATCCTAGTATCCCCTAGTTTTTTTTTTTCATTTAAAAGGATAAGTAAGCATTTGTGCTTCTTTTATCTGACACTCCTGCACATGTCTTGGCAATATGGGAAATAGCTGTCCTTTCACAGTTTGGTTAGGCTTATCCCCCAACAGCAAAACCAGCCCTCCACCTCTCATTATGTGAAGACAGTAGTGGTTTGCTGTGGTTAGCACCTGTAATACATAAGAGTGATGCCATCTCCTGTTCCCCACACATGAAAGTCAAGAAGCAACTCAGACTAAAACTAGCTGATGATCCAAGTGCTACACTTACAGGATTTCCAATCAAGGCAGGTGGCTGTGGTCATAACGGTGGATTGTAACTCCCATAATTGCTCACCAGTGGCTACGTTGTCTAGGATGAGGTGCAGTCAAGAAATGTCTTCTGACTATTCCAGATCTGCATAGATCCAGGGCTGCTCCCAGACATTTTTCTCATGAGACAAAAGGCAATATAGCATCCCTTCTCCAAACTCCACACATAGAAGCCAAGCAGACTGGGAGTTGATTACCTCAACCTTGATGGTAGCACTGGCTACATCACCTGTAAGTAGCTATTTAGCACAGGGTATGTAGAGGAGACCACATGGTACTTGCAACATTGTCTTCCATTACCAAGCTGCTACTACTCCCTTCTCTTTGGTATCTGCTGCCTGACATAGACAACACATTCTGCCTGATGGCAAGGATGGATCTGCATAGTTCACTTCTCTTTGTATCTGTCTAAATCATTTTTGCCTATGAATGACCACTGACTTACTGCCAATGCTAACTGGATGGTTCAGGAAACCATACTCCTAAAAGTAACATTTTCAAGCTCTAATTGAAAGGTGTTTTGGCTTAGTATCAAAAGCAAAAAAAAGTGTGCTGTCTACTGTATATACACTGTATATAAAGCACTAGGTGGGTGGTTTACAACTTTTAACTATTCAGGCTACACATCACCACCACCCCCAGCTAGCTGGTACTTAATTTACCAACCTCAGAAGGATAGAAGGCTGAATCAACATCAAGCCAACTACCTGAGCCCATCAGGAGTGAACTCAGACTGCAAACAGAGTCTTAGCTGCAGTACTGCAGTTAAACCACTGTGCCACAAGGCTCCTATCAGTGTCATGTGGTATCAGTAGCATGTGGGGAGGCTGCCCCAAAGATTTTTCAGGAACATGTGAAGTGTGAAGAGACACTTCAAGGAAATGAGATATGGTACCATACTTAAAGAGCAGAATATATATATCTCCTTCAGATAACCCCGATCTTCCTCACATCAGATAACCCCAATCTTCCCCATATATATCTTTATTTGAAGGAGAAAGCAGCATAGCGTCCTCCTAGTATTTTAGACCATAAGTCCCACAAACCCGATATAGTATGGTTTACGATCAGGAATGATGGTAGTTGTAGTTTCAAACATCATTGGAAGCCGCCCAGAGTGGCTGAATAGACCAGATGGGCGGGATATAAATCAAATAAATAAATAAAAATAAAATAAATCTGGAAGGTACCATGTTGTCCATGTTGTTTAGAGCGCAGGTTCTCAGTCAGGTTCTTCTGAAGGAAAGGGAAGAACTTTGGTTGCATTGTTAAAAGAATCAGAACCTTGGAGAGCTCCCACCAGGCATTCAGGAAGCCATTTGTCTGCCTTACCCAACACACATCTCCTTCCTTGACCGCTTCTGCATAACAGTCTTGATCTATGTGTACATACAGCAGACCAGTAAAGTACAAGAACCCACGTTATATGGCTATTTCTAAGAACAGAGCAGAGCTTGGAAAAGTTGCTTTGCCCCTGGCTATGCTGGCTGAGGGATTCTGGGAGTTATAATTCCGAAAAGAAGCACTTCCAAACTCTGGAACTAGCGCACAAAGAAGTGACAAGAGGAACCTGGCAGGACAACAGAAATGGATTTATCTGTTTTTTTTCCAAACAAGCAAAGTTCACATTGATCACTCAAGGCTATACATGTAACTTCTGTTTATGCAGGAATAGCAAAAGGAAAGAAAGCAGTAATGTACTGGAGAGTCAGCATAGTATATTGCAGGAAACTGTGGTCTTCCTGGTGGCACACTTCAGTTTCCATCATCCTTGACCACAGACCTTGCTTTCTGAGGCTTGTGGGAGCCCAGTGATGTTGGGTGGTCTTCACATTCTCCAACCTCTTTGCAAAGTCATTGCTAGTATTCTGTTCAAATCATAAGAAAATTGTGTTGCAGAACTAAGCATACTATGAATGGTGCAACCAATCTCACAGGCAGTGTAGTACTGGGCACCTATTAGGGAAACTGCTTGTATATGTAGCCATTGACTCCAACCCCATCAGCCCCAGCCATATAAAATGTCCCATATGGAGAAAGGAGATCCAAATTGCAAAGCCTTGCTTGACAATGAAGATTATTTTGGGCCTCTCTCTCTCTCTCTCTCTCTCTCTCTCTCTCTCTCTCTCTCAGTATAACTTAACAGAAAGGATTATGGAAAATGTTGAATGGCATAAACTGAATGCCCAATTCCTTGGTGGATTAAGGATGGTTAACAACAGAACTTTGAAAACGTATTTTTTGGAATTGTAGCTTTTTGGGACTGGGACTTCTGCATAGGTATTACAAGCGGAAATCCCCAAAAAGTAGAGTTTCTCATGCTCTGGCCTAGAGACCTTTCCTCATTCTCTGACTGCTGCTTTCCATGGGATTGATTGATCTATTTCTGGGCTGTACCCGTGCTATGGGGGAGCTCATCTGACTCTTAGATTCTTTATACAGATTAAAATAATTTAAATTTTATGAATAGAAAAACAGAATTACATGGAGGCTTTATTAATACCCTTTCCTAGGCGTCTATGTTCAGGAGATTCTTTCTTTATTCTCTCATTTAGAAGAGTCTCAAACCCATATGGCTATAGGGTGGGGAGAGCAATGGAAAATGACAGGTTAATTGTAGTTCTTTGAGTGGACCTCTGTGATTCACGCCCTGGGTGATCCAAACCTGTGTGGGCCTCGTCGGAAAGTTCTAGAGCTTCTGCGGTGGCAAAAAACACATTAGAATAAGGCCCCTCCCCCTCATATAAGTACCTTGGCACCAAGGCTCCCCTTTCAACTGCCGTTGTGTCAACCGCTGTTAAATTAAGCAGAATGGCATGACAGTGGGGGATGGGCGAGATGTGTGAATCACAGAGGTCCACTCAAAGAACTACAATTATAGGTGGGCAACCTGTCATTCTTCTTCATGGCCTCTGTGAATTACACCCTGGATGACTAAAAAGCGGTCTTACCCGGAGGCAGGGTGTCATGCCAAGGTAGAGGCTAGAACAGTATGTCTAAAGGCCGCATCAGACTTTTGCCAGAGTTCAAGTCTATAATGGTGGATGAAAGTGGATGGCTGTACCCAAGTGGTAGAGGCGCAGATGTCTGGAAGAAGTACACCTTGTAGGAATTATGTAGAGGTCGCCACTGCTCTGTTGGGGTGAGGGCGAATCACCTTCAGAACTGTTTTGCGTGCCAGCTGATATGTCAGGTGAATGGTTGAAGTGACCCACCTAGATATAGTCTGAGACGTCACCTGGTGACCTTTAGTAGGTGGTTGGTGACTTATGAAAAGTCGAGGTGAACGCCTGAAAGGTTGGGTGTGTTGGAAGTAAAAGGCAAGGGCTCACCTAACGTCTAAAGTATGAAGGGTTCTTCCTTGAGTTGTGGACAGTGATGGGAAGAAGGAAGGATAAATGGCTGAGAGAGATGGAATTGAGATATGACTTTGGGGAAGAAATATCCATGGATAGTTTGACTTTGTCCGGAAAAAACTGTAAATAAGGATAGTCGTGACATAAGGCTGCTAAATCACTAGCTCATCGAGCTGATGTGATGGCAACAAGGAAAACTGTTTTAAAGGTAACTAGCCATAAATAATTTGAAGCTAAAGGTTCAAAAGGAGCTCTAGTAAATTGTTGCAGTACTAGTGTTAGTGACCATTGCGGGGAAGACGGGTGGCTATCTGGGTAGATATGACATAGACATTTAAGAAAACATTTCAATGTTGGATGCTTGAAGAAATCAGCTGCTGGAAAGTTAGGGGGCTTATAAGAATCTATGGTGGAGTGGTAAACTCTCAAGGAAGAGAGGGAAAGGCTGCTAGACTTGAAGCAAGAGAGATGAAGCAAAAAATGTAGAACAGTTGCAAGTGATGGGTTGATAGAAGGCAATGAAGAAGCGTCAGTGAAAGATTTGAATCTGTTTCATTTATACAGGTAAGCCTTTATAGCGGAGGGCTTCTTTGATTGATGGAGGACATTCATTAGCGAGGCGGAATCCTCCGCCTTGCCAGGTGCAGAACAGGTAAGTCTGGGGAGAGTACTTAGGTGTTGCTCTGCGTGAGGAGGTGGGGCAGGCAAGGGAGGTGGTGAATGTCTGATGAGAGATTGTGAAGGACTGGAAACCAGGGTTGTCTCGGCCACCAAGGAGCTATAACGATGGCATCGGGTTTGTCTTGTTGTAGGTGAACCATGACCTTGTGGAAAAGTGGGAACGGTGGGAAAAGGTAAGTGAGGGTCTTGGGCCATCGGCCAATGAATGCATCTCCTTGGGAGTGTTTGCCAATGCCAGCTCAGGAGCAGTATCGTTTGCACTTTCGATTCACACGGGAGGCAGGCACAGATCACCCAGGGTGTGATTCACAGAGGCCACGAAGAAGAACTTTGTGGTATCCCCATATGATCCCTCCCCCTGAAAGCAAAACTGAGTGGCCGGAGGGCTCCATGGCGGGAGAGATGCCACCCAGGTAATACTGCAGGTGTGATCAGATGGCAAAAAATGTGCACATCTGATCGCACCAGAAGGGATCACTTTAATGGGAGCAATCTCTCTTACAGCAATCCTTCTGTCCATTAAAGCAGAGGTCCCCAACCCCCGGTCCACAGCCCGGTGCAGGTCCGTGACCTGAGCCGGACTGGGCCGCTGAGACACTCCTCCCACCCGACCCCCCACATGCACTCCCACACACTCAGCCCGTTTGCGGCTGCACATGCACTCCAGCACACCTGTGCGAGCATAGGCCAGCTGTTTGCGCATGTCCATGAGCGCACACACGAGTGCAGGCGTCCAGACAGGCACCATACCACTGTTTGTGCATGCACATGAGCATGTGTGCACCCATGTGAGAGAGGGGGGGATTTGCGCACGTGCATGCACGTGGGGTGTGCCCCACCTTCCCCAGCCGGTCCGCAGACCGAGAAAGGTTGGGGACCGCTGCATTAGAGAATTGTTCCAGCTCCCCTCCAAATAGTATTTGCCCTAGTGGTGCACCAAAAAGGTCCAGCATGGGCACAGATTGGGCTTGGGCTGGAGAGCTGTTCCCCATATGTTGTGTGATTGCAGGGAAATAACCTGCACTGGACCACATCACAAGTGGGCCAAAATACAAGCCATATACTATGTGATCTCACACTCACAAATTCCCTCTCTGGACCAACTTTATTTACAGTAATTTTTTTAAAAAAACATTTAAACAAAAGTAATTTATCTTCATTGAAGGATTTGAGTTCCCCAACCCACCCACCCTGCATAGCTTTGGATTCTTTTCCATCACTAGGTTATGAGTGGTCGTGATTGGCCCAGCCTGCTAAGTGTCACACTCTACATTCAGTTTTCCTTTCCTATGTTGCAACTTTACTGTCAAAAATGGAAGGAAAGCCAAAGGCAGCAGAGGATGGGTTTAACTTAATTCTGGCTTTGTTCCCTTCTTCCATCTTTGCAACGACACAGCAGGACAGCTTCTTTAAATTTTAGCATTGAACTCAACTGAAGGGTAATCTCTAATGTTGGCTCAGTAGGTTTCTGCACTATCACATTTGATTCTTTGCTGGTGGGGTAGTGTGGCCTCTGCCACCCTTTCTAGCTGCCAGGCATGGAGCCATGAGCCCACTGGCTCTAATGGACCAACCTCCAGTGAGAGATGGGCAAGGTAGGAAACAAATGGTCTCTAGCTTCAGTACGGCAAAGAACTGTATTTCAGAATCAGAAAGGTGAGAAGTGGGGGAGGCGATCATTTCTGCTGCTTGCCTTCATCATCACTGCTGCTTGCAAGAGAAGAGTTTCCAGCTGACCTGATGGCCTGGGCTCCTGAATTGGAATGTGGTAGTGGGGAATTTCATGTCATCTCAAAAGGATCAATCCTGAGACACAGAATTGCTCAGCCAAGCCTGGAAGGACTATATTTTCCATATGAGCAAACAGAGCACCAATGGATCGCCTTTTGTTTGCAGATTAAGAGAGGATAATTAAAAACGAAGAACACACTTTGGCCTCCACTCATCAAAACACTTGCTGCTTCACTTTTACTTAAGCCATCAACCTTCCTGTATTTAGTAGCTGTTCCACTTCTGATTCTATCAGAATCAGCTCTTATAGTGGCCAAGGCTAACAGCCATAAAGCAAGGGATGGTGTTCTAACAAACTGAAACTCTCTGATCTGAGACTGACTCCATGTTGCAATGTTTATTCCAGTGTCCCACATAGTTTCCCCAATTCTACATCCTTTCTCTCCTGGGTAGCAGTTGGATAAATGAGGAGTAGTTGCAGGCCTAACTAGCGAAGTACCAAAATCAGATGCTTACACTGCTGCTGCTGCTCTGAAACAGTTTTGACTACAGTACTTCCCCATCTTGGACTACTTATCCCACAATTCCTTAGCCAGCCTAGCCAGAGGTTATACCTATTTAGGAATTTTGGAATTTAGGAATGCACACTACCAAGGAAGGTAGTGTGCATTTTCAAGTTATGCTTAGAAATGATTGCAAAGGTGCCCACATGTTCTATTTAACTTTCTCCTCTACCATTCCCTATGCTGAAAATTGGCCACTGAAGCACAAGAACAATAAGAACCTGGATGCCCAGCCTGCCTGCTGTCCTGCTTTCAGCCTGTGTGTCTGTGGATGCTCTCCTGTTTGGACATCTCCATTCAAAGTGTTAAAATGGAGCAAACCATCAAAAACAACAAATAATCAGCAAAGCCTCTTATAATACAGCATCCTATAGACTGGAAATGTTTGGCTCTGCAGGTATCTGGAACTTCATCCCCTAGAAGCCTGAGTCAGAATATACTGAATGGTTAAGAGATTATGAGAATGGGAGATTCAAAACATCTGGAGGGCCAAAGGTTCCTGGCTCCTTTCATGGATGAATTAAAATGATTCAGCCTTTTTTCCATGAACGGTATCTGATGTGCTTTTTGTTCACAATCACATGACTGGAGTTGTGTCCGCTCCATTTTTTCTCAGGGTAGATTTTCCTGCTATGAAAAGAAGGTGATTTTCTTTCTGGAAAGCAGATGTGGCAGGAAGAAGAGAGAATCTTCTCATGACTTTTCCAAACACAATACTCCTGGTGCAGAAATACTCTCCCGATTTCTAACTGTGTGGTCAGATGAAAGATGCCCACGAATGGGCTGCAGTGGTTCCCAGCCTTGGGTCCACAGATGTTCTTAAACTACAATTCCCAGAAATCCTGGCCAGCACAACTAGTGCTGAAGGCTTCAAGGACATCTGGAGACCCAAGTTGGGGAACCCCCCTAGACTAAGGGATACCCAAGTTGATGTCACCATTGGGCGACTCTGAGTCAGTCACACTCCCTCAGCCTGACCAGCCTCACAGGGGTGTTGGGATGATAAAATGGGGAAGACAAAAGCTAAGTTGAGCTTAAGGAATGTTGAGCTCATCAGCAGAAAGGCAGTTTATATATGTAATTAACAAATAAACAATGAAGCTGACCGACTTCATAGGGTTGTAGTGAAGATAAAACAGGGAGGGAGACCACATACAGTGTTTTGAGCTCCTTGGAAGAAACGTTACTACAAATGTGACAAATAAAATTATATTTTAAAAATCACGGCAACTATGACATCATAATATCTTAAAAGGGAAGCAGCATAAAATTGCTTCCCTCTTGCCTCATGCTTTGAGCAGGGCAGAGAACAGATAAGGGACAATGAGTGGAGACTGGGAAATCATCCCAGACCTTAAATAAGTAAATGCAGTTAAGGGCAGGATGCACAATTCATACATACCAGAAAACAAACTCCATACTACATAGTTGGAGGAAGCGAGAGCCAAGAAGAGGAATGGATCAGTGTTCAGTTTCATGAGAAAAAGGGGCTTCTCAAAATTCAAAGTGACAAATGAAGGCCCCTGCACTTTAATTGATGTGACGCTGGGCTGACATCGCAACTTAGCGAGAAGGCGGCAGGGGGAGGGGAAGGGAGAGGATGACTAATATATGCCTGTGTTTGTATGTGTGTGTGAGAGAGAGAGAGAGAGTTGGAAAGAACCAAATCCAATCAAATGTTAGAAATAGGTCAGAAAGAAACCATTCTAATTTCGGCAGCTTGGTCAATAAAATCTCTCTCCCTACCATCCATGGCTCCTCTCCGTTCTTTGCATTGTGTGATTCCTCAGCGTTGCATCCACAAACCCAACTCTGATCCTATAGCCTGGTTTTATGAAAGAGAGTTGAAAAGAGAAAATCATTACAGCATATTATTAGGCTCAGAAGGAAAGAAGCCGAGAACTGCCCTGTGATCCAGGCTTTACTGTATGCCAATCTAAAGGTACCTATGTTCCTTCAATACCTTGGCAGGTTAAAGAGCCATGTCTTTTTCACACAGATTGCTATATGGTGGGTAAACTTTGCATGTGTTTCCATGTTCAGGTAGGCTCCAATGACTCTGAGATCAATAGGAAGCAAAAGCTGTGATACAGATGGTTCAAATTGGCATCGATTCCTGGCGTGAGATCAAGCAGAGATCAAAATCAGCACATTTCATGGCAGCTCTGCAAATGTCTACCAGGAAGTGAATATACTGAAATTAAGTGGGACTTAATTTGGCATTTCTGAATCTGAACTTTATTTGCTGATTCCTATTCTCTTGTTATTCTTTCCCTTCAGGCAAATATGCCTGATTCCTGTCAAGTGGAAACCATTATGGAAATTGGGGAGAAGGTGTGCTTTAAATATCTTGTCCCCCCCAGTTGGCAGGTGTGTGTACAAATGCCACACTGGCTGGGGATTCTGAGAGCTGTAGTCTTTAAGAGTCACTGGGAGAATGTGTATTTTGCTATTATCATGGGATAAGCTTTCAAGGAAGTGGACGTTAATCTGCAGGTGCTGATGCCATAATTAATGTGTTAGTCTTTTTGGTGCCACAAAATTCTTCATCTTCATCTAGCACAATAGATATTGAAGATAAATTTGGTGGTGATGGGGAAATCCCTGAGGATAAAAATGCAATCAATATACTTGCTTTTCACTGCAGTATGTGTGCAGGTAAACTTCTCTCTGGATTTCATCCTAAGTTAACTGGAGCCCTTCCACATTTCGTATTTGTTCAATCTTCCTTCCACCTGTGATACCAATACTCCATCCCAGTGTCCTCATAACACAGGGCTGAAAATGTGCTAATAGAGTCAACGTTGAACAAAAACAAAACACCTTGCTTTATGGACTTTTATTTTAATTCTACTGCTGTGGAGTGATGTATTTTGTGTTCTAATATAATAATAATAATAATAATAATAATAATAATAATAATAATAATAATAATAATAATAATGATGATGATGATGATGATGATGATGATGATGATGATGATGATGATGATGATGATGATGATGATGATGATGATGATAAATGTGCCATCAAGTCAATTCTGACCTATAGTGACCCTTTCCAGGGTTATACAGGTAGAGAATATTCAGAGGTGGTCTACCATTCGCTCCTTCTAGAGGCATCCTGGAACTGTGCAGCTTGCCCAAGGCCACACAGGCTGGCTCTCCTCCCTGGAGGCTCCCAGCCTCTGCTTCCACAACTAGATACCTAACCCACTGAGCTATCCAGTCACCTATTTTTATTCTACTTTGCACTAATTTGCTCCAGTGCAGGATCTGCTTCTGTGGGTCCCCCAGTACTGTGTGCTTCCATACTGATCCACACATTTTGTGGGTGGGTTCCATCTGAGGATGCTTGCTTATCGCCATTTTTACTGATGCTGATCGACACTCATCCTTGTCCCATGGATGAGCAAGACAGCAAGGAAGGGAGGAGAGAGAGCAAAGAAGGCGGGGGATGACCAAAGGGAAGGCTAGTCTATGTTGTGACTGAGAGGTCAGGGTGAAATTCCAGATGTTTGTAGATAGGCAGTACCAGGACAACCCAGTGCATCCAAGTACATCCAATAACTAATATTCTCCCTATGTGAGAACACAAGTACCAGTATGATGTATTAAAATCAATTGAAAATAAACATACTAGAACAACTCCAGAAAGACTAATGATAACACCATTCTGTAGATGAGCCCTTAGCTGGCTATCATTCATTTTAGTAGAAGGGGTTGTGGTTCCATCTATATTACCAGTCATAATGTTGCCATGGCTCACATTTTACCATTGCCCTCCTATGCACATCTACTAAGAAGTAAGTTTCATTATTTTCATAGGGAGCTAACTATTGCATTTCATAGGGAGTTAACTTCTAATCTAGACCATATAGTACTGCAGTCTAGGTTCAGAGTAAGACCCACTGTCAGATGAACAGCTGAATATAGATGCTTAATGTGTGTGTATGTTTCAAATCCTCTATTAAGCACTGAGATCTCACCCTCCTGATTGCATTGCACTCATCCGATTGTCACTAACCCTGCTAGCTTCTGATGGGTCATAAAAAGTTCAGACCAATAGAGATACCAGCAGTTTATATTGACACATCTGGCTGCTGCAACCTGCCAGGCAGAGACTATCTTTAGAAAGGGAGCGGGGTGGGGGAGGAGCGAAAGAAAGAGATATTGATAGTGTTATTTAAAACTGTGTCCTGCTTATCATATCAAACAAATCATCTTTTAAAAAAAGGAACCAATGTAATTAATTATTTAACAATTTCAGTTATATATCATGTTTCCTTTGAGAAGTTCAAGACAGGAAACATAGTTCCACCTTGCATTCAATCCTGACAACAGGATTACCTGTGAGGTAGAAGCTAATGATGACTGGCCCAGGATCATCCAGTGGACATTATGACTGATTTGAACCTGAAACTGGCTGGGGATAGCTCAGTGGTTTAGGTAAATTTTGCTGCAGACCCTGAGGTTGGGAGTTCAGTTCTTCAGTGTGAGTAGAACCAGCCCTGGGCAACCTGTACAGCCCCAGGATGCCTCCAGAATAAGGGAATGGTAAACTACTTCTGAGTATTCTCTATGTACAAAATCCTGGAAAGGGTCACCATGAGTAGGAATTCACTTGATGACACATGATTATTATTATTACTCTTCTGCGTTCTTATTTCCAACACCCATAGGCATTCAGGAAGTAAATGCACTTTAAAGTTTTATCACTGCTCCAAACTCTGAAGAAGTACACAACTGACCATAGTTTTCTTTTCCTCTTCATGAGGCAATAGGCTCTTTTTCTGTTTAGATATGAGGATTATTATTATTTTTTATGGAGGTTGCATTTTACTCTGTCACAACACAAGAGCAGAGAGTCTTGTACCTCTTACTGATTGAGTTTCATCCGGCATAACTTTTTCTAGACTGCATCAGATGTACATCAGAACAATTATTAAATGTGCATCTATCCAGATAAATGAGCAAAGATGGATGAAAGTTACCTTTTTCTGAATTAAAACTTCCAGAACATCCCACCTATCTAGAAAAGATTGTGTCCGTCCAGGCTGAGGTATTCTCAGAGCTAGAATACCTGGCTCCCAGATATAATACTTCTGATCCCTGTAAGTGTGCATGGCCAAAGCCCATGCAATTCTCTCCACTTCTGGTAATGAATGTACTCTTTCTCGATAAACCACCCTGTGCGAGGCATGTCCTTGTGGAGTTCCTTCTCAGACTCTGCATCTGGAAGATTCCAGAGCTATGATATTTTCTGGGCCAGTGATCCTGACTCAGAGTTCTTATTTGAAGTGGTCTGAGGGGCAACTCATAGCAAGGACCTTGTCTTCAGCTGACCGGGAATTATTCAATACTGTTTCTCTGTAGACCTCTCCCTATTCTAGGGATCTTTAATATTCACCCATCAACATATCTCAAGGGCTCCAGACTGGAGAAAGCTGCATAGACTAAATGAGTCCGTCTCAGAAAGATTGCCAGGTAGAACCTTGGTATCTCTTGGAAGTTGATCTTTCTTCCATTTGGAACTTTTGTGATAAAAACGTAAAATCAAATTATATATATGTTGCAGTTAAGGAAAACAAGATAAGCAGCTGGTCCATCTGGATGCCAAAGGGCAAGAGCAGTGGGCAGCCCACAGATGCCTGCCAGCAAGGAGGCTGGCACAGCAATTTCTATGCCACCCGCTGTTCATGAATCCCATTGCTGTGGTTAAGTTTAGTTCTGTAGCCTCTCCATCTCTCTCTCTCTCTAGTGCCAACGGCCTTCCACTGGCAGAGGAGATACACATGCAAGCCAATCAGACTGAAGATTACTGGGACAAGCACCTCAGATCATATCAGGAACGGGGGTGCTGAGAGAGATGGCAGCAGCTGACCTGGAAAAGGGGAGCTTGCGGGAGGGGAGGAGAGGCTGGATTGATAAACAAACACCCTTTGATGTTTGATACCAATGACCCCCAATTTAACCCCACTTACTGCTTTGGAAAATGTTACCCCCAACATAGATCAACTCTGACAGCTGAGATCTACCCCCATGGCTGGATTGGCTGAAGCACTGTCCATGACAGAAGAGAAATATATTTATATATATCAAAAAGAGGGGGGTCCAAGGGGGAAGAGTCATGTATAGTAATGTCATGGGAAGTTCACTTCTGTCGCCTCCTGACAGTGTGATCACTTGCCCTGCAGGTCCTCCACACGCTCTGTGTCTCTGTGTTTAAACACACACAGACACATGCGCGCGCACACACATGTTGCAACAAAAACAAAACCTCAAACATGCCAATCTCCCCAAAGCTGTGACTTGTCATTTTTAGCCCTCTTCTAGATCCAGCAATCTGGGAAAAAAGTGTACACATGCCAAATCCTGTCTCCACATTTAATTTGTGGTCACAGGCCTTTGATCTCGGGTGCAGGTTGATATTTAGTCAGGGTACAGGAGCCGACATGTTGGCCATTGGGGCTGAGGGAGCTTGGTGATCTGAAAGAGAATTCTTCTCACTCTGGTGTTTGTTGCTGGGGGCAGGGGAATGAAAAGGCTGTCACAAATCCTCTGGCAATCGTGTTGGGAAAAAGAGGACTTGAATTGCCTTTGCAGCATGCCTCTTAAATTCCTACACCCCTCTCTATGGTTGCTCATGAAATCAAAAGGCCAGCCACCATACCCCATGACCCCAGCTGTGGAGGGGTGGGGGGAAGAGACAGAGGGAAAAGTCCCCAGAAGAGCTCCATTTTAGGATTCAGTAAAGGGGAACAACTTTGTGGTTGCTGTAGCTGAGGCCTGGTGCCTTGTTTATTTTTCTGTTCTCAAACCTGCACTCTGAATTCCCAAATGCTGTAGTGGGGGATATGGTTCAGCAAGTGAGGGACAGGCAGAGATAATGAAAAACAGGGAAGGAGCCTTGACAACCAGGGGTGAACATGGTGCAGCCCGCCACGTATTGGGCTACAACTCTCACCACTCCACACAATTGATTATATGTTGACTAGGGCTGATGGGCACTGCAATCCAACAACATCTGGAGGGCTGCATCAAGCCCATCCCTGCTTTGGTATAATAGTGCAGCAAGTGAAGAAGTGAAGAGCAATCAGAATTTGGGAAAGTGGCCTTTTTTGGGCCACAAAGTCCAGAACCTATGAATCACAACAGCCAGTGACTATCATGGCAGGGGTAGGTGGGTCCTTGGGGTTGTAGTCTTGACCAATATTTTTTACCAGCTCTGAGAATAACATATTGTCAACACACTGCACATGTGCTGAAAGACTTGTGTAGGCTGTGCATATCCTGCTGGGGTGGCCCATGTTCAAGGTGTGGCTGATAGTGTACAAAGCACCAAGCAATTTAAGCCCAGGTTAGCTGAGGGACTATTTCATCCTTTATGCCCAGTATCTTTGATCTTTTGTGGGAAACCTTTAATGCACCACAAATATAAATCTTTCATTTCATTTCAGAAAAGAGCATCCAGCATGCCTTTTTTATAATTACCCTGAAACCTCTTGAAAATGTTTTTTAGTTATAATTATCCCTATCCTCTGGAATTAAGACGTATGACACCATTTTAAGCACCTTCTAAAAACACTTCTTTTTCCATGGGCTTTCCACATACATTTCTATTATGTATAGGGCTATAGCAAAGACAGAAAGAGAATGAACAAATGAATGCAGGCATTTTTTAATTATTTCTGAACCATGTTTCATTTTCACATGTTTGTCTATTGTGTTTTATTGTCTATCACCATGGCTGGTACTGCTGTAACAGATTTCTTGTTAAGCAGTGCCTAAATTTGCAAAGATGTGGGAATTCACTGTCAGACTAACTTCACAGTCTGGGCCAAGTTCACACACCTGGGAGAGATCACAAAAACTCACCGCAGGTTCCCTGAAACATTTCTGTGCCTGAAGTTAAAGTCCAGAACTGTATCATTCCAACTCTCTTTCTCTCTCACCATGTGAAAGTCTTGCCATGCAAACCAGATCCAGTGCTGGTAATATTTAATTTAAATCAATTGACACCTTCCTAGCCCCTCCCCTCTCAGGTTCCCTTTTGCCCTGGGAAGCTTTTGGGAGCCTCAGGATTGGGAACAGGGCATCTTTACTAGTCAAAACTTGCCACTGGATTACCTCTGCCAGGACTGGGACCACAGCCAGCAGTGATTTCTGACAAGGCTCGCCCCTCCTCTGTCTCAAGCCTCTCAAAGGCTTCCCTCAAGCAAAAAAAGAGTCTTGGAACCTAAAAGGGAGGGAAAACTGTTTCTCCCTCTATGAGCCTGCTCCAGAGCTAAGATCATCAGAAGAGGCCTTTCTCTTGGTCCCCCCCCCCATCTTCACAGGTTGGTTTGGTAGGGACACAGTAGGGGACCATATAGTACTGCAGCCTTGTTGCTGCTCCCAGACTCTGGAACTCCATCTTTGCTGTTCTTCAGCAAGCAAAGACCTTTCTCTTCAGGTAGGTTTTCCTTAGTGACTGACTCTCTAGGATTTGTTGTTGTTTAGTCATTAAGTCGTGTCCTACTTTTTGTGACCCCATGGACCAGAGCACGCCAGGCCCTCCTGTCTTTCACTGCCTCCCGGAGTTGGGTTAAATTCATGTTGGTAGCTTCGATGACACTGTCCAACCATCTCATCCTCTGTCATCCCCTTCTCCTCCTGCCTTCACACTTTCCCAACATCAGGGTCTTTTCCAGGGAGTCTTCTCTTCTCATGAGATGACCAACATCTCTAGGATAGTGGTTCTCAAACTGGGGTCCCTAGATGTTCTTGGACTGCAACTCCCAGAAATCCTAGCCAGCACAGCAAGTAGTGAAGGCTTCTGGGATTTGCAGTCCAAGAACATCTGGGGACCCCAGTTTGAGAACCAGTGATTGAGAGACAGTGAATGGTAGGATTTACATATTGTTACTTATTCTCGTAAGTCTGTTTTTCATAATGCTTTTACATAACATTTTAAATATGTTATGAATTCTTCCTTAATATTTGAATAACATTTTTAAAGCTTTTAATATTGCCTTTTAATGATGGAAGCTTCCTTGGGTTCATTTTAGGAGAAAAATGAGGTAAAAAAATAAAACAAACAAACAAACAAACAGGAAGCTTTTATTTAATTTATTAGCAGCAATTACCAGCACTGGATCTGATCTGCACTCTGTAATTTTATGCTGATTGCTCCTGAGGAGAAATGTGAAGGAGAATTTTTCAGCCAACAGTGTCCACATTTCTCTAGTGCACTAGCCACAAGATTGTGTTCCTCCTTGCCTTTAAATATCTCCTTGTTAGCTTAGTTTATCCTCCATCACACCTCAGAGCTGGGTTTTCTCTTCTCCTTTTCTCCCATCTCATCAGCCATCTCCCCATCTCACATACAAAGTGAAGCAATTTAGTGCCTTTTTTTGATAGATGAACCAGGCCTTTTCGCCTGGCTTCCCTCTGGCCTAGTGGCGCTTCAAGGATTTTTAGCGCACTGGTTGAGTATGAACCATGTGATATATTGTGACAAGGCGGGTGCAGTGGTGCTGTGGATTTCGGCTGTGCCTCCTTCCCCGCCCTGTGCTCTTCCTCCTCCCTGTCATCCCTACAGGCTCATCATCACCTCAAAGGTGATAATAGGAGAAACACGTTCCAGTTTCTCACATTAGGAATGGGAAGGGTGATGGATAGAAACTGTGATCTTGCAAAAGAGAGAGAACAGGAGAGATTCACGTAGTTTCTTCCCCTATGTTTGTGCTCCAGGGGTTGTAATCCTAGGGGATACTCAAATATAGAGTCATGCCAAGGATTTTTGTAAATGTGCTGAGAATAAAACTTGGGACTTGAAATAGGCAAGCAAGTAAGCAAATAAACAATCAAGGGGAACTTTGGAACATGCATGAAATGCCTTGCAATATATATATATATACATATAGATATAATCCTAAGGAATAACTCTTGCTAAATACTTCCTAATAAAATTTGCCTTTTAAAAAAATCACATTAATATTCCCATTGACATACATATTTATCATTGCATTCCTACAAAGATATTTATTTCTAAAGGTGTTTGGCCAATGAATGACAATTGCGCATTATGCTTCTGGATGAAACTATTCTTTTAAATGTGGCTGCTTACACTATTAATACATTTTACTTCTTTGACCCTGAACTGTAGGTGCTGGATTGTGGTAGGCTGTCTATCGCTTGAATAGCCCAATGGATGGAGCACCTGGGCTATGGCTGAGAGTTTGACTCTCCACTGTACCTCCCAGGAGATGGGCCAGCCAACATCATCTGGTGGTTGTGTATGTGACTGAAGAGGCTGCACAAGCTGCACCATCCAGAACCACCACCAAAGGAGGAAGCGAACTATGGAAGTACCGTAGACTTGTCCATGAAAGCTCATGTTAAAATACAGTAGTTAGTCTTCAAGGTGACACAGTGTTTTGGTCTTCTTCATTATTTATTTTTATTTTATTTTTTGGACTGATACGTCAACAGAATGGAGTAGTAAACCACCTCTGAGTACTTTGTGCCTAGAAAACCCTGGGAGGCTCACCATCAGACAAGACTGACTTGAGGGAACATTAATTATAATGATCATCATAGTCTTGAAACTGTGCAAGGAGGAGATAGAAACGTGCCCACGGATAGTCAAGATCAACTCTAGTGTAACCAGACTTTCAAATTTAACAAAGCACCATGTCTGTTCCAGTAATAATAATGGGGGGGGAAAGATAGAAAACGTTTGTGGGTATGGATGGGAAAACCTTTTCTTTCTCTTACATTAAAATCCAATTTCTTCCTTTTCCAAGTATGAAAAGATTTTTAAATATGTTGTGCTCTGTACCATCAAGTTAGAACCGACTTATAGTGAACCTAATAGTGAGATATTTAAGGAGTGGTTTTACCAGTTCCACTTCCGGGGCCAGTTTCCATACCTGAGTGTATATTTGAACCCTGCTCTCCAGAGTCCTCGTGCATCATTCTATCCATTACACCACACCAGGAATCCTTTCAAATATTAGAAAGTTCTTAAAATCAAAAATGGACTGCAATGAAGTTAGTATGCATCTTTGGCTGCTGGGCATGATAACACATCCTTGCTTTGTAGAAGTCATAAGGGTAACAGAAATATTTAAGGAGATTAAAGGCATAACCACATGGAAGGGTTCTCTATACCACACCTTATAGATAAATTGCTGTCCTTATTCATACAGAATTAATTAATTTTTGTGGAAAGGCAATTTCAAGTGTACTCATGTCACAACGTTTTCCCCTTCCCTTCTCATGCCATTATTATTACCACCCTCTTGCCCACCCCTTTCGCCATTCAAATTACTTCTTTTTTTAAAAAAGAGAAATAGCACCAAACTGACATGACACGATAAGCACTTGCATCAATGTTGGAACAGTTTAATTTGCTATGCTTATATAGCTAAACTAGGAGGAAAATATATATGCAAAACACCATTTACAAATTGCATTGCACTTGTAGTCCCTATCGATGTAAATAGAAGGCAACCAAAAGGAGTAAATTAACCTACATGTAACACCTCGTTCTGCACATCACCAGGTCTTTAAGCAAAGGTTGCACATCTGACTGTTAAGTTGGGTTCAGTGTCTGCTTCTGTAGGAAGCCGGGCTCAGGAACCCTTGGGCATCTTCTCCATCCAGCTCTACAGAGCTTTGATTCTATTATTTTGCAACAGCATAAAGTCTGAGAACTGCTATCTGTATAGCAGTATAGAATATACCAGATGGGCGGGATATAAATCAAATAAATAAATAAATAAAAATGTCCTGAATGCATCTAAAAATGAAAAAAAAATCTTTAAAAGGTAACTAGAAAACATTGCTTGTTACCCCCTAAAAGTAACTTTGTATTGCTTTTAAAATGTAATCTCGCTGGTTTTTTTTTTCCTTACTCATTACACGTAATGCACTGTCAAAAAGTTCTCGGACAGCCCTTGAAATAGGCTCTATTTAATATTTGAGGACTGTCCCCTGTAAAGTAAAGCACTTGGCTACCCTAATAAAAAGCCATCCCTCCTAACCACACAGATAGGTAGGTGTGAGACCTACCAGGTGAGAGAGCTATCTGTGCTACGGGAGAGGCTGGCTCCTTGAGTCCCTCGCACTGCATCTGCCTGCAGCAAAGTCACACTTCCCAAAGTAAGCATGTACTTTTGAGGGTAAATGTGCCACTTTTCTGACTTCCTCAGTCAAATAATTTTCGCTTGTAGAAACAACTGTATTTTAAGATGCCCACCTCCAACTTTTTCTCTCGATTATCTATTGCATAAAATCTGCCACGTGTGACAGTTGCATGCCCTCTCCACTTCTCTTTCTTTAAAGGGCAGGAGGCATGCCCCTCTGTGAGTCCATCAGATTACTTTTTCCACGTACCCTTTAATATGAAACAAAAGTTTATTTCCTCCATTTCACATGACACAGCAGGCTTAAAAATGCGGTTTATACATTGCACCTTTTAAGGTTTGAGTCATGCCTGCCACCATGTGGACAGGAAACTGTGGGAGGAGAGAAAGCTTTTTCTTTTCTTTTTTTAAAACTCCCTCCTGAGGCGAGTGGACTGGAAGGAAAGAGAGAGTGAGTGAGTGCAGTTTCTTTGCAGAACTCTGAATCTGATTTCTTATAAAAGAGGAAGCTTCTCTGAAACAAAGGCAGCGAAAAGCGTAGGGCTGGGTATCCCATGACACAAGCCACCGGGTTTCCCAAGCATGACTGGGGAGAGGAAAAAAGAGATATGCAAGGACAAAACCAACAACAAGATGTTTGCCTGTTTGTGCAGAGAGTGCCAGAGAAAAAAAGAGAGAGGGGAAAGGGCATTGCTCCATAAGATTACAGGATACAGAAATATAAGGAAAGCCCTTTTAGGCCATCATTCTGATTCTATAGCAGCCAATCTAATGCTAGCAGCAAACGCCCAGCAGAACGTGAGAGAAGTATCTGTTGCAGAATTTTGAATTTTAGTTAAATTCCTGTAGCTGCACAGCAGAAGACCAGGAATTAACAGAGCAGAATAGCTTCAAATTCTCCAGAGTAGACCATCCCTTTCTCATTAACTGGCACTTACAGTCTCCAATAACTCCCTCTGAGACATTAATAGTATAAAGAATAAAAATGTTTCATTTACTTACAGATCAACAGCAAAATGACAAATATGATTGCTTTCAGCTACAGACCTCAACAGACTCTAGAGAGGGAAAAAGCACTGAATGGAGTGGTAGGACTCTCTTTGAATTCAGAGGCAGGAGAGTGAACAATTGGTTAGTGTTGGATAAATTGACAGTCACCCCAACCCACGAAAGTCCCTCCTAGTCATTCAAACCACAGGCAACATGCGAGGTTGTAAAAACTTCAGCACTATCATACTCTTCCCAGCAGCCACTTCTGATCATGAAAGAAGCACATAGCCACTAATACTAAGATTTGCTAGGTCAGCAACTTCCTATTCCCTGGGGCCAAGTGACAGATCCTGCAATGTCATAGGAGGCAGATCTTTATGCAAGAATGGCAAAATAAATTGTGTGCATGTGTTTGCCTGCATAAGAGAGCGAAGGCAGATCTCTACCATGTGCACAACATACATGCAAACACCTTTGCACTGAGCTGTTGGACCACTTGGGAGTCATGAGGGCTTGTTACTTGTTTTATCAACAATCAAAAATGCAAACTAGTTACAGCATTGTGTCTGTTTGGGACATTGCAGA
The DNA here is from genome assembly GCF_051106095.1 of Pogona vitticeps. Taxonomy (NCBI): domain Eukaryota; kingdom Metazoa; phylum Chordata; class Lepidosauria; order Squamata; family Agamidae; genus Pogona; species Pogona vitticeps. Next base: position 96,089,402 of record NC_135788.1, on the reverse strand, counting down.
TGCTGCCATCCTTTCCTTAAAAGGAAATTATTGTAATTAACACCAAATTAAAAGTAGTGGTGGGAAACAAATTTTCAAAGAGCACACATTGCTTGTTTTCAGAAAACCAGTCACAAACAAACTACCCAGCCAAGAATGCAGTGTAACTCTAAAGCCTGCACATTATTTCACTTACAGTATATAATTTGGGCAAATAAAACAGGCTCTGTAATTCTTGTTTAGTAGTTTTCGATTTTGCATAAGAATCTCCATCTGGTGCCAGGCAGCCCTCTTGTGGTCAAACATGGAACAAAATTACAGACATCTCTGCTGCCTCCTGTGATGCTAAAACTCACTAGGGCAGAAACAAAGAAATCTGTATAATATACAGACATTTCATCTCTTCCCCTCATGAGAATTTTTATATGGTTTATTCTCTGCCTATAGGTGTCCTGTGGTCAGGCCATGGCACATCCCTGCTTCTAGAAGCCGGGGTGCATAGTTCGAGATGAGAAATTAACACCAGCTACAAATTAGTGCCCCCCCCAAATAAACCATGTGTGCAGCTCTTTGTAACTTAGAAAACCTTCAAAATGGGAGTGGGAGAGTGTTTGAAACTTTTCTTGTAAACCATTATTAAACTCTCCATAGCAGTTAGAAATTACCTGATTCATGGTAACTTGGACAAGTACATACTGTTTTACATCTCTCCCCCCCACCCCCACCCTCTCTCTCTCTCTCTCTCTCTCTCTCTCTCTCTCTCACACACACACACACACACACACACACACACACGCACGCACGCACACACGCACACACGCACACACGCACACACACACACAGCAGTCAGGGGTAACATTGTGTTTTGGGTTATAAAGGTTATGGTTTCTGTGGACAATTTTTTTAAAAAAACTGGCTTGATTCTGTGTTTTGTGATTATTTCATAAAGGCCTTGGCAAAAGCTTAAGTATTCAATTGTGGTTTGATCTCAAGATCAGTCAAAAGATGTGTGGCTTTCAGTTTTAATTCACAGAATAAAATCAAAATTAAAGAAGAGTAGGTGGAAAAATCCATTCTCTTGGTTTCCCGCTTTCATTATTTTATAGGGCTGCTAATTGTAGCGGAGGCGAACCAACCTGGGCCACTCTCGTTCACTGAAGGGCATTGGCAGGAGAGATTTTAGCCAAAGGCTCATCCATTCCTCGTCATCTCCCAAACAGTGGTAAGCTAAATACCTCTGGGAAACCCACGAGCACAGTATGAAGGTGATTGCCCATCCCTGGCTTATGTTGTAAACAGCTAGTGCTCAAAGGCGTACAGTACTTCCACTGCAACACTGCAACTTTCTTAGCTAATAACCAACCTTAAATATACTGGTATTATTTTGTTCTCATTTGCTAATAATGCCATCAAGCTACTATCAAAAGACACATTTAAGACTGCTGATTTGAAAAGTTAGAAATGTAGCAGGAAAGCAATTTTTAGAATACTGCGAAACTAATCATATGTTTATTGCAAATTAAAGACATGCTGCAGACTGCTGAACATACTATTGTACTTGTGAACATAATTGCATGGCCAATATAGAAATCCGCACTAATTTCCCTGCACTAATTCTCCATACAGGAGATCTTCTTGAATCCAACCATCAGCCATTCTCATGACATGCCCAAGCCAATGTAGATGTCGCTGTTTCTGTAATGTATACATGCTAAAAATTCCAGCTCCTTCTAGGACTACTCTATTTGGAACTTTGTCCTACCAGGTGATACCAAAAATGCATCCAAAACAACGCATTTCCTCTCCTGCAGGGTCCAAGACTCACTGCAGTACAAGAGTGTGTTCAGGACACAGGCTCTATAGACCTGGATCCTGGTATATACTGTCAACTTCTTGTTAAGCCATACTCTCTTTGTGGGTCTAGAGAACATGGTAGCTGCTTTGCCAATGCATTTATGCACAAGCCTCACCAGGAGCTAAAATAAATAAACTAAATAACAAGAAAACAAAGCTCACTGGGGGAAAAACAAAGCAAAGCATGCTGCTTACATACCGCTCCATAGGACTTAAAGCACTCTCTCGGTGGTTTACAACTTAATTATGCAGGCTACACATTGTGCCCCCCAGCAAGCTGGGTATTTATTTTACTGACCATGGAAGGATAGAAGGCTGAGTCAATCTTGAGCTGGCTACCTGGGATTGAACCCCAGGTTGTGAGCAGTTTTAGCAGCAGAATAGCAATTTAACAACTGTGCCGGGAGGCCCATTGAAGAGGCCCTTCCCTTCTGGGAAGATGAAGGGAGCAGGAAAATAAGATGATTCAATATGAGGTATATGCACTTATGGCCTTTGCAAAACTAAGGAAGGGTGCTAATGATAAAAAATGAAGTTGGAAGTAAGTTGATGGCACATAGTAATAGTGGTAAATAGAGTTGAAACAGATTGTCAGGGAACAGAATTTAATTCATGCAGCCTCATCACTTTCCCAAGTCCTTTAAATGCAATGCATACATGTGTGTGCCTGAATATTCATCCATCAATGGTAATTAGGAATGACCAGGTAACTGTGCAGGATATAGAAACTCCACCCACAGAAACTGAAGGAACTTCTGATGGTACATTGCTGATACACCTTCAAAAATGTTTATCATCATCAGGAGTAGAAACTTGGCATTTTGCAAAACAAAACCAATAAAATTTTATAAAGCTTACAATTTTTGGTATTCCAGCTGAGCAGATTCAGTGCTGAATCCCCAAGGAGAAATATACAGCACAAATTAATTAGAGAAGATGGTATTTCTCAATGATTCACCTTGTTGTCTTTATTAATTGATCCATTTAAGCAATTATGGTTTCAATGTCCTACCATTTTTCATTGTTAGTGGCTGTACTTTTCAGGGTTACATTACACCAAGAAAGTCAACAGGTGAGGCATTTTAGCTCCAGAAAAAGCAGTGGGTTCTGATAAGCTCACTTAGAGGGCTCTTCGGAGCTTTGTTTTAAAGACTGGAGTTCAAGTTAAACTTTAAAAAAATAGCTACTTTTTTCCACCTCAGTCGTACTCCTCCTGGGCAATCTTAAAAGAACCTTCTTTGACTCATACACTTTGCCCTCAGCCTGGCCCAGGCAAGTAAGGAGTGAGTAATTGTGAGTCAAATTATAACACTTGTGGTGCTTTTTGAAGTCTTATCATGTGATTTAGAAAAATACAAGGGTTTTCTCATCATAAGTTGGGTAAGTGTTTACAAAGCCAGCGCTATAGTCCACAGAACTTGGAAGCAACTAGCTGCAAACAACTGTTTATTTGCAGTTACTTCCTTTCTCAACAACTAAGGCACAACTAAGTCATATTATGCTTGGATTTTACTAGGAATAGCATCACTTCCTTGGTGGTGAAACTAACTTTGTGTCCTCACGCTGTAATAAATCTGGTAGTCTTAACAGTGCAACAAGACTTCATTGTGGTTCTTGTGGGTTTTTTGGGCTCTTTGGCCGTGTTCTGAAGGTTGTTCTTCCTGACATTCTGCCAGTCTCTGTGGCCGGCATCTTCAGAGGACTGGAGTAGTTCCTACTCCACAACAACCATTAGATCCTGTCCGTGAAAGCCTTCGCAAAGACTTCATTGTTTTAGATATAGCAAACTCTGGACTCTTCCTGATGCAGCATTTGTAACCTTTAAATTAATACTGGATGGAATTTCTCCTCATATCTGTATGATCTTAATAAGAGGGTTTTTCATGTGTGTTTCCACTCCTTTTTGGCCCTCCTCCAACCTCTGGTTTATTTTTTGTATTACTTTATACTAAGGATGGAGTTTAGCATTTTGATCCATCCCCCGCATTAGCATTAATGTGGCTTCTCCTTTGTAATAAATCCCCCTTGCCAAAATTACTGCTCTGCTGCATCTCTGCTGTTCCAGCAAAAGATATCAGTGGCCAGGTATCTCCAGAAAGGAGCTTTGAAGCACTTCAGCCATCTAAATGATCTGGTTCAGAAGGAAATGTGTTTCCCTTCTCCCTGTTCTCTGTCCATTAGAGGCTATGTAAGTGGAGGAAACCCCATCTAACGCTCTGCAGGGAAGCAGTTTGGTAGTGTTTACTGTGTTGTAGTGTGGTATTTGACCCTTTCTAGTATTTGTATAATTACTGTTTTTAGCTTTAAATCTTATCTTTTAACAATGTAAACTGCCTTGGCTTCTTTTTTAAGGAGAAAGGTGAGGTAAAAATATTTTAAATAAATAAATACAAAAATAAAAAAGCATGCAAAACATTTAACTGACTGAGCGGACCTAGTGTAGAGATGGCAAACATTAACTCTGAAGCAGCATCACTTTAGTTCTTTTTATAATGAAACTTGATGAAGGAATTTGTCACTCAGCTGCTGTGGCCTCTGTGCGCAAAACTGGTGACTACACGGGTCCTGGCAAATCCTGTGACCTTTGAGGATCAATCAGGAACAAAGGAGGTAGAACAAGGTAACACACATGAAAGGTCCTTAAAATGGCCGACCCTTTGGAAATGGTAACATCTTACTTTTTTATATAGCTATTGGTGTATGGCCTCACTGAATGATGGAAAAGAAATACCATGTGTTTCAAGAGCTACCGCTTTCCTGTGCGTGTTGAGGTGCTGACAAGCTAAACAGCAAGACAATGTATTTTGCACCCTAAGCCAATGGATTGTAGGGTTCAGCTTTGTGTGTGTTTAAAATCATTTAAAATAAATAATTTTTTTTTAAAAAATATAAAGTATATATATATTTTTTAAAAAATAAAGTATACTTTACTTTTAAATTTATAATTCAGCTAATTGTATTTCGTTGGCTTGGTGCTATAACTACAATTAATTTTAAACAATACCTTTCCAAGCTCTGATTAAACAAAGCTATGCAGCTTCTGGCCACCAAGGCAAAGGGAGGTCAACTCCACATATTGTGTGGCCTTCTGGCACTTGACAAAGACCAAACATGGTTCCACATTTCAGAGGTCCCTTGGCAAAGACTCCCCCCTATGTTGATATCCCATCATTGGCTTGCTTGGGGCCTTTCACCTGCCATTTTCATGACCCATAAATACTGTAACTACACTGTATGCCAGCAAAGAGATCACATTTTGTTACCGTAGTAAATTCCTTCTTATCTCTAGTGACTGATCACAAATGAGAGCAGGGTTTCTTCAGTGCTGAACAGGGAAATGCCATCTCTTATCACCAGTCACTAATCTGAGATCAGAGCAGGGATTCCTGAGGAAGGAAAAGAGCGGGAAATACAGATGAGGACCGTAGGTTGGATGGGAAAACAGAAGGCTTATTCATGGAAACTGTTGTCAACCATGAACTTGCAGGAAGGGTAGCAACTCCTCAACACCATTAAGATTATGACTGGTTTACAACTCCTTTGCAAGTGGGACAAAACACCTTTAAACAGAGGGAACTCTTGGGTAGCGTTGTCATAAGATATTGCAGAACGTGAAATATCATACGGGAATATTAGTGTGAGGACGGAACCCAGTTGGATCCAGACTTAGTCCCACTCAGCATGAACCCACAGATTTGTCAATGGGATGTAGTAATCTTTGTTTTGCTTTATGTAAAATACACCTTTTTTCAAGAACAACCTTCCTTCAGCTTATTCTGCAAATCTGCCATTTCTTTACAAGTATGCACTGAAAACATTTATATGTGCACAAAAGATGACATACATTTTTGTGAGTAATTTCTCCTAACATATGTACCTTTTCTGCAAGCACTTGGCTTTAGTATATGCCTTTTTGAATTCAGTTTTCCTGGTTGTACTAATTTTTGTGAACATTTTCCTCTAATATGCATGTTCTGGGTTCAAATATCACAGAATTTGGAGCCCACCTCCATAGGAATGCATTCTTGATGCCTTTACAGTCTTATGTTTTATTTTTTTAATTCTTAAGGGCATACTGATATCACAACTTCGCAGTCCTAGAGCAGATGCCTATTTTTCCCACACTCACTACAAGACACATATTGTGTCTCTTGTTCATTCACACACACTTTGTATCAGGAAGCCTCACTTGCTGAAATATACACCTGCACAACCCAAACACGCAAAGCCCCAGGCAAATGGTTCTGAACCATTTCTCATTGTGGGTTGTTTTCTCTTTCTTTTCAAAATACAGATACTAGTTGCTGGCGAGGCTGCTTTGCCACAACCTCTAAAGATCTCCCATATCTCTTTCACACCATCTAGCCAGGGTTTTGTGAGGGTACATTTTTTCTCAATCCAAGCCACAACAGCTCTTCAGAATCAAGTTGAGTAAAGGTGAAGAGGAGGAAGAAGAAACATAACGAAGGGGTCATAAGAACATACAAGAAGGCAACTTCAGAGGCAAACAACACTACCAGATTGGGGAAGTTCCCTTTTTGGATTACAAAATCCAGAATCCCCTAACCAATTCCCCCTCCCCCTCAAATTTTGCTGGCTCAGAGATTCTGGTAGCTGTAGTGCAATAAGGACTTTTTTGAACATTTACATAGAGCACAAAGCAAGCACTCCAATGATTTGAATCAAAACACATTTGAGATGATGAAGCATAGGGATTGGTTGCTTAATCACCTCCTTACCACCACCCCATCCTGTCCTATCTTTTTGTAATCAAAAATTACCTCTCCAAAGTTGGGTTCTGATATGTGGTTATGTGTTACTGTTGAGCAGGCCTGTTTTCTATTATGAATCAATATTTTCATAAACAGGGCTTTAAGTAGGCAACTTCTCTTCTGGGAAATGCTTGCAGGATGGAATGCAACTTTCTCCTCCTCTTCCACCACCACTCACCCTGAGATTTGCATCCCACCTGGGGAAGCATAGCAGTTTAATAAGTCACCACCCCACCCAGTGCAACTCTCCACCGGGACCATTAGGGAACAGTCTGCTTAAACCATTTGTCCTTATGGGGGCCCCTTCCTTTTCAAGAATTGTATAGACTCATATGTTACTCAAGGCATGGAAACATTGTTCTACCCCATACCTATCCAAATGAGGTCCCCTCTTATCCCTACTCCTTCTTAATCTGCTTACCCTTCCAATCTATCCAAATCTAGTTACTAAGTCAACTAAATATATAAAAACAATAAAGCTTGAAGGGTAACTCTCCAGCTATTTCAGCTTAGTTACCTACCCTATACTGTATCCTCTAACTAACCCTTTATTTTTCAAGCTTATCTCAACCTACTACAACTATTTAACTATTTCCCCTCCCCGCTTAGCTAGCTTTAGGAGATACTTCCAAATTTACATTACTGTATGTTCCTCTAATTATCATCCATCAGCTCTTCGCTCTTATACTTCCACCATGTTTATCTATTAAAATGTTAACCAAGCTCGATTATGTCCACATTAAATCTTCTTAGCTAGTGCATCATAACAATATTCAAATCACTTCTTCCCAAAATCTCAGACCATTTTCTTTTTTTCAGGTGGTTTCAAACTACCTAAGCACCTTTACAATCCAGTCGTTTCTCCCTCTGCAGCTGAAGGACCAGGCAATACTCCTTCTAGTTCATCTCTCCATTGAACTTCTCATATTTCTTCATCTGACACAGTAGACGGATTGAGTGGTTGATCCTCCAGTTGGGTTCATTCCTATTCCCATTGTTGTTCGTCCACCGAGCCCCATTCATGGAAACCTTTTAAACCTTCCTCAACTGCTGTCATCTTATGCATTTTTCCCCGTGAAGAAAACTCTCAGAAACATTGGGTATCCCCAGAAATATTTCATATTGGGCTTCACAAGAATGGCAGTTTCCAGTTTCATATATTTTTGCCAAACCACTGTTAAATAGCAGAGATCAGCACACGCCTGGACCAGTGCTCCATTGTAAGACAACTGGCCAGATTTCTCTCTGACTTGCTTTCATGAACATTTATTTCTTGTGAAAATTAGCAAAACAGCCTGTGGTATCTCTGGGATCCATTCTTCCAGTACATTTTGAACCCAATCTGTGCAGCCTCTCCAAATGCTCTGTCATACAACCAAGCCTCAGTGCCACAGTATTAATCCACTGTAAAATTTCAACTCTAAGCTCCACCTTGTCTTCAGGACTGTGCTCTGAAAAATTACAAAGCTTTTCATTTTTCCTCTGCCTTCTGCCCTCTATCGATCAGGTTTTTGTCAATTTCTTAAGTTTAGCTTCATATATCTGCCTAGTGTTCATTCTGACCCTTATATATCTTTTTGACTTTCAAATTAAATGTTTTACCTCATCTTTAACTTGTGATGTTACTTTATAAATCTCTGCCTAAATGCCAGCAGCAGATTTCTCATTTCTGCTTCTAGTTGGCAAAATGGAAGGAAGAATAGTAGCAGGGTTTGGTACCACTGGAAATCTAAAAATTAAGTTTTAAATTGGACAGAGCTCCTGAACAAACCACCTATACATCAAATTTCCAGCCTTGTTAATTGGTAGAGTAGGCATATTGCAAGGGAAAAGATATGGTCCAATTATGCCTTGAGCAAAGAATAACTGGAACTGTGCCTGCTTTTGTCTCTTTCGAGAGAGGGTAATGGGGTATCTGAAGGAAAGGTAAATGTTTTCTCCAAGCAATACAAACAGACTTGCAGTTTTAAAGAAGCTCAACATCATTAGAATGTGTGTCCCAAAAAAGGTAAGGCACCCGGACAGGCTCATGGGGTGTTCCCACCCTTCCCAAAATAAAAGCATTCTTTTCTGTTAAAGATCTAATGGAAATAGTTGTCAGAAGGTGAATGAGATATAGGGCTTCCTTCATCCCCAACAGCCAGGGCAGATTGGCTTCATGGAGATAGAGGAAACTTTAGGGAATTTAAAGCAGACCTCCGTACACTTGTATCCACCAGAAATTGTACCTAACGCCCATTAATTTCAGTGGAAACCATAAAGAATTGAAGAAGAAAAAAAGAGTCAGAAGTGCAGAGTAATAGTGACACTTTCTAGCTTAGTCTGTGTTTGACATAGTCTGAAGGAATTCCTACCACTGGTTCTGTTACAATTGCTATTGATTAGATTGAGACGTTGCTTGCTGAGCAATTACTTGAGAAATCGCTTGCTGGGGGTGCGGGGACAGGTGAAAAAAGATTTGGTAGAACTAAAACATCTTAGGAAGGAAGTAGCAACTGATGTGGGTTTCCATCCTGGCATGCAGCTGCACACTGGCAAGCTCTACATTCAATTTCCCAATGTCTTGGCTTTTTCCAATGCTATCATAGTCCTTCACATGCTACCTGAGGGCCCCAAGGTGGTGCATTTATCGATGTCCTGGAATTCTGCGATGGGCTGGCCGATCGTTATTGGGGGCACCCCTTTCACTCAGGCCCCTTAATCTGCAAAACTAAATGCTTAGTTTTTAAATTCATTTTTAAAATCTGTAGCAGACTTATAATTTCCCCATAACTAGTTAGCTGCTCGTGTTATTTGTTGGGGAGGGGAATCTTTCCAACTCACTACTGTCTACCTGATTTCAGAGGCAAAAGAAGTTATGGGATTATCAACTATATTGACAGTAACCAGTTTAACTCTGTGCAGTGTAAAGAAATATTTCCTTTTATCGGAATCTCTTATCATTCAACTTATTTGCTAAGTCCCCCCCCCCCAGAAACTGAAGCTCTTCATGGGAATATTTACACTGCAGATATGTCACTAACACTCATCACCAATCATCCCAACAAACTGTGGGAACTGAAGTTTTGTGAGGCGAGAGTGGAGATCTCTAACAGAGAATTCTCAACACCTCACCCAAGCATGTTTTTTTTTTTACAATTCCTATGAGTGGGATGACAGTGAAGTGATATAATGCTGGCAGAAGTTAGAAATCCAGTTTCCAGGAAATACAAACAGGCTTACAGTTTTAAAGAACCCTATATCATTAGAATGCATGGCCCCAAAAGAGCAAGTAGTTTGCGCAAGCTGTAGCAACAATAAATTTTTTTAAAAGCACATGAAATGAAGCGGGCCAAGCAGTAACTCCATGCAGTCTTGTTCCAGCTGGAAATCCATTGCCGCTGGACTAAGTACCAAATGAGTCATTTACTTGCTTCACGTCACCCTCCCTGAACTGCTTCAACTCCTTGAAAAGCTGTTCTTATTTGAGTCAAATTGGGTCAGCCACACTCAGCAACAATAAAAGAAGTCAAACCGCCATGTCTTTAAAAAGAAGAGTGAAGAAGAGGTGTCACCTCTACTTCAAAGAAGAAAGAGCTTATTAACACCTTCCCCACATTCTTAATAATGAAACAGACCTCTGCACTGTGTGGGTTAGGGTGGTATGTTTCTCTCCCACAAAGAACACGAAGTATCAACCACTAATTAAGTTCTAATTATCCCAGGCAAGTTGATTTCCATTAACACATCTGATTTACAAGCACGTGTATGATGCTGAAGTCTAAAGAAGAGTTCATTAGCACTACTCTACATCTGTTTCCGGAATCTTCTAGTTAGAGGAATCATCTCACTAATTCAGTCACAAAGGCCGTAAAGCACCCAACTGCTTTTGTTCATCATCTGCTGGATTGGCATGAAGTGCATCAAGAACTGGTTTATTTGCAAGAAGATTCAGCCTATCTACCAAAGCCTTTTAATATCTTGGAATCACAGATACTCAAATAACCTTGCAAATTTAGTGGCTATCCAAAATACTGGCTTCTGCTTCTCAACCATAGAGGCCAGAAATTCCCCAGAGGTATAGATCAACAGTAGAAAATGACATGCTTGACTTAACCCTGAGAAAGAGTGTGATATTCTGCAGAAGGGGCAATCCAGAAACACAACTGATGCTGAACTTAACAGGATGTACTGTCTCTGAGACACGAACAGATCTTCCTGTTTATATTTATGTGTTTATGCATCTTTATGGCATGTTGTGCAACAAAAGCCTTATTCAGGCTACATCTATTAGAGGAAACTCACATAAGGGGAGGGGAGCAATCCAACCTTGCCACCTCTTTTCATCATTTCTGTTGCCTCCCTATGCAGGGAGAACAATGGTCTGGAAAAGTACTGCCTCTCGAGGTTCTACAGGTGTCAGAACCTTGGTTTTTCCAGTGTCCTGACTCACATGGAGAGTTCCCACAGAGAGCAGACTTCTTCCTTTTCAGACTCATCATTCTCCATGTAAACTGCAGGTGGAGGGACAAACTCACTAGTACTCCTAATGAGTTCACTCTCATAGGTAATGCTTGGATTATGGTGGTGTAGAGGTTGGGAAATGAGTGGGTGTTTTGTCTTTGTTTTTTTAAGCAACAACTCCTGAGGTCCCACAGCCAGTATGGCCAGTGGCTGTAAGATTTAAAGGGCCTATGTGCCAAAAGCCTCTTCAGCTCCAGTGAAGCTCCCATAGATCTCTGTGGTGCCAGAAGAGATTGAAGAAAGCACCTGTTAATGCTAAAGGGATTTCTGCTTGTATAATGAAGTAATAGATAGCTCCTAGCAGAAGCACTATAGATTGACAAAACACTTGTGCAATGACCATTCATGAGTGGAACAAATCAGCAGAATTCTGGACAGTGCTTAGCAAGAAGTGAATCCTATTGCGTTCACTGAGTAACATGTCCCTGTAAGTAATTTTAAAGTTTTAATGGATGGACAATGACAGCTAAGACTAAGCTATGAATCTGTAAGTCATTAGTTTCAATTGCACCTCTGTCATGAACTCACCTGCCAAATAGCCTCCTACAAGCCATTCCCTCTTGCAACCACCAGCTGAAATCCTACTGCTCAGTGTTAGAAGTCAGAACTAGGGTAAGACCATTGATTCAGTGGGGATTTGGTGAGCCACCTCTTCCATAAATTTTAGTTCATTCAACAGGTCTATTTCTGATTTGCTAAGAACATGATTTCAGCCTTAGTCTCCTGAACTGGCATATGGTGTGTGTGACGATATTGACTTGCTTTGCTGTTAGGACTGTTGTGTATGTGAAATTGTGAGGTGGACGCATTGGCCATCCTTGGTGTGTTGTCTGCTGTCATCCTGCATCCCCGCTGGACCTGGTGGCATCAGGAGAGTACAGAAAGGGAGACTGAAGTCCCAGAAGGTGGGAGAGTGCTGGAAAGAGATGAACCACAACTGGGGGAGGTAGCAGAGGTTGTGTAAAGTTGGTGAGGGCATGGCTTAAAGGAAGAGGAGAAGGAGCTGGACTCCATATTTTGTGCCATGACAGAGGATTGTTTGCTAACCATGGAGAACACATGGACCCGGGGCATAGGTCTAGGGCAAAGTCAATAAAGGACAAGTGCATAGTGAAGTCAAGGCACTCTTCCAGCCCACTACCACCACTGACCGCCTTGGAGACTATGGAGACCAGGAAGGCACCAGGGCCCCGCCCCACCCCAGCAAGGGCACTAGAGGAGAGTCAAGAGGCATGCCTGTAACAGAGCCAGGAAGGATTTGAGGGTATGTGCAAGCCTGTGAGTGCCCAGCAATACAAGCCCTCTCCAAAAGGCATTAATTGGCTAGGGTCCATCAGGAAGAGCAGACCCCAGCCACAGACTACAGACTGCACTAGGCCAGTGGACAGACCTTGGCTGGGGCTCAGACTGGATTTGACCGGGGGCTAGTGAAGTTAGCTCAGCTTCCCTGCAAACTGCAGGGACAAGGTGCGCCAGGCACCTAACCTGCACCCCATATCCCTACTTTAATAAAAGTCCAGTCCCAGAGATGCTGAAAGTCTTGACTGTTTGGAAACCATGGCAGAGGAGGATCTCCACCTATATAGCAGAGGCAACCAACAGTCCTGCAATATATTTAGATTAAGAGATGGCGGTTGTGTCAAGACTACTCCTGTGATATTTTTTGGGTGTGCCCATACAGTGGGAATATGGTCCTAATAAAACTGACATCTCCAAAAGCTGTAATAACAACTCATACAGTATAACTGCTGAATAACTGTAAAGTGTTATGCATGGAGGTTACATTTTTGTTTCTGTAGAAGCAGTTTCATGCAAAATTAATTCATGAGTTATCCGAAATAACTGACAGGTAAATGCAGTCTGTACTGGGATGGGGGAATGGGTCTATCTCTTCTACTTTGCCTCAGGCAGCAACATGCCTTGGGTTGCTCTTCTTCAAGGCTGTATCGTTTGGGAAGTGACAGATATTGTGGACCTGCAGACGTGTCAGCCTTCTGTGTTCAGAGCGACCTAGTAACCTGGCAGCCGGAAACCCATGAATCATTTTCATCCTAGCTTTGTTTCAGGTTTACTGTGGTGATTTTCACTCGCTAGTAATCTTAGAACACAAAGTTTTAGTAGGGGATGATGGGGGTTGAATATAAAAATAGGACAGTAAAAATGGGAAACCAAAAATATTTCAGTACAGTTTTAAAAATCCTAACTGTAAAGAAGGTAGGAAATGGGCTTGATTTTTATATTTTACAGATCGTTAAGACGTTTGCAGAACTATGCATGAAATACATGAATGGAGGCTTACGACAGCAATGTCTTATTATTGGTGTTTAGATAAGTAGTGATCTAGGAGACTACAAACTGAATTGGATTTATAATTTAGGGCAAGATAAATCAACCTATTAATGAAATGCTTAATAAATTATAGGAATATCATGTGATAATACATTATTAATTAATTGCTTGATAAAACCGATACTTCGTGTTTCCATTAAAATCACAGAGAGGAATAATGGAATGCCTTTATGAGTAGAGGTGGCAGTTCCTTTTATCAAGAAAGTCTAAATCTGGAATTACAATACAGTGGACCCTTGATTTACAGACAGCTTGACTTACAGACTTTTTGAGTTACAGACTTCTCTGGCCGCAAAATTTAGGTTTGACTTGCAGCCTGAGAATTGACTTACAGACCAGAAAAAAAAACAAAATGGAACAAAAATGGCCTGTTACGGGATTAATTGGCTTTCAATGCACTGTAGGTCAATGGAGACTTGACTTACAGACTTTTTGACTTGAGAACCGCCTTCCAATACGGATTAAGTTCTCAAGTCAAGACCCCACTGTACAGTACATAGGAAGAGCCACTGATGCCAGGAAAAATAAAAGTGGACAACCACGTAACAGTCTGTAAGACATTTTTCACTGAAAACAGGCTTTTATTAATTTGGGTTCTTAGGTTTATATTGTAATGTGATATCTGTTTGAAGTTGGTTTCTTTTTGTTAGCATGAGTGCATTTGTCATCTGCCCTCCTAAGCTAATCACCCAACCGGGGGGGGGGAATAACTCCTGAATAATCAGTCAATCAACATATATAAAATGGATCTCAGATTAATTGGGAGAAAGGACACTATATAAATACAATCAGGTAGAGCTGTGAAACTAAATTTCTCTTATTTTCATTTACTACCTTTTATATCAACCACTGAGGCTAATGATCCTTCCCTTTTATTTGTGCAATTTCTACAGGCCAGAGGTGGTCTTTCCATGCTTAGAGACCACCATTCATGACCAAGAAAAGAAAGAATATATTAAAAGGTATTTAACTGCAAGTAATTCCATAAATTAATCTGACAACATGTAAAGAAATTCCTCCTCCCTTTTGTTTTGAAACCGGTGCCAATTAACTTTCATTACATGACCCTGAACTATGGTTACTCTTAACTTCAACTCTCCACATCATTCTTCTAATTTCCTCCACTCTTCTTCTGAACTTTTAGAAACAAAGCTTGAAACTAACAAGGAGGTTTTGTGGGTATGCTGAATATTAACCTCCTAAACCTCAGAGTTAACTGCTTGTTAGTGGAGTCCTATTTTGTTTTCAGACATGGTTACCTCAGGAGATCAAAAGTTGAGAAAGCAATTCTATCTTCTGAAAGTATTTATACAATTCCTCTGGACCAGAGATGGTACTGCCTCAACAACTGCCAGCGGGATAGGCAATCCAAGACAGTAACGTTGGGTGGCCAGCATGCAAAAACAAAAACAAAACCCTCAGGGTCTGCTCCAGCTAGACATTCCCCTTGTCATGCCATCGGCCAATATAATTGTTTCCCAATGCCCTGCCTACCACTCCAAGGGCATTCCAAACTCTTGGTTTCCAAGCAGTCTCTCCACTATCGCTGTTCAGTGGCAACTGAGCCACAGCAGTTGCGCAAAGACTCTAGGACGGTGCTGCCATCTCGTCTGCTTTTCCTCAATGAAATGTGTCACAGTTCTTCAGAACATTGCTAACTACAACCAGTAGTTAGAAAACATTATGGACTGTGTCTCCAAGGAAACCCCCCGCCGCCAGCCAGTATGACCAAAAAAGTAACTTTCCCAAGCTCGAACTGTAACGCAAAGCAAACCGCTGCTGATGCAGGAGACAAACCCATAAATGAAAACATCCATCAATTGGCAACTTTTATTAGAGTTATTCTCTTTCACAGAGCACAGAATCTCTTCAGAAGAAAAACATACACCAAAGGAAAAAAAAATCAAGACAATACAGACAGACTGGTCTCTCTCCCAAGGGTTTTCCTCAGCCAGACAGCTAAAATGGCCTTCCTTGCTTTTTCACTTTTGGGACAAGCAAGCTAGAGAGAAGCAAGCGGGTTAGAGCAGACATGCTGATTTTCTAATAAATAATGCAACAAATGTCATTTTCAAAGTGTGACAGATATCCCTTCCTTTTTATATGGAACCATACATTCTCTCCTAAAATGTCAGGATATTCTATTACTTTAAGGAGAGTGAGTGAATTTTAAGAATTTTGGAGGGAAGGATTTTGCCTTTTAAAAAGGACAACTTCTTAAACAAAACAAAGTAACGCAACTCTCCTCACCACCACTATTTTACCACTGCTACAAGCAGTGGTAAAATTTGATTTCTCCCTTTTCTGCCAGATTCTTTCTGTTAGTCCCTCAAAAATTCTTTAAATTTTCTCACAAAAGATTAGCCCTACCCTTCAGGGATGTTTCTGTCCCCTGAAATTCAGCCAGGCCAAATAGTTCAGCATGTTTTGTATCTGGACCTCCTTGTTAATTTTTCCGAATGAGGCAGGTGATGACACAACAAGTGCCTCAGTGGGAAACACTCCAAATTACTGGTGGTTTCATAATTCCCATGTGATACATATTTGTTATATATTCAGTTGTTTAGCCACTATCCAATATTAGCTCAAACAGATACAAAGGACCTTTGAAAAGTATTACCTGTACCTCTTCATGACCCTTGTTTCTTCCTCATCATAGCCTTCAGCTTTTGGGGGGGGGGGAGGGGATTCAGGGCAAAAGGGAAAATCTGCATAATAATCAAGCCCTTATGATAAATTAGGGTATGGATTTTTTTTAAAAAAAAACCCTTTCCCATCATTCAACACCCACCCACCCCTCATTTTTTGCTTGTTATCATGCTTGCTTCTCATCAGTTCTGAGGTAGATTTCACAATAGATAAACAGAAGAAAGGTGACAAGTTGGAAGAGATGCATTTTCAGCATAGAACAATGGCTCTCCCCACTTAAAAAACAATTCCCTAATAATCACAGAAATATGATGATTGCAGGTTTAAGTTTACTTGGCTAATTTTCAGGGCCAATGTGAGGGAAGATTCACATGAGGAGGCTCCTCTAAATAGCTCCCTTCATGTATGTGCGGAGACTCTGCATTCACGACAGCTTTGCCCCGTATATTTCTGATTTGGGACCATTTGCTGAGATGTCAAGGGAAACGCTCAAGCTTTCCAACAAGTTGCCATGCACAAATAATCCACACTCTGTTGACAATTCGTTAGGTGAGATTTACAGTGGCCAACTTTGTGTAGCAACTAAGACGTGTAACATCCAGTCACTCCAAAAATATGGGAGAATATATGGGGAAAGATATTAATCTGGTTGCAGCAGAGGTAGCCCTGCCACAAGGTAAAGCGAAGGAGTTGCCTCAGGTTGGTATGGGACACCATTAAAATCTGATTAAAACAGAGGAGGAGACATGCAAGCCTGACCCAACAGGAATTTATGACCATTCTCATGAGTGGGAGATTCACTACCTCCAATTCCATTTTCAGCTACCTGCTAGAGATGAAAGTGAGGAAGTGCTCAGCGATGAACTCAGATGCTAAGGCAGCTGAAGGAAAGAGCTGGACAAACACTCTGATTAATTGACCAAGGACTTTGCTTCAAACAAGTCATTCCTCTTTCACACACTGACTTGTGAACTTTCCCCATGGGAAGGCAGGCAGAGACATATTGAGAATCAGATCAAAAACTTGGGCTTGCAAGGCAAAGTGGATATCCATGGACGCTAAACTAATCCAAGCTTTCTGTTCATAAGGCTGTCCTCAAATTTTGAGGGCCCACACTCAGTTTGGCCTAAGAGAATCCACAACTGTCCTGAGAAGGGAAGGCAGAAATGGGACAGCTCAGGGATATTAGTTATATCATCTGAAATAATATCCTAGAATACCCAGTGCATTAAGACAAACTGAATGTGTCTTCGCTTCACTGTGGCCAAATTGGAGGTCTAAGAACAAATTAAGAGTAATTTTAGGCTCTTGGAAAGTAGAAGCAGCTTGTACGCAAGGGGATTAATTACAAGTCCTGCTTAGAGATTTTTTTTTTCTCTACCTGACAGACAGGTGCCTAAATGTGGCTCGGCTGGGAGAAAGACTTCAACTGGAATACTTTGAGGCTGAGTTAGACCTGGCTCCACCTGACTACCTGTTCAGAAAGAAAGCTCCCACCTAACACTGGGGCAGAAACAAGAAGCTGGGGCAGAGTCAGGTCTAGCCACAACCTCAAGGTATTTCCAGTTGAGGCTCTTCTCTCAGCTGAGCCAAATATAAGTGTCTGTAGGGTGTCTGAGAGGTAGCACTCCCAGAGAATAGAAAATTGTAGGGTTTGTAGTCCAAGAAATCTAAAACTTCCATCCAACCACCATGTTGTTGGGACAGTGGGAACTGTACTGAAACACAACTGTTGGGATCCAAGTTGGAAGAGCCTGTCATAACAAGCAGGGGCCACAGCAACTATCCAATCATTATGGGGTTGGAGAATTTTACTCCAAATGTTTCACTCTGAAATTGGCTGTACAAATTAATTTGAACCTAGTGAAGTTCTTAAAAACTTCACCAGAGCTTGGAAGTTAACTCTTTTTTTTTTTTTGACAACTTGCAGAATCCTACACCCTGCATGGCATTTCCAATCTCCAGATAACTTCTCTCAGTTCAAGCCAGCATTTTGATGAGCAATGAGAGCTAGAATCCAATTACATCTGGAGAAGATCGCACATTTCCCATCTTTTTACTAAGGTCACATAGACTGAATATAAATTTAGCTAAAAGAAAAAGCCAGGGAGAAGACTGTTAAACTTATGGAGAGAAGCTGCAGGCAGCTGACAGGCAGTAACTTGGAACAGTTGCTTTTCCACATGGCCACTGAGGATTTGGGGAGCTGTAATCTGAAAAGGGTTGAATTTGGAAGTAGTGACTTCCATATTTGGAATCACGTGTCCATCACTCAATTTGTGATGGTCTAGCAGCAATTCATATTTGAAGGAAAGGGCAGGCTGCTAATATCTCCAGTTCTACCCTTAGGATCGGAACAACTCAATTTTTTGAAACCCATGAGATAATGATAATACACATAATAGTGAGAGCGATGGGCAGAAATGACCCATTTCCTAACCTTTACAGGAGAACGATCACAGTAAAGATGGGGAAGAGGAATGTATTAATACATGGGTTGAAGTCTTCAAATACACAGCTTGAGTTGGACTACTATTGGTTTTTGTGGCATTATAGAATGAGGATAAAGGAACTACACAAGGGTGGGTGACCTTACTCATTTTCCAGCAGCCTCAGATGAGTGAGTTGAAGGGGAGGGCCATGGCCAAAGAAGGTAATTTGTATATATGCTTCTTTGGGTTTTTAAAATTTTACCGTATTTTTCTGTGTATAAGACGCCCTGATGTATAAGACGACCCCCACTTTTCTAACCCCAAATTAGAAAATTTGATTGCTGCTTTCTGCGCCACTTCCTAAGCCCAGGACTTAGCAAGTGGAGGGGGAAAGCAGGGACCAAAGGGCTGCAGGATCACTTTGATCACTGCTTTCCCCTTCTAGTTGCTAAGCTCCGTGGGACTTACAAAGTGGCGGGGAAAGCAGCAATCAAAGCGATCCTGCAGCCCTTTGATCTCTGCTTTCCCTCTCCTTTTGCTAAGCGGGGCTTAGCAAGTGGAGGGGGAAAGCAGGGGTCAAAGCACGGCAGGATTGCTTTGATCCCTTCCCCCCTCCACTCGTTTTTGTCCTCTCCTCAGCTTAGTTTCGTGTATAAGACGACCCTCAATTTTTAGTCTAAAGATTTTAGACAAAAGTATCATCTTATACATGGAAAAATACAGTAATTTTAAAATTAATTTAAAATAATTTTTAAAATAAAAAACATTTTTAAAATAAAAATTATTTAACTTTTTAATTATTAAAATGGGATTACCGAAAACAAACTGAAAAAGCCATCTCACCTTTTTGTAAAAAACTAAAAACGGGTGTAGAGATCCTTCATAATGTACCAGAATTCTTCATCATGCCCCTTAGAGCAGTGGTCCCCAACCTTGGGCCTCCAGATATTCTTGGACTACAACTCCCAGAAGCCTTCACCACCACCTCTGCTAGCCAGGATTTCTGGGAGTTGAAGTCCAAGAACATCTGGAGGCCCAAGGTTGGGGACCACTGCCTTAGAGGACACAATGAGACTTCTTGAGCAAATAAAGTTTTTCCAAGACATTTTCTTTAATGAGGGGGAGATAAGGGTGCTGGGAGGCTGCAAAAATGGGCTGGGGAACTGCATGCAGCTTATACCATACGTTACCCCTGAACTACATGTTTTTTTAAAAAGCTCCTTTGATTCTGTTTCATTTTTAAGATTCTATTCTCCTTAATGCCCACAGAAATTAGACTATTTACCATTGGGCCTCCTCAGCCCTTGGGATAAGGCAGCCTATAAATCTCAACACACACATTGCTAAGAACTTTCTGATAGGAAGACAGTTGCTTAAGAAGGAGAAGTTCGTGCAGCTCTTTTCCCCCCGTTTTTTTCTTTTTCACCAAAGCCTGATATATGAGCAGGCTGTTTTCAAGGAGACAATTTTCACAATATGGAGGCACCACAAATCCGGAAGCAAGAAATCAACCGGAACATGCCTGCTGTTTAGATCAGTAAAGCAAAATATATGCTTAGTAAGGCCAGAGAGAAAGAGAATGAAAGGGTGGATGTCAGAAATGGAAAATGTTTTACATTTATGCTGTTGTCAAAAACAATGTCAACATGCTGTCATTACAGGAGAATTAGGTATGAGTCAGAATGCAGCAAGTACCATTCTTGTTATACAGGAACTATCTAAAGCCAGGTGGAAAGTGTGTTGGGAGAAAGGTGGAAAACAGTCGCCAAAGAGAACACAGACAGTCACATGGGGGACACTTCCTGGAGCTCTACCCAAGTCTGCAGTGCACCGTTCCTCCAGTGCAACTCACAAGAACTTAGCATGGGAGGAGAGGAGGAGCTCCTTTGGTGGGGGGGGGAAGCATTGTGGGTTACAGTGTCCAGTGCAATAACTTTAGAACGTCCATGCTACAATTCTGGATGTTGGCTCTATTTCTCAGCAGCATTGTTAAAAGTGGGCTTTTAATGTAAAAGACCAAGACAAAGACACTTGAACCAGTGATTGGAGGCCAAGGCTTTCTATGTCCAATAAACAAGCAATCCAATATATGCCCTTCTTAATAGCTGAAAAAGTGGGGAGACGTGACCCACCTGGGTATTCCTGCACCGTGTGGGCACAAAACAAAATCTTTTGATTTCTTACTACATGGGCAACAGACTGTGCCCTCAGTAGGCCAAAGTCCATGTCTACTCACCCATTCCACCCCAAATCACACAACCATGGGTAACTTTTCACTCATCCTACCCTGAGATCTTCCAGACGCCAATGCTGAACCCTGTAAACAAAGTCCCCCCTCCCAAAGAAAACCTCAGTTCTGAGCCTTCAGATGGATGAGTGCGTTGTTGCGCCCTGTGGAGCCTGGTGCAAGTATATTTCTCACCCTCCCTCTCCAACCTCTACAGTTGGATCAAGCATTAGGGGAATATTGCAGATCCTACTCCCAAAGAGCAGGAGGGAGAGGGGGGAAAACACTTTAAAAACCAAGGCGAAGAGAAGAGGGCAAAGGAGAGGCAGAATTCTTCACGGTTCAGTCTACCGGAGACTTAGAGGTATTTTAGAGAGAAGCCCCTGTTGCGCCACCGCTTTTCATGCAGCATCCAAGAAGAGTGAGGTGGATGGGGTGAGGTGGACAGGTCTCATTAAGGAAGCTGGAAGAGGACAGACAGCGGTGCAGACCTCAGATCTTACTGTTCTCCAGGTGTGAATCAATATGTTTTATCAAAGCATCGTCTGGGTAACCAATGGGAAAGGCCACCTGGCAGAGAGGGCAGCTTCGGATGTCGGAGTCCACAGTCTCCATCAGCAGCTAAGGGATAATAGGGTTGGGGAAAGAATGGAAATTAGAGAAAAGTGTCATTTGTTTACAAAAAAAGATGAAAGCTGAGAAATAGCTTGTTACTAATTAAGATCTCTACATGTTCTGAAAAGTAAACACTTCATGCATACTGCTGATCAGCATTGCCTTTTGGCAAAGGGTTGGCCAGCAACAACAAAAAATAATAATCACAAAGTGGAAGTGAAACTGCTTGGCTGTTAAAACAAGTTTCCAAGAGCCAGTAATGTGCTTTCCCTGCTATAACCCCCCACTCCACTCCAACCTGTCCATGACAGAAGCCTATTAGTATAGACTTACAAAAAGGGATTATAGTAACAGTGAAATCATGTGACTGCTGCTGGGAAACTCCTGCAGGGGATGCACTGTTCTATGAATGGTGATTTTTAGTGTTCTCTGCAACGCATAGAGAAAATTTAAAGATGTAGTAGGTCATAGTGTCAACAGGTACAGTACAGGTATACAAAAGAACATGTATTTTAATGTGTTTCCAAAAGCAGCAGATATTTGTGAAATTAGGTCTCAATTTTAACTTTTACACATTACCTTTGAATGTAAGAGTATCTGCAGTTATATCAGGAACAAATAATGAAAATACTTCAGTTATGTAGTGTTTCATTGTTTCAGAAGATGCTTCTGCATGAGAGCATCAGTGATCATACAGTCGTACAGTATTCTCCCATACTGACATAACACAGATTTTACTCTTGTTGGTTCCCATATCTATCAGTGTGATGTTACTGACTTCCTTTCAATCTCTTGCAATGTCCCTCTGCATAGTCACCATTAAAATTTGATGGTATACTCCTTATGGGCAAACTTTCCCCACCTCCCAGCTGATACCTACCGACCAGGTGATATGACAGTTCTGGATCAATCCACACATAAGGAGATAAAGGGAAAGGAAATTGAAATCCTCTCAGACTCTGAGAGTCTTCTAGGACTATCAGAAGTACTTCTTGTTCATACTGAATTTTAATAATTCCAATTAAATAAGAGCAGGAGAATTTTATTTTTGATATGCTGAACTAATTCTGAATGGTACAACTGAAGTGAGGAGGGAAGGGCACAGAAAATATACAGCACTAGCTGTTGCTTACATTGATTGAGGGCCAGGACTGGGCATGTTCCGCCCTGCAGTATGAGGCATCAGTCCGGTGAGTGGAGGTGTCGGGGATGGGGAACCCTGCACAGAAGGAGGCGCAACGGATGCCCCCGGCTTCAGGGCTGGGGGGGCTTGGGAGGGCCCAGTCTTCTTCATCTGAGGACTGCTTCTCAAAGCGCAAATGGTCCTCAAAGGCGTCTCTGGCGTAAACCTCGCCATAAGGACGGTGCTTTGGTAAGGTAGAAGCTTCTGGCTGTAGCCAGAGAGAGCGGTTCTGCTGCTGGTACAGAGCTGCGTTGCTCGCTTCCGAGTAGCTCCGACGGCCTTGGAAGCTTGCTTTGATGTGGTGGCTTGAGGGTTTGGAATAGCCCAGATCCATCACACTTCTTTCACCGCCGGGAGATCTGTGCTGTGAGGTGATGGTGATAGGGGATGAGCAGTTGGGGGCTGGTGAGCAGCGCTGCTGGGCAGGAGACTGGCCGGCTGGTGGGGCTGGGGAACGGCGCTGTGAAGCAGGAGACTGGCAAGGAGGTGGAGCTGGAGAACGACGCTGATGGGCAGGAGACTGACATGGCGGTGGTGCCGGGGACCGTCTTTGTAGGGCTGGAGATGGGCATTGAGGAAGGGAAGGTCTCCCTTGCTGTGCTGGGGAAGTGCACTGAGGGGCTGGAGAGCGGCGCTGCTGGGCAGGAGAATGTCGCTGGGAATGGGGAGAGTGTCGCTGACCTGGAAACGGAGTAAGGACAAGTAAAACAAGTATCATATTCTGCTTTTGAGAAGCTGTTCCAAGAGGATGCAGAGTAGGTATGCGCACATTCAGAAACATACATGCAACCCTCCACTGATGTAAAAAAGAAGAAGAAAGAAAACCCCAAAGAATTCAAAAATCACCACCTAATTTCTTAATAGTAAGAGGCCATCTGATTTGAAAACCCATTCCCTGGTTGGTTGTTCCCTATATTTAACACAGTGACAAAAACCCTTATTTTATGTGTTCGATTCATTCTCACACCAACTGATGTAGAGTGTATAATACTGCACAATTAAAGAAGGACGTTTGATGCCATTTGATGGCTTTTGATGGCTCCCTCTTAATAGAATGCTGGGACCCGTAAGTTTGGCAAGATACTTAAAATTCTCTGCTGGGGAGCTCTAATGCATTCTCTAGGCTCCTAGAGCAACTGCGGAGAATCTCAAGTACTTCACCAAACTACAAATCCCAGGATGCCATAGGAGGGAATTATGGCAGTTCAAGTGGTATCAGACTGCTATAACTGCATTTTGTAGACACAGTCACAGTGTCATCAATGATCTATTAAGGGCCTGCTTGCTGATATTAATACCCAGAATGCAAGCTTCATGGTGGAATTCCCATTTCAAGGCACAGGAAGGGATGCTATGATTTTCAGATCTGCTCATGCTCAGGACAGAAATGAGCATCAAGTAAAACTAATTAGAAGGAAAAGTTGTGTATGATAGAGCTGCAGGCAAAGGGGTGGCCCTATGCTATCTGCTCTGTAGACCTCTTTGCAGGATGGTGAAAACACAAGCAGGTTAGGAAAGCTCTAGACTATCACTGAACTGAGTGGGCAACAAAATGACAAATGCACTATAGTGTAAGTAAGTTACTAAGAATTTAGAAAATAAATGAAAAACACTGCTTTTACTGAATGTCCCTGGTAACTTCCAGAAGTATTTCAAGTTCTCTTGCATGCACGCAAGGACACACACACACACACAGCCTCACTTTAAAAAATGCAATTATTTGTGGCCACAGTTCAAGACCTAAAGCTCTGTCTTCTTCTGAACTGCTATACAATCTTCAGCATTCCTGGCGGTCTCCCTCTTCAACAGCCACTTACCACCATTGATGGCCTGTTCTTGCATAAGGGTCCGGAGAATCTGGCTTTGGATAGAACTCAGATTCCTTAGGCGGCACAATTCCTCAGTCAGTTCTGTGTATGCCAGAGCCAGGTTTACCCTATCAGAAAAGGAGAAATGGAGAAAGCCCCAAAGGCATATAAGTTGCAGCTTCTGCAAGAAGGGACAAACCAATTTTGAAGGTGCAAAACTGAGATTTAACTCAACTATTTGGGAGCATCTTTCCCACTTGTGGCTTACTGTGGGTCACTGGTGGTAAAAATTAAGTGGGAAATCCATAATTCTGATCCATCCTATACAGAACTAGCTTCCAAACAAGAATGCTAAAAAATCCTGCAATAATGCATCAAAATGGGATCTGAGTTCATGGTGTTGTGCTCTGGCACTATTTTTGTGTTTCATGTTTGGTGAGAAAAATGGACTATGTCACTACCTGATGTCCCATCAGGACGCATCATGGCACAGACATTTCCCCAGGCAACTGCAATACATGCACTCCTGTGGAACAGGTATGCTTTATGGTAATGTCCATAACGCAGCCTTGCTCAACTTGCTCCTCCAAGTGTACTGGACTACAGATTTCATTATCACTAGCTACCATGTCCAACGGATGGCACTTTTTGGAGGGAAAGGGCACCATCATGAAATGGCAAACTACCCAGTTCACATGTCTGAAACACCGGGAAATGGAGGGGCAGAAACCATGTGAAATAGGCTTTCTTGTAAATGAAGCAACATGCCACGAGAACATTCTGAATCACACAAATGTCAGTGCTATACTCACTCTTTCATGGTACCCCAAAATTTTAACACACACCATAACTAAATGATGGCAAAGTATCTCCTAATGGTATGGCTGAATCTTCAAGTATTTTTTAGATGGAGGGTTGCTTGGCATTGAGAAAAGTTCCTTCTTTGAAATATAACTCCCAGAAATCCTCAGCTAGGCTCCAGGGTTCAATCACCAATATCTCCATTTTAGACAGTCTCAGGTATTGGGGAACATTTTTGCATGGAGATCTTAGAACAGCCTTCCTCAATCTGAAGCCCTCCAGTTATGTCAGTGAAAGACAATGGAGATTATAAACTCTCCTGCTAGTTATTGCAGTTCAATGGACCAATGGTGTAAAGTCCAGGACAAAGCACCACATTTGCTCTTAAGGGTAAAGCACATTCTTCTGTTATTGCTTTCAACACAAGCATTACCTGGTAACTTTTATGGGGAAAGAACCATAGAGTTTTGGCCCATCTACTTGGTTCCCACCAATTTATCACTGGATCACTGAGGGTAGAAGCTTAAAGGAAGCAGCTCCCACACTGCTGCAGTGACACTGCACACCATTCTACACAATTTAGGTTAGCAAGAATTCTAAGGAGGTGGTGCAAAATTCCCACCACCACAGTATTCACCGGGTTAATCTGAACATAGGAATCTTGGTCATCATTGATAGGATAGTTAATCCTACTAATTCTTGGATCCAAATCAGAGAATCATATACTTAAAGGAACATAGCAGTGTTTTATGCTGTCCTCATGCTTTTGCTTCCAGAACAGCTTGCACTAGGAGAACCTATTTTGATTTCATTTCACGTTCCTGCCAAGCAACACAGTCTCTCTCCCTCTCTCTCTCTCACACACGAGTTTCTCGCAGGTCTCTTTCGTAGTCCTATCTTGAAATCCTGATATTCCATGGCAGTCTTCCATTCAAGAACTAGCTATGCCCAATCTTGCTAAAAATCACCCAAGATCAAGTGTGTTCAAGGTAGTACAGTAGATTATTTTGGGTTTTCTTCTAGAAGCCTGAAGTCCACCAAGTAGAAGCAGACATACAGTGATGGTCCAGAGACCTGATCCCATGAACAAGTCTTCTTCTTAAACCTAATGTCCTCCAGCTTTTTGGACTACAACTCCCACCATCATCAAGCAGCATAGTCTATATGCAGGCAAGGGACATTGGAGATATATTAGTAGCACCATATCGGAGAAAGCTATGTATAGATCCGACTATAACAGCTACTCTGTCTTAATTTAGGTGTCAACATTTAAAACCATTACAAACAGGAGTTTCTTGCTGATCTACTGCAAATTTCCCAGAAATTTCTCATTAGATTACAAGATTTATCTTCTGTTCACTCTTTTTCTAGAGCACAAGGTAAAGCAAGCCAAACTCATTTCTACTTGAAACACAAAACAAAATAAAAGCAAAAAATGACACTGCAGTACTTTAAAGACTAACTGCTATATTTTAATGCAAGCCTTCGAGGAATGTCCATGTCATTCTAATTTGTACATCTGAAAAAGTGGATAATGTTCCATGGAAGCTTATATTAAAATATAGCAGGTAGTCTTTAAAATTCCACAATGTCTTTTCCCCCTTGCTTTGGTCTTGCATTTCTGTTTCTTGTTGATATGCTTGCACAGACTAATATAGCTACAACTCCAAAAATCATTTCTACTTCTCAACTATAAAAAGTAATATCCTAGCTTTCCAGAGTTCACGATCTTTCATCTCCAAACCCATCAGTGGCAGAAACTTGAAAATAATCTACTATAAGAATGATCTGCAGCAGGCCATGGTGTAAAGCAAAGCCAAATCACAGTAAATCTCTTAGGAAAAGAACTATGAACTTGCAACCAAGAAGGACAGAGGACAAGATTTGGTAGGTTTCCTTCTCTTGCACTTGGCTGAACAAATGACTTTTTTGTTCAGCTCTGCCCAAAAATTAAAAAAGTTCCTTTTTCAAATTTTCAGCACGCTGCCTAAAATTTTCCAACTGGTCAGTGCTCTTCTCAAAGAACTCTCAACCACCAATCCTGATTTATATTGTAAGCAAAAATGAGGCCATAAATCAGAGCTTCTTGCTCATGTTCAGGTACAGAGTTGCTAAGAGAAGGATATAGAAGTCCGGCCTTATGAACACATTAACATCAGTGCAAATATATGATGTGGAAACTCTTCCTTGAGGGGCTGACCCACTGCCCATCAACAGCCTGACAAAATCATCAACTCTTGCACAAGCCTTGCCCTGAACCCCCACGTCACCTTCAAATAGCATATTGGGTACGTTTATAAGAATGGAGAACCTGTCTGATGAGGTTACCAAACGCATATCACCAGGAGGATGTCTTACACTAAGGAAGCCATCGAGTTAAACTGAATGGCTGTGACAAGTGGGGGGAGACAGACACAGGAGATGGGGTGTACCTAACTTTACCAGACAGCTATTCCTTTTCCATGGATATGTCACCAATTGTCTCTTCAATGTTCCTAAGGGGGGGAACGGAATAACTCCATATGCCAAAAGAAAATTAAATTGTATTCTTTTTCACTCTTGAGTTAAACAGGACAACAAAATCCCCTCAGAGGGCGTGATTGTTTCTCCCAACATTTGGAAGCTTTTTGTTGAAGCGTTTTGAAATATCTGATTATGAATGACTGTCATAATCTGTCAAGTAGCAGCACATACCAAACACAGCACAACACAAAACAAAAATTGTGCAGCTTCCAGTTGGGGAGTAGGATGTATTCTGTTGCCACAGATGGCATGCCTGCGTTTAAGATCACAGTGAGTTCCACCTAGAGTCACCTCTGTAACTACAGAAGATGTGCTTTTACTGCAGTTTGCCAAGAGTGCCAACTTTAAAACTGATCACGCTTTTCTTCTAGCCTTGATCTCACGTCTTCCTTTTTATAAAATGTACAAATACAGCTTCCCACTCAACCCATCTGGAGCTCAAGACAGCTAAATAAAACACCAATCACATTTTTTTAAAAAAATAAAACATTACATGCTCATGAATAACATTACATGCACCACTGATAAGCACATTTTTTTGATAATCAGAGTTTGCAAACGTTTACTTTTTTCAGTTGTTGCTCATAGTTGGCTGGGACAGTCTTGAAGTTGCTGTCCAAAAATTTAACTTTCTTCCATCAGGGAGAACCAGCACCTTTTTTCTAACCCTACAATATAGTGAGGAGTAACACCACCTTAACCTTAGGGACACTTGAATTGAGAATCCCCATTGGTTTCTATGAGTTGATATGATTGTAACAACTTGGGAAGCCCCATTGAAAGCCACAAGACTGGTAGCAAAGGCTGTTTTCTGCCCACTTTGAATAGCAGGTTTAGAGGAAGAACTTTTGCACAGTCGGCTCCTTCTTTTTCAGAAAGAAAAAGAGTAAAAGGTCCCTTCCCTTCGTGTTGCATCCTGGTAATCAGCACACATACTCTGGCTGATACAGATTGATTAATGTCATTGCTATATTCAAAAAGTCTCTGCTTCCTATGCCAGCTGAATTAGGCTGGCCCTGCTATTAAACAGAGGGAGGTAGCTGCCTCCAGTGGCAGACCCTGGAGTCAGATGTGTCAGTCCTTATGTTACCTTATTGCAAAACATTATAAAACAGTATTCGGGGCTCTCCCTCTTCACTATGAGACCTTAAACATCTGTCCTCAGATCTTGATCTGATGGTCCCATTTCTTGTGGTGACACTCCGGATATGGAAATACTCCTATTTCCAGGAGGTTTGTCTGTCTTCACTTAACAAATATTCAAACACTGCCTTGAACTTTTTTTTCCCCTGACAAACATTTAGTTTATTGGTTGCATATTATCTGTTTTAATCTGGGAGATTTCCTGTTACGTTTTAGAAAAGCTTGTTTCTTACGTATTTTATAGAGGAAGAGGTTTACAAGGATGGCTCTATTTACTGTTCTCTCTCCCCACTCCTCACTCTCCAATCTAATCCGCACTAAAGTCTTCCTTTTTTGGAGGCATGCTAAAAATATCCTAATATGATGACACAAGGATTTTTGTAGACCATACACCTGACAATTTTACAACTGTAGAACAGGGGAAATTTTCAATAAGTGTATTCCCCCCCCCCCATCCTGGACCTTTAGTGATAGGAACAGCTACACTTGTTTGAACTCTTCTGTATAATGGAGAACTGGTGGAACCAGCAACCTTTCCATAAGCCGCCCAGAGACCTTCGGGTAGTGTGGGCGACATATAAATTAAATAAATAAATAAATAAACACAACAGTAACGGCAGCATATAAGTTACCTTCTCATCTACTGAAGTGACAGATTCCCCTTCTCTCTCACACACATTCATCTGTAATAGCTGCTTGATTTTAAAGATATGGACATATCACTTTTCATCTATTTATCTTGAGAGAAAGAAATGAGCAAGTTTCTAGATCTCATGGTAATTGGGGGGGGGGGGAGCTTCAAAGCTCTCCTGAACTTAAGAGAGTGGAACTGCTGCAGCTGTAGTTTCATACCTCCAACAATAACCATCAGCAAA
Source organism: Pogona vitticeps (assembly GCF_051106095.1). Classification (NCBI taxonomy): domain Eukaryota; kingdom Metazoa; phylum Chordata; class Lepidosauria; order Squamata; family Agamidae; genus Pogona; species Pogona vitticeps. Next base: position 96,059,689 of record NC_135788.1, on the reverse strand, counting down.
TCAGCACTGAATACACAGCAGCATGTTCTAGCTATATGCTTGGTTAAGCTAATTTTACCTAGAAACAGATGAAACCACAAACTTTGCATTTTACGGCTCCAATCCAGAGATCTGGATACACTGTGTGCACACTGTTCAAATACCCAGAGCAGTTTGCATATATCACATAATGTTAGTAATCCTTCCATACAGCCCTATAAGGTAGGCTGCTATAGCTCTAAAATAAAAACTTGAGACTTGCTTAAGTTCACTCAGAAATTCATATATGAAATGTGATGCAAGTAAAGACTACTCAGATTATTCAATTGCTTCCATTCATCTTAAGGTAGAACTCCCTTTCCTAAACATATAGTAGTTGGATAAGATTCATTGATTTATGATTACAGTTGCATATTAGTATAGGGTTGTGATAGAAAGCTAGATAACAAAAACAGGAGAGGAATCTGACGTAGACAAGTCCTGAAATGGGCAGATAGGACAGAAGACTGTGTCTTTCACACCCCACATATTTGTACTTCTGCAGGAAACCACAGCAAACTAAATAAACTCTTCGTAATCCGTTTTTTAAAAAAGAACATGAACCTTTCATAAAAGGGGTGGTGTTGTGTTCCAGAGTAGGGCAAAGGTTTAAAAGGCAGAAAATTAAATGATGGTGGTGGTGGTGGTGATATTAATAATTTTCAGGGGAACAGCTGAATTAGGCCTAAGGGAGGTTTCACTTCCTTCAGAGAAAATTCTGCTGAGCCACACTGTATTACAGTGGTGACTCGCTTAACGACTGCCTCGCTTAACGAGGAAATCGCTATACAATTAGGTTTTTGCGATCGTAAAACAATGGTTTAAATGGGTTTTTTCGTTTAACGATGATCGGTTCCCTGCTTCGGGAACCGATTTTCGCTTTACGACAATCAGCAAACAGCTGATCGTTGGTTTTCAAAATGGCTGCCAACTGAAGAAAATGACCTCCGCTGTTTTCTAGGACGGATTCCTCGCTTTACAGGCACCGAAAATGGCCGTCGTATGGAGGATCTTCACTGGACGAGCAGGTATTCAGCCCACTGGAACGCATTGAATGGTTTTCAATGTGTTTCAATGGGTTTTTTTACTTCGTTTGACGATGTTTTCACTCTAGAGTGATTTTGCTGGAACGAATTAACATCTAGCAAGGCACCACTGTACAAGACTGAGTAAGGGCAACCATTCATATGTATACAATCTGACCTGATTCCAAGGCTGTCTGACATGCACCCAGTACTTCTTTGATTGTCCAACTAATCATGCACCCAAGTCAAGCAACATACAGCCTGAGAAACAGAAGATTTTACAGCTTAAACACGTGGAAAAATACAACAGGATTTTGGCCTTGATGTATGACCAAACAGTGGTTATTTTCAAAGGCCTTATTTTAGCTGATATGAGACCTGACAGAGGCAGTGTTGCTCTGGGGGTAAGGATCAGATTGGGGACAAAATCAAACATATATTTTCATTCATTGACTCATAAGTGTATGTATGAACTGATGCCTCTGGAACTTGTGTGATGTGCAAGTTCTCTCTCTTATGGCTCATTCAAACATGTTATTCATCTCTGGACCCTGCAGTTATCAACTGATGGAGAACATGCATGTGGGCAAAGCACTCCTGAAACCGAAGGACTCTCATGCTACAGAGTTAATCAGACCTTGAGAATGTTTAATCACCTACAGCTGCAGCAATATCTCATCCTTTTTAAAAAAAAGATTTCAGTCCTATCTACAATTACTTCTTAAATCCCTCTGAATTCCATGTGATGCATTTCTGAGTACATGGATACAACTGCACTGTTTGTGAGACTGACAGGCATTTTAAAATTTTAAGACTGTCATTTTCCATTACTGTTATTAGTTACACAACTTTGTTTTAGATCAATCTTCCAATGTATTCTTTCAGGCTTCCTCTAATTATTGAGTAATGCTCCTAACGAGTACTATGTCTTATACAGCTCTTTTCTCTCTTTTGTTTTAATCTTTTTCAGCTCATATATTCTCCTTCCACAAGACAATTCTTATGTATGTATATTTCTCCCTCTTTTTTAAAAAAGGAAACGCCATACAGCTGAGCACAATGCATTTAGAAAATCAGAGCTTCGAAAGTTTACTTCTCACAAGGCAATGAGCCTGCTTTCCATGGCTGTTAAAACTCTGGCAGCTGTAGTTCAAAAATAGCATCTCCAAACATTGTTGTGGGGTGTTGATGGCAGTAATTACAAACATAAACACACCCACACCCTTCTTCTATTGAATATACTCAAAGCCAGAGGGGAAGTATAACATGACACCCACCACAATCCTGTCATAAAGAAAACACAACAGAACTGGCAAGTATATATTCAATTCTGGACAGAACTATATATGCCACCTGAATCCAGCATGCTAGCTTGAAGGGGGTTGTGTGTCAAAGGACTGATGCTCACATGGCGTACATGGTTCTGCTTCTGGCAAAGGTAATGGCTAGGGGGCTGAGGAAGACACTCCCTAGCTTCTGCTGCCTGAGGAAACAAGCTCACTCTGGTTGGGTCATTGAATCAACATACACTTACTTTTTACTGCAGTATGTCAGTGAACTTTCAATACTGTGCACCTATTAATATCTACTCAAATTCCTTCCACTTCACTATCTGCACTGTATTTATAAAATTTATAAAAATACAAATTATGGTACAATGTTTTTTATAACTAAAAGCTCCCACAGTTTAGGTAGACCTCTTTCTCTTTAACCAAAAGAAAGAACATCTGATTGTTTTTAGTGCTTTGTTTCAAATACTCCACAAAGCAGTATCTTTTTGCTTATGTACCAGTATTTTCATTAACCTGTTATATAAACTATGCACAATTCCGTTGTATGTATATACTATGTATAGACTTACAATGACAATAAATTATTTGAATTTGAATCTCAAGAGGAAATAACATATATAAACAGCAGAACCAGCACAACCAACAAAAGGCAACTATTCTCACATACTGTATTATGTAACTTATGTAACTTCAGAATTTATTCAGCCAACTTTACTTTTCTTTTTCTTTCCTTTTACAATAGAGTTTCATTGCAAATCTCCATGGCTTTGGAAAGCATGGCATACTACTATTACAACTCTCTATAAGTTTCAAAAGAGAACTTGAAGATGAAAATTCAAAAAGTGGGATTTGGCTAACAAATTAGGCTGGTCTATTACGGCAAGTAGGACACTGCCTGCCCATTTGGTGACTAGAAAAGATGGAAGAGACAGTTAAGTTTTCCTCAAGCAGAGAATCAAGTAGGCAATGTGAAAGTCTTGCCAATCAGCATAAAATACTATCCTCCCATTCAGTCACACGTTAAACGTTAAGGAGTTGTACAGTGATGTCACTGAAAGTGAGAAAGATGGGAACAAAGCCAGAATTAGTTATGCTCACTGATCTGTCTTTGACTTTTGTTCATTGGCACCTTAGCCCTACCAATCCCAATGTACAAACACTGTTTGCTAGTCTGTTCAAATCCACTAAAAGAGGTTTCACTGTTTATGTAATACCTGTGAAATATCAGAAGGAGGGAATTCTGGGCAGGCCCAAGACATTTTGCTGTGTGAAACAAAGAACAAGATGGTGCCCCTCTCTATGTAGTAAAGCTGACTGGATTGGACTGGAAGCATCCTACACTTTAACTCATTGGTCCCCAACCTTGGTCCTCCAGATGTTCTTGGACTTCAACTCCCAGAAATCCTGGCCAGCAGAGGTGATGGGGAAAGCTTCTGGGAGTTGTAGTCCAAGAACATCTGGAGGCCTAAGGTTGGGGACCACTGCTAAAAGTAACAAGCTATCTTAAAGGGCACAACACAGACTATCTGGTAACTATCTATCACCTCCAGTACCTTGCTGGCAACTCCCAGTATGTGTCACCTGAATTTGCCACATTCCTTAATGGAAGAATCAACCTTGGATGAGGCAAATTAGATTTTTATGACAATTTCCACAATATCTTGCCTCAGGACAAAGTGAACACACTATCCCAAATTAAACAAATATCCATGATATTGTTTAAAATTAATTTTAAAATTTAATATATCCAAAACAAAATTAATATAGGGCAATGCATTTATTATACTATTCTTACACTTAATTGAGCTTAAGTTATGTTAATAGAAAAAAATCTGTAACTATATTATTGTATTATGCTTTATTTTAGATGCTAATAGGTTATTATTGATTAGGAGAAAGTTTAAAATCCATCTATCACTGACCAATTACTCAAGGCCATTTTTTTCTGAGTAACCCACTAAGCAAAACAAAAGCATCCACAGTTACAACACACTGCAACACAATGCATGATGCAAGAAATAATTCTAATTCAAGATGTCCAGCTCTTCAGATAGCAGACTCCTTCCCTTCTGCTGCACACACACCCCATGTTCAGAATAGTATCACAGAACACCTGCCATGTAGGGCAACTACTTACACTTCACAAAAAAGAGGAAATATCTCCTCCCAAAAGGATAAAAGAGGATACAGATTTGCACACAGAAACAAATTTAGAAATAATTGCTGTGATTGAAATAGACAGTAACACACGGTACCTTACCACAGAATGCGAGATTATAATCAAGGGACCTGTGTGCCTGGATAGTTTGCTGCAGAAGTGCTAACTTTTAACTGTTAGCTCAACTTCTCTTCACCTCTCCCTTCTTAGGGTTCTTTAACTTTATGGTAAACTTTTGTCAACATCCCCTAATTCCTACACTCTGTTACAGGGATAGGTCATTTGGACACACACACCCCGATGATATTGGACTGGAACAGCCAGCATCCCTCATCCTTGCCTGTGCTGTCTAGAGGGGATGGAAACTGTCATCCAATTATATTTGGAAGGCCACAGGTTGCCCACCACCATTCGATTGTAATTAACCCTTTGTATGTGGTTTTAACTAGGTAAGGTAAAGGTAAAGGTTCCCCTTGACAATTTTTGTCCAGTCGTGTCCGACTCTAGGGGGCGGCGCTCATCCCGCTCTTCAAGCCATAGAGCCAGCGTTTTGTCCGAAGACAATCTTTCCGTGGTCACATGGCCAGTGTGATTTAGACACAGAATGCTGTTTACCTTCCCACCGAGGTGGTCCCTATTTATCTACTCGCATTTGCATGCTTTCGAACCGCTAGGTTGGTGGGAGCTGGGACAAGCGACGGGTGCTCATTCCGTTGCGTGGATTCGATCTTACGACTGCCGGATCTTCTGACCCTGCAGCACAGGCTTCTGCGGTTTAGCCCACAGCGCCACCACGTCCCGGTTTTAACTAGAGATGGGCACAAATCAGAACAATTGTGATTTGTTTTGATTCATGATTTGTCAAGGTTGGCAAATCTTGAATTATGAACTTACATTTTTTTTCTGATGAATCAACAAATTGATTTGTCAGTACATTTCTTACTTTAAAAAGCTATGAAACGCCCACCTCTGCAGCATCTAGAGACAACAAATTCAAAGGGAAGTTTCCCCTGACCCTCCTTTACAAGCCTGCAAGTATGGTGAAGTCTGAGTTTCATATATCTGAGTTATATACCTCACCCCCACCCCCACAGATTGGGTTTCAGACATCTAGGTTATACAGCCACAAAGTGGGTCCCCCCAGGAGGGTGTCCTTTAGTAGCTGGCTTGGGGAAATCCAATCTTTACCAAACCTGGAAGTATTGTAGAGGAGAGTCAGAGGAAGCTTCCCTGCAGTTTTGATGTCTCTAGATGTGAAACAAACTGACAAATAAAAAATCGTTAAAAATTCATTGGTTCATATTTGTCAGGGGCATTGACTGTACAAATATGAATTGAAGCATTAGTGATTTGGTAATTTATTTTTTAATTCATGCACATCTCTAGTTTTAACAGATTTTTTAAAATATGTTATATACACTTGCTCTTCGCCTTTTTACCCTCTGTCTCTTTCACTTTCCTGTGGTGCTGACAAGTTATTAGTGGTCTTTCATGCACAGCGTCTTTGTTTAGAAATAAATGTTTTAAATGGCCCTTTGGAGTAAAAATAGACCAATTCTGTAATGCCTACTTAGAAGGACCTTCTATTTAATTCAGTGGGGTTTATTTTTGATCCTTGGGATTATTTATTTATTTATTTGGGGGGGCAACAACTCTAAGAACCCTGCAGCCAGCATGGCCCCATGACAACGTCCTCCTTCCTAACACCCCTTTATGCTCCACAGCTGAGTAATGGAACATAGGCTTCTCTATGTGGTTTCTTTGTGGCTCAGGGAAGTCTGAATCTACAGCCAACTGCAGGGGGAAGGGGTGAACAGCATGCTTTATCAACAGGATGGTACACAAGCAAACAATAGAGCAGAAAACCACAGCCCTTATCTCCCACCTTGGTGTGGCTGGGTGGGCAGAAAAGCAGAGTTGTCTGTGGAGAGGAAATGGCCAAGCAGAACTAACACACCATGTGTTGTAAATTTAAAAAAGAAATACACATCTGAATACGAGGGCTCAGCCGAAGCTTTTTCCAAAACAAAGGCTCTGTGCTGAAACATATATATATCTAATAAAATAAGAGAATGCCCCTACACAGGGGTAGAAAGTCTTTTCTTACCGATTCATCCATACTAGGCAAGCAATGTCAACTAGTGAATTGCTCCGGCAGGAAAGGTGCTAACAGGAAGACAATCCCTGCAGATACACAACTCCAAAGAAAGACCAAAAAGTACAAGCAACTACTCTAGGAGGGGAAAATATTTTGTGCAGCTAATGGGTCTTAACTTTCACCTGAAGATAAAAGCGTTGCCAAGATATTTTGCATAATATCTCATAAATATATTGTTGCTGGGAAAATTCACTCCCCTCACCCCACCCAGCTACTGTGAGCAATATAGCTAAGTTCAGAGAAAACACAGAAAGCTGAAGGACTGGCAGATGATGCTTTCATCCCTGCAAAACTACAAGTCCTCATCCTTCCAAGCCCTGCCTCCACTACGGTGTATCACTGATCTTTTTCCTAAGCTGACACATGTGAAATCTGACTCTGGTTGCTTGAGTTATAAGTAGGTAAGAATCCATCCCACTACCCATGCTCAGGACCATACTGTTATTTATTATTACTCTACGTGGTAGAGGATTGAACTCTTAAAACCAGAAAGAAGATTTGGTGAGCCTTCTCTTATATCAGGGGTGGGCAATTAATTTCTATAGGGGGCCACATGAAAAATCTGAACTGTGTTCGGGGGCCGAACCAAATTTACTTAAAAATAGGCCCCCAATTTGTGGGTAGTAATAGGCCCCCATTGGGTGAGGCCCTGCAGTGAATGAACTACAAGGCTGACATAGTTAACTCCCCAAACTTTTTTAGGACTGGAGCAACAACCAGTGGGCCAGACAGGAGCGGCTCGCGGGCTGTAGCTGGCCCGCGGGCCGCACTTTGCCCAGGTCTGTCTTCTATCAAGGTGTTATTCTTATTTTATCTCAGCCACCAAACTCATCTGGAATTTTAACCAAAATATGATGTGTCTCCTAAATGCAAATGAAGGCAAGCAAGAAATACCAACAGCAGTTGCTATGTGTTTTTTTTTTCAAGAAACAGGCCTGCACCAGTGAGCATGCTGAGCAACAAAACACATTTGCAAAATTCACACATGATTCTATGAAAAAAAAAAATCCCACAGGAGTAGATGTATTTGTTTGCTACAGGAAACAATACACACACAGAAAAGCACCACAGCATCTTAATGACTAATAGATTTCTTGTGCCACAAGCTTCCTTAGACTAGACCCAGATGTCATGGCTTTCTGGCCACAGAGTTTACCATCTATCCCTTCTTAAGTTTCAGTGTTTGCCCACTGGAGTGTAACACTTAATGCATCCAGTAAAAACGACTCTAGTCCACAAACGTTTATGCTACAGTAAATGCTGCTCATTAAACGTGTCAGAAAACAAATTTGTTCTATTCCGTAAAATAAGCTGGTGCTGCTTTCAGTGCAAGAATTTAACCTTAAACAGCACAGGCTGAAGCAGGGCAGAATTTTAAGCAATACACTTATCTATCTTTGAGCTTGCTGTGCATCCCTGAGGGCTCAAATCTTCATTCCTTAGTTCTACCATAAGCTCAGGCCTTCCCAAGATATTTTCCTGCCCAGAGGCAAAGAGCAGATTGGCACCCCCTTCCTATTCCCTGCTCAAAAACTTGCTGGATGGGCAACCAAGTCTTCCTTCATCATTGGCAATGGGTGCACACCGCCTCTACCACTCCTGAGGTGGCAGGAGCTAAGTTTAAGAAGCACTGGGCAAGCTGCACGCCACACAGCTCTCTCTTTTATCACACCACTCCATCTCCTGAGGGGACCGTTCTACCTACAAGAATCACAACCAAACGTACACCCCTTGACGTTTTGGTGGTTGGCTTTCAACTGCTGACCATTATTGCCTTTTTGGACTCAAAACCCAAGACAGAGGAAGGCATTAACAGAGGAAGCACACATGAGTCATGCCTTCTTTTTTGGGCATTTCTGCAGTAATGTTGGGTGGGGGTGGGAATATATACATTTTCAGAGAAAACTGTCACAAGACTCAGAAAGTAGGCTACATTTAGACTTATGATGTGTAAACCACCTGGAAATTTTTTTTGCAAAACCCCCACGGATGTCTCTCATACAGTCCCCTGAGGGTCTTTTACCAAGCTGGTGAAGCATCAATGTAATTGGTGGAGATGTCATTTGGATTCTGAGTTGAGGTACGGTATCTTTGAATGTTCCCAGAGATTTGCATTCTATACTTTGACCATTATTCCTTCATCTCTTCCTACCCTTCCTTTTTCGGCAAGCCCTCACTCGAGAGGCAGCTTACAATATTAAAAAGAAAAGAAAAGAAAAAAAAGAAAAACAGAACAATCAGAAAAAAGTCATCATGTGACATTAATCCCTAATATAGAAGGAAACAACATGAAGTAAAATAAAATCATCAATCAACATTATGATGCACTCATGGTTCTCATCAATGTGCAAGTTTGCTCAGAACATCTTCCCAATGTGGGACAAGCCCCTTCTGTTGAGCTGTATACTTGTTTAAGCCAGTGATTCAGTAAGGGTTAATCTGAAGGTCCAACTTAATTTGCAATTTAAAAAAAAAAATGGAAAGCTAGGAATTTCAGAATTATTAAATACAAAAATAAAATTTATGATTACGATTGTTAACTTTCTATAAACTGCACTTTACATTATTGGCTTCCATTATATACTGTAAAACGTTCACACTGTTTTTACTCACAGGAGCAATCCCATTATTTTGCCAGTCATACTTTAGGGCAAACCTACTTGCTTCATGGGTTTGCAGATGAAGACCAGTAAAAGAGTAAAAGCAGGTCCTCTGACCCACACTAATTAATAATAATCATATGCCATCAAGTCAGTTCTGACTTACGGAGACCCTTTTAAAAGTTTTCCATGTAGAGTATTCTCAGAAGTAGTTTACCATTTTCTTCTTCTAGGACAGTGGTTCCCAACTTTGGGTCTCCAGGTGTTCTTGGACTAACACTCCCCAAAGCGTTCACCACTAGCTGTGGTGTCCAGGATTTCTGGGAACTGTAGACTAAGAACATCTTAGGGACCCAAGTTTGGGAGCTACTGTTCTGGGGGCATTATTTGCTACCTTTAAAAAGGAACATGTTCCTAATGCTTATTATTAAAATAATATTTTAGTACATTAATCAATACCAGTATGACACTTGGTTAATTACTTGATTTAAATTATTAATTAAAATTACAGTGAAGAAGTTCCTTTATATCCTGACCCCTCAAACTAACGCCACGAACAATTTATGCTTTTTTAAAGTAGCTACGGTACATAGGTAGCACTGGAAATGCTTGACAATTAACACCATTACTTTTAACATATTACTGTTAATTTCTGGTGTGAAGAGACCCACTGATATTACTCAGTACACATTACCTACATCCAGCACTTCTAATCTTCCCCAAATAGGTAAAAGTACTTTTGTTTTAGTCTGCTTTTTGGAGGGTTCATGCTTATGTTTTGGATTTCCTTGCAACCAGTTGCTGTTGCTTATTCTTGCTTTTTAAAATTTGAGCTCCTTTTAGTTGTATTTTTATTAAGTTGTATTTTATTTTATTATAGACCATTTGTTTAAAGGAGCAGTATGTTAGTTTAATAAATCAGTTGGGTATGATCCTGTTGCTGCTGCTGACTCTTGCCATTTCAAACCTTGACACACTCAGGACATATCCAGATGGAGCATTTGTTCTAGTAAAAGTAGTAGATTCTACATTGATGTTTTGGTATTTTTCCCACTATCCACACAATATAAAGCTTGTTCCACAATACTGAATGTCATTTTTCATGCCTTTCCATGTTTGTTTGTCCATCCTGAACACATGCTTTAACTTTCTTTTATTCAAGAGTTTGTTGGGGTGGAGTTTAGAGCTATGACATTTCCCATGAAGCACCTCCTGGCTTTGAGTTTTTAGTTAATAAACAAATACATGCATATACACATGTATATGAGGAAAAGATGCTTTGGCAAGAAAGCTTATTTCTATCTTTCCCCATGCCCAAATGATTTCAAAGAACCAACATTTTCCTGAAAAATAAGTGATTTTTAGAAACATGATTCATACAGTTTGGATGTGAACTCCAGTAAACACCACACTTCTTTGCAACCGAGAGAAAGAAGATGGGATTTTTGTCCCACCTTCAAAAGCTTTCAGATTTACACCAGTAGACATGTGGACTAATAGTCCCACAATAAAGCAGTTATAAGCAGGCATAAGGAGTTAAAACAAATAACCTTTATTAATAAAGCTACATTCAAGATAGAAAAGTCAAAACCCTAATTCTAATCAGGTGCACACATGCCTTAGAAGGTTCATGGGAGAAAAATAACAGCACTTCTGTTCCATAGTGGGGGGTGGGGGGAGAGAAATGAAGTGATACTGACAGACCCTGAGAATATCAGTCTAAGGAAAGATTCAAGAGGAAGCTGAAGTCAAAGAGTTTAAATCAGCGGTCCCCAACCTTTTCGGGACTACAGACTGGCTGAGGAAGGCAGGGCACCTACCGCCCTCATGCATACGCATGAAGGAGCACACAAACTTTCTCGCGGGCACGCGTGCAAAGTGGTGGGGAGCGCCCATGATCGCTCCCCCACCCCTTCGCACATGCGGCAGAGTGCCCGCCCCCCACCCCTTCATGCAGGTGCTCAGGGGGAGTGTGTGCGGAGGGGCGGGAGCTCTGTCTTTGCGGCCCGGTCCAGCTCAGGCCACAGACCAGCACCGGGCCGCAGACAGGGGGTTGACGACCTCTGGTTTAAATGACAGACAGGACCATTAACTTCTCTACGTCTGAGCTGGACAGGTACTAGGAGATGATGCTTGGAGGATTCCCCACAAACAAGTTTATGCAATACATTTCCTCATGTCTGGCTTTCTGTTCGGTACCATTCCACTAAGAGATGAAAACATGTCTCAGTTGAAAAGCATTACCTCTCAAAAAGAGCTAACTTATGAGCTTAGCCATGCCTTGTTAATTAAAAAAAAAAGAAATTTATTAATTAGCTATGGTTGTATTTAGTAGTTTATTTGGTTTTTGTTCTATGCCATTTCAGCTTTGTTGCTCTCTATGCCATTTAAGTCTCAGGCTGAAAAGGACTGAGCATATGTATTCCGCCATATTAACAAAAGCCTTTTATGATTTATACTATAAAAGCAAATAAAATTAAAAACAAATATTGTCTGCAAACATCTTCCACTAGCAAGATGGGAGGAAGTTATTGTGCTTTGGCTCAAGGATGACATAGTTAGCGTACCAATCTGTTTAAAAGTATGCATCAGCCACCTCCCTCCCTCTTCATGTTCTGCTTTCATTTTCCAATAAAAGAAAAATGAAGGGTCGGAGTAACGATTGAGGTGAATATGATTAAAACCTACAATTCCCTCCGCCTTTTTGTGGGTAAGGTTTGGGGGAGAAGTGACTAGTTCAGGAAGTTTAAGACCAAAAGGAAAGAAAATTCATCTTTATGTGTATATATGTATATATACCACACAATCGGTACTGCCAAGCAATGGAAAAGCAGTGTTTACAAAAAACAGAACTGCTGTTACAAGAAAACTAATTATAAAAAAGTTAGAAGTGTTGAGGGTTTTTTTTAATATCAAGGACTGGCATAACTGCTGATGGCTTACACTGGGCATTTTTGTTCTTGTTCTTGCCCAGCTTTCTTCTCCCAAAATAACCTTTCTTCAGAACTGAAGCTGATTTTTTTTGCCCTAAATTTACTTTCATAAAAGTGCAGAGTAAAATATCAGCATAAAGTAATTTTTTTCTTAATGATTACTGTATCAACTAATGACTTTCAAGTGGTAATGACCCATTGTAGAGAAACCATAGAATTATAATTTTTATAGCACCCAATAATAACCACAAATGCAATCATTTTTTGTGGGAAGCCAGTTCAATTCCCAGCCATCTCATTTGAAGGAATCAAGCAACAGGTAACAAATGTGATGTGAACCAGCTTATACCCTCTACTGGTAGCCAGGTTTGGAAATAAAGGTAAAGGTAAAGGTTCCCCTTGACAATTTTTGTCCAGTCGTGTTCGACTCTAGGGGCGGTGCTCATCCCCGTTTCCAAGCCATAGAGCCAGTGTTTTGTCCGAAGACAATCTTCCGTGGTCACATGGCCAGTGCGACTTGGACACGGAACGCTGTTACCTTCCCACCTAGGTGGTCCCTATGTATCTACTTGCATTTGCATGCTTTCGAACCGCTAGGTTGGCGGGAGCTGGGACAAGCGACGGGCGCTCACTCCGTCGCGTGGATTCGATCTTACGACTGCTGGTCTTCTGACCCTGCAGCACAGGCTTCTGCGGTTTAGCCCACAGCGCCACCACGTCCCTTAACAGTTTTGGAAATATTCATGCACATTTACTTAAACCAATTGAGCAATGAAAAACATAAATAAGTATATTGTATCAGAACTGGACTAGGATCATTGTATGTAAGTGACATAGGATAACAGCCAAATAAAGGTATGTAGCCTCTACCCATAAGATGACCTACAACACCATTCTACCATTGCTCAGTTGCAAATGGTTTAATATATCATTATATTAATTTGTCTTAAAAGTAACTTTCCAAGTTCTGTCTGTGTGCATGTGAGCTTGAAAGTATTCTAGCAAAGGATGAACATCTCTTGGGGGCTGCTACAGCTCTGAATTACCTGCATAAAGCACAGAGGTTAAAAAAACCCCCTCAAATTCTGTGATTCAATGTCATCACAGAAATTTCACTACACTTTGTGATCTCTTAAGTCAGAACCTACTTCATATAATGACAAGACCCTGAGAGTTTCAAAATATTATTCTTTCAGAGCTTAACTCCCAGAAGCTCCCAGCCAGCATGGTCAATAGGCAAGTAAACTAGGAGTTTCTGGGACTTGGGGTCCTATAAAAGTAACTTTTCCAAGATGTATTCTGGCTGACCTGCAGAACTTCAGAATACAGACAGATGGAAAATACAATGACAGTCATGAAAGAAAGTACTGCAACCTACTGTACCAATTATCTGCTTAAATCTGCTTTTCAATGAGGCATTTGATCAGTAGCCTTCCATTGGTCATGGTGAACAGTTATCAAAGACTGTAGTACACCCCTGCCCTCAAAAACTGTGAAATCCAATAGGCCTCATAAGCCTTCATCCAAACTAAACAGTGAGAACAACGAAAATAAAAACAAATGTCAAAGCTAGGCTTTAAAAAAAGGAAACTTTATTGGCCACAAGAAAAATTCCAAAATCCAGTAGTATAATACCTTTATTGTATGTGCTTTTTGTGCTGTCAAGTTGGAACTACGTGACTCTAGCAGGACTTTCAAGGTAAGTGAGATATTTAAGAACTGGTTTTACTAGAAACACACATACACCTGTATGTTTCCAAGGCCAAGCAGACAACCAAGCCCACGTTTCCTGAGTTGTAGTCTGTCGCTCTATCCAGTAGACTGTATGCCCAGTGTATACTGTACCACACTGAGTATACAATATTTTATTAGGTCACCCCAAAAGGCACAAAAACATCTGGAAGCTTTTCAAATCAGGAGGTAGATGAGATGCTGGTGAAGGGGCAACTGTCTTGATATTGAACTAACAGTATCTGCCTGATGTCTTGGAAAAGAATGGGAGAAGAGGGTCTGGAATCATTCGGATGAGACTCTGAGTGTTGATATGATTTTAGGAATAACTTGAGTAATGGTGGATGCAAAAAGATGGGGGGGGGTTTAATCCTTCACTTAAAATCTACCCTGGATGATCCACTCTGGCTCCTTTATTGGTAGAACCTAACAGCCAAAAAAGATCTCTGTTGTTTCAAGTGTACATTAATTCAGGACTCAGATTAGTAAATGTAAATTTTCAGCTGGGATTTAAGGGAGATAGGCAATCAGGAGGAGACTATTTTAATTAGTGAGGTTTAGTTAATCATAGAAATACTTAGCATTTAAGCTGAAGTTGCAAGTGTTCAAAATACACCGTGTTAAATCCCTACAAGAATTCTAGATCAGTATTATTACCCCCATTTTATAGATGGCAAATAGAAGCTAAGAAAGAATGGCTTGCCCAAGGCTATACATGGATTTGTAGCAGAGACAAGATTCAAACTCAGTATTTCTTCACTGGCAAGTCATTTTCAAGAGGTTGCCCTATATGTATTTTTGGACTGCCATGACCCCATACCTTTGGTTTTGGTAGCTACTAGAGCTGTCAAGAGTTGCAGTTCAACATCTGGAGAAATACAACTCTCTCTGCTACACAAGTGCTACAAGATGATTATCTTTTTTTTTCTTTTTTTCTTTACATTCTGGTTTTTTAGTTTCAGTATGATCTTAAGGAATAGAAAAGAAAATGCAGATATCCCTGGATTATTTCTTTATTTTGTTTACTAATTAAAAATGATTTTCACATTTCATTCAGAACTGTGCATAAAAAAACAACAGGAGTCTTCTCATTTATTTATATTCTGTCAATTAACAGATTAGGTCTACACCCCTACACACTCTTCCTGTGCAAGTCAGTGGGACTTACTTCTGACTAGACATATATAAGACTACAAGAGAAAAACTGTAATTGACAGCCCAAAATATCTCTTAATTACAAAATCCACTGCCTCAAGATGTGCAGTAACTTAACTAGCTTTTTCAAAAGGGTTAGCAACCAATGATCATGCTGGCTCAGGATGATGGAAACTATAGTCCAGCATACCTGAGGATCATCAGTTAGGGAAGGTTATCTCGTAACGATACAAAATTCAGTAACTGGCCTTGTTTTCTTTAAGTTCTGAAGTTCAAATTAACTCAGACTTACATGTACACAACCATATAGCGACCTTCCTTTTGCAAACTTCCATTAAACCAAGGAACCTCAAACAGATTGCTCTTTCTTTTATTGTGAAAACAAAAACAAAGGGAGGCCACTCCCCCCCCCCCCCCGCTTAAGCCCTCTAGCACCTCTCCGCCATCTGCATGCCAACACTTCTGCATTAGCCCCTCCGCACTGTCATTCTCTATCTGTCCACAGGTTAAGAGATAGCTTTGTCTCCTTCATTTTTGTTTGGCTACACAGAGTGGCACATTTTATCCAGGTTAAGAAAAAGTCATTGTGTTCTCTTTGAATAACTCAACATTGTCCCTCTCACACCTCATGAGGCGTGGGTAATCTGGACAAGGCTGAACACGACATCCCAGGAACAAACAAAAATAAAGATACAAGATGTGGAACATAACTTTGCTTGAGTTAGGCCCAGCAGGACTCTACGTTTTCAAGTCGAAAGTGGGGTAGAGACAACATATACACAGCATCCAATTCTCCTGTTACATGTTATGCAGAATTGAAACTGATATGTATTCTTTATCACTGCTAGAAATCAGCTTTAAAAATGTGTTGTTCTCTGTGACACTTTAGCTGTGATCCATAGGATAAGAGGCCTGTTTCCAATCTCCCCTGCCATCAGATGTGCAAAAGAATGATTGGTTATTAGGAAAAAAATCTAATAGTTATTTAAAAAAATTAAAAATAGGCAGTGGATTCTCAGATGCCCAATTCTTTGCTAAAATCATTTAGAGTAGCTCTTGCCAATTCTTCCATAAAATTCATACTGTGGAATCTTCTTCTGAGGTTCAGATGGCACTGTGATGTTATTTCAGGACTGCAGACTTTGTTTTTTGTTTAATTTTCCCAAGCCCTTTTACCTGACTTCATTTTGACTTTGTGTGAGTCTTCATGGCATGGTTCTTTGGAGATATTATATCCTGCTGCTCCTCATCCAATGTAATATGGCTATTTAATATTTTTAAAATGATTTTATTTGTATTTTCAATTTTTGTATGGTATCCTGCAAATTTCAAGGATATAAACTCCCATAACTAATTTTAGTCATCCTTCAGTCTCGACAGACTATGATAATGTGCTCTGAATAGAGGACTTGGAGCAGCATCTAGTGTGGCTGAGAAGGCCAATTCAAGAGTGACAATTCCTTCTACATTGAAGACAACAAACACAATCTGTCCCCTGTCCATCTCCCTGATTTTGCTGGTTTTGGGACTGCCTCTTTGCCTCGGCCCATAAACTCCCATAACTAATAATGTAATTAAATAAATGCCACTGATCTGCACTGTGGTTTTAAATGGTCCAAGGTCATAAAAAAAACCCATTCTCCATCTGATTCTTTATTCTATTGCAGCTGTACTAAATGCACATGGAAAAAGGGAAGTAATTTTGTTTGGTCTGTGTACTTGACATGTCACTGAAAGGTCTATCATTCAAAGGACTCCCTTCCTGGAAAGCAACATATTTCTCCATTTTCAATGATACAGAGAGTACATGAACATATTCACATCTTCACATTGCCTTGCAAGGCCTTCATTTTCCTTTCTCCAACAAGTTTGGTACACCAGCACCATACTGTGGAAATAATCGAGGTGTTATTCAGATGCCATACAAAAAAGCCTTGCATTAAGATAAATGAAAAGAAAAGGAGCTTGAAAGAACAAGCAAATCAGAACAGCAATTTGATTGCAACAGAGTAATGTTTGAAAGAACCCCTACACCATTACTATTTTTAAACAGGCTTAGATTAGAGGTTAGAATCTAAAAGGTTTCATAGGTTTTGAAGAATGTGCAGTAGTTGCTCAAAATTATTTCAACAAAGCACTGGAAAATGGAGAATCAAAACTATTTATTTTTAAAGTGACTAAAATAAATTCTGAAAAGAGAGAAAAAGAAAAAAGCAGATTATCTTTTACAAATGATTTCATTTACTTAAATCCTGACTCACATACTAGAATGAAACTTGCAAAAACTACCAGCTCAGTGCCACTTCACTTTTTCCATCTTGTGAATATACACTTCCATCAGGTGCAACTCCCCTGTCAAAACAACTTCACTGTTACTGGTCCAGTTCTGGGCACATTGCAAAGTGCTTGTTTTGACCTATAATACTGTATAAGATTTGGTTTCAGACTATCAAAAGAATACAAGCCTGTCCAAGCTATGACAACTACTGGTGCTTCTCAGCCCCCCGCACCTCCAGAGGCACATTCAATAAGGTCATGAGAGATGGTATTTTCAGCAGCCACTTCCGAACTACAGGACTCCCCACCAATGGAAGCCATTGTAATTTCCTTCTGCCAGCACACAAAAACCTTCCTGTTTAGGCCAATCTTTGATAAATGATTGAGTACTAAGGACAGGGGTTCAAAAGAAGTATTGGCCTTGTCTGCTGGTGATGCAACTGTTATTTTTAACACTGGTGTTTCTAATGCCATTCTGTTTTAATACGATAACTGATTTAAACATGTTTTAATATTTATAATGTACTGATTTTTTTATTGTACTTGTTACTTAATTACATAGTAAGCAGCCTGGATCTTTCCCTCATGCCTTCCTTCCTTATATAACTTTCTACTTTTTAGCCTTTTCCACTAGACACTTATGACTCTTCTTATCCCCCCCCTTTCCCTCACTCACATGATCTTGCTCTCTCCTGTCATTAGTTACCCCTTGCAATTCCCCTCAGTGTCAAAATGATGCCATATTCAAGTGAAAAAAGCTGCCATCCTGGCTACCCTGCCACATCTCTACTGCTTTGTTTTGAGAGAAACAGGAAACTATAGCAGTAAGAGGACAATTGGAAAAACATGGAGTAACCTCACACCACAGGTTTTGCCAGCAACTGGGAGAGATTACTCGAACACACCGTTTAACTGCTACATTAATTGTGAGGCATCAAGGCAGAGCTATAAAGCTGACACAAGAAGCTCATAACACTGCAAATGAAGCACCATCAACCAAAAAACTCATTAATGCACTTTTTAACAACCCAGAGGTCACATATTCGAATGCTCCAAGGGAACCATACACAATGAACAACACTCCAGTGGAGGGAAACATGAGGGGGAAAAGACAGCACCAAATTGGTATTGCATCCGCACACTCAGTTCTTAGCTGGATTTTTGGCTGAGTCAGGGTGATGACTAAGTGGTTGTATTTTACAGAGCAGGCAATCAGTGTAAGCAATATACTTACTGTTCATTCAAAAGCATGATCCTCTTTCTCCTTTCATGTCTCCACGCAGAATTCAAAGATTCTATAGCTCAGAGACCTTGTTTCTCACTCAGCCCAACTAAAGAGCGAGGTAGGTGTCACATCAGCTCCCTTTGACACATTTTAAATTCACACTTCACACCCCCTTTCTGTAATCCCTCTTCCCTTTCACTCTTCAAAACTCAATTAATTAAAAAAAACATGCAAACTGAGATGCCAGATTTAGAAAAATAATAATAATTAAAACTCCAAGCCTCCCTTCCCTGAAATTCCTGTGCTAGGGTTCATCATATAAACGGCTAGTGTGCCTATACTACACAGTTATATCAGTTTCACACCATCTTAACCATTACGGCTACAGAATACTAGAATTTGTATTTTGATGAGGTACTTGCACATGAGGTACTCTTTAGATGCTAAGAGTTGAATGGAGTTCTCCAGCAGAGAATTCTGAATACAGTGGTGCCTTGACTTACGACCATAATCCATTCCAGAAGATGGGCATAACTCGAAATGGTCGTAAGTCAAAGCACCATTTCCCATAGGAATGCACTGGATCGCAATTAATCCGTTCAAGAAGAAAAAAAAACACCAAAAAAAGTATGAGGACTAGAATTTGCTTCAGTCATCAAAAACATATGCTCCTTTTCCTAACACCATGTAGCTGAGACCCAATTTAACACTGGCTAAGTAAACTCAGGGTAACCAGTGTGGTGTAGTGGATAAAGTGATGGTCTAGAACCAAGGTTCCCTTCTAAGGTGCGCGTGTGACTCTGCCTCCCTCCCCACCACTTTCCTCCTCTTCTGTGCAGCAACTGTTTTCAGCCCCTTTGGTTTCAGTCACGATAGAACTCTGCACATGGGGGGGGGGGGTTTGGAGTCGCCTGCGCACACAAGGGTGAAGTCGTGCACAAGAGACACAGAGCCCTGCCTAGCAGGGCTGAAAATTAGAGGGCACATCGTCTAGGATTCAATAAACCGGGGTCTGATTCCTGGGCTCTGCCATGGAAATTCCCTGAGTATGTGTGTGTAACAGATAATCCACTCCTTAAATAGCTCACTTACTTTGAAAACACTATTAGAGTTAAGCCAATTCTGATTTGACAGCACATAACTGTGAGGAATTAGAAAGCATATGGGACTTGTAGCCATACAAAGATGGAGTCTGTTAAGTTTTCTGTATAGTTTGGATTTAAGCCACTGAATGTTCTCATGGGATTGTTGTTCTGGAGTTTATTTTGGACTTGCACCAAGATTACGAACAGAGTTTGAGAAGATCAAGAGAAGAACAGAGGGGGACCAAACACCACATTCCTCCTAATTGGGAATCAGATAAACACCTGCCGATCTCATGTGAAACAGGGGCGGTGAACTTTGTTACGCCGTCATAATCCTAATTGGTTAACAACTTGGAAGTGTAAGAAAGAGAGAGGTCTGGAGACAAGTAGAAAACTGGTTGTTTCATGTAAGAGAGGTCTTTGTTTTTCTAGAAAAAAGGGAAGAGAGATTTGCCCAGCCTCTCTAGTGAGCTGTTAGGTAGAATGCTTGTCATGATGATTACTTAGCATAGTTTTAGCTGTTATTATTTTAACCCCAAATTAGTAAGCGTATTTGCATCATAGTAACTGTTTGGATATGATTATGTTTTGAGCTTTTAAAATTACAACTGTATTCTAATGGAACTATCTTATTTTCCTAATAAAATAATTAGAATTCTAACATAGGACTTATCTCTTGAACAGCAGGACTGGACCTAAATCCAGTGTGGAACGGAAAGGTCACTAATTGCTACTAGAAGAGAGAGGTCTACCTAGTCAGTCTGTTGTGCTGTCTAAAGAAGCACACAGTCAATGGTTTGTTGCCTCATAAGCAGGCAAGAGGTCGAGCTTGTGCATAGGGCAAGGACTACACACTTCTGAGGCTAAAGGACCTGTCTCAGGTAAGAAAGTGGTGGTCGCTTATGCCTACAGTGACTCCTCGCCCAAGACACTATCTCTTTAGGGAGAAGTAGTTCTGACAATAATAACAAGTAAACCCACACCACCCAGTACAGTATATAGGAAGTCTTGCCTCCCAGAGAAGGAAGGAAGTGCGTCCAATATGGTGGTAGACTGTTCCAGTATTTGCAAAGCTGGCTGGAAGCTTCTGGCATCCACCCACCCAATGGGCCAACCAGTGGACATCTTGGCTCATGGGAGGCAGAGTTGTGCCTGTCTGCCCAACCATCACACAAGCTGGTCTGTTGCACCGTCCAGAAAGCCACTTATACAGTGAATATCAGATGTCTCCTTGTGGGAGCTTTAAAAAGGCATAACCACATGTACATTCTGCTCCCTGTGAACTGAGACCTTTTTTGCTTTTTGCATAACTGATCCAAACTTGCTTCCACTCTCCAATTGGGGGAAAACAAGAAAAAAATTGATGAAATAATGGTACAGGAGTGGGTTTTACTATCACCAGTGACTGATGAAAACAAAAAAACAAAAACTATCCATCTACATGGAGAGATCTCTTCCACTTATTTTGAGTTATCCAGGAATGGTGCTACATAGCAAGTCCTGGAGAAAAGCTATTCTGTGGTTCCTGGAACTTCTACACAGCAACAACGCTAGTAAAGGCCTAGAAAGTGAAAGTTTTCGAAGCCTGCCCCAGCCTCTAAAGCCTTCAACTGCATTTTTAAAAATTACTGTCTACAGTATTCATTTTTGCGTATTGTAAGCCACCTCAGAACTATGTGGTCAGGCAGAAAGATGTGGGATATAAACACTCTAGATATACACAAAAATTGCTGGCTGACCATATAAGACTTTGGTGGCAAAATACAAACATCCCTGGTACTTTGCTTTATTTTCAGTTCAATGAGAAAGCACATGGAGGGCAGACACTGCAAAAGCAGCTCTTTAAGAGAAGCCAAGCTAAGCCATTATCACAGTGCATGACACTGTTATGTGCATGTCTCAAGAGTGTCCATGGCTACCAAAGAATATTTCTTGCCCTAAATTATCTCTTGCTCGTAGAAATTCAGCTTTTCTAAACATCCCTTAAGTTGCACATTACTTGATGTTTGATCAGTGAGGCATCCTTCCGCCGTATTCCACCATCCCAAAGCAACCATTTCCAAAGGGATAGTCATAATTGTCACTGTTAGTACTTTCCCACAGCTCAGTGGTGGAGTACATGCTTTATAGGCAGACAGTCCCAGATCAAATTCTCAACATTTTCAGATAGGGCTGGAAAGAGAAAAATGCCTTAAACCCCAGAGAACAAGTGCCAGTGTCAACATTCAACAGTAATGGATCAGGTGGATCAACAGTTTGATTCAATATAAAGCAGCTTCCTGTACTCTAATTTCTCTCTTACTGCTCAATCTACAGTTCCTGTCCCAACCATGTATACTGTATATATACACCAGAAATTCTGGATAACATTTCGTGCATCTGGTGGAGTGGGTTAGACCATGGAAGCTCATGCAACATTACATCTGTCGACATTTAAGGTACCACAGGTCTCTTCATAGTTCATCCATCCAACGCAGCTTTACTTCATCAAAATGTGCTCTTACCATATTCCATTCTGCCCATGTATTCTTATTTTATATTATACAACCCCCCTAATGCAATTATTTTTATATCTGTCAAATTGACATTTTATTTATGTTGTTGTTGTGTTTGTTGTAAACCACCTAGAATTGCCCTCAGCCAGATGAGCAGTATAAAATGAAATAAGCAAACAAATCCTTCAGATATACCTCATATTTACATGACAAGTTATCATAGCATAGTACTCTATCTTCCCCACCCCCAGCACATAGGTAATCTCATTCCATGCTTACTGTAACACATATATAAACCACTAGTATATCTGTATAACTAGCACCAAAGGAAAGAGCTGAAGATACACACTTCCAGGCTACCCACTTCAGGTGGGTAACATATGGTAAACAAATATGTGATTTATATGGGACAGGGAAAGAAGAGAAGATTTTCCAGACATTTTGTCACAGCAGAAGAACCGGATGCAATCTGCAATAGTTCAGGCCTCCCAGATTAGCCATTTAGCAGTAGTACTTTACAACTTCAGCAGAGGGTTAGGACTTCATGTCCCAGGGCTGTCAGGTGAGACTCTGAAGCCCTGCTGGTGCTTTACCAGTTCATTATAGACTACTTCCAAACTGTAGTTCAGGGGTGGAGAAATATGGTCCTCCAAATGTCATTTGGTTTCACCTCCTGTCAGCATTAGCCAGGACACCCAATAGTGCAAGACAATGGGCATTGAAGCCCACATGTTCCCCATCCTGACCGCATTCCTTTCTCTCAGTCTATCTTTCTTAGACTCTACGCTTCTTTCCCCCTCTCCTTCACTCTAAAAGACAGGAGCTGCACCAGGGCCTGTTGGGATATGTTGTTCCAAGTCGCCACATTCTCATTAATTATAACTCAGATGAGAACACACTCAACAACCCTGCTTTCTGAGAAATTGTTCCCCTTAGGTATAAACTACACTTCCACAAAACGTCACTCCATTTCATTTCATAGGATGGATTCTGCACACACACATCCATGAGGTATTAAACAGCAACAAATATAAACATCTACTAATAAGACTGGGCACTTACTGGTCATCTCCAACTTTCTTTACCCATGCCATGTCTCTCTCCGACTGGCTGGTTGCTAGATCCTAGAAAACAGTAAGAAAAAGAAGCAGGGGCTAATTATATCTTGCCACAACCCACGATTTTGAAAGAGGGGGGGAGCCAAACAATAAAAAGGAATATCTCTTCCACAACGAGAATGTATTTGACAAATGTTGGTCAAAATCCCTTGTGCAATTTACACCAGCACAAGGGAACTGATATCACTGCAGGGGCAGATAATCACTAATTAGAGCCCTCACTGCAATACCTCAAGTGATTCCTTGTTGCATGTAAGTCAAGTGGCTTCATGCACAACCCAGAATCCTGTAGGAACACTTTTATTGGCAGCTGTTGTTTCTTTTGTACATTGAATATTTTATTAAATTAATTGATTTAAAAACCATTTATCCCTGATTTGGGGGCTACAGGGTCTCTAATAAGCCTATGTGCAACAGTAATTAAGAGTACAAAACCACCATACGTAAGAGTAAACCTGCAATCTGAAAAGAACACAAATAAAATTAGTCCAACAGCAGAGAAGGAAAGCAATCAGATTAGCAAAATAAAGTAGTTTCCCCAATCTGCCTACAACTAACAGAGAGGAGGGCCACTATGCCTCTTTAGGTAAAGAGCTGGGTGTAGCTGCCAAAAGGTTCCAGTTCCAGCTGATCAAACTGGCCCACAAAGAAAGGCCTTGACTGATTATCACAATGGAAGTGTTACAAAAATGTCACTGGTATATAAGACAATCTCATGCAATTCATTCACATCTGCCTGCTAAAACTCAGGCACAGGTTACCTCTCTACACAAGAACAAACTTCAAGGCCTCAGTCAGCACTTCTCCATATCAGGACTAGAATGACCGAGTCTCAGAAACCAGACTACACTGTCGAATAAGCAGGAACCTAGTGTAGTGCTGCTTCCATAAATTTTCCACATTTTTGGAAGGATGCATCCAAGGATAAAACTTCTTGCTAGTTATGCATTGTTGAAATCTGGATGCCAGGGGCAAGTGATGTCTTGAATTAGACATAATATGTATTGCTTCCACAAAATGGAGTCTTACTCCGAAATGCAAAATGGAGTTGCCCATTTGTCCTCACTAAATGTGGACTCGCATACCTAGTAAACACAACTTTATTCCTACGGATTTACTGGTTTGCCTGAATATTGTGTAATTAATCCAAAATTAATCAAAGCATTAATATTTGCACATAATTACCAATTTCCACTTTTAGCTTGACACTCACACATCTCTGTCATGACCATATAACCCAACAATAATTCTCACATTTATAAATGAAAGTCTATCTATTAATTAACACAGAGCTCCTGTTTTGTTTAAATTTTTTTTCCTCTGTTCATTCCAGCAAACATAACTGATTACCTTGGATTCTTAATAATATATACTCAAGTATAAATGCAACAAATACAACGTACAATATACTAAGCCTTCTAGCTATAAACTGGCTAACAATATATATACAGTATACAGTAACTGAAAGATACAAAAGTCACTTCTCAGTTTTACTGATCCCACAGTCCACTCTAAAACCACACTGACACTAAAAACTTAAACCACATTGTTGGCCTTGTTTTTCATGCATTTTACCTTTAAAAAAAAATCATTTACACCTCACTCTACAGCTGGAAAGACTCTCTGAGCCACCTACATAAAAAGAAAGACAACCAAGAAGCCTTTGCCCACAGGGATGTGCTGTAAAAAAGAAACAACTCCAAAATAAAATGGAGTGAGAATGGAAAAAGAAAACTCAAGCACAAGTTGTTAATGCTATTGGATTCCTTGGCTGATGGGATTTATACTTCTATCAGGCTAGAACATTTTTGATATCTCCTTTTCTTTATGTCTGGTGAAGTGGACTTGTCCACAAAAACTCACATTAAAAAAAGACAAAAGTTAATCTTTAACATGCCACCACGTTTTTGTCTTTTTTAAAATTTCTTTTGTTGTTGTTGTTGTTTTCTTTTGTTTTCACTTACAATCCCTAGGATTCTCTACGGTTATATGTAAATCCAAAATAGGTCTACATCTAGACCTCTAGATGTAGCCCAAGATTCTACACTTTTCAAACTCAGAAGCAAAGGAATACCAAGGAATACATTCCAAAATTATTTACAGCTGCATACTTTGCTATGCTTGCTCATGCTTTGAGCAACTGACTAGGAAAATAGGGATCACATTTTATCACAGAGTGATCCCTATCTGTATTTGTTTTTCTACACAACACCTTGGCTGATTTTCTGGGAAGTGAGACAAAACATCTAACATTGACCCATTGCTTTGGGGCCTCCCTATAATACAGTGGTGCCCCGCATAGCGACATTAATCCGTTCCAGGATTAACGTCGCTATCCGAATTCGTCGCTATGTGGGGGGGGGACCCATAAACGGAGTTTAATGCGTTCCTATTGGGGAAAAACTCACCGGTAAGCGAAGATTCCCCCATCCGGCCGCCATTTTCACTGCCCGGTAAGTGAGGGCAGGGCGCGAAAACACTGCGGGCGGCCATTTTGTTGATGCGGCGGTCATTTTGGAACCGCCAATCAGCCTATCTAAACACTGCAATGCGCTTGCATTAGCGATCACAAAAAATGGGTCGCTATGTGGATTCGTCTTTAAACGGTGCACTCGTTATGCAAGGCACCACTGTACTGGCTTGAAGTTACCTGAGCCCGTGTCTCCTGCAGCTGCTTCAATTCAGCTTGCAGTCTTTCACATTCGACCTTCAGCTGTTCTTCCCGGTGTTGAGAACTCTGGGCTTCCTGCCTTGATTCTTCTAATTCTGCTTCCAGTCTCTGCACTTCCAAGCCTTCCACTTGATCCAGGCCCCTGGGGCTCTGCCAGCTCATGGAGCGATCCAGGACTAGCAACAGAGAAACAAGGAAAAAATAGAGAGGAGGAGGAGGTTGACAGGCAAATGCAAAATACCGTGTCAGTTCTGGATGCAGAGGGTAGGATATGATGGCCTCAATTGGCCCCTTTCCTGAGCAGGTGCTCCCTCCCCTCACTTGATATTCACATGCCCTCTTCCTCAGGGCCAAATCTTCACCAGATTTGGACAACCAGATTAAAGGTGCAAGAAAAAAGAAGGCAGTTCCTTGTAAAGACTGGAGAAATGGTTTCTGCATTATAAATCCCAGAATCCCCCAGCCAGCTTGACAGAGATTGTGGGAGCTGTAGTCCAAAAGAGGTCTCGTGTTACTTCTCGCATATACTCAGAGAGGGCTGGTGCATGGTAGTAATGGCACAGAGGAACAGAAGGAAGAGAAGACGAGTAACAACAAGAGGCCATGAAGGTCTTAACATTAGCTGTGGGCCCATCATCACGGGTATAAGGTTTATCAGAGTCTCTGTAGGGTGACCTGTGACTCCAGTTATGGAAGAACATATGGCAGAACTTGGCTACTATTTTGGAAACAATGAGGCAGCCATTTTGTTGACAGGTGAAGCTACAAGCAGTATTTTCCGCTGCATTTAAAAACCACCACCACAAGCTAAAATGCTCTGTGTGGTATCCTATTTGGAAATACTTTCCATGAAAGTAAGTGAGTGAGTGAGTGATACAGCATTCTCGGTCAAACAATAAACTCACAGAGACAGGGTTGCCACCTGGCCAGAATTTTAAAGAACTAAGCAGATGTTTAGACAAGGCCTGCTGTCAGAATTAAGAGGAGAAGAAATTGGAAATAGTGGTGGTGTGGTATGGTTAGGAATAGTTACAAGCACGAGCTATCATAATAGACATACACCTGCTAATATATCGTGAGATGATGGGGGTTGGTATAATTCACATGTGTAACTTACACAGTGTGCTGTCACATAAAGAAATGTGTGAACAGGGTCATTTCAAGATTTGAGGAGACCCTGGGTAAAGCCTTCTCTAGTGGGTTTTCCCCTCTGTCAGTAGGCCCCAACAGGCATATCAGATTGTCCAAACAGCACTAGGAAGCTACTTTTTTAAATTTCTGAAAGTGCATCAGAAAGCTGCTAGTTCAGGGTTTTTGTGGGAAATTGTAAATTATAAATTGCCCAGAAAAAAGGGGGGAGGGGAGGGGAGCCAGGTTACACACCATCAGTGAGTCATAACAGTGTACTGGACCCCTGGTCAGTTACTTAGGAATGCTAGGTGCTGAGCAGCCTACATGTGGAAATGATTGGTAGCATTATGGAAGATGGAAGATGGATTCTATAAGGCATCCAGCATCCTATGTCTCCCAAAAGACCAAGACATTTTGCTGCCTTAAATAAAAGACTGCCTCACCACCTCATCATACAATGTGAAGTTGCTTGGACTAGTCATTAAATCTTACAACAATTCTATGATAGGATACCATCCTCTATTAGCTCTGTCAGCAGCAAGTCAGTTTAAGGGATCAGGATAAACTTTTTGGCACATGCAAGCCTCTCTTTTAAGAGAGAAGAATGAGGACCCAGAAGAGAAAGCCTGTTGATTGACACTTCTGTCTCCCTGCATCTACGCTTGAGGCATCTACCTCACTCTTCCCAGCAGTACAGCCACAAAATATTCACAGACCTTGTACAGCCATAAGATAATCACTCATCATGAGACTGGAG
Organism: Pogona vitticeps; assembly: GCF_051106095.1. Lineage (NCBI taxonomy): Eukaryota > Metazoa > Chordata > Lepidosauria > Squamata > Agamidae > Pogona > Pogona vitticeps. The sequence goes on along the minus strand of NC_135788.1, from coordinate 96,031,860 downwards.
TAAGGGGTGGAGAAAGTCCAGATGTTGTTGAACATCATTGTTCACGGAATTTCCCCCCCTTTAGCCACGATGGCTAGGGTTGGCAAGATCTGCCATCAACAACATTGAAGGACTGCAGGCCACTCTTTGCCTAGACCTGGGTTACAGGGTAGGGCCTTTGGACCTAAATGTTTGATCACTCCTGTCACTTTCATGTAACACGCTAAGCATGCCCCTGCCATGTCCATGACTCCATATCTCATGAATTAATTCAAACTTTCCAGATACTAGTAAAATGATACCTTAGGAAAAACTATTTGTCTTTATGAAAGTAGTCAATCCAAAGTCCCTTCAGTACATAATAACTGTGTAAGCATCAGGCAGGAGAATTGGCCCATCATGGCAATTTTCCTCCCTGCTCCAACACATTTCTCTCTCTCTCTCTTTTAGGGTGTCAATTTCTTTTAGATGTTCTCTGTTAGCAATCATGAAGCATTTTTGTCTTCAATCTTTAAAAGAACCTGACTGCATGCACCAAAAATTATATAGCAAGGGACCACGGTGCCATCTACTGGCTGGAAAAAACTGTGCGTCAGTTCAAACTATCCCCTATCACACAGAAAATCAACAAACTAGATTGTGCAATTTAATTAATTAGGCTCTTGCCTGTCCATGTGACTGCACCAACTGCTTTTCCAGGCCCTTGAAATACACCTGATAACCTGGAAATGGTGAGTACAATCTATATTTCATCTGCCCATGCCCCTGATTAGGGACTGTCTTTGCTGCTAATCAGTGGATATGTTGTCTTATTTCTTGAATGTATAAACTAGGCTGTGCCAACACCTGAATCCAGGAGGAGAAACAAATGCATAGCATCCATTTGCCCATATTATCTACAATACCTGAATGGTAGCCAGCTTCTATGTACACATGATTGCCCATACTGGCATGGGAGTGGGGTTTAAGACTGAGTACTGCTAGGAAATCTAAATCTACTTCAAGGGTTCAAACCACATGCATATATTAGTTTAAATCCAGTAGTAACTCTCCATCAGATTAAACCCACTAAATAAATGATGCTTTAAAAGTCAAAAATTATATATCCCATTGATTCAGTGGGTCTGCTGTTGCTGGGACTAACTGGATTTAACCCACTATCCCACATGATAATCACATGCATGATAGTGCAAAGTTCACTCCCACTGTACTCAGTGAGACTTATTCCTTGTCTAATGAATTTCAACTATAGTAACAAGTGTTTTTTTTGGGGGGGGGGCAGAGGACCCACACTTTCCCCAGATCAGTATTCAGAAGATTCACCATGGCCACCATGAAGCGACAAGTACTGGACTTCCTGGTTTTGAAGTTGAGAATTGAGGTTCTGGAATGAGTTGCCATCTCTCTGTCTCAGCTGCTGCTCTAGACTTCGGATCCGATTCAGATGCGTCTCAACCAGTGCTCTCTGCAGTGGGAACAGGTCCAGAGTGGATGGAGAGAGAGATGAGAGTGGGAGCTGAGTGAGAAGAGACATTTAAATTCACTGCAGTGCATTATTTTTGACAACTGGCTTCCATTAATACTGTTAGCAAGAAAGGCCCTTAAATCCAGAACATGAAAGCTGGATGTTAAAAGTAACGCCATTACCTATACTGTATTATTTTCTAGGTTATCAAGGGCAGAGCAGCATTCTTTATATGAAGTAACATAACCATTGGTAACACTTCTTAGTGTAATGTGTAACATGTATTTATTATTTCCTAAATGCTGATTTAGAGAGTTGTTGTTGTTGTTGTTGTTGTTGTTGTTGTTGTTGTTGTTGTTGTTGTTGTTGTTGTTGTTGTTGTTGTTGTTGTTACAGTCAATGACCAGGAAGAGATTTGGAGAGTCATTAGTATCATTTTTAAAAAGTAATGGCAATACATTACTCATAAATTATCAAGTAACTTTTCAAAATATTTCCTAACAGTCAAATATGCTAAACAACATTTAAAGCTTTGCCTGGATTGGAAGCCCCTAATTTTCATGCCAATCCTCTGTTCCCCATTGCTGAAATTTCCACTTTCCATCCTGCTTTGATCCTTTGATCCTGATCAGCTTCTTCCTTTATTTTGGTTTCCTGAATAATGTCATTGATATCCCAAGAGCTTTGCTAACAAGATCAAAGCAAACATCCAAATCTTTTCTCTTGCTTTCACATCACATTCTCACACTCTCTTTTTCCTGGATCTCTCTCCTTGGCACTCATTCAGTTTAACCAGATTCTCTTTTTTCAATTCTTGCTTTCAAATCTCCTTTACTTCTTATCTACTTCTAAGACACACACACATAGAGAGAGAGAGATTCAGTTTTCCTGATCTCTACCGTTTTCCTCTTCTTTTCTGCCCCATTCAATGGCATACACACAGTCAGGAGGTTCTTCTTGATTCATACCACTTCACAGAACTTAACTGTAGCCTTTAATGACTTCCTCAGAATAGATGCATAGATTACAAACATTAAAAAATTACAGAAGACTTATTGGAGATGCAAATAAAACTTGAAACAACGGCTTTAATAATATTTGTTGGTTTTGTTTCTACTCCATCCTAGTCACTGGTGGTTTGGTTTTGTATTGTATTTATTGTAACGCTGTGCAGTCTGGAAATTTAGAAAAAAGAGTTGCATTCATGGGTATCAGCCATTTCTTGGTCTAGAGCAACCTTGCCTAAATTGGTGCCCTCCAGATGTGCTGGGATTGTGATTCCCATCGTCCCCAACAAGCATGGCAAGGCTACATTAGCTGTAGATGAAGTAAGGTGGTCACATACGCATCGCCAAGAAAGACAGCATGCCTCACCAGAAAAGAGTATAAAAGGAGATACAAAGCTCCATGTTTGTTCATATGTACAGTTGCATATTTAGAAAAAGTTCTGTAATTTGAACAGAAAAAAGCCCATCTCACAATAGTGAGGAAGACTGCAACAAAAGAAAACCATGTGCCTTCTCATTGTGGATACAGTGGTGCCTCGACTTACCAATGCCCCTATTTACGACCATTTCAACTTATGACCAGCTCAGGCTGCAAAATTTTGCTTTGACTCGTGGCCAGAGCTTCGAGTTACAACCAAAAAATAGGCAGGGAAAAGGGGCGGGAAATTCTAACAGTTGGTGGCGAAGAGGCTGCTTCCTTGTAGCTCTTTCGCCCCAACAGTTAGAGAAAGGGATGCAGTGGCGGGGGGAGGCGGCAGTGGGGGCGTCCCTCAACGCTCCTCCCCGCCCTACATGGGCCATCAGTACATTTGAATTTCCCACCATCGGCCCACGGAGTGTGGCGAGGAGTGCCAAGGCCCGATGCGGCAGGCCCAGCGAGCAGCCACTGGTGCCGGAGCCAGAGTCGGGCACCAGCAGCAGCAGCGGCATCGGCCCACGGAGGGTGGTGAGGAGTGCCAAGGCCTGACACAGTCACCCTGGCAAGCAGCCGCCTGTGCGTCAGGCAGCAGCGGTGGCAATGGTATTGGTCCATGGAGGCCATCAGAGGTGGCTTGGGACTGCCTGGTAAGGCAAGGTGGGTTTTGCAGAATGGTTTTAGGCTGGGGGCCGGTATGTTTCTATGCTGTGTTGTTGTTTGGTTTTTGGTGATTTTTTTTCAGTCCCAGTGTGGGGCCAAATATATATATATTTGGCCAGCCCTAGAGTGTTCCTATGGGGCTTGCAGTGTTTTATTTCTATTTTATTTTGGGGGGGGGGGTGCCTCAACGGATTAATTGTGTTCCCATGCATTCCTATGGGAATGCATGCTTCAACTTACAACCATTTCAACTAACATCCATCTTCTGGAACGGATTATGGTCATAAGTCGAGGCACCACTGTATTCTGTTTTAAGCGCTTGCCATTTTTCCTCATCTTCATTTTTTTCTTAAACCACATTGGGATTGGACAGCCTTTAAATCACAGGATGTCTTGAAACAGCACAGTTCTCTGTAAAGCAAGGCATGTGGACTCCCTACATTGTACTCCAACACATCTGGAGGATAATGGAGATTGGCCAACATTTCAGTGGGACAGTGAATCCATTCCAGATTTTAGTCTTAAAAAGTTTAAAGGAGCTGTTCAAAGTGCTCAATTTGTTTTGAGAATAAAGTTCTGAACCTTAGTTCTGACAAAGTTTGAATTAAAACCTATTCACCATTTCTTCAAAATCAGAGTTACAAATCTCCACTTGCTAGAAAGTACTTCACTTAGGAAAGGCAAGATTGAACTGGACTTCTAGTTCTGTAAAAATACTTTTATTACTCCCACCTCATTTTCATTTCAATATCCAGAAGAGATTACAGGACAGTGTGAAGCCAACCATGTTAACTATTTAAAGATACAATGACACTTTCAAAAGAGTGAAAATTATTGCTATAAAATAATGTCATTATACCTTAATTACTGGGGGGGGGGGAATGAACTAGACCCTTCCAAGTTCCAGTTCCAAACTCAGCTACAAATCTTCTTGACTGTGTGAAAACAGGATTTGGCTAATATGACCTATGCCCCAGCTGTATAGTTAATTTTGGCTTCTGTCATTCTACCCTAGGGGTCATTATGGCAGAAATGTTCTTTTGGGGTGGAATGACACACAGATTAAAGCATGTGATGTAGGCACTTCACTTCACTTCCACATGAAGTATTAATCTTACCAACCCAAGGAAAAAAATATATCTGATTCAGAAAGACCTTGTGGGTGGGGCTTTTGGCATGTTCTGTCTATGGCATGAATTTTCTACACATGTTCATTTCCAAGAACATAACATGTAGCCTTATACTGAATCAGGCCATTGCTCCCTCTAGCCCAGTATTGTCAATTCTGACTGGGAGTACTGAGTCTGCAGGGTTTTAGGTTGGCTTTTTTCCTCGCCCTTCATGAGGATCACTTGGCTGCAGCCAGGGTAGCTGCAAAAAAGGCCAATCCACCACCTCACTTGATAGACAAACTGGTGCATGTAAAGAGGAGCACTTGGGCTTTGCAATGCTGGCAAAACCTACCATCTGCTCCAGCTCTGATTCAAGGTCGGTCTTCTCCACACACAGCTTCTCATAGGCTTGGATCATCTCAGCCAGCTGTTCTTCCCTCTCCTTGCTTTTCTGCAACTAAAAGAAGGCAAGAGGAGAGAAAAGCAAAGGAAGTAAAAACGTTAGTTCAAAAACAGAAAGCACTGAGTTACCGGCTAGTCTCTGACTTTAGCAGACATGATCCACATGAAGCATTTCATCATCACAAATGGCTGAAGCTTACTTTGAAGGACCAGGGGGAATAGGATAACAACATATGGCTCCCCTTCCAACTCAATTTTTCTATGATTCACAACAACCCTGTCAGGTAGATAAATCATGCCAGGAGGCTGGGAGAGAGAATGAGAGGCAGCAGACAGAGAGAATGAACAAATGAATGAATGCAGGCACTTTTTAATTATATCTGAACCATGTTTCATCTTCATGTGTTTGTGATCGTTACCGCTGGAAGACATTTCTTGTTAAGCAGTGTCTAAATCTGCAAAGAGCAATATATATTATTATGTGGGAATTCACTGTCAGGCCAACTTCAAAGTCTGGGCCAAGCCCACACACACAAAGAGATCACAAAAAATAACTGCACATTTCCTAAGATACAGAGAGAGAGAGAGAATCCAGCCCAAAGCTGCCAGATGAGTTTCATAGCTCGCTGGGAACCAGGAGATGGATCCCATAGATCTCAGTCAGATTTTAACTAAACCAACAGCATTTATTGTGAGTGTATCTGTGCATTTGCGGATATGTATGAGAGAGAAAGAAAGATCTGGTTCTTCTCTAATGAAAGCAACCCTGGAATTTAAGATGCAAATGCAGTAACAGGATGCAAATGCAGTAACAGATCTAAAGCAGCACTGTACTAGGCTCACCTAGTTTGAAGGTGCAATTTGAAATATGTGTAACCCAATCCTGGCCTTGACTCCCATTACCTGTTCTACAATGCCATCTGGGCATTGTACTATGGAATTTCTGGAACCGAAAGTGATTAGAGTCCTTCTCCTCCTGGCTTTTTGCTTCAGAGCTGTAGCAAAACTATAGAGGTGTAGCTGGAAAAGCTTTGTTAATGTCACCTTCAAAAAGGTAGGAGGTATCCCGCACTGCTGCAGCACTGTATGCACTCACAAGCTCTAGTAAACTCCTATTCTTCGTGCTAGAGCAGCAGGAGGACAATGGAGAAAAGAAAGGGGCAGATTAAATCCCCCTAGCAGAAGCAGCAAGACTGGTCCTATCATGAGCCAGAAAGGACCAGTTGGATGATTTCCTCCACTGTCTTGCCCAGGCTATCCAGCATTTGCATCCTAAGGCAACCACATCTCTCTACCTTAAGGCAGAGTTAAGGTGGTTGATGCAGGTAGCAGCAAGTGCTGGGTGATGTGAAGGGGATGGCCATGTCAGCCTTTGGCCTTTTTCCTCTGCTGAAGGACAGAACTGGGTGTTTCACACTACCTTTTTGCCCCCTAAGCTAGCCTGCTGTCTTCTGAGCAGGACAGATGGATAACAAGGTTGACATAAGATTCAACCACAAGTCCAGTCAGATTCTGCAGATGGAATAGGAAGGAAACCATGCTGTTCTTCCCTTTAGGCAACTCAATGTCTTGGATCGGCTCTAAGTAGTAAAGGAACTGGAGAATGTCTCCATGATTGAAGTTAATCCTCAGCAAGTCTGACAACATCACTTGACATGACACCTGTGGTGAGTGGGCTGCAATCATCTAGCAAACTCAAGATGCCTTCCTCCTGAGCACAGTGCCTCTTGCAACCGGCAAGAAGATACAAGCCAAGCACATCAGGCAAAGTCACACTCACCTCCCGCTGGAACTGATTCAGTTGCTGCTGGAGGTTCGCCTTCTCACTCTTCAAAAGGGAGGTCTCCTTGGAGTCATAAGCAGGGAAGATGCGCTCCTCTCCAAATTCACTGATCAGGGGGAACTGTGGGCCAGGAGCACAACGAAGAAAACTGAGTAAACATTGATTTTTCTGTGCGTATTTAATTATGGATAGCTTTCTTCTCCAAATATTTGTGCAAAGGGAAAGCATTAAGAAATGAGTATGCAAAAGTTAAAACTACAAGCCTTAAATATCAGTGGGATAGTTCTGTTAGTCTCTTGCTACAGACACCAAAACGAGATTTATGACAAGTCTAAAGCAACGGTGGGTAATCTCAGTAGTCTTGGGGATCAAATTCATGTCCCAAGATCCTCCCCCACAGGCCTCAGCAGCTTTGGAAATGCTGAAAACTGTCAGAAAAAAAGGAGCTTAGATCAAAAACTGCCATTGAAAAAGAAAACTGAACAGGCACTTCTAGTTTCTCTTTTCAGGTATTGGGGCTGGGCATTCTCAGCCCTCCCCAGATCCCAAAGTGTACACCACTGCTCTAAAATAGGCAACTTTTGAGAAGAATTTTTAAAAAGAGGACTTGGGATTTTTAAACCTAGAAGGCGTGGGTGGGAGGTTTGAGGGTCATATGCACCTCTTGAAGTACACCCCTGATCCAACAACTGATGTGGTATGAGTACCTGAACATATGTGATTGGGGCAGGGGAATGCCTCTTCTGCTACAACCCCTCTAATAAAAGGACTACCCAGTACATGTTGTGCTAAAAATAAGGGTGGCCAAAGTCTGAGAGCCAAATTCAGTCTCCCTGTCTCCACTACAGAGACAAATGGCCAAAAACAGGTATTTCTTAAAAATCCATTTTGGAGGGCTAGGGGCTTTAGGGTGATGCCCCCACGGCCTAAGGGCAGAAAAAAGTCGCCTTTTGCTCCTAGAGGCCTTCCCTCCTCCCCAAAATAGACAGTTTTTGGTGAACAGACATTTTTGCGGGTGTTTTGAACTGGTGTGGGACTCAGGTGGCAGCCTGGGTGCTACAAAATGGCGCAGAGAGGCCACATACGGTCCATGGCCTGTATTTTGCCCATTCTTCGTTTAAGGAAACAGACCCTTCCCTGAGAAGGGAACACAAAGCCGTGCCTTGAAGTGGTGCCTAACGCCTGGACACCAGCCTGAGCAGACACATAGGTCAGCTGGTCACTATGGTGAGGTGTAATGCTTTCCAATTCTGCCTCTGTAAATAAATATACATTACTGTGTGCGGCTTTATGGTTTCCTCTTCTGTTTTATTTTTGTCAAAGAGTTTTACATCCAATGGGGCTGTGCATTAGTGAAAGGCACTTTCAATTCCACACTGCAGGGCAACCACTCTTGGCTGAGCTCCTGCAACTCCTCCCCAGCCTCTTAAAAATGTGTTTTGGAGGACTGGGAGACTCGTATGGAGTGTGATGCAGAGAACAGCAGTATGTAGTGGAAACTGGTGATAAACAAGAGTCTAAATTTTCTTTTAGTGCAGGAATGGGGAACATGCAGCTCTCCAGGTACTGCTGGAATTTCAGTTCCCATGAAAATTCGCCATTAGCTTTTCTGGTTCTAACAGTCCAACAAAACCTAGAGGGCCACTACTTATCCACCCTTGTGCTAATGGAAAGCCACCAGTGGATAAAACCCCACCCTGTATTTATCTATTTACTGCATGCACATTACTCCATAATTTTTAAAAAATGGCAATGGTAAGCGATAAATAAAAACAATATTATATACACACACATCACATTAACCATGAAAACCAAACAGGAGCAGCATAAATTAATATACTCAAATTAATAAAACACAAGAATCGGGCTAAAACTCTAGCACAATGGTCCCCAACCTTGGGCCTCCAGATGTTCTTGGACTTCAGCTCCCAGAAATCCTGGCCAGCAGAGATGGTGATGAAGGTTTCTGAGAGTTGTAGTTCATGAACATCTGGAGGCCCAAGGTTGAGGACCACTGCTCTAGCAGACAGCACTGCCAGGGCATTCCCAAACATCAGGAGACTCTCTCCCAGATGGTAAGTTATGTCACAGGAAAAACACATTTCTACACTGCCCCACCACTATCATCTTCTGGGATGTGACACAACTAGTAAGATTCCCCTCCAATGACATTCAGCAATCTAATACATTTTGAATTCTAGCAACCCAGATAATCACTGGTGCTACGTATTGGGGTCAATCAGCCCTTAACACAGATGAGTTAGAATAGGAATGGTGAACCAATGGCTGTTGGACTATAGCTTGCACTGTTTCTAACATTCGCTATGCAGGCTTGGGCATATACAAAACCCCAAGTTTTGTTTAGTTTTTTTAAAATCCAGACCAATCCTGGTGAACATCCACAAAAGGCAGAATATTTATGGGCTACAACCCTCAGAATGGCTGGAGCTTCAGGGAGCTGTAGGCAAAACACCGGCAAACCAGAAAGATGAGAACCATCAGACCACAGCATATATATCAATCACTGTATAGCACTATTACTCACTTTGATCTCATACATCTTAAGTTTCCGCTTGAGTATGGCATTCTCCCTCTCCAGTCCCGTTAAGCGGTTCTTGATGTCGTCATAGGCCGTGATGAGAGCAAAATGAGAGGCTGAGCACATGTCACTCGAGAGGTCGGTGTTAGGGCTGTCCAGCCATTCGTCATCTTGGACCAGGCCATCTTGGGCAAGGATGCTGATGTCATCCTCAAACATGGAGTCCATGGCACAATCCAGAACAGGGGAGCATTTAGCAGGAAACACCAGGGCATGGCAAACTTGGACTGTAGGAGATGACAAGAAACAGGTGTGATGAGTGAAATAGTTTTGTTTCTTCTTCTACACCCCGCCTGCCCCTTCTTCTTTTCAGTGTCTCCCCCCTCACTTGAACGGTGGGGGCCTAAAGGAAAGACCTCATTGTCATCAAAGAATAACATCTGCCAGTGGAAAGGGAACCTGATTTTTAATTGCTCTGAGCCATCCTCAGAGACAGTTTGCATCTGGAATTCAGGAAAAAAAATGTAATATATAAAAACAAAGAAAACAAGCAGGCGGTGTAATTCGTATCTGGTAAAAGCTGAGGGAGCTAAGCACCTGGCTGCAGAGCCCAGAGGTTGAGAGTTCAATTCCCTACTTAGTCTTATGAGAGAAGAACCAATCTGTGTAGTTTTGGGCAAGATACATATCCCTGGGCACCCCAGAACAAACAGTAAATCATTTCTGAGTACTCTGTACCTAGAAAATCCTGACAAGGGTTACCAGAAGTCAGCATTGACTTGATGGCATGTCATTATTATTATTTTAAATATAAAAAGAAGTTTCATGCATGTGGCATCTTAGAAGCTGATAAATTCTTTGCTTCTTTTTCCCACTACAGCCTAAGCATAGTTACCGTTCTGAAAATAGTCATCAAAATCTGGTCCCTTCCCCTCACTGACAAATTCACCTGTGTCATTCATTTCTATAGTGACATCACCTTTCCTTTTAATTACTCACATAAACAGACATTAGGTGAAATCTGTCAGTAAGTCACAACTAGCATAGACCCACTGAATCAGTGGAACCCATGAAGCAGTTGACCCACCAAATCCCCACTGATTCAATGGGCCTACTCTAGAACAAATCTATATGCTAAGCAAAAGAATTTCAGCTACTGTTATGTTTATGAGCACACTTCCTTTTTAATTACTTTTTATTGATTTCCATTGAATATAACAACATCTAACCATTTTTTTAATGGAACAGAAATGAAAATTAATTTAAAACCAAATGGATGTACTGGGATTAATCGGAGTTTGCTTTTAAAATTAGAGTAAATATAAATTAAATACTGTTTAGCCCAGCAGGTCTCTACAGAAATTATCATGAGTAGACAAGAGAATTTTCTGCAGCTCTATCAAGAATGGCATACAATAAAAATTTCTGGCATACTGTGTCGAAATCATGATCCTGTGGCTTTAATCTCATTACAGGGCACACTGCAGGTTTCTAATCCTCCACTTCTCCAGAAGGCTGACCTAAAATATTTTGCTGTCTGGGTCAAATGACAGAATAGTACACATATCCCATTCCAATACAGAATTAATCCAACTGAATTTTACTTTCACACTGACAATAAGACAGTGTCCTCTACTGCACTTGATGGCAAGGTTAGAAGGTGAAGGCTAGGCCATCTATCCTCTGTTAGCTTTAACTCTATGCCTCAGTTTTTCGTCTGGAGGTATGCTTTAGTTTTCTTCTTCTTTTGATTTGCATAATGAAAATGAATTTTTAAAAATAAAAGCTCAGCCTTTCAACAGAAGGGAATAGTTATGAGACGGCCATTGCTACTTCACTCCAGAATCTGCCATATGAAGCGGTTGTCTCACACCCTGTAAACAGTAGGGCTGTGTTGCTACTACAGATGGAAGGGTGGGTGTCGCATAAGCTGCTCCTTCAGGACTGAAAGTACATATGAGGTTGTGCCAGCTGGCTCCCCATAGCCTGTGCCTGTCAGAAACCCCACTTGCTTCATATTTGGCATCCATGTGAAGGGGCTAATCAGAAAATTGTGCAGATAATGCCTTTGTGCCCATTTCAATATATAAATTAAAAAAATAGAAGACTCTTTTACAATTAAGGGCTGGCTCGACAGCTCAGTGGTGCAGGTACAGTGGTGCCTCGACTTACGAACGTCCCGACTAGCGACCATTTTGAGCTGTGACCAGCTCCGGTCGCAAAATTTTGCTTCGACTTGCGGCCGGAGCTTCGAGTTGCGACAGGAAAAAGGCAGGGGGAAAAGGCGGGGAATTCAAATTTGCTAACCGTTGGTAGGTGAAGAGGCTGCTTCTTTGTAGTTCTTTTGCCCCAGCAGTTAGAATGAGTGCTATGGGAGAAGGTTTCTGACTGTTTGGTGCTGCTTTCTACTCCTGAGTAAGTACATTTGTTTTGCAGGGTGGGTTTGAGGTTTTTTTTGGGGGGGGGGTTATGTTTCTGTGCTGTGATGTTTTGTGTGTTTTGGTTTTTTTCCCCCAGCCCCATCTTGCTCGGGCTGGTGGGGGGTTGTCTTTCCCCCCCCAGCCCCACGGTGTTCCACTGGGACTCTGTGGGGGGGGGTTGTGTCTTTTTTCCCAACCCCATGACATTACACTGGGGCTGGCTGTGTGGGGTGGTGTGATTTTTTGAGTATTTTTTTCTCAGCCCCATAGTGTTCTGCTGGGGCTGGCTGTGTTTTCTTTTTGCTTTGGCGTGTTTGTTTTTCGGCCCCAGTGCGTTGCTATGGGGCTTGCACTGGTTTTGGTTTGTTTGTGTGTCCCCCCCGCCCCAGGCAGAAGGGATGAATGAGGTTTCAATGCATTCCTATGGGAAATGGTGCTTCGACTTACGGACATTTCGAGTTACACTCATCATCTGGAACGGATTATGGTCGTAAGTCGAGGCACTACTATTGCAGAGCCAGAGGTTGGGGGTTCAAGTCTTCACTGCGCCTCCTGTGTGCTGAACCAACCTATGTGGCCTTGGGCAAGCTGCACAGTCCTAGGGTAGCCCCAGAAGAAGGGACTTGAAAACCACTTCTAAGTATTCTCTACTGTACCTGGAAAGCTCTGACAGGGGTTGTTATAAGAATTGTCTTTATAGCACATTTTTATTACATTACATACAATTAAGAGCAGAATTAGGTAGCACATATTTGTGTCCCCCTCAGACTTGATTTCAGTCTGCAAGGGGGCTGTCAACACTCCCATATGGATGCCCTTGCACATCCTTCCTCATTTCAGTGGGGCCTGTGCAGGACAATGTCTTGGAGGATAGTGCCTAGTATACTCTCCTTAATGGTATCGCAAATCTGGCACCTGAGATGGCTACACTGCCTTGTTTCCTGACGGAACTGCCTCTGCATACTTCCTTGTGTACACACACACACATCCCTTCACCGTCTGTCTCAAACGCCTCCATGCTAAAACCAAAGGGAAATCTGGAGCTTCATTGCTGAGGGAGAATTCTCGGTTCTCAGTCGCTGAGAGATCAATCAACCGAACACACAGATGGTAAGCTCAGGGAACAGTAGAACTTAACCCTTATGGCTACAGAATATGAAAACATAATGGTGGAGACATTTAAAACAAAATGGAACCAGGAGAGACAGAAAAAGAAAAAAAAAACCCTCGACAGCAAACAGGAGGAAATCTGGTCTTAAGGAAAAGCATCAAACACAGGAAAAGGTGGAAGTCCAAACTATGTCGCTGCAACTTGGACACTGCAGTTGTTTTTTTTAAAATGTAGTTGATGCGGGTGTATTTGTTGCAAAATGAAACTGTAGACACCATTCCAAAAATGTGAAAAGATAACGCTGAAACAGTGTTTGTAATTTGCAATTTAAAAGACCCAGATCTGGAGTAACTATCAGGTATGAACAATTATCAATACAGGAAGCAACAAGGAAGTCGCCTTTAACCTGATCAGACTGTTGGCTCATATATCTATTGCCCACAGCAGCAGTTGTCAACCTTTGGCATCACCAGAAGTTTTGGACTTCTGGCTATCAGGATGCCCGACCAGCATGGCTAATGGTTAGGAATTCTGGAAGCTGACATCCAACACATCTATCAGGCCAAAGGTTGAGAAAAACTGGTCTAATGAGAGTAGATCTAGGATCTGTTGCTAGATTTTTGGGTATTTTGTAGCAGATTTGACAAAACTGTCTAATTTTCTGCCATCTACAATCCTCCAATAGCAACAACAAAAACCTGAATTAAAGGCAACAGTGAAACAATGAAAAGTTTTCAAAACTTGAAATCGGGCTTTTAAAACAAAGCTTTGGAGAAAAATAAGGGGAGATATTTGTCCTGGCCTAAGCCTGTTGTCAAAGTCTCCATGCATTTAACTCTTAGTATATTTTCACCTGGTGAGCCCAATTTTTTACATGATAGCCTGGCTATAGGATTCCAGCATTGCAATTTTATATAATTCTGTTTGTCTCATGGGACAACAGAAATGCCACATCACAGCTGATAACAGGCTGCTATGACTGCTATAAACATATTTCAAAACATTGCTTGCTTCAGTGATAAGAGTCCATTTGTATAAATTAATGAAGACAAATTAATCAGCAAGGTTTAGAGAAGAGACAGGAAACCATTTTTTGGACTACAACTCACAGAATATCCCAAACAACAGGTAAGCGGGGGGGGGGGGGGGGAGTAACAGGCAGTTATATTATTGTTTTTGTTGTTCAATGCCATCAAGTTGGAATTCACTTACAGTGACCCTAATAGGATGTTCAAGGTGAGATATTTAAGGAGTGGCATTACCAGTTCCACTAAATCAGTGAGTTTCCATGGCCAAGTGGGGATTTGAACCCTGGTCTCCAGAGTCTAGTCCAGTGATGGTGAACCTTTTTGAGCCCGAGTGCCCAAGCTGCAACACAAAACCAACTTATTTATTTCAAAGTGCCAGCACTGCAATTAAAACCCCAAAACTGGGGTTTTAGAAAAAAACAACTGCTCCTGCACTGTAAGGGTTAAATGTTTTTTTTTTCTATGAGCAGTATTAACAGATAAATACTTACAGGTCCTCCAATCCCCTGTCAGGCTAGACCGATAATGGCCGCCATTGCACCCCTCCGCTGGACCACTGCACCAGCCGAGGGGAGTGCCAAAACCCAGGATCAGAGGATGGGTAAGTATTTCTTGATGGCGACTTACGGCTCACGTGCCCACAGAGAGGGCTGTGCGTGCCAGCGGTGGCACATGTGCCACAGGTTCACCATCGCTGGTCTAGCCCATCACTATATCCACTACACCAGTGGTCCCCAACTTTGGGCCTCCAGATGTTCTTGGACTTCAACTCCCAGAAATCCTGGCCAGCAAAAGTGGTGGTGAAGGCTTCTGGGAGTTGTAGTCCAAGACCATCTGGATGCCCAAGGTTGGGGACCACTGCACTACACCATACTGGGTCCTAACAGGCAATTACAGTTCACTCTCCCACTGAAGTATAAGAGGTGATTATAGTCCAGTGGACAGAGTGGATAACAGGCAGTTATAGTCTAGCAAAAATGATCTTTCACATCTTTGGATTAGAGTGGACAGGTTGCACGCTAGGAACCCTGCACCCTAACCCTTCCAGTGTCCATCAAGTGGGAAGTAAGAAAGGCAGAACTGCTCTGTTCACCCCCTTCCCAGACATTATGCCCACTTTCCCCAATCTCACTTGTTCTAGGGCAAATAAGGGGTCCTGCTCATTGCTATAAGAAAGGAGGAGGACACTGACAAAAGGGCCAGAGGAGGAACAGGCTAGAATAGCTCCCTTGCCCCACTTTATGGCAGTGTGATTAAAGATAAGTACACGGTTTCCAGGTTACCACCAAAGCACAGAAAATTACCCAGTTAGTTACAGGCATAGTTTCAACAGCAACATGTTTCCAAGCAATCAATGTCTTTTTAAATTTGTTCAAACTGAAAACAATTCATTACTTTCCTATAGGAACTGCTGGATAGCTCCCTGGTTTAGGCATCTCGCTGCGGAGCAAAAGGCTGGGAGTTTGGTTCCACACTAGAGATGGGGGTATTCGTATATGAATACGAATATCCCTGCACAGGTGGAAATAACGAGGGTTATTTCCACTCACGACTTCGCCGCTGCCGCCAGCTCTGTGGCGGCTTCCTATCACGCCATTCTCCACAATGGATTAGCCACTCTCTGACCTAACAGAGAGGCTTGTCATCCCACCTCCTGCTAGGACTGGGTAGCTGATTGCGGACAATGGCGCAACAGGAAGGTACCACGGAATTGTGAGTGGACAGTGAGTGGAAATAACAAGGGTTATTCGTTACCCTCGTTATTTCCTGTGCGGGGATATTCATATACGAACACCTCCATCTCTATTCCTCACTGTTCCTCCTTGACAAAGGATGCGAGTTCTAGGATTACATCTACATCATCATTTTTTTATTATTATTATTTAAAAAAAATACCAGGCACAGTCAATCAAGATTATAAAGATACTGACTGGCATTATAAAACAGATACATGTTTTCACAAAAAACTTAAGTATCTGTTAAAATATTGCTGCAGTATGTACTGTATGCCTTTCCTCTGATGGTGTTGTTATTTGAAGTGCAACTAAAGTACTGTAAAAGAAACTCCTGAACATTACAAACCAATAGTTAGTCTGTTCAAAACACATATCACTGACTCTGTCCTCACTACAACATCTATAACAGACCATAAAGTAGCAGCCCCACCCACAACTTGAATCATGTGACATTCCTGCACTACAACTCAGAGAGGCCCTTTGTCCTTTAACTACAAATATAACTAAAATTACAGTTACACCACAAAGAAAGTGATGCTATCCTTACGTGAAAATCACACCATGTGTTGTTTATGCTTGTCCTTGCACCAACCCTTCTTGGGATCTTTTTTGCTGTCATGCTGAAGCACACCTTTGGAACTGCAACAGAAGGTGTCTATCTCCAGACTAGATCAGACAGAAAACTCTTTAATCTCTCTAGATTGAGAGCAAGGACCAAAGTCCAACTGAAATGCATGCAGGACTTTCTCTTCGTCAATAATGCAGCCATTGTTGCCCACTCTGCTGAAGACCTCCAACAGCTCATGAATCGTTTTAGCAAGGCCTGCCAAGACTTTGAACTAACAATCAGCCTGAAGAAAACACAAGTCATGGGCCAGGGCATCACCTCCCTCTATTATTATCTCCACATGAGAATTGGAGGTTGTTCATGACTTTGTGTACCTTGGCTCAACAATCTCTGACACTCTCTGCCTAGATGCCGAGCTGGATAAACGAAAGCAGCTACCATGTTCTCGAGACTCACAAAGAGAGTACGGCTTAATAAGAAGCTGACGGCATATACCAAGATCCAGGTCTATAGAGCCTGTGTCCTGAGCACACTCCTGTACTGCAGTGAGTCCTGGACCCTCTGTGCACGGCAGGAGAGGAAGCTGAACACCTTCCATAGGCGTTGCCTCCGACACATTTTTGGGATCACCTGACAGGACAAAGTTTCAAATAGAGTAGTCCTAGATCGAGCTGGAATTTTTAGCATGTATACTTTACTGAAACAGCGACGTCCACGTTGGCTTGGGCATGTCGTGAGAATGGCTGATGGTCGGATTCTCCTGTATAGAGAATTAGTGCAGGGAAATCGCCCCAAAGGGAGACCATAGCTGCGATACAAGGACAACTGCAAGCAGGATCTGAAGGCCTTAGGAATGGACCTCAACAGATGGGAAACCTTGACATCTGAGCATTCAGCCTGGAGGCAGGTGGTGCATCACGGCCTCTCCCAATTTGAAGAAACACTTGTCCAACAGGCTGAGGCAAAGAGGCAGTCATGGAAGCAGCAAAATCAGGGAGCTGGACCGGGGACAGATTGTATTTGTCTTCAGTGTGGAAGGGATTGTCACTCTCAAACTGGCCTTCTCAGCCACACTAGACGCTGTTCCAAGTCCTCCACACAGAGCACGTTACCATACTCTCTTGAGACTGAAGGATGCCTAATCTACTATGTAATACAAGAAATTAATTACTGGAAACTATTTATTGCCAGCAATGAATTCCTTTTCCCAATAATTAAAATAGACTTCTTCGTTGAATTGCATGGGTCTGAAGAACACAGTTTTAGTTCAATCTCAGATAGCTAGGTTGAGGTTCCAAGTTGGTAAATTTGAGTACCCAGGGACTGCTTTAAGTATTATGGGGTGTTATATAATCAGCACACTTTTTTTAGTTACACCGAGATTTTAAAAAAATAAATAAATATTTATGGTTCCTCACCACCCAGAACCCCATGAGTTCAATACTGAAGTCTTCATAGTGATCTACTTGTCCCTAAAAATAACATCTTTAATTCAGTCTCTAGATCAGGGGGTCATAAGGACCTTTAAGGCTCATTACACACAGTACTGTATGGAAAGGATTACCAATGCTATGGAAAAGAACCCCAGTAGAGAGAAATGTTGGGCGCGGGATGGGGGGATATGACAGTGTTAATCAATTGTTGGTGCTTTGTAGTTATGTTTTTGGAGGGCATAAGAGTTATAAACAGATTTGGTACTACACGTGAGCCTGGTGCCCCTAACCCCAGCATTGCTGAAGAGAGCAGTATATAACTAGAGCCAGTGGTGCAAGTGGATAGAGTGCCAGACTATGATTAGGAGGAATTCACCAGGGGTGGCACTGTTAAACGTCTCTAACTTCTCATATATCTTGAATACCCTATGAAAGCTGGCATGAGTCAGAATTAAGCTGCCAGCACATAACAACTAACTACTTATTGGTAGCCAGCTATTCCCAAATTCTCTTTCCACCTCTTCAGGGATTGTGCATTAGAATCACATGTTTTCTATGTTGCTAATAGCTTCTTGGGAGCAAACAGAAGGTTCAGGGGGATTTGGGGGGTGGGGGTGGAATAGCTCAAGAGAAAGGAAAGACCATCTTCCTCTGTGCTGCTATTAGATAAAGAAATGCCAAGTACAGGGTTCAAAGATGCATTTAACATCTTTGTTCCACAATATTATTATAATGGAGTATGAACAAAGGAAAAATATCAAGCCAGTCTTTTTTTATTAAATCATAAATTATCATACACTTCTTCCAATATTTCAAAGGACACCTACACGTAGACATCTTTATCTGCACTTTTATTTAAATCTGACCAATTGATTGATTCACCCATTTGAAGTCGGATGATTTAATGGCCCACATCTCTTATTACCACTTGCCAGGATTGGTTGTTACAGATGCATCCAGAGACAGATCAGTCCTAATGCTGCAGATCAAAAGACATTGTGCAGCCAGACAATCTTTCAATCCCTAATGTTGTTGGGTGGGTTTTTTTTTTTTTTTGGTGGTGTTTTTTTCATAACGTTAGAAATAAAGGTGGAAAAAGCAGAAGAAAAATATGAAAGGGTTGCAGGTGGAACACGGTGATGACTTTTGGACCCTGGGTGCATAATTCCAAATTTGCAACACAGTCATTTTTTTAATTCATTGTATCACTCGTAGTAAAAGACCTATCTGGAAACACTCTCTGAACATTTTATAGATGGAAACAATTGAGGCCACAAAGGTCAGAGTCTCTCCAACTGGAACACAGTAGACCTGAATATACATCTCCCAGATCTCAGACTGACTCTCTAACAAACAACTTGATGCTGTCCAGAAGTTTTGGAACACAGCTTCCTTTAAGTCCCAGCCTGAACTACAGGCCAGCAACAGGTTGCTTACTCTTAATACTGCATACATATTCTTGCAAAATTCCATTTTGGGGGTGAAGAGGGGAACTGTTAGAAATTCATGAAAAAAACTGAAACAAATCAGTTGTGAGCCCATGGTCAGAT
Organism: Pogona vitticeps; assembly: GCF_051106095.1. Lineage (NCBI taxonomy): Eukaryota > Metazoa > Chordata > Lepidosauria > Squamata > Agamidae > Pogona > Pogona vitticeps. The sequence goes on along the minus strand of NC_135788.1, from coordinate 96,012,649 downwards.
AGCTTGCTCTCATCTAACAACAACCTGTAGTTGCTGCAATATTGAGCTTCAGCTGCAATATTGAGCTTCATCTCCTGGTTTATTTCCAGTGACAAGGAAATCTGCAATTTCAATGAGCAAGAGAAACACTTCCTAAACTATTGGGGTCTCTTGCCCTAATGTCATCTGTTGCTGCAGATAACAAACTTATCGTCTCCTTCTACATTCCACTATTCCTTTTTGCTAGAATATTTCTGTTAGGGAAAGGATTTTGGTTTCTACTGGAATTATTACAGTATTGTAAAGAATTCAATCAAATAAAGGCCCCCACAAAATCTGTGAGAAATGTGTCATTAAAAATATTTCTTGCAATGAAGCCGAACAAGAAGTATGTATCTACACAGGAAGGAAGGAATCATAACTCAATGATAGGAATGCTTTAGAATTTTGATTTATGCAAATTCTACTGCAGACTGATGGCTTTTGTGGCTCCCAGACTAATGTGAGAATATGAATTTAATTGTCAGACTTCCCACTTCTCTGAAAGTTGTGGGACAGTTCTTGGCTAAGAAAAGTATCATAATGCATTTTGAAAAACACAATTTAAGAATGCATATTTTCAAGGAATATTTCTTCATAAATATGCATTTAAGTACAAATTTAACTGCAATTTTCACGAAAAGTTAAGAAAAATATAGGTGAATGCTTAGAAGAATGGACTTACAAACTTGATTTATAAGTGATTATGGATAAAATTGACCTGGCTCAGAAACGGAGTACTGTAATCTGTTCACTTCGAGCAGGAGAGTACAGGTTTGGCAGATCATGGGGTTTTAATGCATTTCTATGGGCTTTTTAAAATTGCTTTACGATGTTTTCATTCTACAGCGATTTCGCTGGAATGAATTAACATCGTAATGTGAGGCACCACTGTACATAATCTTTTATTAGTGAACTGCTTTTGATCCATATTTGGGGGAATGACATCTGCTTATGTTCAGTGGGCTTAGTCCTAGATAAGCAGAGATGTTTCTTTTTAGGGAACCAAAGAGTAGAGTTCACCTCTTGTTTCTCCTTGGTGTGGACATTACAGTAAAGAAAGGATGCATCATCTTGCCCATACAGTGGTGCCTCGCACAAGGAGTGCCTCACACAATGATGAATTCACACAACGATGCCTTTTTCTGTTAAATTTGCTGCCTCACACAGCGATGTTTCCTATGGGGGATTTTCACACAACAATCTCCCTTTTCGCTCCTGTAAAAGTGTCTCACAATGTTTGGAAGCTGTTTTAAATGATTGCAATGGTTAGCCCACCTCCTGAAACCTATGCAAACTGATTTTGGTGTTGTTCTGACACTTCGTTAATTTATGATGATTTTTTGTTTTTTCCATTGGAAACCATTAGACAGACCATCCAATGGTTTCCAATGGAGAAAATTCAAAAAATCATCATAAATTAACGAAGTGTCAGAACAACACCAAAATCAGTTTGCATAGGTTTCAGGAGGTGGACTAACCATTGCAATCATTTAAAACAGCCTCCAAACATTGTAAGACACTTTTACAGGAGCGAAAAAGGACTTCGCAAAGGCATTGAAATGTATTGAGTCGGCTTCAATACATTCCAATATAGGAAACATTGTTTCACTCAACGATGTTTCCTATGGGGATTTTCACTGAACGATGGCAATCCGTTCCAATTGGAACGGATTAACTGGTTTTCAATGCATTCCTATGAGAAATGGTGTTTCACAGAACGATGTTTCACACAACGTTGATTTTTTTGGAACCAATTAACATCGTTGTGTGAGGCACCACTGTATTTCAAGGAAGAGGCTAATATGCATTCTGAATGTCCTCACTTTTTGGAGTGTAGCTTTAACCCCAACTTCCTGCTTTAAACTGAAACATTTTTTTCCCTTTTGGAATTCCCCTGCTTTTTGAAAAGGAGAAAGAAAGACCAGAGAAAGAAAACCTATCTTGTCTGAAAAACTTGAGAGGAGAAAAAAAAATTTAAAAGCCACTGTATAATTAAGAAAGTCAACTGTCAACTGCAACATTAAAATTCACTTTAATTTAGAAGGCAGACCAACATTTCCCAGCTACGTCTAGCTGGATCTTGCAAAAACCCCACCCACTCACAAAGCAGAGGAAGTTGCTACTTAAGCCTACGTCTTAAAGAGACAAGTCTAGCACCGTATTGCGTACCCGCACATAGTACCAAAAGCCAGCCTGGCCCAAATAGGGGTCAGAAAACCATATTTTTCCTCCCATAATCATCACTCTACACTGTCAGTTTGAATAAAAGGCACATGCTATTAAGTTATTCCTTTTAGGGATTCTTAAAGTACCATACTGTATTCAGAACTGGTTCACCACTCCCTTCTTCTTGGATATTCATTGCATCAACTATTAGCATCAGCCTGATGTAGAGCAACAAAAGAAACTCACCCCAATGCTGAATTGTAGATAAATACAGTCAGAAGTGTTTCACTGAAAGTGAGAGCAGCTGGAATACAATTCTCTATATCTAAAACACAAGGGTGAAATGTGTTCAGCAATCTGAGCTGTTATTTACCATTTCCAAGTTGTCAGAATAGCTCTCTGCAATGATCTGAGGAAAATAACTGCTTCCCAACAAGTTGCTGATTTCATATGCTTGCAACTTTATCATCATTTCCAATTCTTAGTACTACTGATTGTAATTCATTTTAATGTGCATATACTGTATTAAAATATTTTAAATATGCTTTTATCTTGATGTTGCAGTTAAAGGATAATTCTCTGCCTACCAGGTGCAGCAGATTAAGAGAAAGAAATATTTGGCCCTCCGCATCTTTTGGGCTATAACTTCCAAAATCCCTTACCGCTGACCATGCTGGCTGGGACTTCTAGGGATAGAAGTCTAACAATGTCATCCCTCCAGCCTGTGCTAGACTAGATAGACTGAAGGTATTCAGCAATTGAGAGATTGCTAAAATCAGTTTTAATGGATGTGCTAGACTTCAAAAAGTTTATTTTTAAGAAATAGTACTTTAATTATGTTTCAAATTGTCTTTAACTCAACTGTACCTTAATATTTCAACTGTTTTAATTATATTTTAATACTTATAACATAATGGGTTTTTCTTTATACTTGTTCTTTTAATTATCCTGTTAAGCAATTTCAGGTCCAAATTCTGGGGAGAAAGGATACAAATCAAATCAAATCAATGAAATAAAATTGGCTTGTTTGGAAATTGTTCAGTATTCCAAATTTCCTGTCTCTCAAACTATCCCTAGTCTGTTTAACTGGAGAAGCAAAAACAGAGTCCAAACTACAAGCAACAAATTTCAGAGATGGAAAGGGGTATCACAATTCTGAAAAACATTCCTATTTGTGCAAAATCAACTAAATGGGGAGGGGAGTTTCAGCATAATCTCCCAATGAGTTATGATTTGTTCATCTGCAGTCAAAAGAAGTATTCCAGTGAAGATACAAAGTAGAATTTTCAAAACATATACACATTTTTAAATCATATTCAGTGCCTCCAACTATAATTTAGGAGCTAACAATCAATCAGTTGGAATCTAGAAGATATAAAAATATTGAAAACTCTGCAGTTCTGCAAACCTCCAAGCAATTGGCAGTAAATCAGCAAGGATTTCCGTTTCCCAGTGGTTTGACAATAGTGACAACAAAAGGCCTTTTCTCCCTCTGAAATTAGCATGCTGAAATTAAGAAAATTTGGCGGTGGGTAGTGGAAAACAAGAGTAGATTATGCTGTGAACTCCAGTTGTAGTTAACATAATTTCCAGCCCTTAGCATGTGCTACATTCTACCTTTCTGCATTCCTGTTCTGGAGGCTATGATTGGTGGATCTTGAAATTCTAGCAAAAAAAAAAAAAGTAGATAATATATCGCAGTAGATACACTGGTCTGGCATAAGACTGTTTCCTGTTTTCCAATAATCACTCTTTTCCAGAGACAGTCCAAAACTTCTGGTTCTCATTGTCCTGATTCTGCTTTTCTGGGAATGCTTTTTAAAAAAATGTTTTAATTACGTGCATCCATATTACTGATATATAGGATTCAGATCATTGCTCTCAGTTTCCATAAGTTAAAGCCTAGAACAACAGGCAGATGCAAATCTATATGCATTAGCACTTCAGTGTTGTGTGATTAATATGTACATTGGTATCCCAATGGATGGGTTCCAGATTTAGTAATCCTTAAGAGTGGACTAACTGAAAAATCAATGGGATGTATATCTTGGCTAATTCAAGTCTGTTTGACTTCAACAGCCTCCTACGTATGGAACCCTCTTTGTACAAGAATTAGCAGCTTTGAAAAGTAAACAAGGGCCCTATCTTCAAAGGTGAAACACTCCTAACCCAAAGAACATGTGCCTAATACTTAGTCAGGCAAATAGTCCTGGGCAGCAGTGACCCCAGGGCCGAAAACTGGAACAGACATGGAAGATGACCAGTCCATTCCCAATTTTAATGTCAGAGAAACACCATAGCTCTAGGGCAGAACAGAAGGGCCCAGGCACAGTCTCCCACACATCTAATTTGAAGGACAACATAGTGAGGGACCTGCCTGAAGCCCTGGAGATCTGCTGCTAGCCACTGCCCCAAAATGGAGACATCATTCTATCTACTGTAAGGCAAGTGCATCCTTTGGTTGTTGGCTGGTCTTTCAATTCTCCTAAGCTGGTCCATAAAAAAATTTAAAAGAGGCACCTACAGGTTGAGAAATCTTTCCCTGTTGCCTTCCACACCCCATGGAACCCAAACCACTCCTTCCGCCCAATACTGTTTCAATCATATAGTCAAAGACAAAGGGGGGGGGGGGAAGAGGCCAAGGAATTGAAAGCAATTAAGCAAAGACCTTCCTTCTTGCCACAGCCAAGTTAACTGACAACAGAAGAGAGAAGCTGTCTGTGGTCCTTTTAGAAAGAAAAGAAAGCTTGAAAGGATGCTGTTTTCTAGACAGCAGCTGGTGCACAAAGTCATCAATTTGGGAAGGATCCCATGGGGCCATTTAGACTCACCCTGTGGCCCTGAAGGGTTAGATAGTATTTCCTGTACCTTGGAATTTGGCACAGCAACATTCTCCACCAAGAAAAACAATCCTAAAGAATCCAATATGCATATGCATATTTTTACACTCCCTCTCCCAAACGCAATTTACTCCACAGGTCACAAAGAGAAAAAGAGAACCATAGTGGTCACTGTCAACAACCTCCTTCCTTCTTGTGATCCTCCCTGCGTTCTGCCTACAGTTCTAATTGCAGGCTCATTCAAGTTTATCTTTATACTCATAAGAGCTGGAAATTTTATTTTGTCACTGAAAAGTAAGTGAGAGTAAGAAGGAAAGCAAATTGCAACTTTAGTTGACAATATCAAACTTAGAGCTTGTACAAAGTGATGGAAGCATCCACACAGATTTATCTTTGTACTCAACCATGCTCCAAGCATTATGTACAAAGTATATGCACTTTGTGTACACATTACATTTGTGGTGGCTGAAATCCTCTTGCGCACTTACACAAACAGCGTAATTTTTAATGTGAAATGCCATAACTTAAGAAATCTCCATAGAACTCATCTGTTGCACACTGAGTCACACAACTCAGAATTCCACAGATAATGTAATGGCAACTTGCTTCCAAAAGTTACACAATCTCTGTAATTTTGCAAGAGAATTTCATCCAATGGATGGATGGAAGAAATATGTGTTTGAAAGCCCACCCAGTATGCATAAATACATATGCTCAGGAAGCCAGATAGGATGAGGGTTACCCAACACTCAAGATGTGCTGGCCGCATATTCCAGATATATATGAATTCCTGTTTTGCGTACTATTCTACAGACTCTGCATACAGATGGTGCAGGCAAAATGTCAAGGCAGAAGGGCACCGCACAGCTGCCTCTTTGCAAAAACTAGCCTTGAGGCTCATTTTTGCTGGACTCAGAACCACCATTTGGCTTGGCTTCTTCCTTAGCTCAGGGTTTCCTGCACCAGCAGGGAGTTGGACTAGGTAGGTCTTGGGGATGCCTTCAAATTGCATAATTCTGTGATTCCTGCCCCTCCCTGTAACAGCAAATCCAAAATACTGGTGCCAATAGGAGTGGATCAACAATGTGAGACTATTGATTGTATGATGGAGACATCAGCCCTGAAGTGAGGACCAGAGTGATGTCGTGGAAAGAGGGTTGGACGAGGACACAGAAGGCTTGTGTTCAAATTGCCGCTTGACCAGGGACACTCACTGAGGCTGGAAGTGGTAAGCTACTGCTTGAACATCTCTCATATCTCCAAAACCCTATTACGGTCACCGTAAGTCAGACTTAACTTGATGGCACGTAACAGCAAAAAAATCAGTACACAAAAGGGAACCCCAAATTTGGCAGACTTGCACATTTCAAAGAGGTACTCCCACACACATCATCCTCATCATCCCCTCAAAAATGGGGGGCATGCTCTGTGGCCTCCAGGGGTCATGGAGTTGGAAAATAAACATGAAAAGGATTATGAGGACAGGGACGTGGCTAGCTTAAACCTCATTCAGGTAAGAGCAGAAGTGGCTGACTGGAATCCAGAAGCAGGAGTCTACTATACACAGTATTTCGTTGCACATCACACGTACAGCCACTGAGGGGAAAGGGTTCTCCATTACATTGGCACTATTCCACTCTTCTTGTGTGTCCGGGATCAGCAAGTCATGTGCATGACGAAGGTCATGTGCATGAGAAAGAACAATGCAACAAGCTAAGGGATTATTGCCATTGTTGTTGTTTACAATTCTAGCACAACCTGCTGTGCTGCCAAGAGATGCGAGCTTAAAATCACCACAGTTAAATTGAAAAGTAGCTTACCTCTTCAAGCATGTTAAAATGTAAATACATTTAACAGTTTTCATTCTTAAGTAGGGTCCTCTCCTGTTTTGATCACAGTCTCAGGGGCCAACTGATCATGGTCTGCAAGGACCCCAGTGACCCCAGAAACCGCAGCCTGAGAACCACAAACTAACTAAGAAGTCATTTGCACATAAGAAGAAAACAAAAAGAGGACATTTGGTACAGAGATCTAAAACTGCTGTACTCTAGCTGCAGGTACAAGACATATATTCCTCTGTTTGATGGTAAGAGTGTAAGGGACGTGGTGGCGCTGCAGGTTAAACTGCAGAAGCCTCTGTGCTGCTAGGTCAGAAGATCGAATCCACAGGACGGAATGAGCTACCATCGCTTGTCCCAGCTCCTGCCAACCTAGCAGTTTGCAAGCATGTAAATGCGAGTAGATAAACAGGTACTGTACCACTATGGTGGGAAGGTAACAGCGTTCTGTGTCTAGTCGCGCTGGCCACGTGACCATGGAAACTGTCTACGAATAAACACTGGCTGTACGGCTTGGAGATGGGGATGAGCACCGCCCCCTAGAGTAGGACACGACTGGACTAAATGTCAAGAGGAACCTTTACCTTTGATGGTAAGACCTCCTTAGGTACTCTGCACCTGTGCAGATGCATCCTCATTAATTAATCTGCATGTTTGCAGATCAAATCAACCCTGAACTTCCTCTGGAGTCAAAAGTGTTGAAACTGAGGCTGTCCTACAGGCACATCATGAGAAGGGAGGATTCTCTAGAAAAAAATAATAACACTGGGAAAGTTGGAAGGCAGCAGGAGAAAAACTCAATCTGAGATGAGCTTATTCCTAAAGGAAACTACAGGCTTGAGTTGATAGGAGCTCAGCAGGGCAGCAGAGGCCAGGACATTCTGGAGAGCATTCATTCATAGGGTTGCCACAAGTTGGAGGCAACTTGACGGCACATAAGAACAACAACAACAATGTTCCAGAGACACAGAACTGGAAACAAATTCTTGCGGGATGATTTTGCCAGAAGTTAGAAAAGTTACTTTTTTTTTGTTCCAGAGCTCCAGTGGCCATGCTGGGTGGGGGATTCTAATGGTTCTTGCCCCACCCCATTAACCTTTCCTAATTCTGGTACTGTACTTGTATTGCTCCCATTCAGTCCAATGGGGCTTTCTCCGAGAAGTTTCCCTGTGGATTGGGCAGAAAAGGTCAGACATGTCAGATGCCCTGAAAGCACTCAGAATTTGCCTCTGGCGGCAGCTGTTTAGACAAGCGTGAAAAAAAAGTATCAGAACAAAACCTGCTGGATCAAACCAAAGGCGTATCTAAACCAGTATTCTGGTGCAACAGCGGTCAATCAATTGCCCCTGGGAAGCCCAGAAACAGCACACTCACAGACCCTAGCATCTGGTATTTGGAGACATCCTGCTTCCAGTACAGGAGGCAATATCTTTATTTCATTCTCTTCTATTTCAACCCTGTTTTTCTCCCAAAAAAGAGAGAGAGAGAGAAGTAGAAGAGAGAGAAGAAAATGGTGAACAAAGATTCAAACTCAAAATACCCAAGCTTCTTTCACAGTGTCAGCTCCTATGGTCTGTTGCAAGACATATAAATGCAAGGTATACAACCAAGAATCAGTACATAAAGGAAAGGAACATCTGTAAAGGCAATGGAACTGTCAGTCTCTGCATCATATTCCTTCCTAGCAGGCCAACAAAGTAGAAAGGGAGACACACGTTGCATAATCCCAGTTGCACGGGGACATCCAGTGGCTTCAAGCAGACACAGGGAAATGCACTCTGCATATACTCAGAGATCTTCTTCTCCACAACTGTTTCACAAATCACGCTGACGGGTGAATACTCTCATTCAGATTTGGATAATTTGATTAAAGAACTAAATGGCAGGGTTGGGGACTGGATTGCTCATTGGTTTAGGTATCTGGCTGCAGAGTCAGAGGTCGGGAATTCACTTCCTCACTGTGCCTGCTGTGCCTCGAGCCAGCCTGTGTGGCCTTGGGCACGCTGCACAGTCCCAGGATGCCCCCAGAAGAAGGGAATGGTGAACCACTTCTGTGTATTTTCTACCAAGAAAACCCTGAAAGGGGTTGCCATAAGTCGGAATTGACTTGGTGGCACACAACACAACAGCGGACGTTTACAGGGAACGTGAAAAATCAAACGAAGCAAGATTAATGTAAGTTGCTGAGGGTGGGGAAAGTATTATAGGTTAGGACGATGGGGGGAAAAATCAGACAGGGCTACATCCTGCGATTACAGGTTGGGTAGTGATGGAATGGGTGGGAGGAAGTCCTAGAATCCAACAGGACTGAAATTATGCTCGGGGGAGGGATTGTGGGATAAAATGGTTAGGGTGCAATTGTGTGTTTCTAATTAATCCCCTGTTAAATATATTTACAGACTGCCTTCTCTCTATCCTAGAATTCAGGGAAGCATACCTAGGATTTCTGGGATAATCAACTATCTATGGGACAAAGAGTAAATCCCAAACAACGGAGTGGGTGGGGAAGCACTGAGCAACACAGAGTGAGGCAGTTTCAAAGACAGAGTGGGAAGGCTATCAGCATATAAAAAATGTAGGGCAGCCCAAAGAAAGGAGTTCGATGGGAGGCGGGAGGGCACCCTATGAAAAGCGCAGGAGGAGGTGAGAAGGGTTCCTGGAAGAGGCATAATCAAAATGGTGTGAGACTGGAGGGGTGGGCAGGCGTGGAGAGGAAGTGAATGCAGATGGAAAGGCCAACAAAACAGCAGGAACGTGGGTGCAGAGTTCCTAGGAGTCAGCTGTGGTAAGAGAAGGGGGAAAGTCATAGAGAGACTGGCCCAACTTGTATTTTAACTAGATGGGGACAAGCAGAAATAGGACGGGAACTCTGGGAAAAATAGAAGTAACTGAGTTGATAAAACAATAAACCAGGAAGGGGGGCACAGGTTGGGGGGGGCAGCACAATGCAATTAGAAGGGGTAGGAGTGGGGGAAGGGAGAAAGAAAAAAAAACAGCAATGTGGGGAATAAAATTAAAATTTAAAGGGGGTGATGGGCCGGGGAAGGGCAGGGGATCTGGCTGGGTAGGAAAGTCCAGAGATGATGGGTGGTGTGTGTGAGGGGGGAGGGTTGATCTGAGGGCCAACTGATTCAAAATAAAATGGACAGAGAACCTGAAGAAAACATGGGTGGGGGGTTGTTTTCCTACTGCTTTGTGGAATCTGGGAAGAGAGGTGAGCAGACCTGAAGAGGGACTTATAGAAGGAGGGGGTCAGCATGAACTGTGCATAGGGAGGGGCAGAAGGCTTCATAGCTCGTCCTGGTGGTGGGGAGGTACAATAGGGGAGGCAGAAAACGAAACTGACGGCGGGGAGAGGGACAAGGTGCTAGTAACAACAGAGCGAGGGAAGCATGGGGGGGGGGGGTGAACATGCAATTAGCTCAGAGGGAGGCACAAATAAACAGGATGGAAAGCCTGGGTGCTCCAAAAGCACTCGTCCCCCTCCCCCCCCCCAGTTTCCCCGGCGAGGCGCTGGGCCGAAGCCACGGAGCGCACATCTGGCTGCCCCGTGATCCCACAGGGGTTGGGGTGGGCGCATGGGGGTGGACCGTCCCTCTCCTGCGAGTAGCCCCATCCTCTTCACTAGGGCGCATTCCTGGGGAGGCATCGCTCGCTTCTCTCCCTCCCCCCCCCCCCGTCACTAATGTTTCCTTCTTCCCTCAGGCAACCTTCTACTCTTCCTCTCCCTCCTGTCTTTCTCCGTTTTCTTCGCCAGGCTGATTCTTAAAGGGGGGGGGGGAAAGAGAAAAGGAAAACGGGGGGGGGGATTTAAGGTTGCACTTACATCACCTCCCAGCTCGGCAGAGAACAATAATCCATCCTGAGAGCAGCTGTAGACTGTGAAGAAGTAGATGCTTTGGGGAGGTGCTTCTTGAGGATGGGGGGGCGCTGTTTGCAGCGGTTCTCCCCCTTTTCTCCCCCCTTCTTCAGCCCCCTATCCCTCCTCGATCTCCAACGACTCTTTGCCCCCCCTCCTCAGGCTCACACCACCAAGAGTGCCATCACCAGGCTGACAAAACCACAACGTGTCCCACGTGGTGGCTTCACCTTTTGTGGCCTAAGGCGGCTCTGCCACACCTCCCCAAAAGAAAAAGCAGGGGAAGCGATCGCAATCTTCTTCGAGGAGGAAATGCTTGGAAAGGTTCCTCTTCTTCCTCCGCCTTCGGGTCTGACCGGCCTGGTGTAGCCTCTACTCTTCCTCCGTCTCTCATCCACTTGCTCCGCCAGCTCCCGTTTCCTGCTCCTCATAACACACATCCACACATACGGCTGAAGCAGGAAACAGTCACAGGAAAAAAAAGTCCCTTATTCGTCGTCTTAAAGAGAACCTGCAATAACAACAATAACCATCTGCCTCCACAGTCAACGGAGCGCATCACAACAAATCCAGCAACAAAAGCACACACTTGTGTTCTCTTTTGATCGGTCCTCCTAAGTCATAAAAGGACTGATAAACTGTGGAACTGGGTTTTTACTCCTGGGACCAACATGGCCATCTTTTTGTTTTAATTAACGAACAGAAACCAAAAAGTTGTTCCATTAAAGAGAGGATTATTGCAGGAGGCAGGGTGTCCTTTTTGTGTAATTAAATGCATTGTTGGGGCTAATTACTTTGTCAGGTTAAGCAGCATGCAGACTTTTTGAGACCTGCAGAAGGTACAAAGGCAGCATCTTTTTTGCTTTGTCAGGGTAAGGAGTGGAGGAAAGAGGGACACAAAAAAGATTGATTGGATGGTTGTATACCCTCAGATTAGGTTGGTGGCACAGTAGTTCTCAGTCTTTGTGTGCCTAATGTCCGCACCATGAGGACACCATAGGTGTCCCACCGTGGGGCAAAAAAACTAGTTTTTCCAGGAAAAACCTTTATGTTTAGAGACATTCTATTTTTGCTTTTATTGTTGACAGAAAGTTGGTGGGTAGCTGAAACAGGGAATGAAGGACAATCATTGAGTGTCTGAAGTTATTACTAGAGTGTCAAAAGAGAATAAGATAAAGTCAGTAGAAAACAGCATGTTATAATTTACAGGAAGACAGTGTTAGACAAACAGTAAACTCTTTTTATTAATGACTTGGATGAGGGAATGCAGGGAGTGCTTGTCAGATTTGCAGATTATACCAAATTGGGCGGAATAGCTCATACCCTAGAAGACAGAAACAACATTCAAAATGACCTTGATAGGATGGAGCACTGGGCCGAAAGCAACATAATGAAATTCAACAGGGATAAGTGCAAAGTACCGCACCTCGGAAATAGAAACCAATTGCACAGTTACAAGGTGGGGGATACCTGGCTCAGCAAAACTATGAGCAAGAAGGATCTTGGAATTGTCGTAGATCACAAACTAAATATGAGCCAACAGTGTGATGTGGCTACAAAATAGTCTAATGCTATTCTAGGCTGCATTAATAGAAGTATAGTTTCCAAATCCCACAAGGTGTTAGTACCCCTCTATTCAGCACTGGTTAGGCCTCACCTTGAGTATTGTGTCCTGGACACCACACTTCAAGAAGGATGCTAACAAATTGGAAAAAGTTCAGAGGAGGGAGACAGGGATGATCAGGGGGTTGGAAACCAAGCTTTATGAGGAAAGGCTGAAAGAATTGGGCATGTTTAGCATTGAGAAAAAAGACTAAGAGGTGATATGATAGCACTTTTCAAATATTTGAAAGGCTGTCATACAGAGGAGGGGTGAGATCTGTTCTCAATCATCCCAGAGTGCAGGACATGCAACAATGGGCTCAAATTAAAGGAAGACAAATTTTGGTTGTATATCAGGAATATACAACCTAACTGTTAGAGCAGTACAAGAGTGAAACCAGTTACCTCAGGACTTGGAGAGTCCTCCAAAACTGGAGGCATTAAATAAAAACTTAGATAATCACCTGGTAGATATGCTTTGATTGTATTCCTGCACTAAGCAGGGCATTGGACTTGATGGCCTTGTAGGCCCCTTCCAACTTCATTTTTCTGTGATTTCTTAGCAACATCTTTAATTTCTGCTATTGGAACAACTTCTCTAGGAGGATTCAGGAAGCTCCTCCCACATTCTATAAATTAGCTGTGGTGAAGAAATTAATACATTAATTCCCACCCTCAATTTTAGGCAAAAAACACATGTCCTTGGTTTCAATGCAACAGCTACTTTCTTCAGGGTTCTGCATTTTTTTTTTTTTTTACTCTTATAATACTTTAAGGGGTGCGCTGAACTGACAGAAGAAGGAAAACTAGGAAGGGAAATCCACTTCAGCCACCTCAGTTGCATATCCCTACATTTGGATTCCTTGGGATAGGAAAACAAATGTGGAAATTATGAATTTGGCAACTCAATTTCAACTCATCAGCAAGACCTCAGTTATAAAAGGATCCATGGAAGTCACTTTTCGAAGGCGATACTTAAAAATATTTACTAAGGTGCATGTGTTTTTAAATTGCGAAGTATTCACATTTCAAATCCAATTGCAAGTTACTGCATTTGAAATTAATGCAGAATGTATATTTGTTTTAAATTCTATTACACATTTTCAAGATGCACATTCATATATGTTTCTAGTTAATAGGTTTAGAATTATAATTAGGGCTATACATGTTATGTATAACATGTCCAAACTAACCCTATGAAGGGGAAGAACATAATAATGGATGATGCTGGGGGAGAGGAATAAGCCACAAACAACCATTATATGGCATCTTACTGGTTATGATTTAGACTAAAGAGCATCAAAAAAGTAAAATTAGCTTGAGTAGCACTGCTGCTAATAATAACACCTTGACTATGTGATACTTAGACATTTTGCTGCCTAAGGCAGAGCAGCGAATAAGGTTACTTGGGTATCTTTACAGAGACTTAAACAATAAAGTATTCCTTGTCGCTTTGTGACATCCAAAACCTGCTATCTGAGCAGCTGCCTCACTGTCTAATGGTAAAACTGTTGGAAATATTGCAGCGTGCTCATGATGCCTTCAACAGGTTTTAGCTGTTGAAGGGACTTTTCTGGACTGGGGCTGAATGTCACTCAATTCAGTGACATCACTCAATTCAGTGACTTAAGCAAATCAGTAGCAGCCAATTATTTCCCTCTCTACCTCAGATTTTTTCCCCATCTTTTTACACTTAATCAGGTTCTGTTGGTGTTAGCAATGGAGTCTGTCAGAAATGGACAGTGAGAGTTAATAGCGAAGTTAATAGTGAAGCTAGTTAACCAGTTAAGCTCAGTAATGTAACAAGTTAGCATTTTATGATGTTTGTTTTTATCTATGTAGAACTGTCATAAGTATACAGAAACATTTTATTCTTTTTCATACCCAGAGTCACTGAGTGAATGAATTGAGACACTAAGTGCCATTTGAGGTAAACTAACGAATAAGGGATGGGTCTATTGAGGGAGACTTGTAGCTCAATTTGCTCTGCAGGTTCCTGTCAGAACCTTTTTATCCATTGCATAATTAGAGGAAAGTTTAATTTATTTTAAAGCCACACTCAATTCTTCACACCACTCGGCCCCAAGAACGACAGGCACTCCATCTTATCTCTTGACAAACTTACCAATCAGAGCCAGTTGTATCTGGAGTATTCTGGGACTTGATATCCAAAATTAACTTTTTGAAGGATGAGGAATGTATGGTTTTACAGATGTTATTGGCTCTTACATCACCTCTGCCCATTTCTTATGTTGTTTGAGCAGACTGAAGTCATAGTCCAGCAACATTTGAAGTGTCTCAAGGTGCCTATTCCAGTTTGGATTCCTGAGTTATCTAACATATAGACTTCAGATGTCTAAGCTTATCAGCCTAATGAGATAGTTTGTTTGTATAATGGGTAGAAATGGGAACAAGCCAATCTGTCATGTTGGAACTGGGTCCAGAAGAAAACATAATGTTCCTGCCTTCCATGTGTTCAGAATTTTCCAGATGGAAGATGAACTGGTTACTGGTATCTCTGCAATGTGCTCCCATCGTCTGTTGCCCTGCTTATAGAGCTAGAAACATTTACTTCTGTGGGCTACAACTCCCAGAATCCCCCAGACAACCTGGCCATAGTTCATGTTGGCTAGGGGATTCTAGGACTGTAGTCTTTAAAACGTAACACACTTCAACTCTGTGGCCTGATAAGCAAATCACTTGAGATAGTTCATGCAAGCAAGACAAGCCATATGCTGTAGAGATTAAAAGACAAAACAATATTAATAGACCTTGCTATTCAAAGAAAACTTCCTAACAAACCACAGACAAACATTAGCAAAACAAAAAAACAAAACCAGATTCTATACACATAACACTTTGGGCTGCATCTCATATCCCACATTATATGTGGATGCAAGGAACAATTACAAAAGGAACTCAGCATTTATTTGTTTTATTATGTATTTATTTATTTATTTATTTATCTAACATATAGTTATTCTCTGCATCTATGCCTTATGTAGATGCAGAGAATAACTATAAAGTGAGGAGCAGCTCAACATTATACACAGAGAGAGTGAGTTATAATAGGTCTTACCATAGCAGCAGAAATCTTGGAGATAAAAAGAACAGTGTTTTGCAATACCAATGACAAAAACAGCTCTTGGGCCACAACCCAGACCTGCAGAGTTAAGATTTCTCAACTGGAGAGTTTTAATTGGTAAATAGCCAGTGTTAATGGATAGACTAGGACTCAGGAGTCCTGGGTTCAAATCCCTGTTCAACCATGGAAGCTCACTTGGTAAATCACTCTTTAAATATCTCATTTACCTTAAAATCCCTGTTAGAGTTGCTATAAGTCAATTTTGGCTTGACAGCATATAACAGCAACAGAGTTTTAATTGGCTTGCATTCTGGAAGGAGGAGCCCGGCTCCTTGGCATGGCCCCCGTGTATTAGGACAGTCTGTAAAACATCTCCAGAAAAGGAGACAAAGAAGGATACAAATCTGCGTTAAATTTTTCATAGGCTCATTTGTATGCATGTATAAAAATTAAGAAGTAATTAGAAAAAGGTGCATAGTAGTACAGTCTTCTCTAGAAATGTGCATGGCTGTGAGCAGATAGATGACCGGGAAAGGGGTGGGGGGAGGTGACCGGCCGGCCCGCCTGCCTCATTTCGGGAGCTGGGGTCTTTTGGTTCGGAGGCCAACTCCTAACACAGTGATTGGCGCATAAGAGGGGTGTCCTTTTCTGGAGCTGGGATCTATAATCTTCTGTCTAACGGCCATTGTGTCGTAGTGGACAGAGTTTCGGTTTGGGACCCAGGAGATTTGGGTTCAAATCTTCGCCAGGAAACTCACTGGAGGAGGGGGGGCAAAGATAAAACGCTCCTTGAACGTTGCACAGTGCACATATTTGTGCACATTGCACATAGTGTCTCCATGAGTCATAAGCAGCTTGGAGATAGCACAGCAGTACCCCCAAAGTACTAACAGGACTTAAGGTGCTTCAAAGTCCCTGCCCCGCTCTCCCTTCATAGGTTTAGTCACCTGTAAAGTGGACAGCTCTTGAAATAGAATACTCTTCTCTGTAAATTAGGACAGATGGCCATCTTACTATATATATACTAGGTGCTGTTATTTTTTTAAAATAAATTAACAACTTTAATACAGTATAATGTTACAAGTATAATGGAGGAGGAGGAGGAGGACGGACAGGGAGGAATCCTTTTTGCACCCTGGATTTAAAAATAAAATCCCTTGCCTGCAAATGGGTCTATAGAAGTTGAAAGGAACAAGGAGAAGAGAGGAAGGCATTCTTTCCTGGATTTGTTTTATTTTCTCTTTTTGCTCTTCCGATTTGCAGTAGAGTACTTTGAAATACAAATTAGGTCTTGCCATCCGCTCTGATGTTAGAGTTGATGGGGGGGGGGGGAGAATAAATAAATAAAATGAACAGATCTCTCTCTCTCTCTCTCTCTCTCTCTCACACACACACACACACACCCTGCAGCTCTTCAGTCTATCTGGCTTTATTGTGCAAGAATAGACAAGTGACTCAGAGGTAAAATATAACACTTGGAGTTATGAGGAAATCAACTTTCTCTTTTGCAGGCAGCAAAGGAAGTCATCCTACTTTCCTTGGGTCTACTTTTCACAGAGATGACAAAGCTGCATCCGGGCAGGACCACTTCAGAATGCAGGTTAGGGAAATGGCATTTGAATTTTAATCCATGTGAAGAGAGAGAAAAAAAAGTAGTCTACAGAAGGCCAGCATTTGGGAAAGAAGAGTTGCAGTCAATCCTTTCCTGGACAAATTTCTATCATACACTGAAATCCTATTGCTTAGTATAGTAAATTGCACTTGAATAGGCACGTTAATCAACAGGGATTTTGTGAGTCAGCTCCTCCATAAATCCCATTGATTCAAGTGGACCTACTTTAACTGTGATTCACTATGTAGGCCCATTTGAATAAATGGAAGCTAACGGAGGAATTGACTCACCAAATCCCCATTGGTTGAATGGGCCTACTCTAGTGTGATTTAATATGATAAGCAACAAGGTTTTGACCATGGAATTGTAGAGCTGGAAGACATCTTGTTTGATTTAATTCATCTCTCTACCGTCTGTAGGAAATCCATTGCTGAAGCATTCCTGACAGAATGGCTATGCCAGAGGACTCCAAACTTTTCAGTATAAGGGCCACATCATATATTTTACACATTTTTGAGGGCTGCAGGAGGGAAGGGGGATCCAAGTGATCCCCCATGCCCGCTACCTTGCAAAGTGGGGGTGGGGGGATCTCTTGTGTCCCCCTTCCCTCCTCTCCCTATGTCCAGGCCGGATTAAAAGGCAAAGTAGGCCAGATATGGCCCGGGGGCTATAGTTTGGAGACTCCTGGGCTATCTAATGTCGGCTTAAAACCTCAAGTAAAGGATGGTTCCACCATCTTACATTCTTGTTAAAAACCTCTTATGATCAGAAATTTATTCTTAATGTTAGTCAAAATCTCCTTCCTGTGATTTGGATTATTTGGTTTGGGTCTTATCCTCTGAAGCCACCAAAAAAAAATCTTGCTACATTTTCTACATGGCAGCTCTTTCTATGTCATCTCATATCAACTTTCAGTCTTTTCTTCTCCAGGCTAGAGATACCCAGCTTCTTTAACAATTGTTCCAAAGAAAGGAAGGAGATCTTCTCAGATTTGTGCAATCCACTTGATGAGCATCCACTCCCTCTACTCTTCCATCTAAGTCATTTACAAATATGCTGAACAACTTTGGGCTGAAGACAGAACTTTGTAACACCTCACGGTTCACCTTTCTCCAGAATAACAAGAAACCATTGGCGAGTACTCTATCTATGGTCCATCAACCAACTACAGATTCACCTAACAGTAGCATAATCTAGTTCACATTTTATCCACAAAATCACAATAAAGTCTTCCTAAAATCAAGATACACAATATCCACAGCATTTTTCTGATCTAACAAATTTGTAATGTTGGGTGTGGGTGAGAAAGAGAGATCAGTTCTGCCATTATTTGTTTTAGATAAACCTTTGCTAGGTTCTGGGAATCACTGCATTCTTTTCTAGGTGCTCACAGATCAACTGTTTAATGCTATTGATGTCAAAATGCCTAGGAGGTAGTTGCATGGATCCTCTTTCTTCTTTCTGAAAATGGTAACAACAGGATTTAAGAACCTAATTTTCTCTTCATGTGTCCTTAAACAATTCAGTCTGAAGCTCTGAGATTACATCTGCTTTGGCACCCTTGGGTATCGCCATGTAAAATTTAAATGAATTCAAAGGTCAATGTTCTGGTGCACCTTTTGGGTCACAAATTGTGACTATCAATCTGTACTAGGTGAAGCCTTGTTGATTTATCACACATTAAACTGCTGAAAAGCACAGAGGCCCAATGTAAAGTTACTGCTCAAATTTTTCTGTTGAAATCCTTGTTTTAAAAGTTGAATAACTAGATCAGACAACAGAATGGATTTTTTATAATCTCCCTTTTTTATTATTTTCATGTTGCCTGGAGCCCTCCCAAGGTGGAGTAGGATATAAAGGAAACAGTACAAAACAATAAAAAAAATAAACTGCAGGAAAAGCCACTTATTTCAACATAAATCAGCCTCCAAGGAAAGGCTAGCAAAACCGGGCAGATTTTCAGAGCTTTCCTGAAAACCTGCAAAGAAAGGGGTTTGACGAAATCCACCCACTCCATGATTGAAGCAAGGTGGAATTAGATGCACTACAGAGATTGTCCAAACTGGGAATAACTTCTGTATGACGTATGATTATGCACCTCACAGGATGTGAAATACCAATTCATTCATATTCTCTGAGGAGTAACCTACGCAATCAGCATGTCAAGCATGATTTAATAAATAAATAAACTAAAAAGTAACTGTGATGTTGTAATGTGTTCAGGACAGAACAGAAGTCAAGAGAATCTGGAAGCAGCAATGTATATCTGGGTTTGTTTTTTTAAGTGCATATTTTAAAAAGTGATGTGACCAATTACTTGATAATAGCTAATGGATCAGGAAGGTAGAATTCCAGTTCCTAATATGATTTTTTTTTTCAAAAAGTCAATTGGAACAATTCTTTCATCTGCTAGGAAAAAAAAGTTGGTCTCTCCCCCCCCCCTCCCCACAACATTGCTTTGTTGTACAAATTAAATAATATTCTTAAAATGGCAGAGCTGGAAGGGATCCTATGGCTCATCGAATCCAGTCCCTGTCAGGGAGGTACAGTGGGCAATCGAAGTCCCAGCCTCTGGCTCCATAGCCAGATACCTTAACCACAGTAAAATATTGAATTTTCTGATGGGATGGATAATCTTAGGAAAACATCTTGCATCTCTTAAATTCCTCCGCATCAACTACCAAACTTCAACAACAAACTATAAAAAAACCCAAGTGAAATAAGCATCATGCTTTTTTTATATTGTGGTTTGTCACCAAATGTCAGCAGTGAGGTAGCAGTGGGGTTTGGCCACTGTAAAGCAGAACTGTTTTGCTCTGCTGCACCCACTGAAATTATTTATCCCTCTCAAAAAGAAATAGGGACTAACAGCTTAATTCTACAGATGCTAGCTAGGTGATATAGGTATTCTTATGCAGAAGATATTCCTCCATACCAGTGTCACTTACAAAGGATAGGGAAGAGATAAACACCATATTAAAGGCAAGCCTTATCCATGTTCTTGTTGTTATAAACCCTTGAGTCACTTAAGTCGTGTCCGACTCTTCGTGACCCCATGGTCCAGAGCACACCAGGCCCTCCTGTCTTCTACTGCCTCCTGGAGTTGGATCAAATTCATGTTGGCAGCTTCGATGACACTGTCCAACCATCTCATCCTCTGTCGTCCCCTTCTCCTCTTGCCTTCACACTTTCCTAACATCAGGGTCTTTTCCAGGGAGTCTACAACCTATGACAACTTTATAAATTAATTTATCTCTAAAATGTCCTATACTATCACGTTCCTCTTACTGAAAAGTGATGTAGTAGACATTTGAAGTACAGGAATGCATGCTGATAGTCCTCACAGCCAGTCTCTCCCCACCAAGGAGAGGCCAAAGACAGCTGGAGTTAGACTTTTCAACAAATGAGAGAAGCTGGTCTTTTGTAAAGTTAATGACTCTTAGCTGCCATTCACAACCAAACCACCTTCAGATATTTCAGTTCAAACCTTGCAGGGAAACCATAAAGTGGCTGACCTGAAAGACTGGTCTTTCATGCTTGTGAGATGGTTGAAACCAGGTAAGAACAAGCTTCAGCCACCTACATAGATAGAGATTTTATGTTCCCCCTGATGCTGTGACCAGAAGAATCAAATTACAGTAAACCTAAACGGCAGCTTTGCAAGCTGGGAAAAATGTCTTTCTCATACACATAGAGTTCAAGAAAGTTACTTTTTTAGACTACAACTCCAAGAATCTCCCAGATAGCACAGCTATCTATAGGGTTCAAAGAGTTGTAGTCAAAAAGAAGTTATTTTTTCTGAGCTCTGTGTCACATGTCACTGCTGTAAGGCTTTCAGAATAATTTAAAAACTCCTTAATTTTCTGTGTATGGATAGATTGTGACACAGTATAGTTCTCGGCTTGTCTCCTTCATCCTCCAATGAAAATAAGCCCTACTGGAAGATTTTTAGAAAGCAAAACTCCTTTAAAAATTGTAGATACAGTATTGAGCATCCATACCCCCTTCTCAGTGATACTCTATGCAGTCGTTGTTACTCAGTGCATCTATAAATTTGTGTGCTCACATCAAAAGCATAGATCACACTAGGCAATCATTATTTAGCAAAGGCAACATGTGCTACGTTCAAGGAAAGATGATCTGGAGGTCCAGGTGGTACACACTAATCAGCATACAAACATCTGGCTGCAAGACAATCCAATTCTTAGCATTGTTGCTGCATCTCCTGAACATATCCCTGCCTTGAAATTAAAATCCAGCATCTTACCAGCAGTCAGGTTAAAATTATCTCTTGTGTCCACCTAGAAATATTACATGTGGAAGAACATGTAAAAAGCAAGATACAAATACCAAAAAAGAAAACGCACACATAAATAAACGTGAGACCCAGCCACAACACTTTTATTTGGGCTGTTGTTATTGTTGCTCTCACAAAAAAAGAGGTAGCCACACTTGTGCAAGAGACAACTGTTTAAAAAATTATTTGAAATGCAGCACCAACTGCAGTTGTGATTATGTGTTCCAATCCTATTCCATAGTAGTCTCCTTGTACTATTCCAGTAGTGAGATGTCAACTTAATTCTCAAAGTCTGAGATAGACAATTGAGTGCCCTCCGGATAGTCTGAATATAACTCCCATATGGGCCCACAAGGATGGCCAAGGGTCAGGAATTATAGAACTTGTAGTCCAAAACATCTAGAGACCATCAAATTAGCTGTCCTGCCTCCAACTCTTGTATCTTCACATTAATAATAATAATTTCATATTATCAAGTACATTCTGACTTATGGCAACCCTTTCCAGAGTTTTCTAAGGTAGAGAATACACAGAAGTTTACCATTCCTTTCTTCTGGAGGTATCTTGAGACTATCCTGCTGGCCCAAGGCTGCACAGGCTGGCTCCTCAAAGTCCTAGCCTCTGGTTCTGCAGCCAACTACCTAAACCACTGAGCTATCCAGCCATCTTCACATTATTGAATATAACAATGTATTGTTGAACACAAGTACTTGCAAAGAGCTTCTCTTTCTATTTATATATGAATTTTATTACAACATGTGCATTTGTTTTACACCTGCATTAGGAGGTGCAGCGGTGTCCCTTCTATTTACAATTGTTTACTGTGTAAATGATAATCTGATTTAGACTCATTCCATGCACAATATTATGGGAAATTAGTTGGCTGACAAATATGTAATGAAGTAGCTATTGTGAAGGTCAGAACAGAACAGGAAGCCAAAGCCATAATTATCACTGTTAAAGCACTTTGTCCTTGAAATATAGATATCCATAGCTAAAAGAGGTTCAGTTGGACATCTTCACTTCACTTTGGTGAACTGTGGTGTTTTACGAAGTTCTGTCTTAGGCCCAATATTGTTCAAAATCTTTATAAATGACTTAGAGTTGTAGAGCAGAATAGATGCTCATCAGATCTGTGGTGTATAAACCATTAATGAGTAACTTTTGAGCAAGATCTGACCCAGAAGGTTCCTCAGCTACACCAGAAGCTTCTTCTCTCCTGTTAATGCCTATCAGAAACGAAGATAAGAGATCATTTAAGGCTAGGGAAGTTACTGAGAGATAGGATATAATGTCCCAACAAGCACCTTAGATGTGGGCGACTTCTGGCTCTCCGAAATGTTGCTGGATTGCAACTCGCATAATCCCTCCCTGACAGCTATGGTGGTTAGATTGATGGGAGTACAGTAACTGGAGGGGGACAGACAAGAGCACCACCAGTATCAACACCCTCCTTAGATATTTAGATACATGACATTAGTTACTTAAAATCTACTAAGCTAGCTCCAATATGTTTGGTGGTTCTCCTGTTCGTTATAAGGTTGGGAGCCTGAACATCTGCCCCAAAGACCTGCCCTTGCAGCATCGGAACTGGGAACTCCACATAGTAGAGTTTTCAGTGTATGGTGTCAGTTTTCCTATTTTCCCATTATTTTAAAAAAAAAAACATCAAGGGGAAAGAGTGCCCTTGTTATAGAATTGTATTCATGATTTTTTTCAAGACCCTTGCTTATTTTCCCAGATTATGCTAATTGCATCAAGATTTTGTCATGCATTCAGTGAACTGAAGCATAAGTCTGGATTTAACCCATTTGGTTTTAGGTGATATGAAAAAATAATGTAAGGATACAAAGGCAATATAGAAATAGCCTTTAAAAGTACATATGATACTCATGGGATGAAATCCAAGTAAAACAGGCACAATGAATCAAGAGAGATTTGGTGAGTCAAATCCTCTGTAAATTCCATTGATTTGAGGGGCCCGCTCTGGTTGAGACTTAGCAACAGGATTTTAGCCTTCAAAAAGGAGGAACCTGGGAACTACAGACCAGTCAGTTTGACATCAATCCCAGGAAAAATTCTGGAACAAATTATAAAGTCGTCACTATGCAAACACCTAGAAAACAAAGCAGTAATAACTCGAAGCTAACATGGAACAAATCCTGCCAAAGTAATCTGATTTTTTTTAATTGAGTAACTTCTCTGTAGACAGAGGGAAAGCTATATCTTGATTTCATCAAAGCTTTTGACGAAGTGCCCCATGATATCCTGATTAGCAAGCTAACTAGGTATGGGCTGGATAGATCAAGTATCAGCTACAAAATCATACTCAGAGGATGATGATTAATGTCTCTTTCTCATACTGGGAAGAGGTAACAACTGAGATACCCCAGGGGTCATTCTTGGGCCCAGTGCTATTCAATATTGTATCAATGACCTGGATCAGGGATGCAGGGAATGCTAATAAAATTTGCAAATGACAGAAAATTGGGTGGAATAGCTAGCACCCTTGAAGACAGAAACAAAATTCAAATGATCTTGATAGGATGGAGCACTGAGCTGAAAATAACAGAATGGAATTCAACAGGAATAAGTGCAAAGTGCTACACCTAGGAAAAAGAAACCAAACACACAGTTACAAGATGGGGGATACCCGGCTCAGCAATACAAGTGAAAACAATCAAGGAATTGTCACAGATCACAAGCTGAATATGAGCCAAAAGTGTGATGTGGCTACAAAAAAGGCAAATGCTATTTTAGGTTGCATCACTAGAAGAATAGTCTCAAAATTCTGCAGGATACTACTTCCCCTCTATTTGGCACTGGTTAGGCCTCATCTTTAGTAGATTAGGCCTCATATTGAGTACTGTGTCCAGTTCTGGACACCACACTTCAAGAAGGATGCCAACAAGTTGGAACAAGTTCAGAGGAGGGTAAAATGGATGATCAGGGGCCTGGAAACCAAGCCTTATGAAGAATTCCTAAAAGAATTGAGCATATATAGCCTTGAGAAAATAAGACTGATGGAAGATACGATAACACTTTTCAAATATTTGAAAGGTTGTCATACAGTGAAGGGAATTAACCCAAGCCGGAATTAAGATTGCCGGAAGAAAGATCAACAACCTGAGATATGCAGATGATACCACTCTGATGGCAGAAAGTGAGGAGGAATTAAAGAACCTCTTAATGAGGGTGAAAGAGGAGAGTGCAAAAAATGGTCTGAAGCTCAACATCAAAAAAACTAAGATCATGGCCAGTGGTCCCATCACATCCAGGCAAATCAAAGGGGAAGATATGGAGGCAGTGACAGATTTTACTTTCTTGGGCTCCATGATCACTGCAGATGGTGACAGCAGCCATGAAATTAAAAGACGCTTGCTTCTTGGGAGGAAAGCAATGACAAACCTAGACAGCATCTTAAAAAGCAGAGACATCACCTTGCCAACAAAAGTCCGCATAGTCAAAGCTATGGTTTTTCCTGTAGTGATGTATGGAAGCAAGAGCTTGGACCATAAAGAAAGCTGACCACTGAAGAATTGATGCTTTTGAATTGTGGTGCTGGAAGAGGCTCTTGAGAGTCCCCTGGACTGCAAGGAGAACAAACCTACCCATTTTGAAGGAAATCAAACCTGAGCGCTCACTGGAAGGACAGATCCTGAAGCTGAGGCTCCAATACTTTGGTCATCTCATGAGAAGAGCAGACTCCCTGGAAAAGACCTTGATGTTAGGAAAATGTGAAGGCAAGAGGAGAAGGGGACGACAGAGGATGAGATAGTTGGACAGTGTCATCAAAGCTACCAACATGAATTTGACCAAACTCCGGGAGGCAATGGAAGACGGGAGGGCCTGGCATGCTCTGGTCCATGGGGTCAGAAAGAGTCGGACACGACTAAATGACTGAACAACAACAATAGTATCAGAATATTATAATCTTGTTGTAAAAGTGAAGTTGATCTGTAGGGAGTTCTGTATTTAAGGCAGTGATTGCTACACAGGTGAACTGCACTTTATGAAGTTATGGGCTGGCTCTGGCCCATGGGGTCACGAAGAGTTGGACACAACTTAATGACTAAACAACAACATACAGAGAAGGGGCAGGATCTGTTCTCAATCAACCCAGAGTGCAGGACACATAACAATGGCCTCAAGTTACAGAAATACAGATTTCAGTTGAATATCAGGAAAAAAGTTCCTTACTGTTAGAGCAGTACGACTGTGGAACCAATTATCTCGAGAGGTGATGAGTGTTGCAACATTGGAGGAGTTAAAGAGAAATTTAGACAACCACCTGGCATATATCTTTTGATTTGTATTCCTGCACTGAGCAGGACTCTATGGCCTTATAGGCACCTTCCAACTTCGTGATTATATGATTCTAAATCAACTTGAGCAGGTGGAAGCTCTCTCAATCTTAACCATCCTTCTTCAAAAGAAAGCTAGTTTATACAAGTGTATTCATCTTATTGCTCTAATTTCCCATGTTTTCTTGTCAATCCATAGATGAGGAATGTGTGCCCCTTCAGAAATTGTTGAACTGCACATCCCATCATCCTCAGCTACCAGACTCAGTAAGTAAGAGTGTTGCCCATCAATATGTATTAGGAGGGTCAAGGGGTTCCCATCCCTGGCCTAGCCTAACCATTCAGCAGCACGTGAGTCAAGGACCTGTGACAGAACTGAATGAACCACTTTGCAAGCATGAGTTTAAAAAAACAAAACAATACTCATGTACATAAATGTATTCCTGCAAGCACAAAACATAGTAAGGAAAAGGGTGGATCAGAACATTTTCCTCATGCACTGGGATTTGTTTACTTCATTTTAACTTACAAGGGTTTAAATATTATTTTTTTCTATGTAAAGATTTTGAGAAAAAGGCATTCCGTAGCTAAAGTGGTACAATCCATGCTATCATTCTATCTGCTGAATGATTAGACCAGACCTCTGCAATTCCCAGGGTAGCCTTTTTCACCACCATTTTCAGCTGTTGTTGGATTTCCAAGTCTCATCGTCCCTCATAATTGTCTGGGTTGAGTCTGTCCAGTGACACTGGGAGAGCTGGACATTGCCCACCCTTTTTTGTAGTGGATATGAATACTGAACCTGAATCTGAACTCACACTCATATTTAAACAAGAGAGCCGATGCGATGCAAGGATTCATATAAAAAGCAATCCAATGAACTTCAAGTTTAAAATTCTGTTTCAAGGCAGGAAGCTTAGCCAATCATCCTGTTTGTCTGCCTACTTCACAAACCTATGAAGAGGATAAAATGAGTGGCATGAAAGAGAAACATGAATATGCCGAACTCCTTGGATGAATGGAGGCGGTATTAAAATGTAAATTACAACTATAAAAGCAAATGATAAATGAGGAGCAGTTAATAAGTAGAATACTAGCCCAAGTAACCTTGGGTCAGTCATGCTTTGGAAACTGAAGTCTTAGAGGGTTTTAATGAGTCCCAACAGAGCAATATTAATTTACATCTGTCACCTTAAGGAATGGGAAGATACAAATGAAGGAAGTAAATAGTTTGAATTTTGTCTGCTTGAGAAGGCCATCACCAATAGGTTCCTTAAGAAAAACCTTCAGTGGTGCATTGGGGAGAATAAATCCCTCACATACTAAATAATCAAGACAACTATAGATTTCTTATACAAGGAAAGTTCTATATTGCAAAGGTTTAGTGGAATGTCAAGGCCATAGATGTGGTTTTTGTAAGACCCAAGGGCATCTTAAATCACCCCAAAGCAGGAAAGCAAGCATAAATTTTGTGGTTCCACAAAGAAATGTTACAACAAACAGCACTCCTTCACCATCGGAAATGGTATGGACTAAACTAGAACAGGGATAGGGAGATGTTGGACTTCCAAACATTTTAGACTTCGGTTTCTTGAAATCTCTGTGAGTATGGCTGATTGTGAAATACCTTGGGAAGATATAATTCAAAACATTTGGAGGCCTGATCCCCACTACCTGTCTTTTTAGAAGTTAAGGACTGGTAGGTTCAATTTGGGCATAACCCTTCAGTGAAATGGTGTGAACAGCAAACATTATGTAGAGGTAAGTTTCCACAGACAATCAGCTACCATGGAGTGTGCAGAAAAGAGACCAAGTGTGGTGTAGTGCACTGATTCTTAACCTTGTGTTACTCAGTTTTGGACTGCAACTCCCAGAAGCCTTCACCACCAACTGTGCTGGCTGGGGTTTCTGGGAATTGCAGTTCAAAAACAGCCGAGTAACAAAGGTTAAGAACCACTGGTGTAGTGGATAGAGTGATGGACTAGTACTCTGGAGAACAGGGTTTTAGTTCCTACTTGGCCATGGGAACTAACTTGGGAGTGAAACTGGTAAAACCGTAAATTTCTCACTTACCTTGAAAGCTCTATTATAGTTGCTGTAAGTTGGTTCTGACTTGATAGCACAAAACACATCCAGGTTTCTGCAATCAGCTACCCTGGAGAGTGCAGGAAAGAGACCCAAGTGTCCCTAAATAGCCTGCTGAATTTCCAGAAGAGAACTCCACTTACAGCAGCTTGTATCCACATTAAAATCTCACGGTCCAAAAGCATTTTTGCTGCCTCATTTGACCAAGACATTTTTCCTGGCTCAGGCAAAGCACAAAATAGCATCTCCTGTTCCACACAGAGAAGATAAACTGACC
The DNA here is from genome assembly GCF_051106095.1 of Pogona vitticeps. Classification (NCBI taxonomy): domain Eukaryota; kingdom Metazoa; phylum Chordata; class Lepidosauria; order Squamata; family Agamidae; genus Pogona; species Pogona vitticeps. The sequence goes on along the minus strand of NC_135788.1, from coordinate 95,984,663 downwards.
GTCACCTCTTCCCTCAGGGATGATTGGGTAGCAGCTTTCTTCTCAGCTGAGGCTAATAGGTGGGAACAGGGGGTGATTGTCTGGAAGGCCCACCTCTGTTCTCCAACAGGAGCATCCAGAGGGCTAATGCCACTACTCCCCTTCCCATTATGCAGCATCTGCAGCTGTGGCAAATGTCTCATTCTCTCCAATGGGATGGGCTGCACTATTTCCTTGTCCTTCTAGTAATACTGTGATTGTAAGTCTATGTTTTTGCCATCTGGTAATGCTCCATGTATTGGATGGACTATGAAAGCTTATGCCACCATGGCTTCTAAGATATTACAAAATTATTGCAACTTACTAAATATTTAGAAAGACTCCTCACCACTGCCTTAAGGATAGAGAGATCTTGATGACCCTGTGGCATAATAGGAACGTGGGGATGTTGCCAATGCCTTTGGGTCAGATGTAGAGATCTTCGTAACAGCAGCAGCAAGGGAGTGAATTTCATCGAACAGTAACATGAGGGCCACATAATAGGCATCTGAGGATGCAATTTGTGGACCATTACTAGATTGTTACTAGAATTTCCCATGTTATAGGTATTACTCAGGCTGTATTTTAATTAATTGAATTCAGATGCCCTCCACTTTACAGGTTACATTTAGGAAGACATTTAGGGATGAAGGTATGGCCCCCCAAAAGTGTTGGATTGCCAACTCCCTCAGGCCACCAACAAAGCCTAAACTGGCTTAAACTGATGGGTACTGGAATCCAACATCGCCTGAAGACAGACACTAACTTGTTTGCTTGTGAATTTTTACATGTTCTTGTTGCAATGGTAAAAATCCACAAGTGCTACAAAAACTGAGACTACTTTCTGTGGAGAGATTCCTAACTTTCATCTCCACAAAGCTTAAGTGACACTTCAGCCAAATTTTTCTAAGCTGTGAAGTTAAAGGGCTCCTACATGGAATACTGCTTAGTCATTTTAAACACTTATGAAACCCTGCCAAAATAATAGTAATTACTAGCTTGTTGGGAGGTTAATGGAAGAATCCACGGAGCATTATAATATTCTGTGTTGGAATGAAGGAAATTCTCCCTTCTAATTAATTTCTATACAAGCTCAAGAGCCAGCACATGTAGCTGCCATGTGTCAAAAGGTCACAAAGAACTGCATGCAGATTAGCACTCAAATACAAACATCACTGATGCTAATTTTAATTTTTTTAATTTCCAGGTTTCATGTTTACTACTGTGGAACCTTTTGTTGAAAGATAGATACTCTGATGCCTCCCCCACATGTCCATCTGTTCAAGATACCTTAATTTTAAAAAAAGGCTACATTTCTTCATTCTTACAGTAAATGCTGATGCAGCACACCTGTGTGGCGACTTATCCAGGAGCCACTTAAAAGAAATAGGCTTGTCTTTAAAAGATCTGTGAAAATGCATGAATGCTATAAATGAAGCCTAGAACTTCACTTCTTTAGCCTGTTCCTAAGCAGTTTACTTCAAGGCATATGATAGGCTGCGCTTGCATGTGATTGCTTGGAAGGACTGTCTCAGGGCAATATGAACTACATTATTCCTTCAGCATGGTTACATCTATTGTAAGGACTAGAGAACACACCACCAGATGTTGGTAAGCCCCAACTCCTGTCAGCTAGTCCTAGCTAATGGTGTGGTGTGAAGGGAATTGCATTTCATCACAGTCTGCAAGACTGGTTTTCCACTCCTGACTTATATGAAGAGCATCCCTTTTCCATCCCATGTTGTCTGCAGTTAAGAAAATGTTTTTCTATATACCCAATGAATTGGACCACAAAGTGTTTTAAAGCCATTTCCAGCCATGCAGTAGTTTTACTTACTCACAGCCAAGGCACATACCCTTTATGGAAATGTGACACACAGCTGATATTTGCAAGCCTCTAGATGCATTCCATTAATTATAAGACATCCTAGAGTTTTCCTGAGAATTGACTGCTTCTCCTGAAATGCAGAAAGGATTTGGAGGGGTGTGTATGCTTTAGGTACAGGAGCTTGCTGTGGTATTATGCCACTGAGTATGTGCTAAGAACTGCAGCAGCTTGACAAATGCCTTTGTGGAAGAGGAACAGGGTGTTTCCACCCCTCCCCTCGAAGAACAGGAACTGGCTCATATATCTCAGCTCAGGAGAAAGGTGTTTGTTTATAAGTCAGAGACTAGCGTTGTACTCAGCCTCTGCCATTCTAGAAGTCAGGCAGCACAGGATAGCGAGAAAGGAAAAAAAATAGGACACAGATTTTGGTTTCCACTACTAACTCAGTGTACTTTATTCACCTGCAGCCTACAGCTGAACAGCCAACACTGGACAGAGTTCAGTAGCACTGAGGAATGATCAGATCTCCCTCTTCACACACACCCTCCCCAATTCAGGAATGGCTTTCGTTTTGTGGGTGTCTTTCAAAGAAAACCCCACCCCAAAGAAAAAAGGCATTAAGAAAAGGTGGACCCAGGTTTATCAGAAGCCCATCTTTCAGACTCATGTTGGAACCATCCCACTTTACCACCTGGTCTTCTCTGTACACTGGTTCGAGAAATCTGCACTGGGGGCTGCAACTCTGAACCTGGCACTGAAAGGCACGCATCAGATACCCTGTACAAGAAACTGGCATATTTGCTTGCTTGTCCAATGAGGATGGGCAATCAAAGAGGATCCCAGGATGAGCCTGAGAAAGTGCGGAGGCAGAGAAAGGATTTGAGAGAGGCTTTTTTTTAAAAAAAATGCTTCTTGAAAGATATGAGATTTCCTACCTGACAAGGCAAGCTTGAAAGCACCCAACTCTTAAAAAGCCCCTAAGCATCAAAAGCTGCATAGTTAGAAGTAGGCGAATCTCATCCCCTCCTGCCTCCTTTTAAGAATCCTGAAGTTACAAAGCTGCTACCTTTCCCCATCCACTGAGAAATGAGGGAAAAGGATTGTTTTTAAAAGTTATGGAACAATACAGAATTTTAACAGATATACTGTAGACCCTAACACACAGCTGTCCCATCCAACTGCTACTTTTTTTTCCTTTTTGGTAAAAAAAAAAGAGATAAATTTCCGGTTTGCTGGAAAGACCAATAGAAAAAAAGTAGTACTGGTGGGAATGTTTGACACCATTTTATTAATCTTCAACTGCAGTGGAAAAATATAACCTTTTACAAGTGCCATCCTGTGTAAGCTTCAGTATATATATATTTATATAAATTTTCCTTTTTGAAGTGCAGCAAGACTAATACCGTATCAGAATCAAATAAAGAGAACAAATAGGCCAAGCAGTTTCCAAATCATACTTTTATCTTTTTTGCTTTGTTTTGAACATTTGAATTTCAACCTCATTTTGCAATCCAAAATATTTCCTGAAGGTTGTTTCCCCCTAGTTTGGACTTTGTTTCCTTTTAAACTCTTTGGCACAGTTGTGTGTGGTTTGGGCTACTTTGTTCACGCCAAGAGAGGGGGCTTTGTCCCTTTTGGGCTTGTTTTTTGTCGCCAATTTAGAGCAGAGTTGCGTGGGTTTTTCCTCCCCCCAAAGCCTCATATCCCATTTGGAGAATCTGGATACTAATCTCTCTATTAACATGTGAGAGTTTTTCTGGACACCTGCTCCCACCTCCCCCCACCCCCACCCACTGGTTTCTACATTCACAGTTGAACAAAATTCAGGAAGGAAAGGCGCTTTTTAATGAAACAAGATCGTGAAAAAAGTGTCACGACGGGAGCTTTGAACATCCCACCAGCAATTCCCTAAAGAAGCCCTAAGCAAAGCAGCTTCTCTCCCCCCTCCCCCCCCTTGAACTCTCTTACTCCTCTGTCACTTCAAGTAGACTGAACTTGTTAGTTTTATGAAATGCAACTGCTAATCTCTTCAGTATTTCTTTTGGGAAAGATTAACTGTAATGACTTAAAAGTTGAGAATGTAGATACCGCCTCATTCACACACACTCACTCTGGAAAGAAAATCCTTCACCCTTCCCGTTTCTCTCGTGCACTGACAGCGTTGTGCGGCCAAAAGCTCCCCTCCCCAGAAAGGTGACTGAGGTGGGCTGAGGATTCCACCTCTTCTTTCCCTCCAGCAACGAAAGCCAGACCTTATTATATGAGCACTCAGAACTGAACCTGAAACTAGCTTTCCTTTCTCCCAGACTAATTCATCTCCCTCTTCACTGGCCAAAAGACACAGAAGTAAGTCCTTGTCTCTTGTCTGAAGAGACTGCATTGGTACGGAAATCAATCATTTTCCACTTCCTGGAGGCAAGCGATGACAAGTTTTGTTGCTACGCAAGTCAGTGATTAACTCCATTAACAGCGCTGCTGCCATTTGCCGCGGCTGGATTTTCACCGTGGTGTGTTTTAAGCCTCTCACTCACTCATCCTCTCATTCCCAAACACTCAGCATCCGTGCACACTCCTCACTTCCGGGTTGGGTTTTTTTCCTCAATTGATTGGAAATTTCCAGTGGGGGTCTCAGGTGTCGTCCCAATGGTAACAGATCTGCGAAGAAAAGGAAAATAGTAAGAGGACACCACCCAAAAAAAGCAGGAGGGAAGATTTTGCAGGCTTTTTAACAACAAATACAAGAACATTTCATTGCTACAGTAGTTTGCAAAGCTCTTCATCACCAAGGAACCTTTTTCTGCTCAGATTTGCCTCTCTCATCACATTCCACAGAATTCTAAAGAACTGCCTAGGGTTCCAGCAGTTTGTTGCCAATCCACTGAGCATATGTCTCCTGCAATTATTGGGAACACTTTGTAAGTGCACCACTTGATAAAGAAAAGCAGCTTTTCTATCAAATGTATGCACTATTGCTCTTTTTCATGCTGAGGAACTTCCAAGCAAGCTCTGAAGATATATAGAGTTCCCAACACACACTCTTTTGAAGATGCTCAGTTCACAAATGGCAACATTTAAACTTAAGAACATGTTCACACATTATACTGTACTGCAGTACACAAACTTCCAGTAAGCTGCAACAACTGTAGAATTCTGGGCAGAATCAAAATACAATTTAAATGGGCTTCGCACTGATGTCCGGTCAACTCATATGGGAAGGGAATACTGGCTTGAAAAGGCTTTCTGGTCTGATCTAGCATGGCATTTCTTAAAGCCAGCAAATAATGAAAAAAACGAGAAGATAATTGTTATTTGGAGCAGGATGGCATCAGAGACAAAGCTTACATGGTGGTATCATAAGACCACCAATCTAAACTATTCAATAGCTAAAATGAAATCTTCACTGAAATCAGAAAAGGTCCGAGACCGGCATTCTGATTTTGTAATGCAAGCTGCATAGGAACTAAATTATTCTGAGGCAAATTAAAGAGGCAAATCTGCTTACCAAGCTTGATTCTTCAGTTTTCTAAGCTCTTTAGTGGCCCAGGTAGCAAGAGTTTTTGTTTTGTTCGTCTTTGACCTCCTTCCTTCAGTTAGCAATTCATGTATCATAGGTCTAGCTTCTACCAATTTGAGGACATCTTTCCCAAACGCTGTGCACAAATCCCTGTGAGAATCAAGAGTACCAAGAGAAATCACTAAGTTTCCCAGCTCAGTAAAGCTTCTCCAATCACCAGCCTTAAGGAACTACTGCAGAAATATTGTGGAAAGACATAGATTATATTGATCCTCCTCTAGTGGTGTGAGTTTTGCAATTCTTTTTGAATTTCAAAGCAAACGGTGCTAGTTTTTACTTAATTCCTTTAGAACAGTGATGGTGAACCTATGGCATGTGTGCCACAGCTGGCACCCACAGCCCTCTCTGTGGGCACGCGAGCCACAAATCACCATCAAGAAAGACTTACCCATCCTCCGACCCTGGATTTTGGCACTCCCCTCGGCTGGTGCAGTAGTCCAGCAGAGGGGTGCAATGGTGGCCAGTACCAGTCTAGCCCAACAAGGGATTGGTAAGTATTTCTCTTTTAATATTGCCCCTATAAAAGGAAATAAGCATTTAACCCTTGCAGGGCAGGGGCAATAGATTTTCTAAACTAAAACTTCAGTATTCAGGTTTAACTGCAGTGTTGGCACTTTGAAATAAATAAGGAGCTTCTTTCTACAGCTTTCTCTGGAAAGAGGGTCCATTGGAGATTACCTCCAAGCAAGGACATTTCTACTCAAGTTACTCAAGACTATGGAATTAACATCATGTGCATACTCAAAGAAACAAAAAGCTCTTTTCAACATTCATTGAGAGAGTTAGGATGCTGGTGGTGGTTTATTTCAATTGCTTTTTAAAAACATTTCAGTGCAGTTTGACTGTTGGTTTATTACTATTATTTAGTTATTGTTTGGTGCTTGGTGGTTGTACAGCGTTCACCTGTCTCATACCTGAGCCTCAAAGTGGCAATTTAAAGCTACCTCCTATCAGAGCACATAGAGGTGCATCATTTACCCTATCAGCCCAGCTGCACAGGCTACGACACCATCAGTATGATCTTCATCCGCAGCAATATGGTCAATGAAAGACAAGATGAATTCTACTCTGGGCTGCACCAGCATTACATCCGCTGAAAGGGAAGCAAGATTCAATTTTAAAGGCTGTTTACCTAGCTATTTCCTGCTTGGTGATATTTAAAAACCCAGCTACTATTTATATTCTAGATAAACATGTTTCTCTTTGCATTGTTCAGAATAGGCCTACAAAACTGCTGTCCTCCCCCCCCCCCCCAGTCACCATGCCATTGATTCCACATCTCCTCTGTGGCTGCTGACTTCCTAAAACTTGTGCTTTTAAAATAATGCATCATGTTAGATTACCCTTACATGCACAAACACACAACCAGCTGGCCTCCCAAGATAAACATTTAATAGCTTTTTAAAAGAAACACATGTGCATAAATATAATGCAGACGTAGCAGCTTGTGATCCTAAGCGAAGACTGTCTTCCCACTTCTTCACTGTAGGAGCCTTTGTTTTAAGAAATGCACAAGGCTATACAATAACTCTTGGAAGCAATCTTTTAAAAAGATGGTAGGAAAGTGGCCCAGAGGCCATCTAGTGGCTCCTGACCAGATATTTAAAAGTAGGTCACTTAACGATAGGTCCACCTCAAGGCAAAAAACAAGCAGTAATTAAGAAAAATCCACTATGCACTCGGTATAAAGGCAAAAACATTTAGAGACCTGAACCAAGGATCTTCACCCTCCTCCCCTTAACCAAGAACAGCATCAAATGTTGCAAGAAATTAGAGGCCTTCCTCAGAATGTCATGCAATCTTGTATATGTATGTGTATACATATATATGTGTGTACTCACGATGCACATTCTCTTGATCGCCTTTCAGTCCTTGGATGATGCCTGTATATGCTTCCAAACAGCCCTCTCGCAGTTCATTCAGGTAGTCTACCATGTCATAATCAGACTACGGCAAAACATAAGCAAGAGTCAATCTGGTAGTGAGAAACTTTGAAGGGGTCACTCAGGGAGAGCTGTCTTAGGCTATAGTTTCTGGGACCCCAGTAGGGAAGTGGATAGGATGGCAGGTGCAAGCAAGGAAGCTGGCTGATGAAGACCACCAGTGAGGGGAAGAGGGCAAAGCAGAGGCTGGCATAAAGAAGGAAGATTGGGAGGATGTGGAGGCTTCCTTCAGGGAAATGGAGGGGGAGATGGAGACATGGGAAGAGGCTGGTGCGGCTTGGGACTGCCAGTTCTGTGCCTCAGCTGGTGTGGAGAGTGACTGGGAAGAGGAGTCCCCAGGGAATTTCCCTTCACCCCACCTGTTGGATAGAGGAAGGGGCCACAGACAAGGGATCCTGGGGCCAAGACTCCAAGAGCCTATTGCACCTTTGACACAACCTTGGTGCCTGCATCAACCAACAGGAGCAGCATCACCTACTCTGACCAAGCTGTAGTATTGGCAATGAAAACAGCACAAGTGACAGAGGAAGCTCCAGGAGGTGCGGGCATCAGTATCCCCTACCCAGCTCTATCACAGCTGTTCTTGAAAAGTCTCCAGTGAAGCCTGAGACTCATTCTCCCCTTCCGCTTTCAAAGACCAGGACTCTCGGGGTGCCCTGTAGCTTTAACAGGGGACTCTCTTGAAAGGACATTTCCTGGAAGGTTATTGCAGGGAACCTAACCCTTCAGAAAGCTCCCGGAAGGAATTCCGGTTGTTCCAAAAGTTTGCTCTTGGTTGTTTGACAAATGGGGCCCATGGAATTACTGCCAGAAGACTTGGCTACTGCCAGCATCCACACATCTGTGCAACTACCCAGGTTTCCGAGTCTTACCTTATCAACTTGGGCTTGAGATGCTTGCTGAAGGGTATTGAGTACAACTTCTAAATATTTCTTAAACTCTCCTCCAATAGCAAGAGCAATGTCTCCAAACACAGAGAGAATCTGGGGTTTTACAGATCGATGCACATTTTCATTCTGTGAACACAGGTGATTGATTTTATTCAAACAGGACGTTTATCCCTTAGCAATCACACTATAAGACTGTCAAACATTTTGCTGTTATACTGTGGGGCTATCTTAATGAGCTTCCTAACTGAACCCAAGTAGCTCCAGTGCAAAACCAACACTATCCACTCACATCACACTGCAAGTACCTTTGCTGTTTGCCATTCCATATACTGATCCTAACAACGGGACACATTTTATTCTTGTTTCCTTCTCTTTGTCTGCTCAGTTTTGGCAAACTAAGAGTAATCTTCTCAAGGACTGCAGTACTATTCATCACAAGGGAACAAGCTGACATTTCCCCCAACAGTTGTTACATTTGACCTACATTAAATCTATCAGCTTACTGCCAATGAAATTTACTTAAGAGTGAGGGGAGGAGAAAAAGAAGAGCAAAATGCTATGTGTACAGTGACATCATTCTAAGGAAACTCACATAACACTAAGACATTACTGCTTTAATTAAGTGTGCTTCTTGCTTATACTTCTTGCCTGCTGGTACCTTGCCAATACACCAGTTATTATAGATAGTAGATGTTTTCCCCATGGGTTTTCCACCATGAGGGAGCCTCCAAGTTTCACACAGAACATTTCTTCTCTAATTTCCAGCTCTTTTCTCAATCTGCTCTCCTTTTTGAACAGTTCACTCACCCCTAAGTTTTCTAAGAGCAGCTGCATAACCTCATCACAGAAAGGCAGAATGTTGGATTGCAGAGCTCGGCACAAGTCACCCACTAGACCCACTGCAGCCAAACAGACCTGTGAGGAGAAATGCATCAAGTTATAACACCCACCCAAGGCATGAGTCACTTTTCGCCCCCTGCAGCAATGATCATTACATTCGTGTCCCATTAAAACGCTAAATAAAGCCAGCAATGGTTCGATGGTGACGTGCTTGAGAAGAGTCATAGCTTCTGTTAACCACTTAGTAGATATTAACATGTAGCAAGAAAAGGAGACAAAACATTTTTGGGGGGGAACAAAAAATACCTAGGAATCAACTTGCTAACAATTTAGTAGAAACACAACACTTTCACAATGGAGCTGGATTTGGTGATATGCCAACTTCTGAGCTAAATTCCAAAGAGAAGGCAACTATTTCCACAAGGAAATAGCCACCCCATATCAATACCTCATTTCTCAATCCTCCATAAATTCTGGCTAAGGTCCTGTTGTTAAATGTAGTGAGTTCCATTAATTTGGAGCAGGACAACACCAGAAGCAAAGTTTCAGTGGGGAAATGACAAAAGTGCTGAATTGCAACATCTGTCAATCCCATCTACTAGAGCCAATGGTGATAAATGCTGAGACGTATAGTCTGGCTACATTTGAAGAGTGGTATTTTGTATACCCTTTTTTTAGAACAATGCTTTGTCCACTAGTTTTCAAACAGTCATACATGTACAGTGGTGCCTCGCTTAGCGATTGCTTCGTTTAACGATGTATTCGCTTAACGATGGGTTTTTAAAAAGAATTTTCCGCATCGTTTAACAATGTTTCCTATGGGTGATTAGCGATTTTGGGACCATGCTTCGCATAGCGAATGTATTTTGGGTCCCCTGTTTCGCTTAACAATGTCCGTTTTTGCAATTTTAAAAGTGTCTTAAAATGTTCAAAAACTGTTTTAAATGCTTGGAATCGTTAGTGCACTTCTAAAACGTGTGCAAACTTAATTTGGCTTTGTTCTGACTCTTCGTTAATTTTTGGTGAATTTTCCCCCCCATTGAAATGCATTGAACCCAAGTTTGACAGCTGTCAAACGGGCACTTCAATGCATTCTAATGGGGGAGAAATAAATTCACCAAAAATTAACGAAGACTCAGAAACTGTTTTAAATGTTTGGATGTGTTAGAGCACCTTGTAAAACGTGTGCAAACTTAATCTGGCTTTGTTCTGAGTCTTCGTTAATTTTTGGTGAATTTCTTTCTCCCCCATTGGAATGCACTGAAGTGCCCGTTTGACAGCTGTCAAACTTAGGTTCAATGCATTTCAATGGGGGGAAAAATTCACCAAAAATTAACGAAGACTGAGAAAAAAACTAAATTAAGTTTGCACACGTTTTAGAAGGTGCACTAACGATTCCAAGCATTTAAAACAGTTTTTGAACATTTTAAGACACTTTAAAAATAGCGAAAATGGACATCGCAAAACCATTGAAATGCATTGAATAGGCTTCAATGCATTCCAATGGAAACATTGTATCGCTTAGAGATGTTTCCTATGGCGATTTTCGCTTAAGGACAGCAATCCGTTCCTATTGGAATGGATTATCCGGTTTTCAATGCATCTCTATGGGAAAACGTGTTTCGCTTAGCGATGTTTTCCCATAGCGATGTTTTTATGGAACCAATCAAAATCGTTAAGCGAGGCACCACTGTATTCTTCCTGAATTCCCCATGGCCTCTTGCAAGTATGACACACTGCTTCCTGTCAACCTGCCTTGCATTATTCACCTGACTTTTCAGTATGATAGTAGTAATTTTTGACACTAAGAGCTTTTCCTAATCCCCTGTTCTTCCTGATCACAACTCAAAAAGCAAATTATAAATATAACAGAATGCATAAAACATACCAAACTCTGGACTGGATAATGATTATATTAGATCACTCACAATTTTAAAAATTCAAGTGTTTTTAGTTTTCCAGAACTCCTTTTCATGCTTGGTTGTTGGTTGGTGTGTGCTGTTAAGTTGGAACTGACTTATAATGACCCCAGTATTTATTTATTTAACTTATATGCTACCCACTCTACCCAAAGGTCTCTGGGCGGCTTACAATTAAAATACAATAAAAAGATAAAACAATTAAAATAGATACTCTAAAAATTGTCATCAGGACCCATAGTTGATATTATTTCAATTAAAAGCCTTCTGGAACAGAGCTTTCAAGATTAAGTAAGATATTTAAGGAATGGCTTCAGCAGCGAGATAGGGGTGCCAGCCTTTTCTACATGACCGGCCCGTTCTGCTCGGCAGGAAGCAGCGGTGCTCCGGCCCGCCCCTTGTCTACACAGAGCTCACACATGCGCACTAGTGCCGGTCACAGGGAGATGCAAGGGCGGGCCGGAGGCGCTGCGGCCGTGCTGCGGCTGTACAATGGTGACAATGAATAGCACTTTTTATTTGGTGTGTGGAAGGTGTGCGGAAGAGGGGGTAGTCTTATACGGCGAGTATATAACAAACTCTATATTTTGAGTGGAAATGTTGGGGGGTCGTCTTATACACCCAGTTGTCTTATATGCCGGCAAATACGGTAAAAACTTCAGAAAGTTAGGCCAGGTGTAACTGTTATAAAGAAGGTGGATCTGATATAAATCAGATTGATTTAAATCATGATTTTAATAAACAAATCAATTTTGATTATTCAAATATAAAAATAGATTTTTAATATAAAATTTGATTTAAATCAATTTGATATTTAAAAAATCATAATTGTTTTTTATCAACCCTGGTTATAAATAATGGGGGGAAAGTGGTTGCAAGGGAAAATGGAGATTTTTGCATTAGTGAAAAACTGAGGTACCCATTTAAACTCTCCCTTCTCTGTAGTCGAACACATGGCTCAGAACCCTACAGATCAGTACATTGTTTGAAAAGGGTACACAGGCTTATAGCAGAAAAACTTGTAGCTATAAAGTAGTCTTTGTATGAGTAGAACAGGAGATCAAATTTAAGCATCATAGATGGGTTAAAAAGTTAATTAAATCACTATGTAATCACACATACTGATTGGAGAAAATGGCATTCCCACAGAAATGTTTTCTGTGAAAAATATCTTCCTCTGACAGTAGAACCAGTCCCTGCAAAGTGACTATTTCCTACAACAAATTTAAAAAGTAACTATATAATCCATGAATAGAAATACAATTTTTGGTTGGGTTATACCATATGTACTTTTCCTATTGCCTTAATCCAAGCACAATGGCCTGTTTTTCTAGATTTCTTATTTCTTTGCCTATTCTCCAAATTTTACACCATCAAAGTCTGAAGAAAAGTTCTAAAGAATTTGAAAGCTCACCACCTTGTTTGTATTTTTTTTGAATCCAATAAATATACTAGCTAACCCAGAATTTTGTTTCTTTCTACAGAAGATGAAGCTATTTTTTCTGTACAATGTAAGTATATTTCTCAGAAAAAGACTCACTTGGGATTTTCAGTTTGATTGGCCGAGTACAAGATACAAAGTTGTGAAACACTATCCTAGATTAATCAATGGAATCCAGATTATAAAACAGCTGTACAGAAATACAAACTGAAGGCAGTAATATCAAATCCAAACAATTTATCAGAATTAAAAGATGGCCTTACCTGGTACTCAGCATAGTTCTTCAATCCAATGCTCAGGAAAGGTTTGAAGGCATCCATGTATTTAAGAAACTCTCCCCCTAACACTGTGCAGAATAGAAAGGGAGAGGAACGGGCATGGTTTTATATACTTTAAATAAATACATTTAAAATACCAGGTTTTCATGTTTGTAACTTGGGTAACTAAATTAAAGCAATTAAGATATCTTACAATACCAAGTTAAGGATGTTCACATGGCATACCGTATTTTACAAAACCTGGCATATCATGCTGACCTAAAAGAACCTGGTGAGGTCAACCATGCTCCCCCTGCCCATTTTACATCATGCCAAGAGCAAGAAGTGACTTTTCTAAGGTCATGTTGATGCATCCTGTAGATAACATACTGTCAAAGATCCCCAACTTCCTTAAAAAACTGGGAGCACCCCACAGACTCATATGGTTCTCTTTCTCCCCACTAACACAATGGCTCCCAAACTTTGGGTCCAGATGTCCTTTGACTACAAATTCCATTAACTCTAGCCAGGCCATCCAATGGTCAGCATTTCCAGAAGTTGTAGTCTAAGAATCTGGAGTCTCATGTTTGGGAACCACTGCTTTTCTTTTCAAAACTAGTAATATTTAATGTTACATCGGAATAGCATTTTTACTGACCATAACTTTCATTAGATCACAATAAACAGTTCTTTTTTCAAACACGGCTGCAGGATGGTTTGGCACTTACTAGCAGTAAAAGGACAGGCTACTTACCTGTGACTGTAGTTCTTTGAATAGTCATCTCTGAATTCACACTAATTGGTTTGTTCTGTCTGTCCAGATACCCTCAGAATCTTCCAGAATCTAGAAAAAAGTTGCTAGCACATGCTCCTCCATGGTTAATAGTCAGTTCCTATATCCACTGCTGAATCAAATGCAAATGTGTGGCAGAGACAAGGTTGTGTGAATTCACTGTTGACCACTTGAAGTACTACAGTTACAGGTTAAGTAACCTATCTTTCCTCGTGGTCTCTTGAGATTCACACCAATGGGTGATTGACAACTGGCAGAAACAAGGTAATGACATTTACAAACCAGCTGGATATTCATTGAGAAGAAAAATTATTTCCCAGCTAATTTACTTGGTAGCAGAGGAATAATCTATTAGTTTTCCCAAAAGATTTTGTCCTTGACACATAGAAAGCTAGTGTCCTGCAAGTATTTAATATGTGTAATGTTTTCTCCAAGTCTCTAGTATAGACAGGAAACAAGGTTGGCAACATTAGAAATTGGTTGATGTGGAGATCTGTCACAATTTTTGAAAGACACATCTGCTGTAAGATTCACCTTATCTCTAAAGAATTGAAGAAAGAGGAAATCACAATGCAATACACAATGCAAAACACCAATAATACCACCTTGTGTATGTTAGCAGTTCAAATGGATGCTTTATCATCTGATGGAGAGGCAAAGACCACTGAGATAAAGGCATTTTACTATCCGGATGGAAGTTTTGTATGACTTTGGGAATCTCTTCATGGTTTTTTTTTAAAAATGTGATTCCAGTGAACCTAGCTTTTTGGTTTGGTGTAATGTCGGAGAGGTGGATCTTCAAGGAGGATTATAACAGTCTGCTTTCTTTCAAGTGCAAGGGAAGCATAGGACCACATGTAACAATGGGGGATGATAGTCTTCCTCGAGCAAATTAGCAAATGTGACAAACTTGTTCCACTTCTATTTATAGGCTTTTCTTGTGAAGGGCTTCTTGGCTTCAACTAGGATCCTCCATGCTGTGAGTTTGTTTTTTGAGGTGGGGTGGTGAATTGTTGCGCTGTGCTATTAGATCTGGCTTCACAGGCAGGCGGTAGATGTTATTCGCCATGTGAAGGAGAGCTGTGAATCATGGTTCACGAGGCCACCAGAGTGTTACAATTATTGTATTCATCTTTTTCTGACGTAGCTTCAAAGCTATTCTGTTTAGTATTGGAAAGGGAGGGAAGAGGGAGATTACTCTTATTTCATCGAGACTCTCAGAGACTATTCTGTGGGAAGTCTAGGAATAGAATTTAACATGTGTTGTTCTTTTTTTGCAAACTGGTCTATATGTGGTGAGCCCCAGGAGTTGTGTGTCTTGGAATATCAGAAGGGATTGCTCCTATTAGAGATCGGCATAGGTGGACATTCCACTGCCACGGGCTCTGCGCTCCCGTCCTATCGCTCCGGAACTCATAGTTGACTAGCCAGTCCTGGCAGGAGGCGGGACAATGAGCCTCCCTGCCAGGTTGAAGAGTGGTTAGTTGACTGTGAACTCTGGATAGGAAGGGGGTGTGGAGCCTGCAGCAGCAGTGGAAGGTGAGTGGACAGTCCAGCCCCAGGGGGCCAGATCCTCATTAATTCTACCTTTGCGGGGGTATTTGTATTCGTATACAAATACCCCATCTCTAGTTCCTACTCAGGCATTTGTGTGCTGTGCCAGCTCAGTGGGTCTATTATCTGGTTATCCTTTCCAGCAACAGGGGTCAAAATTGGGTAGTTGAATACATCATTCTCACAGTAGGATAGAGAGGTACAGAAAAGCCAAGAAATGTGTGCCTCCTTGCTTCTTCATTTAAAACGTTCAGAGTTGTCTCTGGCTAATCTGTACCACCTTTCCCCAAAGAAATGGCTCAAAGGTTTTGAAGGCTTTTATGGCTGCTATCATTTCTAACATGTTTATCTCTTATGTGTGTCCACAAAGTATGTATTTGTCTTCAAAATGTGCACCTCATCCCGACAAGCATGCATCTGTTATAGAGACTGAAGGCTACATTGATTTAAAGGGTATCCACATCTATTGATTTTGTATGCTGGACCACCAGGGAAGTTGTCCTGCTAATTTTGGAGTTACCTGGAGTTTTAGTTGCTGTCTTTGTCACTATGGAATGTTGACAGGAACCATACTTGTAGGGACCTCATTTTTAGCTTTGATGGTGGTTGAGAGTTGAGGCCATGTCGCTGAGTAACTTTTGAGCTGTGGGTGCTATCACTAGGACCTTTATGCAGTTTTTTGACAAGCTGAGTGATTTTCAGAATCTTTTCATGTGGTAAATAGGGCCTCACTGTTCTTGAGTTTAAAACAGCACTTATATACCAGGCCACACATGTAGGTTTCAAATGTGACTTGTTAAGGTTTACCCTCAGGCCAAGATCTGACAGAACTCTTACTGTGAAGTTTGCAAGCATTTCTGCTGTTGCCTTTGAATCTGTGACTACCAGCCAATTATCAATGTATCAATTGGAAGATGCTGATATCAGTCTGAGGCATGCAGCTACAGACGCAACACATCTGAATCTTTTCCTGCAGAATGTGAGGTATCTTGAAGTGTCCTGTTTAAGTGAGAATATAAAACTCTGTTGCGTAGGCATAGGTCACAATGCATAATACTCAACTGTCATTTGTAATAGTGCGAGATATATGGCACTAGGGTGTTTGATGGTTAGTACTGGGAAGTCTGTGTGATGGTCCAGATCTTGGCTGGGAGGAAAGTGCTGTTTGATTTTAATTTCAAATTTTTTGGATGTGCTTGAAGACCAGAGTTTTGTTGGTTTCGTCAACTGTTTGTAGGGCTGAGCTGTGAAGGAGCTTACTGGTAGTACCATCTCTAGAAAGGTCGGTATTGTTTATGTTGTTCATAATATGGCTGAGGCACAAAGAAACCCATTTGCATATTTCTCTTTTTGAATAGTTTATCCATGACATCATCTGTTTTATCATTAAACAAGCCATCATACAGCACATCCTCAATTTGTGCCTTTGAATCATCAGTTAATCTAGAAGATCTTAGCTAAGCATAACATCATAGTGTTACCACTGCTAACAAGTTTCTTTTGCTGCACAATCTGTAGAGCGACAATCTGAATACATCTGACAAGTAGCAGTTTCTTGCTGGAAGGATTTTTCAATGCTCTTTATCTTCTCCCTGAGAAAAAAGATGATACGTTGTCATGGCTGCCTGATAATTTGCAACCTGGATTCCTAAGGAAGATGTTGAGTATATTCTGTGGCCGGTGGCATCCATTTTCCTGCCTTCTTTCGTTATGTATGTCATTATATTTTGTCCCTTAGATCTTGTTTGGGATGCTTTGACAACAATTGAATTGGGTTGTGGACAACATACCCTCTAATTTTCAGCCCCTGCTGTGCAGGGGTGTGTGGAGTCCACATATGCTGGGTTCCACTGCGACCAGAACCTAACATGATTGCTGTGCGGAGCAGGAAGACAGCTGTGTGCAGGGAGGCTTTACGGAAACATTGGTTGTGAATGTCTGAATAGACAACCCACTTCTTTATCGGAAGCCGGTTTTGTATTTTGTTTAATTTTTCAACCCTTCTTAATGTCTAGGAGAAAACTGATCGTTTTTCTCATAATTCTTTCACCCATTCTATTAATGATGGCAGAATGGCTATATGGACTGGGGTGGCGACGCTCTTTTGAACCTTTGCGTAGGCAGGATAGGAAGTAGGAAGAGGAGATCTCTGGACTTCCATTTGCAGGGACCCTGCCATCCTAATCAGGTCTGTGAAGGACCTGATGTCATCTGATGGCGAGGGAAGGTTGTTATCAGCAACACTTGAGTCCTGAGATGGTTCCATAAATGATGGTGATTCTGGGGAGGAAATACTGTCAATCTCAATATTTGAAGATTTTCATTCCTGGTTTGTTTCTTTTCTTTCCTAGGTTTAGAGAATGGAGGATAGGTAAGTAGGTATACTTTAGTGTTGACTGTCTTTCCAGATTTGCTTGTCTTTTTCTGTTGTGTCTTCTCCTTTGGCTCTGCACGTTGAGATTGTGACTTCGGTTTTGAGAGGGAATCCTATGAATGATTATTTTCTTTGTGGGATCCAGTTCTTTTTGATGTCAAAGATGCCAAGCTGGGATCTGGTGAGTGACGTTTATGTGATTTAGTTCTTAGGGCAATCAAAACTGTCTTGACATTAAGAGTATTTCTGGGCCATGCGTTGTGTGCTAGAGGCCCCAACGTTATGAGTTTCTGGTTCTTCTCAATTTTGATTTTGAGAGTTTTAAGGTTTTTGGGATTTGGGACTTTGACTTGGTTTTGTCCATCTGGTCAGCCTGTTTGTTCAGAGATTTCCTGAAAACAATAGTTAGATATCCTCCAATTCTGAGGATAGTGATCGAGACTGGGTTAAAGCACCAATGTTTTTCAGAATGTGGAGTGGAGGAGCAAGAGCTAAGTGCTAGGGGTGGGGTTAACAACTCTTTTCTGGAAAATTCAAGGGATATCTGTGCAGGTGCAGAACAAATCCATTAATGTGACTCACAGAGACCATGAAGAAAAAATACCAATACAAAGGCAAACATTAACTGGTTAGTTTTAAAATTGATGGAAGTGATGTATATGTGGAGAAAGAGGTCTATGAGAGTATCCAAACTGTCCATTGTATCTGCGTGCTCTATCATCAGAAGTGGTTCACATTTTCAATTTATTTTTACAAATTCTTCAATTAAATTTTCAGACACCACCTCTGAAAACAAGTCTGTCAAAAGAAATTTCCAACTGTGCTATGACAGTGCATATCTACCAAAGTGTTTCGGCCTAAACTTGAGAGGTCAATTTCGTAGCTGATTTCCCAGCTAAAGTATGGCTCTTCTGAGTTCTGGGCAAAGTGTTCTAACATTCCACATGTAACAAATGCAGCACCAGGAAGGTAAATAGTCAGAAATCAGTGCTGCAGCTGGAAGTTTCAGAAGTACGCTGGGCACACAAAACAATCATGGCAAAGAGAAGACTGTCAACTTTGCCTTCTCTATCATACACTAGCTTTCTTTCAGATCAAAATGGAGTTTTGTGTTCTTTTGGGGGCTGGGGGCATACCAATTTCCTATCTCCTGCCTTAAGTGGCATAGCCCAGGAAAGTTTTAAGCTGAATCTGTCCTTCTGTCAAATACAAAGCCTAGTTTTTGGATATACTAGCTTCTGCACTGAAATATGTTTTATCTGGTGTGTGCCACTTCTCTGTCAATGACTTTTCATAGTTTTAAAATTGATGGAATGAAAATTATGTACTTTATCTGTATATTTTTAAAGTACTATTTAGCAAAGAGCCAAGATGTAAGTTTAGTACATACATAATAAAATAAATAAATCCATGAACTCACTTTACCTACATACAATGTGTAAGACAAATATGCATGCATGCATAACATTAAAAAAAATCTCCAGGAATTGAGAAGCAGGAATGGAGATGAAGTAAAGATCTGCCTAACTCTTTCTCTTCCTATACTTTTACCACTTCTAATGACCCCCCCCCCCACAATACCCTTCGTTCTAGATGAGCACAGGAGGGCATGGCCAGGGCTACTGCCAGAAGTTTCTCCACTCTGGAGTATTTGGGATCTTTTCTGCACATGTAAAAGCCCAGTGGTGTGAGTCACAAAGACGACAAAGAACATCTTCCTCCCACATAACTTTCCTGTTTAAGTTCTTGTTTCCCAAACCTGCTTTCTAAAAATGTAAGAACATCTGTCCCAAACATATCAGCTCCTAAAATAATGCCTGAAATCCTGTTTGTGTAGGTTCTGTAGCACTAGATTGATGATGTCATCAGATGGAGCATTTTTGAAAATTAAACATTTCCTGTCCTGTTTCAAGGCCCCTACAGCAATTTTTCTGGAGGAGTGTTATTGGCAATTCTTGATAATGAAAGATTTTTCCTCCCATCAATAGGCCCTCAAAGATTCCTGATGATGAAAATGATTACTATGGGTCTATAGGAGCTCTGTGACAGGAGAGGGCATGTTTAATTTTAAAAAACATCTGGCTGATGACTTCATCTGGTTTACGCCACAAAACCTCCATGAATAGGATTCTGTGTCTAATGGTACTGGCTAAAATTAACTTGTTTAAAGAAGAAGTAACCAACTTGAGGCCTGCAGGTCCCTCCTTCCCTCATTTCTGCAGACCCCGACATCCAGTCCTGGCTTCTGGGGAAAAATCATTCAAAAAGAAGAGGTGTGACTCCTCGAAGATGCCAAATGCTTTAAAAGTGTGGCCAGAGATGAAACCCAGCAGTTCCAACCATTTGGAAAGGGCACAATTAACAGCACCCATACATTTTGGCTGGCTACCAAAGCATCCAATTGGAGAGTCATGGAATCCAGCCATTTATTATGTGATGCTATATATTATAATCAGCAGAGTAATCTAGATTGCTTAACAATGCAGAGATGGAGTATTCATATATGAAAAGCCCTGCACAAGTGGACATAACGAGGGTCCGGTCCCCTGGGGCCAGACTGTTGATTCACCCATCTACTGTTGCAGCTGGTTCTGAGCTCCTTTCCAATCACTCCAGAGCTCGCTGTTGACTAGCCACTCGTCAGCCTGGCAGGGAAGCTCATCTTCCCTCCTTCTGCCAGGAGTGGCTAGTTGGCCACGAACTCTGGAGCGATTGGAAGGGAGTGCGTAGCCAGTGGCAACAGTGGAAGAGTGAGTGAACAGTGAACAGAGTGAACCCTTGTTATATCCACCTCATCTCTGATGTAAAGCTTTGCTGAAGAATAAGAGGAACCAATCCCATTTCTGTTGCCTCTTACAGAGACACCTCCCAATGCTATGGCTTTTCAGATTCATTCAACAGTATATCCTCTTTCTATACAAATATTGCTTTTCAGCAAGAATGCAGAACCATTGGCCTGTAGATGCTTTGTATTCCAACCCAGTCACCCCATCAGGGACTGTGGGGATTATAATCCAAAACAAATGTAAGACATTTACACCTGGATCTTAATCAAGATGATATTTCCTTCCTGCCTATTTCAAACTATTTATTATTCTTTAATGAACAAATAGCAATCCAATCAATTAAAATGCAGCCAAATTTTCTGATAGTCAAACAGTTTTTTCTCCACAGCTATAACCTAATCACTTCTCACTCCGATAGTCTCCACTGATTTATATTTTTCTATACTAAATATAGATACCGAAATGGCACCATTATATTTGCAGCTGAATAGAAGAGAGACTGTGGAACATCTAACAATCCTCAAGTTTACATAGTGCTTCAGAACCATTCCCTCTTTGGCCACTTCTGTACAGAGTAAAACGCTGACCTTCCACCAGGGTGCTGACAGCCATGAGGGCATCCTCTTGGACACCTCCCGATCCTGCTGTACTTTGGAACATCCTCAGAAGAGATGCCATCACCACATCCGAAATCTGGAGAGCATCCTGATGCTGCACTTTACGAAGGACATTCTGCATTTGGGAGAGAAAAGTGAATGTTGATGAGCACAGTTCTGTTGGATTACTTTTCTCCTTTCTGATAGCCACTTCCCATTCTGCAGCTGAAATATATCTATAAACAAGCTTGTTTTGATCAGAAAGGGTACTTGCCAGTTTTCAAACTGGAATGCATCCTTCCTCCACTATAATAGGTTTGCCAGGCAACTTGATTTTAGAATTGAACTGGATCTTGGCTGGTTCAGTATCTGACCTTATAATGCAACTCTCTATACCAGGAGGAATGGTGGTAATTTGGTAATTTCATCCCACTGGTAGGACTGGCTTTAAAATCTAATAGACTGAAAATAGTTATGATGATTACTTCTCACAGCCTCTTTTTCTACCTTGTAATTCATGGGTTGAGCCAGTATTTAGACAAAGGACATATACACCCAACTTACTGCTCACAATCTCGTTTTGTTATGCTTCATACTTCAATGCCCTTTTTAGAGACTACAAATGAAAAAATAAACCAAAATTTAAGCTGAAATACCATTCCTTGTGTATCTTAGAATAAAACCCAAATCAGCCTCCCTCTCAACTTTGCTCACTAGTCTTCATGTTAAATACTTTCGGCATGACCTGAAAACGCAAGCAAGATACTAAAGAACAAGTGTTTACCTGTAAAGTGGCACACAACAAAGACTGAAGATCATTGAACTGGATTCTGTCTGATGTGCTCTGGATATGGGACTGAAGGGAAAAAAAGTCTTCATTATTCAAAACATACTCTGAAATCTTTAATATAGCCAAAACCTGACCGATACCTATAAATCATGTCTAGCCATGGACTTAACAGCAATAATAATTGTATAAGAACCCTAGAGGACCACCTGAAAAGCCCCCAAAGAAAACATTTGCATGCTTTTGAACTTCTAGGTTTAGCATAGGTTTATTGCCTTCAATAAACCTATGCTAAACCTAGAAGTTCGAAAGCATGCAAAGATAAATAGGTACCACCACGGTGAGAAAGTAATGGTGTTCCATGTCTAGTCACGCTGGCCACTGTCTATGGACAAATGCTGGCTCTACGGCTTGGAAACGGGGATGAGCACCACGCCCTAGAGTCAGACATGACTAGACTAAAATGTCAAGGGGAACCTTTACCTTAAACCTAGAAGCAATCCACATCCTCCACCAGCTTTCATGTGAATTTTGTAAAGTCAAATACAAAAACCTGTTGAAAACTTACATTCTTAGACAACTATCCATATATTGAGCACCTGTATATCCAGCATGAAGACATTTCTACCAACCTACCTACCTCCATCTGCAGCACCTGTTGTAGCCGTTCCATAATTACTAAAGTTGTCTTCTGGACAGCAGGATAACAGTCTTTGGCACTGTTTTTCACAATTTCCATCAGTGCCTCATATGCAGCACTCCTCAGATTATTCTGGTGTCCATCAGGTCTGAAACAGAAAAAGAAATAGTTACAATTAATTATCTGCCATCTTTGTTTTCATTTAACCGCTCTTTAGGCTTTGTTGCAGTCCCTCCTCTCTCCTCTCCTGGAAAAAAACCTGAAAAGTGACAACAATGACAACTGGTGAAACTGGTATCTGCCACTAGCAAGGCAAAGGTGGCTTCCAAAATCCAAAGCAAGATTTAAGTGCTGCTAGACCAGAAACTGAATGAAATGCCATCTAAATGAAGTTATACTGAAATTGAGAATTCTGTAGGAGGTCTACCACAGTGATAAACATTTCTTGAATATTGCGGAGAAGGTGCTCAAAACCACAATAAACAAAGCCCAGCTAGAATGTATACCAGAGATTAGGGGATATAGCATGAAGTCCAAGAAGTCATCCGTTAATAAACAACATCATGAAGGATTTAAGAATATTTCCTTCAGAAAATGGCAGGATTCCCAAATGAGAAAAACTACGAGGAACACAAATATAAGCCAAAGGAAATACAAGTAAACAATGACACACACACACACACAAACAAAAACACTGGAGAATTAATGCCAATAACATTAGAAGAAACAATAAAAATCATTTTAAGTATTTCAAAAAGAGGAAAATTGTAAGATAGGTAACTGAACCTTTAGATTGTAATGGTGTTAAAGGAGGAAAAAGAGACTGGGAAAGTGCAAAGAATTTTACTTCTGTCTTCACTGAAGAAAGATATGAGTCAGATTTTTGTAACAGGCTGACATTTTCAGGGTCCTGAGGAGCCAAGGTACATATAGCAGTAATGAGAGATGCAATCCCTGGCCTTATTGGTATGTTTAAAAAACTTGAAGCAACTTTAAGTTGCCTTCAAAGTGAATCCATGGAGAAGCTCTCAATGGCCACTGGTCATGATGGTTATGTATTATCTCCACTGTCAAGAGATTGTATGCCTCTACAGTGGGGTCTCGACTTACGAACGACCCTACTTGCGAACAATTCAACTTACGAACCTGCCCTATAGGGGAAATAAGGACTGGACATACGAACTTCCCTCGAGTTACGAACAGGAAAAAAGTGCCCCCTCCCTCCCCTTAAAGGCTTCTTGAGGGGGAAAAAGGGTCAGAAACTTTAAAATAAATAAAAGAAAGTCACTTACCAGGCCTTGGTAGCCCCCAAACAGCAGGAAAAAGAGCAGGAAACAGCTAAAAGCCCACACCAGAAGAGAGCCTAGCAGCCATTTTGTGCTCCCCCCCTGCACCCTCCTCTCCCCGCCTATCAGCTGATTGGCTGGCTCTGAAGAGGCTTGGGGGGGGCTTCCTCAGCACCTAAAAAGCCTGCCTGTGTGTCTTTGTGCTGAAAAAATCAGCACAACATGCTTTAAAACATGATTTAAAATTGGCTTCAGTGAAAGAAAAAGATTTCTAAAGTGCTTTGCAAACTGTTCCCTGCCTTCCTCCGTTTCCTGAACCTAAGGGGGGAAAAAAAGGAAAAAATATCCCCCTCTAGTGGCAGAAGGCGGAATAGCAGCTTCCCATTAGTTTCTATGGACGGAAAAGAGCAGATACAGATTAAATGGTTTTCAATGCATTCCTATGGGAAACGCAGATTCGACCTACGAACTTTTCGACCTAAGAACCACCTTCCAATACAGATTAAATTTGTAAGTCGAGACCCCACTGTATAAATATTAGCTACTGAGGAAGATGAGCAGAACAGTGGTACTGTGTTTGGGTCCTACCTGTGGGCTTCCTTTTAGGCATCTGACTGATCACTGTCAGATGCCTAAAAATCCCAGATGGGGGACTTTTATGCAGCAGGAGTCTTTATGTTCTTGCAAACCAAAATGTGATTGTCCAACCAGTGGCAATTCCTAGCCAACAGACAACTGGACTAAAGTCCATTGCCAAAGAAATGCGAAAACCACATGGAACCTCTCCCTTTCTGGCCAAGAGGTATTCTTCCCCTTGCCACAGTAGTTTCTGGGATGCAATCCACCCAGTGGTGTGTGTTCAACAGAAAGGCAGCAGAGATCAGGTAACCCTTCTTTCATCCTGATATCTCAGGGCAACAAGCAGTTTGAAAGGTAGTGCCTTTGGGAGTTGCTATGATCTAGTTAGAAAATTGTTTTTAAAATTGAAAAACATATTAATGGCTCAATTAAGAAAAGGGGTGAACACCCACAGGCTCTTGTTTGACAAAGTGTTCAGAAATATAATGATCATATGAAAAATATGGATATTACCAACGTAAGTTTACCAATGAGCAGAACACAAGTCACACACCAAACTAGATGGCCCATCCCTGCTTCAACAGCTATTGGCAAATCTGATACGCATCTGCATCATAAAGGCACCAGTTTAAGCACTGATGTCCTGGTCTTCCCAAAATTATTGCTAATGTTCCATTTAGACCTGAAGATGAAACAAAAGCTTCTGAACAAAATCTCAGTGTGCCAAATTTAAGTTGTTATCCAGGCAGCCTGACTACATTTAACTGGCTTTAACTCTTAAATTTTCCAAGAACTCCACTCTACACATGAGAAGTGTAGCATTCACCCTGTTATGCAATAAATTATTATTATTCATGATTTATATGCTAATATGGTTAAGAGGTGGGGCCACGGGAGATGTTAAAATGCGGAGCCGGAAAGAGGAGGAGTGAGTTCAACTCTGAGTCAGAATCTGAGTTCAGTCTGTGTTAGGAATCAGGGAGAGGAGGATAGTTTGGGGCCTGAGGAGTGATTAGTCTTAGTGTAAACTGTGATAATTATTATAGAAGGCTGAAGTACACATTCTGTCATCAATTTCTGGACTACAAGATATTTATGTTTTGCTACAACAGTTACCCACTGTTTTATCCTAAACTTTGCCTTTTCCAATGTTAGCTTCTAATGTTGTAAATGATTTAAGAACTGATACAGTATTTCATATTGACATACAAGAAAGCACAGAGGAGCCGTCATGCAATGCCAATAAACAAACACTTTATTTTATGGCTTTGCAATCCACCTTAGTCCAACTAAAGGTACACATTATCTTTCCTTTTCTGTCTAATATAGACACCTGCATTAGAACTCTGAGGCTGACCCCTGTGTGTCAGGAGAATGCATATCTGCTACAGAAAGCAGAAATCTACTAAAGTAAATCCAAATCTTAATGTATAAAGAACAACAGTCTGCAACTCATATAAATGATACAAAAATGTGTATTGTATGCAATTCTGATTATTTTACTACTTCATATAATGGAAGTGGTTTGTGCCGTTCACAAGCAGGACCACAGGTAAGCAATAAGTTAAGGTATTCTGGAAGAGGAATGGCTTATTTACCTGTCTGTAGTCTCTAAAAGTTTCTGAACTATTAGTTCAAATGAAGACGATAAGCAGTATGTTGCAGGCTCCTCTTGATCATCAGCCACGTCAGCAGCTTCATAAGCAGCTTCTGCCAAACTAGAGAAAGCCTGAAATACAGCAGATGTCAACAGCTTAGACAGAGCTCAATCATTTCAGGAAGATTTGCCCTGTTAATATGCAATCATTTCCAGCCTGAACCACCAACTCCTTAGTGTTTGAGCCCACCTTTTTGGACCTGTCCTTAACTGCTCCCATTCCCATTATGTACAGCAAATTACAACAGCACTGTCATTGTAAACATTTTGCATGTCAGCACAAACTTGCTCACTATCGTCACCTTCTACTATTTCTCCAAAATACACAAATACACACAGACAAGAGTGTGTTGGGAGCAGCAGCTGAATGTATATTTTCTCTTTTTTTCCTGATTAAATCAACCAGTCAAGTTCAACCCTAAAAAGGATCTTGCCTTACCCAGCATACATTGGAAGCCACTCTTGGCTCTGCGCTCAAGCCTTCAATTAGACACTGCAACAGGGGAGCGAGGTAAATATCATTGATAGCTGCTTCTGGGAGCAGCTCGCAGATCCGGCCCACAGTCCATGCAGTTGTGTCCCTGACCACCACACTTGGGTCTTTCATTAACTCTATAAGAGTAGGCATGGCCTATAGAAGAAATTAAACAATTAAGAAGTCAGACAATGTACTTTATTTTACAAGTTCACACAGCACCTTTTAGGAAGCTCTCAAGACAGCTTAGAAAAATAAAAACAGAACATTTCAATTGGTCTGCTGGTCCAAGAGAACTTAGCAACCTTCATGTCCACCACACTGTGAAATAAATCCACTTCTTAAGTGTTCCCAGAAACTAGTGACAAAGAAGTTCGACAAGAACAAATTTGCGGATCAGAAATAAGAAATTCACATTTAAATCTCTGTTCAATCACAGAATCTAGCAAAGTAACTATCTTTTAAAAAATGTATTATATCTTGCCCTTTCACAGAAAGTAAAACACAGTGAGTTATTTCATTTTTAAAGGCCCAATGCATAATAGAACTATGAAAAGGAGCAGATTCAAAAAAATGGCTGCATTCTCCTCTAGCTGACACAGTCTTATTGTAAGGGCCTTCTGATTTTTTAGTTGTAAAACAGGGAGTAAACTTTACTATCAGGACAACTGGACTGATGTAACTAGGTCATCCTTTTTCTTTTTTCAAAGCTGTACAGTCGTACCTCGGTTTACGAACGCCTCGGTTAATGTAATTTTTTGTTTACGAAGGAAGATCCATTGAAAATAATGCCTTGGTTTACGATTTTTTCGCTCTACGAAGCAAGTTTCCCCAGGATGCATTGTGCATGGAGGTTTATAGCGCTGACCCCATTCCTATGGCAAACAGTGTTTCGGTTTACAAATTTTTCACATTATATAAAATCCCGGAGAACACATTAAATTCATAAACCAAGGTACGCCTGTATTTCAAACAAAGGCAAAGTCTTTTATGTCAAGCGTCAACCCCTCTCCACTCCCAGATGGTCATTAAGGCCAGAATATTCTTTCCTCAATTCTGCAACTGAGAGCTGTAGTAGTTGTTTTTGCAGCAGAAAAGGAAAAATGTCTCTGAAGCCATCTCTTTCCTGACCAGGGACTAGGGTTAGGGTGATTCTTCCCTTACCACAGCCTTTCAGTAAGGGAGGATTTTGTTCTCCTTACCTGAGTGGCCCGTTTCTGAGGGCATAGCAAAAGCCAAAGGAACCTACTACTCATGTAACTCTTTCTGAGAGGGAGAGCGGGCAACCTCCCTGAAGCTCTTTGCTTTCTGAACAATGGTCAGTCTTGCCATGAGCATTTTCATGGGAGTGTGTGGAGATACATCCTCTTACTGGCTCTTGACCCTCTCTAGTCCAAGGACAAAAAAAATGGTTTTCAATACTGCAGAGGTTAAGGTTCCTTACAAAAAATAAAGGCAACGCGTGTAGTATTTCCAACTGCTATGCCAAGTTCATACATGACTTAATTAAAGAATACCCACTGTTATTTACTACAGTGTATTGTAAGCAATATAACCAATCTTTTATGTTTCAGTGAGCAGTTGAAGAAAGGCCTCTTATAGATATATGATGAAACACTCTGAAGGGGAAGGAATGGGATTTGGGAATAAGTTGGTCCTCCATTTCAGAGTGTAATTTAAAATGGAGTGCCATACTCTTATCCTGTCGGAGAAAGGGAACAACCCAGATGAAGTGCATCTACTACTGCAGGAAATATTGCCCAACATATTGAAATTAGAGCAACACTGAATCTGCAACATAGCTATACAGCTATCCATGTTTCAAATTTCTTTTATTTCATAGATGAAAGGAAGGTTTGTAGTGAAATAAGACACACTCGAGAGGACAGTGCCACTTGGATATTTTTATGGTTTGAAAAACTAAGGATGCAACCCAGTACAAGAGTATCCTACCTGAATGACAAGGGGTTTGAGCTGATTGGGCTCTGGTCCTTCTAAAATACACCCAAATGCCATGACAGCAGCATCTCGATATCGCCAGTCAGGATTCTTTATGTGTTCTTTGATGAAGGGCAGAACATGAGGGACAATGTCATCTTCACAACAGGTGGCTAGGAGCATGAGACAGACCCCAGCAGCTTTGCAAGGGTTCCAGTCATCATCATCATCATTCTCATCCTAATTGGGAGGTAGAAGGGAAGAGAGAACATCAACATTAGTATCTTTCTCTCTGCATACATTGTGTTCAGTCAGGGCCCCTTTACAACTGAATATACAACTTAAACATCATTATCTTCAAGAATGATATAAACCAGCAGTCAGAAGTGATAATGTAAGCAAAGAGGCTGTACTAGCTCAGCCACATAGCAAGAGTAAAACTTGCCATATGGCAATATACATAAATTACCTGGCCAACTTGTTCTACAGTAACTGTTAAGCAAACACAAATGTACGGTATTTGAATACCATTAAGTCCCAGTAGCAGAGAGAAAAAAATAGACCAGAAGTGAGTATCTCTAACTCTTCAGATTTTTTCATGTATTTCAGAACCCTTGTACTCTTAACAAATCACAAGCGAACCCAGGCATCTGATGGGGACACTAACTTGCTATCAACACACCACCTTTTTTCAACAGGAGCGGATACATTGTAGCTTCAAGTTCTTATGGAAACTACAACAGACTCCAAAACTGTCTCGTCTGGAAAATGATGAAAATGTACCACCATTTACCTGCTTGGTCAGTGTCTGTGTGAGAATTGGGACAAGATACTGAAGTGCACCCTTAGCATAAAATTTGCTGGTGTGCTCTGGAGGTCTTCCTTGTTCTGCTGCCTGGAAAATAAAAACATACACACATACATCACCTCAATCAAATTCAAATTCCCTTGAAACAAGTTTCTTACAGTACCTGACATTTAAATACTAGATACTTAAAGAAAATGCCCCCAAGGAATGATCTTAAAGTTGCTCAGTTTTGATTTTATGCAAGCAGTGACAACTAAAATGAAATTACAAAGTTTAATTGGCTTTAACTTTAATTTATACATAACTTGAGAGAAACTTGAAAAATAAATGGAAGATTTTGCTTAACCATGAGCTTCATCACTATGGGGTCTGATTAATAAATTCTCATTTACCTAGAGTTCCCCACCTGTGAAGGATTACTGTTACAACCATGAAAGGATTTGTGCTATGATGAAAGGGGGTGTCTGTCATAATCTAACAGTATTTACAAATGCAATCTACCTTGGAGAGACATCTGTAACAATCAATCTATCATCAGTTAGACAAATGCATATTTCAGAAAGAAAAAGGGAGACACCTGTATCATTAGCAATGTTTGGTCTCAGCATTCATAGATTTATGCATCACTTTAATCAGTGTGGTGCATGGTGTTTCATCATGGACCAAAGCCTGCTACACTACTTAGAATGGTCCCCTCAGTGCAACCAGTTTGGAAAACACGCTACTGGAGAGCTGTTAACTTACCTCTGATGCCTCAATAGCCAGGTCCATTTCCTCATCACAGACATTTGACCAGAACTCTATCCCCTGAAGAGCAACTTCATCAATGTCACTTTTCATTGCTTCAATTGTGATCTTTGGAAAAGCAAAATACATTTCAGACCATGTTTGATTCATAATTACAATGTACCTCTTAAGCAACTACATTTCCTCAATCCTGAATACTTACAGCGAAAAGTGCAGGACCCATATACGTTTCCATGTACTGATAGTAAAGGGACATAATCTTGACTAAATTCTGTAAGGCAGCTACTCGCACCTAATAGAAAGAAGGGGACATGTTGTATTAGCTTTGTGAATGTTTTGAAAAAGCAAGAATGCTCATTCATGCATGAGGATGAGGACCTCAGTTGCCCTGGCTGATCAAGCAGTCTGTAGATCTGCTCTCCAATTCAGAAATGGAAAATACTAAGGGTGAATGAAGAAAATGTTGCAAAGCAGTTTAGACATTAAATGCCAGTAAAATGCCCCTACAGTATTTTTAAAAGTGTTAGTGCAATAGAGTGCCTTCTTAACAATTAAAAAGATATACAGACCTCACACAATTAATGTAATGAAAAGCTACAATCTCCAAGTAATCTTGCTTGAGTTGTTTTGAAAGCATACTGAAGCAGCTTGGGAAAACAGAATCATCAGTGCCCACTACTTTACTCAAAAAGCACCAGCTCTTATGAAATGCCTTAAACAGCTGGGATCTGGAAATGCTTGGTTTCAACCATCTTCCAAAACATGATTTCTCTGTTACAATAAATGTTTCCTTAATGAATGGCTGTCCATATTCTTCATATTTTACAGTAGCTTTAACACCAGAAAGCACCAAGGCAACTTCTGCCATTATCCAGGATAAAGTAAATCTCCCAAAAGTAGCTTCTTGGAGCCAAAAGAGTCATATATACTG
Source organism: Pogona vitticeps (assembly GCF_051106095.1). Lineage (NCBI taxonomy): Eukaryota > Metazoa > Chordata > Lepidosauria > Squamata > Agamidae > Pogona > Pogona vitticeps. The sequence goes on along the minus strand of NC_135788.1, from coordinate 95,954,002 downwards.
TATCTATGATGCTACATAAACTCAGTAATAATCTCTCAAAGCCTTTCAAAGCTCTTCTGTACCTGGGTGAAGTTATCACTTCTAAACTCTCATTTCATATCCATCCTCCAAAACCAAACTCCTTTTCTCTGATCTCACCTCCTTTTTCAATCTCAACCTTCCATTCTCCTATTAGCTTCCTTCTACCCAATATTCTATATTCCTGGCCACTGACACTTAGGGCCCTTAATATTAGAAATGCTTTCTTCCTTTCCTCTTAACCAAGCCACACTATTCAAAAGCAATTAACTGTCAAGACAGAATGCCAAGCTAACTGGCTCTTTGACAACAACTAGCAAGCATCACCCTACCACAGTACTTCATGTTTGCTTATGACTGACAAAAGACTGTAGCACAGTTTTAGTTTCTTCCATGGACATGGCTTTACATTCGACTCTTCTCCATTCTTCTCAAAATTCAGTATATTGTTAATACTTAATTGTTCCTCCCTAACTACACTGCAGAAAAATATTTGCCATCCAAAGCTAAAACTATGTTGCATAGTCTTTCCAACTTTGCCTTGGAATACAAGAACTTGGCTCAGCCTCCCCTTGCTATTCGATTCCAGGACGAAAATCATTCTCGGTTCCCGCTGCCCAGATTACGCTTTACGCTGACTTCCCTCCCCTTCTGAATGGAGCATGAATTTCTCTTTATCTTTACAACTCTCCATTGCTTTGCTATTTCCTTATTATTATTTACATTTCAGTCTGTGATTTCTCCTATTACTCTGATGTTCTGGAACACTGTTCTTAGGGGAATCTGCCCATTCTCCTTTACAATGGCAGCTAAGACTCCTATAACATAATACCACACCATTTAAAGCATATTCAAAATCCATGTTCTCTGTCCTGCCTTTGGTTAATTCTTCCATCTACATCCACAAGTGTAACCAGTGATCAGGACAAACAATGGCATGTCCTCGCATCCATACTTCTGTCTCCCCGTCCTGTCTGTCTAACTCACTGTTAATGCTAGACTTTTAGCTCCTTTGGAGCAGATAGTTTTTGTTCTGATTTGCTGCTGTTTGTTTTAAGTACTGTTTTCTTTACTGTTTGGTGAGAGACAAGGCACAAATATGAAACAGTTGTATACACTAAGAGCAGTGTCATCTGCAATTTCTTTTAAACAACAGTCTAAACTTACCCTTGTATCTGGACACTGTGTTGCTTCACAGACTACTTGCATAATAAAGTGCCTTTCAGACTGGACATTGGGGAAGAAGAGAAAAAGAAAAGCATATTATTAATCAGTAGAAACCTCAAAGCCTCTTAATGGTTAAGTTTATTTTCAAAACACAAGTAATCCATAGACCCAGCATGACAATTTCACCTTTTATTTCTAACAGCGGTCAACAGTACACAGGGACTGATTTCTCTGCAGAAGCAAAGACAATAGTCTAATAAGACTCAGATGTCAATTTGCTTCTGGCATAGATTTGCTACCATTGACTGCTTTGTGAAGAAAGAATCGATTCATTATTTAAACCTGTGAGAATTTTACACTCACCTCAACTCCTGGAACATAGCAATCTTGCAAGAATTCATTTTGTCTCCCTGCTGAAGGTTTTTTACCAGCTGAAAGAAACACCTTTCTAAGGACTATCAAACTGCTGCCTGCTCTCTCCGAGATTTTAATACATTTTCTGCTATCTTTTGGTGTCTAGCTCTTTAAAACATTGTTTTAAGTGTTGGGTGTATGCTGCTTGTGCATTCATAAACAGTGTGATGGAAAACAAAGTATTTTTTGCAAATGAATTTCCATCTGTATCCAATGACTTAACAGAAATTGTGCTGCATAGCAACCCAGGAGATAAAACTTTGGCATATCCACATGTATTATGTACTCAAGCATATGATGTTCTCACATTAGACAATGGTTGCATTTACATACTGTGAAAAAACGATCAGGTTTTCAATTCATGACGTGCATGAACTGTAGTGACTTAGGCTCACATGCTGCCCTTTCCTTCTTGTTTAACCATGGCTACCTATTTTATATGAATCAAGGAAAGTTTATACTATCCAGTTATCTTAAAAGCAGTTTCATAAATCATGATTTGAGAAAATCAAGCATATATACTCAAACCTTGTTATCTCATGTTCTTGTCATAATCCATTGTTCATAACATACAAAAAAGCATGGCTGGTATCCTGTTGCCATATGGCTCTCCAAGTAAGCATCCCCGCTCTCCCAACAGGCTTTTTGCTGTGTCCATACTCACATTATGAGGCTGGTCATGCAATGGGGAGACTGCTGGCACAGGGGGAGGAGAATACTTATGTGATTTATTTTTTTTGGCTCTGAGTTTACGCAACAAGATGGTACCCAAGAAGTCTGGTGGCATGCTAACGCCTAATATATTTATTTGGCATGTGGTGTCATGGACAGCATCCATCTGATGAACTGGACTGCAGTTCAGCAAAGCTTACTGTAGATATTGTTATTCTTATTATTGCCTTTCCAGGAACATGAACATTTTATTTCATTTGCATAAAATGTACAATGATTTATACAGACAGGAGATTTGCACTCACACAAATGTCTGCAAGTGCAGAGAAAGGACAGACAGTTTCATAACTATGTCAATGTACTCTATGCCCCTCAACATGTACTATGGAAGATTCAATCATACCTGCCCCAAATGATCTTGATGTTTCCTGCTATTGGGCAAAAATTATCTGATATATTCACTAATTGTACTACAGTGCATCTGACTGAAACAATATTGATGGCTACCAGTAAATCTTAACACTGCATGAGGCCTAACAGAATGAATCATGAAAACTTCCTTGACACGTATATGTAAAGACCAGGAACAAATTAGAAGCTAATTGTAGAGACTCTTAAGTAACTGAAGAATCAACTATTGGTTCCCCGCTATTTTTAGGGTTTTTACATGTTTTAATGAAATATGTTTTCTAAAAATTTTGAGACTGAAGCAAGTGGCAGGTGAGAGATTACTCCTATATTTTTATGTGCAGAACACTGTGGCCTTGCAAAACTGTGAAAAACTATATTAACATGATAGACTCCAGAGGACCTATGAGGAAATGACTGCTGTACTGAAATGATCTCTGAGAAGGATAATACAAGGGGGTGGACTATGCTAGTTTGCAAGTGCAGATGATTGCTGTCAGAGCTGCCCAAATCCCTGCTCAGTAACAAACTTTTTAATGTATTCCATTTTAGCAGATTTAACTTTCATTCTTAACTCATACAACAGGGGCTGGCTTCTAAACAGGACACTCTTAGAAGACAAAAATCCCAGTCTCAGGAGAAATAAGAATGCATCAGAACTCAGAGTGGTGCATGGTTTCTCATCATAGACCGTAGAGATTTATTCCATGTCCTTGTTTGCTTTGCATTTAAGTCACTCCCCCTTCCCTGCCCTACTTGCAACTCACCTCTTTGTCAAAGTTTGCTTTGGTGAATTCCAAAGAGTTCAAGAGTGCATTGGTAGCTGCTAGCTTCACATTATTACTTGGCTCTTCTTTCCTCATGCCCTGGATAATTGCTGTCAAGATCTCATTAGACTTATCTTGAAGCTGTTCTGGATCCTGAAACATAGATCAGAGCAAAGGTGGATTATGTGAGCATCAGTTTTGTTTCCAACCAAAGCACAGCATGATGTCACATCAAAAGAACAGTAAGGTCATGATAGCTTGAGGTATCCCAAGAAGCAAGTGACTATCAAACTCAACTTCTGGCTCAGAACTGGGTGTATTCCATACACATTTATGCATTTACATGCCATAAAAAATCTTTTTACTATGGGCATAACAGTAAGCTACATGAAACAAAAATGAGAATACACAAAGATCTACATTCTCTCATCTTTTTTTCTTCTGAACCAGAGAGAATGAACAATTGAACATAAACTGTTTTGCAAGAGCAACGCAATGGCAGGTGCAGTGGAAAGAGATACAAAATAGAACAAGAAAGAAAAAAATAGTTTTCTCTATTGAACTGTTTCTACATTCCTTAGGCACTTTATGGTTTGCTGCTTTGTTACATCAGATTTAAGATATAGCAAAGTGTGCTGCTTACATACTGCCGCACAGCACTTAATGCACTCTCTGGGTGGTTTATGATTTAGTTATGCAGGCTACATATTGCCCCACTCCAGCGACACAGGTACTCAATTCATCAACCATGGAAGGCTGAGTCAACCTCAAGCCAGCTACCTGAGCTTGGGATCAAAATTAGGTCATGAGCAGAATCTTCACAGCAGTACTGCAGTTTAACTATTGCGCCACAAGGCTCCTTTAACAGCCTCCAGGACTGCAGGATTGGCCACATTCAGACAAAATGCAAACAGAGAGGAAGGAAAAACAAGTATCACATTTTGTCCATACATTCATCTCCCTGCCTTTCCAACCAGGGGACAGTTGTACAGCTGCCAATGAAGGAACAGACTGACTCTGCCCCAGTCAGGACTGTTTTTTTAAAGTGACAATTTTTTTAAAAAGTCTGTTGTTTCTTCCTCATGCTGACAGTCTGAGTGAGAGTCAATCCACATCACCTGCTTGGTGCATTCAGCGTACCCTTGCTGTATCTACTGCTTTATTTCTAGATGAACAGAGCAGGAGTCTCCAGCTGGCTTGATTGTTGTTTTCAACGTCAATTTTGGAGGCAGCTCCTGAGTTTTGTGGGAAAGCCTTAGCACATGTTCAGAAGCAGTACTGACATGTCATGCACAGCACAGTTGACACTTGTTCAGGAATTGGGCCACTCTGAGCCACCAAACATCAAACTAAGCACAGAATTAAAAGCACTATAGCTGCACTGCAGAATTAAAAGTCAGAGCTTACAATATCTTGACAGATGTAGCCAATGGCCTCCAATGTTGATTCTTTCATATGTTCTGTGCTGTGTTGATTTGTAACATTGGCTACGAGCTGTGGAATAAGTTCAGGCCACTGATTCATGGGGATCTCTGCACAGGCAATGCCAGCAACACATTGTGATGCTGAGCTGGGCCTGTATGTTTCTGTACCCAAGGTCTGCAAAACCTGTAGAGAAAGAGGAAAGTGTCAGAATACCAGAAGGTAAGATTACTGAATGCACGTTAGGCAACAGAAATACAAACTACAGTCTTTTCATTTATATATCATGTTCTCCAAAGAACTCCATAAAAAGCCACCCAAAATCAGCAAAACAGTCTCAACCTCTAATGCTTGAACATTTCTTTTAATCTGGGACTACACAGAAAATAAACAAACTGAGGAGCAAGGCCTTATATATGTTGTTACTCACAATAGCAAGACAGAATATACTGTTTAACCAAACAGACAAGATTAAAAAGCAAATTAAGTGGGGAGATTCTACATACATAATTCTTGACTTCTCGACGAGCATTGGCATCGATTGCAAGCCATCTCTGCTGGTGCTGTGCTTTTACGTCAGGGTCTTTAGATGTCAAGGAGTTCTTTATCTGCAAACCTGCTGCAACTCTGGCAACTTGGCTGTTTCCTGGATTTGCCAGCACTCTGGACAGTTCCACAAGGAAAGTGGGCTGGCCAAAAGAGAGAGTAAGTGAGATTAAGATATATCAGTAACTGAAATCAGTAATCTTTTTTTCTCCTGAGTGAGGGAATTCCGAGATTTAAATGTATTTAACTGAAAGTGTTATCAACGGAAGAGCAAATAAACCATAGATGAATTGCAGTATTTCAATCCTTCAAGGTAAGTAGACTCAAATTTCCATGTCTAGGATTTATTCCTTCCTGCTAGTAATTCATGTAGCAGTTCAACAAAAAACATACTGACTTGTTCATTCTTTCAGTAACCCTGTGCTAAACCTAGAAGTCAAACCCACCCCTCATATCAAGAACGCTTAGTTTACTGTACCAAAACTGGTTCCTTTATTTCTTCAGATAATCCAAAGAACATCTCACTATGATCAACTGAGTCCAAAACATTTGGAGCTCTGCCTCAGACAGCACAATGGTTGAGTAGGATAAAAAGAGATAGGGTTATGGGTATCTCTGGCTCTACATAAATTGCTGAACTACAAGTCTCATAATCCCACTTCATTAGCTGTACTGCATAGGACCAATAAGTCCCACAATATATGGAAGGATAAAGATCTCCCCACCTCCTTCTTGGCCAACTGTATAAAAAGCTTACTGGATCTACTCAGTTATTTTTTTCTATCCCATTTCATAGCACACCTAAAGCAGGTTGCTTCATCCTGCTGCACCGCAGGACCAGACTGAATTTCAGCTCTATTCACATACTGTATGTCTACACCAGTTTCTTATATTTACATTGCATTCTACTGTGCCCAGTTACTCTTCCCATATTTTATTTAGAACAAAATATGAAAAACTAGATGTTCCATTGGTTCAAATGTTCTTTCAAGTTGTTTGAAAAGCTTGCCGTATTTCCTGAAAATCCCAGCCAAATATGTTATAACGGAATGCAACAGCAAGCAAAGAGAAGATGCATGAGGCCTGATATCAGTATTACCGCATGGGTCCTCATGATTCTAACAGAACTACTGGATTTAGGGGAAGAGGAAAAGAGTGAAGGAACCAAGTGCCCCACAAATAAATGGCCATTAAGAAACCTCCAAAACTTCCTATCTACATTCAATTCAGATCCATCAACAGTAGTTTGGCCCATGACCTTCACAACATGCAAACTATGTTAACGAGATCCACATTCTTATCAGCTGTGCCCCCTTGGATCAAGAGACTTCTGAGATAATTGTGTGTAATGCTGTAAATTATTAAAGCTTGAGTTCAAATGCTTACAAAGCCACCTGCAGTGGTTTAGAAAGAGTTAATTTGCAAAATGATGTGGGACTAGTTCTTTGCGTTCCAACTGAACTATCTAATAAAGAAATTATACAATCATCAAATAGTATTCAGTGTCTAAGCATGATGGAGAAACCACACAATTTTTAGCTTAGCTAAAATTAGCAAGATACCAGAACATGTACAAAGGACAATTTTCTCAAAAGCATTTCTCTACTTTTATTATCACTGGTGGCACTGGGGGAGCACTGACAGACCAACCATGGAGTAAGTTTTCATTATTGATGGTGGCTGAAAAGAAAGTATGGGTGGAAGACAGAAGGGGATAAAGATATATTTGGTAAATTACATCTGATTAGTCAGAACATACAAATGATAAACAGGAGAAGACAACCAAACATTGAAGCTTGCTTAAGGCAGGTCTGTAGGCCACTAGAAGTACACTGACAAACAAACTGACTTGGATATCTAGGAACCAGAAACTGAGGGTAAGTGCTCAAAGTTTGGATTACTTGGTAGCTTTTTTAAATGAGGGCTCAAAGTTCTGCTAGTAATATTATAAAATATTCCCTGAAGTAGCTTCACACAACAAAAGTAGATTCTTACATAGCATAGAGGGATGATGTTTAAGAAACATAGCCAAAATTCCCTTTTTCATGTGCAGAGAAGTGTGTAACTCTCTGAACTGCAGCCTGACAATATGGTACTGGAACAATAATTATTTTCTCAGCCCTCCTACAGGATGTGCAAAGAATTTAACTCACATCAACGAAGCCATTATCAGCTCTGTTTTTCAACACTGCCTAAGTCACCTTAGGATATTCTTACATTATGTTATAACTCGCCCTTTTAAACAAGGTTGAAACTTAGATGAACTTCACTAGCCTCAATAGTTGTACAGGAAGAAATTCTAGATAAAAGGGCAAAAGTTACCTGCACAGCACCACAAAAAGAACACTGTATTTCCCCCCTCTCCCCTCCCATGAACAGTATAAGATAATTTTTAAACAGTTAACAAGTGAAAAGAGAAAAAGGAGCTTAGGGAAAAAAGATGTTTATACAGCTAGAACATATGTTTTTAGGGAGGTCTACATATGCTGAATACATCATGCGGAAGGCTGGACTGGAGGAATCCCAAACCAAAATTAAGATTGCCAGAAGAAATATCAACAACCTCAGATATGCAATGATACCACTGATGGCAGAAAGTGAGGAGGAATTAAAGAACCTCTTAATGAGGGTGAAAGAGAAGAGCGCAAAAAATGGTCTGAAGCTCAACATCAAAAAAACCCAAGATCATGGCCACTGGTCCCATCACCTCCTGGCACATAGAAGGGGAAGATATGGAGGCAGTGACAGATTTTACTTTCTTGGGCTCCATGATCACTGCAGATGGTGATAGCAGCCATAAAATTAAAAGACGCCTGCTTCTTGGGAGGAAAGCAACGACAAACACTGACAGCATCTTAAAAAGCAGAGACATCACCGCATAGTCAAAGCTATGGTTTTTCCTGCAGTGATGACTGGAAGCAAGAGCTGGACCATAAAGAAAGCTGACCGCCAAAGAATTGATGCTTTTGAATTGTGGTGCTGGAGGAGACTCTTGAGAGTCCCCTTGACTGCAAGGAGAACAAACCAATCCATTCTAAAGGAAATCAACCCGGAGTGCTCACTGGAAGGACAGATCCTGAAGCTGAGGCTCCAATACTTTGGTCATCTCATGAGAAGAGCAGACTCCCTGGAAAAGACCCTGATGTTAGGAAAGTGTGAAGGCAAGAGGAGAAAGGGACAACAGAGGATGAGATAGTTGGACAGTGTCATCAAAGCTACCAACATAATTTGACCCAACTCTGAGAGGCAATGGAAGACAGGAGGGCCTGGCATGCTCTGGTCCATGGGGTCAGAAACAGTCAGACACAACTAAATGACTAAACAACAACAGTATCAGGATATTATAATCTTGTTGTAAATATGAAGTTGATCTGCAGGGAGTTCTGGATTTAAGGCAGTGATTGCTACACAGGTGAACTGCACTTTATGAAGTTAAAAAAACCTTGCTGAGATTCCAGATCACTGTGTAACAAACACCATGCCACTCTTTAGTAAAAATAAATAAATTATTTCACAAAACTAGCCTGTTGCAGTGTCTCCTAGTAAGATTATAAAGGACTAAGGGTAGAAGTGCACACTATAATGAGGAACCATGCTCTGGAACAATGTTTAATAACACAAAAGACTAACACCAGTTATCAGGAGGATTAAATTATCTTTGTCAATTCATTCTTGCAATTCAACTTTCATACAAATGCATGTATTTAAGTGAAAGACTGTACATAGTAAAATAAATTATATATAATTGGTAGGATTTCTGTGAGGAAAGAAACTGGAAACCTAGCATTCAGGTCACAATGGTTAAAATCCAGTTGCACGGTTAAGCAAACAGCTAACCTTTTGAACCACACTACTGTAAGTAAATAAATCTCCACAGACATTATCTGTTGCACGCCAAATCCCACAGAAATTTCTAAACTGAGGTAAGTCACTTCCAAAAAGTATGCTGATATGTGAGTGCAACAGGATTTCGGCCAATATGTTCTGCTCTCACAAACAACTTCAATTATACACTGAATCCACAAGGACTCCCTAATGCCTACATTTTGTTATAGAAAGAAGTAATGGCCAACATCCTGACATAAGGGAGGTAATGCAAGCATTTTTGTATTTTCTTGCTATTTGCTGCAGGCCAGGAGACGTGACATGCTGCACAACCAAGCACAAGATTGGGGTATGTCTAAGCACATGACAGCTGGCATAATTTCACATACAAGTTACATGATTTTCAGTCTGTGCTGCAGAAACTCAAAAGGACTGTAGTCAAGATAATACAATGTATGGGTGAGGTTGACTGAATCTACCTGCCGCCTTATTTCAGTTTGTTATTGTAATTTATATACAGTATTTTATTGGGTTTTTTTGTTGCTTTATATGCACACTGCCCAGAATAGTGCTCTGCACTAATGAATAAATGTCATAAACAAAGATTTGCTCCTTGCATATATGAACTGAAAATATTTTTTCAGCCTCTTGTTTACAAGGAAAACTTTATAATAGATAACATTACTACACTTGGAATAGGAATATCTGATTCAAACTTAAAAGTTTGTAGGGGGGAAAGTTTGCAAACATGCTGATTTTGTAAAGAGATGCCAGTCTTTCAGTGTTACCCTCATGCTTCTTTTCACATTAATTTAGAATGTAGGTGAAGTGGTGAGAGGTATAGGTATTTCTCACTCCAGAAACATTATCTGAAGTAGACTAGTCTACAACCAAAATATGTGCCTAACTGTATATCAGTAAGCTTTAACCCAAAGAAGATCATTATCTATCCTTCACTGAAGAACATGTGAGATCACGGGAACACTCTAGAATCCCTTCTACTTAGCTTTATAGAGAAGCAGCAATCACACACTATAAGCAGAAAAAGAACTAGTAGAGTCAGGACTGTTTTCCAGCAATAAATAAAGTAGCAGCCTTCATTATTTGGAATTTTTATTCCCCTTTTATTTAATATGTAAAAAAAGTACATCAAAACCTTTCAAAGTAGCATGCTTGTGTAAAAAGCATTGGATATATAAGTACAAATCAACCCACACAATATGGCCTTCAAAAGTAAAAATCAATGGGGAAAAATATTCTAAGCACCTATACATCTGTAGCTCTGGATTTCCTCCACTGGCAAAGGTTGGACTCGATGACAAATTCCTTCCCCACAGTGTTTAAGGGCATATTCCTGAAGACTGAACAATCAGCCAGTTAAGAGAAGGCATTTAAAGATTCTTTCATGTGATTAATCTCTCTCACACAGCAATTAATTCATCCTCAGTAACACCTGACTAAAAGATGTTAAGGTTTTGAAAATACAGACATGTCCCTTCCTAAATGTGTACATATTGACTACACATATTTACTAGCTAAATAATAAGCTGCCATAAAGACTGAATGATTCAATGAACTAGTTAGATTATACCTATTTTGCTTTTCTATTATTTGTAAGAGATACTCAGTTTAAATTGAAATAACACCAAAGTGATTAGACAGAAAACATCTGATGCCCATTTATCTCATGCTTATTGTGGAACAGACTTTGAATTAAATGATCTGTCTCTACATGTTATATACTTTTTTCACCTACAAGTTTCCAACTGTCATGCATCAGACCCATTACTTCCACTTGGCTATGACATCTTTACCCCATTCCTAGCGATCTTTCTCTTTTAAGAAGTAGGCATAAATGGTTATTTCACAAAGAATTAAAATGACAGCATATTTCTTTGAAAGAGTGAGCTGAACCAGTGGCCGATCTCCCAAAAACAGCCCAGCCAAGAAATGAGCAAAAAACCCCACAGAAACAAGATAATTTTAGTTTTACAACGGAAACTTTACTGGGGCAAGGTTTAAATAAAGCCAATTTAAATTCAAGAACACTGAGAAGAAGGAAATGGTGGGGATTTGGTCTATTACCAGGGAGGGAGGAAAGTGTAGAAAACGTGGAAAGATCTGAAGATACAGCATGGCAAACCTTAAGATTAGAAAGGAAAAGCAACAGAAAGAAACGAAACCTTAATAGGGCCCGCCTACCAGCTTTTTAGGCCAAAAGCTCTCTATCAGGCAGCCTCCTCCTCCTCCTCCGGCTGCATCTAACTATTCATGCCGGCTTCCCCACATGGCCGGCTCCCGCAGGCCCCACAGATCCACCTCCCCCACTTTCCCTCCATGCATGCAGCGCGGCAGAGGCAAACTGCCCTCCCCTTCCTTTTCCCTCCCGCGGGCCCGGCTCACATTTGCTATTGGGTGGCGCGACTCCAGGGAGCTTTGCTATTGGCTGCCTCCTTCATTCGCCCCCCCCAAGATTAAAAAAAACCCCTTCAGTTAGGCTGCGCCCCTCTATGGCGGTTCGGCCTGCTATGCTATGGGATGTGTTTTTTTAAACACACACAGGGAAGGGATCCCGCTCCAGCAAACCCCACCCAAGGCCACTACAAGGCCGGTTTTCTCCCTTACCAGGTTCTCGATGGCTGCCTGTTCAAGGAACTTCTGAGCCGCTTCGAGCTCGGTGCAGTCTGCAGGGGATTTAGCAGAAAGAAAAGATATATAAGGGGGTGCCAGTTATGAACCTCCAGTCTAGCAGTAACCCCCACACCTTCTCATTTTTTGTCCCAACACAAGAATCGCCCTTCCTGCTACATAAACCAAGCCACCGGCAACTTCCGAAGCCCCCCCTCCCGCCCATTTTAAGATCCTCAGCTACCCACATTCCTACTAGTTCCCCAACTCAGGCCCCTCAGGATACATAGAGGGCCTTTCGGCTGCATTTTACTTGCAAACACAGTTTCATCGGCAAATGGCAAAAATGCGTGGGGTGAGGGCCCCCCACGCTGTTTCCCTCACAAGACTTGAAATCATTGTCCCTTCATTAGATTGCTTTCTACCTACCCCACCCTATGCCGGTGCACTATATCACAGCTGGTGCTCATCTCTACAGAAAAGAGACACCCCCTCCTCCAAATGTGAACACACTTCGGGGGAGGGTGACACACTCCACTTCCAACAACCTATGTCGAGCCAAAGCCCCACAGCTTAACACAGTTTCGGAGAGTGTTACAGATCATTGCCACCTACCCTGCTGATTTAGGCCTAAACTCAAGCCAGACCACCCTAGACAAATGACGGGCCACTAACTACAGAAAGCGCAATGGGCAGGTACTACACACACCATTTTATACACCAACCTCTACTCGATCTTTTCTAGGACCACCTATAATTCTCCCTTCCATTTCCGTCGCTCCCAGTATGCAAGCACATCCGTGAAACTTATCTCCCTTCCGACACAAGCAGTTAGTTAGAAGCTTTGCCCCACGGCCATATGCGAAGCACACTCGTGGAGACAATCCTCACCCCACCCTCGTCCCACATGGCGACTCCATCCCCACCCTTGAACAGCACTCCCATCCTTCTCCTTACTCCTCCCTTCAGTTCCCCCCCACCCCACTTTACACAGCGAGGCCCTTTTCTCACATTCCCAAATACACGTGTTTGAGGGAGCGGATCTTTACATTTCCCAGGTAACCCCCAAACAGATCAGGTGGAAAGGCCGGTTTGTGCTTCACTCTACGAGAGTTAAACGTCAGGCCACAGGCAGCCCCCCCCCCGCGCCGGATATTTCAATTCCCATTTGTCATTTCTTCTTTCTTTACCCAAAGCGGGGCCTATGTCCAGCCCTCAATCTGTCCCATATCACCCCACAATGGAGTCTCGCTTTTCCAATCGCCCTGTATGGAGAGGGCGGGGAAAGCGTTCCCCCCCCTTATTTCTCGGCCACCCCCTTATCCATCAGCCCCGTCGGCATCCTCCATCCCCATTCCCGAAGGGCCCTCTCTTTTCTCGGAACCCCCCCCCACTCCCCATTCAAGAGACAAGAGGGATGGTTTCCCCTTCCTCTTTCCCACACCCGAGGAGGTCTTTCTCCTCAGAGGGTGCCGCCACCGCCGCCCACCGCTTCCTCTCTACCTTGACATGGAGAGAGGCCTGTGGGATTCCCTCAGCCAACCTTTCCCCTTTACCTGGCGAGACCGTCTTTTCCAAGATAGTAATGAGCTCCATGACGGCAGGGGCGGCGTGAAGTCAAGCAAGGGAGGAAAGGAAAGACAGGGGGGGAGGAAAGGGGGAAAAAGAGAGGGCCGGAGTCAGAGATCGCCGCCGCCTCTCTCTTCGCCCCTCACTCGCTCGTTCACTCGGCGGCCGGTCGCTCTCTTCCCTTCGCGCGCTCTTTACTTCTCCCTCTTCAGCTGCGGGGCGGCCCCACCCCCGGCGGAAGCGACTCTGCTCTCCTCCACTACTTCCCCTCCCCACACAGACAACTCCTTCTGGCGGCGGAAGAGAATGAGGGAGGGGGGTTGGGAAAGACGAGGGGGAGGAGGAGGAAACGGGGGAGTTGAAAAAAGGGCGCGCGCGGCGAGGTGAAGCGAAATGGTTCTTGAACGTGCAAACCCAAGGTGGTGGGGAGGGGGTGGAAAACAAAAGAGCGCAACGGCGCTCGCTCACATCCCCCCCCCGCACCCACCGCAGCCGCCCTGAGGGGGGAAGCCAATTCGCTCCCCTGAATCCCTAGGCGCTGACTGATTTGACTGGGCGAGTGAGGCCTGCCAGGCCCCAGCCCGCCTTCAGGGACGTAACGTTCGTTGCGTCGATGGCGTGCTCACGCACGCCGGGCGCCCTCTTGAACAGATGACTGTGAAAGCGCCTCCCTTTTGTCGTGCTCGACCGGCCGACTCCTGCCGCGCTGGTTCTTCGATTGGCCGCTTGCCTTTGTACGTCATGACGCGGACAACTCGAAGGAAGCGCTTCTTTTTTTAAAAAATGTATTTTTATAAATGTCTGAGTCAGTTTTTTTGGGGGGGCTTATTTAAAAGTGCAATTCTTTGCCCGCTCGATTGCGAGGTCTCAAAAGAGGAGTCGTGTTAGTCTGTGCAAGCATAGCATCTATCTATCTATCTATCTATCTATCTATCTATCTATCTATCTATCTATCTATCTATCTATCTATCTATCTATCTATCTATCTATCTATCTATCTATCTAAAATTACAACACATATATATCTGGCATCTTAAAAATCTTAATATTTTAGCTTTTTGTACATCAGGCCGAATTCCTCTGAAGAAAACGAACAAATCCGTGTCCTTTATGCAGGAGAGGTAATACCTTTATTAAATCTCACACACAATCGAACAGTCAGCACGTTGCCAGCAGTTTGTTAAAATTTCTGCACAACATTTAGAAATTAAACAGAGTTTATCCCACTGTCTCCGAAGAAATGGACTTGATTCATGAAAGCTGACATTAAAATAGAAATGTCCTCTATGTGTCAACGTTTTTGTCTCTTTCCCCCCTTCGTTTCTTTGGTTTCTTCTTTAAAAGGGGGGGGGGGGAAGCTTCACTATGTTTAATTAGAAATGTCAGTGGTCATGAGACCCTAACAGGAGCTTGCTGAATTAGACCAAAGTCTAGGGATATGCCATTATTTTCTTTTCTGACCCCAATTCCCAGAATTCACCAAGATTTCTGGGACTTCCAGCCCATAGACCCATAGCTGAAGACTACTTTATTCACTTACCTATCACAGAAGTTGTACAGCTATCACAGACTTTGCTTCCTGTGAATAATGTACAGAAAAGGAAGCTGCCACGGTTCTTCCTGGGAAGCGTTGTCTGTGCTGCCCTTTAGGCTCCACAAAGAAGAACTATAACTCTTAGGAAACACTGCGGTAGCTTTATTCTTCATCAGTAGTTCCCAACTTTGGATAAATCAAGTGTTCTTGGACTGTAAGTCCCAGAAGCCTTGACCACCACCATTGGGAATCGTGTGCTTCGTTACTCAATGCTGGGAATATCGTACACTGACCACAAGCTGTGACCAAGTTAAGGATTGTGTCTCCTCTAGTACCTTTGAATGGTTTTGCAGAAGCAAACCGTAGAAACAGTTTTTAAAATTTTCCTTTTATTTTTTTGCTTAATTAGGAATGTGCAGTTATTCCTGCTTAATAACCTTAATAACTAACTAGAGTGGTCGTAAGACCAGATAGGCGGGATACAGAATAAATGAAATAAATAATAAAATAAGCTCAACACTATCACACTGTACTTTCTAGGATTAAATGCTAAAGGTTCTGGCAATTCTAGGTTAGCACGTAAGAAAACCACCTTTCATGACTTCATTGTGCATAAAGTGGGAGGAATTAATCTCTGCCTACTAGTCTGGGCTCTTGATTCACCCAAATTAGGTGTAATAATCAGAAAAGGTGCTGGTTGCTATAATTCATAAGCAACTGAGACCAGGTTTTAAGTTTTTTAACTCGAGTTAGACATTTTCGGAGTACTGCCAGAACACTGACAGTTCTATAAGCTTATTTTTATGTGTAAGAGAAGACAGGAAAAAGCCATTTATCAACCTTACTTCCTAGCAGTTACGATGTTGAAGAAATTATACTTCTCCCACAAACATTGTGGTTTAAGGTTTGCTGTTATGTTCCACACTGGGTTAAACCACGGAATTCTTGGAAGGCCACCATTCCTTAGGTTTCTTTGTCTAGGATTTCAATGACAAAATCATTTAATCTAATCTCTGTTAATGTTGCTCTCCGAAGTGCAGATGTCTTTATAGCACTGTTTAATCCCATGCTGAAGTGACAAAGCTTCCTTTTATGGTTGGTTATGGCTGGATAGCTAAGGAACCATCTTCCATATCAATCTGCTATGTAGGATAAGCATAAGAGTCATTATTGTATCACCTACTAGTGAGCAGTAACTGAAGAGAGCATTCTCAGCTATGGCATCCTGCATGTAGATTCTTTACCAAGGGCTGCTTGCAACTTCTTGCTCCCTTTTGGGCAGCATGCAGACATTTGTTTGCTCAGGTTTTTGTACAGGTAACATTTTTTTTCTTTGCTACCTTTAATATTTTTGTTTTATTTGCTTTCATAATTTTATTTTAATGGCAGCTTGAATTGTATATGAAAACTTCAACTTGAAAAATAGTATTGTACATATATAAAATGCTAAATATGTTCCATTGTGCAGGATTCTGTATTATCCAACTGCACATGGTAACCTTCTAGATAAAAATGTGAACTTCATAAAATGGTTAAGCAAATGTAATTTTGGACTGTAGTTCCCATAATCTGTGCTAGCTAGACTCGATAGGAATTGCTGGCAAAAAAGATCTGGAGGCCCAGTTGTCCAGCCCTAGACTAGAATGACAAATTAATCTGTGGCATATAAAGTAGCACATTAGAATTGAAAACTTTAAATTTACCTGTATGTTGGTATTGGAAATGTTTTGAATTAGTTAAAAAGAAAGGCCTAAATGTCAAAACCTGTAATTCATCTTCCCTTTCTTTGCTTCTAATCAAGGATTGGAGTAGGCTGAAGAAAGAATAGAAAATTCAGAGAGAGAAAGAGGTAGGGTTAAAATATAATTATTCAAGGACCCGGCAAGCCTCACACTATTTTTTCCTTCATTCCTTGGGGTAAAATGTTGGCTTTAAGCATTGTTAAATGCATTTTTATTTAACAAAAACTCACTGTAACTGCCTTTATTGTAGTAAACCACTGCAATATTTTAAAAAATAAAAATAAAGAATAAGGCAAATTGATCCTTTTAGTGCCATGTCTTTGGGAGTGCACTCTGAGTTGCTGGAAATCTGCTGGGATTGGTCACCCCTATTCAAGAAGAATCACAAAAATGGAATACTGGAATGAGCAGAGGCTGGGTAACATGGGAAAGTACACAAGTAGCCATGTATCAGACATAGCAAAATAGTAATCAAATCATCTGAAACAGCCTATTTGATATAATATACACACATCACAGCTTTGTATGTACAGTACCTGAAAATAGGACTTTAGAAGTGAATGTGATACTGAGCACAGTATAAAATGTCCTGAGATAGACGTTTAACCTGATAAGTGATGAAGCTTGCAGGCCTTAAGACTACAAAAATAATGTTGAAAGTTCATGCATAATGCCTACTACAAAAAATTCCAAGAAAAAATGGACTAATTGGTTAATGCCAAGGATTTTCCCAGATTGATAGGAAGGGAATTAGCAACTTTCATAGATTTCTCTGCAAAGGCTAACAAAAGAAAGCATGCACATTTATATAGTTTGTAACAGTGTGTGTATTCTCCTCTTGTAGATGTTATTTTTAGCATGTGTATGCAGTACAGTACAGAGAAGTTTGAGCTTATATTATAGTGGCTTCCAATGTGTTTCAGGTTTATGCATCAATTATGTTGAAGCACCAAATGGTTGCTACCATCTGTTTACTTCTATTCTTTGGATCCAGGACCCAGCACACACCAAGGCAGCAGCACCCAGAAGTCCATTTGGGAGTTTTTGCTAAGGTAGAAAAACAAGACGAAACAGCACCTTTGCTGTGGAAAAGGCCAAGTGCCGTAACTTGGTTATTACCAGGAAGTCCGAAGAAACTCCCACTAGAGCAATTTTGGCTGTTTTTAAAGTCTAGAACTTTGGTTCTGAATATGTTGCTCTAGGCTCAGCATGGATATTATATACAGTACATCTTTCTTAGAGTGATTGCTCTTCAACACAACACTACCACTTTAGAGCAGCAACCTGTGGACACTCAAAGGATATGCTCTTCAGCTGTTTGGAGGTGGCACTTGAAGAAGAGAAGACAGTAGGAGTATGAAATCCAGAAGACACCCCCTTAATTACCCACAAAGGTGGACACATACAAAATCATTTGAATTTATTTCCCACTAAAATCTGTGGGACAAGTTAGGAGGATAACTCAAGTCCTATTGTGGTTTCAGTAGAAACAAAGTGAAATTAACTCGATGCTGTATCTAATTGTTGAGTACTATTTACTGGCAGTCCTCCCACACAAGCTCCACTGAAATGAATAAGACCCCACGCTCCCAAATCTGACTTTATGCTCACTGCATTAAGCTCCTTAATAGAATTTAAGAGTCGGTCACCTGAAACAGCCCCATCATTTTGCCTCGTGATAGTCCCATCTCTTGAGTAGGGAGTGGAACATTCCAAGACGTATACATGATGAATAAAGAGAAAATTCTTCACCGTATACCCCAACCCATTTAAACTTACTCATCATCAAAGCCGTATACAAAGAAACAGCTTCCAGTTTTCCAACATACATACACCAAAACCAAGACTCTTCAGTTTCACATTGACTTTCCTTTTTATTAACGCCAACTTGTTTTAATATTTTTTCCTTTTGTTTTTCTTTTAAAACAATAGCACAAAAATGTGTTTCCAGGGAAGCAGTTTGACAGCTAGTATCTGATGACCTTCTCAAATAACAGTTAAAGCCACACCAAGTATGAATTCCTTTTCAAAAAGGTATTTTAAAAAGGGGAACTGTAAACGTTTGTGGGAGAAGTGGTGTCAGGTTTGAAATCTGGTTAGCAGGAACATGCTACTCTGATAAGCAACTGATGGCACACAACTCAGAATTTCGTCATCATGCCAGCTAGTACAAGTTTTAAGGCTTCTGAATCAAATTACCAAACATCACCAAAGAAACAGGGATGGAAAACTGCAGTCACAAGGTGTTTAGGGAAATGTTTTGGTTTTTAAACAGAGTGAGTCTTTCAGTCAAGCTACAGTGTTATGCATAAAGAAAGCCAGCCCTTACAGCGGCCCAGAAAAATCCAGTCACAGTACTAAATCTTATTTGCATGCAGTGGTAGGGTATAATTTAAAGAAAGATAGAAAAAGGTGCTGTGAATTCATTTGTTTTTAATGTGGCTCAGAAAGATGTTTCTATATGGGTTTTGTAATCTCTAAGAAGGACGTCAGCAAATGAAATCAAAACTGGAGATAGAGACAGAATGGTTTATTTCTCCCCTCCCAAAAGACAATGAGAGAAAGGATTGGGAAGGGCGGGATTCTTACAAGCCTTCAAATAAGAACCAAGATTACAGAATGTCTCCCAGAAACCCTCACCTCAGTATACACACTAAATTATACCAAGCTGTCTTTCATAATTGAACCATTCAACACGCTTGTGTTTTTTGCCGTCTTGTTGTGTGCTCTCTGGCATGCTCAGAGGCGTTAACCCATTCCTGCCCTCAACTCACCATAGAATTCAACGTGCCTCTGATTTCCCTGCTGCTTTTCTTTCTTTCTTTTTTTAGAAAAAGGGAGAGGAATGGTTAAAAAAATCATTTATCAGTAGGCGTAAGGAAGGGGTAGGTGTTAAATATTTTGACCACTGACAAAGGCTTAAGGAATTTTCACAGTTTTGTTATGCTCTATTTTATTACTATTATATTTACAGGGTGGTTGTTTTTGTTTGCTTTTTGCTGAATTGTTGATAATTTTTTTAAATAGAATTTAGTTCTGGAGTGTGAGCAGGAACCAGTTAACTACATTCATTGTCCAATCTCCACTGGTTTGAGAAAAGACTCCAATTTCCTTGGCGTATTATTCGGCTGTTGGATAGCAGCTCCTCATCCTCGCACCGAGGCAGTTGGGCCATAGCAGTTGGGATGTCTGAGGTGGGTGAGGGTAAGCTCACACAGCAGTTGGTGAGGCCTTACGCTGCAGGAGGTACTGGTGGACATTTTCAGCATCACGCTTCAGCCATGCAGCATTCAACAGAATGTTTTCACAGCACTGCTGGATTGTGCGTTCAGCTGACGGAGCAGGATGACTCTCAAAGAAAGCCTAAATGAAACAAAACAACATCCACTGGGAGTGCCGCTTTTGATGACATCTTAAAACATTTGAAGTAATGAGGATATGCACCACAGATGTGGGAAATCTGTGGTAATTTAGTCCAGTCAGCTGATAAATTACTCTATCCATCATCCCTCATGACTCATCAGGCTGGCTGAAACTGATGGTAACTGGAGTCCAAACTTGTATGAAGGGATAAAGACTTCCCAGTCTTGATAGGGCTCCAGTTCCATAGCATATAAGGAAGAGAGGGACAAAGACCATATCTGCAAAAAATGGTGACTGCTCAGGTAGACATGTGTGAGCCCTACATATGCCATCTATAGAGCATGCCCACTAAAGCAGCAAAGCATGGTTTTGTATGTTAATGTTTAAATGATATTTTGATTTTTCAGCACTGCTGCTATGGCAAGCTTTTCTAAGCTCCCAAGAAAGCCAGTGGTTATATCATGTGTGCATTTTAAGCCTTATAATGAAATCATGTGGCTACATTTCTCATGGCCAACATCCACGTGAAAATGGATGGTACATTCACCAAGTCAACTTCCTAGTGAAACAGGCCCATTTTAAGAGTTTTAAAAGTGCTCCTCAGTGTGTGGCAGAGCACTGAAGAACTTGTAATTACAGTGGTGCCTCACTTAGCGAGCGCTTCGTTTAGTGATGAAATCGCATAGCGATGAACGTTTTGCGATTGCAACAGCGATCGCTTTGCGATGTTCCCTATGGGGGAATTTCGCTTTGCGATGATCGGTTCCCTGCTTAGGGGGCCGATCATTGCAAAGCCACCATTTTCACACAGCTAATTGGCGGTTTCAAAATGGCCACCGGGAAAAAAACATGGCCGCCCGCTGTTTTCTGGGATGGAATCCTCGCTTAAGAGGCACCAGAAATGGCCGCGCTATAGAGGATCTTCACTGAACTGTGAATTTTAAGCCCATAGGAACGCATTAATTGCATTTTAATGCGTTTCTATGGGCTTTTTTTCGCATTGCGACATTTTCGTTCAACAGCGATTTCACTGGAACGAATTAATGTCGCAATGCGAGGCACCACTGTACTTAATTCACAACTAACTCTACAAGCCAAATCTGTTCTACATTCTGCCATAACATCCACTACACTCTAATTTAGACCCAAACCCAAATACTACACATGCGTTTCTTGTGTAATCTGTGGAAGTTATGGTTAACTCTCCACTTTGCCCAGGTATACTAGATGTTCTAGATATACTAAATCCCCAGTCCTGGCTTGCCTGCATTGGTTGCCAGTCTCATCCCAGGCCAAGTTCAAGCTGTTAGTTTTAATGGAGAAAGTCCTTAACAGTTCAGGACCTAAGTCTCGGTCAGAGTGCATTTTCCACAGAAATGCTGCCTGCTTTACCCAATCCTTCCAGGCCTTGTTGTGGGTAGCCACACCAAGAGAGGCAAGGAAGGCTTCAAGTAGAAGTTGTGTCTTGATAGTTCTACCAGACTTTGCAATGTCCTCCCTCTGGAGATCTGGCAGGCCTCCTACCTTCAAAGGTTTAAAAAAGTGCTCAAAACTTCACTTTTCAAGGAAGCCTTTAAAGATATCCTGTTACTCAGCCTGGTCTGTGACCCCTGTGCCTCTTGATGCTTGTTGCTATTATTTAGTCTTTTAGCCTGTTTATTTATCTGTTCCAGTTTTGTTGGTTGGTTGTTTTCATTTATTATTTTTGTTTTTGGGTGGAGTGGGGATAGGGGGAATAGAGTCTATGTTATATTGTAAGACCATCCAGAGTTGTGGTTTCCACTAAGTGGGGCGGTATACATATGCAAAAGAAAGAGAGAGAGAGAGAGAGGTGATAGCCCCCATTGTGGTATGGTAACAAATTCTCCCACAACTTTGAACGATAGGTGATTAATCCTTCCAGAGCAGCTTTCTTTAAAGTGGTGTCCACCAGATGTTTTGGACTGTAACTCCTATAATCCTTCACCCTAAGCCATGTTGGCTGGATGGATAGAAATTGGAAGTCCAAAAGGGTTAGGAAAGACTGCTTTCAACACACCCCTGAAAATGTTGTTCTGTATAGCAACAGGCATATAAATAGTAGCATTTTGGTTGGGGAAATAGTCTGTAACCATGACAATTTTCTACAGCTACTTTTTTAGCATTTGATCCATCAACTCTTACATAAGGTAACACCAATTTATATTGATGTGCTTAGTTGCATGGTTGAGTTTATCTATCTAGAAAGCACACTGACTGACCAAAACCTGTAGCTGTGATTAACTAAAAAGGAGAGACCTGGAATAAATTGTCCTGAAACCTTGCCCTAATTCTCTACTCCCCTTTCAGAGAGATTGGTCCAACAACAGTAAAAATGAATGAGTTCTATGTATGCAATTCTGTTCTGGCATCTAAATCCAGAGCCCCCTGCAATGCTAAAGTCATAACACAAATCAAATCATCTTACCTTAACCTCTGCAGCCATTTTGTCAATTGCAAACCCATCCACTGATAGCTGGAACACAAAGCAAAGCACACAGTAAATTGGAGGGAGACATTTTCTAAAGCCTTCTGTTTCAATGCATAATCAAGACTTTTTCATGCACACCTTTATTAGCCTGGATATTAAGAAGCCTCCCTGATAGCGATTATACAGCTCTTCCCAGTTGTCTCTGACAAACTTCCAGGCAGCTTTCCTGCCCTGCTTGCTGCTTCCAGCAACTCCACCAATGACAGACACTGTATCCTGGGGACGTACCTCTTCCTGCAAATGAAATAAGAAGATACTGTAATTCTAATACCTTTGAACCTCAATACAGTACCAATTATGCATAATATATTGTACTGGACAATCACAAACTCTTTTAAACCCTTCAGGGACTAAACAACAGCAAGCTATATAGACTGGAATCCTATTGGTATTCATGTAAGAACTGCATAATTTGCTGCACCTAAATGTGGCATCTTGAGTGGATTAGGACATTGGCACCTCACCTACAGTAGCCATGTGTTGGATTTCTTTTCTCTCTGTTGTCACAGAGGTCCATGATTACATACCACAGCAGACCCCCCTGCCTGCTGTGATCTATGTTTTCAACAGCAGCAGTCGGTAATGTAAAGCAGGAATGGAAATAAACAGCATAACACCATGCATTTTCTATCTACACATCATAAACAGAAGGAGGCAGGAATGCAATATCGGATTCGTAGTAGCCCCATTTCTGCCCATTTACAATAATCATCATCTTTGAACTGTGGAGCTGGAAGGAACTCTATGGATCATCAAGTCCATTTAGTTTTAGCCTGCATTATTTTGGTACTTCATACATGGCACTGCCTCTACTTTAAATAACTCTTTTGTAAGAGCAGTGCCCTATTTCCACAGCAGTTTCACAAAGAATATTTCACATCTATAATACTGACACGTTCATTCCAGATGAGAACTGCTGAATGCTATTTCTGCGTAACTTAACCCTGTTTCTGAGAAGCTGCAAGTCTGCCACATTCCCTTCCCTCTGGTTTTATTGCCGAGGAAGAATGCCAAGTAACCCATCCCATTTCTTTCAAGCCCACACGGAAAAAGAGAAGCAGCCACTGATTAGTCGTCCAAACATTTGGTGGACATGCATCAGCGAGGCTAAAAGGGCAGACTCAGCAATAAGCTGCTAGTGAGCAAACTTCTTGCACCACTGATAATTTCAGTAACAGTCTCTCGGGACTTTTCAATGAAGCTTTAACCATGCGGCCCAGTTTTTGAAAAAACAGGGGCAGCAAGGTCACAGGCTGCAGAGCTGGCTTGAACGCTCTACACTTCTTGCAATTCTCTCACTGCTGTCCTCATCTTCACCTTACCTGTGAGGCTTGCTAAATATAGTTTATTTTGCTTTCACTAACTACAGGTAAGACGAAGTAGCTATACAACAGGAGTTTATTAACCACTGCTCAACCTCCCTGTCTCCTGTTTCCCAGATGTCTTCATGTTCTGCCTAGATGGTTGTAGCCCTAAGGATGACACACTTAACTAAAAGAAAAGATTCTCAGGGTGTTGAAACTGGCACTAGATACAAAACTTTACATTTCAACTGACAATGCACAGGGTACATGTAGTATTTGGTAAATTACTCACTGAAAGTGCAAAAGTGAGAACTTTCTGTATTAACTCTGGCTGAGATATTGCTCCAAGTACACGCTCTATTCGGTTCTTCTCTTCCTGCATATCAGCTTGCTTGTGGAGCTGTACAAAACAAAAACAAACATTGCAAGTGACATAATATTTGTTTCCTGCCACAAGCAGATATCCTCCACCCTAAACTTGAGCCAGAGAAGTTGAATTAGAAACATACCATGGTACACTGGCAATCCTACTGACTCTCTGGGAGTGTGGCCAATGAGCAGTCCACAAAAGAATATCTGCCACTTAGTTTAGTGGGGGGTCAAAAAGAGGCCATGCTTCCAAGTAACTGTGGGCTTGTTTTGGGAACAGAGCCATTAGGTGGCGTTCTGACTCCATACAATCTTCAAATGAGTCAATCATCTTCATTTCATCTACATTTCACTGTACTGCCAGCATTCTCTTTTGAAGTATGTTCATGACCAGGTTCTTGCCACATAGAGGTACAAAGCAACTTACATTGAAGCTGTTCAACAAGTCATAGCCCTTTAAAGGGACTCAGGACCTAGAGGAAAAATAATCTTCCTACCAATAAATGCTAAAGCTACAGGAACCTGTCAGGTACAAACAAGTGTTTCAAAAACAGTTTGAACTGTGAAAACAGGACTGTTTGGAGAAGAGGGCAGAAAATGGCAGATTTCAGAAGTTTAAAACATTGGTATTAAAATATACATTAGATTATGTTTTGTAGTGGCCAAACAATTTCCTTTCACTTTACACTCATGACTATAGCCCTTCCATAACCTTTTAAAAAATATATCTATTCTAGGTTTTATTTAATTTTATTTATAGAACAGATCTCTTATGCATTCTGAGTAACAAAACTGCACTAATTTCAAAGTATTGTTTCTATTTATGTAACATATAAAATTATCTCTCTATCATGCTCACACCCACCAGCAAGTACATTTGGGGATGGCACTTCTCATCAGCTCAATTTTTCATTGCCTTTATTTGGTTCACCAATTACATTCTTTCTTACATAGCAATCATCAGGGTTATAGGGATCCATGTGCTAGTAACCTTCAGACTGGGTTATTTATAATGAATTGTTTGTTGAGATGCCATTGAAAATAGCTGAAAAACGTCAATTAGTACAGAATCCAGCTGCCAAAACGCTAGCAGCTAGGCCCAGGTGGAGCCCTACTGCATTCATTCTGAAGTAACTACAGTAGCTTCCTGTTACTGAGGCAAATTCAAGGTACTGGTGCTAAATTTCAATCTCTAAATAGCTGTGGGCCTCAAATATCTGGGCCAGCTTCCCAATCTATTCATGTCTTGAAACGATCAGAATATGAATTTCTATATGTGTCTTCTATAAGAAAAGGGCAAATACCTACAAAAGATAAGGGCCTTTTCTGTGGCCCTTATCCGTCAGTAGGCAAAGACCTTTTTCAGGCAGACTTTTAATCAGTAAGTGGACGTCTAAGGGAATGCTGTAGTCTTGAAATTTAGGTACAGTCAACCCTCGACTTACAAACGTCCCTAGATACAAACTTTTCGATTTACAATCGGCTCCGTTGGCAATATTGGCATCGACTTGAGAATGGAGCTCAACCTACGAACGAGGTCGAGGCTCGATTCGCAAGTCAATGCCATTTTTTGCGAACAGAGCCGTTTGTAAAGGACTCCCTGTAAAAACGCAGGGAGAAAGGGCGGGAAATTTGAATTTCCCGCCCTTTCTCCCTGCCTTTTTGGCTTCAGAGCTCTCAAAGGGTTCCCCCCCCCCGACATCGGAGCAAGCCCTTTGAGAGCTCCAAAGCCAAAAAGGCAGGGAGAAAGGGTGGGAAATTGGAATTTCCAGCCCTTTCCCCCTGCCTTTTTGCCTTTTGAAATGCTGGAATGGATTAATTCTATTTCCATGCAGTTCAATGGGAAATGGTACTTCGACTTTCGAACTTTTCAACATGTGAACGTCATTCCAAAAGTTCGTAATTCGAGGTGCCACTGTATTTTAAATGTGTTTTTTAAATTGTGTTTAGTCTTGTTTTTAATCTTGAGTAATGTTTAACATTATATATAATGTTTATATATAAATTTTGTATAGTATTGCAAAGTTGTTACTACTACACAGTTTTAATTCTTATGAGTTGGGGAAAGGTGGCATATAAATAACATACATTCTGTACTAAATTTTAAAATACATAATTTATGCACTTTTAAAATGATTTATATATAAACAAACACTGGTGTTTTATAATCAAATTCATTTCTACAGAAGATGTTTAAGTATGTGTTATAATGTCTCCCACTTAAACAAATCACCCTAAAGGCTACTGCTGTTGCTCACATTAGACACAGTAAAGAAAAATACATATAATCAAAATTACAAATATGGAGGTCACATGTGGCCCTCGTCTTCATTAATGCATCACCCACCCAGGGTCAGCATGTTCATTTAGAGATGTAGTATTTTCTCTGCAGGTTTTTTTACTGCACAGTAATACTATTAGCACACTAATAGCACACTCACCTTTAGCATTGTATCTAAGGTTGTACTGTCACCATGCTTTAAAACAGTAACATACACCTGGAAAAAGAATGACACGTTTCAACATTTAAACATTTTTTTAAGTCACATTAATCACATATTAATCAGCGACCAGTCACCTTTAGATTTTATCCCCCTTTTACCCTGCCATCTCACCAAAGGCAGCCAAGGTATTTAAAAAATATTTATAAGTATGTGAGCCTCTCCCATAGATATTAGGATTATCTTCTGCTTCAACCATTTAAAATTTCAAGGGAGGGATTTACCAATATGAGTTGAAAAGATGGTTGAAAAATGCTCAAAGAAACTTACTGTTCTACCAACACAAAAACAGGAAGTGGGTATGTTGCATGTTTAACTCAGCACACAAGTACACAAGTAAGTATTTGGAGAAAATTCAGCTCATTAAGGAGAAAAAAAGTGTTTTAAAGCAACCTACAGGACTTCTCAAATCAGCAGACAGGATATGCTTCCCTTCCACATGGTCTTTAAACCGACGCCGAGCTTCTTCCAGTGTTGCCTTATGACCGGCTTTTCCTAGCTTGCCCAAAACTAAACCCCTCAGAAGTGCATCCAGATGGCCTGATGCAAAAGAAAAAAAAAGAGATAAAGTCAGTTGTGTTTTTTTTTAAGAATTAACATTTTTTATTTATCTGAATTTGTGAGATAATGGAAACTGAACTGAAAAGGATGTAAGCTTATTAATATACACCCTAGAGCAGGGCTAGGAACCTGTAATCTTTCAGGTATTTACATTAAAACTCCCAAAGTCCTTTGTCTAGGAATATGCTTGGTGGGATGGGCAAACCAAAACATCTAGAGAGACAAAGGCTTCCTGCATCTGCTCAACACAAGCCATGAGACCATGATGTAGTCTGCAAAATGCTTGCTGGCTCCGCTCCTCCTAAACTCCCACAAGTCAGCTTCCACATCTTGATTTCTTCCATTATTAATTTTGTGCAGCAATTCTGATACAATTACAGTATTTCAAATTATTAAAAAAGAGCAGGAAGACTTTAGGCACCAGCTCTGAACAGAGCTCAAGTATTCTCCTTGTTGTCCATGTGAAATCTATTAATTGCCAACACAAGGGATAAGAGAGAATGTAGATCACCAGTGAAGTATATTAATAACCCTAGAACTGTGATCTAAGGTCTCTATGGATCATCAAGTCCAGCCCCTCTCAAGGCATAGTGGGGAATCAAACTCCAATATCCTGCTGTTTTAGAGTATTAAATCATACTAGATTAGGCCCACTAAATCAATAGGGATTTAATGAATAATCTCCTCTGTAAATTCCATTGATTCAAATGGGCCTACTCTAATTGCAACTTACTATATTAAAGTAAATTGCAGTTAGATTAGGTTTATTTGAATTTATGGAACAGCTGACTCAACAAATCCTCATCAATTCAACGGGTCTACTTTAGTCTGATTTACTACACTAAACAGGATTTTGGCCTCCATATGAATATTTGATGATTGTCACTTTAATTTCTGTTATAAAAACCCAGATATGTATGTTTTAAGAAATGAAGGGGCAGTGACTGACAAGCAACTAGCAAATCCATGGTTAAACTGCACTTTGATCCCAGACCAACAGTATTCTACATATCTCTCATATTCTGTCATCAAATACTGTAAGTTACTTTTTGTTACAGCAGTAAATATTAGAAAGTTGTACAAAATTAAATCATTTGAAGAATGTTAGAGACATGTAGAATAGTGTAGGTCTAGGCTCTGACCTCAGCTTAACCACAGACTTGGTAGCTGCCTGTGAATCACTGCTCTTCCATTTCTTAAATTTAAGTACATGGGTTTTACAACAGAAACTGACAAGCAAAGCAACCAAGGTAATGTGCTCTTTGTAAACACATACTTTTTGATGTTAATTATTGAATAAAAAGCAGCATAATTAGGTCTATGCTAATGGAGCATTCATTTATGTAAGCCTCTCAAGTATTGGAATGCAGAGGAGGCTATCTATTATTCCAGAGCAAATGTGGCATGGTAGAAATTCAGCACTTAAAAATTGAAAGATGATTTAATCTTCATACCCTCGCCAGGCTTAGGGTCCCAACCCAGCTTTTCTCCTATGGGTGAAAAGATATCACGGACGAACGCCTGGATCTCCTCATAAAAGTCTGTGTGGGACAAGAGAGTTGAGAGAATCCCCAGGTTACAGCTCAGGTCGCTCCACACGGTATAGTTGGGCTCATTCACAAATGCTTCCATGACTTTTAGAACCTCTACAGTGCTAATAATTCCAGCTCGGGCCTAAGAGAGGAAAACAAGTAAGTTACATTCATCTCCAAAACATTACATCTTACCACACAGAACACTCTCTGGATTCCTTTCTTACAAGCAAAGACTGGATGATGACTACACCTTTCATGGTTTATATGGGACTAGAATCAGGATGCTCTAATCTGGAGACACAATAAGCCTTAAGAATAGAGCACATACTCAACTCGGTCCTCTTTTCTTTACCACTATGCAAGATGTTTTAGGCTTCCACTGGTTCTCAATCCAACCCAGTGATGGCCAGAGTACTATAAAAATTTATGCTGGATTAATTCAAGCCCTTAAAGGTGCAAATGAAAAAAATGTATTTAAATCATAAAATGTTGCCAAACCAATAACAACAACGAACTCTGAGAAAAAGACATTTTTCCTCAGTCTCCCAATTTTTGGATCTGTATTACTGTAAAAAAATGGATTGGCAATTAATTCAGTTTAGACAAAATGAAGCTGTACTTCATAAAACATGATAAATGTAAAGAATATACTTTCAGAAGATGGGTTTCTGGTTACTAACTTAGATGACATTTTGTTATTGTTTAGTCATTAAGTCGTGTCCGACTCTTCATGAACCCAGAGACCAGAGCATGCCAGGCCCTCGTGTCTTCCACTGCCTCTCTTCCACTGTGGGTCAAATTCATCTTGGTAGATTTGATGACACTGTCCAACCATCTCGTCTTCTGACATCTCTTTCTCTTGCTTTCACACTTTCCCAACATCAGGGTCTTTTCCAGGGAGTCTTTTCTTCTCAAGACGGCCAAAGTATTGGAGCCTCAGCTTCAGGATCTGCCCTTCCAATGAGCACTCAGGGTTGATTTCCTTCAAAATGGACAGGTTTGTTCTCCTTGCAGTCCAGGGGATTCTCAAGAGTCTCCTCCAGCACCACAATTCAAAAGCATCAATTCTTCGGCAGTCAACCTTCTTTATGGTTCAGCTCTCACTTCCATACATCACTACTGGAAAACCATAGCTTTGACTATGCAGACTTTTTTCGGTAAGGTGATTCTCTGTTTTTTTCCTCCCAAGAAGCAAGTGTCTTTTAATTTTGTGGCTGCTGTCACCATCTGCAGTGATCATGGAGCCCAAGAAAGTAAAATCTGTCACTGCCTCCATGTCTTCCCCTTCTATTTGCCAGGAGGTGATGGGACCAGTGGCCATGATCTTAGTTTTTGATGTTGAGTTTCAGACCGTTTTTTGCACTCTCCTCTTTCACCCTCATTAAGAGGTTCTTTAATTCCTCTTCACTTCCTGCCATCAGAGTGGTATCATCTACATATCTGAGGCTGTTGATATTACTTCTGGCAGTCTTAATTCCGGCTTGGGATTCATCCAGTCCAGTCTTTGGCATGATGTATTCTGCATATAAGTTAAATAAACAGGGGACATTATACAGCCTTGTCGTACTCCTTTCCCAATTTTGAACCAATCAGTTGTTCCATATTCAGTTCTAACTGTTGCTTCCTGTCCTAGATATAGATTTCTCAGGAGATAGATAAGGTGGTCAGGCACTCCCATTACTTTAAGAACTTGCCATACTTTGGTGTGGTCCACATAGTCAAAGGCTTTTGTGTAGTCAATGCAGCAGAAGCAGATGTTTTTCTGGAACCCTCTGGCTTTCTCCATAACCCAGCATTCCTCTGCCCCTTCAAAATCCAGCTTGTAGTTCTGGGAGTTCTTGGTTCATATACTGCTGAAGCCCACCTTGTAGATTTTTGAGCATAACCTTGCTAGCATGTGAAATGAGTGCAATTGTACGGTAGTCCTTTGGCATTGCCCTTCTTTGGGATTAGGATGTAGACTGATCTTTTCCAGTCCTCTGGCCACTGTTGAGTTTTCCAAACTTGCTGGCATATTGAGTGTAGCACCTTAACAGTGTAATCTTTTAAGAGTTTAAATAGTTCAACTGGAATGTCATCACCTCCACTGGCCTTGTTGTTAGCCATGTTTTCTAAGGCCCATTTGACTTCACTCTCCAGGATGTTTGGCTCAAGGTCAGCAACCACACTATCTGGGTTGTCTGGGACATCTAGATCTTTCTGGTATAATTCCTCTGTGTATTCTTGCCACCTCTTCTTGATGTCTTCTGCTTCTGTGAGGTCCCTACCATTTTTGTTCTTTATCATGTCCATCTTTGGACAAAATGTTCCTTTAATATCTCCAATTTTCTTGAACAGATCTCTGTTTTTTCCCTTTCTATTATTTTCCTTTATTTCTTTGCACTGTTCGTTTAAGAAGGCCCTCTTGTCTCTCCTTGCTATTCTTTGGAAGTCTGCATTCAGTTTTCTGTAAATTTCCCTATCTCCTTTGCATTTGGTTTCCCTTCTCTTCTCTGCTATTTGTAAGGCCTCGTTGGACAGCCACTTTGCTTTCTTGCATTTCTTTTTCTTTGGGATGGTTTTTGTTCCTGCCTCCTGTACAATGTTATGAGCCTCCATCCATAGTTCTTCAGGCACTCTGTCCACCAAATCGAGTTCCTTAAATCTGTTCTTCACTTCCACTGTGTATTCATAAGGGATTTGGTTTAGATTATACCTGACTGGCCCAGTGGTCTTTCCTACTTTCTTCAGTTTAAGCTTGAATTTTGCTATAAGAAGCTGATGATCAGAACAACAATCAGCTCCAGGTCTTGTTTTTGCTGACTGTATAGAGCTTCTCCATCTTTGGCTGCAAAGAACATAATCAATCTGATTTCAGTGTTGCTCATCTGGTGATGTCCATGTGTAGAGTTGCCTCTTGTGTTTTTTGGAAAAGAGTGTTTGTGATGACCAGCTTGTTTTCTTGACAAAACTCTATTAGCCTTTGCCCTGCTTCGTTTTGAACTCCAAGGCCAAACTTCCCTGTTGTTCCTTTTATCTCTTGACTCCCTGCTTTAGCATTCCAGTCCCCTATAATGACAAGAACATATTTCTTTGGTGTCAGTTCTAAAAGGTGTTGTAAATCTTCATAGAATTGGTCAATTTCAGCCGCTTTAGCATTGGTGGTTGGTGCATAAACTTGGATTATTGGATTAATCGTCTTAATTGAATTTGCCCATTCCCGTCCATTTTAGTTCACTGACACCCAGGATGTCAATGTTTATTATTACCATCTCCTTTTTGACCACATCCAGCTTACCAAGGTTCATAGACCTTACATTCCACGTTCCTATGCAGTATTCTTCTTTGCAGCATCAGACTTTCCTTTCACTTCCAGGCGCGTCCACAGCTGAGCATCCTTTTGGCTTTGGCCCAACCATTTCATTAGCTCTGGAGCTACTTGTACCTGTCCTCCGCTCTTCCTCAGTAGCATGCTGGATGCCTTACAACCTGAGGGGCTCATCTTCCAGCGTCATATCTTTTAGCCTTTTATTTCTGTTCATGGAGTTTTCTTGGCAAAGATACTGGAGTGGCTTGCCAGTTCCTGCTCCAGGTGGATCGCGTTTAGTAAGAACTCTCCACTATGACCTGTCCGTCTTGGGTGTCCCTGCATGGCATACCCCATAGCTTCTCTGAATTACTCAAGCCCTTTTGCCATGACAAGGCAGCAATCCATGAAGATGACATTTACAAAGGCTTAAATTAATGGAGAGTATATTTATCAATAACTGTTACCTAGCACACCACTAAATAAGGAAACTATGTTTGATACTGGATGATACATAAGGAGGAAAGCCTGCTTGTAACTTCTCAAAAGCATCTGGCTGGCCATTGTTGGAGAAAAGGTATTTGCCTAAAAAGACCTATTGCTAGATCCAGCAGGGAATCTGTTTTATCATAAACTTCTGTGTTGATGAATATGGTCAAAACTATTCCTTTGTTCTCTGTATGAGACATCTTCCCCATCCCTATCGCACTGCTTTCCATATACTTTTTTCTTCCTACTGGATACATCTTTGGATTTGTTGCCTACCACCAGTTAAATGTGAAATGTCAGCCCTCATATGGCTCCTATCAGAAGTACTGCTTAACTCTAGCTCCCAAACTGTGAACGAGGGAGTCCAATGGTTCCTTCAGAAACCTGTTAAGAGTTCCATAACAACCAGATCACTAAAGGCAGATACATATGTCATATAGTTTGCCCACCCCATCATTCTCTCCTTTTAACTACATGGAGAGAGAGACAGGTATCATGCACCTAATACTGATATTTGGCTTTAAGTTTCAACGGTACCGATTTCATGATGGTGCAGTTTTCAGGGGGATCAAAATATTGGCTTGGCTAACTAGCAAGCCCACTTCTGTTCTCCAAAAATCCACTCCTCTCCCAGGTTCTCTGCATGCACAGACAGCTGCAGAAAGAAGCAGGTAATGCTCTAATTTCCCTTGGTGTATGGAGGTGATAATGAAAAGCACAAGATTCCTGCTGTTTCTACATCTCCAAACCTCAATGCCAATAAACTGAAGGAAAAGAAGTACTCATTAATAGCATAGCCTTCTTGCCAGAAATAATAATCCCTTTCAACTGGTTCTGTGGATAACTACAGCTTGCAACAGGCAGGTAGCGGTAGCAATCCTTTGGGAAGGGATCCTTGTCCCATCCAGTTGGTCAGAAAAGAAGCCACCAGTAGCCACTGATGAACACAGCTCAGAGGCAATGTTTATACAATAGGTGACTTATGAGCAGAGCAGGAGAGTTGCCCCTCCCAAATAGGGGTGTGGTTCATCCACAGCTCACTCCACAAGCTGCCCATAGTTCACAGTTTAAAATAATTTGGCTGATGGCAAAGCTCAACATGTCTGAGCAGTTACCTATATTGAGTGTATGCTCTGATATCTACCACAAGGTAATTTGCTAACTGACATGTAAGAAGGAGCTCTCTAAATATAGGACATCTTATCACAACAACTTTGAAGGCTATATTTTACATTCTCACCCAGAAGCCACTGAAGTCAGGAAAGCAGAAGTGTTAGGAATCAAACAAGGCTGTGTGCATTTCACACACCAGCAACTGCACTGCACAAGGACACTAATTAGCACAAGAATTGCTAACATACCATCATGTGAAAAAGAAAGTACGCCCTCTTTGAATTCTACGGTTTTGCATATCAGGACATAATAAAAATCTTCCAGTCTTTAGCAGGTCTGAAAATTAGGTAAATACAACTACCAATGAACAACAACACACGACATATTATACCATGTCATTATTTATTTAACAAAAATTAAGTCAAAATGCATGAGAAACTAAGTACACCTTTATTGTTTCCATAGGAATTAAGAGGCTAAGTAGCAGTCAGGTGCTGCTAACCAAATATCTTTGAGTAATTACTCATCAGTAAGTGTGACCATCTCTATAAAAGTCAAAGTTTTAGCAGTTTGCTGTTCTGGAATATTCAGGTGTGTGTTAACACAATGCCAAAGGGGAAATACATCAGCAATGATTGTAGAGAAGCAATTATTGCTGCCCATCAATCTGGGAAGGGTTAGAAGGCCATTTCTGGACAATTTAAAGACCATCATTCTACAGCGAGAAAGCTTATTCACAAGTGGAAAACATTCAAGACAGTTGCCAAACTTCCCAGGAATGGACTTCCAAGTAAAGTCAACCCCAAAAAACCCAAGAGTTACATCTCAGACTCTACAGGCCTCAGTTAGCATGTTAAAATGTTAACATTCATGATGGTACAATTAGAAAAAAACTGAACAAGTGTGGTTGGTTTGGAAGGGTTGCCAGGAGAAATCCTCTTCTCTCTTAAAAGAACATGGCAGCCAGGCTTAGATTTGCAAACTTGCATCTGGACAAACTACAAGACTTCTGGAACAAAGTTCTTTGGACAAATGAGACCAAAATGTAGATGTCTGGCCATAATGGACAGCATCAGTTTGGTGAAAACCAAACAGAGTATATCAGCACAAACAATTCATATCAACTATCAAGTACAGTGGTGGAACGATTTGGGCTTGTTTTGCAGCCACAGGATCTCAACACTTTGCAGTCACTGAGTCACCATGAACTCCTCTGTACACCAAAGTATTCAAGAGTAAACGTGAAGCCATCTGAAGTTTAACTGAAATTGAGTTATGCAATGGGATAATGATCCCAAGCACACAAGCAAATCTAGAACAGAATGGCTGAAAAAGAATCCAGGTGTTGCAATGGCCCAACAAAAGTCCAGACTTCAACGCAATTGAAATGCTGTGCTGGGACCTTAAGAGAGCCATGCATAAACAAATGCCTGCAAACCACAATGAACTAAAGCAACATTTAGAGTGGGCCAAAATTCCTCCACTATGATGTGAGAGAATGACAAAGTTAGACAGAAAATGATTACTTCAAGTTATTGCTACTAAAGACGGTTCTACAAGATACTGAATCATAATGTGTACTTAAGTTTTTCACACATGGATTCTCCATTTTGGGTTTATTTTATTAAATAAATAATGACATGGTGTAGCACATCATGTGTTGTTGTTCAACTGAGGCTGTATTCACCTAATTTTCAGACCTGCTAAGGACAGATTTTAATTATGTCCTGATATGCAAAAACATATAATTCAAAGGTATCTTCCCCCCCCCCCACGACTGTATATTGCTGCAACAAGCTACTTCACAATGAAATAAATACTGATTATATCAGATGTCTAAAGATAGCATGTCCAAGGATCATAAAGCAGATGTGTCTTTGGTGTTCTGTGTCACTCTTACACCAAAGGAGCAAAACAAAAAAGTAATTCATACAAAATTAGCCAGAGAAAACATAGTAGCCATGATCCAAGGAATCATGGAATCAGTTTGAAGCACATGGTTAATTGTTTTTAATACTGAGGGGAGTAGCAAAAAGAGATAAAACTACAAGACATAAATCATATTCAAAAGAAGCAAAAATTTATAGTGGACATGCAGAATTCAATTCTGCAGGAATCTGGAGTCTCACTTGATGTTTTGCTTGCACAATTTATTCATATTGCAGAATCTTAGTTAACATCAAGAACAAGCTACTAATTCTATTATTCTTACATAAAACAAGTGCTGTCTCCAAGTTCTCAAGGCCAGAGCTGCAGAACCTTTTTTTTATCCTACCAAGTTGAAATACATATGCCTTGCTAACAAGATGTCAGATGTATTAACTGCAAAGAAGGTGTGCTTTCAGACTGGAAAAAAGGAAGGCAAACAAGTCCTTACCAGAGAAAAGAGATCATTCTGCAATCCAAGCCTGTCCACAGGGGGTAAAGAGAGGTCCCGGATAGCTGGGAGTAAGTTCTCCAGCATGCTGGAACTGTACTGTGTACGATAAAACCCTACTGTTCCTAGGTTTAGCTGAAAATATAGAAGAATACAGTTAGCATCTCACAAAAACTAAAATACCTGTTGAGAAATAAAGATGTGGCCCCAAGTTACCATCTTTTTGTTTTGTTGATCCAAATCTAGAGAACACGATTAGGCAGAGTTGTTTAATAACCTCAGTAATTATACTTCATGTAGCAATGTAAGGACAATGAGCATTAGAGGAGACACTGAGGTTCTTGTTATATCAAATTTAATAATAAATAACTTTTCTTATTGGCAACAATAACAGGAGACGATGTACCTTCTACAGACTTCAACTCAAAAAGATTCTATGGTTGTTGTAGGTTTCTCTGGCTGTTTGGTCACATTCTGAAGGTTTTTCTTCCTAACATTTTGCCAGTCTCTGTGGCTGGCATCTTCAGAGGACAAGAGTTAGAACCTACAACAACCATTGTATCCCGGCCATGAAAGCCTTCAAGAATACATCAAAAAGATTCCTTTTTCAAAATCAATGCAGCTCAAAGGTTCTCAAAATTAAAAACATAATGCAATTCCCTCACATACATCATTTTTTATTTTCCTTAAATTGAAGAAGGCAACATACATGCTTAAGCAGCCTCACTGGTAACACATCTGTTTCATGACCGGCAACAATTAAGATAATAATTTTGTGTATCTTTCACTGTAACTTCTAATATTAACGACTACTCTTACCAGAAGGTAATAACTGATGCTAAAAGTTTCAATTACACCCAAATAAACCTGAGTGCTCACTCTCACTTCTTAAGTTCCCAGACTAAACAGTGTCAGAACACCTTCAGAGGAAAGAGGGAGCAGAAAATTAAGAAGAATGGACATCATCTAGCAGAAGAATAGCAAATTGACAATTCAGTACCAGGTTCTCAGACAGGACCATTGTAATATTTTTTAAAAATTGAGTAATAAAGTGAAGTGTCACAGCAAGTATAAATATAATCACACATCATAAATACACAGGTACGTGCTTGCAGTAGAAAACCATTCTCCGTATCCTGGTCAACAGGATGTACCAACTGGACCACCAGTTCAAATTCAACCCCATCATTACAGTTTCCAGCCAGCTTTTCACACAAGAGCAACTATCATATATTTACAATCAGCTTTCTGCCAAAATCACATTTGGCAGTGGATGAGACACTTTCCTATGGGAGACTTAAGCAGAATATGTACAAGTTAAGTCTGGCTGGCAGAATTCTTACTGGGAAATCTATACAGAAGCATTCACAGTCCTGTTGTCTGGGCTGTGACATGGCATAATATCAAAATAACAAGGGCATAATTTACAGGTAAAATCTCCAGTTCATGCTGGTCTCCTTTAGAGGGAACGAATATAAAAACAGATTGCTTTTTCCGACAAATATGACCGAATCATTAAATATTCATCGATCCGTATTTGTGGGTTCCAGAGACCCCCATGAATATGAAGGAATGAATATTTATGTTTTTATTTGTCCTTCATATTTTAAAAAAACGCAAAAAACCCCACAACATTCTGCCTGGCTGCCGATCAGCTGATCAGTGGCAGAAAAGCAGCCACCCCCCCACAGCCACCCAATACCACAGCCTACCCCGCCACCCCTTTCCTTTCCCTACCTTTGGCCCCACCCCACCCCCACCGACACCCTCTTACCTTAATCACTGCTGCCGAGGTCTTCTGGCTTTGGAGCCACGCATGTAAAAATGGAGAGTGGCTGCCCTTTGCAAAGGCTGTGACTTCATTTAGGGTAGGGAAGCTGCAGCTGCCATCTTTGCAAAGGGCAGCCTGGATTCCCTTAGTCTGCCTTAAGGGAATCCAGGCTGCCCTTTGCAAAGATGGCAGCTGCAGCTTCCCTACCCTAAATGAAGCCACAGCCACCATCTTTGCAAAGGGCAGCCAGTCTCTATTTTTACATGCTGTGGCTGTGAAGGCCTGATGGAGACTTCGGCAGCAGCTATTAAGGTAAGAGGGTGTCGGTGGGAGAGAGTGGGGGCTAAGATAGGGAAAAGAAGGGGGTGTGGGGGTAGGCTGTTGTGGTGGCTGGCTGTGTGTGTGGGTGTGGCTGCCTATTGGCTTCTGATCAGTTGATCGGCAGCTGGTAGGCAGAATGGGCTTCTGTGCCATGTGGTAAACTCTCTTGGGGGGGACCCAATTTGTGGGTGAATAACTTGGATGTCCAATATCCAATCTTCATCAAAGTCGGCAGGCGTGTTGGGGAAAGATATAAGAAGCCCCATTGCGATTCTGGAGTCTCTAAGTACCTGGGGGGGAGCTTTCTTGGGGGGTCCTCTTTGTGACTATATAACTTGGGGGGCGTGATCCAATGTTCACCAAACTTTTGGGAGTTGTAGGAACGTGTCTGAGGAAGCTTCCCTGCAAATTTGGCACCCTTAGGTCATCGGGGGCCAGTGTTATAGCCATTTAAAGTGCAGACAAATCAACAGATCGATTCGTCGAACAATATTTCTATATTCATATCCGTTGATCCATTAACCTTGACGAATAACGGATCAAAACAAATTGCCATTGTTTTTATTTGTCCCCATCACTAGTCTCCTTGTCACGCAAGGTGCTGACCAAGAAAATTATGAGATAGATCAGTAGACTATATAATCTTTCAAATCCTGCCAGAGGAACAGTTCCCCTTTTACACCTGCTCACCTTCACCCACTCTTCTGGCTTCACGTCTTTCAAAACCAGGGTTAACTCAGGCTTGTCCATCAGCACTTGGATTTTGGCATGAGTTGGGTCTTCACTTGTACAGATACTGATAGGAATCATCCACAGAGGGTAATCCTCCCCTGTATGAAAGAAAAGAATGCCTGACAGAACAGGGCATTGTGTGGTACTCTACCCAGCTCCAACAAAATCAATCCTAAGGTTGTACAGCAATAAAGATGCTTCAAGTCAGCATCTCTATTCAAGATCAAGGCAATGATTCTGCATAGAATATTTTCATTGAAGCTTCTAAGTTTTTGTTGAAATGCAAACTGTAC
This sequence comes from Pogona vitticeps, assembly GCF_051106095.1. Classification (NCBI taxonomy): domain Eukaryota; kingdom Metazoa; phylum Chordata; class Lepidosauria; order Squamata; family Agamidae; genus Pogona; species Pogona vitticeps. The sequence continues at coordinate 95,914,766 of NC_135788.1, read as the reverse complement.
AGCACTTTCAAAACCCTGAAACTTGCAAAGAACAGCAGCTCTCTGATATGGTTTTCTAGGTCAAATGAAATATGTAATAAGGTGTACCAGACAACCACATTTCCTAGGCACTTGGAAGGATAATTTAATTAATTCTCAGGCCATATTTATAAGAACTTGCTTTAATTCAGCAAACATGCTTCTAGCCACATTCTGTCACATTCAGACAATATAACATACTGAAATTCAGAGCCATGATATGTCATTCCACCTGGGACGCGGTTTATGTGAATAAGACACTGAAAAATGGAACCCATTTCAACCAGATCAATCTGGAAAACAAATTTCATGTGGAAAGTAGTCTGTGTGAATCAAAGGTTCACTGAACCCATTTTAATCAAGCCAACTGAAAAAACTAGTAGGTTGGGGGAGTAAAACCAAAACAGCTATGCTTTAACTGAATGCCTGCCACTCTACACTGATTTCACATTTTTGCTGCTCTGCTGTCATACTAATCCCTGAGAAGATAGTCCAAAGTGAAACTGGAACAAAAATATAGATTTGTATTTGAAGAATACTTGGTATCTCCTTGCACTATCTGCATGACCATTTTAGGAATTGGCCCAGCATTTTCCCTGGCCCAGGTGAAGAAGTCCACCTGACATAAGTGCTTAAGAAACATCAAGGAGGCCTTGTGGGTATGTTCAATAAACAACTGTTCTTGCGGCAGACATATACTTTTACTATAAAATGTACATATACTGCTTTCCAACCATATGGTTTTCAAAGCAATTAAAAACACACTCTTCATAACAATTATATGTGACATCAAGTAAACTTACGACAATGCTCCCAGAGTTGTCTAGACTTATAGTACTCAGAAATGATTTCCCTTCTGGAAGCACTCTGGGAATCTGTAGCTTGCCCAAAGCCACACAGGTGGTGATGCCCATAATTCAATCAGCCACACAGGCTCCATGTGACCTCAGCTCGTCTCCTGTTTGCAGCCACAGTGGGCATCCAAGCTCCTGCGTCCCAATCAGACACTTCAACCCATTCAGATACAGGAACAGTAAAATACATTCTTACCACCACATGAATAGATTAGAAAACACAAACCTTTGAATCAGCCCTACAAAAACATCCAGTGGTACCTTTCCACATGAACCTTGTTGTGCCTTCAAAGTGAATGCAAATCAGCAAACAGAATGAAGGATATTGGTAACAAATTAATAGAATGAGATCTGTTCAATTTAGGGGAAAAAAACCGGATTGGGGACAACAGTATGCTCCACAATAAATCAGAAATAGTGAGCAGAATCAGAATGCTGGTTGGGTCATAGATAATAGTAGATAAAAGAATGCAAGGTGACCATTACCAAATTTAGATAAGAAACAATAAAAACATTCTGCCTGAACAGGAAATATCAAAAAGGCTAATCCAGTAATTGGCCACTTTGAGCTAAAGCTTGGGAGGAAGGACTTTTCCTGTGTTTGAGAGACACTCACTCAGCCAGTCTTCCAGAGGAAACTTTCATGGAGGACATATAAAGTGTATGAGATTTAGTTGCTAATTTTGCCAGACATGCCACCCCGGAGAAGAGGCAAGGGAATGTGCATGGTTAGAGGTGAGAGAAAATCTATATTGTGCTAAGACACTGCCAAAGCGTTCCAGATACCCCAAACTATTTCATTTCCTGAAGGAAATGAAGATTTTCTCTCACCTCTCATTCCCTTGCCTCTTCTCCAGGGTGGCATGTCTGGCAAAATTAGCAACTAAATCTCATACACTTTATATGTCCTCCATGAAAGTTTCCTCTGGAAGACTGGCTGAGTGAGTGTCTCTCAAACACAGGAATAGTCCTTCCTCCCAACCTCTAGCTAAAAGTGGCCAATTACTGGATTAGGCTTTTTGCTGTGTGCTTTACCTTGAGGCACAGGATTTATCTCACTTGCATGAATCATCTGGTGTTCATAGCTCTAAGGGCTCCCTTTTGAAGAAAAAAATCTCTATGTCTTCAAGACTAGGTAGACTGATGGCTCTGCTTTTCAGCAAGCATTAGGCTAGAAATCGCTTGTTTTCCCCAACTGTACAAATTCACTAATAATACAGTTGGCTTCTTACTGCATGCCTGACTAAGGCCAAATATCTGGTTTGTTTAATTTTGTGCCTATGGAGCAAGTGAATCTGTTCAATACTAGATTTTATGTATAGAGAAATACCAGCTGTGTAAATCCAGTTTTTAACTGCCTTCTGCAACAATTTCTTCAAATGAGGTTTAGATAAACACAGGTACTATAAAAACACTGCAAAATCATTTTAAAGGCAGTTTACAATCTTACTAGATAAAATGTGAAGACACGGAGTAGAAAAGATAACAATAAAAACTAGAACTTAAGTCTTGATCATTTTTTTGCTTGTTTACGATTATGTTATTTCAAACATCTAAATCCTAAAAAGGACACCTGCCTGCACAAACTGACAGTGCAAGTGCTGTTTCGTGGAATGGTTGGTGTCACGTACAATATGGTGCGCTGCTTGCCTCCTGATATTAGCCATCGTCTTACCACTGTATGGTCCGCTGGCACAAAATTTCTTCTGGACTAGCTTCAACACTTTGTCATCTTCTTGCTGGAACAGAGAAAATGACGCAAAAATAGTACAAACGAGTTACGTCTCTAATTGAACTATGCCCCAAACACTTAAAGCTATAAGGTCCCAACCCAACATCCTTCCAAGGTACATTAGGATTGTTATTTCCCCTGAATAACCTACTATGTCACTTCTTCTTGCTCACTTTTGACACACACTGCCCCTTCCATCCCTATATGCTTTTTTCTACTAGTGGACTGTTGTTCCCTATTTACGGCTGGCAAGTTCTCACAATACAACATCACAGCACATATATCATACCATAACTGAAATATGACAGCCAGGACTAGATGATTAGGTGCATAGGGTAATACCAAGCTCTGTCTAGAATAGAATGTGACAGGTTTTGCAGTCTGCTCACCTGGTCTGACAAATACAGGTAAGATGTACCACTAGCTTAATCTCACATATAGCTCAATTCAGTGAGCTGTTTTTAAGCCAGGTCTCAGGCCTTAAATGGAAGATATTTTTGGTCAGGCAACGTCCAACTAAAAAGCTACCCATGCCCCTCAGTCTGTGCTAATAATAGAAATACAGGAATTTTAAGGACAAGAACATGGACTTCTTTGACCAAAAGAATTTCACGACATACACACAAACAAAAAAGCAAAGACCAAAAAAATTTAAAAATCAGTGCTCAGTCTCAGCGAGACCCAAAGGTTATTCCAGAAGTGAGTTCTGGGCTTGTAAGCTTTACCCACCTGAACGACGGATGGGGAAGAAAACACTTCGGAGCATTCTATTGGGTTACTAAAGCCAATTCTCATCTAGGATTGGGGATGGTGCTTCTAGGTCAAACAACAGAATGGCCAGGCTGATTTAAGTGCTCCATAGCACCTTACTTTTCAAATGAAGCAAATTCATCACAGTTAAATATCACATATTGGAATGTTTGTTTTAGAAGTACAATATTTAACAGAATGTTGTATGTGAAACTTCTGCTTAAAGGCTGTAGCTGCATTCTGTTCCAGTGATGTGCATACACTCCTGGCAGGAAGCGGCAGCTGCCAGCAGATGGGGTAAACCCTTATTCTGCCCTTTCACTTAGAGGTACAGCATAAGATCAAAGGGTTATTTTAGCCAATCCTAGTTACGATTAGGTAACTATCCTATCTGACTCTCTCATAATGTACTATGGAATCATGCTAAGTAAATAAAAGAGCTCTCGGGGCATTGTCAGTAGGCTCCGCTGGCTTGGACATCCGCTGTTGACGCCTTTGTTCTCTCTCTAAGGCAATTAGCCTTCCTTCATTCCGTGATCACCCACAATTGGCGCCCGAACAGGGACATCGCCTGAGGCAATCAAAGCAGCTCACCTCGCCCGGCACGGGCTCCAGACGCGTCCTTGCATCCTCTTTTGTGTCCCGGTGAGTATTAGTTCAAGATGGGAAACACTCTCACAGCACTTCAAAATCAACATAAGAAAGACCTGATTTACTTGCTCCATAAAGAAGGCCACCATGGTGTATCTGCCTCGGTAGAGGATTTAATGACACAAATAGGTACTTTTTGTCCTTGATACCCGGAAGAGGGCAGCTTTAAGCTTTCAGATTGGAATAAAATTGGGAATAAACTGCACAAAGGCCCTGTTGCTCTAGTTAATGTCCTCCATACATGGCATCTTTGCTGGGACGCGATTTCAAAGATCGCGAACCCTTTGTTAGCCCAATCTTTAGCTAACCTTCCAACAGCCCCTCAGATTTTGCCACCCTCTACACAACCAGATCTCCATGAAAATAGAAACAATCCTCCTTCCTACGCAGCTCCTGCCACTCTTCCAACAGCCCCTTCTCCCCTTTCTCCTCCTCCCTCCTCATTCAGTGGTGCATTAGATGTTATTTGATGTTATAGCCCAAGGAAGCCCGGAGGATGTTCCTGCCGCCCTTCCCCTTATGTCTGTTTGTTCTGTGGTTCACAACAATCAGGGACAACGTGTTCACGAAAGTCTTCCCCTTGCCATGTTTAAAGAATTGAAAAAAAGTGTTGTGAAAATGGCCTCCATAGCAGTTTTACTCTTGGGCTGGTTGATGGGCTACAAGGAAATGGAAATCTTATTCCAGCTGACTGGAAAGTCTTCGTTAAAGCTATGCTCACTCCTGCGCAATACGTATTGTTTATGCAGGAATGGAAAGATGCCACTGCTATTCTGGCCATATAATGGACAAAATAATATTGCTGTGTCTGCAGATATGCTAAATGGAGATGGACTCTTCGTCACCATAGCACAGCAGATTACCATTCCTAACAGGGGATTGGCACAAGTGGGTGACATTGTTAAAGCAGGCTGGATAAAAATACTAAACAAAGGCACCCCTTTAGGGTCTTTTGCCAATTTGCATCAGGATCCTACAGAGGACTATATGTCTTTCATTAACAAATTGCAAAGAGCAATTGGGTGGGCAGGAGGAGAATACTGAGGTCGCTGATATTCTGATGAAACAGCTGGCATTGGAAAATGCTAACATGGATTGTAAAATGGCCCTTCAGGCTATTTACAGTAAACCAGAGACTGATATTGCTGCCATGCTAAAATTATGTCAGACTATTGGGACAGAAACTCACAAGACACAGCTTTTGGCCACAGCCATGGCTACCTCCTTGAAACCCACCTGAGATCGTAAATGTTTTTCCTGTGGCAAGGAAGGGGACTTCAGATGGGAATGCAGATCAACTCGCCAAAATAATAAATGCCCCCAGTGTTATCACTGGGCCAATCGAAGCCAGTCTGTTCCAACACCGGGAAACTCCAAGTCGGGTGGACCTCCAGCCCCGGGTCAAGTGGGGAAACTCAGCGAATACTATTCCAGTTCAAGAAATCTGACCTGCTACTGCTAAAAGTGCCAGTCCTGATCTGATCACAGCCGAAGAGGTCGACTATCAATTCCCTCTTGCTGTCTCCAAAGTCAAAACACTACCTCATGGACCAATACCCAAAGACACTGTGGGTCTCATTCTCCCCCGCTCTAGCATCTCTGCACGGGGTTTATTTGTTGTACCAGGCGTCATTTATAAGAATTATGAAGGACCTCTAATTATTCAAACAAGGTCTAATATACCGCAAGTCCTTCCTGTGGGTGAATCTATCACTCAACTGTTGTTTCCATTAACACAGATGGGTCCTTCTACCAACCCTCGTAGCAGGAATTTTGGTTCTACTCGAGTTGCTGCCTTAACTACCATCAAACACTTGCAGCCCCAGCTCCCTCTTAAAATGGGATCACTTGTTCTTACTGGCCTGATTGATACAGGAGCTTATGTTTCTTGCAAAGAAAGAATGGCCAGAAAGCTTCCACCCAGCCAATGCACGGCATTTGGGGAGTTGGAGGCTATGAGCAAGCCCAGAAAAGCCTTCAGCCCATTGTTCTGGAAAGTCTAGGTGACTCTCAACAAATCACAATCACTCCTTACATTCTGCCTATTCCCTTTTCCATCTGGGGTCGGGATCTGTTGAGAAAGATTGATGCAAAATTGCAGACAAATTTATAACACAGGCCTCTATGCAATCTGACACAGCTTTGCCATTAACATGGCTCCCTGGACCACCTGTGTGGGTTGATCAATGGCCATTGTCTAAAGAAAAGCTCCACACAGTGGAGGCTTTAGTTAAGGAGCAATTAGATCAAGGACATATATTCTAACAGTCCATGGAATATCCCCATTTTCACCATCAAAAAGAAATCTGGGAAGTGGCATTTGCTACACAACCTTTGAGAAGTTAACAAGCACATTCAACCTATGGGCCCTTTACAATGCGGCTTGCCCAATCAAAATATGATACCCCAAAACTAGGAATTAATGATAGCAGATCTCAAGGACTGTTTCTTCACTATTCCTTTAGTACGACAAGAAAGGGGGAAAATTGCCTTTACAGTCTCTGTGTACAACAATTCCCAACCTACTGAAATATATCAGTGCAAAGTCTTGCCTCGGGGAATGCTGAATTCCTCGACTTTATGTCAACATTTTGTGGATCTAGCCCTACAGCAATTTCGCTTGGAACATCCTAAATTGCTTGTATATCATTACATGGATGACATTTTGGTGGCTGGGCAATCTCTCCCCACTGCTGTTTATGATTCTCTAGCTACCTGCTTAGATAAAAAAGGCCTTCACATAGCTCCCGAAAAGATACAAACCACACCTCCATTTCTTTATCTAGGGTACAAACTGTTGCAAGCTACATTTTCTCCGATCTTACCAGAACGAAAAACTCCATCTCAATTTACATTAGTGCAGTTACAGCAGTTCCTCAGGCACTTAAATTGAGCTTGTCCATTTTGTGCCTTCCTACTCATGAATTGCAGCCTTTGTTTAACGCACTCCGGGGACATCAGTCTCCTGCTGACTCCATACCCATCACCAAGGCTATGGAACACGCCATACATCAAATTAATGCAGTCTTGCGACGTACCATGGTCGACAGCATTCCTTCTTTTGGTCCTTTGCAGCTGGTTATCTTGAACACTCCCCAATTGCCTACTGGGTTGTTGTATACAAGGCAATTTCTGTAGCAGAATGGCTTTATTTATCTTAACATTCCTCCCCAAAATGTTTACTCCACTCTAAATGTGATTACAGACCTTGTAATCAAAGGACGCCATCGTGCCAAACAACTCACAGGTTGGGATCTTCTGCGTTATTACTTACCTATTTCCAAAGCTGACCATGATCATTTAATGTCTACGTCACTAACTTATCAAATTGCTTTTGTAGACTATATTGGCGACATATGTTTTAATCCCGCTTAACATTAATTCAGCAAGTATCCCTTGGCTTTTCCTCTCCTTTCACTACTACTCCTCTTCCTGATGCACTAACTGGTTTTACCTATGGTGCGCCTACCAGAGGTGTGAGTACCTTTCAGCAACCTCCCGAAACCTGGAAAACCTGTTTTACTTCTATTCAGACCTCTGCTCAGCGTGCAGAACTTGCTACTGTCATCCCTGCCTTTCAAATGTTTCCAGATCAACCTTTAAATCTCATTGTAGACACTCAATATGTATTTAACCTTCTCACTCATCTGTCACGTGCCTATCTTTCTCCTGCTCTTGATTTTTTGTTACTTTCCCTGTTTTTGACTTAAAAAAACCTCCTTGCTACCAGATCACAACCTTTTTTTTGCAGCTCACATCCGATATACTGGATTTCAGGATGCTATCTCAGAGGGAAATCATCGTGCAGACTCTGCTCTTTGCTCCTTGTGTCCCCTCTTTTCCAACCCTATTGACAGTTATTTCCTTTTTCATCAGAGTGCTAAATAACTCCATAAGCAATTTTCTATTCCACTCTCTCAAGCTTGAGACATTATCTCCTCCTGCTCTTCCTGTTCCATGTCTCCCATTTCCTTTCATTTTGATGCTGTTAACCCACGAGGAACATATGCAAATCAGCTTTGGCAAATGGATGTCACTCATGTTCCTACTCTTGCACCTCTTTCTTATGGTCATCTAACTACTGTATTGATACTTACTCAGGATACATCTGGCCTACCCCTCTTCATGGCGAGATCTCTTGCCATGTCATACAACATTGTTTACATATGTTTGCAATGTTGGACCAGCCTCAAGCCTTAAAAGCAGACAATGTCCTTGCCTATACCTCTTATGCCTTTACCACTTTCTGCAATGAATGGGACATTCGATTTTCCCATGATATTCCTAAAAACTGCACAGGACAGACAACTGCAAAACAAGCACACCACTCTTTTAAACTTCTCCTTTCAAAACAAAACAAAAAATAGAGGGATTAAGCCCCAAAAAGTTCCAGATGTAGCATCAATAGCATTATTCACATTAAATCATTTAACTGTATCTGCAGGTCAGCATACGTTGTTGCCAGTAGAGAAAAACTTTCATAAAGAAATCCCCATGGAACTGGTGACTTATAAGCAAGCACCCGACCCTCAATGGGAGGGTCCAGCCCCTTTACTAACATGGGGTCACAGCTATGCTGCTGTGCTTACTCCCACAGGTCCTTTGTAGATCCCGGATCGGTGTGTGAGGCCATATCGTGGGAAGAATGAGTTGGCATCACAACCTACAGAACCAGATTCCGGAATTCAACCCAGCGATGGCCCTGGAGCAAGACCAGATGACTGCGCCGGAAGCGCCCGGCCCGACCTGAAGGCACTCAGCCCAAAGTTACTTGGGGGATGATAAAGATGCTGAGTGCTGATGCCAAAAGAACTCTAAATCAGCAGCAGATTCCGGAAACTCCTGAAACTTTTCTAGCAGCCATTATCTCGCAGCTGAATGCCAACTCTGTGATGCTGTTGTGTTGTGTTCTCATTCTTGGAATTATGCTTCTCATACTCCTTATAAGTTCCTGTTGCTTTATTCAATGTATACCAGTCTTCTTTTCCATTACAACTACCTGTCTCAAAGCTTCGCCCTCAAGCCTTCGTCGAAAAGATTTATATGTAGTTCGCAAATACAGTGGTGCCTTGACTTATGAATGTCCCAACATACAACCATTTCGAGTTACGACCACAGCTCCAGCTGCAAAATTTTGTTTCGTCTTGCGGCTGGAGCTTCCAGTTACGAACACAAAAAGGAAGAGAAAAAAGGTAGGAAATTCAAATTGCTAATTGTTGGTGGTGAAGAGGCTGCTTCTTTATAGCTCTTTCGCCCCAGCAGTTAGAGTGTGTACAATCAGAGGAAGCTGCCTAGTAAGGTAAGGTGCTGCTTTCTGCTTTTTAAAAACTGTTCTTGGTGGTTTTGCAGCATGGTTTTGGGCTGGGGGTTATGTTTCTGTGCTGTGATGGGTCTAGGGGGTTTGTTTTTTGGTCCCCCCCATTTCTGATGGGTCTTGGGGGGTCTGGTTGCTTTTTAGGGGTTTCCCCCCATTTCCGATAGGTCTTGCATGCTTCCCTTGCTTTTTGCTTTGTTTTCTTTGCATTTCTAATGTGCTCCATTTGTTTTCTTTGCATTTCTGATGTGCTCCCTTTGCTTTCTTTGTTTTTCCAATGTGTTCCATTTGTTTTCTTTGCATTTCCGATGTGCTCCGTTTGCTTTTTCCTTTGTTTTCTTTGCATTTCCGATGTGCTCTGTTTGCTTTTTCCTTTGTTTTCTTTGCATTTCCGATGGGTCTTGCATGCTTGATTGCTCTTCTTCCCCCCCCCCGGCCAGAAGGGATTAAATGCATTTCTGATGTATCTTGCATTGTTTTGTTGTTTTCTTCGGCAGAAATGGATTCATTGCATTTTAACAGGAAATGGTGCTTCAACTTACAACCATTTCGACTTAAGTCCATCTTCTGGAACAGATTATGGTCGTAAGTCGAGGCATCACTGTATATGAATGAATATGTCCCTTTGCTTAACACACAAAATAAAAAGGGGAAATGTGGGAAACTTCTGCTTAAAGGCTGTAGCGGCATTTTATTCTAGTGATGTGCATACACTCCTGGCAGGAAGCGGCAGCTGCCAGCAGGCGGTGTAACCTTATTCTGCCCTTTCGCTTAGAGCTACAGCATAAAATCAAAAGGTTATTTTAGCCAATCCTAGGTACTAGTATCCTATCTGTCTTTCTCATAATGCACTATGTAATCATGCTAAGTAAATAAAAGAGCTCTCGGGGTGTTGTCAGTAGGCTCCGTTGGCTTGGACATCCGCTGTCGACTCCTTTGTTCTCTCTCTAAGGCAATTAGCCTTCTTTTGTTCCGTGACTATCCAGAGTTATGGCAAAGCATTGGTGCAACACAATCTTTAAAACATGAGCTATGACCAAGGAATTCTTGGTACATACCTCCACTCAGCCACAAGATCACTAGCAAGCCTCTTATGAGATACCTATTTCTGCTCTCTTCTTACCCTTGCGAGCACAGGGATTAAACTGGCCAGATAATATAATCATTCATTAGAATACTGTGTCAAAATCCTTTTTAAGTTCCATGGTATAAGGCTGATGACATCATGAGCCAGGACAATTTTTTGGAAATTAAACATTTCTCCCTCCAGTCCCAAGGCCCTTACAGGTACCAAATATTCCCTTTCATAATTGGGAACCCTTGGGGTCTGCAGGACGGTAGGGAAAGTCTTTTATTATTGTACGAGTGACTGTGCTAAAAGGGATTACTCAGGACCTACAGAGACCTCAGGACAGAACGGGCAAGTGTTTTATTTCCAAAACACTGCCCTGGCAGATGATGCCATCAGTCTTAAACCACAGAACTTACATAAATAGGATTTCAGCTTATGTTTACCAGTATCCTGTTCCACAGCTCTGTAGGAAAAAGAGGAGTTGGTCACCAGCCATGGCAAACTGCCACTAATTAAAGCGTTTCTGCTTTGATTTCAGGTTGCAGCAGAACTCTGTCTCTCTTTCAATCAGAAACTGAAGCAAGAATTCTTTAACTATTAGCAATTTGCTTCTGTTGGTGACATCATTCCTGCTATGGTAGCTAGGTTAGAGGATACTGGCCATAGCAGTAAACCTAAAGAGTTGCATTTAGAAAATATGGAGGAGAATTTAGCACTTAAGAAAATGGTGCATAATTTTCAGTTAAATAAAATGATGGGTGGTTGTCTAGGTCCTAGTTCTGAAGAACAAGATTTTTTAAAAAGCTATGAAAGAAAGAAAGAAAGCTATTATTGCCATGTGGTGGCAAGTTGAGTCTTATGACAACCCATTCCAGGATTTTCTAGGTACAGTGGATCCTCAACGTACAAATGTCCCAACTTACGACCATTTTGAGTTATGACCAGCTCCGGCCATACAATTTTGCTTCTACTTCTGACCAGAGCTTCGAATTACGACAGAAAAAAAGGTGGGGAAAAAGGTGGAGAGTTCAAATGTACTAACCGTTGGTCGGCAAAGAAGCTGCTTCTTTGTAACTCTTTCGCCCCAACGGTTAGAGTGTGTGCGTCAGAGGAGGCTTCGGACTGCCTGGTACTGCTTTCTGCTTCTGAGTAAGTACATTTGCAGGGTTTTGCAGGGTGGGTTTGAGCTGGAGGAGGGGTTATGTTTCTGTGCTGTAATTTTTTTTTGGTGTGTTTGGTGTTTTTTTCCGATGGGGCTTGCTGTGTTGTTGTTGTTGCTTTTTGTGATTTTTTTTCAGCCCCAGCACGTTCCATGGGGCTTGCATTTTTGTTTTGTTTTTTGGTGTGTTTGTTTTTCAGCCCCAGTGCGTTCCGACAGGGCTCGCAGTGTTTTTGTTTTTTTTGTGGGGGGGGGGGTTTCCCCCCATCACGTTCCGATGGGGCTTGCAGTGTTTTTTTTGTTTGTTTGTTTTGGCAAATTTTTTTGGTCAGAATGTAATAATCACGTTCCAGTACATTCCTATGGGAAATGGTGCTTCGACTTACAACCATCATCCCGGATTGGATTAAGGTCGTAAGTCGAGGCACCACTGTATAAAATACTCAGAATTATCTTATTCTGGGAGTCTCACTGAGTTATCTGCCAGACTACAGCACGTAGGATTTGAGGGTGGGAAAAGATTTTTATTCTTCTGGCCACATCCTATTTTGCTGTCCCCATCTCTCAGTCCAGTTCTCTACAGTTGCAAGTCATGGTAAATTCTCTAACATCACTTAATCCCTAGCAACAGTTTTGGGTACTGCTTTGGCTTTGGTTGATTTGACTACAAAATATGTTCCATTCTTCACCTCCTTTTCTCACATGCCTGTAAACAACTATTCCTATTACATTTTTCTTCTCTCCATTAGACCAATGGGAAGGGGGCATGGCTAAAACTTGAAGGGGGACAGACTCTACATATCTTAATGATCAGTCTATATTAAGCAACTGTCATTTTAGATATTGCCTGGCTCTCTCATTAATGATATTCCATCAAGCTACTGAAAATGTGTTCTGGCAGTATATAAGCAGAAATTTTTTAAAATTGCAGATTGTTTTCATTGTTTTTATTTTACATCTAGGCATTCTACACACTTAAAAGCAAAACTGATTTCTAGTAGAAAAAAATAAAATAAAATAATTAAAAACCTTGGAAGAAGTGGATTATAATCCAGAAAAGTTTACAATTAAATAAATTTGTTAGTTTTAAAGATGCCAAAATATATTTGTTTTTGTCTTTGTTTGAAATAAATTTTATATTATTAGCCAGGGACTCTTAGGAGGCTGAGGCTATATATTATCCATGAAAAAGAGACTAGTAAAGACACACCAAACTGATACAGCATTAGGTTTTGAGAATCTCCATCTTCTTTCTTTTAAGCAACTAAAAGTAGCGAAGTACGTAAGGTGAGATGCATGAATAATTGTCTCAGTAGTGAGGGATGGAATATAGTGTCCCATACACCTGTCACTAAGTTCTTTCAGAAGTTGAACTACACAAAAGTGCAATGAATTTGCTTGATCTGAACAATCTGTACACCACAGGATGTTGACCATTTTATATCCAGGGCCCACATAATCCTATCAGTCTCTTACCGCCACCTCTCTAGAAACTATTCCATTCGCTAATTTGTTTTGTCTGTAACAAAAGATTCACTAATTTGTTTTGGTTTATTTGTATAGTCTTATCCTGGTTGTACAACTTATGCTGATTAGAAATACATTTTCCCACATTTTGTCTTTGCCATATCTAAAATATCACAAATGCTATGAAGCTTCTGACCCTGCAATGAGAACACGTACATTAAATTTTCCAGGGGGATAGACATGTCAGTCTGTCACAGCAAGAACAGTGGAGAGTCTTAAAGATGAATGCGTTTTATTTTACACAAGCTTTTATGAACTGCAGCCCCTCTGTAAAACACATCTGTACATCTATTATGCAAATTCAAAGCTGCTGAATATTTTACTCTTTACTTTTTAAATAAATGTAGATTTTGACAGATTGTTTTTTGTTGTAATTACAGCAACAATTCAGGCGTCGTGTTCAACCATTTGAAAGAAACCTAACCATGTTTGGTACAATCTCTGCACCACAAATCATGTTTTGTGATCAGGAAGAAAACAAAAACAAAAAACCATGGCTTGAAGTGTATTTGTGTAACATGATTTGTTCCAACTACAAGTGTCAAACATGATGTTACATAATAGTATCTCAACAGATACGCCACAGGTTGTAGTCATCACTTTCAATTTTAAAAAATGAATGTGGAAAAAAAATTGAAATAAAGAAAAAAGTTCTAAACTATAACTTGCTTGTATCTTCGGAAGCTCAAGCTGCGTTTCTCATGTCATCTGAACTGAACCCCAGTCAAAGTCACAAATGCAATACTTACCTGCTCTGCTTCCACATAAACAAGTGGAAACCCCATTTGCTTGGTCCAAGTATTCATCACAGCAGCAATAGGTTTGCCACTAGCATATTCCAGGCTTTCCCAAAGGTCCTCTAGAGAAGATAAAATATTCTGTTAATTGGCACCTCTAACATTTCATGATTAAAAAAAACACACACACACACAACCTGCTACAATTATAGGAGTGTTCACAAACTCTTGAAAAGAAGTTTTACTTGCAAAGTATTTCATACACATTTTATTGACACGTACTAACATATTAAGTAAGGAAAATGGTCATTATTCCCGTTTAGCAGACGGGGAACTGAAGCAATCAAAACCTATATGTGGATTAATCTGTAATGTGCCTTTGTCATCCACCAGCCTTTCCATTAGACTACATATAGCCACAACAAGTTCAGAAAGCTCCCAAACTGAGCTTCTGTAATCTTAAAGCAGTTTGTATCTTAATGAATTTCCTTCAGACAATAAGAATACTCAATGAGTGAAACATCTGGACACAACAACTCAGTTACTTTTATAAACACTGCTTGAAGTCATGGCTGCATCCAAAATTAATGCCGGACTATACTTTTTAGGGATGTACTTCTCTGCGGGTGTGTGGAAATCATTCTCTTCCTGGCAGCCCCATTCAATTTGCTTTCTATTCGTTACTGCCCCATTCATTTTATTTCTCTTTAATTTATTTTCTCATTCATCTGGGCTCCCCACTGATTACAGTGAGGATACAGTTTATCTTCTGATGACTCTAACAGGAATCCTCCATATAATACCATGACATTTGCAGGTGCTTTAGACAGATAGCATACTGTACCCTTGTTTTATAAATAACTAATCCTTTAACTCTCCCACTACTTCCAGTGTCTGCTCCCAAAAGACAAGGGAGTCTTGGATTCATCTTTGTTAAAAAGATCATTACAATTCTGATACTGGCAAAAACGGCGAAAAGAGTTTGTGATATGACTCTACTACTGAAAGTCAAATCCCACTAGGCATGCAAGCCATTCAGCATGTCAAAAACATATCTTTCGTCCACAACCAAAGAGCAGTTGTGTGCATCTGAATGTGTGGGGTATTTGTGTGTAAGTACATGTGGCTGGCTGCCTTGCAATTTCAAAAATATCTGGAAAATTCTTCAGTGCACAGGTTTGAAACTTCATTGGTTCCAAAGCCACTTTTTACCATCCACCCACAAGGATCCACAGTGAACCACTCATCCTCTATAAAAACAGTGTTTTAAAAAGTGAACTAAAAATCTGTAAAAGACATGCTTTAGAACAGTGATTTCCAATCTGGGGTATGTGATCCCCAGGAGTACACAGAAAAAATTGAATAATGGTGGGAAAAGGCATAGGGAAGTGGAGAGAGGCAAAATAGAGATATATGTTATAGACTGGCATTCAGATGAAATGCGGGTGAAAGCTGACAAGTATCCACAACTCTTCACAGCCCTCAATGGTTGAGACCATTCTATTTCCTCTCAATCTTATTTTCTTCACTGATTGGCTCCTGTTTTGTAGGTGAGAAATGGGTTCGGTCAACACTGTGAGACGGGACCAGCTGGGCTGCCTTTCCATTCTGTGGTTGTGTGTCAGGACTGCCTTTAGCTTAGGAGGAAGCTGCTAAGTCTTGCACTGAGATTTTTGAAGGAGCTACAGAAAGTGGAGCAATGGGTGGGTTTGGAGGCGCTTCAGGATGGGAGGCAGAGGGACATGACGTCAGCAGGTGGTTGCTGCAGTGTCAAGAGCTTCATTGGTCCCTGGGGAAGTAAAGTAGGCCACACCACACAATCTGCCCCACCTTCAGTTCCTGCAGTCAAGCTGAGAGAATGCTACTGTAAGGGGCTGAAACTAAAGATGTACAATTTCTGAAAATTTCTCTTTTCTTTTTTCTTTTTTTTTTCTTTTTCTTTTCTTTTTTCCAAAATGGAATTTATTTTGAAATTTTACATCTCTAGTTGAAACCCTCCTGTGAGCCACTTGGCTCTGCATTTGGGAGTCTTCTGATTGCTGAGACTGGGCTTCCCACACAAGATGGGGAATGGGGTGAGGTTGGCATGGAAAAGAAGAAGGGCTGGTGGGGGAAGGTGAGGCTTCTGCAAGTTGTGCTATGCCAGTTACTCTGACAAAGGAAAGTGGGGATTGGAGAAGAAAGTTGAGTGGGCTAATATAAAAAATTGTTACATCTCTGTTGCTTTGTTACTCTGGTGCATGATGGTGTGGGTACAATTTATGGAAACAGGAAGCCAGGGGGTATGCAAGTGAAACATAAGTTGATAACCACTTCTTTAGAACGCTATTTTTCAATAAAACAAGGCTTAGCAAAGAACTGCCACTCCCAGAGGGTTCCAGAGATAGAAATTTTCTTTTCTTTGACCAAAAACAGAGGGACGAGCCTTGGGATGGGCTAGAGTGTTGCCCTCTGCCTGTGCGTAAAATAAGCAACAAACACATCAGTACATTACATGGTTTGTAAATTTATGTCCAGAAGCACTACTAAATGTCTTTATCACCAAATCTCTAGCCACATGAACTTTTAAGTACTCAGGTTGCTTTTCTTTAAAGACAGAGAGGTATAATTTCAGATGTGTGTTCTTCACAGTACCTAGCACAATCCTGGTGTTACATAAAATATTAAAGGCAACCAAACTAAATACAGACTTTCTCTGACCACATAATATGTTGCTAATTGTCCAACATTTCATTGCATGAGTAGCCTCTTTTATTAAAAGGTACTGTAGGTATCAGAGATTAATACAAGATCATCTTACTTTGGAGAAAGGGACTTAGAAGTTACTATTCTCAAGTTCCCAAGTTTTAGAATCTGATCTGGGTTTTGGTTGAAGCAGACATAACTTGTCACCTTCAAATTCTAATCAGCATCATCAGAGAAATTCAACAATATCTGTTGGAGTGTCACAAGTCACATACTCCACCTCAAGTTATGTTTGGCTCAGATTTTTAAGTAGATCAGATAAAGACTGTGAGAGGAATCCAACATTCACTAAGCTATAATTTATTAGGAGCCACTTTGTTTGTGAACCTCCCTGTCTATTCCGGAAGAGAAATTTATTGCTGGAGGATTCAGCCTCTCTCTCTAGTGGGATATTCAGGAGCCAAAGAGACAACAGAGACCAGAAAGAGCAAACAAAATAGCTTACTACCTGTAGCTGCATTATTGTGTTGGAACTTGGTAAGATATAGGTGCATTCCTTTTCGGAAATCCTATGGATGTGAGAAAACAAATTTTTCAAGAATTAGCTTAACAATGCATTGAACAGGAGAATATTGTATTCTTTTCCACAAAAGAATAATTTTCAAGCACTTACAAGGTTTTCTATAAAACAAAGTTAAACATACCATATGCATCACTTTCCACAATCTAGATATGTGCCAAACAACTTTGAAACTGAAAAGCCCAATAATAATAATAATAATGTCCCAGTAAGTCAATTCTGACTTATGACAACTTTTTTCAGGGTTTTCTAGGTAGACAGTACTCAGGAGTTGTTTACTATTCCTTTCTTCTGAGAGCACCCTAAGACTGTCCAGTTTGTCCAAGGCCACACAGGCTGGCTCTTCTCCCTGGAGGTATAACGGGGAATCAAACTCCCAATCTCTGTTTACGCAGCCAGTGGACCCTCTACTTAAGGAATTAATCCGTATTGGAATGGTGGCTGCAAGTCGAAAAGTCTGTAAGTCGAATCTCCATTGACCTACAATGCACTGAAAACCGATTAATCCCATAACGAGTGGTTTTTATTCTATTTTTATTCCATTTTGGTTTTTTTCTGGTCTGTAAGTCGATTCTCTGGCTGCAAGTCGAATCTAAATTTTGCAGCCAGAGAAGTCTGTAACTCGAAAAGTCTGTAAGTCAAGCCGTCTGTAAGTCGAGGGTCCACTGTACCAAAACCACTGAGCTATCCAGCCATCTGAGAAGCCCAAGAAAGCATCTGGAAACACTGACATTTATCTTAGTATTTTTAAAGTGTAAAGAATTGTTCAGAACATTTCATTCAATAATACAATATCAATGAACATATTTTTAAAAAGGTTAATTTTAAATAGTCACATATAATTGCACAAGAGCTAACGTTTACTCATGCAATGGAAACAATGCATTTCCTCCTTTTCCCTGCATCCCTGCCTGCTCTCAGATTAGCTCCAGAGGATGCCCCAGCAGATATGGAGGTGCACGGGGAAGAAATTCAATCCAACAGCAATGTCTGGTTCACTAGAGAAAGAAGATTGTTGGATACAACCAAGTGAGACTAGTAATATGAAAGATTTGTTTTGCATTTGAATACGGATCTGAACCGCCTATGTGTTACTAAAAAGGGATAGCAGGTAGCATGTATGCACAGAGCCCATTCATAGATGTTATTCTATTCTGAAAAGAGGGGTGGAAGATAGGAGCCCATGACCTGCTGCAGTACCCCATATATATGTTCTATACAAGTGAAGGAACGGTGTGTATCAAAAGTCTTCCAAGTGACAGAATGTTAGATGCAAATAAAATGCTATCTTGTAAAATAGTATGTTTTGTTAATTCTCATGAATATGCACAGGCTAAAGACCCTCAAATATAGAAACTCATAGGGCAGGGGCGGGCAAGGTCAAGGGGCTATTTGCCACCCCCAGGGCTGCACTAAGCTCCCTATGGGAAAATGATCTGGAATTTAATTTCATGTTTTATAAAAAAGTATTTTTTGACTTGAAAGGTTGCAGAGGGGCAAACATGGCATCCTATAAAATCAACTTACAGCACCCTTACAGGATCGTTTAGGTATAAACTACTGATTTACCAATTCCTTCTTATGAGAGTTCTCTGGGACAGTGTAGCTTTCCCAAGGCCACACAGCCTGGTTTTTCTCCCAGAAGGAGCAGTGGAGAATCAAATTCCTGATTCCTGGTTCTGCAGCCAGGTACTCCAACTCAGTGAGCTTTCCAGCCAGGAGGAATTGCCACTCCTGGAAACTTCCAAAAGAGGCAATTCTCCTTTTTTCACCAAATTTTCCTTCCTGGTTTTGCAAGGGATGGAGGTTGTCCCAGGAGAGATCTGGGGCTGCAAAAAAGTAGTACTGAGGAGTATGATTCCCAGCACCATATTAGGCATCAACTGTCAAGACAAGATAAGGGGACGGCCATTACCTTAATCTTTTGCTTATGAACTCCAGGGGGTATCAGGCTATGTTACTGTTGGAAATATAGCATTTTGCAAAAATAGACATCTGCCTAATCCACTCAGCTCCCTGTCATAACCACCACCCTAATCTACTTCCCTACAAAACATGTATTTTTATGCTAGAAATCAATTGCAGAGAAATTCCAGATCATTACCTCATCTCCAATATAGTCATGTAGCATTCGGATTACTGATGCACCCTTGCTATAAGAAATTGCATCAAATATTTCATCTACTTCAGAAGGATGGCCCACACTGACCTGAGAAAAGAAAAGAAATCACTAGAATAACCTGCAGTTGGGTTGGAACTCCAGTTAAAGCAGTACTAATCTGTTAGAATACTACGTTACTCTTGGATGCTCTCCATGCCTAACCCATTAGAAGAACATTTCTAATGATGCGTAAATATGTGAGAACTGGCAAGGAGAGCACTTAAAATGCCATTAATTACAGCAGTTGGCACTCACTTCAATAGGATGACTGTTGTCTAAGGCATCTAGCTCCTGAGCTCGTGTATAATCAGCAGAAACAAACTGCGTCCAGATATCATACTCTGGAAAGCAATGGTCTACACAAAGATACTCAATCCAGGATGCAAAGCCTTCATTCAGCCACAGATGGGTCCACCATTCCTAAAAATAGGTGAGAAAATTACTGACAAAAACAGTCTTATGCTAGATTTTAAAACACAAGAATAACAAGTCATCAGACATAGGCCTTCTCTAGTTTTGACAGCCCAGCAGCTTTTAAAGAAGCAATCTGGAGGAGTTTATTAAAGCCTCATACCAACAGTTGCTTATATGGAGAGGCTCAACATTATTTCTAAAGAGAAGAGATTGCCATTTCCAAAACAGATCTGACAACATTAGGTTTCAAAGCAAAACTTAGGGCCTCTAAAGAGTGGCAACACTGTCAGGATTATTGCAACTAAAAAATAAGAATAATTCTAACCTAAACACCTATACAGTTCCATGTCCCCATTTCTCATCTAGGAAAATATTTTCCCTTTGGTAGTTTTAGAACTTTAAAGCAAGCAGAGTGTGAAATGCAGGACTGCAGAGCAAGCTGACCCATGAAACAATTAGACCTGACCCTGTTGCTACTGAAAGTTGGAAACTTCTTTGCTTGGGTCCTGATATAGGTGGGAGAAAGTAAGCTGGATGCATACCAAAGGGTATGCACACATAATTTGGAACTAGGCCCAGATCAGATTGCCGGCTTCCTATCTTTAGAACCTGATCAGCTGGCCCAGCTGTGTTGTAACACCCATTTTCAAATTTCCTATTACAGTACTGGCAGAGACAGACATCAAGGACACAGATATTTGTTACCCTTGACTCAGGCATTCCTGCATTACTATCATTCCATTCTTTTTTTTTTTTATTAATCACTCCCCTTTACCTATGCCACTCTGCAGATCTTCAAAAGATGTGATTGCTAACATATTGTTACTTTTCTTTTTCAATTTAAAAATGCAAATAAAGCCTACATGTATAAACAGATGGCTCTGGCTCCTTCCCCACACCAGTAACATCCTTGAGGTTTGTGATAAAGGTATTTCAAATACTCCTATAAGGCTGGATAATACTGGCCCCTTCCAAAACTGTGCATATGATAAGAATGTTCAGAATGTGTATGCTCTTGGACTAATTATGTACTGGGATAACAAAAATGTTCTAAAAATGAATTATGCAGTGTATAAATCATGCAAATTTACAAGCACATGTGCATTATTCATTCTGCTTCTGTCAGTTATGGAGAAAAGCAGAAAATCATGTAAGGCATAACCCTTCCCCCATAACTGTGGCTCCATGAGTTCTTAAACTTGTGCAGGTTTTCTTTTTTATAAAAATCTGTGGAGAAGCTTTTAAGGAAATTGCAGACAGCATTTTATAACAAAAGAAACCATCAGATACTCTGAGACCAATCCCTGAATGCATTTTCTTCAAACATAATGCAGCATGCTGGTTTATATGATCAATACGAATTTCAGGCGAAATAATAAATCAGGTGGGGATTTTAAAATTTGGTCTAACAGAAATGAAGAATGAAAAAGGAAGATTGCAATGAGGGACAATGCAAAATGTTTGTCCACACACAAAAATGTGCTTCTCAGTACCTGTTTAATAAAGCATGACACTGAGGCTAAATATTAAGACTTGGTCTGCATACTATTCAGGACAGAGACAGGATAAGGTCTGAACTGCAAGGGCTATGCTTTCAGTACAAAGTATGTGAAAATTATCACTGCAGCCACATTGTTCAAATTCAATACTCTTGTCACAAAGCTACTTGGAAAATGTATGCAGGATCATTATGTTCTAAGATTCAAACCCAGAATAATTAATTTGCTACATCTCACTGTTGTCTCTTACAGTGAAAATGAGCTGATAAACTCATGATTGTGGAACCTGCCGTAATCTAGCAGCAGCAAAATAAGTGTGATGGTACCAATTCTGAATAGGAGACTTGGCTAGTCTACAAAACAACAACAACAACAACAACAACACCACACACACACACACACACAGAGAGAGAGAGAGAGAGAGAGAGAGAGTATTGCAGTGGTTCCCACTCCTGGGTAACCCAAGTGTTCCTGAACTGCAACTCCCAGACATCTTCACTACTAGCTGTGCTGGGTGGGATTTGGGGGAAGTTACAATCCAAGAACACCTGCGTAACAACTGTTGTATGGTATAACAACAAGGTTGGGAACAACTGCTGTATGGTGTAAAAACCAAACCTGTGCTCTGCCAATTTATTGGTAGATAAATCAGTTTACACAAATGAGTAATATTTGTTCCACTGGAGTGCCTTTATATATAGGATTCTAATCAATGCTTTCACAGTAACATCTCAGATGCAGAGAATATAACTTACTCATCATACTAAGAATCTCAGCTTCTCCTACTCCCTTTAAAGTAAGATGCAAATATAAGATTGCAGATCTATGAGCAATGAATGGGAGAGCTCTACAGAAGCCAGATGTAGCATCACAGTCTCTGTAAAATCTTTCTTCCCGCGAATAGCAAGAACAGAATTATAATAAACCATATACATTTACCTAAATGTGGTTCAACTGCACAATTTATGTGATTATTTTGATCTACCTAGTACTGACAAAGAGAAATATATACAATTTCTCATGAGGCAGTTTTCAGCCCATATTGATCCAACTTAGAAATTCAAGATCATCAAGACTGTTATTCTTCCTCACAGCTCTGTGTCATCCACAGAACAAGCAAGAGTTCCTGTGCTCAGAAGGAAAGGAATGAATGGGCCCACCCCACAATTTTAGTAATCGTGATCTAAGTCCAAAGAAGCCAAATACATTTTTAAGGTACCATAGTCACAAGGTTTCCAAACCACTGGTGAGCAAGTTCGTGACCAACCACAAGAGCCACCCACTGGCGAGAGGAAGAACAGGAGTTTTTGGGATCAATCAGCAGTGCTGTTTCCCTAGATAAAAATAAACAAAAACAAAACAAAAGAAAACAAAACAGTTGAAGCAACAAGACATCAGAGAAAAGTATGATTTTAAGAACTAATCTACCTCAAGAACTTATCAAATCCTATGAAAATTTTGGAATACAGTACAGAATGACAGCAAGATTAGTGGATCACATCAGCAAGGAAGCACATTTCTCCTAGCATGCAAGGAGTCTAGAATCCGCAATCAGCCCTCAAAAACCTATATCAAATGAGAGTGGAAAAATACAGCAAAGGAAATAAGCTGCTTCACTTAGTAGATATTTTGCTGTGGCCTTTCAGATATCCTTTACTCCAAAATATTTAAATTATCACAGCATCACCAATATTCAGTCAATCTCACAATTCATACACATGCACAGACACACACAAGACAAATCTACAAAAGACTCATTCATATCATGCATTATTGGATTTGGTGAGTTTTACAAACTGCATGCCAAAGCATGGAAGGAGCCGTCCAAGTCTTTGCAGCTTCTATAACTCTGTGATGATTACATACAATTTAGCAAGGCCCCTATCAACAGAAGTGTCAACATGTTTTGCTACACAGTATGCTATTACTTGTCACGTAACAATATGCCTCTTACTACTGGAATTTGATGAGCTCCAAAGACAAAGACATTTCTAATTCTCATTACTGTGGTTAATAAAGACAGCTGGAAGGGAGCTTGATTTTCCACTAATTTCTTGCTGTATGCTGGAACTGACATACAAAAAAATGCCACAAGATGAGGTCTGCTTGGGGACAGTAAACAACTCCCTCACCTCCCTGCTTCTGACAGTCTTCAAAGTCTGTGTTCAATCTATGTACTATAGATTATTATTAAAATCTATTACAGATTATACTTATTATTATGTATTATATAATATATAAATTTATATAATATCTTATTTGAAAAAATTTGCTTATAGCTACTGATCCAACAGCGTTCCGTGTATAGCCGTGCTGGCCACGTGACAACGGAAACTGTCTTCGGACAAACGCTGCCTCTACGGCTTGGAAACGGGGATGAGCACCGACCCCTAGAGTTGAACACGACTGACTAAAATGTCAAGGGGAACCTTTACCTTTACCTTTTACTGATCCATATCTTTTTAGTCTGAACAATAATATACTACACAAATTGCCATATCCTGTAGAAACTCCAGTGGCAAGTGCCATCTCAAACTCTTTTCTTGTTCAAATTAAGGGAGTCAATTAAAAATACTATAACTTTTTAAACTGAATTTTTTAAAATAATTCTTTAATGAAGTGATAACTGGATGGTCAATTTGGACCAAAATTCCAAACAGCCCACAGTACATACAATCTGAAGAGAAACCAAAGCACATAAGAAATAGTGCCCAGAATCGTGGCATAAATTATACTGGCATTAGTGCACTAGTGTAAAATATGGTGGTAAACTACTGCTATTTAACCAGCTGTCACTTATATCCCTTGCTGAATGCAAATTCATGCAGCTGGCTTGCAATGAGAACTATAGGCAGTGAATGCACTGCCTCTGATTGAGCACCCACCAGAAGTGGCGGGCCTATGAATCTCCAAACACGTGTTCAGCCAAAAAATTAACCAACAGAAACAACTGCTGAACTGTGGTTCGTGCCCATCTCTAATTCTGAAAAATTGTAGTAACTACACATCATAGGTATCCTACACTGTTTCCCTGATCAAGAATGCTAGAGAGTCCTGGTGACTTTCAAGACTACTGCTACTGAGTCTGCCTGAAATACAGTACATAGCCTGATCTCAAGAGAGGCACATAAATTCAGCATGTTAGGACCTTGCTCACTATTAACTAACATGTCCAGTCTGACATAATTAAAATGGTCAATAGTTATAAATAAAACAGAAAGCTTCAGATTTTCTCACAATTGTGCTGTAGGACAAAATAGGAGCATAAGAGCTCACCATTCATATACGTAACATTACTAACACACCACAACAAGGCAGTGTTATGTCTGAATTTTGCCACACAGAATTGTATGAATATGCAAACAAAGTATCCTTTAAAAATTACAGCTATGTTACATGTTTTGCACTTGAAAATTGACTTTAGATCTTTCCCCCGAATATTCATGTACATATTTTTGGGAAAAGCTAATGTTACTCAAAATGGAAGATTATTTGAAGAAAGTTACCAGACATTAATCAGGACAATGCCAAGTTATTACAGTGCCCTACTATTCAGCTTGATATGCTTGGGAAAATCAGTGAACAGACAGAGAAGTGACAGTGTTTTAACAGCTTACCTATAAGTAACAAGGCCCCAGTTCTCCATGGCACCTTTATAAAATAAATAAAACAGATGCATTGATATTAATATACACAGAAATCTTGTGGAACATTTTAAAATTGAAGAAAATCCAGATTTAAGAAAAACTCAAAGTACTTTACCAGCTGCAAAGTCTGCGATAGCTATGAGATCAATTTTAGGGAGAGGGTAAGGAACATTGAAATAATCCTTATAAAAAGGTAGAGTTTTAGCAGCAACCTATGAATGCAATAGGAGAGAAAAAAGAATCATTAACATATTATATTCATCAAAATACAATAAACACGTAATTCTTAACTTGAATACACCATGTTTTAACTATTGTGTCCATAAAGCAGTAGGAGGTCTTAAAATTTCCCCAACCCATTACAAACCAGCGTAAGTCTGACATTTCAGCATGCCAGCCACAAAACCATAGCTGTGGAGTTAACTTTATCTATACATGCAACATGATCACATAAAACAATACAGATAAGTTGAAGCGCACTTTAAATGTTCACAAACATCACCTCTCTGGATTTTATATCAAAAGCTTGTGTTCTAAGTATTTGAATCCAGTAATTCCAAAGCCTTCAGCTTTTAAATTACAGTATATAAACTTAATTACAGAGCTCACCTATTTCTGAGTCTAATGCATATGTTAAAATTCATGCAGATGAAATGCTACTTAAAAACAGAGTCCTCCCCCAGCATTAAAAAATAGGAAGCTGTCTTGTACCCAGTCAAACCATTAGATCATCTAATTCTATGTTTTCTATAAAATATAGCCCTCTGGATATTGCTGGACAACTTTCAGCATTCTTTGTTGTCTATACTTCGATATGTTGGCTAGCAATGAATGGAACTGAAGTTCAGCAACTTGGGGGGGGGCACACCTCGTGCACTTCAGGTTGTAATAAGCAGGGTTAACATAAAACAAAAGTCTTATGACAGCTATATATAAATGCTACAGATTTCAGACAAGATTCTTTCCTTCCCTCCTACCCCCCTAAGAAACTGTAAAGGCTAACTGAACACAGGAATTTCTAAGTATGATTTACCTCTAATGCAAACTTTCCTTGTTCTGCTTTGCCAACAGGGGTATAAACACGGACTAACACACCATCAGTTGACCTGGTCTCAACAAAGTCATATTCTCCAACCACAAAAGCAACAAGATAGGTTGACATCACTGGAGTACGGGCAAACTTGACTTCCACCAGGTTTTCATCATCAGGGTAGGGCCTCCGATCAGTGATATTCTTTCCAAGGAAAGATGTTTGGAAGAGGCTTGTTAGGTTGGATGTGAAGCAACACCAGATTTCATAAGAAGGCAGGGGTTGGTAGTTCCTGAGTTATTTGTAATATCAAAAAAATGTGTGAAACTTGCTTCTTCCTCTCAGCATCAGTTCTTCTACTGTGCACTTCCTCTGTTACTCTATTAACCCTTTTTTTGCTATATTTCTCTCAATACTCATAGAAGTCTATTCCAGTATTTGTCAAAACTGCTATCTGCTCTTCCCCTGAACATCAGCACAATATTCACCTTAACAAAACATTTCTTTGATTTGTCAAAAAATGTGAATAATTAGTATAATTATATGAATCTTAGCAAGTACTGTATGTGAATAGTACAGAAGGTGCACATTCAAAACTATTTTCTGTGTTCCTGTTCACATGTTTTTGTTCATTCAGAGTATTTTATTTATTTTTTAAATTTCATTTACAACTTTTTGCTCATTATTTTATGACATCCCACTTTTCTCTCAATTCACGAACCCATTTTGTTTATATGGAGAGAGCTACAGTTTAATATTCATTTCACTTCTTACCAGTTTCAAAGACTTACCATATTGGACAAAGCTACCCTGTCTTTAGGAACCACCAGTGAGATATCAAAAGTTGCCTTGATGGCCGGCTCGTCCCAGCAAGGAAAGGCCCTGCGAGCATCTGTGGCCTGGAGGGAGCAAGAACTTTAATTAACCACAGCAGCTGTGGCTCTTTGAAAATGCCACCAAGAAAAGTATAACAAATCCAAAGAACTTTAGCTCTCCAGTAAAATACAGTACAGTCTTTTGGTGACATGGGTAAAAACAGAGACACACAGAGAAGTGTGCAGCAAGTCACAAAAGAGTATATGAGGCCTAAGAAACACCCCCCCCCAAAAAAAACAGTAATGGAAAAAGAGACAAGATATTCAAGAAACATACACAGCATATGAGACTCATGCTATTTGAAAAGGGGCTGGAGGAGAAACAAACATCTACTACAGAAAGTTAGACAGAGGCTTTGCTTCCAAGGGATATACATCCACTCTTGGCAAATACCAAACCAAAGCAGACAACTTCACAAGTATTTCAGTGTCTCCAGAAGTAAAATGGATCTTCCATATCTGAAAGCAAAGCAGGCTGGTTCTAACACTCTGAACCAGCTTTGTTGTTTTGTATGGTACCAGGTCAGTTCTAAAAGCCACGAGCTTCAACTGTTCAGCATACAAATATGGGAGCAGGGGTAAAATGGGTACAATGAAGTACCAATGGTTCTGAATACAAGTATGGGAGCAGAAGCAAAATGAGTATGATAAAGGCTACACGACAAAAAACAACAGACAGAGGAACACCCACCCCTCACACTTGGCCCACAAAATCCATCTCCCTGTGATTTTTTTAAGCTAGTCAAAAAGCATGTACTTAGAATACACAGAGAGAGGAGACAACAAAGGCTTAGAGTGAGTATCTTTTATGACAGCTGCTTCAACACTTGAACTGCTACTAGACCTTTGCAAGTCAATTTTTAATAAATTTCTACTGCACTGTAAAGAATTGTGTAAACAGGGAGATGTTTTTAAAAACAGTAAATGTAGCTACAGCAGATACACTATCCCCTTGCAATAATCTAAAGTTCATGAAGGAAGGATGTTAATTCCAATGAAATAGACTGAAAAGGTAGACTACAAATAAAAGGAATCCATACCTCAAATTGGGTAACAGCAGCAAAATGAGTATCTCCAGAAGGTGTTGTGTATTTACTTCGATAGAAGCCTTTCATTTTATCATTCAATTCACCAACAAAATCTAT
Source organism: Pogona vitticeps (assembly GCF_051106095.1). Taxonomy (NCBI): domain Eukaryota; kingdom Metazoa; phylum Chordata; class Lepidosauria; order Squamata; family Agamidae; genus Pogona; species Pogona vitticeps. The sequence continues at coordinate 95,886,916 of NC_135788.1, read as the reverse complement.
TTTTAAGGTTCCCATCCCTGCAGTTAAGAAAAGAGAGAGCATGATGCATGGCAGCATATCAATCAGCCAGTGCATCTTCAACAACATCCGTTCCATGTCATGACAAAAAGCAATAGTATTCTGGCCATAACTGTTGGGCACCTCTCTGAGGAATTCTCCATCTGTGCAAATATCTTAGGATGATAGGTCTGTTAAACACATACCAACTACATCATCATTTACCTGTAGAACTGGCTCATCCACTCTTCATGTTGCAGATCAAGGATATAATGTATAGATTAATGTAAATTGCTCTGAGACATGTGGTGAAAGAATCTAAGGAACCTAGTCAATATAAATCTTCAAAAACCTGAAACTGGCAACCAGGAGTTCAGATAATTTTTTTCCAGCTCTGGATAGAGACTTCTTAGAAAAGGTTCAGAAGCCATTCTAGAGAAGTGACTGTTCTCCATTTCAGAGTAAACAAGGTGGGTGACATTCCAACAGCATTCTGAAGAGACTGGAGGAAGGGGTGAGACACTGCTATCCTTAGGTGTTGCTCAATAGAGCAAACTAAGTTTTGTATAAACCTGCCATACTTTTAAATTCAGTAGCACAGCATTTAAAGTGTAGTTTTCATGAAAAAATGACAAGCTTCAGTCCAAAAGTTATCAAGTAACCAAACCTGAAAAGTAATTGTACATTAAACGCCTGAAGCATAAAAAAATGATTTAATGTCAATAATTTCCCTGGCTGTCACAGAAGCTAACAAATAGTTCATGTGACTCCAAATGGAACCAGAGAAGCAAATCTTAGTGCAGGAAATGTTGCTTCATTTGAACAAATGGACATTGCAGAGCCAAAATGAGTAGACCATAGTTATTCTCCTGCAGACAAAAGAAACATGTTATGTCTCATTACAACACCTCTTTTGAAATGTGGAACATACTAATTTATCCAAAGGCAACTTTACTTCAACAAGCATCCACCCCTTTACACCATGAACTAGAACTATGAACTGGAAATAAGACCCTGCTTTAATGAAGAGTGCCTTCATTAAAGAAGTTAATTTAGCTGGGATGCAAAAATCTATTACATGGGGCATGTGCATTTAAGCAGCTTACCTGAATCTATAGTTGTATTGGAGGTTAAACCATATTTAATTATTTAAAAATCAGCTAAGTCTAGCCTTCCCCCATGCTCAGGCACTAACCATCCCTTTTCTAGTATCATTAAGTACAGTTGGACAGCTCAGTGGTTTAGGAATCTGGCTGCAGTGCCAAAGTTGGGAGTTTGGTTCCCCACTGTGTCTCTTTGATACAGCTGAACTCAATTATCTCTTCCAGCTCTGCAGTTCTAAGATGACGATAATGATGATTTTAGTTACAGAAGTCAAGCCAGTTTCATAAATAAGATTAGCTTGTTTCCAAAAATCATTTTACGATTATTTAGAATTTGACCAGGTCTGGACACAGCAAGCAGCCACTAATTAGGAAGTTGAAGCAAAACTTTCCAAATTTCTCACAGCCATATCAACAGAGGCAAGAGAAACACACAAGAAAACTAGACTTTTCCTCTTTGAAATATGATTTATCACTATGAACAATTCATTACTGATTTCCTTTCTACAAAAAGTGTAATATTGCTTAACCCATGCCTTAACATCCCATTTCACATTATCTTACTCAAACACCATGGTGTCTTTTTTGCCATCTCACAGCAGCAGAAACAAATCTTGTATTTTTGTGGGATGGCTAAGAATGTATAACATTACAGTGATTCGGCACATGGTAGGGTAACACATACTGAGCATGACTTAAGAATGTAGCTCCCAGTGATAACCTTTGTCTCCTATCACCTGTACTTTGTTTATAAAATAAGGCAAATGCCTTCATGATTTCAGGATTTCCTTTATATATTATTTATACTTTCTCATTTGTTTATTCAAGCTGAGTTTATATGCCTATATGTGAAAATTATTGTGTTTATGCTTTGTTTTACATTGTGATTCTTACTTGCTTCCAGTTTCTCAGTAGCAGGCAATGCTATTATCATGACCAAATATTTTCCAAAACAAAAATAAAATGAGCAGCTTAAGTAATCTTCTCATTCATTTTGGATTTCTTCATCTTTTTATGAATTAGTTTGCAGCAAGTTCTGAGGCTCTGCAGGCTGAAGTAATGGCTACTAGAAAAAGAGTCTTAAAGGAAAGGAAGCGCTCAGACATGGTAGCAAGTGGCTCAAATGGAGGAAGTGTGATACGTTGGGAGGATGGTATGGAGGGACCATGGGGGGGGGATTTAGGAGGCCGAATATTGGAGACACCCTTGAGGAATTGTTTCATAGTAGGGTGGCGAAATAGTTGGGCTGCTTCTGAGTCCTGTGGTTGGTGTGCAACTATCACAGAAATGTAGGCCTTGAGGGTGGACAGGGAAAGCTGTTGTTGAAATAGATGAGAAAGGAATGTGAGAACTGCTTGGAGAGTTGTCGATTTGGTGGGAAGGTTGCTTTGAGTTGCAAACTTCTGGAAGGCGGACCACTTATAAGAATAAAGCTAAGTTGTAGCAGGCTTCCAGTCATTGGCTAAGATGGCAGTGGAGATAAGTCCTCTCTTGGTGTTGAGTAAGAAGGTGAGGGATGGGAGGCAGGTATATGAAGTCTGTTGAGATGGGCGCAGCATGGTGAACCAGGGCTGTCTGGGCCATCACGGTGCGATGAGAACCGCATATGAATTGTCATGACAGAGTCTGACAATTGTCCTGAGAAGGAGAGGTATAGGTAGGAAAAGTTAGATCAGGTGTTCGGTCCACTGAAACGTAAGTGTGTCCCCTAGAGAGTTGGGACCTATGCCTGCTCTGGAACAGCAGAGGGGGCACTTTGAGTTTTGGGACGTTGCAAAAATGTCTGTGGGTGGGTGCTGAGTAGGGACAAGTGGGGTAGGCAGATCTGAGGAATGGAAAAGTCAGAGTTTCTGCGCCCTTCTTTTGGGGTGCTGACGCTGCATGTTGTGCCTAGATAAAACACTAATAATGCTGAGGTCGGTAATATGGTTGAGTGTTGTAAGACTGTGCTGTCTTTATTAATTTTTGCAGACTCTCTAATATTTCATCAGTCTTGTCATCGAAAAGACCCATGTCATCACAGGGTAAGTCATCAATGTACATATGGGAATCTTCTGAGATATGGGGCTGGATGGAGCCATGCATGTCTGTGAAGAGCAAACTGCAGTAGCCATATGTTTAAATGCAGCCTTGCTGACATGACATGCAGTCATGTGTTCCTGACGTGCAAGAGCCATGGCCTCCTGATGAAAAGTGAAGCCACGAGCCTTGCATTCATCAGGTGCTGACTGAAGCAATGGTAGAGCTTTATTCCAGAGAAAGTGATGGTATGATACCATAGCTGTGAATAAGTTAGCAGCTCAGTGTAAATGATGCAAGAGAATAGAATCTGCATCTGATGATGTCTAGTTTTCTCCTTTCCTTGTTGTTAGGAGTGGCACTGGAACAATTGCATGCTCTGTTTTGGGAAGCACCAATGATGACAGAATTTGGAGGTGGGTGCTTTGAAAGGAAATCAGTATTGTCTCCATGTTTTATACAGATTCTCAACTTTTCGAGACATCTGCAGTACAGAAGAGGGTTTAGATCAGGATTGTTTAATCAGTTTTAAGAGGGATGGGATAAATCCCATACGGAGTAGTGGTGTTTGGTTTTGTTGATGTCCTCATACACCTTGTCAGATTCGGGTTGGGCGGGTTGTTGGACATTGAGGCCCATAGCCTTGGCTATGCCGAGCACAAGCTGAGAATAGGATGAGAAATCCTCTGATGGAGAGGGAGGAATAACGTCTGCCACATCAGAGTCTGGTGTTGGTAGATTCTGAGGTGAACTGTGAGGCTGTAAGGAGTCAGATGTGTCCGAATCAGAGAACTGCAGAGATGATGGTGGAGAATGTTGATGATATGGAGAAGCAGGATTGGTGGGAAGAGCCTCTGGTTGGTATCAAGTAGGTTTGTTGGCAGCATGTTGAGATGGTACAGAGCAAGATGTAGATTGACAGGGCTTCAGGTGTTTCGTATGGCGAGCCTGAGTAGTGTTGAGAGCTGGAGGTGCAGTATAGGTAGTTGTTACTTGAACTGAAGATTGGGTTCAGTAGGTGGTAGGTGAACCTGAGCTGATGGCTGGGATCGCTTTGATGCCAGTGGTTGCTGCGCCATCACAAACTGGAAGGAATAACTCCTCTTATGAGAGGGTTTGTACGGCTTTGGTACCAGAGGTGGAAGCACGGTGTCATCTTCAGATGAGGTTTGATAATACTGTATTCATTTGACCATGGATGGTACCGAGGAGGGAATGATGAGTACGATAGATTACAATTAGATGGATAATAATAGGTATACCAGGAATGCTTAGGTTCAATGTAGTGACCGGTATCAGACTGCTAGCATTGGTATGCTCGATGTCGACAGCATTTAGGTAGAGGCTTACAATAAGTTGGAGGCTCATATAGCATGACTCATTTTGGATGGCAATACTGAGTCATGGAATCGTGCGATGCCAGCAACCCCATAGATGTTGGAGGGTGTGCAAGGTCAGCATTAGATTGACAAGTCTCTGGTGTATTGTGTGTTCTCCTAGAACACCTACGTGGATGAGATGGGTCAGCCAGAGCAGATGGTGACTCTGAACCACACACAGAGACAGAGCAACCAATGGATTTGGGACTCAAATGTGCTGAATGTGAGATGACTGTAACCTCAGCCAAGGTGTTAGCCCAGGATGGAGATTGGGGAAGAAGCGGAGAAGGTGGTTGGCTGGATAGTAGTGGCATGAAGTCAATGTCAGAAACATGGAAACAGATGGTTGGTTGATCTTACAAAGGGATTGTCCACGTTGATTTTCCCACTGTTACTCGGGGAGATTTCTTAGTGGCTTGAGAGTCTGAAGATTTCTTTGACTTCTTAGGTTTGGAATGGTCCAGTATCGAAGGAGGTTTCGGTATGGGTGTGGGGTATGGGTGTGGACTCAGTCGACAGTCCCAAAGACTTGGATTTGGAAATAGCTTAGATTTCACCTTACTGTAGATGATGTCGGCTTCAGTGTCAGAGAAGTAGAGGGCATACCAGGGGATATCTCCTGGGACTGGGGAGTCTAAGCAGTGTTCATAGTGGTCTGTGCTGGGAGGAGAGATGGCTCCCAGAGAAATGATCTCAGGTGTTGCTGTTGGAGTTTGAGTGCTTGTTTTGTAAAGTTTTTACAGATTTGACACGAAGGTGGTTGATGGGATTTCCCGAGGCAGAAAAGACAGTGGTTGTGTCCGTCAGAAAGGGGAATTTTGTTTGGGCAAGAAGCGCACCATTTAAATGGGGATACGGGCACCATAAAAGGTGGGAAGGGAAGGGAAAGCGGAGACGGTTAGAAAAGCGAGAAACAACTTGAAAAGTCTCTTACTGTTTTCCCTCTGTTATTTTACTTTTAGAAAGAAACAAAAGCAGTTGGTGAATGGAGAGCTCAACGTGAGATGAAACCTCAGTGGCAGCAAAAAGGAACTGAGGCAATCTCCACGACGGGCGGACCACGTGTACTAGGGGGGCAGTCCTGGCAAACACATGATAAAGCTCTAGAGCAGTGGTGTCGAACTGTGGCCCTCCAGATGTTCTTGGCCTTCAACTCCCAGAAATCCTGGCCAGCAGAGGTGGTGGTGAAGGCTTCTGGGAGTTGAAGTCCAAGAACATCTGGAGGGCCACAGTTCGACACCACTGCTCTAGAGTATCCCGGAAACCTCTGGGCAAGCACAGATGAAACCCTATAGTGTGCATTCACAGAGACTACGATGAAGAAGCAACAATTCTCTGTATTCACAATGTCTTGTGGCTTCTTTTTATTCCAAAACAGAATATGGAACCACTCATGTGCGGGAGGGGATCTTTTTGTCTGCATATATTTTGAAATCCTACAACTGTTTTGTAACTTTGCAACCTTGATAGTTACAGAATGCTACAGAATTACCAGTGGTAAAGAGGTGAAACCAGTTACATTCATAAGGAAAAATATGAAGGCCTATATTTTTCTAGGAGTTTGATGTGATGGAGATATTAGGATCCAGGGAAGACTATTAATTCCAGAGCTATTAAAATCTTCACTCCCCCCTTCTCTGCTGCACTTCATATCTCTCCCTGTAAATTCAAACTTAACTTACTTTATCTAATTGTTATTGTCCCAAAGTTTTGTACTTAATTTTAAAGATTCACCTTAAAAACTCTTTCCCCTTCAACAAAAGTAGCATTCAGCTTCCCGATTCTAGTCAGAATAGAGTTTGATCACACAATTCAGCAGACCAGACAAAGCCTGAAAGACACTAACCTTTTTGTCAGAGAGTAGTTGCTAGGTTCTACAATACATCTAAGCAACCATCTCTTCATAGTGCTGCAAAGTGAAATGGTTACTCCTAAGCTAGAAGTATGTTCATAATTGTGCACTGAAGATATTGGGCAACATCTATCGCAACAGAAAGCAAATCCAATATTTTAAAAAAGAATTCAAAATAAAAGAAAATGTGCTTTGGTGGTGGATGGTCTGCCCCTTGTAAAATAGAATATGTGGTCCTCCAAATGTTATTGCATTGCAATCACCACCTGCTATGCTGGTTAGGAGAGATATGAGTTGCAGTACAAAAACATTTGCAAATACGAAAGTTGTTTAGAATGCCTCCTAAAGGATTCTGTTATTGAAATTAAATGGATGTTATCGCAAACATGCTCTCTCTCTTTTCGAACGTTCTCATTGGGAGTTCAAAGAGGGTGCACACCAATGGTACTAACTTCATGATTCATATGATCCTGAGAGAAGTGGCACCTGATAGAAGAACACAAAGCAAGTTTTCAGAAGCACATTCAGCCATGCTCTAGAGCAGCCTTGGGTCCCCAGACATTCTTGGATTGCAAGCATTCATCACTAGCAGGGCCTGCAAGGTCTTCTGGGAATTGTAGTCCATGAACATCTGGGGACCCAAGGTTGAGAACCAATGCTATAGAGCAGGGGTCCACAACCCCTGGTTCCGCGACCTGGTGCCAATCCATGAGCTTCTCAGAACTGGGCCACGGACGGATCTTCGCCCCCACCCACCAGCCCAGTGGGCATATCACACTTGGGTGAGCATGACACGCCCCCTACGTGACTGCGGGGGTGCCCCCACCCTCCCACGTACAGAGCCCCCCCCTCAACTGGTTTGCGGTCCCAAAAAGGTTGGGAATCACTGCTATAGAGTACAAATATACTCAAGTACTCAAGACATGTGCCACCCAAATGAAAGAAAGAAGAGAAGGAAACTCTTGTTTACAGGCTATTAAGGCCATTTCCCTGTATAGGAGAGGTACATTAACATTAACAAAAAGAAAGAAAGAAAGAAAGAAAGAAAGAAAGAAAGAAAGAAAGAAAGAAAGAAAGAAAGAAAGAAAGAAAGAAAGAAAGAAAGAAAGAAAGAAAGAAAGAAAGAAAGAAAGAAAGAAAGAAAGAAAGAAAGAAAGAAAGAAAGAAAGAAAGAAAGAAAGAAAGAAAGAAAGAAAGAAAGAAAGAAAGAAAGAAAGAAAGAAAGAAAGAAAGAAAGAAAGAAAGAAAGAAAGAGGAAATTGCTGCCTCTTGTAAATCAGGAGGACTACAGAATAAATACATTAAAAGCTGCAAACAAGGCTGTTTAGTCAATTTCTTCTCCTCTCCCTGTGTGGCTGATTAACTCAAGTCTACTTAGAAAAAACCTAATTTTCTGGTGCAAGTTCATAATGTGTGAATTCTCAATTTTCTTGGTGTATAGTTTCACCTAAGAGAAAGAACGCTGCATCTACTGCTGAATTGCATGGTCACAATAATGGAGGACCAAAACTTTATTTCTATCTTTGCTCTAAGCAAATACAGTCACTATTACCAGTACAATCTCCTGATATAGCAATATCCAAATATCTGCCAGCTTTTCCTCTCCACCTCAACTCAAAGAGCAAGATATCTATGTTCTGTGCTTTTGCAATGCTTAACTAATAAAGAGACACATTCATCTCAAAAGCTTGCGTAAAATTTTGCACTTTTTAGTTGGCCTAAGATATTGCCCTAAGATGGAGTTTAAATTTTATTTTATTCTTAACATGAGTACCCTTGTGAATCAAATTTTTCATTTCAATTTCTGACAGACTGTGAAATGCAGGAATAGGGCAAGCTTTCAAATCATATTCCAAAAAGAGTAAATAATGTAATGGGACAAGGAATATCTCTGACCTGTGAATAAACTCCACACATCTTTTAGATCTCAAAGGATACAGCCCGTGAATGAACCAAGAGATGAAGATGAACTTTTACCTTTCTGAAGTGTGCTCGGAAAAGACAGAGTCACTTTTTCATCTTCATTTTGGTAGTTGAATCCCGTGGCATGGATTTCTGAAAAGAGAAGGACACTGCTTAAAAGTTCCGAATATCCAAGAACATTTCCTATGAGTTTACCTGGAGACTCTTTAGAACTCTGAGATTTGATAACTTTCCAGGTTGCTTTTATAAGGCTTTTTAATGTATGCTGGCACCTTTACTCTTGTGTCAGTATTCTTAAAGGGAAACCATCTTCTGGATCTTGGCATATGGCCATAATAAGTCTCATTCACAAAAAAACAACAAGGATCCTGACTATCTAGATTCCTATAGGCCCAATGCCCTATTAAATGTAGATGCCAAGATTGTTACCAGAACCTCTGCCAACTGATTTTCTCTAACAGATGAGTTTATTGGAAATGACCAATCTGGCTTTTGAAGGGTCAGTATATAATCAACTCAATTAGCATACTGTTCTGTGTGATACATCAAGGCCCACATAAGAAATTAAAGCCTTATGATATTCCATCCATTGATAAAATTGAATGGAATTCCAGTGGTGCCTCACTTAGCGATGTTAATCCATGCAGAAAAAAATCACTGCTAGGCGATAACATCGCTAAGCGAAAAAAGCCCATAGAAACGCATTAAAACGCGATTAATGCGTTCCTACGGGCTAAAAACTCACCTTTAAGCGAAGATCCTCCATAGGGGCGGCCATTTTCGGTGCCTCTTCAGCGAGGAAACACAGCGGGCGGCCATTTTGAAACCGCCGATCAGCTGGCCGAAAATGAAGGTTTGCGATGATTGCTTCCCTGCAATCATCGCAAAGCAAAATTTCCCCATAGGGACCGTCGCAAAGCGATCGCTTTTGCGATGGCAAAAAGTCCATCGCAAAGCGATTTCATCGCTATACGGAACGATCGCTATGCGAGACACCACTGTATTCTCTCTATCAGAGCAATGCACAATTTAAAATTGCATACATATATGAAAAATAGGTAAAAATTAAAAAGAAATTAAAATGTCAAAAGAATTAGACTATCTTTGATCAGAGGAGCTACAGGCACTTGTTTCGCACATGCTGATTTATACCGTACATCACTAACATATTCTGCCGTGGAGTAGCACAGGGACAAAGCTGTTGTTCTTATTGTTTGTGGGTGTGCACCCCAGTCTAACCTAGCCAGTTTCCTAAGTACAGTATGTTATTTCTGACAGCAACTTTCTGTGTTTAGATAATGTTTTTGTAGGTCATAGTTCAATCCAGAGTGTCACCCAAATACTTTGGGGCAGAGCAGCATTCAAAAATCTTGCCTTCCCAAGTAACATACAGCTTACTCTCTGCTTCCCTATTGTTCAAGTAGAAGGCAGAGGCCTGTCCTTTTAAAGGGTTTGTTTTCAACTTATTTTTATAAAGAAAGATCTAATACAGAGCCTAGCTGGTGCTCTAGGTACTCATAGGCTTCTCCCTGAACTGTCAAAGTAAGATAATCATCTTAAATAGAATTTCTGGAGTATGGGAAAGTTGATCACTTGTGTAAATGTTAAAAAGTAATGGTGCCAGGATGCTACGCAGCAGACCATTCCTTTGATTTCTCCAACAACTGTGCTTCCCTTAAAATTAAAAAGAATCTTTAGTTTTGAAGTAGCACACCAACCACTCTGTTGGATCACAATCTTTAGTAAGTAGGTAGAACTTTTTGAGCAGCAAGTGATGGTGGACAGTATCATATGCTGCTGTAAGCTCAACAAATGCTGCAGTTATATTATGTGTTTTAAAACCATCCTCTATATGCTGGGTTAGAGGCAAGATTTGAGATTTTAGCTCTTGCCAGGTCTAAAGCCTGCCTGTTCTGGAATTAGAAGAGGGGGACATAGAAGGAGCCTCCCTGAACAGTGGAAACCGCTCAAAGTATTGAGAGGACAATCAGGCATTCCCTGGGTAATGGCACACAGCCAGCCAATCCTTTCAAAAGCATTGCACTACAAACTTGCTGATGAGCAAAATAACCCAACAGTCCATTTTAGGACCACAAATGACAATAATGTCAATTAACATACAGTGGATCCTTGACTTACAGACGGCTTGACTTAGAGACTTTTTGAGTTACAGACTTCTCTCGCCGCAAAATTTAGGTTTGACTTGACTGTCTATACTGACCATAATATAATTGTAAGAAAGGGATGGATTCAGTTAACATTTATCTGAGCAAAATGACAAAGCGGGGATGTCCCATTTCCCTAATTCTATCTCCCAATACTATGGACCTACAGAGTTTATTAATAAAAGCAGAACCACATTAGAAGGTGTAAATATTAACTGAAATAAATGTGTATTAATTGTATCTGTGGATGTGGGTGGTACTGCATTTACCACTGCAGATCCAATTTATGAAATACAATACCATGTCTAGCTTCTTAAACCTTTTGGGCAAGTTTCTGGTCTAGTTACCAACTTCCAACTAACCCAGAATATTGAGTCTTTACTTACTGATTGCTATAATTTAAAACAAATAAACAAACAAAACCTTACATCTTCTACAAGCATGTGTGTGAGTACAAAGGGCTCAATAATGCAAGACTGGTGCGTTTAAATACTATCCACAGTCCAGATGGCTCCATCTAGAGGCCTGTTATGGTAATACATGTGAAAATTGTTTTTTTTTCCTGGATATTTTTCTTTTAATATTTAGACTGTGGATAAGTGAAACAGTGGATACTCATCCCATGGATATGGGGGTCCTATTGTATATGACAATAACTTGTCAGAATGAGTTCTCTGTCAAACAGAATCTTGAGGAGCCATATATACTAAAACACCTTATCGAATATGTTAGCCCAGTACAGACTGTTGACTCAGAAGTAAAAATCTTCACAATCAGAATGGGTTCCCAACATACACACATACATGCACGCACTCACACTTAAAATTGCAGGTTGAATTTCAAAGAGCAATTAAACTTAGCAACAGGTGATGTTCTCATTCAATTTACTCAGTATACACAAAGGGTTTTATTATCTTGTGTAACTTCTCCCAAGCGAAGATAAGAGATTAACAATTCAACACAGCTTCAAAGCCAAAAAACACTGTTGAGAGGTAAAAACTAACAGCGGGAATTAAAGAAAGCATATAAATCAAATGCAAATCCACTCTCCAGCTACTACCCTGCCCCTTCCAAATTAAAATCAAGGAAAAGTTTTTCAGAACATCCTGAAAAAAAAAGCAGAGAATCCATAACAAGGTGGAAAGGAAGAATTAACCACCTCTTAAAATAGATGGAAGCCCGGAAAAGTCACACAGGGAACTGAATTACTTGGAAATCACTTCATGGGTTATGGAGAGGTGTTAGCAGAACCACGGTAAGCCTAAGAAAATGAGTTTTTCTCACCAACACAGTCCTTTGTGAGTGCTTAGAAGATCAGGCAACTTCACATAATTTGTCTTTTAATATTTAACTTTTTGTTTTTTTAATTGTGTGAATTTTAATGCTGTGCGCTGCTTTGCGTCCCTTGTTGGGAGAAATGCAACATATAAATAAAACATGTTATTTTTGTTACCCTCAACATGTACTACGGAAGATTTGATGCTAACTATCCCAAATGCTCTTAATGTCATCTGTTACTGAGTGAAATTTATCTGATATGCTTATTGATTGTATTGTGGTTCTTCTTATATAAATGAAGAAAGAAGACAGGTCAATAGAGTTGAGCAATCAATGCAGCAATTAAAAACTCCTTTCAGAAATGTTTCAGTCCAGTGGTTCTTAACCTTTGTTACTCGGATGCTTTTGAACTGCAACTCCCAGAAACCCCAGTCAGGACAGTTGGTGGTGAAGGCTTCTGGGAGTTGCAGTCCAAAACTTCTGAGTAACCCAAGGTTAAGAACCAGTGAGTTACACAGTCAAACCTATCACAAGCAACTGAGGCCAAGAAATGTGTCACAATCTCCAAAACCAGAACCATAGTTTTGCAAACTATCCTTGTACAGTGGGGTCTTGACTTAAGAACGGCTTGAGTTAAGAACATTTTGACTTAAGAACTACTCTCATAGGAAAATATTGACTTGACTTACATACTTAGATTTGAGTTAAGAACTAAAAAAACCCACGTGGGAGGCAGGGAAAGTGCAAATTTTGAACTTTCAGTTAACTTTTGGCCAGTGAAAAGGGTGCCTGTCTGCTTCCTCACTCCTCCCAGCGTTTAGAGAGTGGATTGGGAGTCTTCAGACTGCCTGGTACTGCCTGGACTGTATTTTCCCTGCCTTCCCTGAACCTTTCTTGACCTAAGAAAAAAAGAAACAAAATATCCCCCCTCTAGTGGTCGAAGGCAGAATAGCAGCTTCCCATTAGTTTCTATGGACGGAAAAGAGCAGATACGGATCAAATGGTTTTCAATGCATTCCTATGGGAAATGCAGATTTGACCTGAGAACTTTTTGACTTGAGAACCACCTTCCAATACGGATTAAGTTCTCAAGTCAAGTCCCCACTGTATAAGACTGAAAGTGCTTCAAATGCATGGACACAAACTAGCACAAGATTTTTTTTAGAAACACAGGCAAGCAGACTCCTAGAATGTTTTCTATACTAACACTGGGGAACTAACACTAATGGTCAGAAGCAAACTGATTGAAATACATTTCGTCTTCTTTATTCTGGCTATCACTGTAAAATCGTTTATATCTTACTCCTTGCCACTATTTGTATATTTACAGATATGGCTTGCTGATAAAAAATTAAGCTATAGCATAGATTGCTAAATTACACATTAGCATAGCATATTTTGGATTCTGTCTCTTTACTAACTAACAAACTAGGACTCGGGGGACAACAGTTCAAATTCCCATTTGGCCATGGAAATTCACTGGGCAGTGGCAGTGATAACACAACTCTTTAAAAATCTTATGTATCTTGAAAATCCTATTAGGGCTGCCATAAGCCCATTCTTTGTTTTGCAGTACTGCTGTAAAATTTGACTTGTGATAACCTATAAATAAATAAAAGAACTATGACAAACCGTGAAAGCTTGTAAGCTTTCAATACACAGAGCACTCTACATATTAACAATTTTGCTGCAAAGAACATCTAGTACAGATTAAAATGACTCTGCATCTACAAAGCAATTCTTGAAATTACATAGCGGCCAGATGGATATGTCAATTAATTAATGATTCCAAATTGTAGGCCTGTAATATAAAACAGCCTGGACCCTGGCCAAAGGTTATTGGCAGTTATGTTCTAAAGGAAGGACAGAGTCAACTGTTCAAGCCAGAATTAAACACACTAGAAAGGAGGCTGATACATGTAATGCTCATTTATATCACAGAGAACTGAAGACTGATAGTATCTAGATGCTTGGCCACAGCTCTATAACCACAAATTATTTAATAGTGGAATTGTACAACTAGAAATGACACCAATGATCATCAAGTTTTTGAAGCAAGAAATCTACAGCTGAAGAATCTCTGGCAAAAAGTCATCTAACTGCTGTTTACAAATCTCCAGTGAAGGGGAGTCCACTAAATGAAGTATATTTCACTATGAAATACCATTATTATCTCAATACTTAGTCAATATCCCCATCCTTGTAATTTAAATCCATAGTTCATGTCCTACTCCCCTTTGCAGCCACAGAAAATCACTTTGTCCATTTTCCACATGATGCCCTTCAAACACTTGAAGACAGCTATAATGTCACTTCTCAGTTATCTCTTCTGTGGGTTAATAACACCCACATTTCTTAATTGTTCCTTGCAGGACTTGGTTTCCAGATTCTTAGCCATCTTGGTCAACCTCTTCTGAACATGTTTCAGCATGTTAACATCCTTTCTAAAAGTGGTGTCCAGAACTGGGCACAGTGCTCCAGAAGAAGCCTGACCAAAACAAGATATAATTATACTACTTTTGACTTTCAAGACCTGTATTTCTGTTGATGCAACCTACTATCGTATTGGTTCTCTTTTTTTGCCACTGTCATGCACCACTGAGTCATATCTTTTTTGTGGTGTACTAAGAGACCTCGATCCCTTTTGGACATATTAATATAAAGTCAAGAAACACTCATCTCAAGTTTGTGCATCTTATTTTTCCTGGTTAACTGTAGAACTTTACAGTTTCTTCTGTTAAAACTCATTTTGTTTGTTTTAGACTGGTTCTACAATCTGTCAAGGGAATATTGATTCTATCTTCTGAAGTATTAGGTACCCCTTCTAGTTTAGCGTTTTCCTCAAGTGTGATGAGCACCCTGAGCCAATACAAAAGGCCATGGACATATATTCCTTATTTACCCCTTCTCACATAATACATTAATTCCCACATATAGATCTTTTTCTGCAAATTTTTGTATTATGTCATAAAGGCACTTTGCTTGAATGTCAGTTAACAAGAATAAGGAGTTATTGATTTAATCAGGGAGGCTCTGGGGAATCACAGCAACAAGATGAAACCTGGAAAGCAATTTAAGAATTACCCTGTTCATGTAGGCACAGAGGAATGCAACCTCATACCTGTGACAAACCCAGACCTACTGGGATATGCCACAGTTTCACTAAGCTGCCACCAACCATTCCCTGTAAGGAGTCACACAGACCAGGAATGGATTTTTAACAAACAAAGGAATAAGGTTTATTTAAATAACACACAGGGAAAATAAACTGATCAAGTGAATAAGATACAGTAACGTGGCTTAGTCTCAATCATACATACACCAGTTTGGTTCACACAGAACACCTTTAAATAAAGCACAGACCCTGAACCTATCAGTTCTGGCTAACCATACAGACACCTGAACCTATCAGGTTGGTACTGACTGACACACAGTAGTACCCTGTCTGACACACAGACTCCCACACCAGCTTCTTCTCTCAGCTCTCCTTCAGCTTCTCCTAAAACTCCACATATATATACAGTACAGCCCCTCCTCCTGATGTCCCGCCTTCCACTCCCCATAGGATGGAACTTTCCCTCCAAACCCATGACAGACAGGTAACATCAGTGCTGTATGTAACACCTCCCCTCTTTCTAAGTTGTTTTGTAGGGGGAAAGCTAAGGTGCTTTTCTCCAAAAAACAACCTGGATCCAAAACATACAAAAACAGTTATACAATGACATACAATACCATACTTACTCTAGGATAAACATATCAATTAGGCATTTAAACATTTACCATTTACAATACATCAAGTTACCTTTATTCATACAAACCAGACATGTTTAATAAACAACAGGTACATTTAACCTTTTGGTCACCAAAATATATACATAGTCCATGTTTCTTTCGCCGTCTTCATTCTTCAGGTCTTCTTGACAAGGCGTCAGCAACACAGTTCACTGACCCTCTGACCACCTTCACTTCAAAGTCATAGTCCTGCAGGTTTAAAGCCCACCTCATAAGTTTACTATTATGGGTTTTCATTGTCTTTAACCACTGCAGTGGTGAGTGGTCAGTGCACAGAATAAAATGTCTTCCCCAGATGTAAGGTTTGGCCTTCTGGATCGCGTATACTATGGCCAGGCACTCCTTTTCCACGGTTGCCAAATGTCTCTCACCTTTCTGGAGTTTCCTACTCAGGTAGGACACTGGATGCTGGTCACCATTTTCATCCTCCTGGCAAAGAACTGCTCCTACCCCGCTGTTAGACGCATCGGTGTAGATGATGAACTCCCGGTCGAAGTCTGGAGCACGCAGCACTGGATAGTTGATGAGGGCCTCCTTCAACCTCTGGAACGCCTCCTCACAGTCGCTGGTCCACAGGATGCAGTCATCAGTCTTCTTTCTCGTCAGATCGGTCAGCGGAGCCGCAATCTCGCTAAACCTCGGGATGAACTTTCTGTAGTAGCCCACCAACCCAAGAAATGATTTGACCTTTTTCTTGGTGTTGGGTCTAGGCCAATCACGAACTGCTTCTATCTTGGCCTCTAGGGGTTTTATCACTCCTCCCCCTACTATGTGACCCAAATATTTTATGTCTGGGCTACCCAGCTGCAGTTTGTTCTCTTTGCAGGGCCTAGGCCAAAGCACTTCCTCCCCTGGGTCAAAGTGCCTCTCCCTGGCTTTGTGGTCATACCATGTTTTCTGTCTGACCTTCTGAGCTTGCAGGTTTTCTGCTGCTAGCTCTAGGTTTCTCTTTAGGTCATTCATTAAAGAGTCTATATATGTCACAACATCTTGTGGGTCATCCTGGGTGATCTGCTCCCAATTTTGTTTGATTAAATCAAGTGGCCCTTTCACCCTTCTCCCAAACAAGAGTTCAAACGGACTGAACCCGGTACTGGCTTGTGGCACTGATCGATAAGCAAACAAAAGGGATTGCAGCTTCTGGTCCCAATTGTTTGGATTCTCTGCCAAGTAAGCCCTAATCATGCGCATTAGAGTCCCATTGAACTTCTCAGTTAACCCATTACTTTCAGGGTGATAGGCAGTGGTTTCCTTGTGTTTAATTCCACAGATTTGCCATAACCGTTTCATGAGCTTCGATGTGAACGATGCGCCCAAATCTGTGATTATTTCTGAGGCAAATCCCATCCTGGACATATACCCCACCAAGGCATCTGCCACTGTGTTAGTTTCAATGTTAGTCAAGGGAATGGCTTCGGGGTACCTCGTGGCATGGTCCACAATGGTGAGAATGAACCTGTTCCCCCTCTTTGTGGCCTTGGGCAAAGGTCCCACAATATCCACTCCTATACATTTGAACGGGGTGTCAATCACAGGCAAAGGGCACAACTTTGCTTTGGTCCTGTCACGGTTATTCCCCTGCCTCTGACACACATCACATTGTTTACAGAACTCCTTGATCTGCTTCCCTATTTCAGGCCAGTAAAAATTCTGTGTGATTCTCTGCTGTGTTTTGTTCACCCCTAAGTGCGCAGCAAACATGTCAGAGTGCCCCCTTTGTAAGATCATGGGGCGATACTTTTCAGGTACCACCAGCTGACTTCTGATCCCATCTCCCCCTTTTGAGATATTCCTCAGGGTCTCTCTATATAAAATTCCCTTTTTCTCTAGAAATCTCACTGGGGTTTCAGGTGTTAGCTGGGCGTCTGTCACCTGTTCAAAACACTTTTGGAGAGTGGCGTCTGCCTTTTGCTCTTGGCCAAATCGGCTGTCTGTGGTTAAAGTTTCCACCACAGCTTCGGAACTCCCCTCTGCTTCCGTCTCGGGCTCATCAGTACCCCCCTGAACTGTCCCCGTGGTAGCTTGTGAGCGTGTAATCACTAGCACCCGTTTCACATGTTCAGCCAGGTCATTTCCCACGAGCACGGCTGCTGGCAGAGTCGATGAAATCGCTAGCCGCCAAACTCCCCTCCAGCCTTGAAAGCTCACAGGTACCTCAGCTACTGGCAGCGAGATTACCTGTCCCTCAATCCCTGCCACCTTTATGCTCTCATTTGGGATTATATACTCCCTAGGAATAATATCTGGATGGCACAGGGTCACCTGGGAACAAGTATCCCTCAGCCCCCTATACTGATGGTCAAGTATTCCTACGTCCACCCCTGCGGTTTCAAACAACTGTGAATCTGTTCTCACTAGCAAGCAGCGCTTGACCTCCACAAGAGGACCATTTTCCTCAGCCTGATCAGCAGATGTAACTGTTCCAGATTGAGTAGCCATGGCAACAGGCTCCCTCAGTGGCAAGGAGCTTTGCTCTGTCTGGACACAGAACACAGCTTTTGGCTTGGTTCCACTCAAATCATGAGGCACATTTCCTTTTAGCTGCTTTAATTTCTCACACTCTGAGATTAGATGGCCCTTTCCTTGACAGAAATAACATTTTCTGCTGTATTTGGAGTCTTTCTCATCTGGTTTTGGTTTTCCCTCCAAAATCTGAGGTCTTTGTTTCGTGTCTGAGGGCTTCCCTTCACCATGGGCCCCTCCCACTTGCTGGTTTTTCCCTGGTCCCTGAGAGTACTTGCTGTAGGTTTCTTTAGGTTTACCTACAGATTTCCCCTCACCTAAGGGCTTTCTTATTTGGGAAATAAAATCTGCGATTTCGGCCGCTTCGGCCACAGATTTCGGTTTCCTTTCCCTCACCTGGAACTTCAGTTCCCCATGCAGGACTGAATAAAACTGTTCCAGCGCTATCAGGTCTTTGAGCTGCTGGAAGGTCTCTGTCCCCTCCTGAGATAGCCATTTCTCCAGCAGCCTTACCAGTTGGGCCCCCACTTGGGTAAAAGTCTGCTCTGGTTTCTTGGTGAGTGACCTGAATCTTTGCCTCAGCTGTTCCGCATTTATCCCATGTCTGGCAAACACCAGTTTTTTAAACTCTGCGAAATCTTTTAACAGTCCCTCTGGCATCTCTGCATAGACTTCTGCCAGGCTGCCACTGATTAAAGATCGCATAATGGTCATCTTCTCAGTTTCCCTTACTGAGAAGTCCACAAACGCTCTTTCCACTAGGGAAAAGAACACCTCAGGGCAATCTCCCTGGTGGTATACAGGGAATTTCTTCAGGTCAGTCTTAGACAATTGGCCCCCCTCAGAATCTCTATTGTTATTATTATTCTGATTCATCAGTTCCAATTTTCTTAACTCAAACGCCATTTTCTCTCTCTCCAATGCCATTTCCATTCTCTCTCTCTCTAATCTTTCTTCTCTTTCCAATTGCCTCATCCTCAGTTCATGCTGTTGGGCTATGAGCATTTTCCTGAGTTCTGGGTTCTGTTCTCCCGTGCTCTCATCCTGCACTGAGCCAAATTCATCCTCAGAACCTTGGTCCACCTGGGGTTCCCTCGCTTCACCCATTTCTGCCATTCAGCTTCGAGTCAAGGGCATAATCCCCCCCCAGAACAGGCTGCTTTCAAAAGTCAAGCCTCAAAATAAAGCGACCACTTTTTTTTTCTCTTTTGCCTCAGAACCAGCCTTCTATAGATTGCTGCTGTTCTTCAGCACTAACTTGCAACTGTTGCCAGCCAGAGTCTACCCCCCTCTGCTAGGCCTCTCAGCAGACAGGCTAGATCACTGCTATTTCACACAGCTTTGCCTCAGCGTTTTCCCGCCAAAACAGGTTGCCTCAGAGCTCCCTAATCTAGTCCCACCAATCTGAGGTCACACGTTCTTCCACTAGCCTACCTCCCCGTGAGGTAAGCCTAGAAGATTACCTACGCGCTCTCAGATTGTCCCTGACTAGACCCCCCTTGCTCTGGGCACACTTGCCAAGGCTTTGCTGGACCACTGGACAACTGGACCAGTCGTATCCCACCCGCTGGACACCAATCAATGTGACAAACCCAGACCTACTGGGATATGCCACAGTTTCACTAAGCTGCCACCAACCATTCCCTGTAAGGAGTCACACAGACCAGGAATGGATTTTTAACAAACAAAGGAATAAGGTTTATTTAAATAACACACAGGGAAAATAAACTGATCAAGTGAATAAGATACAGTAACGTGGCTTAGTCTCAATCATACATACACCAGTTTGGTTCACACAGAACACCTTTAAATAAAGCACAGACCCTGAACCTATCAGTTCTGGCTAACCATACAGACACCTGAACCTATCAGGTTGGTACTGACTGACACACAGTAGTACCCTGTCTGACACACAGACTCCCACACCAGCTTCTTCTCTCAGCTCTCCTTCAGCTTCTCCTAAAACTCCACATATATATACAGTACAGCCCCTCCTCCTGATGTCCCGCCTTCCACTCCCCATAGGATGGAACTTTCCCTCCAAACCCATGACAGACAGGTAACATCAGTGCTGTATGTAACAATACCTTCCAGACATTTTGGTTTACAATTCTCATCAGCTCCAGTTGGTGACTGGTGTGTGGCATCTAATTGAAATCAGATTACAGTGACCCTAGCAGGGCTTTCAAATTGAGATATTTAAGAAGTGGCTTTACCAGTTCCACTCCCCCACTAGGTTTCCATGGCTACGCAGGGATTCAAACACTGGTCTCCAGAGTCCTAGTCCATCACTTTATCCACTATACCATACTGGGAATACCAAATTCCCATTAGTAAGGCTATTAATGCATTACTGCATTAAATAACATTGAGTGCCTGCCTGTCTTGGAAGAGCTGGACAGTGAACCAACTTTAGCAGAAATAAAAGCGGCCTTGGATTCCCTTGCCTCTGGCAAGGCACCTGGAAAGGACAACATCCCCATTGAAGTTTTGAAGTGCTGTAAAGAGATCACCACTGAGCTGTATGAAGTCTTTTGTCTTTGCTGGAGAGAAGGTGGAGTACCACAGGACATGAAGGACACAAACATCGTCACACTGTATAAGAACAAAGGCGACAGAGGCGACTACAATAACTACCGTGATATCTCTCTTCTCAGCGTTGTAGGGAAGCTGCTGGCCCATGTTCTGCTGAAGAGACTCCAGGTGCTTGCAGACAGAGTCTATCCAGAATCACAGTGTGGATTTCGAGCTAATAGATCTACCACCGACATGGTATTTGTCCTCAGACAGTTGCAGGAGAAATGCAGGGAACAACAACAGCCACTCTTTGTGGCCTTCATAGATCTCACAAAGGCCTTTGACTTGGTTAGCAGGGACGGACTTTTTAAAATACTTCCCAAGATTGGATGTCCACCTCAACTCCTTAATATCATCAGGTCCTTTCATGAGGAAATGAAGGGCACTGTAGTTTTTGATGGCTCAACATCAGATTCCTTTGACATCCGAAGTGGAGTAAAACAAGGCTGTGTCCTCGCGCCGACCCTGTTTGGGATCTTCTTTGCTGTCATGCTGAAGCAGGCCTTTGGAACTGCAACAGAAGGTGTCTATCTCCAGACTAGATCAGATGGAAAGCTCTTTAATCTCACTAGATTGAGAGCAAAGACCAAAGTCCAAATGAAATGCATGCGGGACTTCCTCTTTGCCGATGATGCAGCCACTGTTGCCCGCTCTGCTGAAGACCTCCAACAACTCATAAATCGTTTTAGCAAGGCCTGCCAAGACTTTGGACTAACTATCAGCCTGAAGAAAACACAAGTCATGTGCCAGGGCGTGGACCCACCTCCCTCTATTACTATCTCCATGCAAGAATTGGAGGTTGTTCATGAATTTGTGTACCTTGGCTCAACAATCTCTGACACTCTCTCCCTAGATGATGAGCTGGATAAATGCATTGGGAAAGCAGCTAAAGTGGGGTCTTGACTTGAGAACTTAATCCGTATTGGAAGGCGGTTCTCAAGTCAAAAAGTTCTCAGGTCAAATCTGCATTTCCCATAGGAATGCACTGAAAACCATTTGATCCGTATCTGCTCTTTTCCGTCCATAGAAACTAATGGGAAGCTGCTATTCCGCCATCAACCACTAGAGGGGGGATATTTTGTTTCTTTTTTTTTCTTAGGTCAAGAAAGGTTCAGGGAAGGCAGGGAAAATACAGTCCAGGCAGTACAGTACCAGGCAGTCTGAAGACTGTCTCCCAATCCACTTTCTAAACGCTGGGAGGAGTGAGGAAGCAGACAGGCACCCTTTTCACTGGCCAACAGTTAACTGAAAGTTCAAAATTTGCACTTTCCCTGCCTCCCATGTGGTTTTTTTCAGTTCTTAACTCAAATCTAAGTATGTAAGTCAAGTCAATATTTTCCTATGAGAGTGGTTCTTAAGTCAAAACGTTCTTAACTCAAGCCGTTCTTAAGTCAAGACCCCACTGTACCATGTTCTTTAGACTGACAAAGAGAGTATGTCTTAATAAGAAGTTGACTGCATACACCAAAATCCAGGTCTATAGAGCCTGTGTCCTGAGCACACTCCTATACTGCAGTGAGTCCTGGACCTTTTGTGCACAGCAGGAGAGGAAGTTGAACACCTTCCATATGCGTTGTCTCCGACACATTTTTGGTATCACCTGGCAGGACAAAGTTCCAAATAGAGTAGTCCTAGAACGAGCTGGAACTTTCAGCATGTATACATTATTGAAACAGCGACGTCTACGTTGGCTTGGGCACGTTGTGAGAATGGCTGATGGTCGGATTCCAACAGATCTCTTGTATGGAGAATTAGTGCAGGGAAGCTGCCCCAGAGGGAGACCACAGCTGCGTTACAAGGACATCTGCAAGCGGGATCTGAAGGTCTTAGGAATGGACCTCAACAATGGGAAACCTTGACGTCTGAGCATTCAGCCTGGAGGCAGGCGGTGCATCATGGCCTCTCCCAATTTGAAGAGACACTTGTCCAGCAGGCCGAAGCAAAGAGGCAGTCCCGAAACAAGCAAAACCAGGGAGCTGGACAGGGGACAGATTGCGTCTGTCTTCAATGTGGAAGAGATTGTCACTCTCAAATTGGCCTTCTCAGCCACACAAGACACTGTTCCATGACCTCCATACAGAGCACGTTACCATAGTTTCTCGAGACTGAAGGATGCCTACTTAAAAATTAGTAAGGGCCAAAACAAGCAATTGTAGGAAGTGTAATAAAAAAAATCTGGTGAGCACTGGCTTGTCCACCCTAGTCAAAGTTTGAGGGTTTTTAAAAAAATATTGCTTCATAAAAGCTTGTGGAAGTGGGAGTGAGGGCAAGGAGGAAGAATGTATGCATCTCTTTCTCTGAATGCCATATCATGCACTGAAGTAGGCTACTACCATGACATATCTTCATCTATTTAATGCTGTGTAAATTTGATGTTTTTTTGTTAAGGCCCACCCAACTATGATAAAAAGAAACAAGGGGGAAAAAGCCTTGTGGTCCGTGCACACAATTCAAAGGAAAGGGTGGGCAATACCTTTATTAGAACATTAAAAGATTATAAATATTAGCCAGTTTTTCATCCAGACAGATCTTCAGTGAGGAAGAAACTGTGTGCTTGAATATAGAGCAATAAATGAGGGAGGATGCTGAATGACTGGAATTCCTTTTCTCTAAAAAGCTTGGGAGGGACATTCCAATTCACCAGAGGGGCAATCTGAAACCTACACCTCTGACCTGAAATTACAGTCTCTAATTTGAAATTTCCTTTAAGCAGAAAAGTCTGGCCAGCACATATAACCATAATTTTTAGAGGGTCTGTGTTTTTTCTGCACTGTGCACAGCTCTGCAGTGTCCAGCTTGCTAAAGATATGCATGGATTGAAAGCCAGAGTCTCTGTTTGCAATTTTTTACTGGTATAAAAAAGGTATTGCCCACCTTTGCCTTTGAATTGTATACATGGCTTTTTTTTCTTTTTGATGAACTATGGAAGATAACCTGAACAGCCCACCACCTACAACCAGTCTAACAGGCCCAACTAAGACTCCAATTTGAGGACATCTCCTTCCAACCACAATGTAATACTGTTAATTTAGCTAAACAAGCGTTTTGCCTCATTTCTGTGCAGCTTCATTCCCAACGAAAAAGAAGTCATGTGTTTGTCAATTTTTGGTGGTCAAATAAAGGTACCACCTGCCCTCACCAGTTTCCGATGTTACTCATCCAAGAAATCTATCTTCTGCCTGTTCCATATTTACCCTTTATCTTTCCTTCAAACATGTATTGCAGTAAATTCTATGTATTAAATAATTACTTAACAAATAACTATCTCTTTTTGTTTTCCTATTTGATGAAGTCTCTCTTCCTTCTTTATTCTATCAATCCATGGGATGCAACGGATTCTTCTGCATGTCCAGATTTCAAAAGTGTTTATTTTACTGAGCATCTCCTTCTCAATAGTCGTAATGTTACTTGATTCTCTATTTACGCCTTTGTATTGGGTACTGGGTTGTGGTATTTTAATTGTTGTTAGCTGCCCAGAGTAGTGCCCTGGCACTAGATGGGTAGGACATAAATGTAATGACTGACTGACTGAATAAATAAATAAATAAAAATATTGCATCTTAACAAGTTGTGCCACCATTATATACTCATTGTTCTGTCTTAAACATTGTCTTTTAATGTTGTAAGCCTCCTTGGGTTATTTTCTAAGGAAAAATGAATGAATGAATGAATGAATGAATGAATAGCTAGCTAACTAGCTAGCTGCTCTTGGCTACAAAGGGCCCCCTACTCCTTCCCTAGATTAGCTGATTAGTACTGTATCAGCAGCATTTCAATGTTCCTATGCATTAAGGCAGGCTTGTCCAACCTGCGGCCCAAGGGCCGCATGCGGCCCAGGTCAGCTCGTAATGCAGCCCAGTGCAATTTTTTATTTTTAAAGAAATTCCAAAGTTTCAAGTTACACTGCTGGGGCTGCCCGAAATGTGGCCGGGGCATGTCACAACAGTAGAGGGAGAGAGAGGGAAGGAAGGAGTGGGAGGGGAGGGGAGGGGAGGGGCCAGGGGGTCTGCGTGAGTGCATCGTGCTGTCCCCATCAATAGGTGGACCCCCTCCCGGCCCCATAAAGCCACGCGAGTCAAAGCTGGCAGCCTCTGCTGTCTGAGATCGCAGCTGCCAGTAAGCGCGCTTGGAGCGGGGCTGTGGAGGATGGCTAGGGCTGTCCCCCCCCCCATGCAGCCCAAACCAAATGTGCGGCCCAAACCAAATTTTCATCTTCTAATGTGGCCCAGGGAAGGTGAAAGATTGGACACCCCTGCATTAAGGTTTCTAGCACTGATATTTTATATACCTAAGATTTTTTTCAAGCCAGAAGTACAGGTACAGTAACTTATACACAAAATAATTATTAACTGCATTCTGGAGGAGTAAAAATAATTAAAGGAAAGAAAAGGAGGAGTGGGTTTTCTGCAGAACACCATTTACTCTAATGCTGCATTCTCAGATATTACCCTGGGATTTAGCAAGTCTGCAAGTACTAAAAGCTTCTGCTAAATGCCATAATGAATCCTCTCCCAGGTAGCATGATACACTTCTTAAATGGCATCCATGTAAGAATCACTGGAATTTCACTACTACATTTTTTGAAGTGCTGAACAAACTCACCAAGGTGGGAAGAACCATTTAACTTACTACTATAAAATGATTAAAACATCTGTGTGGCTTCTTTATTCAGTAACATGAAAGAAGTCCTATAACCCCCACTAGTCCAGACAGCTCCTCCGTTGTTGTAACTCATCTGCTTTAGAAAAAAATCTTAATGCCTCCGTGTAAAAGAATCATCTCTATCTTCTTTTCTCATTTCTCCAAATGTAGTGCTCACCACGACTCATTTATCCTTGAGAACATTAATCTCCCATTATTTGCCTACATGGTTACTCTGCAAAGGAGACGAAGGACCAACAACCCAACTCCCAGTACAGTAGTTGTTATATTATAGCAACAATGTACTGTACCCTGTTTTACTCTCATTTCTCTTTTTACACATCTTTGTGCTTTTGGTTTGGCACATCTAGGGAAAGATCAGACAGCATGTTTTCAGGGGTAGATTTGTCTTAGCTGTTGCTAATTGAACAGATTTAGCAAAATATAGCCAACTCCAGAGATTAAACTATATTGGCTATTTGAATACAGTTTGCACGAGTTCCCACCTCTAGAAAAAGCCAAACCTGAAAATTTTTCAGAATGCTCTAAATCAGCGGTCCCCAACCTTTTTGGGATCGTGGACCATTTGGGGGGTGTGGGCTTCGTGCATGGACCAGTTGGGGAGGCGGGAGCACCCCCATGCTTGTGGGTGGGCGTGTCACGCTCATGGAGGGGCGTGTCACGCTCGTGAAGGGGCGCGTCATGCTCGCACGCATGCACACAAGCGCAACACGCCCACCCACAAGCGCAACATGTCCATCCACTCTCAAAATCTGCCTGGCTTCTAATTTCAGCACAACCGGAAGTGGAAGCAGTGGCGGCGGCACCTATTTGGCGAGCGCAAGGCTTCTTCATCAGGGGCTCCCAGAAGCGCCTTGCTTCAGAGTTGTCTCCCTGGTCCTTGAAGGAGCAACTCCGCCAATGACCCTCCCCGCCTCGTAGGGGCTGGTCCCACCTGCCCCCCGAAGCACCCACACGTCCAGAAGGGGAGCCCTCTCCCTGCCCGGCAGTCTTCTCCCTCCGAAGTGGCAAAGCTTGCAGGTCAGGGGTTTGGAGCCACTGGGGCTTCTGGTTTTAGGTCTCTTCCCCCCACCACCACCACCACTCTTCGCAGGTCACCTGGCGAGGGGCTCCAAAGTGCTCCGGCGACGTGCCAGGCTGGGAGGGAAGGAGGGGGCGACGTGGAGCCCTTACCTTCAGCACCTTGTCAGGCCACCTCTCCAGGCGCCGGTAGCACTGACGCCACTGTCGCCTCGTCCTCTCTGAGGCTGAGGTAAAGGAGGGACCCCGCTCGCAACCTGGCCGCATGCTTCTCCTTCCTCCCGCCTGGCGCTCCTCTGCTCCCTGCCCAGACGTGCTGTGGGAGGGGGTGATGACGAGAGAAAACAGCCTTCTCACACGCACTCCCCTTCCCCATTTCCTTTCATAGCCTGTCGTGGAGAGCTCACACCCGTCTGTCCGTCGGTCTTGATGGTCTGTCACTTGTTCCCTCCCTCTCTCTTCCTTTCCTTTTCCTTTCCTGCTGCTGCTTGTTTGCTGCCACTGCCAGGGCTAAAGAGACGGGGCCAACAAGGGGGAACAAATGTTCCATCTGAGAGAACAAAGCGGCCAGTAGGAGGCACCGCTGGCCCGCCTGCCAGCCAATGAGCTGCGAAAGCGCAACACGCCCACTTGCGAGCACGACATGCCCACCTGCGAGCGCAACACACACACACCCATGTGGGCAGGTGGGGGTGGAGATCCGTGTCCATGGCTCAGTTGAAGGAAGCCCACGGACCAGCTGCGGACCAGGGGTTGGGGACCCTTGCTCTAAATAACGTTACCTGATCTAGCATGCTTGTTTGAGTTAATTTCGCTCTCCAATATGAATTCTCTTTCAATAAGCATACAAAGTATCTCATATTCAATAAACAGAAGGCACTAAAATGTAATCTATGTCAATTTTATGAGCAGTATAAATATAACAATTTCACCAACAGTTATGTAACATCTGAACTGAAATATTTGTTTGGAGAAAATTAAGTAAACCACACAACATAGCTTACATATCATATTCAAACACATTCAGGGTTTTATGTCAGTTATTTTACCAGAATATTAGGAAAAAATGACAACAGCATGTAGTTTCTTTATATTTAACAAAAAATAATTGTTTATGAAACACAGTATTTTTAGAACCACAACAACTAGTTGAACATTCTGCTAAAGGATGGATGTGGGTCTGCAAGGCTAGACAACTTATCACATTTCATCCTTACTACCTGCATCTGTGATGGCACGGACATCCTCCTTGGTTTTTGGCATTATGACTGGGAATCAAAGTACTGTAACCTCAAGTACTCAATGACTCACAGATGTTGCACAAGTAATTATACCTTCCTTAGTTCAAGAGAAGAAATGAAGTAATTCAATTAGGAAAATGAAACTAATAGTCATCACAGTCTTAGTTTCAATTTTGCTTCCATTTGCAATTTAAAAAATGTTAGTAAAAGAGGGCAAATGCAGCCTTGTGCAAGTCTGGTGAAGAAGCAACCAGAAGACAACTTCACTGTGAACAGGAATAGGTGTCATACGTTACTGTATTTTTCAGTTCTTCCACAGGCAATTGAACACTAGGGTTTAGAAATGCTTGCCTGAGAAGAATAACTTTAAAAATTCATATCCCAGAAACATAGGTCACCTTATATGTGTTGTAGTCCTTGTTTAATATCTTCCTTGACCTTTCAGAGCACATGTGTATGTACGAGAAACGTGCCTGCGGGTGGGGGGGAGGCTTCACCTTCTGAGAAGGGATGACTTTAACCCATTAAAATTTTCTCTTTATACAAATGTGAGGTATGGGGGGGGTTGCAAGTTACTTGGTTATTATAAAAGGGGGTCACAACTTGAAAAAGTTTGGGAACCACTGCTATTTACAGTCCATCTAACATGACTAACTGCAGTACAAGAGCAAGGACAGTTACAGATAAATGCAGAAACGCATGGTGTAGAAAATTTTCCTGAGAAAATATCGTTGGAACATTTTCCACTCCATTTCTCTTCCCATCACAATAATTTCTGGCAAACTGACAAGCTGTATCACTGGGCAGATGAGGAGACACACAATTGTGACAAATCGTACAAATCTCAAGCGAAGACCAGTAAGATGTTGCATATTCACTTCAAACTCACTTACTATTGAAAAGGGAAATGACTGGTGTAAGCTCAGTGGTAACAACACATACTGTAGTGTAATACTGTGTTTAAATATGAATTATCTTTAAAAAGTTATGTTTAAAGGAATCGACAACCTGGGGATAATTCTCAATAGGTAACCGATCACCAAGCTGAACTAAAAGAAATGCTGTACTTATTATGCTTTGTTTAATTATACAGTGGACCCTTGACTTACAGACAGCTTGACTTACAGACTTTTTGAGTTATAGACTTCTCTGGCCGCAAAATTTAGGTTTGACTTGCAGACTGAGATTTGACTTACAGACCAGAAAAAAAACAAAATGGAACAAAAACGGCCTGTTATGGGATTAATCGGTTTTCAATGCACTGTAGGTCAATGGAGACTTGACTTACAGACTTTTTGACTTGAGAACCGCCTTCCAATACGGATTAAGTTCTCAAGTCTCGTGGCGCAGTGGTTAAAACGCTGTACTGCAGCTAAAACTGTGCTCACCTGGGGTTCAAATCCCAGGTAGCCGGCTCAAGGTTGACTCAGCCTTCCATCCTTCCGAGGTCGGTAAAATGAGTACCCAGCTTGCTGGGGGGAGGAAATGTGTAGCCTGTATAATTAAAATTGTAAACCGCCCGGAGAGTGCTTGTAGCGCTATGGGGCGGTATACAAGTCCAATAAATAAACAAACAAATAAATAAATAAGTCAAGACCCCACTGTATGTTTATCATTAAGTTTATTTTCAAAGGTAATGTGGTCTCCACAAGTAAGATTTGGCCACAGGTGTTCTAAAAACAAGTCTAGTTTAGACCCTCAGAAATAACTCTAGCTCTTGCTTTTAAATCCATTTTGCATGCATATTGACTACTGCTCATACACTGTAAAAAGTGGCAGACAAGCAACACAGTAGCTCACTTAGCCTCAGTAAAAAAAAGGCTGAAATTCTGTTGCTTAGCATAGTAAGTTGCAGAAGAGTAAGCCCACTAAATCAGTGGGAATTTGGTGAGTCAATTCCTTCATTAATTCTATTGATTCAAACAGGCCTACTCTAACTGCAACTTACTTTGCTAAGTGACAGGATTTCAGCTAGTACGAATTCTAAAAAGATCATTCGTGTTCTACATACTACTAGAATTAAGTAAGGGTGTTCCTTCCGAAATCTGTCCAAGTGCCACAGGGTATTTTCCCAGTAAATACACTAACAAATCCATTCAATTGTACTTTGAAAGCTAACATGCTTTGGCAGCCTCTCAGACAACCAAATTTCTTGACCCTATCAAGAAAAGGGCAGGGTATGCGAATGTAACCTCCTGGGAATAGTCTGTTATTGCAACAAAAGCCATGAATTAAGCATATATAAAATGATAAAACATTTCCACAGAGAGGTGAACATGATGCATCTACTGGAAAGTTTTATAAATTACAGTCAGGTTCAGCTTAGGGATTACATGTTAGATCTCTAATATCCTACAAGATGTTTTTCTTATAAGATTGCCTTTACATAAGTGCAATTATTCACTCTATATTAAATTCTACAACTAGCAACCCCAAACTAGCACTGCAAACTACATGCTGACCACATTCAAACATCCTGCTAGAACACAAATTATGTCAATCCTAGTTTGTTGTTTCTGGAACAGATTGCCTCCCACGTCTCATGTAGTTCACTTCAGTCCTTATAATTAGCAACCCTGTCAGGGTGAGCAAACGAAGAGACAAGCTAGGGAAATGTCACAGTTCTGGACTTTGAAGTAACAAGCTAGACTTGAAGAAGCCAGAGTTCATATGCCAGAAAGAAACCTATGGGTTCTAACACTGGTTTGTGACCAGGAAACAAATCATGATTTGTTTGCAGAAACAGATTTAGGCATGACAATTAGCCAAAATTCAACAAACAACAACCTGGTTTCCACTATAAGTAAATATGATAAACCAATGGTCCAATTACTACATTATTCCTGCTAAATTTTACTGCCCAAACAGAATACCACTGTTTCCACATACCAAGGATTCTAATATAGACTAAGATGAGAATGACACAGGGCTTACTAACAAAGAGGTTAGACAGGAGACTGTGCATGCATATTGTCTCTGTACACTGGAAACAGTCAGAGAAGCACGGAGGTGTGAGCTCTCAACTAGTTGAGTTTTGGGGAGGAAAAGATGCCCAATATAATGCGTATCTCCAAGCACAGCCACATGTAGATGTGCAAGATGAACTAAAAGAAACAAAAACTTGAATGAATAGCACATGTACTCAAATGCACGTTAGATTTATGCCCATGGGCTTCTGTTCTGACAAGTATGTGCACAGAAACTTGCTCCTGCTTACAAATTTCATTAGTCGGGCAAACTCGGCAGGGAAGGAAATAAGAGCAACAACAACAAAGGCATCTTATCTTTCTTATTTTCCTGTTCCTTCCTTGTCCCAGTGAAATAAAATAAATTCACACTAATCTTTAAAAGTCATTTACAATAATTAGTCATAACAGTATTCTACAACAATGAATCCCAATCAGAGGATGCACTATACAAAACAGTAATTCCCCTTTTTGTCTTACACTTGGCAATTTTAGTGCATAAACACCAGCATGTTTTTTTTTCTGTTCCTAAGCTACTATCCTACACACAGAGAAGTCCTCAACCCCAAAAGCTGTCTCCAAATTGAGAAAAATGAGTGGGGAGTGTTGGCTTGACTGCTGCTAGATACAGGTTCTCAGGGCCCTTCTAAAAACAGGCAAGGAAATCCACCTCTGGTCTTGGCCTGTGTAAATCCTCCTTTACAAAAAGAACTTCCTACAAACAGAAAGTTAGCTCCTGTTAAAAGATTTCACAAGCTAGACAATTTCCATTTCAATTGGTACAATTTAACATGCAAATTCCTCTGGCTCTTGTTGTTGTTACCTGCCCTCAAGTCATCTCTGGCTTATGGGGATTCTATAATAAAGAAGTGCCCTCCAAAATGTCCTGTCTTCAACAATCTTCCTCAGCTTTTTTAAACTCAAGGCTGTGGTTACCTTTATGAAGCCAATCTATCTCATATTTGATCTTCTGCTTCCTTCAACTTGTCCTAGCATATTGTCTTTTCCAGAGAATTCTGCCTTCTCCTCAAGATGTGCTCAAAACAGGCATATCAGCCTCAGTTTCAACATTTTTGCCTACAGAGATAGTTCACGTTTGATTTGCTCTATGACCCACTTGTTTGTCTTTCTGCAAATCCAAGGTATCCAGAAAACTCTCTTCCAGCGTCATACTTCAAATGAATACTTTTTCCCTTTTCAGCTTTAATATCCAGCTTTCTCACCCGTACATGGTGATAGGGATACAAGACTGTGGGTGGTCTCTGTCTCCACTGATGCATCCTCACACTTGATGGCATTTTCTAATTCCTTCACTGCTGTCTGAATCTCAGTCTTTTCCTTATTTCTTGGCTGTCATATTCATTTGGATAAATGATTAAACCAAGGTATATAAACTCTGTAATTGTTTCAATTTCTTCTTTGTCAACATTAAAGTTGTCAAGTTCTTCTATAGCCACGATTTTTATCTTCATGTTCAGCTGCAGTCCTGCTTTAGCACTTTCTTTCACTTTAATCAGAGGTAGTTTAAAGCAGTGGTCCTCAACCTTTTCTAAACTGCGGACCAGTTGGGGGAGCGGAGGGGCCCCATGCTTGTGGGTGGGTGGGGAGTGCTTGCGTGCATGCGCAGATGGGCGGGGAGTGCTCACGTGCACACACGGGTGGGCGGGGCACCTGTGCATGCAGGTGGGCGAGCCGGGGGGGAGTGCGTGCAGGAGGGGAGAGAAATCTGTCTCCACAGCCCGGTCCTGCCAACGCCACAGCCCAGTACCGGGCCATGGACAAGGAGTTGGGGACCCCTGGTTTAAAGTCAATGCAGCTTTCTGCCAGTGAGATGGTGTAATCTGTGTATCTTAAATTATTTATGTTTCACACATCAGTTTTCACTCCTCCTTCATCTGAATTTAAGCCAGATTTCCATACCATATGTTCTGCATATAGATTGAATAAACAGGGAGATAAAATGCACCCTTGTCTGACACCCTTGTGTATTGGAAACTATTCTTTTCCTCCATATTCTGTTCTTACGGTAGCTTCTTGTCTACAATACAGGTTATGTATCAGGACAATTAAACACTGAGGAACTCCCATTTTTTTCAGGACAATCTATAACTCCTTATGATCCACACAGTTAAAGGCTTTGCTGTAGTTTATAAACCACAGACTGATCTTATTCCAAAATTCTTTGGTGCGCTCCAGTAGCGACTGGACATTTGCACAACAATTTCAAGTGCCTAAGTAACTTTTTGGAATCCAGCTTGAACATGAGGCATTTCTCTCTCCATATAAAAGCCTTTGCTGAAAAATCTTCAAGATCACTTTGCTTGCATGCTACTCTCCCAGTAGAAAGAAGAAATCCCATTTGTCTTTCCGCCTCTTACTCCACATGTTTTCCTTTGTTTTGTAATCCAAACTTTTCACAAAATGTCCTCATGGAAGGATACAGATTAAGACTTCTCAGCACTGACATGGAGATTTCCCAACCTTGTGGGGCTGGAAATCTATCTCTTGCTACTTTTAACCTTCTTTTTTCTTCTGGTAACTTCTGGACCTGCTAATAGTGAGCAATATAATTTATCTCTCTCTTTTAAGACAAGTGTCTTGAATGTTATTTCTAAAGTGCTGGCTTTGGAAGAGAGGTGCAACTGTAAAGGGAGACTTCTGGCTAATCCTGACCATAATTACCTGGGCTTCTGTTGCACGTTTTAAGAGAATTTAAGAAGATTCCCATAACTTTGAACAGTTTTCTGATTTCTTGGTCATTATTAATTCCATTTGCACTTCTTTATTGGTACCTTCTCTATTCAAGAAAGTCTTAATATTCTGTCAGGCAAGAACAAAACAAAATGAAAAAATAAAGAAGACAAAAAATTGTGGCACTTCAAAGACTAAGAACTATATTTTAATGTGAGCTTTCCACTTAGTTCAGACACTTCTGTGATATAGCCACATTTCAGATGCTTCTGTCTTTATGGTGCCCTGTTAGTCTACAACTCCATAACATATAGTAGAACCAAGTATGCACAGCACCCTACAATGTGTATTTTCACAACCAATTTTCAGTTGGCTTTAACTACAGTAAATCTCTCAGAGGGCTCCAGATATATGGCACTGTCACCAGAAATGCTCTCCATCATCCAGACTATATTCTTAATTTCACAATACACCAGTTTGCCACCAGGAGAGCAGCTAGCTGCATTACAAAATACTGCCATAATATGACAAAACAACTGCAGATCATTCAAGTAACCAAACCTACACTTTCCGGAAGAAAGATTACTGTCAAATTTGAATTCAGGAAATAATTAGTAAACTGCAAAAAAGCAACCTCTAGGTCATCTGGACTTCCACTGAAAACAAATCTCCATGCACACAAAAAAAAGGCAATACAGTAAGTGTGGTCACACACAGAAGCCTCCACTATGCTTCCAATTTTATAGAGGCAGGAAAAATTATTTCCATGCTAGTTAGGTAGTAAATTATATCACACTTCAAGGAATGGTTAACTTGCAATATCACACATTTATAGGCCTGATACAAAGTACTCAGTAGTCCAGAATATTACAGTAATAGTTCTGACTGTCTCCTTATCCCAACATCTTTTCTTGAGGAACCAGGTTAAGCTATGTATTCTTGTCACTAAACTCCAGATTTTCAATAATCTAATCTTATCAAAGTATCTTCTACAGTAAGGCTTGGAAAAGGTATTTCAAGAAGTTTTTCCTTACTCTGCTCTATACCATGTTTTAGACATCATCCAAGTTATCTCACGTCAAACCAACCAGGAAACATTTACTGCAAATAAAATTTATTAACAATCTGACCAATATTATGTCTGATGACTTAACATAAAGTGGTATAAAGATGTCCTCTTACCTTCATCTCCTTCTGGTGCATAGGAAGCTGTAATAATGTCGATATCAGCACAATTCATCACAATCTGGTTGGTTGCATGCTTCACCTACAAGAGATTTTCATCTTTATTACATTTATAACATTGAATACAATGCCACACAAGCAACAGTTCAACATACTGATAGTTCAGTGGTTTCACTACTGTATCTGGATGCAGAGCCAGAAGGTGGGAGTTCACTGTGCCTCCTTGACAGGGGCTGGACTTGATCCATAGGGGCCCTTCTAGCTCTGTAGTTATAAGATTACAGTGTAATGACGGGGAAAGCTGATTTTTGAATACGAATATCAAATCTCAAATAGAAAGTTCCAAAAAGTTCCAGATATACCAATCCACTTCCCGCCCTACCCAAATCTACACATTCCATTTATGACTAATGCATTCATCCAAGTTTCTATATGTCCTCAGAACTGTGCACATAAACATAAAAGAACAAAGAGAAAGTGAATGTGCATAGAGAGAGAGATAACTTCATTGATAGCCCTCAAAATCTTTTTAAAACATGGTTGTTTAGAGAAGCATTTCCATCAATGGAATTTAAAAATGGAATTTTAAAATCCTTTAAAAATTTCAGCTACTAAATCAATCTTACCGCCTTTTTAATATTCAATGCTTAAATATGTACCTGTTAAATTACTGTTTATTTTATTATGTTTATATGTTGATTTTATTTTATTTTTGTAATACTATCACTGTCTGATTATGCTGTGGACCTCCCAGAATGGCCCTAGGCTAGCTGGGCGGCATATCAATCAATCAATCAATCAATCAATCAATCAATCAATCAATCAATCAATAAAGCAGGACAAAATTAAATTGAAACAATTCCACTCCACTCTACTGAATCTGATATAGGCTGGTTCAGGGCAATGGATAGAAAAGGAGCATTTACAGTTGTGTTCAAAATTATTCAACCCCCACTGAAATTGAATGTTTTGGCCATTTTGACATTGATTTTGATCATTCAATCTTCTTGCTTACATTTACATGAAAGAGGCACTTGTAGGTCAGAGAAATATAACCTTAAGTTTATAATGAAATAACCACAAATGTCTTTTCTGTGCTCACATCATTATTAGTTTTTATTCAACCCCCAAGTGACATTCAATCTTAGTACTTAGTACAACATCCTTTTACAGTTATAACAGCTTTTAAATGTGAAGCATAGCTTGACACAAGTGTCTTGCAGCGATCTACGGGTATCTTCGCCCATTCTTCATGGGCAAAAGCCTCCAGTTCAGTCAAATTCTTAGGCTTGCGCACTGCAACTGCTTTCTTTAAGTCCCACCAGAGGTTCTCAATCGGATTTAAGTCTGGTGATTGCGATGGCCACTCCAAAATGTTCCAGCCTTTCCTCTGCAACCATGCTCTAGTGGACTTGGAGGTATGCTTGGGATCATTGTCCTGTTGAAAGGTCCAACGTCTCCCAAGCCTCAGGTGTGTGACGGACTGCATCACATTTTCATCCAATATCTCCTGGTACTGAAGAGAATTCATGGTACCTTGTACACGCTGAAGCTTCCCTGTACCTGCAGAAGCAAAACAGCCCCAAAGCATTATTGACCCTCCGCCATGCTTCACAGTAGGCAAGGTGTTCTTTTCGTCATATGCCTTGTTCTTCCTCCTCCAAACATAGCGTTGATCCATGGGCCCAAACAGTTCTAATTTTGTTTCATCAGTCCACAGAACACTATCCCACAACTTTTGTGGTTTGCCCACATGACTTTTGGCATACTGCAGTCGACTCTTCTTATTCTTGGGAGACAGCAAGGGGGTGCGCCTGGGGGTTCTGGCATGGAGACCTTCATTACGCAGTGTGCGCCTTATTGTCTGAGCTGAAACTTCTATACCCACATCTGACAAATCTTTTTTCAGTTCCTCAGCAGTCACACGGGGACTTTTCATCACTCTACGCTTCAGGTAGCGCACAGCAGTCGAAGTCAGCATCTTCTTTCTTCCACGACCAGGTAGCATTTCAACAGTGCCCTTTGTCTTGAATCTGCGAATGATGCTTCCTATGGTGTCTCTTGGTATGTTTAACTTCTTTGCAATCTTCTTATAGCCATTGCCCTTCCTGTGAAGACAAATCACCTCTTCTCTTGTCTTCCTGGACCATTCTCTTGACTTCACCATGTTTGTAACCACACCAGTAAATGTCTAGAAGGAGCTGAGTATCACAGTCCTTTTAAAGCTGCCTAATTGGTGATTATGCTTGATTGGTGCTCGGTGACATCCACAGGTGTTTTCAATACCTGTTCGAAAACACCTGAATGAACCTCTCTTCTTCACAGTGGTAGTCTTTAAGGGGTTGAATAATTTGTGGCAATGAAGAAACCACAAAAGAAACATTTACTACTGTATTACATAAACAATTGATGTTATTTTAGTTGCATTTGGTTCTTTAAAACGTCCTTGTAGGATTTCATTCTGAATACAATTCCAAATGTACACTATAGTCCCTAAACCCCTTTACAGCATTGGGGGTTGAATAATTTTGAACACAACTGTAGATAGTAGCTCTAAGGCCCTCACCACTCATAAAAATGGATGATAGGCCCACTGAGTAAAGAGCACACTGAAGGTTGTCCAACAACTTTACAACAATGTTACAGATTACAAAGCCATTTCTTGCACTATTTTGCACATCTCTGGGTAGGAGGTTTATTAAACAACTCTTTCACATTTCTAAATGACAATGCATGAAAGTAGAAAAATACTTAGCGCTTCTGTCATCTTTTTCAAATGATGATAAAATTAACCACAGTCGGAACATTTTTCCCATAAACTACATTTCAATATGAGAATCCAGGATATTTTCAGCAGCTTCTGACACCCTGTTGTACAGTCATTGGCCTAAAGGGAAAACATTGAATGGCAGAGAAGAAGAGCCAACTGGTATCTTAGGAATTTGGTCTCCTGCTCCAGTGTCTAGGCTGTTAGAACAACCTATGGTCACCATAAGTGTCCAGTATCTTGGTGCCAATACCCAGAAATCCAAAATACATTTTGAGCCCTCCACAAATAAGTCCCTTTACAAAAAACAAGCGATTTCTTAAAATGCCAGCTTTTCATCAATCCAGCCTCTGCTTCTACTGCTAAACTACTTACTCATATCAAGTATACCAAGAATTTGAGATTCACTCCTCAAAATTCCATTCCGTAGGTGCCTGAAATACTTTTCCAATTCAACTCAACAATTATAACATTTTCACAGTTCAAACTGTGTTTTCAGATTATTATTCTGTCACCCATGCAAACTAAAATGATGGCTATGGGTTTTTGTACAGTCGTTTATACATTAGATTCAATTACAATAAAAGCAATCCACCTGCACAGGATTCCACAATGAATTTTCAGCAGACAAGCAAGAATTTCAAAGCCTCTCCAACAAGCACTGCTGCAGAACCTGTTGTGCACTGGACCCCTTTACTGAACTACTTCCACTTCATTACCAAGGCATAGCAGCAACACACTGTGAGAAGCACAATAACCCAAATCCACCTATAAGAAAGGACATATTTATCTTTAAAAGATACAGTATATCACAGAAGTGAGTACACCATCTCACATTTCATAAATATTTTAGTATATTTTTCATGTGACAACACTGAAGAAATGACACTTGGCTACAATGTAAAGCATTGGGTCTACATCTTGTATAACAGTGTAAATGTGCTGTCCCCTCAAAATAACGCAACACACAGCCATTAATGTCTAAACTGCTGGCAACAAAATTGAGTACAGCCCTAAGTGTACAGTGGTGCCCCGTATAGCGAGGTTAATCCGTTCCGGATTAACCCTCGCTATACGGAATCATCGCTAAACGGGTAGGGGAAAGGTATTGGAACGCATTAAACTTTGTTTAATGCGTTCCAATACCTTCGTTACTTACCCGTTCAGCGAGGATTCCAGGTGCTGGCAGCCATTTTCGCGCCTTCGCTAAGCGAGGGCAGGGCGCGAAAACGGCTGCCGGCAGCCATTTCCGGGCTTCCGGCGGCCATTTTGGAACCGCCGATCAGCTGTTCGGCGGCTCCAAAATGGCCGCCGCAATACCCGATCTTCGCAATGCGGGTTTTCCCCATTGCGAAGATCGGGTATGTTTCCATATAGCGATCCCGAAAAAGGGATCGCTATACGGAAACATCGCTATACGGTGCACTCGTTAAGCGAGGCACCACTGTACTCAGTTCTGTGATATACTGTAAGCCTTAAAAACCCCAAGCTGTCTTTTATATATGAAACAAGCACTATCCGTATGTGTACATGTGCAACCTAAGTTGTCAAAGTAAAATTCACTGGTACTTGAGTGTGAACCTGTTTTAATTCTAGATTTTTGTAAGCGCACACTGCAATTTTAAAAAAGTGTGCTGATGTCAGAAAATACTTATAGGGACCAATTAACGGTGAACATACTTAAGTGTTCAGCTCCAAACATCCATAATACAGCATTTGTGGACTACATACATAAAAGCATCAGATTACACAAAATGCAAGTTTATGAAGAAACTGGCACTCTAGCAAAGTCCAACTAATTTCATTGGGATTCTACTTACAAAACACATTTCAGAATGAAGTCCTTAGTTTTGTGAACAATATAAAATAATAATAGCATGCCATCAAGTCAGTCCTTTTTGGGAGTTTCTACATAGAAAGTACTCAGAAGTGGTTTACTATTCCCTCTTCTGGGAGTGTTCTTGAGACAGTGCAGCTTGCCCAAGGCTATTTATTTATTTGATTTACACCCCGCCTATCTGGGCGACTCGTCCACTCTAGGCGGCTACACAGGCTGGTTTTTCTCTTCAGAGGCAAAGTGGGAAATCGAACTCCCAATCTCTGGTTCCACAACCAGGTACCCAATTCAGTGAGGTATACAAACACCCAAACACATTTTAACTTATGACAGTTATTATAGCAGGCCTTTTGAAAATAAAGCTGGGTGCTGGTCCGCAGAATCACATTTTACCTATTCTAAACCATCTAAAGCAGAGATCATCAACCCCTGGTCCATGGACCGGGCCGCGGAGACAGACCTCCCGCCCCATCGCACGCACTCCCCTCCCCACAGCTGCTTTGCGCACACACGCTATGCCAGCACCGGCGTGAGCGCTCCCTCACACCTTCATGCCTGTACCCCCAGGCGCAAAGTAGCTGTGGGGAGGGGAGTGGGTGAGGGTGGGTGGGAGGTCTGTCTTCATGACCGGCAGGGCCGGCAGCAGCATTGGCAGCCTAGGAGTCCAAGCATGGCCGGGGGGCTCCCTCCGGCTGCTCACCCCCTGGCGGGCTCCAACAAGGCCGGGTTGGCGCTCCCCGCCACCCTCAGCAGGCTGCTGCCGCCGCCGCCGCCGCTGCCACCAGCACCAGCAGCTGCTCGCTGGGGCAGCCGTGTTGGTCCTTGGCACTCTTCCCTGCCCTCCACCATTTGAATTTCCCACCGCGGTGAGCGGCGAGGAGCCCCGACCCAGCCTCGTTGGAGCCCGTCGGGAGGCAAGCTGCCGGAGGGAGCACCCCGGCCATGCTCAGATACCCAGTCTTCCGCCACCGGCGCTGGCATGCGGTCCCTCACCCATTCAAGCATGTGCCCACACGCAGGGGTGGGGTGGGCATGCAGGTGGGCAGGCACTCCTGTGCACGTGCCAAGTGGTGGGGGAACATGACTCGGGCACCCAGCGCTCCTCCGGGAAGTAAGCATCTGCCCGACGGGCACGCCATGCCACCAGCCAGAGCCACTGGGGCTTCATGGCCGAGAAGGCGTCGCTTCTGCTGCTCCTTTTTTGCTTAGCCCTCGGACAGGAAACCCTGCCTTCAAATGCCCCATGTCAGGTCAAAAACCTCCTGAAAGGACTTGTAGGCAATCAGTATGAAAGACTTCAGTGGGGTGGGTTGGGGGCACGGGTGGGCAGGCACTCCTGCGCATGTGCGAAGCAGTGGGGGAATGCACGTGTGCACATATGGCGCATGTGCTCCCCAACCACTTCGCACGTGCGTCAGAGAGCGCAAGCACAAGGAGCCACCCCACCTCCCTCAGAGGCTCTGCCAGTCCGCATTACAAAAAAGGTTGAGGACCTCTGATCTAAAGCTCATCCCCAACAACCTCAGCCCAATGCATCATCTTCCAAACATTCCCCTGCATTCATTAGAGGTATAAGCAAAGAGTAGTACAAGAAGCTGGCAAGGATAGAACGTTAGGGGGAAGAATCTCATATTGAAAATATCCTGGAACCTCACATTGAAAGTTTGTTACAACCCACTAGTATCCAATGAAACTTCACAGTAAACACCAAGTGCAGTAGCTGAAATTTCCAATATATTAAGACAGTGACTATGTTTATTCTTCTGAAAAATATGAAAATAAAAATAATTCCCACCCCAGAACATAAATGAAAGAAGAGCTTTGCCAGATCATATCTCTGGCCAATGTCAGTAACTCCAGTAATTATTTCTTATCTAGGCTACCACATTTTTTCACTGATTTACATTCAGTGTGAATTACAGTAGACAAGCAGTAAATCTGCTAATACAACATACAACAGCATTCTCTTCTCTGTTCAAAATTTCTGTTAAGTCTTTGCAGGAAATGAAGCAGTTTAGCAGTTAAATGACAGACTGACTGCCCTACGCAAATGTTGTTCTTAAACTTGTATAACCACAGGTTTACCTAATTATAACATGCTTATGTGAGGAATTTGTAAGTGCAGACCAAATCTGAAAATAGCTGGAAACAATGGACAGACAGGCTAAGCATGAGTAGCAAGAGTTCAAAGGTATCCTATTTGAAACAGTGGAACTCATAACAGATATTTGTTCAGAGTCCAAAGAGCTACTTCAGGTTTGCCTACATACTTAGACGTGCATGCCTAGTGAGACTGACTACTACTATTTAAATAGCAAAGCTTGTATACTAGAAAACAAACTGCTTCTGAAAGTCCTTGCGGCTTCAGAGGTGGTTTACTATGCAGTACACAAGGCTGCATGCAGTTCAAGAAGAACATCCAAATCTCCCCTCAGAGTTTGGAACTAGTGTTAGTAATTGAGTTCCAGCCAATGCCCTAGTTACTGTAATTTGTAGAAATTTGATCAGCCACTGGGGGGAGGACCCAGTTTCTCCCTTGTTAAAATCTTTGGCCGTTCAACATTTTGACATACTGTAAATACAGTACAGATACAGGAGTCAGTGAAGTCCAGCATCTGAAACACAATGACCTGAAGCATAAAATCAACGTCTAATCAGCATGATCCACAAATCTGGCAGATACTATACAAGTAAGCTATAAAAAGCAACAAAGACAGGTTAAACTTTACTATGTATAGCAGGATGTCCTTCAACCAAATAAGTGACCCAAACCAACACAGCAAAAGAATTGACTTAAAAGGCACCTCTAGTATTGCGACTTCTTAGGTTTAAGAGGTCTTTTCCTGACTGCTTACATACATAGCAAATACCTACCCCATTGCAGTTTAAAGCTCATTGATTTAAACTTGCTTATAAATGTATATTCCATTTCCAAAAAGAAAGAGCCATCACCTAAAATACTAAGGAATGTATGAATATTTCTTATATTTCATATTTTTGGAATTTTTTGAAGTACAAGTTTAGTCTGTCCCTTTTCCACAATTTTTGTCAGAAGTCTGCACACACAAACACACAAACCTGTATGCACCTTTCTCTAACATACATGGTTTTGTAATCATTTCTGATGTAAATACTTTATCACAATATTTTTAATTATGAAAACCAAAAGGTAACTGAGTTCCAGGATACACATTAGTTTGCAATGCACAAACCAGGTTATTTCATAAAATGTAACTTGAATTAATTTCTCTCCCTCCACCAACACAAAGCACGCAAAGCATCAGGGGACACTAGTCTCTCTGTTCACTAAGCTCTGTAGAGATACCTTTCAAAAAAAAACACCTGTTCCCCCCCCCCCCCATGATTTGTAGCACACATAGAGCTTAGAACACTCCACCCATGTCTTCCTACATACTTAAAGACCATAGCTGCAGAGGAAACCTTGGCAAGGAACAGGTGTCTATCTCGAAACTTTTGTGAGAACTTGGAATTTTGGCTACCAAAATTCTAGTGGGTGGGGAAGCTGAAAATCCCATCTCTAACCTTCATTTCAGCTTTTCTTTTTTGTTGGGACAACTAGATAGGTTGGACAGATACATATTTCACGCATAACGCTTGCAAAATGGAAGCACAAAGATAATTCTGCAAGCCTTCTACAAACAGTTTAACAAATTGTTTAATTAGAAGAAAGAATGAAATGTCTACGCATATAACAGCCTTCCCCAATTTGATGACCTACAATTACAATCAGGTGCAACAAAGATGGCCAGTGCTGCAGAATTATGGGACTTCTGGGCCAGAAAATGTTGAGGGGACCACGTTGAGGATGTCTGACAACATTTCTAATCACACTTGTCTATGAAATTAATGGCCAAAATCCTATTAGTTACGCCATCAAGTACAGTGGTGCCTCGCATAACAATGTTAATTGGTTCCATTAAAAACATCGTTATGTGAAAACATCGTCAAGCGAAACACCGTTTCCCATAGGAATGCACTGAAAACCGGTTAATCCGTTCCAATAGGAGCCTATTGAATACATTTCAATGGTGAAAAAAAATCACCAAAAATTCAAAAAGCCTCAGAACGAAGCCAAATTACTTTAATAAAGGTTTTATTAGGTGCACTAATGATTCCAAGCATTTTAAACATTTTTTAAATATTTTAGAATATTTTTAAAATATCGAAAACAGGGCTGTCAAAAAAAACGTTAAGCGAAACAGGGGACCTAAAACTGTCATCGTTAAGTGAAGCAAGGTCCCAAACATCGTTATGCGAAAATCCCCCATAGGAAACATCGTTAGGTGAGGCGGCAAAATTTCCAGCAAAGGCCATCGTTATGCGAATTCATCGTTGAGTGAGGCACTCGTTAAGCGAGGCACCACTGTATAATGTAAATAGCATAATTTTTGGCAGTGAATTACTGCAAGTTACAAGATCCATATGCATATTATCTGTTGCTTATCAAGTTGTCAGATTCTGCATACAACCAATAATGTTTATGTTGACTTAGTAACTTCTAGCAACTCGCCCCCCCAAATTCTAGCATTTGCATTACACCAGGTTTGATAGCTATCCAATTTTGATGGCTAACCCAGTCAATCTGCTGCTCACTTTAACTAGTATTTACTAATATGTCTAAAACTGTTTCAGCTACCAGCAAACAAATTAGATTGCTTGTCAGACAAGAGGGGCAGAAATTTTAACTGAACAAAGGAACTCCAATAAAACTGAAACCTTCTACATAGTCTTATCAAAACTGCATGTACAGCAGCCCCCCCCGTATCCACTAGATCAATATCCACTGATTTGCTTATCCAAGTCTGAAAATATTAAAAATACCTACAAATATGGATTTCCAAGATGTAATTATCAGACTGGCCAGTAGAGGAAACCAAACACTATTATATAGGTAAACCACTAGCATTTTGCCTGGTTTCCCAGTAGCCTGAGACAGCTTATTTCCAGAGCAGCATTGTTGTTGTTAAGACTGAGCTGGACTGGTTGGTGAGACAGCAGGAGGCCCACTCACCTAAGCTAAACTGTCTCCTGGGAGAAGTTTCCAACCTCCTTCCTGTCTTCCGGTTAGCCTCTTTCCCAACACTCCTGGGCAAACAAGGAAATGGATTCTTAATTATCTTAGAAGGAAACCTGCAGAGCCATTGAAATATTTTGTGTGTGTGTGCGCGCGCACGCACGCACGTGTGTGTGTGTGTGTGTGTGTGTGTGTGTGTGTGTGAGAGAGAGAGAGAGAGAGAGAGAGAGAGAGGGAGGGAGAGAGAGAGAGAGAGACTGTCATCTTGAATCTTCAGCATGTTGAGGAATGAGAGAAGATTTCAACTTGGCTCTTACTCATACAGGCCCCATCAAGATAAAAATTGCAGGTACAGGGGAGCCCTGGGTCCAACAGACTCTGCTAGCTATAATACGTGCTTTTCACTATCTGCAGGGGA
Source organism: Pogona vitticeps (assembly GCF_051106095.1). NCBI lineage: Eukaryota > Metazoa > Chordata > Lepidosauria > Squamata > Agamidae > Pogona > Pogona vitticeps. The sequence continues at coordinate 95,842,546 of NC_135788.1, read as the reverse complement.
GCTTAGAAAACATCCTTTCTAATTCTGTTAGAAGCTAGTTGGTTCATTATTAGAAAGATACTGTGATGTAAAGCCAAATACAATTGCCTCAAAACAAGACTTGTTTAACAACAGTTTTACAACAGTTTCCTGAACAGCTATCCAGCAACTGAAGTAAAGTCTTATTTACAATAACCTTTTCAATATGATAATGTTGAATTTTGATACGATAATGTTGCATTTTATGTTTTATGCACTCACAGTTTAGTTTTATTGTTTTGGAAAGGTCACACACATACACACCCAAAAAGGGAGGCAGAACATTGGCTACATACCATCTCAGTTAAACAGGAAAGAATTTTAATCTGCCAGCAACCCACAAGCTGAGTCACTGTTGCATGTGTTAACTTTTTATACTTGAACTTACAAGTGTAATAACAAGTAACAAGCTTATTCTATCTAGGAAACAGGGCAGATTCCAAATACACCAGTATGATACACCAACCCCTGGGCCGCAGTCCATGTCCTTGGAAGGACTGGGCCGCCATGACAGATGAGTGGCAAGCAGGTGGTGAGCGGCAAACAAAGCTCCACCTCCTGTCAGTGCACTCCTATTAGGTTCTAATACCACTGCTGATCTGAGAAGAGGAGGAGCTTTGCTTCCTGCTCCCCTCCTGCTGCTGCTATCCATTGCTGTAGATGTTTCCTCCTCTCAGAGGCACCTACTGTGTCCTCTGTCAGCATAAAGCTCATGCATGGGTTCCTATCCACCCAAAAGGCTTGCAGGGGTGCCTTTTGCCCGGCTCTCCTCCCTTTCCCCACCATCCCATCTTCCAATGTGCCCTGGGGAGGTGGGCCCTGGCCAGCTGGGAGGGTGAGAATCGCGCCTGAGCTGGGCAGAGAACAGGGTGGTGGTGCCGGCATTGCTTTGCCTTCCTCTCCCTCTTCCACATTGAAGCAGGATGGCAAACCAGGAGGCTGTGGGTAAGCCCAATCACAATCTCCTGGTGGGAAATCCACACATGTCCACCTAGCTTCTCCATCCATCCATCAAGGACAGGTGCACCCTCGGGGGTGCACAGCTGCAGGGAGAGGCACAGATCTCAGCCACTCCTGTGCACTCCAGGTGGCATGTCTGGTCTTGACTATCTGGCCCCCGAGTGCCTTGTGTCCATCGCCACCAGGGCCCTGATCCTCCCACCCTCTAAGGACAGAGATGGAGGAAGAGGAAATGACGACGCTGCTAGAGCCCCCATCCGCCTTGGCCACGACCCCAAGGGCCCTGCCGGCCTCACCACTCTTTGGGCCCCAGAAAGCACCTCTGCTGCTGCCTGAAGGGCTACAGGATGTCCTCACATCTCAAGGCGCATCTCCAGACACACACCAGTAAAGGCCAGGCCAGCTCAGCCCCCTTTTGGGGACCCAGGCTGGCCCCTGCCAGCTCCCCTTGGCTGTGCCTTGTCCTTGCCATCCCTGCCTCTCTCTCTGGGATAGCAATCGGCTTTGGGGGCACATCCAGGGCAGTAGGAGGAGAGGAAGGCCACAGGTGAGAGGGATAGACACAATCACAGAACCCATGGCTTTGGAGCATCAGTGACACCTGATCTGTTTCTGTCTTCTACCCTCCTCTCTCCCTTAGCACCAATACCAGTGCTTTCACACACCCACACGGCTCATAAGAGGGGTTTAAAGCGAAAGCATAATGGGGTTAGAGGGGGCAGGATGCTCCTGTCAGTCAGCCCTGTGAAGAAATAGATGCATTCCAGAGCGACCCAGGGTCTCGCTGGGCTTGGCAGAGCCTCACAGGCAGGGGCAGTCTACCTCAGGCACTCCAAAGGATAAACAGCAAGGAGGGGGAGAGGCAGGCAAGATATGTCACTGATGTACCCCTGCTTGGAAGCATCCCAAAACACCAGACCCTTTTAGGTGTTTAAAAGTATGTTTCAGACAACTTCAAATTCCCATACTTTCTGGATTAAAGTAAGGACAGAATATCCTGAGATTGCCACAAAAGCACTGAAAAGCCTGCTTCCTTTTCCAACATCGTATCTTTGCGAAGCAGGGTTTTCTACTATGAAACCAACCAAAAAAGCATATGCGGTAGACTGGACATAAAAAACACACTTTGCGTGTCACTGTCTCCCCTCGCCCCCACATGGGACCATCTAGTTGCAGGAAAACAAGCACAGGGCTCCCACTGATTCTGCATTATGGTGAGTTGTATTATTATTTCATTATATATTACAATGCAATGATAATAGAAATAAAGGGCACAATACATGTAATGAGCTTGATTCAAACCTATCCTTGAACAACCTACTGCATGACAAGTACTCCCCCACCCCACCACCGTCCTTGGGTGAATGATCTTCAACTAAACCAGTCCCTAGTGTCAAAAAGGTTGGGGACCACTACAACATAGTCAAATAAAACATACTCAATTTTATGAATTTTGAAATCACATTATTTTCTGCAGTATCAATAACAAATATCTGATGATCACAGAAAAGTTATCTCTTTCTGAGGCTTCCATGACTACAAGGGATCTGTAAAAAAAAAGATGCAAAAGGATCAGTTAAATAATGAATGTTCTTGACTGTGTAATGTCCTAAAATGTGACTGTAGTGTTTCTTGACTACAACTAAAATGCAGAAGTTTTCAGCAAAGGACTTTTTAAACCAACTGCTAAATGCTGTCACAAGTCTCTCTCATTGATAAGAAAAAACAATCTATTGCTCATCTGATGTTTAAAATGGTTGGCTCACAATATTATGGCTGAAATCTTGTTGCACAACTTTATGTTACACATAGGGCTGATTGCATCATTAGCTGTGAAATCTTTTTCAGTCCCCCCCCCCCCGCCCCCAAAGAAGGTTCCTAGGCTCTCTTGGGATTTGTTTTATCCTGGGGAAGCTGCTGGGGGCCACAGGATGGGGGCAATCTTTAATTCCTGAAAATCACCACCAGAGACTTCCCTCCAGTCCCTTGGCTTCCAACAGCTTCCCCACAAAGAAAGAGATCATGTGGAAGCCTCAGAACCTTGAAGTGGGAGAGTCAGAAATCTTAAATTTATCAAAACACCTGTGTAACAGAATTTCAGTTGTGCTATAAATGTTTTCTGATAAGAAATGCAAGAAGAAATTACACTTTTCAGGACAGTGTTTCAAAGAGTTTCCCTGAAAAGCTTGTTAGCTCTGATTCACTCTTTCTTACTTTTTTTTTTTATCATCAACCTTTGTAATCCACACATATTTCAAGGAACTCAGGGAAAAACACACAGGGTAATCCTAACAGCACTATGAGATTCTGATTGGTCCCTAGATCAGTGTGCTTCATGGTTCAGTGGAGATCTGGAGCCAGCTCTCCTAATCAAAGTCCACTAACTACACTGTTTACAACATGACATTCAGCTTTCTTTCATCAAGTGAGAAAGTACTGCTAAAAAGATCCACCACTTTTTTGATAGCATTTGCATATAAGACTAAACCACCATTTGTTGAACAAACCAAAGAATCCTGTACATGATTTTAAAAATATAGACAATCCCCACCCAATCACAGCCATTTTCTGGTTTCTCTTCTCCTCTGCTTCTCCTGCTAGTGCATGACCGCTATGCCAAACTTCAGAGCAGCAGGACAGGAATACTATTCCTTCACATTTGCAGGTATTGATTTCTTTTGTTTGTTTACTAGAAGCATTGAAGTCCCCTGTGTTTGGGAGATGTGATCTATTGGTGGGAGGGCATGATGGGGGTCTGGAGTTTTGAGGTGTGTACTTTTGAGGTGGGGTTGCCTCACTGCTGACGTTCAGAAAAAGTTTTCCTTCTTCTGCACATTATGTATTTTATTGTACTTTCGTAAAGCAAATGCATAGTTCAACATTTAAAGATCAAACACTACCTCAGCCTTCTGCTTAGGGTCCTAGACAAAGATACTGACTTCTGGTCTCAACAGTTTACCTGTCTATGAAACGGGTGTTTTGAGGAAGCAAAACAAAAGCAACCATGATTCATGTTTTCTTCTATGTTGAAATATCTGGTTTTTGCATGATACTACATTTTCTGAGTGGCTGCATGTCTCAGTGGCAGCCATTTTGCAAGCTTCTCTTTCCATCAGTTGTTACAAATGGCAGATTCTCAAAATTCTGATTGTGCCCAAGGGGCGAGAAAGGCCCCAACCTCTGATCTAGCAGATATTACTAGACTGCTTTGCAGTCTTACCCAGCAATAGGACTGAAAAAGCATCAATAACCAATATTTTGTATTAACTTTTCATTCTCTGAGCGTACACAATTTGCATTGCATAACAGTCAAAATATCCTGCTTAGAAATGCAATCCTTTCCAGATATTAGCAAAATATACATAGCTCCATTAAAGGTTCTTTTTTCATACAAAACACCGAAAGCTTAGACATTTTGGCCCAGGAAGAACTCTACATAGGGAAGCACTAGGGTGTAGAAGACAATTCTTGCCAAGAAGAATAAGGTGAGGTGTTCAGGAAGAAAATCAGGCAAGTACACTTTATCTGAGGAGGCATTATTTTCCTTTTGCTTCACACCTTTATGGATTGGTAAAAAGACTGAGTGGGGTAAAGAAACAAATAATGAACCAACTAGCTTCTGACCTCCATCATAATGACAAATCATTTAAACCAAGAAGCCATAATAAACTTATTACATGTCCATCGATTTTGTAGATAAATTAATTCTAAACATTTACATATCACATTAGCTTTGAACAAGTATAAAACCAGTTTTTGGTGAACAACAGAACACTTTATAGATGATGGAGAACTAGTTGTGCTTTGGGCAGACAGCCAAAGCAATCCACCTGCAGCTCTAAAAGGCAGGATGAGATCATAGACATCACGAACTTCAACCAGATCTTCAGCTTTGCTTCTCCTCATTCCACATGCAGCAAATGAGGAGGAGCACTGAAATACTCTTAATTAGCATCTGAAAATATCTGCTGAGCGCAGCCAGTATCACACACACTCCCTCTCAAATAAGATGTACAGTACATCAGAATCTCTGCCTTAGTTTCTCTCTCCCCTGCTCCTTATAATTTCAAGAATGTGGAGATTCAAGTAGCTTGTAAGGAGGATGACCTGGGAGGTTTCATGAGTCAGATTTGCATCCTCTCTATGTTGATTAGGCCTGTGGTGAAAGATTTCTCCCCTTCGTTTACAAGCACTGGAAATGTGCATAATTTTATGTCAGTTGTGCGGGCCAAACGTGGAAAAAAGAATCGACTGCATTACTTTTATTTCAAATATTTTGAAATAACTATTGCAAGTGGTAAAAACCAGTAAGAGAATGTTGGTATACTTCATCAAGAAACCTTTGCAATAAGGTGGTTAGGAAATCATTAATATGGCTTGTTCACTGCTGGTTACTTTCCATCATAATTTAACAATACGACTTTACAAATGTCATCACTAAACGTTGCATCCACCTGAGAAACCTTATGTTTTTATTTTATTGCACTGGTGCACAAGATACATGCACAAGCACACACTCAAACTCTCTAGTCAGTTAACTTGGAAATACACAGGCCATTCTCGGCTGGAGCTTGCATTCTTTTCCCTGTAAGTTGTCTCCATGGTATTTATTCTACTGGTCACCTCTCAGTGTGCTTTAATATCTGATTATGTAGTCAAAATGCTCTCGAAATTCTTAAATGAAAACTTTACTCCTCCTGAACAAATCAGTCATGGCCAAGCAGTACTGTTTTTTGAGAATACAGTATTGTTTTTCTTCATCTCAAACAGTTTGTGAGAAGTACCTCAATACTGTTTTCTATGGATCTCTTCTCCATGTGAATATTAAACCCATAATCTTTTAAAAAAACTGCCTGAAGAACACACTTGCCCCACAGAATTTAATCTGAAATTTAACTTGTGCTGCATTTAGGGCAGAAATAAATATAGCTATCACAACTATTTCACTTTAAAACTCTTAACAAGTACTGTATATGTTTTGGCTCATACAGTACACGGAAACATTTTCACAAACTTTCAGTTTTTTAAGAGTTTTCAAGTTCTAAACATGGGATGAAAGCATGGTTAGGCAACTCTGTGCCTCCAGATGTTTTGGATTACATCTCCCACAATCCTGACCATTGATTATGTTGGCTGGGGCAGATGGGGTGTGTATGCAGACCATCATATTTGGAAGGTGTCAGGTTGCTTACCCCACTGCAAAATCTGAGCACTACAAACTGTGCACAAACATACTGTGTTGAACACAATTTACAAAAGTACACAAGATTAACTAAAAGAGAAGCAGAACCAAAACTTGCATTGATTCCCTGATGCATTAATTGCATTTATAAAGAGTCACCTTCTAGGTTCTCACAATTCAGGAACACTCACTCCAATTCAGTCCATTCCACCCTACCTAAATCTATAACCACATCAGTAATTGAACTAGTTTAGCACACACTCCTTGAATGAGCCATACCCGAGAAAACTTAATCCTTGCTCATGAAGGATTCATTATTAAATCACAAGGTTTCAGAAATCTTATGACAAAGCATTTTTGTGTTACACTGGACTAAAACTCTTCTTGGTATCTCAAACTGCACTATATTCATGCAAGTCATCCCGATCAGGAAACAATCCAGAAGAGTCTAGCAAGAGTCAGTGCATACTGTGCACAGAAGTTTCAAAGGAAAACTTCCTTTGCCTTCTAGAAAAATTTAAACTCAGAGCTTTGTACTGAATAGACATTCCACAGATAAGACTGATTTAAATTGCTGTCTATCATTGTATCCATGTTTCAAATTGGTAAGGAAACTTCAGCGAATACCATTTCACTATTTAGCACATTTAAATTACAAGCAATCCTGTCTATGTACAAAGCCAAAGCTGGGAAGCTACTGGGGGAAAAAGCTGATGGTCAGAATGTAATTGGTTATTTACGCTACCAAAGTACAATATAAATTGCAGCAATTATACTGCCATGAAGAATATGAGCAGTAAATAGTTAACTAGATGCAATTCATTGTGAAATTTACACCACTGTATTTACACTTGTGAAAATAACCAATAGGGTTCTGGGTGTTTGGGGCAAATGTATCTTTGACCTTATCAGCCAACACACATGGATACACACAGCTCAACTAAATTAAGTTTTAAATTACCCTATTTCCCTGGAAATAAGATCTAACCTGAAAATAAGCCCTAGTATGATTTTTCAGGATGCTCATAATATAAGCCCTACCCCCCAAATAAGCCCTAGTTAAGTGAAACCCCAGCCTCCACCATTGTGCAGCAACCAGAAGATAACGTAACTTATTTGAATAAATGTAGATTGTTATACATGGAAAAAAATAAAGCATCCCTGAAAATAAGCCCTACTGCGTTTTTGGAGCAAAAATTAATATAAGACCCTGTCTTATTTTCGGGGAAACATGGTAGAAAATTTATAATACACAAAGAGCAAGACTAAAAGCAATAGCTCTCCTTACATCTCTTACCTCCACCTCTAATAGGCTGAAAACATCTGGAAAGCATATGGACATGCAAATCACTAAAAGACATGCACTACATTTTAAAACAACACAACGGACCTTACAAAAAGCTCTTTAGTGTTCTACCTCCTGGTCAGGGGCCATTCTTCCTAATAGTACAGTTGCAAAATGCAACTCAATTTTGGTTTTGGCTTTCATCTGGATATGTTAATTGAGCTGGCAACTTGAATAAAAAAGTGAAAATTCCCATGGTAAACCAAATTAAAAAGTCAGAGTGACTCCTCCTTCCAATATCTTCTGACAAACCCTTTAAATAATCACTTTTAATGTTCATATTAGTTTTTCATATTAAGGAAGTTGAATTATAATGTAACAGGACTCAGGAGCCCCAACACTTTAATACTTGGATCCAAGCTTTACAAACATGACTCTATTGTGATACTCGCTAGGAGTAATCCTCAGACTCTGCATACTTAAACAGAAGAAAAACGGCAAGCTTCCATAGCAGAATACATTCTCCAACCTCTGCCAAGGAGGTATGGCAAGTTCATGGTTGACTTTTCCCCAAATAATGGCATAGATCCATGTGCTCTCCAATCCTTACACATTACAGTATACCCCTCTATTACAAATGCCATTTTCTAAAGCAATACATTATCTTCATCTAAAATTCAAGAAGGTAGACATGACAACTAAACCTCAAATTCCAAAGCCAGAGGTGAAGGGACACACAAGGTCCTAAAGTCAACTTTCCCTTCCTACATAACCTACAGAAGATTTTTCCTCCCTTCCAGATTGAACACCTGCAAACAGGATTCCCTTCCATTCATTCTTAGGAGACTATCTCTACCTCTCACAGACTGAGAGTAAAACTAAGGGAACTGCTGTTTCATGTCAACACAACCCACTATCTTAGGTAAACTACCCCTGCCCCCACACTTACTCTTCTAAAGAAGTATCGCTCCTACTCCATGTTTACAAAATCTGCTTTCCTGAAATACTTAAATAACATGTCCATCCTCTACAGTTTCAGAAGGGCTCCATCTCCAGGGAAACTTCAGAGATCCATTCCTCAAAATATACACACAATACAAGATCTCAAAATAATTGCAGACACCACTGATAGGTGGAGAGGAATGTAATTCATTCTCTCTCTCTCTCTCTCTCTCTCACTCACTCACACACACAGACAGGACTTAAGTCAGCAGGGAGCAGTACACCGAAAACTATCATTTTCTCCCATGACAAAAAAACTGAGCCACTCATCCAAACTCTTCCTTCCTACACCCTTTCTAATCATCCTGATCCGATTTTCTCTCACACACATACACACTCCATTTATTCCACTTCTAACCATCATCGCACACCTAAGGCCTCCCAAGCTCCACACCCACTACTTACCTTTTTACGACATCCTCATTCCTGCCCCTCCTCTGGTGAAGCCCTCAATCACTGGTCACCTTTCTGAGGGCCCCTTCACTCCTACCTTTCTTTCCACACCAAGGCCTCCTTAGCCATGTCCTCACCCGGAACTCTTGCGCTGCTTCCCCCAAACAACCCACGATCCCTAGACCCCCCCCACACACACACACACAGACAATATCTCTCCTCTAACACCTCTCCGCCCTTCCCCACCCCATTCTTCCTGGTATTCCCCTTCACAAGACGAGCCACTCAGCCCTGCACCCATAGACACACACCCCGATCTCTCCCCTCCCGTCCCTTCCCCCCCCCGGTCCGCGCTCCGTTTACTTGCCCACCCTTCGCCGCTCCGCATTGCCTGCCTGCTTGCCTACCTCCACGGCGGCCTCGAGTTTTCCCTCGAAGGTGAAGTCAACAAGGTCGGGCTTGAGACACAGCCCGTAATTGATGGGGCGCACTTCGGCCGGGAGCCGCTCGAAGGGCCGCTTCTCCGGCATCGTAGCAACTGGACAGGAGGAGGAGGAGGAGATGGTAGTGGTGAGGCTGGTGGTGGCGGCGGCGGCGGTGGAGGTTGAAAAGGAGGCGGTGGCTAGTCCTCCTGCTGCTGCTGCTGCTGCTGCTGAGGCGAACGGGGAGGCCCAGCGCGCGCGCGCACTGAGGGGGCGGCAGCAACCTCCCGCTGACAGGAGGCGGAGGGGACGGAAAATGGGAGGAGGAGGAGGAGGCTGCGCGCGCCGCGCCTGCCCCGACCAAGAGAAAGCAAGGGAGAGGGCCTGACGCGACCGCGCGCTGTCCTGCTGGGGCTGCCGCTGCCGCCCTCCTTCCACCGGTAGACTCTGAGAACGGGGCGCCCACTGCGCACGCGCGCTCCACCTTGCCCTCCTTCTCTTCCTCCCGCTCTCGCGTACTGGCGCTGCTGCTGCCGCCGCTGCCGCCCCCTCCCGCTTCCAGGCGAGCGAAAATGCTGAGGAGGAGCCTCGGCTCCTGGTTGGGTAACACCAACGCTGGAGCGCCTGCGCACTAGGAGACAGTGACGCCGCTAAACCGCTGGAAACGAAGCGGGCAAGGAAAGGTCCGTAAGCCATTCGGATCCGCCCGCGGCGCTGCCTCTGTTTCTGCCTCTCACTCTCTGTCTCTCACGTGCTTAGGTTTGACTTGTATAGCAGCGGCGGCGGCGAATGCGTGAGGGGCCGGAAGAGAGAGAGAGAGAGAGAGAAGCATGGGACCTCGCGAGACTGCCCACGCGCGTGACAAGAGACGTCAACTAAAAGTGGGGAGGGGCTGTTGTCATGGCGCACGCGCGTTGGAACGAAACAGCGAGGGTGCGCGGGAGGGGGAAAGCTCCTGACAGAAAAGGAAAGGCTGGGCGGCTCTCCTTCTGTTGCCGAAGTCAGAGCGAGCCAGAGCTGCGCCACGCGCGGGTCAGGTGGTTGGCTCTGCGCTCTTTTTCCTCTCTCTCTCTCCCCCCCCGCCCCGGAGGGCTCAGTGCGGCTGCCCAGCGCTTCCTCTAGAAATCTCCGGAAGAGTTTTAACCCCCCCCTCAAAAAAAACCCGACTCTCCAAAGGCAGCCGAAAAGGAATGCCTGTTCCGAAATAATCGCCATTTGGCGTTTTAAAGCGGGAACCACTCATTACTCTTAATTTCTGAAATTTTTCATTCTTAGGAAGGAGTTCAAAGGGGACGACATTTTATCCCTTACCTCAAACTACATACAGTATTTAAGAACGAGGAGTCATGAATGTTGTTTTAGGGTCAAAATGGGAGGCACCCAGCCGGCCACCTGAGTTCATGATTTCCGATAGCCCCAGAAAAACGATTTAACGTCACAGGTATCACAGCCATCGGTGTGTTATCCACAAGTGATGGCATCAAAAGCAGTGGTTTGCCACTTTGGCATTTCTTTTGAAAGACAAAGATAGGACAACACGGAGGCCCTGCGGGTGGCCACCCCCCCCATGTCAGGGGTTTGAGGAACTCCCTCTCTTGGAGGGGGGTGACTCACCACAAAGAAATCAGTTTGCAGTCTGGGGGCCCATCTTGACCGTGTGCTTAGCATGGAGACCCAGGTAGCATCCGTGGTTCAGTCTGCCCACTTACATCTTCAGCGGATTGCCCAGCTGCATCCCTATATGGAGGCGGGGATGCTCACCACACTGGTCCATGCGCTTGTAGTCTCAAGAATAGACTACTGTAACACTCTCTATGTGGGGCTTCCTTTGAGACTGATGTGGAAGCTCCAGATGGTCCAGAACACAGCAGCCAGGCTATTAACAGGGGTTAAAAGATTTCACCATATTTCCCCCACTTTGGCCGCCTTACACTGGCTACCTATTTGCTTCTGCATTGATCGGACAGTGTTACTTAGCCTACGGTGTAAATGTTTGTATTCTTAGTGGGGGATTTTTAGTGGGTGGGGAGTGTTTGGGGATTTTTTTATGTGTGTGCATGTGGGTCTGTTCTCTCGGTGTCTGTGTGAATTTTGTTGTATGGGTATACTATGTTTTTACAATGACAATAAATTTATTTGATTTTTTATTTGATTTCAAGGTGCTAACCATTACATATGAAGCCCTTAATGGTTTAGGCCCTCGATACCTGGCAGAGCACCTGCTTTCGCCCAGTTTTACCCATACCTGTATCACCTACTCCAGTAAGGCCAGGCAGCTGAGGGACCTAATGCCAAGAGGCCTGGTGAGAAAAAAATAGAAATCGGGCCTTCTCAGCAGTGGCCCCTCACCTCTGGAACAACTTACCTATAGAGATCTGCCTGGCTCCCTCATTGAGGGCCTTCAAGACTAACTCGAAGACATGGCTATACAGGCAGGCCTTTCCTACAGCCATTACCTAGGCTATCTCCCCTTTTCTTTTTCTCTCTCTCTTCTTTTTCTTCCTTTCCCATCTTGGACTCTGTGATCAATCTGAATTTTATTTTTATGCTATATGTAAACCACCCAGAGTAGACACATTCTGGATGGACAGTATATAAATCAAATCAATCAATCAATCAATCAGTCAATCAATCAATCAATAGGTACAAACATAAAATTAACTGGTCTAATAGTTGCAGGGTTCCTTTTTTTCATAATATTACTGACATCCTGAGTTATGAAACCTTTAATACAGTATAGAGTATATAAAGATAAAATGTCAAACAATCCTTTTATGAACATTTTCCAGCACACAAAATTTACATTTAGCTTGAGGTTTCTGCTTGTAAGTAAATGAGACTCATGAAGGAATACTGTAGCATGCAAGACAACAAACTACAGTACTGTATATCTGTAATGCAGGATTGTAAATAATTATTGTCCTACTACTGTGTTTCCCCAAAAATAAGACAGGGTCTTATATTAATTTTTGCTCCAAAAAACACATTAGGGCTTATTTTCAGGGGATTTTTTTTCCATGTACTATAATCTACATTTATTCAAATACAGTCATGTCATCTTCTTCTGGTTGCTGCACAATGGTGGAAGGCAGGATTTAACTTAACTGGGACTTATTTTTGGGGTGGGTTTATATTACTAGCATCCTGAAAAATCATACTAGGGCTTATTTTTAGGTTAGGTCTTATTTTCGGGAAAACGGTAAGAATTTGTCCCCAAGTGAGTAGAAATTAAGACTTCTGCAAACAGAGGAGTTTATAGACTATTGATCTGCCACAAATGATTGCTATAGATCATACATTGACATGATATAGTAGTCCCATTCCCTCATTAAGAACAAAATGTAAATTCATGTAACCAAACTGAATGGAGATTCTTCCCATTTTCCTGTATGGCACAGGGATGATGAAAGACATATTAAGTTCTCTGCCAATTCTAAGATTCAGTCACTGTCTCTACTCTATTGCCTCATCAAAGATGAATCATAGTAAGTTTCTGGAGACAAAATCCCAGCCATTTCTCAGTAAATACAACACATATTGACATCATTATATCATTAATATAGAGTACTCAATATTTTCAGAGCAAGTGGTAAGTAAAACATTTGTGGAATAACAACTTAAATGGATGGGGGGGGTGTTGCTGTTTAACACATGCCTTATCCCATATTCTGACATAACTGGTACCACTTATTCTGTGGCTAAACCAAGTTATCAGATTGAAACGTTTAACAAAAATCCTGCAAACTAAATCAAACTAGTCTGTGTGGTTTGAAATAAGTGGCTGTAAGCTAGCATTCTATACCAATTTCTACACACTGTGATCCTGCCTTAGTCTGTAAGGAACAGGACTGATCCACAAACACAGTGCTTCCCATCAAAGCACAGATTTTGCAGTTCTGTGTGTATAATCAATAGCTAACATTTCCAAGTGCCTATATACTTTTGATTTTAGTAGGTTGTTTAAGTGGCTTGGATAGAATGCCTGCTAATTATTTTTAAAACTAGAAAGTGTTGTGCTAGGCAGTACTTCTCTCTTCAACAGTAATGGGTTAGGGGTGCTGGACCCATGAGTAGTTAAAATCCATGTATACATCTTAGAGGCCACCCCCGAAATGTAATTATAAAACATAAACAGATGATTAACAGAGAGAGAGAGAGAGAGAACAGTTTTCTCTGTTGGGGTTCTCTTCCATAGCATTGCCAATCCTTTCCATACAGTACCTTGTGTAATGAGCCTTAAAGGGCCTTATGAGCCCTTGATCTAGAGGCTAAATTAAAAATGTTTTTAGGGGCAGGTAGACCAAACTCCAGGAGGGCTTAGTGTATGTGCTCTGGTCGATGAGGTCACGAAGAACAACTAAATCAGGGGTCCCAAACCTTTTTCACCCCACGGACTGGCTGGGGAAGGAGGGGCATCTCCGCGCTTGTGCACGTGCGAATGAGCACATGTGCACACATGCGCAAATATTGGCACAGTGCTTGTGTGGACGCTCATGTGTATGGGCAAACAGCAGCGCTTGCACGAGGGTGCTGAAGCACATGCTCAAATCAGCTCTGCGGGGGTGAGTGCGTGCGGGGGATGGGGCAGGAGGTGTGTCTCCATGGCCTGGTCTGGCTCAGGCACAGACCGGCACCAGGCCACAAACTGGGGGTTGGGAACCTCTGGACTAAACAACAAGTCCACTTTGATGCTTTCATTGTTGAACTCATGAGGTTCTGGCTGGCTGGGGACACAGTATTTATTGAATATTTATTTATTGGAATGTTTATTTATTTGTTGGGGGAAAATGTGTGTAACTAAAACCATGCTCTTCAGACTTGTGTAATTTAAGGGAGAAGTGTACCTTCTTGGCCATTAAGTTTCTAGTCCTAGCAGAGTGCCAATTGAAGCTTCAAAGCCATAAATAAGTGAGAATCAGATTATTACGAGGATTATCTTCACCTGTATTAGGATTTTGCAGAGATCCATGCTTCTCAGATGCCCGCTGTTAATGTCTGTTAGGGCAGGACAAGGACTTCTCAGAAGCAGCCTTAATTACACAAATATTGTAGCACTGCTGCTGAAGTTATCTGGCCACTTATTTGAGAATTTTTCCCATCTTCAGTTATGTTAGTACTTGGCTTCTGTGGTCAAAATCGGAGCAGCCTTGGCATTATGACTTCAGATCTCTGATAGGAAAAGAACAAGGAGATCCAAGCATTCTTGTGAAGCTGTATTCTTTCTTCTATTGCCATTATATGAATATGCTCTTGTGCAAATTCCCCATAGCCCTGTAAAGTAGGGTAAAGGAAAAGAGAATCTAAATCCCACAAATAAATTATATGTATATAAATCACTGCTAAATCCACAGTCAGATGATAATTTGCGGCCACTGTACAAAAGGCAGCTTTGAGAAATATCTCTGTGGAAGTGAGATTGGGTTGATTTGAAGAGGGATTGCCTAAGCAACTCTCCCCCACCTTGCTTTTCTATTAAACCATAAGCAGTCTGCTCCCTTTGTGTCCTGTTTTTCACTGTTTACTGTTTCCCCACACAGAAGTCTAAAAACTTGTAATTGAGTTGAGATCCCTTCATGGTTGTAACCGGCTAAGTAATTAAAATCTCAAGTGCCAAAGAAATAAAAGTAGCAATCTATTTCTCTTTGGGGTATCATATATTCCTATCAGGATTAAGAGAGAGCAAGGGTGCTTTATCTCAGAATAGTGGGGTGGAAGAACTAGATGGTTTAAATTTCTGTTATCCCCAAGAATTTTGTTTTTTCAGAGGTTTTGTTTCACTTGAAAGTGATATCTCACTGTTTAAAATATAAGTTAGCACAGAGCATGATAGAAACCTGAGAGGAAGAGAATGCTAATTTAACACAACCCTTGAGGCAGTGCAGCAAGAAAAATGGGGCAGTTGGGTGAGAACAAAGATTTTCAAGGAGGATTGAAGACAGAAAGATGGGTGTCTGTAATATAAGCTGGTTCTACAAAACATTAATTGTTGTTTCTGTTTTGTAGGGAAAGAAATACCCCAAAAATCTCAAATCAGTATACTGTATTCTGGTTCAGGGAGAGTGTTCAGCATTCCTCAGCCATTTCAGATTCCAGGTGGCTACATTCCAACAACAGGCTGGCCTACAGTCAAATTCTGATTGACCAACAGGCTTTATATAGCATGAATGACTGAAGTGCTGAAGCAGAATGTCTGCTTACAAAAATCTTCAAATGGCTATGAGTTGTGGCTTCTTTGTTCCTTCCAAAAGTTTCCTGATTAGAGGAAAGTACATTTTATAAACCTTTCTGGATTGTTATCAGCTCCAGTCCTTTTTTTTGTTCAGCTGGTGTGGAATGACTCTGGTTTCTATTATCTGAAGTTCCTCTTATTGTGAGTAAAACCAAATTACACAGGATAAGATTTGCAAAGGTAGCAGTGACCAAGATTTTCTAGATTTAAAACAGGAAAGTTTAGTAAAAGGCAGTGTGATTACAACTGTTGGCCTGTATGAAAAAACATAAGATGTCCTGGGGATGGCCACTCTCGATTAACCAGGCCTACCCCACAAGGTTGTTTGGGGGATAAAGTGAGGAAGAAATAAACTGCATTTACTGCCTTGAGCTCACTTAAAAGCAGGCAGGAAGCCAATGTAACAGGCAGTAATACAGAAAGTGTTACAGAAGGCTGAGCAGAAAATCAGAAGCCTCCATCACTAGTTGTGCTGGCCAAGATTTCTGGGAGTTGTAGCCCAAGAACATCTGGGGGTCCAAGGTTGGGAAGCACTGCAACAGAGGTTAGATTAGGGAGAAGAAGAAAACACACTTTTAGTTTAGATAATTCCTTATCCGGGTTTTGAAGGGCTGCTGGACTAAATGCTTTTATGTGGAAAGGGAAGCTTGCTACTTATTACTACCATGGTCATTTCCCAGATGGAAAGGGTAATCCATGCAAAGGCTACTACTTTTTCTCTCTTGTCACATATTTAATTACTCAGGGCAGGTGTAGAGTCAATAACAGTGACAAATAACAGGGCTGGAAGTCAACGCCTGGAAATGATATATATCTGTGAAGACTCTCAGTCATCGAAGTGAGGTTATCTGGAAGTTGAGTCATGGCAACTGGACTTATTTCTTATTAGGTTGAAACATTTTGCTACTCATCTAAGTAGCTTTTTGAGTCTGAAGATAGTTGGTAGGAGATCCCTGATATTCAGACTAGGGGAAGTGAAACCAACGTGGAGGATATTCTCCAGATGTAGCATCACAACTGCCATTACCACTAACTAGCATTGTCATTCGGAATTCTAGGAGCTGCCACCCAATAACTTTTGGAGGGCCATAGGTTTGCACACACCTGCTCTAATGGACACATGTGATAAATTATTTCCCTTCTAAATTTATAATTTAAGCTCTGTCTCTTATCCAGAGCTGCCAGTGGAGTGATGGACAAGGACTCAAGAGACCTGTGTTCAAATCCTTATTTAGCTGTGATAATCCATTGGGCCTGGTACTGGTAAAATCACTCCTTAAATATCTGACGTATTTTTAAAACACTGTTAGGTTTGCCATAAATCGCATGTAACTTGATGGCACATAATGAACACAAACATACTGTAACATCCCTTATCTGAAAAATGTCTTTTAAAAGATCTGCCTGTGGTTTTTTTTTAACTCCACCTTGCCTTCCTCTTTTACAGCTTTCCTTTAAAAAAGTAGGTTTCTTACATATTGTATAATTGTTGAGTAAAGAAATAATCAGTAGTGGTAACAACAACAAACCGTCTAGAAAAAAATACCAGAAAGAAGCTGGCGTTTCATCAACAAGCGACCTCAAAAGTACAGAAAGTACAAAAACTGCAACATGCTAAACATTAAGGGAAGAAATCAAAAGAATATGGAAACAACATCAGGCCTCCTTCCTCCCATGATTTAAGAGGATGCTTAAGACTCTAATGTTTCAGGAAGCTTCTAAGGACATGCTCTTGTAATTTATTTCTATAGTCATTCCTGTAGTCGGTGGTCACTTGGGGTTTATTTAGTTATTGTATTTATGTTCTCAACATTGTTTTTTTAAATGTGCTGATATTTGAGTTACTGTTTTCATGTGTAAACCTCTTAGAGGAGTGTTGGACACTTAAGTCTACAGTACAGAAATACGCAGTTCATAAACCAGTGATTTTGCAAATTTGTCACCTCACCTGTAAATTTTGAGGACTTGATTTTTAATGTTTAGGCTTGACCCTTTGGTCCATGCCCATGCACCAGCAATGCTGAGAAATAAAAAGTGCAGCATAATGATGATAATAATATACATTAGAATACTCTTTTTTTAATCACCTGAATTCAGCAGGAAAAAAAACTGCAAAAGGCTATATGAGAGCTGTTAGCACTGTGGGATAACAGCCAATGGATATTGTTGCACAGGTCAAATCTGCTAAGAGATGCAATTTTTCTCCTCCCATTCCAATGCATTTTCTGTCAGGACTAGCCACAGTCTGGGAACAAGTTATAGGCCTCCTATGTTGGAAGAAGTAAGCTTTGGTTTGGCACCACAGCCCAAGCCCATTTGGAACAGATCTATTCCTGGAATAGATTGGCTTCTTGTTCTGCCTCAATCAAGGGATGTTTGTTTGTTTCAAATGGCTTATTCAGATCTCGAATGTCTGTCCATTTAAACATCGTAGCCTGAGAAGATGAAAAGGACCCAGATTTGTGCTGGCTCCAGAGAACGGAATCATGAGCGGGACTGTTTTCAGACTGCTCAGCGTGCAGCTTGCATCTGCCACATTGGGCATACTTGGAACTGGAAAGTGGCACAAAAGATGTAGAAATTAGGATCAGGAGGGAACTTAGAGAAAATTTTGCGGAATATGTAATATCTGACCACATTACAGAAGAAGTACTTTACATTTTAAAAACCTTGAAGGGCGTTGTTCTCGAACTTTGCCTTGGGATCCAGTTGTAAAAAAAAAACTTATACGTGACTAAGGTCTGCTGGACACAGAGAGATTTACTTCCAAGTAAATAGGCAAAATATTTCACTGTCTGGCTGCAGGCCCGCACACCATACATGGGATTCCACTGAACTCAAAAGTCATCAAGATGCTTTAATAGCAACAAAACGTCCTTCAATAATCCTAAGGGATGACCCACCAAAATCAGTGGTGTAACTGCTTGTTTGCACCACCTTTTATTGTCTTTCCTGAATCCACACCATCCATGGGAATGTCAGGGGAGGATTCAGATTCAGAGGAGGAAGCATTATTATTTATCATCAGCACCGTATGCTTTGTAGAGTGCATTCAAGTGTATGATGTGAATCATGTATATGATTTTTTTGCAGGCTTTAAACATCACAGTAAATGGTAAATCTGTATTATTATCTCCCCATATTATTACCCCCACAGTGGGAAATGAAGGCTGCAAGAATCAGCAGCTTGCCTAAGGTTAATGAGTGAGTTCAAGGCAAAGGAGAAATTTGAACGAAGGACTTCCCAATTCTGAGCACAGCCCTGGGCACTTTATAACACCATACTGTTTTAATGTTTGACCTAGTTGTGTTTATTCTTGTACCCTAGACAGACCACAATGAAAGACCTGATATTCTTCCCCTTGGAATACTATGCATATGCTACAACATTCACTTACAGTGCAGGAGTATGTAACATATGCAGGGTCAAATTGAGCAAATGCTGTGCTCTGCTGGTGAACAGGGAAACTATTGCATGCTTAACATCCTGTCTGTTGGTTGCATAAACAGCAGCTGATGCAAAAGGAGGTCTTGTGAACAATGAAATTTGTAGGGCAACTCATCAACTTTTTGGAAGCGTTTATTTGCAATTACATTGAGAAGAGAAACCTAAGTAAAAAAGGATGCTACAGGTCTGTCTATATACACATACCTTTCCGTACAGTGGTGATAAATATATCCAGTATTGCTAAATACTTTTAGGAACTGTTGTTTTGCTGAATTTCTTCAGTCTACCTGCTGCACCTAAAGGTCTGTTAATTGGGTTTCATGCTTCCTTTCTTTTCCTCTTTTCTGGTGGGGAGAGAGGGCAAAATGTTAAGCACAAATTTCAAATTTATGCAGAATTAATGCCCTTTTGCTCCTGGCATACATGGCTGCAACCTTTTTTTAGAAAAAAAAATTAGGCTGCCTCCTTCAGAATGTTGCATCCCAAGAAAAGGTCTATAAACTTGTTCCTTAAAAAAAAGAACAAGTTTATAGATCTTACAAATGTATATATACTTAAAAAAGTGGTGCATTGTAAAAACACCTCTAAAAAGTGAGCATGCCTTAAATTCATCTTCAGTATATGATACTTTATTTTATTCTGAGATCTCCTCAGTGTTACTTCTGCTTTATTGGTGGATGCATTTCTAGTTTTGTAATATATTAACTTGTATCTTTTTAACATAACTGTTTGTTGTTTCTGTCTAATTACTGTATTCCCTTTCCTATATTTTGATGAGCATGAAGTTGGTCATTCCTAAATAATACCTCAGCAAATGAGAAATAATTGCAGGTGTTCAGGGAAGTTGAGGCAAGACTGAAAATCTGGAGACATGAAGGTGTCTTGATATTTCCATAGGGCTTGGAGACAACTAGTTGCAAATCACTGCTTACTTGTAATTAATTCATTTCCTGCCCCCCCCAGTGCAAAAGTATATCTAATTTACATTATGGGCATAACTTCACAAATGATAACATTGTTCTTCATCTAGTATAACTAATATTTTAGTCACTTATAGTTCCAAGGGAATTGTGCCACTAAATGTTGGAGGAAGAATATTGCAGAATATGCAGATTGGAGAGAGTTTCTTGGCCCTGTGGAGCCTCAGTTGTGGAGTTCCACAGGGCTCGATCATCTCTCCAATACTATTTAACATCTATATGATGCCGCTGGCAGGGGTCATCAGGGGATATGGGGCTTCGTGTCATCAGTACGCTGATGATACTCAGCACTACATCTCCTTTTTTCCAACAACTGTGGATACTGTTTCATCCCTTGAACACTGCCTGGAGGCCATTCAGAAATGGATGCAGGAGAATGGAATGAGGCTGAACCCGGGCAAGACGGAGATCTTTCGGGTGGGTGCCCCAGACATCAGTGGTCTGAAAAACTCCTTCTCTTTTTTTTGGGGGGGGGGACTCTTGCCGCCAAGAGTGAGGTTCGCAGTTTGGGTGTACATCTGGACCCAGCGCTTACCATGGATACCCAGGTGGCATCAGTGGTCCATCCCGCGCACTTCCATCTTTGGTGAATTGCCCAGCTGCGTCCCTATCTTGATGTGGGAGCGGTCACCACTTTGGTCCATGTGCTCGTAGTCTCGAGATTAGACTACTGCAATGCACTCTACTTGGTGCTGCCTTTGAGACTGACACGAAAACTCCAGTTGGTGCAGAATATGGCAGCGAGACTTCTTACGGGGTGAAAAGGTACCAACATATTTCCCCCAGCTGGCCGCCTTGCATTGGCTGCCCATTTGTTTCCATGTTGATTTCAAAGTCCTAATGATGACATACAAAGCCCTAAATGGTTTAGGACCTCAATATCTGGCAGGGCACCTCCTCCCACCCAGTTCTGCCAGAGTCACTTATTCCAGCCAGGTCGGGTGGCTGATGGGCCTAATCCTGAGGGAGGTTTGGAAGGAAAGAACGAGGAACCGGGCCTTCTCGGCAGTGGTCTCTTGCCTCTGGAACAACTGCCTGGCTCCCTCTCTGGGTGTCTTCAGAAGCAAAGTCAAGACCTGGCTATTTGGGCAAGCTTTCACTCCTTCTGTATCTTAAATTCACATTTTACCATCTTGGATTTATAGTGCATGTTTATTGGTTTAACTGTTTTAAATTTGTAGACCTTTGGTCTAGATGGGCAGGGCAGAAATCCAATAAAATAAATACATAAATAAATTCCTGTTGTTGTCGTGTGCCATCAAGTCGGAACTAACTTATCGCAACCCTAATAGACTTTTCATGGTAAGTTGGATATTTAAGGAATCATTTTACAGTTCCACACTCTCAATGAGCTTTCATGACTGAACAGGGATTTGAACTCATGCCTTCTGAGTCCTAGTCTTATCCCCTATACCACATTGGGAATCCAGCTTTTCCTATTTATTTATAAAACTGGAAATCTGGAGAGAAGGCTGCCTCTCAGGGCAAGAATATAACATGCAGAATCATAATACAAGCTGAGGGATTTATTTTATTTTATTTCTGGACTTTCTTCTCTCTGCTGATCATCAGATGTGAAGAAATTCTTTGCTGCAAGACTTGTAAATGCCTTTATTCCCAAACTGGGATTTGAAGTCCAGTCAACAAGTCACCCCTGGCCTCAGCAGCAAAAGAAAAGGAGATCTGTTCCAACATCTACAAAAACTTCTGGAACATCTCCAGCTCTAGACTCCGGCTGCCGAGAGTTTTTAGAGTGTGAAACCACTGGGCCCTCTGGAAGGAGCCAAAGAAACAGGATATCTATTGCCAGAATCAGCAAAAGCACTGTTTGGGCAGTGTCTTATCCACTACATGAAATAAACCTTTTTACCAGCATGCTTGGCATCTTTTGGGATGGGGGACATTATGGGGGCAACGCTTGGGTCACTACCACTGCCAGGGCCAGCTCTAGCATTAGGCAGAGCAAGGCAGCAACTTCAGGCAGCAGATGCTAGGGGGTGATGAACAGAAGAAAGCTTGGGAGGCGGAATTCATATAGGCTACACAGCCTGCTCGGAAGCTCCTAAGCCAGGGGTAGAGAACATTTGACCCTCCAGATGTTTTAACATATAGCACTACCTATGGTGGTCAACAATAAGAGATTGTGAAAGGTGTAAACGACAACAGCATCTGAAGAATTTGGTTCCCCACCCCTGCCATAATTTACCCTCCTGTCCTCAGGTGTAATGGAAAGAACTCGCCTGTTTCCTTTCACTATCAGCAGTGGCCTGAAAAGATTCAGGGACTAGACTGAATAGTATCTCAGCTTCTGTCCATGAAATGGGAGTGTCCTTGTATTTCCCTCTGCCTCAAGCAGCAAAATGTCATGGGAGAGTCTTGACCACTCTTGGGTGCTGATGTAGCATCAATCTTTTAATCTCTGGTACATTTTTTCCAATTCTCAAATGTTCTTGGAGCGGAAGGAGTACTGCCAGTTTAACTCCCTCCCCCTAGTCAGTAGCTGCCCTATCCTTACCTTACTTAATTTTCTGATAATAGCTTACTTTCTTAACTGTTCAGGAAACAAGCGCCACATTATTTTCAGTATTCTGCAGTGACATCCAATTAAAACCTTCACACATAGAGAAAAGTCATACACAAGCCTTCTGGCTGATGTACTATTGTTGTGAAGAGGGTGTCAGTTTCTTTTGTGTGTGTTATATCCCATCAAGTTGCATTTGACTTACAGTGACCCTAAAAGGGTTTTCAAGGTATGCAAGATATTTCTTTATTCATCTCAGAGCATTACACAATTTAAAATTATGGATATATATGAAATATAGGTAAAATAAAAAAAAACAAATTAAAATATTAAGAACATTTGACTGTTTTTGAACAGAAGCAGGCTACTTCCGTAGCATTATCTTGTCCATTTGCTAGATCTTCTTTTGTAGTTTTACCAGAGCCGCCACTCCCTATGAGGTTTGACGGCAAAGCAGGTTTTGTGTAAAACATCTTTCTTGGCCTTTCTTAAATGTAAAAGCTTGACGAAACAGTCAACTATGGCAAATAGAAATAACAGACAAATGGTTTTTCCTGGCCATGAAGTTCCACAATAACTGAAAATAGTTTCCTTAGATCCTCACTGGTCTAACTTGAAAAGATGAGATCAGATTCATAACCTCTTCAGGCAACCTCAGTCAATTGCTGGATACCTCAGAGGTTTAGACATTTAGCTGCGGAGTCAGAAGCAGAGAGTTTGACTCCCCACTGTGCCTCCTTGATAATGATCCATAGAGTCCCTTGCAGCTCCACAGATGATGATGATGATTGAACAAGGTGGGGTTTTAAAAACTACAACTCCTAGAATCCTCTTGACATTCATGTCACTATGTTGGTGGAGTATTCTAGAATAGTTTTTTAAAAGGTGGTATTTCCAAACTCCCTAATTTAAACCTGTGAGCTAATCAGGAATAAGGAGGACAATTTAAAAGTAGTGTTCTTTGAATCCTTCCTTTCTTACTGAATGCTGTGCCAGTTGCAGCGAAGCATTCAAATTGCCCTGAAAGGCAGTCTCTTGGAAAACACACTGCAATGCTTCCAACAGGAAGTTCTGAAAGCAGACATGATGTCAGTCGCATTTGAACTGGAACAGAAAGGACACAATCCAAGATATTTTGCTGCCAGAAGCAAAGAATAGGATGGCCACCCCTCTACAGGAAAGCAGACAGGACTGGCATTTAAACCTTATATCAGTACTAGAAATGGAAAAGGGCATTCTGCCACATCTGCAGGGTACCCATCTGGAAGATGAGCCGGTTTAGGGATACGAACAGGCTGAATTGCACAGAATGTTCTATTCTGCCAAAATATGGGTAAAGCTAGATCTGAAACTGGAGTGCTTGCTTCAATCTGCCAAACGATAGGGCTTGTTTAGCACTTGAGATATTATGCACATCTGTTAAAAATACAGTCATAGCTACAACAATGCCTTGAGCTTCGTGCAGCAAAGGCACACATTTAGATTATAAACCTGGAGGTATGGACTTCTATCAGATCCCAGCAGAGTCCAGAGGCAGACATGGTTCCGTCTCCAGAGACAGCAGTCAAAAGGGCTGAGAAGCAGCTTCCTATGACAGGGTTTCCCTGAAATAAAACAAGTTTGAAAACTACAAGCTTGGCTCATTCACAGTAGCTTTAAAAACTAGGCTACAACGCTTACTGGGTTACTTGAAAGCAAATGCCACTGAAATCAATGGGAGCAAAATCAGCTTTAACAGGACCAGTTCTGAGTGAGGCAGCTGCCTCTGGTCGTACCTGATGAGGGGTAAGGGGTAGACAGAGCTGTATAGACTACCTCAGTGTTTCTTAACCTTTGTTACTCAGATGTTTTTGAACTGCAACTCCCAGAAACCCCAGCCAGCACAGTTGGTGGTGAAGGCTTCTGGGAATTGCAGTCCAAAACTCCTGAGTAACCCAAGGTTAAGAAGCTGCCTTGTAGCCCTTAAGATAATAACCTGTTCTCAGGTGCAGATGCTTTCCCCTCAGCAAAGCTGAAGCATGAATCAATTGCCAGTCTGGTTAGCATTTACTTGGGGGAAAAGGCACAATTTTTGTCCTATGCCACAAGCAGCAAAAATCTTTTGCTTCTACACTGAAGTGAATAGAATTTAAGTAGGCATTGGACACCCTTGTACCTTCCAAACTCCACTTTCTCTTTCAGCCCCTTAGCCCAGGCCCTTTCCCTCCATTAATTAGGTGAGGAGTGACGAGGCTGGCGAACAGCATGCCAGTCACGTTTCTCATGCCTCTCCTTTCAGCTCTTAATAAAACCATTGAGTGCTTGCTGCTCTGCCTGACATCCTGAATCGAACTTCTTGTGCTTAATGATTCCTGGCAAGTGGGTGAAGGCAGGAGTGTAGTGGATGGAACAATGTTAACGTCATGAAGGCAAACGGTAGGGACAAGCCAAAGTGATCCTTGGCCCTTGGGAGGCATGCTGTGTTCTAGCTGTCTGGATGCCTGTTTGATCCTCACAAAGGCTTGTTGACCTGCCTTGTATGAATCATAAGGCTGGCTGTTAGCTTGGCTGTGGCTTGTTTTACATGTGGGTCTCAAAGGCATATGAACCGGGGTTCCTTCATTCACTTATTCCTCCTCCTCCTCCTCCTTACATATTCATCTGGCAAGTTCAGACTTGTGAAACCAAGTCTAACTAATGTGCACACACACAAAGAGAGTGCTCATTTCCCAAATCCTTGGGACTCTGCAGTCAGCTATGGTCTCTATTCTTTGACGTATGCTTTGTAGAAGTATTCTGTGCCTTTTAAACAATGGGAATAATAATAGTGATCTTGATAACAACAGCAACAGAGCAGGCTCTAGCATATGAAAGTGTATATAATCACAGCAGATTTGTTTTGAAGTGCTGCCAGAGGAAATAAAATAACCCTGTAAAGGCTGCCCATGTTATTATCACCACCAGTGGGAAATGAGAAATTCGGATGGGAAGGTGTGGGGACACAAAAAGGCAGAGACACAAAGAAGCATAGCCATTTTTCCTTTTCTGTTTTCTCTCTATTCCAGCAGCCTTGCAAATTTCTCAGCCAGTTCCTCTATATGAAAAATTATCTCCACATGAAAAGCAGCATGTTGAGGAAAATCATCATCATCATCATCTCGAAACTGCAAAGCTGGAATGAATGTCTAGCTTAGATTCCTGTTACTTGCCTGTGATGTTAAGTCTGAAGGAATTTGAATTCTGTATACAAAGATTTTTTTAAATTTTTCAAAAGTAACTTGTAACTTTATCAAACATAACTGAGATTTTTCAATGGTTGTCACAGAAGAGTAACAAGAACTATAACAGTAATCAATGCAAAGAATTGGAAAACAGTAAAACAGGAATAACAGGAGTGCTGTTCTATGAAATCTAAGAATCAAAGGGAGATTTAAACCTCGATTAGAGATGCTGAAATATCAGCATGGGAACATACTGTCTAATCAGGATAATATAAAGGAAAGGTAGAAACATTATATTGAACAAGAGATGCAAGCATGAGATTTTTTTTTTATCACGTGATAAAGAACCTGAAAGTTTAGAAAGCTGAGTGAAAGCTGTTCTCAAAGCAAATGGAAGAAATGTATCACCAGTAGTAGACGGGATATTGATAGAACTATTTCAAGTTAGAGAGACAGAATCTGAAGTCAATTAGGGAATAAAAATATGCCGACAAAGATGGAAAACAGAACAATGGGCCACAGACTGAAAATGTTTAGTATATGTTCCTGAGACCAAGGAGCAAAGTAATCATAGCACCATTGCATTAATTTTCTTAAGAAATGAAAGTGATGCTCAAGGTTTTGCAAATACTCTTAAAATATAAGTGAGAAATGTCTGATGCTCAAGCTGGATTCTGGAAATAAAAAAAAAGGCACTGAAGACCACATTGCAAATATGTTGGTTCCTGGAGTGCACCAAAGAATTTCGGAACATCAGCCTATGCTTTACATACTACTGAAAACCTTTTGACTGTGTGGATCATGACAAACTATGGCAGTATTTCTCAAACCATGTGCCGTGGTTCCGTGGGGTGCCAGGAAACCCATCCAGGGGTGCCACAAACTCCTCTAATCCTTCCCCTGTCCCTTCTCCCCCCTCAGCACTTACTTGTAGTTTCTCTGGTGTCTGTGCGCAGAGGTAACCCTGCCCTAGTCTTGCCAAAAGACTGGGTTTCCTGCCCTCCTGTTCACAAGGGAGCCTTGCCTGCCCCCTCCCCACCTCAACCAAAAAATGTGGTTTCTCTATTTTACCCAGAAGCTGCTTTCCTCGGAGAAGTCAGGCCGTGAGTGAATTTCCATTAAGCTACCTGTACAGTGATGCCTCGACTTACGAACGTCTTGACTTGCGACCAATTCGAGTTACAACAAGCTCCAGCCGCAAAATTTTGCTTTGACTTGTGACCGGGAAAAAAGGCGGGGAATTTAAACTAACTGCTGGTCAGCGAAGAGGCTGCATCTCTGTAGCTATTTTGTCCCAGTGGTTAGAAAGTGTGCGTTTGGAGGAGGCTTCATACTGCCTGGTACTGCTTTCTGCTTTTTAAAATGCCTGTTCTGAGTGAGTACAAGGTTTTGTAGCATGGGTTTGGGCTGGGGGGGGTTGTTTCTGTGCTGTGATGGGTCTTGCAGTGTTTGTTTTTCAGTGTGTTGTGTTTTTTTTTTTTTTTTTTTTTTTGGCTGGAATAGATTAACCACGTTTCTGACAGGTCTTGCAATGTTTGTTTTTTGGTGTGTGTGTTTTTCTGGCTGGAATGGATTAATTAGGTTTCCAATGGGTCTTGCAGTGTTTGTTTGTTTTTCGGTGTGTGTTTTTTCCCTGCTAGAACGAATTAATTGCGTTTCCAATGGGTCTTGCAGAGAAAATTGGTTGTTTTATACATGGAAGTAAGGGGGAGGGATCAAAGCACTTTGATCCCTGCTTTCCCCCTCCACATTTTGCAAAGAAAAGTTTCCTCCCTACATTTTCTTTGCAAAACGTGGAGGTGGAAAGCTGCTTTTTGCAACAAAAATGTAAGGGGAAAGTAGGAATCACTTTCCCCTTGCACTTTCTTGCAAAGAAAGAAATTTTGGGTTGGAAGAGAAGGGGATCTTATGCTTGGGGGTGTCTTATACACGGAAAAATACTATATGTTGTTTTCTCTTCCCAGAAGCTTCCAGAAGGGATGGGGGCTTTACAATAAAATACAGTGGGGGAAACCTCACCCGTCACTAGAACAAAAACTTAAACTGAAAAACTACAAAAATCAAACTGACATGGGACTTCCAGAAACATTCAATTTCCATTATTTGTAATTTGAGCTCTACAGCTCTAATTTTGGATTGGATCTCCCAGAAATTTGTGTAGCTGCATTCATATTTGCTTAGTTTGAAGCTGTATGGGCATAACTAGCTTATGGGGATGGAACATTGGCTCAGGGACCTTCTAAAGCTGTCCTTTCCAAATCTAGCATAACCCTCTTCCTTACAAAGGATGCTTATAACACCATAAATCATTTCCCTACTATCATTCAGATCCAGTAAAATGTATATTTGTCAATTGCTAAAAGCAGGAGCTTATGAAACTTCACATCCCCACACAGTGATACTGTTGCACCCCCTAGTGAAGCACTTAAGAAAAAGTTTCATCCTAGTACATAGGTAAATAGTAAGGTAATAAAAGCTGTAGGATTTGCTTTTGGAGATGATCAGTTGTGTTGCATAAACACATTTTATGTATGCAGACCATATGCTGCAGCCTGCAATGCTGGATGTGCTGCAATAAAGATACAGTATTTAAACCATTCAATGTCATGTACTGTATGTATTTAAGTGCCAGGAAATTGTTACTTTTGTATCTCCACACCAAGTTGTAGGTGCTTCTGATAAAGTGTATTACACCTTTCCCTATTCCTGATCAGCTTGATTAATATACAATTTTTAGTATCCAAAGGGCTTTCAAAGCAGTAACTGTTTTTCTAGAGTTTATTCTGTGCAAGTCCACATATCTAGCTTGCCCTAGTCTATACGATGAGAGCTGGCACATGCCTCAACATGCCCAGGATGATGTATTCAATGGATCTCCAGCATTCCTCTCCTCCTCATAGCTCAATAATTCCCAATTGTCCCCACGTGACTATGAAGGATTATGGGGCAGCCTTTGTAGGTCAGGCAGCATAGCTTCCATTTGGTGACAGTTTATGATGCTACACGGAATGTCTGTCCTGCCCAAAATTTTATGGTGTTTTATTTTATGGAAGCCCTGAATTGCTTGGAGAGTTGCATCTGTCTTTCCTCTGAATCAATCCTGAGAAAGCTAGCTTTTTCTGGTAAAATAACATTTGCAAGTTGCATTTAGATCTGGAAGAAATTCAGAAAAAATACAAGTACTGTCTTAACCGAGTATTTGTTCTCATAAAACTGCTGGGTTCTGCAGTGGTGGTTTTGATACCTGCTTGCTCCCTTAGTTCAGTGGTTGGTTGGTATTTTTTTTTTTCATTTTGTTTCCCTTCAGCATGGTTTATGTTTAGTCTCACTTTGTTCTGGAGGATGGAGGTGTGGCATGTAACTGAAGCTCCAAAGTTAGAACCTCCTGGTGGAAAGCTTTCGGTTACACAATTAGAACTCAAAGGAAAGCTCTGGAAGGGAAGTGGATTTTTAAAATATTATTTAAAGATTTATTTTAAAAAACCCATTTCTTAAAGAAAACTGTTTTCTTACAGAGATGGGAAAGAGCCTTTCAACAGAAAATTCAGATGCAAATTCTGAGAAACCTCACTCATTCACAACAAACCTAGAAAAAGGGAGTTGGAGCTTTTTCTCCACCTGGAAACTAGGCTTGTGAACCAGGGTAGAGGAAGACCTCTCCCCCAAAAAATTTTGTGAGGTGGCTCCTTGTCCTGGTCTATGAGCCACCTTTACCTGGAAAGGCCCTAAGTTTAGCCAGCTGAACACCACACTAGAAATAAAGAAGAGAATGTCTGGGCTTTGAAGTTTGAAACTGTTTGTAGAAAAGAATAACTCATAATTAACACAGGACATTTATTATCACAAGATGCATGGACTATTTTGGAAGGCTCTTTTAAGAAACCAAAGACAAGAAATCCTTCACAAGAGGTCAAGCCTTCTTCTCTGTGACACCAGCTCTCTCCAACCAGCCCCAGGTGGAGCTGTGATGGGCTCCCTCCCTCCCAATTTTTAGAAGGCACCTCAAAACCTTGCTCCTTAGGATGACCTTTCACAGCGACCCATGCCTTGAGGCCCACCTGTTATCAGAATGATAACACCTCTTGTCATTTATTTTTCTGACTGTGTATTTATAACCTCATTGCTCTTGTGGTGTTTTAATTTACTATGCTGAAAACCATCCAAAACAGTGCACTGCATGCACTAATGGGGTGGTATTTTATCTATCTATCTATCTATCTATCTATCTATCTATCTATCTATCTATCTATCTATCTATCTATCTATCTATCGCCTGCTTTTCTTCCAATAAGGGCACTCAAGGAAGCTCAAAGAATAAAAAACAACAGAACAAAAAACTTAATAAATTATACATTAAAATAACTTAAAGCTACAGTATAATACTGATCATACACTGAATGATTTAAAACATTAAAATTTTAAAAAACAACCTTGACTAAGAAAGGGCATTCAGAGACTCAGTTATGATTGTTACCAGCCATAAAAAAAAGTTGACAGTTTATATTATCTAAAAGAAACACAGCCCGCTCGTTCGATCTGCCCCCTGCAGACTTCGCGATCACCTAGTCAGGCGCTGCCCCGCCTGTCCAGCCTTCCCCGACACCGGAAGTACGTCAGGGAGATTCTCCCTCCTTCCCTTTTTCTTATCCGTCTCGTAGCTCCGCCTCTTCCCGGCATGCCTTGTGCCCCCCCAAGATGGCGGCGCCCATGAGACAAGCTGTCGTTAAGCTCTCCTTGTGCTCTTATTTACAGGTACTGGAGGGAAATGTCTCGTTTTCCATATGCCTCATTTGTTTCTCCCGCAGTGCCGTGCCGTGCGGGGCGTGCTCTGGATCGTGCCCCTTAATGATGCAGAATTTTGTGGGGAAAAAATTATACGCCGGGGAAGGGCACAGCGGGTTCGTCCCTGCAACAGGCTTTCATTTGCACGATCAGTTTCACGACCAGTGTGCACCCAGGCGTACAAAATACAGCCCGCTGTAGGGGGGGGGAACTGAAGATGATGATGTCAGTCCTGGGATTATTTCCGGGTATAATTTTCGCGTGTCTGTGTTGCTTTCCATTCCTTTATAATTCTAGAAAAGAGTTTTGCTAGTCAAAAATACAGAAGAGAATACATAATTATTATTTTTGCAGGTAACTACCAAAGTAGAAATAGTAAAGATGCTCAATCTCTTTCTCTGCCTCTCCAATCTCATGAAGAGGGAAGAAAAGAAATGGACAGCAAGGAGAGGGCAGAGAAAACGTTTGATGTCTGAGGAAAGAGAGGCAATACAATGTGATGTAATGAGTTACTGTTTCTCTCTAAGATTTTCATTTTTAGAAAGAGAATTTTATATGTTTACGTGAGTCCTGTTTAGGGAAGGTATCTTACCTGCATCTGAAGAGTACTACAAATGTTAGTATGTGCACCATTTCCAAGCAGCAAGATGGGAAGGAGGACCATCAGCTATTGCAATTGTTTGTTTAGAAGAGCTATACTGTATTGACTTTGTCAAGGCAAAAAGTGTGATTTTAGTCTGTATGTGGTAGGGTACCTATGAACTTTGGGCTGGATAGTTCAGTGAGTCAGGTATCTATGAGGGGGTGCTGATAAGTATTGAGCCTTTCCCAGAAAAAACCACTCATTTGCAGCATTAGTTGCCTCCAGAACACTCCCAAATTGTTGTCCCTTTAGGTGTTTTTTTGAGTTTGGGGAACAAATAATAGTCAGAAGGAGCCAGGTTGGGAGAATAGGGTGGATGGGGCATCACTTGAAAGCCTAAGGATGTCAGTTTTGCCATTGTTTCACCTGCAGTGTGTGACAAAGCGTTGTCATGCAACAGGATGACAGCTTTGGAGAGCTTTCCTAGACATTTTTCTTTGATGTTTTGCCTCAACTTCGTCATTAAAACACAGTAATATTTTGCATTGATGGTTGAACCCTGTTGGAGGTAGTCCACCAGCAGAACTCCCTTCTTATCCCAAAAAACTGTTGCCATTTGCTTCTGCACCCACCTTTGCACTTGGAACTTCTTTGGCCTGGGGGAACCACTGTGCCTCCATTCCTTAGACTGTTTCTTTGTCTCAGGATCATGACAGTAGATCCATGTCTCATCACCAGTTACCAGTTTGCCCAGGAAATCTGACTCATTTCTTGCAAAATGTTCCAGAACAGCCACCAGTGACTCCACACGTTTCCTCTTTTCAGTTGTCAAAAGTTTGGGGATCCACTTTGCTGCCAGCTTTCTCATTTCCAAGTTGTGGATAATGGCACCAGTGCTCTCACGTGATATTCTCAGATATATAGCAATAATTTTGGCTGATACTCCACGGTCCTCCATGATCATGTCATGGATGGCTTTCACATTTGCAGGCACAGAGACAGAAACACACCTTCCACTTGGTTTCTCACTGTCAACACCAAAATGGCCAGTTTTAAAACTGACAACCCAACGTTTAACTGTTGCATATGAAGGGCCACTGTTCACCCATAGTTTGTGATATTTCATCATGGATCTGCTTTGCACCTTTCCCTTGGAAAAACAGGAACTTGATTATGGTCCTATGCTCTTTGACACTGAACTTTTCTGGAGGTGCCGCCATGTTCACTTTGGACCGGAAAATGAAAGTTAAGTTAAAATCATAGATAGTTGATTTTTGCACCATTGAATATAGACAGATTGGCCAATATACCCTGCAATTTATAGCTTCCTAGCTCAATTTTTTTCTGGGTAAGGCTTAATACTTAGCAGCACCCCCTCATAGCTGCCAACTTTAAAGGCTTTGAGTTCATTTCCTCACTTTGCCTTCCAGAAGAAAAGCCAGCCTGTGCAGCCTTAGACAAAGTACATTGACCCATATGGCCCCCAGAAGAAAGGAATGTTAAACTGCTTTTGAGAACTCTTTAAGTCAGAATTTACTTGACAGCAAATTATTATTTCTATGTTTGGTGGAAAAATATATATTTGTATTGCATTTTGGGACATGCTGGTTAGGGTTTTTTGTTTAGGAAATGTTTTTAGCTGCAGCTCTATAAGACAGCCTATCCCTAAAAGAGGAGACATAACCATGCGTAGGTAAATGCACTCTTTATTCTGCTTTGGGTATGCTTTCATGTTTCTGTGTTGATCTCTCTTTTTATGTGGAGTGGCAGGGAGAAGGAAAATATGTCTTAGAGAGTGGAGAAATTTTGGAGAGAAAAAAACACAATGCTGCTTATGGGGACAAGCAAAAAATCACACAACTCCCTCTTTTCAATAGAAAGTGAGCCAGTAACTCTGTGTATAAATACTGATGTATACTAAAAGGATGTGGAATCATAATGCATATTGTTCAATTGTGTAGTTTGGGTTGCTGTAAAATAACTTGATGTGAGAAGCAGATAGATACTGTAATTTGTTTCCATGGGATGTAACAAAATGCTAGTTCTTTGACAAGAGTGTGGCCTTTTTTTGCTCCATAGAGTACAGGATGTCTATTGAATCCCGCCCGTTTGACTCCATCCTCTCTGGTGATGCCAGTGAGAACAAAAAAGAGAGGCTATACTCCTCCTAAATCAATAAATGATTTTTCTACTCCAGAAGAAGCAATGAAATATGCCAGGGCTGCAGGGATTGTGATTCCTCATGAAGATAATTTTCGGCCTATTAATATTTTCTGCACAGGTGGGCATGATAATTTGCTTATATTCTTCATGGTTTGGGGATAGTTTCTGTTTGTTGCCACCCATAAATATTTTCCAAAACAAAGGAGATGGAAACAAACAAGCACAAGATATGGTGTGGCTTCTTGATTTTGCTTTAATTAGCCCTTTGTATCTTTCTGTGTGTCCTTTTTCTTGGGAAGCAGAAGTTTATTTCTGCTGGGAAGCTTGGGAGAGGGAAGATGATCACACAGAATAGACTGCTGTGGAATCTTGAATGCCAGAATAAAATGGATGACTTATTATTCTACTCTTTTAACATTGTCCGGACTAGATCAGATGGAAAGCTCTTTAATCTCTCTAGATTGAGAGCAAAGACCAAAGTCCAGCTGAAATGCATGAGGGACTTCCTCTTTGCAGACGATGCAGCCATTGTTGCCCACTCTGCTGAAGATCTCCAACAACTCATGAACCGTTTCAGCAAGGCCTGCCAAGACTTTGGACTAACAATCAGCCTGAAGAAAACACAAGTCATGGGCCAGGGTGTGGACTCACCTCCCTCTATTACCATCTCCACACAAGAATTGGAGGTTGTTCACGACTTTGTGTACCTTGGCTCAACCATCTCTGACACCCTCTCTCTAGATGTCGAGCTGGATAAACGCATTGGGAAAGCAGCCACCATGTTCTCTAGACTCACAAAGAGAGTATGGCTCAATAAGAAACTGACAACACATACCAAGATCCAGGTCTATAGAGCCTGTGTCCTGAGCACACTCCTGTACTGCAGCGAGTCCTGGACCCTTTGTGCCCGGCAGGAGAGGAAGCTGAACACCTTCCATATGCGTTGCCTACGACGGATTTTTGGTATCACCTGGCAGGACAGAGTTCCAAATAGAGTAGTCCTAGAACGAGCTGGAATTTTCAGCATGCATACATTACTGAAACAGCGACGTCTACGCTGGCTTGGGCACGTTGTGAGAATGGCTGATGGTCGGATTCCAAAGGATCTCCTATATGGAGAATTAGTGCAGGGAAATCGCCCCAGAGGGAGACCACAGCTGCGATACAAGGATATCTGCAAGCGGGATCTGAAGGCCTTAGGAATAGACCTCAACAGATGGGAAACTCTGACATCTGATCGTTCAGCCTGGAGGCAGGCAGTGCATCACGGCCTCTCCCAATTTGAAGAGACCCTTGTCCAGCAGGCTGAGGCAAAGAGGAAGTCACAAAGGAAGCAAAACCAGGGAGCTGGACAGGGGACAGATTGGATTTGTCTCCAGTGTGGAAGGGATTGTCACTCTCGAATTGGCCTCCTCAGCCACACTAGACGCTGTTCCAAGTCCTCCATACAGAGCACGATACCATAGTCTTTCGAGACTGAAGGATGCCTACACACTAACATTGTTTGGATAATCATTGATGCAACATAGCCATTCTTATGGTGGGTAGGTGGTTTTGTGCTTGAAGTGTTTTGATTACATCTTTTGTACCTAAGGCATGGCATTTGCCTGAGTGGGTATTGGTCTGTAAGCATCAGTGTAGCTTGCATAAATGCATTTATTTTATTTTCTCTTCAGCTTTTTGTATAATATATTTCTAGAAGAGTTTTCTATTATAAAATATTCAGAGTGGCTTTTGTTTCTGACAATAATGAATGATTTGCATGTGTACAGCTGCAGTGTAATTATTGTGTTGTCAAGCGATGATGCATATCTCAGGCTTAACCATCACCATTTTCACTAATAGTGAACTCAGAACGCTGAGTGTGTAACAATATTCAAGTGGAGGGAACACTCCCAAAAATAAAAATCCCAAAATACAGTATATAAGGGTGATGGATACGCAGTAGCACAGATACTTGCAAAAACATTGGAGAAAACTGCAAGTTCTTGACCATAACTTTTCATTCTACTCATGGGAGTAGAATGAAAAACAGGGTGTGATTTATCAGATGAGTGTATGACTACGGCAATGTTTTCTTTGCCCCCAAAGAAAAAATGGGGGAGCGAGGGAATTGTGCTTTCTCTTTGCTCCTCCGTGTCAACTGGCAAATCAGAATGGTAGAATCTGAGCACATAGTGTTGGGAGACAGAGGAACCGAGGATGGGGCCTGTTATCATTGTTTACCCCATTTCTCCAGGGGCTGGATGAAATGCCTGCTTTGTGGTTAAATCCACCACAGCCCTGTATATGATTATTCATATGATTACAGTAGTCCAAAGCTCTCTTCACACCTGAATATGAGCGGCCTGCCAGTGGCAGGAGAGGCTGAAAAATGATAACAAAATTGTGCTGTAGGTTCAGCTTTTTAATGGTACTGTTTCAAATGAAGTGCTTTTCAGTGAAGTCATTTTACATGTACAGATCTGTTCTATCTGTGCAATAGTAATTAATATGAATATGCTGTCAATTGATTTGATCTTTTGTCAGTTTTCCCTGGTACAGAAATGGGTTGCCAGGCCCTCCTCCATGTGGCACTTTGGGACTCTGCAGCTTGCTACATGGTTTGGGTAACCAATTAGCTATTTGTGGTCAAGATGATCTTGGCTGACCTCTCCCAGAAGGCACAGTGAGAATTGAAACACTTAGCCCTTGGCTCCACAGCCAGGCATCCCGGCTAACTGAGTTCTCAACTCCCAGCATTAGTTATGCTGACTAGGACTGGTAGATGTTATCATTCAGCAGTGACTGATAGGCCAGAATCCACCACCTGTGTTTTATCTCAGCTCAGTCCTTTGCTGTGCTGCTGTCTTGTTTCCCAATAGGTATTGGTGGTGCTGTGCTCTGCCTACACCGTACACCTGCTGTCTAAAGCACTTACGGTCCATTCTTTTACCTCAGGGCTCTTAGCACTTTCTGCTGCATATGCTGACCAGGCTTCAGATTGCAGTTAACAAATCTTGAGCAAACAAGGGATGGGCAAGCATGTGTGAACCAGTCTTCTGTCTTGAGGTTTACTTC
The DNA here is from genome assembly GCF_051106095.1 of Pogona vitticeps. Taxonomy (NCBI): domain Eukaryota; kingdom Metazoa; phylum Chordata; class Lepidosauria; order Squamata; family Agamidae; genus Pogona; species Pogona vitticeps. Next base: position 95,806,318 of record NC_135788.1, on the reverse strand, counting down.
CTAATTCCTCTCACACACCACATGTCCATTTGCTTCTCACCCTTTGTGTCTTTCTCTCAAATCTTCCTTTCTTTCTGTTAGGCCTCTCCTATGGCAACAGCTCCAGGGCCATTTCCTCAGCTTTGTTGTCTCTGTAGCGCAGGGCCACGGAGCACATGGGCCCATGTGGTCTCAGGGGCCCAAATTGGCTCCTTAATATGTAGGGACTCCACAGTGTTCCCTCACACACAAATGTCTGGAAATGTTTTTCAAAAAAGGCTTGCAAAATCCCCTGGTATCTTATGCGGGCAACTTTGCCATGTTTGGAACTCCCAACATGCTCCGAGCACTCCATTCCCTCCCGAAACTTAATTTTGAAAATTGGAGGGCCACTAGAGGGTGCAAGGGGGATTTTTAGTGATCCCTCCTTTAGTTTTTGAAAGTTAGTACAGTACTCATAAAGAGTGGGTATAGCTTTCCAAGGTCCAGGGATAGGTGCCTGTGGCCCCCAGACCATTGGAGGTGGTCTAGCCCTATTTTGTTATAATTTAAAACACGCAAATCACTATACCCAGTGGTGAGAGATTATGGGGGTTGCAGCTTAAAAACATTAGAGGACTCCAGTTGAAAATCCTTGCCCTGCTCCACTGTGTTTTGATACATAGAACTTTTAATTGACATTCATTTCAAGCCTCAGTTACCTTTGTCTGTACAGTAATCCTGTCAGGTGGATCACTATGTCTTTCCATTTTACCAATATTGACTGTATGATTTTTAGTTTTATATACCTCACTTGCCTCATACCTTCAGTGCAAAATTCTTACAGGGTAGCAATAGAGAAATGAAACTGTAAGTAAAGGCTATAATGTAAGTATACAACTTGAACCTGGAATTCGTGGACCCACCTCCTTTGAAACGTATTGACTTCTTTTAAAGATCCATTTTGTTTTAGTGAAATATTATGGCTCTTTCCTTTTCCCTACAGGATTAATTTGCAATTGCTCCTTATCTGGTTTAAAACAGATTTTAAGTCTTCAGTGCAACAGCTCATAAATTCCTTAACTTGGATGCTTCCGTACATCAGGGAGCAAAAGTGCATGCTTTAATTCTCTCTTCCAGTTCTTAATTGGTATTTTATATTAGTCTTAGACTTGCAGGAGTGTATTTTGTGTAAAAATAACTTTCTGGCTTCTGTTACATTTGATTGCTTTTTGCTTTGATTGCACAGCTGGCATCGCCGACGCTTATGTTCCTCCAGAAGGAGATGCCCGAATGTCATCTTTGTCAAAAGATGGGCTGAAGCAAAAGACAGAGCGACTCAGACAGTTGGCAAGCACACAACTGTCGTATGTACCATTCCAGTTTATAGCAGCTGCCCATTCTGATGCAATATTATTTTTTTCTTTCTAGCATTTGTTTCTGTGTGTCACAGGACACCCATTAGACAAGTATTTTTAAAAAATTCATAGAGATGTATTGTTTCTGGAAATTTTGAAGCCATATAAAATGGCTTTGGGGGGGGGAAGGGGGGAAAACGTTTTTCCATTTTTTTCCCCACAGGCCTTCCCATGTCTAAGCAAGATGCAGTCCTGGCTAGATGTGTAAAATTTATGAAAATATTGAAGCCATATAAAACGGCTTTGGGGGGGGAGGAATGGAAAAATTGGGGGGGGGGAGAGTTTTTTCTTTTTTTCCCAAAGCCATTTTATATGGCTTTTAACATTTCCAGAAATTTTACCTCTGTAGGTCAGAACAACTACCCTAAAAGTTCGAAGTAATGAGTATGCCTTGTTACAGAGAAAGAAGATTTAGTCCTTCTGAGGCTGCTCATTTCATCTTTGTGAAGTGTATTTTACAACTGAATGTTTTGCCATAAAATAACTTGTATATAAAAGATGAGTGGGTTGAGGAGGTTTGAATGTTTCTGTTTGACACTGTCCTTCCACAGACAAGGAGTTTAAAAAATTCTAGTTTCTGACATTGGGAGACTCCTTCTACTTGCATTCGGAGCCGCTACAGTGCTAGCAGGTACAGGGTGGTTTTCTTGGCTGCCTTTATTGGCTCTTGCTAATCCACAGATACCAAACCTGCACTCTGCAAGATATTTAGGTATCGGTAGATAAAGCAGGAGAGCATCCAGCACTGGCCTCTTGGATGCCCTGTGTACACTCATAAACAGAATATACTGAAGCTGGTACCAGTCCTTTGTAAACTCTAGTGTACTGCTGCTGAACATGGAGGTTCAGTTTCTGCATCTCTTGGTTAAGTCATTGATAAGCCAGTCTTTCAGAGATAAATCTATTTTAAAAAAACCTTTTAGAAACATTAGAAACTTAGTTTCTAATGATGTCTTAGGAGGACACATTATCTAAATCAGTGGTGGGCAACATAAGGGCCTCCCTTTGGACTGCAGCTCCCATCAGTCCTAGCCAGTATAGCTAATGATAAGGGATGGTGGGAGTTGCTATATGGGAATTTTTTCTTTGGTTCATAATTTGCTTCGTATAAAATTGTTTCATCAGTAAGAGGCCCTGGTCAATCTCTAATGAGTTCAGTAATGAATTTCTCTCCCTGTTTCTCCTTCCGAATAGGAAGGGAGTTTGAAATCAAATTGCTTTACTTCTAGTAGGCAAGAGTATGACTGGAGGAAGTCCTGCCTTCTAGCAGGCAGGGTCAATCCAAGATTCTAGAGAAGGAGCTACATAGTATAAAACAAATTTAAAAAGCAAGCAATGGAAAGAGCTTCCTGCTGTGTTTGCTCCAAAGCACAATATGTTAGATATAAAACCTTTGCAAGAATTTCATTAGTCTAGATATAGTTCTTATGTATTGGGGGGTTGAACTAGCCTGAAGCAATATATATCAGTACAGTTGCTTTCTTTGCACCATAACTGTTTTCTCTCTATCATCCTTTTCTTGCCCTGGCAGAATCCGAAAGATTCGAAAACTGGATCCTAAATTCAATGTCAAAACGTTTGCAGAGGAAGCCCAGAACATATTTATTGAAGCTCACAATAACTTGACAAAGTAAAAATGGTTTGTTATATTTCTTTGGGTTCATGCTGTTATTTCCACCCTGCCACCCACACACCAGTTTCACAACAGCAATCAGCTTTATGGGACCTAAAGGACTGATGACATAAAGCAGGCTAGATACCTTTAATTGAGCCGATGTAGGTTGGTATATAAAGGTTTTCACAGAGCTCTTTAGGCAAAATTGAGTTCTGTAAACAGAGGTTTGAATACACCAGTCTCGTGAATGCTAAATTCATGTGATGCTAATATGTATTCCAGTGTTATCCCTTGGGATGTTTTTGATGCTTTTTGTCAAACTTCAGTGTGTTTTAGGGAGTCAACTCAAGATTACTCTGTGCTCAACAGAACTTTTTGTATACATGTTGAAGGAATGTGAGGCATTGTAATGAAAAGATTGAAGGATTACAAATTGGTGTACCTATACTAATTATTCTTCTGCTTCTGGCAATAGAGTAAGCCATCTTCTACTATCCCAGGAAGAGGAGGGTCCTCTGTCCTCATGGTCCCATGTGCAGCAGAGTACAGTACATAGAAGCTAATATTTTATTGGCAGCTAGAGAGTAGACCCATTGAATCAACTGCCAAGTCGTCAGTGCTAAATAATTCTTACCTAAAGCCCATTGAATCAATGGATCTACTCTAGTTGGTACTAACAATTGGAATAGATACCAGCCATTTCTTTCCTTTCCTGTTGTACTTTGCAGAAGCTGGAAGGGAGAGCTCTTCAAAGGCTAGTGTAAAGTGAGGCTAGATCTTTTGAAATCTTTAATACAACAGTGGGAGAAATGTAGTCCTTTGCATGTTATTGGATTGCATCATCTCTCACCACAGAATGTGTTAATTGTTCTGATGAGCGTTACAGTCCAACATCTGGAGGGCTGCATGGTCTTCACCTTTGTTATAACACAAGCAGAGGGCAGTGGTGACTGCATGGATTATTAAATGCCAAAGCAACATTGTTGGTTCCTGTTGTTAAAAAGTTAGTGTTTACCCCAAGGTGCCTGCTGCATTTGTGTAGTTGTGAACAGGCTGCAGCAGAAAGATAGTTACTCTATTGAACCAAACCCCTACTGAGAGGCTTAATTTTGACCAGCATAGTTCCCATAAATTTAGCTTGGATAAATTATAGTTGTTGTCCATCTTTAACCAAGAACAATAATGGGATCTTGAATGTGCTTAAATAAATAAGACTGTGATCTTGTTACAGTGCTCAAAGATGGGGGAGGTTTCTTGACAGTGCCGCTGTTTGTAGGAGCTCTCAAGAGTTATGTGGTTGTATCTGTTTGAATGAGTGCTGACCTGCTTTCAGTTTGTTTGCTGCTACTGGCAGAATACTAAACATTTTTACAAGAGTAATCTCTTGGCTGTTCAGGCATTTTGATAGCTGAATACTTTTTATTCCTTTTACAGCTTCAACAAGGACAAGTTGCATGATTTAGTGACTGAGCACTGTTACCCGGTAAATATCTGAGAGTTAATCAATGAATGTCTTGCTGAAGCGTTAACCTGCTCTCCTCCCCACATTTTTGGAAAGCAATGTTGATGCATTATGTACACTCTCGTGTATCCGACACCTACAGAATTTCTTCACTATATCCCCGGATTGCTACTCCTGGTAGTTTTAACTATCAATTGATGGGTTCCTGTGTTCATACATAGAGACATTAAAGGAATGTTGTTGTTGTTGTTTAGTCGCTAAGTCTTGTCTGACTCTTCGTGACCCCATGGACCAGAGCACGCCAGGCCCTCCTGTCTTCCACATTAAAGGAATAGTGGCCCCTAAATAAGGCACCTAGGTTAAAGGAGTTTTGAAGGATCCCTGCCCAGGAAACTGGAAATGTGTTATCAGTCAGAACAGACTGTACTGTGCTAAATGGACCAAGAATCTGACTTCTAACTCCAGATGCATGGAATTGAACATGGAATACTGTACTTTCAATACATGCCCTGCTACTGTTCCTTCCAGATTTACCGGTTGCCTCAGAGGGGCATGGCCAGATCTTTTTTTTAACTAATCCCTGGTTCACATTTGGGTAGATGCCTGAGGCATGGACCACTGAGTTAGTTTAGGTTCGTTTGTCCCGCCAAAGTCTCCTTCCAATGAGGAAGGAAGTTACCTTTGCCATAGGAGCCTTATAGGGAGTGTTGGCGTCCATCATCTCAGAAGGGATCAATTACATTTATAAAAGCAGAACCACTGTTTTTTTAAAATAGGTCCACAATCATATGGGTAGAGACAGTAGAAGACAGGATTTGTACATGGTTGTATATTGCTTGCAATATATGCATAGTCACTATATGGAGAATGGCCACTTGGCAACCATAGCTCCTGAAAAGTAGAAATCATGTGTCTCTGAAGGTGTTTTACTTTGTTATTACTTGTGCAATGCTTGAAGATAATTAAAGGAACTTTCAAAAAGCTGATGATGAAAGCATGCAGGGAGGAGAGAAGTATATAATGCCCTGTTGTATTACATGTAGTCTAGGTTCTCCTCTAGAGCAGAGAAGAGCAGAACACCTTGCAACCTGACAAACAGAAGCCAGCCCCTGCAGGGTTTAGTTCTTCAGCCTAGTTGATCTTTAGTGTTTTCTTATCTCAGAAGTTGATGTGGGTCTGTCTCAGGCCTCCAAGGCTATTTATTGCCTTAGGCCACTGGGTCTCACTGATTGTACTGTGCACAAAGTTCTGTGGGTGTCAGCATCTTGACCTGTTTGTTGTGGTTAGCATGACAGATCATAGTACTCCACAACTTGATTTTGCTTTCTATGTCCATCTATACGTTCTGTGGCCCAGAAGGCAGGGGAAAATACCTTCCATGCTTAGCTATTTTGTTGTAACCGAGAATGTCCTGATATTTTCAAATTTCCAAGTTCCTAAAGCACTTTTTAAAAAAAAGACCCTTAGTTGCTGCTTTTTTCCCCACTAGAGATTCCTCCTGAATCTACTGCCAGCTCCTGGTGTACTGTGGTTGAGACTGCAGGGTGTGAAAGAACCAAGGGTGGGAAATTTCACAAGGGCACGATTCATGTCAAGTGTTCTGAAATCTTCAGATTATTCCTAATATTAAATATAGATGTTAAATTGTTAGGAAATGGTGCGGGGAAACAAATACAAGACTATCAGGTGGAGATTTTTGGAGTCCCTGGAGCCCCCACGGATTGTTCAGGTGCGACTCTCAACTATGGTGAGCCAAGAAAATATGTATGGACAAGTGACAGTTCGAATGCACACCCGACAGGTACGTGTATGCACCTTCATTCCAGATGGGATATACAGTATTGCATTTTGCATAACATTGCCTCATACCAAAACCTTGATTTACCATTCTTCTTGACAGACGCTGGCTATTTATGATCGTTTTGGGAGGCTGATGTATGGTGGGGAGAATATACCAAAGGATGTCCTGGAATATGTTGTGTTTGAGAAGCACCTGACCAACCGGTATGGTCAGTGGAGATTACATGATAAGATTGTTCCTTCTTGGGCACCTCCAAAGGACCCCGTCATCAAGGTACTTTGTAGGAGCCATGCTGCTTTGCATTTTCCTGACTCCTGGCTGCTGTTTCTAAAGCATTCTCCTGTGTGTAGACACAAGCACTGTGCCTCACTGGAGCAATGTAATGTTGCTAGCATTCTTGTTTTCCATTTTTGTAGGACTTTATACCTTTCATATCCACTTGAAAGCGTAGCCTGCTCCCAATCTCTCAGCAGCTTGGAAAATGTAGGGTGTGATCAGATGGGCATTTGTCCTACTGTTTGGTCTGCTGTAAGGACAGGCTGTTTCACTTCTTTTTCCAGTGATCACACAATGTAACTGGAGTGAAACAGTCCATCCCCATAGTATTGCTACCCACACTGAAAATGAACCAAAGTGGAGCTTGTGGCTTAAATTTGCCTTCCTCAGTTTCCCATATTGTGAAGTGGCTTAAGAAGACAACTACTTCACAATATTATAATATCAAATACATTTTTAAAAACTATATTAGGGTAGCGCTGATGCAGTACACCACTTAGAAAGAAATGGAAAACTTCCTCCTGGAAGCAGGAGGAGGATGACATAACAAGGTAACCAGAGGTGCCTAGGCCATTTGGATGCAAGGATCATACCACATGGCACACTGAACTTCTGCTCGACCTGAAGCAATGCTGTTTAGCCCATACCAGCCTGCTCCAAATGAGCCCATATAGATAAGCCCTTATTGTCTAAAATTACAACTCCCCAGATCCCTCTACCAGCTTGGCCAATAGCCAGAGCTGTAGTCTCAGAAAAGAATTTCACCAAGCTCCGGTGCATGTTTCATTGTCATGCAGGGATTTGGAGCTTGGTCTCATAAAATTGCAACCTGTTTAGGGTGTATTGCAAGTGCTAAATTGTATAAGCGTGGCTCCGTTAATCACAGAAATGTGTCTGTTGCAATTAAGGGGCATGTGTGTTGAGAACACACACATAGGAGAGTGGCAGACTGTCCAGAGCATAGTTTGTGCATACAGCTTGGGTTTCTATTTTTACTCTGTCCTGTGCTCCTGTAGCACTTGCCCAACTGAGTGTCTTCCAGTGTTAGTTTCCGGAACGGATTATCGTCGCTATGCGGGGCACCACTATATGCTCTCCAAAGCCCTGGTTTCCATCACAATCAAAGATTTTGCTGAGAAGCAAAGCCCAAGGTTTTGGTGAGGTTAATGGGTGAGGTTACACAAATGGAGTTTGGCACAATCCTGAACTGCAGTGTGAGCCACAGCTGAGAAAAAGCAAAACCTGTGTTTTCTACCAAACACTAAGGTTCTTCTAGTACAGGTTTAGCCTCCACTCATGTTGTGGTTCTTACTAAGTGGCTGTCTCTGTCTTGTGCTGTATAAAAGAATTGGCTGCCACTTAAGCTAAACAATAAAGTGCCCCAAAGGGAAGCAGTGTTGTACAAGCTTTGACTTGTTACCACTGACAAGGATTTCATGAAAAGGATCAAAAGGATTTCAAAAAAAGGAGCAACCTAAAAGTTGCCTTGTTGAAGGCAACTTTTGGGTTGCATGTTCCAACACTTTCAGATTTGTTGGGATTTTTAGTTAGTATCATGTGTCATCTTTTGGAAATTGGTAGGCTAATTTGTTTCCCTCTTTTGCTTCTCCCTGTGCTGTGCAGACTGTTATGGTTCCAGGACCAAAATTGGACCCTAGTCAAGAATATGAAGACCCCATTGCTCCTCAGCAGGCACCCAACCCAGTGACTCAGTAAAACAAATAATACCAGAAAACTACCCCATATGAGACAGAACGTGATTACATTGGATATTGGAGCTGCTGTTGAATGGAATGCTGCCACGCTTAGAAACATCTCATCTTTTCATGCCTCTATTTCAGTCCTTTTTGCATCTAGACACAGAATTTGTATAGACAATAAATTTTTTTCACAATTTGAGAGTTCCAAGAGGCTGAAAGATGTTACATGGCATTGAGCAAACCAAAGATCTCCAATGTTGCTGTATCGTTCAAGCCTTTCTGATTGCTGTTTGTTTAAATGGCTTGGTACTTGTTGCTGGAGTACATTTAAGACCAGTGTTTTCAATTCCTAACAATAAAAAGTTCTGTTTCTCAAGGCTACCTAGGAGGCATGTCTTTGATATTGGTTATATTTCTTAATACTAGATGGGCTATTCATGATTCTCCAGTGGTCCTGAAAAAACTGTACATGCTGAGAGGCACACACATTTTTTTCCACTAGTGTTGAGACTTGGCAGTGAAACTAGAACTTGACCTTTACATAAAGAAATCAGAAGTTAGCCTGCTTTGAGCTAAGATGTTCTCCAGACATTTGGTTTTAGAGCATTAAATGTGCAGTAACTGCATAAAATCCAATCCTCTTCCTGCCAAGAGCTCCTTTTGCTAAACAATGGTGAATGGCTCCCCTATCAAATGCTAATATTCTTCTTGCTCCCCACTGCTAAAAGAGGCATTGAGAGTTTAAATGCTGATTCAAAATTGTTGGGTAAGTATTTGGGATTCCTCCTGGATAGTCTCCAGGGGAGCAGTAGCCATGCTTGTCAATTGCAACAAAACAACAGAAGACTCTTGTGTCCCACTGAAGACTTAAGTTGTATTCAGTATAAAACTTGATAGCCTTCAAGGTATCACAGGATTCATTGAGTTTTTTTTTTAATTGTGTCTGTGACATCATTGCAAACAGTTGTTACCAAGCACATAAATTGATGAAACTGACTAATCCCAAGGCAAAATGCAGAGAAGTTTTCATTTCAGGTTAGTCTCTTGTAGACAGCCTGCCACGTACATAGCTGAGTGCTATACAGTATCCACAAGAAACACTAAGTAAGTCTATCCAAATTTTGCCATTGCAGTTTTAGCTCATGTGCCAAGATTCAAGTGTATGTGAGCCATTCATGATCCGCTTTTCTTGGGCCAACCTATGATCTCAACCTCCCCCATCACACTGACATTGTTCCAGTTCTTATGGGGAGAGTGAAGTTTGGCTCAGTCCTAGATTTCTTGAAAGAGGCTTTATTGAAAATTTCACATTTGAAAATCATGTGTGGAATATACATACTCTTCTTTGTTATATGTATATTTCACTCTTTTAAAGGAGAACTTACACAGAAGTTTCCCTGGTGTAGTCTGGTTCAGGCAGATCTAGGTAGCTTCAACAAGATTATCATGCACCTTCAAACCTTAGCACTGGTTGTAATATTTCAATATTAGTAACATTACTTTCTGTTGGAGATACTCAGCCCTTACAAAGGGCTTCTGTACTACCAAGCAAGATTAATAATTCTTAAAAAAAGGTCTTTTCTTTAATTATTTTTGAAAAAGCAAATGCAAACTTGGATGGTTGCATGAATAGCCAAGATGGCTATTGCAGTATCTCTGATGATCCAAGACAGAATTTTTTGATTAATAGTTGATGGAGAACAGCAGCTGGTTGGAGAGCCCTCTTCTGCTGCTTCTGGGCTTCCTAGAGGCTTCTGGATGCCTGCAACTTCTAACCTCCTGATTGTGTGCCTGCACTCCTGCATCTTCCTTTGTTATAGGTACTACGTATACAAAATTACAGTTCTGATAGGAACTTTTCAGATGTCCCTTCTCCCAACTCTTGGTTGCTTTATCCTTTTTCTGTGTGTGCCTGTCTGTTATGGGAGGGGTCGTCAATCCCCGGTCAGTGGCCCGGTGCTGGTCCGTGGGCTTCCTTTAACTGGGCCATAGACACGGTTCTCCACCCCCCTGCACGTGTGCATCGGAGGCATGTTGTGCTTGCGGAGGGGCATGTCACGCGCGCATGAGCACGGCACGCCCACCCACTCTCAAAATCTGCCTGGCTTCTAATTTCAGCCCAACCTGGAGCAGGAAAAGCAGCGGCAGCAAATACTTGGCGAGCGCAGGGCTTCCTCCCCACCGGCCCCACCCAAAGGGCCCATGCATCCAGAAGGGGAGCCCTCTCCCTGCCTGGCAATCTTCTCCCTCAGGGGTTTGCTGCCACCGGGGCATCTGCTTTTAGGCCTCCCCCCCCTCCGTGGCCAACAAGGAACAAACAAAAAGGAAAGGAATCTTGGTATCTAGTAGAACAAAGACTATTTTATATTTGTTTCTTCCGTGTAGGCAGAACACAACATACAGTGGTGCCCCGTATAGCGAGGTTAATCCGTTCCGGATTAACCTTCGCTATACGAAAACATCGCTGTGCGGGTAAGGAAAGCCTATTGGAACACATTAAACTTAGTTTAATGCGTTCCAATAAGCGTCCAAACTTACCCCTCCAGCGATGTTTTCGCGTCCGGCGGCCATTTTGGAGCCGCCGAACAGCTGATCGGCGGCTCCAAAATGGCCGCCGCATGACCCGAAATGGCCCCTATCAGTGTTTTCGCGCCCTCCCCTTGCTTACGGAGGTCGCGAAAACGCTGCGGGGGAGCATTTCGGGTCATCCGCGGCCATAAGCAAGGGGAGGGCGCGAAAACACTGATAGGGGCCATTTCGGGTCATGCGGCGGCCATTTTGGAGCCGCCGATCAGCTGATCGGCAGCTCCAAAATGGCTGCCGGACGCCCCAATCGTCGCAAAGCGAGTGCGGCAATTGGGGCAGATCCGTATAGCGATCCCCCAAAAGGGATCGCTATACGGATTCTTCGTTAAACGGTGCGCTCGTTAAGCGAGGCACCACTGTATTTCAAAATAGATTGTTATTGTCACCCAGTAGTTGAACATGTGTAGTAGTACCAAAGACTGAAAGGGAGCAGTTTTGCTTCAGTGTGAGTAGAATTCTGTCTTCAGGCCCTGATGTAGTTTAGTTGCATGTAGGACATACCCGCCATGTACCACAAAGAGTGCTACCATCCAATACTCCACTATTCCTTTCCATTCCCCAGTATATGACTTCTGAATCACCCATCCCCTTCTGCCTAACCAAATGCAGATTGAAAGAGGAAAAAAGGAAATTCAATTTTTAAGCAAGGAACATCTTACTCCAACATGTCCAATTGAAGAGACAGTGGTCTGCTCATCCCTTTCCTATTAGAGGCTGGATGTCATTGTGGCCATTCTGACCGTGCATGCAACAACTCCAAACAATGATATTGTGTTGTATTGAGACCAATAATTGATTATTCTTTCTGCACTGCTTCTTCCATTCATTTTACCTTTTACCTGCATGATCAGCGGTAACAATCTGTCAGAGATTGCTACAAACACCATCTCCATCTGCAGCTCTTGGAAACTTCTGTTTAAAATTTGTAAGGGTCCAAACCTTGGACCTCTATCCTTCAGGATCAAGAGAGCTTTTTTTCTTATGTCCAAATGGGAATACCACTAGTTTGATGTTTTCTTGACAAATCAGCAATGCTGATCATGTGAGCCCCATCTCAGTAATTCACCTCTTGTATGATAAGAGGCAGAATCAGTAGGAAATCAGTATAGTGTCAGGCCTGTGATTATCCTTGTGGATATCCTACATTTGGAGGGGTGGGAGATGGAACTTTGCTAGTGGCAGTCAAGACTGCTTTAGGGATGAACTGTGGAGCTGTTGAAAAAGAATGCAAAAGAGAAAATGTAGAGGAGACATGTAAACTGTCTGGAAAGCAGGATATCTTTAAAAGCCAAGTAAAAACATGGATGTTTATTCAGGCCTTCCCTCCAGTCAATACTTGATTCTCTCTTCTCATTTGTCCTTTATTTATTTATTTTCTTGGTTTCCACATTTTCATTTGTAGATTTATATAACTATGTGCTTTTATTAATTTGTTTGTATTATATTGGAAGCCACTCAGAGTGGTCGCATAGACCAGATGGGCGGGATACAAATCAAATCAACCAACCAATCAACCAATCAATCAATAAAATTTGAGAATTTTTGTAGTTAAAATATTCTACTGTGGTCCCTTGTTGACTATTGACACTTTGGAATATTGTCACGTTCCTGGGGGTTACAACAGCCAAAGTCTGATAAACCAGTCCAGGGTCAAGAATACCAAGAATGCAAAGCCAATGTCCATAAATCAACTCACAGAAGGAAGTCCAGCGTCAAAGTCCAGAGTCCGATACACAGCGTAGTCCAGGGTCAGAGTCCAAAGTCCAATACCAGCATAGTCCAAGGGCAGAGTCCAGAGTTCAGGGTCAGGAACACGGTACAAGAAGCGTGGATGCAAGCCAAGGTTTTGACTCTTTGCTTCCACAGAATTTCTGGCTTCACTGGGAGCTGTTTTATAGTAAAACAGCTCCTTGAGCTGCTGGAAAGCTTTCTATCCTGCTAATAGGACTAGATGAACGTAGGTTTCTGTGGACAGCCTTTGAGCGATCCTCTGATCTTGTCCTACGTTTTTCCTGAAGCCTGACCCGAAGCTTGTCTGCTGTGGAAGGAGAATCTGGAGGCGGTTCAGGTGTTTCTAATCTCACAGCATTCTATTCAGCCACAGTTAACCCTTCTGGGTCCAGGTCTTCAGATGCACTCATGACAAATATACAGTAATACTATGAATTTCCAAAACACTGTTGATTTATTCACATGATATTTAAAAGTTCATGAAATTAATATTCAATGTTTTCCTCCACCACTGTTATTTAATCTCTGCCCACCCACTCCCGAAATAAAGAGACAGACACAGATGTTGGAGTTAACTAGGGCCACACTTTATTGCTTTTAACCTCCAATCACTCTCATCCTGCAGAAAGACCTGGACGTCATGTGGATCCCTGGGGCAGGCTCTAGGGGTATCTCTTACCCCCTCTCCAATCCTAAGTGGGTGAGCCCCAAACCCCTGGTCAGAGCTGTCCCCTGAACAGCTTGTACCCTCCTGGCAACCGAATGGGAAGAAAAACCTCCCTATCTGCTATCCATCCAATTGTCTAGAACTAAGACATGCAATGGATGGGACTATACATTATTCACCTCTCATCCCAGCAAGTGAAATGCTAGATCCTGGTTGCTGTGATGCTGGGTGCAGTAGGACCCCATGTGCTTTTTGGGAGCTCAATGAAACTCACCTTCTCTTCTGCACTACCTGACAGTTTGACCTATTTAAACGTGATTCAAACCTAAATAGCCCTCAGAATCCCATGGGTAAACAGTGTGGGATAGGCAAAAATACGTCCGCCCACCTTTTATATGCCAATCAGGTAAGACGGACCCAAAATTCCTATCCGGCCCCGAAGCGACCACCTCAGCCACACTGGACCCAGGGCGGGCAAGTTAACTCAAAGGAAAAAGGGCTGGCCGGGGGCAGAAGGATCTTATAATTGCACCAACATCCATCCCCAGCACAGCCTTGTGGGAAGCGCCAATTGCTGCCTCTACCTGCCTATGTCAGATCAGGATATGTGGGAAAAATAGTTCCAAGCCAGTGTATGAATCCACGCCGGCAGAGGTATACATTGCCCACCAGCTCCAGAAATACAGAGATGGACTCAAGTGTTGGAGTTAACTAGGAACACAACTGATTTTAACCCCTCTATTGAGGGGTGAGTTGTGGGGGGCATGTTATAAATGGTGTGAGGGATTGGTTAGGGCTGTTGGGCATGTGGGGCATGGAAGCGATGAGGGGAGTGCATAGTGGGATGCTTTTTGTCTATGTGGGGCAGAGGAGGCGTCATGTGGCATGGTGTGGGATTGGGAGGGGAGGATCTCCTGTAAGGGAGCCATACAGCTGGGAAGAAGGTGGTGTACGTATGAGAGGGGAGTTGCGTGGGTCTAGAGGTGATGTTTTTTTTTTAAATACTGTATTAATAGTATGTCTGGGTATGTGCATATGAAGAGCAATGATGGGGGATTGTGGGTAGGAGGAGAAGAGACATGTTCTGTCAGTTTCTGGAGGGAGGGTGGTGTGGGGAGGGCTGGTCAGTGTGATAGTGGATGAATTCAGATGTAGGGACTGAGTGTGTGTGTGTGAAGATTTGGCTAAGGAGTGAGATGGAGACAAAATGTGTGAAGTATATATAGGAGAGAGCAGGTCTGGATAGGACCTTGTGTTCCTCCCAAACATTTACTTACATCTTCTGCCAATAACCTATTTTGGTGTTTAGTCAAGTCGTGTCCAACTTTTCGTGACCCCATGGACCAGAGCCAGCCAGGCCCTCCTATCTTCCATTACTTCCCGGAGTTGGGTCAAATTCATGTTAGTAGCTTCTATGACATTGTCAAGCCATCTCATCCTCTGTTGTCCCCTTCTCCTCTTGCCTTCACACTTTCCCAACATCATTGTCTGTTCCAGGAAGTCTTCTCATAAGATGCCCAAAGTATTGGAGCTTCAGCTTCAGGATCTTTCTTTCCAGTGAGCACTCAGGGTTGATTTCCTTCAGAATGGATAGATTTGCTCTCCTTGCAGTCCAGGGGACTCTCAAGAGTTTCCTCCAGCACCACAATTCAAAAGCATCAATTCTTCAGCGGTCAATCTTCTTTATGGTCCAGCTCTCACTTCCATACATTACAACTGGAATAACCATAGCTTTGACTATGTGGACCTTTGTTGATAAGGTAATGTATCTGCTTTTTAAGATGCTGTCTAGGTTTGTCATCACTTCCCTCCCAAGAAGCAGGCGTCTTTTAATTTCATGGCTGCTGTCACCATCTTCAGTGATCATGGATTCCAAGAAAATAAAATCTGTCACTGCCTCCATCTCTTCCCCTTCTATTTGCCAGGTGGTGATGGGACCAGTGGCCATGATCTTAGTTTTTTTGATATTGAGCTTCAGACCATTTTTTGCGCTCTCCTCTTTCACCCTCATTAAGAGGTTCTTTAATTCCTCCTCACGTTCTGGCATCAGAGTGGTATCATATGCATATCTGAAGTTGTTGATATTTCTTCTGGCAATCTTAATTCCGGTTTGGGATTTATCCAAACCAGCCTTTCGCATGATGTATTCTGCATACAGTGGTGTCTCGCAAGACAATGTTAATTCGTTCCGTTGAAATCGCTGTCTTACAAAAACATCGTCTTGCGAAACGAAAAAGCCCATTGAAATGCATTGAAACTGGTTCAATGTGTTCCAATGGGCTGGAAACTCACCATCCAGCGAAGATCCTCCATAGGGGCGGCCATTTTCGCTGCCTGTAAAGCGGGGAATCCATCCTGAAAACAAAGCGGGGAGCCATTTTGCACAGCGGGTGGCCATTTTAGAACCGCAAATCAACTGTTTCTGAATCATCATTTAGCGAAAAATTGGTTTCCGAAGCAGGGAACCCATCATTGTTAAGTAATTTTCCCCATAGGAACATTGTTTTGCGATTGCAAAAGCGATCGCAAAAACTTCATCATAAAGCGGTTTCGTTGTTTAACGAGGCAATTGTTAAGCGAGGCACCACTGTATAAGTTAAATAAGCAGGGAGGCAATACACAGCCTTGTTGTACTCCTTCCCCAATTTTGAACCAATCAGTTGTTCTATATCCAGTTCTAACTGTTGCTTCCTGTCCCACATATAGATTTCTCAGGAGACAGATAAGGTGGTCAGGCACTCCCTTTCTTTAAGAACTTCCCATTGTTTGCTGTGGTCCACACAAAGGCTTTTGCGTAGTCAATGAAGCAGTTTTTCTGGAACTCTGGTTTTCTCCATGATCCATTGCATGTTAGCAATCTGGTCTCTAGTTCCTCTGCCGCTTCGAAATTGAGCTTGTACTTCTGGGAGTTCTCGGTCCACATACTGCTGAAGACTACCTTGGAGGATTTTGAGCATAACGTTGCTAGCGTGTGAAATGAGTACAATTGTACGGTAGTTGAAGCATTCTTTGGCACTGCCCTTCTTTGGGATTGCAATGTAGACCGATTTTTTCCAAACCTCTGGCCTCCTCTGAGTTTTCCAAACTTGCTGGCATATTGAGTGTAGCATCTTAACAGTGTTGTCTTTTAAGATTTTAAATAGTTTAGCTGGAAAGCCATCACCTCCACTGGCCTTGTTGTTAGCCATGCTTTCTAAGGTCCACTTGAATTCACTCTCCAGGATATCTGGCTCAAGGTCAGCAACCACACCTACTACAGTGGTGCCTCGATTTACGACTATAATCCATTCTAGATGTGTATAACTTGAAATTGTCGTAAGTTAAAGCACCATTTCCCATAGGAATATAGTATATAGAAACGTCATTAGTCCATTCCAGCCGGGAAAAACACACACAAAAAATAAATAAAATAAAAATAAAACACTGGAAGCCCCATAGGAATGTGCTGGGGCCGAAAAACAAACACATGAAAACAAACAAAAAACACAGCCAGCCCCAGCGGAACACTATGGGGCTGGGAAAAAACACTAAAAAACCCACACACACAGAGCCAGCCCCAGCGGAATGCCATGGAGCTGAGGGAAAAAACACAATGCCCCCGCACACAGCCAGCCTCAGCAGAATGCTATGGGGCTGGGAAAAAACACTCAAAAACAACACCCCCACACAGCCAGTCTCAGCGGAATGTGATGGGACTGGGGGGAAAACACAACCCCCGCACACACAGCCAGCCCTAGCAGAATGCCATGGGGCTGGGAAAAAAAAACACACGAACACCCTCCACATACACACAGCCAGCCCAAATGCGATGGGGCTGGGGAAAAAACCATACCAAAACACAAAAAACATCACAGCACAGGAGGGAAGGCAGTAAAGCTGGAAAAAAATAAACCAAAACCAGTTTTGCTCTCTTACCTGGTTGATGTCCTTACCTGTATAAGGAGGGAAGGTGGTAAAAATGCAAAAAAATCCATTTTTCCATCTCTTACCTTCTCAGTTTCTTTACCTGAACAAGGAGGAAAGGTACTTAAAATGGAAAAAATAAACACAAATTGGTTTTGATTCCTTACCGGTCAATGTCTTCACCTGCATAAGGAGGAAAGGTGGTAAAAATGGAAAAAATAAACCAAAATTAGATTTGATATCCTACCTGGTTGGTGTCGTAGGCTGTATAAGGAGGCAAGGTTGTGAACATGGAAATAATAAACCAAAATTAGGTTTGATCTCTTACCTGGTTTGTGTCTTGGCCTGTATAAGGAGGGAAGGCAGTTAAAATGCAAAAAATGAACAGAAATTGGTTTTGATTCCTTACCTAGTCAATGTCTTCACCTGCATAAGGAGGGAAGGTGGTAAAAATGGAAAAAATAAACCAAAATTAGGTTTGATCTCCTACCTGGTCGGTGTCTTGGCCTGTATGAGAAGGGAAGGTAGTAAAAAATAAATAAATCTAATTTGAGTTTTGATCCCTTACCTGGTCAATGTCTAACCATAAGATATGTTGTTTCACCTAGAATATAGTTACGTGATATGTATTATTTATAAACTACTATCTCTTTACGTTTTGAGCAAGTAATTAACACGATGAATATGTATGAGCAAGAGATGGGCAGTGTGCCATCCTCCCCGAAAGAACAAGTCGAAGTAAATGAGGGATGGAGAATTAATAAATCTGGATGACATAGGAGGGAACAATAAAGCCATAGAAGTGGTCTTGGCGGAAGGCACAAAGGAGGGGGAGAAAGAAGAGATAAAGGAGGAGGAAAGGAGGGGGTACAGGCAGTTGGAGTTGAAGGATGAAGCAGTCCAGACAGTAGAAAAAGGAGCAGAGAGAGATTGTGTTGCTAAGCTAGTGAAAGATTTCCCCAAACTCATGAGTGGAGGAGGATTGCTGCCAGATCCACCAGACGCAGCCAAGAAAGATAAGTGTGGAGCAGGAGGGAGATGGATTTCAGGGACAGTTCAAACTTTCACGGCTTTGGAGACAAAAGGGATCCCATGTGGTTTCCACCCCTATCTCCTGCAGTTGGAGGGGTGTCACATTCCCGGGGGTTACAACAGCCAAAGTTCGATAAACCAGTCCAGGGGCAGGAATACCAAGAATGCAAAGCCAATGTCTATAAACCAACTCACAGAATGCAGTCCAATGTCAGAGTCCAGAATCCAATACACAGCGTAGTCCAGGGTCAGAGTCCAAAGTCCAATACCAGCGTAGTCCAAGGGCAGAGTCCAGAGTTCAGAATCAGGAACACGGTACAAGAAGCGTGGATGCAAGCCAAGGTTTTGACTCTTTGCTTCCACAGAATTTCTGGCTTCACTGGGAGCTGTTTTATAGTAAAACAGCTCCTTGAGCTGCTGGAAAGCTTTCTATCCTGCTAATACTCAGGACTAGATGAACGTAGGTTTCTGTGGACAGCCTTTGAGCGATCCTCTGATCTCCTTGTCCTACGTTTTCCCCGAAGCCTGGCCCGAAGCTTGTCTGCTGTGGAAGGAGAATCTGGAGGCGGTTCAGGTGTTTCTAAACTCACAGCATTCTCTTCAGCCTCAGTTAACCCTTCTGGGTCCAGGTCTTCGGATGCACTCATGACACTATCCCCCTCCCCAGGACTCCCCCCTTCAGATGGGCCGGGTCGATCGGGATGGGTAGCATGGAACTGCTGTATGAAATCAGGGGCGTGTAGATTACTGGCAGGTTCCCACGATCGATCCTCAGGACCGTAACCCTCCCAATCCACAAAATACTGAAGACCCCCTCGGTGGATTCGGGAGTCCAGGACCTCTCGGACCTCATATTCTTCCTCGCCATCGATCAGAACAGGTGGAGGTGGAGCCAGGGGTGAGGGTCAAGCAGGGTCCAGGGCCGAGACAGGAACAAGGAGGGATTGATGGAAAACCGGGTGGACACGGAGAGTATCTGGAAGTTGTAGCCGGACATTTGTTCTGTGATTTCATAGGGTCCTATAAACCAAGGGTCCAACTTACGGGTTCGGCCAGGTCGGCGAAGGTGACGGGTAGAAAGCCAGACCTGGTCTCCTGGTTTCAGAGGTGGCCCTTCTTGTCACTTCCGGTCGGCCGCTGTTTTATAAGCTTCTTTAGCCTGCTGAAGCTGCTCTTGGAGTAAGTCTTGGAGGGCCTGTAACTTGCGTATATGGTCATCGGCAGCAGGAACCATGGTCGAGGGTAGAGTAGCCGGGAAAAAGCGAGGATTGTACCCATAGTTGGCTTCAAAGGGTGTCTGTTCTGTAGATGTGTGTACAGCGTTATTGTAAGCAAATTCTGCCAGGGGTAAGAGGGTAGCCCAATTATCTTGCTGATAGCAGGTGTAGCAACGGAGACACTGTTCCAGGCTGGCATTGGTACGCTCGGTCTGTCCATCTGTTTGAGGGTGATATGCTGACGACAAGTGCACCTGGGTACCCAAACTGGAGTGTAAGGCTTGCCAGAACCGGGAAGTGAACTGGGAACCACGATCAGAAATTAGGTGCGTCGGGAGACCATGTAGACGGAAAACATGGTGGAGGTAGAGTTGAGCGGTGTCAGGAGCTGTGGGAGGTTTGGAACATGGGACAAAATGAGCCATCTTACTAAGATACAGGTATACCCTTTGTGACTGCGGGAGATCTGTGATGAAATTCAAGGATACTGTGTCCCAAGGGCCGGCCGGTACAGGTAATGGTTGCAGCTGGTACGTCCTTGGCTCGACAGCAAACCTCGCAGGAACCAACATATCGGGCAACGTCAGCTCGAACCTGGGGCCACCAGAACTCTCGTGTGAGCAAGTGCAGAATTTTATATTGACCAAAATGTCCGGCAGGAGGGGAATCATGAGTCAGATGGAGGACCTGAGCTCGGAGGGGCCCCGGAGGAATATATACGCGTCCACAATGTAATAGGAGGCCCTGGTGGCTGGTAAAGTCATTGACCGAGCCCTCTTGAAGTTCCTGCAGACGTTGCTTGGCCCAGGAATCTCGAGCTTGGCTGGCTCGAATCTCTTCAGCCAGGGAGCGAGTGGTTACGGCTGCAAAGACTGAAGGAGGCAGGATCGGTGAAATCGGGGTTTCTTCAGAGGCCGGAACGGCGCATTCTGGGTATGCGGGACATAAGTAATACGGAAGTCGAACCGGGTGAAAAAGAGACTCCATCGGATTTGGCGTTGGTTAAGGCGTCGGGCTGTTTGTAAGTGTTCCAGGTTTTGATGATCCGTCAAAACCTGGACTGGGTGACGGGCCCCTTCGAGGTAATGCCTCCAAACCTCAAACGCCATTTTGATGGCCAAAAGTTCTCGCTCCCAGATGGTGTAATTACGCTCTGAGGGTGTCAACTGCCGGGAGTACAACGCACAGGGCTGCAGTGGTTGTGAGGGGTCCTCCCGCTGGGACAGTATTGCGCCCAGGGCAACACTGGAGGCATCTGTTTCCACGGTAAATGGTAGCCGGGGATCCGGATAGCGTAGGATGGGCTCAGTGGTAAAACGGGTCTTTAGGGTGGTAAAGGCATGATCTCCCTCCGGAGTCCAAAGGAACGGCTCTGTGGGCTGGAGGTGGCGGGACAGTGGCGTGGTTACATCCGCGTAAGATGGTATGAACTGACTGGGGCGGATTGCTGTTCCATCAACACCACTTTTGTGAAACAGCACCGGATCCCTGTACAAGATAAAGAGATCCCAACCCTAGTCGAATCCATAGATGGACGTCTCCTTCACTCCGGTCCCGTGACCCAAGAAACCCAACCGGTCATCCTCCAGGTTCAACAGCATCAGGAGCAACTACAGTTCAACATCGCCCGCATGCCCCGTTTTCCACTTATTTTGGGACTTTCCTGGCTCCAAACCCATAACCCCTAATGGACTGGACATGAGGAGAGTTAAGTTTCAGGGATCCGTGTACGCATCTGGATCCACCAGCCACCTTGGCCGCAGCAGGGTCAGCAGACAAATCCGTAATCCCCTCGGAGTATGAGGACTTTGCTGATGTCTTTGAGGAGAAGGGGGCTGATCAACTACCTCCGCACCGACCATTTGACTGTGCTATTAATTTGGTGTCTGGGGCGCCCCTTCCTGTGGCACGGATTTACCCCATGTCGGAACCTGAACTCGCAGCCTTGAGGGCCTTTCTGGATAAAAATCTGAAACGGGGATTCATCCAGCCATCTACGTAACCTCTGTCTGCTCCTGTCATCTTTGTTAAAAAGAAGGGTGGGGAGCTCCGCCCCTGCAATGATTACAGAGCTCTGAACAAGATAACTGTTAGAGACCGCTACCCTCTACCCTTGATCGGCGAGCTTCTGGATCGCCTTAAAGGGGCCCAAGTCTATACCAAGTTGGATCTCCGTGGCGCCTATAATTTGGTGCGAATTCGTGATGGCGACGAGTGGAAGACGGCTTTTGGAATGCGTTATGGCCAGTATGAATATCTAGTCATGCCTTTCAGATTAACCAACACTCCAGCGGTGTTCCAGCGATTCATGAATGTCATCGTTCGGGACTTGCTCGATAGCTTTGTAATCGTTTACCTGGATGACATTCTGATTTATTCCCGAGACCCCACTCGGCATACGGAACATGTTCGCCAGGTTTTACAACGGTTACGAGAACATTGACTCTGCGCCAAGCTGGAGAAATGCGAATTTAACCTGCGAGAAGTCGAGTTCCTGGGTCACATTGTATCTCCCCAGGGGATCCAGATGGACCCCAAGAAGATCGAGACGGTACTGGACTGGCAGAAACCTTGGAATCGTAAGGATGTACAACGGTATCTTGGCTTCGCGAATTATTACTGCCATCTTGCGCGGATGTAACCATGCCACTGTCCTGCCTCCTCCGGCCCAAAGAGCCATTCCGTTGGACTCCGGAGGCAGATCATGCCTTTACCACCCTAACGACCCATTTTACCACTGAGCCCATCCTACGCTATCCGGATCCCTGGATACCATTTACCGTGGAAACAGATGCCTCCAGTGTTGCCCTGGGCGCAATACTGTCCCAGCGGGAGGACCCCTCACAACCACTGCAGCCCTGTGCGTTGTACTCCCGGCAGTTGACACCTTCAGAGCGTAATTACACCATCTGGGAGCGAGAACTTTTGGCCATCAAAATGGCATTCGAGGTTTGGAGGCATTACCTCGAAGGGGCCCATCACCCAGTCCAAGTTTTGACAGATCATCGAAACCTGGAACACTTACAAACAGCCCGACGCCTTAACCAACGCCAAATCCGATGGAGTCTCTTTTTCTCCCGGTTCGACTTCCGTATTACTTATATCCCGCATACCCAGAATCGGAAAGCTGATGCCTTGTCCCACAAACCAGAATACGTCGTTCCGGCCTCTGAAGAAACCCCGATTTCACCGATCCTGCCTCCTTCAGTCTTTGCAGCCGTAACCACTCGCTCCCTGGCTGAAGAGATTCGAGCCAGCCAAGTTCCAGATTCCTGGGCCAAGCAACGTCTGCAGGAACTTCAAGAGGGCTCGGTCAATGACTTTACCAGCCACCAGGGCCTCCTATTACATTGTGGACGCGTATATATTCCTCCGGGGCCCCTCCGAGCTCAGGTCCTCCATCTGACTCATGATTCCCCTCCTGCCGGACATTTTGGTCAATACAAAATTCTGCACTTGCTCACACGAGAGTTCTGGTGGCCCCAGGTTCGAGCTGACGTTGCCCGATATGTTGGTTCCTGCGAGGTTTGCTGTCGAGCCAAGGACGTACCAGCTGCAACCATTACCTGTACCGGCCGGCCCTTGGGACACAGTATCCTTGAATTTCATCACAGATCTCCCGCAGTCACAAGGGTATACCTGTATCTTAGTAAGATGGCTCATTTTGTCCCATGTTCCAAACCTCCCACAGCCCCTGACACCGCTCAACTCTACCTCCATCATGTTTTCCGTCTACATGGTCTCCCGACGCACCTAATTTCTGATCGTGGTTCCCAGTTCACTTCCCGGTTCTGGCAAGCCTTACACTCCAGTTTGGGTACCCAGGTGCACTTGTCGTCAGCATTATCACCCTCAAACAGATGGACAGACCGAGCGTACCAATGCCAGCCTGGAACAGTGTCTCCGTTGCTACACCTGCTATCAGCAAGATAATTGGGCTACCCTCTTACCCCTGGCAGAATTTGCTTACAATAACGCTGTGCACACATCTACAGAACAGACACCCTTTGAAGCCAACTATGGGTACAATCCTCGCTTTTTCCCGGCTACTCTACCCTCGACCATGGTTCCTGCTGCCGATGACCATATACGCAAGTTACAGGCCCTCCAAGACTTACTCCAAGAGCAGCTTCAGCAGGCTAAAGAAGCTTATAAAACAGCGGCCGACCGGAAGTGACAAGAAGGGCCACCTCTGAAACCAGGAGACCAGGTCTGGCTTTCTACCCGTCACCTTCGCCGACCTGGCCGAACCCGTAAGTTGGACCCTTGGTTTATAGGACCCTATGAAATCACAGAACAAATGTCCGGCTACAACTTCCAGATACTCTCCGTGTCCACCCGGTTTTCCATCAATCCCTCCTTGTTCCTGTCTCGGCCCTGGACCCTGCTTGACCCTCACCCCTGGCTCCACCTCCACCTGTTCTGATCGATGGCGAGGAAGAATATGAGGTCCGAGAGGTCCTGGACTCCCGAATCCACCGAGGGGGTCTTCAGTATTTTGTGGATTGGGAGGGTTACGGTCCTGAGGATCGATCGTGGGAACCTGCCAGTAATCTACACGCCCCTGATTTCATACAGCAGTTCCATGCTACCCATCCCGATCGACCCGGCCCATCTGAAGGGGGGAGTCCTGGGGAGGGGGATAGTGTCATGAGTGCATCCGAAGACCTGGACCCAGAAGGGTTAACTGAGGCTGAAGAGAATGCTGTGAGTTTAGAAACACCTGAACCGCCTCCAGATTCTCCTTCCACAGCAGACAAGCTTCGGGCCAGGCTTCGGGGAAAACGTAGGACAAGGAGATCAGAGGATCGCTCAAAGGCTGTCCACAGAAACCTACGTTCATCTAGTCCTGAGTATTAGCAGGATAGAAAGCTTTTCAGCAGCTCAAGGAGCTGTTTTACTATAAAACAGCTCCCAGTGAAGCCAGAAATTCTGTGGAAGCAAAGAGTCAAAACCTTGGCTTGCATCCACGCTTCTTGTACCGTGTTCCTGATCCTGAACTCTGGACTCTGCCCTTGGACTACGCTGGTATTGGACTTTGGACTCTGACCCTGGACTATGCTGTGTATTGGATTCTGGACTCTGACATTGGACTGCATTCTGTGAGTTGGTTTATAGACATTGGCTTTGCATTCTTGGTATTCCTGCCCCTGGACTGGTTTATCGAACCTTGGCTGTTGTAACCCCCGGGAACGTGACACTATGTTGGGAAAAGTGTGTGGGTGGAAGCAATGTGGCAAAAAGAACCCAATCAAAGTGGCACCCAACGTGGGGCGGGCCAATGGGCAGAGCGAGAAGAGAAGACAAGAATGATGAGAACCATAGAGAGACAGGAGAGAATGATAGAGAACTTAACCGAACAACAGACTATGTTAACAAGGAGGAGGATGAAACAAGAAACAGACAAGGATAAAAGAGTGAAAAATAATGTAGTGATAAAGAATGGTTTAGTAGCCAGTCCAGTGCCCATCCGAATACAAAAAATGAGTAATACCGATGATCCAGAAGCTTACCTGCATAAGTTTGAAAGGGTGGCAGTAGCAGCTGGCTGGCCCAAAGAGCAATGAACACTAATCTTGGTACCATGTTTGACTGGTTTATTGCAAGAGGTGGTAGACATGTTGAGTCCCGCTGAAGCGGCTCAATATAATATGGTGAAAACAGAAATGTTACAGACATTAAATCTGACAGAAGAGGTGTACAGGAAAAGGTTCTGAGAACTAAAGTTAAAACCAGGCGTGCACCCTCGAACATTAGTGCAACGTATGAGAGCTAATTTAACTAGATGGATTAAGCCAGAGGAGAAGACGAAGGAGCAGTTATTAGAGATGATTATAATGGAACAGCTGGTGACCACTTTGAGCGGGAATATAAACAGTTGGATGCAGGAGAATAATCCCAAACAGCTAGAAGCAGCGCTCCACCTAGTGGAAGATTACTGCGTATCAGAAGAGGCAGGGGGAGAGAGCTCCACCTCTTCTACAGAACGTGTTCGCACTCATGAGAAGGCAGCCGCTCCAACACCCAGCAGCAACACACGACGCAGCATGGACGCTCTGGGAGCAGCTTGACCACGTGGTCGCCCATTCGAACCAATGGGACCTCGTCCTGTTCGACCGATATTGGTAGACGATCGCGTCTTTGGGAGTCTAATCTGCTACGGCTGTGGCGCCCCCAGCCATTTATGCCGAGATTGCCCAGGAACTGATTGCTCTTGGGTAGGAGGTTTAAACCAGTCTAGAGTGCGCAATGATGGGGGACAGTCAGGTTGGGAGGTAGTTGCTTGGGTAAATGGGGAGAAGAAGAAAACATTGACCAATACTGGCTGCAGGAGAACTTTAAAGACTGACAAATCGGAGGAAGGTTTAGTGGTTAAATGCATTCATGGAGACACTAAGATCTACCAAACCGCATGGGCGAATGTGAAAGAGTTTGAAAGATACAAAAGAAGATAAAAATGTAAAAGGGAAACATTATCATGTGTTAACTGATGTTGAGTTGTTGGATCCCTTCGGTTTGGGAACATTTGATGTTAATCGGAATAAAGAACCGGTTTTTGTACCTTCTGCGTCATCTCCATCCATTCTTCCCGCCGAAACTCCTGGCCTGCCCCCACTCACAAAAGAACCCAATCACAATATGGAAATAAATACAAGAGAAATCAGCCCAGAAAGAGAACTATTAAGCTGAACAAGTCAATAGATCCTGGCGTATTAACATGTTAAATGGGTAACTATTTCAGACACAATAATCTTTGGAACCCTTCAGACTTGGAAACAATATGTAAAGAGGTCTGTTGTTCATTTCTGAACAACATATACAAAAACTTTTTTTCTAATTACAGTTACAGTGGTGCCTCGCTTAACGAGCGCACCGTAGAACGACAAAATCGCATAGCAATTAGGTTTTAGCGATCGCAAATGCGATCGCATACCGATGGCACCTATGGGCAAAAATCGCTTTGTGAAGATCGGTAAGCGTTTCGCTTACCAATCTTCGCAAAGTGATGCTGCAGATCAGCTGTTCGGTGGCTCCAAAATGGCCGCTGGAAGCCCCGAAATGGCCGCGCGCAGCGTTTTCGCACCCTCCCCTCGCTTACTGAGGGCGCGAAAATGGCTGCCGCAATGGAGCAACCTCTCTGAACGGTGAATTTTGCAGCCTATTGGAACGCAACTAAGTTTAATGCGTTCCAATGGGCTTTTACATTCCGTACAGCGATGTTTCGCCATAGCGAAGGTTAATCCGGAACGGATTAACCTCGCTATGTGAGGCACCACTGTACTAAGGAAGGAGATTAACTGAATACAATCTAATGAATGTTAGGGATGAAATACACAGATTAATCATCCAGAGTGGGCAAATGTTTCAGAAATGAAACATTTCTGTTTCATATCCAACAACTACACCCATGGCTCCATCAGAAAAGGGGCACCCAGAAAAGGATCACCACAAATGCTACACTTTCCCATCTGTGTGGGAAGTCTATTATTGAAATCCAGTTTACATCTGGCTGCCCCCTAACAAATCCATTTATCTCTTTTAAAAAACAACAGCAACCTCTCAAAAGTACCACATCAACTGCCCTTCCAGACCTCACCACCTTAAACCTACACTACCCAGGCAACGCCTTAATGTATTTTTCAGAGCTATAGACAAAACAGGAAGCAATCCTGTCCGTTGATACAGAGTACATCTTTTACTTTTTTAACTTTACTTTTATTAGATTTTTACTCCGCCCCCCTAGACAAAGTCTACTCAGGGTGGCTTACACACATGATAAAAACATAACAATATAATAAACATCATAAATCCATTAAAACATAGTTTTAACACTTATATTAAATCATTGCTGAGATGAAATAATTAAAACGAAAAAGAATCCCCCAAGCTGTACTCTCTGGGGACGGTCCTCCAAGAAGGATCGGAGCCAGGCAAGCGCCAGGCCACCAATTCCCAACTCGGAGAGCCTCCCCAGGAGGATACCATGGTCGACGGTATCAAAGGCGGCTGAGATATCAAGGAGGACCAACAAGGACATATTGCCCCCATTGGCCTCCCTCAACAGGTCATCCAACAGTGCGACCAGTGCCGTTTCTGTGCCATAATGCAGCCTGAAGCCTGACTGAAATGGGTCCAGAGCATTGGTTTCATCCAAAAGCATCTGAAGCTGGTCTGCTACCACCCTCTCCACCACTTTGCTAAGGAAGGAAACGTTGGTGACAGCCTATACTTTCCAATATCATACGCCGCCAAGTTAGGTTTCTTCCTAATGGGCCTAATGAATGTCTCCTTGAGGGCAAGAGGAACCTTGCCCTCTTGGAGAGACCCATTAATTATTGCTGTGGCCCATTCCATTGTTACAGGTCTGGCTGCTTTGATTAGCCAGGCTGGGCAAGGGTCAAGGGAGGAAGTGGTGGCCTGACAGTGATCAAGTGCTTTGTCCACCAAATCTGGCATCACAGGCTGAAAGAAATCGAGAATCACTGGGCAAGGCGGTGTGCTGGACATCTCTGCTCGATCCACTGTATTTAAAAAAGGAGAGAGGTCATGGCAGATGGCCTCCACTTTTGCTTTAAAAATGCTGCAAATTGGTCAGGTGAGATATTAGTGGGAGACCTATTACCCAGACCAATTCCGGATAGATTGCAAACTATATGGAAAAGTTCCGCCTACTGATTAGGAGCTTCGCTTATCTGGTCAGTGAAGTGTGATCGTCTAGCAGCCCTTACCTTAGCCAGGTAATGGTTAGTTGCAATCCTGAGAGCTATCTTATTATAACCCATCAGTTCCTTTCTCTAGCCATCTCCTGTTTCACTTCATTGCTCGTAGGTCCCAATTATACCAGGACCCTGGCTGAGCTCTGTGCCTGAGAGGGCATTTAGGAGCTATCTACGGCCCTAGTGGCGGCGGCAAGCCAGCCATCAACCAGAGCTTCTCAATGGATCCAGTAACCTGTGAGGGTGGACTATTAAAATAGGTCCATGCTCCCTGTGGGGAGGGAGTGCCATTGAGAGGTTACATTTTATTGGGTGGTGATCTGCCCATGACAAGGGGACTGACACCAGGTCAGTCACCATCAGACCACACTCCCTCCGCTCAGTGGAGAAAACCAGGTCTAGCATATGGCTACCCATGTATGTGGGACCATTGACATGTTGGGACATATCCAAGGAAGCCATGGTTTCCAAGAACTCAAGAGCTGGACCGGAACCCTCTGCCTCCGCATGGATATTGAAGTCACCCAGGACCAAAAGCCTCAGGGACTCCAACAGTGCCGCGGATACAAAGTCCGCCAGCTCTGGTAGTGAGGTGGCTGCGTCATGGGGAGCGTGGTAACCCAGCAAGATCCCAATACCGTCCCTGCCCCCAATCCACACATGAAGGGCCTCCAAGCCCGGCTTCACCACCAAGGAGCGCCTCATAACCTCTAAGATATTTCTGTAAACAATGGCTACTCCCCCCCCGCTCCTCTAGTCTACCCTGGTGCTGGACTGAATAACCAGAAGGGCAGGAAAGGGTCAGAGCAACACCTCATTCCCCACCCATCCAAGTCTCAGTTATGCACGCCAGGTCTGCATCCTCCTCCAGAATAAGATCTTGTATAAGTTGGGACTTATTGGACATAGACCTGGCATTCAATAGCACCAGGTTTAGAGTGGAGGGCCGGCTGATCGGCTTACCTTGAGGCTGGCAGGGTCACAGTGCCAGAACAGTGAACAGCCTTCAGACATCTGTTCACTGTTCTTCTAAAACAAGTAGGCACTGTGTCAGCACCGTATCTCCCTCTACCCATAATGACACTAATGTTAGAACCCTCACTGGGGGGCAGGCTCTCCTCTCCATGTCAAGAAAGAAGAAAGGAAAAACAGGATACACTAAAGTAATACAATGAACAATAATAAGAGAATTTGCAAATAATATTTAACGATAGACAATAACAACAGGGTCATACAATTGTCAATATTTGAATTACTCAGCTATGAAATTAGATGATTTACCAAAATAAGAATTAAAAAAGAATTTAAATTGGGCAACTAAAGCATAAAACAATTAGCAATAAGGTGGTCAAAAATAGATTAGGGTATCATAAAATGAAAACTAAAATAACATAAACACTAAAGAATAGACAATTATATTTACCATATGGTAAATATAATTTACCATATGGTAAATTATATGGTAAATAGGAAAGCCAATTATATTTGCATAAGCCAGGGAGTCAGGAAAGTTTTAAGGATCAGATCATACTTTTGCACTATTAAAGAGCAGGCCGGGTAGGTGGGGCTCGTCAGCCATGGAAGGCAGTCCATCTCGGAGAAGGAAAACTCCGATTTCAAACCTCCACTGCCTTGTGGCTATATCCACTCATGGAAAAGGCTTCAGGAGTTAACCTCGAGGCAAAATCCGGAGATGGAGTCCCGAAGGCAGCTCGTGTCGTTCTGCCACCTCCTGCGACGTTGCTGGAACCAGTCGTATTGGCTCTTGCCTTTCCATTGGACCATTTCAGCAATGTGGAGAGGGGGGATTTGCTGCTTGGGTAACAGCCTATCCTCCATATTACCTTACCCGGGCTTCATGCTCTGGAGAGGACACTCCTCGATTCAGAGCATGTTACCATAGTCTCTCGAGACTGAAGGATGCCTATGAGACAATTATAAACACAGAATTTTCCCCCAAAGTTACCCCCACCACACATTATACTATAACTTAAATTAGTAAAGAAAATATGAACCCAATGTCTCCTCCTTCCGCTCACTGTCCTGTTCGTGAGGCTGCTTTTAACTTTGAGATGTGTTTGTTTTACATGCAGCAAGGCAACAGTAATAAGAAAGCTGTAAAAGAAAATGGTGCCACTGTTGCCGTTCTCCAGACCAAATGAAGGAGAACGAGTCCTCGCTGAGGCATACAGAAAGGCAGGGGGGGTGATTGTTGATGAAAATCGGCAGCATGGCAACAAACAGGGGAGCAACCAGCAGGACCCCACGACACATGAGACCCCACCGCCCGTCCCCCTGCTCCAAACACCCTGTAAAAATCACCAGCACCCTACCAAGGTTGAAAGATGCTCGGCACCTCCAGTTCTCTCAGCAGCTTGTGAGGTCCTCCACGCCAGGTCCCGCCGTCATCGCCGGAGTCCCAAACAAGTTCTCCCGAATCGACCTCCAGGCAGAACTCCACCAGCACCCCTGGCTCTCGGCTCCCAGCATGCTGCCCTTGGGCTCCAGTCAGCTGTCTTGAACGACTCCCGCTGCTTGAACTTTGATGCCGGCTCCCAGCGTAATTGTTCCCTGCCTCGACTTGCTGGTCTCGCCCATTGTACCTTTGTTTCCTCCACTATTCACTCCTACCAGCTTCCACGGACTCAAACAACCACGAACATACAGGGCAGGTTGGGAAGGAATCATCCAAGCAGACAAACAAACCAGTGCTTTTAAACGGAGTAGAGAAAAAAGAGAAAGAAAAAAGAAAAGAAAAATAGACCAGAGCGGCGGAGAGTAACAATTCTGACCTGCTACCAATCTGCCATCTTGAGTATGAACTGACAGGAATTCATGCTCCGGATCATGTTGGACTGCCACTCCTTCTCAGCCATCGATACGAGCACTCACCACATCTCTACAAACTATGAACCTGAATGGCTGAGAAAGTCCATGGTTAAGCCCGGATGAAAGGTAAATGTAAGTAATTTTGAAAAGCCAAGGTCTCTCTAACTCACTCTGCTCCCAATGGCTGTTGAGGCAGGAAAGCAGCAAGTGGGCAAAGACCAACTGTCACTCTAGCAACCATGTGACCTCAAACGTCATGTGACATCACCTCTCACTATGTCCTCAGTGGCATGTTAATAGTTATTTAAATGTCTCTCACACTCTTAAGTCCAACCAGGCTCCTTGCAAGAGTAAAATAAAAGTCTTGTCCTGTGGTTCATAAATACTTCTGCTGGGCTGCTGTCAGGTTGTTTTGATTTTGTTTTTCTTATAAGCTAATAAATGATAAGTAGTATCTTCAAATGAGCATCCATCAACTACCTTAGTTAATGACGTGGAGATATTTACCTACTCCTTTTTAGGTCAAGAGTCAAGAATGGAATATTAGAAGATGTTGGAGAACTAATTGCCATTAAAAGCACTATTTGTGTCACCACAGAACCCTGGTCCAAATTCAGAAAATGTTAGCACTAAAACAAATCTTTCTTTGCCTTGTCCTGACTTAGGGCACAGTCCTAACTAGCCAGGCTGGCTGAATCAGACTCTCACAATTAGGAGGGAGATGCCAAGGTACAGTGTGCTATTTCCCCCTTTTTGCCAAAGGAGTGGCAATGTTTATGAAAATGGATTGGACTTCAATAAAGCATGGCCCATGTTTTACCCACATACTTGGTCTCGCGTGGTTATTCCGGGTAGGAGGGCAATGAGTAGACAGACAGCAGAGAGACATGTGCAAAGTGCTTTTGTGTAGTTGTGCTACAGCTGATGTATAGCTGTCTGACCAGACCACCAGCAGGACTCGGTCAGTTCAGTGGCTGCAGTTCACACATGGCTGGGTGCTTTTGGAGCTGCACCTGTGGCACAGCTGGCTGTTGATTCCAAATCCGGATCAAGGTGAGTGTACCGTTGAAAACTATTCTTGAGCCTCATCAGAAATTCATTTGGGGATTCATTGGGGTTTTTAAAAATCACATATACTCTGTGAAGGTTTCACAGCCTTTGGCACTCTTAGTTTGAGGCCATGAATTGCAGCATTTCTTGCTGCTTTCAGCAAGTGGGCCCCAGCAAGCTTATTAGGACTGGGATCAATAACTCAGGTTATGAGGGCTGCTGCTTCAGGCCGATCAACTGTTCCATTGCCATCGGCTATTTGTTGAACCCTATGAGTAGTATACCAGACATAGGTCTCAGCAAGAGCCTGGCATTTCTCATTTTCGCTTAGGAGGCTGCTCAGAAGAGTGGTGAGTAGTAATGATCCTTTGGATCAAGTCCAGGTACTTCTGAAGGGCCTCTCAATATAGTGCAAGGTTTTTTTTCTCCCCATTAAATAAATCAGCAGTGGGGAATGGGGTATGGGCCAGAACTAATTTCCTATTGGAAGCTCCATTAAGGGGAGAACTTTCTCCATAGGTTTAGGTGTAAAGCGATCTGGGGGCACTCCCTGTGTAGTTTGTTTAGATCAAGGGTCCCCCAACCCCTGGTCCGTGGCCTGGTGACAGTCCAGGGGCATCCTTCAACTGGGCCGTGGACACAGATCTCCACCCCTGCCCACACACACGGGTGGGCATGTTGTGCTTGTGGGTGGGCGTGTTGCAATTTTGTGACTCCCCATTGGTTGGCAGGCAGGCTGGCAGTGCCTCCTACTGGCCGCTTTGTTCTCTTGGACGGAATGTTCGTTCCCCCTTGTTAGCTGCGGCTCTTCAGCCTTGGCAGCAGTGACAAACAAGTAGCAGCAGCAGGAAAGGAAAAGGAAAGGAAGAGAGACAGAGGGAACGAGTGACAGACCATCAAGACTGACAGACGGATGGGTGCGAGCTCTCCGTGGCAGGCTGCGAATAGAAATCAGGGGGGCAGGGCAGCGCGTGTGAGAAGGCTGCTTTCTTTTGTCATCACCCCCTCCCATGGCACATCTGGGCAGGGAGTGGAGGAGCGTCAGGCGGGTGGAAGGAGAAGCATCCGGCCTGGTTGAGTGGGGCCCCTCCTTTACCTCAGCCGCAGAGAGGACGAGGCGACAGCAGCAGCAGCGGAGGTGCTACCAATGCCTGGAGAGGTGGCCTGACAAGGTGCTCCAGGTAAGGGCTTTGTGTCGCCCCCTCCCTCCCTGGCACATCGCCGGAGCACTTCGGAGTGCCTTGCCAGGTGATCCGCGAAGAGCAGTGGGAGGGGGGGAGAGACAGAGAGACCTAAAAGCAGGAGCCTGGTGGTGCCAAACTGCCAACCCGTGAGCTCTGCCCCTTTGGAGGGAGAAGACTGATGGGCAGGGAGAGGGCTCTTCTTCTGGATGCGTGGGTGCTTCGGGGGGGGGGGCAGGCAGGAAAGGAAGGCGGGGAGGGTCAGTGGTGGAATTGCTCCTGTGTCTTCCAGGACCATGGAGACAACTCTGAAGCAAGGCTCTTCTGGGAGCCCCTGATGAGGAAGCCTCGCGCTCGCCAAGTAGGTGCCGCCGCCACTGCTCCCACTCCTAGTTGGGCTGAAATTAGAAGCCAGGCAGATTTTGAGAACGGGTGAGAGTGTTGCGCTTGCAGGTGGGCGTGTTGCCCCTCCGCAGGCACATGCCCACCCACGAGCATGACACACCCCTTCGCAAGCGTG
This sequence comes from Pogona vitticeps, assembly GCF_051106095.1. Lineage (NCBI taxonomy): Eukaryota > Metazoa > Chordata > Lepidosauria > Squamata > Agamidae > Pogona > Pogona vitticeps. Next base: position 95,772,655 of record NC_135788.1, on the reverse strand, counting down.
ACACGCCCCTCCATGAGCGTGACACACCCTCCCACGAGCACGGGGGTGCCCCCGCCCCCCCCAACCAGTCTACACACAGACCCCACACCCCCCAAACGCTCTGTGGTCCCAAAAAGGTTGGGGGACCTCTGTTTTAGGGCTTTTCCCACCTTGAACAGCTTAGGTGTACACTTACTGAAATTGTAAAATAAGAATGTAACAAGAGTGTTTGCAAATACTGTATACATTGACCCGGAGCCCAGGGGCATCTTATTATTTATTTATTTTATTAGATTTATACCCTGCCCATCTAGACCAAAGGCTTAGTGTCATAAACGGCAGCTCTACAATGGTTTGATTGTTTTGTTTTCTCCCAGGGTGGGAAAAAAGCCAAGCTGCAGAGGGTGGCAGTAGTCTAAGCTGTTTATACTCTAGCTATGTTGAAATTCTTGGGCACCAAATAGAGCAGCTAACTCAGGATACATAGTAAGTATATATGCCAAGCACCAACTCCCACTGGACTTAGTGGGGCATCCAACGAAATCTATGTAGAATTGCTTGGACTAGTGGACTAATCTGACCAGAAGATTGCATTATTGAGTATTTTTAAGGTGGCACCAGCTGGAACCCAGCTAGTGTTACCAGCTGTTCTGGACATCCAAACAATCACCTGCACTCATTCTCTCAATATATAGATAAATCTTTTATTTATGTATTTACATTTATTACAGAATTTAATAACCTCGTTTGTTACTCAGCGCAGATACAGGTAGGTGACCTTACATTATATTAGCAGTGCTGTACTTCCTAAAGGCGCAATAGATAAATCTCACAGGCAAAAGTGGATTCCATAAAACAGTTTTTAAAATCATAAATAAGAATGTCATTTTTGCTCCTCTTAGTTCTTTTATATTCTCTCTGGATTCAACAGCAGCTAGAAAAATTATGGTTAAGATTCTGGAAGTTGTAGTCCGAAAATGAATTTACCCAAGCTGCAAATGAGAGGTTATTCATATGGAGAAGTATATATCAGAGGGGGAAATGTTAGGGGGAACTAGTAGGAATCTAAAATATGTTGAGTGAGCCGAACCTCCTTTGAATGTGCCTCCTGCTAAGAAATATACACTTTCAGGTCAGATTCTTTCAGGAAAGAAAGACAACATTAAAGGGAAGAAGAAAGAGAAAACAAGGAACAAAATGTGACATTTCAGAGACTAACAGATTTAAGTGTTATCTTTCATGGATCAAAATCCACTTCTTCACACACAGGAACACAAGGACTAACTCTGAGAGGCTGCTGTTGCTGCATTTATTTAGAAATGGGCCCCCATTGGTATTTCAGTGTGTTGCTGAGGGATAGTTTTCTGCATTTTGAACATAGGGAGGAAGGTGCCTTAAACCAAGTAAAACTGTTAACACTTCCCACCTCCACCCAGTTCAGTATTTTTGACAGCAGGATAAATCCTTTTGGATCATCCAGATGTTTCACTCATCAGTTCTTAGAGTCTTAATTGACTGTTGGCTATGGCTTTTGGAAAGTGAAGGTTAAAACATCTGGAGCAGAATGGGTATCACACCTGTGGCTTACAGTGTAAACTATATTGACTTGCAGTAACTCTGTGTGGTTTCAAAGAGGAATCTTTTGCCTGGTATACCTGGAGATGCCTAGTATTGAACCTGGACCTTATGTATGAAAGGCCATGCCTTTATTATTGAGCTACAGGTACCAGCTGAAGACTACTTCTAAGTGTGCTTGTGTCAATTGTTGCAACATATAGACTTTTTTTTTTGTTTGCAATGAGTCACCATATGGACTGGGCAATTTGTCCATGCCACTTTGTGCATCCCCAAAAATTAAGACGAAGTTAGTTCTACATTATGTTCTTAGTGCTGATGATTCCATCCTATTGTAGAACCTAAATCTACTTCCTGATTGTTTGAATCCCACTATTTTATCTTGTTTTCTGTTATCAAATATATTAAAAAATTTAAATATATTTACTATTCCCTTGATTGATTTCCCCCCACATTAAAGGAGATCTGAACCTTCTCTACAGTTTGTTTCTGTAGATTGGGTAAAATCCTGTTGCACTGCGGTGCAAAAGGCGTAACTTTTGTAGGCGAATCGCCTGAAGTTAAGAACTCTCCAGAAACATCTATTGCATACTGAATTGTATGACTCATGTCCAATGAATGCCAGCAGATGTTTCTTAACTTGAGACATTTTGTCTCCCAAAATTGCACCTTTTGTGTTGCAGCATAACAGGATTTCAGCCTTTATTTGGACCACCACTTTTCTTTGCCTTTCTTGAGCTTGTTTCAAAGGTTCTTATATAGTTAATGGAATATTTCTATTTTTTATTTCTCTTCCCTTAGCTCTAGCAGTTCCTCAGTTATCCTTTATTTATTTACATTTTTACTTTTGAGATTGTTGATGTCCAGATCTTCTAATACTTCTGTCTGTTTGAAGCAAGAGGCATAAATATAGCTATTTTAGTGCACGATGATTGATCATATTGATGCCTTCATGAATCCCTTTTTTGTGACATACACTTGGGTTATTTCATTGATTTCAGTGCTTTCGTTTTTTCTTCTTTGCATAGTTGTTGAGTTGTTATCTAATTAATTAGGATGTAATCTATTTTGTTCCTTACAATACTGTTGTTAATGTTGTCTTAAGGGCATTTCCATGTGTACAGTACCATTAGTGTAATTTGAATGTGTTGTTGATGTCTACAATTTCTTCTGGTCTTCAAAGTTACATTACATTGATAATACTGTAATGGTTATGATAATAAAATACTTCATATCTGCATATCATTTTCTAGTGTACAAAATGCTTCATAAGCATTATTTGTAATCCTAAATAACTCTGCAAATTAAGTCATTATTGTATTCCCTACTGCAGAGAATAGTATGGGTGCAATGCAACATCATTACTTAAAGCTGCAGCGACCAGTCAGAATAACCATCATGAAATCTAACCTCCAGCAGAAGATAAACAAGAAGACTTTACTACAAATTGGATCTTTCCTACTAACAATATTTTGTTATGATGTATTCCTGTTGTAATTTGAAGTATTTTGAAACTGAAAGAAAGCAGTTTCCCTAATATAACCTGTAGATTTAATGAAAAAGGCAAGAAGTGAACCAAAGATACTCTGCTCTGTTCTGTAGCTTATTGCCCTAAATGCTATGACACACCAGATCTTGTCAATAACTAATGTAGAGTTGGGATATACAGGTAGTGTCAATTTTAGTGGCTCCTGCAGAGTTTCATATAAATAAATAGATTGTAGTCTGATACAGAGCAGAACATGTCTATCAACCAAACAATAAAGTCAGCAGAAGCCTAAGGGCAGGTGTAGCCCAAGCCCCCATCCTATTGGTTTCCCACTACCTTTTTTTTTTAACAGAACTCACAAATATACACATAAACTGACCGTCCCCTGCAGTTCACTTGCAGGGAAGAGCTTGATGTGTGCTAACATGCACACTCAGTGTATGCAGTACAGCAATGGGACACTCCAAAATTAGAACAGGAAAGAGTAATTACTTAGTGGCCCAATACATGTTTTGCATATCAAACATCCCAGATTCAGTCCCAACAATGTCAAGGTAGGGCCAAAGAAAGACTCCTGTCAGCACGTCTGCAGAGCTGCTGCCAATCTGACATGTAGACTATACAGACATCATGGATCAGTGCTCCGACTCTAAATAAGGCAGCTTCCTAAGAAGTATCCTGCATGAACTGAATTAGAACAAGAGAATGTACTTCTGGCTCCTTTTCACTGCACAAGGACAGTGGTGCAGTGAAGCCAAGGCTCACAAGGTCAACGTGTCAGGACTATTAAATTAGCAGGGACAGTAAGTCCATCTTATCAGCCCCCTCAAGTATCCTTTTCCCATCTGACGTTAATCCTTTCTACAATCCTTTCTCACACTACTTTGCAGGAGTGTAGCTTTTTCCTAGCAGCAACATCCTCTTTTGGCCTATCACTATTAAAATACAAAGTATTTTGTGGTAAATAGGTCTTGGAAAGGCAATTAAAATTTATAGATATGACTTGGTAGAGATGGATACAAACAAATTTAGCTGCCTGCATTTCTAGACTCTTCTTGGGCGTCTGGCTATGTGGGCTGTTTATGATGAGTACCAGTGCCTTAAAATTCATAACTGCAAATCCACAAATGGGTTTAATGGCAGATACAACACAAACAGTATTCACGCAACGTTTCAGAAAATCTAAAATGCATTCAAGCAAAACCAGGGCCTCCTCTGTGCCTGGCAATACCTCGTTCTCATTATGCTTCCTAGTAGAAATGGCTGAGCATGGATTCAGTGATGACTGAAAACCCACAAGTACCATTCAGATATATCTGAGGCAATTCAAATATTATTTAACACTTCCAGAAGCCATTCTAGAAAACTGAAGGAACAGTCTGTCAGAAGTATCAAACAGAATAAGAAGAGTCTAAATAGTAATCTTTCTCTCCCTCTGGCATACAGGTAAACTGAATAAATTAACAATTTGTTAGATGCATTACACAGTCTTCTATGAATCATAATTTACTATACTGTATTGTTCCTCTTCCATGCCTGTGAGATTTCCACTTGGGATCATATTTGCAAAACAAAATAAAACAAAATGAAACAAAAACAGCAAAAACTAGAACACTTACGGAAGTCCCCCTATCTGCCATTAATTTCCAGTTTTTGTTTGATGTTCCTCAAACAAAGCACTGCATAAAGCCAGTGTTTGGTTGCAACTTCTTACTTGAAACATGTTATAAAAATGTTGTTGTTTACAGACATCAGGAGTATACAAACTGGAAACCTTATGAGTCATAACAATGCAGGGATCGTGATGCTACATTTTTACACATATGGAGCAGAATGTGCAGAGTTTTGCAGCTAGCCTGCTCTTTCTGCAGATGAAGGCAGGTAGGTACCGCTGTTCCCTAATGGCTGCAGTCCCCTGTCTCATGACTGCTTTAACATGATTCCAAGCATTAACAAATATGATGGGCACCATCACCGAAGCTGGCAGCTGTCCTTTTTGTTTGTTTTGTTTTTGTTATTAAACCAGGCAGTGGGCTAAAAGTAAGCCATATTTTATGGCACATGAGCAGTCAGTAGATAATCTTCTATGAAAAATCTGTAAACACATTCAATCTTAGTCCCAAGGACAAATATCTGATCTGGGTTTATAAGGATCTTATGCTTTGTCAGCCTTTGGCTTCTCCCCTGCTTTGCTTTTAGCTGAACTGGCCGAAGTGGGGCTGGTGTCTTCTATCTCCCATGGACACACCTCTGACAAAGCTTTGGTGATTCCAGCAGAGTCTTTCCTTGTGGCCGTGGGGTCTTCCTCAGCCTCCCAAGGGCAGATATCAGCTATAGTACTGTCATGTCTACTTTTTGCCAGTACTTCCACCATTGGGCCACTCCCTTTGCTTAAGTCTATAGGTAGTGTGGTTTCAGGAAGGCTGCGGCACAAGGGCTTGTGTTCAGGCAAGCCCTCCTGTTCGCTCTGGGATCTTTTCACGCTGGCTGCTGGCATCTCTGCTGCACGGGCATATGGCATAGCTCTTTCATCCTCAGTGGCTAGTACCAGTCTTGCTTCCCTTGGACAAATATCTTCCTTTTCCAGCTGATCTGTTTCCCAAGGACAGATCTCTGTCTTCTTGCTGTCGTTGCTGCTGTCAGGCTTTTTTGAAGAAAGACTAGCAGAAGTATTTGATGCTGAGACATCCACAGCAGCTATGCTCCCCCATGAGCAGATAGATTCTCGAATGCTTCTGCCTTTCTCCAGGGTTCTGATTGTTCCTATCGGACTTGCAGAATCCACTTTCATATCCTTCTTAGAAATGGCAGCTCCATCCCTACTCGATGTCTCTCTGTCCAGTGGAGTCCCAACCACTTCCCAAGGGCACACTTCAGATTTGGTAGAGGCTCCAGTTTCTTGAACTTCCCATGGACAGATTTCAGATTTTAGACTTTCAATACTGTCAGATTTCACAAAGACCACCTTAGGCAAATCTAAACTCTTACTACTGGGTTTGACTGACAGTTCATCAGTACTCTTCTGAGGATAAGCTAATTCAGGATGGCTATGGGTCTTCTCTATCTTTTTAGATACAGTTTCCCCCCCAGTTTTAATCACACCTGGGCTTAGCTGTGTTTTGCCTTGTGAAATATGTTGTCTTAGTGATCCTTCATTGAATGGGATTGCTGCTGTTTTAGGGAGGTACGTTTCAATCTTGCCACTAGGCTCCTCTTCCTCGGTTTCCCACGGACATACTTCAGCTCTCAAGCTTTCAACACTGACTGATTTCTTTGAGCCACTTTTTGGCAAACTGGGACTTTGAGTTTGTGATAGCTCCACACTTTCACAAGAACTAACAGATTCTTGCTGACTGCCGCGTCTCTGCTCTGTCTTCAACAGTCTCATTATTGGGCTGGTGCTTGTTTCATCACTAGAAACCATGCCCTGGTAATTTTTTAAGGTCCCTCTCTCTGGTGGTCCTTCAGTTACTTCCCATGGACAGATTTCAGCTTTAGCATGTGTTGGAATCTCCTGGAATTCCCATGGACAAATCTCTGCCTTTAGACTCTCGACACTTTCAGATTTTTTGGAACTCACCTGCAACAGATCTAGACTTCGGGTGATTTTGGCAGGTGGTTTGTCAAATTCCATACTCTTCCAAAGGGAAGCAGACTCTTGGTGGCTTTTTGACTTCTCTATTTTCTTAAATGATGATTCTCCCCCAGTTTTCTTCGAATCCAGAGCTCCTAGTGGCACTTGGTCTTTCTTTCTTTTCAAAGTTTCAGCTGGGTCCTGCTTCAACTTCCCCTTTTCAAAGGGAGCCATAGCTGCTGTCCATGGATACACTTCTGTCTTGGTGCTCACTTCCTCTTCCTCTATGAACTCCCATGGACAAATCTCTGCCCTTAGACTTTCAGCACTGTCAGATTTTTTTGACCCAGCTTTGGACAGGGCTGGACTTTGGCCAGCAGATCTCGGAGAAGATCCTTCAAGCTCCATGCTCTCCCATGGACATATATCCTCTCGTGACCTGCTCAACCTTTCCATTGCTTCAGAGATGCTCTTAGGGGAAGTACTCGTGCTGCTTGCCCTTTGGTCATCATCCTTTCTCGAAACACTTTCTTCAACCACATCCCAAGGGCAAACCTCTGCCTTTAAGCTTTCAGCGCTGTCAGATTTCTTTGACCCAGCTTTGGACAGAGCTGGACTTTGGCCAGCAGATCTCATTGAAGGCCCTTCAAGCTCCATGCTCTCCCATGGACAGACGTCGTCTCGTGACCTGCTCAACCTTTCCATTGCTTCAGAGATGCTCCTAGGGGAAGTACTTGTGCTGTTTGCCCTTTGGTCATCATCCTTTCTCAAAACACTTTCTTCAACCACATCCCAAGGGCAAACCTCTGCCTTTAAGCTTTCAGCGCTGTCAGATTTCTTTGACCCAGCTTTGGACAGAGCTGGACTTTGGCCAGCAGATCTCATTGAAGGCCCTTCAAGCTCCATGCTCTCCCACGGACAGACGTCGTCTCGTGACCTGCTCAACCTTTCCATTGCTTCAGAGATGCTCCTAGGGGAAGTACTCCTGCTGTCTTCCCTTTGGAGAGCCCTGCTACCATCATCCTTTCTCAAAACACTTTCTTCAACCACTTCCCAAGGGCAAACCTCTGCCTTTAGGCTTTCAGCACTGTCAGATTTCTTTGAAGTAACTTTAGACTGTCCAGGTTTAGCAGAGAATTCGCTTGGATTTACACTCTCCCATGGGCAGACAGATTCTTGAGGACTGCTTGTCTTCTCTACTGTTTTAGAATGGATTGTTTGTTCCAGAGAGGTTGATTTAGATTTTTCAAGAGCCCCAGCACGTTTCAGTGATGGTCTTTTATCCACTGAGGTTTCTGACACTTCCCATGGGCACACATCTGATTTAGTACTAGGCTCAGCTTCCTGACTTTCCCAAGGGCACACTTCTGCCTTGAGTGTGTCAGTACCACTTGATAGTTTATAGCTTTTAGATAGCCCTAGGCTTTTAACCCTGGATTGAGAGGAAGGTTCACTGGTGTCCATGGTTTCCGAAGGACAGATAGCTTCTTGGGGACTACTCACCTTCTCTGTCGCTTTAGAATGGCCTGCTTGTTCCAGTGGGACTGACTTGTGCCTTTCAAGAGCCTCAGCACCCTTCGATGATGGTCTCTGATCCACCAGGCTTTCAGGCACATCCCATGGACATATAGCTGCCTTAACACTGGGCTCAGCTTCTTGACTTTCCCAAGGACACACTTCTGCCTTGTGTGTGTCACCACTATCAGATTTTTTAGAGCTGACTTTAGACACTTCTCGACTCTTGGCACTGACCTCTGACAAAGGCTTGTCAGTGTCCATGGTTTCCCAGGGGCAGATTGATTCAAGAGGGCTGATAATCTTTTCTGTTGTTTTAGAATGGCCTGCTTCTTTCTGTGGAGCTGGCCTTTCAAAAGCACCAACACTTTTAAATGATGGTCTCTCTCCCACAGGGCTTTCAGGAGCTTCCCATGGACATACAGCTGCCTTAATGCTGGGCTCACCCTCCTGACTTTCCCATGGGCAAACTTCTGCCTTGAGGCTGTCAGTACTACTGGATTTTTTAGACTTGACTTTAGCTAGATCTGGTCTCTTGGCACTAGGCTCAGATGATGAGTCATCAGTGTCTATGGTTTCCCAAGGACATATATTTTCTCGGGAACTGCTTGCCTTCTCTAGAGGTTTAGACGCAACGTCTCCTGTTCTTTTCAGGGTTCCACCTGCATCGTGTCTTGAGGATCTTTTATCTGATGGAGCTGGAGTTGTATCCCAGGGGCTGATATCTGCTTTAGTGCTGACTTCGATGCCCTCACTTTCCCAAGGGCAAACAGCTGCCTTGAAGCTTTCAACACTGCCTGATTTATTTGAACTACCTTTGGAGACACAGGGGCTCTGGGGCTTAGGTTTGATCAATATTTCCTTGTCTTCTGTCCTCTCCCATGGACAGACAGACTCCCTTGTACCATCGTCATCTTTCTCTGGGGCTGTATCTCTGGTTTCTTTCTTCTCATCTTTTGAGAGTGAACTTGCATCTTTTTTAAACTTTTTTGTGTGCACTGGGGTATCATCACTCTCCCAGGGACATATGGCTGTTTTAATGTCTATTTTTGCCTCTTGTATTTCCCAAGGAGCAATTTCTGCTTTTTTGCTCTGGAAGCTATCAGAGCTTGCCTTATTTGGTTCTAACGTTTTTGCACTAGGCTTTAGTGAAGCAGCCTCTGCTTCTGTGTCTTCCCAGGGACAGACAGATTCACGCTGTTTGCTGTCCTCCAGTCCTTTAAGAGGAGGCAGTGCTTTCAGTGTAATGCCTTTGAAGAGTTGTCCTTCCATTTCTTCCACCCCTTTTTCCATGGTGGATGAAACTACTTCCCAAGGACACACTTCAGCTGTCTTGGTTTCCCAAGGACAGACCTCTACCTTTTTACTGTCCCCACTGCTAGATTTCTTCAAAACTATTTTGCCAAGGTCTAATATTTTGCCAGCAGGTTTCGTAGAAGAATCTGCAGCACCTGCATCCTCCCAAGGGCAAACAGAGTCTCGAGGGGTGCTCTCTCTATCTTTGATCTCCTCTGATAATGGACTTCTGAGCTTTCTACCTTCAAACCTTTTGGGGTCTTCTCTGGACTCCTCTCTAGCTTCTTCTGATGGTGTATCACTTGACTCCCAAGGGCATATAGCAGTTTTGCTGCTTGTTACATTGTCAGATACCCTCTGACTCAATGTAGTTTTAGCATCTATTCTTTCTGGTGATTCCATGATCTCCCAGGGGCAAACTGTGTCTTCTTGGTAAGTCTTTATTGCTTCTGCTCTTGGAGTAGTGCCCTTCTCTCTGGAAGATCTTTCACGATCCTCCTCAGACATCTTTTGCTTTGATAGAGATTCCTCTGCCTCCCAAGGGCAGACCTCTGTTTTAACATCTGTGCTGCCCTCCAATTTTGTGGGACTAAATGTGTGGCTCTCAACACTCCTGGATTTCTTTTCCTCTGCTTTGGAGAGATCTGGGCTCTTTCTAACCTCTGTGCCCAGAGGAGGCTTCTTGATATCCCTGGAATCATGCAAGCCACTTGCCTTTTCTTGGGCTTCGCTTCTAGTGCTCAGCACGACCTCTTCCAGTTCCCAAGGGCATGTTTCCGCTTTCTTTTCTGTCTTCAGGACTATTGGAGAGATGTTGGAGATTTTTTCCTCTTTAGTCTGATCATCATCTATAGTTTCCCAGGGACAGACAGATTCTCGTTGGCTCTTGATCCAGTGCAGCCTATTCGTACAAGTGGAAGCTGGTGCTTCTGTACTGCTTGCTCTGTCCTGGGTGAGGCCATCTGCACTTGCCTCCCAAGGACATACTTCAAGAACTTTCCTTGGACTGCTTTTATGTGAGCTGGAAAGTTCTTCTTCCTCCTCATCCCAAGGGCAAATGGTCGCTTGTTTACTGACTGTTTCCCTGGAGCCCCTAGATATAACCCGTTGCCTTGGTGACCCTCCTACAGACATCAAGGCTCCTTCTGCTACTTGATGTTTTTCATTCTTTCCACTTGTCTCTCTTCCAGTTTTCTTTGGACTTCCCTCATCATCCTTTCTTGCTCTTATGTTTGTCTTCATCCTTGACCGGTTGAATGCTTTAATGGCAAGACCTAAGCTTTTCATAGTACTTTTGGGAATGGGGATCTGTTTCTCAGGAGAGCTCTTCTGACTATCTGATTCACTCAGTTCTGGGTCTTTCTTCCTTGGAATGGGCACTTCCATGACTTCCCACGGGCAGACCTCTGCAGCAATGGAGGCTAGTCTGGTTAATCCTGCAGGGGTAGAAGGTGGTACGTTATCTTCTGTCTGCTGATTCCTTTGCACCTCAGTCTTTTCTAGAGACTCCTCCATCTTTGACAGATGTACATCTGCCAGCATTGGTCTCTCTTTGTCATCTTTTTTGAGACACTGGCCAGAAGTCTGTGTTTGTTCTTGTGCATCCCAGGGAGTGACATCTTTCCTTTCAAAAGTGTGAACCAAACTCTGCTGCCTGATAGGTGGTTCAGGCGGTATCTTCTTACTGGCATGGTGTCTCCTTCCTGGCAACTCAGAGGTGTTGATGCTGAGACTCCTGATAGGAGCATATGTGACATGTTTCTGAGACTTGTTTTCAGAGGGTGTGGATGGGGCTGTCACACTTTCCCATGGGCACACAGTATCTTGGCTGCTGCTACCATCTTCCAGAAGAGAGCTCACAGTTCTTTCTGATGTGTCATCTGTCTGCCAGTCTTTTCCTGCTGCCTTAGAGCTGACGTCAGTAACCTCAGTGTGCCCAGAGACCTCACTTTCTGTTGTGGAGTCTTCAGTGGCTGCTTTCTTCTCTTTGTCCTGAGCTAGTTTGCTGCTGTCTTCTAGGTAGGCCCTATTAGTTAGCAACAAAGCTTTTTCTTTGGCACTGGTGACAACACTGAGAGATTTCTGCAGGGGGGATGGCCTAGGGTGTAGAGGTTTTCTTTCTGCCATCAGATTGTGAGCACTGGCTGACTTGTAGACCAGAGGAGCTGAGTCATCAAGAGAGTCACTGTTGGATCTTTCTGAGGCTTTCTTGGCTAGTTTTTTCCTCATCATTGAGTCCAGTAAAGGTGCTTCTTTGTAACTCTCGTGCCTCGTTGGTAGGTTGTTCTCTTTGGTGTTCCTTGTGTGATCATAGGTGCTGTGGGACTTCTTCAAGGATGAGGCCACTTTAGGCTTGGAAGAGGAGTCGTCTTTCAGTTTCACGCTGGAGCTACCAGAGTCCAAACGCCTTCTCTTGTAGGAGCCAGAGCGACTCGCATTTCCTCCACCCACAGACCCATCTTTCTCCTCTTTGCTGCACTGCCGGGACATGGATTCTGGAAGCTCAGTGATACGCCTCATGAGGGAACGGCCTAGGCCCCTCTTGGAACTTCTTTTCTTCTGAAGGTGAGGGTTGTTGGCCGCCATCTTCTTGGTTTTATGAACCTCCAGTTGCGTGTAAAGCTTTTTAAGTTCATCCTACATGTTATGTGCAGCAGGGAGGGGACAACATGGCAAAGGGTAGGGAACACAGATAGGTGGGTGGGGAAAAATAAAATAAAAATGCTTATTCAGTCAAAATCATAATGACAACATTATGCTAAGATGTGGACTAAATGACAATATTGTTAGATTTCTGAATGCATAGCATTATGCAGATGGTCAACATCCTTCAGATAACTTTTTATCCCAGGAATAACTAGCATTAAAAATCCAGTGTCCCCAGTCTATGCTGCTGCTACAACAGCCCTTCACTGTTTCATTTGATGAAATATATGTCTTCTAAAAGCAAAGCTGCCAGAAAGGTTAGCTCAGTGGTGGGTATGAAAAAAATGTACAGGCAGGTTCCCATTAGCACTGAAAGGAAAATTAATTAAATACTCAGAATGCATGGGATGAATGTTTATAGAGACATTTCTTGTTTGAATTCTTTGCTGTGTGTGCAACATACTTACTGGGGCTGTTGGGAAGAAATCCTGCACTGCAATATTTTGGGCTACCTTACATTAAGTCAAACTATTGATGTGCCTAGCTGAGTCTTGTCTACTCTGGTAGAAGTTCTCTTAGGCTTTCAGGGGGAATCTGAATTCCCAGCCATATCTAGAGAGGCTGTGGATTGAACCCGAGACCCTCTGCATTCCAGGCAGGTATCCTGTGACTGTGTGGTACCTGCTGTCATCCCACACATGAGAACTGTTCCAAAGTAAAGCCTGCCTAGTAGCGAAAGTATCCAGGCACTCATACCTTTAATGCCGAAAAATACTTTTCTTCTATCCCATCCCCGTGTGTTCTCCATAACCGATATTCAAGGAGACAAGAAATGATGTTCAGCCACACTGATTTTTGTGGACCTTCTCCTCCCCACCCACTTTCTTGATTTGAAATTATGTATCATTATGTGGGAGGGGGGAATATGTTTTAGCTTCATGAGAAAGACTGCAAAAGGCAACTCTTACTCTGCACAGTTTCTGGCATAGCTAGCGTCAAAAGAAGGTCCTGAGTGTTCCACCCACCCGAATGTCATCGGGGTCAAGACTGTGCTCACTCCACGCCGATGTGATGCTGCTGTTCAGGTAGGAGCCTGAGCGCCTCATGTCCAGCTCATCTTCGTAGACCTCAGCAGCTATTTCCTCCCGCAAGGGCGACCCTGCATGCAGGAACTGTGTGACAACATGGAATGGAGAAAGGTGAATTTTCTTCAGGGATACATTACAGGGAATGTTAGTTATAAATTTCTAGGGCTGCCTGGAGACATGGATAAATTAATCTGTGGAGCTAGATAATTAATTAGTGGCTAGATAATGTCCAAGGCTAGATAAGTAGGCACTGGCTAAATAGACTATGCAGTCCAGCACAGACAAACAGAACAGATTTGGTTGGCATGTGATAGCCATAGTCATTGTGCTTGTAATGACACCTGGTTTCCTTTCACTGATTATATCAGTGGTTCTTAACCTTGGCGTACTCTGGTGTTTTTGAACTGCAACTCCCAGAAACCCCAGCCAGCACAGCTGGTGGTGAAGGCTTCTGGGAGTTGCAGTCCAAAAACACCTGAGTAACCCAAGGTTAAGAACCACTGGATTATATGAACCATAACAAATTTTCATGCTGGCTATATAGCTCAGTGGATTGGGACATTTAGTTGCAGAGCTAGGAATTTGGAGTCTAATTCCTCAATGAACTTCCCAAGAGCAAGGCCAGCCTCTGTATTCTTGGGCAAACTGCACAAGCATAGAGCATTACCATAAGGAGAGATTGATAAACCACTTCTGAGTACTGTATTTTATATTGAGGAAATCCAGTCAAGGATTACTGTAAGTCAGAATCAACTTGATAGGACATAATTAATTAATTGACATATTTCCATATGTTTATTTATTTATTTATTTTATAGGTCTGTTTTATTTATTTATGATTATGCACCATACTCTCCTGGAAGGTGATAGAAAAAGACATGAAGCTGATCTTGCAGCATCTATACAAATTATTTAATTATTTATTTATTTTACCCCGGCTTTCTCCTTGAAAAGGACCCAAAGCAGATTACAACAGTGAAAGATAATATTTAAAGTTGAAAACACAGTACAATAGTGGTTAATGTCATTAAAAGACAATATTTAAAACTATGAACAATGAATAAAGAGGCATCTTACATAATTAACAGGCAATACTGTATTAAGGCAAATATCAGTATGTATACAATTTTTTTAAAATGCCAATTTGAGAAATGAAAAACACAAAAATGGAAAACACAAGTAGTGTTAAAATCCAGTCAAAGCAACAATTCATAGCAATCTATCTAAAAATCACACATAGGTTACTGAGGGAAGTAAGAGGAAGTATAAGGGACAAATACCAAGTATGTCACTTTCATCTGTTTTCTATTTCAATCTGTAGATGTATCTCATATGGTTAATGCTTTGGGTTTATCTTTTTTTTTAATTCATTAAAAATTTTGTAATAATAAATACATGTGTAGCCTACTCCATCTCAGGGGCTCAGGGAATTGGAAAAAGATATAACACCAGAAATGCCTATCGTTTTCTTGACTTTAGACCCACCCACCGCTGGAACTATCCAATGAATTAATTGACAGTCATGATGAATAGAAGATGACTCTTCTTCCTCCAACGCATGATAGGCTTATGGAACTGAGTAACACAGGATGCTGGGATTACCACTGGCACAGAAGGTTTTAAGAGGGGTTAATGGTTTGTCCCTGGTTGCTAGTCATAATTAAATAATAGATCTGTGTGTATCGAGTTTGCTTCTGTGTTTCATGTATTCATCATGAAAGTCTGCGTTGACTTGGGCATGTCATGAGAATGGCTGATGGTCGGATTCCAAAAGATCTCCTGTATGGAGCATTAGTGCAGGGAAAGCGCCCCAGAGGGAGACCACAGCTGCGATACAAGGATATCTACAAGCGGGATCTGAAGGCCTTAGGAATGGACCTCAACAGATGGGAAACCCTGACATCTGAGCGTTCAGCCTGGAGGCAGGCCTCTCCCAATTTGAAGAGACCTTTGTCCAGCAGGCCGAGGCAAAGAGGCAGTCATGAAAGCAGCAAAATCATGGAGCTAGACAGGGGACAGGTTGTATTTGTCTTCAGTGTGGAAGGGACTGTCACTCTCGAATTGGCCTTCTCAGCCACACTAGACACTGTTCCAAGTCCTCCATACAGAGCACATTACCATACTCTCTCAGGACTGAAGGATGCATAATCAAATCATGTCTATTGTCCTGTTGTCAGTCTGTGATGTGTTTTTCTTACTATTACAGTGGTGCCTCGCTTAACGACGTTAATTCATTCCAGCAAAATCGCTGTAGAGCGCAAACGTCGTAAAGCGAAAATAAAAAACCCATTGAAATGCATTAAAACACGGTTAATGCATTCCAATGGGCTAAAAACTCACCATCCAGCAAAGATCCTCCATACAGTGGCCATTTTCGGTGCCTATATAGCGAGGAATCCGTCCCTAAGCACAGCGGGGACCCATTTTGAGCACCTGGCAGCCATTTTGCAAACCTGATAATCAGCTGTTTTGTTCGTCGTAATGCGAAGAATCGGTTCCCGAAGCAGGGAACCGATCTTCGCAAAGCAAAAAAACAACCATTTAAAACATCGTTTTGCGATCACAATTGCGATTGCAAAAACATTGTCGTGAAGAGGATTTGTTGTAATGCAGGGTAATTGTTAAGGGGGGCTCGACTGTGTAGTCATATTGGGTCAGGGTTTTTTTACTTTTTTCCATTCAAAAATATATCTTTCTACACAGCATGTTCTAGCATTGTATAACATACAGTATCTGTATACATTTTAACCCAGGAAACACATTTGTATGTATTGTGGTATATGCATTTCCTGCCTTTTTCAGGTTAAGGAGCCCCACTGCGAATACCATGTGCAGCCCCCACTCCAAATCCTGGAGCCATATCTGATGCCATAAAACCTCTAGGCACCCAATATGCCACAAACACACAAAAGAAAAGGACATACATCAATATAAACTTTAAACGTCATGTATATCAAAAAGGCAAAATAGCAAATGGAAAGTATTTTAAATAGTGAAAACAACTACAGCTTTGTGTCTTCTTCTAACATGTTTTTTTAAAGTTTGAGAGATGAGAAAGAGAAGTGGTTTTTCATTTTTGTTAAGGATTCTGTTGGGTTCCTACCTTTGGGATGAAAAGAAGTGCCAACGTCATGGTGGTAGTAACATGTGTGTGAACAAAAAAGAGCAGCAAAGTCCAGTCAGGATGCAAAGAAGGAACCATTAAAAACCTGAAGCCAGAAATAAGTGGGATGGGGTAGAGTAGAATAGGGTGCATTGAAAAATAAGGTTGTTAGGAAAGCTAGTAGTACATTCCTTGTTAGCATAATACCAGGCTAGAAGAAAAGGATAGGAAAACAGACAGCATTTGGCAAGTTGCTACCACCAGAATTAGTGGCAATTTTGTTATCTGTTAATTTTTTTAGTTACATTTATAAATTTATATTCTACATTAGTCCAGTGAGATTAAGGTGGTGCACATGGCTAAACTTTTTGGCACTTTATTGTCACACACATCCTTTGAGGAAGGTCAGCCTGGGAGAGAGAGAGAGAGAGAGAGAGAGAGAGAGAGAGTGGCCCAAGATATCAACATGAGTTTTATGGCTCAGTGGGGAACTGAACATGGATTTCCCAAATTATGATACTGTATTCTTTTTTTAAAATTCTTTGTGTGCATCAGCACACAAAGTGCCCACACTAATTGCAGAATGAATGAATATAGCACTGAAATATTAGTGTTTTGTTTAAGGTGTTCTCTTGGCAGAGGTCAGAGCTGAAGCTTCCAAGCTCACAGCCATTGCACTACACCAATTTACATTGAACTTTGGTTTCAAAGTATAACTGCACTCCATTCCACCATTTAAAAAAGGATTTGTCCGTCCTCACCTGACAACATGAAAGGCAGTGGAAGTTATCAGCTCGTTGTGTAGGGCGATGCCCATGTAGCGAGGTTCATGGAATGCAGAAGGGACTGTCCGAGTGGCATAGCAAAGGAAACTTCCCCATAACAAGAACAGCATCTCAGCTGGTTAGCAACAGACAGAAAAATAGGAAATTTAAGCAGCTCCCATATAGTCATGTTCTTGCCCTCAAATTTGTCTGTTCCCTTCTTCTCTCTCAATTTTCATTTTCTAGGACCAAAGGTAAGTAGGTAGGTGCTGTAGTAAAACTTGTCTGTAAGCTTTTCCATTTTATACTCAAAGTAAGCTTTTCCCTGATGATGACTGATAATGGTGACTCAGTGATGGGTGCTTTCTATATCTTTAGAAGTACTAGATCTTAGGATACACCATACAAACACACACAAAAAAAGTTCTGTTTTAGCTGTGGTATGGGACATTTAGGCATGCAACCCCTCCTACTGGCCTCTAAAATGGAGCATAGGGAACTATGCAAAATAAGCACATGACTCTAGTGACACTTTGCAGCTGAAATGTGTGTATTGCTACAAGTGTAGATTGTCTTCTGCATGTGCAGTGAAGTCTTGCCTTCAAGAACACATGTGATGGGGAGGAAACAGACAAGGAAAGAATACTAAGGGAGAGTGGAATGTTTTTGGGCATTGTGGAGATGAGATTTAGGATGGGAGTTGACCGCAGGGTGGGCACAGCCTGGAAAAATACCTCTTCTGGACTACAGCTCCCAGAATCCCCCATCCAATACAAAACTGGCAACCACAGAACAGCAGCCTGTGTTTCAGCAGAGGGGCAACTGGGACAAGCTAGGAGGATCAAAACCCCAACATGTGAATTGCCTCGGCTTTGAATCTGGAGCAGAATTAGAGCAGAGGCCACAGGTGCTTTAAGCCAGAGGTCCCCAACCCCCGGTCTGCAGCCCTGTGCCGGTCCATGGTCTGAGCTGGACCGGGCCACGAAGACAGACCTCCCACCCCACCTCCTGCACGCACTCACCCCCGCAAAAGCTGTTTGCGCCTGCACACTCGCTTGTGCGCATGCACAAACAGCGCCGCGGCACTTGTGCACAAGCACAGGGGGTACCCTGCCTTCCCCAGTCGGCCCATGAACCGAAAAAGGTTAGGGACCGCTGCCTTAAGCTACAAGGCAGGCCACCCACCAAACGTAAATTATCTCCTCCCAACAGATAAGGAAGGAGGAGGCTAGGATGCAGCTTTCTCTAAGGGAGAGGTAACAGATACAAAATGGATGTCCTGCCCTGCCTCATATATTCTGAGACTAAGCCCTGTCACATGATCAAGCATAGGGAGGTCTGCTCCTCACCCACAACCATCATGTAGTCCCAGCGGTCATGGTCGCAGATAAAAAACTGGAGGCCTCTGGTGGTCTGGGAGAGGACCACTAGTGGGATGTTCTTCTCTATGTTCTCCAGCATGCCGACAGTCCATGCAGATAAGAACCAAAGCACCAAGAGCAGGATCAAGGCCAGCATCTTCAAAACCCGCCTGCTGGACATGTAAGGGACTCGCTGGGCCGTGCGGGAAAGGAATATCTTAAGGACTCTACAGGACAAGAAAACAAAGATGGTTAAAAAGTCTGTGGACAAACATTTTTTTCTTAAAGCTGAAATGTCTGAGGGAACCTGGGGTGCCACAAAGTCATACAACACAAAATCAGTTGCTGGATGGAGCCAGCCCAAGACATTTTGCTGCTCAGGTAAAAAACAAGATGGCTTCCTCTGCCCTTTCACCTGCACAGGTCCAACACGCTTGGCCACCAACTTTCATTTTGACATTGGCAACGGGAACATTTTCCATTGTTCCTCAGGGCAGAAGGCTAGCTTAGGGATGCAGAGCAAGCTGTGCAGCCTACATAGTTTTTCTCTACACACCTCACCAGTAAGGAGCTGCCACTTGAGGGGTCCAACTCTGCCTAGAGCCACAGAGAAAAAGACTGTCTACATGGGGATTTGTCCTGCTATTTGATGCTCTGATGGGTGGGGTCGGTCTACTCTCTTTTTTTGTAGTGTCCACACATGGACATCACTAGAACAGACCAATCTGGCCCCCACCTCGCCCTTTTAGACTTCTGTCAGGGAGTTCTACTATTTTGCTGCAGATTTGGAGGGCTCCATTCCAAGAAACCACACTTGCTGGGAATGGACTAGATTTCCAAAAGTGTAATTGCTTGGAATGGACTAAACTAGAGCCCGGTAGCTTCTTCCTGTGTCAATTTTTAGAATTCTGAAATGGCTTATTAACCACTCCAGGATATTGGAAATTGAACACTTCCCTTGTCAGGGGACATGACATTCTTTGTTATTGCATCTGTTAGATCATCACTGATGTGCTGAGAATCACTTCAATTACATTTTTTTAAAAAATTATTTGCCTGTCTCTGTGTTGCTGATCAAAACCATGGTTGTGCGCAAATTCTCAATCAGCAATATATAAGCAGGCGAATAATTTTTTTATTTATTTAATTGAAGTGATTCATCATATCAGAAACAAACTAGCACATGTAAAAATAATAATTTCACTTCCTCTGACTTTCACCAGATGATTAGGGGAAGCGTTTAACTAACAACAGGACAAGCCAAAAGATATGCCATTGGGATGGAAATAGTACATCTAATGGCACATTGCTCCCCCACCCCAATTTCAAATGACCCCTTGTAACCCGATCAAGTCCGCACCAAAATAGAAAGTTTGAACAAGTACAAATATAATGTAGGAAGGTACATAATGTAGATATATTAATTGTTTTTGAGTGTATCTCTGGCTGTGTCTGGAGTTATTATATGAGGCTAAAAGGACTAACTTCCTTAAGCCTAGAAAAAGAGTTAATAATTTTCATATGGATCTTTCTATGGCTCATTTTCAAAAATATTTCTTTACTCACCTCAGGATCTTTATTACCTGTATAGTTTAAGGGTTATTGTTCCATAAACAATGGCAAACCCCAGCATACGCACCCAGCGCAGGACAATACAGCGAAATATGCTTGGTTTGAAGTACAGAATAAAAACCTGGATGAAAAGAAAGAACGGGAAACATAACTGAAGTGTGCATCACATAATTATTCCCCCTTTCAAAATGGTATTGTTTCACAACGATCCATCCAGATGACACAGACTTTGCCAACCCATATTTTTCTTGTGGGTGATCAATTGGAGGTGACTTCCCAATTCCAAATAATAATTAGAGGGAAAGTGAGGCTGTAGCTCCTCTTTGGGAGTTGGAAAAATATTGCTTTCAATAATTTGGTTTTGCTTTTCTGGTGGCCTAATACAGAGAATCCCTCATTAAGAACTTTAAAGAACATTTGCTTTTTATCAAAAGACGATATCTCTGTATGTTCCATGAAATGCAGACACTGGTGTACAGCACTGAATTCCTTACTTTGCCACAGCCATTAAGACTGCAAACATAAACTCAAAGGTAATCTGCCAAACTCTGAAAATCTCAAGAATAGAAGAGACCTATCCATATTACTTGTGGTAATTGACTGGGACTTCAGTGGATTGCATTGCTTTTTGCCCCTTCCCCATGACCATCAGAAGCAGAATGGATTATACTGCTAAGGACATACAGTATATATGCAAATTTGATACTCTGGCCTAATGTATATCAGATCAAGGCTAGGCTGAGATTGTTTTGCTCTTTAAGGCAAAGGATGAGACCTTGCCCTTAATTCCATATACTGTACAGAAGTGAATTGGGCTATCAGTAAATGTTACTTCAGTACCGATGATGGAGGAGTCTCCATTGTGTTTGAGGACAACAGTCTAGTTTAATGGGTGCCTGACAAACGGTGCAGCGTTATCTATTTAACTTATTGACTTTTTAATTGTGTGAATTTTAATGTCCTGAGCCACTTTGGGTCCCTTGTTGGGAGAAATGTGACATCATCCATCATCATCATCATCATCATCATCATCATCATCACCACCACCACCACCACCACCACCACCACCACCACCATCAATAATAATAATAATAATAATAATAATAATAAGAATAAGAATAAGAATAAGAATAATAAGAATAATAAGAATAATAATAAGAATAAGAATAAGAATAAGAATAAGAATAAGAAGAAGAAGAAGAAGAAGAAGAAGAAGAAGAAGAAGAAGAAGAAGAAGAAGAAGAAGAAGGTCTATTTTCCGATAGAGGGGAGTGGCTGCCACTGCTGCCAATTTTCAGTTTCCATCACTTGAGATGTGATAGTTCCCTCATTCCATGTAATGGAATGGCCAGTCCTGTGCCAGGTCACAGAAACCACACTGAATGGGAGTAATTCTGTAATTTTTTCCTTGTTCCCCTCACAAGCTTTGCTTTTAAAGTGTGTGCTGCATATACACAGTAACATTGTAATTTGTGTAGCTCAATTTCATTTTGTCTCACTCATTCTCTTTGTCTATTCCAGAATCCATTAAACTCCTTTTGCCACTTTCTTGTTATTCTGCCCTATAGACTATTCCTTGTTTTTCAGTTTTAATGTGTAGGTTACATATACATGCAAAAAATATAATCTGTGAAGTTCTTGTTCTTATTTACCTCAAGACTTTTTTGGCTGTTCTTAAATTCCTCAGACTACTGCCCCTAGTCCCATAGGGTCTATTTCTTCCCTTACCTGCACTTGTCCTGTCCTCATGGGCTGTTGATTCAGACACAGATTCTTTGGCTCAAATTCCTCAAACCACACTTGTCTCTTTGGCCAATATATGGATAACTCCATTTGGCCACTTCTTGTCCAGCCTGTTCCCCTTGCTGGAATACAGTGCACTGATCCATGAGAAGTGTAGTGAGCAATTTTTTTCCCTGGCATCAGCCCCGCCCCCCGAAGTTAGGGAACCAACGCCAGTTCAGTTTTCCTGGCAGAGTAGTATGGCAGATATAACCTCTGACAACTCAACCGACATGAGTCCAATCTGGATACTCACAGGGAAGTAGAGCAGGAGTGAGCCAAAGAGTATCGTCTCCAGAAGAACAACTCCTGAAGCCCGAATCCTCTAGGAAAACAGAGATTAAAGTGAAATGGTGATACAGCCCATTCCAACTAAGAAATGGCAGCTTTGAGGGTGGTGCTCTAGTGTTCTAGTCACTAGAAAAAATGGCAAGCAGAATTTGGTAGTGAGAACAGTTTGACACATCCTTAGACTAAGGAAAGAGAAAGAGGTATACCATCATTCATCCTTCCTGTCACCCATGAAGATGTGTTATTCTACAATTGGCTGTGTCAGTTGGAGATAATGGGAACTGCAGACCAACACATCTGGAGGATACTAGTTTGGGGAAGTTGTTATAGCCCCTCTCCTTTTGCACATCCATACAGTCTTCCTACTGTGTACCAATACCCTTACCTTGCTCTTCCTGAAGTGATAGGATACCAGCATGCTGAAGAAAACCGCCAGCATGCAGAAGGCTTGGAAAGCTAGAACAGCCGCCCGCAACAACCAGTCTTCCTGGACTAAACATGGTGTGCCATCAATGCAGGTAGAACATCCCTCCCGACAGGGGCGGCACTCTAGCCAATTTCCAGAAGCTGTTGCTCCATACTGGGAAGCATCTTCCTCTGTTAATTTGAGAAAAGCAATTATTAAAATCATGGATCCCATTCCTCACTTAAAATCAACAGAGACTTCTGGGCTGCCCTTCTGTATCCAGGCAATTCTTTACAAGGTATTTGATAGGAAAGGAACAGGCCTGAAAAAATTTGGGCAGGTCCCTGGAACCTTGACCATTTAACTGATAATGATGTTGAATATGAGACACACTGACCCAAGCATCAATAGACTGTGGTTGCATAAGCGCAAGTCTCGTTTGAATATCTTTTGCATTTTATTCTCCTAAGTGTGATGAAAAAGTAGAAATTAGTAGTAGTAGTAGTAGGCATCCTTCAGTCTCGAGAGACTGTGGTAATATGCTCTGTATGCAGGACTTGGAACAGTGTCTAGTGTGGCTGAGAATGTCAATTTGAATGTGACAATCCCACACTGAAGACAAATACAATCCGTCCCCTGCCCAGCTCCCTGGTTTTGTTGGTTTCGGGACTGCCTCTTTGCCTCGGCCTGCTGTACAAGTGTCTCTTCAAATTGGGAGAGGCCAAATAAAAGTAGTACTTATGTGGAACTACAAAGGGGGAGGGACAAGGCTGGCCCATGAAACCCTGAAAGCAATTGAACAGTCCTTAATAAGTTGTAGATACTGACATTAGAACTGGAACTTATAAATGTTCCTTTTTTGGAGTACAACTCCCAGAACACACCAGCCAAATATCCTAGCTGGGCATTCTGTGAGCTGAAGTAAAAAAGGTAGCCTTTGCAAGCTCTAATTATACCTCAGGGCACAGTCACAAAAGAGGAGAAAATATGCTGGTGAGCACAAAAGTGGAGTATCACATTAGCAAGGAATGCTATGAGAAGTACAGGCTGATGACAATGCCTGAAAAAAGGCAGATGAGACAGAGATGAAGACATATAGCCACTTATTTTGCAACAGATATTACTTTGTGAGAAGTGGCATAGAGTTCTTGTGAATCACTCCCCCTGTGAATTGTCTCCAATTTGAATTGCACATCTCCCAAACCTAGTATTTGATATACTGGGTTGCCTGTATATTTCTCCTTAAAGGAAAACTGACAGTTTCACAGAATTATTTCAATCAGACAAATAGCACTGAGGAAAATGTGTTTAAAACTTCCCCAGGTTTCACAGTAAAGATCCATATACACCTCACCTGCTGTGTTTATCTTGTTGGTTAAAATAAATAAAAACAGAACAGCAATTACAGGTCTCTTGGCATTATTTCTATATTGTCTCTGTTCTTTTTCCATTTATTATTATTAAATTTAAATTCTTTCTTTCATACAAGTAACTCAAGATGGTACACATATTTCTCTTCTTCCTACTCCATTTTATCCTCACAATAATTCTGTGGGGCAGTTTGTGCAGGGGGGGGGAGGCAGACGCCAATGGGGATTTAGAATTCAATGTTTTTGGTCCTGGTCCAACACTCTAAACTTTACATCACAATGGTTCTTGATAATTTTAAAACAAAGCAGAATTATTATTTATTCTGAAAATGCTATCTCCCAGGTTGTTGTGTTTTTTAAAAAAAAACTGTTATTATGTGCCCTGCACTCTGGAATAATGAAGAACAGATCCTGCCCCTCCTCTGTAGGGCAATCTTTCAAGTACAGTATTTGAAAATTCCATCATACCAATTATTCTATGTTTCAGCTTGGGGTAAGGACTGCATACATATACCCACATGTGCTACTACTGGAAGTGATAAAACAGCATACAGTACACAGTTTTGTCTCTCCAGTTCCTTAGGAGAAACTGCTTGAGGTTCCAGGGGTTTCATGTTACGTAACAGAATGAAGAAGCATTTATAAATAAGATTCTTTCTCTCACCAGATAAATTCAATCTCAGTCTGGGAAAACTGCAACAAGGAGACAAACAATGCTACTACATACCAGATTGGCCATTATTTGTGGCAGTAGGGGAGGATGAGGCTTTGCTTATGCCGTAGAAACCTGGTTTGCAGAGGCAAAGATATCTCCCAAGGACAAACCCCTGCTTTTCCTGTGGTACACACTGAAAGAAGAAATGCAGTTTTCTAAGTTAGTCTGTCTCCCCTTTTCACTTCAGAAGATCCTTGAGGACAATCTTGTTAATGTGCAAAATTAGTTTGCAAAATAGCTGTCTTTGGATTTTGGAGTCTCCTGTCTGAATTGCATTTTAGTTATTGCATGTTCATATGCAACTAATTTAAGGTTTCACATCCCAAAGTATTACGAGAAGTTAATACTTGGGGCAAAAAAAAAATCTGTCCAAATTGACAGGCTCCACAGTATCATGCCTATAGTATTTTTAAAATAAGGCTAAGGTACCCAGAAGCTTCCCACGACCAAGATCTTCTGCACATTATTAGAATTTCCCAGAGAACTGTCCGAAGGCACTGGGGGGGGTGAATGTTATTGAAGCTAAGTCAACCTATAGCCCATAAAGGCTTGAATGAGAACATGTGTATCTCAGTACGCAGTGTAATAGTAGCATTGTTCTTATCCTGAAGGATGAAGAAGAAAGAAGTAAAACAAATAAAAGATTGTATTTCTTTGCCTTATGTGTCTACAGCACACATTTTTACCTAGTTTCAAAATGGCTTTCCCTTAAAAGGATTGCACATGCTCAGTGGTGTCTGAGGCCTGCTAGGTGATAAACATCATCCGCCGTAGGCAAAGCTTGAGGAAAGCAGAAGCCCCAGCAAGAAGGAGCTTGAAAGGCTCAGTGGGATTTCTCCTCACAAAGGTATGTGAAGCTTCCCCTCTGACCTGATCGAGAGGTGGAGGGGATGTGTGACCTTCCTCCTCTTGGTTAACGAATGCCCCCCCTCTTTACTCCACATACTTCAGGGTCAGTCAGGGTGACCATGGTGTGTACTGGTTTACAAAGGAGAGTCCTCTGTTTGAAGGGGTGCCAAGTTTGAAGTGCAGTCCTGTCTAAATCCAGTGTAAGGATAAAAAAAATGAGAAAGATAAGAGCTATATAGCAGACTGCAAGGACATGGGTTACCTGGTTATGGTGACATATCTCACCATTTATGCCTGGCGGTCTGTGTTTCTACCTTAATTTTACCGATTATTTTAAAAATCTACATGCATAAACTGAAGTTTGCATGTACTGTACTAAGAAATATGTAAAACTAATCTTTTTGCCTTCTTTTGTTGCGTGTTGCACGGCTGCCCTAAGGGCCGAACTACTTCCACCTTCTGAGGACCCTTTGGGAAAGATCTTTCCCTTAAGCAGAGTCACCTTCTCCTTCTTTTCATGGCTGTTGATATTGCCAATTATTCACTTATCCAATCTGGAAAATAATATTTTGGGATGACAACTCCCTCAATCTTCCAGCCACCCAAGCCATTGGCCCGGCCGGCTGATGGATTCTGGGATTTGGGGTGGCTCATGGAATGGGGAGGATGGTTCCTCCCAAAATTGTGTTTCCCCAAGCATGAACCATCTGTGCTCAGAGTTGTACTCTAAAAACCCTCACTTCTTTAAACTCTGTTTACTGTATTTCTGCCACAGGGAAGGAGAAAGGTGACTACTATAGATATATGAAGGGTCAAGAGACTCAAGATATTGGTAGCAGGATCCCTTGGTGAGCTATGGACCTGGGCAGCAATCCTATGGCTAGTCTTTGAGGCCAGGCCTGTCCAGTGGGACTTTGCTGTGGGTATTTCACACAGCTTCTGGGCCTGAGTCTACAGATGATACCACTGCCACGTGCCTTTATGCCTTCTCTCTATAAACAAAGACTTAAAAGATTACAACTCGGGTTCTCCCCTCCTTATCATCCAGCCGACCTCCCCTTAACCTCTTGTCTGATCTAGTGAGATCGAAGTGTCTCAGTTCTCACCAAAGCTCTTATTTTGTGCTTCTCACGGCTCCTCACTAGCTTGTTCATGATGGCTCCCCGCCCCTTTTTCTGGACATCAGTGGTTAAACATTTAAACATGATAATAGCTAAACGCTGTATGGCCAAATCCCCTTTTCGTAAAACCTAAATGGATCACTAATGCTGCAGAGTGCGCTAATCCCTCAGAGAGCAACCGCAGCCAAAAGAGCTAAATCGACCACTGTATGAGCACTCTCTCCATGTGAGCCTCCTGGAGTTTAATGCCAAAGGACCAAGTGATCCCCCCAACCCGTGCCAAAAGAGCAGATGTGAATGGAGAAGTGGGGCAGAGGGCCTGATGGACGAATCGAGCAAAGGGTTATTGTGTACAGAACTGTCAGCCTGCTCCTTCCGCAGACCCTATTTAGAGTTGTCAAATCTCAGTGTTTTCATGCTGTTACTGTGCAGATCAAGTGCCAGACTCTAAGGCATGTTAAGGCCACAAGGCCAGCTGGAAAAAAGGAGATGGGGCAACAGGAAAGGTACGGAGAAGGTGAAGTAAAATTCTACACATTTTCCAAAGTGAGGTAGATTTCAAATATTCCTTTAGGAATTAGTTGTTTTTTTAAAAAATGTTGTTTTTGAAATTTGTGGGATACTCATTTAAAAAAACCTCTTAAGTCTTGTACTTGAATTTTAAGTAAAAATGTAAAGTGCCAGCTTGCTAACTTCAATTTTGTATACTTTGGAGGTCGTCTCCCCTTTTAAAGCCCCTAAATTCAACTACATCCATGCTGTGTAATGTTGAAAAAATGTGTGGGGATTGGGGACCTACATGATGATACCCTTTTACAATGGCACCTCGACTTACGGATGTATCCACTTACGAACATTTCAAGTTACAAATGGCTCAGCTCGCAAAATTTTGCTTCGACTTGCGAATGGGGCTTCGACTTACAAACAAACAAAAAACTTTCCTGCCCTTTTTTTTTTACCTAAGTTGATCTTAGGTCAAAAGAAGAAAAAATAAAAAAATTCTCCCCCTAGTGGTAGAGTACAGATTAATCGGCTTTGCATTAGTTCCTATGAGAACCAATGCCTCTACTTGCGAATTGCGCCTCAACATAAGAACACAAAACAGCCGGAATGGATTAAATGGTTTTCAGTGCATTCCTATGGGAAATTTTGCCTTAACTTACAAATGTTTCAACATACGAACGCCGTTCCAATACGGATTACGTTCATAAATCGAGGTACCACTGTATTTTCAAAGTTGCTTTCTCTGTGAAGTTTCAACTCCTCAGGCTGCTGAAGCTACCGTATTTTTCCGTGTATAAGATGCTACTTTTTCCTAAAATTATACTAAAAATTGAGGGGTATCTTTTACACAAACTGAGAACATGGAGAACAAAATGGCCATACCTTGCCTCTGTAAATAAGGCTTCCCTCAATCACAAGGCTTATGGAACTGATGTCAGCTGATGCTGAACAAAGCAATTGGAACATACCTCAGAGGTGGAGCCTGTAGGCTCAGATTCCACAGGGACTCTTAATGTTGGAGCATTCTGATCCCAGAAACTGAGTCCTCAAAGCTACATTTTCTTAATGTTTGTGCTAGAAAAGTGGGGGTGGGTCTTATAAATGGGGGCATCTTATAAGCAGAAAAATACAGTAAGTTCAGCTATATGTTGCTGAACTGAAAAGCACAGTTCTTCCTCTCCTCCATTTTCCTCTGATTTTTCAGTTGCAAAGCTGGAGAACCTTTGGCCTTCCAGATGTTTTGACATAAAACTCCCATCAACCACACCCAGATGGTATGTGTCTGTAGGGGTTGTCATCCCAAATACTTGGAGGGCCAAAGGTTGCCCACCTGCTTTGTAGCCTCTCTCCATTTGTTTTGTATCTAGGCATTGTACGCTTCACACCAGAGAAATCCATCTCTTTGTTTTCACTCTGTACAAGCACTAGGGCTAGGATGTTATCTCAGGTGGTGGAATGCTGGGGGTGGTGGCAGAACTATCACTCCCTCCTACTCTGTGCAGCCTCAGATGGCAGCAGCCGCTGGTCTTTTCCTCTAATCGCAGCTGCTGCAGCGACATCTCCATATCATGGCTATTTCTCACCTGGGAATGTGCATTGTGCATAATGCCTGACCCCAGGTGTCATCAGGGTCAGGGATTATGTACGCAGCTGATCAGTAAGTGCTCTCACTATGGAGTTGGAGAAGCAGATAGGAGAAAGAAGCTGCTGCCACCACTGTTGCCATCCTTTGCATTCATAATGAGAGCAGTGTTGTGGTACTGAGTGGGGGTAGCAGTGGCAGCAACAGTGGAACTTCTCTTCCCACCTTGGAAAGAGGAGCACTGTGCACATTAATGATGAGATAACAGAGTCACCAAGAGACTTTTTCAAATTAATTGACAGTTCAAAGATAGTTGAGATTTTTGCAGATCTAGTGGGCAGAGAAGTCTATGTAGAATGGAAAGAGCTAGAATACACAGAAGACCTGTGAGGAAATACCTAAGAACTACTATCAGTGACCTAAATGGGGCCAGCCAAAGATCTTTTGCTGCCCAAGGCATAATGGCAGATGGCAGTTCCAACCCACAGTGGAGATTATAGTCCTCAGGGCCAGTCAAGTTATTTTGATACATACACACACACACACTTTCCTCTGCCATAGCACAACAAATAGAATAATAGCAATTTAAGTAGCAAAAACAAGCAGGTTTGCTGTCTCTCTGGAAACTCCGCATCCAGCTGCTGAGGAGGCTGCCTCACTCTACATAACGGTGTGATCAGCCCTGGACAGCAAAAACATTAACAGTACAGAGAACTAGAAGCTCTAAGGCCTGGTCTAGAACCTTTCTGTTTTCAGAGTATGTGTAATGGAGACTAACACTTTAAGTCAGGGGTTTCTAACCTTTCACCTTCCCTGGGCCACATTAGAAGATGAAAATTTGGTTTGGGCCGCACATACATTTGGTTTAGGCCACATGGGGGGGGGCAGCCCTAGCCGTCCTCCGCAGCCCTGCTCCAAGCGTGCTTACCGGCAGCTGCGATCTCAGACAGCAGAGGCTGCCAGCTTCGACTCCAGCAGCTTTATGGGGCCGGGAGGGAGTCCACCTATTGACGGGGACGGCTCAATGCAGTCATGCAGCCCCCCTGTCCCCTCCCCTCCCACTCCTTCCTTCCTTCCCTCTCTCCCCCTCTACTGTTGTGACATGCCCCGGCCACATTCCGGCCGCAGGAGCCGGCAGTGTAACTTGAAACTTTGGAATGTCTTTAAAAATAAAAAATTGCACTGGGCCGCATTACGAGCTAACCTGGGCCGCATGCGGCCCTCGGGCCGCAGGTTGGACAAGCCTACTTTAAGTCATCTAATGTCTGAAGCTGTTTTATTGTAAACTAATGGCTAGATTAGACACGTCTAATAGGGTTGAAAGGAAGCGTTTAGTAATCAGAGTAAGAGGAGGCTAAACCACATCATTATGGAGTTCTGCCTAGTGTGAAAATGTATAGTAGCTAAGGCAAAGGAGAGGAGAGGAGGTCTCAATCATTTGTTCAATGCCTGCTCTTGTAGATTTCACTGAGTAATGCAGAGAGACAGGTTAGCTCTCGGCAAGGAAGACTCTAATGTCTGAGCAAGAATACTATGAATATCCTTGATTTTCTGCTCTGAAAATTATGTATTTGCTATTGCCAATAAATGTTCTGAACAGGCAAAAGATTTAAGCACCAAGGATTTTGTCTGAAATACTATATAAAAGTTACAACCCCACTTTTATGGTTAACTCTCCCAAGTAAGTGTGGAAACATATTCTATAGAAATAAAAGGGCAACTTTTGCATTTATCTAAAGAAGGGTTAAGAAGATCTAGGGAGAAGTGGACAAGACAATACAAAATAATAGGGCTGGAGTTTTGGGCTGATGAAAAGAAAGTGCACACACAAATGGATTCACCCCAGTACAGTATTTGCTTTCTAAAGGTACATGGAAGGCACAAATCCAGAGAAGATCTGCCCTTTTACCTAGAAGCATTTCCCAGATGGACAACAGTGAATGTGCAGAAGGGCTGTCATGAGTGGCATTTGGCATTGGAAATAGGCTTTCCACATGGCACAGCTCAAATTGAAGTGTAGATGTAATCAGGTGAGATTTAAAATTATTTAGAAAAGATTTTTATAAAACGGATGTGAAGAGGCCTTTGTAACGGGAATGGAGCAGATTCAGAACCCGGAGCATTACATTTTAAAAGGAACTTATTGTGTTACTTGTTGATTTGTGGCAGATTATGTGCATTATGCATATAGGACATTGCTGTGTCATAGAGAGCAAACCAGAAGAATACAGAAAAATACACTTTGGTTGACTTTAGAGGCTAGTTCTGTCACAGCACCTTGAAAATATTTAGCAGTGCTTCCCTTGCCACTGTGAATGAATAAAGGAATAGTATAAATCTTGAAAAAATTCTCTCAAAATGCCTGTAAAAATGCCTCTTTAAAAGTACCTTTTGAAGGTAATTAGAAAATGTTACTAGTTGAATTAAAAGAGCAACATAGTTGACATTCATTATTTTACATTTGAAATCTTAACTTAGTTGCATCCTCATTATGCAACATGTGGCCTGTAACAGGTGGGTATGTCACTAACTTGTAAGCACAGTAATAACCTCAAAACTCTGCCAGAAGTATACCCCATATGGGAGCCTGGGTTCCAAGAGACATGGAAGTATTTCTAGAACAATCTCAGGAATTACTGCATTCTGGCAAGTTCCCGGCCCATTTCACAGTGTAACATGCTGGATGGTATGTTCTCAGACTGTGCTACACCACCCACTGAGGCCTCCTGATAGAGCCAGAGACTGTGGGCACAAATAGATGACCCGGCTGATCTGGATTGGTGTCAATTCTGCTAAACTGATCATGCTTTGAGGTGTAGTGCGTCCTTTGAGGCAATCCTTGCATCCACATGCAAGGATCAACTTCATCAACCTGAAGTGACTCTGTTTAGCATGAATTAGAAAGCTGTTCTTTCCCTCTAAAGGAAAAGGGGAGGGGGAGATATATGTCTGCCTCCATGCTTTGCTTAAGCTACTTAATGATCTTAAGAAACTGAAAAGTTCCTTCCAACTTCTCCCACAAATGGATAAATGTTCGATTTCTTTTTAATAGCTCCTAACTTACATAGCACATCAGCAATGCATGCTGCTAATGTATTGCTCAGGCATTAGGAACAATTAAAAAGAAACATAAAACTTCCTTTCCTTTCCCCTCTTCAGGGGAGTGAGAAGAAAGCTTTCCATTTCTCAAGATTGTTAAATAGCTTAAGCAAATGGACAATGTAAGCCATCCATTTTGGTTCGATCCCAGCAATCACACTTGTTGGAACCAAACCAAAATGGAGCAATCCTATCTGCAGCCAAACCAAACCAATAAGAAATAGTAGCCTCTGAAAGAGACAGGACAGTTCACACTGACATATAAGTATGTCATGCAGTTTCCTGAGAAAGGACCAAACCAGCCAGTTCCCATACCAGAACAAACCATGGGACAAATTCCTGTCTAATTACATCCTGTGTTATTTCCAGTGACCCACCTGCTGCAGCCCAGGGTCTAACATAGCCTGGGAATATTCATGGTATGCCATTACTTCTCATGCTTTAAACCAATACTTCCATCTTGCACACCAGGGGTCTCAGAGCTTGCACAAAGATGCCTAACCAAACTTGGCCCTCTGTGCACATGATAAGTACATTTTACAGAGTTTATCCTGGACTCTTCAGTCTATTACACAACATAGAGTGGAACCGAATATATCCATTTACACTCTCTGCCAGAATTTGTGGACTAATTAGAAATGCCTTGAGGTTTTCATTTTCAGTTCAGTAGTCAATCTGACATTTAACGCAATGTTCCATATTCCGTTATACCAATCTTCTAATTTGATATCATGTTTGTCTTTCCAGTATCTAGCTATTAGTAATCTAGCACTTGTCATAAAATTAGAAATCAATCCCTTTGAGTAATAATCAAGTTCTGTCTTATCAAAAATTGACAGCAAAGCAATTTTTGAGTTAAATTCAATATCTTTTCCAAATATATCACATATTTCCTTAAAAATAAATTTCCAAAATTTCTGAATCAATTTACACTCCCACCACATATGATAATATGTGCCAATTTCTTCATCACATTTCCAACAGAATAGTCTGAACTTATTATGTTCAATTTCACCGGAGTCATGTACCACCTTAAACTAATTTTTAAAATATTCTCCTTTATTCTTATTGACATTAATCTTAGAACTCTCATCTTCCAAATGTTTATCCATCCTGTGTTCTAATTTCTGTATTTAAATCATGTTCCCAAGTTGATTTTAATCCTTCTATTTCAATCTCATTTTCTTCCTGATCCAAAATTAGGTTATAAATTTTACTTACTACTCCCTTCTTCAAAGCATGTGATGATAGAAATTGTTCATACTTGGTACATTCTCTACATTTGCCATTAATCCTCAACCATTCATTAGTCCATCTGTCTAACTGGATATAATTGTACCATGATTATTTATTAGTTTGAAGTTTAGCTATAATCTGATCCTTCAAACTCATTTTTACCGTCCAATCTTTCAATCTGGCAACTTTTTTATCCTTAAACAAATCAACAAAGCCCTTCAAGTTTGCTGGGAAATTTTCTATTTCAGTCATTAATTTTAGTGGCGAAGTAAAAGGACAAAACTTATTTTTATATCCACATATTTAACATGTTTCTTTAAAAGGAGTTATTCATCTGATTTATTATATTTCTTTTTACTGCATTGATCAAGTATTTTTCAATATTTCCATGTATTTCTGAAGATTCCATATCCCTCCAAATTAATCTTCCTTCGTTATATATAATATCTCCAATAAATCTTAGTTGATTTGCTACATAATAATTTTTTATATTAGGAATACCTAAACCTCCACTTTTTGGAGTCCTATACCAATATCTTTTATTTATTCTTGATTTTTTACCTTTATTACAAAATCCATTAATTAAACCCTGCCAATACTTAAAATCATCATCTTCTTATTGTATTGGGAGCATCCTAGATAGAAAAATTATACTTGGTAATATTTTCATTTTAACCATAGTGATTTTCCCAAACCACAAAAGATTGAATTTAGAGCACTTCTAGAATTTATCTTTAATACCGCTTTTTAATTTATCAAAATTTTGCTCCTTTAATTTTTGAGTCACTTTGACTATATTTATACCTAAGTACTGTATTTTTCGCTCCATAAGACGCACCTTTCCATAAGACACACCAATTT
This sequence comes from Pogona vitticeps, assembly GCF_051106095.1. Taxonomy (NCBI): domain Eukaryota; kingdom Metazoa; phylum Chordata; class Lepidosauria; order Squamata; family Agamidae; genus Pogona; species Pogona vitticeps. The sequence goes on along the minus strand of NC_135788.1, from coordinate 95,738,877 downwards.
TTTAGGAGAAGAAAACAGGAAAATATAATCTGTTTTCTTCACTCCATAAGACGCACAGACTTTCCACCCCCCTATTTTGTGGGGGAAAAGTGCGTCTTATGGTGCGAAAAATACGGTATTTAATATAACTACACATTTTAAAACCATATTTATTTACAAACTTTTCTTGTTCATATTTGTTGTTATTAAACATCATGACTTGTGTTTTTTGCCAATTTATCCTGTTGATCCTGTTATTTCCCCAAATTTTTCTAAATGATTTTTATTTCTATCCATACTTTCTCATAGGTTTTTAATTGTTAATAATGATTTATTGGGGTTATAGATCAGTTATATTTAGATAATACTTCAGAAATAATAGTCAATGATGGTTTAACAGAATGGATTTCTCTAGGCCGAGGCACAAGGCTGCCCACTTTCGCCAGTATTGTTTTGTATGATTATAGAATTGTTAGCTAATGCAATAAGAAATGATGAATTAATTAAAGGATTAGGAAAAAATGATACAATTGAGATTAATTTTATTTGCTGATGACATTACAAGTATCTGTTCTAAGCACAAGCAATAACATGCAGAAGATGGGGTTAAGAAAGACCAGGAGCAGGCAAACGAGTGTGGGATGGAGAGTGTGAAAAGGAGACGAGAGAGATGGTGACAACAGGAAGAGTGGCTAGCTCTGATAAAAACTAGGGCCCTCACAGATTGCAAAATCAAAAGTGCCTGAGGAAAAGGATATTTAAAGGGCTCCTGTGGTTCAAAAGAAATGAATTAATTACACACACACACACATAATGATCAGCATGGGTCTCTGGTATTTACGCAGCATGAGAAAAAGAGGATGGAACCGAACGAAAGACCAGAGATAGATATGAGCTGTTAATTAACAACGCTGAAGCATGTTTCTGTTTAAAATTTAAAACAAAAAAAGCCTTGTTTAATCAGAAGAGGAAAAATTCAAAAGAAATCTCCATGTTACGTCATTTTGGATACTGCAGGTAAAAGAGGTTTTACCATAAGGCAAGGAGTGTGTGTTGACTAAGAAATGTGGGGGCTATCAAGAACATTTCCATTGGTCATGATCCATTGAGAATTGGTATATACACAAAAGAAGAACAATTTTGTGGCATCTTTAAAGCTAACTTCTTCAGAGGCATAGAATACAGTCGTCAGACCACAAGCTTACATGGATGTGGTCATTGTTTGAGTGAAATGGCATACAGAAAATGATCGTGGTATTATTAACACTAATCATACAGTTCACTCCTAGAATCTGTAGCCATGAGGTGTGGTGATGGTCACTTGTGCAGATTTTTTTTAAAATTCAGATGATGATGATATGGATCACAACTCACTTGTTTCTATCTGTTGGCAATGCTGGCAGGGTCTAAATGAGATTTGTAGTCTAAAATATCTGGGAGACACCATCCTGGAGAAGGCAGTTTAGATAAACGAAGAAAGGATCTAATATATATGTCTTCCATTTTTGGTATTCAGTGTAATAATGTCATGGCTTATATTTCCAAATGTGTATCATGTCCAGAGAAGAAAAGGGTATCAGCAAATCTGAGGGATTCTGGAAGCTTGCAGGACTATAAAACATTTTCACAACTGAATCAGAAGTGTGGATACTGAATGAAACATGCCAGTGAAGGCCGAAAATGCTCATAGAGTACCGTATTTTTTGCTCCATAAGACGCACTCCCCCCCAAAAAAGTGGGGGGGGGAAGTCTGTGCATCTTATGGAGTAAAGGCAATGATTTTGCCCCCACTGGCTCCGTGGGGGTGGGTGGAGGGAGCGTCGCAAGGGTCTGAGTGAGCCTTCCAGGACCCTTGCGACGCTTCATCCACCCCCCATGGGGCCAGCGCGGGTGAAATCACCACCTTCTGGGAGTCTTTTGAGGCTTGGGAAGCTTCAGAAGACTCCCAGAAGGTGGCAATTTCCCCCCTCTGACCCCCAGGGGGCAGGGTGAGTCTCTAAAGGGTCCTGCAACACACCCTAGGACCCTTTGGAGGCTCACCCTGCCCCCCCCACAGGCCAGAGGGGGTGAAATCGCCACCTTCTGGGACTCTTTTGAGGCTTGGGAAGCTTCAGAAGAGTCCCAGAAGGTGGCGATTTCGCCCCCTCTGGCCTCCGGGCGGGCAGGGTGAGCCTCCAAAAGGTCCTAGGGTATGTTCCATAAGATGGACCTCTCCATAAGGCTCACCAATTTTAAGGAGAAGAAAACAGATTATTTTTTCCTGTTTTCTTCTCCTAAAAATTTGGCGCGTCTTATGGAGAGGTGCGTCTTATGGAGCGAAGTTTGGGGCTTTGGAGGAAGAATGCATATATACATCCAATTGCTTTGTTGCAAATCTCAGCTATGAAATAGATATCAGCCCTGCTCACTTAACGGGACTGGTGACCTCTGTAATTTGTTAGCTGTATGAGGCCTCAGGCTGATTAAGCCCAATATAATTACTCTGAGCCTAGGGTAAATGTTTTTGCTATTACTGGTCAACTCATCATTTTTCCAGCAATGGTACTCAAGAGCGTTCCAGTCTCAATTTCCTTATGACCATGGAATCCTAGCAAGAAATCACTGGGCTTCATCACTATGTATAGCTGCCTCTGGATTGACACCATTTGTTTAACTTTATGTATCGCATACCACATTTTTCACAATAAGATGGACACACCTAGGTTGCTATAGAGGACACTGAACACTGGTATGCTGAAATAGTTTCAGATGCCTCCCAGACTTTCATATCTAACAAGCATTTCACATAAATTCCATTCTTCCTTGTAATGATGTAGATTTTGTTTTCTCCTTATGTAAAGTCAACTTAATGTAAAATCACACACAGTTGACTCAGAAACAGATCCCTGCAATTTCTTGAGAGCAAAATGTCCTATAAATAATTTCTTTGGCACATTACTGTGTTATGAGCGCCAATACATATGCTCCTCTTGAAATAAAAGCCAAGGCTGTATGTATCTTCTTTGGGCTAAAAGGCTATTAACTGTTCTGTACTCTGGTAGCACAAATTCCGCACCATGAAAAACTGAATTATGTGCTCAAGTGTACACCATGGCTAGAACCCTACTGAAATATACAAGTATAAAATATTAATCATGCAACCAGCTTGCACCATTTATTAGAGTGCTGATTATGCAACCAGTTGCACACTAGTTAAGCAACTAGTTCGGAAACATGATGGACACCTTGCTAAGGAGTGAAAACCAGCTGTGTGATTAATGTTGCAGATTAGGATATTTTAACAAGATTTTGGCCCCTGAAAACATGGAGCTGTGTAAGTGACTTACACTCTCCCCTCTACTATTCAAAACCTTCTGAAGCCAGGACCGTACTCATTACTAGAGACTGCTCCTAGTATTGCTCCTACCCTTTCAATTGAATGACGATATATAGATTAGTGGGAACGTAAGAAGATGAGAAGGCTTTTGTCTACCACCTTCAAAAGCACCTGCCAGTCAAAATAGACAATACTGAACTAAATGGACAAATTAGTCCCATAAGGTACTTCCAAAGGCTAGCCCCTAAGGAATGGAAATTGATACTTAAAGTGAGATCTGTGAAGAGCAGTATGCTCAATATCAAATGTGCTTCCAGAAAATAAATATTGACACATAGAAATTCCTGGATTTTCTTAAGTTTCTCATATCATTTTAAGTGTTTTGTGCTGTTCTAATTTGTTCAGTGGACCTTGTGCAGGAGAACTTCCTACTGGATTATGATCCCATATTAGTTCAGAGAGAAGCTTAGATGGAGGTGAAATAGGTCTACTATATGTGGGACTAAAGATGTACAAAACCTATAGAGGAATAGGACTTGTTTATCCCAGCTAAGGGAATACTTACATTGATAAATAATGCAGGAATGTGTCAGGATTGGAATGGTCAGATTCACATTATTTTTGTTAACTACATGACATAAGAGTCAATGCGTATCAGCCCAAGATTTTTCACCCTGAATCTGTAGTGTTTTCCTCCTCTGCTGAGGCTTCTACTTTTTTGGAATTTGATCACGAGGCAGGGCAGCTGTATGAACCCTCTCCTCCCCACACCTGGTGCCTGGGTGTGCTTATTTCCTTCCTTCCTTCCTTCTGAAAGGCTTGCTGCCCTAGTACTAGGACAGCTAGGAGACCAAAGAGAGAAAAAAAAGAACATTACAGTAACTGGTTAGAGAGAGAGGATGAAATCAGCCTTGTTTCCAGGTTGTTAGGTAGCTCTGCTCTGACCATCCAAATTTGCAGGAGTCACAGGACAGAACTACCTTCGCAAGCTGGAAAACAGGCTAACTCATAAGTTCCTCTTCTCTATGCTGATTTCTTGCTCTTTTCTCTCCCCTCTTCAGCCACCTAGATGTTCAAGTGTTAGGACACTGAAGTTTTGAAAGAAAGAAAGAAAGAAAGAAAGAAAGAAAGAAAGAAAGAAAGAAAGAAAGAAAGAAAGAAAGAAAGAAAGAAAGAAAGAAAGAGGGAAGGGGAGGGGAGGGGAGGGGAGGGGAACAAGCAGACCAGATGTGGGGAGCAGAGGATTCAAATAGCTAACAACCTACAATCTAGGCAATTTCTTCCCATCTCTGCTGAATCATGTGTGGTTGGCTGAAGTGAATTAACCCAGGGAGACCCAACTTCCTAGGTGCAATTTCACAACAAATCTTTGCATTTTTCCCATTGTGTAGTTGCACCCTAAATTAAGTTCCATTAGTTTTAATAAGTAGGTGTAGGCACTTATGTAGGGCTGAAGTTGAGCTTAGTTTTTTGTTGTTTTTTGCTTCAGGCACCAAAATGTCTTACATAGGTTCTGTAGCAGATTTTTAAAAAAAGCATGTATAAATTTTGCTCTTGTACAGATATGGCCAAGCAAATGAATTCACCCTGGTTTCTGAAAACTTGGGCATTTTGCTTCATCCCTGCTTCCTTGCATCCAACTGATTTACATGCCTGGAAGAACTCCCAAGATTATTTCTGTAATATATGGTTTGAGATTTGTAGCTCTGACAATACGCACTTAGACCTATAGAAATAAGAGTGAGTGATTGTTCGAGTGCTGCCCTGGTGCCCATTACATGTTATGTGCTCCTAATGAGACACACACAGAAACACACACTTGGTAAAAGGTGCTTAAATGCAGATTTGCACATTAAAACCCTGCTGTGCAGTGAAGGTACAGAGCAGCTGAAAGAGGCAGATGGGTCAGCGGGGGAGGCGGGGGATAATGCAGAGATGCCAGGAGCAAAGGGGAAATGAGACACAAGAGGGATATTGGAAAGAAGTGTGGCAAAGGAAGAGGTCCTGTGCTAGCTGTGAGTGGTGCTAGGTAGGCAACATTAAACGAAAAGAAAGAAAGAAAAATGAGAGTAGAAAATAAACAGAACCCTGTGGCAGAAAGGAAGATTCACAGAAGAGCAAAATCTGCAAGGACTCAAAGAGAAAAATGCCTTTCTTGTTATGAGCAAAGTCTTTTGAAAGGCAAAGGCTACAAAAAAATTAACATTGTTTCCAGTATTGGCATTTAGACTTTTAAATTGGAAAATTGCTGTGTAGAATGGAAAAGCATGTTGACAAAATAAATGGGAATGAAACAGAGAGACACATACACAGATAGGCCAAGATATATAAAACTATATTTTAATTGGCATTTATCTATTAAAATGAATACAGCGTAAATTAGGAAACATCATATTATATTGACATTATTTTGATTAACTAAAGCAAAGATATCAACAATAAATTATGCTTTTGAAAATCATGCACAGTTACTTTGTTCCTTTTTAATATATCTTCTCTGGTTTTGAGATAACAATTTACTGTTGCTGTTAATATGCTTTGTAGGAAGTAATATAGTGCAAGGGGTATTGGTTAGATATTGCAATTTGCAGTGGCCGTGTATTATGGCTATTTTAAAAATTTATACACATCAAAGAATTTTGCTCAAAATGCGTAGGAGTTTTTGTGGTGCTTGTTCTTTTCCTTTGTGAAGCATTCCTACAGAAAGACTCAGCTTGGCCAAATGCTAGGCATTCGGGTAGCAGTTCTGAAATCCTTCCCTGATTATGTCAGTCCACCATGGGTCCCTATACTGTCTTACTGTCCCTCTTTGTCCGAAATACAAATATCCAGCCTCCATTATCAAAATCCTGTATGGTAGTTACAGCACTGCCCTAAACTACTATGATTTATGCTTCAGAGCTGCAATAGCCTTTCTCCAAAGGTATTATTCAGCTGAAACTGTCATTGGTGCCAATGAAAGCATAACCAAAAATGCAAAGGGACACTTCTAAGACCCTGAGTTTTTTTTAATACTCTGTCAGGATTGGGGAGGTGGAGAGGAAAAATTAAGGCCTCCTCCACTTCTGTAGTTCAGAGGCTACTCAAGACTCTTTTTGGCTGCCATTTATATAACATACCACACTGTCTGCACATTAATTGAATTCATGGGCAATTAACTACATCCATGCAATTAAGGTTGCATCTGTTTTGACCTTTAGGTAGATCTTTATGGGGAAAGACTTCTGAAGGACATACTGTATTCTGTAACAGCAAGTTGCTGACACCTGCATCCCAACCATAGCATTATGTACTGTAGCTAATAGGACACAAAGGATGTAAGTGCGTGTGTGCGTGTGCATCTCCTGGAAAATGATAACATTTGTGTGAATTGCAACTCAATCGAAAAAACATTACATTGTTGATCTGAATTAAATTCCAAAAATAACATTTCATTCTATGGGGTTCTGAAAATATTTCAGGTTTTTAATTTGTACAAAATTTCATTTAAACTCTAGCCTTTTAAAACTACTCATTGTCTGTCTCAGCAGTACCTTGATATCCAGTTCCATCATTCAACACCACACCTTTTCCCATTCCATTGGTTTGTCTGCTTAAAGATAATCCCTTTGAATAAGAGTTGTAACACTTCTGTTTTATCTAGAGCAATTTGCACACTGGAGGCACTATAATAAATGTTACAAGAAAGCAGTAGCTGGAGAAGGCAAATATTTCTACAGAAAGACAATGGGAAATGTAAAAAAAAAACCTCCTAGTCTGCCTTTCTACCAGTCTTCTACTAATCTAACATCACAATGTAACTTAGCTAGGAATACAGAGCTAGGCATACAGCTGCAAGGGTCCCCTTACCTGTGTACTGTTGAGGTCACACTGGTGTGTGTTTGCAAACCATCCCTGTCCAGTAGCACACTGGTTTATATCAACATTCTGGATTTTAACATCCATCCTCACGACCCCTCTGGAACAGATAACACAAGGGGTTAAGCATATACTGGGCATGGAGAGATAACAGCAGGGGAACAGTTCTAACATCTGGTCTTCTGTAGCCTGGCCATAGAGTCCTAGCAGATGTTGCAGCACTCAGCTGAGATGCATATCAGAGCTTGGACAGTTAGCTTTTGGGATACAGTTTCTAAAATCCCTCAGCAAGTATGACTGACAGTCATTCTGGCTAGGAGGTTCTGGAAATTGTGGTCCACAAATAATTTTTTTCTAAACTCTCGTGTAAACAGCACATCATATAAGTGGCCTAAATAGCCTGAAAATTCCTGGCTGGGCGTGGGGCCAAATATTTGATCCAGGCTTAATATACTCACTGAAATATATACTGTACTGTGGGATTTATTTATTTATTTAGTGTGTATACCATTCCATAGTGCATGGCACTCTCTGGGCAGCTTACAGTTGAGAATTCAATCAAATAAAGCACAGTATACTATAAATGCACATTTAATTAAAAAACAATAATTAATCCTATGCCACAGACAACCCAATTTAAATGAAAATAACTAATTAAACAGCTTAACATCTCAAGTTACTAAATAAAAAGCTGCTTTTAAAAGTATAGTTTTTACCTGCTTCTTAAAAACCTGGAGGGATACAACCTCTATTGGAAGTTTATTCGAAAGAGACAGTGCTGCTACAGAGAAAGCACAATTTCTTATGCTTACTCTTTTGGCCTCCTTAGGTGTAGGTATTCTTAGCAATGTGGACTGTGAAGAGTGGGAGGACCAGGTAGCTATTTAGGGGAAAGACACTGCAACAAGTATTGAGGTCCTAAACTATTAAGGACTTCGTTGGTAATAACCAATACTTTGAATTGTGCATTAACAGGGAGCTAATGAAAGCTTGTGAGAAATGGGGAAATATTTTTGAATCTGCTAATACCAGTCCGTTGAAGTTTCTGTATTGCCTTCAGGGGCAGCCCTAAGTGGAGACCATTGCAGTAGTCTACTTTGGAGATTACCAACTCATGAATCACTGTAAAAATGATAGCTCAAAAAATTTGAAGAGCATTCCACTAGCTTTTGTAATCATCCCTAGGCTCATGTAAGTTGGTAGCAGTTGCTTCTGTACTAGCCTCTTACATCTTTACCAGGCCGAGGCCAGCCATTGCCCAGGAGAAGGTGATTGCATCGAGCAGTGGAGTGTTTGGAGAGGTGGTGGATCTGTCATTGGCACCTACTCTCGGCGACTTGAGTTGGCTGCCAATATATTTGAGTTGGCCTCTTCCTCTAACTTCTGCCTCTGCTGCTGCCTTCTTGCTTGCTGCTTAGCTGACTAGATTAATATTGCCTCACCTTGGGAGTCTTCAGGCCAAGGAATTATTGGGGGGAGGGGTTGTAGCCAAAAAAAAGGTGTGTGGCTCAATTCCTTGTGGTCAAATGTTTCTCCTCCAGGCCAGCCAAGAAGCAACTGTGTTGTGGACAGGGGAGCAGTTGGACAAAAAAAAGGCACTGCCATCATCCTACTTGAATTCCTTCTTATTGTGAGAATGACATCATGGCACGTGAGTGCAGGGATGGCAGAGGTGACACCTCTCTTCCCATGTTACGCAGAAGGAGGACTTGTGCCAAAACTGATCCCTGCCCATTTTACAGCTATTAAGAGACACAGGAATTCTGACAGGAAAAAAGTTGCGAAGTTTCTGCTGGTGCGTGGCCTTACTTCCTCGCCTCCTCATCTTCCTCTATTTTATTTCCAAACCATAGCATGTCATTTTAAAGAAGCTTCTGCTCTGGGATGAGATCGCCTTCAAGCAAGGCTGACTCTACCATTAGACAGAGTAAGATGGACGACTTAACAGATTTGGTTGTCTTCAAAGGACAGCCAATTCTTATTTTCTAACTCTGCTATTAATATATTTTTAATTCCAGAGAAGAGAAGTGATTGTAGGACTTTTTTCCTTCATGTGTTGGGATAGTTTGGCTGGCTTTGGGTTACTATGCACCTTGATTTGGGTGGGTCTTACGGAGTGCCATTTCCTGCTTAGACACCTCACGTGTTGGACCTTAGGCTGAGCTATAAGGGTGAACCTTAACTTCCCCTAAATATGGCAAAGTGGATCTGGAAATAAAAATGATGTTACAACAGATATATTTAATACGCATTAACATATGTGATTACAAAGCAGCTGGAGTGTGTGTGTGTGTGTGTGTGTGTGTGTGTGTGTGTGTGTACACACACACATCAGGCTTCTGTGTTTGCCTGAACTCTGGAAGAGACAGATCTCAAGCAGGCTAAAAGGGCACTGCAGTTCACTGCCTCTTTGTTGATGATTGAGTACACGAGCAATCTGGTCAATGGAAGGGGAGGATGGACTTATCAGATATAGGACAAGCCTGAGAATCCTGAACAGAAGGGCTTATGTGTTTCAGAAAGAACTCTATTCCAGTAGACTGTGTGTTAAAGGGTGGTTAAATGAGTTGATGGAAATCTGTGTTTGACTATTAACAAATTAGGCTTTTAAATCAGAAGAAGCTTTTTGACCAAGGTTTGCCTTAAACTGTGGGACGTGGTGGCGCTGCGGGCTAAACCGCAGAAGCCTGTGCTGCAGGGTCAGAAGACCAAGCAGTCGTAAGATCGAATCCACGTGACGGAGTGAGCTCCCGTTGCTTGTCCCAGCTCCCGCCAACCTAGAGGTTCGAAAGCATGCAGATACGAGTAGATCAATAGGGACCACCTTGGTGGGAAGGTAAACAGTGTTCCGTGTCTAAGTCGCACTGGCCATGTGACCACGGAAGATTGTCTTCGGACAAAAACGCTGGCTCTGTGGCTTGGAAACAGGGATGAGCACCGCCCCCTAGAGTCGAACAGGACTGGACAAAAATTGTCAAGGGGAACCTTTACCTTTACCTGCCTTAAACTGCTCCCTGTTTACTCAAGGAAAAAGTAGAGCATTGTGCAAGACCTTCACATTCTCTTTCCCTTTAACACAACTTGGATGTAATGTGCTAAAAGTTATTTACCTGTAACACACTCGTGTGTGTGTGTAACAACATTACAGTACTTTGTGAAGTAATTATTGATAACATTGTTAACTCTTCTTAGTTGTAATGTGCCCATTACTTCTATAATGTTTTATTGAGAATAATTTTGGGGATCATTTTTATTACATTTCTGGAAAAAAAGCATAATAAAAATATGCTGGTATTGCGTGTGAAGTAACAATAAGTAACATTTCACAAATAACTACTAATACTTACACTTCCTTGTTTTAAAAATAGCGCTCTATGCTCCAGAGGTGGGGGGGAATGCTCTCTGCTACTTCAATGGGATTTTTTTCTTTCTAAGTTTGCACATCAGAGGATCTGCCTCTGTAATACTCCATGGCATTTCCAACCCGTTCCCTTTTCTGCATCTTTTACAGCAAAATGTTATGCTGAGTATTTCATGTAGATAAGTGAGCAAAGGAACTGGGGAAGGAACTTGATAATATCAAAAACCTGTCTGTTCCAACATTCTGTTCACACAGTGGCCAAACAGATGCCTACGCAAAGCTCACAGAGTAGGGTGTCAGGGCAGTTGAAGACTCCATCTTGTGTTCCTTTACTCTTAATGCAGAGAGGCATATTTAAACCATGATGTTGGCAGCTATTGAGTTTGTCATTGGTCGTTCTCCATGCCATTCTTGTTCTCTCACTGCAGCTTGGTGTTTTTGTTTGTTTGTTTCCTCATCTTTACATACAGTACAGGCACCTAGATCTGGCACTAGGCTTCGCTGGTGCTTTCACTTCCATTCAGAAAATTTAAATGGTCTAACAATAAGTTCCCATGGAAACACATGGCTAGGCCATTTACTTTCCTTTTGTACATCAAGTTATAGCCTCAGTGCAATCATCCGCGCTATTATGGAAAAAGTTATGTACGAATTACACTTCAAATGGAGGTTTGGAGGGAAAAAAATTAGCCCCTCCCCACCATCTAAAGTGCATGGGCAAAGTGGCTGTCACCCATCTGATGCCCTTCAGACATGGCAAATTATAATCATCAGCATCATCATACAGACAATATTAGTCCTATGTAACAATGATGGGAGCAGTGGTCCAAAGAATCTGGAGGGCATGGTGTAAAAAAAAAAAAATAGAAAAAAGCCGTAAAACACGATAGCCTGTGGCTTTTTAATGCTGGACTCAAACCACTTGTTTACATATACTCATGTGGAAATGAGAGTTATGTATTTGTGGAGGTTTTGCAATATGAAAGGAAAGAAAGGCAGAATATGTATATTGTGGCCACTAGCCTGGGTTCTGTTTTTTAATATTTGGAGAAAAGAGTACACGTGAATGCAGGCCATCAGGACATGTGTTATTCAGGAAAGGGTCAACTATGTGGAATATCATCTCACTCTGATAAGAGCATTGAATGCTGGAATATCATTATAATTAAACAGCAGTGAAGGCAGAGGAAAGAACTGAGGAAGAGTTAGGAAAGAAAGGTCAGTTGGTAATAAGTAAGAAAAGAAGCTGTGGCAGGACCTAAGTAAGAAGACAAGAGAGCAGATTCACAAGACATCAGAAGATAAGGGGAGAATGACTATAATAGAAATGGAACTATGAAAGAAAACATATCCAACAATATGGTAGTGGAGGCAGGGAACACAGGTTGACACTCTGTCACTTTCTGAGAAGCGGGGAGCATGGCATAATCTGCCACCCCCTCAGGATTCCCTGTGTCTTCTGAGTTTAGCCGAAATCCTTGTAGTACCTGGAGAGTGATTTTCTGAGGGAGAGTATATTGTTATAACCTATCCCTGCAGACTGCCTGAGGATTTTTTTGATCTTGAATAGGCAATTATGAGCCATTTGTTTTTCAAAAACAGCACCTCCTTGGTTGATATAGACCTGTCCACCAATTTGGGGACTCTCGATATGGTGGGGGCTGGCTGTGGGGAGTGTTGTGATGAGCATCTGCGCTTTCAAATGTATCACTACGTTGCTAGTATCTGGCCAACAACATGTGACTCAAAGCGGGAGCTCAAACTGCATGTCATGTGGAAATTCTGTGAGGGTAATTTCTCCCATTTTCTTTCTTTCTTTCTTTCTTTCTTTCTTTCTTTCTTTCTTTCTTTCTTTCTTTCTTTCAAAAAAACAAACTATTGGCTGGGCAATTTTTTTCAGTGATGCAGCATGGGGCAGTGGGGATTATGCTTCTGTTCTGATCCCTCAGTTTACATCTCCATTGCAGTGCCTGTTCACTGCTGGGGGGAGAAATTGAGGCTGTAAATGTCAGTGTTAGGGAGGAATGTGTAATATTTTGGTTAATGTCTATTAACCAGAATATTAAGCATTCCTCTCTGAGACTAGAGGACTTTGAAGATTTGTTTATAAAATCAGTGTGGACGATTTCAGCATTCCACAGCACAATTAACTGCAATGTTTCACTCCTGGCCACTCAGTTGTGCCTTGCACAGGTACAGGTGCAGCCACACATATTTTTGTTGCTATAAAATCAGGTATGCTGTTTTGGTTTCCATAACTAGGTCTAACTGAGAAAATCTATATATGCTGTTATGATTTTCCCATCAAATTTCTGTGAGTAAAACTAGCAGTGCGTGCTGCCCTATCTTGATAGAACAGTGTTGGCAGCCAAGGATATTCTGATGATCTGCATCCATAGGTAAAACTAGTTGTTGTCGTTGATGATGATAGATTATTCATCTCTGTTTTCTTCCTTTAAGAGGAGGGGACAAGGGGTAAGAAAAACAATAAATTTCTTAAACAGTGCAAACTGTCAAGTGATCTCCAGTGATCTCATTCCAGGGGAAAACAAATCTGAGTACTGTACATGCTGTCCCATTGGAACTGCTGCTTGGAGAACTGGAGTGAGCATGATAACGTTATACATGTAATCTTTACTTTGAAATCCTATATCAGCGTGGAGAACTGCATCCATCTGAATTTCCAGATGCTGTTGACCTACATCTTCCTTCCTTCCTTCATGACTACTGACCATGCTAGGGAGTTGTAGCCCAATAATGTTTGGACAAGCACGCGTTCCCCATCCCTCATCCAAATCATTGAACAGATGTTTTCCACCTGTTACCAATATTGGCCTTTAACTGAAAGTAGGAGAGAGTGGACCTGGGACTTCTTCATGAGCAAGGTATATCTTCTACTACATAGAGAGGGACTTTATTTCAAGAAATACACTTCATTCTGAAGTTTCACCTGAATCTTTTGTAGGCAGCTAGAGCTTTGAACCTCAATTCTCACCAAGTAAAACAAATATATGTTCTCCTTCTTCATTCATACATCCTTTACACTGAAAATTGTAAATCTCTTTTTTTCTAGGTACAATTAATGATCCCAGGGAGCCAAGGATTGCTCATTTCCAAGGACTATGACTTCAATTGCTTGAATTATTCCAGTTTTTATTCTCCGCAGCATAAACAAGAAGTGTATCAGATCTCTCTACTGATACTATAGAGGTGGGCTGTATTCAAATCTTTTGGGGGTCACAATTTATGCGGGAATCCTATAGACGTAGCAAATGCTTATGGTTCATTCTGTCTGTTATCTTTTAGATTTTGTTATTAGTCTTGCATTTCTCACCTTAGTCCGTTCCATCTTGTCAATGTTTTTCTTGAATTGTGGTGTCTGGATGAAGTAATGAAAAAGTCATGTGTGGAATGAAGCTATTATTATACTCTTCCAACATAGAGAGGGGTATGCATTGATCCAAATTTCCATGGGGTGACAGGAAATTGTCCGTACTTCTTGGCTTATTTTAGATATTTATACTGTACCTTTCAATGACTCATTCATGCCCCAGGTGGCTAACAGCAATAATTAAACAGAAAATAAATAAGATAACAAGATATTGATTCTGGGTGTAGTGTGAGAAGATTCTGGGTGAAGCAGTTACTTTTTCAAACAACAGGTGCCATAATCCTAAGCAAGCAGGATTTGATGGAGACCAAAGAAATGGGACCTCTGGTTGAGCTCCTTCTTCCATTGGTAAACTTAGCTGGTAGTACCAGCTGAGGTTGGATCAGACATTTTGCTTACTAAGGTGGAGTAGCAATTGGTGCCTCCCCACTCAAAGACATGGCATGTAGTATCCAGAAGCAGACAAGTTACTTTGGCACAACGGCCTCTTTTCATTGTGCTAGAATTAAAAATAGAATAATTATACTAAATTAGCTACTAACCGTTATCTGGCTTTTCACAGTAATCGAAATATTCTGCCTCAAGTGGGTGCCTCACCCTAACTAATTGTAGGGCCAGCCCTGACACCAGTGAACAGCACTACCAGCCAGTTTGGTCTAGATGCAATCTGGATTTTTCACAATGCCTCAGATGAAGGCCTCCTGGGGCATTATAAGAAATAATGATGATGAGTAGTCCTAGCCGTTCAGCTGTCTATTACTGCTTGGAGCACCAAGCTGGAAACAAATTTGAAGGAGGAAGGACTCATGACAAGAATCTCTGCTAGGTTTTTGGGGCCCAGGCAACTACTTAAGGATGTCAGATGTTTGTGGCAACCCAGATGTCAGAATTAAATGGTAGATCTACAGACTGTTTATAGACATAAGTGAATTAGCAAAGAAAAGAGCTAAACAGGATTTCTGTTGTGTTCAATAAGTAGTGTAGGAACAAAGTAAATGTATTACACTGTATGGGACTATGGCATTCTGGAATATAAGATAACCATTTAAAACATGGTATGCCTAGGCTTCTAAATAGCTTTTTGACTGCTTGCCTTAGGTGTGAATTGTCTCAGACGAATAGGCAAGGAGCCTTTCATAAATCAGTAACTGCTTCTTCTTCTTTGTTATATGCCACTTTAAACTTAACAGCTATTTTAAAAAACAACACCTTATACGAGTCATGGGATGGTTCTACACTGGCACTGTTGATGGGTCCGTTTCTGCAGTCTAAATATTCTGTTTCTGGGGCTTCTGTCCATTACAGAATAGAAAACATACAGTCACACATGCCTTATTAAAAGGAGGTTAAGCAGCCAGTCCTACAAAAATCAATGAGACTGCTGTCAAAATACTTTATTCCCCTTTTCTATAACACCCCCACCCTTACTACCCTGATTAGAAACTTCTAATTTATCTTTTTAATATTATGGCTGTCAGGAATTCACACAAGATAGATAAATCTTATCACCAGATAAATAAATGTGATTGTGGACATACAATCTCCTTTCTCTTTTAACGACCGTGTAAGGTTAAAGGGAAATACGTACATTTCTACCTCAGGGGACTATTTCTGTATCTCTTTTCTCAGGTTCAGTTTGACCTGCTTGCCCACTACTGTAGTTTTCAGTCCTAACACCTTCTTTCATTTCAGTCTTGAGACTTAGTTCTAGAGTGTGTAAAGTAATATTGAAAAAGATGGCTGTGTTTCCTGCCATGTGCAAAATACCTTTCTTTTGTCATAGTTCACACACCTCTGGTATTAGAAGGTAAGGTTGTTAGGGTCTGGTTATGGTTCCCAAGCACTTGAATGACCTTTTGAATTATCAGAGTGGGCTTGCTGAAGATAATGGAATAACAATATAACAACGTAAAATGTATTCCTTTGGACACCTATAGTAATCTCCTCCAGGTAGTTATGTGAGGATGCTTATAAAGACTGGAGTTTTCTTCCACCACCACCACCCCTCCGGGTAAGCTAGTGTAGTATTGCTGAGGTAGTGGTGGTAAAGCTGCATCAGCAGCCCCTCAGCAATGCTTCTCTTACTGCTAAGGGACCACCTGTCTTGCAGTAAGAGATTTCCAGGTAAAACTGGAGCCCACACAGCACATCTGTTTTTAATAGTCTGGCATTTCCAGGTGACATCCCTGGGCAACGGTTTGTGAAGGACAAGGTTTATGCAGCAGTATAAGCAGAGATATAGTGGTAGTCTTTATGGCTTGATGCCACAGTTTGTACTAATGAAGTTATTAATTTTATATACTGCCCTTTCTCATTTAATTTTAGTACAAAATTACAAAACAAGGAATAATTCTATGATGCAATGAATAGCAGGCAAGTGTAAATGGATCTTCTCTTTGATTCATGCCCAATGGAAAATGAGCGAAGACCCAGGGGTTTATTTAAATCCACATTTGGAACATGGGGAATCATAGAGTAAGTGTATGTGTCTGCCTGAAGATGCACTGAGTGCTATCTCATTGTTTTTGAGAACAGCTTACATCTGAAACTGGGCCCTCTGAGATCCTAAATCAGAGGACTCACTCAGTGTTCTTTGCTCAGGAGCTGGTCTCATATGCCTTTCTATTTCAGCACTTTACCTTGCCCTCTCCGACCCTGCCAGATGCATAAGGACAAGTAAGGGTTACTTAGCTGTGATGAGAAACCTCTTTATGCACTTTGTTATTGTCATTCTTACTCTTACTGCTGATCATTACTGTTACTCTTCATAGAGTAAATCATGCCTGGAGAACATGATTTACAGGCATCTTATATATAGATCAGGGTGAGCAACTTGTTGCAGAACTTCCATCTCCTGCATCTCTCAGCAGTGGCTATGTGAGTCAGGGATGATGGGCTCTGCAGTCTAATAACATCCAGAGGACCAATCCTGTTATAGATCCAATCAATAAAATAGTACCACATTCTGAGATAATTATTTTTTTATGTTTTAATTTTATTGTAAGCTGTTACAAGAGCCTGGGGAGTTTCTCAGTGAGTTATGGATATTAGTGATAAACAGAGACACAGACTCCTATGCTCAATATTAAAAAAATGTTTGAGTCCAGATCCATTCTCACAAAAGGTGCTAGGCAGGCCATTGACCCTTCCTAAAGATTGCTGTCATATACGATCCAGCTCCCTCATCGTTGTTTTTCACATATTTTTTCAAACCCAGGAGGTCAGGCCACCATGTAATCCCCTCATCCCTCACACCCTTTAACACTTACTTGAATTCTGGATTTAGGTCAGGTTTCAGGCCATAGAAGGAAGAGGAGAGTGTGACCATCCAGTTGGGCAAGAATTTCCCATCCTCACATTCCAGGAAAGGAGTCGACCATTTGACGTGACCTGAGTCCATCACATAGCTATCTCCTTGGCTCCATTTGGGAGTGTCCAGGGTCTTGAGGTCATTGCTGAGAATTCGCTTGTACAGGAGAGGGGCTCTCTGGAACCGGAAAAAGTTGTACCACTCGTTTTCCCAAGTCAAATTCCTCAGGTTCTCTGCAGAGGCTGAGAGGTCTTGGAGTAAGATCTCATTGTTCTCCTTGGTGGCTTGGACCATCAGCTGAGGCTTGGAAGACACCGGGTGAGCATCAAAGGTCAGCACGGCTCGGTAAATTTGAGGATCTCCATCCATAACACTTCTGACCAAGGCATGGTACCACTCAACATCCTCTTTCACACTGGACTCTCGGATGTCGTTGGTCTGGAAGACCATATTGAGGAAATTGGTGGCATGGGTCAGGGTGTCAGTAGCACCACGCAGATAGGAACGCAAGGCTGGTGCAGGACCAGAGGCCTTCCCCATATCCCTCACTTCAAACCTCTGGCTGCAGTTGGCTTGTAAGAGGCTCAAAACATCCCCAGAGTACAGAAAGGCCACAGCTGCCTCCAGTCCCTCAGGATCAGCCTTTTCCAAGTTAGGAGTAGGCACCCACGTGAAAGCTGAAGCCAAAGAAGACGAGGAAGAGGAGGAGGAGGAAGGCATCCAATCCTTTGTTTTGGGAGTCCTGGCCTTGGGTGGAGCCGAGTATTGATGCTGAAAAATCCCAGCTGCCCAAAGGATTTCAAGATGAAAGCAACAAACGAAAAGAAGTCTCAGCAGAGAGATCTCCATGGTTCAGCAAAAGGCTCCAAAAATGCCAGAGTCATCTGGCAGGAATCATTTTAGTCATGGCAGGGAAGCCCTCTTTGGAAGTCCTGATGTATCTGAGAGGAATCTTGAGATCCTCAGGAGGTGGGGGAAGAAAACCACGAGAAGCAAAGCTGGCCGCAGTCCTTCTCTGAGGTAAACATTCCCAAAGAACATTGGAACACCTGAAAAAATAGAGTTGCTTGCCTCCTTGTAAAATTTACAGGACTTTCCTCTTGTCTGCCACTCTCTGTTCTCACTTGCTTTTGCTCCTTTCCCTCCCTGGTCAGTGGTGGAGCAAACGTCACCACAATATGAGCAGCTGCTGGCACTGCCCCCGTTGCTTTCCCCTCCCCAACTACTATTAGATGCCTGGGCTTTTAAATCTCTGCAGACGCAGACGCGCGTATGCACACACACACACACACACAGAGGGAGAAAGAGCACTCTATCAACAACCTAACTTACTAATGCTTGAAATGGAGAAATCCTGTGTAAGGCCAGAAAGGAAGCGAGGGGGTGGGGAGAGCGAGCGAGCGAGATTGGAAGAGAACAGTGTCTGTCTCTCTCCATCTCTCTGTCTCACTTTAGTTCCATTAGGGGATATAGGTCTGACAGTGATGCAAGCAACCAAATCCTGCACGGAGTGTCATGGCAACAGGAAATTTGTCTTCCCACCTCACCCCTCCCTTTTCTTTCCCTCCCAGCCTTTATTTCTCTCTTTCTCTCCCCCCACCCCTCCATTCAGCAGCTTGACTAACACCATGATAGTCATTTATAAGGTCACCTACTGCCTACTGATGTTCATATCACGTTGCTAAATATAATTAACTGTTCAGGCACCAGGGAAGGAAAAGGAAGCAGGGGGTGCTGGTGGACAAGGATAGAGAAATTTCATACAGGGCATTCTGTTCTTTTGCTGTCTACATGCTGAAATGTTACCGGAGGTGAAAGAGAAGGTTGGAGAGTGTAATTCTAAGAAGTACAAATGCAGTTGTGACCTAATTTGAGCCAGAGTTTATCAGGGCTCAGTCCCAAGATTCCGATTTTTCCAGTGTCAAGGTCCACCTCTGCACTATAAAAAGCTATACAGTAATAGAGTACTTGTGAGCATACACAAAGTTAATTTTCAAGTCCATTTTATCAGACCATATGCCATATCCTTGCCATGTATTGTTCTATATGGTCCTCTAGATTTATTTATTTATTTATTTATTTATTTATTTATTTATTTATTTATTTATTTATTTATTTGCTTATTTGCTTATTTACTTATTTACTTATTTATTTATTTAATATCCCGCTTAGCTGGTCGGTTAAGACCACTCTAGGCAGCTAGAGGAATGGCATTCAGGAAGAGTTCTTTTACATTGTCTGTGTGTTTCCTTTGTTTTGTCTAATTTTTTTCTCATTTAAGTTGAGGGAAATGTCATTTTGAAATTGTGGGAGATGTGAGCTTTTTATTTGCTCTCCTTATACTTGACCATTGATAGAAAACAAGTGTTGTTAATTCACTTTACTTGAAGATTTTGTTGTTCACAACAATCTTATTTTCTACAGTGAAAAAAGTAATTTGACTTGAGTTAGAGCCACCCAAAAGGACAAATTGTGTTTGCTAAGAGGGAGAGGGAGTTAGAAAGAAAGATAACACAAAAATAGGAATAGCAGGGTATTTAGAGAGAGGGCTACCAGGAGAATGAAGGGGAGAGGCGCCAGAAATGACAGTATTGTATTTCTACCTTGGTGAGTCATGTTGAATTGACTAACATAAGTTGTGTTGATTATAGTGGCTTTACTCTAATTATGATTAAGTATTGACACAACCCATTTAAATTTATTTATTTATTTATTTATTTGTTTGTTTATTTATTTATTTATTTATTTATTTATTTATTTATTTATTTATTTATTTATTTATTTTTGGACTTATATACCGCCCCATAGCGCTACAAGCACTCTCCGGGCGGTTTACAATTTAATTATACAGGCTACACGTTGCCCCCCCAGCAAGCTGGGTACTCATTTTACCGACCTCGGAAGGATAGAAGGCTGAGTCAACCTTGAGCCGGCTACCTGGGATTTGAACCCCAGGTCGTGAGCACAGTTTTAGCTGCAGTACAGCGTTTTAACCACTGCGCCACGAGGCTCTGTTAAAAGGCCTCTCCTCCAGTTTTTCATTTCTGTCAAATTTTAGGGGCTTTGAAAACTATTCTGAATCAAATTGTGCTTTTGTAGTTAACCTGATATTTTCAGTTTTTTGATGTGATCTGATTTTTTTCTTTAGATTGATTAGGTAAAGGTAAAGGTTACCCTTGACAATTTGTCCAGTCATGTCCGACTCTAAGGGGCGGTGCTCATCCCCGTTTCCAACCCATAAAGCTAGCGTTTTGTCCACAGACAATCCTTCGTGGTTACGTGGCCAGTGCGACTAGACACGGAACATCGTTTACCTTCCCACCGATTGATTACTTTAATTCTTATTAATTGCTGTATAAAGTTATTTTGAACTTCAGTTCATCTAAAGTGGATAAGAAACTCATATTCAAAGCCACAACTAGATTCCCATCTCTAAAGCCACTGATAGATGCCCAACTTGGTTTTAGACTGAAGAAATCCTGTTTTAGAAGTGAATCTCTTGGGGATTCAGTGGGATACAAATAAGTGAAACCAAAGATGAGAAAAGTTCATTTTTAAACAATCTTAAAATCCATGTCTGTCAGAATAAAATAAAAATTTTACGAAGTAATATGGAAATAGTATTTAACTTCTATGAAATCAAATATTACAGATTTTTTTTTCAATTTTTTTTGGAGATGTGGGCAAGAGGTTGGTACCTACTTCGAAATGTGGTGGCAGTGTGAACTTGTGTTGAAATTTTGGAAAATAGTATTTGAAGAAATGGGGAAAATACATTTAACAATAGAAATTTTCCCATATATTTCAGTATTGTTTATTTTTGAAAAAGAACACTATGACTGGGCTAACTCTTAATTATGAGCATGGTGACTGTTGCTAAACTAGTAATTGCAAGAAATTGGAAATCGAAGTATGTGTATCAATTAACTGAATGGTATAATTAACTTTGGGAGGAAGCTATCAATGACAAGTTGATATGGGTTATAAAAGTTAAATACGTACTGTAGAGGTTGTTTAAAAAGAATTAGTTTGTTGAAATATGGCAAGACTTTTTAAACTATGTATTAAGGAAATGTGAAGGTTGTGTACCTAAACATGAGATAATGTTATTGTGGAAGGATTATGTGGCATCATAATAATAATAATATACAAAATATATTTTGGCCTGTAGACCAAAAACTTAATGTTTTCCAAATCTGCTTCCAAGTAAACATGCTTTAGATTGTGTGGAATTAATTATTAGAATGCCCACGTTTCACTTGAGATCATGTAGATCTGGTTGAAAACCATAACTATGACAATCTTAATGAAATAAAATGTGACACTTTAGAAAATGTGGGGTGTAAATTTAACTGAATGTTGTTGTTTAGTCATTAAGTCATGTCCGAATCTTCATGACCCCATGGAGCAGAGCACGCCAGGCCCTCCTGTCTTCCACTGTCTCCCAGAGTATGGTCAAATTCATGTTGGTAGCTTTGATGACACTGTCCATTCGTCGCGTCCTCTGTCGTCCCCTTCTCCTCTTGCCTTCACACTTTCCCAATATCAGGGTTTTTTCTTCTCTTGAGATGGCCAAAGTATTGGAGCCTCAGCTTCAGCATCTGTCCTTCCAGTGAGCACTCGGGGTTGATTTCCTTCAGAATTGATAGATTTGTTCTCCTTGCAGTCCAGGGGACACTCAAGAGTCTCCTCCAGCACCACAATTCAAAAGCATCAATTCTTCGGTGCTCAGCCTTCTTTATGGTCCAGCTCTCACTTGCATACATGGCTACTGGAAAAACCATAGCTTTGACTATGCAGATTTTTGTCAGCAAGGTGATGTGTCTGCTTTTTAAGATGCTGTCTCACTTTGTCATCGCTTTCCTCCCAAAAGCAGGTGTCTTTTAATTTTGTGGCTGCTGTCACAATCTGCAGTGATCATGAAGCCCAAGAAAGTAAAATCTGTCACTGCCTCCATATCTTCCCCTTCTATTTGCCAGGAGGTGATGGGACCAGTGGCCATGATCTTAGTTTTTTTTTATGTTGAGTTTCAGACCATTTTTTGCGCTCTCCCCTTTCCCCCTCATTAAGAGGTTCTTTAATGCCTCCTCGCTTTCTGCCATCAGAGTGGTCCCATCTGCATATCTGAGGTTGTTGATATTTCTTCCGGCAATCTTAATTCCGGCTTGGGATTCATCCAGTCCTGCCTTTCGCATGATGTATTCTGCATATAAGTCAAATAAGCATATAAGTGAAATTTAACTGGATAACAATGTACTGTACAAATCAGTGCAGAGTTTCCCCCATCTATTTTTTTCCTCTGCTACTGGGTGGTTCTTATATGGTTTTTGAAATCAAATGCATTTGCATTGGTTCAGGCAGTGTAAGTGCTTGAGCCAGCGTACAAAAGCTTGTGCAAGGGTGGTGGTCGTTGGTCGGGTGGGGAGAGAGGAAACAAAGGACTGCTTCCATCAGTGTCAGTTCCCCTCAACTGTTTTTTAAAAGGCCTATTGCCAGCACTGAAACAAAGTTGCTCTGGGGTAGTGAGAGAGAGAGAGCGAAAGAGAGAGATGGACTTTGTCAATCAGCCCTTGTTTCCTGCTTCTTAAGGCAGGTTCTACTATAGCTCTGCCTCCTTCAAGTCTTGATGGCTGCAGCAGAAGCAGCTGTTAACAAGCTACAAACAAGGGCTGATTCACAATGTCCTAGTCCCCTGTCTAGTCAGTTAAAGCAAATTTACCTGAGGGAACTTCACTTCCTGGGTGTGAATGCACAAAAAGGTCAATGTGCATTTTTCTTTCAGTATAGTCACTACACCAGACCAAAAAAAGAAAAGAAAAGCATGGAGGGCCAAAGATTCAAAGAGAATCAGATAGTCATGGTAAAACAAAATTTGGAGTTGAGTGATTACTTTTTTGGTTGGATAATGGAAGTATTATAAACAGTCTTCTTCAGGTTTAAATTGTATAAAATTGTGGGAGATGGTGGGTGAATTAAAAAGTAAAAAAACCCAGCAAGTTGTAACAGCTGTTGTCTCTTTAGGAAGACTCAGGGCACAAGATAGAAATCAGATTCATGTGGAAAGGGTGTTTTAAAAATGAAGAAAAAAGAACTGGATTATTTTGAGAGAGAAAAAAAAACATGCTTAATGAACCAAGTTTTGGAAAAATCCCTTGTGTTTTGTTTTCTCTATTTTTCTGCTATATTTTTTAAAGTCAGTTATGATTAACTATGAAAGAGATTTGAGACTGTAATTTTTAGGGGCTCTGAAAAGGGAGATTAGAGACAGTCATTTTTAAGGGCTCTGGAAAGGGTTTTTTCATGGATACTATGAATCCAGATACTTCTTTTGACCTACTGCTACATCTGACTAAAAAAAGCTTTGCAGGCATCTTTGTAAATACAAAATCTGCCCAATCTGTTTGACTAGAGGGAACAGCTGGAAAAGCTAGCCTGTACAGAACATAAGCAGTCATTGCCTCCCCTCTCCCGCCTAAAAAAACCAACATTCAACTCTCTGAAATAATCAATTGTCTGTTTCTAGCCAATGAGGGCTCTTCCCTCCCTATTCTTCTCATAAAGCTTAACTCCAAATTTACCCAAACATTCAGGTCTCTGACAGCAAATTGCATTTAATGATGTGAAAGCAAAGCCTCTGCATCCATTCCATTACCCAGGCCAGCTGGAGAATGTTTGTTGGGCCAGGATTCTGCCTCCCCCCTACAGTTAGACTTCTATTAGACAAAGATTAATAATTGCGTTATGCATTATGCTGCTTACTACCCCACAGCCGAGCTCTTATCTCTTCAAATCTAAAGGAGTATGGGCATCTGAGATGAAACTGGATTATCTGAATCTCAGAATTTATGATTTAGGGTAGCTACCTTGCATTCAAACCAAGTGCCACCCATGTTTCTGGTTGGGGGGGGGGGAAGCTTAATGATATTTTATTTAATAACCACAACAATAGCAACTAGGTTTTTGAGGTAGCAGCAGCATTATGAGAACAATAATACTTACATCTTATATTCCATCCAATAATAATAATAATAATAATAATAATAATAATAATAATAATAATAATAATAATAATAATAATAATAATAATAATAATAATAATAATAAATCACACTTAAGCTGTACAATGGCTTAAGGCAGAGTGAGAAACCTGTGTTCTTAGCGTTAAGACCTGCATTCCCTTGTCAAACCCAGACAAGGAAGGCAATCCCTTTTCTGATTCTCTCTCTCTCCCCCTCTCCTTGCCTAGACCAGTGGTTCTTAACCTTTGTTACTCAGATGTTTTTGAACTGCAACTCCCAGAAACCCCAGCAAGCACAGTTGGTAGTGAAGGCTTCTGGGAGTTGCAGTCCAAAACTCCTGAGTAACCCAAGGCTAAGAACCAGTGGTCTAGACAGCTACTGCAGAAGGGACAAAGAGTTGAGGACAGCTACTTTTTAAAGAATATAACTGACAAGTACAAAATGGTAACCACAGCAAACTACTGTTTTCAGAGGTTTGTATGAATTCTTTGCAGATGGCTTTTGAAATCAATTGAAGGGCCTCATAAAGTTTGCACAAGGCTTCACGAGTACAGGTCTTCCACCCACGACTAGCCCTACCATTAGGCAGAATGCTGCACCTTCCTCAGGAAGCAGATGCTGTAAGACAAAAACAGTGACAAGGTGCTGGAGATCAGATCTGTGCATGCTGTATAGCCTTCCTGCAACCTCTAAACTAGTCATATTTCTGTGGGGTGATGGAGGTTGCAGTCCCATCACAATTTGCTAAGGCAAGTTTGAAATGCCAAGTTATCTTCTGCATGTGGAATGGGAGGAGTGGATGTCGTTCTTTGCTGCATGTAGCAAAATGTTTTGGGTCAGTTATATGACCATAACTGTTGTAACGCCATATCATCTATTGTAATACCAGCATCATCTATTGTCTATCCACCCTTTTCTCTGTGCGTGTGTTTGCATGCGTGCATGTGCATGCACATTTTAAAATCTCACGTATGGAATAGGAAAACACAGAACAAAGTCCAGGTTGGAATCATGTCTGTTTTCTTCTTGAAAGTCACTTACTGCCCTGCAACCCCACTTCAGCAAAGTTACCATTGTCTGGAGCTTCTGAGAGGGCAGTTTTAGCTGGAAAATAGCACAAGAGGAAAGAGTTAATCTTGTTCTTTCTGCTTGGCAATCACAATCCAGATTGTTTCCTCCTACATTTGGCTTTACTCATCTGTTCTTCCTGGTTTCTGCCCCATTCCTCTGGTTTTGTGGATTAATTATCCATTCAGGAAACAGCCGAAGGCAACATAATTCAATTCTTGTAATAGACTACCACTTGGAAATACTACTCTTGGTTATTTATACTTGGATAACACAGAATACCTGATTTGGAAAGAGGAATGATGGGTAGACATTGTGAGTAGCTGGCATAAATCTATGGAATTCGTTTTCCAAAAGAGCTTCCAGCTATCCTTTTGAAGCATATATTTCATGAATGGTGACACCTACTTCCATAAAACGTCTGTCAAACTATATGGTTGTGGTTGTAATGGAGCCTATGGTACCATATCCAGTGCCATATTATTGAACGTTTTGAAGTTATACGACAAAGTGGCAAATCAGAAAGAGGACCATTCAACATCACATTTGGCCAAACTGAAATGGCAGATTAATTCAAAATAATCAGGTCACAGAGAAGTCTTAAGGTTGTTATTTACCCTGTACTGAGGATGAAAGGAACTGATGCTGTGAGAGTGCTTTGCCTTAGGTCAGTTACTGAGTTAATGGCAGAGGCAAGATTTAAACAGGGATTTTGTTAGTCATTGCTTTGTCTCTTATTCATTATGCAGTAATTGCTGTCATATTATAAAAGTGATATTTCAATATTTGTGTAAATTGGTGAAAACATTCGCTTTTCAAATATGCAGCCAAGTTAGGGTACGGCTACACTAGCAGTCCCCTTCATAGATCATTGCCTTGTCATGATGAAGGGGCTTGAGTAGTTCAGAGAAGCTATGGGCTATGCTGTGCAGGGTCACGCAAGACGGATGGGTCATAATGGAGAGTTCTGACTAAATGTGGTCCACCTGGAGCAGGAACTGGCAAGCCATTCCAGTATCCCTGCCAAGAAAACTCCATGGACAGAAACAAAAGGCTAAAAGATACGGTGCTGGAAGAGGAGCCCCTCAGGTCGGAAGGTGTCCAACATGCTATTAAGGAAGTGAAAGGCAAGTCCAATACTGCAAAGAAAAATACTGCATAGGAACCTAGGAATGTAAGTTCTATGAACCTTGGTAAACTGGATGTAGTCAAACATGGGATGGCAAGAATAAATATTGACATCCTGGGCATCAGTGAATTAAAATGGACAGGAATGGGTGAATTCAATTCAGATGATGATCATATTTACTACTGTGGGCAAGAATCCCATAGAAAAAATGGAGTAGCCCTCATAGTCAACAGAAGAGTAGGAAAAGCTATTTTGTTGTTGCTTAGTCATTAAGTCTAAATGAATGAATGAATGAATGAATGAATGAATGAATGAATGAATGAATGAATGAATGAATGAATGAATGAATGAGATATTATTACAGTACTGTGTTATTTATTTATATGGAAGAAAAATTATATGAAGCTTTTCAGCCCTAAACAATGCTTTTCAAACAGACGTTTAGGTCCATCCTCCCCTCCTGAAGATGTTTCAATCCATTTTACATAATTTTTAATTGATTTGCTGTCACCATTTGTGAGAGGTTTGCTCTGTTATATTATTTCATAATTATATCTGTTCTCTTACTCTTACATGTTGTTTTGTAAGCCGCCCAGAGTAGCGGTTCACCACTAGATGAGTGGGATATAAATATAACAAACAAACAAACAAACAGCTCCCAGAGTGGCTTACAATAAAATCAGAATCAAAGAGTTTGATGAGACCACAAAGGTCTTTAGTTTGACCACTTGTTGATATAAATCCATCAAGTTTTTAAAAACCTCTAAAGATATAGAATCTTACTGTTTGACTACTGAATAGCTTATATTGTCTGCTGTTCACTCTAAATTATTGTAATATGCACCGGTTGGTCTGGAACATGTTCTTCTGAAGTTTATTCCATTGAAAGACATTTATTCCATCATTTATGTGATGATACTTTAAATATCTGAAGGCAGTAATGATATCATCTGTTAATCATCTCTTGTCCAGTCTAAATATGTGGTAACTAGAGTTAACCTTTCCTCAGAGGACTTGATCTCATGGATCCTCAGCACCTTTTGTGGTCCAATACATGCTTGAACTTGCTGGATTATACGGAGGGAGGTAGTTCTTCAGGAATTCTGGCCTTATACTGTTCGGGCTTCCTATGTTAAACCCCCCACCAAAAACCAAAAATAAATTTATGTTGATGGAGATGAAACCAGTGATGTAGTGGTAACTTTTGCAGTGTGCCCACTTATCATGATAATCCCCATAACTGTTCTCCCAAGGAGAATATTAAAAAATGCAGGCAGCTGCATTGATCCATATCAACAAACTAGTTCTAGAAGTTTTAATCTCTACTGGGAATGAGTCATTTGTTAGGCAAATGGGTTTTAATTTTCCATTCAGCGCCAGGCCACTACAAATAGGGGTAGATCATGATTCATGACAATACATTGTTGCTAGGAAAATTCATTTTCCCTTGCCCTATTATGAGTATTGATACTAAACTTAGAAGGGACAGGGACCGTTGAACAGGGTAGCAAATGACAGTTTTCTCCCTGGTAATCAAAGTGTCCCAGTACTTTCATCTTCTGAGCTGTACATTCACCATGCCACTGTATGAAACAGGTGCTCCATATTAGACTTTTATCATATGTCTTTAAGACTGTGCCGTGGGCATGAGAATCAGCATTGCCACCCTTTCATCACAAAACTCTCATGTTCATATACAGTAATAAGTGCATCAGAGACAGAAATTCAGCAGGTGCAAGGAAGTGATGATAGAACCATGCATCTTTCTGGCATGTGTGCCACTGTCACAGACATAGATGAGTGGCAGCCCAAATTTGGAATTAACTCAGTGCATCATTGTCATGGGAATAAAGATATAAAGTGCATTGCTGTCTTGGCACATCATAAACTGATTGCTCTTATATGCCTGGGATTTCTTCAGGCATGTAAGTGTGGTTTAGTCAATAATTGGACCTCCCCCCCCCCCAAGATGGCACCAAGCAGACAGAGGCATCCCAGTGTCCCACAGCCAGTTCTTTTATGCTTTTGTTTATTTATTAGTATGAGCCTTTTGTATTTAAAGTTCCCGTGGTGTGGCTGTCTGAGAACCTGGGAAGGTCAAGAGGGAGGATGTACCTTGCTGGTTCTCCCTGATCTCTCAGCAGCTTTTCATATCATTGACTCCAGTATCCTTGTTTGTTTGTTTGTTTGTTTGTTTGTTTGTTTGTTTGTTTGTTTGTTTGTTTGTTTGTTTGTTTGTTTGTTTGTTTTATATCCCACTCATCTAGTCTTTGAATACCCTGGGTGGCTCACAACAAATGGAATAAAACAATTAACAATTTACAACAATAAACAATCATTCAAGATGGGAGAAAAAGAAAAAAATAGATCAAGTGATGCCCAGAGGGAAGGCCTGCCTAAAGAGCCAGGTTTTAAGTTGGCTTTTGAAAGTACCCAGTAAAGGGGCCAGACGAATCTCAGAGGGGAGATTATTCCAGAGATGAGGAGTCACTGTCAAGAAGGCCCGGTTTCTTGTTTTTTCTTTCCGGGCCTCCCTCGGCGTTAGGCCCCTCAGCCGCATCTCCTGGCTAGATCGAGTGATACGGGTAGATCTAGGTGGGAGGAGGCGTTCCGCCAGATATAGAGGTCCTAAACCTTTTAGGGCTTTATATGTAATCATTAAGAATTTGAAATCAGTGTGGAAACGAACGGGCAGCCAATGCAATGCAGCTAGGGTGGGAGAGATATGTTGATGTTTTGTCACCTTACTGAGAAGTCTGGCTGCCGCATTCTGCACCATTTGTAGCTTCCGCATCAATCTCAAAGGTAGCCCCACATAGAGTGCATTACAGTGGTCTAATCTGGAGATTACAAGTGCATGGACCAAAGTGGTGAGTGCCCCTTCTGGACAGGCTCTCCGAGGTTGGGATCAGAGGTCTAGCATTGAGCTGGTTCTGGTCCTTAAGGACCATGTCCAGAGAGTCCAGCTTTGGAACCATTTTTTCAGCTCCCTGGATCCTCAATCGTGGAGTGTTCCAGGGGTTGTCAATACCCCCAAAGTTGTTTCATATCTATGTTAAGGTACTGGGGGAGGTCTTCAGGAGATTTGGAGTATCTCAGCTCAATCTCTCTTTCACCACTTCTGCAGTCGATGCTGTCCAGACACTTGAATGTTGCCTGGCTTCATTGCTGGAATGGACCAGGGCTAACAGGCTCAAACTGAACCCAGCAAGATGGAGATTCAGTTCCTGGGAGGCTCCTCTAACAGGTTGTGGAGGATTACCTTTAAACTGGATGGCATTGTCCTCCCATTTAGGAATCAAGTTCACATTTTGGGTGTTTTTCTGTACCCAGCTCTCTCTTGGGATTCCCAGATTGCAGCTGTGTCCAGATCTGCCTTTAACTAGCTGAGGCTTATCATCCAGCTCCACTTATACCTGGATGAATGTTCACTCAGGACATTTGTACACACATTGGTCATTTATCAGATTGATTACTGCAATGCTCCTCTCCATGAGGCTTCCCTTGAGGCTGATGCAGAGATTACAGCAGGTCCAGAATGCAGCAGACAGACTGGTGGCTGGTGTGAGCAAATTTGATCACATCACTCTAGTTCTATCTCATCTCCACTGATTACCCATTGTGTCCCAGATCAGATTCAAGGTCCTGATGCTAATGTGTAAATTCATTTACTTATTTAAAATATCTTTCTCCTTAAAAAGGACTCAAGGTGGCTTACATCCTTGAAAGACTATCTTTAATGCTGAAAACAATGAGGATACGATGGTGGTTTACATCATTAAAAGCCAATATTTAAAGCTAAGAACAATGAGTATAAAGAGGCAGCTTGCATAATTGCAAGACAATATTAAAGCTAAAAACATTAAAGATACAAATATTAAAAAGGAACAAACAAATACAGTACCACTCTGAGAAATGGAAAACACAAATAGTACTAAAAAACCAGTTAAAGCAGTAATGCATAGCAATCCATCTAAAAATCACATTCAGGTAGCCTGTTACTGAGGAAAGGCTTGCCTGACAAGGAAGATCTTTGTCTGCTTGCAGAAAGACAGTGAAGATGGGGCCATTCTGGCCTCCTGTGGCAGGGAGTTCCAAAGTCTGGGAACAGCAACAGAGAAAGTCATCTCCTGTATCCTCATCAGATGCACCTATAAAGGTGGTGGGACCAAGAGAAAGGCCTAATGATCTTAACACCTGACCTGGCTTATAATGGGATACATGGTATTTGAAATAGCTGGGACTCAGGCCATTTAGGGCTTTATAGTTTAAAAGCAGCACCTTCTATTATGCCCAGAACCTGATTGGCAGCCAGTGGAGCTACTGTAGCAGGAAGGTTATGTGATCCCTGTAATCAGCCCCAGTCAACAATCTGGCGGCTACATTTTGGACCTGCTGAAGTTTCCTGATACTTTCAATTGGCAACCTCACATAGAGTGTGTTACAGTAATCCAGCCGGGAAGTAACAGTGTCATAGTGGCCAGATCAGATCTCTCCAAAAATTGATGTAGCTGGCGCTCTAGTTGTAATTATGCTGATGCACTTTTGGCCACCACTGAAACCTGGGCATCCAGGCTCAGAGATGAATAATCCAGAAGCACCTTCAAAATGCTATGCACCTGCATTTTCAGGGAGAGTGTAACCCCATTTAGTACAGGTTGCATCTCTATTCCTTGATCTGCCTTTCGACTAACACTTCTGTCTTGTCCAGATTAAGTTTCAGTTTATTCACCCTCACCATTACTGATACTAAACACAGATCTAGAGCCGAAACAGCTTCCTTGGATCTAGGTGGCAAGGAGAGGTAGAGTTGGATGTCATCGGCATACTGGTGACATAGAGCCCCAAAACGACAGACAATCCCAGCAGTTTCATGTAGGTGTTAAGTAACATAGCAGACAAAACAATATCTTAAGGAACCCCACAGGTCAGCGGCTAGAGTGTCAGACAAGAATCCCCCAACAACCACCTGAATTCTCTCCTCTAGGAAGGACCACAGCCACCTGAAACAGTGCCCTTTGGGGTTTGGGACCACACTACCTGTGGGAAGATGTCTTCCCCATGTCACCTGCCTGACCCATCCTCTTAGGCTAAGCATCTCCAGGTAGCCACTCCAAAGGAGGCCTGGAAGTCTTCCATGGGAGGTCAGGCCTTCTTTGCTGTGACTCCAGCATTGTGGAACCATCTTCCAGAGGAATGACACCTGGCTGCCTCCTTGTTAACATTCAGAAGACAACTTAAAACATTGCTTTTCAGGGAGGTTTCCTGCACCGACCTTGTTTGATTTTATATCTCCAGTCCTGCCGTCACAGAGAATTGCCTTTGGTTCCACTTGCTCTTATTTTACTAATATTTATTCTTTGTGCACTTATAGTTTATAATTGTATTATTTATGGTTGTAAACAGCCCAGAATAGTGCATTGCACTAATATGGGGCAGTATATAAATCGAAGACATAAATGATAAATAAATGTATGCGGCATAATTAGAAAGAATGAAGGGCTTCTGAATATGACTGCTTCGTATTTTAATGTAAATCTCTCTGTATTAGGAACTATTATATGAAACACTCACATCTGAGCCTATTTCAGCCAGCCTTTGTGGTCTAATAAAAATAAGTTGTTGCACATCATTACTTAACTCCAGAATTTGTTTTGATTGGCAGGACTTGCTCCATCAGAGGAGCTGTGCCTATATGCATGTAGTGTGTTCTGTACATGCTTTTATCTGGCTTTTGAATAATCCAGAGTTTGCACATCTAGGAAATGGAGACAATCAGTCCAGGCCACAAGGTATAACTTGTAGTTTTAAACCAGGTAGCTCTAATTTTTACAAGCTAGGAATGATGAACAGATGTTGTAATATATATAGTATCCTGTTGGGACCACCTTATTTTGAAGCTTATCGCAGGAGAATTGGCCGTCCGGTGGGGAGTAAAATCAGGTGTCCATCCTATTTTTGCTGTGCTTTGAGATGGACCAGTCTCGAATGTCAAATTTGAAAGGGATCGCTTTTGAAGGCGGGCGTGGCTCTTCCCCAACGGGGGCGTGGCCGAGCGAAAGGGGGCGGGCTCGACTGGAGCGGAGGGCGTGGCTTGGTAACATCTGTTTGCTTT
The DNA here is from genome assembly GCF_051106095.1 of Pogona vitticeps. Lineage (NCBI taxonomy): Eukaryota > Metazoa > Chordata > Lepidosauria > Squamata > Agamidae > Pogona > Pogona vitticeps. The sequence continues at coordinate 95,706,331 of NC_135788.1, read as the reverse complement.
CTAGCCAGCAACGCACAGCTGGGATAAAAATGTGAGCGAGGGGAAGGGCGGAGCGCGCGGGCGGCGCAGAAAGAAGCCGCAGCCCTGCCCGGCTGGTCACATTGGAGGCCGCATCAGCGGAAAGGGAAGTCGGAGGGCGTGCACACCCATTGCTCGGGCGGGCCCCAAAGCGAGCCAGCGAGGAAGGAAGGAAGGAAGGAAGGGGTGGAAGGGAAAGCCGTGAAGCTTCGGGCAGCCGATCTGGACAAGGGGCCGGCTTCCCTGTCCAGATTGTCTAGCGAGGCCGGCTCGCCTTTTTTTTTCTCCAAATGCAATGTACCGCCTCCCGTAGCGCGATGCAGCGGGCCGGAGGAGGAGGAGGAGCGGCGGCGGCGGCAGCAACAACAGCAGCAGAGCCTGGAGGCGGCTGCGGCGGCGGCGGCAGCGAGGCTGTTGCTGCAGCCGCGGCCTCGTACCGGGTGCTGAGCCGTTTGCTCGGCTATGGCGGGGCCGAGTCAGGGGCAGCTGGGCTGGCGCTCGGGGGAGGCGTTGGCGAGACCGCTGCCCTCGCGGTTGGCGACCGGGGGAGGACGGGCGGGCTGCGAGGCTCGCAGCTCTTGGTCTTCCGCCCGGGCGAAGCCGGAGAGCCGTCGGGGGTCACCCGGGGAGCTGGATTGCCGCCGACGGCGCCGCCGCCGCCTCAAGCGACCTCGGAGCTCTTGTGCGCCAGGCACCGGTGCGCCCTCTTGGACACCCCGAAAGGCGAGCCCGGAGGGGGAAGATGCTGGAGCGGCGCGGCTGGCGGCCTCCTCTTGCCCCCGGGAGCCGGCCTGGAGTTCCAGCTGGCCGCCTTGGGGCTCCACCAGGCGCCCCCGACGGCCCCGGCTGGGCCGGGCAAGCCCCCCGGCGACTGCCCCTGCCTCAGCCTCCTGCCGGCGCCGCCTCTCGCCCCGCCGCCGCCTCTGGCCTTGTTACCCCCGGGGGAAGAGACCAGCGATGCCCTCCTAGTCTTGGAAGCTCTCGGCCCGGACGAGGAGGACGAAGAGGAGGCGGCGGCGGCGGCGACAACGGCAGCCGCTGCTGTTGCTGCTGCAGGGCAAGCGGAGCCCCCCAACCCAGCCGGTGTGGGGGGCAGCCGCTTTCCACCCGCCGCCGCTCCGGCGCCCCCGCTTCCTTCAGGCGCCGCTGCTGGTCCTTCCTCTCCTCCTCCTCCTCTCCCGGCCGGCTCGGTGCCCCCCGCCGCGGCCAGCCGGCCCAGCTCCTCCGCCCCTTCCAGAAAAGGGTCCTTCAAGGTCCGCCTGAGCCGCCTTTTCCGCACCAAAAGCTGCAGTGGCGCGTCCTGCACCTCGGCGGCTCCCTCGGGTGCACGTCGGGCCGGGGAAAGGGACCCTCCCCAAGCCGCGGCCACCCCGACCCCCTCGGGCACGGCCGGGAGTCTCCCCGATGTGTCTCAGCCTGGAGGCCGGGAGCAAGACCCCGGAAGGTGAGAAGAGGGAAGGAGAAGAGAAGGTGGGCAGGTCTAAGGGTCACAGCGAGGGAGGGGTCTGTTGGGATGATCTTTGTTGAGTGATGGAGGGTAGGTAACTAGGGGATTCTTTGAGGTTGGCGTGTTTAGGAACTGGGGGAAAGGCCAATGGCTTGCGTTGGTGCGCTGTGAATTTAGGTTCCCCACTTAAGGGGAATCTGTTAATGTAGACGCTGGATACCTTCCAGATGTTTTGGACTACACTCCCATTATCCCATCCAGCGTGGGTGATGAGAATTGTGGCCCACAGTTCTGGTTGTCCTCAACCCTCCTGGCTTCTGGTTGAAACTGGAAAGTCTCCTCTGTTTATCCTTCGACAGCGTCAGTGGTAAATAGAGAAAGCTCCCAGGCTCAGTTTCTGACCAAAGAGTGAGTTGCAGTGTGTGTGAAAGTTGTTTGGCCAAGACAGGTATAGCCATTCAGACAACATTTGGCTAGATGAACTGACTTAGACAGTTCCCTAAGTTCGGTTGGGCCTCCAAGCCCTGCATCCCAGAAGGAAGATCTGCAGGCATTTAGTATTCTCACAGCGGCAGCTTGGATCCTCTGTACTGTAATTGGAAGAGCAGAGGCTATGAATTGCCTAGGCAGGTGAACATTTCTATGTTTCCAAGCTGATGGTCTACTTAAAGATGTGCTGGGATGACAGATTCCCTCGGGCAGGGCTGGGGAATATGTGGCTTGCCAGATGTTGTTGGACTCTAGTTCTTGTCACCTCTAGCCTTCATAGCTATTGATGACAGATAATGAGAGCTGCACTTCAGCAGTATTGAGAAGTCCTGATGGAAGGCTAGAAGGATTCTTAATGAGAGTCTTTAATCAGAAACGCAAATGCCTTAATTGCAGGTTGCCTTTCTTGTACTGTACTAGGCATCCAGGGCATGGGTGGGTAGAAGGTAGATCAGGACCACCTGGTAAATAGCAGAGTGATTTGCAGTACATCTTTCTTAGTAGTCTAAGGAACACAATTACTAAAAGCAGTTCCCCTACTAGATTTCTGAAAAAGAACCTTTACTGAGCATGCACCCAGAGACACCCTATTCCTTAATTCTTGGAGTAAGTCCCTGGTTTGCAACACTGTGAACCTGGGTTTAGTGGCAGATTTCAAATAATGAAACAAATCACAAAAGCAGATCTTGCATGTCCAAAGTTAGCCAGCTGTTTTCTTAAGGATTGTGTTTGGGTAAGTGGAAGGCAGGAGATTAATGACGACTAAGGATTTGTTTTTAACTGGCTATTATTATTAACTATGAAACTTAACGGTAGTTGCATTGATACAAAAGTCTTATTTTGTTTTTTCAATGGATGCTTTAGCTGCTTTTTAAGACCAGAAGCCTAGTGTGGTAATTTCCTGGTGTGATTAGGTGGATTTAAGGCTGAGGGGGACTTATATGGATTTTCAGCATGAGAAGAAATTGATAGATGCTAGTATAACGTTCTGGTTTTATTAGCCCAAAGGGTTCAGAGCATATTTTCCAGAGTTGTGGTGTTGAGTTTAGTTGTAAATGCTGATTGTGTGGTTCATTCACCAGTTCTTGAGATGCAGAAGTTGCAGCTTGTTTTAATGGAAATTTTAGTTTAAGGAAAATTATGTAGTGGAATGCGATTGTCCTAGCTGTAATTTTTTAAAAGCTACTTTCACTCTTGCTTTAATGCAGAAATTTGAAATGTTTGGCCCTCCACATTCAAATTTCACAATCCCTTATCACTGCTTGCACTGCCTGTGGCTTCTGGAAGTTGAAGTCCAAACATCTCAAGAGCAAAAGGATCCCTATCCCATTATAATATGAAAACTGTTATAAATTACATTTTGTTTTACTCTTAAAATTGTAGTTGGACGGGCTAATATGTTCTGTAGTTAGATGGGCCGTTGAACTCTGACTTGTACAAGGTAAATGGTGATCTAAATTCTGTTGTATAGTTATGCCAGGGGAGGGGAAATCAAGTAAAGCAGCAAATCACTTATTAATAAGTCCTTGCTTGGATTCCTCATTGTGGGCAAGTTAGGTGGCTCAGCTTGAGACCAAGAATCCAGTTGCAATTTGTCACTGTAAGTTATGTCATGTGTTTTCAACCATATGGTGTGGGATTTGGGTTACTAAATTGAATTTGAGGTGGAGGAGATTTCAACCTAAAACCTGAATCCATGTAGGCTGTACTCTAACTGACCCTCAGTGTCAGAGTATTTAAATGGTGTTCCTCTTAAGAGATCTCTTAGGCTTATTTTCACATACTTGAGTGGTAGACCATTCTTCTATGCATTCAGACAGTCTCAGACAACTCTCTTCTAGTGGTTCTTATACTTTGTTCCTCTAGATGTTTTGAATCCCAATTCTCAGGGCTCCTGTCCCATTAGCTAGCTGCACTGGCTGGAGATTCTTGGAGCTGAAGTTCAAAGCCTCTGGAGGACCAAGGCCTGGGAAACAGTGTTCCACAAAAGCTCCAGGGTTTTGGGACTAATGGAAACGTCTGCCTGAAACCTTGGAGAGTTGCTGCAAGTCGTGATTTGATTAGATGGGCCAGTGGGCAGGCTTGGGCATTTCATATAGGCTCATACAGAAAAATGGCCACACACAAATGTCTTTTCCAAAATGGTGGCTTTTAAATGTTTTTGAATTACCGTATTTTTCGCTCCATAAGACGCACCTTTCCATAAGACGCACCAATTTTTTAGGAGAAGAAAACAGGAAAATATAATCTGTTTTCTTCACTCCATAAGACGCACAGACTTTCCACCCCCCTGTTTTGTGGGGAAAAAGTGCGTCTTATGGTGAGAAAAATACGGTATAATGCCTGTGAATCCCAGCCAGCGTGATCAATTGTCAGAGATGATTGGACTTGTAAGACCAAAGCAGAGGGAGAGAACCACATTGGAGAAGATTACAGAAGCCATGCAGCAGATCGCATGTGGTTGTTTTTGTTTATTTGACAGGACTGTTTTATCCAGGAATGAGGAACATGCCACCTTCCAGGTGGTGTTAGGCAGCATTTTTATAGTCCCTCACCATTACATTCCAGCTAGAACAAGTGGGAGTTGTTGTCCAACAAAATTTGGAAGACCACACATTTTCCCATCCCCCAGGTAGTCTCCTCCTACCTGTGTTACCTGAACTCCATTTCAATTGGAGATGCTAAGGATTGAAACTGGGATCCTTTGCTTCTGTTCTACCACATACCTGCATACTACCTAGCAGAAGGTAAGACTCTGATGTTGGGAAAGTGTGAAGGAAAGAGGAGAAGGGGACGACACAGGATGAGATGGTTGGACAGTGTTACCGAAGCAACCAACATGAATCTGACCCAACTCCGGAAGGCAGTGGAAGATAGGGCGGCCTGGCGTGCTCTGGTCCATGGGGTCACGAAGAGTAGGACACAACTAAACAACAAGCAGATATACAACTTGTCAGTGCCTGCATGGGTAATAATACGAGAACTCATGAATAGCAAAACACAAAAAAATGTAATAAACAGCTATCTTTCCAATAATTCAACAGATTTGAGTTTTCTGGGATTGTTTGTGCAGCATTAATGTTGAATGTTTGGTCAGTACATTTCTTGTGAGATTTCAGGCAAGCAGATCTTGTGAGTGGTTTTAGAGGATGTTGTAGTAGAATTGGTGATGAATGTATAGGGATGATGTATTTTAATTGATCGGGAAGGGGGATGGATTTAGACAGGTTCTGGGACTTTATGAGGTAAATAGTTCCATACCTGAAGTTCATGGGCATATGTCAGGCTGAGTAATACATTCTGCATGTTGTAGAATGGTGTATATTCTGTACTTAAAAAAACAAACCATAAATGATTGGTATTTCATTTGCCCCAGTGATTCCTTCATGGTCAGATGAAATTTATAAAGTCTTTCAGCCTGTGGATTGTTATGAGGTGGTTTTGTTTCAGCTGTAGATTGCACTTTCTTCCTTTTCCTCAGTGAGACATGACTCCAGGGCATTCAGGTTGTCACATCTAAGCATCATTCACTTTATCTGACCTAAGTGTGCCAACTCCTTATCTTTCCAGCATCTTGCTGTCATAAGCAGATGGCACTTCCTTCCTCATACATTTCACTATTTATTAATCTCACAGCAATAATTCTTCTATCTATGAATTCCAAGGTGTGTGAAAATTTCAGGCAGCAGATGAGAGCAACAGTTCCAGCATTATGGTTAAACAGTGTAAGATGGTGGTGTTCAAATGTTTCAAGCATTATTACATCCAGGGATTACATGTGAAAGTATATGTTTTGGGGATTAATAATGAGGATGCCTTCATATTAATAACTGTTGTACACTTGTTATGCATATTGTGAGGCACCCTGCATTCCAGAAGAGAGTATATAAAAGAAATCTTTCCTAGGTGACAATTGTTGTTTTGTCGTTGTGTCCGACTCTTCGTGACCCCATGGAACAGCACACACCAGGCCCTTCTGTCTTCCACTGCCTCCCGGAGTTGGGTCAAATTCATGTTGGTAGCTTCGGAGACACTGTCCACCCATCTCGTCCTCTTGCCTTCACACTTTCCCAACATCAGGGTCTTTACCAGGGAGTCTTCTCTTCTCATGAGATGGCCAAAGTATTGGAGTCTCAGCTTCAGGATCTGTCCTTCCAGTGAGCACTTAGGGTTGATTTCCTTCAAAATGGATAGATTTCTTCTCTTTGCAGTCCAGGGGACTCTCAGGAGTCTCCTCCAGCACCACAATTCTCCACATGCTATTCGGATGACAATGGCATGTGATTTTGTGTGGATCAGAGGCAAGTGAAGAAGCAACACTTTTGGTCCAGATGAAGATGACTATTGCTGTACAGGATTCTAGCCATATCATTCCATTTTACTTTCTTCCCTCCCAGTCCATCAGCCAGAATTCTATTGCTGCTGGGGAATTATAGACTCAAACTAGCTGATAAGCTTAACATATTTTTTAGAAGTGATGCTTCCTTAGATTTGTCAGAAAGGAATTACAGTAGTTTGCTTTTCCTCACCTAAATTTCTTGCATTTATCATACATTACTTGGTGATTGGAAGAGAAACACAGACTCAAGTTGCATGTCTGATTGATGAGAAGTGTTTAATAGAGAATATCCCAGTTCCTTTTATAGGAGGGAGAATATTAAGGAGGTATGCATTCACCTTTTGAATGCTTGAATCTCAGTCCTTATTGGCCTGTTCTTGGGATCGTCCCATCCTGCTGCTGTTTTCTTCCTCTTGTGATGCACATGGACCATTTGGGCTAAAACTGTGTAAGTCACATCTTGAACAAGGAAACAGAGAATGGTAGACTAGGAGTGAGGGGGGTCAGTCTCTGAGCTTGCCTCCAGGCAAGGTTGACTAGGAGGTAGAAAGGCCTATCATATATCACGCAGACACTCTAGGCCAGTGGTCCCCAACCTTTTCTGAACCGTGGACCCGGTTGGTGGGGTGGGGCAGGGGTGCTCGCGCAGATGGGTGGGGTGCACTCATGTGGGTGAGGCTCGCTCATGTGCATGCACTGGTGGGCAGGGCACCATGTCCATGCGGCTGGACAGGCTGTGTGCGGTGGGAAGTGCATGGGGGGGGCGGTTGATCTGTCTCTGCGGCCCAGTCCTGCCAAGGCCATGGACTGGCCACCGGGCCACAGACTGGGAGTTGGGGACCCCTGCTCTAGGCAACATTTTATGGGGGTGGGTATGTGGGCTTAATTCAGCAACAGTGTTGAGTTAATGTGATCAAATAAAACATGTACAATCTGTTCTCTTGGTGCACTAACGTGTGCTAGCGTTCATGTTAGGAATTATGCAGTTCTGCAAGGGGCGGTCTTGGTCTCTGGGCTGAACCAGTATCAGGCAAGGCTTTTCTTAGGACCAACCAAGTCTATCACACAGTTGAAATCGCCTTCTAGAGTTCTCCAAAGGTCTCCCTTAAGCTGGCTGTAAAACAAGTGATGGTAGAGGGGAGGTTGGGCAAAATGTGAAAAAAAAAACCAACTCTCCACTTTGTGGCTTCTGTTGTTTGGGAATCAAGGATTCTGAGAACTGTCAGGCAGGTAACATTTTCAAGCTCTATTCCAAACCTCAAGTATTTTCACATCCGAGTAAGAAACTGAGTAAGAGTGAATGGCCAAAATGGCAGTGTGGGTTCTTGTGGGAGCAGTTGTAAAATGATTCCTTTCTTCCTTCAACGTTCTATAATTAAGTATAATAGGTGTGTATGAGGATAGTAGTGTATGCCTGTATAGTGGATATGTATGAACAGAGTGCTACTGTTGATTGAATGCTGATTGGTTAGTGTGATTAAAATGTTTTGGGGAGGAGTCTGATCTGTGTGGCAGTTTTGGGTTTAGTGTAGAATCAGAGGGAGTGAGATCTGAGAGTTTAAAAGGGAAGGAAGTCTGTTTTTAGAGTAAGTTAAAAGACATAGTCTGTGGTAGAGTTCATTAAGAGGTTTTCTAGAGAGCTGTGAGAGAGAGCAACTGAGTCGTTAAAGAAGTCATTTCAATCTTTAAATACAGAAGAAATATATTTGCATTATAAAATTGTTGCAACATATGTCATTTAACAACTTAGTCCTTAACTTTTCCCCTTCATACCCGTCACCTCTTACCATAAACATCTTTTGTTTCAGTCAAATTCTCCTTGTTAATTGTTTTAAGAGTAATCTTGTAAGAGTAATTAAAATATGCTAATAAAATAAATCTTGAGACACGTGGTTTGGAAAACAATTTGGAGCATTTAGATTGTTGGTCGACATTTCTTTAAGATGAGACGGGGCATGGTGTAAATGTGATTTTGAGAAATGTGGTGAATAGCAATTGGTCAAGAAGTAAGATGACATTTTACTATGTTAAGCTTTGTATTTATTACTTGTAACATAATTTTCTTTAGAAAATTTTTTTAAGAGTAATCAAGAAGAAAGCCAGGTTGCAATCAAATAATAATACACTCATGTCCCATGAAACTACACTTTATCAGTAGGATCCTATTGATTAATTTAAAAAAAACTTTGATATCTTCATTCTGAATTATCTGAAACACCACCTTGAACAAGAAGACTCTCGCTGGGACAGTATAGAAAGAATAAACCCAAAATAGTTGGCTGTAGTTTTTTTCTGGGGGGGGGGTGTTGTTTTTTCCATGTAATGCATTTCCTAGCAACACGAAGGAGTTATTTCACGTTAGTGCTTTTCCTAGCGGCTGTTAATAGGTGCCCTGAGAGGTGCTTCTGACTCCCTGTGGGATTTGTAACCCCACTTGTGTCAAAATTAGTGCCAAGGTCATCACTTTCTGCCGCATAGGGTACTGCAATCCACAGTTTACTTATCTGATGGGGGGGATTTTAAGTGAAAGAAGAGTGGGTCATAAAATAATTTTCCATTCCCCAAAATCTGTTTTGAAGAGGGACTGCTTCAGTCTGCACTGGAGGACAAAAACTCACATGATTTATTTTATTTATTTATTTTATTAGATTTATACCCCACCCATCTAGACCAATGGTGAAGAGGCCCTCAGTAAAATAATGTTAACTTCCACAATGCTTGCATTCTGGTTTTCTATGTGGAGAATTATGTGTTTGTGTGTTATTTATATCTAAAATACATATATCTGAAGAAGAGTATTTCACCATGCTGACCCTTCCCCCACCCTGGCAACTTGATGCAATGCTAAGTTATAAGCTGGTTTCAGATTCCATGTGCATATAAAAACAGAAGCTCCTTTAAATGTGGAAATGTACACTTCATTTTCTTTCTAGGTTCTCGATGTATCACAGATGGCTTGCAGGCAGGCAAACTAGAAAAATGTTTTGTGGCCTAGGAGTAAGGTTTATTTGCAAGGTTTACAAATCCTTTGTTTATAGTAGTTGGTTTGATTCTGAAAATCAGTAAGCCTAACTTATAATTTAAAAAAAGGATGCAGTTAAAAAATACCGGAAAAATACAAGCTTTGGGTATGGTTCCTTATAATCTTTTTAATCTTGATTTGAGTACTTGCCCTGATGAGTACTACAATTTCAATTGTATTTTAATTCTTAGATTGGGGAATTAGAAGCCTAATGAAGGCATAAATGCCTGTCAGCTGAATCATGTGTTTTTTTTGCCTGAATTAAAGTCAAAGGCACACTTCATTCTTGCCATAAAAAAGGTTATTTTTAGTGTGTGGCTATGTGTAAGAATAAGAATTACATTCCTGCCATTTACATCTGTAAAGACTGAATGAACTGGATTATCAGGTTCTTATTTAACACATTTACACTCTGCCTTTTCTACCATTTGGGGGCAGGGGACAGTTTACAGTTAAGTAGCATAAACATCCCTGTGTTGATGCAGCAGCCTCATTGTGGTAGTGCCAATCCTTCCTTATATTATTGTTTAGTCTAAAGGCCATAACATGGATTAAAACATGGAGTTGGCATCAAGATAGCAGGGTATCTGTGGAATGGAAATATCAGAGTGTAGGAGGAAGGGCAGGGTTTCTTGAGAGGTGAATAATACCTAATATTATATGCCATCAAGTTGATTTCTACTTATGGTGACCCTCCCATGAAGCATAACCTTATTTATAGGCTCACTTCATCTGTACATTTTTTTGTTGTTGCAGAAAACCAAGATTGATGCGAACACAAAGTGCCTTTTCTCCTGTTGCTTTTGGTCCCCTCTTCACAGGTGAGCATCAAGGGAAGAACTTGGATTTTTATTAACCCTCGTGGGCCAGGATGGGAGAGTTGAGCCGCCTAGACTTGTATTTTGTTGCTGAATTGAGAATGTAGACATTCAGCAGCATTCTCATCGGAAGAAATTAGAAAGCCACTGATTTCAACCACTGTTATGTACAGGGTGTTTTTTTTTCACAGATGAATCACAGCTAGGACAAAAAATGTCCCAACAAATCTTCTGCATTTCTACATTTGGGGAACAGTTTTGTCCCAGCTTAGGTAAAGAAAGGTTCCATGCTGCTTTCCAGGGAACAATGATGCGGAGAAGTAAATTGATGTACAGTATTCTGTCAGTAGTTTGGTTCCGTTTGGATGGAGAGTGGAGGATATATTGGAAATTCTCACTCAGTTCATCAAATTCAAGGCATGTACTTTAAATCTTGCTGCTAATGTGTAGTACATTTGCATTCCCATAGGATAAGAAAGTACTCTACAACTCATTGTATGGGTTGTTTATTTTAAAAAATCCTGGTGGATGAGGGTTAATTTATGCATTTGTTGTCATAAGAATCTTTAAGACTAGGAGAAGCTAAAATTGACACTGGAGTGATTCTGGGTGTTTTGTGTTATTTTGTGTTACAGTAAAAAAATTAAGAAATACTTAATATTTACATGGGTGAAAACATGCCTCTGCTCTCATGTATACGAGATTATCCCTGGGATCCTTCACGGTGGTGGTACCCAAGCCAATGCCTTAGAGATGTGTAGAACTACAATTGCCATCCTTCCAGCCAACATTTGTCAGGCCTGAGTGTGATAGTGCCTTACCTAGAATGAATTCTGTCCAAAAACACAGTAATATCAGTAACTGTTTTCCATACTGAATTCTCTCCCCCCCCCCCGCCCCCACTTCAGTTCTTATTAGGGAAACTGACTCTCTTGGCCAGCTTCTACTGTCTAATAGCCAACTCCACTGGAGAATTAATATACACTTTCTTGGTAACATGGCCTAGGAGACAAAGGCATCAATGCAGAAAGAGATTATAGAGAATCTATCCTAGTCTGAATACTCTAGTTTTACCAAAATGTTAGTTTTTTAAAAAAAAAGACAAAAAACTGTCTGACTGTTAGAAGTGCAGCCAATTGAATAAATTTATTAATAATATTAATATTAATATTAATGTATTTATATTGCACTCTGCACCATAGTGTATTCCAGTAAAATCAATGTACAAACATGCAACACATTTAACAGGTAGCAGATTGTGACTTCAGATATGTTCATCCATTCAGGCTGGCTGCAACACCTGGGAGTTTTGTATTTGAACCACTTCTGATACAGTTTTTGTCAGTTACTGGTTGGAGATATAGGAATTGATATAAAGTCCACAAAGGTGTTGCATGGAATTGATAGTTGATTTGGATTATGGGATAACATACACAGGCATATATTGGGTTTTGTATACCTGAAGGCTTGATTCTGGCATTTATTCCTGGGTTAGAGCTTAACTGATACAATAGCATGTACAGTGGTACCTTGCTAGACGAAAACCTCGCAAAATGACAAATCCGCATGACGATGAGGTTTTGCGATTGCTATAGCGATTCGCAAAACAGTGATTCCAATGGATGATTTTCGCTGGACGATGATTTGGTCTGTGCTTCGCGGACCGTTTTTTCGCAAGACGACGATTTTTACAGCTGATCGGCGGCTTCGCAAAATGGCTTCCCTATGTTTTCGGGACTGATGCTTCGCAGGACAGCCATTTTAACAGCTGATCGGTGCTTTGCAAAATGGCTGCCCTATGGGCGATCTTCGCAAAATGATGATGATTTTTCCCCATTGGAACGCATTAAATGGGTTTCAATACATTCCAGTGGGGAAACAGTTTTCGCAAGACGACGATTTCACTAAACAGTGATTTCAGTGGGATGGATTATCGTCGTCATGTGGTGCACCACTGTAAAGTCTGTCTCAGTGTGACTAGGGAGAATCTGAATGTGTAGTGAAAGATGCAGTACTAATATGGAAATGGACAATGTACTTCTCCAGTCCTTATGATCAGTATTTGTGATAAACAGGCTGGTATTCACATTTAAAAATTTTAGCTCTGCTTCCTGGAACAAAGGGTTTGAAGATGGGCTGCTTTTACTTAGGAGTGAATGTGATAAGGTCACTCCCTACATGTTCAGAAGTGCTCTTGAGTGTTACTCCATGTAACCCATATTTTGACACTTGTATGGAAAGCAGATTGGTGAGGGGGGGACTGAGACTTGGCACAAATTAAACCCTCCTTCCATTTAAAGTGTGTATGAGTTGGCATATGTGTCTGCATTTCAGTAATCTTCTTTTTCTCATTCAAAACCAGCTTCTTCAGCTTGCCTGGCATTCTGCTAAATCCCAGATGCCATGGGTTGAAAGTTCGGATTGTTACTTGGTGGCAAGGGAAATAATCCCTTGCATATGTTTGTTCCCCAGCCAAATAGAAATTTGTAGTTTCAAACATGGGAGGGTATATGCAAAATGTCTGGGCTTTGTTTCAAGAGCCAAAGTGTGATATTCAGTCAACATCTTCCTCATCTGTAACATTGAAACCACTCTTCCAATGCAGCCTGCACCTTTCCTAACTTACATCAAAGTAACTAGTGCGGCACATCCATCTGCCGCAAAGATCTGGGATGACAAGACACCAGGGCATGCTTGAAGAAATGGGCATAGATCCACAAAAGCTAGCAGATTGTATGACTTCTTTAGTGGTCTAATAGATGTCTTGCCTACTCCTACATTGTGTTTTATTTTATGATTTATCTAAACATTTTTGTACATACAGAAGCCCCTAAACTGGTTAAGAAGTCGAAATACCACTAAAATAGCAGAGGTAAAACCACGGAACTCAAATGAAAAGTCAGGTGGAATGAACATATTTCTGCTGCCTGCCTGAAACTTTTTGTAATAGTGATAATCTGGTCTCCCCTGGAAGGGAATTTTACTGAAGTCATGAGAATATCCCCCATCTAAGGCTCCTTTTTTTTGAGTGAGTGGGGAGGATGTGCAATAAGACCTCCAGAGATGTCCACAAGCTGGAGCAGATTCATATGGAAGTGGAGGAGGTGTATTCGTATACAAATACTCCACACAGATGGAGATAACAAGGGTCTGGACGGTCCACTCACCGATACGCTAATGCTGCGGGGCCCGCATTGCCGTCCTGTTGCTCTGGAGATTGCGATCACCAAGCCACTCTTCGACCTGGCAGAGAGGCTTCTCGTCCCGCCTCTTGCCAGGAGTGACTAGGTGATTGCGTGATAGGACAGCAGTGCGGAGCCTGCGGCATTAGCGCATCGGTGAGTGGACTGTCCGGCCCCATGGGGCTGGACCCTCATCTCGACCTGTGCGGGGGTATTTGTATTCATATACAAATACCCCCATCTCTAGTGTTGAGATATCCTGACTCCAGCCAGTACAATTGATTCTGAAGCCACTCTAATATGAACTGAGATTCCCATCCAGGAAAACTGGTGATGTTCTGTAGCTGCTGCAGTTTCTGAACCCTCTTCAAAGGTAACTCCATGTATGCATGAGTGCCCAGTAATATCTTGGAACAAATTCTTTGTAGTGCTCTGGAACGAGGCGGTCTCTGATGTTTCCACTTTCATTCCCTTTTCCAGGCGAGACAGTGTCACTGGTGGACGTGGATATCTCTCAGCGTGGTCTGACGTCCCCACATCCCCCAACGCCACCACCTCCCCCACGACGAAGCCTCAGCCTTTTGGGTATTGCTTATCTCTTTGCCTGCCTTTTACAACATCCTTCAGACTTCCCATCCAGAAATAAATTATCATCTCTTTCATCTGCTACTCGGCCATCATTGTTTAATAATAGACAGAGGTGTTTTGGATCCCTTTTATGTAACATTTGCAGTTGTCATGTTTTTGATCTGAAATAGACGTGGGCAAGCTGTGGGTCCCAGGGGCCAGTTTTTGTTCACTGGGATCCACCATGAGTAGCATCACCCCAAATATGCATAAACAGAAGTGGCTGGGAGTCTACTTTCAGTTTTGTGGGGGCATGAAATGAAGAGTGGGTCCCCCTGGAGAATTCTTGCTTCGGGAGGTTTCTAGAAACGACCATTCTCCTTTTTTTCAAATTTTTAAAAAAATATTATTTTTAATTTTGGTACAATGTTTTCCATGCTGGATATGGTATTGGATAGAACTCTTCCAGGGGTCTTACAAATGGCAGGTGATGATGGTGTATGATTTATTTTTATTTATTTATTAGATTTTTACCCTGCCCCTCTAGACAATGTCTATTACATATATATAGCTATACATATATATATATATATATACATATATAAACACACACACAAATATATATATATACTGTATATATATATAATATTTTACAGCTTTGTTTGTATTCTTTGCCTGCTTGCTTGCTTTTACTTATCTCTAATTCCTGTATTATGTGTCATGCAACCCCACCCCTGAGAGCTGGACTTGGTGCATGTTTTGTACAATTTTGATTTTCATTGGGAATTAAGTGGGGCAGCTGTTGCCTCTTTTCCTTCACCCTTGTAATGCTCACTTGTATGCACCTTTGGCCTCTGAGATTTTGGCTAGCAGTGCCCATTTTCTTTTAAAAATTATCATAATGACAAGGTCTAGAAACTTAGAGGTGCCCAAGATTTTTGAATTGTACCATGTGCCCATATTTTAAGCAAGTCCATGTCTGTACATATTATGCTGCCGGTGGGAGACCATTTGTTCCTCTAGCCCGTTATTGTGATGCCCATGTAATATCAACAGTTGCCTTGAATTAAGGTATCTCCTTTAGCACAAGAAGAGTGGGGTTTCTTGTTGTTTTTTCAACATAAGGCTCTGCTGGGCATCAAATACTCCCTTGCAAGAGTTTCCAGTTTAAAATGCATTTAGTTTAGTGGTCCTTTGGAAGTAATAAGCATCCCTTACACCTTTTCTTTACTTTGCATCTTCCTTGGCATCTTCTTGTGTGTGAATGTATCAAGAGCCAAACAGCATAGCGAGATAGCAAGCATAGCCCTTTCTCAACCTGGTGTGCTCCAGAAGTGATGGACTACAGCTCCCCTCACCAAAGCCTGGGTACCTGGATGACAGAGGAGATGTGGAATTTATAGGACTTTATGTCCCCCTTTCAGTACTAACCAAGTACACGAGTGTTACAAAGGGAGAGGATGAAAAAGGATGAAATGATGGGAGCTCTGAGCCAGTTGTAAAGTCTGGTTAATCTCTGTATTTCAAACCCAGAAGCCCCTTCTTCAAGGGAATACCTTGTGCCAGGTTCACAAAACATGACATTCAGACAGCCAGATGCAAACAGTTAGCTGTGTATTTTGGTTTAACAGGTGCTTGACAGCTTCATTATCCCTGCCCCCCTGTTTTTGGCAATTTCAGGCAAGCAGCAAATGCAAGAGGTCTTTTATACCCCCAGTGAGAGGCTGGGCCTCACATGGCAGACACCTGCTGTATATCAAATATAGTAATGGATTTGCATGGCTCTCATGACTGATCCATTCTGTTGAGATCTACTCTTTCTAGGGATATAGATTCTCTTACTTCACAGATTAATAGCTCGCTCCATGAACACCTGCATCTCTCTTCAGTGACATCACTATAAATGTGTGGGTACAGTAGATCCACTTACCTTTGTGTCTATCAGAAGTGATAATTAATGCATGCAAAATACTCTCAAGAACAGTTTACAGGTGCCCCAATTTACCAGTGTTGAAAAGTGGAGGCTATTGTTGTATTCAAAAATTATTACAAAATGAATTTCCGGAAAGATATTTTTAAACTTAATGGTCACAGTATTGAATGCTGCATAGAATCCACAAAGGCAAAAGAGAAAACTACAAAGATCAACAAAGAAATCATTATGAGTAACAAACTCTTCAATAGAGATGTGTGAGCACACATTTTTAGTGATGTCAGAGACTCCCAAGATGGGTTTTCAGGGCTCCAAGAGAGAATGCCATGTTCAACACCCATTTCTGTTGAAATGGAAGTGATACGGTTTTGCCCTGTTGCTTTTCATACCTCGTGGACCTTTCAATTTTTGTGTTCTTCTTCTAGATGATATCAGTGGGACACTGCCTACATCTGTCTTAGTGGGTCCGATGGGGTCTTCATCCCTCCAGTCTTTTCCTCTGCCTCCGCCGCCTCCACCGCATGCCCCTGGTCAGTTTAGCTTTGATGCTCAAGGCTTCCAAAATTTACAGTGTAATGGTTCCCAGCACCTGGGCTTCTTAATTTAATTATTCAGTTTTTGAGCTCAAGGCGATGTCTGAGAAATGGAATGGGTTTAACCCCAGTCACTGCAGACATTAATGATAACATATGCATGCACCTGCCTTTTCTCCCTGTATGTCTTAGTCGCACTCTCTTTCCTGCAGAAAGCATGTATGCCCTGGAAACCTTATATTGCCCTGCACAGAACCCCACTACCACTGTCCTCCGCCCACCCACCCCCTTTCCAAGGGCCCTTGCAACTTTTGATTGTCCTTCTCCCAAATGAGTCTGTGATTGTTGTTCACTTGTGTAAAATGCTTTCATGAAGCCACATCTACTGAGATAAGCAAAATTGGGGAGATATGGTAATGACTGGAGGAACAGTGCTTAGAATGAAGACTTTACCATATTGATTCTATCTTCTTCTTCCTTTTAAGCCAGAGTTGTTGTTGTAGGCAGCAGTGATCCCTGGTGCAAGGATTTAATTCACTGGGCAAATTTAACCTTCACTGCACTTAAACTGGGGCCAAGTGAATCTGGCACGGAGGGGAACAGTTCTTGCTGGACTCTTAACTATACCTTTGCAGTGTTACGTTCTCTTTTGGACAATCAGTTCTACTCATGGGTGTCACACAAAGGGTATTCTAGTTAAAGCTAATAGGCAGATTTATTTTAAAAATGAAGATCTATCTTAGTCCTTTAGCAGTGGCTTTGCAGAATAAATCTAAATATGAAAACTGCCCAGAGACCTTTTGGTAGTGTGGGTGGCATATAAGATAAATAAATAAATAAATGAAATGAAAGTTTCCTGTTGTGCCCAGAAAATAGAAATATTTGGAACTGAATTGACATCTAGGGGTGAAGGGGTGGGAGAGTGCTCACATTGGTGCTGGCATGCACGTGTGTGCACAGAGCAGTTGTGGGGAGGGCAGTGTGTGCAGGGGTGGGTGGGAGGTCTGTCTCTGTGGCCCGGTCCAGCTCAGGCCACGGACCGGCACCGGGCCATGGACCTGAGGGTTGACGACCTCTATTTTATATGGTGTTGCTGCCCCTTGATAACCTTTCCTTCTTGAATTTTAATCCTTTTAGTGTATGATTGATTTAAATTGTTCTTTGCAAATACAGTACAGTATATAGGAACTAAGTTCATATTGCAGTGTCCTATTCCAGATAACTATATTCAGTGGACAAAGGGGAGGAAGAAGTGGTTGAGTAAATGTCTCAGAAAGGCACTTAGTCTATTGCTGTGTCTCTGTTACTGCTTGTGTAGAGTCCTGGAGAGTGCCTTACAAATCAAATTGAAACAAAGGTCTGGAAATTATTCTGAAGGCAGGCATGTTTCTCTTTGGGTTGCTACTGGGAATTTCTAGAGTTCTGGGTTCAGGATCCTTTTCTACCATGGTTTCCACCCCACGATGCCTCAGTGCCCTGTTTCCTTGCCCAAACTACCTTTCCAGTACAGTTCACCATCATTCCTTCTCCATTTGTTTAAGATCTATTAATGGCACATCTTTTTCATATTTTCTCAAATGGGGTGAGATCATTTAGGGCAGTGGTCCCCGACCTTTTTGGAACTGCAGACCAGTTGCGGGGGTAGGGTCCGTGTGCAGGGGGAGCACCCCCGCGCTCGCAAGTGGGTGCTGCATGTTTGCAGGTGGGCATGGCACTTTCACTGATGGGCATGGTGCGCATGCACGGATGAGTGGGGCGTGCTTGTGGATGGCCATGGTGCGGTTGTGGGTGAGTGGGTCGTGCACATGCACATGGCACACGAGCAGGCCAAGCCCATCTGCAAATGTGCTGCACCCATATGTGAACTCTCACCCGTGCATGCGCGCAAGCATACCATGCGTGTGTGCGAGGGGTGGCGCGAGATGTGACTCCATGGCCCAGTCCTGCAAAGCCCACAGACCAGGAGTTGGGGACCCCTGATTTAAGATATACCTTAGGCCTTTATTCTGAAGTGCACTTGATTTATGGTAATAATGGAAAAGCTTTGGCTCTCCTGACGTTTTGGTTTTCAACTTCCACTGGCTCCATCCTGCGTGGCCACTGCTAAGGGATTGCGTGACTTGTAAGACATCTAGAAAGCCAAAGGTTCCTCAGCTCTCCCTTACAGCACGCCCTGTCCAAGACAACCTACCTGTGGACATCTTGTGTTTCTTCTTTGCCCAAAATATCTATTGTCTTGTACAACTGTTGAATGTGAACCTTCTAGAGAGAGTTTATCGTTGTGTCCTCAGGTTGCTTCTGACTTATAGCAACCCTAATAAGATTTTTTTAAAATACATGAGATTTTCAAGTAGTGGTTTAACATTGTCATTCAGGCCCATGTGTTCTCATCACTGTGTAAGCATTTAAATCCAGTCTCCCCAGTCCTAATCTGACACTATTTTCGTTACTTGAACATGGTTCTCAGAAACAGATACAAATTTAATTGTTCTGCTACTTTTCATCTTATTCCAGTATTATTTTATCTAAGGTTTAATATTGTTGGTAAAAGTACTTCTGCGTTTTAGTATGTCACTTTTGACACACTTTTCTGTACAAAAGAAAGCTGTGCAGTTAATAAGGATAGCAGCATTTTTAATTATATCTATTGTCTTTTTCATTAAAACATGTGCATATTGTTTTTCCTGTATTCAAAGATCTGTGTGTTCTCAGTCATAGTTACCCTATTTCTTCACACCTTTTTCCCCCAAAAAATTCATTTCTGATGACCTGGAGGAAAACAGTAGGAGTGGGGGTGGCGGGCAAGGACCAAAAATGGACAATGAATCTGTCTGTTGGGAGCTGAAGTCTATTTACTGTCCTCCGCTGCTTCTGTCCAAGAGTAACTTCTAGACAAGGGCTAGGCAGAATGCAACTCAAGATCTGCTTGGAGATCTCTGGGTGATTTGCCATAGATCAGCCAAGGTCTCTGACTGGGTTTATAACTGCAACAATCAAAATTATACCATCTTCCTAAATTTAGTTTGCTGAAATCAAGAAAGCTTTGGGGAGAAAACAGCTGTAGATGGTGTGTATAACTTTGTTCTGGTATTGAAAATACATTTCTGCGCTGCGTGTGGGCTCAGAGACACCATGTTTCTCATTTCTGGGTTGGTTTTCCTGAGCCACTGCAGCTGGCTCTGGGCCACGGATGGCAGGCTTGTGGTGGAAAACAAAGTGCTTCTCCCAAGCATAAAGTTTGCCCAGCTCTTCTGTAGACTGCGCTACACAGGCAGTGCTTCCAGTCCTTTCTTTTCATAGTGTGGGTGCAGGGAGGAATTGGACCTCTTCCATCTCCCTGAAGCTCAGAATTGGGAATAAAACAAAATAAAATAGAAGACTTCTGTAGCAGCTGCTGCCCAGTGACTTGATTTTCACTCCTTGAGCTGCCTGTTAGGTGATTGTTTCCTCATCTCATCTTCCCTCTCCCTTGGCAGATGCATTTCCCCGAATCATTCCAATCAGAGCTCCAGAAGCAGTACACAGCCAACCTGCACAACACCTCCAGTGCCCCCTCTACCGGCCTGACTCAAGCAGTTTTGCAGCAAGCTTGCGAGAGCTAGAAAAAGTAAGTGCTGATGTTGATGTTTAGATGAGGTATTTGCATTGGTTACTTCTTTGCTATATATTGTAAGAACATTGGATTGAAGGAACTTGTACAGTATCACAGGTGGTATTTTATATACCTGTACGTATTTATCTATAGGTACAGATATAGATAAAACATGATCTGCTGTAGATGGGAGCCACTTTGGAAGAGTAATGCAAACTTGGGCCTTTTCTGATCCAGAATACCTAGTAGAACAGTGAATCACACATCAAATGTGATCCAAGAAAACTTTGAATCCCTGTTTTAAAGGAAACCAATTTGTTATTCGCAGGGACGTGGTGGCGCTGCAGGTTAAACCGCAGAAGCCTCTCTGCTGTAAGATCTGTAGATCTTCAGCTGTAAGTTTGAATCCACGTGACGGAGTGAGCGCCCGTCGCTTGTCCCAGCTCCCGCCAGCCTAGCAGTTCGAAAGCATGCAAATGCGAGTAAATAAATAGGTACCAGCGTTCCGTGTCTAAGTTGCACTGGCCATGTGACCACGGAAGATTGTCTTCGGACAAACGCTGGCTCTATGGCTTGGAAACGGGGATGAGCACCGCCCCCTAGAGTCAGACACGACTGGACAAAAATTGTCAAGGAGAACCTTTACCTTTTACCTAATTAAGACTCGGACCACACGTTTTCTAAATAGTTTTTATCCTAGAGCTATAATTGCAATTAATAATGAGCTTAAAGACCACCAGTAGTGAATAATTAGTTGGACTGTGTTACTTGGCCTGAGGTGTACATGTTTGTATTTTTAGTGGGGGACTTCTAGTGGGTGGGGAGTGTTTGGGGAATGTTATGTGTGTGCATGTGTCTGGTCTCTGGGTGTCTGTGAATTTCGTTGTATGGTATACTGTGTATATACTTACAATGACAATAAATTATATTATTATTTATTTATTATTATTATTATTTTTTATTATTATTATTATTTGTTATTCAATAAGGTGCCACAAGTTTTGTTCTTATTTTGTTAAACCTTTGGTGTCATTTCCCCCCCCCCCCCCATTAAAAGGTCATGATAGAGTGCTCCATTACGTCCGAATGATTCAAAAGTGGTCTTTGTGCAGATAGGTGTTAAATCCACCTTTTCTACACCAAGTCAAACCATAGATGTCAGAACCAGAATGGGAAACCACGTACCCGGAAATGAATTTGCTGAATGCAGTGATGTTTTTCTTCATCCCATAGCAATGTGTTTCATTGCGTCAAGATGTCTTTAAAAGCCTTTGTTGTTGCTTATTGTTTCCTAGCTAGGCTTGATCTAAACCAGGCTTGTCCAACCTGCGGCCCGAGGGCCACATGCAGCCCAGGTCACCTCATAATGCGGCCCAGTGCAATTTTTTATTTTTAAAGAAATTCCAAAGTTTCAAGTTACACTGCCGGCACTTGCGGCTGGAATGCGGTTGGGGCATGTCACAGCAGTGGAGGGGGAGAGGGAAGGAAGGAAGGAGTGGGAGGGGAGGGGAGAGGGGGGCTTTCTGACTGCATTGCGCCATCCCCATTAATAGGTGGACCCCCTCCCGGCCTCATAATGCCCCCGGAGTTGAAGCTGGCAGCCTCTGCTGTCTGAGATCGCAGCTGCCGGTAAGCGCACTTGGAGCGGGGCTGCAGAGGAGGGCTAGGGCTGCCCCCCCATGTGGCCCAAACCAAATTTATGTGCGGCCCAAACCAAATTTTCATCTTCTAATGTGGCCCAGGGAAGGTCAAAGGTTGGACACCCCTGATCTAAACCCTTCTCCCTCCATTTTTTTTAAAACAGTGCGGTTGGTACTGGGGTCCTATGAACTGGGAAGATGCTGAAATGAAGCTGAAAGGGAAACCTGATGGCTCCTTCCTGGTTCGTGACAGCTCTGATCCTCGGTACATTCTAAGCCTCAGCTTTCGATCACAGGGTATTACCCATCACACCCGAATGGAGCACTACAGAGGTAAGCCAGGTGGATCAAAGGCAGTCTGGTTATATAGATTTAGATGGACTTCTTATCTCATCTTGCTGAGGATCAAACTGACCCTAAGAGGCAATCTGGGTCAGTTAGTGGCAATATCTTGTCTGTGGGCTCCATAGAGGGTTGGAAACTTATCTTTAGAGACCAACCCTGATCCCTGAAGTTAATTTAGGGGTACTAGAGGAACCTCTGTCATTATGTCTAATCAAATTGAAGATAGCCATGTGGACTCCTTGTGAGCCATTGTCCAACCTCACATGGAGAAGAGAGAACAAAAGTGAAACTGGCAGCAACCAGTCAGTGTTGGTTGCCCTTATTTTGGTGTGGGCCTCCTTAGTCAGCCTCTATAAGAGCACACTCTTCCACTGCTTCCTCCTTTGTGCAATGCATTTCTTTTCTTGGCTCAGGAACCTTCAGTCTTTGGTGCCACCCCAAGTTTGAGGACCGTTGCCAGTCCGTGGTGGAGTTCATCAAGCGTGCCATTATGCACTCCAAAAACGGGAAGTTCCTTTACTTCTTGCGATCCAGAGTACCAGGTGTGTGTTGCGTAACACTTAGATATCTGTGTGTAAGTGAGAGGGGGTACTTCATAAAGTTAACATACAGAGTGACATCAAATTATTCTAGAGTTTGGTTGAGAAAGGATACCCATGTAGATAAATGTAACATCAGATCATCTAAACATTTGATGTCCTTCTGCAATAAAGAGAGCTAGAAACTTGTTCTCTTAATTTAAAGAAGGAGCAACTCTTGAAACTGGAGAATCTGCACCAGATAGTAGCTTCTGCTTTTCAAGTAATTTGAAGTGAAGAGGGAATGAGGGTAAGTTTACATGTTAAGAGTGCTTTAGAGATAGCTAGAGATCTGGATGTGGCCCTTATAAGATGCAGGAATCTAGACCTAGGCTTTCCTGGAAACGTTTTCATCATTCACTATCTGGCCTATCTTTCAAGTCTTCAAGGGAATGAGGGCACTCAAAGGTCTTCCATTTACTTCACTCTTTCCACATGAGTGGACCCAACATAGCATACGTGATTTGCACAGTTACATTCTTCCATCCCACTGTTGTCAACTCCTTTTGATCGGAGGCGAAATTATTTTAACAGGATGCTAAATGATGAAATGTGCAGTCTTGCAGCAAGTAGCCAACACAGGCAACTGCTGAAGTTGTGCTTATGATAACTCAGAAGCTGCTGTTTGTATCTCCCTCCAAGCTGTCACTCTTTCATACCTTATCTTTCCATTTGCAGGTCTTCCTCCAACCCCTGTTCAGCTTCTCTATCCGGTTTCTAGATTTAGCAACGTTAAATCATTACAACACCTTTGCCGCTTCCGGATAAGGCAGCTGGTCCGCATCGATCACATTCCAGAACTGCCACTCCCCAAGTAAGTTTTTTTCTTGAGCTATGAGGCAATGTAGGCTGAAAGGTTAGGACTGACCCACAGTCCCTCTGTGAAGTTTGTGATTGAGTGGGTATTTGAACTTTGCTGTGGTCAGTCAAAATCCAAACTTCTAACCACACAGGATACTGGCCTTTCAGTCTGTGATGGGAGGGAATCCATATCAGAAATAAGGTAGTCCTTTTTTTACTTACTTGGGAGATATCATAGGTATGAGGAGGATATTAAGATTGTAAAATTCAAATACAGCGGTGCCTCGCAAGACAAATGCCTTGCAGGACAAAAAAATTTGCAAGAGGAATGGTTTTGGCAATGGGGTTGATGACTCGCAATATGAATGTTCCTATGGCTGTGCTTCGCAAGACGAATGTTTTCCGTTTTTTGTTCCTGCCTCATGTTTGCTAATTTTTAAATGTTTTTCTATGATGTTTAAAAAGTTAAAGTTTTTTTATTGAAATTTCTGAAATCAACTGCACAATATGTATGGCTTTAAAGAGCACTTAATAAACCTTTTGTAAACCAAATCTGACTTTGTTCTGACTTTTTTTGCCCATAGGAATGCATTAATTAGATTTCAATGCATTCCTATGGGAAAACGTATTTCGCAAGACAACATTAACCACAGAACGAATTAAATTAGTCTTGCGAGGCACCACTGTAATTTGTTTTCCACTCCCCAGAACCTCTGAAATGTGGAGGGTGTGAATTATGGACAGAAGGAGGTGAAAGAAAGGAATTGGCTCATATATTACCTAACATGGTGAGGAAAGGGGAAAAAATTGACCTTCAGATATTTTAGTCCAGAGCTCCACCCATCATGGCCA
Organism: Pogona vitticeps; assembly: GCF_051106095.1. Taxonomy (NCBI): domain Eukaryota; kingdom Metazoa; phylum Chordata; class Lepidosauria; order Squamata; family Agamidae; genus Pogona; species Pogona vitticeps. Next base: position 95,682,175 of record NC_135788.1, on the reverse strand, counting down.
GGGGCATGGGACTGTGAGTATTAGAATCCAAACAACACAAGGGAAAAGGGTACCTTCCCCATCGTCCAATACTGTTACATATGTGCCTGTGTCACTTGGACTGGTGCGTTCCATGTGTCAACCAGTCCAAGCGACATTGGGGCATAGGTGTAGCATCAAACAAGGAGCTGCCTGGGTGAATAAGACCTGGAAGATCAAATGCCACAGATAGGAGTAATCGTATCACTCCGCCTACAGGTGTGGTGCTTTTCAGTAGAATCTGAAAAGCGTGCGCTGTGATTTGAGTTATCAAGTGCACTGGCAGCCAGACTCTCCCAGCCCCATATCGGACAAAGTGTTCTTGTCCAGTGGTATTTGTGAGCCTCTGTCGTCTCTCATGCCCCCATGCTGGAACAGTTTGAACTGTTGTGGTGTCAGCAGGATGCGTACAGGAGTGTTGCTGTTGTAGAACATAGTCCAACTTATTGTGAGGGGAGCAGGAGGAGACTTTGGCTGGAGGGTACAGGAAGGAATCCCCTTGGGCCCTGGAGACACTAGGATCTGCAGCTTGTTCTCTGAAAAAGGAAGAGAGATACTGTTGTTGATTCAACTGAGAAAAAGCTAGGTAGATGTCAAAATGTTATGTCAGAGTGGGAACATAGAAGGCGCAGGAGAGCTGAATCCAGGAATATATGTCAGGGTTCCAATTTCAGATCTTTAGATCACCCAGAAGCTTCAGTCTATAGTCGAGCCTGCTTTCTGATTTATTTCTATATATGTATATATCCACACATACACACACCATCATTATCTTCCTTAAAAATAAAACAAACGTTGTAATGGTGCCAGCCACTCCGTGGCTCTCAACCACCCCCTTGAAGGTTAGTGTTGTATTTGCAGTGATAACCTTTGTTTTTGTCTGCAGGTCATAACAAGAACGGTAAAGAGAGAGCTTAGAAACTTGTCCTTAATCGGGTGGTGGTTTTCAAATGGAGTTCTGTTCTGCTTTGTCATGCCTTTGAGTATTCACCTTGAATTCTTACTCTTCCAGGCCTCTGATCTCATACATCCGCAAGTTCTACTACTACGACCCCCAGGAGGAAGTCTATCTCTCCCTGAAAGAGGCCCAGCTGGTTTCCAAACAGAAGCAAGAAGCAGAGTCTTCAACGTAGTGAGGGGCCTCCCTGTCCCGTACTTGCTGCTATCACCAATGGTAAAATACATGTTGCAGGAAAGGGGTAGAATCATCCTTTCCTTTTTTTAAAAAAAGAAAGGTTTATATTTGAGCCTGGCTAGGCTGCTGGCAGCAGCGGGCCCATGGGTAACTGTTTCTTTCACCCAAGGGCGGGCAGCTTCAGCGGGAAAGGGGGCAGTTCTCCCTCTTTGAACCTGTACCCCTATCATTGGCATGCACTGCCAGGATGAGTTAGTTTAAAACAACCACACATGTTCTTCCACTCAGATAAGGCACACAGGAGCATACACCTTGTTTTGAAGGAGAATTGTGCTTTTTGGAGGCTTCCTGCGAGCACAATTGCTGTCTGGCTGTGGAGCTAGAAGTTGAGAGTTGTGTCTCCTTGATACCATCTTGACTTGATGATCCATAGCTCTGCAGTTCTAAGGTGATGATGATTCTCCTTCAAAACAAGGCATGCCCTGTTTGTACCTTAAGAGTTTTAACCATTGCAGCATGTTGAAGTGGACCACAGCGGATTCAGGGGTCAGAAAAACAGATAGGGAGATTGCATGCAGTCCACATATTCCCCACCCACCCCTTTTTTTAGCCTGGCAGTGAGTTGTCTTCTGTTGAAGACCACGTTCCCTCAGCGATAATCTTCTAGTTTTCTTGGCAGTGATAGTGGCGGGGTGTGTGTGAAGCTGGCAAAGGGCAAGGCTATCCCCTTTGTTTCATCCTCAAGCCTGCTTTAACAGGCTGTCAGGGGCATATCACTCTCAACAGACATCTGAAGAATTACTTGCAGGACACTCTTCAGATTATAAGTGTAAATAAGGCACGATTACCAATAGTAGTCTGTTTTCCCTAACTTGTATGCTGCCAACTTCTTTACATTCCCCTTTGAACAATTCAGGCTCCTGGCCACCAGAAGTTCTCGGAATACAATTTTGGTAAAGGCACTGCCCATTTATTTACAAGGACTCTGGCACTGACATATGGCTAGATACATATATTGTGCATTTTCATACTGAAGCTTAAGAAATCTTGAATTTTGTGCTTACAAACGGCAGTTAAAAGTCAGAGAAGTGCAGAATACACACACAACTAGATTTGTATCTTTCAAGATATGGCGCGATCCTTTGATTTAAATGTGGCTTTTTGTTTTGTTTCACCCTTCTTTCTGTTCGTTTCTTTCTCTAGGAATTTGGTCACCAGTATCCTGTAGCTATAGAAGCTGTACTGGAGAGGACTCCTGGCATTTGCTTGCTTTCTGGTTGTCTCTGGGTCATCGGAGAAGGCCCAGGGCATGAAAAGAAGCACAGCTGTGCACGGAAACACAGGAGCCATGGCCCCCCCTCCCCACCTGGTTCCATAAAGATGTTGGAATCTGCTGAAACTGGACTACAAACTCCTGGAAGGATGGAGAATGTTATTTTTTGTTAAATTTCTATTTTTTTGGTGCCCCTCCCTCATACCTTACCCTTCTTCTGGCATGGGAAATAGTGAGCCGATTATACATTTTGTTTACGTATTGCCATTTTGGGGTGTGGGGTGTGTAGGATGCGTGTGCTGCGGACACATGGAACTTCATGAACAAAGCCGCAGTTCTAGTCCAGTGATTCTGTCCGAAGGAGGCTGCTTTTGTAAGGCGAACCAGAATCCCAGCTATGTACGGTCACAGAGGAGCAGTACAACAGGGATGGGCTCCAAGGGTAGATAATGTCAAGCTAAGGGTACGGATTTCTGTTGTCTGAAGGAAGGGGTTGCTGGGGGTGCTGGGTATGTGCAAGAATTTAAGCCTGCTCAAGCAATGGGAAACCAACCAGATGCAAAGAAGAAGAAAAAAATGCTGATGCCTTTAACTAAACACCAACAGGACACAGGTAATATCACGGAGCTGTTCAACTGCAGGTATCATTAGCCAGCTGAATATTGGATAGATCTCTTAGGATAAACCCTTTGCCTTTCCTCTCATCAGTTCTAATGCTGGGACCCCCGTCTAACAGACAGCTATGGTAGCAGTGTTAGTTACTCTATGGGGGCAGAGGCAACATGCATCCTTGACAGCTGAAACCAATCTCTGTTACAAATGGACTTCTGCCTTCCTGTTCCCAAGATCTGCAAGCCAAGCTGCCCTGCTGAACAAGAAGAACGAAGGTTTGATGGGTGAAAGGAAACATCTGTTGGCCCTTTTCAAGACAAGGGAGCATATTTTTAGAAGCACCTTAGCCCCAGCCCAGTATGAGAATGCAAAAGAAAGAACAAAATTTAATAATAATGACCGTGATCTATTTCTACTTGCCTCCCCATTCCTGCTTTCAGTACCGTAAGGCTGTGATACAGCTTTAGTGGGAAATCTGGTGAGCAGACCAACAAAGGAAAAAAAAATTGTGTGCGATTTTAATTGTCCTCCACAAGAAGAAGATCAGGTTTTGTTGCAGTGAAACAAAAATGGGAAAGCCCCGAAATGAAATGATTGTGACATCCAAGAGGTACGTCTCCCCTTTTGTGTCTGTTTCCGTCTCCACCTGCAGGTACTTGGCATACATTTTTGTGAGTTTATTAAAACTGTGATATTGACATTATTCTTAAGTAAACATCTTATTTATTATTACTATTTTTGTGAAGATTGCATCGTACTGTCTGTCCAAACAGTTTCTACCTTGACTTCTGCCTCTGTTTCTAGAGGTCTCCACCATGCACACTGGATGCAGGAAATGGTGAGCTTTCACTGTCATGGATTGTTACAGTTAACTAATTGATTGTTTTTCTAAAACTAAATTTAAAATCGGCTGATCCTGGATTTTTGAAAATCACATGGCTCTAAGGAAGTGGGGGCCTCTACTTTCCATGAGTATTTTGTCTTTTCCAATGTAGAATTACATGTGGGAGTCAAAATATCTACTTGGCTTGCTCTCAGAATGTTCACATTCCTTCATCATCATCTCATTTTGTTCTGAAGCACATGCTCCTGAACTGAACCTGCAGTGACTGTTTGGACACCCATCTATCTATGCTTTGCTCTACCCCAAAGATGCTTCTCTTTCATTGTCCAGTTCCATGTGTTTTTTTGTTGTTGTTTTTGTTTGTGGAAATTGTGAATTGGAAATTGTGAATTGCTAAAGGTGAGCTCTTCCCTGAAGGCCAGTCCTTTCCTAACCATCCCACCAACAGCAGCCAAGATCCTTGTGAGACCATGAAGGTGTCGGGCACATCATGTGGTGATGATAGTGGTAGGGAAAGCGATGTTACTGGAACGTTTGTGATTCCCAGTTTTTGATACACTGGAGAAAGACATCCCTCTGCTGTAATAGATCTAGCTAGGCTGATAGCTGGAGCTGTGCTTCAAAATAGCAACAAAGGAATAATATCGACAGAACTTGCTAACTTGAAACTGAAGAGGTTCTGTGCCATGTGGAATCACAAAGGAATCAAGAGGCCACCATCCTGAAGCCTTCTGAGTGTGCATTTTGAAATGTTAACCATACACTGGAAAAAAAAAACAATTGTTCTATTCTAACTAGTGTATTCTGGAGCTTGTGTGCAACTGCAAAAGAGGATTTAAAGGCACTGGAATTCAGCTGTAACAGCCAAAAGGGGGATTTGATCTGCTGGCAGCTATCTGGTTAATTAATTGTTCAAAAGCTTTGGATTGTATATTGAAGTTCTCATAATTTCTTTTGAGCCCCACATACCAGTTGATTATGTCCACCCTCCTTACCTCACTTAAAATGACGAGCTCCCTGATCAACCATGGATTGAAGATTTATTTATTCTTTCAGCTTGGATGAAATCAGAGATGAAACCAGCTATTTCTCAGTCCCAGAAACCGAAGGTCTCTACTTGTGGGGATGTGTTCAGTATAACCTGGTTCAAACACGCACAAACCATGCCCCAGTGACAAACCCTAGATGCCTCGTCCTGGATTCCTGTTGTTTGGTGGAACCAAACATCTCTGAAACTGCACTGACTGACTACTGAGTCACAAAGGGCGATCGTGTGTAAATAACTTGGCTTTCCTTGGCCACTGTTATGTCTGCTGTAGTGGTTTTCTTGTAAAAGGAACCTCTCTTTGTGTGTGTGTGTGTGTGTGTGTGTGTGTGTGTGTCTTTTAAATTCATCTTTTTGGGGGGCTGTTTAATGCGTTCTCTTTTGAAATGTGTGAATGTGGTTGGGGATCCGTGTCTTGCTGTGAGAACTAATTTCTGCACTGCAGTTGTTTTTGAGTTGTCTGCCTCTAACAGAATCATTGTTCAGCCTTTTTTTGGTCTGTGTGTGTGCGTGGACGCAGCATCCCTCCATGCTCTCCATAATAATAGCAGGGAAAAATCCAAAACAGTTAACCCAAAACAAACCGGTGGTTTTTAATTATTTTTACAGTCAGCTGCTTTCTTTTAAATTAAATGCTCATTTGTTGTATCCAGGTTGGCTCTTGGACCTTTATGACAAAAAAAAGCAAACTCTGTGCTGCTTATATGATGCCCCATAGTGCTTAAAGCACTCTCTGTGTGGTTTGCAATTCAATTCTGCAGGCTACATACACATCATACACATGCCCTTGTTCAACCGTTTATTTTCTTGTTTCCTGGCCTGTAAAGCTTCTTGATCAACCTGAAATTTGGGGAGGAGGGGCTAACAGGTGGACCTGAATTGTATTTCTTTGGCTGTGTGGAAGGAGAGCAGCTTGCCCATAAAACAGTTAATACTTTGCTGATACCACAGTATACAAATTGGTAAGGAAGGGGTTAGCTGTTGAGCCAGCAGTGAATGAATTGCGATCCAGAAATACGGATGTTTTGTACGGGCTTGGAGCTACAGCAGTTGGCTTTTCTGTTGCTTCATCCATTAGTTTTTCTAAAAGCAGGTGGGCACAAGTGCATAATTGTCTTGTTCTTAATTGCTTTGGGTTTCTTATATTAAGAAAAAAAAAACCCTGGGTGCTAACTGGAACCTAAAAAGAGCAGGTGAAGTTGCCCAATTAAGTACATCTTTTGAAATATGCTGAAAGGGGCTGTTTCTGGTTGTTGCCTACAGAACAACTCTTCACAATGTTGTGGTGCTCTCTTCTGCTCAGTTACTTGTAGTCTCTCAAGAACGATAAGGAATGTGTGTGTTGACAAAGCAATTATTGTTATTTATTTATTTTTTTCGAACTACCTAAAACCATGGGGGAAACTGTTGCACTCATAAGAGGATTTCATTCTATTTTGAAAAAGGAATTTCCTTTGCAGAGAGAATGTGTTGTATCTAAAAATGGAATGGATTTTTAAAAAGTTATCTGCTAAGGATTTAGTCTCTCTGATTATAATTATTATTATTTACACTGTGCACTGAGAAAGTGTCATGAAGCTAAGTTAGGAAGGCTTCATTAAATAATAAAATCCTTTCGTTATGTAGGATTTCCAGTTTCACAGATCTCTGTCGTGCAAAGTAGCGATACCAGATGTGACCATCTTTGCGCATGTGATGCAGTTTTTCCTTTTGCATATGATTGATGGTGCAGAAAGCAAAAATAATTAAATATAGATCTTTGTGCCCTACCTATTGTGATAGAACTTCCTTTCTGCAAAGTGTGTTTGATGCTGTCCCCTTACACCTGCTTCATTAGGTAGATTGCCTTTTCTATTTTGTTGCACTGAACAAAATTTGAGAGAGGTGGTGAATGACTTGCCCAAATCCATGGTGGATTTCCCTTTTGCATTTGGTTGACTGTGCAGAGAGCAAAAAATAATTAAATATATTTCATAATTAAATATATTTAATCAATGGTAAATTCTGATGAGAGTTCAGCTGATTCTCAACAGTCTAAATCTCTGCCATCTCTTATATCTGTTGGGCAGTGCAGGAGATTTGCTTCCTACCATCGTACTGTAAAAAGCAAGTAATATTGCATACACGATGGCCAGAATTCTGTTGGCAATTTACATGTGCATAAGTGAAGTCACATAAATCATGGCAACGAATTGCTGCTGATTAGCAAGGTGCTGGTTGCATTCCTCCTTGTGTTCCAGGCAGTCAGCCAGGAAGGCATCTGGCATCTTGTAAATTAGTGGCAACTCATTGCCATGACTTCATTTGCACATGCAAATCACCAATAATGTTCTGACCTGTGGGATTTAAAAGCTCTGTGCATTTTCAGTTTCTTCTCAACCTTCAGAATTTCCATGCTGACCCATTCAAGCCGAGTGTAACCCTTGCCCAGCCCCTGATGAACCCCATTTCTTTGCAGACCCAGGAATGCAGAGAAACACAAGCTTATCAGTTTGCTTGGCCCATCGCAACCCAAGACTGATTACCTGTAATTTACAGTAAGAACTGTGTCCCTTTGACAATAAAGAGCTTCATGCATTTCTGACATAGTGACATTGACTAGACCAGAGCGTTTGTAATCTGGTTTAGGCAATTTCACTTCCTATAGGGCTATATTAGCTCATTGAGATAATCACCCTCTAACATTTCATTTGATAAGAGTAAGTATTCTTAACACAGCTTCAGGATTCTACTGGGTAGCTGACTGGATAGGTCGGTGAGGTGGCATCCCTGGCTGCAGAGGGTAAGGGTTCGATTATCCCCTATGCCTCCTGGGAGAGGAGCCAGCCTGTGGTGCCTTGGCCAAGCTGCACAATCCCAGGGTGCCCCCAGAAGAAAGGAAGAGTTAAATAGTTATGGGTAGTGCCTACCTAGAAAACCTTGGGGAGGGTTGCTATGAGTCAGAATTGGCGTAGTGGCAAGAAATTGTTAGTATTGGGTATAAATCAGTGAAGTGGCATGACACCTGCCCAAAAAACACATTTGTCTTATTATGGCAATGCAGATTACACTTTGAGAGTTTATTGCAAATTTTCCAGGACTATGTAGCAAAAAAAGAAAAACTCTGCCAGCCCCACTTGGTCACAGAAAGTGGGCAAGAAACAAAACTGAATATGTATACCTCAGTAATAACACTGAAAAGCTAGTGTGTGTACACATAAAAATCTTGGGATACTTTTCCAACAAAGTTCATTCAATAAAATACCACTATACTACATTGTAAGGTGGTTTTTTAGCTTTTACTAAACTCTGAAGTTCGCTTTGTGTGTATGTATGTGCATGTATGTTTTTAATTTATTAAAATAAGCTGCTGTAATTTATTTTCAAAACAATTAAAATGTAAACAAAATCCAGACTTGCAGGCCAATCTTAAAAAGTTTTGGACTTTGCAAGAGAAGGAAGAAAAGATGTTTTATATGAAAATGAATGCACTTTGGGTGTGCTTAGACTTTTTGAGGGGATCAGGCTGTTTTATGGACTGGGTTCTGTATGGCCTTGTCTGTATATATTGTATTAATAGGCACGTTTTTTGGTTTCTCATTTGGAAGCATTTGTAACTGCTGCAGGGTCCTGTCTGTAAAATGGATGTACTAAATAATTTTGCCTCAGAGTTTGAGGTGGAAGGTTTTTTTTCCTTTTTGGGTAAATTTTTGTCAACCATAGGAGGGAACTTCGACTCTTCTCCTGTTTGTATCTCATTTCTATTGTGGGTTGTTTTTTCTGTTCATTTGTTCTTTTGGCCTGTGGGTGGATGTTTGGCAGGGTTGGGGGGGAAGGGTTTGAAATAAAATACTTAAATAGTCCTCATATGTGTTCTGTCTTTATTTTGAAGAGGAGGAACATTCACTTGGATTAATTATTTCCTCCTTGTATCTCCAGTGTTCAAAATGTTTTATTTCAGTGATCTGTATCACTAGGAATGGCCTTGCTATTAGGCAAGACGTGTTAACTGCTTCAGGGAGCAGATACAGGAGTGCAAAAGTATCAGTGCCGCCCCTTTTTTTTTACAGTGCCAGTGCAAATTGTCCCACCACCCAAAGCAGGAAAATGATTATCATTCCCTCTTCTCTCTCTCTTTCTCTCTCGTATTTACCAAGGGAGGGGAGGGAGGTACTACCTTTCTCCCTGCATCATGTCCTAGCCTCCATGTTGCAGCTGCTTCTTGGGTAGCTGTTGGTATTGTGCATGGCTTCAGGAGTCCTTGGGTGGGGCCAAAGATCTGTGAGAAAGGTGGCCAAAAAAAAAAAAAAAAAAAAGGAATATAAAATCATCTGTGCCTCCTCTTCCCACAGTGCCTTGACCTTGAGGGTTCCTTCAGCCATAAACTATCCCAATGGCTAGTTGAGAAGCAGCCATGCTATGAAATTCTATAGGCAGCTATTTAGGTGAAAAAAGGACGGGTGGTGGCAGCAGCCAGATAACGAGCAGTGGCAGTTTTTCAACCATTCCAGTACTCTGCTGCCTGTTTATTGTACATACCACTGACATGAGGCAATTATGTGGAAAATGGAAAAAGTTTGTTTGTTTATTTATTTATTTATTTATTTATTTATTTATTTCATATCCCGCCCATCTGGTATATTCTACCACTCTGGGCCTCGTATCATAGAATTGAGTTGGGAGGGGCCTATAAGACTATCAAGTCCCGCCCCCTGGAAAGTGTAGGAATCCAAGTCAAAGTAGATCTGACAGATAGTTGTCTAATTTTCTCTCAAATGCCTCCGGCGTTGGAGCATTCTGCCTCCTCAGGTAATTGGTTCCATTGTCATAGTGCTCTAATAGTAAGGACGTTTTTCCTGATACTCATTTGAAATTTGGCTTCATATAACTTGAGCCCATTATTACGTGTCCTGCACTCTGGGATAGTCAAGAACAGATCCTGCACCTCCTCTGAATATCTTTCAATTTATTTTAGGATAGCACTTTTCAATCTCCCCGTAGTCTTCTTTTCTCAAAGTTAAACATACCCAGCTCTTTCAGTCTTTCCTCACAGGGCTTCGTTTCCAGTCCCCTGATCATCCTTGTTGCCCTCCTGTCAGTCTCTTGTAATTTATTGATATCCTTCATAACCTGTGTTCAGAACTGGATTAGGCCTAATGAGTGCCGAACAGAGGGGGATTAGTACTTCATGGGATTTGGAGACCATACTTCTGTTACATTTTAAAAAGTTGATCCATTCATAGAAAGCTCAAGGTTTGCCAATAGTGATTCTATGAAGTATTGCCCAACCTAGAAGTTGGTTTCTGTGGAAAAGTAGCCTACATATCATTTATGCCACCTATCAAAAGCAAATGCACCTTTTTTTTGAGGCCTCAGATTTGAACTGTAATTCAGTCATGGAATTTGTCTTTTATTCCAGAGTACAGGAATGAAACGAATCAGTACTGTGTTGCCTCATGGCATGCAAGGACAAGCCAAGCCAAGACAACTTTGGGAGAATGTGGTGTTTTTTTCTTCCAAGTCTTTTTCTGTAGAATTTTAAACACATTCTTCCATCTCAGTGGTAATTAGTTTACCTATAATAATCAATTAGAAACTTCCATACTGCTGACTGTACAGACAGTTCCTTCAATTTAGGTTTGGTTTCAACTCAACTTTTTAATTTAGGTTTTTAAAACCTAGGTTTTGGTTTTAACTTCCTGTTTTGAAGATGAGGGTTTTTTTTTAAATATATAGCACTATATCTACAATTAATATATTGACAGTACTGCAGCTTTCAGAGACTGCTGAAGTAGCCTTCCTTACATCCTTCCCCACTGGCTAAGCTGGCAAGTACTGTTGGGAATTATAGTATAACAGTACCCTGGAATGCATTTCCATATCTTGAAAAGCTCTTGCTTTTTTGGGAGGGGGGCATATTGAGCCTTGGTTGATGGAACACCTGTCAGCCACAGAATATGGCACACAGTGGTAGCACAGTGAATTCTCAGTCTAGAACATGTTTGCTACAACTGGGCTCATTTTGCAGTGTGTGTCAATTACAGCAACTCTGAGGCAGATGCAGAATGCCCTTCTTGCTATGGATACATACGACATTAAGTTTGAAAGGTGACTTAAAAAACACCTGAAGTGCGAATAAAAGGAAAAAAATATGACGACTCTTATTTCTCTCATATTCCCAGAAGCTGCTTTGAGAAATTTAACTTGACTCTAGACAGGCGCAAATAGGTGGGTTTTGTTATGCTGTTGTGCCATCTTGTGTCTAACATGTGAAATTACAAAGATTTCGTTGAACTGAGTTTGCTGGTAATAGCCTGTTTCTAATATACCAGTAAGGATAATAATACATTTATTATAGCCAGACCAGATGTAAGATGAGAGGACTCTGATTCAGGAATTCCTTGTTTAAAAACCAAAAATGAAGTAGTAGCCCCACACAACTCCTTTCAAGATCAGGGAGCTGCAAATAAAAGTGTTTTTCATATTTCCTGTATCATTTCCCCAATCTAAATCTGAATTAAGTGGGGGGGGGAATCTCAGGATGAAGCAGTTTATACTATTACATAGTTCTCAAAGGAGCAAGTTGTATTAGTCTGTTCCAGGACATATAACCCATCCAGCTCCCCAGGTACAAGAGACAAGGACTTGTGGTACAGTATATTGAGACTTATTTTAGCTTGTCTTTCTGTGGATTATATTGCAGTTTCTCAGAATGCATTATGTACTAGTGTAACAGCCATGGTTGTTCTCAAGTGCTCCCAAATCACCAAAAGAGTATTTGAGAATGTAACATACTACATACCTCAAGTGACTTGTGAGCACAGAAATTCAGAATGAAGCAATGTTGCTGCCTTCCTCTTCTGCATGCATTTCACACACCAACGTGTTTCTTTTTTTCTTCCAGCAAACAAAATCTTTTCATTTAGCCGAAGAATTGTAACTATCCCATCAGTATTGAATCCACATCCTTTGAACCGCTGCATGGTTTTGACAGATTAAAGGCCTAGAGAGAGACAGAATGAGGCTAGCTAGTTTGATCTGGCATAACTCCACATATACATATGCAAGCATCTGTCAGTCCCACCCAAAAAGGCAGTGATCGTCTGCTCTGTATGGGTGCCTGAGCACAGGAGGGAAGAGTTAAATTATTTAAGGCATATTTCCATCGTATATCCTTATTGTTTTTTCTTCTTTGGGCATGATATCTTCTCTAGGCTACAGTGCTATTTCTGTTTTCAGAAATGGCATTTCCTGCTTTTTCCAGGTGGAGAGTGTGGATTTAATGAATGCAAGTGTTCTTAGTCTCCATGAAAAAAGATCCCACAGATAAGTGTGTGTGTGTCCACTGTAAATGCTTTTTTTAAACAGGTAAAGAACACACAATATAAGAAAACTAGCTAGCCTATTCTATTTACTCTGAAGACATTAGATGAGTTTGCATAGAACACAGTTCCCAATGGTGTAATAGTAACAAGCTGAAATCTCAAGGCACATGTTCCCATTAGTTCTGGGTCTTTCCCTTTCTATATTTTTTCCTCTCCAACTTGTATGACACCCATCAGCCGGTCCTTGTGGGCCTCCACCAGAAATGACAGAAAACAAGCAGATCTGCACATACTCATTTTGATTTCTCACTGGTATGCAGCTGTGAATTATGACTAATTAACAGCTTCCATTTCAGATGGCTCAAAGTAAGCAAGGACACCCCTCTCTCTTGATAACCAGATGGCCCTCTCCTGGGCCCTCTTCTGGGCCAACCTGGCTTTTAGCAATAATTCATATACAGGTGCTGTTAAGGCATTTTAGAACTTCTTCACGGTAATACCTGAGCTGGATACCTCAGTGACATGGGTACCAGTGAGTCTTATAGAAGAGCCAGCTTGTGTGGTCTTTGGTATTCTACATAGTAGCAGAGTGTCCGCAGAAGAAGGGTACGATAAACCATTTTTGAGTACTCCCTACCTAGAAAACTGGAAGGGGTCTCCATAAGTTGGAATTGACCTGATACCACATAATTATTTTTATTGGAACACCATTTATCTGTTTCTTCCTTCCTCTTGTTTGTCGCACTACTTCATTTCACTTCAATTTGTTAGCTTTTTTTTTTGCCCATGTCTGTGTTCTATATTATTCATGTTGATTTTTTAAATATTTCCTCCTCTTGGGTTCCCCCCCCCCCCACTTTAAGATTTTTCTAACCTTACTAACCTTCATGCTATCCCAAGTTTGTTGATGATTTCCTTTTAGGCATGGACAATGTGGGATTGTTTAAATACACACAAACATGCAGAAACTTGCATCATTGTTAGGAAGAATGATTGTAATTAAGCAATCCGCTGTAGAATGGGGCCAAAACTGTTCATCAAGAAGGGTGGCGAGTTGTGACAGAACAACAGCCTAGGTGATATTTCTGTTCCCCTATGTTAATACAATGACGGGATGATAGTCTATCACAGGTCCTGGAAGAGGAAACCTAACCATAAAGTTAGGGACAGCTGACCTTTTAAGTGATGCATATAAATATCTAGTGTGTCAATACATTTGGGGGTGATGCTGCAGAGAGATCAAGTCTTCTTAACAATGTGCATCGACTGCTGGATAGCTCAGTGGTTTGGGCCTCAGGCTGCAGAGCTAAAGGTTGGGAGTTTGATTTCCTGATGTGCTTCCTTGACAAAGGCTGGACTTGATGATCCCTAGGGGCCCTTCCAGCTCTGTAGTTCGGTGGTGGTGGTGGTGGTACTGTACTAAACTAGCTTTTGGACTGACAAATATGCTGCAATTAGTAAAATATAAATATTTTTCCCAGAGTATAAACAAATAATAGGTGTATAGCAAGCTTCCTTATGCTAAGTCAGAACCTTGATCTGTCTAGCCCACCATTGCTGATTCTGACTATCAGCAGCAACCTGGTGTTTTATGTATTGGTTTTTACTATCCATAACTGGAGACAGCAGGGCTGGAACCTTCTGCCTTCAAAGCAGGTGCATTATCACTAAGTTTTGGCTCTTTCCCCATACAGCATCCATTGGTCTCCCATCCAATAACTCACCAGGCCAGTTCTGCAGAGCTTCTAAAAATCAGATGTGTTAACAGTGATATGTTACCACTGCAAAGGGACAGCACGTACGTTACCTGTAAGTTGTTGTGGTTTCAGTCCTTATTGTTGCCGCATTTTATAAGGATTTTTGATATGAAGACTGAGGAAGATATTTACCTCAGAACATAGACCGTCAAGGCTAGGTGAACTGTGCAGCCACTTTGAATTACCAACAAAAAATAGAAAGGCATTATTTTAAAAAAGGATATACACTTGCTTAAAATTTGCTCCTTTTTGGTAAGGTAATATGGAGGATAGGCTGTTACCCAAGCAGCAGATCCCCCCTCTCCACATTGCTGAAATGGTCCAACGGAAAGGCAAGAGCCAATACAACTGGTTCCAGCAATGTCGCAGGAGTTGGCAGAACGACAAGAACTGCCTTCGGGACTCCAGCTCCGGATTTTGCCTCGAGGTTAACTCCTGAAGCCTATGTCACATTTAAACATCATACACAATTACTGTATTCAGATAGAAATACATTTTCAGCATGCAGGGAAAGCTGTAACCAGCAGATTTGCGTGCCTGTTCAATCTGTTTTCTAGATATTGTTTTAGTTACATCAAGGCACCTATTGTTCTCCTTTCTTATGGTTCTGTGTCATTCAACTGCAGTTGGGTAGGATAGCTCTTCAGGTGGAACACTTTCCAATCAAATATTGTCTTCCCTAAAGTAGTACATGTGGCCATCTTAAGGGCAACAGTCCACAGAGGTCACGTGAGTGCTAAGAAAAATTGTGGCTCTCCGTATATTGTTGGACTTCTATCAACACACTCTGTTGATTATGCAAGCTAGGATTTATGGGAGTGCAAGGAACCAACAGTTTGATAGTAAGATAGCTCAGTGGTTTGGGCAGAGGTTGGAAGTTCGATTCCCCACTGGACTTTGTTGACAGGGACTGGACATGATGATTCATAGGATTCCATCCAGCTCTGTAGTTCTAAGATGCTGATTATTATCTTTCTACCTTTAACTCCCAATAACCTATGCAGGCCTCCTGGCCCATCACCAGTGCAAATTATCCTACAGTGGAGTCCTCTTCAGCTTTACCACTGGGGCATCATCACAATGCCTCAGCCAGTTTATTGATTTTGCTCTGCAAACAACTACAGTTGGGAGAGCCCACAAAGCACCAATTGTGGAAAGAGCTGAAATTACTTAGAAATATGGAACAGTAGCATGATGGCTCATCCTTCCTCATGTTGTAACGGAGCAGACCCAGAGCTTGGAAAAGTTCACAAGTCCCAAAATCTCTCACTTGGCATGATCAGTGACCAATTCTAGTTGGAGAATTCTGGGAGCTGTGATCCAAAACAACCACTTCCATTTGAAGGATTCTGGGAGCGATTGTTCAAACAAGCACCTTTTCCAGGTCACACTTTTCTTCTCTGTTATTTGCTTTGTGTCCCTTAACTGATTCTGCTGGTCAAAATTCACAAACACACACAGCCTCTACAGGCAGTGAAAGGGTTATAAAAATCAACTTCCAAGCCCTAGTCAGACGCTGGGCTTTTCAGCAAACAAAGTAGATCACAAGATGCAGTTGCCAAAGCCACTCCAAGCTTGGGAACTGCAGTTGGGTGGGCAGAACTTTCAAAGGAATGCTTTGTTCCCACCACCACCATCATGAATGTCCATCCAAGGAAAGGGGGAAGCTTAGCCATTGTGTTGCATCTACTGTATGCACAACAGGGTGAGCAGAAAGAAGTAAGAACATAAGAAAAACTGTGTTAAATAGGACACCAGAAGCCCATCTAGTTGGGGACCCAGTTTACAACATTAGCTGTGTAGATGACAGGTGGCCAGAGAGTATATTGGGATATAGAAGTCTCTTTCTGAATGCTCTGCAGTTACTTCCAATTGTTTAACAACAGCAACCATGATATGGGTCGTCTTATCTGAAATTGTATTGCTGAAGAGTAGAATGCTTGGGGGTGGGGAGGGTAATGATTGTGGTGTGAACTGTGAGTTTGGGCCAGTAGTATTGGTACTCAAAGCAAGTTGATATGCCAGAACTCCTTAAACATTGGTTGTTGTGGGTTTTTCGGGCTCTTTGGCCGTGTTCTGAAGGTTGTTCTTCCTAAGGTTTTGCCAGTCTCTGTGGCCGGCATCTTCAGAGGACAGCACTCTTTAATCATTATCACCATAATCAAATCCTGGGTGCATGTTATTTGTACCATTCTCTGCTTGGTGCAACATTTGGAAAAGGTGCCTTCTGAACCAGAAATCCCAGAATCCCCCAACCAGTTGGCCCTACTATTAGGCAGAGTGCGGCAGCTATCTCATGAAGATAATTCTGGGTTTCATCAGTATTGAAATTAAAGGGCAGCAACACATTTACGAAGACAGACAAGTCAGCCTGGGCATATTTTCCTCTCTTGCCTTTCCTTAAATAAAAAAGAGGGAAAGAAATGTTATATGCAAAATTTTCCAGTTTGCTTCTACAGTTATTCTATAGTAACCATGCTCCCCTTTTCTGGACTATCTCAATTTTAGACATTTTTTCCCTTACAGTACTTAGAATTTTCCAGAGTGGTCTCATACCAAGAGGAAGTCTTCTAACCAGTTGGGCCCTGGACAGACTAATCACCTGAATATCCTGGGTTCCTTTGTCAAGTCCAGGTACTGCCATAAAGCTACTCAAGATAGGCTTTTCCACAGAAATATGACGGCAACCTCCAAAACATTTTACTCTCTTGTGTGTATATATGTGTACATGTGCATCTATACAGGTTGTCCTTGGGATTTTTGTTTTTGACAGCATCCCTTCTGCTAAGCCGTCCTCTGACATGGTCCACCTATTGGGTTTACCCAGCAACCATAGGCAGCACAGGTGCTTCAGCTGATAATGCGGGCGGGGGGAAAAGCCATCCAATTTCCAACAAGGCACCGTAATTATACTTTGTTGGGCATGGAGTGAGAGATTCAAATGCCAGATCATTGTTTTGTTCTAATCACACATCCCAGGGTGCAGCATCTCACCAGCTGTTGAAGGATGCCACATTGCTGATGCCAGGCTTGTATATACAATATACAAAATCTTAATATCATAATAAAAAAACAAAAATATATTCACTTGTTACACAGTTTAAAAATCGTAACTGGTTAGCTTCATTATTTGCTTCACTAACTGACTGGTAACACAAACACTCAGACACCACCTCACAGAGCACCGAATTCTAACGTTGCTAAACTGTCTCAGAATCCTGAGGTTAAAAAAAGGGTGGGAAAAAGAATCTGAGGCAGAGGAAAACAACTGGCCATTCTTAGTGACTGACATCCAACTCAAAAGTCCCTCCCACCCAAATCTCCTGAAGATGTAATATGCAGGTTGCTATTCCAAATACAATCATTCATCACCTGATCAGTGGGCAGAAACCCAACAGGTGTGGCCTTCCACCATTGTTGCATCTCCACCCTGTGCTTGTTCTGGTAAGAAGACGACCTGATAATTTTCTGTATGTCATACAGACATGGAAGTGCTATCTTGCTTGTCAGGAAAACAGGTGCCACCATTTTTGCATGCTGCCCAACCTTCTTCCAATATTTTATGTCCTTTTAAGGAGTATTTCTTCAAGAGCTGGGTCATGGAAGCTTTCTGGCCTGCTCTAAATTCCAGGCTTTCCATTTGTTGTTCTTTTTCTCCACACTGCCCCCACCCCCCACCCCGCACAGAATAGTATAATACAGGCCTTTTTCACCACCCACCCTTGTTCTCCGAAGTACAGAATCTGCCCCCCCCCCCGCCCCCATAAAACATGGCTGGCTGCCTTCAAAACTCTGCTTTTAACTTCCCATTAATGTCTAAAAAAGAAAAGTTTCTCTTGCTAGGCAGCTCCCTTTTGCCTTCAGCACTCCTCCCCCGCCCCGCCACATCCACTCACTCGTTTCCTGGAGAGGTTCAAAGCGCCATAAGCTTGGAGACAAAAAGCAGCATTCTTTTGGGCTCCAATCAAATAAAGAGGCTCCATCTGCTTTATGATCTACATGCCCGTCTCATAATAGCTTCCCTGTTGAACTGCTGCAGCCGGACAGACATAGCTCTTTACAAACTCCGTGTCAAGGAAAAGTTCGCTACTTAAAGAGGGAAGTGCAGGTCTAGAGACGGGGACCATTAGTTCACAAAATAATGTGGGAGATTCATCTTTTCACATCAGTTCTACCCTTCCCACCTCCAAGGCTGGCCCAAGATTTTCTGCTGCCTGAGGCATAGTAGTCAGTAGTATCACCCTGCTATGCCCTCCACCCAAATCCAGACAAGTAGATTTGGCACCAGATATTAGAAAAATCCCACAAGTCTTTTTCCCAATCCTTAGCTGTAGAAATAATTGTGAATTAAATAGCTAACAATGAGCTACTCTTTCACAATACTTAAAATGTACTGCCTGAGGTGGCTGCCGCACTCTGTCTCACCAGGGCTGGCCCTACCATTATACACAGTGAGGCAGTTGCCTCAGTAAGATAGTGTTGTGATGTGAGGCCATACCAAGAAGTCTGGAAAGGTTGTGTCCCACACAACCTGCCACGTAAACACCCACTCATATCCCTGCACTCCAGGCTAGCTTTCTGCCTTCACCAGCAGCTGGGAAGCACACCAGTAGCACACATGAATGCTTGCTCTCCCTGGCTGCAGGGAAGAGGCAGGTTTTGAAAAATAAACCCATTATGTTTGTATTTCCCTGTGAAAATATCCATTTCATGCTACACCAAATTGGCAATGTGACAAAACACATCTTATTGATATGGCACCCTTATAAACTAGTAACCTCCTGAAGGTCTCACAATTAAAACCCCTTCTCATTTCTTGTAAAAGAAAAAACCAAATAAGAGTGCAACTGACTGAGAAAGCAAACCTATATTTTAAACTGCATCTACTTAAAAAATGTGGATGCTCTTGGGTGAATGAGTAAGTTTAAAAATTTAGAAAAAGTGTACGTTTTGTAAAAAAAAAGCTGCAACAATTTCTCATGAAGCTGGTATGAGATGAGATTCTTGCGTGGATTCTGTGAAAGGGAACGAAGGAAGACTAACATCCTGAAAGCATTCTGAGAAGCTCTTCTAAGCGCGTGCAGAGCATGGTAGAGCCACTTCTACAATGTCAAGCTGAAGCTATTCCTAACTAAGGAGTGGCTGGGATGATAACGGACATGTCATTAGAAGCATTCCTCTCTAAAGGAACTTTCCAAGCTCTGAGTATTTCAAAAGAACAGCTCTTTCAATGCTGCTGGAGATAAAATTACAGACAGCAAAGTAAGAGAGCCAAGATATGTGACTGAATAAAGAATGCATCTTTTCCCCTTCACACACTGGTACCATTTTAAGGTACCAAGATAGCGAAGTTATGCTTGTTATTTTTTTTTAATATGGTAGCCATTAATGCATGCAAAATATAGCTGTCTCTGGCACGAACTATATGTTACAGATAACTTGCAATAAGTTTTTTTTTTACTGCATGTTATCTGAAAACACGTGGGGAAGCATACGTTCCACATGCCTTATTTTAATGTGAATCTTCACATTAAAGTAAGACATGGAGTACTGTCCAGTCCACAGGCCAGCTAGCCCTGGGAGGCTTCCCACCACTACTGACAGTGCTGGATCAGGGCAGTCTGGTCCATTTGCCACGTAGAAAATAAAGGGCCACTGGGGCTGCCACCTGGTAAGAGCAAGGACACAAGCTGGCCAGTACTGAGGCAGCTGGGAAGCTTCCATGGCATTGGCCTGGCAGACTGTTCTTCCCTCAGGACTAGCCTCAATCTCAATGCCATCATTAGCTGGGAAGCCTCTGGCTGAGATGAAAAACCTTAGCTTGGCTTTTACATGACACCATGGCTTGTGTCATGTAAAACCACTAAAGTCATTGCAAAGTGACTTTGGTCTTTCCTGTAAAGGTAGTTGCAGTATTTACCGTACTAATTTGTTGCAAGAATACTTTAGAACTTCTGTATACAGAGTGTACCAAGCACTTCACATATACAGTATTACTTCAGATACTTGGATATACCATACTTATTCGTACTTGGATATACCGTACTTATCCGTACTTTAGTCCACAGGATGTGGAAGTAGAATGACTTCAAATGGAAACAAATGATTGCGTTTGAGTTCACAAAGAGATCAAGTTCCATTTGGGGCAACAGCAAAATCATCATCATCATCATCATCATCATCATCATCATCATCATCATCATCATCATCAACAACAACAACAACAACAACAACAATATGTCGAGCTGGATAAACGCATTGGGAAAGCAGCTACCATGTTCTCTAGACTCACAAAGAGAGTATGGCTGAATAAGAAGTTGACGGCATACAACAAAATCCAGGTCTATAGAGCCTGTGTCCTGAGCACACTCCTGTACTGCAGCGAGTCCTGGACCCTTTGTGCACGGCAGGAGAGGAAGCTGAACACCTTCCATATGCGTTGTCTCAGACGCATTTTTGGTATCACCTGGCAGGACAAAGTTCCAAATAGAGTAGTCCTAGAACGAGCTGGAATTTTCAGCATGTATACAATATTGAAACAGCGCCGTCTACGTTGGCTTGGGCACGTTGTGAGAATGGCTGATGGTCGGATTCCAAAAGATCTCCTGTATGGAGAATTAGTGCAGGGAAGCCACCCCCGAGGGAGACCACAGCTGCATTACAAGGACATCTGCAAGCGGGATCTGAAGGCCTTAGGAATGGACCTCAACAGATGGGAAACCTTGACGTCTGAGCGTTCAGCCTGGAGGCAGGCGGTGCATCATGGCCTCTCCCAATTTGAAGAGACACTTGTACAGCAGACCAAGGCAAAGAGGCAGTCCCAAAACAAGCAAAACCAGGGAGCTGGACAGGGGACAGATTGGATTTGTCTGCAGTGTGGAAGGGATTGTCACTCTCGAATTGGCCTTCTCAGCCACACAAGACACTGTTCCAAGACCTCCATTCAGAGCACGATACCATAGTCTCTCGAGACTGAAGGATGCCTACATGAATAATAATAATAATAATAATAATAATAATAATAATAATAATAATAATAATAATAATAATAATAATAATAATAATAATAATAATAATAATAATAATAATAATAATAATAAAAAATCAGCATGGTGAAAGAAAATTATGGTTACAATGGAAGCTTAATATAAAAAAATGAATTCAGCCAAACTATGATTTTCCAGAAAGATTGGCAAGCTAATGCGAATAGGGTGGCTTAGAAACAGGCAGGACACAATTAATTTATGATATAAGTAATATGGTGGAGGGACAGAATTAATAGTACGAAATTAACAATGGAAGCAACATTTAAAGTAGCAGTGTCTGAATTCAGAGCTCAGCCTCTCAGCAGCTAGATTAGGGAGCAATGCAAAAGCCCCACATATCAAGGGTGTCTCTGCTCCTCACTCAGGACTGAAGCAGCAGGACTTTTATGCCAGAGGCTTGACCCTGCAAAAGACAAAATCTTACTGCTGCCAAAAGCCTCTGGTTGTGTTTTTCCAGACTACAATCTGAATATTGTTACTTTAAGCTTCACCAAAAACAAAACAAAACAAAAATGGGGGGGGGAAGCCACCCTCCGCTAGTCATCTTAACTTCTACCCAGCTGTAAATGCTTTGTTTCTAACATAACCAAATGCTTATTGAAGCATTACAAGAATGGGTAAGGGGAGAGGGACTGTTTGTGTAGTATGTAACAGAAATAGAGGAAATTTCCAGAGCAGGGGTAGTCGGCTACAGCAGAAACAAGAAACAGACAACCTAAAGACTAGCCAGTTTTACGTGGCACAACTTTTTGTGTGCTACAGCCCACTTCACTGGGTTATTTTAAATCTCCAACTAATGATCATAATGTTTTACTCTACCATTATTCTTCCAGACCCAGTATGTTAAATGCATTGTGGAAAAGGCCAAACACTCATTTTCAATGCTTGTGACTTTTTGACTGTGTGTTAGGGACTTTTTTTAAATGTTACTGACAAACCTAGCAAACACAGACATTTGCCAAAGGGTCAGACAAGGAACATTTTAATACACTATTTCCAAATTAACAGCAGTGCAGAAATAAATGCATGGCTCTGAGAGGAGCTAGTCTTACTGCAGCAAAATCAAGCAAAAAAAAAAAGCCTTCTGGCATCTTGAAGTGGAGAGATTTTATTGTGGGTTTTTGTCAGTTGGAGACTACGGTCCAATAGGTAAGGCAAGGCTGTTTGCACATCAGGTTCCTCTTGTGCAATTGTTCTGCTTCATTCACAGAATAGAGGGCAAATTGCAGCCTTCTAGCAATGGTTTGGCAGCGATTCCCAGCAGTCCTCACCATTGGCTAGAGGCTGATGGGAGTTGTAGTCCAACAATATCTGGAGGGCCACACATTGTCCATCCTTCACCTAGATCATGCTGTCTTCTACTTTTATTCCTTCTCTGTTTTCCCACTGCTTCTTCAGCCCCTGCTCTCTCCAAACACTTTGAGTGGTAGGAGGAACTGAAGAACTCCCTGGCCCACTGATGTTCTTTCTCCCTCCCCAAAACACACACCTCATGTATTTATTTCAAATATTTTTAACCTGCCTTAAATTAAAAGACAATATTTAAAAGCTAAAAACAGTGAATATACAAATATTTAAAAAAACGATTAAACAAGTATTAAAAATAAAAATGGCCAATAAAAACACATTAAAAATTTCACAGCACAAGAATCCAGTCCAAAAAGAAACCCAGGATGCCAGTCACTAAGGAAAAGCCTGTCTAAAGGGAAAGGTATTTGCCTACCTGTGGAAGGACAACAAAGATGGGGCCAGCCTAGCTTCCCGTCGGAGGGAATTCCAGAGTCTGGGAGCAGCAGCAGAGAATATCCTCTTCCATGTCCTCACCAAGGATGCCTTTGAAGGTGGTGGGGCTGAGAGAAAGGCCTCTCCCGATTATCTTAATTCCCGAACAGGCTTATTGAGGGAGATGAGGTCTTTTAAGAAGCTCGTATTAACTCAGAGGGCTCTCTGATTAATAATATGCATGCTTTCACAAACAGGTTTGTCCTTCTGTTCAGATCTTAGAAATGTTACTTTTTTTTTAGATGACAGCTTCCACAATTCCTTCAACCAGCATGGTTGTCAACCTAAGACAGTGGTTCCCAACCTTAGGTCCCCAGATGTTCTTGGACTACAACTCCCAGAATTCCAGACCAGTGCAGCTAGTGTTGAAGATTCCCGGGAGTTTCAGTTCAAGAACTTCCGGGGACCCAATGCTGGGAATCATTGACCGAAGGGATGAAAGATCAATAAGCAATTGACCAGATCAGGTATTCTCAATGGCTCCCAACCTTTAAGCTGCTTGATGTTTTTCACTCCAGTTCCCCAGACTCCTGACCATTGTCCATTCTTCTTGGGGCTTCTGGGAGCTAAAGGCCAAAAGATTTGGAAGGTGGGTAGTTGATGACCATTACTAGAATTACCTTCATCCTCTTATGTTGCTCACCGAGAAACCATCATTAAGGCATCCATTATATGAGGCATGCTAGGCCTATTACTGTATCTTTATAGATCATCTGGATAGGTTGCAAGTGAGGTCCTAGAATCCCCTTAATCAGCATTCGGGGAGATGTTGTTCAGTAAAATAACTTTTCCAAGCTCCACTTCTGCTGCCCTTCACAGTTCTCTTCACTGGGGCTTTGTCTACAATTGGGTGACCTTTGTTTATGCATGACCCCCATCTCTTGGGTAGGAGCAGAGACATTGCATCTACCCAGATTGCAGTTCCCATGGCAGAATAACAAGTGTTTCCTAAACATCTAACTTGCTTGGTTTTTTTTTTTTGCTACTGCTGCTGCTATTTACTTCCCTTTTTAAACATTAGGAATGCAGAGAGCACAGAGTTTTGGGAGCTCATCTGCATTGCTCAACAAAGCATGATTAGGGAATATCAGCAGGCCCAACATCCTGAATGCCTGCTGTTGACACAGCATTGTGTCTGTTCATCAGCTGGCTGGCTGGAAACAGAGGCCAGACTTTCATGTGAAAAGAGGACACAGATAGGTTATATCACTGTGGGTGCCTCATCATGCAAAATGCCAAGGCTGGTACCTACTTCTTTTTCTCTTAAGCATGGGGAGGTACATCTTGTTGCAGAGTTTTGAATGTGGTTAAATTCTTCTAACTGGGCAGCAGAAGTGCAGGAATTCACAGACCTGAATTTGCTCAAATTCTCCAGATGAGTCCATTTCTTTTTTTCCCTTTAAACTGGCACTCTCAGTAGTTTACTCCAAGACATTAACAGGAGAAAGTAGGAAAGTTTTCATTTACTTACAGTGAACGGATAACAGGAAGGTAAAAACACGACTGTTTTGAACAACAGGCCTCAACAAGACTCACTAACTGCTTCCAACAGACAAAAGAGAGGGAAGGAAAAAGGCCTGAGTAGAGAGATGGGACTTTTTTTCAATTCAGAAACAAGGAAGCGCTGGGTAGATTGATAGTCACCCCAACCCAGAAATATCCCTCTCAATCACACCTACTAGAGGCAGCAAACACTCCAACACATCTAACTCACGGGGGAAGGAAGGAAGCTAAATAATGGGTCCAAGAGTTGTGGCAAGGAAAAGCTTTGGGGGTTTTAATTCAGAGCCTCAAGATGCACCCTGACTGCCACTTTGGAGCAATGCTTCTCTTTCAGAGCTTGAGAAAGTTGCCTTTTTAGGGTACTTCTCAGCATCTCTCATCCACCATGGCCATGCTGGCTGGGGGATTCTGGGGCTTGAAATCCAAATTATTGTTAACTTCCAACTTTTTTTCTCATCCCTAGAAATACTTCCCCTCTCAAACTCTTGTGCCACCCACATAGAAACATAATAAATAGTGAGCCCCAGTGGATACAGTGCTACTCCTGTCCTCTGAAGATGCCAGCCACAGAGACTGGTGAAACGTTAGGGAAAACAACCTTCAGAACACGGCCCGAAAAACCCAGAACAACCAATATTAGAATACATTCAGAATATTAAAATCAGGGAAGCAGATAAAAAAATAGGGCAGAAAAGCCCACCTATAATCAAAGCTGTCTGTGTGTTTTTTTCAATTTTGATGTGTAAAACTGAAATTCTCTATCAGGAAAACTCAAATTAGATGATTAAGAGTATATGGAAACTACTGGGCATGCTCAGTTTAATTCCCCGCTCCCATATACTTTTTATTGTGTAATTTTGGTGGGCCCAGAAGTCTTTTTTTTTTGTTACTCCCGGGAGCCTCTGGCCCCCCCAGAGAACGCCAAAACTGCCCATAAATTTGGGGGGGGGAATTAAATCAGAAATGGCCTCACATCACTTATTGGTTTAAAAAAATGCTAAAATTTGGTGTTGAAAATTATAGGATAGCCTTTCCCTTAAAAAGTTAAGAGATCTAAAGGTTTCCAGGAGTGGCACCTCATTCTTTTTTAAACTGGAAATTATTACTAATTTTTAGCTAGGAAGTTTGGGGGGGCTGTAAAAACTGTTTGCGGATGGGTCATATTTGCCCCCCCCCAAGCTATGCTTCCAGCAAAGGAGGAGAGCAAAAGGAGCAAGAAAACCTCTACGGTCAAGTCAGCATGCAATAGAAATGCCACTGGAGCACACACACCCCTGATTCCCACCCCGCCCCCATGGTCTTTCATAGCTTCTCCAGCTTTTGACATTGATCTCTCTGAAAATCCAATTCGTCTTCTGAAAATAAAGGTTGCTTTCCGTCTTCATTACCCTCTTCCATTTTGCATTCAGGATGTTTTGCAAGCATTTGATTCTTATTACTTAATTAATTTGCAATGTAAGTCGTTTGCATCCTTTTATCTATATGGCTCTTGAAACTGCTCCCAGGGGGAAAGGCAATGCTATTCTGTGTTTTACAGGTGGCCAGGGAGGTTCTTTCTGTAAAAAGGCACATGCTGGTGCCAAGCGGTCATCTCCTCTCTTGCATGGCCCTGCTGGAAATAGACTGTGCTTATTTAGCAGAGGGAGAAATGCATTCTGAAAACTTACAGAGGCTGCTCCTTGTTCCCATCAGCAGAAGACTATCTGGGAGCCATCCTTTGTCCTGTTTTGCCAAAGTCATGAAAAAGAAAGACAGAGCCCATGATAGTCAATGGGGTATTGTGGATGAGGTGCTGGGCTGGGGTCTGGAAGATCCATTTTCTAGCCTCCATTCGCTGGAAAAGAAAAATCATAATCAAACTGTAGAAAAATCAAACTGCAGAGCTGGAAGGGGCCCTATGGATCATTGAGTTCAGCCCCTGTGAAGGAGGTGCAATGAGGAATTTATCTCCTAGCCTCTGGCTCTGCAGCCAAATACCTCAACCACTGAGCTATCCAGCATTTTCTTTCAGACTAACCTACCTCACAGGGTTGTTAGGTGAATCAAGTTGGAAGGAAGAGAAGCACATATGCTGCTTTAGGGTAATTGGAGGAAAGCTGGGATATAAATGTAATCATAAAGATAATAGAGTATGCAGTATAACGTTCTTCTCTTTTCCACTGCTAAACTACCATTAGCCTTAAAATAGATGAGATAGGAGGAACATCTTCCTCGGGCATTGCTAGACCCTGTAAATCTTCCTCTCCCCATTCCTTCATATACGTACAGAGACATATTCACAAGCCCAGACCCAGACATTTTGCTATCTCAGTCAGTGGCATGCCCACCAACGAAAATGATGGTGTGGAATACCAAAATCCAACCAAGTTCTGCCACAGGTGGCAGAAAATCTCTTAAGTGCCTCTCACTGCCTCTAGTAGAAAATTCACACACCGCATAATCAAATTACCGTAAATAACAAGCCATTTGCTTCCCTATCTATTCTTGTACATCACAAAAATGTATGTTACTCCTAGTTTAATTGGCAGACTGCATCCCATGTATACAGGCAGGAGAGATAATACTGATGGTGATCAAGTGTGGGGCTCTTCAGCCATCCCTGGGCTCTGGGAAATGCTGGACCTTGAATTTGCCCACAATTGTTTCAAATGTTCTAGGAATGGACATTTCACACCCTGGATCTGGACCCGTGTCCTGGCTGGGCTGAGATCTGATTCAAGGTCAGTAGATAGAGGAACTCAGGTTGAACGAGTTTGATGTGTCTGAGGGCCCACAAAGCTGAAAGGAAAGAGGAGTGAAATTGGAAAGGTTATACAATTAGCCTATTACAGAAACAAAGACTTGCAAGGTTGTTTTAACGAAGAGTGGACATAATGATATGCTCAAGCTATCCTTAACTGAGCAATGGTTAGGATGATACTTCAACTGCCAGAGAGCAGTCCTTCGTTTTGGATGGTTTCCTCAGGTTCATTATATTCACTCTTATTTAAGGGACAGGTTGAAGCCAAATTCGAGCGCGGTAGCACAAGAGAAAGTTCTGTGCCTTCTCACAGGTAAATTGCCTGCTTAACTGTAAGCCTCCTTGAATACAGCAGAGCACAGTCATGAAGGAAAACACCTCCATCAGGTGCAACGGAGGGTTGTGATAAAATGGGGAAATAGTTTCCAATTTGGACTGTTTGTAATGCAATCAGCCCAACCTTGATCTGTGCCCAAGCTGGACCTTTTTGGTCCACCTGTAGAACTCCTACTTTTTAAGGTCAAGCTGGAACATTTGCTAACAGGCAGAAGGATGGCTTTAAGGGAAATAGATTTCTGCAGCTGTCTGATTGCACCCTAACGTGGGCAATGGACAAACTGATAGAAATTGTAGTCATGTTGTAAGATCTGAAGATGCACAGGTTTCACACTCTCACCATTCCCAGTGAAAGAGGGGGGTCTTGTTTCTCTGTGAGGGAGTGTCATCATCAAGGATAGTCAGCCTAGACTGAGCTAATGGGAGTTTGATTCCAGGTGTTTTATAATAGAATGCCCATAGACAGAAATTTTGAGCCAAAGCTTATGTATTCACCAGGCTGCCTATCTCATTGTCATTAGACACCACATTTCAGAGATATGTGGTTCTCCAGAGGTGTTTGGACTGCTGTTGCCACGATTCCTCACCATTGTCTATACAGCCAAGTATTGATGGGAGTTGTAGTTGAGAAACATCTGATTACATGCACACTACCCATTCTTCATACCCATTCTCCAAATAAACTTGCCATAGTCTTGAGGTGATGGAGGCC
Organism: Pogona vitticeps; assembly: GCF_051106095.1. Taxonomy (NCBI): domain Eukaryota; kingdom Metazoa; phylum Chordata; class Lepidosauria; order Squamata; family Agamidae; genus Pogona; species Pogona vitticeps. The sequence goes on along the minus strand of NC_135788.1, from coordinate 95,654,068 downwards.
TCCATCTCAGATCAACATCTTAGCACCAGGTGGTTTCTTTGTTGGTGGCTTCCCATCCCACTCCCCTTGTCAACAAGAGAGCATCAAAGTCCATGCAGCATCCCGGTTGCATTTGCAAAAGGTGTATTACACCAGAGAGACACCTCCCCATTTGTTCCTGAGTGGGAGGCAGGTGGGTGGGAGGGAGGGAGGAGAATAAAAGAATTGCTGTGAGAAGGACGTAATAGAAGATGTCCTTATCCCACGTTGGTCTTTCTTTCAGTTCTGTACTGTAGTCTGTGGTGGTTTGTTTATTTGGTGTTTTCCCCCCCTTTTTTTTGAGGGAGGGGGGTCGGGTGATGGGTTGCCATCTCTTGTCCCGGTTGCTACAGAGGCGTGGTTTTTTCCCCCAAGAGATCCTTTTTCCAACAGACTGGAAGCGTGCATGCATGAGGGAAATCGTTGCTATCAAGAGCGCTCTCCGCTTGTTTGCATTTCGTCCGGCGTCTTAAGGAAGGGGCGATAACAGCGTTGGCTAAGGGAGGGGCAGGGTGGCCTCATAAAAGACCACGGGTCTCCTCTCTTAGATTTGCTAAAGGTGCGCGCGAGTAGCCCCCACCCGTGCGATGGTGTCGTTGCATCGGGAGGGAAAGGGGGAATAGCAACCCGGGGTTCTGTTTTAACCCTCCTTCTGTTTTCCCCAGTTCTTAATGAAGAGGGGAATGATGATAACAGCTTGATGTGTTGCTAAGGGAGGGGCATCACGGATGGGAGACGTGCCCCTCTTCTTCTCCAGATTTGCAGAAAAAGGTGTAGCTCTGGGGTGGTGGTGGGGAAGCATTGCATCAGGCGACGGGGGGGGGGGAGAGGCTTCTCCTCCCAGCCCCCCTCTTTCTCCCCATTCCCCAGCGTGCAGAAGAGACAGGAGCCTCACATGACCCACTCCGGGCTGTGTCTTTGGATGGCTGCGAGTGGGGAATGAGCAGGGAGGGGCCACGGGGTGGAGACAGGCAGGCAGGCAGGCAGGCAGATAGACAGACAGACAGACAGACAAGACAGAGGGGGTGGGTCGTGCGTTCTGCAGCTGTGCCCGCTGCTACCACTACCAGCCCCTGCCGGGGATATTCCCCTTCCCCATGGATCGCCCCGGCGCCGCCCCTTGGAGACCGTGAGGGGTCCAGCATGGAAGAGGTAAGGGGGTGGCTCCTGGTTTGTTGCGGGGGGGGGGCGGGGGGCGGCTAGGAAACGCAGCGCTGTGGGGATCGGGGCTGCCGGCAGGGCGTGGTGCTCGCGGGAATCTTTTCTTTTGCTTTTGGGGGGGGGGTGCGCGTTGTATTTGGAAGAGGATGGCGCAAAGAAGGGGGGCGGCGGGATGACTTTTCTGGGTGCAGTGCGTCTGCGTGTAATGGTAGTGGAGAAATGTGTGGGGCTGAAAGAGGGGATGCTTGTTGCAGGGCACGGGAGTTGTGGGGCTACCGCCCGGAGCGCTGACACGGTAAAAGGGCTCGGGGGACTGATGAGAAAGGGGTCTCTGAGGTTGGAATCCATAGGGAGAGCGACGCACAGGGCAGGAGGCGCCGGGCTTTCCTTGGGGCGGGGCGGCGGCGGCGGCGGATGGAATTCGTCGGTAGGTGGCTTGCAAAACTATTGATGGGAGAAGCTGGAGGCCAGGTCGGGATGGACCAGAAGTGGGGCTGGACGGGGGAAAAGAAGGGGGGCGGGAAAGTGCAGAAGAAGGTTCAGATCTCTTCAGGTTGGGCTCTCAGAGCAAAGCGTCGCCCTAGATCAATGGGGAGAACAACAAAGAGTTCGTGGGCCGCTGGAGGATTGTCACTGCATCTTGACTGTCGTAGACTTCTGGGGAATGGAGTCCATTCTTTTAAATGAACGTGTGTGTGTGTGTGAGGGGTGTCTCAAGGAGCTTGGGCGTTGTTTAGGGCTTTCTCGGCACAGCCGTGTGGAAGTGGTCATTGGTGCAGAACGCAAGAAAGCAGCTGAGATCTCACGGGTGAGGTTCAGGACAGGAGAAGGAAGGGACAGAGGAGGGCGTTGGTGTCCAACACGTATGCTTATATGATCTGGGGCTTTGTGATTATGCTGTGGGGTGCAGGTGGGTGACAAGCAAGGACCTAGAGGCCTGTGGCAATCAGGAGCACACGTGGCAAGTGTGTGGGGCTAGACTGCGAGACACCTGCAGAATGTGTAGGAATGGGCAGGAATGGAAAAACCGTGGTACTCCAGACATTCTTGGATTTTGGTTCCCCTCGGATCCACCTAGTTATGCTCAAGGATGTGTAGGGGCAGTGGGCCAGCTGGTTAGAGATGTGTGGGCTGCAGGTGGAATGTAGCAAGGGTACATAGAGATACATGTGCCGTTGCTTTAAATTGGAGAGTGTTCCTTGAGAAGAGAGGGATGAGTTACATGGACTGCAAGTGTTGTATGTGTTGAGTGGGAACGGGGTGTTAAGTACAGTATTTGAGAACTGATCAGTAATTAGCAGGGTTGGACCAGCACGTATCATTGGAAGGCTGCTGAGCAAATCCCAGTAAGGGCAATATAAAGAATACAGTTTTTGAGCCCCATGGCTTTGAGAACACTGTCCCACCCCACTACCTTGTACCTATGTTAGCACACACACACACACACACACACACATTTCTATTATGTATATTCTAAATACTATTGACTATGGAAGATATCATAGGTAATCAATTACCATGGATTTTGTTTTACAGAGTAGTTTCAAGGGTTGAGAACTTGTTGAGGATAAAAGAGAAGCACCATTTGTTCCATTTGTTCCATTTTGGATGTGATTTTATTATCCCTTGGACATTCAGGATACTGCAGTGGTCAAAGAGTGTCAGGATAGGACTGCTGAGACTCGGGGTCAACTTTCAAACCAGCAGGAGAACTTACTGAAGTGAACTTGAGCCTATGACTGCCTCTTGTTTTAACTCACAGGATTGTTTTGAGAGTAAAATGGGGCGAGGTGGGGAGTTAATGTGTGCCTGTTTGAGATCTTCCAGAGAAAGAGCTTGTAGATTTCTTGTGCTTTTATTGAACTGTTTTTCATTTGATTTGCACGTCGGATGACTCTTCACAAATCTTGTGGTGTCAGCTAAATCTAAATAATGGTGTCAAATAGATCAGAGTAATTAAATAAATAATAAAGTGGAATATAAATATAGTACATAATGCATTTTTAAAGAGCTTTAACAGTTTGAATTTCTCAGCGAAACTTTAATTGATATGTAAGATTTCTATGTCACTTTTGCCCCCTGAGATACACTCCAAATGGAGAGTTTTATTATTGAGGGTGGGGCGGGCACTGTGCTTCGAATGCATGTGTAGGGATTTGGGTGTGAGGTGCCTTCTCCGCTTGGACTGTGAGCTGCTCTAGCTTATTCTGACATTTTCTATTTTTATCAAAAATGTATCCCGGTTTATAAATACCACAGGAATTAGGAGGGACAACTTTCAAACTGTCTTATGACATGCTCTGCAGTTCTTTGAGAGCCTTTTGAGATTTTCCTCAGTGAGGAGTTCAGTAACAATAGAAACAGTGGAGCTTTCCTGAAAGATTAGAATGATCCTTCCCAACAATAAGGAGCAGCTATGGATTGCTCGGTGTATTGGGGGCCATAGTCTTAATTTGCATGAGGCAACTAGAAGGCAGAGGGCCTGTCCGAATTGACCATGAAACCTCCGAATGGGCCCATAGACAATGTGGAATTTTCTATTACATGTATTATTTATCTACAATATTTTTGTCCCATCTTTCTCCTTAAAAGAACCCAAGGCGACTTGCATGGCAAACTGTGAGGGATTCTTAAGTAGATCAGTTGATAGAGTTTCCTAAAAATAGAAAGCTTTGAAATTACTGATTGGAGGTGTTTTCCGAGGAGGAACTGGATGGATAGCTCAGTGGTTTAGGTATCTGCCTACAGAGCCAGAGGTTGGGAGCTTGATTTATCGCGGTGTCTCCTGCAAGTAGAGCCAGCCTGTATAGCCTTGGGTAAGCCGTACAGCCCCAGGGGGCTTGCAGACGAAGGGAATGGTGAACCATATCTGAGTATTCTCTACCTGGGAAACATGGAAAGAGTAATCTTAAGTCAGAATTTACTTGATAGCACATCGTTCTTTTATTTTTGAGAGGAAGAGAGAATTAGAAAAATATTGAACATAGCAAGCTGATACTTTGCCTACATATGTATCAAAAGTACTTAAGAGTGTCATTCAAAACCAAAGTCCAGTAAGCTCCCCATGTTTACGTCATGCCTCTTGACATTCCTTTGCCTCTGGTTTTGAATCTGTGTCAGATTTCATTTGAATTCTGTGTGTTTTGCTGGATGAAGAGTTCAGTGTAACACCAAAACTTGCAGCATTCATAAGCCAACAACCAATCGTATCACAAAGGTTGTCTTGCCAGTTCTATGCCTCTGTTTTCCTAGCAATGGAACAGAGCTGTTGGCAATCAATACCTAAGCAAGGTAAGTGTCTAGAGCTTAGTCCAACCCAATAGCAGATACAATTTCTGCAATTTCTTATATCTGTATTTTGTGGCATTCCTTTTCTCCACCATCCTACTCATGTTTAGGAATATAGAATAGAGTAAGCTGCCTTATACTGAGCCAGTTCTTGATGTAGCTATCATGCTACTGTAAACTCTGACTGTCATGGTTTTCCCATATAGTAGTTTCAGGCAGGATTTTGTCTTAGCCCTATCTGGAGATATCCTTGCTATTCATGTCCAACATCAGTTGAGACCATTGTGTTCAGAATGGCATATTGGTTGGTATCTGTTGGGGTCTTTTGCTGCTGACACTTGCAGAACCCATTTGATTAGTATCCCTCAAATCTAAACAGCAGGAATGTTTCATTTGATTTCCAACTCTCCCTGAAAAATGCAGTTAAAAAAAGAGCAAAACTTAGAGATGCTTCCCAAGAATCCTCTTGCTACTTCTCTGTTAATATGTTTTGTATGCTGATAGTGGTCTTCTAGGTATAAAAATGGTCTGTATATGCTCTTTGTGTATTTCAAAGGCTGAGCAATGGAAGCAGATTTTGGGCTCAGTCTTTGATCAAACAAATGGAAAATGGAGCAAAATGTTGTAGTTTTCCATGCTCCTGCCTAAACTGCTAGTTGGCCATAACCTTTTCCAGTGTACATTATCCCCATCTCTCTGGTTCCCTTTCTCTGCCAATAGATACTTGCTGTTCTGAGCACACTGGAACTGTCTTCACTTTTTTATTTCTATAGATCTTGGACTTCTCCCAAGCCTGCTCTCCTGCATAGACGGTGCTGTTTTGGTTACAAAAAGAATGGCATTTGGAGAATGCTCTTAGTATATAGGATTAAGGCTTTTGCATTCATTGGGTTGAAATGGGCATGAGAGATTCCCTCCGCAAATGTAAAATAGGGCTGGCTCTTCTCATTGTTGTTCACACTTTCAGAGCCTGTCCACACTGGCCTATAGTTATGGCATATGGTTCCCTGATAGGACTGTTTGGCATGGGAAAAAATACCTTGTAAGCTTGTGTTTCTATTTAGAACGATCCGTCCTTCCCTTTTACAAGCTGGCCCGTATCTTTCCAGCACAGAGTTGTGGCATGCAATCTTTTTGGGACAATTGATTGAGATGCAAAATAGCTCTTTGTTCTGCCTTTGTGGAGGAGTACCAAGAGTTAAAACAGATTGCACTGAAGATAAGGACCTTTAAAGCACTGCCCGAATCACACCAAATTTCACAGTATGAACAGGCTCTTCAGCCTACCTGCTTGATGACATTGCTTTGCTCCTTTTCTTTCATGCTCATTCCAAAGCCATATCCTTGGGCAAGCCTTGGCTTCAGCAAAGGGTTCCACGCTGATGCCCTGGAACTCCTTGATTCTGTTCCTCACCATCATGTCCCATTGGTCTCTCCTTTCCAGGCAGGCAGAGGCATGAGAAAGCGCACTATTCCTGCTGCTCAGTTGTCTGCCTTCTTTCCTTTGATTGGTGGTGATAGCAAAGAAGAGTTGCTCTGCTAACAACCCTTACATGCCTCCGAAAAACCTGAGGTTAGCATGAGGTGGAGTGGGAAGAAAGAAGAAGAAAGAACAAGCTAGTCTAAGACATTTTGCTGCCTAAGGTTGAACAGCAAATATGTTGTACCCACCATAACCCCATCAAATTATGTTGGCACCTCCACTAGGACATCCAGCAAGTACCTCACCTTCTGCCTGCGTTGAAGTAGCATTGCAGTAACAGCAAACAAATGAGCATTCTGCAGCTTTTTGTGACATCTGAAAACAGGCTTCTTGATGTCACTGCCTGACTGTCTAACAGTAGGGCTGGTGCAGAGGGTGAAGGTTGTCATACATGGGGAAATTGTAATATAAAATTGGATTTTGAACATCCCAGGTTCAGTCTCTTTAGCCTTTCCCAACCTTGAGTCCCTGTTGCTATTGGACTGCAACTCTGACTGTCCTGGTTAGGTACGCCAATGGTTGAAGATGATGGGAGTTGTAGTCTAACAGTAAGGGGAGCAATGGGTAGAATGGCTCTCCAGATAAGGCAGAGGAATAAACAGAGCGCTAGTTATTTCAGAGAGCTGCTACCATGCAGTAGCAGGTGGGATGGCCCCCAGGGCTGAAGTGTGGGAGAAGAACATTGACAGGCTAGGCAGATATTTCCTCGGAACAATGTTATGTAAAGGATATCTCGCTTTGCCAGAGATGGCCGCCTAGAGTGGTCCTATGTGATTCAGATAGGCGGGATATAAATTAAATAAATAAAATTAAATAAATGTTTATGGGTTGGGTCCTCCTGGACTTAAAGTTTTGTGTTAATACATTTTTCTGGTTTCAAGCCATTTGCATATATCATCACCCCAACATCCCTAGAATGTAGCTTTGAACTCTCACACTCCTTTTGCAAATGAGGTGCCAAGGCTGAACGATACAACGCCTCACCTGAAGCTGGCTAATGAGCTTCTGCCCACAATGAAATTCTAGCTAGCCATCTGCCACCTCACAGCTGGATGTTATCATTCCAAATCTTTTCTAATAATTTATGATCAATGCAGGTGGTTTGAGCTTGCCTGGGAACTTTCCTCCTGCCAACCCTGCTTGGCTTGTTTATTAAATGCACAGCTTGCCTTTTCCAAGAAACTGCTAAAGATGGCTAAGAACATACATTGCTCAGAGCAGTGATAGAAAGCATTTTTTCCCTCTCTCTACACATTAAAAATGCATAAAAGGCTAGAAAAACTATTTAGACCAGCCCTAAAAATTACACCAGCTCCTACTTAAAAGCTTCCCTGTATACAAACTTCTCGGAGATGGCAAGCAGGGGATGTTTGTGGTTATCTGTTGGTTAGGACATTGCACTTTGCGCATGCTCAGAGGAACATTCCAGTTTGGCAGAAGTCAGCATGTTCTATATCCTGGCTGTTAATGCGTTATATGAGATGTAATGTGCGTTTATATATCAGAAAAAGCTTTTCTGCTCAAGATTTTAGATAAGTTTCCGACATGGATGCCAGGCCCACTGGCACCAGGCTTCTTTGCAAGTGAATCATCTGATAGCTACGTGTATATTTCTTTTCCTGGGATCCTTGCAGATTAAGTGCATGCATTAACAGATTAATTGCATGCATAAACAAGAACCTTTCCTTTTAACTTTAGTAGAAAAAGATGTGAAGACTGAATTTCCTCTGAAGGCCCTAATTGCTCATATGTGGGAATGTTCGGTGTCGTTCTAGAGTTGTGTGAGGAAAATGGACACTGCATTTCCTTAGGAGATTTCTATCTATTAAATTCCAGAACTGTGCAATGGTATTTAACAGACATGGTGGAATTACTTGGAGAGTGAGAGAATTATATTTGGCATGTGTCCAGAGTGCGCCGATTTTTTTTGCTCACCTATATTTTATTCCTTTTTTTTCACCCTTCCTGTCAATATGGAATTTCCAAGATGGCTTGCAACAATTTTGCTGTCATCGAAAACAAGTCCTGAGGCTGTGCCTCTCCATCTAAGTGGGGACAAAAACACAGTTCAACTCAGGGAGAATAATGACGTAGATAAGACTGTGTGGTGAGAAGGCAAGAATTGTCATGAAGTAATAGGAAGGTATCATGGAAAGTTTAGGAAAACCAGCAGTTAAGAAATCAGACAAGAGCTTTATTGTCTCTTTTAAACAAGAACTGAACAAGCACAGGAAAACTCCCTGGTTCCTGCCAGATACAATTAAGCCCAGTGCCACCTAGTGACTAAGCTATATAATGACATAATCCACATACAGCCAGTGACGGAATGGTAAAATTATTTGAACAAACTGTTTTATGTGATGGGAAAGGGGTTGCAACAGAGACTGCAAGGAGAAGTAGGACTGAAGTGAGTAATATAGAGATGTAGACCTTACACATCCATGTATCTCAAGACAGTCAAGAGGTAAATTATTTAAAATGCAATATGAAGCCTTCGTCATTCATTTACTCAATCATATTTGACTCTCAGGGTAGATAGTTCTGTTATGTGCTTTTCAGTGGGACATAAGACAAATTTAGATTGTTTTGTTTTAAGAGGAAGAAGAAAGTCTTGCTGAACGTAGTGGAACATGCTTTTCAGGAAGTGTGCCTATGTTTGAGTGAACTTCACGCTGGCTGCTTGGGATTGAACCCAGGACACAAGCAGAGTTTTGGCTGCAGTACTGCAGTTTAATCACTGCACCACTCTTATGTGGGGGAAGTAAATCTTGTAGTCACACTGGAATTTGCTCAAAGCCATAACTAACAGTTTTGGCACTTGGGCCTTCAGTGCCCTGTTGATTAATCATGGACATGGGACTGGTATATATGGGGAGAGCATAGACAAATGGAAAGGAAGACCTCATCTGAGTGCACAATTGCCATATTAGTTTTGGACTGACAGCACCTTCTTTTTGTCTGGAGAGGAGTGGCTGACTTGCTTGTGCCCTTCTTAGCATCAAATTAATGGCCCTTCTACATTTCAGTGTCCTTGGTCAAACCCTAGTTGCACCACTTTAGTTTCAGCTTTGAGTTTGCTTCCAAAGGAAGAAGGCAAGGAGTGCCTTCAAGCTTCTGTGGTTACTGACCAGGTTTCTTTTACATACGAAAACAATGGAAGGCTTTCATGTTTTTCTTAACAGGTTTGAAGCTGCGAACTGCATTTCTTCCTTATTTAACTTTCTTCTTCCCCTCAAGGATTTGCTCTCTCTCTCTCTCTCTCTCTCTCTCTCTCTCTCTCTCTCACACACACACACACACACACACACACACACACACACACACACACACACACACACACACACACACACACACACACACACACACACACACACACACACACACACACACACACACACACACACACACTTTCAAGAAAGAGAGAGATAGAGAAATCAGTGGTTATCTGTGACGTATTTCACTTTCATTGATTTCAGTGGGTCTACTCTAGGCACGGCTAAGTCTGTACGCAAACCAGGATGATTATTTCAACAGTTCTCCAGGCACCGAATGTGGAGGCTCTGCTTAATTAGAGTTGGAGCGGAGGCTCTGGTTTAATCCCAGCCGTGCTGGGATCTCTTTATTATTGAGTGCCTGATGAATCGGATGCCCATCAAGATGCCTTTGGGTGTGGCTTGAAGAATCTGCCTGCTGCTTTCTCTTGCTGCTGTTTCTTCCTTGGCTTTGAGGCAAGCAATTCCAGGGTCTCCACATTTCCCTCCTCCTCTTTCCAATCTCTCACAATTGGATATCTTCATCTTCACCTAATCTTGCATTCGTTCTCCTCTCTTAACTGCCAAGTATGGCAGCTGCCCTCCCCCAACTCCAGTAAGCTTTCATCTTTCAGTCCTTGTCTTGCAATCCTTCCTTTTAACTTGGCCTATTTCAAATGCTTCTTCATTTTAGGATGCCTCAGTATCTGAATTTTATTTGCTGCCTTTCTATCTTCTGCTGTTATGTAACTACTCTCATGCAGATGTTTTGCTTCTGCCCACATCTGCAAAAGTTTTCCCCGTACACAGGACGAACAAACCAAGGGCACAAGATATAGGAGAGAAGAGCAATTGAGAGATCCTAGAAGGGACAACCTGACACCTCTTTTGCCAAGCAGTGTTGTTGCACTTCTGAGGACTGAGAACTAGATGAACATCCTGGGACCTAGAGGCATTTTGGCACAAAATGGAATTGGAAAGTATGCAACGTTAGCCCTTGCAAATGGTAGGCAGAATGGAATCTCTGAATTGGTAAGGTTTAATATATGCTAGTAGCCCGGCTTTGGTTGATTCCTTGGCAATAGGTCTCCGGATCCGCTGGCTTCTGTGGTTGCTACTAATTTTTCCAGGTTCTTCTCCACAGACGTGGTGGCATGATTGCTCTCTGTTTTCAAAAGTTAGAGCCAACTGTGTGGCTGGTTGGCAGCCTCAATTGGGATAAAAAGACTTGCTTGTCAGGGTCTACTCTGTATTCACTGCCTGAAGCTGAAATGTTAGAACAAAACCCTCTCACCTCACAGCACCTCTTGTTTGAAGTGGGGCCATTGCAGTCATGCAGTACTGGTCCTTTCACCAACAGTGCCTCCAGCTTCCAGTAGTCTTGGGCTCCCTGCGTCCAACACTGGCAGAAAAGAGGAGTGATTACTTTAGGCTGTGATGGCCCTGACAAACTGAACTGGGGCGATCTGGCTTTGCTGCGTCTTAATTCACAGTCCGTTTTACACTTTTGTTTGCCTTAGGTGACCATAGAGAGACTGTGAGTTGTTCTGGTGCCATTGTCCACGCTGATCCCTCAGTCTGATGCAGTCTGAGATGCGCTCACTGTCTCTTTCCTTTGACAGCTCCCTCTGCCGATCCCTGGCTCTTTTATGATTCATTGTAAAGCCGGCTGTTTGAAGAGTTGTACAGTGCTGAGGGAAAGGAACTGCTTTCCAGAGCTCTCCATAATAATAAACACATACACATGTACTATGGAAATATACAGTCTGCTGTAGTTCGTTGGAGTTCTTTCTATTTCATATCAATTTGTATCTTTTTTTTCCTCTTGTCCATGCAGAAGTAATAAGGTGATTTAGCATTAAATTAGGTAGTTTTGTTTTTTTTAAAAAATGTAATGCTTTGGGTGACTAGGAAGAAAGATTGCACGGATGGGTGTTCCTGCGGTCCAAAACGTAATGCCCAGCTTGGTACAGCACCAGAATACAATTTCTAGTCATTCCCCCCTCCCCAATCCTTAGGAGAATGAAACAACTGATCACACAAAGAAAAGTTTGTTCTGGTTTGAAATAAAAGTAGCAGAGAGAAAAAAATCCATGTCAGATGCAGAAAAGTGCCAGACTGATTTTAATTGGTTTTTGTGTCATGTGATCAGTAAAAATTAATTCATTTTACACCTGCAGAAAATCCTGCAGTATTTGACTATGTAGTTGCAGCCTTACTTACGTTTGCCTCTGATGAAAGAAGAAGAATGGGTGAATTTGCTAAGCTAGTTTTTGATACTTGGTGATATTACCAGCATTAAATTGATTCCATCCCATTTTTGGTTCAGGAGGGCAACAAAATCATAGGCAAAATGGGATGGAACCAGGGTGGTCCCCTCTTCTCATGAGCTTTTTGTGTGGACCTCTGTCTAGATTGATTGATTGATTAAAATATTTTTACCCTGCCTTTCTCTTTAAAAAGCACCCAAGGCAACTTACGTAAATAGGAGACAATATTTAAAGCTAAAAACAATAAATACACAAATATTTAAAAGGCTCAAACAAAGACCAAACTAAAATGATAAACAAAATCAACACCGAAAACAGATTCAAAGCGACAAGGCACTGTTTCAAAATCCTTCTCAGATAGCCAACCATTAAGGAAAGCCTGTCTGAAGAGAAAGGTCTTTGTATGCTTGCAGAAGGACAGTAAAGATGGGGCCAGACTGGTCTTCTGTGGGAGGGAGTTCCAGAGTCTGGAAATATCTGGTTTAGGTCTGCAAGGACACTTCTACAACGAGAGGTTTTGGCACGGTGCATTAGCACCTTCAACATACTTTGTATCTGTAAGTCACATAGAAAGTGGCAACTTTTCCCTTCTCCTCCCCCCTTCCCAAGCGTGCTTGTAGCTCAAAAGGTGGGCTAGGGTCAAGAAGGATCATGGTGCTTAGCACAGTTCAGAGCAGGTGTGAAACCTTTGCAGTAACTGATCCTTCTTTGCTGTAGTTCCATGCTTGTATGCCTATCTTCTTGCTACAGTACTAAGATGTTTTTTGAGGGGACAGCACCTTTTCAGGTGCGCAAAGAAAGGAAACCCCTCCTCAGGCTTGTACCTCAACATTTTTCCTGTATCTAAATGTATCATTACCTCCTCTTCTAGAGCTGGGGAAGTTACTTTTTAGGACTACTAAAATTCCTGAAATACAACTGGCTGGCAGATTGCTGTCTGCAAACAAAATTTTAATAGGAGCCTCAAGATTCAGTACTTAAACTGCAGTACTGCAGCCAAAACTCTGCTCACAATTCAGGTTCAATCCCAGGTAGCCAGCTTGAGGTTCACTCAATCTTCCATCCTTCCGAGATCGGTAAGAGTACCCAACTTGCTGGGAGGGGATGCAATGGGTAGCCTGCATAATTAAATTGCAAACTGCCCATATTGATATTGCTTTAAGCATTATGGGGCAGTATATAAGCAGCACACTCCCCCCCCCCGTCTTCCCTCTCTCTGACCATATCACAGAAACAGTGATTTGAAGTAATATATAAGGGTGCCTCTGAGTATGTGTGCAAGGGCTTTCTGTGAACCCTACACAACTTCTGTTAGAACTCAGAGGTTTAGAATTAAAGGATTCTGTGGGTATTAAGGGGGTTCTGGGGGGGAGGCCCCAGTCAAGGCTTTGGAACTCTTTTCTGACCTACAACAATAGCTCCGAGAAGGATGTGCTCAAACAAGTATCCTACAGCATTATCTCTGTGTGATAAGAAACCTGTCTCTTGTCATAATCCTGAGAGAAGTATAGAACAGGGAAGAAAAAAAAATGTGAGGCTTCTTGTTTGCTGTTTTCCTCTGTCTGGTTCCAAAAGTCTTCCTTAAATTGCATGTTTTAAACTGGACTTACCTCAATCAATACCATTCTGAGAAGACTTCTACATCATAATGGTGTTCTCATACAACTTACATACATACATATTTTATTACAGTCCTTAGACCAGCAATGGCAAACCTATGGCATGTGTGTCACAGCTGGCACACAGAGCCTAAGACACCATCGAGAAATACTTACCCATCCTCTGATCCCGGATTTTGGCAATCCCCTCTGTTGGTGCAGTGGTCCAGCAGAGGGGTGCAATGGCAAAAATTACCGGCCTAGCCCAATGGGGGATTGGAGGACCAGTAAGTATTTCTTTGTTAATACTGCCCATAGGAAAAAAAAAACCACAATTGGCAGTTCCACGGGGTTCTTAATGCAGTCCCTTAACATTGGATTCTGTACTCTAGCAAAATCAGCTTGGTGTTTTATAACCTCAATTCTTTGTTTGACTAATTTCCTTGCCACATTTATTTGGTATGACAACAGCACTTATGGAGATAGACCAGTTTTCACCAAATGGCTCTGGACAGCCTTTACTCAGTTGATTGGAAACTATCATAGAAAATCAAGGGCAGAAGGCCTTGGGAGTTGTTATTTCCCTTTAGCCATGTATATAGAGACAGGATACAAACCCAGGCCTTGCTTAGGAGACCTGTCTCCAATTATATCCTTGCATTTGGAACACATCTGGGAACCTGAAGGATGGTTCTTAAAAAATTTAGATTGTACCGTTTCTTGTAGTGCAAAATGTGAACCAGGTGGTCCCCAAAATGAACCACATACAGTAGCAGTTGTACAAGTGTCTTAGCTTTATGGACTTTAAGAGCTGCAGGAACAAATAATCTGCCCTGAGAGCGGTGAAACTTTGCTATACTAATTGCAGTCCTTTCTCCTTGATCAGCCGCATACTTACTATGTTGAACCCTTGAGCCTGTGGTTTGTAGAATTACCCCAAAGTACAGTATTTGAAGTTATTAACTTGCTCAATACGGTGACCAAACCCTTGTTTTTGGTTTGCGCCCAAAGGCAACTATCTTGGTTTTCTGATAGTTTATTGTTAGAAACTCAGTTTCACAGTATAAGGAGAGTTTCTGCAAAGCCCTCCTTAGGCCGACAGGAGTTCTAGAGAGGATCACTGTATCACCTGCATACAGTAATGTTGATATAAGAGGGTGCAGGTTGAGGTTATTGAGCCAGCTAGGTAAGTTATTTATATAATAAATAAATAAAGCTGGGGCTAGTAAACAGCCTTGCCTGACTCCTCTTTATATATGTTTGGATGGGTTCTGTAAGATGTCCTTGTCTACTGCATCTAACTCTGAAGTATGTTTCCTCGTACAAGGCCCTTATAAGACACAGAAGTCTTCTATCTATAGAGGACTTTATCAGTTTATCCTAGAGTCGCAGTCTAGATATGGAGTCAAATGCCAATTTAAAAACAATGAATGCTGGATAAAGGGAGGTTGTACCCTTAGAGGAATATTTCTCAATAAGATATTGAATAACTAGATATTGATCTATTATAGATCTCCCTGGCTTTAAATGGGTCCTCCCTGTTGCCCTTATAAAATGGGACTACAATGGCTGTTTTCCAGGATTTGGAAATCAATTAAAAACGTGGATGTTTTTAATTGATTTCCAAATAAATAAAATCAATAAAAATCAATTAAAAACGTGGATGTTTAGGCAGGCCTTCCCCCCAGTTAATTCCTGACTCTCTCCCCTCCTCTCTCTATTTGGTTTATTTTGTATGCTTCCATCTCGCTGAATTATTTAATTGTGTAATATTTTTTTCTTATATTTGCTATGTTTTTTATGTTGTAAGCCGCCTAGAGTGGTCGCAATGACCAGATAGGTAGGGTATAAATAAATGAACGAACGAACGAACGAACGAACGAACGAACAAATGAATAAAAATTGGATATATAGCCTGTAGTATCAATGTGCGTAAAAAGTGAGGCCAGAAAAGTGGCCCACTGCTCCTTATTTTCTTTTAAGAATTTTGGTGAAATGCCATCTGGGCCAGGGGCTTTGGCATTTTGTAGTTGGTCTATAATATTGTTCTCATATAGCTACAAACTTTATTCCACAACATCACGCCATTAATGAGTCTTGGTGCCTAGAGTAAAGTTGACCCTTTGGGCAAAGAAGGTATGTGGCTTCTGTGGTCCTTGTTGACAGCATCTTGTGTGTGCCTCGAGTGAACAGTTTATTTTTTACATGAGCTTGTCAGGTCTTTGGGTTTGTTTGGGGGCTTGACCCCTGTTCTCTTTAGTTAATTCTCACCGTTATAAACCTAGGCCAGCTAACAAGGGGATTCTGGGGTTGCAGTCTCAATAAGTAATATGTCCCCAATGCCTCGTGTTTCAGTCACGTTTCAATTTCTTTCCTATGCTTCATCTTTCAATCTCTCTTTGGTCTGCTGTCATTGACTGAACTGAGTTTTCGCATGGGCCACTCTTCTATCTGTCTCAGAGATGGGAAAAATTTCCTTTCTGTATTATTGATCCCAGAATCTCTAGCCAGCATGGCCTTGTGAGCTGGGGGATTCTGGGACTTGTAGTCCCAAAAGAGTAATTTCCCCCTATCCTTGTTTGTTGCTACTATATTGACTAGCTCTAACTGTTTCAAAAATATGCACAGTGAAGTTGGTATACAGGTACTTTTGTACTCATATCAATGCAACTCTCTCTGTGTGTGTGTGTGTGTGTGTGTGTGTGTGTGTGTGTGTGTGTGTGTGTGTGTGTGTGTGTGTGTAGTAGTCATTTTCCAGTGCTGATGCAACACCATGATACTCAAGGATCACGAGCAAAAAGCGAAGTGTGTTGCTTATATACTGCCCATTGTGCTTAAACTACTATCTGCATGGTTTAGAATTTAATTATGCAAGCTACACATTGCCTCCCCTACCCCAAAGCTGGGTACACAATTTACTGACCTTGGAAGGATGGAAAGCTGAGTGAACCTACCTGGGTTTGAATCTGGGTTGTGAGCAAAGTTTTGGCCCCAGTGCAGCAGTTTAACCACTGCACCAAGAGGTTCTTCGTTGTCTTTATATGTTAATGTCATTGGGATCAAGCCCCCATTATCTTTTGTTGTTGTTGTTGTTGCTGCTGTGTTTTGAAGCAGGCTATAAATACATGTTGAATAGGAAGCCTTAAGCAGCAGTAATTTTTAGCTAGGTTAGGAAAGCCCTCCAAATATGGGTCAACAGAGGGTATCCATAAGCCTTAATCCCTTCTTGCCGTCTGTCTCCTGTAAGAGAGACCACTGCTTCTTCCCTCCCCGGGCTCCTGTCTGCAGAGCCTGCTTTCCCTTGTTTATCCAAGATTGCCACTGATCTGAGCCCTAAACCTCAGTAACCCTTTCAGAGCCATTCCAATCTAGGGCAAGTTAAACTGGGGGCTAATAGGGCTGTTCTCAGGAGGTCTGACAGCAGCGTGCAAGGTTCATCTCTGTAGTGTTTCATGTGCATCGGTGCTTAATAGCAGTTCATTTCTGTCTGGTTCCCTTATGTTCTTTATGTGCTGCAGCTTCTCTGCATTTGTTGCTCACGTGCTTCAAAAGCGTGTTTTCTGCTCAAAGTAGAGACCATTGACCACTCTTGGTTTGGGTTTATAAACATGTCAGCACTTGGTAATTTACTTTCCTTTCTTTAAATTACAGTTCCGACGGGCCGTGATGGTGGTGGGGATTCTGGGAACTGACTTTTCCTGGTTCTGAAAAAGATGGAACTCATATGTAAATAGATA
Source organism: Pogona vitticeps (assembly GCF_051106095.1). Taxonomy (NCBI): domain Eukaryota; kingdom Metazoa; phylum Chordata; class Lepidosauria; order Squamata; family Agamidae; genus Pogona; species Pogona vitticeps. Next base: position 95,637,262 of record NC_135788.1, on the reverse strand, counting down.
CTTGGTCTGTGTGAATCTTAGGTTTCTGGGTTAGAGGAAGCTGTGTGAGTGCAGGAGTTCTGGAATCTATTTTGTTCTTTTAAAATGATACCATGTATTTTTATTTTCTAATTGATAAGGGCAACACTGATGAAAGTGATGGGTAGGCTCTGGCCTACCTGGCTAGATAGCTCAGTGAGGAAGGGACACCTGTGCTTGGACAGCTTCCTTTCTGGACAGGTAGCTAGAGTGGAGCTAGGCCCATAGAAGACTTTACTAGGCATTTTTTAACAAGTGAGTCAAATTTATAGATGTGGGTCTTTCAGGTGGAACTCCCAGAATGGAGAATTATGGGATCTGAATTCCAAGAATTCCATGTCTAATTATTAGTATGTGCTGGAAACATGGATTCTTTGATTTAACATGGAATCCCCAGCAATTATTTGATCCCTGTTTTGTTGTACATCATTTTCTTTGATTGTGTGTGACCATACAAATTTGAGAGCATGGAATGTTATTTTAAAAACTTAGCGTGCTGGTATTCTTTTTCTATTTTTTTTCTAGTTAATTGCTGATTATTTTATGAGTAATATATTTTAAATGTGTTTTTGTTAAGTTTTACATTACCTTAAAACAGGGGTCTCAAACATGTGGCCCAGGGGCCATTTGCGGCCCGCCAGATGATAGTTTGTGGCCCCGCCTTGCCTGCCCCCCCGAAGCGCCAACTGCGTCCTCTCCTATCAAAAGTCAAAAGCCTCACCTCGCTTGCTAGCTGTCACCTCTTGGGTGGGTGAGTGGGTGGGTGCCGGGAGCAAGCTCCACTCTCAGGCACCTGTGGGGGGCCCATCCCATTCTGTTTAATTACACGGGTACTGATGGGAACATTTCTTCTTTGGCAAGGTGATTCTGTGAGGGTTTTTGAAAAAATATATATGTTGTGCCCCCCCCCCGGCTAGTCGGTCGCTGGCGCTCCCTCCCTTCTCCCGTTCTTTGTCCTGCTGCTGCTGGTGGTGGTAGTGAAGGGGGTCGTGGCCGGCAACAAGGGCTCACGCGCCCCTCCTCCTCTTCCTCCTCGGAACGGCTTCCTCGGGCTCTTGCTCTGTTTGGCGGAAAATCTGATGCAGCCCAGCCTCACCCAGACTCTGCCTCCAGCGGCCCTCCGGTAAATTGAGTTTGAGACCCCTGCCTTAAAATAAGCTTTACAAATCAGACCCCTTCAAACATTCCCTTGAAACAACATTTTGGAAGTAATAAATAAACGCTACTTATTAAGCTAAAATAGTAGCAATGCTAAAAGCCACTTATTTCTGTCTGTCTGTCTGTCTGTCTGTCTGTCTGTCTGTCAGAGGTGTCTGTGAACTTGGCACATGCCCAGAGGCTTCTCAGTTATCCACAAGTATCCATGTTAATACTGACAATTGCTGTTCTGCAAAAATACACATCTAGTAGGATTTTTATGGTTGCAATGGTTTTAGTTGTTAACATATTACTTTCAGGCTCCAACAAATGTCATGTACCTGAACTCAGAACTTGGGGAAGAGTTCCGTATTGGGGGCAATAGGTTATTCATTACATCCTCCCACCCATGCCTAGGGCTCAACATGAATGTGACCTGGCCCCGATTCTAACAAACTGAAAGTATCTTCAAAAAGTTTGTAAGAACTTTTACATCCTCTGCCTGTCCTATGTTTTATTCATGGAAGAAGAACATTCATCCTACTAATGCAGCACCCATTTCGCCTAATCCCAGAATGGAAGACACTGTGCGGTAGTGAATGTGCATTTCCACACACGTAAACCACAGACTGGCAATCTGTGTAACTTTTTACAAAGCACATCAAAGTATAATAAAAATATATTTGTATATGTTTGTGTTTGTGTGCATAAATGTGTGTATATGTCGATATGTGTGTGTGTGCATATATGGTAATTTGTTCTGTCTGTTAGTTTTTTGTTGACTTTTATTACTTTCTTGTGGGAGGCTTAGAATAGATAAATAGACTGGCCTAAATGCATTTTAAAATGTGTTTAGAAAGTAACCCAGAAGAAACTAGAAAGTGTTGCTCATTGTATCATTTTAATGGAATTCCTCTTATTAAGTTATTTCTGAAAAGTAATTTTATTAAACCCTTGTTGCATAATAAAGGAGCAACTTGTTATAAGCTTGGAAGTTGTTTTTCCAAGCTCTGGTGCAAACACAGCACTACCTTTGCTTCCTGAAAATGTTGTAACAGCCAAAATATAGACATTTAACAAGATAAAGGAGAATAACAGGATCCAGAGAGAAAGCGAGAGGAGGGTAAAAAGACATCACGTACATGTAATAGCTGACTGACTTTAGCCACTGTTTAAATTTCCAGAGTGTGTACCTCTAATTTAGGCTTTGCATCGCAAAGTACCTGTGGTATGCTGATCTGAAAAAGTCTTTGTATGTGTCTCTTACTCCAGAGATGTGCACTTGTTCAGCATGCCTCATTATCTATTTTCAGCCTCTGTTTTCCTTTCTGAGTGTGCACTGATCTGGTAACTAATGCAGCTTATGTAATTTTTTCAAAATGGAATGTGTACCTGTATTTTAATCCATAGATATTTTCAGAGCGGATAACAATCATAATGGCTTTACAAAAAAATAATAATAATCAACATGCAAACAAGAATTACATCTTTTCTTATTTATTGTAAATGAAAATATTTATAGATGGTGTTCCACTTTAGCCACAATCCCAGGGCAAACATAATAAAATCAATGCGAGTAAAATAGCAGCATAGAATACCAACAGTAAAACCTGAGGGGACTGGTAAAAACTAGCAACCCCAGTCAAGAAGTCTGATTAAGAACCACTTCAGATGACAGCCTGGAAAACATGAATAACCCACATTCTCCTCAGAAGCTCAGGTATAAGGCAGGACACCTCAGACCTAAGGCATTAATTCATTTCTGGAAAGATTTTTCGAACCACTTAAAAGGAACACTGTCCGCATGAGCTGTTGGACAAAAAAACTAATATTCTGCTATATAAAAACAGATCACATACTATATCCCTTCTTAAACAACAGAAAGAACATGTAATTAAAACAGAGCTGTTACCTAAAAGCAGGTCATAATGAAAATGTTGAAAGGGCTCTCTTAAAAGTCTATCATTATAGGACCGTATATATTTTGTGAAGATGAATTCCACAAATCCATATCACTGGTCCAGGCCAGTTGATCTGTCAGTTTTCTTCTTGTCAAATTGCTGAAAGGTTGAAAAAGGTTGATAGTGTGGTAAATTGGGGGAGAAAGAAGAGGAGAGTGTCTCTATCAGTTCAGATGACTCAGATTCTGACCACACTCAGAACATGCCTCCCAAAACCCGTTCAACGGGAGTGTAGTCCTCAGGAAGGGAAAAGTAGCGCCCTTGTGATGTATGGTATTTGATTGGCTGAATCACAAATGCTGATGGTGAATTCAATGTATTACCCAGCTCAGGTAAGCTGACCATATAAATCAGGAGTACAGGTATGTCCAAGGGTAAGCTCACTGTGACGCTAGAGAATGGCATCTTGTGAATCCTGGAGCCACTGACTATTTTTAGAGCTGTTGACTGTTTTTCAAATGGGGAAAGTGAATAGCGATGAGTGTGACAATCCATTATGTGAGATAGCCATGGCTTTTAAAAAAAAAAATGAACACTATCTAACACACAATACTTAACTCATTGTCTTCAACAGATTTTTTTTTTTTTAGGTGCATCTGCTTTAAGCATGTTTACTTCAAATTGAGTCAGAATGTCATCCAAGTGATGTTACTTAAAGACACATAATATAATTGAAATAAAACCAAATAAAAAAACCTTTAAAAATTCCGCGTTCCATTATTGCTCATTTGGTTAGACCATTTATAGCTTGCTCTTCAGCCAGAAAGTATCCCATAATGACATACAGACTGCTAAAAACAAGACAGTCTCTGCCTTCAGGCATATGATCTTAAAGGACATAGCACAGGAGTAAGAAGCAATGGAAAGGGCAAAGGAAAATAAGAAAGCTTATGCATCAATCTTTATCGTTAAATATTTCTTAGGAGGGTCTGCTGTGACGGAAGCAGGCAACTCAACCAACTCTCATTGGGCTTCTGAGAAATTAGCTGGTTACTCCACTTCTCTTGAAAGGTGATGACACAAGAGGAGGTTGGCCATATAGGATAGGGGTGAAAGCCCCAGCCTTCTGGGGCATCATTGCTAGAATCTGCTAGCTTTTTGTTGCCCACTTCTCACCCTGCAGACTAGGGCTTAAAAGGGCCCAAAGGGCCACCTCACCCCCCCTAAGGCAGATGTGCTCCAGCTGCTCTTGGTTGCAGAGGAGACAGAACTGATGGCCACTGTGAAGAGGAAAAGGGGCTGTACCTGTATAAAAGCAGCAACAAGTGGAGGTAATGTTGGGGTTGATTTTTATGGTTGCCATTCATCAATTTGTATACCTATCCTTGTTCCTAGTTTCTCTGTGAAATTTGTTACCCAGGATGTTTTGGTGTTCAGTGGCTTTCAGAAAGATTAGATAGACAGAATTTACATTCATCTATGACTATTAGTAAAATACAGAACATTCATATTCAGGATATGTATATCTTCACTAAAGAATTTGGGCATATTGTACTATAGATTACAACATTAACATGTTATTGAGGGATTTATTGTGCAAGTGGAAACAATACAAAGTCCTAAATCACACAGAGAGAACTGTTTACATTATGATTTTACTTGTTATTCCTAAAATGTAGCTTTCCAGGATGAATCTGGATTCATTTGCCACTGTAGCCAATTTCTGTATTTATTATTCCTAAAACATAGCTTTTCAGGATCAATTGAGATTTTGGCCACTGTAGCCAGTTTCTGTATTTAAAGCGGATGTAACCTTCTAAGTAGCATGCTAGGAACTCCTCAAGTAACAAATAACATCAATGAATTACAAACTGAGAAAAAAATGCTTAACAAATAATTTACAAAGCTCTGCTCTATTAAGTTTTTAAGCAGGCTTAACTGGGTTTTAAATTGTTGTTCGCCTTTAAAAACAGAGTATATGTTCTTACCATAAACTTACCATAGGAATTACCATGTTATTGTTTTTAACAGTTTGTCTTTTTTAACAATATATAAATTTTGAACAGTATTTAGTGTCCTTTTGGACTGTTCTGCTGCATATGCTATTTTGAGGCACGAGGTTATACAGTATAGCAAATTTCCCCCTACTGAACACAGCTCCTGGGAGTGATCTCAGCATTCCAAAAATTAAGGCTCAAGGAAGGAGTAGAGTTATGGAAGCAAATGAAAGTAAACCAACCTTAGACTCTATATGTGGCTCAGGCTTATGTCCTCTGAATACAGTCAAATGCCTTATTACACAGTTAGAATTTCATCATCTGTTTTGTATGAAAAAAACTATATTCTATATGCTCCTCCCTGGGGAGGTATGGCAGACAAGCAACAGGGGAAAGTGACTCTTCAGTGGTGGTGTCCTGGCTAGACAAGATCTCCAAATACTTCCTCTGGAGCATTTTCAGCACTGTTCAAATACATATTCTTCCTCCGTTTACCTTCTATTATGTATTATATGTAATTTTAATGGGATCTTTGATTGCCCTCAGTTGCCCTGAGAACCCTGCTAAAGAATGAGCGATAAGTAAACTAAAATCAATATTCTGAATCCATGCGTGTGGAAGATCTTGCTGGACAGAAGGTTAAATTTAATTGTTAGTTACTATTGCTGTTTTCTAGCTGTTGGTCTCCACTCCTCTTTTCCTATGAAAAATGTGCTGATATTTAACAGCATTTCACAATATGGAGCAAAATGTGAAGGAGGGATTAATTGTTCCAAAAAGATTTGGTAAGCATCAACATAAGAATATGTATTTATTAATATTTCAAGGTTAGGTGCTCATTCCTCAAGGGTGTTTTTGCACACTGCCTGTGATGATTATTTGGACGTCAATTTTCAGTAAAACTCTTGCATCCTTTTAGACTGTGGGAAAAGACAGAATGTTTATACCCTGAGATCTGCTGTCTCATGATACAGTTTTATGATGAGTCAACTGTGGAGATGGGCAGCATTTTCAGAAAAACAGTCCCTCAACTATTTGCGTACAGGAAGATTTTCTGCAGTTATGTAACTGCAACTCTTCCCCCCCCCCCTTTGCACATAAATTCTTTATTGTGCTTTCATCACAGCCTAAACACAGATTTCAAAAGCTAAGCAAGTTTGGGCCGAATTAGTACATGGTTTGGAGAGTGCCAGGGAATGTCAGGATTGGGAGGTAGGGTTGAAAGGTACTGTATCCTGGTTCAACCCTTGGAGAGCTAACCACATATCAAAGTTTACAATATGGATTCATTATCAGGCAGCTCTCTTTCTTTGTCTCTTTCTTTTTCTGTGTATCTAAATACAGAAGGCACAAAACAGCCACCTGAAGTACCGGTAACAACCATTTGATACTTCACGAAGAAGGAAGAAGGTGTGGTCTCTCAAAAAATTCCCTACAATATTTGTACCTTCTTACACAGAGGGATGTGGTGGCACTGCGGGTTAAACTGCAGTTGTCTCTGTGCTGCAAGGTCAGAAGACCAGCAGTCATAAGATCAAATCCACACGACGGAGTGAGCTCCCGTCGCTTGTCCCAGCTCCTGCCAACCTAGCAGTTCGAAAGCATGCAAATGCGAGTAGATAAATAGGCACCACCACAGTGGGAAGGTAAGAGCATTCCATGTCTAGTCACGCTGGCCACGTGACCACGGAAACTGTCTTCAGACAAACACTGGCTCTATGGCTTGGAAACGGGGATGAGCACCGCGCCCTAGAGTTGGACACGAGTGGACTAAATATCAAGGGAACCTTTACCATTACGTTACACAGAGGTGATCGACTTGTGGCCTACCAGTTGGGGTTTGCCAACTCCCATCAGCCTTGCATAACATAAAGGATGATGGAAATTATAGTGAAAAATTCATGAAGGATCATGAGGTGCCCAGTCTTAATTTACCGTGATGAAGAGTATCCTGAGAACACAACGACCCTGTTCTAAGTGACGTGACTTAGGTAATAGGCTGCTGTTACCACCAAGGACAAAGTATTATGTGAGTTCCTGAACTGCTCCTGTTTGGAGGCCTTACATGGACTGGTATTTTTTCAGATTGTTTTGGGGCATGAGTAAAGGGTATGCCTTACTCTCTGTGTTTTTTAACTTTGAAATCGCTATTGCAGTATTACTACTTCTTTCAAATTGTAACTCGTATTTTACCCTTTTTTAACACCTTCAAGCTGTAGTCTAAAAAAAAAAAACAAGAGTTTTTCTGGTTTCCTTCCTCTCAACTGGACCAGTTGCCCCAACCGAACAAGGGATTAAAAAGAATCTCAAGCATATGCTTCTCGCCAGAACCACTAGATGGCAGAGACAATCTCTTAATTTTTATAAATATTATTCCTCCCCCCACTTCTACAAATGGTTGTTACAATCAAGAACTACAAAGTTACACACAGTTTACAACTGTAAATTATTTGAAGTAGAGTTCCCAGAATCCTTTAACGAGCATGGCCATTCTGGCTAGGGGATTCTGGAAGCTGTAGTGAAAGTAAAAGTATTTTATTTACTTATTGATTTTTTATACCGGACGAATAGTGATGAACACTAAGGGAACAAACAAACAATTGTGCCCAACCTTGAGCCATTGACAAGCAGCATAGTAATAATAATAAAAAGCAACTCTTCCAAGTTTTAGGAAGTCTCTTGAATGTTTTTCTTCTAAAGAAAAGAATCATGGAGTTTGGGTTCTTTATTATGTTTTCTTCCAGATGATACCACCTCCACCCCATTTCACCTTCTTTCAAAAAACAACAACAGCTTTTAACCACAGTTGATAAATATTAATTTTTAGGACTATAGGTTCCGGAATACTCATAAGGATTACTGGGATTCAGCCCTCAGATTAACTGCCCTTGTGCCACATAATCTCAGAGATACGCTGGCAGAAGGATCTGCCACCAGAACTGCCCTGCCATCAAAATCAGCCAGCAGAAAAATCGACATAGGGATGGGGAAGGAATGAGGTGGAGGAGCAACTGACATGCCCAGGAACAGAGATGTTCACCAACACAGAAACCCGATTAAATCATTAAAATTTCTGCTTTTCTTAACAAGATTAGAGGGAAGAATCTCGTTTTGTTCATTTGATGACAGAAGAGTCTGAAGAGAAGCAGTCCTGCTCATTAGTAGAGCTTGCACGTCAGCAACAACCCAGATTTTCCAGGGCTAAAGCGAAGCGGAAAAGATGGAAGCAAGGGAGGTCATCGTTATGACATATGTTCACGTGTGTGTGTTAAAGTTTTTCTCTTTGTGTGACAGGATATGAGTTATGATATTGTGTTCTTTCTTAGAGAAGGACAGGGAAATGACTTGTGGGGGTCTTTAGTGAAAATCCACTGGATTACAATAAAGTCTCCCTGCCCTGTCTAGGATGTGAACTCCTGCATTGTCTCATTGACTACTGTGAAGGCCAGTTTGTAGGACTGCTTGGCAGCTGGGAAAGAGCTTTTCCTAGCCAGCTGTGCAAAACAGGGTGGATAAGGAAGGCGTCGGGTGTTGTAGGGGATTTATTTTTAATAGGCCCTCCGAATTTTCCTATCCTGGGAGCTTGCAGAATGTGAAAACATAATAAAAACACAATGTGATAAAACTAATATAAAACATGCACATTCCCCAAAGAGATCAAAAACCACTTCTATATAAAAAAATGTTATGTTTGAAGCTACACTTGCAGAAAACAAAGAAATTCAGACCACAGTTCAAGCCTCTCCATCCTCATTCAGAACATGAAAATATTGATGCAGCCTACTTGTATCTTCCACCCTAAGGAAACACAAGAGTGGGGAGCCATTCTTTGATTCCTAAGAGAGAGAATTCTGCTTACATAGGACTAAGTCTGTTAAACATAACAAGACTTTCTTTGCCCAAATACACATCACTTAGACCTTGTTATTCAACTGTGGATAGGACTATGTGGCAAATCTGCCGTTTGTAGACACTGACACTATCAAAGCCTGTCTTTCATTTCAGCTCTTCCACACCACTTATGCTGTGCTATGTAGGGGGTGGATTGGCTACCAGAATTATGCTGTAGTGTTTACTTGGAGTGGAAGTTAAAGAGCAAAAAGGTTGTGTCAGTGTGCTTGTGTTCCCAGTCACACGGTGATAGGTATGGATTGATCTGTCATCTGAATTTCCTTGCTTTGGGGATCTCCTTTTAAATTTTGCTTTTTAAAAGAAATTTCTGTTTTTCTTTGCTCCCCCACCCTCTTGCAGGAATCTCCCTGCTCTCTGAAACACAGGAACACATAGACATAGACATAGCCACTTGGGGTCCTCTTAAGGAGAAAGGTGGGATAAATATATTTTAAATAATTTAATAAAATAAATCTCTGCTTAGAAAAGAAAGTCTGTCTTTACAGCTCAAGAGACCATATGTTTCCATAACACAAACAATCTAACTTGGATGGATGAATTGCCTTAAATTAAGAAATAATTGTAGGCATTACCTGTTGCATTCTGAGTTCTGGGACTGAGTATGCAACTGATAATGCCTACAAAGTTATGCAGTTTGTGTAGCTGCATAAGAGGGGTTTGGCCAGTGTAAGATAAGAACATTTTAAGGCCACATAAATTATCAAAGAATATAGTCAACCACAAGTCAGTCTGTTTTGGACTCACTGTACAAAGCAGACCGAGTTCTCCCAATCAGTTCTGGCCAGATCTTTGAGGAAATCATAGCCAGTGATGAAGGAATTGCCATTTGTTTGTCTCTTAACGATATAGGTCTTGTAAACTACAAGGTGTTACTCCTAAATCTGCCCCCCTGGGTGGTGGGGTGCTGCCCAGAGTCTCCCCCACCAAACACATTTCAGCATCAGAGGTGATCCACCAAAAGCTAGATTTTCGCCCTAGAACTGTCACTATAGTCTACTTGAGTAAGAACCAAATTCAGGCTTTTGGAATGCAGCAGAATTGAGAGGTAAGGCTGTAGTATTAGTGGGCAATGGCTGTAATAAAAATATTGCCCAAAGTAAGAACAGAATCTGCATCATTGGTGGATAAGATAACATGGAAACCTCTCATGTACTATAACTATGTAGGGGATAATAATGTATATAAAAAAACAGCTTTATACTTGTTTAATCATGACTGAGGGCTTAATTTTAACATGTTGGCTAGGAGATTCTAGGAGTTGTGGTCTAAAATGTATAGCTTCTCAGCACCAAAGCAGTGTTACCCATAAAGGTTAAGGAGGCTCTTGTTTCTGACTTGCAATGCAAATGTAGTGTCTACATTGGATCAAGTTTTAATATAAACACTGTGAGAGCCTCACTTGAAAACACTTTGCATCGTTCCAGCTGTTGACTGGCTAGACACTTGAGAGGTGCCCAGTCACCAATGGCAAATTCACTATGTGATTCAATGGAAATGGCTATTCTTTCACTTTTGATGCCCTCCCCATTTAAAATACATGGGGCTTGTGTGGTTTGTGGTGGCTCAGTTAATCGCATTTGTGTTCCTTGTTTTTCTTGGCAAGTCTGGCAACTGAAGATAACTCCTCTCAGGACTTGTTTATGAGAGTAGGTGCAAAAATACACCTAGGAATGTGAGATGTGAATCAGGAGATTCCTAGTTCAAATGCAGTTGTTGCTCTACTGCCAATTTTGCTTGACTGCCTTCCTTAAGTGTGTCAATATCCTTTCTGCCTTGGCTCACTGTGCTTTGTTCCCTCCCCAAACATCAACACAGAAATTAGTCCTGGCCTACTGTGTAGTTTTGTTAAGCAGACTGCAGAGATGCATTATGTGATTTTCAGAGGGGTAGGTGTATTAAGATTGTCAAGTGTGAGGATGTGTCACTGGAGATGAAGGTCATCCACTCTTGTATTTGCATTCTCATATGAGTGTCAAGGCTGGACAGCACAGAAAGCTGACAGGAAAAAAAAATCGATCGTTTGAAATATGCTGTGGGGAGAGTTTGGCAGATATCCTGAATTGCTAGGAAGTTGAACAAGTAGGTGATAGAGCAAATCAAGCTTGAACCATCTCTGGATACAAAATGTTGAAACTGAGGCTGTACTACTTTGGGCACATCAAGATTCTCTGGAAAAGACAATAATGCTGGGAAAATATGAGGGCAGCGGGAAAGGAAGAAGACAAATACAAGATGGATTGATTCCCTAAAAGAAGCCACAGGCTTGAGTCTGCAAGAGCCGAGCAGGGCAGCTGGAGACAGGACATTCTGGAGATTGCTCATTCATAGGATTGCCATAAGTAGGGCTGATTTGACAACAACAGGTGTATTCATCTGTTTTAGCAGGAAAAGGAAAAGGGGGAAAGCTCTTGTGGCACGTTTATTTTAGCATGAATGTCCAAGGGTCAAAACCCGCTTCCTTGGATGCTGTGCATGATGTGCTTTGAATGCTTGAAATATGTCACAGAAATGCTAACTCAGTATGCCGTAATAAAATGTTGGACTGGGTGTGTGTGTCTGGGTTCAAGTCACTGCACAGCCATGAAGCTTATGGAGAGATGTGGGCTAGGGCCAGTCTTCCTTTCTCAATTTGACCTCTCTCAGAGCATTATTGTGAAGAGAAGTATGGAAGAGAGCTGTTTATGCTGCTATGAACTTGTTGGAGAAAATGTGAGATATAAATAGACCAACTGCATACAATAAATATTATTATGCATTATCTGCATGCCTTGTTTGAAGATAGATGTTTCCGTTTGTTTACAAAGGTTACCCATAGATCCAGGCATAATTTCATTCCCGCGTTCCTTACGTTTGTTGCTACATGCCATTTCTTTGACTGCCCCTTCCATCATTTCCTGGGGATGTGCCAGCTCATGCTGAAACCCAACACCCTATCACGTGACCTAATCCTTGTAATGAACCTCATTCAGCCTGTGCGAGCTCTTGTTGGCTCATCCCGCTGCTCGTACCAGGCTGCAATCTGCCCACTTCTGGATTCTCTCTGATGCCAGGCTTCAAAGGGCCCGTTCTTTCTGTGCCTGGTTGTGACAGCTCACTGTCCTCCTTCCTTTCCCTCTGTGTCTATTTTGCTTTTCTAGCAGCAGTCCTGCCTCTCTCTCTCTCTCTCTCTCTCTCTCTCTCTCTCTCACACACACACACACACACACAATCTCTCTCTCTCTCTCTCTGCATGTCTTCTGCTTGATGAGTTATTTCTCATAGAAGGTGCTTCTAGACTAGGTTTGCATCATGCAAGCATCTTGACTCATCCACAGTATTTGACAGGTGGTCTAGATGTCATCAGGTTAAACGTCTAACCTTCCTGTGGTTCCCCCTCACTACTTCTGTCTGGTTTTATACCATTAATAGGCAAAGACCACTTTTAAACTGCACTTTTCTTTTGTCCCTGGAATTTTCCATTCAATTTCTTTGGTCCTGGAATGTTCTATTCACTGGAGTTTGCAAGGGGTCTGGACAACAGCGTCCTCGGCTTGCTGATCTCCCCGGTTTCCCTCTTTGTTTCTTCCATCCTTTTTCTCACCTGAGAAAGTTTGGTTGGGGAAAAAGGTAAAGGTAAAGGTTCCCCTTGACAATTTTTGTCCAGTCGTGTTCGACTCTAGGGGGCGGCGCTCATCCCGCTCTTCAAGCCATAGAGCCAGCGTTTTGTCTGAAGACAATCTTTCCGTGGTCACATGGCCAGTGTGATTTAGATACGGAACGCTGTTTACCTTCCCACCGAGGTGGTCCCTATTTATCTACTCGCATTTGCATGCTTTCGAACCGCTAGGTTGGCGGGAGCTGGGACAAGCGACGGGTGCTCATTCCGTTGCGTGGATTCGATCTTACGACTGCCGGATCTTCTGACCCTGCAGCACAGGCTTCTGCGGTTTAGCCCACAGCGCCACCACGTCCCACTGGTTGGGGAAAACGATGCCCAAATTGTTGCTCAAATCAATAAGAGACCTCAGGTTAAAAGCATTCAAAGCTGGCAGGAGTGAGATGGGGGGGGGGGTAATAATCCTGCCCAATGTGTTTTGCTTGACAGTTCCTAGGAGCCGTAGCCAGACCTTGGATAAGTTGTTTTTTTGTCCATGCTCACTGGGGGATTCTACCTTAGGGTGCACCCCATGTGTAATTTAATCATCACTTTGAGAAGGCCTTCGTACATGCAGAACAGGAATAGGTTATGGCCAGTATGTACCAGAGTTACACCTGGAGTTTTCTCGAACCTGTAATCCAGAAAAGTAACGTTTCCCATTTCTGTGTTTAATTTCCATGTTCTTCTTGAGAGAAAAGCTTTTGGCAGAGGCTCAAAGCCTTCGAGAAGCGATGTGGCTCACCGTCTTATGCAGCTGGGTGGTCTCAGATTTCAGAGGCAGATGTTGCTCCCCTCCTCCTCCTTTTAAAAGTGATCGAAATGGGTGGAAATTGTACACGTGTCCCATTTTAAAGAGAAAGCAAAGAGACTAAAGAACAACAGTATACTGTATATCCGACTGTCTTGGGCTGGGGAACTGCTTTCTCTCCCTGTCTATAAATACTTCCATCAGGTTCAGCCGCATCTCTTACCTTCTCCTCTTACTTTTATGCCACATTTTGGTTTGCCCTGTCGTATTCCTCTCGTCCAGGGATCGGGAACACGAGGGTGCCCGTAGGTTGGACGATAACGCCGATCACCCCCCCCCCCCCGATCACTGACCGCGTTGGCGGCGGGTGATGGAAATTGAAGTCCGAAGGACAGCCGGCGGGGATCCTCGGCTCCTTGCTTCTACTATAGTCTCGGGGCGGGGGCACCAAGAGCCCTTGCCAAGGGACCACCTCCGTTTCCCCGAGCCGATTTTGGGGTGGGGCCAGCCTCTCCTGCTAGTCCGTTCCTCTAGTTTATCTGTCCCTGTCTTTGTGATTTATCCCTTTTGATCCTTGTTTCCCTTTGTTAAAGGTCAGCAGTGCATTAAAAAAAACCCTTGCACCGCCCTTCTTGTCTCCATCTCGGCCCCAAATTCCTGCATGGCTGGAGGGTCTCTCTTTTCCTTCCTCCCTCCTTTCCTCCCTTCCCACTCACCCACCCCATCCACCCCCCACTCCACTCCCCGTGGGGCCTTCCCCACTGCTGCGGCCGCCCCGCCCCTCGTCCCTGTCAGCCGCCTCTTGATCGGCTGAGGGGGCGGCCCGGCCTTCCCTTTTCCTTTCTCCTTCCCGCCCTCCTGCCGTGGAAGAGGCGGAGCCGCTCGGGCAGCCTGGCCCAGCCGGAGTGAGCGCTCTGGAGCCTCAGCGCTGCCTCTGCCGCTGCCGCCGCCGCCGCTGCCCTCGCCGCCTTCACGGCCGCCCTCCCCCGTTCCGCCGGCTTTCCTTTCCCGCTTGTCCGCCCCGTCGGGGACAGCGCTGCGCCCGATGAATGGAGTCGCCTTTTGCCTCGTTGGGATCCCGCCACCAAGGAGCCCCGAGGTGAGGCGGCACGGGGACGGAAGAAGGGTCTGTGTGTGTGTGTGTGTGTGTGTGTGTGTGTGTGTCTGTCTGTCTGTCTGTCTGTCTGTCTGTCTGTCTGTCTCACACACACACACACACACACACACACACACACACACACACACACACACACACACACACACACACACAGACACACGGAGCCCCGAGGTGAGGCGGGACGGGGACGGAAGAAGGGTCTCTGTCTGTCTCTCTCTCTCTCTCTCTCTCTCTCTCTCTCTCTCTCTCTCACACACACACACACACACACACACACACACACACACACACACACACACACACACACACACACACACACACACACACACACAGAGAGAGAGAGAGAGAGAGAGAGAGAGAGAGAGAGAGAGAGCCCCGAGGTGAGGGGACGGAAGAAGGGTCTCTCTCTCTGTGTATGTCACACACGCACACGCGCGCACACACGCACACAGGGTGGGGTGGGAGGTCGTATTCTTGAATAAACTTGGCTGGGAGTGGAAGGTGGCCGTACTGGCTTGTATTGGAGGGGCTACAGAGTCTTGTGGGGGGAGGAGGAGCGGAGCGGAGCGACGGATTGTGGAGGGTCCTCGGGGGAAAGCCGAAGGGTTTTAATTCACAGCCAAGCCTGTGAGGCTCCCCGGGAGGGAGGTTTAACTCCCGCAAACAGCAGCGGGTCTTCCTGGCTCAACTGGGGCAGGTACCTATTGGGAGTGAATGGGGGCATCCCGATGAGGTGAGCGTTGGTTGGGCAAAGGAGGTTCTTACTAGTCATGGACTGGAGTAGAGAAGGAGCCGGCTGGACCCCTGGAGTTGAGAAGGGAAGATCAAACTGGGTTGATTATAGGGTGGCAGTGAGGAAGGTAGTGATGGAGGACATTGTACTAGTGAACTGAGATGACAGAAAAATGAACTGGGAGTCTGTTCTAAATAGGGATAAAAAAGGAATGGGGGAAGAGGGTGACCATACAGTGGTGGAGTGCCCATGGAAGCAGCATCTTATAAATCTGCTGCTGTAAGGCAGGCTGTACGCATCTTGAATGCAAATCACCTTGAAGGTGGGGCATGGTGTATTTCAATATTAGTTTGTGTTATTGTTCACCTTTATTAAATTGTAAAGAATTAACATTTTAATTGTATTTTAAGATTTTTTTTTCTTTTCACTTCTGTGGCTCTAAGAGGTATGTGAAAACTGAAAGGGTAGATTGTAAGTTTTACTATGAAGGAATAAGTCGGGGAGAGGATGTAGAGGTTTTCTAGGGAGTGTAACTGGAACCCTTAATTGTGATCGTATGTGGAAAACTTTTTTAAAAAAAATCTTCTTTTGTCTTTGATTAATGAAATAAAATGTAAATAGCCATTATTTAATAGATGTGAATTACTTTTGAATTTGTATCCATTAAAATGCCATATTTGCTCACTCAAGGTGATCCAGCGGTGGTAGCAAGAATATTTTGGAAGACAAGGATTCTGCTCTTTTACACATGTCTTTGAACATGGAATCCGGCTGTAGTTATTAAATCTGGAGTAAAACAGTGTTTACATTTGTGATGTAAATATGGTGAGGATGGAGAAGAGGAGGTGGTGCAGAATTGTGTTTAGTGTGTTTTTTGGTACCTGCCTTTGCACTTTTGATGATAATAGTAGGTGGGTGACTTTTGGAACCTTTATCTCCTGGACACAGAATTTGGGGGTTGGTATGCAGCAGTCATTCAAAACATAATTTCTCCTGACATCACATAAAACCTGCTGATCCTGATGGAGAAAGATAGTTCAGAGGTGAGATTGAGCAAGCCTAGGATCAAAGAGTGGTGGATACTATGCTAGTTGAGGGCTAGTATATGCAGTCTGGAGGAAGAGGTGTCTGGATTATGATTTGTAGCTGGGCCTGTACCACTTCAGGCAGAACATTTGCATTTTTAATGCACACACAGCTTCTCTGAAAGTAGAAAGCCAGATCAGCAGGGTGAGAGGATTTAGCTGAGTTTATGCACTATGATGACAGCCTTCTACTTGCATAATTCTTTTTAAAATGCTGTGGAATATTAAAAATATGTGACCTCCTACTTGCTCTCTGAAGTGATAGAATTCATGAGGGTTCACATGTTCATCTTTGTACATGTACAGAAAACTTGAGACAAGATGGTTTGTGTGCACCTTCTAGAAGCAACTGCATGTTCTAAACTGGAAAACATGCTCTACTGGCAAACTTAATTTGGAAAGCGGTTGGTTATGCTTATGTTTTGGCAATGGAAATATTCTTCTGAACCTGCCTAGGAAAAAGCTCTTCTAGATTATTGCTGCACTGAACATGGCTTTGAAAAAAAGTTCTAGGATTAAGACTTGGTGAGGATGTGGGAGACATGGATTCAAATCTCTGCTTTACCGCCCACCTGATACACTAGTTGTTACTATATCAGCCTCCCTTACTGTTAAAAGTGTGTTGACATTGTGTTAAGCTCTGTGAAACATGGATTGTATCAATAGATCTGTTTGTTCAGAACAATTTTGCACTGTTTTTTATTCTCACAAGGAAGCACGAATAGTTATGCGAGGCACTGGACCCTCATCTCATCTTTGAATAATAGGCATGCCTGTCTTAATGATTTTTCTCCTCTTTTGAATGAAGCTGATTCTTAGAATGCTTAGTTATGTGGAAAATGACAAATTTTAGACTTCTGTGCTGAAACAGAAGTAGTTTATAAGTTGTCTTGGGTGTTGTTTAATAGAAATACAGCCTAGAATTTTAATACATGAATAAAATGCGGCATTGTGAAGCCTGAATGAGCTGCTCGTGTAGTCCTCCAGATGTTGTTGGCCTGCAGTTCCATGGAGCCTAGCCAGCATAGCCTGTGGTGAGGGGAGTTGTAGACCAAGAACATCTGGTGGGTTATATATTCCACATTCCTGATGTATTCTATCCTAAGGACAGGGAAGAAATCTAAGAATCTGAGTATTGCCTTGCCCTTTTGGGTCCGCTTAACAAGTATGTTTCTTTCCATCCTTCTCTCAGTAATCAGTATAGATATATAATAATAGTGTGCCGTCAAGTCAATTCTGACTTAACGGTGAACCTTACTAAGGCTTTCTTGCTCCAGAATACACATAGGTGGTTTACCATTCCGTTCTTCTGCACGGACTGTACAACTTGCCCAAGGCTACACAGGCTGGCTCTTCTCCCTGGAGGCACAGTGAGGAATTGAACTCCCAACCTCTGGCTCCACAGCCAGATACCTAATCCATTGAGCTATCCAGACAGAATAGATACAGACTTGACCGGTTTAGATGACCACCTCATGGTCTAGCCCAGTGGTCCCCAACTTTGGGCCACCAGATGTTCTTGGACTTCAACTCCCAGAAATCCTGACCAACAGAGGTGGTGGTGAAGGCTTCTGAGAGTTGTAGTCCAAGAGCATCTGGAGGCCCAAGGTTGGGGACCACTGATCTAGCCTATAGGAAAAGTGCCATAGAGGGACTGGCTGTGCAGAGATGGGTTTCAAGGGGAGAAAGAGTTAAGTTCCTCCATAGCTTTTTTGATTTTAAATTGTTCCTCCCCCCCCCACACCCCGCATTGTAGAAAATGGGAGCAGTCCCAACATACATTCTTTTGCTGCACCTTATTTGGCTTTTAACTTTTAAAGTGTCCAAAGCAGCTTAGCAAGACTACTCAAAAGTATTTTAAAACTGAGAAAGATTTGTGTGTGTGTGTGTGTGTGTGTGTGTGTGTGTGTGTGTAAGAGTTCAGTGTAGCTAGAAAGGTTGTTACCTCTTTTCAGCCCAATTATGGATATTGAGATAAGTGGTTCTATCTTGACCTGGCTATGCTGGGAGGTATATATACAAGTATATATATTTTTTACCTTTTCTAGTATAAGCTCATCCTTGTTACTGGAGGAGTCTCCACTGAATGCTTATGTTAAAAAAAAAACACAAGCCATTCCTCTCTTTGCTTTTAAAACCACCCATTCTGTTCATTCTACAAGTAGTCCTCTCATTTGTGGGCAGAGAAATGAGGAGGGTATAGTCGCCCCCTCCTTTCTCTACTGACTGACTACAGCTTTAGTGTTACTTAAATCAGAGACATGGAACTTTTGGTCTTGGATTCTCAACTCCCAGAAGCCCCAGCTAGCATGGCCGTTGGTAAGGAACTATGGGAAATATAGTCCCTGACATCTGGAGGACTGAAAGTTTGCCATTGCCATCCATAAACGATTATGCTGTGTCCTTGATGAGGAATATAGTTTAAGGCATAATTTGGATTTTGTTCCAACTCTAGCACTCTAGCAAAAGTTCTTTAATCATATAGACTAGTAATAATGTGCTTCTGTTCCAATGCAAATTGCCTTTCTTTGTGACCTTTGAAGAATGAAACCTACTTCCCCCATATCTCGGATCAGAAGGCCAGGGAGCTCCTGTTCAGAATGCAGGGCTTCAGGGCATGCCTGTTTTTCTTTGAACAATTAATTGTCAGATTTAGTTATCTGTACTTGAAGCATTTTTACCCAGAATCTGAGTTCTCCATCCTTGGTTTCCAAACTTGAAAACCACCCACGCCTTTTTCTTTTCCTTGTCTTTGAAACTCCTTGTCAACGTGGTCTCCCCCACAGGCTCCAGGCTTCCCTGCTTATCAACTTCCCAACACACAGAAGTTCCTGCCTGCCTGTCCCAAGCTATCCGGTTCGGCTGGAGTGTTTTGACCGGATGGGCTGTCTTTTTAAAAAATGTGGTGGGCCCTTTGCTTTTTAGTGCATTTCAATCATTTTAATTTTGATGCATTTTAATTCCTGCAACATCAGTTCTTCCTCTTTTGTAAGCAAAGCACTCTACATTTTAAGCTTATTCAGAGCAAAATTCCTTCTTCAACCAAGCTTCCTTGGCTGGGCCAATGCAAGAAGAACTGGACATGACTTTAATAGTGGAATCCTGTATGTGTGTACTCAGATGGGAGCCCTTTTGAGCTCAGTAGGATTTACTCCTAGACAAAGACTGTATCCTAAATTTAAGTAGCCTGCTTGGGCATCCCTATGAGCTACCCTATGTTTTCTTTCTAAAAGGTGAGATGCTGGGACTCAAATCCTCCTGTACTCAAGAACAGGAAAACTGGTGATCTTAAATTGTTAAAGCCCTAAATGCGTTAGAATATCTATAGAACTGCATCCACTGAGACTGTGATCTGATGCTTTTCTCTGAGTATCGCTTTTTATATTATTTGTATTATTTATATGCCACCTTTCTCCCCAAAAGGTGGCTCATAACAGATAAAACAACAGATTTAAAAACACTCTATAAATGCCATATTTAAAAAAAACAATTGGACATATATCAAGACTTTAAAAAATCAAGTTTAAAAACAATTTCATTAAATGTCACTAAAATGTGAGAGGTGACTAGGGAGAGAGTCTTCAGTGATGGCTCTTTGCCTTTGAATTACCCACACTTTGAGAGATACCACTTTTTTAATAGCCACTGAGGAGTTAAGCAAAAAGCAATAGCTTTCCTAAGTTTTTCTTCTTTTCATTGTACTCCTAACAGAGGTTGAATGTCACCTGTTATTCTGATTTTGGAGGCAGGTGCTCTAAAAAGCAACCTTGTGTTGCATCCAAGCCATTTTCAAATGATTTTCAAGGGCATTTTTATATTTTAAACAATCTCTTGTCTTGAGTTTTTAACTATTGCGTATGTGTTTAATGTGAGCTGGGTTTGATTTTTATCATTGTTTTTAATCATGGTTTCACAAGAATCAAAGAGCAGTTAACAGCAGTGCTAAAACTACCATACAGTAATGAAAGACTGTAAATAAGCATATAATAAAACCGGTGAAGAATAAATGTCAATAAACAGAGCAGCAGTGAAAGTTGATTTTAATGTCAGATAACCCACAGGCAATTGCATTGAGTAAAGAAGAGATGGAGGAAGGCTGCCTTTTGAAAAAGATTCTCATTTCAACCTTCTCCTGTGCCCAGGAGGACTAAAGGCGTTTCTTCCAACCATCTGTACTCTTGGTTTACTGCTTTCTCCCCTGGAGGACTGAAACTACAACTAGATCTTCAAGCAGTAATTTAACATATTATGACCAACCAGGTCTAAACCTTACAACAATACAGACACATCCAGTGGTGGTTCAAACAAGAAGTCTTGGTAAATTGTTGAATGTGAACACTCTCAGAAAGAGAAGTGTGTGTACTGTATGTTGGGAAGGAGGATCTACACTTGGTGTTTTGAATAAATGGCAGAAAGTAGCGCTGTGCATATGATTTAGTTCTTCATATTGAAAATGGAGTAGGCTGTGATGATTTTTATCTGAACATTCAGAAGGAAAGTGTGCATGTAGAGCATCCCTTTCTCCTTGCCGACTTGCTATGCCCAGTTCTTGTAAAACTTCTGGGCAGAGGCATTTTGCACAAATTGCAGAAACCTTGAGGAGAAAAGGTGCCTGTCTCATTCTTGCACTGGAGAAAGGGAATCTTGTGCAGCTCCAAAATTCCTTGCTCAGTTCTCTAAGTGTCTTGAGGTAGCCTAAATCAACAAAACCAACAAGTTTAGAAAACATTCTTCATATTCTGATTTTAAATGTTGCCAAAGTGTAGCCTTCATCTTCTGGTAATGCTAATGAAATGTATCCACGATGTCATAAAAGGACAATTTCCTGTGTGCACGTCGCTGACATTGGTCTAAAAACCAATGTATAAGTTGGGAGCCAAAGCAAAGGGGAGAAAGAGTGGAAAGGAAGAGAGTTAACAAAGGGAAGGAAAAAATGGGCAGAAACATCTTATAATAGTTATCAGATGGATTTAGATTAAAAAAAAAACTTCTGAGGAGTAAAAAATGTGGATACTTTCCCCAAGCCTCGTTACGTGCAAGAGGTGGTTCTTAAATGATTGATGGCAGCAACTATAAATGTGAAATATTTTCCCCATGTGTGATGTTTAAGGACACATGGGGATTCTCAACACTGTGTGTAGAAAGAACTCAGCTTTGATATTCTTGAAATAGCATTTCAAATACCAAAAGCAAACAGCCCTCAGGCCTAAAGCAGATGCTGCGGTGCCTTGTTAATTTTACCATCAGCCCCTTCTCCTTGTGTATGAGTTCTTATTCATCTCCATTGTGTCACCTGCTATGTTTTTTCAGGGGAGTTTTTGCATTTGCCCATGTGCTCACATACATATATCCAGATATTTGATGTCATCCTCAGACTTGTTAAATGTATGAAACGCCTTAAATTACAAGAGTACACTGAGAAATGTTTGGCAGACTTTGTGAATTTCATGCTTATCTGTGTAGGAAGCTTAGTCTTTAGGAGTGGATACAGTGGTGTCTAAGAGGAGATGCCTCTAAATCCTCGTGGTTCCTTGATAGAACCTTAGACCATTAGGTTGTATATGTGTGGTTCTTCACCTTTTTTTTTTTTTAAAAAAAGAGCTATGCATGGTTTAAAAGGACATTTTGTTCTTGCAGAAGAGGGCAGCCTGCCAAGCGGATTCACGCCAAGGGGAAAGTGGAAGCCATTTGATTTTGTTCTTTTGCCATGGGAATTCTGCAATGGGTTTAGCATCCTTGTAAAAATTGTCAGGAGATGTTAGAAGATGGAGCAAACATCACAGGAGTTAACATTCCTGCTGTTGAAGCTGCCGTAGACCATGTAGTGGTCTCCCTAACTGCTGCAACACAGAGACTCACACTATTGTGCTTAGCAGATTTAGAATTATTATAGGATTTGTGAATAGATTTACTATGGCTAGTACTGTAGTTCACCTGTTCATATGGGTCCTCATTAATCACTTGTGGCTTAGAAGTGTATGTATGTGGGAGAACCAGTTTTCCCTGCATGTTTGCCTGGAAGTAGGTCTTGTACCCTGTGGGACCGATGTATGATTCCTCACTGTTGGATACATTGCTCTCATATGATACCTTTGGTAGGCTTTGGCTGAGAGGGAGCTGCAGTGAATGTCGATCAACTCAGTAGCAGCTCTCTACGTACCTCTCTACCAGCTCTCTACCTCAGAGTTCTTTTTCCCACCTGTTTCAGGCAGGAAGGTTCTGTCAATCAATAGAACGTTAGTGTGTATGTTATGGAATCAGAAGTGAACAGTTGTAAGCAATGTAACCAGTCAGTTAGTTAATAATGAAGTGAATTAAGCAATTAAGCTCAGTAATGTAACAAGTGAATATTTCCATAAAAATGTGATGTTTGTTTTTATATATGAACTGTGAGTAAACAGAAATATTTTTGTAATTTACCAGAGTCTCTGAGGGAATGTATTGAAGCAAATAAGTGCCAGTTGAGGTAAACTAGCAAATAAGGGGTGGTCTACTAAGGGAGACTGAAGTCATACCACGCATCAATAGACTCTGTCTCTTTTGCTCATCTGAGCCCGATACCCTAGACCACATATTATTCCGCTGCCCGACTCATCAACATTTAAGAAACAACATCCTCGAACCCCTTCTGTCGTCCCTTTTTGTTTCCCTAGCTGACCCCCTCCCCACCCTTTTAAGCGATTACTCGGCGACCATCACTAGCGTGGTAGCGGATTTTCTTTTAGCGGTCTCCAAGTCAAAACCCCTGCCCCATCCTCCCCCCGCATCACCTTCCCAGTTCTTACCTTCACGCCCGTCCTTCTTGGTTTGTAACACTATGACATAAATTGTTACTGCTGTTTTATCCCCTTTTAATGCCAATAAAGGTTTTAAGTAAGTAAGACTGAAGTTTAATCTATTTTGTAGGTTTCTGACCTAACCATTTTAATCTCCCAATAAGAGGAAGTTTATTATTATTTTTAATTAAGGCTACACTCAGTTCCTTACCAATTCTGCCAACCTCAACGCTCACAAGGCTTTGCTATTATGACATCACAAGGACTCAGCATTTGTCCTTCTCATGATAAGTAGAGGAAAGCAACTAAATATCTCTCAAAGTGTCTGTGATCAGTACATGAATGCAAAAAGCTGTATGCACATAATGAAGATAAAAATAATTATATTTATTATTTCATGACTCATATTTTTGCTGCCAAAGATGTGCAGCTATGTTTTGTAAAGCAGTGTGAAAACAAAATTTAAAAGAGACTATAATAAGGATTTGCCTAAGTTGAGATGTCATATGCTACTGTAGCAGAGTGACATAGAATGAAAGTATATTTTCAGATTGCTTTGAATCCTAGCTTTAATTTTTTTATTAAAATTATGTTTTTAGACATCAAGGTTACAGAAGAAGCTAGAGAGCTTGTGAACAACTATTGTTAAAATGTTTAGGAAATTATACCATGGGGAGAGAATGAAAACTGCTTAATGTACTTTTATATTCTGTATATTTCTTTCTTTACTCCCTGTATATTTCTTCCATATTCATCCTTGCATGTCCAGCACATCCCTGTAAATTACATCTTCCTGAAACTGGTAGCTTGTTTATGGTTATGTTTCCCAGGTAAATTCCTTCATCTTCCCTCTGCCCCCAGCAACTGTGAACTTGAAATACCAGAAAAGTGTGTAGTCATGCACCTACCACATACAAATGGAGAGCTCTGTGCTGAGTTGGCAGCACTGAATCTGAATCTGTAACACTGGTACTGAGTTAATATGTGCTGCATGCTTTTTTGTGACTTTTTCCACAATGGCTTATATGGAGGATTCATATTGATCCTGCAACCTTTCTTTGATATAAAACATTACTAAGGAAAGGGTCTCTAAACATCTGCAGTGTGACATTTCCTTGCCATTGGGTTAACACAATTTGTGATGGATATTTGGGCTTGGGATCCCAAATATATTTGCAAGTCTTGTTCTTTAATCCTGTGTTGTTAGGAACAAATTGCTAAAAATGAAGTCCAAGATCAAGTTGTGGAGATAACTTTTGTGGATCAAGTGACAGTGCACCAAGGTAGTGTACTCCTGGTAAATAAAACACAGGTTGTGCCATTTGTATGCCAAGTGCTGTACACAAAAGAAGGAGAAATGCTGCATGACAATATAGGTCATGGACTAGACTAAGAGATGAAGTTATGAAAGGATTGAAATGATTGAAGAAGAGTTATAGGAATCAGAGAGAAGAGAGTCCAGTAGCAGTGGACTTCAGTGCCTATATTAATATAGAGTACAGCCACAGAAATCAATCTGTCTGTTCCAAGCAGAGATTATCTGTGGCATGAGCTGCTGGGGAAGGGGTAGCTTCATAATTCCAGAATGTGTGCTTCCCATACTGGTCACAAGCTGTTCCAGATATCATTACATCTGGAGTCAATATACTCACTAATTGAAACCAACCGTTTTTTACTTCTGCTGCCCCTTATCCTAGAATGATGGGCCTTTTTAGTCCTGTTGATGAACACATAAAATCTTGTTGTCTTGCTATGTACTGTCTTAAGTCAGACTGAGTTCCAAGTGACTTTAATAGGGGTTTTGAGGTAGGAGAGAGATAGTTTCACCAGTGCAACCTCACAAGGGGTTTCTGTGGCTGTATGGGAATTTGAACCAAGGTCTCCTGAGTCCCAGTCTAAGGTTCTACCCATGATAACCACACTGGCTCTCTGCCTTACAAAACTAGAAATATCACCATTTTTTTTTGGTGAGGGGAATCTGATTCTCATTTAAAATTTAATAAAGAAGCTTCATCTTAAGGAACAGATGGGCAATCTGGGGCCTTTTACATGTGTTTTACTATGACTCTTATAATGCCAATAGTCAGGTGTTATGGGATCCTCAAATGTCTAGAGTTTACCAAGTTCTATCCCTGCTGTAAGGCAAGGAAATTTGTGAGGACAGGACAGTCCAAGGAAGGAAAACACTTCTATGCTCTAGGTCAAGGTAACAGCTTGATTCACGCATCTCCCTTCCCTCTCCATTACATTTTAGCATAAGGCGTACAGTAATTAGAAGCATGTTCACTTGGGTTTTATCCCAGGATCTGTTTTTGAAGGCCAAGATCCCGGGACATGTTAGATGCTGATGGTAAAAGAAGATACTCTCTTTGATGGAATGATGGAATGAAAATCTTGAGATAGTCAACACAGCCTACTAGAACTTGTTTGAGATTCGAGGATGTGTCTCCTATCTGGATGTGAATTAAGATATTAGGCCAGTGTGTATGATAGAACAGGCCTGTCCCAAGCCTAACTGGCCATTCCAGCATGATTAAAAATGCTTTGTTCTGTGTGGCAGAGACAGCCATTAACAATGTCACCCTTCATGCATTGGTCGTGGATTTGTGGAGGAGAATGGGGGATGGGAAATGGAGGATGTTGCTGGACTTGCTGGGACAGTAACCTCATTGTGGTTCCTTCCTTCTTTCTTTCTTCCTTTGTCTCTTTCTTAGCTCAATCTATGTTTCTCCCTCACATTTTTGACTCTTTGTAATAATTTACCAGAGATTCCTCCCCCTCTGGTCTCTAGTGGGAGTGAGTAAGTTGCTTTCGGTAGATCAATATATTATTTCATTCATACTGTTAGAACTTAAGTCTGAATAATCATCCAGCCAAAGACAAGAGAAGCAAGGAACTGTACTGTTTCCACAACGCAGAGCAGGTCACATTTATATTATGAAGAATGGGTTTGAAAACACACAGGCGGAAATTGTCTGCATCATCTGGCTGCATTGTTTTTTTGAGTAAACAGGTTATATATCCAGTAGAATAAAACTGGAACATTATGGAGTTTATATATATAAATAAACCATTAGCGTCTCAGTTGTAGTCAGTAATGGGGTGACTAAGAATAGGAGACTGGGACAAGGGTTTAAGGAAGCACTTATGGAAGAAGGGAGGAAAGCTCACCAAGAGAATAGCAACAGGAAATGATCCATTTGTTTGGCAGCTAGGAAGTGGGCAGAAAAGAGCTCTTTGCATATAGAGGTTCTGTAGGTCGAGCAAACCAAAGCAGCAGTGAGGTAGGCTTTCTAGCAGTGAACAGTTGTGATGTAAGTAGTTGAGGCGCCTACTGTTTTTTTTCCCATTGTGGAGGGACAATGATGTAGAAAGCTTCATCTGTTGAATAACACATAGTTAATGGTGTGCTATATCAGTTTAGAAATTTGCAAAGGGGTGGCTTCGTGAACTTATAATCTATAGAAGCAAAATCAACAAAGAGACTTTGTGGCAACTTATTTGGCATAAGCTTTTGCGTGTTGCTGATTCCCCTTCTCTTTTCTTTCCTAATGTTTAACTCAATTGTTGAAAGTTTTCCTTTATGTAATTCTGTTGTATTTATTGTTGTACCCCTTGCTGTAAGCCGTCTAGAGTGGTCTATCGACTAGATAGGCGGGATATAAATAAAATAAATAAATAATAATAAATAAATAATAATAATTGCTCCCCATATCAGACATCTGATGAAATAGCCAGCCTAAATCATGTATTTTACTGAGCTTGGATGAGCTTTGGACATATTCGGGGAAAACTTGCAAGATGTCTTGTTGCTTTCTGGACATCTACTGGGCTCAGCGGAAGAGAGAAACTATGCCCGTCTCCAGGGTATGGAGAAGTCTGTGGGATTCTAATCAGAATATAAATTGCCCTTACAAATAGTAAGGTAGTCATTTCAAGAATGAGTCCTTGGAAAGGCACATTCCACCACAAGAATATCTCTGGTAGAGAAACAGGAACTAAAAACATATGACTCTAGCTAGTTGTTGCTAATTGGATAGCTGTAGCCTGCAGGTTGTAACCAATGTAATTAACTTATTAGAAGTAAGTAAATTATTACTATGTGTTAATTTCAATTTAGGGCAACTCTAGGTCCTTTCTTATCTTGGCATTCTGTGCGGTCTGCTTATAGCTTTACAAACTGGCTTATAAATAGCTTAGGGAGGTTGGCTTTTTTAAATTATATGGAATAAAATGATATCAGATAGCATCTTTTCAGTGAACAATTTGTGCTGTGCAGGGTTTTGTGGGTTGGAGTCACAAAGCTGACAGCTTGCCCTGGCTGTGGAGGGGGACTAGCTACAGCACTAGATGTAAGAGGCAAAGATAGATTCTTCACTTGCATGATGTAGTCCAGGCCAAAAATATAATAGACTGAAATGCTAGATCACACGCAGGATTGACTCATATTCTGGAGACACTGTAGTGGATGAGAAAACTAATGTGATCAATAGGAGGCATTGAATCTTGAAGGGACAGCAGAGAATGCTGGGAGTGTAATGCTGAAAGAAAGAACTCCCTGCCAATTACAATGGATGGACTTTCAGGAGAGTTTGTTGCCTGGCCACATGGAGAAATGGGTTGCTATTCAGTCACTTAGCAGGCTATGGAATGTAATTGGCAGAACCAAAGAAAATGTTTTTTTTTGTACCAACAGAGTTATTTGGGAGTCAGTTTACTTTATATTCCTCAACATGTGCCACAGACTACTTGATTCTCTAGCTGCTCTAAATACTCTTGATGCTCATTGTGCGAAAATAATTTGATGTATTTATTAAGTGTACTGTGATGCTTCTGACATGATCAAAGAAGAAAGAAGCACCTTGTTTTTGTTATTGGAGTGCATGTGTGGGCCAAAAACCTGGGGGGCGAGTAGGAGTAGAGAAAGATAAGAAAAATGTAATGTTAATGATTTTGGGAAGAACTTCCAGAAGCTAATAAAAGTAGCTGGAGTATAATGAGTTCAAGTGCACTCCTTTTTCTGCTTCCCCTTACACAAGAATTTATGGAAAACATCTGTGGCCTAATTCTGTCCTCACTACCAGTGTTTAGAAAGTTTTATTTAAAAAGTAATGCATTCATGGTTTCTCATGATCAGCATTTTTCAAAGTGACCTAGTAGCAGTTACTTGTTATTTTACAAGTCAACAAATTATTTTAGTTCCTTTTTTATTTTTTATTATTTTATAAAAAATACACTTGGAAGCAGAAGAGCAAAATTCCCAGATGTCCTCTTCCAAATTCTTAGAAGTAATGGATAAGCAATACTTATTACAATCAAAAGTAATAATGTTGCCACGTGCATTTTTGCAAAGTGAATATTGTTACATATTATCCCTCAAAAATTATTGCACTGTATGTATACACTGCATGACATTATGCTAAGCATCAGGGACGCTGGCAAATCTCTGGGTCCAAGTCCCAAGTCCGAGTCTTTGGTACTATGTCCTGAGTCCTGAGTACAAGTCCCTATTAAAAATAAGCCTTTTTCCTCTGAAAAAAAAAAGGGATGGGATGGGAGGGTTCTGAGTTGAGTCATTGAAAAAAAACAATCCGAGTCGCGTCATTGGTGCAACTTAAGTTCAACTTGACAGTGAGTCCCATTACTTGAGTCTCCTTCCCTGATAAGGATGTCAGCCCCAGACCCTTCCATCATGGCTTTCCTCATGAGAAAATGACTGTATGAACAGGATACACATGAGTCAGAATGCAGGAAAATAAAGGTTCTGGTTCCGGTAGAGAATATCAATGGTTATATCACACTCTCCTCTACCGGCAGTCACTGTCGTGCAAGGTGAGTAATGATACAAGTGGGTGGGGACTGGTGTTCTCCTCTCAGTTTTTGCAGTGTGCACACATTCTGTATTAGAAATGGCTAGACAGGGCTTTTCTAGAAGATAGTTTAGCATCACTGAGGGCTTCCACTGAAAATTCCCAGTAGGCATGCGATTTTTGTTGCATTGCTTCCTGGTCGCTGCCTCACTGCTCCATGGGAAGGATAGTCTGGCTACCCATTAGATTCTATAGCAGGAGCCTCCCCATTCCTTCCCATGGAGCTGTGAGGTGACTCCTAACTAACAGAGGGGAAGAGGGGATGTGTCTTTCTGCTTCCCAGCTAAAGGATGTGGAGTGAAACAGATCATGGCAGTAGGAAGTCTTCTCCTTTGTCTTCTTTTTTTCTTTTCTCCCTAATCTCAGAAGCCTGTCTGGGAGAATGTAGGTGACTTTTCAGGACACACATCCTTGAATGATGAAAATCCCATCCCTAATATCCAGTCTCATGTTGTACTATAGCGTGCAAGGCACTCAGGGCAGTGAAAATAATGAGAATGACTTTAAGGCTCAAGAAGGGATATATATATATTTAATTGTTCCAAAACAGAGACTTTTGAAACCAATCATTTAAATCAGAAAAGATGAACTTCTGGTCCTTCAGTTGTTTTAGACTTCAATTCCTAGAAGCTCCAGCTTACACGCTAAAGGATTGTGGTACTTGTAGTGGAAAACATCTGGAGGACTGAAAGTTCCTTAACCCATTTAAAAGTGCCTTAAAAAGAGAGTTTTAGGTAATCTGCTGAACTGGAAAGAGTAAGTAAGACCCTTTCCCCACTGACTGCATTAATTAGGATATCCCGGCTGTAGTACTAGGGATAAACCGGAAGGAGAGTTATGAGGTATCCCTTCTAGGCCATAGCAGGAAATAGCTCATTGTTTTGCTTCACATTACTTTTTTTTTTGGTTATTTTTGATTTTAAAAAGGAAAATAACCATGAAGCCAGGATCTATTTGCAGGGTCCCCTGTTTTAAAAAAACAGGAAGTAAAAGCTTGCTTTTCGGAGGGGGGGAGGGAAATGCTTCTGATTTCAATGCTGTTTGTTTAGGGGGCTGGTTTTCTGAAAAGGGCTGAGAAAAGAGAAAAGGATATAAGCAAGCAGTGGGACCATTTCCTCTGTTTCTAGAAGGCTGTGTTTTGTTTCCTCTGTAGCTCTTCCCACTATGCAGGAAGGGTTAATCTGAGCCTTGGCTCAGCCACTGAAGATATTTTAAGTGGCAGGAGTCAGCTTTGAAATATGTGAGGTAATGACAGAGAATTTTTGAGCTTTTGTAGAGAGCCTTCCATCTACTTCTTGCAGTCACTGGACATAAGCATAGAAGAATCTCTTTCTGAAGGCAGATGAGCATATAGCTTGCTATTTGGTTTGCTTTTGGTGCAGCCTGGTTTGCCCTATTTTCTAGTGACCACATGTGTGTTAAGTAAGAGCGATCTGTCCTGTCTCTTTTGTATGCTATTTCACATCTATCTGACCCAGCATTAGGGTTGTCATTTATTTGGTGTGATTGTGAGCACTTTGGACTTTCCCATTCTGTGTGGCTGCTTAATTCACTCCCAAATGGGGCTGTGAACAGCATTCTTTTCTGTGACAACCCTGTAACGTATGCAGCGCATTGTAACAGTAGAAAGGATGGTAGAAAAACTCTCTACTCTATTTTCTTCTCACAACAACAACAACAACAACAACAACAACAACAACAAAATCTCAATGACACAGCACTATTTCAGATATCAGAGATTATCCATGCCAGGTTGATGTACTGCTGTAGTGCTGTGCCACTTACTAAATCAAACTAAACAAACAAACAAAAAGTGAAATTGCCATGGCTTGTGGAATGACAAAAGGTGGGGAAAAGGGTGGAGGTGTCAATAATTGAAAGGGGATGAAATTGGAGGAGTCTGAAGGCTTTCTGGATCCTTCTCATGGGAGAAGAAACGTCTCCCATGCCAATGGAAGGATCATTAAAGTGAGTGATAAAATAGATTGATTGAGATATAAGATCCTTTTAAACACAGTCACTCCAGATTCTCCTGGCTAGTCATGCCTTTTCTGTATGTGCTTGCACAGGTGAGCTTTTATCATGCTGTTGCTGTGCTCCATGAAATGTCAAAGGATGTTTTCTCGCTGTTTTCCCATCACTTTTTTCTGTCTTTCTTTTTTTCCACAGAAAATAGGTTAGGGGAAAAATGATTATATAGCTACTCGCTGTAATTTGGTAGTGCTAGGAATCCTGTGTCTGGAAGTGCCCTGTCTCTTGTAGAAATTAAACAATGTTCACTAGATAAATGTTTTGGTTGCAAGGCATAGGAAGGAGGAAGGACGTATTTTGTGAAAGAGAGATAATACCTTGTGTCCTTGGCTTCTGAAACAAGATAGCACATATTTATGGCTTTCTTTTGTTTTCCTGATGTACAGAGAGTTGTTCTCTAACATGAAAGCAAGATCTTTCTTTCTTTCTTTCTTTCTTTCTTTCTTTCTTTCACAGTTTTTCATTAGCTGATCTGAAAGGTTTCAATGTAAATAAAACAAAGCTTCTTCAGTTCTGGTGAAATCCCTGAGCCAGCTGATTTAACTGGCTAGCCACTAACAAGAGTCCTGCAAATTGTTTTTTTCATGCAATCTATTGCCTATTTCTAAATTGCATTCTTATAATTGTTTTGTGGTGCATCTGTTACGAATGAAGAGAGTCTCAGGAAAAAGAAATTCAATAAGGAAAAAATCATGGGTTTGATGCACAGTGCCTTTTGTTCAGTGGTGCTAGGAGTCCTCTGTCTGGAAACACCTCGAGTCTCTTCTTGGCTTCTTCTGTAAACTAGCTTGGCCAGTTCTTGTAATGAAGAGACGCATTTAATCAGCAATTCTTTTCAAAGCCATTTTTCTGTAACAAGCATACCATGAAACTTGTAGGGCAGAGATGGCTGATGCCCATTATGTTTGATGGGAGAAGTTACAGCAGCCAATAGTGTTTGGAGCAAAGAGGGACTGACTCCTTTGTGCAGGACTTTGACCCAGTTGAGCAAGCAGCAGTGGACCAACTAAGCATAGCCAGAAGCTGAAGTAGTTTAGCACTCCTCAAGCTCTGATGGACCAGTTACCACTGCTCTAGGACAGAGGGCAGAGATTCACATGTTTGCAAAAACCCACCTATTCACCTGGGTTCAAAGAATTTGTGAAAAAAAATTCTAGACTTTCTTGAGTGCAGTCATAGCAATTGAATTTGGTGGAGTTATGTCTTTAACTCGAGGTAAAGGTAAACCTTCCAGTGATCGAAGTGTGTCCTTGCAGATATGGTTGGACTACAACTCCCATCATCCATCACCATTGGCTATGCTGGTAAAGGGTGACCGGAGTTGCAGTGCAAAATAACTGCGAGGCTGCACTTTGCCCATTCCTATTAATGTAGTTTACTTGGATCGATGGCTCATCCAGTCTTCTATTTTAATGTCCCTCTGTATGCAGAGGGTGAATATGTCAGAAGCCATCTGGTCTGTCATTTTGCATGTTGCCAGCACTTCCCGGCTTCCCTATGCAGCCAACCACTCTGGTGATGAGGCAGGATAGGTGGTTCCCCCACTCAGTTCATGTGTGGTCAGCTGCACGGAGAAGTGGGGAAGTGCTGGCTGGGTTTCTTCCCGGATTGGTGCGACAATGACGATAAAACACCCTGGCGCTGCATGGTGACCAGTGAGTGGATCGACTGGTTCTGGGGTGAGGGAATGGGCCTCCGTGGTGCTGCTGCTATTTGTATTCGTATCCCCAGGTATAAAAATATGAGTAGCCCATGTCTAGTTGAGGCTTTTCAAGTCATAATCACTATTTTGTTTCTCACTAGGCATAAGATTCCCAAAGCGTTTGGGGCATCTTTAATGATAGTAGGAAGTAGAGAACTTAATATATTCTCCATGGCCTCTCCCTTCCTCTTCACAAGAAGCAGAGGTGGAACTCAGCATGGGCAACTTTAGCATGTAGGCTCTTGTATTCTCAAATCAACAATTGGGTCAGAAACAGCATACAATTCTCTTTCTACTCTTGGCATTGCTAGTGCAATGCTTGCATGAAATAAAAAGGTATTAGAAATGTAAATATCCAGTATGGGATAGATAGTTTCTTATTATGATCAGAGACATCTCAGCCCAAAACTCACTCCAACCCTAAAGTATCACTGAGTAATCTTGAACCAGTTGTTCTTTTAGCCAAATGTGCCTCTCAGATAATTGTGAGACTCAAACAGATGTGGAGGGGAAAAAACTTGGAATACAGTAGGATGCTCATATTCACGTGATCAGTTTCCATGATCTAAAAATATTAAAAGAAAACCAGAAACATATATTTTCATGATGTATTTACCAGAACTGACTACTAGAGCGAGCCAGAGACCATACTACAGTGGGGTCTTGACTTAAGAACGGCCCGAGTTAAGAACATTTTGACTTAAGAACCACTCTCACAGGAAAATATTGACTTGACTTACATACTTAGATTTGAGTTAAGAACTGAAAAAAAAACATGTGGGAGGCAGGGAAAGTGCAAAATTTGAACTTTCAGTTAACTGTTGGCCAGTGAAAAGGGTGCCTGTCTGCTTCCTCACTCCTCCCAGCGTTTAGAGAGTGGATTGGGAGACAGTCTTCGGACTGCCTGGTACTTGTACTGCCTGGACTGTATTTTCCCTGCCTTCCCTGAACCTTTCTTGACCTAAGAAAAAAAGAAACAAAATATCCCCCTCTAGTGGTTGATGGCGGAATAGCAGCTTCCCATTAGTTTCTATGGATGGAAAAGAGCCGATACGGATCAAATGGTTTTCAGTGCATTCCTATGGGAAATGCAGATTTGACCTGAGAACTTTTTGACTTGAGAACCGCCTTCCAATACGGATTAAGTTCTCAAGTCAAGACCCCACTGTATGTACAGTATAGGGTTTGCTATTATTATATTATTCACAGTTTTCAGTATCTGCAGGGGTGTGCTTAGAACCAATCCCCCATGGATACTGGGACTCCACTATATACTGTTTGAAGCTGTGGGAACAGAACTTTGTTATGATCCAGTTTGGTTCTTAAATGCATTGTAGGAATGGTGGGAAATAAATATAACAACATGAATAAAATGTTACAGGGTCATGGTGCAGTTGAAGAAACTATATAATAAGCTGAAAAGCCAGATAATGATGATTAGATTTCAAAGCTTTGTCCTGACACCTATTTTCAGAGTTATTGATATTTCTGACACTGCACTTAAATATGTAAAATAATAGTGAAATGAGGAGCGTTTCTGAGTAAGTTTGGGATGCATTTCCATTGCCATTGAACACCCTTTCAGGCACATTGAGAACTGGATGCGCACACACAGCTTCTAGATGAATTAGAGCACAGGATCTTTAAAAATAAATAAATAAATAAATAAATAAATAAATAAATAAATAAATAAATAAATAAATAAATAAATAAATAAATAAATAAATAAGTCTGCAAGCAAGCAAGCAAGCAAGCAAGCTTCGGAGATACCCTGTTATTCACTTATAAAACAATCCTGTATGATATACTGTGGCTTTTGGCTCTCTTTTAAAGAAGGCTGTATTTTTATTCTTGAATCTGAGATCTTGGAACAGCTCTATAACCGAGGCAAAATCCAGGTTTGTGAAGGTCACTTTGGAGTGATAAAATGCATCCAAATTTGGAAGGTCAGGGAGCTGGATCCTCTCGGGATGTTCTGCCTTTGACCTGCGGTACAAAACTTGGGTGGTGACTCCAGCAAAAATGCCTTGCTTTCAAACTTGAAAGGGACAAAACAGAATTGGGTCTAAATTAGCAATCACAGTGCTAAAGCCTGCCAAGGAGGATATAAGTTCGGCAGTGATGCAAACCAGGAGGAACAGGAGCCAAATGGGAATCTGGCATTGACTGACAGAGGAAGGCTGCACGAACTGGAATGCTGATGAGATTAAAAAATTGTTTAAAAAATAGTGGCTCAGAATGGCAAAAGTTGGTTTCCTTCCTATGTTAACACCCTCAAGGGCATGGCAGCTCCACAGATCGTTTCCTCCTTATTTGTCTGTCTTGCAGTTACATTAGTACAGTTCTCTTCACCAGTACTTCCTTGGTCATTCTTTAGCTGACTGTTCATGCTTAAGTAAACATGTTAAGTAAATAAATACGTTAAGATGTTAATTGTCAGCTTTTAAGGGTGGTTTCAGATTCTGTTTATATGTAAAGCCTGACTGGCTATTGGGCAATAATAAAGTAAGTATGTTTTGTGAAGCAGAAAGAAAAAGGCGGTGGTATTGGCATAGTTCAGTCCATTGCCCAGAATGGAGAAGGATTTTTGGGGGGAAAACATCAGGCACAATTGC
Source organism: Pogona vitticeps (assembly GCF_051106095.1). Lineage (NCBI taxonomy): Eukaryota > Metazoa > Chordata > Lepidosauria > Squamata > Agamidae > Pogona > Pogona vitticeps. Next base: position 95,601,983 of record NC_135788.1, on the reverse strand, counting down.
GAGAGTAGAGAAAGTGACATATAGCAGCCTGGCACCTTGCACAATTAGCAAGACAATTAGCACTTTCAACTTGTGTACTTATTTTAAGCATAGATTTTAAAAAGGATAATGCTTGGTTTTTTTCAGAAAGAGAAAGCGTCTCTCTCTGGCTCTTAGTTTTCTTCAGAAGTGCTGTTTACTGTTGTATTTTGAGGGTAAGGAGTAGCTGGGAGGGAGGGATTTTGGCTGGAAAATATCATGGGGGGAAAGAAGTAACTTGTGTGGATTATGGTCCGGTACATCTCCTTCTGGGGATGGAGAGAGGCAAGTAGTAAACACTACTTGCCCATTCAGTTCACTTATCCCATTTTTACATCAAAATGTACAATTGTAAAAATGCATTCTAACAAGATACAATTTAATATAGTTTAAAAACAGTTTAAAATAATAATCTGATAATCTTAGAACTGAAGAGCTGGGGCCTATGGATCATTGAGTCTCAAGCAGGCATAGTAGGGAATCAAACTCCCAACCTCCGATTCTGCAGCCAGATACCTAAACCACTGAACTACATTGGGTGAAATCCTGTTGCTTAGCATAGTAAGTCAAAACTAAAGTAAAACCATTACATCAATATATTCAATTGATTCAGTGGCTCTGCTCTAGTTGTGATTCATGCACTAAAGAACAGGATTTCAGCCATTGCCATCTCTAAACTTCCCATATGAAAAACACCACCAGTAAACCTTCCACAGACAAGGTTTACACGAGTTTGTGTTCTTCATATTGTAACTTTTCATCCTTTTGTTTTAAATCTTGTTGTGAATGGCCTCAGGTCCACGATTTTGGGGGAGAGGTGGAATAAAAAATTCAATATATTTGTTAAAACCTACAAAGATGCACAAAATAATAGGCAGTTTTCCCAGTATTTACTTACATGTTATGTGTATGCTGTCAAGTAAGAACCAATTTATAGGGACCCTAATAGGATTTTCAAGGTGGGTGAGAGATGTTTAGGGAGTAGCTTTACCATTTCCACTCCCCCTGGTTTCCATGGCTGAATGGGGATTCAAACCCTATTCTGCAGTCCTAATCCATCACTCTATCCAATACATCACACTGGGTATCTCATTTACTGGGTAAGATCTAGAAAACAAAACGGTGCATTGCTTTCATACTGTATATTAAGGGATCTGTTCTATATTGCTATTCACAATTACAGATCCATATGTAGTCTTAATCTGTATGTGGAATATCAGGTGCAGGATCATTTCTGAGAAAGACAGCATATAAATGAAAATACATAAATAAAATGATTTATGTGGTATAGTGCATAAAATGAACGGACTAGGACTCAGGGGGCCTGGGTTCAATTCCTTATGAGCCATGGAAACCCACTAGGGGTGTGGAACTGGTAAAAGGTAAAGATAAAGGTTCCCCTTGACAATTTTTGTCCAGTCATGTTCGACTCTAGGGGGCGGTGCTCATCCCTGTTTCCAAGCCATAGAGCCAGCGTTTTGTCCGAAGACAATCTTCCATGGTCACACGGCCAGTGCGACTTAGACACGGAACGCTGTTACCTTCCCACCGAGGTGGTCCCTATTTATCTACTTGCATTTGCATGCTTTCGAACCGCTAGGTTGACGGGAGCTGGGACAACCAACGGGAGCTCACTCCGTCGCGTGGATTCGATCTTAGGACTGCTGGTCTTCTGACCCTGCAGCACAGGCTTCTGCGGTTTAGCCCGCAGCGCCAGCACGTCCCTGGAACTGGTAAAACCACTCCTTAAATGTCTCTCTTAGCTTGAAAGCCATATTAGTATCGCTATAAGTTGGTTCCGACTTGAAGATACATAACAACCAATGTTGTTGGGCTTGAAGTTTAGTGTGTGGGAGTGAGTGAGTGAGTGAGTGAGTGAGAGAGAGAGAGAGAGAGAGAGAGACCACATACTGCTGGGGACATGTTAATTCTTTACTTTATGATGTGAGAGAGACTGCTTCTCACTTCATGCGGACTTCCTTGATGGTGGGAGAGAGGAGAGGAGAGATCAGGGACTCATCTAAATGAATATCTAACCCCAGCCTCCAGCTTTCTGTTGTGGGTGAAGGCCGTGTGATTGCTAAGTCAGCACCTTGACTGTGGTTTTGGGTCCTTATTCCCAGATGTCACAGCAGTGCCTCTAGCTATCTTACAAGGCCACGACCAGGATGTTGCTCTGTTTGCTCTGCTAGTCACTGAATCAATATTTGACGGCATTTTTAATGGGCTGTTTATGTCAAGCCTAGAAGAGTCTCTGTGTCATTTGCTTTATTGACACAGCAAACAGGCATGTGTAGGTAGATAATGTTGAAAGTCTTGTTGTTTCTCCAGGTAGCTGGAAGTGGCAGCCTCCCAGACATAAATATAACTGAGATAAAAATGCAAACAGTTTAACAAAGCGCTTAAGTAGCATTAGGTGTAGCAGCTTGCAGCTTTCTTTTTAGTCTGGTATATTACAGTCTTGCTTATGAAACAATAAGGTATGTGCTATAGGTAAAGGTAAAGGTTCCCCTTGACAATTTGTCCAGTCATGTCCGACTCTAGGGGGCAGTGCTCATCTCCGTTTCCAAGCCATAGAGATAGCGTTTGTTCGAAGACAATCTTCCGTGGTCACGTGGCCAGCGCGACTAGACACAGAATGCCGTTGCCTTCCCACCGTGGTGGTACCTATATATCTGCTCACATTTTGCATGCTTTCGAACTGCTAGGTTGGCAAGGAGCTGGGACAAAGCAATGGGAGCTCACTCTGTCTCAGTGGATTCGATTTTATGACTGCTGGCCTTCCGACCTTGCAGCACAGAGGCTTCTGTGGTTTAACCTGCAGCGCCACCATGTCCCATAAGGCATGTACTACATGAGACTTTTTTTAAATTTTATTTATATCCCGCCTATCTAGTCGCGGAGGACTACTCTAGGCAGCTTACAACAGAGATAAAATACTATAAAAATAAAACAACAAATTACAAAACAATTAAAGGTGAAAAGACAATAAGAGAAAAGAAAATCAAAAGTGATCTGGTGAGAAGGCCTGCCGAAACATCCAGGTCTTTAGTAGATTCTTAAAGGTGCCCAGCGAGGGAGCTCCGCGAATACCAGGAGGTAAATTATTCCACAGGCGAGGAGCCACCGCCGAGAAGGCCCTATTTCTTGTTTTCTCTTTTCGGGCCTCCCTCGGCGTTAAGCTCCTCAGCCTCACCTCCTGGCTCCTCCGTGTGACCCGGGTAGAACTTGGTGGGAGAAGGCGTTCCGCCAGGTATCGAGGCCCTAAACCGTTTAGGGCTTTATATGTACATGCTTAGAATGATACCCACTGAAGAGAATTCTTATATTTCAGTTTCCTTTCCCTCTTCAAATGTTCATTTTTTTTCCTCAAGGAAAAATCTCTACCTTCTCTCCCATAGATTCAAAATTTCCAGGCATTTTAACTCTGATAGCAATGTAGCTGCTGTAAAAGCAGGTAGATAAGCCTGCATACTTGTTATGTATGCCAAAACTACAAATGCCTACCTTTGAAGAAAAAAGAAGAAAAGTGACTATCCCATGCTGCTAACTTTTTATCTTAAGAGGTATAGAAAGTTAAAAAGGAAAGCTTTTATATATCTTGCTTTTTTTGCTATTCAGTGGTATAGTACTGATGCAGAAGGCATACTTTGTATGTAGAAAGTTCTAGGTTCAAGTTGATGATGTGAAAGATCATTAGCAGAGAGCGGTTACCAAGTCAGAGAAGCAAATACTGGGAGGAAGGAGTTGGTTTTCCAGATGGTTTGGCCTATAGTTTTCATCAGCCCAACTCAGCATGGACAATGGTATAGGTTTATAGGAACTAGAAGCTTAGATGTTCTCCAGGTATGCAGTACTGGGTAGGATGGACAAATAAACGTGCTGTGAAGATTACTCAGTATCCATGCTGAGAACCCCTCTTTGCCTCTGCTCAAACTGCCGAACTCACAAAATTGGTCTGTTATGGAAAACAGAGTGAAGAGAACAGTGCCACTTTTCAAATATAAGTGTACACATTGATTCTTGATTCACACTGTTGTAGCTCTGTGGTTTAGGTAACTGGCTGCAAAGCCAGAGGTTGGGAGTTTGATTCCCTCCTGCGCCTCCTGCGAGTAGAGCCAGACTGGGCAAGCTGCACGGTCCCTAAGCACCCCCCAGAAGAAGAAGGGAGCGATAAACTATTTCTAAGTACTCTCTACCTGGGAAACCCTGAAAAAGAGTCACCATGGATCAGAACCGACTTGATGGCACATCATCGTCATCATCATTGAAATAGGTCATGTGGGCATCAGGGCCTGCCTTTTGTGCCTCTATGTGTGAAACATGCTTCAGTGATGCTGCTTTTATGTGGGAACCTCCCTTGCTGTAATGATTCATGATGAGACGGGCAACTGTAAGTGTTGTGGTTCTATTGTCTCATGGTCTGTGTTCTTCAGAGAAGTTTTTTAAACATGCCCACTTTTAGGCATCAATAGAGTCAAGAGGTTATGCATCATTTTCCACGATGCTGGCGGTGCCTTCCTAAAACACGGATATGGATGAGACACACAGTTTTCTTTGTCTAGGTATCCTCTGCTGCACTTGGAACACTAAACAGCATCTTTTAAAAACAAAAATCATGGCTAGCGTCTTTATTGGCTGGCTGAAGCCTACCACAGGCTGAGGTGCCACTGAAATACGTTGCAAAATTTTTAGTTTTTCATAATGATGGACTTTGAATATCAGAATATTCTGGCATTTGCAAGGGAAGCATTGGCGTAAGTTTGGCTTGGAGAGAAATCCAGCACAAGGACCAGGCTTAGGGCAGGCACAGAGGACTGTCTTAAGAGCCCGGGGCCTGCAAAACTGTGCTGACATGAGGTCCATGGAACACGTGAATGCGAAGAAGGGGTGAAATAGCACAAGATTCCAGGCCAAAGAGGGCAAAGAAGACTTGTAGGATGACCTTTATATCAGCTTAGGCTTCATTTAGCGATATAGCTAAAGGTAAAGGTTCCCCTTGACAATTTTTGTCCAGTCATGTTTGACTCTAGGGGGCGGTGCTCATCCCCATTTCGAGGCCATAGAGCCAACGTTTTTGTCCGAAGACAATCTTCCGTGGTCACATGGCCAGTGCGACTTAGACACGGAACGCTGTTACCTTCCCACCGAGGTGGTCCCTATTCATCTACTCGCATTTGCATGCTTTCGAACCGCTAGGTTGGCGGGAGCTGGGACAAGCGCCGGGCACTCACTCCGTTGCGTGGATTCGATCTTACGACTGCTTGGTTTTCTGACCCTGCAGCACAGGCTTCTGCGGTTTAGCCCGCAGCGCCACCATGTGCCTTTCAGTTACTGTAGTGCTATTTTTAAAAAACAACCTCAATATCAAGTCTTTTGGAGTTAATTTTGGTACCATTCTGTTACTTATCCTTCCTCCTGTGACTAAAGGTAAGTGGGTGAGTGAAAAGTGGAATAATCTAGAGCAGGCGTGAGCAATTAATTTCTATCGGGGGCCACATGAAAAATCTGAACTGTGTTCGGGGGCCGAACTAACTTTACTTAAAAATAAAATGAAACAGTGATGTTATGATTGTTTTTATTTTAAACTTGTTAATCTTCACAAATACTAAAGAGGTTTTTTTGCGGTATGTTAAAGATAAGCAACTGATCAACTTTAGACAAAAAGCTATAAATGGTTTTAATGTTCAACTTGTTCAGTGAGAGAAATCCAGTCTGTCTTGGGCTTGAAGTAGTGCTTCAACACCGGACTGGAGCAACGACCGGTGGGCCAGACAGGAGCGGCTTGAGGGCTGTTTGTGGCCCTCGGGCCTCACTTTGCCCAGGTCTGATCTAGAGTGCCAAATCCTATCTTGCACCCCCACCTTTTCAGCTTTGGTTAACACAACAAATCTTCTGCTATCTGTACATAGTCCAGGTGTATTTGCTGTCCTGAGACTGAATTCCTGAAATGCCTTCCTCATTCCTTTGCTGTTGGCATTCTAGCCTCTCCTTTTTCAGACAGCTGATCTTGGTGGGGGCCTGGGGATAGAGTCAGTGACTTTGGTCAGTGTCCAAAGTCTGTTACTTCTGCTCTTTTGATTTTTTTTGTCCCACCTGCTCAGTTAGTGCAGGGGTCAGCAACCTAATAACTCTCCAAACAAGTTAAGAAATGACTAGTGATTAAAATAACCCTAGTTGATTGCAATTAATTCCTTTCCACAGCAATTAGATTGTAACTGCATTATTTTACAATTGCGACCTAATGAGTGACAACTTCCTTCCTTTATACTATAACTGCAACCTTTATTTTATTTTTATATTTATGCCATGTGGCCTCACTAAATGGTGTAGGAGCATACTATGTACGTGGTCCAATTCTGTCTTATGATGTACCTTACACTACTGAATGAAAAATGATCAGCTTTTTAAAGTCACTAAAATGAACTACTGTATTACAGTTACTTTTCAGAAGTGAGAGGAGATCGAGTTTTTCTTTTAAAATTTCAACAGTCATGATGATAACTAATTGGACAATATTAATTAAAAAGGGGGGGTCAGTCTTGGAATGGTGAGAGTAAAGTTTCTAGCTGTGCTGTATTTGTTATGGTTGAGAACCGCCTATTCCTTGACCATTGGCCATTTCTCATAGAGTCATATGGAAAGTGCAAGTTGTTTCTCTTCACTGACAGCAGTGGCTCACATTGATCTGATCTGTGCTGAATGTGACAAAAATGAGAGAAAGGAATAATGAGAGAAAGGAATTGTTGTTTGTAAATTGCACTTTGCACTAGTATATAGATTATGATAGACTGATATCAGTGTTTTTAGATTAACTGTTGTCTTCTTGAGTCAGAATTCAAACCACAAATTCAAGTGGTTTGAAACTGAAACAGCTGAGACTATCCCATCCATCCCCATTCTCCACTCCACTCTCTTCTGATATTTTGAACGGTAAGGCCATTGCCTTTGTTATTTTTCCTTCATGGAACCCTCCCATCAGCTCCTCTGATTCAAAGGTGCTAAGAATCCAACTAGCTGAAAATTGAATGCAGACTTCCAAAGAATAGCAAGGAAAGACAAGAGGGCCTTCTTAAATGAACAATGCAAAGAAATATAGGAAAATAATAGAAAGGGAAAAACCAGAGATCTGTTCAAGAAAATTGGAGATATTAAAGGAATATTTTGTGCAAAGATGGACATGATAAAGGACAAAAATGGTAAGGACCTCATAGAAGCAGAAGACATTGAGAAGAGGTGGCAAGAATACACAGAGGAATTATACCAGAAAGATCTGGATGTCCCGGACAACCCAGATTGTGTGGTTGCTGACCTTGAGCCAGACATCCTGGAGAGTGAAGTCAAGTGGGCCTTAGAAAGCATGGCTAACAACAAGGCAGTGTGCCTGCAAAATTTGCTTTATGAATAGGTTTATGATAAAGAATTGCTTTATCAGCCTTGGTGTGCTTGTAGCAACGCAGTAGGATTTTATTCATTGTTCCAGAGAAAAACTGGAGTCAACCAGGGTTGGCAGTCTGCGATACACTGGGTGGGGTGGGATGGCTTTTAGACTTATGAGGGAGGGGTCACAAACAGGCAGAACTACATTAACTACTTTTTCAGGTTAATAGAAGCCTGGTCTTTTGTCCTGCAACTCAGCTTTATGATACATGTCTTCAGGGGGGAAATGTGCTTATTCACCAAAGTAATGTAAGTGATTGTGCTCAAAGCCATGTTCTGCATTTGCAGAATTAACGAATAGCTTTCCAGGTCTATCTTAGAAAAGCTATTTAAAACCAAGGTGATCACAAGCATGTTTTTTTTATTTTGGGTGTTTTCAGTGAATACTTAGATTCAACGGTTTCCACAAGGGGGCAATCTGGTTTTGAACCAGAGTTTATTTGGCCACTTCCACTCCGCTGCTTAAAGGATTTCTTGGTTTTTTTGTCCACTCAGGAGTCAGCTTTAAATGAAATTACTTGCGGAAAGAAGGATAGGAGCTAACTGAAAAGGACCAGGCCAAAATGGTAGATAGATTTGTAGCTACGTATAAGGGAAAAAGAGAGGGGGGGAGTAAAGAAAGGGAGATTTCCTAGATCTAATCCTCCCCAGAATACTAGGCAAGATTAAGGTCAGAAAAATGAGATTTTAATAGGATTTCCGAGCAAGATGAAGCTTGGGTTGTAGCATTAACTGCATCTCAGACCTTATATGGGGAAAGTATGTCCTGTGCTTACCTGAGGAAGGAATTATTCAAGGCTGTCTTGATGGAGCAGGGGAAGGGAAGAGAAGCAAAATAACATCCGAGAGCAAACTGGAAAGCGATATTTGTCCAGATACTGGATGATTCTGGCAAACTGCTTCCCCTTATCCACCACCCCAGTGCTGGGATAAATATGGGAAAGACCTCTGTGATGGCACTTAAAATATAAGTTAGACGTGTCCCATGGGCCAGAGCTCACTCACTTGCACGTTGGAACAGTGAAGTCTGTGAAGCAATTCAAAGTGTTGCCAGTCATGGTCATTCTATGCATTACGGTCCTTGGAGGACTTAAATTTGGGAGATTTGGGTTCAGATGTCACCACTTTCCAGGATTCATCCTGTAGCCTTACCTGTGATCTGCTCGTTTGCCTCCCCCCCTTTTAAATAGACGCATATGGTCCTGATTGTGAAGATGCATAACATTGAGCGAAAGATGAACATGTTACGTTGGGATTTTTAATTGTCAAAGTACTACCGCATATGATAATAGAGGCTTGGGACAAATCTACACCCTAGAGATATATCTGCAAAATGCTGTCTGTGTACGATGTTCGCAGATGTTGCAGCTAGATGGAAAGACAGACATAGTGAGAAATGCAAGGGCAGAGCTATGCAGAGTTTAGTATGGTTGGTGGAGCTTTTTCAGTTTGCTGACTGCGTTGTTTTAAGAGAACGTTCAGAACGGATACCTGACCAGGCCCAGGAAAGAGGCCTTTGTTGTTCCCAGCCGACCAAGACTGGATGTCCTTTTGAGTGACAAAATGAAAATGGATGACTTCCAGGATTTGCTGGGCCTACTGCCTGAAGACTTCCGGAGGACCAGGGGTGGTGGTGGTCTAGAATGCCTGCCACAAGAACTGTTGTCACCTGATGAGGATTCATTTCTGGATCATCATTCCCTTTGTGTATTGCATTCTTTTATTTCCTCATCTCTTCCCATTCCTCCTTGTGTGCCGGCAAAATGTGACATGACCCTACTCTACCCCCACTTTGCTTTTGTGCCAGGAGGTCACGGCGGGTCATTCTGTTACCTAATGGGCCAGCTGCAGATGTGAGAACAGGATGTGTGCATGGAAGGGCTTGTTGGGATGGTTGCATGGGGTCTGTTCCTGAAATCACTGGGACAGGCAGTGAGGCAGTGTAATGCCACAGCTGCTGGTCCTTTAGGATGGGATTGGTCTTTTGTTTGCTCTAGAGAAAAAGCTAGCAATCTTGGCTCCATCTGTTAAAAATAACTGTAGAAAAATGTTTGGTTGTTTCATTTTTGTCAGATCCTTTATTTTCAACCTCTGGAGCTGTTAACAATAGCTTGAAACAAGAAAGGAAATACAGTAAATCAACCGAATAAAACAACAGATTAATTGAAAATTGAATATTTAGAATTAGAATGTTTGTAGCCCTGCATCAGGACAGCTGAATTTAATATGAGTGATGAAATTAATCTCAAAGTGTGAAACTTGATTATCTCTATATGGATATTTGAAGAGATGATGTTGGAGGATGCTAGGTGCTATGACCTATTGATTATGTGTCCTGATTTTTCAAGAGCTGCAGCTACATCAAGCATTGTGATCTCTCTGTTGAAAACAGCTAGAACAAGGAGAAGTTTCCTCTGTTTGGATCATGACTGTCTTATCTCCTTCTGCTCCCTTTTTTATCTGGGGGTGAACTAACACAGATATAAACAGGAAATGTGGAATTGCACCTCTGTAACCAAACTTCCCTTTGGGATGACTCACTAGAAGAAATGTACTGTACTCATTAGCCATTTTTGGCTGATTGTTATATTTGAGTTCAGAGACGAAGTCCCTATTCAGTCATTAGTATTCCCCACTTTCATCAGCACAGAGGGGAGCACCTAGTCCTACTTCTTCTGTCCTTGCTTTGTTCACACAGTGATGGAAGAATCTGAAGAGGAGAGGTTCTTACATAGAATCCTTTTCAGATTCCATTAATATGTGAACATTCTCTTATTATGTGAACAGAGTGACGGGGAAATGGCCAGGTGCTGCTGTCTAATTGGGTTGATGAAAGTGGGAATTCTAATGACTAGGTAGAGCTTAGGTTTCATGCATTTTTGGTAGGGGGCAACTTTATTTGTGGCATGTGATTTGAGTCATTCATTTAAGTTATCTGAAGCTCTGCAGGAGACCTTCTGCAGAGTATGCCAACTGTTCATTTGTTGTTGTCGTATAGCCTCTGACCTATGGCAATCCTATGAATTCGTGACAAACTTGGAAAGGTCCTATCATCAACAGTGCAACTTAGCTCTTGCAAGCCCAGGGCTTTGGCTTCTTTGCTAAGTCGGTCCATCTCTTATTTGGTCTTCCTCTTTTCCTGTCATCTTCAACTTTTTACAGCATAGTCAACTTTTCCAATGACTTTTGTCTTACTGGTTTGCTAGACCTAAAATAAAACAAATTATGTGTCGTCAAGTCAGAACGAACTTTCATGGTAAATGAGGTATTTAATGAGTAATTTTACCTTTTCTTCCCCCTCACCCTTCAGTTTCCAGAATACTCAAAATATACGGTACAAGTAGCCGCATATAAATTCAGATCTAGACAAAAGCTTATTTGAAGAAACAAACAAATAGATTTTTTTGTTCCTGAGACTGAAGTGGACGATATGAGCTAGAGTTAGAAGTGCAGTAGCTTGATCAAAGTTAGAAAGGATAGGATCCTGGTATTTATAGCATGATTAGCCAGTCTAGAGGCTTCATATTGCCTGCCGCCCATTGGGGTTATAAAAGGATTGGGCAATCCAGAGGTTTCATATTGTCTGCCATTCGCAAGGGTTGATGGCAAGGCTTTATTCAGATACTTAAGGACATCTTGATGCATGAAAACAAAAAGTCCGAGGTAGGGTAAAAATTTGAACAAAACTACAGTTTTGTTAGAAAATACAATTGTAACTCCGGGTCGGTTCTGCCAGGGGTGGCTCCGTTGACAGCGCGGGAAAAAGCACAGGAGGCTGCTCTTCTTTTCTAACAGAATCAGTTTTATTAGTGAACAAACTCAACTCTGCTGGCTCGAACGGGTCCATTAAACTTAACTCCGGTAACAACTTATAACTCTTGTGGTTATTTCTTTGTCCTTCCTTCTCATGGGGGGGGGCTGGCCCAAATTGCTCCCGGTCGGTCATGGGGCGAATCGGTGTGGTCTGTACCGCGTAAACCATCCCACAACATGGGTGTCTCGCCCAGTCCCCCTCCCGCTGGCTCTGAAGTAAAGAGGGACTGGGACGGATCACCCGGCTCCCCCCACGCTGATTGCGTGGGTAAACTACCACAGTCCATTCCAGGGGGTCTACCTCTTGACCACGCACGACGAACTCTGGAGGTGCCGGCAGCAATCCTCCATCAACTTGTAAATTCGGGAACTCTTTAAGTAGCTTCAGAAAACTCTCATGGCCCATACTCCGTTCGGTCTGAGCAGACCTGTCTTTCTTGTCTGCTGGTTCACTCTTAGCCACTCTGAAGCTTTCCCACCTTTCCCTCCTCATTTATATCCTCCCATACAATCAAGTCTAGCTCTCCCCTCCCTCGTCAGCCAGACACTTGCTGCATCTCCCTGTCATCTGGGTCCACCTCCACTAATATCCCTTCTACACATTCTGTGCCTCCTTCTGCTCCTTTGATAGAGGACGGCTCACTCCCTTTCTCTCCTTCACAATGATATTAATTTATTTACTTAAAATATTTTTTTACCCCACCTTTCACCTAAAAAAAGGAACTAAGGTGGCTTGCATAATTAAAAAAGATATTATTTGGAAACTAAAGACACTTTGCTATTCAAATATTTTAAAAGAATTAAATAAATATTTTATTAATAATGTTGGATAAAAACATTTCTAAAACAGATTTAAAAACAACAAAAATTAAAAGCCATCCTATTTTAAAACCCCTCTTAGACAGCCACTCACTAAGTGAAAGCCTGCCTGAAGAGAAAGCCAGCTTGTGGATGGGCAAGAAAGAATTGCAAGGAGCTCCAGAGTTTGGGAGCAGTGACAGAGAAGGTCTTCTCCCATGTCCCCACCAAGCACCCCTGGGAGGGTGGTGGGACCAAGAGAAAGGCCTCCCCTGATAATATTAATTCCTGAACAGGCTCATAAAGGGAGGTGTGGTCTTTGAGATAACTTGGACCCAAGCCTTTAAAACCAGCACTTTGAATTGTACCTGGAAATGGATTGTCAACCAATGGAAACACTTTCCAAAGGCATCCCCATGTAGAGCGACAGTAATCCAATTCAATGTAACTAAGGCATGTGTCACCGTGGCCAGATCAGACCTTTCCAGGAAAGGGCAACTGTCAACACAGCTGTTTTGACTGTGCAAAGACACTGTTGGCCACCAATGGAACCTGGACGTCCAGGCTCAGAGATGAATTCAGGAGCACATTCAGTCTGCACACTTGTCTTTTCAGAAGGAGTGTAACACCATCCAGCGTAAACTGGGTCCCTACTCCTATCTGCTTTTCAACTGTCTAGGAGCACCTCTGTTTTGTCTGGATTACATTTCAGTTTATTCACCTTCATCCAGTATATTATTAACACTAGACACTGATCTAGAGCTGAAACAGCTTCCTTGGATTTAAATGGAAAGGCTAGATGGAGTTGGGTGTCACCTGCATACTGATGACACCAAATCCCCAAATTCTGAATAACCTCTCCCAGAGGTTTCATGTAGATGTTGAACAGCATAGGAGACAAATCAGAATTGTGAGGGATCCCACAAGCCAACAGCCAGGAAGTTGAACAGGAATCCCCCAGTATCACCTTCTGAGTTCTCTCTTCCAGGAAGGACTGGAGTCACCATAGAACAATTCTTCCAAGTCCCATCTTAGTGGGATGGGATGAATATCATGGTTGATGGTACTGAAAGCCAGTGAGCGGTCCATCAGAACCAACAGGGGCGCACTGCCTCCGTCCAGTACCTGCCATTGGTCATCCACCAGGCAACCATATCAGTCTTCATCCCACAACCAGGCCTGAAGTTAGACTGAAATGGATCTAGATAATCCATCTTTTGCAGGAACCCCTGGAGCTGGAAGTCATGATCCGCTCTAAAACCTTGCCCAAGGTTTTACTTGTTGAAGAGAAACATTGGTATCCCTTATAAACAAGTGAGGAATGATTTTTCATTTTGCTGAACTACAAACAAGTCATTGGAATCGGTTAATACCCTGGTCGTCAACCCCCGGGCCGCGGCCCACTGCCGGGCCGTGGCTTGAGCCTGACCGGGCCGTGAAAATAGACCTCCGCCCCCCCCCGCACGCACTCCCCTCCCCACAGTTGGTTTGCGCGCACTCTTGTCAACGCCTTGTGAGCGCTCCCTCGCCGCTTTATGCAAGCCTCAGCGTGCACAAAGCAACTGCGGGGTGGTGCGTGCATGTGGGGGGATTGGGTCTGCTTTTGCGGCCCGGCGGCAGCGGCGAATGGGGTGGGGGGAGAGCCAGGAGGCAAGGCAAGAGCCAGCTGCTCTCCTCCCGGCAGCGGCAGCGGCCACGGGTTGGGGGTGGTTGAGGAGGAAGAGGAAGGCCCGGGCACTCTCCCCCTCCCCCGGCAGCGGCGACGGGGTGGGGGTGGTTGAGGAGGAAGAGGAAGGCCCGGGTACTCTTCCCCTCCCCCGGCAGCGGCGACGGGGTGGGGGTGGTTGAGGAGGAAGAGGAAGGCCCGGGTACTCTTCCCCTCCCCCGGCAGCGGCGACGGGGTGGGGGTGGTTGAGGAGGAAGAGGAAGGCCCGGGTACTCTTCCCCTCCCCCGGCAGCGGCGACGGGGTGGGGGTGGTTGAGGAGGAAGAGGAAGGCCCGGGTACTCTTCCCCTCCCCCGGCAGCGGCGACGGGGTGGGGGTGGTTGAGGAGGAAGAGGAAGGCCCGGGCACTCTCCCCCTCCCCCGGCAGCGGCGACGGGGTGGGGGTGGTTGAGGAGGAAGAGGAAGGCCCGGGCACTCTCCCCCTCCCCCGGCAGCGGCGACGGGGTGGGGGTGGTTGAGGAGGAAGAGGAAGGCCCGGGTACTCTTCCCCTCCCCCGGCAGCGGCGACGGGTTGGGGGTGGTTGAGGAGGAAGAGGAAGGCCCGGGTACTCTTCCCCTCCCCCGGCAGCGGCGACGGGGTGGGGGTGGTTGAGGAGGAAGAGGAAGGCCCGGGTACTCTTCCCCTCCCCGGGCAGCGGCGACGGGGTGGGGGTGGTTGAGGAGGAAGAGGAAGGCCCGGGTACTCTTCCCCTCCCCCGGCAGCGGCGACGGGTTGGGGGTGGTTGAGGAGGAAGAGGAAGGCCCGGGTACTCTTCCCCTCCCCCGGCAGCGGCGACGGGTTGGGGGTGGTTGAGGAGGAAGAGGAAGGCCCGGGTACTCTTCCCCTCCCCCGGCAGCGGCGACGGGTTGGGGGTGGTTGAGGAGGGGAGGAAGACAAAGGCCCGGGCGCTTTCCCCTTCCCCTGGCAGCGGCGACTGGGTAGGGGGTAATTGACAAAGGCCGGGAGGAAGAGGAAGGCCTGGGTGCTCTCTCCCCCCCCCCCCGGCAGCGGCGGCGGCAGCGACAGGGTGCGGGTGGTGGAGAAGGGAAGAGGAAGGCCCGGGTACTCTTCCTCTCCCCCCGCAGCGGCGACGGGGTGGGGGTGGTTGAGGAGGAAGAGGAAGGCCCGGGTACTCTTCCTCTCCCCCGGCAGCGGCGACGGGGTGGGGGTGGTTGAGGAGGAAGAGGAAGGCCCGGGCACTCTCCCCCTCTCCCGGCAGCGGCGACGGGGTGCGGGGGTGGAGAAAGGCTCTCTCTCTGCCCCATATCTCTTTTTCTCTGCGCCCCGTTTCTCTCTCTCTTTGCCCTGTGTCTCTCTCTGCACCCTGTCTCTCTCTCTCTCTCTCTCTCTTACTCTCTCTCTCTCCCTCATCTCTCTCTCTCTCTCTGCGCCCCGTTTCTCACTCTCTGCGCCCCGTGTGTGTGTCTCTCTGCACCCTGTCTCTCTCTCTCTCTTACTCTCTCTGCCTCATCTCTCTCTCTCTGCGCCCCGTTTCTCACTCTCTGCGCCCCGTGTGTGTCTCTCTCTCTCTTACTCTCTCTTTCCCTCATCTCTCTCTCTCTCTGCGCCCCGTTTCTCACTCTCTGCGCCCCGTGTGTGTGTCTCTCTGCACCCTGTCTCTCTCTCTCTCTCTCTCTCTTACTCTCTCTCTCTCCCTCATCTCTCTCTCTCTGCGCCCCGTTTCTCACTCTCTGCGCCCCGTGTGTGTCTCTCTCGGCACCCTGTCTCTCTCTCTCTTACTCTCTCTTTCCCTCATCTCTCTCTCTCTGCACCCCGTTTCTCACTCTCTGCGCCCCGTGTGTGTGTCTCTCTGCACCCTGTCTCTCTCTCTCTCTCTTACTCTCTCTGCCTCATCTCTCTCTCTCTGCGCCCCGTTTCTCACTCTCTGCGCCCCGTGTGTGTATCTCTCGGCACCCTGTCTCTCTCTCTCTCTTACTCTCTCTGCCTCATCTCTCTCTCTCTGCGCCCCGTTTCTCACTCTCTGCGCCCCGTGTGTGTCTCTCTCTCTCTTACTCTCTCTTTCCCTCATCTCTCTCTCTCTCTGCGCCCCGTTTCTCACTCTCTGCGCCCCGTGTGTGTGTCTCTCTGCACCCTGTCTCTCTCTCTCTCTCTCTCTCTCTCTTACTCTCTCTCTCTCCCTCATCTCTCTCTCTCTGCGCCCCGTTTCTCACTCTCTGCGCCCCGTGTGTGTCTCTCTCGGCACCCTGTCTCTCTCTCTCTTACTCTCTCTTTCCCTCATCTCTCTCTCTCTGCACCCCGTTTCTCACTCTCTGCGCCCCGTGTGTGTGTCTCTCTGCACCCTGTCTCTCTCTCTCTCTCTTACTCTCTCTGCCTCATCTCTCTCTCTCTGCGCCCCGTTTCTCACTCTCTGCGCCCCGTGTGTGTCTCTCTCTCTCTTACTCTCTCTTTCCCTCATCTCTCTCTCTCTCTGCGCCCCGTTTCTCACTCTCTGCGCCCCGTGTGTGTGTCTCTCTGCACCCTGTCTCTCTCTCTCTCTCTCTCTCTTACTCTCTCTCTCTCCCTCATCTCTCTCTCTCTGCGCCCCGTTTCTCACTCTCTGCGCCCCGTGTGTGTCTCTCTCGGCACCCTGTCTCTCTCTCTCTTACTCTCTCTTTCCCTCATCTCTCTCTCTCTGCACCCCGTTTCTCACTCTCTGCGCCCCGTGTGTGTGTCTCTCTGCACCCTGTCTCTCTCTCTCTCTCTTACTCTCTCTGCCTCATCTCTCTCTCTCTGTGCCCCGTTTCTCACTCTCTGCGCCCCGTGTGTGTCTCTCTCGGCACCCTGTCTCTCTCTCTCTTACTCTCTCTTTCCCTCATCTCTCTCTCTCTCTGCACCCCGTTTCTCACTCTCTGCGCCCCGTGTGTGTGTCTCTCTGCACCCTGTCTCTCTCTCTCTCTCTTACTCTCTCTGCCTCATCTCTCTCTCTCTCTCTCTGTGCCCCGTTTCTCACTCTCTGCGCCCCGTGTGTGTCTCTCTCTGCACCCTGTCTCTCTCGCTTTCTCTCTTCTTCATCTCTCTGTCTGCGCCCCGTTTCTCACTCTCTGCGCCCCATGTGTGTCTCTCTCTGCACCCTGTCTCTCTCTCTCTTACTCTCTCTCTGCCTCATCTCTCTCTCTCTCTGCGCCCTGTTTCTCACTCTCTGCGCCCCGTGCCTTTCTCTCTTTTCCTCCGACTCCCCTTGCCCAACATCTGCTCTCTGCCTGCTTCCTTCCCCTTCCTAGCCTCCTCCGTTGTTCTGTGCATTAGTTCAGGTTGGATTAGTTTAGTTACAGAGATGACAGAGACACAGCCTGAGTTATTCCTCTTTTAGGTATTGTGCTCTCTTAATTTTCCCCCTCCTCTCTTCCTTTATGTGTGTCTGTAAGTATCTGTGTGTCTGAGGGGCAGGAAGAGAGAGGAGAGTGTGTGTATGTGTGTGCCCCCCCTCTCCTTCCCCTCACTTTTCTTCGCTTTCCTCCTCCTCCTCCTCTTTCCCCTCCCCTTTCTTGTGATTGTGCAGAAGCAGAGTGTCTGCATGTGAATGGATTTCTCTTTTAAGGTGGCGGGGGGGGGGGGGAGAAGAAAGAAGAGGCTTGTTTTTCTGTAAAATAGGTTACTTGTTAAATTCTGAAACTATGGATTCAAATAGGGGGTTTGGATCCTGGAGCTCAGGCTACATATATGCTTTGTATTTCAGATTATAGGGCAAACTGTTTTTGATTCATCTCTAAAGCTGTCTTTCCCCACCAAATGAAGGTTGCATCAGATCATACACAAGAACCACACAGCAGGCATGCATAAACAATTGTGTTCTCCCCTGCTTTCTCTCTCCTTCAGTCACTATCCTAATTAAACACATGATGCTCTGGATCATTACTAATCTCTTTTTCATCTGTACCTCACTTCCCATCCTGTCCATGTTCACCTGCACCTGGGAAGGGGTTTCTAAGTGCCCTGTTTCATATATCGGACATCTCTGGGGCTCTTGTCATTGATCTCCCTGTGAAGGCTACAAAGGACCCTTAATCTGGAACCAGGAGAACAGGAACTATTGGCCAGAATCCCATTGGACTGTATGTTTTGTGTAACTTGCCAGAGCTAATTGTGGCTAGTTGAGGAGGTGCCAGGGTGGGTCTCAGGGTTGGTTGCATAATTCAGAGCATGAACAGGGCCATGACCAAGACTTGTCTGAGCACCTTGTCAATTAGCTGCAGTTCGCTGTAGCAAGTTATGCAGACCTTGCCCACATACTAGTAAGATTCCGTCCATTGGCTGAAATCTTGTGCAGTTACACAAAAGGCATAAGTTTTAGATACAAACCCAAAATGTGGAATTTTCTGTAGACATCTGCTGCTTGCAGATAACATCTATGGAGATTTCTTAATGAAAGGCAATTTGTGTCTAAATGTTGTAATTTTGCATTGCTGTGCAACAGAATTTAAGACATTGACATATTTTACTTAACATTCCTGAGCTTATGTGGCACAATGTGCTGCTGTGCTGATTTTTAAATTAAGAGCTACAGTGGATATAAGAAGTTTACACACCCCTGTTAAAATGTCAAGTGTCTGTGATGTAAAAAATGAGACAAAAATAAATCATTTCAGAACTTTTTCCACCTTTAATGAGACCTATGAACTGTACAACGCAGTGGAACAACAAACAAATCTTTTAGGTGGAGGGAAGTAAAAATAAAAACTGAAATAATATGGTTGAATATGTGTACAAACCTTAAATTAATACTTTGTCAAAGCACCTTTTGATTTTATTACAACCCTAAGCCTTTTTGCGTTTGAGTCTATCAGTATGGCACATCTTGATTTTGCAATATTTGCCCACTCTTCTTTGCCAAAATGCTCCAAATCTGTCAGATTACAAGGGCGTCTCCTGTGCACAGCCCTTTTCAGATCACCCCATGGATATTCAATTGGATTCAGGTCTGGGCTCTGGCTGGCCCATTCCAAAATATTAATATTCTTCTGGTCAAGCTGTTCCTTTATTGATTTGGATGTATGCTTTTGGTTGTTGTCATGCTGAAAGATGAAGTTCCTCCTCATGTTCAGCTTTCTAGCAGAAGCCTGAAAGTTTTGTGCCAATACTGACTGGTATTTGGAAATGTTCGTAATTTCCTATACCTTGACTAAGGTCCAGCTGAAGAAAAACAGCCTCAAAGCATGATGCTGCCACCATTATGCTTCACTTTGGGTATGGTGTTCTTTTGGTGATGTGCCATGTTGTTTTTGCACCAAACATATTTTTTGGGATTAGGGCCAAAAGGTTCAACCTTGGTTTCATCAGACTATAACACTTTTTCTCCACATGCTTTTGGGAGACTTCAGATGTGTTTTTGCAAAATTTAGCCAGGCTTGGATGTTTTTCTTCGTAAGAAAAGGCTTCTGTCTTGCCAGTCTACCCCATATGAAGGATACGGGTGATTGTTGTCACATGTACCACACAGCCAGGACTTGCCAGATATTCCTGCAGCTCCTTTAATGTTGCTGTATGCCTCTTGGCAGCCTCCCTGACAAATTTTCTTCTAGTCTTTCCATCAATTTTGCAGGGATGTCCTGTTCTTGCTAACGTCACTGTTGTGCCATATTTTCTCCACTTAATGATGACACTGTCTTCATTTTATTCCATGGTATATCTAATGCCTTGGAAATTCTTTTGTACCCTTCTCCTGACGGATACCTTTTTAACAATGAGATCCCTCTGGTGCCTTCAAAGCTCTCTGTGGACCATGGCTCCTGCTGTAGGATGTGACTAAGAAAATGTCAGGAAAGACCTACTAGCATAGCTGATCGTTATTTGGGATTCCTCAGAGGCACTTTAAATGATGGCATAACATACTACTGCATAACAAGTACTCCCACGCATGGATGCCCCCCCCCCATTCATGGACACCGGTGGTGGCAGCCCCCCCCGGTCCTTGGAAGAATGGTCTTCAACAAAACCGGTCCCTGGCATTAAAAAGGTTGGGGACCACTGGGTTAATAGATCTGTTTCATTTCCTTTTTCCCTTTTCTGTTTCTTCCTTCAAGGGTGTGTGCCATTTTGAATCAGCAGAGGGCTCTGCACTCCATGCAGTTGAAGCTGAGGGATATCTGTGTATGTAGTTAGAGTGTGTGTGTGTCTGTGTGTGGGGGGGGGGAGAGATGATGGAGTTGCATTCTGGGAAATTTCTGCTTTCTCTCAGCATGACTGTCTATTTAGGGCGCTCCTGTGCAAAACTCCCAAATATGTTGGAAGGGGTCCAGCTGCTCTGGCATTCCTGCATGTAGAATTTGCCCTGATGAACACTGCCTGACCTTTTTCCTGTTTCTGGCTTTTGAGAACTCTGTTGTAGGTGAGAGAGAACCTTAGACCTTCAATGTTCAGCTGTTGTCTGCTTCTTTACTTAGAAGATGTGTGTGTCTGGGGGGGGGGTGCATTTTACATCTGAAGAGACGATACTTGAAAGTTATAATTTTTTGTATATGTGTCCAGAGGACATATGTGAAGAAAACCAAAGGGCGCTACCATCTTCAGAGTGGCTCAGAGATAGTTCAACGTTGCCTGATTGTCACATTCTGGAGCTATGTGATAATAAAATTATTGGTGTGACTTTCTCCATGTCATGTGCTTTGTGCTTCTGAGATCAGGTTCCCCCCCCCATGAAATATGAGAAGAAGAACATTGATTAATATACTTCTTTGATTTATAAGATGCCAAGTACTGGGCCCTGATTCTTAATTACTGTATTCTTCATTATTGTTTCTCTTAATGCCTTGGAACCCCTCTGTCTTTCACTTGATATGGGATGCTAATTATGTGCAGTGAGGAATAATGGGAAGGCACTCTGTACAGGCTTCTAAAGCATTTTTCTTGCTTGTGCTCCAGAGCTGAACTGGTTGCCATCAAAAGCAACTTTTCTAGCACAGGCTTAAATAAATCTTGACTCATAATTAAATCCAGTCACTTTACAATTTACCTCACACCCTGCCGACTCCTACAGTTTCTCTTATCTCAACACAAAACCAGCTGTGCAGTCATTGAACAATGTGCAGTGTGGCATGGGGTTTGGTGTGTTGAGCATGGCATTTCTGTTCTTTGTGAATACTGCCACTGCTACAGTGGTGTTCAGCATTAGAAGGGGGAGAGGGGAAATATGTGTCAGGGCTGTTAACTAGTATGAAACAACGGGGGGATTTGCACTAGGGCACCACAAGTGTATAAGGCACAAAAATCTAGAGGTAAATTTACTGGTGAGTGAGTGCTATGCAAATAAACTGCAACACCTGCCAGCCCTATTCACTTTACCCTTTTTTGTATGTGAAACAAATCTTTTTCATTCATGGTCACACCATATTTTCTGTTTCATGGGGTTCTTGTGCCTGTGCCTGAGAGCAGAGTGTGTAGGAAATTGTGCCACTTGACGTAGGTGCTAAAATGACTAGTTATGGCTCTGATGTTTCTATTCTTGTCAATTTCTTTCTGTTATCTACCAAGAGAGATCTTCATTCCATGTAATAGAAGCAGATAGATAGGGTTCATCCATGCATTCTGCTCCTGTCGAAGAGGTGGTTCCACTGCCCACTAATTTGGACGAGTTTAGGATAGCTACATGATGTTGCTAGAGACTCAAATCAACCCCTTTCACTTTCCATCTACTTCAGAATTATTTTCCTTCACTTGGAAACTGGGTCTTTTTTTCCTTTGTTCTTTTCTTTCTCTGCAGCCCAACGCCTGTGGAGCAAGGCACAATTCGAATTCACCTGACATTAGTTGTTATATTATCTGTGGGAATGCCTTACCTCTACCTCCTTCTCAGGGAGGGGAAAAAGGAAGAGTGGAGAAGCATGAGAGGAAAGGAGGAAGAGGGATGTCTTGTGATGTGGAAATTTAAATTAGAAGAATCCAAATTACATTAAAGGAAAAAAAAATTAAAACAGATGTGGAAACTTTGAGTGAGTGGTTCTGGATCTATGGGTAATAGGGACTGCTCTTGCAAGTTGCCTCAATTTGAGCCACACACTTAATGGGGATGAACTCTAGTCTTGCTTTGGAGTTCCTTAGCTCCATCATCAGCTGCTTCCTGGGATTTGCAGTTCTTTGGAAGGCAGTCTTTATAGACCCTAATAGTCAGCAAGACTGTATGTAACTCCCAGGAAGCACTGTAGCAGTTCCCCACCACCACCACTTCTTTAAACAAATCAGCGACAGGAATCAAGGCTGGAGAAGCCACTATTACATACCTTGTTGCATGTCCAAGTAAAGTAGTTTGGTACAGTTAATGTTTCAGAGATGCTGGGGAATAATTTTTTTTACTCCGTATGTTATTCATCATATGGAGTATGATGAATAACATATGAATAACATATTGCCTTTACCTTTCTGTTGCTTTAAAAACAACACTTTAAGGTTGATAAAATTCTTCTTTTAACTATCTTGTTGTACAGTTCAATAAGAAACTATCATAGGAAAAAAAAGATGCCTATTTACTTGAAGGTTTAGAAATCATTCCATTTAAGCAGCTTTTCAGACATGGTACTTACAGGGTACGTTCTAGCTGGATGTTTTCCTGCTCACGCTACTACTATGTTACTTTGCCTTTCCACAACTCTTCTCTGATTTAGCTGAGCCAGTGCAGGACAACTTCCCAGTGGACTTGTGAGTGGTGCACTTGAATTATGAACATCATAGGATCGGGCAGTTTTTATCCCATTTTCTGTGTCGAACAACTATTGGATGTTAACTATGCAATGAGCATTGCCTTTCAGAGTTATTTCGTTCTTCTTTTGCTGATGGGTGTCTTTAAAGAGTAATAAGTAAGACCTCCCCAAGCCCTTTAGATAGCACAGTTTGAATTCTGAAATCAGGTCTCCTTCCTTTTATCACTTCCTTTTTATAGCCGCCTAGAGTGGTCTTAACCGACCAGATAGGCGGGATATAAATAAAATAAATAAATAAAATAAATAGTATTTGCAATAAAGAATTTCACTCAATTGCAGCACTAGTGAAAATAAACCTTGGTAAAAAGGGGAAAAAAGCAATTGGAAACTAGTGAAGTTATTTGTTACAACACCAGAAAGTGGAAGAGGTAGCATTGTTTTTGTTTTGTTATTTTTAAAATGTATCTTCATTATGCCTTCATTATTGCACCTTCCATTTCCCCAGAATTAGTTAGAAATAACTTCAAAGTTCTGGAAATATAAATGGTGTGATACTGTCCTTAATTTAAGGAGCTCTGCGTACATTCCTCTCTTCACCCACTTTGTCCTCACGATAACCTTTTGACATAGATTAAACTGGGAGTGAGTAGATGGCCCAAGGCTGTCCAGTGACTTTCATGGCTGAGCAGGAATTAAAACTTGGGTCTCTTCAAGTTAACTCAATATATTTTGTGGGAGGAAACCATCTGAAAACTGAACATTTGGATCACTGTATCCCTTAATTCAGTTTGCAGATATGGGAGGAGGTGTCAAATACCATTCCTAAATCCAGCCTTAAAAACAAATAGAATTGGCATAATAACATAAATTATCCAGAACAGGTCTTTAGTCTGGAGCTGAAATGGAATCCTATATTTTCCAGAACCTAAAGGAGCAAATTAGTCATAGCAGTTTTGTACTGATGCTTGATTTGTATGCCCTGTCAATTATGGAAATTTGAGATGTATGTTTATTTACACGCATAGATTCTAAGTACATCCATTTTTCATTAATACTGCAGTTTTTCTATTATAATATTGTAAAAATGATATTTCCCTCTAAATATATTTGCTGGTGACTTTTTTTCCCTTGTAATAATAAGTGCTTAGAGAATCACAGTTCCTTTTGGTTTTCCCTATTGGGTAAGTTTTTCTGTGGTAGCCTTTCCTGCACCGAGCTCATCTTTCTCCGTAAACTATATATATGCAACTGCATGCCACATCGCCAACATTTGTAAACTTTGAACAGCTAATGCTAAATGTGAAGTCTGAGTTACAAACATACAGGCAGGAAAAGACTGTGTGTATGTCAAGTGTAGCTGGGGAAGGCTTTATTCCATCTTTAAATAGCCTTGTTGAACAGTTGGGGAAACAAAGGCTTTTCTCTCTTATCCCCTCGCTGCTCAGCCCTCTCGTGTCATTTCTGACAGCTGTGCAGAGGCAAAGGGCCTTGTCCTGTTCCTCAGGACCTGTAATTTGGGCTTGTTAAAACGTGTGGAAAAGAGAATGGGGTGAACTGGAGCAGGGCGCAAAGTTGTGGTTTGACAAATGGCGTCCTGAATCAGGCAGGGAAAGGCCTCGGGTACATAAAAGTGGCATGTCCAAAGGATTTTGTGATTTTGATGGTAGCTGTGGAGTGGAAGGCAGGGCAGGAGGGAATGGAGCTGAGAAATAGAGAAGAAGGGTACATCAGGTATGGACGTGACAGTAGGGTTGCTGGGTTGGGTTTTGTGAAGAAAACCATTGTGACAGGGCTGTGCTTGGTTCTGTGAAGGCATTATTGCCCTTCACTTTATCAGGTGTGAGAGACTCGCTGAGGTCTCCCAGCTGTGGTTAATCTGCATCTAAGAAATAGGTAGGAATTTTGTTTCAGTTTGGTACTGATCAGGATTTAACAATATTCGCAACATTAGAATGGAGTGGAAAACCAAACGGGTGCATTTACACATCCTTACCTGTTGTGTGAACCTGAACCTGCTACTAAAACAAAACAAAACATTCCTGTATATTTAAACAAAATTCTTATTCTATTGTATGGTTTGCTAGCTGAGGTGCTATTTTTCTTTCTTTCTTTCTTTCTTTCTTTCTTTCTTTCTTTCTTTCTTTCTTTCTTTCTTTCTTTCTTTCTTTCTTTCTTTCACAATTAAAGAATGCAATTTTCCCACATACTGTTCTAAACTAGTAGGGGACGTACACCACTTTATTACCTCAGTAAGAGCCAACATAGATGTAAAAGGCCTATCCTGAAGTCTGCATAGCCTAGCTCTGGCCTTGCTTTCCTGTTAAATAAGTAAGTTGGTCTGGTACTAGCTGGGAGACTCCATATCTATTCTGGTAGGTGGTGTCCAAAAAAATCTAAATCGTACATCTCTATACAGAAAACATGTATGTTATAATCTTCTGACCATCTGTGTATGTAAAAGCAGATTTGGGAGGCTGTGACTGGGAGTAGAAAGAAGGTATGCGCAATGGACCTGCTTGGTCCATTCCCTTCTGTCAGATTTCCTACTCAGAATGATGTCTCAGGTAAACTTTTGTCCATATAATGAGAGACAGGTATTGTTGCTCTTTCAGTTGAAAAAATGAGTGGTAAATTTTGGAAAACAGCTGGAAGGGAAAATGATGAATGAGCAGCTCCATGGAGACAGGTAAACCTGAAGATCACATATCCATTGGCTGGCTCTCTCTCTTTTATCTGTGGTTATCTCCTTAATCCTTATCAGCTAATTATTCATCTTCCTCCTTTGCCAAACCCTTAGGGAAAATTAACTCAAGCAGGCACTCTCCTATGAAGATGGCACAAGATAAGCACGGGTAAAGAGTAGGAGAAATGTAACTAGCAGTTCATGTCTACCAGGGTATCAGAAGGAGCACATCAAGAAGAATGCATCTCCTGGCATCTACCTTACCATTTTGCCTCATTTTGCTATAGCTGGGTAGACCAGCATTTGGAAGTAATCATTAAAAGTAACTTAGTTACTTGCATCATGTTATTGTGTGTTTATGTGTTTTAATGAGGATATAACACAGCTACATTTAGTAATGTAACAAGTGGGAATTATGGAAGAACCCAAGAGAATACTTATTAGTTTTAAACAACATTTTAAATCATTTTTAATGAAATGCATGCTCTAAGATTGAACCCTGCTATTACAAATCTGGTCCCAAAGGAGACCTTTATCTCTAATCTTGCTTCTTGATGTCATATGCTGTTATCCCATTATGGGACTGTAGCCAACTTTAAGGTTATTATTAAGCTGATTGCTGTTTACAGTACTTGTTTTAAAAAGGGTGTATTTCTGCCCTTAAGGTAATAGAGGTTCCATTATGAACAAAAGAGAACCCTATGAGCTATTATAGATAAGTCAGATAGCATGAGCCTTGAGCTGGAAATTCTGGTCAGCTCTTCATTCTTAGTTATGAAACTGGTTGTTGTTGTTGTTGTTTCAATTTATATTGGAGCACTCTCTGGGCGGTTTACAATATAATTTTGCAAACTACATAATTATGGTTCACCATAACCAATCTAAGAATGGTTGTTCTAGGAAAGTTATATTATCTCAATACAATACAAAAGTTGTATTATCTCAGTACAATACAAAAGTTGTATTATCTCAGTACAATACATAAGCTGTAACAGTCTCGCAGGTGCTCACAGATCATACAATTACATGATCAGGAGTCTATTGCCTTTGAGATGCCCAAGCAACCCGTCAGCTGCACTATGCTAATCATTGTCCATTAACTCACCCACTTATAAACAACTAGGCATGCACTGTATGTGTCAAAATGAACTTCTGGCCATTGCAGGTGATGCAACCACACCATCACAAAAGTACAGTATTTCCAAAATGAAGCCCTGGAATCATCTCCAAGTCAAAGGTTTATTTTTTAAAAACATTGTCAAATGTATTATGCCATGCTAGTTTTTGCCAGCACGTCTTAAATGAATAAGAAATGAGTGTTTTGTACCACAACATATTTTTTACACTGCTCTAGTTTACCCACCCTTTTTTCAGAAAGCACAGTTCAGTTTTGAAATGTGAAAAGGAGTATGTTCCAGTGCTGGATTTGGATATGCTAATACTTGTCAACACAGTGAAACCATATGAAGTCTATAAAAATATATCCCAGAGCCAATGTAAATACAGATTATATTCCTGTTTTCACTGGCGTTTGCTTCAAATTAGAGAAAACACAAAAAGGTAAAACCAGAAAAAGCATAGAAATTAAACAATCAAGTGATTCAGCAGTGTTTTCTGTTGTTCAGAAAAGAATTCGTGAAGGTATAATCTTACATTCAGTTAGATCAGATACGTTACTTGCTGTAAAGGGACAGAATTATTGCTAACTGACCAACAGTAACTTCAAAAAAATAAATGTAAATTAAAAACAGGAATGCATGGCGAATGAAATATTTACATTCAGATTTCTGTATTTTGGGTCTGTACAGACATGTGGAACCATCAACTGTGTTGGCCTGTTAGAGCTAATAGAAGAGAGATTAAAATTAAAAAAATTAAGATGATAACTAGTACAGTGAATTAAAGAGTATCTGACACAAAATTAGAACAACCAAAAACAAGCAAAGAATTACTCCAAATGATGTAGAGAATATAGAGAAACTAGACAAAATTAATGGCTCCTTTAATGCACATAAAAAGATAAAAGTGGTAGGAGGCACATTAAAAAAATTGGTGTTCAGTACTCATGGAATAATGCTCTGATACAGAATGCCAAAGATAAAATCATAGAATGGAGTTGACTGTATTAAGAAATGTTTGGAATAACAGACCAGCAGAATTTTTCATGTCAGATGTTAGTACTGGAACAGAAATACCAAAATCTAAAATACAATTCAGGAATTATTCCTGAAATTTGATTGAGATCAGCCTTTTTTTTACATTAGCCAAATGCTTAAGTTTCTTAATTATAATATATGGCAGAATTTACAAGAAATGTGAAGAAGGGGTAGGAGACATGTATTCAGAAGTTTTGGAACCAGGAAAGCATTATTTTGCTCACAGAACTGCTGTAAAAGTTAAATATAATATAATAGAGGACAAAGATACAAAAACTGATTTTCAGTTTTTGTTCTCAGAACCTATTTGGAGAAGCACTTGTAGATCCAAATGATAGTATCTTTGTCAACAGAGAGACTATGAACAATGTTGGATATGCAATGTTTGAACTATATTCACGATAATCAGTAAAAAGCAACAGTTCAAGAAACAGAGTTAAATATCCAAATTGAAAATGTAGGGCATATTGATGAAGTACAATTTGGTTGGATAAAGAGTGGGATCACTGCCGCACAACAAAGTCAGAACAGAGATAGCCCAGAGCAGCTTCTTTAACATGAAGAATGCTTAGTTTATGCAACAGAAACTTAAAAATGAGTTTTGAGAGAGCACTATGTATTATCCTATGTACTCTTGGTTGTGTGTATGGAATCTCCCAGAATCTTGTTGGAAAAAATGATGTTGTTGCTGTTTAGTCGTAAGCCGTGTCCGACTCTTCGTGACCCCATGGCCCAGAGCACGCCAGGCCCTCCTGTCTTCCACTGCCTCCCAGAGCTGGGTCAAATTCATGTTGGTAGCTTTGATGACGCTGTCCAACCATCTCGTCCTCTGTTGTCCCCTTCTGCTCCTGCCTTCACACTTTCCCAACATCAGGGTCTTTTCCAGGGAGTCTTCTCTTCTCATGAGATGGCCAAAGTATTGGAGCCTCAGCTTCAGGATGTGTCCTTCCAGTGAACAGACAAGGTTGATTTCTTTTAAAATTGATAGGTTTGTTCTCTTTGAAGTCCAGGGGACTCTCAAGAGTCTCCTCCAGCACCACTATTCAAAAGCATCCATTCTTCCTTGGTCAGCGATGTACACAAGAACAATTGCACAAATAGTTCCTACCTCCCACTGGCTGGGTGCCCTTCACCCCTGTATGGACTACATAAAAGCGAATCCATAGCCATTCTTAATGTGGACCTGGGTGGTGGGAAACTATGTTTCATAGCAAGAAAACTGAGATATTTTGTTATCTGGAACAGACTGGGTATGTAGGGGAAAACGGAAGGATTGAAAGGCCAAGAAAGAAAGAAAAATAAAGAAAGGCGGGGAAGAACACAGCAGGTTATGGGGAGAGAATGTGTGGTGCGCATGATAAAAGCCCTTGGCTCTCCCGAGGACAGGAGTTGCTATTCCAACAATTCTTGGTATTTGTCTTCAAATATTCATATATTCTTTGGGGAGGGGCTCTCTTAGCTCCTTAGAATAGGCAGAATGCTTTGGTATAACTCCCTCTAATGGGATTCTATAGTTAAAGGAAGAGGGGCAGCCTGTGCGTGTGTCTGTAGGGAGCAGAATGAAGCATTTAATCACACTCCGTTTCCAACATAAATATTAAGCCAACCTGGCTCACTTTGCTCTCTTGTCCAAACCTTCTCTTCAGGAACTGTACTCCCAAATACAGTGTGTCTTTTTTTACCAAATATTTCATCAGACGAGTACACATTCCTGTACTGCAGGTGTTTAGTCTCTGTGTGACTTTTTCAGCATGTTTATTTTGGAAACTAAGTCCCATGTCCTATGACTCCTAACTGCTAGCAAACTACAGTGGGGTTTTCCTTCCCGTGAGCAGCTAAGGTTAAGGTTAAGGTTCCCCTTGACAATTTTTGTCCAGTCGTGTTCGACTCTAGGGGGCGGTGCTCATCCCCGTTTCCAAGCCATAGAGCCAGCGTTTTGTCCAAAGACAATCTTTCGTGGTCACATGGCCAGTGTGACTTAGACACGGAACACTGTTATCTTCCCACCGAAGTGGTCCCTATGTATCTACTTGCATTTGCATGCTTTCGAACAGCTAGGTTGGCGGGAGCTGGGACAAGCGACAGGCGCTCACTCCGTCGCGTGGATTCGATCTTACGACTGCTGGTCTTCTGACCCTGCAGCACAGGCTTCTGCGGTTTAGCCCGCAGCGCCACCACACCCCTGCTGTGAGCAGCTATGGGGCTTGAAACAAGAACTGATGTTAAAAGTTTCCAGCAAGACAAACTATGTTCTGGATCTCAGTTTTCCTGCATATTTTGCTGTCAACAGCATGTGTGAGCAGCCTTGTGAAAGATATGCAGCAAAGATGAGCTCTCATGGTATCACTGGCTACAGTGCCTGGAATTAAAGCAAAATGGTAGACCTTCAAAAACTGGAGGACCATAGTTTTGTATTTTGTCGGTCAGGATGACTCCCATCCTTGAGTTCTGCTTATATATTTTCCTTTATGTTTAGATTTCATCCCAGCTTTTCTATCTGTAGGTTTTAAAAGTGGCAGCTCTTGTTCAGTTTTCTGAATTGGTGTGATATAGTGGCTAACATTATGAACTATGAAGCAGAAGGTCTCTGGTTCAAATATCAGGTCCACTACAAACACTAGTTCTGAACCATTTAAGGAACTGTTGTAAGGATTACAGACATAGTGTATGTGAAGCACACTGAAAGTTATGGCAACTCTTAACAAAGCGAGCTGCTTGGATAGGAATACAGGAAGATTTTCACCCAGTACCTCAGTTCACAAGTATGTGCAGCTCATCCAGTTACTCAAGGTGAAAACAGATGTAACATAAAATGAGAGTTGGTGGATCCATCAGATGAAGAGAGATTTTCTTTAGAGCTGAAATGGATGATGCACTTACTAATGAAACTAGCAGACTAGTTCAGTCTTCTGTTTTGCCTCTCCCAGTGTATCAGCAGAATTGCATCCTCATTTCTTTTTAAACAGCACACACATTACAGTACTGATATAGATACTGTTACAGTATCTATTCATATTTCCCCCTTTTACAAACTAAATTGACCAAAAATTGAAGTGTTATGGATATTAAGGCAGAATTGTTTCCTGATCAGATGTTGGGCACTAGCCAATCACTACTGTGCATAGCTGACTTTTGTTTCTAACCTGCAGAACTTACTCATTCATTCATTCATTCATTCATTCATTCATTCATTCATTCATTCATTCATTCATTCATAAGTAGGTAAGTAAGTAACATAGCTTCACCCTGAAGTGGTAAAGTATGTTTAGACAGAATACCAGGAGATCACTTGGAGACTCGGCTCATTGCTCTAAAAATGTGATGCCAGTTTTCACTCTAATGTGTACCAAATTGCTGTACAGGTGCCTGGAAAGCAGTTCTCTTCTCTAGGACTAGGTCACTATGGTTGAGCCCTTGCATTAAAAAAAATAGGTTTTGGCTTTAAGCTAGGGACCCCAAATTAAGCTTTAGCAGCCTGTGTCTTTCAAGCTCATAAACCTGCCCTAAGCAAGACTGAGGAAACATAAACTGGGTTGGGGTCAGACATGGGTCACAGCCCATCCATTTGCCTCCCTCTCTTCCTTCTGCACCTATACCCCAAACACACAAGGAGCTTGTTCCAGCTCATTAAACAATATTGCCTCCGTAGAAGGGCCTGCAGCTCTGTGCTTTCTTTGTTAGCCTCAGATTAGCATACCCCAAGGGTGCTTATGTCTGGAAGAAGGTAACAGTGGATGTGGCCAATGGGGTAATTTGTCATAATAGTCCCAATAACCATTTACATATCACTTGCTATCTTGATAACAATAGGATAAAGATTATGGTGGCAGGATAATACTAGGAGAGTTTACTGTGCTCTGGTATACCCAAAGCTTTACCCAAAAGTAAAATATTTCCTAGCCTCCAATTACCCCACTTTCCATGGGAGGGGGGGAGGCTTTTTCACATGTCTTGTTTTGGTATTGCTGAGGTTAGAAGTGCACAAAAAGACAAGGAAATCCCTTCCTTTACTGATCCCATGGAAATGCTTAATGCTAAGATCAAAATTCTCTCTTGTTTTGCCGTGCAATCTTGCTTTCCTTATCTAGCCTTCAAAGTTATGATCTGTTCTATGCTGAAGCTTTGGGCAAAATTGCTAGTTGCAGGAAGATGCGGCTTCACCTTTTGGGTGTGTATGTGGGATATTTTAGGGATGGTTTTACCATTAGAGTTATAGTTTACAGTAAAGATGAGGTAACTACAAGTACCTTGTTATTTGTAGATAACTGCTTCCAAGTTCTTGCCAAGATAATATTTGATTGTTAACCTGTCCCTGAATTGTATTTTAGCAAAAATGTATGTTCAATATCAATAATAATTTGTGTGCATTATCTTGAAATTATTATTTGGAATATCACTTTTCAACTTTTGTGAAAAGTTTGTCATTAGTTGTCTTTTTAAAATAAGAACTGGCTTTTTCCTGCCCAAATCTATTGTCTAGCATGGCTTTCCTTGTGGAAGTCCTCACAGTGATGAGAAGAAATATTCAAATATTTAAAATTAAAAATAAAGGAATAATAATAATAATAAATACTACAGAAATGCTCTGGAGTTGGGGGATCCATATGTGCCCCCAACTAAGTGAGGCGGTTGCCTCAGCTGGCAGAGGCTGGATTGCATCCATGGCAGCCTCTCACCTCATCTCCCTGGGTTTGTCTGGCCTTCTCTTGATAGATAATGCTCCATGAGTAACAGAATCCGCCTGCACCCCCTAAAGTAGTCTAATGTCTTCACGTGTGGTGAAGAATGCTGTTCCATGGATTTATCATCTAGCAGTAAGCTTCAGCTGCGGAGTTTGTACCTGGAGTGATAGTGGGTGCAATTTTCTCCTTTGCCTCAGGGAGCAAAATGCTTTGGGCTGGCCAAACGCTTGGCAGCACCCTGCTCTTTGCATAAGGGCAACATAGGTAGACCAGACTTGAATTTGTAATATGTGAAGAAGAAACTCTGTATGTCGTAAAATAAGCAGGCTAGGGAGGAACCTGCCATTGTTTGCTTATATGCTGTCAGGTGGCATTGTATTAATTAGGAAACTGAGCCAGAATGATGGGAGGATCCCTGAGTGAGTGACAACTTGGAAGTTTCAGTTGAAAAGACCAACCATTAAGAAGGGGCATGGAAAAAAAATGGTTTAGGGAAGCAACGCTTAAAAAGTAAATGGTTACAGGTACCAAGTCCTTTGTGATTCATTCCTTTTTGGCAGTAAGAATAATTGCTAATTTAATAATAACTAAATTGCTTTGGTGTTCAGGAAGATATATTATTATTTAATGGGCTGTGGCATTATTTCTTCCAACAGTAAAATTCCAAGCTCCACAAGGATGTATGAGGGAAATGTGGTAGAAAAAGTTGTTGTTTTTTTGAACTGCATCCAGAATCTGTATATATATTTAAAAAAGAGGACATTGGCCTCCCTGACAATTGAATAAAGCCCTTTGGCTCCACCAAATATGTTCAAAAACAAAGCAAGGAAGCTGGGGGTTTATGATGTGTTTTTAAAGAAACACGGCAGATTTGACTGACCATACCACCGGCAAAAATTGTACAGCGATGTCTTTCCTCTCTGCCTGTCCCTCTCTCTGCCTCGGCACAGTCCGGGGTGGACTCTGAGATGGGTGTCAGCTGGAGTGGGCAGGGTCACAGGGAGTGGGGTGGGGGGGCAGAGGTGGCCTGATAGCTCAGAGCAGCTGCAGGGCTGTCTGTGTGGAGTGAATGAGCAACGCTCTGTTCTCTTTCTGTCTGCCTAGCTGTCAAGTCACAACTGAGACTCTCTGATTTGCATCCTTCTCATTCCCATAGGGCAGAATTTGCTGCCGCCACCGCCGCCTCCTCCTCCTCTCCTTCTCCGCGTGTAATTAGTTTACTCTATGCGGTCTCGGGGCTTTTCCCCGTTCTGTTTCTTCTTGCAGTAGGAAGCAGAACGTGGTGTTACAAGGCCGGTTGCTTTGTTTCTCTTGAGTGTGTTTGTGTACAGATATCTGGCGTGCCTGGACTTGGGAATCAACATTTTGCCCAATGATACATGAGGCGAAAGAGCTGATCGAGAGCAACTTCTTGAACAGGGTGGGGTGCGGGACAAAATACAAGCAAGCAGATTCTTCTGTACTTTAGATTCAGGGAACAAATCAAGCAGGAGGCTGTGTTTACTGTCCAAAGAATCTGGATGGAACTGAACCAGCCTGGCAGCAGGAGGTGAGCGCCAGCTTGAAAGCGTTTTCCTGGATACATCCAAAGTTTGTTCTAATCGTCCAGTTCTGTCACTTTCAGCATTGCTGTCTCTGGGCCAGGAATTTTTGCACACCAGAGTGGAATGGTGGAAGAAGGGAGAAGCCGGGGAGATCGGGCTCCTCGTGGTGGCGGGCCACGGGGATCCCCACGTCCTCCAGCCCTGCCACGTCATGGCGTCTCAGTGGTGGGCAAAGCTGTGTGGACGGTGGCGCGGTCAGGGAAAGGCTGGCGTTTTGAGCGAGCGGTTGGGGTGGACTGCAGCTTGCCCGAACCCCGTTGCATCTGGCTGACGAATTTGCGAAATGACAATGCGGAATGGTGGGAGAGGCGATGGCGCCGCGCTGGGGCAGTGATGGCCCAGCAGAAGTGCCGTGGAAGACCCAGGATGGACAGGAATCTTACGGTGAGAGAGAAAGATATTGCTGTGTGTACTCATGTGCATGCGTGTGTATACATCTGTGGGTGGGTGTGAATGCATTCTCTATCAGTACATTCTGGAGAGAGGCTCTGGGACAATAATGTCTTTGTCCCTTAGGCTACCGAATCTATAAAATAGGAATAATTGCAACATATTTCTTAAAGTGGAGTAGCATTTATGAGAGCAACTGAAATAATTTAAAATGTATTACCTTATAGAACCTACTGACAGTGGAATCTTTTCTGTTCCTTTTACCCTCCATGGCATAATGTGAATCCAGGCTGAACTCTTTCTCTGTTGTGAAGTTCACATTTTGGAGCTGAGACATCATGTTAAAAAAAATGTTTCCCTCATCAACAAGTAATCCTGGCCAACTCCAGTACAAGTGAGATTTCATGTGAGAGTTGGAAGAAGATTTTGATACGAAATATGCCACTTCTAGGCAGAATTGAGGTATAGCACTTCTTTTAGAAATTATGGGTGGTTGTCTTTACCCTCCAAACAATCATCCTGGATATCCTTGACAGATAAGGAAACTAAAAGAATAATTTTGGGGTAGTGTTTGTTTTGTTAAACCTTGGCTAGTGCAAATGGTATGTAGTATGTAGGAAAGAGCGTCTATGTGCTCATACATATGAGTGTGAGTAGATCGCTAAATACTGGGGCCAGGATGCCATGGCATGATGTGGGTGAGCAGGCTGGTTACTGATCTGGGTTTCAGGAGGAGGAGGACAGATACTATGTGAGGAATGAATTACAAGCTCACCAGCATGCCCTTGGGGTAACTTGCTCACAACCTCAGTTTCCATGATATGTAACACAGAAATATTTCACATAGCAACACGCTAATGACAGCTCATCTTTGCTGTCATCTTGTTTAATACGGGGTTGATTAGAAAAGTATTTCATTCTGCTTGTCAAATAAAAGATCCTTTACGAGCTTTGTGAGCCATTAGGTTTGGAGAAGTTGAACATGAACCTAGGAAGTGGTGCTTCGAAGCGTTTCTCAGCTATGAAGTGGAAGCCTGCTCTAAATCATCCATATGTATACAGTATAATGAGAGGATGACATACTTTGCTATAGACAATTAATATTTTTGTTTTGTTAGTCACAGTCATAAATATGTCTTCTAAATACACAATATGTTCTAAGTGATTAAAGAACATCCTTCTGGAATCCAGAATAGATCGATCTGAGCGATTGTTTGATTCTTTGAAAAGTGTGTGTGTGATCTGTGTCCCTTCTTTCCTCCAAAGAATTCAGAAGCAGTTCACACCGGGTGGTAGCATAGAGGTTTATCATGTTTTATCCTTACAGTCTTCCTGTGAGATAGGTTTTGTTGAGACAGTGACTGTCTCATAATCACTTGGTGAGCTTCATAGCTGTTTGGGGATTTGAGTCTGTGTCCTAAGCTAATAGGTCTCTGCATTTTAATACAAAGCAATATTATATGTCTGTGCTGAGACAAACTAGTTTATGAGCCAAGGGAAGTAGAATTCTGCAGCCTTTCTATAAATAAATAAATAGAGAAAAGTTGGAATATTTCTTCTGTTTTGCATACAATATGCAGCAGAGTCTTTTTAAAATACTTAGAATCATTCTGTTCTATCTATTTAGTTGCCCCTCTAGCTAGCTTCAAAGAGCTCAGGAGACATTTGAGTAGACACTTTTGATTGCAATTAAGATTGCTGTATTTAGTAGAAAGAGGGGAGAGGGGGGGGTAAGATGAATTGTTAAGAAAGCTTAATTCTGTACTTTGTCCTCTTGTTGTTCTTCTTGATTGTAATTGTAATATGCATATACCGGTAGCACGTAATCTAATCAGCCCTCTTCAGATATTGTTTTCCACTAGCTGTGCTTAATAAATATAGGATTTCTCCCTCTAAACAAGATATAAGATTGATAGTGTGTTTTACGCTGAATCTTTTACCTTAAACAATGTTTTTCAATAAAGTTTTATGGTAGTTTTTTTGTTTCCTTAATAACTTTATATTGCCTTTCTGACCAAACCACTCAAGAGCTGCATTACCTGGAATGTGTATCTCGGTGTGGCCAGCCAGAATTATCAGGCATCTACCAAACCCTCTGCCCTTTCCAAAGTACAGGGCCCATTGCTAATCCATCCAGTTTCTTCATCTTCTTCTTCTGCTGCTGCTCCTCCTCCCTGATGTCATTTTCTATTCACCTGCACTTTGTAGTAAGCAATGACAAATAGAAGTGACAAGAGCTTTCACTCACTTTGCTCTCTCTCTAGACAGAGGGCTAGACTGAGCACAGAAACCAGGGCAGCAGTACTGAAATGAGGCTCCTCAGGGCGAAACCTGAGTGTAGATTGCCAAAGGGCCTTCCACAACCTGGAGTCAACACTTGATCCCAAGCAGAGCTTGCAAACGTTGGGTGTGTGTGTTTGGACTGTTAACTCCTAGACACCTCCTATGGCTATGCTTGCTGGGGATTATGGAAGCTCGACTCCCAGAAAGCAGCTTTACGAAGTTCAAAATTCTCATTTCTCTTATATCCTTCTTCTCCTTAAGAGGTTTCTAAAATTGTAGTTTTAAAAAGGGAGGCTAAATAAATTACCTTGCTGAGAGTTTTTAAAATCTTGGACTATCCAAATGAGAGATGGGGGTTTATGAAAAGTGTGTGGTTGTCTGAACTTTTTCAGGTCTCCTGTGAGAGGAGTCTTCTGTTGACCAGGCATCTTTTAAGAACTCTTTATATGTCCCTTCTGTATAAATATGGCTGTAGATGGAAGTACATAGACAGGGTTTCGATCTGGGCAGGATTTGGGCTAGACGTTGAGGGTTCCCTCTCACCAGGATGAGAAGATGAGACCCTCAAATATAGCAAAATAAGTAACACATTACCATCTAATGAGGAGGATGCTATTAAGTGTGGCATTTAACAGAGCTTTATGATATCTCATTGGTCTAGGTATCTGGCTGCAGAGTCAGAGGTTGGAGTTGGATTCTCCACTGTGCCTCCTGCAAGTAGAGCCAGATTGTGTAGCCTTGGGCTAGCTGCACAGTCCCCAGGTGCCCCTAAAAGAAGGAAATGGAAACCACAGTCAGCTATCTTGAATAACATTGAAAAGGGGGCACCATAAGGCAGAATTGACTTGACAACATATGATGATGATGATGATTAGTCCAAAAAGGTAATTTGTCAGCATTCTGGTCCAAAAAATGCCAATTAAGGGTTTTTATTTGTTCAATGTGTTCTTCTTGGATTTAGGTTTTCAGACAATAGGGAGGAGAGATAAACTGCAGAAGGAAGAGGGAAAGGAACTTCCCTGTCCTCCCCCTAAATAGTGAGGCAGTACACTTTGTACAATTGCTTTTTTGTTGTTGTTGTCAATATGAAGACTGAAATGCAGAGAATCCCAAATTCTGCTTCATCCCACTTTATGTTATTGTAGGCAAGGAAAGTTTGCTTCGAGGAAAATTTGGCAAAACATAGCCAAGATTAGTTGTTGCTCTTCATGTCTTCATTTAAGCCATTCTCCTACACAGGGCAGCTAGGTTAGTAAAATCTAGTTTTCTGGGCTAGTAATTTTGAGAGGATTTACATGTTCGTGTGTTTTTGTCAGAGCAGCTGCATGCTAAATAAGCTTCACTGAGTTGGTGACAGCTGCTATAGTGAAAGGCAGTTTAATAATGCGTATGATTGTCATCTTTGGGTTTTACAAAGAAAACAGAACATACTGTGAAAGGTTGGACTCTGTAAGGGATATGACTTCCACTACCACTACCATTACCAGTATATTAGTGCTGCTAAAGTGTGTGCATTAGCTCCTATAGAACATGTGGCCTCAATATATTAAGGGCAGTGGATCTATATGGTGCCACGTAAATTTGACAGTTCTTTACTGAGAACTAAAGAAGACATCCCTAAGTTAGTGGCCTTTTAAAACATGTAAATATACACAAACTGTAAGCGACACAGAAGGAGATGAAAACAGAGTTGAGATAAAATAGAGAAATAACATCCAAATACAACTCATTAAATAAATGGTTTTGTTCAAAGATGATCAGAAGAGACCTGCATGGCAGGTAGCATTTAGTTTTAGCCAGACCTCCTGAACCAACATCCTGATGGGTAGCAAGGCTGGGCTTGGTAAACATTTTCTTTTCTCTATCTGCTGCCTTCCTTTCCTTCTTCTGTTTTCCTTTCTTTCTCTCTTCTCAGTATAGGGCTGCCAGGGGAGGAATAAATTATTGTTTCGGCAAGTTTGAAAGAGTAGCCTACAGAAAGCTTTCGAAATTAAGACAAGGATCATGAATTGCCCACTGTTGCATTAGACCACAGCAGCATATTTGTGTGGGTGTGGGTGATATTTATCTACTTTGTGGGATTTATTATTTATTTATTATATTTTTTTACCACGCCCCACTAGACAATGTCTAATTCTAATAAAGAATTAGTTCAGGTGCAAGCAGTGAGAAATTTCCCAACCTTTTCACACCCTGTATCTTGGGGTAGGGAATTTCAAGGGTCAGTTTTCTTTCAGCAGGACTTTACCATCTTTCAGCAGAATTCGCCATCTTCTAAACAAGCAAATGTAATATTCCCCCCAACTTTCCTTCAAAGAATAGGTGTTTGGATGCCTTATGCCCCATTTAATAGCAAACCCAGAGGTGCTGGTCATTTTGAGGACCAGAAAATGACTTTGTGCCAATGGTTTTTCCTTCCCGGAAGAAGAATAAGATAGTGGGCCAGGGCTTCAGGTGACACTTTGATTATACTTCACCTAATCCTACTGTATATTATGGATTTTGTGTTACATATTGACAATGTTGGCTAGGCTATTCCTTGCTTTGGAGTAAATAATAACAAAGCTGTGTTCATCTAATGAAGAGATCTTTGGGATAACTAGTGCCAACAACATGTTGATATGAACAAAAGCAAATAGTGTTGCAGGGGTTCTTGAGAAAACATAGGTCTGTAGGAGGTACATAGGAAGCTGTCTCAGGCCATACCAGACCACTGATCCATCTAGTAAAACACTGTTTATACCAGTGGTTTTCAACCTTTGTTGAGTTGAGACCCCCTTTTATAATACTCAAGTAACCTGTGACCTCCCTTTAAACATTTGCATAAAAAGACATTTTTAATGGGGTAAACTCATCCCTTCTCAGAAGAGGCTTCTTTATGTCTCAAAGGACCTGCTTGTCATATATACACATACACACTAATTTCAATATCCCACTCGGAAAGGTTAAGGAAGAAGTTATTTAACAAGGCCTACAACATTCATTCATTCATTCATTCATTCATTCATTCATTCATTCATTCATTCATTCATTCTTTCTTTCTTTCTTTCTTTCTTTCTTTCTTTCTTTCTTTCTTTCTTTCTTTCTTTCTTTCTTTCTTTCTTTCCCCATAAAAGAAACCCATAGTGATTTACATCAAATTATGTGCTATGTCACTGAGCTGTGTTTCCCCCCTACCCCAAAATACATTCCACACTTCTCCCCCTCCCCCACAAGGAAGAGAATGTATAATGGAAGGCTGTCAAAAAGCGCTCCTTGGCAATACTTTTTAGAGACAAATATGTCCTGTCTGCAATACTCAGGGCATTCTGGAAAGGGCCCCCACTAAAATTTGTGCAAATGCATATTCTAGGATGGGGTGTGTGTTTGTAGAAATCTTTTTTAGTAAGAAGTCTGCATTCCTTATTGTTCCTTTCTGTACTGCAGATTTCACTAATTTTGGATTTCTGGAAGGTAACATTGCCTTCACAGCCACTGTCAAAATCTCTTTGTCCCAGTTATAATAAATAGCCACGTTTTGCATTAATGCAGAACTGTGAACATAAGGTACTTACAGATTGGTTGTGGAATGATAATTCTTGTCTAGTGTGGCGTTTAACTGGAGCAGCCACATATACTCTGAACTGACTATGCTTTCAAGTAAGGTAGAGTTCACTAAATCGTTCAAACAAGCTACTGATGGTTTCCCATCCAAGAACCAACCCAGCCCAACCCTGCATCGCCCCCCAAATCATGAAATCAGTGGTACAGATTAGTGTAGTGGGATTCGAGCTGAAATAGACCCTGTGGGGAGCTGTGGCAAATCTGTCCTGGTTTTGTATGCTTTGCTTTTCATGTGTTTTGTTGTCATACGTGCCACAAATGCATGATTTGATGCTTCCTTGTATACAGATGGGGGATGTGGTGGTGCTGCGGGCTAAACTGCAGAAGCCTGTGCTGCAGGGTCAGAAGACCAAGCAGTTGTAAGATCGAATCCACGCGGCGGAGTGAGCTCCCGTCACTTATCCCAGCTCCTGCCAACCTAGCAGTTCGAAAGCATGCAAATGCAAGTAGATGAATAGGGACCACCTAGGTGGGAAGGTAACAGTGTTCCGTGTCTAAGTCGCACTGGCCATGTGACCACGGAAGATTGTCTTCAGACAAAAACGCTGGCTCTATGGCTTGGAAACGGGGATGAGCACCGCCCCCTAGAGTCGAACACGACTGGACAAAAATTGTCAAGGGGAACCTTTACCTTTACCTGTACACAGCCAGCACCAAAGTTATTTGCTGCCAAAAACAAAACAAAGCAATAAACAAATAAATACAAAGGAGTGAACCAACAGCTCACTGGTCTCTGGCAGAGAAGGGACGAACCCCTTGTCTCCTTGTCCAGGAGCCCCTGCATGTCTGTGCTGACCGAGGGGGGAAAATTCTTCCTGTGGTTATAAACTGCTTTGTCCCTTCTTTCCTCTAACTCGTCCACCTAGAATATTTTGTGGCCATCGCTATTTAGGTGAGTACTTAAATTGAAGGCTGATTGGCTACTATTAGAAGAAGAGCTTGGATGTGTCAATTTTTGGGATGACAACGACCAGAACACCTCAGCAATGAGACTGTGGGATTTGTTGTTGAAAAATAGCTTTTCTAATATGTGGTTAGAAGCATCTCTTTGTCTTGGTGCATCTCTCAGAAAAGCTTCCTCTAGCTTATTTAGAAATGGGTATACAGTATGTTTGCTCATTGCAACATGTGAATGCTGTTTTTAAAGAAGTTTTTGTGGCAAATACAACATTTAAATGCAGCCCTTTTGTTTTGCTCCTCTTAGTTGTCTCTCCGTTGCTAAATTTTAGATTGGGCAGAGACCTTACATTATCACGGAAGAGTGCTGTGTACATTGATATGGCCATAACAACCAACAACAAATTACAGTACTATTACCCTTAGTATGTATGATCGAGACATGTAGTTAAAACTGAAATGGTACTTAGTATTAAGAATAGCGTAGCCTTTATGGGCTCCAAAAATCCTTTGCATTTCACATTGCATCGCTACTTCCTCTGCAAATCTTTTGTTTCCTGTTGTCTGGAGCTTCTGTCATTGAATATGAATGAATGAACAAGAGGCTGCCCATGCAAAAAAAGTTTTAATCTGCGTGCTTGGCTTCCAGCGCATCCGCTGTCCCTTTCCGAGGGTCGCCGGGTCGGTTGACAATAGGAAGCAAACTGCAGAGCAGACAAAATGCACATGGAGAATGACCTCAGGGCCAGGAACAAAAAAACGACATTGGAAGGCAGGCGCAGAGAGAGTCAAATTTATTTCATGTTACTTGTTCATATTTTTTGAGCCCATGAATCTGCTGGCCTAGAAGCAAAATGGTGACCCTTGTATTCCAAGACAACTAAGTCAGGATAAACCTTTTGCAACCTGGATTTCATTTGTGGGGAGGTGAGAGTGAAAGTGAGGCCCAGGGTAGGCCTTTCTCTCTCTGTGTATCTCTTTTCAACTTTGGACACTTGTCCTAAATTTACAACTTAAAAATAATGCTGAATTCTGAAGTGTTGGACTGAATAATAAATTTCTACTTGTGCTTCTGTTGTTTTCAATGTGTTTTGGTATTGTTTTTATCTGCTAGTTTTCAATATTATATTTAATTATTTTTTAATATTGCAATCTATTGTTCTTAGCTTTTAATACTGTTGATTTTTTAATACTGTAAGCTACCATGGGGCCTTTTTTAGAAGAAAGGTGGGAAAACAAACAAACACACTTCTAGGAACCAGCAGTATAAAGTTTAGGTGCCTCATGTGCACAAACCTGAGGAAAAAGCCTACATTTCAAAGTTCTGAAATTTCTAGGCCCTTGGGCTATTCCAGTGGTTCTTAACGTGGGCGATAATGCCCCCCAGGGGGCAATTTCATTTTTCAGGGGGGCAGTAAAAAGAAAAGGGGCGGCGTGGGGGCGCTGGAGCAAAAGGGGGTGGTAGGGGGGCGCTGGAGCAAGCCAGACCTGTGAAGATGGCTGCAGCCTTTTTACAGTGTACATTAATATATATTTTCCTCCAATTTTAATTTAGTTTCAGACTTTTTGTCTTGAAATTTTTAGTTCCTGCATTTGTTTTTATGCCCTTTTTATATTTCTTTTTGCGTCTTAAAATTCACTTGCAACTAAATCATTAAATGTTACTTTTTGGGGGGCATTTCATTTTCTTGGAATTTAATTTTGTTTTCAGGGGTCATTGGATTTAAGTGTCTTAAATAAATAAATAAATAAATAAATAAATAAATAAATAAATAAATAAATAAATAAATAAATAAATAAATAAATAAATAAGATATCATCACCGTGGAGAGGGGGGGCGATGATAACTTCCTCAATGGCTCAAGGGGGCGTTTCTTTCAAGAAGGTTAAGAACCACTGGGCTATTCCATCTGCTTCTGGTCTCCTTTGTCCCATTGTTCCACGTTGTGTTCATGCTTCCTAGATCTTGGAACAGCTTCCCTGGCTGAACATTCCCATCCTTCGAGTCTCCCTTCCTCACCAATAACACCTTCCTTGGACTCTGACAGTCACCTTATCTGCCTTTTAGTTGCCATGTGAGATACCTCTGTTTCCATTATTTGTCCCCAGTTCAGTGTTCCCTAATCAAGGTCCCTCTATATGTTTTGGTTTGTGATACCCCAACATCAGGCCTTGCTCCTTGGCCATATTGGCTGGGGTTGGTGAGAGTTGTTGCCCTCCAGCTCCTCTTCTTGACTTACTTTGTCTTGTTCATCTCTAGCTGTTAACCTGTCTGAGGAAGAACGGTATCACTCTAATTTTAATATCAGCACAAGATCAAAATGCAGTTCTAAAGTAGGGTTGGTGAAGAGCTGGATGTGCCTTGGAACAGATCTTCAGTTAGGCTGCTATGTAGGCAAGGATCAGATCAAACTAGGATTTCAATGAAAGGGGAGCTGATGTCAAGAAACATGCAGCGAACAGGCAGAGGTTAGGCAGGCAGGCAGGTGTGGACTTTGGTTAAGTATAAAGGGACAGTCACAACAGGATACAAGGAATTTGGAATAGTTACTTTTTGGATGGCAGATCCCTCAACCATGAGTGGCCATGCTGGCTGAGGAAGTCCATCTGTTATAGTCCAATAAGTAATTTTCTGCTCTTGAGAAGGATGAAGTACAGACCCCTGGAGGAAGATCGTCATGGTATAGAACATAAGTCAGATTCTTGTTGTTGTCCAGTCGAAAACAGTATTTTTGGCCAGGAGGAAACAGTGAGGTGAACACAAGGTGATGGTGCCAGTCTGGGGACCCAGAGTCAGAGGTATTTCCTTTATTCCTCAGTTTTGAATGGGGAAGGGCTCACCATCAGAAAGGTTCTAATTTGCATGCTGGCTAATCCTGACAGGCAGTTGTAGAGTGTTCCTTTTTGCTGCTTTTCCAAAAGTGTGGTTAGTGACATTAGTTGCTTCATTCTGAAAGTGACATTTAAAGCAAAATATAATCAGAAAACTCAAGTCTGGTATCCTGATTACACCTGCAGGATTCCTGGACATAAATTCCTGATGCAATGTTGAGATGTCCTTCTCTCCTTGTCTTCCCAGCTGTTTTTTTTTTCCAGAGCCTAAGCTGCTTGCATATTTGGGTGCCCGTGTATTTTCATACTTCTTCTATTGTTTTTGCCCAGTGGGCATATTTCCTCTTGTATTGGAGATGCAGCCATCAGGGAATGCCAGGAGCTGATGT
This sequence comes from Pogona vitticeps, assembly GCF_051106095.1. Taxonomy (NCBI): domain Eukaryota; kingdom Metazoa; phylum Chordata; class Lepidosauria; order Squamata; family Agamidae; genus Pogona; species Pogona vitticeps. The sequence goes on along the minus strand of NC_135788.1, from coordinate 95,558,060 downwards.
CAGAAGTGATTCATGCCCATCCACTGAAAACCAAAGACGTGTCAGGTTTTATGTGGCTTTTCTCCCACCTATTTGAAAGGTGGGATTGGAATCCAGTTTGCGCTTAAACCACAGAGAAGAGAAAAGAACGTCTGCTCCTGGTCAAGCACCCTTTGGTCAGTGAATGGTTATGGCTATTATCTTTGGCAGGGTGGATAAAAATTGGTGATTTTTTTTTTTAAAAAAGTCAAATTATTTCACAATTTAAATCCTGATTTAAATTGAAAAACAATTTAAAGAATTTTAAATAATAAAAAAAATCTGATTTTTAAAAATTTATAGCATGATTTAAATTGTGATTTAAATCAATTTGACTAAAATACACCCTGATTGGATTGGCTGGATCTCCATTTCAGTCTAATAAAGGTGACTACACAAATTTGAGTCCAAGTCTTACTTCTGTCTTCTTCTAATAGGGTCATGGTTTGCTAACAAGATGTGTGTTGCCTGGGATGAGACCTCTAGTTTGTGCAGGGCAGCCATCAACAAAGTTTCAGGCGAGGCAGAACAGACTTCTAGCATGCTGAGTGCCATTGCAAGGAAACCTGGGAACTCTTCTTGGATTGCATGCTATTTGACTGCCAAGTCTTTACATGGGAGCTAAGCTTTCCACTCCTGTCTTAGATGTCACAGAGAATCATGTGCACGCTCAGCTCTCTGCCCTAATTCTCACTTGAAGTAGTAAATCAGCCTGCGTGTAGACTGTACAATTTCAGTTTGTGAGCTTACATGATCAGATAGTATGCAACACATATATGCATATGCCTGCACACAGAAAAGTTCTGTACAGAAAGAAGGTAAGATTACAATCTTTTCCTAACTGTGTGGGGTGCTAATGATGATGATATTTATTTATTTATTTATTGGACTTATATACCGCCCCATAGCGCTACAAGCACTCTCCGGGCGGTTTACAATTTTAATTATACAGGCTACACATTGCCCCCCCAGCAAGCTGGGTACTCATTTTACCGACCTCGGAAGGATGGAAGGCTGAGTCAACCTTGAGCCGGCTACCTGGGATTTGAACCCCAGGTCGTGAGCACAGTTTTAGCTGCAGTACAGCGTTTTAACCACTGCGCCACGAGGCTCTTTACTCTCTTTTTTCTTTTCTTTTTGGACCCTCTTACCCTGTAGTAATTAATGAGTCATATATTTGATTTATATCCCGCCCAGAGTGGTCGTAACTGACTAGATAGGCGGGATATCAATCAATCAATCAATCAATCAATCAATCAATCAATCACTCAATCAATCAATCAAATATATATATATATTGCTAGTGCAAAAGACTATGCAAGACCAGATCCTCCAGACTATGTCAGGAGAAAAGCAGTAATAAAACACATAAAGAGGTAGAAATCCTACTACAAAGCTATCAAATGTAAAAGTATGCCTTTGTACGTTTGGCGGAAGGCAGATCTGACACATGTGACTGCTGACTAGAAGAAAACAATTCACCAAAATTCAAAGTCTCAAAATACAATTTCATACGTCATTTGCAATCAAATGTAGGTATGCAATGTCCCTGGTTTGTGCTTTTCATTCGTGTAAGCTATAGTGTTATAAGCATGACACAAACAGTCAAAACTTGCATGTGTCAATGCACATTGTGCCTCTTCCAATTTGATCTGAATGCTGAAGGGGGATTTTGATTCTTCATCAATAAAGATGTCATTTATGGTTGGAGAAAAGGATTTCACATACAGATAAGACTCTTCCCTACCATTATGCCAGCACGTAAGCTTATGTAAATGAAAGAGCATTATACTGTATTGTCTGAGACCTACTTGCCATGAGAATAATTCAGCCCAGACAAAGGTGAGGTACTTGTTTATTAAGAGTATTTTTCTCTTTCCATTTATCCACATACCAGGATAGGATACAAAAATATAATTAAAATGCAATGCAATATAGCAAGAAAAGTAAGCAAGTCAATATTGAAATGTACCAGTTACTCAGTAGCAAATTATATAAAGCAGACAGGTCACATCAGCTAACTTATAATATCTGACAAGCAAGTAAGCTTTCTGGCACCAGAAAAAGTACCTTGCCAATCTGCGTGGCACTTCCATGGAGGGAGCATTCCACATTCAGGGCACCACAGCAGAGAAGGCTCTCTCTTTTGTTGTCAATATAGTATATTTAAGGCAACAAAGGGTCCACATTGAGTTTCGTATGTTTGGATTTATGGCTGAGTTATATTTATTTATTTATTTATTTTATTTTATTTTATTTTATTTTATTTTATTTTATTTTATTTTATTTATATCCCGCCTATCTGGTCGGTTAAGACCACTCTAGGCGGCTAGGAGAGATAGATACACATTCTTTTTTAATAGGACAGAGAGAGAACAATATCCCTCAGTCTGATGTGCTCCTAGGGTGGCTTACGTGAATCCACTATCAGAATAAAATCCAGCTCTTGGCCCAGACAGCCATAGTCTCATCTTTGAAATGGTGAATGCAAAGTGTTTTTTTTAAAATTAATGGTAAAATAAAGAAACCAGAGTAAGTTTTTTCTAGATTTGTGTTTACTCCTTAAAAGGTGTAGAGGTTTGTGAAGCAAAAGTGTTCTTCTTGTTGTTAAAGCTACACTGAAACTCAACATCGGTTTACACCAGGGGTGGGCAATTAATTTCTATAGGGGGCCACATGAAAAATCTGAACTGCGTGCGGGGGCCAAACTAACTTTACTTAAAAATAAAAGATAAGCAGCTGATCAACTTTAGACCAAAAGCTATAAATGGTTTTGATATTCAACTTATTCAGTGAGAGAAATCCAGCATGTCTTGGGCTTGAACAAGTGCTTGAACACCAGTCCGGAGCGACGACCGGTGGGGCCGGACAGGAGCGGCTTGTGGGTCGTATGTGGCCCTCGGGCCACACTTCGCCCAGGTCTGGCTTACACGTATGTAGGGACAGGCCTACAAAGGGAAGGGGCAGGAAGAGTGTTTGCTGGAGCCCGCTGGGCCTCAAGATCAGGATTCTGCTGCAATCCCAATTATGATCTCTGAGAAAGCAGCAGAGATTCCTCTCTCTAGTTGTGTCCAGAGAGCTGGGCCTGACAGGAAACTTCTGTAGGCTAAATGCAAACCCCATGCAGGACAAATTAGGCCGGTAGGCCAGAGAGTCCTGGTCTCTGCCCTTGGGTAATCTAATTTCACTCATTAATAGGTAGTAATGTGTTCATTTTCTCAGACAGAATAAGGATCTTTGAGTTTAACCAATACAGTATATTATTCTTATGATCAGATGTTTTTAGGTGACAAGCAACTTTTGCCAATGCTTAAGGGGAGTTTCTACATAGGTTTGAATACCAAGGTCATTATTTGAATTACTTGCAATGTCCCTCGGTATGTATGTTGCCCAAAGAGAATGGAGATTTGATACAGGGAAGTAGACTTCAAGCTACTGTAACACTATAAACAGCAGCAGCTACATCCTTAGATATACAAAGAGCTACATCTAACATGGATGGGGGCCATCCTGAATAAGACCCATTAGAGTGGCACAAAGGTAATGAGAGGTTTTTTAGAGCACCGAGATGGATAGAAAAGAACATACAAACAATGTGTGTACATTTTGAGCCAGGAGGAAAGAAAATTGAGGGAAGACCTTAGAGCAGCGTTCACATATTTAAAATCCATAAAGGAGACTGAGGACAATTATTTTGTCTTAACCCTGAGGGTAGTGGAAGAAAAGATCAGGATTCTACAGTGCAGGAAGGTCAATCTAGGTTAAACTGAATATACATCTTTTATAGTAGATTGCAGTGATGTGGCTGCTTTTGTTCAGAGGCAGGCTTTAATTGCCTTGCTCCTTGACATCATTGCCGAATATTGTATGTATAGTATTCTCAAAGACTGCTGTTGCTAGCTGCTCACAAACCCACTCACCACCATTGGTTGATCTGTGTCATGGAATACTATTCAACATTATAATGCTGAGAAGAGCTAGTCAGGTAAAAGAAACTAGAAATAAAATAGATTACAATGTTGGTTGTTAGGGAGAAGAAACCTTGTTCTGGATTTAAGGAAGGGAGGTCTTACTGTCATAAATGTAGGAAAATCTACATTTATATGCCTATATACGTTCTCTTAGATAATGAATATACTGCAATATTGGTTTTAAATCAAGTTGACGTGACTGCTTTCAGTTTTGAAAGCTCAGCACTTGACAAGATTTTGCTTCTTGTTACTGTATTTGTATTCTTGGATATCCAGAGTCATGTTTAACTAGATCTACAAAAGCTGAAGCAGGTTAAAGAGGTTAAGGTCCAAAACAGATACTGAAGCACAGAGCTATATCTTTGGATGTGGGTCACTATCAAACCAGTAAAGAGTTGGGGTGGATGGTCTCAAGGACAGCATTGGCTTATAGAAGATGGATCAATGTGAAGTCTTTCCCCTTTTTTTCACTTCTCTGTTTAAAAAAAATCTCATAGAAAAGCTACCATCTTAGAAAAAAGAGAGCAGGAGAGGCAATCGGTGTAGATAAAAGTCACTCAAAGGTGAAGGTTTCAGCAACATGTCTATTTCAAATCTTTTCCCACTCCATCACTTTACTGTTATGAGTGAGCTGTGAGATAGTTTTGAAATTTGGCATGTAGCTTGTGTTTTAGAGATACTGGCAGTATTTCTTCTTTATAAGGATGTAATTTTGTTATCTTCAGTGTATACTCATCATTACTGCTGATCTTGGTCGAAATTAAGTCTGTGTATATATCCCCATTGCCTCATCTTCCTTTTTAATCCACCTATTCACCATGTTGTAGGATCCTTTTCTTCCCCTCCCCTTCTCCTCCTCTTCCTCTTCCTCCTTCTTGTCTTTCTCTTCCCAGGACCACGAGAGTACAGTGCCCAGATTGTAATACAAAGTGGGCCTGGAAAGCTTTGGATTTTCTCAGGACTGTGCTTTTTGTCCTCAGACGCCAACAGTTTTTGTCTGCCTCTCTGCCTGAGCTGAGGGGGATGCCAAGTGATCTGTTGTTGGGTGTGAGGGAAAGGGAATGATACGCACTCACCCACCAAGAGGGTACACATGCTTATACCCTCCCCTCAAAATCCTAGCTTAGTTTTTCTGACACGGTTTCTGGCATCCTTCAAGCTGAGGCAAATCAGCTGATGTGGCACAATTGGTTGTTGCCTCAGGGGCTGGTCGCTTGTAGTCTGTTGTTGTAAAATATAGCTTGCAGTAATTACCCAGGGCTCCCAAACCTGCCATTTTCTCCATTCTTTATTTGGCTTCAGGAATGATAAACAGCAGGCCTTTTATGGTTTCCTTGGTTGGCAGGCAGCAAGACATGACATTGTAACTGTCTTGTTGGCTGGATAAAAGGTCCAGGTGACTGGTTTGCTATTCCAACTCTGAGCCTTTTTTTCCTTCTTTTTACAGGTGATGCTTAAGTATATATAACATTTATAATGTGTATTTCCCCCATGGCTATAACCCAGATCTATAGAACTAGCAATAGCTAGAATTTTCATTTGATCTAAAAACAACTCCTTGTTTCTGTTCTTTACCACACAGCAACAGTATCCAAATTTGCTGCATCTAAATTAAGGGTGGACTCATACTTATTGCTTGACCCAAGGCTGCCACTGAAAAGTTATCTTTTTTTCAGATATCTTTTCAGGAGAAAGATCTCTCCTGCTTTAATATTTAATGGAAGAATTAGGGTGGCCACTTGCAAATCATTAAAAAAAGGAAACATCTCAGCAAAAACCAAGGGGGCAAAAGATGTGCATATAATTTATTTTATTTTATTTATTTATTTAACTTATATGCCGCCCACTCTACCCAAAGGTCTCTGGGTGGCTTACAACAATTGTGGATGCCAGTTGATACATACAGATGCAAAATTATAAATTGCTTCTTAAAAATATGATTTAAATGTAATTCAACATGTATATCAGTTGAATGAAAAAGACTGTGGCCAGATGTGCTTTACGTCTGCTGAGGCAGCTGTCCAGGTGTCTAGTTTGAATTGACAGCTGCAAGATCCCCGAATTCCTTTCTTGTATTTCTTTATCTCTAAATTGGGCTTGTACTGGATTTAAAACAGATGGTCTGGCTTCATGCTCACAAATGCTGAACCTATGTGTGTTCTTGTCGGTGTGGAGAGCTTATGTTCAAATAGGTATGTCTCCCATTCAGACTTGGCAATGGTGATGTGAGCAAAGTAAAGATGAGGGGTGGGGTGGGGTTAGGCACTTCCATCTTGGTACATTTAAACTTCTGGATTCAGTAACTGCTAAATAGGACTGAAGTGGTTTGTGGAAGTAGAAAGGTGAGGGAACTGGACAAAAACAGAGCCTTGAAAAGGTACAGATGCTGTGGATAAAAGCACCAGCAGGACTACAGTGCAGAGTGAACAGGGGACTGAGATTTTATCTCTGTGCAGTTATGGTGGTTTGACTGCTTTAATGTGGCTCCATCCCAAAGGATCTTGGGATTGTTTTTGGGTGAGGACCTTAGAAACTTCTAGGAGTTGTAGTCCAAGAGAGTAACTATTCCAGATACTGGTAGATACACTTGGAGATGTTGGGGGGCCTGATAAGTATGAGTGAACTATAAGAAGAAATGTAGAGAAATGGGGCTAGAGGAGACACAAGAGAAATAAAAGAGATTTAGGACAAACATTTGCAAAGAGGCTGGGAAATTAGGGATTGGGTAATGGGGTGGAGCAAAGAATCTTCAGAGGAGTACCATGGGGAGGAGGTATGGCAATATTAAAGGAAAGGCAGTTCTGAAGAATAGTACTGTTGCTGTTGGATGCCCCACAGCACTTCCATACACTGGCTTGAAAGAGCTTTTCTAGCTAAACATGCAAAAGAGAGAAAGAGAGAGAGAGAGAGAGAAATAAATTATTAAATGCTAGGTGCCTGTGTACCTTGCTCCTTTGGGAGGACGGCAGGGCCCGTTAGCATAGAGGCACCATCTGTAGTTTTGCTGATGGAGCCACTCACATTTTCACCCAGGTTATTACTACCCGAACAGCTGTTTGTTTTTGGGTGGGAGGCCTCCCTTGGGATGGAATGGAAGGGCGAGAGGGATTATAGAAAAGCCGTGTGTAGCTGGAGGAAAAGATCCTGAGCTGTTTGACATGGGGCTCCTTTGTCTGGTGCATGCCTGTGTGCGCGTTTATGCACATGTCCCCTTCCATGTGTCTAATCCAGCTGATCTGCCTTAGTTATAGATGATATCTGGTCACAGATCTCCCCAACCTACAATATTTCCATAGCTCATTGGAGGGGGGCGTGAGAAAAGTGCTTGGGACAGTTCACAGTTAAGACATTCATTTTTATTTGTGTGTATGCAGAAGGCAGTTTGAAATAAGTTCTGCTCTTAACCTTAAAAGCAAATTAGATAATACAGTGTTTGCTTCTCCCAACATCTGTGATGAATAAGTGAACCCCTTGTAGCCCCTTCCCCTTCCTAATCTTGTTTCTCTTGTTTATTTGTCCCCTTATTTCTCTTTTTCTCTGATTCTCTCTCTCTCTCGTTCTGTCATTGATCAGTCATTTGCTGCACAGCTTCTTTGGCCGGCGGCACAGCAGCAAAGCCACCCGCACTCCCCGTTTACCATATTGCAGATGACCTCCTATAACCCTTGTTTTTGCATCTCCCTGCCTTTTTGCTGTTCTGGCAAGGAAGACTGTGCCGGAGAGGGTCTCTTCCCCCCCCCCCCCATTGCTTGAAAAGTTATGACATTTGAATCATGTCTTTTGTTCTCTATGAGTTTGGGACAACCTCAACTTAATTTGTATAGTTCACTGGTTTAGGTGTCTGGCCGAGAAGCCAGAGGTTGGGAGCTTGACTCCGCATTGTGTCTCCTAGGAGAAGAGCCTGGTTATGTAGCCATGGGCAAGCCACACAAACCCAGAAGAAGGGAATGGTAAACCACTTCTGAATAAACTCTACCTAGAAAACTCTCAAAAGGGTTGCCATAAGCCAGAGTTGACTTGACGGCACACAATTGCTATTATTGTGTTGGCCCAAATCTTGCTTTTCCCATTTATGCTTTTCACACATGAGCATCTGGAGCCTATTCTTCATCCATCCACAGCACTTGAATGCTATTTATTTATTTCTGATATTTAACTATGGCCATTCCTTTAAGTAACTCAAAAGTGTTGTACATGGTGCCCCCATTTTTATCCTCAGAGCAGTTCTGTGAAAAAGATTTGGTTGAGGAAGAACAACTGGCTTAGGATCAGCTATGGAGATTCATGACCAAGTGGGAATTTGAACCAAATACACACGAGATCTTAGTTTCAGTCCAACTTCATAATTACTACATTATAGTAATTCTAAATGAAGACGTAGTAGTGCAAACTCAGTTCTGAAAATTTAGCCAGTTGTGCTTCTCTGTACACTTTCAGAATATGGTACTTGAACAGTCTTGTTGCACCAGAGCTGTTGGTGATGATGCAGCGCACAGAAGACTCTTAGATCCAAGAGTGATTGAATTCCATCTGCTGGCCGTTTTTTTTTTTTATCAGAAGGCGGCCTTTGCTACTTAATGCTGCAGTTTTCTCTGAAATGTCAACCTGGTCCTTAGTTATACCACTTCAAATGTACGCTTGCATGCTTGAATGTTTGTGTACCAAAAATAAATCCTTGAATATAGGATGTTATGGGGAAACTTTGGTTAGGACCACATCTGTGAGAGATCAGTTCTGGAGGATCATTTCTTATAATGCCTTGAGATGGAAGGAGAAAGTGCTGTATTGTTGGCAGATTTGGGGTGAGGGAGAAGCAGCAGCAGGGATTACACTGAGCAGAAGCAGAGGATAATAAGTAAGCAAAGCCCTCTTAAGTGGGGGTAAATATTTGCAAAGTTACTTTTTTTTTACTGTAACTTCCAAATTATTCCATCTGGCATGAAGGGTAGGTTTATGTTTTCTGGCTCCAGCATATCGTTGCTTTTCTCCATTGGCTTCACCTTCTAGCTAGCTATGTGTTTTTGAGGGGGCATCATTGAAGGGGAGTCTGTTGTATATGAACTGGTTCTCCTTCTCACATGTTCCTGATCAACACACATGGCTAATGGGAGATATAACAGAGGCAGGTAGGGCTGGTGGGTACAACTCTTTCCCCCTCTCCCTATTACAGAGACTGAATCTGTTCCAGAATGTTGGAAAAATAAACTAAGGAAGTCAATAAACCAAGAAACAGAGACACAAAAATACATGTGTGAAGGGGATTGTGAAAAGGTGGTGCCAAGGAGAAAGCTGTACTTGTCAGGAAATTGGGAGACTATGTTGTGTTTAGTACGCGCTTGTATGTTGAGAGGGTATCAAGATGTTTCAGGAGAGGTGCTGAATTTTGTATTTGCTTTCAACTGGCTGTCTTTGGGTGCAAGACCTTAGTGCCCCTGAAAAGACCAGTTGGTAAATACATTTGTCATATGAATGGATATCTCTGTGTCAGAACGTGTGTGTAATATAAATGTGATTTTTCCATGCTGCTCATTTCTTTTCATTCTCAATTTATTTGTATTCTATTTTTCCAGTGATTTTACTAGTCTCTCGAGACTGAAAACAGTTCATAACATACCAAATAATAACTATAGCAATTCAAAACAGTAGAAACAATTGTAAATAAACAGTTAATGGTTACGAATAATCATTTCCCACTCCTGTATCAAATCAGGAATGAAAAGTAGACTGAGACTTGGAAAGGAACCTGTGAAGAAACAAGAAAAGACAATCGAGTGTAAGAATGTGTCACTGGAGACCAAGTCAAAGGTGATCTAGTCTATGGTATTGTCAATTGGTATGGACAGCTGTGAAACCAGATAGTGAAAAAAAGCTGACAGGAAGAAAATTATTGGCTTGAAATGTGTCATTGGAGAAGACTTTATGGATACTATGAGCCAACAGAAAGACAAATTAAGTGAGTGCTAGATCAAATCAAGAGCTTCTCATTGTTTTGTAGAGGACAGAGCGATGGACTGGGATTAGGAAGAGCTGGGTTAAGATCCCCACTTGGCCATGGAAACTCACTGCAGAGTGGGTGTGGATGTGGAACTGGTAAAACTATTCCTTAAATATATCACTTACTTATTAGGGTTGCTATAAGTTGATTCCAACTTGATGGCACATAACACACAGATCTGATCAAGCCAGAACTCTTTCTAGAAGCAAAAATGACTGAGGCTATCATACTGGTTATATCATGAGAAGACAAGACTCATTGAAAAAGGCAATCATGTTGGGAAAAGTGAGAAGCATCAGGAAAAGTAGAAGATGGAATAAGAAAATAATTCAGAATTAATAAAGGAAGCCATGGTCTTCAGTTTTCAAGAGCTGAAGAAGTCTGTTAATAATTTTCAAGAGCTGACCTTTTGTAAGTCACCAGTTCTTAGAATTGCCGTAAGTCCAAAATGACTTGAAGGAACATAAGAACAACAATAGCAATCCTTGCATCGTTGCCTGTTACTGGTATGGCATGATGATAATGTTGCATCGCAAGTTGTGTTACACTATACAGCAGGAGGGAGTAGATATATTGAAATATTCACTAAATTATACAATCTCCTTAATTTAGTCATTCTTGCAATGAGACTCCTCAATGAGAATTTTAAAAGAAGAAAGCAAACCAAGAGGACTTTTTTTTCCTTTTCAGGGTCTCCATAATTTGAACAAAATATTTTAATGCAAAATTGTTGTCTTTTCCACTTTAGAAGCAAGCAAATAATACCTGGCTGATTATTGAAAAGTACAAAAAAAAATAATCCAGCGGCCTTCATGATTGTGCACAAGCATTATTTACATTAAAACACTATTTGCACAACTGTGCTTGCACAAAATGTCAGTATCATTCTCATCTCTTATGAAGATCACTGCAAAAGTATTTTGCCCTCTCTCATGGTGGAAAGAACAATTTTGTGGTTTCTCATCCTCCTATGTGAGGACAGGATAAATGAGGGTTTATATCCGCAGGATGGAGAAGGGGAAATGGCATCAACGGTGTATTCTTTCCTTGTAATGCTGGGCAGGGGCCATAGGGCTGGGCTCAGCATCATTACCTGGCATCCTTGAGCAGCTGCCAAGGCCCTTGTAAATCTGGCAGAATCTCTCACTGATTATTTTGGCTGGGCCGCTGTATTTTTGCCCCCTGCTGTCTATGGTTAGCTATCATTTCAATTTCTTGCAGTGGCCTAGACATAGCATAACTCTCAAGAATTACGGGAAATTTAAATGGCAGTTTTCAGCTGCCTCGTACTGCCCATATTCCTGCTGCTTTCTGCCACTGCTTACCTTGATGACTAGGAGGTTCTGGGAATTGTAGTCCAAAATAGCAATTTCCTCAAGCTTGAAGAGACACCGTGGGAGTGTATCTGTAGGACTCTCAGATCAGGTTTTTGACACAGAAGGTCCCTGTAGTTCTCAGTCGAAAAAAGAGGAATCAAAATCAGTTAGGGCAAACCACAGTGATGTAAAAGATCTTGTCCTGAGACTCTGTAAAAAAACACAGCCGGTAAGAGTGGGTGATACTGAACTAGATGGATTGACTCCGCCTCTCACAACTTCATTGTAATTTCATTTCTTGTATTTATCTTAATTCTGATCTGATTGGAAGGGACCGTCCCATGTTCTTGAGCAGGGCTATTTCCATCCTCGCACTGTGCTTTTGTGAAAGAGTAAGCCAGAATGTATGCTACATTGTATTAAAATTATGCAAACACACATCATCATTGCCCAGGGAGAAAAAGAGGGAAGGGAAGGTGTCAATATTCATCATTTTTGTCACGTGGAAGCGTTGATCCTTGCTTAACAGGGGGCCCTGGAGCGGCTGGCACAAGCATGATACTGAAGGAGATTAATCTTGTGAATATGAAACACCCTCATTAGCATCCTGAGCTGAATGCGGGATGGCTTTGTGACCAAAAGATAAGGATTGCGCGCCTGCTGACCGTGAAGGGGTCTGAAGGAGATGGGAACTGATGGGCTTTGTGTCCCTGGATAAAAATGGGCTGTTATTTTCATTAACTCTGGTGAGTCCCTGGTGGAAGCTCTCTCTCTCTTAACAGAGAGAATGGCAGGGTGGCCAGAGGCAGTGGAGAGGATTATGAATCTGCATTTTCCCACCTGATCCGCCTTTCCAGATTGGTTCAGAATGTTCATTTTGGAGATGTTTGATGGCCTCTGGGGTCTTGAAAGCAGCCTATATTTGAGATCCATGGGGGGGGTACCACTTCAAAGCCTTCATTTGGTGCCATGCACCTGCTCAACAGACATGGGTAATGCTAATGTTGCATTGCAGATTTTCAGTGTGGAAAGAGGTCTGGAGGACTCAGCCTGGGGGCAGGAAAATGGGGTGCTTATATTCTTAAGGCCTGGTGTGGGCATCTGTTCCAAGATCCTGCTCTCACCTACAAGGAGATCCCTGATTCCACATCAACACGTTTCCCTGTACCTGGTATTGTCTGTGCCCATGTACACTGAGGTCGCAGTCATGGATGTTGGCGCATTTCAGAGAGAGAAGCAAAACAGAAAAGAGGCTATTGTCGTGGGGAAGCCTAACCTGTTCGAGTCTTAATACTGTAGATGTCAAATGGTATCAGCAGCACCAGGTTGCTCTAACATTGTAAAGGAGGCTTCTTTGCCATTGTACCCATAGGACACTCTTCGGGAGCAATATAAGAGCTCAGAAACACTAGCAGTAACACTAGCATGTAACTAATAAATTCATTAATTTAAAATATTAAGAAATTATATTTGTTAATTTATGGATGAATTCATTGAATTCATTTGTGTACGTTGACTCAACGATCTCTGACACCGTCTCTCTAGATGTTGAGCTAGATAAACACATTGTCAAAGCAACTACTATGTTCTCTAGACTCACAAAGAGAGTATGGCTTAATAAGAAGCTGACAGCATATACCATGATCCAGGTCTGTAGAGCCTGTGTCCTGAGTACACTCCTGTACAGGAGTGGGTGTTGGACCCTTTGTTCACGACAGGAGAGGAAGCTGAACACGTTCCATATGCGTTGCCTCTGACACATTTTTGGTATCACCTGGCAGGACAAAGTTCCAAATAGAGTAGTCCTAGAATGAGCTGGAATTTTTAGCATGTATACATTACTGAAACAGTGACATCTACGTTGGCTTGGCCATGTCCTGACGGCCAGATTCCCAAAGATCTCCTGTATGGAGAATTAGCCCCAGAAAGAGACCACAGCTGCGATAGAAGGACATCTGCAAGCGAGATCTGAAGGCCTTAGGATTGGACCTCAACAGATGGGAAACTTTTACATCTGAGTGTTCAGCCTGGAGGCAGGCAGTGCATCACGACCTCTCCCAATTTGAAGAGACCCTTGTCCAGCAGGCCGAGGCAAAGAGGCAGAGCTGAAACCAGCAAAATCAAGGAGCTGTACAGGGGACAGATTGTATTTGTCTTCAATGTGGAAGGATTGTCACTCTTGAATTGGCCTTCTCAGCCAGACTAGACCCTGTTCCAAGAACTCTATGCAGAGCATGTTACCATAGTCTCTTGAGACTGAAGGATGCCTACACAAGATGAATTCATAGTTAAAATATCACTAGAATGATTAACACTTTATGACAAGGAGCATTAAAATTCTATCATTTCATAATTAAATGATTAAAATAATAGATTTCAAGTTCTTTGCTGAAAAAGTTAATGTTAGAGCAATATATTAATTTTTCATGGATTTCATTTTCATGCTTTGAAAATGAGCTTGTTCTTACTGTTCTTCAAATCTCCAATTTGAGACTTGACTCTATATATCATCTTTCCCTCTCTTCTCTTTCAGTGCCTAAAGTAGTTTGTGAGCTATCCGAGCCTTTTTTGCTGTTTGTTTCTGCACAGTCTGTGACATCTTCCTGCCATGAATAGACTGATTAATTGCAAAATACAGTGGTACCTCACTTGACGATTACCTCGTTAGACGAGGAAATCGCTTGATGATGACGTAAAACAATGTTTCAATGACCAAAAATTGCTTAATAACGATCGGTTCAATGCTTCGGGAACTGATTTTTCGCTTAATGATGATCTTTGACAACCAGCATTTATTCTGTATGTGGTAAGAATTCCACAGCAAAATTTGTAAATGCTACCAGATGGAATTCAGCACAGTTGTTTCTCAGTTCCTTTTATTGCGCTAACTATAGTCACAAATTCAAGCAACTTGAGTGGGAGCGAATTTTTTTTTGTTATGTTATTTGTTTGTATCGATAGATGAATTTGCTTCAAATTCTGTATTTTTCCAAGCATGCTTTCCTCCCGTTAGGCCAGTTGCCACATCAGTTTATAATTTTTTCAAAAAAGTCCTTCTTAAAATGTATGTGCATTTTCCTGCACATTGGAATTTGTGCACTATTTCCACTCATGAATGCATATTTTGCCAGCATTTCTCCTAATATGTACCTTATGTTACCTCTACTGTGTACATTTGTATATACATTTTATGATGAGACAACTTCATGAAATTCAGAAATGTGGTAAAATGAAAGCATAATTGCATACCAGTTCACATATTCGTTTGACAAATATGAATCAAATCAGCATTAAAATGTGAACCAGATAAATTTTCCTTTTATTTCTAGTTGTGAGCACACCTTTGTGAAGTCCAGGCCAGTGCTCAAATTATGGGGTCCTGCCCTCCTGTACCGATTGTAATGACATAACATGATTTCCAGGGAGGCATGTGCACTTCAAAAATATCAAACACAATTTTCTGTTTGGAAAAGGGGCACTATTCTTCCTTTTAGTACACAGATTTATAGCATCATGCTGGGACACAAAGACTAGTATTTTCTAAATTTAAACATGCGTTAATTTATTTTTTGAGGGACGTGGTGGCGCTGCGGGCTAAACCGCAGAAGCCTGTGCTGCAGGGTCAGAAGACCAAGCAGTCGTAAGATCGAATCCACGCAACGGAGTGAGCACCTATCGCTTGTCCCAGCTCCCGCCAACCTAGCGGTTCGAAAACATGCAAATGCAAGTAGATAAATAGGGACCACCTCGGTGGGAAGGTAACAGCGTTCCGTGTCCAAGTCGCACTGGCCATGTGACCATGGAAGATTGTCTTTGGAGAAAAACGCTGGCTCTATGGCTTGGAAACGGAGATGAGCACCGCCCCCTAGAGTCGAACACGACTGGACAAAAATTGTCAAGGGGAACCTTTACCTTTTACCTAATTTATTTTAGTTGCAGTATTTCATGTTTCACATAAAAGTTGGAGATGTAAATTTGAAGGGAAGCACAAGATATTTCTGTGTATCTAACAGGGACAGGGTTTGAAAAAGGCTGAAAAAAACTGGTGTAGTTACTTCCCAGGTATGTCTATGATGTTAAAGAATCAGCCAGATACAGGGCAGATACATCCTTGTCTGATGATGTGTTCCTTAAGCAAAGAAAAGGATCTGGAGAAGCAGAGATTTCTGGACTGCTTTTCTTTTTCCTTGCGCAGAAATCCAGCGAGAAGCCCCGTGGCGGTGTAATTGCTAAGTGAAATTATATAACCGGTTTCTCTCTGTTGCTTTGCCTCGTGGCAGCTCTTTGAAACATTCTATTAACTCTGGGTTTTATGCTCTCCTGTATGTAAGCAGGTAAATTTATGGCCCTTCTGCTCTTTGTAGGTGAAAATGCTAAGGAAAAGAGAGGTTTGGAAGATAGCCTCATTGACAGCCCACTGATAGCCCGTTTCTGTGTTGAAGAGTCTGGGTTCAAACCTGATCTGATCTTAAGAGTTGGAATAGATTTACTTCCTGAATTCAGTCTTGCCTTCGCCACATCATCAGTCACCTGAAAATATGGCTGTGTTGATTCAGTTTATGAATTAAGCCACCATCACCACCACTGCTTTTTGGAGCCTCTTTCGGCCACCCGTGGCAGTATCCCAAGTAAGGTTTCCCTTCCTCTCTTTGTGTTTAGAGTCAATCTGATTTTACTTTCCCCACCAGACCTGTGGAGCTTGGTCCATTAGGGTAAGTAGAACACTGCCCCATCTTGAACTTCCAGCCAATACACTCCTTCCTGTCTCCTTACTGAGGCAGAGATGCAGAGCTCTGCCTGTGTTCTCCTGCTGTGTATGTATGAAGGATTGGATATACATATATGGGTGATGTTCACTTTTCTCCTTGGCTCTGCCTGTCAACTCTGCCTCCATTTCTCTCCTCTGTGTCTTCTGCTCCACCAACCTATGTTGACACCTCTTGCCACTGCACTGAAGTTGAACTTTCTGTTGCTGAAGCCCTCTCAGGTGACAACAAGAATATTAGTTTACAGCTAACCAATCTGTTAAATGCTTCATAAGAAAGGGTTTTCATTAAAGATGGTAGCTTCATGTTCGTATTCCTGGGGATACAAATAAGAAGCGTGGCACTACAGGTGCCACAGAGGTCCATTCCCTCCCCCCAAACCCGTCCTGGTCCACTCACCAGGCTCCGAGTGGCACGTGCGCTCATCATCAGCAACATGGCACCAATCATGGAAATAGCCTGACTGGCTCTTCCCCATCTTCCCCATCAACAGCTGAGTGGGGAGACTGATCATCCCACTTCCTCTCTGGAGTGGTTGGCTGCGAGGGGAGGTGGGGAAGTGCTGGCTGGGCTCCTTCTCCAACTGGTGCAGTGTCACTGATAATGGACATGTACACTGCATGGAGCCCATGCAGTGAATGGGCTGGTTCTGGTAGGAGGGAATGGACCTCCGTGGCACTTATGACGCTGCACTTTGTATTCATATCCCCAGGGATATGAATATGAAGCTCCCATCTCTAGTTTTCATTGGTAGACCTTTGTTTACTACAGAATCCTGTGATCACAAGAATAGAACTGATAGGAAAATGGCGTAGATGCTTACCTCCCTCCCCAACAAAGTATTGGTCTTATCACCAAGCATCCTGAAAATTTCAGTTTTTTTCTTTGAGCAAGAAAAAAAGAAGAAAGTTTCTACTTCTTAGAGCTGTGGAGATAGGCTTGAAAGAATCGGAACATTGCTAAGTAGACTTACAAATTCCAGATTATGTGCTAAACTGATTTTCGAGGCTCCAGAACTCCTGCCAAAGAGCATAAATTTTGCTAATCAAGTAAATTTTTGCAAACATTGTGCATAACTTTATTATTTCTGGATTTGGCTGAAAGTGCATGCATTTCTAGTAGCAAATTGCTGTTTGTCCTGCTGCTGGGCTAAAGGCAGAGGCTGAAATCTAATTAATTAAAGTAAAGCAAAGTGTGCTGCTCATAAATGACCCCATAGTGTTTAAAGCACTTTCTGGGTGGGTTACAATTTAATTATGCAAACTACACATTGCCTCCCTTCTTCAGCATGTTAGGTACTCATTTTACAAACTTTGGAAGGATTGAAGTCTGAGTCAACCTTGAGCTGGCTACCTGAATGCATTGGGATCGAACTCAGGTTGTGAGCACCACAGTCTTGACTGCAGTACTGCAGTTTAACCACTGCACCATGAGAGTAGGATGAAGGAATTTTGCTTCTAGCATACAGACTCTATGCTAGAAATCAGTGATGATTTCACTGAAACATATATTTAAGCCACATTGTTCTATGTAAACCACATTGATACATGTTTGTTGAAAAGCAGAGGCAAATGCATATTCAAAACAATTAAATGTTACTCTGATCGCAGAATTCAGACTGTAATAGTTTTATCTTGGACAACTTTGATTGTTTTATCTTGTAGGATCTGCCAACTAGGAACATATAATATTTTGAGGTTTTGTTTGCTCCCATGTTGTTCGTCAGAGGGCCCAAAGCCACTGACAGCCATCTGGTCTCTAGCTGGCGAGACAAAGTAATACATAATTCCTTTCTAAAGTATAGGGTGTCATGTTGCAGACCTCTGGCATCCCACAAGAGTTGGTGGAAGGAAAGGAGACGGAGGCCTTCAGATTGCACATTGGACTTCAACATTGCATTCCTATGGCTTACCCATGGAATGTGGTTGTAGGGGGAACTCTCAGATGGACATGGACTTGCTGTGTCAACATCTTATGTCTTGGGCAGAAGACTTTTGCAGTAAGATCTGGGGAAACATGGTTGACTCAAAGAATTGCAGTTTGCAGACAATATGGAATTCTTTACGTCTTCATGTTGAAACCTGCCTGGATTCAACATGGGCAGAGTTCTTTATTTTTCTTGTAAATTCCTAGTTCTTATACGCTGTGATGTGATACTAAAAAAAGGATCTCTGTTTGGACCATTGCTCCCCCCCCCCAGTTCAAAATGCATTCCTTTTTCTCAGCCCTCACCCCCCCAGGCATCGTATCTCTGGGTTCATTCTTCTCATTCCATTCTCTCCTTTCTCTGTGGTTGTTCCCGAGGAAAGTCAGGAAGGAAATCCCAGTGATTACCAAGGAGCCTCCAAGCACCATTTCTCTTATTTTTCCTTCCATTCTTCAGGAGCTAGAACTTAAATAAATGAAGGAAACTGTTAATGTGAACTGGCAGCCATGAATGCTGTTTTTGTTGAATGCAGGGGAGAAGATGGGTAAATAAAAACTCCCTTTCGGTTTCTTGTACGCTGTCTTTTCAATGTGGTTGCTCACTGACCAGTTTCACTAACAGAAAATGTAACTTTCAAACCTGACCTGTTTGATGGCACTGTCCAATTCAGGGTAGAACACTTTTTTTGCCTTTTCCTTTTAGCAACACTTGTAAGGAGTTTAAAGTTGTTCTGCCCAAGCTTTTCCTTGTCTGGGGAGTCGGGCCGGGGGGGGGGGGCTGTTCTTACATGTTGGTGCTTGTTGATCTTTTTGCTTTAAAATATCTTTAGAAGCCAGTAATGGAAGCAGTGGTAGTGAATTATCAGTTTACCTTCCTGTTTCAGTTTGACTAGTGATTGATAAGGCAATACTGTATTTACTCTATCACTCTTGTTAGGCTCGTTGCTTCTTATTGTATATTGTAGAAAGCAAGGATAAACCGGTACATGCACACACTAGGGGGAAAAAAGGAAAAAAGAAAAGAAAAGAAAACAAAGTTTGGAACTTTGTTATTTAAAAATAACAAAGAGTTTGCCTCTTTTTAGTATAAGCTTTGACAGATTGCAGGCCACTTCCATCAGATGCAGCACACAAAACTTCAGTAAAACTGGTGAGTCCTTTATGTGGGACATGATTTTGTTATAACAGGCTGATGTGGCTACCCCCCCATATATTTTTTTTAAAAAGTGATCTCATTTTATAAAGAAGAGCTTATTAACATTACTGATTTGTTTTCTGAAACACGGAAAAGTTTTTTTTTTACATTAAAAATACACTTAAACATACAAAAATAGTCCTGGTTCTGCCCAAAAAGTTTAGAGAAATAAATGTTTTAGAGTAAGAAAGTGTCTTAGAGTAAGAAAAGTTTAGAGTAAGACCTGTTTTAATAACACTAGCTGATTCTTTACTAGACAATGACTGAAATATGATTGCATAACTTACCCTGGTGGAAAGATGATAATATTCTGTGCTGGTGATTTTTGGTTATCAAAGATTTCCTCCTTCTATCCCATGGCTGTCCTGGCTACTGTGTAATGGATGAGAGATTACAGAAGAATCAGAAAAACTGTGGGATGGAATATAAAGTTTTTTATTATTAAATCACCTACTAGTAACATATTTAGAAGGCATAAACTATGTACTGTAACAGAATGTTGGTTATTAATATTTTTGGACATAGTTGTACCCTTGTTACTTCCCCTTGGTTTTACAGGATTCATCATTACTTGTGACTTTTTGTTTCTCAGCTCTGGCAGAAAGGGTGGCAGAGGTGTTTGTTCCTCCAATGACTTGTGAAAGAGGCCAGGATTCTTATACAGTAGTTAGATTGGGGCTAAGGCTGTTCCTAGGATTGTGGCAGGTTTCCAAAATGCAGGAGCTTAGTATTACTAGAACTTGCACATGTTGCATTCCTCATAGTCAGCTGAAGACATTTTTCAACCCACCTTGTCTTTGTGATGTACAAGGAGGTGTCCCCTCTCAAGTCTAGACATTGACCAGACTCGCAGTTGAATGGAGGTTTAAGACTGGTAGCGGTATAGCATCTTTTGCTACATCTGAGGGCAGCAGGTTGGTTCAGAGGATGCAGGTCACACTCTGTGATATACAGTACATAATTCCAAAGAAGGAAACAATTGTAAAGTCCATAAGGGATGTCTGAGAGACTTCCACTGTAATCACCTGCTTACTCCTGCTCTCTTTGCTGGTTTCATCACTCCGCTTAATGGTAGAGCTGGCCCTATCTTTTAGTGAAATTGTGTACCTTATTGATGTTTTAAATTCTTGTGAGCAATAATTAAACAGTCTTTAAATAGGGTCAATAAACATGCAGAGTACCCCAACTCAACTTGCTAATCTTATGTGAAAAGTGATGGTCTGAAGAGGAGGGTATCTGTGGAGGCTGTTTGTATGATTTGGAACCCTGGTCTTCCACAATTCATAATCTTAGGGATTGCTTCCTAACACACAGAGGACGTTCTCTGCTGCCGACTTTGCTTTCTCCTTGAGCACAGCAGTATCCGAGAAGAGTGTGCTATGGCACTCCCATGCTTTCCCTGACTGCCCAAATAGGGCTATAAGCATTTAATCTGCTTTGTATTGTTTTATTCGTGTGTGTGTGGTTTTTTTTTAGCCAGTACTGGAAGTTTAAGGTAAGGGTGGGCTGTATATTTAAATGACAACTGAAGTAATGAAATAGACAACACTTATGGAAAAGCTAAGATACACCTTGGGCCGTGGGGCCCCTGACAAAGGTATAGAGGCTTGAGTCTGAGTTAGGAAGGAGCTACTGAGCTGGAACAGTGGGAAGCTGAATGTGCTCTAGGAACAACTCAGTACCAAGCTGTTCAAAACAGGTCTGTCTCTCTTCTGCATTCTGCATTCCAGTCTTTGGAGAAGTAATTCCGCCTGAAGGTACAATAGGACTCCCCTATCTGCAGAATCAGTATCTGTTGATTAATTTATTTGCTATATGAACATACTACATAAAAAAACCTCAGAAATACTGTATTCATAAGTATTTCCAAGGTGTATTTACTAGAACCGGCCACTAAATAGAGCTAGACACCATTGTGTTTGATATTTCCATTTTTTAAAATATCCCGGGGTGGGCTTGGAACCAATACTCCATGGATACCATGGTCCTACTTTATTCTGTTTCTTCAGAAAAAAATTGTTTGTGGTTCTGTGTCTGGATGTAATGAGGAAAAAGATGGTCATGCTGCTCTAAATTCTCATTTTCTCGTGCTTGTCATTTTATTTTTCTCAGCAGCCAAGGCTGGGCCAGAGAGATGGTACGGCCAGCAACGCCAATGCCCCCTCCGTTGAGTCCTTTCCCTGGGTTGGACCGAAGACGGTGGTGCTGCGCAAGAACTCACAGGGGGGTTATGGCTTCACTCTCCGGCATTTTATTGTCTATCCTCCAGAGTCTGCGGTTCATTCCAACATCAAGGTAAGGTCTGTTCTGGATGTAAGGACAATGTTGGACTTATGGGCATGGCAGACTGTACAGTTCCCTCGCTAAACCAAAGCACCTGTGTGACACTTTGACCTCTATCCTGGAACAGAGGCAGGATATGTGCAAACACAATAGGATAGACGAATACATTTCAGGATATATTCTCAAGGAATATATTCCCACAGGAGAAAAATGCACACTTTATTTTGTGCAACAGAATTGTGGTTATAGGATTCCTAAATCTGGCAAATAAAAATGATCATGCCAACAGCCCCACCCCCGATTTCATAAGAATATAGGAAGCCAGCCATTTTTCCATTTCAACCAACACTGGGGGTAATGATTGGTAGCAAGTTTCATGGGTTTCAGGCATGAATTTTGCTCAGTCCTTCCTGGAGATGTCAGGGCTAAACCTGGGACTTCTTGTATGCAAAACTGTGCTTCTAATGGTGAGTTGACTAATGAAATAACTGAATGTGATTTTTTTAAAAACCCTCTTTGACCCTCACAAATTTTCTGAGTTCTTTGATTTGTACTTTGCCTCTCACCCCCACCCCACCCCCATAAATTCCGCATGCTTGCTATAAATCTATCTGGAAAAGAATTGGACAACATATGATTTATTATCTGTGAACCTCCAGGGGATCCACTACCGTCTTTTCAGGGAACTTTCATGAGCTTCTATGTTTCTCTCCAATGCTATTCCAAGTCTTGATATATATAGATATCCTTAATTCCTTGTTGGAAATCTGTTGGGGAATTTGACTTGCATGAATGAAGGTATATCAGATGCACCTTAGTATGAAGATGCTGTTGTTTTGGGAGCAGAAACTGTTTTTATTGGGCTTCGAGTCCTGTGTTGATCTGTTGCACACAAGATGGCCAGATGTTTTTACGGGGGACAGACCTCTGCTTATGAAGATGTTATCTGTTTGAATGGTTGTCCAATCCAAATCAGATTCAAATATAAAGAACTATAAGAGGTAAGATGGGGACACAGTTAGTACCTGGGCAGCATGTATATAAATCACTTGGACACAGTCTTCTCCATGAGGGTAAGAGATCTTGTAATTCTGTTCAAATTATAGCAATTATTTCTAGGTTTCCACTTGTGCACATAAATTAATATATGCTGTTTTGTGCAAGCCAGTGTATCACTTAGGGTGATAGGGCAAGAGAGTGAAAAAGTTCGTAGACATTGTTATAGATGAAGTATAGTTGCTTTGGTATATTCAGTAACAAATCACTGGGCAGAGTTAATAAGGCATATCTTGGAAATTTATAGGAATAATTTGTAATTGGCTCTCTCACCTAATTCCCAGGTTCAGGAAGATTCTGATCTGTGAGGATATATTTCAGGTCCACTCGCTGTCATTTTCTCTTTTGAGTAGACTGTGGCTAACTTAAGGTGCATTAAATGTACATCTAAAATTAAAATTCAGCCAGCCTATTTGTAAACATTTATATCTTGCAGACAGTCATCAGAGAAGCAAAACCTGGGTTTTTCCCTCCTGTTCATTGTAGGCTTAGTAGGAAAGCAGTGCAAGTTGCCAAGTTAAAAGAAAATGCTGCATATTGGGAGATCTGGCCATCAATGTCCTACATAATATATGATTAGACAATTAAGGACAGGCAGAAGGGTTCTAGCTTTCTAACTGACATGCTGTTTTTCTCTGTGTAGGTTGTGAGCACTTCCCCTCTGCTTTTGGTAGTCGAATTGGCTGTGCTTAGTGATTTACCATTAACGTGAACTAATCTAGAGGTTAAGCCATTATGGAGGTGGAGAGTTTTTTCACGGTCTGCCCTCAGGATGGGCAAGTCTGTCATTTTTGGTTTTACCTAGTTTTTCATTTTTCCAGCCATACATTTCATCATTAGCTTCTTTTGAAAGAACCAAGTAGATAATAAAACGAGGTTTCATACCATAATGTTACTGATGTACACATAATTGTAGACACTTTCCCTTGACATGTGCATTCTGTATGTTAGAACACCGAGTTGCAGAATTTTTCAAAGCGCGAATATTGATTATAACTGTGTTTGGTTTCTTTATAGAGAGGAGCACAAACTGGGTCGTTCCAGTTTGTAAAGGTACTAGCGCAGGTGCTGTTGCTCCAGTCCCCCACCTCCTCTGGCTCAATCAGCCACTCAACAGGCTCAGCATGGTAGCATCCTGCATCTCCTCAACTGATCTTCCAGTCCCAGCAACGGCTCAGACTTCTCTGCCCCGCCCTTTTGGCTGATCTCCCACTCAGACAGGAGGGCGGGGTAGAGAAGTCTCTGCTTTTGCTCATGAATGGGAGATTCACCAAGGAGGTGGAAAAAACAAGCATGCTGGCCTGGTGAGAGGCTGAATTGACTGAGGAGCTAGGGGACGGACAGCTGGGGAGGTGGGGGATGGCCTTTATAAACAGGGATGAACTAGTTCATGCCCATCTCTATTTCTGTATCATCCCCTATACAGTGGTGCCTCGCAAGATGATTGCCTCATGGGATGATTAATCCGCAAGACGATTGGTTTTTGCCATCACTGTGGCACTTCGCAAGACGATGTTTTCTATGGTCGATTTTCGCAAGATGATGATTTCTCCCCGTTGGAACGCATTAAATAGATTTCAATGCATTCCAATGGGGAACCGCGTTTCACAAGACGATGTTTTCTATGGACGATTTTTGCAAGACGATTTCCCCCCATTGGAATGCATTAATTAGATTTCAATGCATTCTAGTGGGGAACTGCATTTCGCAAGATGATGTTTTCACAAGATGACGTTTTTCGCAGAATGAATTAACATTGTCTTGCAAGGCACCACTGTAATTGACAATGCTGGCTAAGGCTACTAGGCCGACCTCCAAATCCCAATAATACAGAAGTATCCACACACATTAATCCAGTTTTCTTTCTTTGATCAATTCATTACAATGCAATGAGATTTTGCTATGAGCCAGAAAAGAGTGGTTCCCAATGGGTCTCCAAATGTTCATGGACTATGTGTGTGTGTTTAGTCGTTTAGTCGTGTCCGACTCTTCGTGACCCCATGGACCAGAGCACGCCAGGCCCTCCTGTCTTCTACTGCCTCCCGGAGTTGTTTCAGGTTCATGTTGGTTGCTTCGCAGACACTGTCCAGCCATCTCATCCTCGGTCGTCCCCTTCTCCTCTTGCCATCACACTTTCCCAACATCAGGGTCTTTTCCAGGGAGTCTTTTCTTCTCATTAGATGGCCAAAGTACTGGAGCCTCAGCTTCAGGATCTGTCCTTCCAGTGAGCACTCAGGGTTGATTTCCTTTAGAACTGATAGGTTTGTTCTCCTTGCAGTCCAGGGGATTCTCAAGAGCCTCCTCCAGCACCACAATTCAAAGGCATCAATTCTTTGGCGGTCTGCTTTCTTTATGGTCCAGCTCTCACTTCCATACATCACGACAGGAAAAACCATAGCTTTGACTATTCGGACTTTTGTTGGCAAGGTGATGTCTCTGCTTTTCAAGATGCTGTCCAGATTTGTCATCGCTTTCCTCCCAAGAAGAAGGCGCCTTTTAATTTCAGGGCTGCTGTCTCCATCTGCAGTGATCATGGAGCCCAGGAAGATAAAATTTGACACTGCCTCCATATCTTCCCCTTCTATTTCCTAGGAGGTGATGGGACCAGTGGCCATGATCTTAGTTTTTTTGATGTTGAGTTTCAGACCGTTTTTTGCACTCTCCTCTTTCACTCTCATTACAAGGTTCTTTAATTCCTCCTCACTTTCTGCCATCAGAGTGGTATCATCTGCATATCGGAGGTTGTTGATATTTCTTCCGGCAATCTTAATTCCGGCTTGGGTTTCTTCCAGTCCAGCCTTCCGCATGATGTATTCTGCATATAAGTTAAATAAGCTGGGGGACAATATACAGCCTTGCCGTACTCCTTTCCCAATTTTGAACCACTCAGTTGTTCCATGACCAGTTCTAACTGTTGCTTCCTGTCCCACATATAGGTTTCTCAGGAGACAGATAAAGTGGTCAGGCACTCCCATTTCTTTAAGAACTTGCCATAGTTTGCTGTGGTCCACACAGTCAAAGGCTTTCGCATAGTCAATGAAGCAGAAGTAGATATTTTTCTGGAACTCTCTGGCTTTCTCCATAATCCAGCGCAAGTTAGCAATTTGGTCTCGAGTTCCTCTGCCTCTTCGGAATCCAGCTTGTACTTCTGGGAGTTCTCGGTCCACATACTGCTGAAGCCTACCTTGTAGGATTTTGAGCATAACCTTGCTAGCGTGCGAAATGAGTGCAATTGTACGGTAGTTGGAGCATTCTTTGGCACTGCCTTTCTTTGGGATTGGGATGTAGACTGATCTTTTCCAATCCTCTGGCCACTGTTGAGTTTTCCAAACTTGCTGGCATATTGAATGTAGCACCTTAACAGCATCATCTTTCAAGATTTTAAATAGTTCAACTGGAATGCCATCACCTCCACTGGCCTTGTTGTTAGCCAGGCTTTCTAAGGCCCACTTGACTTCGCTCTCCAGGATGTCTGGCTCAAGGTCAGCAACTACATTGTCTGGGTTGTCCGGGATATCCAAATCTTTCTGATATAATTCCTCCGTGTATTCTTGCCACCTCTTCTTGACGTCTTCTGCTTCTGTTAGGTCCCTCCCATTTTTGTCTTTTATCATGTTCATCTTTGCGCAAAATGTTCCTCTAATATGTCCAATTTTCCTGAACAGATCTCTGGTCTTTCCTTTTCTGTTATCTTCCTCTGTTTCTTTGCATTGTTCATTTAAGAAGGCCCTCTTGTCTCTCCTTGCTATTCTTTGGAAGTCTGAATTCAAGTTTCTGTAACTTTCCCTATCTCCCTTGCATTTTGCTTCCCTTCTCCTCTCTGCTATTTCTAAGGCCTCGTTGGACAGCCACTTTGCTTTCTTGCATTTCCTTTTCTTTGGGATGGTTTTCGTTGCTGCCTCCTGGACAATGTTACGAGCCTCTATCCAAAGTTCTTCAGGCACTCTGTCCACCAAATCTAGTTCCTTAAATCTGTTCTTTACTTCCACTGTGTATTCATAAGGGATTTGGTTTAGATTATACCTGAGTGGCCCAGTGGTTTTTCCTAATCTCTTCAGTCTAAGCTTGAATTTTGCTATGAGAAGCTGATGATCAGAACCGCAGTCAGCTCCAGGTCTTGTTTTTGCTGACTGTATAGAGCTTCTCCATCTTTGGCTGCAGAGAATATAATCAATCTGATTTCGATATTGCCCATCTGGTGATTTCCATGTATAGAGTCGCCTCTTGTGTTGTTGGAAAAGAGTGTTTGTGATGACCAGCTTATTCTCTTGACAAAACTCTATTAGCCTTTGTCCTGCTTCGTTCTGAACTCCAAGGCCAAACTTCCCTGTTGTTCCTTTTATCTCTTGGCTCCCTACTTTAGCATTCCAGTCCCCTAGAATGAGAAGAACATCTTTCTTTGGTGTCAGTTCTAGAAGATGTTGTAAATCTTCATAAAATTGTTCAATTTCAGTCTCCTCAGCAATGCTGGTTGGTGCATAAACTTGGATTATTGTGATGTTGAATGGTCTGCCTTGGATTCGTATTGACATCATTCTATCATTTTTGAGATTGTATCCCATTACAGCTTTTCCCACTCTTTTGTTGACTATGAGGGCTACTCCATTCCTTCTACGGGATTCTTGTCCACAATAGTAGATATGATAATCATCTGAGCTGAATTCGCCCATTCCTGTCCATTTTAGTTCACTGATGCCCAGGATGTCGATGTTTATTCTTGCCATCTCCTGTTTGACCACCTCCAGCTTCCCAATGTTCATAGATCTTACATTCCAGGTTCCTATGCAGTATTTTTCTTTGCAGCATTGGATTTTCCGTTCACTTCCAGGCACGTCCACAGCTGAGCGTCCTTTCGGCTTTGGCCCAACCACTTCATTAGCTCTGGAGCTACTTGTACTTGTCCTCCGCTCTTCCTCAGTAGCATGTTGGACGCCTTCCGACCTGAGGGGCCCATCTTCCAGCGTCATATCTTTTAGCCTTTTGTTTCTGATCATGGGGCGTTCTTGGCAAAGATACTGGAGTGGCTTGCCATTTCCTACTCCAGGTGGATTGTTTTTAGTCGGAACTCTCCACTATGTCCTGTCCGTCTTGGGTGTCCCTGCACGGCATAGCCCATAGTTTCTCTGAGTTACTCAAGCCCCTTCGCCACGACAAGGCAGCAATCCATGAAGAAGGCAGCAATCCACTATAACTCCCATAAATCATGGCCACATCTCTAGTGGTGAAGGCTTCTGAGAGATGTAGACCAAGAACATCTGGGGACCCAAGGCTGAGAATCACTGCTGTAAATCATGGGTTGGCAATGTGTGGCCCTCAAGATGTTCTTGGATGGCAGCTCCTTTCTGCCCTAGCCAGCATAGCCAATAGTAAGGAATGCTGTGAACTGCAGTCTGGCAGCTCCTGGAAGGCTGCATTTTGCCCAGCCGTGCTTAAGATGATAGACTGAACTGCCATCAGCCCTAGCCAGCACATCTGGTTGTAGGGGATGATGGGAATTGCAATCTAATAGCATCCAGAGATGCAGATATTCACTGCCCTGTCCTTAAAATATTAAGGAGGCCTGAGGACTGCTTCCAATATTGAATGCTGGGACCCCTCCATGCCCCCATTTCTGGCCCCCTATACGTGTACCTCGCACACTGAGCACAGTTCCAAATTCCTGGGAGCTATTTGCTGATGTCCCATTCCATTCAGATGAAATGTCTGGCAGGGAAGTGCTGTCTCTGAAAGAGAGAGCCAGCTTTCCGGCCCTTGCAGACCAGAGGCCTTACTCCCCTCTTTTTGGCTTTTGTCATTTCAGAAAGGGAAAGTGGATCCTTTGCCAGATAAGTTCAAAGGCATTGGAGGGCTATGAGGGGAGGAGATGGGATTGGGGTAAGCTTTAAAGCGCTCCGTGTCTGTCCCTTTTCTGCAGTGTCAGCTTCATTGGTACAAAAGGGGGCCTGTTGTGTTCCACAGTCTGGACAAAAGGCTGTCTCCCTCCTTCCTCCACCCCCCGCCCCAGTTAGACAGAGTTATCCAAAAGTTGGCTCTGTTATTTGCCCCCCTGCCGATCTATCTCTTTACCCCACCACCAAACTTTTGCTCTGAAATGGGATTTCTGAAACTCTCAAATCAGCAAGAAATTGTTTTGTCTGTTGGTGTTGGGAGGATCTCAACCAGAACTAGCAGAATGAGAGTAAGTATGTTCAGGATTGGAGTATTAAGTGGGGATTGGGGGAAGTACATTGGCAAGGGTGTCTGTAGTGGTGGGTGCACAGGTATGCATGCTGTCCAAACTGCAGGCAACAGCCGAATCTGAACAGGGCGTTCCCGAGGGCAGGATAAAACACAGCATCAGACATGAGTAGATGAGGATGTTGAATGCAGGTATCTGGGATGGAACTGCCACCAGGCAGGAGAGTGAGCAAGGCTAGGCAGGTAGGATTATGAAGTGAAGTATGTGGGGTACCTGGAGCATAGAAACATGGCCTTATAGTTAGCCAGACAATGGGTTCATCCAGTTCAGTACTGTTGGCATGCTGTAACTGTGGCTCTCCAGGGTTCCATATGGGAATTGCTATCAGCTCTACATGCAGAGGCTGGAAAATATGAGGAAGTATTGAATGTAAAGCCTGTGCTGGATTCCTTGAAATATCTGAAAAATAACAAGGAAAGGATAGTCAGCAAAAAACACGATACAGGGTGTGTCCCTAACAACGTCATCTGGAGTTGCTTTCCTTTCATGCTTATTAGTGCATGTGGCTGAGACTTCAGAGTGAAGGTGTGAATTGGCCACAAGACATTTTGCTAGCCTTGAGCCAAATTTGTGGTCAACACCAGTCTTGCACTTTCCCTGATTTTGGTAAGGGGTGTCTTGGAGATGTCCACCATAACCTGAAGCAGGGCTGAGTTGTAGAGGCCCTTGTACAAGAGGCAGCACTTTCAGGAGTCTCTGAAGTTCCTCTTAAGCACTTGCCAGACTAAGAGGTAAGATTGTCACTGGCAATCCGGCAAGTCGACTTGTCAACACTTTGTTTTCAACTGTCCTCCCTTGATATGAAATATGTTGGTCAGAGGACTAGGGATTGCTGTGTGATATAGTTTTGGGACTGTGTTATTAAAATCCATTGTAAAACTGCCTTAAAGATTATTCAATTGAAAGGCAGGATAATAAAAGTTAAAAATCAATAAACACATTCCACTTTCTGTTTTCAGGCCAAAAATAGTTCAGAAAGAGACAAGTGTTTCTTTAACAACATTTTATGCAAATATTTACCATTTTTTTAAGGAACAAAAGGCACCACTTCTTTTTGATGCTATTGTTTCTCCTGGTTGTTGCTGCTCTGACACATTTGTTTCCCCTTTTCCCCCCTTCCTGGATTTATGCCATGGGCAGTCCCAGCCAATCCTGTAGTGGAAAGTAAAATCATGATATTACTTAGCTAGTCAGATTTGATCATATAATCAAGTCGCTGAGGAAAACTGAAGTTAGTTGAGAACTGAGAGCAAGAAGGAGCAATATGCATTAATTAGTGGAATTTTTTTTTCAAGAGTACCAACATATTGTGTGTGCGTTTTTAAGACACTGCCAAAAATATGACCAGAGAAACTGAGTTGTTACACTCAGTACTTATATCCACAAACATAACCCTTTTGCTGTTTTTATATACGATGTCATCAGTGTTCATTTCACTTAGCCAAGTAATAAGCAAATAACAAATCCTTTCCCTATGGAGCTCATAATATAAATATAGACCAAGGAGAAGAAAACAGAAAGGGAAAGGGAAAGGCAGAGATAACATAGGAAGAATGTCAGCAAATACAGTTTCCATGAGCTGTGACTTGATTCATTTATGTTGAGAATGGATATTTAGCACTGCCCGTCCTTCCTTCTCCACCATAACTTAAATCTCACAGATTTAAAGCTAAGGAGCAAAACCAGTAGTGGAATTTCGGCAGCCTAATTGAGATGGTCCCAATCACCAGGTGATCTGAAGGGTGGGGCTCCTGATCTGGGGGCTGGGTTTCGGTCGAGGTGATTCACTTGGGTGTAGCAGGGAGCCTTGTGTTCTGTGCCAGGGATTCTTTGGCAACAATCTGCAGATTACTTCATTGCCTCCTCCTTTTGCCCCATGGGGAGACAGGCCTTGCAGGTTGCCTCACGTGCGTACAGGGAGAATGCGGAAAAGAGTTTGCTGCCAGAGGTGAGAAGAAACAACACAGTAAGTGTAGGTGGGTGGAAGAAAAACTTTGACTCAAGGGAATTGCCCCCTCCTCCACTCTATTCTGTCGGGCTTCTGGGTACATCCACCCTTTCCAGCTCCTGTTTTTATGTGTCTGTAAAATAGTATGATAAAAAGTGTATCCCGACAGTCATCCACAAAGACTGTAAGCTGCCTTAACACACAAGCTTACCTACAAAAGCCACATTAGTCATTCAGATACCTTCCTAAATGCCTATTAAACAAACTCAGGAGGCTGTATATATATCTCAAAGGAAGGAGCTCCACAGAAGGGTGCTAATTCAGAAAAGGCCCTGTCATGTCCCAGTGTATCTTATCCTATCAGAAACAGAAATCAGCCTCTCCTGAAGATTTTAAATAGGTAGCACCTTGGTCTGCACAACAAGACACTTAATATAAATCAGCTGTATCTAATAAATGCAGAATTAATTAGGTGGAGCTAATTAACATAACTAATAAAGACTCTTAGTAAATGCAGGTTAATTAAACTGCAATAATTATATGTTAAGAAAAGCTAACTCTAATATGTTAAGAAAACCTGACTCTGCACCATTTTAAAATAATTTCAAAATAAGTTGATGAACCACAGAAATTCTGTTTACTATTATTTTAAATAATGATGATGATGATGATGATTTTTGGTTAAAATTTGTATCTGTTATATAATACTGGTCAATAACAATGATGATGATGGAACTTTAGAAAGCCGAGGCACAAAAGATCAGCTATTCATTGACAAAATGGTACTATAGAATTCAGAGAGAAATAGCAAATCTTAACATGGTGTGGATAGAGTATAAAAAGACATTTGATTTACTGCTGCACAGCTAGATTAACACCTGTTTAAAATATTTGGGATTAGTAAATATATTCAGAAGTTCCTCAAGAAAAATGTGGAAAAATAGATACTATTTTAATGGCTTATGGTGAAGAAATTGGAGAAGTTAACATTACAAAAGGAATATTTCAAGGGGATTGTTTGTTACTGTTACTGTTTAACATTTCACTAATCCTCTTGTCAATTATTTTAAATAAAACTGGATTGGGCTACCATATTTCAAGCAGGAAAATCAATAATCTGTTATATATGGATGACATAAAACTATATGTAAAAAGCCCTACTGAGGTAGAATCACTGTTAAATACAATGCAAATATTTAGCAAAGATACTCAGATGAAATTCTGACTTCGCAAATATGCAGTTCTCACCATACAATGTGGCAAAATCCAAAAACTAAATGGGAGAAAGTTTTTAAAAAGGTGATATCATAAAATTATCATTAATTGATGACAGTTATCAGTATCTTGGAATACTAGAAGCAGATAATCTCCAGCACACGAAAGTTAAATATTTGAACACAAAGGGAATGCATCAAAAGACTGGAATTTTTTTAAAAAAACATGTTAAATGGTTAAAACACAACCAAACCCATAAATATAAAAGCAGTTCCAGTAATTAGATACACAGATGGAATAATAAATTGAACTCAACGTGAATTAGAAAAATTGGATCCCAAAATGCAGAAATTAATGAACATGCATCATGTACTACATTCAAAAAGTGATATGGACAAATTAATGCAGAAAATTGAAGGTTGTGGGTTACTGCAATTAAAACAGGGAGAAGAGGAAGAAAAAGAATTTAAATGATTATATTAATAGAAGTAAAGAAAAATTACCTAATGTAGTGATAATGGAAAACATTTTGAAAATACTGTAACAGAAACAAAGGTTGAACATAGGAAACAACCGTTTGAAGATAAATTAAAAGCTGGAAAACCTAACCACTGCATGGGCGATATCAGAGAAATATTGGTGGAAAACATGGTAATAGCTTAACTTGGGCATGTTCAAATCTGGGGGACCATCAAGAAAGAAACCAAAGACTTGATCTTTGCTGCGTGAGAACAAGCACTCCAATCTAATGTCATGAAAGCTAAAATTCAAGGAATTAGTGTAAATAGCAAATGTCAGTTCTGCCAAGAAAAAGATAAAACTGTGTCAAACCTCATATGTGAATGTTCAAAGATTGTGCAGGCACACTGCAAAGCTAGACACAACAGAGTTGTAAACTCTAATCTTCCAGCATCTAAGAATCTGGGGGAACATTGGGTAGGGATGATGTGAGAAAATGACCAAATTAAGATCTTGTAGGAGTTTTGGATTCAAACAGACAGGCACCTTGTGCATAATATACCAGACATAACAGTAATAGATGAAGAAATGTCTGAATAATTGACATTGCAATTCCTGGAAATTCCAGAGTTGGGAGATACGCAACTGAAAAAAATAACATAACACAGGAACCTGGCAATAGAAGTACCTTGAGTATGGATGAATCACACTTCAGTGGTTCCCATAGTCATTGGAACGTTAGGAACAATGCTGCACAATTTTATAAAATATGATTTTATTAAAATCAGCTGCAGATCTCTGAAATAACACCATCAGAGCTGCAAACTAGCAACATTAGAAACAGCATACCCACTATGATATTTAACTGATAGGTTTTTAGTTAAAACTTGTATCTGTCATATAATATCAGTTGAAGATTGTCTTGCAATTTCAGATCATCATCAACAACATCATCTTAAAACTGCAGAACAGGAAGGGATCCTATGGATCATCAAGTCCAGTTTCTGTCAAGGAGGCAAAGTGGGGAATCAAACTCCCAGCCTCAGGCTGTGCATCTAGATGCCTAAACAAGTGAACTATCCAGCACTGCACATCATGTCTGACCTTCCATCCTATCTTTGGCCCAGTAAGCAAAAGATATAGAGGCCACTTTTATGTTTCTCCTTGTATTGGTTGGCTGCGCAGTCAGTTATCCTACATGCTGAGGGGAGTAATATTTTCTTGATGCAGTTCTACATATCCACATCATGTGAAAATTAGGTCATCCGAATTCACAGACTGAAATATGGCAGCTCTTAGATGCAAGACTTCATAGAAATCATAGCTCCATTGAAAACCTGTAGTCTTCGTAGTTTCAGCGAGATAGGAAAATGAGGGCAAGCAGGAAACAGATGAGGTCAAGAACTAGTAAGACAGTCCAGGACAAAGGCAGTAACTTGCAAAATGTATCAAAGCTAGGGTTGGGTGGAGATCAAGAAATAGCTGGGCTGTCGGTGTATTACACAGAATCCAGAACCAGGAACTGAGAATCCAAGACAATGACTTAGTGGCAGGGTATGAAGAAAGACAACCTGAGAAGGTCACAACTAAGGGCAGTTAAGTTTCACCTGGAAGTTTTGTCGTAGGGAGGATCATTCTGCCTGGGAACAGCCTCAGAAAGGAAAACTTGCCCTCTGCTGGCAAAACACTGAAGTTTCCAGTTGATAGAGAAGTTACATGCAGTAACTGTATAACCAATGAGAGTTCAAAACATCCTCCATTGCCACTCTTTTGGCTTCAGTTTGAAAAAATTGACGTCCTTGTGCTGGGAAAAGTGGGTTGTTGTGATTGTTTGGCAGGAATGTCATTTTTGATGTGTGAGAATTATCACGTGCAGTTCACGATTTTAGATGTGTCCCAAGTGGAAGGTTTGATGATTTCAACAACAACATTGATACAGATGAAAATGGGAAGGTTTTTTTTTTTGTTTAATATGCCACCATTTTCCTCATAGGGGATTCAATGTAGCTCACAGTCAATTAGAACAACACAAAAACAATAATTAAAAAAACACAAGGGTACAGTATTACATAAAACCACATTTAAACAAATAATAATATTTAAAAACCCACTATTTAGGGACACTTAAAAGCATAGTCCCATCACTTTGGTAATTGCAGCATTGCACAATGTCTGAGTTGAAGAAAAGCCTATTAAGAAAGCTCTTTGCCTGCCAGCAAAAGAACAAGGGAAGGGGGCCAATCTGGCTTTTCAAGAAGTGTATTTCATAGCCAGAAGCAGCCATGGAAGACCCCCTCTCTCATTCTCATCAAATGAGCTGATCAGGGTGGTGGCACTCAGAGAAAAGTCTGCCTAGATCTTAAAGGCCAGGAAACATGGACCGAAGTTACCGTATTTTTCGCATCATAAGACGCACTTTTTCCCCACAAAACAGGTGGGTGGAAAGTCTGTGCATCTTATGGAGCGAAGAAAACAGATTATATTTTCCTGTTTTCTTCTCCTTAAAAATCGGTGCGTCTTATGGAAAGGTGCGTCTCATGGAGCGAAAAATACGGTATATAGGGCTGTGTATGTTATAACTAGCAATTTGAATTGGGCCCAAAACAGACTGACAGTCAGTATAACTATTGTAGTAGGGGAGTTGTGTACTCCCTGTAACCAGCACTGTTCAGCAGTGTGGCTGCTGTATTTCGAAGCTTCTGAAATTTCTGAACACTGTTCATGGCACGCGCACATAGAGCATATTGCAGTAATCTAGATAGGATGTCACTAAGGCATTTGTCACTGTAGCCCGTTTTGGTGGACATGGGAGAAATATTAGGGAGAAACAGGATGGGATGGCTGTCTCTTACTTGCCCTGCTTAGAACTGCCCTTGAGGCTGACATATGGATTTTTTTCATTAAATGGGTTTCACATCTTATCCCATCCAGTTCTGATGCCAGGATCCCTACATGGGAAGCTTGAATTCAGCAGTTTGCCCCTAGCCCTTTATGGGATTAGTAGTGAACTAACAAAGTCTAGTTGGATTGGAACAGACTTGTCTTAGAGCCAGGCAATCTTCAATTCCCTCTTTCTGGCTCTTCTCCCCATCTGTTTCGTTGAATGATGGGGAAGTGATGGACACTTGCACACTTGCACAGAATACGTATTAATGCTGGGAGGATCTTTAGTAATGGAATTTATAGTGCAATCTCCACTTTGGTGTATCTAAAGCACATCTGTATTACACAGTAATACCAGTGTGATAACCACTTTAAATCTTTCAGTTCCTCCTTAGGAAATCTAGGATTTTCAGTTTGATACAATAGTAGAAAGCTCTGATGGACTCCCTGGAATTGCAGCTTGCAAAGTATACCAAGAAAAGGTATTGAGGATTAAATGATTTTTACTTTACACTGTAAACTGCCACACTGACAGGTCTCCAGTAAGTCCTTACAGGAAGTGCTGATTTTGCAGAGGCCTCTACCACCGAATACTGCCAAATCTCCCTTCATTTGCCCTGTCTCCTCAAGGGTAAATCTTTAAAAAATTGCAGATTGGTTGTGAGAGCTTTTGGGTAGCTCTCCAGCTATGCCATCTTATTATACTCTTCAGAAGGATTCTTGATGGGAGAGTTACATTGTTGTTGGTGTTATTTCAGCTAATATACCATCCCATAGTGCTATGACACTCTCTGGGCAGTTTACAACATAATTTAAAAATTCCTCAATTTTTAAAAAAGAAATCCTTTAAGAGAAAAAAACTGAGCTACAAGTGTACAAGAAGAACTGGAGAGCACAGGTGTATCACTGCCAAGTATCAGTAGCATCCTTCAGTCTTGAAAGACTATGGTATCGTGCTCTGTATGGAGGTCTTGGAACAGTGTCTGGTGTGCCCGAGAAGGCCAGTTCGAGAGTGACAATCCCTTCCACACTGAAGACAAATACAATCTGTCCCCTGTCTAGCTCCCTGATTTTGCTGGTTTCGGGACTGCCTCTTTGCCTTGGCATGTTGAACAAGGATCTCTTCAAATTGGGATAGGCCATGCTGTACCGCCTTCCTGCAGGCTGAATGCTCAGGTGTCAAGGTTTCCCATCTGTTGAGGTCCATTCCTAAGGCCTTCAGATCCTGCTTGCAGATATCCTTGTACCGCAGCTGTGGTCTCCCTCTGGGGCGATTTTCCTGCACTAATTCTCCATACAGGAGATCTTTTGGAATCCAGACCATCAGCCATTCTCATGACAAGTATCATGTTCTGATGTTTTTATAACCATCTATACAATACCTGCCCCAATATCATCCATATCAAAATAGTCTCTGTAGATCACACCCACAAGAGTTCAAAGTCAGCATATTGCAGATATGAGTTTGTAGATTAAATAACAGTATGTTAAACCAGCAAGTAAGCCCAGCTACAAATTCCATGGGGAAGGCAACATTCTTTTATAGTGGGGGGAACGTATAGGCCACAGTAGACCAGGCTGTTCCCAGATGAAGGGAATGGTAAACTACTTCTGAGTATTCTTTACCTTTAAAAACCCTCGAAAGAGTCTGAATCAACTTGGCAGTGTACCATTCGTGCTGGAAGAGTGATGTCTGGTCTCTCTCTACCCTGTTCTATGTGGTGCCCAACATAGGTTCTGTTGTCAAATAGTTGCATCTAACCAGAGAAATACTTCTCTGAACGTTCCCACAAAACCTAAAAAAGTCTCTTTCTCTTGCCCCCCCCTCCCCGCCGCCGCCAGCACTTGCTCCATCCTTCAGCAGCTAGACTTTGTCTCGCTGGAAATCGTCAGAAACCCCAAACAGAGCTATATTTAGCACCTTAATTATTATCCAGGGCATGCCCATGTGTACATGAGGTTTTGTGTGTGACTGCATTTCGGCTGGCGGGACTGTCCTTGAGATTTTGTCTTCACTATAGCTTGATGGGAGTTGACAAGATCTAATGCTCCAAGGAGGCCAGTCAGTTAAATAGGATTGCAGGAGGGTGTTTTTACTTCAATCCTGTATGACAGCCAAGGGAATGCAGTGACATGAGGGCCTGGGAAAGAGAATCTTTTCTTTTTTCCAGAAGTGATTCTCATCCTGTAGTCCCAGAGGTGGAGATTCATGTCCAGGTGCATGAAAGAATGTGTAATGCAAAGTAAGATTACACATGAGTTTCTGTGGTAGGAAAGTAAAAACAACATGTGCAAGGAATGGAGTAAGACACTAACAGCTTCTACTTAACAAATTTCCTACCATTGTTTATGCTCATGTGGATGTCAGAATATTTGGTACAGTATTTGTATAGTAATGGGGTCAGTATAAGCCTATATTGGAGGAATTACTCAGGAAACCAGTAATTCAACAAAAATAAGGAAACTTAGATTTACTACTTCAGAAAAAACCAGCCTGGAGCAATAATGATAACAATAACCATGTATCTTCAAGTCAATTCTGACACGGTGGTCCTTTTTAGGGTTTTCTAGGTAGAGAATACTCAGAAGTGGTTAAATATTCCCTTCTTCTGGAGTGCCTTGGCACTATGCAGCTTGCCCAAGGCCACACAGGTTGGCTGTACTTGCAGGAGGCACAGTGGGGAATGGAATTCCCAACCTCTGACTACACAGCCAGATACATAAACCAGTTTGCGGTAGTACAAGGGAAAGAGCCCTAAATTTGGTTACAGAAGCCCATAAAGCTGGCATCCCTATCTGCAGTTCAGCTGAGTCATTATGGAGAGTTTACATTGATCTGCCTGCCTCTAGCTAGGAGAAGGAAAAAGCAAGATGCATCACTGGAGAAAGGAAGCCTGTAAGTACATATAAATCTAGAAAAGAGGAGGAGGAAAATACTCTCAGGCTATCTATTCGACTAGATAGCTCAGTGGTTTAAGTATCTGGTTGCAGAACCAGAGGCTGGGAATTTGATTCCCCACTGTGCCTCCTGTGAAGCAGAGTCAACCTGCGTAACCTTGAGCAAGCTGCGCAGTCTCCTGATGCCCCCAGAAGAAGGGAGTGGTATTCTCTACCTGGGAAACCCTGGAAAGGGTCGCCATAAATGAGAATTGGCTTGATGGCACATGATAATGATGATGATGATCTACAGTATCTGACTGTTCTTCACCCACTTCTGGTTCTGAACACCTGCCACATGGATTGGTGTTCCATTTCCATCAGTGGATAGGAGTTGAGCAAATCAACAGGAGGCAAGAGCTCAACATAGCTATGGAATGCCTCATACAATCTTCCTTCTTCTCTTCTACTCTTCTCTTGTACGAGAAGGTCAGGGCAGGAATGGGACTGGACCTGGAGCCTTTCCACATCTTTAAAAAGTATCCTTTTTGAGGCAGAATAAGGACACGAGGCAACTTCTCTGGGCACCTTTTACACAAAGAAAACAAAGTGAGGAACCACAGTTCCTCATACATCTATCTTGATAATCCATAAGTTACTCCAAGTCAGGAGTCTATCTGCAGGGCCTCTTGTTTCAAAGGATGAAGAGCCCTGAATGAGCCTAATTGAATAAGTAGAAGCCTGCATCAGCATTGCTAATATCATTAATTATTTGCGTCTTAATATTAACCCCTTTTCCTTTCATGGTGCCAGCTTATAACATGGAGGACGAATAATTTTTTGTTGGTGGTAGTACATCATGACATGGCAGTACATTGTGGTGCATCGTGGAATGGCCATGATGACGGAACACTTTGCGGAATGTTTTTATACACTCTTGTAACATGTTCTGTATTCACTTTTTAAAAACAAAAATGACTTACAAATGGACAGGTTAGTAATACATCGCTAATAAGCAGTACAACATGCTACTTTACAGTAGTGAGTAATGACTAATGGTAAGAAGTTTGAACGCACTACCAAGAACAATGTCAACATGTTAGTTTCTTCAATAAATGCTTCTAAACTCTGAAAACAGCAGAACTTGAAAAGCCTCCTGCATGAGATTTAGGATAGCTACTACTATGTTTCCCGAAAAATAAGACAGGGTCTTATATTATTTTTTGCTCCCAAAATGCATTAGGGCTTATTTTCAGGGGATGTTTTATTTTACAATGGTGGAGGGGGTGGTTTCACTTAACTGGGGCTTATTTTGGGGGTAGGGCTTATATTACAAGCATCCTGAAAAATTATACTAGGGCTTATTTTCAGGTTAAGTTTTATTTTCAGGGAAACAGGGTAATCAGTAATGGATAGTACTGTGATAGGATCAGCCAACAGCCAAACTCAACACTAGGCAGCTTCATATATTCGTGTTATCAAGTTGTTAAGATAGTTGGATTAAGTCTTGGGAAGTTCTAGAACATGTACTCACTGGACCATGAAACTCATTGGGTAAGCTTGAGCCAGTTATTCTCCATCTTACTATCCTCACACAGGAGCAGATCTATTATGAAATGAATGAAGCTTCAGTTTCAGGGTCCCTAATCCCAGAGAGGCTCCAGAAGTGGGAACAACCCCACTGAAGAAGATAACAGTGGTTACCCAAACTTCATTGCTGGTTGCAAAGGGGTCCCTATGTTCAAGCATAAAAAATGTAGGACTGCCACTGTCCTTAAAATTATGTTATGAGGATAAAGAGAACCACACATGCTATCTTGAGCTCAGTGGAAAAAAGGCAAAATAAAATCATGGTAAATAAGTTCATAATTGGTGCATGTGCATTACATGTAGAATAGTGGTGGAAAAACTAGCCTTCACGCTATAATTGCTCTTATGTCCATTGCTTGATTATTTGTTCCATACAAAGCATTGGAGCTTGATTTCACCATAACCTTTTTTTTTAAAATCATACTCTCAGCAAAGATGACTACCGGCCTTTTAGTGCTGATACCCTCTCTGGTGTCCAGGTCACCAATACCTGCTCAGAGATTCTCTTGGCTTAATCCTGATCCCTGTATTCTACGTGTGAGGATCTTTATCTCCTGAGAATCCTCTGTCTTGATCACTGTCTTCTTATCTCTCTTCTGGCTGGAAGCTGCATATAATCTTTCTGCCACAATTGCATGCCATAGCTCCATACTACATTTGATAAACTGAAAATGCACCGTAAGGCTTTGCAAAATCAACACAGATGTAGCAGAAGCAATTGAAGTAAGTTTAAAGAAAAAATCCTATGAGTAGATGTGAAAGAAATTTTGATTCACATTTTAATGGAAATTCTTGAATTCATGCTTCCTAAGCTACTATGTTTTGGGAGTGCAAAAAATATTTTTTGTTTAAGCAAAATTGTACAAATATTTATATATGTGGAGTAGGTTATATGAAGATGTGCATTTTTATAGAATGGACATTATAGAATAATAGAACTTTTTTATAGAATAGAAATTGTAAAAAAATTGCAAACTACTGAAGAAATTGAAAAAAATGAAGAAAGTGAAAAAAATTGACAGATTGGTTCTATCACTAATAAAGAATAGCAGTTATAGGTTTTCTACATAAAAGAACAGATTTATCAATGTTGTTGTCAGGCTTTAAACATTTTTGCATTATTTCCAACCAATATGTTATATAATAAAATTTTTAATTGAGGGGAAGTGTTCATTTTAATTTGCATTAGCCGTATTGAGTGAAGGTCTGTCCGTATAAGTAGGATCTTCTTGGGCTTAATAAATACAGAAACAGTTACTGAATGTAATAAAAAAGGAAAAACAAAAGTAATATAGGTTCATCAAAAAAATGAGGAGTATAGAATGCCAAATATATGTTTATATACTGTACCTCGTATGAGACTTAGATATCTTTCCATTGAGTTACTGACGGAGGACAAAGATCAGTTCTACATTAGGTCTAGAACATTCATTAGTATGATTAAAAAAAGAGGCACAGCTTTTACAAAAACAGCAATTTAATTGAGAATCCTCTTCCGGAAATGATAAATATTCTGCCTTCTATTCAATGAACTCAATGTGGCATATATGACTCTCCTCTTCCTCACTTTATCATCAAAACAACCCTGTGGGGAAGGTCAGGCTGAGGGAGAACGATTGCCTAAAGTCACCCTTTGAATTTCATGGCTCAGCAGGGACTAAAACTGGCATCTCCCAATTCCCAGACAATACTCAGACCACTAAACCATGGTGATATGAAGATAATGTTGTGTTTTTCAACAGAAGCAATAACTATGGTTTTGCAAGTTCAATCTGTTCTAGACTGATCTTTTGGGCCTTTTGATCTATGGGGAAAAAAGTTAGAAAAGTATTTAAATTTGTATGAGGGGTTGTTTTATTAAAATTGCACGGAGAATTAACAGAAAATAGGACGTCTGCTCATATTGCTTTGTGTTCCCAAGTAATAGTTGAACAGTCCGTTTTGCAGCAGTCCGTGAAGCCTTCCCAGACATTTAAAAAAAGGAAAAAATGAAACAAAACATCCACTGGGGGGCAGTTTTAAACCTTCGACTTTTTTTCTCTCAGAATCAACAGTCAGTTTACCTCCACTTGCCATGCAGGGTAAAATATGTGAGTTCCCACATCTCTTCTCCTA
Organism: Pogona vitticeps; assembly: GCF_051106095.1. Taxonomy (NCBI): domain Eukaryota; kingdom Metazoa; phylum Chordata; class Lepidosauria; order Squamata; family Agamidae; genus Pogona; species Pogona vitticeps. The sequence goes on along the minus strand of NC_135788.1, from coordinate 95,516,209 downwards.
CAATAAGAAATGTAGTTCAGTATGCTAAAGTTTGTAGTTTAGCACGCCGGAAAGGAAAACAGTTAGTAACAAAAGGAGTGAACATCTTGTCCCTTCCTGTTCTTTTTTTTTATGAGCACACATCATGGTTTGTTCAGAACTACTCTCTCACACACTCTCTGTCTTTTACAGGAGGAAGAAAATGGAAACAGAACAGGTATGTAGCTTTGTTTCTATTACCTTATTACTAGGCATGGCCGTTGGATAGAGAGGTACAGTATGAGCCGATCTGTGTTAAGCAACAGGTGACTGGGTTGTTCACCACAAACTGAACCCATGATCTAACAGTGAATTATAATCTACTGTGTCTTCATCTTTATTTTAAAAACAGTAGGTCTGTGCTCACGTGAACAGGGCACAACCACCTTTAGAGATTGTTTGGATGGGGTATCCTTCACCCATTGTGTGCAGTTGAAGAAACGAGGATGTTTTTAATCCACCTCTAAAGTTGGAGTGGAGGAGTGGGTTCCTCAAAAGACACTGGAGATGGAAGGTCACCTCTAAATTCTCTGATGTTCACACAAATTATTCATAATTCATTGCAGTCTGTGGAAAATAAATAGTTCTCTCCCAGCTGATACAGAAACATTGAGAGGTGGCAAGTCTGCCTCTCTGTCCTACTGCTAGCAAATCAGTACTGCTAACAGTGAATACGTGACCCATTTGTAGTACTGTGCCACCTCCTTTCCTTAGAAGTCCACCCCCCTCCCAAGTGAGGAAGGCGTATATACTATGCCATCATGCCCACTTTTCTTCTCCTCTCCTTTCCTTAGGCTTCTCTGTCCTGTCACTAATTATTAGCCTTCAGTGCAGTTCATTGGCTATTTTAGTTCTTGGCTCACCAGTCACACATGCATGATTAAAATGCCGAACCTTTTTTGAAAAGCATTGGTGTCCCCTTCCTCTTCTGCTGAAGCATCTTGGGCCTGGCCGACAACCTGTTGCTGCTGCATGAAGCAATCTATGCCTGGAACTTGGAAACAGCTCTGAATCTCTTCTAGCTATTGGCAAAACTATGATTATGTTGCAGAGTGTTGTTGTAGATCTACAAGCAAGAAAAATGTTATCTCCAAAAGTGGCCTAAATATGAACCTAGTGCTGTACAGATGTTTTGAACTGTCGTACCCATAAACCTTGTCCAGCATGAACACTAGTCAGAGATTATGGAATTGGAAGTCCAAAATGTCAGAGGTCTTCAGGTTGCTAACTCCTAGCCTAAAGAGAAGTCAAAGGCTCAAAGCTACACTGTATTTTAAAATGGAGCAGATAACTCCTTGGGACTCCACACTGCTATCTCCCAATCATCTTGGAGCAATGCTGTCCTCCCATGCTACCCAGGTTCTATATGGCCATATAAGGTTATTATCTGAACAAGGCGCGTCTGCATTAAAATATGGTGTACATGAAATGCAGCCAGTTAGTGCTTCCAGGAGGCTTCTGAGAATGCTAATTTTTCTGTGGGACTTTTTCTGAAAGTGGAAGTACCTTGTTTTCCAGCTCAGCACTTTTGTTGTTGTTTTTAACTAGAAACTAAGAAACTTGGAAACTAAGTTTCAGTAACCTGCTCGTGCTGGGATTTATATCTGATTTGGGTTCCCAGTGCTTAATTTTTATTTTCTTTAAAAGCCAATGTATTGTTTGATTCCAAAGTTTGACCCCATAATTTGTATCTAACTTTCGTCTAATGTGAAAGATGGGCTACTAATATCCAGATCTATAGTTTTTGGTTTGGGTTTTTTAAAAAGTTCCAGTACAATAGCATATCATTGTCCTGTTCTGCTTTGATATTAACCACATTCTGTACTGGTCAGGACTCTTTTCTGCCTAAGGTGGGACAACAATACACACCTTGGGCAGTATAAATGTTATCCAAAAACGGCCACATTATTTTGGCATCTGAGGCAGAAAATTTCTGAAGCAATTCTTCCCTACCTAGTAATAACAATAGAGATGGGTGCAAACTGCTGGTTAGGTAGACAGCCAAAGAGGTGTTCTGCAGTTTGGCTCCCCACTCCTCTGGTGGGCATCCACTCAGAAGCAGTGTCCCTGCCTTGCCTCTTCCAGGGACTGCTTCTGAGGTGACCCCAGCTAGAAGGAGTAAAGTGCTTAACTATGGAACACCTATTCAGCCATCTGAACTGGCAGTTCATGCCTGTCTCTAAATAACAGTGCAACAGTAAGAAATCAATAACTAACAATTTCCTGGTCTTTGATGACACACAATATCTGCTGCCTGAGGCAGTTGCCTTTTTTGTGCCTAATGGTAGGGCTGCCCCTATTCTATACTCTAATCCATTATGGCTTCCAACCATGTGTATGATGGTCTTGAGACATTAACTGGTACATCTGGGTGTTAGACTTTGAAAGGTAGGTGCATGATTTCTTTCTTCCAAGGTAGCTGGAAGGTGGCATAATTTGAAAACTGCGAAGTTGCAGTTAATAATGCTATTGCCTCCTTTCTTCCTCATCTGAAGGACAGGCCTGTGACTCCAGTGCCTTGAGGCAGGATTTTGAGCTGAGCAGATCTGATGCCGTCGGAACACATCACTGCTCTTTGTCCTTGACAGGAATCTCTTGGCTCTCCTGGGAACTGTATACAGTCTTCCTTAAGGGGGCAAGCACGGGGGCTTGCAGTTTCAACAGCTCTGGGGACTTTGAATAGCCATGAGTCCACAAAGCTCTTCACCATTTGGATTGTGCCATTGCATGCTAACTTTCCAGGTTGGTCCTAGGTATAGATAGATAGTTCTTGGGCCCATTCATCACATAGTCAACTTCCCAAACCAATTTTCCGAATATGTTATGATTCTACTTCCACAGTCATGAATATCTGTACCACAAAGACCATGGAAATAAGTATGTGAGACATCAAGATTCCTGTCTCCATCTTTCTTTCCCTTCACATAGGTCCCCCGCGAAATCGTCTTGAACCCATGGACACCATTTTTGTGAAAAGTGTGAAGGAAGATGGGCCAGCTCACCAAGCTGGCCTAAGGACAGGTGAGAAAAGGGGCTTCATTTTTCTTTTTAAAGTTGCTTTCTTAATAATACCTGTAGGAGAACCAGGAGACTGTTCTCCTTGGAATTTCTACCTGTGGTTATCTGTTGGCCAGGTTTTCTCCTTGTGTCTAGTCGAATCAATGATGAGCGTTGTGTGTATGTAATCGCTTGTGTATGTGCCCTGCTGTTCTGTTGATATGCACTATGCATGGCTTGCAATTTTTGTAGCTGTTCCCCAGAGATCTTGACCTGCCTATGAGGACTCAGCTAACCTGTGAAGTGTATAAATTGTCCATCAGTTGTCCTTCCATTGCTGAAACTTATACTAGCCCTTAGCCATGCTCCAGCACCAAAAATAAAGGAATCTTATGGTTGTTGTGGATTTTTTGGGCTCTTTGGCTGTGTTCTGAAGGTTGTTCTTCCTAATGTTTCTCCAGTCTCTGTGGCCGGCATCTTCAGAGGACATTAAATCCCGGCCGTGAAATCCTTCACGAATACAAAGGAATCTTAGTTTGCCAAACAGTTATATATTTAGGATGGCTTATTTAGCCTGTTAGTGACTGTCCTGTGGTTTAGTTAAATCAGCAAGACAGTAATATTGGAAAGACACATAGAGTAATCTGTTTTTTTTTAAATTAGGAAATGTAAAATAATCAAATCAGAAGGGACTAGGGACTAAGATTGTATCATTTCTGCTTTATAAAAGCAAAACGCCAATAATTTAACACTCTGAGAATGTTGGGGCAGTTGATTATTTTAAAATAAGTTTCTAGACCTTAAAACTGAACTTAAAAATATAGGAAAATATTCAAGATGAACTTGGCCAAATTTCAGAAACTGGATGGACTAAGTAAGTAACTATATTACCAGGCAGTATGAGAATTATTCTGGGAGTGGCACAGTTAGATTAGCAGTATTTGCTGCTTACTGCACAATGTGCTGCTCAATAGGAATCAGCTGGCCTTTTTTCTTCCTAATTTGTACTTTTTCCCTCCTTTTGAAAGTGAATATATTTACATGGTTCAGGCATGTGTGATTGCTTGTGGTGATGTCAAAAAACAAAATGTCTCTGCAGGGTGGTGTTAAAGATGATGTCTTAAGTAGAGTCTGTTCTCTGTGTCCGTGGGAACATCCACCCTATCCCTACAAGCGCTCTTGTTTTCATCCCCAGAATTAATTCAATGTAATTTAATTTTAGAATTATCTATCCTAGCACTGCATCACTTGGTCACTGCAATGTTGGAAATATTTATTTACATTCAATTCCCGATTACTTTCTAGGATTACTGGCTATACTAGGTCTTTCCAAGGGCCAATTTATCTACTTAGCTTCATATGCTTCAAAATCTCCACAAGCTCTTGTAAACATTTTGCATATCATTTAAAGCATGAGACCTGTAGTCTGTGTTTTCATCACACCTGTCGTATTGTTATATCAAATTAGCACTGAGGCACCTGTAAAAAAACTTTTTTAAAAAAACATATACGCAACCCTGACGAATTAGAGCTAACTAAGAGGGTTGAATTCTCTCTCTCTCTTTTTTTTCCCCCCTTAATCTTTCTGTTATACAACAACCACTAATGTTGTTGGGGAACTTTAATAAATAAATTTCTCCTACACTGGGAGTGGACAAAAGGTGGCAAAGACAATAGACGAAGAAGGGAGTTTGTGAATGTGTATTGAACAGGAGCAGTGAAGACACTTGCATTGAAGCTGTTCTGGATTATTTTATTTTTCCATTTAGTTGCCAACAAAGCTTTTCAAGCCAAAGGAGGCTTTGAATCAATCCAGTTCAAATCTGAATCAGAATGATTTGGATGTCAGTACAGTCACGATCCAAGTGAAATTTACTATTGAATGAAGGAATGCTCCAGGAAAGACAGAGCCTGCTATTAATCCTAAACCTGTAATTTATTAACCAGGAGGTGCTTAGTCCAAATCTATCCTCTAATACAAATTCAATACAAGACCTTAAGCAAACACTTGGGAAAAAAAAACCTCTCTTAAAGAAATGCTTTAAAAAACCAAACCCACAGTATTAATGCTAAGCACTAGCTGTAGTGGGGGTAGTAGTATTTCTTCTGAATCATGAAGCACTGCTGTCCATTATAGTTATTTGGCTTTTCCGGGGATTTGTAGAGAGAAATTAAATTACAAAAACAGCCATAATCCTATTTCTAATTATTTACATTTAATAAATATAAATATAATTGCTGACAGCATAATTTAACTAGAACTGAAGAAGGCAGAAGCCAACATGTTTTGCTTAACTAGTTCTGTTTGTTAGTCACTCTTGTGAGGTACATTTATATTAAAAATATGAATTTTTTTGGTGTGGTTCATCTTATCATAGAGTCTAAAATATTTATATTAACATGGAACACTGCATAGTTCTCTATTTCTTTAATAAAAGGACTTAATTAATTATTTCCCCCTAATTTCCCCCCTTGTAGCAATTTAGATAGCTTACAACATGAACTAACAAACTGATTAACCTGAAAGGCTACAATAAATACAGTATTAAAATAATACTAAATGAATTATCATTTAGTATTAATGTGTCAAAGAATGCTCCAACTACTGTACAATTGCACTCATTTCACATGCTAGCAAGGTTATGCTCAAAATCCTCCAAAGCAGGCTTCAGCAGTATGTGGAACGAGAACTCCCAGAAGTATAAGCTGGATTCCCAAGGGGCAGAGGAACTAGAGACCAAATTGCTAACATGCGCTGGACTATGGAGAAAGCCAGAGAGTTCCAGAAAAATATCTACTTCTGCTTCATTGACTATGCAAAAGCCTTTGACTGTGTGGACCACAGTGAACTATGACAAGTCCTTAAAGAAATGGGAGCGCCTGACCACCTTATCTATCTCCTGAGAAACCTATATGTGGGACAGGAAGCAACAGAACTGGATATGGAACAAATGATTGATTCAAAATTGGGAAAGGAGTACGACAAGGCTGTATATTGTCTCCCTGCTTATTTAACTTATGTGCAGAATACATCATGCGAAAGGCTGGACTGGAGGAATCCCAAACCGGAATTAAGATTGCCGGAAGAAATATCAACAACCTCCGATATGCAGATGATACCACTCTGATGGCAGAAAGTGAGGAGGAATTAAGGAACCTTGTAATGAGGGTGAAAGAGGAGAGTGCAAAAAATGGTCTGAACCTGAACATCAAAAAAACGAAGATCATGGCCACTGGTCCCATCACCTCCTGGGAAATAGAAGGGGAAGATATGGAGGCAGTGACAGATTTTACTTCCTTGGGCTCCATGATCACTGCAGATGGAGACAGCAGCCACGAAATTAAAAGACACCTGCTTCTTGGGAGGAAAGCAATCACAAACTTTGACAGCATCTTAAAAAGCAGAGACATCACCTTGCCAACAAAAGTCCGAATAGTTAAAGCTATGGTTTTTCCTGTAGTTATGTATGGAAGTGAGAGCTGGACCATAAAGAAAGCTGACCGCTGAAGAATTGATGCCTTTGAATTGTGGTGCTGGAGGAGACTCTTGAGAATCCCCTGGACTGCAAGGAAAACAAACCTATCCATTTTGAAGGAAATCAACCCTGAGTGCTCACTGGAAGGACAGATCCTGAAGCTGAGGTTCCAGTACTTTGGCCATCTCATGAGAAGAGAAGACTCCTTGGAAAAGACCTTGATGTTGGGAAAGTGTGAAGGCAAGAGGAGAAGGGGACGACAGAAGATAAGATGGTTGGACAGTGTCATCGAAGCAACCAACATGAATTTGACACAACTCTGGGAGGCAGTGGAAGATAGGAGGGCCTGGCGTACTCTGGTCCAGGTGGTCACAAAGAGTCAGACACGAGTAACCAACTAAACGACGAACGACGACAAAATGAATTATCACATTGAAAGATGCACTGCATTGACATGGTTTGAAAGCCCTTTAAGAACACAACACAAAGGAAGATATGCAACACAAAATGGGTACCAGACATTTCCTCATCAGTCTGTCGCCAAAGGCCTGCCTAAGTAGAAATGATTTTGCTGGCCAGAGGAAGGGCATCAGGGGGTTTTACCCTAGCCTTCTTTGGAATGGACTTCCATAGGCTGGGAACAGCTATTAGGAAGTCCCTCTCTTGTGTTCTCACAAAACATGTCTTTGAAGGTGGTAGGATAAAAAGACAGGCCTATCCTGAGGAACGTAAAACCAAGCAGGCTCATGTGATATGGTCCTTCAGATATCCTGACCCAGGGCGCATATGGCTTTATAGGTCATAACCAGGATTTCTTATCTATTATAAATGCTTATGCCATTTAAAAAGACACATCTTCTCCTCACCCTGCTCCCTATTTTCAGTACTCGGTGAAACCTTAACAAGCATTATCCGAATGATTTGCTACCCATTTGTATTTGTGTTTCTTGTATTTTCTCAGTTTCTTGTCCATTTGTGCAGGTGACCGTCTTGTCAAAGTGAATGGTGAAAGCATAATTGGGAAAACCTACTCACAAGTTATTGGCCTCATACAGAACTGGTGAGTTGGTCTCATTATCTATCTTGTCTCTCACAGTCATTGCTGGGATACCAGTTTTATTATGTAGACATTGCACCATCAGGAGTCAGAGCTGGGGTGTGACTGTTGTTCATAAGTCCAGATATCTTAAAATTGTACTTGCTTTGTATCATAACTAAAACCTGGTTCTGGCTTAAGATCATAGTCTTTCCAAGCTTGTTTCTGGCTGGATATGAGTGTTTATGTGTTTCTGTATCTTTCCATTTTTAAAATTTATTTAACAAATGTATGTTCTGCTCTTCAAATCACATATTTCTGTGGGGAAGGAAATTGTCCCTTGAAGAGTTCTGTCTGACCTCAGACGCTGCTTTGATGATTTAATTGTACTCCTAATTGGCTCCTTCTTGCCATAGTATCCCTCACAACCTTATGTCTTTACTCCAGTTTGTGGTTTTGTTTTGATTCCATCTGTCATGTTTTCTGCAGCTTCTACTTTTTCTGCCTCATCCTTATCTTCTGTTGTTTTGATCATCAAGCTAGTCATGTCTGGCTGGGCCAAAGCACTCTTTGGCTTCTTGTGTCCTTGAACCATATTTGCCTGTAGCCATTTCTGTGAGGAAGAACCCCTCCCTTCACTGGGTTGTCTGGGACCAACTGCCATTTCCCCCCCTCTCCTTAGTGGCCATTCCAGCTGTTCACTACCATTTCAGTTATGCAGCTTGTAAAGAATTAGTGCCTCTATTTGTTAGCTTCCCTCCTGTTACAGATCCAGGGTGGGACGAGGGCTTTCCCAATGGACAGAACAGCTTCTGTGCATGTGCTCCTCTAGAAGAATTCTTTTGTTACCTTCTTTCAGAGTATATGAAGAATTTTTTGCAAGGAGGATGCAAAGTCAACTGAAAGAGCCCAGTTGCCATGAAATTCAGAGAATTTGGGATGGGGGAGGAAAGGAGGAATCCATTTTGGGAGGAAAGAATCAGTTGACTTTTTCTACCTGAGGTAAAATAAATAAGGAACGAGTCATTAGGCCCCTTATTAGATCTTTCCAGAGGACCAGAAGGTGGAATCTCATGTATTTGTGGAATCTCAAATACAGGTGGAATCTCATGTATTTTTGGAACTCTGAAAGCTGGCCACTTACTTAGTGGTATCTAGAAGTGAGGAGAACTAAGTTTCTGAAGTTAGTGATCTAAATAGCCAGGGAAAAATTATTTAGATCCTGCTTCCATCAGCTTAACTGTTTGGAACTTCTGACTATAATAGAGCTAAGTAGTCCTGCCTATCTGTTTTTTGTAAATAAAATATTATTTTCAGGATGTTTATTTGGAGGAAAAACGAATGATGTCTACCTATTCAGGGTTTACTTTTGAGTCTGTGAAATCCCAGATAGTATTGGTGGTGCTATTGAACTATATCAGAATTTAATTGGTACATCACACCTCTTCACTGTCTTTTTCTTTTGTATTGTGCCTTATAAGACTATAAAACTGTGATTCTTTCCCCGCCCCCCATCTCCATACAGCACTTAACATGTCAGGGACTTTTAGATGATAGTAATCTGAACTGTGCGCTTTTGTCCTGCATACTCTTTGAAAAGGGCTACACCTTATGAAATCCACCGGGAACAGCATCCCTGTGTCAGCTTCTCACTCATCCCATCTGTGGTCAATATCATTGGTAGCTTTTGATGGGGTTTTGAGAGAGCGGACAAATGCAGAGTGTGGTGATGTTAAGACATGGAATACTTTCTTTTCCTTTTAAGAAATAAACAAATATGGAAGGCACATTTTAAAAAAAAAACATGCTACTCTGTATTTCTCGCCATGTATAGTTTCACCCCTGACGGTAGATTCTGGTCATTCAGAAATGTAACATGTAATTTTTTTTCCTACATGTGACAACAGTTTTGGATGTGTACATGTACATGCTCTGAGGTGCTTACAAAAATGGATCTGTGCCTTAGCCTACCAGCAGCTCTGCATTCAACATTTTAAAACTTGGTGTGTCCTTGACCCAAAGAGAAAATGACCTGATGAAAGACATTGCCTTCCCTTGTTTTGTTATGTGACATTGAACTCCACATCTAATTAGCTTTCAGAATTGCATTTGGGACATGGGGAGGCAAACTGACCTGAGCAGGGAACCTAAATATAGCAAGCGGGAACGTGCAGAGTGAAATCAATCCAGCTAGGAACTATATATACATAAAAAGCCTGTTCTAGAAGCCTCGGAAAGAGAGAGAGAACAACTCACCAGACAAGCTGCAAAAATCAATGAAAAATACTGCTCTTCAGGATATTTCAGGGACCAATGAAATGTTGGGTATGGACCATATCCCTCCCTCTTTCTTGTTTGTGGTCTTGTTCGCATTTAACTCATAGCTCATGGAGGAAATTAAAACTGGAAACAACAAAAACAACAGCAGGAACAACAGAAGTCTGGCTGACATGAAATCCCAGACCCACCTGCTGGATTTTGGGGGTGGGAATCCATCTTTGAAGGAAAGAAGTGGTTGACTTTTTCCATCTAAGGTAAAATAAATAAGTAAAGGTGAAAAGAGAGCTTAGCGTAGGAGATAAGAGGATAGTATAGCCAGGTCTCAGGGAAAAGGTGGGGCATTCTTTCTCATCAGTGTGCCAAGTTAATTAAATTGCTGTTAACTGTTTTGGACTGCTCATCAAATGCATTGTTTGTACTGAGGTGGCTGAGTGTGGGCTGCGAGCCAGGATATCCCTGGTTGTAATTTCAGCCTCAGTCTGGAAGTCTTGGAAGACAACAGACTGCCCCTGACTCATGTCTAACCCATGCATTTCCTTGGTAACCTCTAGTAAACAGCATGTGATGTGACGTCATTTCATTCGTTAGGGCAGGGACTCGGTTGCTGGCATTTCCAGTTAAAAAGGCTACTAGTAGCAGAGCTTGCTGGGAAGGACTTCCTGTGCCTAGTCAGAATAAACTATACTGAGGTACATGGGAGTTTAATCTGACTTGGTATGTTGAAGTTCTTATCTGCCTCAGGATCTGGTATCTAAAGGCACACATTTTTCCCCTGTAAGAGTCTGCTGGTGCATCTGAGACCATTCATGGAAATCCTTTTCTTAACAGCAATTGAGAGGGCCTTCTTGTGTCCCATTTGTGGCATTTTAATTTTTTTTGTATTTTGTATTTTTTTATTTTTTTGGTCTGGTGCTGCCTCTAATTTTCCCACAAAGATTGCATCTCTGAGAATTCTTCAGATATTGTGGCCCGCAGCTAAGTTGCTGGAAGATACTTAGAGATGTCAACCAAAAACTAACTTGTAAATGCTCTGATTTTATTACTCATGTTGTTTTAGTTTGATTGATTGTTATTTTGCTTTCTTGATTTTACTGCTTTAATTGTTAGGCTCTCTGAGGGCATTTAGACTTAAGTATGAGACCCATATTTCAAGCAAACAAACACAAATTAGAAAAAAGTTGCAGCTGACGTCCCTATGTTATATGGAAAGCTAGCTAATAAGCATTTCCATTGTCTCCTTTTCTGTTCTAGAAAAGTTAAAAGGCCAAGAAATTGAGAATGTCTGTTCAGTTGCCTCTGAAACGATGAGAGCAAGGGGAGACAATAGGACTTATCAGTGAGCTGTGCCCCATAAAGCTAAATATCAGCCAAATCCTTTGTACAGTTATGGCTATGAACAGATAATGGCATAATTTGCTGTGGGAAATTACTGCTGATTAACAGGTCATCACTTGGATTCTTGGTTGTGTGTCTTCCCAACCCCCTCCTTTTTTTAAAAAAAAATGATTCTTAGTTGTGTGTCAAGGCATTGACTTGACTGATGCCCAATGAAGAATCAAAATGGTTACTCGTTAATTAGTGGCAATTCCCCACTGTGAGTTATGTTATAGCCTTTCGGCCATTATATGAACACACTCACACACAAAACCAGTAACAAAGTTATTTTTGAGTAGGAAAATATCTGAGACTACTTTTCATTAAACAAACAAACAAACAAAAACCCAACACCCCACATCCTTTCAGGCAGGAATGGGGGTTCTGTAGCCCTCAATATGTTGTTGAACTACAAGCTCAATACTTCTCATGCTCAATACCTATCAACTAGGGCCATGCATATTTGGACATAATCCTGCCCCCTTCCTGTAAGGGTTTTATGTCTGTTTGCTTCTAATATACCCTTTGACTCATAATGAGTTGATTGAGGGGCAGAGTGAAAAGAAGGCGGCATAGCAGCAATGCCATTGAGTTGCTAGAGGAAGTAGGACGACTTGCACATGTCCTGCTCATGGAGAGTACTCTATGGTACATGGCAATATCTCATCCAAAGCCCAGGTGCCCTTCTAATGGTTTTGAGAAAGGACCTGCATGTGCATAGGAGCTGGGATGCTTTAAGACCAGACATGCACTTAGGTCATCACTTTGGACCCTGGACTTAATGATTTTTTGGAAGGCAGAGGCAAAGGCAATCTGTAGATTGTACTGTGTAGCACTTTGATTACTTTAAATTATGGTGAAATGCGCGTTCCTTGCTTTTTATGCTGAGTAGGACCCTATATGTCTGATCTAAAAACTTCTCCTGATAACATCACTTTCTGGCAATAGGGGTAGTTGCTACAGATGTTGGGAACCTTTGCCCTCCAGATGTTGTTGGAGTCCAGCACTTCTCTGCCCTAACACTATGGCTAAGTATCAGGGATAACAGGAATTGCAGACAAAAACTGTGAGGGGACACTGGTCCTGCCCCCCCCCCCCCCGCACGATACTGAGTGGTGGACAGAGAGCTTCTTTTCACCTCTAATCTTCTTATTCTTCAATTCCATTTCTCTTCTGCAGTGAAGATGCTCTGGAACTCTCCATCATGCCCAAAGATGAGGATATTCTGCAGCTGGTGAGTGCTTTGTTAGTGTCAGGGATCCTCTCTAGATTGGTTTGCTGAACCAGGTGATGTTTCATTGTGGAGTCTAGAATCAAGGTTTCCTACTCACTAACTCATATGTTTTTACTGTCCAACTCAAACTTAGAGTTAGAGCTTTTTTATTCAAACTCACTCAGTCACACTACTGATCTGTATCGGTTTCAGCTCTGATGTATTTTAAATCAATTTACAGTCACATGGTTTTCGTATTGCTGTGTGCATTCACTTTGAAAATTATTACTCTGATATAAAGTCGGGGCTTAAAACAGCTTTCAGGAAATGACGCATGAGATTTTAAATTGTTTCATTTACCAGTATGTTTGCAGATCATGTTTTCAATGTTGTTGTAGTCTTTCTTCAGTTTGTAGTAATCCTTTGGAATGTCTACATTTCTCTCTCTCTCTCTCTCTCTCTCAAAAATAAGTGTTAAGTGGCATATCACTACTGTGATGTAGTGCTGCTGTTAAAAAGTGGGGAAATTATTTTGGATGATTTTTGGGGGGAAAATGGGGGAAAATTGAAAAAAAAATATTTTGGCACTGTCACACAGCCACCCACAAGGTCAGTATTTAATATGGCAGGAGTGTTCATATTACCCAAAACTATTCATAAAGAATCAATTTCAGAAGCGTGTTAAGTTAAAAAGCCCCTGCCAGCCTCTGTAAAAACACTCAGGTTGCAGCCTCAAAAAGTCGAAGTCACATCATGTGCCTTGGAATTTATAAATCGGTTTAAATATTGTCAAAACTGATTCAACTGTGGTTCTTATTGCCTTTGTGACTGAGCCCTGAAACACGTAAATAAACCCTAATGGCTCTGCTTTTTGAAAGGACCTAACAAATCTGAGTGAAATAGTGAAGGATCAGCAGGGACATGACTTAAATCTTCACCAATGCTAATTCTACCTTTATTACTTAATAGCCATTTTTTCTTGCTTCTGTCCACCCTTTGTATGTGAACACATCTGGGCATGGATTGCTGGAGCTAATTGTATGTAGTTGCTCCTTTCTGAACCTTTTTTCATACGTATGTGGATCTGCGGGCTTACATAGATGTAAATTCATTCATATATAAGTATGTAAATTAAAAAAACATGATTTAGTTACGTATGTTTGGACCTCATAGATTGATCCACAGTAATCAGACCTGATAGTTAGTGCACTGTTCAGGAGGTTCTCACCTTAGAAAGGGGTCTATTTGTGTGAACATTCCCTTATGATTTTTTCGCCCTATCCTTTTCCATTATCAACGCTTGATGTGCTTAATATTTAAGTGAACTTGATCATCTACACAGCCGCCTATTAACCTTTCCTCATTAGTAGATATTTTTGTTTCAATATGTGTGCTTGTGGCATTGTGGCGCAGTGGTTAAAATGCTGTACTGCAGCTAAAACTGTGCTCACGACCTGGGGTTCAAATCCCAGGTAGCCGGCTCAAGGTTGACTCAGCCTTCCATCCTTCCGAGGTCGGTAAAATGAGTACCCAGCTTGCTGGGGGGGCAATGTGTAGCCTTTATAATTAAAATTGTAAACCGCCCGGAGAGTGCTTGTAGCGCTATGGGGCGGTATATAAGTCCAATAAATAAATAAATAAATAAATATTGTTCATTTGTAGCTACTTCAGGTTCACATACTGCTTTGAGAATCCAATTAGATTGTGATATTCTCCCTCTACATGTAATGGCAGTGCGAAAGCACTTCACATACTTCGGAGTCTTATTAACAACACGAAGGACTAAAAACCCTTTCTTTCCAAAATAAAGCCTCTCCAAAATAAAGCCTCCCCCTGACATTTGTAGAGTGGTTTGTTCTGCGCCCACTAGAGGTTTACAATACTATAGGGAGAGTGGGGACAGGAAGGAGAGCATATAGGGCAGACACATATTGTACATCCCTGGTGTCCCTGGTGCTCTCTGGGTATGATGAGAGAGGAAGTCCAATTTTTCTGGAGGGTATCAGGTTGGGGAAAGCTAGTCTAGAGTATGCTAGCCCCTATCCATTTTGGGATTTATAGAGTCAAAGTAGCCCTTTGAATTGGGCTGTGATGACAACAGGAAGGTAACACACCCATACAGGAGTGTGGACATTATATACTCCCAATAAGCTCCAGAGCAATCTCATAAGTAATGTAGGAATTGCACAATGTGATTCTATATCAACAAATAAAATTTGGCAGAAATTTTATCTGTGTAACTGCAGATGCCGCAGCTGTCATTCCAGGTACAGTATAAGAAGGCTGGTCACCAGAAGTTGCTTTTTTCGCTTTTTTTATGTCTTGCAAAGCAAAGAAACCTTTGTGTGGGTTTTCCCCTGTCCTGGTGCCTCATAGGGGTGTGTCGGCATTCCTGTGGTGCGAAAGCCGGCTTGGCCAGCCAATGAGAGAGAGTCCAGGGTTACAGAGTGACTCTTGACAGGATCCATGGAAAGGAATTCTCAGCTCTCTTTATCCCTCCCACATTTGGGACGTCCCAGTTTATATGTTTTTTTTTAAAAAAAAAAACTTAAAAGGAAAGATTGAGAAACAGAGGAAATATTAGCTTGGATGTCAGAGATTCCCCAGGGAAGAGAGAATCTTGTCTTTTTGAACAGAGAGGAGAGAGAGAAAGAGAAGGAATACGCAACAGAGATATAGGAATATAAGCACAGCAGCAAAGGAGGCAAAGGTAATTCTCTGATATTGTGATGATTCCATTGCTTTAGAAAATAAACATTTTGGGTTTCTGTGACCAGCCAGGGGCTGGTCTAAGCTACGTGAGTTTGCCTTGGCATATCAGAAATAGGCTGAGGGGCTAAAGAGTGGCATCTTACCCCTGGTACAGTATCGAGGATAGATTTCCAAATATGATTTAATTTGCTAACAGTGGTGCCGAGGCTTTGGCAGGGGATGATGGCTGAGACTTTAATTAGCATCACAGAGGCTGGTCTCAAATGAGAAAACAAAACACGAATAGAGTAAACCTTCCTTCCTTCCTTCTGTCTTTCTGTCCGCTGTATTAACAGGGAGGTTCTTCCACTGTCTCTTTAAGCTGAGGCCTTGTTTCAAATATAGCTCCTTTTTTGGATCTTAACAAGTCTCTGGCCAGAAATGTGGTTTTGCCTAACAGGGGCAGGATTCCAGTGTGAGACAGGAGGGCTAGGCAAGGAGCCGTCGAGAACTTTTTGGTCTTCAATTTAGTCTCCAGGAATTATTACTCTCTGGCAAAAAGTCTTCTTATGTTTGAGACAGCTGAGTAAGAAAACGGGTGCCCATACTTTCTTAAGCTGGGTTGGGTTGGGTGGAAGCTGTAGCTGTATCCTTCCTACCCATTTCAGTGCAACTCTGGATGTTTCTGACTAAGGAACAACTTGCTTTTCTTTTGCACATACATTGCATCCTGGGTTTGCAATGCATCAAATGGGGGTATAAGTCAGATTTTCTTTCTTTCTGCCATACTCTTGAAAACACATACCTGTGAGGTCTTTAAATTCCTCAGGTTCTTTTTTTTAAGTGGAAGGCATAGCAAATATTATTCTTGTCCTTACCTGTTCCTTTTGTGATGGGAATGCAGGGGATTCAAAGCAAAGGTTCCAGCATCCATTTCTGTTAGTTTTTCAGCTGATACTGACTCTCTGGTGAATCT
Source organism: Pogona vitticeps (assembly GCF_051106095.1). Taxonomy (NCBI): domain Eukaryota; kingdom Metazoa; phylum Chordata; class Lepidosauria; order Squamata; family Agamidae; genus Pogona; species Pogona vitticeps. The sequence continues at coordinate 95,500,148 of NC_135788.1, read as the reverse complement.
CCAATTGTTTATTCCAATTTTCCTTAAAATTCCAGCTACATCAGGCCTGGCAGTTAAGGACTAGTGGAGTTTGCTTTAATGTCAAAGTCTTTTTTGTGTCATGGCATAGTTGCAAAAAACAGGGGAGGGGAAGGGAGGGTATATTTTCTTGGGAATAAGCTCTATTTAACAGTGATACTGATTTCTTAACAAATGTGCCTGAGTATATGCTCTCTGTCTCTGTTGTATCTGAGTCTTACCATATTTCTTGTGTAATTCCACTTTTCTGAATAATGTATCCTTTGGGAAGCAAAGAAGGGCTTGCCTGAGATAGGTGTGACATTAAGATACATCCTGTGTTCAAATACTATATAAGTTTAAACAAACAAACAGTACCCCCAATGATTTCTAGCCATTCGCTGAGTTGCTCTGATCACTCAGAATCAGATAGATTTACAAGGCTGCTATCAGGAAAGTGGCAGGTGTTTTTGGCTGGGGTACAAAATAAAATTGCATGCCAAGAAACTGGATGGGCTTTATGTTTGCATGAAGGCTGCTAATATAGACCGGATTGGAAGGCAGAAGATCATTGCCTGGGAGCTGAAGACCAGCGAAGCTCGCCAAAGAAGACGTTAGGGGAAAGAGGGAGAAGTTTGTGACGGGTGTTCAGTTCAGGAGAGTCTTAAGTAGTATTAGTAGAATGGGATGCAGAAAGTTGCAGAAGGGATGAATATCCCCCCTGCCTTTTCCCAAAGCATGGCCATTAGTTTGCTGCAAGGCTCTAGTTGACACTTGTTTTGGTTTGAGTGTAATTTAAGATAACAGCTGGTTTTGCTTAAAAGAGCCCATGTTGTTGCACTGGAGTTGCCAGCAGATAGAGGCAGCGTAGCTAATATTTAAGAGTACTGTATTGGGGGTTTCAGTACAAGAATATCTGGAGATCTGCACTTTGCCCACCCTGGCTTAGGTGAGAAGGACAGAGAAAGATTTAGAAGTGAGGCCCTATTCTGCAAAGTGTCTTATGCACAATTTCTGCTTTTTGACACTTACCTTTCCCTTCAGCCTGTTACATCAGGTTGGAATCCAGGCATATGAGGAAGCACTGGGGACCAGAATCGGCCCAGATGCTATGGAATGCCGGTCTCTGTCCTAGAATGGCAGTCTACATAGTGATATATAGGCATAACCTGTCTCACATAAGGAACAAATTTAAGAATCATGTCATTTGTAGCTTGCTAGATTCTAAGGATAAAGACTTGCTTCTTGATAGCTCTGTTTTCAGCCAAATCCTTACTCATTTTTCCCCTCTCCACTTTTTCCAGGCATATTCTCAAGACGCTTACTTAAAGGGCAATGAACCATACTCTGGAGGAGCTCAGAGCATCCCTGAACCACCACCCATATGTTATCCTCGCAAAACCTACCCGTTCCAGTCAAGACCTTCTCCTCAGGATGTTTCAACAACTGAGACCTACCAGGGACAGCAGGTGGACAACAGACAGCCATACCATTCGGGATCCTCTGGCCTGTCCTCTTCATTGAACACCACTGGGGTTCACAGAGCCCCCTTGAGTGCCTGGGCAGAATCCACACAGAACTTCAGTAGCAATCATTCTAGCCCAGCCCATCGTACAGAGGAGGTCCAATATGGAATGACTCAGAGAGTGTCTGTACAGAGGCCCCTTCCAGCCTCCAGCTCCTTTTCCCGCTATTCCAACAGCAGTTGTCCGGGTTCTATACCTTCCCCCTTGCCTGAGAGGTATTGTGTTCCTTCTGCTCCCTCTATGCCCAACCACGCCTGCTACGGACCCCCCAAACATCTCCCTGACCACTGCCCTCATGGTGGCTTGAAGGATGCTACCCGTGAGGGCCGGCCTTCTAGGGACTGCATTGGGGCTGGCCCCAAATCCGTCAGCCGTCTAGAATGCCAACAGGCCTTGTCCAACTGGATCTCAAGTCAAGTGCCACGACGAAGCTCTTCAGAGGAGCGTCATGGTGCCATGCCACCTCGCTACCGGAGTGTCTCACAAGATCGTCTCGGGGATGCCCCAGCTGCCCGGGGTTGGCCTCACAGTGCTTCCCAGGACACCTTAATCCAGTCACCTGCCCATGATGGTTGGAATTACCGAGCAAGATCAGATAACTATCTGGTGAAATATGGGCGGTCCTTGGAAACTCTTGAGCAGGGTGCCTTGGTTTCCCCTCGATATGAGAGGTCTGTATGGCCACCGGACAGGTTTTACCGGCATGGGCAAATTAACAGAGCCCAGCCTAATCATCCAGGGTCTTATATTTCTTCTGCATCTTCCAGGGACCCACCCCCTGCACATGTACAAAAACACCCTTCCCAACCAAACCTTCAGAGCATTGATGATTCTGGATACATTGGTTACCGAAGCTACAGCCCCTCATTTCAACGTCGAACTGGCTTGCTCCATGCCCTTTCTTTCCGGGATGCTGCCTTTGGTGATCTTCCCACTTTTAATATTTCACAAAGGCAAGGAAACCACTCAACACCCCCTTATGTTGAGAGGTCTTTGCCCACTGCCATGATCCCCAGTGCCCCTCCTCCTTGCTTGGACCCTCTTCTGGGCAGTAGCCCAGAGATCCCAATGGACCAAAAACTGGCCAAACAGGAGAATGATGTCAAGCCTCCTGAGCAATCTTCTCCACCTCAGGCTACGGAACGGTTGCAGTCTGAGGTGGAGGAGAGGAGAGATGAAGTGGTTCTCCGGCAAAAGCCCCCAACTGGACGCAAAATGCCTCCTCCTGCAAGACAGATGAACTTTGTTTTCCCAGACGACATGAAGGAAACAGACATTTGTGATCCGCCTCCACCAGCGCCGGCAGCTGGTAAAGAGAACAAGCGAGGTGTGGCCCCATTGGCTACACCAGAAGATTCGCTAGCATCCATCCCATATATCGGTATGTAGATAAAGCATGCTGATATACTTTGGAAAGTGGTGTTAGACCAGTCAAACCAGTGTTGAGTTTTGTCTAGGCCAATTTTCAGGGTGATTTTGGTGAATTTAGAGGCCATTTTGAGTGTTGCTCAAGAAGGTCTTTCATGCTTCTTCACTAGTAGCTATCCTGCCCCATTGAATCATGCACTTTTGATCTTGATTCTGGGTGAAATCTCTTCCAGTTGCATTGCGAAGAATGAGAGATTTGCCAGGAAAATGACACCAGAATAATTCATACTGGGCAAGAGTAGCAATATTTGCAAGTTTTTTTTCAGTTCTATAATTTAGAAGTATGATTTTTCCCTCTCCCCAGAGCTCACCCCATTCAGTTGGAATTGTGGGGAGTGATGGGCAGAGAGGCACAAGGAGAAATTCCACTATTTGGAAATTAAAGAGACTGACTACACTGCCATGTTGTGTAGCAACACCAAGCTAGATTCAAAACTCGGAAAAGCTATTTTTAAGACTACAACGCTCAAAATCCCTACTTAGGATATTGGTTGGGGAGTCTGGGATTTGTAGCCCAGGAGCAACTTTTCCAAGCTCTGAACAGATCTGTAGGTTTGCAATATCTTTGCATCCGACTGCCAGACCTTTCAGTTGCTGGTTGAAGCAGAGCCAGAACCTGTACTCCTACAGCTGTGAGCTGTCCTTGGACCCAAGGAGCCTGTCTTGGTGTCTGTTGGGGTTGTTCTCTCATATAATGAACATACTGAGGTGAGATTTTGCTGCTCTGCTATAAAATGTCTTTACAGTGAATTTATATTTAGAAGTTGTAGGTCATGAGAATGTGTGCATCGTTAGACAGCCAAATAAAGACCGGAGATCAAAGAATACATGCCCAGATTTTTAGTCTTTAGCATGTTGGTTTCTGGAAGCATATAGGTGCTTGCCATTTGTATTTTTGACAACTGCACAGCCATAAACAGACAGTTGATGTGAGTGTTGCCAGTATTTTCCATCACATCCTTAAAACCAGCATTTTTATGCACATTGTCATGATTTTGGCTTTAATATATGCTCTTGGTTCTAGATATTTAACTTCAGTAAAACATCTTAAAACATAGTCTACAAACTAGAACTTTAATACAGGTTAGGAGCCTACTTATTCATGTTGCTGAGTGATCCATGATACAAGGATGAAACAGACACAACTTCCCTCCTTTGCTTTAACCTAGCTTTCTTTAATCCTCCACATATGCTGGCCTATAACCCAGTGTTCCCCAACCTTGGGCCTCCAGATGTTCTTGGACTACAACTCCCAGAAGCTTTCACCACCACCTCTGCTGGCCAGGATTTCTGGGAGTTGAAGTCCAAGAACATCTGGAGGCCCAAGGTTGAGGAACACTGCTATAACCCCTATAATTTCTGATAAGTTTTGGCTGGGAGTGATGAGAGTTGGTAGTCCATTACATCTAAAAGGTGTTGGGTTGGGAAAATAATCTTTAACCCTTGTCTCCTCCAGCTAGGGTTCATCATTCCAGGTAGCTCCATGGAACCATTGTTCTTTGCCTGCATGATAACCAAGAGGTCACCCTCAGGAGATCAAATGGTGCTCATGGTATTGTGAGATCAGTGGTCTTTTTGAGTTGCCAAGCAGAAATGCTCAGAAGTACTTCTTCATGAAGCAAGCAAAAGGGACCCAACAACATCTACTCTAGGCTTAATTTCTACTCTCAGGGATGCTTGTTTTACTTGGGCAAGTCCCTTATTTCTCTCCCTCTGGCAGAAGGGCAATGGGCATTGTTAGTGGGATATAAATAATATAATGATCTATATTTTGGTGAAGCAAATGTGCCACCATGCCACTGTTGTATGGAAGAATGTTGTGGCAAGTATGTCCCAGATTCAGTACACCTCAGCATTGGCTCCACAATATACAGTATGCATAATATAGACAAATCCCTAAAATGAGCAGGATGGAGATTTCCACCCATGAGCATCTGGCTGAAGTTTGGCAGGAAAGAGAAGCCAACAGGGATAAGAGATGGTTTTTATTGGCTGAAGAGATTCTGCATTTGTCAGTCTCATGATACTGATGGACAGAGATTTATCTGGTTGATGTACCTATACTCTTTTCATTAGTGGGCAACTCTTATATTCTTACACTATTGACAACACCTGGAGTCGACACTGTATGTGCTTGCAGCAGCTTATTAAGGTTGTACAGTATATCAAAAATTCCTGGAAGGCTACTGCTGCCCATACTTGCTCTTCATGGTAATTCTGTCCACTTTCTGATCACTCAAATCTAATAGAACTTTGTACAGTTGCAGCCCATTCCCCGAGGAGAAGACTTTTCAGAGTGGCCATATGTGTGCCTCTTGCTATGGCCTAGCCAACTTTTAGCACAGGTCTAAAACCTATCATGTCATGATGTGGATGGAGCTATGGTGGGCTACCTCAACTATTAGGTTCGCTGCCTGCTTCCTATGCAGCCCTTTTGAGTACGTTAAAAGTTACTTGGTGGGAGCTGCTCTTTTACATAGACTTTACACAGACCTTTTGAAGGTCACACTCATCCATTGGGCTCATCTGTTGGGAACCTGGGAGTGACTTGGTGACCTGCAACAATAGCAAGGAAGGGCCTGGGTTGTTCAGAGATAGGCAAAATATGCACCGTGTTAGATGAGAAAGAGAAGAGCCGTCTCCTGCTTCCTACCACCAACACTCTGCTCAGGGCCAGCCAAGATGTTTGATTTCTTGGGATGAAGAACAAGATGGTGACCTCTCCCCCATTTAATGTACAGAAGCTGACTGGACTGGGAGATTAACCTTTCCTCAGCAGTGGTAGTTGAATTAATTGAAAAGTGTCCCCCCCCCCCCACACCATTCATACATAAGGCAGTAGGTCATTTGAGGGTAATGCAGGGAAGCTTGCATGGCATAGAGTTCTTTGCACCAAGCCCTTGCTGCAGCATCCCAGCATCTGTTGCTAGAGGTTACTGCCTTACTCTGTCTTAACCATTGGACTGGTCCTGAATCTGATCTCTTTTGGACGCCCTACTTAGGTGAGAATTAAGCAGGGAGGCGGAAAACAAAGAATAGGCAAGAGTTTCTGTTTTGTGTTAGCATGATCCTTCTGGTGGAAGAATTGTTAGATCTAGAGAACTCTGTCAAGAACTTTGTCTGTTCCTCTACATTTTCCATTATTTGATTATATTTGCTGCTATTCCAGATGAACCGACAAGCCCCAGTATTGACCTGAAGGCAAAGCACATTCCCGCCTCCTCTGTTGTCTCCAGTGCCATGAACTCGGCTCCTGTGCTCTCTGCGAGCCCCTCCTCACCTACGTTCACGTTTGCTGTCAACCGCCATTATTCCCAAGATTGCAGTAAGTACTTCTCCAGTCCTTGTCTTTGACTATCCATTTACTTGGGCTAGAAATGACCAAAAAATAGTGAAACGAGATAAGAAGCCAACCCGCAATTCCTTCTTCGTAGAAGGTGTTCTGCCTGTTATGGTAGGCTTAAGAGTATTGTTTCAAAAAAAATAAATCCACAAAGGCTTACATTTTTAGCCTGAAGATTTATTTTTGTGATTTTTGTCTCATATTTATTTAAAAGAGAAGACAACAAATTATTTTTATTTTATGAAAATAAAACAATAGTAATAATCAAAATATTGGGTTTTAGCCTACAATAATTTTAGGGGGGCCAGTAGGGAAAGATGGAGAGCTATATTTCTGTGATGGGTTTCAGCAGAGTCTTTGGTTGATGTGTGTATAAGCTATGTTGGCTGTTTACATGGTGGTATGAATGGGTGACAGGCAACAAGAGAGAACTAGATGAGTGCCAAGTAAGACCGTTATGGCAGTTGAGAGGGGAAAGGAAAATGCCTCCATAGAACCTTGTTTTCCTCAGCCCGAGGGGGATGGGCTAGAGAGTATATAAGAGTGAGTAAGTGTTGAGAGTGAGAGATACAGTGAGAGAGTGCAAATATGATGCGTTGTGTGACCATGGGACAGAGATAGAGATAGGACGTGATTGTTTTGCATGTAGGTTGAAGAGTTAGGATTAATCTCAGATTAGATAAAAGGCCATATGAAGGATCTTTCTCCTGTTTTCATTGTTTGTCACTCCAACCCAACACTCTTTATGTATGAAACACCTCTATTTTCTGGTGGCAGTTAAGACCTAACACCCTGATTGTTTGGTCATAGGTCAAACGAAAGAGAAAAGGAAGGGAAGAAAATGATATTTTAAAGGGTGATGGCAGCATTGCCTAAGGATCTGAATTCCAGCAGAAGGTTTAAATAGAGATCTTCCACAGAGTCAAGTACAGATTGAAGAAGGGCCCAGCTGTCCCACGTGTGGAGGGGGCCAGTAGCCTCAAGGAGCATCCTGTTTGCCTGATTAAGTGATAGCAGGGTCAGATTTGAGGACAGGAGCCCTAGTGAAAAGTAGCAACCAGCGCCAAAACTACATTGCCAGGAAAAAATGGATTGAATCCACAGCAACCTCTGTCACTACATACAACACAAGCCCTACTGTGGTTTTAAAATTGCACCAATCTGCTTCTAAAATTGCATTAGGGTTTCTATTGCTGTCCAGCCAGTGCTAGGAGGTTTCCTGGCTTCTGAGAAAGTGCAAGGGTTGGGGCAGCAGAGTTCTTGCCAACTTGATGTGCGGCCAAAATGAAACTGCTGGAGCTGCCCCTGGGCAAGAGGACTATTGCTGTCTGGGCAGTGCTGGGAGTCTTCCTAGATCCCGGCCGTGAAAGCCTTCGCGAATATATTGAGTGCTGGGAGTCTTCCTAGCTTCAGCTTTGGGTGGTGGACAGTGATGTTACTGCCCAGGGGTGCAGCTCAGTGGCTCTGTTTTCACCATATGTTGAGTGGGTGAGCTGCTGCCCAGTGCGGTGAGTAGCCAGGAAGATTTCCAACACTGACCAGGTGAGGAATCACATTAAAACTGGACCTGTCTCGTAAGCAATTTCATTTCTGTTTGCAGATAACTTGCAGCAAAAAAGCTTTGCTGAAGTTGATTGCAAGTATATTGTCTCTGCCCCAGCTGAGGGATGTATGGAGGTGTTCCATAACCCCAAGGCAGCATGTGCAGGGAATTTTGGCTGAGGAATCTGGGAGTTATAGTCCAAGAAAGTAACTTTCAAACCTCTGCTCTGGATATGTATGCTAGGTGCTGAGGAGGGATCCAATTCTCCATCTCTCTGCCAACCCAGGCACTGACCATCGTCCAGTTCATAGTTGTCTTTAGCTACCTGGTCAGTGTTTTTGTATAAGGCTGCTTAAAGACCAGAGCTCAGAGAGCATTTAATGCAGTCTAGTATCTGACGTTTCAGAAAAAGTAGTCATACATTTGTTGAAAAGCATCATTCTCTTGGAATTCTTGATCAGAAGCAAGGACACTGTTGGTAGCAACTTGGTCTGTTTGTGACATTTAGTACTTTGGGGAAGGGTTCCCCCCCCCCCCCGATTTCTTCTTCCAGACTAGTAAATCAAACAGCATTCCTAACTGGGAAGGTATTTGTTCTTCAGTTCAGAATGCAGATTTTGGTGGGATGGGGAGGCTGCAAGAAACTTTGAGTGGGGAGGATTCATATGAGAACTCTTCTCCCCAAACTGGTTAGCTATGTTAAAAGAAGAAAGGGAAAAAAATAATCACAGTGGTATGTTTTATAACAAATTCCACTGATGTTGAATCATAAGGTGACAGGGGGGAAAACGGTTTTGAAAGCCAGGAATCTCAAGCTTTAGACATGTAAGGCAGTCATTCTCAAATTGAGTGCTGAGAGAATTGCTAGGATGGTGCTGGCGCTGGCAGTAGTGGTGGAATAATTAAAGGCTCCCAGGAACCCAAATTACTCAGTCATGGAGGAGGCTGCTGTATGTGTGCCTAGATTACTCACCCATGGGAGAGGCAGCAGATGTGTGCGTATGAAGTCAGGAAGTGCACTCAGAAAAATAAACCAGATAGACTCAAAAAGTGAGTTGGTCTGATAGCCATCCATTTTAACTCTTCTGAATTTGAGAAGTAGCCCTTTAGGTTATAAACATGAAGTAAGTGTTTAATTTTAATTTTATGGGGAGATTGGAAGTGTGCTTCATAGTTGTTATATGTTGGTGGATGACCTGCTTTAGAGGGGTATTCATCTATCAACATCTTCTCCCTGCCAAGTAACACCATAATGATCAGTATTTCTTTACCAGTTTTGTTTTAGAATGTGTCTCATCAGGTTGATGTCCAACAGGTTAGGATAAAACTTAATGTGCTGACCTGGCTTTTGAAGGGAGATGTCATTTCATGGTGACATTTACAGTGGTGGCTCGCATAACAAGCACACCGTTTAACGACGAATTCGCATAGCGACGTGTTTTTTGCGATCGCTAATGCAATCGCATTGCAGTTATCTAAATGGCCAAAAATCGCATTGCGATGATCAGTAAGCGTTTCGCTTACCGATCTTCACATTGCGATGTTTTTTTAAACAGCTGATCGGCGGTTCCAAAATGGCTGCCAGGTGCACAAAATGGCCGCCGCAGCATTTTCGCACGCTGCCCTCACTTACCGAGGCAGTGAAAATGGTGGCGCTATGGAGGATCTTCGCTCAACGGTGAGTTTTCCCCTCATAGGAACTCATTAAACGGAGTTTAATGCGTTCCTATGGGGTTTTTCTTTCCGTTTAGCGACTATTCCGGATAGCGACGTTAATCCTGGAACGGATTAACGTCGCTATGCAGGGCACCACTGTATTTGCAATTCTCCTGTGGTTGCTCTTTCTCAGAAGTCTCCCTGTATGTGGTTAGAAGGGAAGGTACAACTTGCCAGGCTTTGCTCTTGGTTGAAAGCTGGCTTTTGGCCAACAAGATACAGTTTTCTTGGCTTGGCCCATTGTAATTGTGGAAAGATGTCCCTTCTCTAGCAGCCTTATAAGGTTTAGAGACTACCACCACCAAATCCTTCCCCTTTGATGGTTTGGAGAAGCAACCCAACTCTTGGGATGACTCTGTAGGAAGCTTTGGCTTGTGTTTAAAATCACCTGACTGAGGGCTATACCTGGAAATGATTTCCTTCCATGGTCAGTTTTGTCATGCAGTTGGGTGCATTTTTACCATTCCCCTTGAACTGCATAAGATACCTATTATTGTTTTTACTCTGCAGCATTATTTTTACCCTTGTCCATCTGCTCCCTGTAATTAACATACTTTGGTCATCTCTTTGGCAGATTGTTAGCTGTGAAGATAGAGCCAAGGGGTTGGATTAAATCAGGGATGGAGAACCTATGGCCCTTTAGATCAGTGGTCCCCAGACTTTTTGAAACTGCGGACTGGTTTGGGGGGGCAGGGTCTGTGGGGGGACGGGGGCACTACCTGTGCTTGCAGGTGGGCGTGGCACATTCATGGGTGGCTGTGGCGCACTCACACACATGCACGGGTGGGTGTGGTGCACTCACGGGTGAGTGGGACAAGAACGCATGCATGTGCAAAAGCACACCATGCCCACCCACAAATGTGCCCGTTCACCCCACACATGCCCATCATGCATGTTTGCAGGGGGGGAGATCTGTCTCCACGGCCCAGTCCTGCAAAGCCCATGGACCGGTACCGGGCCATGGACTGGGGGTTGGGGACTCCTGCTTTAGATGATATTGAACCATGACTTCATGGCTGTAGGTCTTGCTGGTTGAAGCTGGTGCAGATTGGAGTCTAACATAAACTGGAAGGCCAGACATTCCCAGACATCCCCACTCTGAACTAGATAACCCTTTCCTGTCCTCTTCATTCATCTCTGGCAGTGTTCCTCTGTCATCTCTTTCATAGGCAACATCAAAGCCAGTCGCCGGTCTTCCTACCTCTTAGCCATAACCACAGAACGTTCCAAGTCATGTGATGATGGTCTGAATACATTTCGGGATGAGGGAAAGCTGCTCAGGTAGGTGGGGGTTCCTCTCATCTTCCCTTCTTGAAGATCTTTACAGTGTGTTCTTCGGGTTGGAGTTGACAGAAGAAGGATTGTGGGTTCTTCCTGAATTATTCTGCTATGTCTGGCATTCATAGCAAATTCCAAAATAACAGCTGCCATAGGCTAATGGCAGGCAGTAATTTTTTTAGAAATAAATTAAGACAGGCTTTGCTTCTCATGATGTATATGCATACTTCATCTCTGAATAAACAGGTTTTTGGAGCTGTATAAGAACCTTGCACAACCTGTTTATCAGAGGTGAAGTAATACATACCCTAGGAGCAGTGTGATCCATCTTTCCGGCTGTTCTCCTCTGCCTTCATTCTTAAGCAAATAATAACTAGTCAAGGGTCCTGCAGTTCCAAGAAAAAATATATGAACATATGAAGCAATCTGTGGTCCAGGTGAACTCCAGTTCTCCAAGCTTTCTGAACCTCCTACTTGAGGTCCTTTAACTGAGAAGGCTAGAAGTGGAACCTAGGATCTTTTGCTCTCCCCATATAAAATGTGTTCTATACAGATACAGTGGTGCCTCGCTTGACGAGGATAATCCGTTCCAGCAAAATCGCTGTAGAACGAAATTGTCGTCAAGCGAAAGTAAAAATCCTATTGAAATGCATTGAAAACCAGTTCAATGCGTTCCAATGGGCGAAATACCTCAGCATCCAGCGAAGATCCTCCATAGGGCGGCCATTTTCTGGTGCCTGTAAAGTGAGGAATCCGTCCTAAAATACAGCGGGGAGCCATTTTACACAGCGAGGAACCATTTTGAAACCCGTTGATCAGCTGTTTTGATCGTCATTAAGCGAAAAATCGGTTCCCGAAGCAAGGAACCGATCATTGTGAAGCGATTTCTCCCTATTAAAACATCATTTTGCTATCGCAAAAACTTCATCGTTAAGCTATTTCCTCGTCTAACGAGGTAATCATCAAGCGGGGTGCCACTGTACATGCATATTGTCTTTGCCCTTTTTCTGGGAACAACATCACTTAAGGCATAGGTGAGGAATCCTTTTTACTCTCATGGCCAAATACCAGTTTGGGAACCATCTTAGGAGCTGCATTTCAGCAAAGGTGGGGCAAAGCAAAATGGGTTGGATCAGATGTAAATCTTGCCATGAGTGGGGCAAGATGTAAAACATACACACAGCATATTTGTAGCCATCTAAATCTGCCCATAGAATCCTTAGGATCTGAACATGTAGACCCATCTGGCTAAAGAAGTGAGTGGCATACATTTCTGAAAGCCAGAGTCCACTTCCATACATCTGATAAGATGTATTAGTCTATTTTGTCTTTGCATTTACTAGTAAAATAGTTTTGCACTGGCATTTGCTATTGAGGGGCGGTGTACAATAAAGGGAACTGGAAGCGAGGAGAGCTTTTTAGGTTTTTTATTTGCATTGCTTCTGCCAACAGTATTGATACTTTCTTCCCAGGAGGTTGCCAAGCCGCGTTCCAAGCCTCCGCATGTTACGAAGCTTCTTCACTGACGGGGTAAATATTTGTGACTCTGTCATGCTCCCATTTCCTTAAGAAGAAAAAAATAGATCTGTACGTTCTGCCTACCCTGTTCAAACAGCTCATAGGTTTACTGTGAATCTGAACAGAGAATAGAGTTTAAAAGCACTTGCTAACAAGACACCAAAACTCCAATTTTCTTGCTCCTCCAGTGTGGCTTAACAAATGTGGGAATTAAATGCAGAAATCATGTCCACACTGTGGAATTAATGGTGCAGCTTACTGGAGATATGTAAGCACATCATCAAAATGATACCAGTTCCTCATAAGCTGGAAATTGAGGTTACCTCCCAACATTGGCAGGCAGTCCTGAACCCAAGGCATAAATTTGCCAGTGTCAGCAAGCCTTAGAAAAATAGCTACACTAAGTTTTGAACAAGTGATGATGTGGCAGTTGCCAAAACTGGTCTGTTGCCCATTTAACCCTTCCTTCCTCCTCTTCGTCCTCTTTTCTCAAGCAGCATGCGCTGCATCCACAAAATAAATGCACTTTTTTCCCCTTCATGTTTGAGCAGTGTATTTTTCTCTCTCCTACTCCAATAGGATTTTCTCTATCCTCATCCCATACATCTTTGCTTGTGTCTACTGAAACAATAATGCTGAAGCAGGGAAATTTTAAAAAAGTTTAAAAGCACACAACTGTATCAATGGAAACTCTGCTGTGTGTACAAAATTAGCATAGGTAAAAGGTAAAGGTTCCCCTTGACATTTAGTCCAGTCGTGTCCGACTCTAAGGCGCGGTGCTCATCCCGGTTTCTAAGCCATAGAGCCAGCGTTTGTCCAAAGACAGTTTCTGTGGTCATGTGGCCAGCATAACTAGACATGGAACATGGTTACCTTCCCACCAAGGTGGTACCTATTTATCTGCTTGCATTTTTAACATGCTTTCGAACTGCTAGGTTTGCAGGAGCTGGGACAAGCGACAGGAGCTCACTCCATTGCGTGGAATCGATCTTACGACTGCTGGTCTTCTGACCTTGCAGCACAGAGGCTTCTGCGGTTTAACCCGCAGTGCAACCGCGTCCCTTAAAATTAGCATGCATTGTTTTAAAATCAGGTTTGTAGCATTAAAGGGCTGTTGAGCATTTATCCCCATATGAAGTTTTTTCAACAGCATGTTAACAAAAAAAACAAAAAACAAAAAACAGGCACAGCCAGAGAAAACAGAATATGTATCAGACACCTCCTAATATTCCACTGCTATAAGCATCATCAGATGCTGTCATGGAGTGGCCAGAATTCTGTCTATGCCCTTATTCAGGCAGCTACTGTGTCCTTCAAGCCAGTTGGAGAATCTGATCTCCTCTATCAAGCATCATTGTTTCTTTCTTTCTCCTTCCCCTGTACTTGAGTGGCAGTTTTCTTGTTCACTGGTGGTGGCCATCAAACCATCCTTGTTTTCCCTTTCCTGTGCAGTCCTTGGACAGTCTTGGTACCTCTGAAGACACCCGATCAAAGCGGCATTCAACCTCTGACCTGTCGGATGTCACTTTTAGTGATGTGAGGAAAGAAGGCTGGCTCCACTACAAACAGATCCTTACCAAGAAAGGCAAGGTATGTATGTAATTGTTTGCAAGGGTATTCCCAGTAGGAACAAGTGGAGTTTTGGTGCATGTCTCTGTATGCAGCTGTATATGGTGGGACCATCTGCATATCTGAGGTTGTTGATATTTCTTCTGGCAATCTTAATTCTGGTTTGGGATTCCTCCAGTCCAGCCTTTCACATGATGTACTCTGCATATAAGTTAAACAAGCAGGGGAACAATATACAACCTTGTCGTACTTCTTTCCCAATTTTGAACCAATCAGTTGTTCCATACTGTAGGAAAAACCACTGGGCTAGTCAGGTGTAATCTAAACCAAATCCCTTATGAATGCACAGTTTAAGTGAAGAACAGGAACCTGATTTGGTGGACAGAGTGCCTGAAGAACTATGGATGGAAGCTCATAACACTGTACAGGAGGCAGCAACAAAAACCATCCCAAAGAAAAGGAAATTCAAGAAAGCAAAATGGCTGTCCAACGAGGCCTTAGAAATAGCAGAGAGGGGAAGGGAAACAAAATGCAAGGGAGATAGGGAAAGTTACAGAAAATTGAATGCAGACTTCCAAAGAATAGCAAGGAGAGACAAGAGGGCCTTCTTAAATGAACAATGTAAAGAAATAGAGGAAAATAATAAGGAAAAACCAGAGATCTGTTCAGGAAAATTGGAGATATTAGAGGAACATTTTGTGCAAAGATGGACATGATAAAGGACAAAAATATTAGGGACCTTACAGAAGCAGAAGACATCAAGAAGAGGTGGCAAGAATACACAGAGGAATTATACCAGAAAGATTTGGATATCCCGGACAACCCAGATAATGTAATTGCTGACCTTGAGCCAGACATCCTGGAGAGTGAAGTCAAGTGGGCCTTAGAAAGCTTGGCTAAAAAGACGGGGCCAGTAGAGGTGATGGCATTCCAGTTGAACTATTTAAAATCTTAAAAGATGACGCTGTTAAGGTGCTACATTCAATATGCCAGCAAGTTTGGAAAACTCAACAGTGGCCAGAGGACTGGAAAAGATCAGTCTACATCCCAATCCCAAAGAAGGGCAGTGCCAAAGAATGGTCCAACTACCATACAATTGCACTCATTTCACACACTAGCAAGGTTATGCTCAAAATCCTACAAGGTAGGCTTCAGCAGTATGTGGACCGAGAACTCCCAGAAGTACACGCTGGATTTTGAAGGGGCAGAGGAACTAGAGACCAAATTGCTAACATGCGCTGGATTATGGAGAAAGCCAGAGAGTTCCAGAAAACCATCTACTTCTGCTTCATTGACTACGCAAAAGCCTTTGACTGTGTGGACCACAACAAACTATGGCAGGTCCTTAAAGAAATGGGAGTGCCTGACCGCCTTATCAGTCTCCTGAGAAATCTATATGTGGGACAGGAAGCCACAGTTAGAACGTAATTCACTGACGCCCAGGATGTCAATGTTTATTCTTGCCATCTCAGGTTTGACCACATCCAGCTTACCAAGGTTCATAGATCTGACATTCCAGGTTCCTATGCAGTATTTTTCTTTGCAGCATCGGACTTTCCTTTCACTTCCCAGCATGTCCACAGCTGAGCGTCCTTTTGGCTTTGGCTCAACCACTTCATTAGCTCTGGAGCTACTTCTACTTGTCCTTCACTCTTCCTCAATAGCATGTTGGATGCTTTCCAACCTGAAGGGCTCATATTCCAGCATAATATCTTTTAGCCATTTGTTTCTGTCCATGGAGTTTTCTTGGCAAAGATACCGGAATGGCTTGCCAGTTCCTGCTCCAGGTGGATCGCGTTCAGTCAGAACTCTCCACTATGACCTGTCCGTCTTAGGTGTCCCTGCACGGCATAGCCCGTAGCTTCTCTGAATTACTCAGGCCCCTTCGCCATGACAAGGCAGCAATCTGTGAAGGGGATATTAGATTATACATTCTATTAATTGGACAATTGGCTATGGTGGCTGGGCATGATGGTAAATGGAGTCCAACAACTTATGGTGGGCCACAGGTTTTCCTAGGGAAAAAAAAGAAAGAGGATGATAAAGGTTTATAAAATAGTGGATTCTTATCCTCCCATAACATAGGAACTTGGAGTTACCAAATGAATTTGACTGGTAGCTGATTCAGGTCATACATTTTACTCTTTTCTGTTGCTAGGAGGAGTGTGTTTTGTAAACTATGGAGAGCTGCTGACTTAAATATATATTGACTGAAATTAAAATGCCCCCATCAATTTATTCTTGCTGTTGAGAAAAATAATGCTGTTCTGCATACTTTGTAGAGGCACTGGCTTTCTCCTTGTATCAAAGTCAGCTGAAAAAAAGCCCTGAAGAATAAATACATTATCATTTCTCTTCCACTGTTGTTAGGGCCAGAGTAACATTTTAACCAGAGGTTGAAAAAGTTATTTTTTAACTGTAATTTTCCATTGCTGCTGGCCATTGGCAATTCTGCTTATGACATTCTGAGAATTGTGGTGCAGAAGAATGGTTTCACTTCAGCTGTCATCATAACCCAACAATTGGTCCTACCAAAGTACAGTGGTGCCCCGTATAGCGAGGTTAATCCGTTCCGGATTTACCTTCGCTATACGAAATCTTCGCTAAGCGGGAAGTAAAAAGCCATTGGAACGCATTAAACTTCATTTAATGCGTTCCAAATCGGCCCTAAACTTCCCACTTAGAGAAGTTTCCTGGCCCCGGGCAGCCATTTTCGCGCCCTCCCCTCGCTTGCCGAGGGCGCGAAAACGCCGCGGGGGGCCATTTCGGGTTGTTTTGAAGCCGCAAAACAGCAAGCGAGGGGAGGGCGCGAAAACGCGGCGCGGGGCCATTTCGGGTCGTCTGCGGCCGTTTTGAAGCCGCAAAACAGCTGTTTTGCGGCTTCAGCTGATCGGCGGCTCCAAAATGGCCGCGGGACGCCCAATCGTCGCAAAGCGAGGTGCGGCGATTGGGTGCTCCGTATAGCGATCCCGAAAAAGGGGATCGCTATACGGATTCGTCGTTGTACGGTGCACTCGCTAAGCAAGGCACCACTGTACTTACAAAGCAGGGCATCAGTTATCTCAAGGCATGCAATGAATTTGGATACTGACCTTTAGTTTTTCATCTCCTCTCCTCCCAAGTTGCTTGTCTCCAGCTATTTCCAGGTGGCTTTTGAGACTAAGGAGTATCCCTCATCAGGAGGAAATATGGCTGTGGAGGAGTGATTACAGAGGAACGAGTAGATAAAAAAAGGGATCAGCAACATCACCCAAAGTGATGCATACCAAGATTCAACATCTCTCTTTTTATCCAGTTGGTAATAGCTCAGTGTGGATATGGGACCAACTATGGTCTCATCTGTGTTGGTTTTTCTTGGTACAGTATTTAACTCAAGTTTCGATTTGAAAAGCAGTGTGAGTGAGACTTATAAGATCTTCATCCATTCTAATGAAATTTAAACTTTCCTTGAAGACACACTAAATATTTTTCTTTTTGTACATTACTATAGTATGCAGGATTCTTGAAATTAAAACTTCAAAACAGGTTTTTCATCTAATAAGGAGTATTAATTGTGTGCTGGTGCCCCTTCTGTCATTATACAGTGGTGCCCCGTATAGCGAGGTTAATCCGTTCCGGATTAACCTTCGCTATATGAAATCTTCGCTAAGCGGGAAGTAAAAAGCCATTGGAACGCATTAAACTTCATTTAATGCGTTCCAAATTGGCCCTAAACTTCCCACTTAGAGAAGTTTCCTGGCCCCGGGCAGCCATTTTCGCGCCCTCCCCTCGCTTGCCGAGGGCGCGAAAACGCCGCGGGGGGCCATTTCGGGTCGTTTTGAAGCCGCAAAACAGCTGTTTTGCGGCTTCAAAACGGACCCGAAATGGCCCCGCGCCGCGTTTTCGCGCCCTCCCCTCGCTTGCCGAGGACGCGAAAACACAGCGCGGGGCCATTTCGGGTCCTCCGGTGGCCATTTTGGAGCCGCCGATCAGCTGATCGGCGGCTCCAAAATGGCTGCCAGACGCCCCAATCGTCGCAAAGCGAGGTGCGGCGATTGGGTGCTCCGTATAGCGATCCCGAAAAGGGGGATCGCTATATGGATTCGTCGTTGTACGGTGCGCTCGCTAAGCGAGGCACCACTGTATTTGAAAAGGAAGGTAGTTGTGTTGCTGCTTTTGAATATTTTATTTCTATATAGAAGCTGGGAAGTTGAGAAGAGAGCCCTAAAAATAAGCAGGCACATCGGATGGGATCCTTTTCATGTTGAACCACGAGTGCAACAGACTGTGCAAGTAGTTTGAGTTTTCCAGCTTTTATGCAAGAAGCTATCCAGTACTTCCTTGCACAAGCATTAACCCTTTTTTTTCAACTGAACACTCTTCACTAGCACAACGTCGAACTACACCAATGAAACATTTAGCTTCAGCAGCATTTTGACCCTGACACTGTTTATTTTGAATTATATATTTTTTTCTAGAGGGACTAAACATCTTACAATACCCTAAAGACGAATACATTTTTCAGTGAGAAAGTGGTAAATTGTAGTTTATGGAAACCTTGATTCACTTTTAATTTGAAACATAAACACTTTAAATGTTATCTTTCGCATGCAAAAGTGTTCATTTCTGATCTATCTAGGCAGCTTTGGAGAAAAGAGTACAGTACTGCTGTATCTGAAATCCTGGAGAGCCACAGTCAGTCAATGTCAAAAATAGTGAACAAAATAGACCAATAGTATGGCTTGGTGTAAGGCTTCCTTTGTTGAATAGATGGGAAACTCTAGGCAAGGGATAGCGTGTTGCCCAGTGTTACGTATTTAGCTTGAGGTAGTATTGAGTTTGCCACCTGTGTAGGGGTGGGAAACCTCAAGCAGTGGACCTGAATCTGGCTCTCTGATTTTTCTCAGAGCTGTTCCCCTACTGTAAACTACTAGTAACTTCTCAGCTTTTTTTTTCTTTTAGTTTCTTCTTAAGAGGTACCCAACTTAACGCAGTTGTTCTTGGACTTTAATTCCCAGAAGCCTTCACCAAAAGTCATCCTGGCTGGGGTTTCTGGGAGTTACAGTCCAAGAACACCTGGGTTACCCAAGACTGGGAACCACTGTGTAGGTGGATGAAATGCTTCTGCTAAGGCCAAGTTACAAAAGTAAAAAGGGCTGGTATTTTTGGTTCATTCTTTTGCCTTTAGCTCCACCTACCACCTACCACTGGATTGCAGCAGCCTGCAACTTTGTGAAACAGAGCTGGGCTGAAAGATGTTCCCCACCCCTGGATTTGATGGGCCCCCATCTACTGATGCAGAAGTACTCACTGTCAGAATTTGCAAATCTTGGTTGGCAAACCCTCTAGACTCTTTCATGGTCTTTCTTTTTGCTATTGCTTCACCTCCCTTCCTCTTTCTTCCTTGCCACTTCACATGCCCAATCCCAATCTCTACTCTTCCTCTCTCCTCCTCTGCAGAAAGTTGGCGGAGGCATCCGGCAGTGGAAGCGGGTCTTTGCTGTCCTGCGTGCACACTCGCTCTACTTATGCAAGGACCGTCGGGAGGCTGTGGCCATAGCCCCGCCCCCAGGTGAGGACGAGCAACCGCCAATCAGCGTCCGAGCGTGCCTGGTAGACATCTCCTACAGTGACACGAAGAGAAAGCACGTCTTCCGTCTGACGACCGCTGACTTCTGTGAATGTCTCTTTCAGGCCGAGGATCGGGATGATATGCTGGCCTGGATTAAAGTCATCAGGGAGAGTAGCAAAGCCGAGGGTGAGGTGAGAACAGGCAATGGCTAGCTACCAATCCCCTCTTTGATTTTTTTCTTCGCTTGCCTTTTTCTCTTTGGGAAAAAGGCTAGAGCTAGAAAATGTTACCATTTTGGATCAGAACTCCCCAGCCAGCATAGCTACCAGGGATATGGGGAATTGCAATCCAAACCAGTGCGCCCCTTGGAAGTTCTAGTGCACAGCAATAACTAGGAGTATTCTGGGATCTTTTGTCCAAAATAGTGACAGCTGGGAGATTCTGGAAGTTGCAGCCCCAACTGAGATTGAGGGGGTCAATTTCACTCCACTTTCAGAACTTGAGAGTTCCATATTACAACCATTGTCATTTGTATAGGGAGCAAAGTATGGCATTCCTGCCTGTCCCCCCCCCTTCCAGGTATGCTACTTTAATTTTCTCATCATGGAGTTCTTATACTCTATGTTTGCTTTTCTTGGTTTGGTGGAAAGTTGCTTTTTCCAAAAATTGATCCTGGTTGGAGGTGATGGGAATTCATGACCTTTCTTTAGGCACTTGGAAGAGTTCGCTTCCATTCAGAATTAGAAACTCTTTTGGAAGCTCCCGTTGGCTTACAGTGACCCCCTGTTGATCATTTTAGGGCCAAACTATACGTGATGTAGGATCAAATGGTAATCATTTTCTCAGACTGCATCACTTAAAGTTGCAAACGGAGGGTTGAATGCAAAGGAACCCTTGCCTGTATATAGGAGGAGAAGGGTTTTTTGCTTCATATCCCTCCTTTCCAGCCATCTGCGCAGAATCAGAGCATGGGCAAAGTTAATTTTTTTGACTGCAACTCCCAGAATCCCCCAGCAGTATTTTAAAAGCAGACTTTCCAGGCCCTGTATAGAACATGTGTCTTCATTTGAGTTCAGTTTCAAGATACAAACTGTATCTTTAACCTGCACCAGGAAGAAACAATGTGGGCTGCTGGAGATGTGAGTAGTTTTTCACCAGTAACTTTTAAGACTTTATCCGGGAGGCACATTATTCTAAGTTTAGTCCCCCTGCTAAGAAGGGATGTTGATCAGTAGGTTACGGAGGCTGAAATTTGTAAATTGCAATTAGAATAGGCCCATTGGATCAATGGGACTTGCAGAGTTGATTCACCAAACTTCCATTGATTCTAATGGGCCTACCCTAGTTGCAACTTCCTGTGTGAAAGCATCAGAATTTCAACCAGAGTGTGATATTGTTCCAATTTGTTTAACTTTGGGTTGATACTTAATCCTATTCTTTTCTCTTCTGCCCTCTCCCATTATTTTTTTCCCATCTCTAGGACCCTGGGTTTGCAAGCCAAGCACTAATCAATAAGAAACTAAATGACTACAGAAAAGTGAGGTAAATTTCTTATCATGCCTGCTTTCTTTCCTCCTTTGGGTTTTCTCTTTTTTTATATCCATCTAGAATTAGGCTTCACTGTCCCTCAAATGACAAGCTTATATAGGGAATGTATAGATGACAAAATTGTATGGGGAGTTTCAGAATGTAAGTGGGAATACAATGACTAAATAATTCTTCATAGTAAAATATTCTGCCCATGTGGAAAACCAAACTTATTAAAGAGAAGATAATCTAGAACCTTTCTCAGTTGTGGCATACTAGTGTTCGAGGTAGAGAGACAGTTTTCATTATTAATTATTTGCGCCTCTGTCTAGAATCTCTAGTGGTCTGGTATAAGGTTACCACCTCAGGGCTAGGCTTTGAACTCCTTTCCTACAGACAGAGTTGTGTATGTCTTATTTGGGAAGTAAAAAACCTTCCCCATGTCCATAAAATAAAATGTAAAATGGGATACATCCTAAACCTCAATTTTGTAACTCAAATACAGAATAGTTTCAGTTTTCCAGTAAATGTATTCCACCTCCTGTTGTACAGGTTTGGAAATGAACTGGAAGAACATAGAATAATTTGGAATATGTGTTATTGACAAAACAAAGCTGTTATCGTCCTGGTTAGTCCCCAGATGAGGGGCTGTGGAGTTTTAACCAGAGAGATGATAATGTCACTTACAATAACTTTGCCCCTTGATGTCATCAGACTCATGCGAGGGACTTCCAATCTCCTATCCACCAAAAACAATCCATTTTGCAACTGCTGTATTCCACTGTTTAAGTAAGGGCTGCCCTCCCTGTTAGCCTCTTCTGTCTTTCTCCAATAGGCTTGCCTTAGCTTCTTTCTGATAGGCTTGCCTATCATCTAGGGTGACAGGCTGCGAGTCTCACATCCAAAACATCTTCCATCCCCAATATTACTGGTCTGCAGGAGGAGATTTGGTCCCATCACTCTGGTTGCCATCCTCAGCTTCTTTGCAAAAGCAAAGCAAAGCGTGCTGCTTATATACCACCCCACAGCACTTCAAGCACTCTCTGAGGGGTTTACAAGTTAATTATACAGGCTGCACATTGCCCCCCCCCCAGCGAGCTGGGTACTCATTTTACCAACCTCAGAAGGATGGAAGGCTGAGTCAACCTTGAGCCGGCTACCTGGGATTGAACCCCGGGTCGTGAGCACAGTTTTAACTGTAGTACAGCAGTTTAACCACTGCGCCACGGGGCTCTTCCTTTGATTCTTTATACCATATTGGAGTGGTTGTAGCATATCTCTTGGGCCCTAGCACCTTCCCTGTCATGTTCTTCTCACCTCCCCCACTTGCTAATCACCTCTCAACAGAGTTTCCCCACAAAAATTAGCACCATGAGTCACCTTTAGGAGGTTTTAAAATGATAAAGCATGCTTTGGGGTTCAGACCGTGCAGTTCTGATGCCTCTCCAAGCCACAGACTGTCAGAGCTTACAAATGGTTTTTCAGGCCATGAGGTGTCAGTGCTGACTGAGTTGGTGACCAAGGTTTCTCTCTCTCTCTCTCTCTCTTTCTCTTTCTCTCTCTCTCTTTGTATATGTCTGGTGGGGAAGTTAAACCTGAACCTTGAATTGGTATGCTGCACACTCTTCTCTTGCAGTTCCTCTGGGACCAAACCAGATTCTTCGCCAAAGGGTTCTCGAATGCCAGGGGTGAAGTCAGAATTGCAAAAGCAAATGGGAGCAGGCCCACCTCGCTCTCCTCGGCAGGATGCAGTAACACTAAGAGGTACAAAGAGCTTGACTGAGTCTCTCTCTCTCTCTCTCTCTCTCTCTCTCTCTCTCTCTCTCTCTCTGTATGTATGTATGTATGTATGTATGTATGTATGTATGTATGTATGTATGTATGTATGTATGTATGTATGTATGTATGTATGTATGTATGTATGTATGTATGTATGTATGTATGTATGTATGTATGTATGTATAGGTGTGCCTGCCTGCACATGCATGGATGAGGCCATAGGAAATCTTAAGGCAGGGCTCGTTGGAGACTGTGCATTTTGGACATAAGCGTCTAGGCCTCAACATTCTTAAGCCAGCACCTATTGGAGAAGGGTTAGACTACAACTCCCATCTTTCCCAAACTAACTGGGTACCCCAAGATGATCTGGATTGGTTGGAGTTGGCTCAGTGTGTAGTGCTGGATTCAAAATAGCCAACTTTCAATCTGTCCACCTGCTGTCAGTCTGTTTTTTTCCCCCTCTCCCATTTGAGTGACACTAAGTCGGATGCCTTTGCTTCACACAACCTCTCTTTTCTCTGCTTCCTCTGGCTGCTCATACAGTAATTGTTGTAAGCCGCCCAGAGACCTCTAGGTAGTTTGGGCGGCATATAAATTGAATAAATAAATAAATAAATAAGAGAACAGGGAAAGCTCACTACAGAGTGTCCCATTTTCTGCCTAATGGGTCTACAAAAAGACAAGAATAAGCCCTTTAGAATAAACCCTTGGTTGGTAGTTTTTCACCTGATTCTCCCAGCTTTATTTCTTCTCCTCAACGTTCTCTTCTCAGCGAATGAACCTGTCTTTTTATTTTGCCTCCCTCCCCTGCCCAGATGACAGTGTCCATCAGAAAACTCCCTGGGGTATCAACATCATGAAGAAGAACAAGAAGCCTGCTCCAAGGGCCTTTGGTGTGAGGCTAGAAGACTGCCAGCAAGCCCCTGACAACAAGGTACCCTTTGAGGAAATTCCTAGCCTGTGAATACCTAGCACCTTAAACATCTGTCTTAAAGAGTGAAACTATTGTTTATGTGCCATCAGGTTGCTTCCAACTTATGGTGACTCTATGAATGAATAATCTCCAAAATGTCCTGTCCTCAGCAGCCCTGCTCAGCTGCTGCAGACTCAAGCCTGTGGATTCCTTTAGGAAGTCAGCCGATCTCATATTTGGTCTTCCTCTTGTCCTACTACCTTCTAACTTTCCCAGCAATATTGTCTTTTCCAGACAATCTTACCTTCTCATGATGTGCCCAAATTAAGATAGCCTTAGTCTCAACATTTTTGCCTCTAGAAATGGTTCAGGCTTGATTTGATCCAGGACCCACTTGTTTGTCTTTCTGGCAGTCCAGGGTATCTGCAAAGTTCTCCTCCAGCATCACATTTCAAACAAATCAATTATTTTCCGGTCAGCTTTCTTAGCTGTCCAGATTTCACACCCATACATAGTGAAACTATTGTGGCTCCACTGAGTTCTGTGGTAAGCAGGCCAACCTGCCCAGTGACATGCCATTCTAAAAGCCATTGCCCGTACTTACACTGTAGTTAGAGATAAAATCTATTTCAAGTGCCAACGTGCATATACAGACACCACATGCAAACAGAAGATGTATGGTGGGCAAAGCACTGGGTAGTTGCTTCTAACAAGTAATTAGTTAAGATTGTAGTTGCAGTACTGCAAATCAGTTGATTATCACTGAAGTTTCTATTTTAGAAAATAGCTTTTTAGTTTAGGTTATTTTTATTTCCTTCCTTGTTTTAAAAATCTGAATGCTACAAGTTACTGGCATACTCTGATTTCATCAATGGGCTGGTTTGGAATGAACTCCAAAATACATGGATTTGACATGAATGCCAAAAAGAGCTCCAAAATATGTGAATTAGTATGCCAGCTGTTACAATGGCCGACTTGAAGAGGGATATGACTTTGTAATGCATGGTATAGGAGGCAAAAAGACCTTTCTCTTTAGGCAACCTTTCCCTCAGTGACTGGCTGCCTGAGTGGGTTTTTTTAATGGATTATTATGTCTTACCGCTTTAAATTTGTTTTTAGTATTGCTTTGGTTTGCCATTTCTCAAAGAGGCATTTGTTAGATCCTTTTTAGTATTTGTATGCTATGATGATGTAAGCTGCCTTTGTATGCTCATGGTTTTTTTTTTGAACTTTACATATTGTCCTTTAATGATGTAAGCTGCCTTGGGTCCTTTTTAAAGAGAAAGGCAGGATAAGAATATTTTTAATTAATTAATTAAAGTTAGATGTGGCACTGGCTAGCAGCTACTTGATTGCACCTCTCTCACTGGCCCCACCATAGTGAAGGGTACTTTGCTGTTTTGAGGATATCTGAACCTATTGTCACTGCATTTTTTTTCCTTTTGCAGAAAGTCCCCTTGATTGTGGAAGCCTGTTGCAAGGTTGTAGAAGACAAGGGCTTGGAATACATGGGCATTTATCGGGTTCCCGGAAACAATGCTGTGGTGTCAAGCCTTCAGGATCAGCTTAACAAAGGATTTGCAGAAATCAATCTGCAGGATGAGGTGAGAGCATTGCCATGGCACTCCTCCCTGCCTCCTGCTGGTCTTTCTCGCCCTTCTATCAATTTTCCACCTTTCACGCTTGGCCTTCACCAGAAAGTCAGTGCATTATTAGGTAGTGCTGACACCTAGCCGCCACTTGCTTGTAGTACAAGTAGTGTGTATGAATAGAGATAGAGACAGGGAGAGAGATCATAGAACTGCAGAGCTAGAAGAAACCCTATGGATCATCAAGTCCAGCCCCTGTGAAGGAGGCACAGGAAGGAATTGAACTCCCAGCCTCTGGTTCTGCAGCCAGATGCCTAAGCCACTGAGCTATCTCAGTGGCCGTCTTTATACAAAAATAAAGATACAGAAATAGGGATAGAGGGAGATACAGATGCAATTGCTGAAGAGTCTAAGTGTTACACAGCCTTTAATGCAGAAAGGACCCCATTCCTTATGTTCTGAAAGACTTATTGTCAGAGTTGCATGTAATCTGTGGCCTCCTCACCAGGCCACAGAACTGCATCTGCTAGTGAGAGAGAACAGATTTTATTTTTTTTAATTTTATTTATTTATTGTACTTATACCCCGCCTATCTAGTCATTTCGACCACTCTAGGCAGCTTACAACAAATGATAACAAGTTCTAAAAAATTTATAACAATTAATTAATTAGATTATTCTGTAAGATGGGAAAAATAAAAATAAATCAAATAAAGAGAGAAAGAAAAAGGAAAGAGGACATGAATTAACTGGAAGGGAAGGCCTGCCTAAACATCCATGTTTTTAGTTGGTTCTTAAAAGTACCCAGCGAGGGTGCAGCGCGAATCTCTGGAGGAAGGTTATTCCAGAGACGAGGAGCCACCGCTGAGAAGGCCCGGTTTCTAGTTCTTTCTTTCCGGGCCTCCCTTGGCGTCAGGCTTCTCAGCCTCACCTCTTGGCTCACACGGGTGACACAGGTAGAACTAGTTGGGAGTAAGCGTTCCGCCAAGTATCGAGGTCCTAAACCGTTTGGGGCTTTATATGTAAGCATTAACACTTTGAAGTCAATGCGGAAATGGATGGGCAGCCAGTGCAGCATGGCCAGAGTAGGAGAGATAAAGAGCAGTTCAAGAGTCCACGTGTTCTCTTGCCCACCAAGCACTGGAAAGAGTACTGACACTTGCCTCTGGCTTCTGGAATTTCAGAGAATGTTGATCATACATTTTCAAGCATATCTTAGTGGCCATTAGGGGCTAGTAAGCTGCTCCATTACAAAAAAGTGTTCGCTGAGATTCTCTAGAAGCTAAATTCCCTGTCCAGTGCCACTTAGTTTAGGTTTTCCACCTTCCCATAGAATTGTGGCATTTCTACAGTCCTGGGTACAGCTTTTACTTCACTCAGCCATACATTTGCTGGGGGGAAAAAGGAATATTACTAGTTGAAAACAAAGTAAGTGTCGTGGTCAGTGCATACTAAATGGCTGCCAATCCATTTCTGAACTGAATTCAAAGTACTGGTTTTAACGTACAAAGCCTGAAATGACCTGGGCCGAAGCTGTCTCAAGGACCGTATCTCCCCTTACGAGCCTGCTCGAGTGTTAAGATCATCAAGAGAGGCCTTTCTCTTGGTCCCCTCACCTTCACAGGTGTGTTTGGTGGGTAAATGGGACCCAGCAAGCTCCCAGACCTTGGAGCTCTCTCCCACAAGGGGTTTGTCTGACCCCGTCTTTGCTGTCCTTCCACAAGCAAGCAAAGACTTTTCTCTTCAGGCAAGCTTTCCCTAGGTGTCCGGCTGCCTGATTGGAGATTTAAATGGATTGTTGTACCGTACCACATTGAATGTGTTTTGATGTTGCTTATGTTTTTTTTTAGTATGCTATTTGTTTAATACTTTATGTATTTGTGAAAATCACTGTTGTTAGCTTTAAATACTGCCTTT
Organism: Pogona vitticeps; assembly: GCF_051106095.1. NCBI lineage: Eukaryota > Metazoa > Chordata > Lepidosauria > Squamata > Agamidae > Pogona > Pogona vitticeps. The sequence goes on along the minus strand of NC_135788.1, from coordinate 95,472,955 downwards.
TAATGATGTAAGATGTCTTGGGTTCTTTTTAAGGAGAAAAGCAGGGTGAAATATGTTAATTAATTAAAAACAAATTAAAGCACATGTCACTGTCAACTGTGGACAGTATGTTGAAAAATCAAGAGCAGCTTAAATCAGTGGGAAAGGTTGCTTGGTGCTTTGTCTCTTGCCAAATTCAAAAATATAGAGATCTCAGCTGGACTTTTGCAGCATCTCAGCTTTGCCGTTGCTTCTCTTTTTTCTCTTTGTGGGCAGAGGTGGCAGGATCTGAATGTCATCAGCAGCCTCTTGAAGTCCTTCTTCCGGAAGCTCCCAGAACCACTGTTTACAGACGGTGAGTGATGATGCTATGCTACCCTTTTTAAAAATCCATTCAAGTAGGAGAAACAGCAAAATATTTTCACCCAAACTTATTTGAACCTTGTGTGAAATACAAAGAAGAAGGTAAAGTATAAGGAGTGGAGCACATGCTATACTTCTGCTTTTTTTAACACATGCCTCCTCTCTTATAGCAGCAGTTTACAGGTAGCAAATTAAATCTGCCTAAGTGAAGGACACAGAGATAGACGTGAAGAAGAACAGAGAGGTAGTGTAATCATAGCTGGGAAGAATTGAGACTTTTACAGGAGAAGTCATTTTATGGTAGCAGATCTCCCAGAAATGCTGTTCAGAATGCCTTCAGCTTTGTGCAGGTCCAGTTTTCCCTCTTCTTTGGTATCTTAGAGGCATAAAACATAGCAGCTTCTCTTCAGTTTCCTGGCATGAACAAAATACTTGCTTAGGAGGGTTGTTTCCAGCAATGGAAGAATAAGAAGGCCATCAGGTCTAAAAATAATTGATAACCCCAAAATATATACATCAACACCATGTGTTCTCTGCTCCCTTGGATCTTATTACTGCAGGCCTCTACATTAGGGTTATTCTAAACCAGGAAAGCAGAAACTGCAGGTGTTGGGCAACATCTCCCACTGATTCTAGCCAGCATGGCCAATGGTGGGTGATGATGGGAACTGCCATCCAGCAACAGCTGGAGAGTTACCTGTTTCCTGTCCTTGCTGTAAGTAAAAGGATGTCCAGAGATTCACTTCTTCCATATACCTCATTTTTTGTTTCCTCTAGACAACGGGCGATTCTAGAAAGAGGGCTACTTAGGGTAACAATAAAAAGACTTCTCAGCTGTTGCCTGCCTCTTAAAATACCTGTTTCTTGTAAGAACAAAAAAGATGGAATGAACAGTGGAAAAACATAGGAAGGTTACACATTGAGGATGACACTCAGTCCGAACTCTTACATTTCCCTATGATGCGATCATAAGTCTGGGATGTCCTTTGAACTGAAATTTATCTGGCTTTCTCATTGCATTTTTTTTTTGCTAGAAAATGAAGACACTTCTTATTTTGATGAGCTTTAAAATGTGTGACATCTTTTACACTTGCTTCTATTAGGAAGTTTTTTTAAAAGAGTTGCTTGTCTGGTATATTCTTTGTTACAGCTTCTGCTTTATGTACTTCCATTGTTACTGTTTTTTTAACAGTATGATTATACTGTGTACTATCCTGAATATTTGAACAGGAACTTGGGGCATTCATTTTTTTTTAGGGATGTCCCTGATTCCCCCTTCCTCAGTTTATGTCCCTCTTATTTTTATTTTACAAAGTCTTCCATTTCTCACTTAGCATTGCCCAAATCTGCTGGATTTCCTCAAAACTGGCCTGCAGGAGCTAATAGAACTGGATGGTGGTAACCATCCAAGTAAACAGCCCAGGACCGTTTCCTTGTCAGTTTCTCAGCAACCTAACCCAAGGTCAGGTTTGGGGGTCAGGATGATACCAGGAATCAAAAATAATGGCTGGACTCGCGTGTTCTGGGAGTTATTTGAAAGTCTCTGCTTGAACCCTGTTTCCTTGTGAAATCAGACATCCTCTTTCCCAGGGCGGCATTCCATATTTTTAAGGATATCTTTCTTTTTGATTGCTTGTTGTTCAGGATGTTTCAGTTCACACAAGTTATTACAGCTGCATGGCTGGAGTCTACCCATGTCTTTGACTCACTTCGGTCTAACCATGTCTAGTAAGAAAGACAAAATTTGCTTCAATATTACTTTAATCAAGATTTGTGGCTTTTGCCATACCCTGCTGGCTGCCAGTCATAGAGGTGATTGAACATGACAACAGGTTGTCGTTAATAAAATGTTACAGAAAAAAATGTGGATTAGTGAGAGCTGTGAGTTCCCATAACATGTAGTATGACAGCTCAAGTCCTAGAAATCATTGATAGATTGGAGTTCCCAAAGGGATTATTCCACCAAGCTTTCCTTCATCTCTTTCTGTTGAAGTCCAGCTTTGCAAAATGTGCTATTTCAGATGCTACCTCTTCCTTTATGCTATAGTTTGGGATTTAGCCCCCATGCCAGTAAAACTACCAACCTTTGAACCATTCCAGCTCAGTTGCCTGTGATAAGCCAGAACAGTCACAAATTTTCTTCTGCTTTTGTTTTCAAGATAAGTACAATGACTTCATTGAAGCCAACCGGATTGAAGATGCCAGTGAAAGGATGAAGACCTTGCGCAAATTGGTATGCACCTGGGACAGATTTCTCCCTGACTTAATGCTTTTTCCAACCTTCACATGGTACTAGGAAGAATGTGTACATTCTCTTGCCTTGTGTGGCAAACATTTGAGAAGAAGGGCAGAGTTGTGTGATAAATATGATTTCACTTCAAGTTGCTTTGTGGGACATACTGTACACAATTTGCATTCCAGAATCCTCAGCTGGTTGGTTGACTTTGGATGTGTCAGGAGAAAATACACAAAAATGTTTGAAATACATCCAGTGCACACCTTCAGCATACTTTAATTGATGAGTGGAGGTCTTCTAACAACGTGTCTAAGTATGCACACAACTGGTGGAAAAAGGAAAAGGGATACATCTTATCCCCTTTAGAACAACAAAATGGAGCCAGATACAGACTGGACATGAAGGTGGAGTGGTGAAGTCCTCAGATATGGATTTTATAGCATCCCTGAGGAAGGATCAGCCATCACCAGTAGAGCACATGCTTTACACACAAAGTGTGCCCTACCTATCACCCCTACCTAGAGACACTGGGGACTGAACCCGGGGCCTCGTCTGTGAAAAACCAATATGGCAGTACTGTACTTGTTTAAATTGAAATTGCCACTACTAGCGACATTATCAGAAAATGTAATTTATTACTTTAATTTAAGTCAGCTTCCCCCTGCAACAAGCAGCCGTGACTTTCTGCATGCAAAGCACATGCTCTCCTGCTGGCTGAGGCTGTCATGATATAAAATAACTTCCTGGGCTCCTTTCATGTAATGATTTTATGAACTGGTTCACACTTGAAATTAATTCTGTTTTAGTGAAAAATACCCAAGAATTAAATCATACTGAAGGCTTGCTTTGAGGAAGAAAGTATTGGGAGTGGAAGTAGAAGAAAGGGAAGGGGAAGGGAAGATGAAATATAAGGAGAGAGAAAAAGAGAGTGAAGCAGTGGATGGAAAGGAAACACCTCAACATTGCACTTAACACCCAACACATTTCATGCCAGCTGATAGTTCAGTTGCAACTACTATTTTAAAAATCCAGACCATTCAACTTGTCAGCGTCAAGCCATTTGCAGAAACAAACAGGTTTTAATGCATATTAAATAGCATCAAAGGAACAATATAATAAAGCTTATGAACTGGGGCTCAATAAATAGCACAGGGATGATTGTTAGGTCTAGAGAAATTGTATCAAAAATATGACAGTTCTTAAACAGAAAAATTGATACAAAATATGTAGCACTTTTTTCCCAAACACATTCTGTTGTTTGTAATATTTTAATTAAAGCACAATTGTAGACCATAAAAGCTGCCTTCCTTTGTTTTATCTTGAGTATTTTTAGCATTTTTATATTTTATAAGATAGACAAGCTGGTCTGACACCTTAAATCCTGTTGCTGTAAGTTATGCTGCCTTGCCGGTCCCAGTTGATTTTCAGGCATTAAAAGAATTATCTCCACCCCATGTTCTGCAGCTCCCAAAGGCTTACCCAGGGGAAAAGGGACCCTAAGGATCTCTGGCAATTCCTAGTTGGTGTAGTGGATAGATTGATGGACTAGGACTCTGGAGAACAGGGTTTGAATCCCCAGTCGGCCATGGAAACTCACTGGGGGAGTGAAGCTGGGAATGCCATTCCTTAAATATCTCACTTACCTTGAAAGCCCTATTAGGGTTGCTATAAATCAGTTCTGACTTGACGGCACAGAGCACCCATGTACAAGGATCTCTGGAACCTGGGGGGAGGATAAGTGGAAATGTTTAATTCCCCTAAAACAACTATGGTTGATGACATCATCCGAGTTGCATAATGTAAAGTTGCCCAACAAGATTTCAGCCATTATAGTCTAAGCCTGAATTAGCTGAATCAGTTCTGCATAGCGCTTGCTAAATTAACCTGTAAAGCAGGGGTGGGATTTTTTTTATTTTTTATTTATTTTAATTTTTTTGCAATGAGACAATAGTGTGGCTTCATCAATAGATGGACCCACCTGCATTTGAACTGCCAGTTTTGCATGTTTTTAATCATAAAATTTCTGCATCAGTTCCTGCATCAATCATTGATCCTTTTTAAAATACAGTGGTGCCTCGCTTAGCGATGTTAATCCATTCCAGGGAAAATGTTGCTAAGCGATTTAATCACTAAGCGATTTTTAAAAGCCCATAGAAACACATTAAAACGTGTTTAATGCGTTCCTATGGGCTTAAAAACTGACCTTATGCGAAGATCCTCCATAGGGGCGGCCATTTTCGGTGCCTCTAAAGCGAGGCAAAACAGCGGGTGGCCATTTTGTTTTTCCGGCGGCCATTTTGGAACCGCCAATCAGCTGTGCAAAAGGGTCATTTTGCCATGATCGCTTCCCCGCGATCATCGCAAAGCGATTTTTTCCCATAGGGGCCATCGCTAAGCGATCGCTCTGGCGATGGCCAAAACCCCATCGCTAAGCGATTTCATCACTCAACGGAGCTATCGCTAAGCGAGGCACCACTGTACAGTGGGGTCTCTACTTAAGAACGTCCCTACTTAAGAACAATCCAACTTAAGAACAGCTCCATTTGCTAAATTTTGCTTCTACTTGAGAACAGAAATCCAAGATAAGAACAGGAAAAAAAACCTTTCCTGCTCTTTTTTTAACCTTAGGTCATCTTAGGTTAAAAAAATTCTCCCCCTAGTGGTAGAGTACATATTAACCAGCTTTGCATTAGTTCCTATGGGAACTAATGCTTCAATGTACGAACGCACCTCTACATAACAAAAAAACAGCCAGAACAGATTAATTGGTTTTCAGTCCATTCCTATGGGAAATTTTGCTTCAACTTAAGAATGTTTCAACTTAAGAACACCATTCCAAAACGGATTAAGTTCTTAAGTAGAGGTTCCACTGTATACCGAAGAGGTGTTTATTTCCATACATGTGCACATTTTTGTACTCAGCTTTCCCTAATATGAACTGGCTGGATAGCTCAGTAGTTTGCGTATTTGGCTGCGGAACCATAGGCTGTGAGTTCAGTTCCCCATTGTGCACCCCTGAAGAGCCGGGCTGTGTGGAGTTGAGCAAGTAGAATAGATAGAAACTATTTTTGCAGTATCATACACTGTGTAAAATAAATAACCCTGAGTCAAAAGAGCAGATGAAAACATGTAGGAAAAAACATGGGGGAGCAGTTCCAAGAGCAGCTATATAGATGTCATAAGATAATGACTCAGGTAACAAGCAGAAATAATATTCTTTCCACATCATGGTTCTGCTCTCTTTGTCCCATATACCCATCACTCCTCCTCCTTGTTCCCCCCACATACACCTGCAATGATAACTGCATCATTTTGACTGGCTTGTTAATGATGATGCTTCTTTGTTCTCTCCAATGTTCTATCCTCTCTCTCAGGTAGGTTACTATATAACAGGGTTGGGACTATATAACATCAAGATAGGGAAAGACATAGATTTCCCCAGGCCAGGAAAAGAAACTGTTTACTTCACAGGTTTATTAGAAGAGTAGGCATCCAGTAATTAGGAACTGCCATGTTGCTTAGAGGGAGAAAACCTAGATTAGCACAGTATAAGAGTTTGCAAGCTTTCAAATTTCACAGGTTCTTGTATCTTCATTAAGAAACAGTTTATGCCCCAGTAATATGGAGAAATCATAAAGAAAGTTGAATACAGGGGACAGAGAGGGATTGCAGGAATCCTTCATGTTGCATGAACAAAAACTGAACAAATATCTAATCAGTTGTTACTGTGTTTTCTTCCACCTCTATTGTAGATCTGGGACTTGCCAGCTCATTATTACGAGACCCTGAAATTCCTGGTGGGGCATCTAAAGACAATTGCAGATCATTCCGAGAAGAATAAGGTAATGCTTGCAGAAAATATGGCATTGATGATTTTTGAAGCCAAAATCCTATAGAGGAGAACTGCATGCAAAAGGGCAGTTACACAAGCACTTCCCCCCATTGTTGCTGGGCATGTGGTTGTTTACTTAGACAGTGGGTATGGGGGTGCACGATGGCTAGCCAGCTAAACAGGTGGAATATTTGTGTGGTTGGCCTTATGCAATAGCATAAGGCAATAGGAAGACAGATGGAGGTTCAGTAAGTAATATATTCAGTTTATATTTAGAAAGAATATGTATCTGTAAGTAGTTCTGAGGTTCTAACTGGAACCTAATCTGTTCTGTATATTGAAACAGGCATCCTTCAATTTATCACCCTCTCTGGATTAGATCTCAGCTGTATTTGGGAATGGAGATGTTGGAATGTAATACATCTGTAGGGTGCCATGTTGGGGAAGACTGCTTTAAAGCAATTTGGAATATGATTAAACTGACATGCTCTTTCTGAATGAGCTGTGAAAACTGTAGGATATTTTCCTTGCTCTTTGGCAAGAGATTCTTAGGCTGTAGCTCAGTACTCATGCATCCCCATTGATATCTATGAGGCCTACTTTTGAGTATAAATGTATAGAATTTTACAGTTAATTTTCTTGTACAGTGGTGCCTCGCTAGACGATGGTAATCCGTTCCACTGAAATAGCTGTTTAGCGAAATCATTGTCTAGCGAAAAGCATTTCCCCATTGGAATGCATTGAAACCTGTTTAATGCATTCCAATAGGGAAGAATCGTAATTGTCTAGCGATGATCGGCCATAGGAAAGCCGCTTTGTGAAACGCCGATCAGCTGTTTAAATTGCTGTCTTGTGAAGCTTAGATCCCGAAAACACCTGTTTTGCGAGCGCAGAGGGAGCTGTCAAAATCATCATCATCTAGCAAAAATCAGTTTGCGAAGCAGGGACCAAACATTGTCCAGCGAAATTCCCCCATAGGAATCATAGGTTATTGTGCTTCACAATGAGATTAAAAGGGGTGGAGGAAACAAAATGTTCATCCTTTCTTTTACTTCTGTCAATTCATTGATTTTTTTCAGCTTCATTCCAGAAATTGGTACCCTAAAAACAGTTCATCTAGTGCAGTAGTTCTTAACCTTGGGTTACTCAGGTGTTTTTGAACTGCAACTCCCAGAAACCTCAGCCAGCAGCGCTGATGGTGAAGGCTTCTGGGAGTTGCCGTCCAAAAACATCTGAGCAACAAAGGTTAAGAACCAGTGATCTAGTGTAGAGCAGTGGTTCTTAACCTTTGTTACTCGGATGTTTCTGAACTGCAACTCCCAGAAACCCCAGCCAGCACAGTTGGTGGTGAAGGCTTCTGGGAGTTGCAGTCCAAAACTCCTGAGTAACCCAAGGTTAAGAACCAGTGGTGTAGAGCAGTGGTTCTTAACCTGGGCGATAATGCCCCCCAGGGGGCGATTTCATTTTTCAGGGGGGCGGTAGAACGAAAAGGGGCGGCGTGGGGGCGCTGGAGCAGAAGGGGGCGGTAGGGGGGCGCTGGAGCAAGCCAAACCTGTGAAGATGGCTGCAGCCTTTTTACAGTGTGCATGAATATATATTTTCCTCCAATTTTAATTTAGTTTCAGACTTTTTGTCTTGAAATTTTTAGTTCCTGCATTTGTTTTTATACCCTTTTTATATTTCTTTTTGCGTCTTAAAATTCACTTGCAACTAAATCATTAAATGTTACTTTTTGGGGGCATTTCATTTTCTTGGAATTTAATTTTGTTTTCAGGGGTCATTGGATATAAGTGTCTTAAACAAACAAACAAACAAACAAACAAACAAACAAACAAACAAACAAACAAACAAACAAATAAAAAGATATCATCGCGGGGAGGGGGGCGATGATAACTTCCTCAATGGCTCAAGGGGGCGTTTCTTTCAAAAAGGTTAAGAACCACTGGTGTAGAGTACTTACAATGTCATTTTTATAAACTAAGCAAGGTTTAAGGAAAAGATAGATTTGTGACCATTTGACTCGGTGTGTAGGCCAATAAATAAGCCTCATATAAAAAGTATAAACATTATTTCTTGGAGCTGTTCTGTCTTGTAATTTCCATGTAATATCTGCTCCCAGCTGAGAACCGTTCTAATCACCCACGTGATGAGGGAGGCTGGAGTTGAGTCTGTTGGTCCTGCCTTCTCCACCACTGTCTGCATGTTGGAGAGTGCAGCACAGAGACTCATTTACTTGTGTACAATGTCTGCATGATTTAGAAGAAACAGGGGCAAAATGTAGCTCACAAGTCACTCGAGGCTCCCCAGGAGCCCAAATGTACCCCTAGCACCTACTGTGTTCCCAGAGGATTTGGGAGCTTTTTACCAGTGTTTTGACATGCATTGCATCTGTCTCCTCGAAGTTTTAAATGATGAGAAACAGCCAGTACAGTAGACCTAGGTTCAAATCTCTGCTTTCCATGAAAACTCACTCCAGGGAAAATAGCAATGGTAAACCATTCTATGAGTGTCTCACATACCTTGGAAGCCCTATCAGAGTCACCATTAGTCAAAAGCAACTTGGAAGTACTCACAATGGGGACAAATGATGTGCGGAATACACAAAAGAGAGTATGTTCTGTGCCACAGACAGAACCCCCTCTAGGATTTAGAGGGGCGATTTCCAGCGTTGGATCTCCAGATGGCCTACAACTCCCAGAAATCTTGTCAAGCACAACTAATGGTGAAGGCTACTGGGAGTTTTAGTTCAAGAACATCTGGGAACCCAAGGTTGGGAACCATTGATTTAGAGGAAGCAGAGTTTGGAAAGATTTTTCTTTTTTTCTTCCACCTACATCTTGTAGAATTCAGCAGCCAGCCATACTCACCTGGGGGTTATGGGAATTGTAGTTTAGAACAGTAAAATTTTCCAGATCTAGATTAGGGTAGAGCTAGTGCAGTCATCTCCAGCTTTATTCAGGGAGTTCTGGTTGCATGAGGGAAATTAATATCAGAATAGGGTTTTTACCAGACCAGAAGCCTAGATGCTAGTGGGAGAAGGTCCTTTAGTTTCTCTCACAACCCTGCTTCCAACTTGAATGGGAGAGAAGAACCCTACTCAAAACACAATGGCTTGCTTTGCAGATGGAGCCCCGGAATCTTGCTCTGGTGTTTGGTCCCACCCTTGTTAGAACATCGGAGGACAACATGACTGACATGGTGACACATATGCCTGACCGCTACAAAATCGTAGAGACTCTCATACAACATGTAAGTGGCAAGGAAGGGTTTGGTGGAGAGATGGAGATTTGGAGGGCAGCTGCCAAAAGATTGGTCCTGGGGGATCAACTTACCATCTGAGGTTTTATTCATGTGCCTTCCTCTTAGGAGGTGAGGTGTGTGGTCAGAAGGGAGAGGATCGTTTCAGGAGTGGCACCTCAACTTAAGACATTCTGCCCAAATAATTTTGCTGACTTGTCTACATTTTAGGGGTTTTTAATAGTGACTAACGAAGACATTCCTGATCTCTCAGGCTTCTTAGTCCCTTGATTTTAGAAAGATGAATGAGATTTTTTTATATATATACTGAACTGTATAGAACTGTAAGATATAACATAAAGTATACATCAATAGTGTGCCAGCTTTAATTTTGTGTTCAATTGATTATATGCGTGGAAATAAAAATCAGTCTCGGTGTAAAACAGAAAATACAATTTTGCAATTTCAAGAATTGTTTTATTTTTGCAATTCTTCCTATTGCCATAGGGATCTAAGCTGGCACTTTTTAACTTAATGAAGTGTGTTAGTTTAATTGTATATGAAGAAAGTATTTGTGATATAGGGAATATTTCCATATTCTAACCAAGAAAGCAGTAAGGAATATTTCAATGTGTAATTTTCTGCAGTTTTGCAGCTGCTAAGCAATTTCAGACCTATTTTCTCCCTATCCTCTCCCTTTATTTATTTTATTTATTTATTTATTGCATTTATACCCCGCCTATCTAGTCATTTCGACCACTCTAGGCGGCCCTTGTTTTATCTCCTTACAATCTTTCCAATAAAACAAATAAAGTCCCTAAGGGAGTAAACATTAATGAGCTTAAATCAGCTGTGATCATTTCTGCACTATGCTTGCAAACATGGTTCCAAAAGTCACCATGTTTGCAAGCATGGTTTTGTGATTAATTCACCTGCAACCGAGAAAGAGAGAACATTACTTTTACTAAAGATGCTAAGATAGTAGTTAATCCTGGGAGCACAAAATACATCAATTTGGAATTCAGAATTAAGTATCGGGGAAAGGACAACATTGACTGAAATACTCTGTACTTATAAGACTCCCTCTGGAGCTAATTTCTTTAAACATATCTATGATCTCCACAGTCATCTCACTTGGAACCACAGCTGACACATCAGTTATGAGGATAAATTGAGTCTTGGAAAAAATTATTATTTTTTAAAAAGGTCTAATAGTCTCATAATTTCTTTTGGTGCATGCTTACCCTAACCAGATAACTGTATGATAGGGAAAGGAAATCTGCTTCCTAGGCAACCATAAAGTGCTCTTCTCCCTTCCTCACTGGCCCCGCACCATAGTGTCTTCCCTCATGGTTGGCATGTGTCAGTTATCTTCTTTACAGCTTGATCTGTGATTTGCTTTTGTAAGCATTACATACACATGATGTATGCTCCTTTGAGGAGGTGTATGTTCAGTTTTCCTAAGTAGGAAGTTTGAATCGGGTGGATTCAGGAGTTCAGGGCTATGATTTGTAAGTTGCCTGTGCATTTTAAAGAAGTACAGTCAATTGTAGCAACCTGTAAACAGATAGGAACGGCACAAAAGCTGCCATTTTGAATGTCATGATCATGAAATGCAGGGTAAACCCATGTGCTATTCCCTAAAGGAATATAAATATAGTATCACCCTCAGGATTAAGGGAGCTCACTTCAAAATACATTTGAATCTTGCAAAGTACATCAGTTCACACTGCAGAGTCTCATATTTTTTTAACTACAGCAGCATCACTAATAATGTAAAATATTATAATTTATAATTCATAATTCATAATTTGGTGTCTTAGCTATCACACTTAGCTGGCTCTTGATCAGCAGACCAGCAATCGAACAGACATGGGACACGACTCTTGCCACCTACTATTTTGAGCAGTCATTGGTGTACCATGACTTGAGAAAAGTGAATGTATCATTTGTAGGGCAGTGGGGATAGTTTTGAAACACTCTTATGGAATTCAACTCCAGGGATATTGTTCCTTGTCCAGGACCCTGGAGAAATAGTTTTAGCACAAGCTGGCTGCAAAAACAGCACCAGTTCGCTAACATTCAGTTTGTCACAAATACACTTGTTCCCAAATTCTTGGATTGTAATAGTTTCCCTAAAATGCTTTTCTTCCTTGATTTCAAAATGAGAGGAGAGGATGGATGCAAAAATAAATCCACAAATGAATGTACGTACATCTGCATTTCACTTTTAAATATATATGTAAAACCACGGGGGAGGATGGTGAACCCAGTGCTCAGTGTAGTAGGATGTGCATCTGTTATGCAAAACAAAAACTGGGAAGAATCAGGGTTCATAAACTGACACCATGGACAAAGAGCCCGTCATGACTTCCCCTTTGATTTTGTGGCTGTCTTACTTCTTGAAATCTTAGGTACTGTTTTTTATTGACGTTGGCACTGCCTTGACTCTGCTTTGATTCTTCTCCTCTGTCTTTTCTTCCACAGTCAGACTGGTTTTTCAATGACAAAGAGGACAAAGGTGAAAAGGTGAGTCTGTGGGAAAAATAAAATGTCTAGTTCGTTCTAGTTGCTGGCATAATTGCTGTTGGTTTCCAAAGAAAGCAAATTTGTGGGTAGGAAGTCATCACAGCATGATTGTGTTTGATCCCATTTGACATAATTTAAGCATCTGAAATTCATTTAACGTAAGTTTTATCTCCCATTGTCTTCATTTGTACATTCTAATTCTTAGTTTATTCTCTCATTGCTGCAGGTCAGACAGGTTCTGCAGTTCAAAAGTATACAAAAGCCTGCAAAATCTGTTTAAACAAATAGGAAAATGGGGTGAACTTATGTATACAATAATGTTCATATCCCTTTCAAACCATCCATATTTGTTGAAATTCTCTCTTGATTCCAGTTGAACACAGTTGGCATACTCTAGTAACCATTGTTGAGAAAGAGGCTTTTACAGTTCACAGCGTCTTGATTACAGGAATTGACCCAACCCTGTTTTCACTATATGCCTATCCATCTAACCTTCCCCTCAGAATGAAAGCATTTTAAAATGCTTTCATTCAGAGGGGAAGGTTAACCAGCCACCCCTACATTCTCTGGGGTATCAGGATTTTCTTCAGTCAGGGGCAGGATACTCAGTGACATGGGGATGTGCTCAATTACATTTTCTTTTGAGTTGTGAAGAGTGAAACAAAAAAGGGAAAGCTCATGCTGATTGATATATTTAGAGCTGTGAAGGAATTTCTCTCTTATTTCAGTGAAATTGGCCAGCAGTACCTCTCTTGCAAATCAATTCACCTATTTCAGTCCCCTGGGAGTGTTACAGTCAGGCGATAGATAACACATTTGCAGTGGAGTTGAAATCTGCTGATAGCATGCTGCAATGTAGACTAGGAAGATTTGATCTATGGGTATTGGTGAGTGACTGGTATTACTTCTAGGGCCGAGATTAAGACATGATGTCATTGCCTGAGTTCTGCCCAAATGAGTTCAGTCTTCGGGGAGGCTTCTTCTGTTTCCTCAGCCACTTGGGCATGTGGAGTGGAGTTGGCAAGAACTAAAGTGAAGCTAAGATAATAGGTTTTCACCCTGGCACAGTCCTTTGGGAGGGCAGAGAACAGACAGCTTCACATCTATATGAAGTGTCCTCTTATGCCTCTTGACGTGTATCCATTGAAGATTTGATGTCCCAAATGCTCTTGATGGGCAAAAATGTTCTGACATATTTATCAATGGTGCAGTGGTACTTCTGACATGAACAAAGAAAGACAACATTACTCTTTCAGGGAACATGATGGTATTGAAAGTGTGAGACTTGCATTTACAACCATGCAACTCTGCCAGTAGAATTATCGCCAGAGAGAGATCCAAGGGATATTGTGCATCTGGAAGACTGCTTGAACCTTTTCCTTCTAACTGCATATGTGTCCATTTCACAGACTCCTGTTGATGAGCAGGAGGCCCAGTCAGTGCCCAATATTGAGTACCTTCTGCCCAACATTGGGAGAACAACAGCACCAGGAGATGCTTCAGGTGAGTGAAGAGGGAGACATGAACTGAACAGGAGCTATAGGCAGCAAAGCAAAGGACTGATTGGTACTTTGACACTTTATCTCTGTGCCAGGATTCCCTTCCACCCCAACTTTAGCTGCCCTATTATATAAGGGAGAGGGGAAAACAGCCGACTTCTCAACCTCTGCTTCCTCCCTTCAGACCTAACACACACACACATAACACCAGCTTTGATTTCTATTAGTCTCTCCATGGATATGGGGATTTTCTTTAGCATCCTGTAGCTGGCCTCCCCTCCCACCTAGAGTGTGTGTCTCATTCCTCGGACTGCAGAACAGAAGGTCTGGCTGCTTCTCAGCAATGTTCAATGTTTGGGTGGCTCTCCATTGGGAGAGAGGGCCATATATGTTGTGTGAATGTCACCTTGCCCTATTCCCTTCTGAAGTCTGGCATTTTGCTGGTTGTACTGATAGATACAAGGTCCATTTCTTCCCTCTTCCCACCACTGCTTCTTCCAGTTTGATAGCACAGTCCTCAATAAGGCACATGTAGCCATTTACTTCTTAGCCAATGGCAAACTGAATATATTTTGACTTGCTAGAAGAAAAAAATGTCCTAGCACTGGAAAGGACCTTGCCTACACTCCTGTTACAGTTGCTAATATTAATGACAGTTGTTGTTAAGTAGTTTGTCTCTTCCTCTGCCAGTTATGGACTTCCTTAACTTGTTTGCTATCTTTCTTCTTCCTTCCTTCCTTCCTTCTCTCTCCTCAACTTTCTTCTCCCCACATTCCTCTTTTTCCTCCTTCCTACTCCAGCGGATCTGCCGGAGCTCTAGAGCTGGTACAGTGTGGTTGGTGCTCTGGTGTTTACACACTAATTCCATTGGATGATCACGAGAGGTCAAGGCAGGCAGAGAGGGAATGAGTGGGCAGGACCTGGGTTCAGGTTCCTTATAGACTTCCTTTCCATGCTGAGCAGTGGCATCTATGGTGTATGTAATGATACAAAAACTGGAGTACATCTTCCCTCCAGGTGACCATCTGTCTGTTAAAAACTTGAAGCAAGAATGATGGCTCAGTCTTCATGGGCAATGTGACCTGCTCCTTAAAGTCAATCGCTGGGGGAAAAGTATCTACAGGCAGTTTTGGACATTAAACAGTGGTGATTTGGAGATCCAAATCAGTTTATAAACAAAGCAGTTGGGATGAATAACTCTGTACCTAGAACTTTTTATTATAGAGTGATTTGCAAGAGCTTAGACACTGACATCTTCCATTCATAACTCTCCACTTCTTTTACTTTTTTTTCTTACAACAAAGAACCTATGAGAGAAAAGACGGAGTAGCAGCTGCATAATGCCTTTTGATGAGTAGCACTAGGAGCCTTCAGTCAAGAAGCACCCAAGCTTCCTTGGGTTAATGAAGGACATTAATTTGGCCAGAACTGAATGGTAGTTCATTCTTATCTGTGGTTAACTGCCAACAATGGGCACCTTCATACGGCATGGCAAGCAAAAGGTCCAGAGGAACCCTGTCCTAACGTGGCCAAGCAGCATGATGTTGGTTTGCTTCAGCTTGCAGCAGCAGGAGTTAAATTACCCACAGAGTTCCATACTCTGTGTTTTTCGTGCCGCGCGAACGTGGATGCTGCTTCCCTCCAAGCCAGAGACACACTCCAGAAAAATGAACCAAAGCTTCATCTTTGGTTTACTGGGAGATAAACACAAGAGCGGTAGATGTACCAGGATGTGCACAACACAACCATGAACTGTGGTTCTGTGCTGCATTTCCCCACCCACCCAAAATAGAAGCAGGAGCTATAAGGTGGTATGGATCAGCAGGTGCCTTAACCACAGCAATCTGGTGTTCCTCAGCTTGCCAAGTCACTCAAAACTGTGTAAATTTTAAACTGCATACAATGGACTTAAAGTCAGAGGGAGTTTGGTTCCTCCCCCCCCTTTCCATCAATTTTTAACCAATTACCCCAAAACATTTTTATCATTTTATTTTGGAAGGGGAAAAATGCTGATTTCTCTGTTTTGGAATACAAGTATCCATTCACTAGGGAGTCTTACTAGAACTTTGAACTCCAAATAGACATTAATTGTATTGTACAGTAAAAAAAACACCAAGCCATATGGAATAAAATAACCACTCTATCAAAAAGATGGCTGAAAGGGGGTTCAGCTGATTTGTTGTTGTCCAAGTTCAAAGACAAAAACTAATTTGCTTGTCAACGTATGTGACCAGTGCACTCCTAAATTCTGAGATTCTGCTGTCTTCCTGCTGTGTCAGATGAAGAGTTCTGTGTGATTCAGATGCCAGCATTTTTGCACCAACAATGTCTTAAGAAAATAATTGCTTTAGCGACTTTGCATTCCATTCTCCACTGAAAAGCAAATGCCACTGCCTAGACCTCTGACATCATCTTAAGCTCCCCCACCCTTCAGAAGTGGGGGTGGGTGGGTGGGTATAGTTAGAGTAGCCTTTCTGCCTTTCCTCACTCTCGTTATCGCCAGTCACTAATTCCATGTGTGTGGGGGGGGAGGGCACAGGCTTTGGACAGAGTGAACCTTGGGGCCATCTGTTCTATTGTACACTGGTTTTGTTGTCACTGACATTGCTGTGGCGATTTCTGTGCATGTCTGTGTGCAGAGCAGGGAGTCTATTGTGCAAACTGTGTGGCGGGAGCCAGATCCCTTTCCCTACAGATGGAAAATGCAAGGTTAATGCCTGGCTCATTTTGCCTGGTTTCTCAGCTGCTTCTGCCTCCTGTACTGTCGCCCCATATGCGTTTGTCAACGTCCTTCTCTGCCTTAGGTTTCTCTCCCATTGTTTGCTGCTTTCTCTTTGCTGGATGTATCCGGCCTCGCTTTTGATTTAAAATTTAGAATTTGATTTTAAAATTTAAGAAACATATGAACAGAGATGTCCAGATGGGCACAACAGGGCCACTGCTTGCCTTTTACTGCACCTCAAACATCTGGCCAGCAGCCTCTATTTAGGGGACATGCCTCTCGCCCGTTGAGCCCCTGTGTTTTCATGGCTGCCTGGGATACCACCTCAGCTATGGCAGCTGCCCCTTAGACAAAGGGCTCGGGATCCTAAAGCAATGTTGCTGCATTGCTGCTTGTTCTTCTGATTTGTTTGCCTCTGTGGGCCACTTTTGTTGTTTCTGTTCAGGTGCAGAGCAAAACCCTATTTACAAACAGTAGTCACATGCTACTCAGTAACTGATATTTCTGGGCCATTTTCAATGACCATTATAAAACATGATAGTAATTGAAACAAAAGGTTGGTTATGAGAACACAAAGCATTTAAGCTGGACTTCTCTGGGTTGCCTGCCAAAGGCTCTGTCTAGGAAATATTGCTGCTTCTGCAGTGTCATCGGAACCACTTTTGAATTAACACCTGGTTTCTTCTGCTCTGTAATATAACTCTACTGAACATACAGTTTGAAAGAAGACGAGAAAGCAGCCAGTGGAATTTGCTATGTGCTATTCAAAATGTTACTGTAGAGAGGTAATTTAAAGGCAACTCTTGTCCCCTTTTGGCCCACCCATTCAGCGCATCACGAAAGAATTTATCTTTCGTTGCAATTAGGAAGCAAGATTTAACATTTTCTTATTACTGACATGGTCCTGTTGGCTTTCAAAGCACACCACTGATTGTTAGTGGTCAATATGCTGCTATTGAACAGTCACTGTTCTTTGTAATAGCTCTCCTTGCACAGCCCTTTGTAGAATGCACTATTGCTTCTATAGGAGACCTGTGCAGCTTATGACTCATCAAGCCAAATTTAGCCCATCAGCCCACATGGTACCCTGTTAGGAGGCCAATAGTCCTTATGGATTTGCAGTCCCAGGCAGGCAGTGAAAACAGGCTTATTAAGTTGTACCTAGCTGGTGAGCTTTGTTTGCTCTTTGTGGGTCACATGGTGAACAAGACTGGCTTGTGCCTTGGTCCCATGGACATAAATCTGAGGTCTTCCTTTCATGAATAACTTCTGCACAGTTGTGCAAATGCACTATCTTCCCCTGGGCATGGTGGGAGCCACATAGATGGAGAGTGCCAGATTGGAGACAACAGTATGGTTATCTTCTTCTATGGTTTGTTTAGGTATACTGCTTTCCTGTTGTATTGTTTGTGGCCCTACAGACCATCTAGCAGGAGGCATCCAGTGGTAGTGGTGGTGATGGGATGAAACCAGATGTTAAGCAGATGTTCTGCTGCACTTATCCTTCCATCTCCTGCACTTAAGCTCATTCTGTCTGTCCACAAAGCCTTCACTAACTTCTGCTGGCTTTACTCCATTAATTCTCCTGGCAGCATTGCTATTGCCACATGAGTGGATGTGCCAGGGGGTAGAAGGCATCGCCACAGTTAGAGAAGTTCCTGCATTTTCATTCATTCACCAGTACCGTCTGTGTGTCCTGGAATGCTTGATGTGTTTTCTGTCCCTGGTTTTACTTGTTCAGTCACCCACTAGTGTATTAATTTGATTTATACAAAAATGCAAAGCAATGCAAGTATTCATTTCAGACCATACCTTGTGGTCCAGGGTGATATGTTTACAGACAATAAGTGCAAACTTTCTCTTCGAACTGTTTAACAAGACACCCCAATTATTTGTAAAGAATTTGATAGCGACTTGTATTGAGTAAGAGCAAAATATATTCTTTGCACTATGCTGTGCTTGTATAAAGATTCTACATATATCAGATTCAGCTTGTTTATTTTAAGGCAGCCTCCCCCAATGATAGATCAGGGGAAATCTACATTAAATTTAGAGAAGAAAGAGTTACCTTAAGTCTTGGTAGAAAGAACCCCTGAATTAAAGTTACCTAATCTTTATTTTCATTCTCAAATTGGACATGTCCTGTTATAGCTCATTTGCAGGAGCGACAAGAAACTTTATATCTCACGTTGGTGATAAACCTGTAAGCAGTCACAGGCAGCCACTGGGATGTCCAAAGTGCAGGCGGTAATTGTAATAAAATTGCCAAAAATTAGGATCTGTAATTCTTTGTCTCTAGGAGAGTAAGAGAGAAATAAGACAAGTGTATGTACCCAAGGGGCCAGTTGGGTATAAACAACAAACTGTTGTAATGGACAAGGATGTCGTACAGTTTCACAAAATTTCAGAAGCATCTGAGCGAATGAATAGGTTCAGTAAAAGATACTCTTGACTTACACAGACATAGACACAGACTGGTCCACATAAAACTGTGGTTTTGATTCTTTATTGTAGGAATCAGGAAGAAAGACCAAGAAAATCAAATACTTGTAAGGTTTCCATTAAGGTTTCTCATAGATGAAATCATGATCCAGACTTGGAAAAAGGGGCATTAAGTAGTCCCCCTGCCCCAGCATGTCCTGCTTCCTCACAGCCGCTGTAATTCCTTTGCATCCGAAAGGGAGAAGGCAACACAGGGCAATGTCTGCTGCATCATCCCCCTTCCTATATTTTAGATCTTCCCTCCAGGTTAGTTCTGATGTGCTGGCTCAGGAGTGCGGCATGCAGAAGCCACATATTCATCTGTTGTAGCAGCCATGCAGCATCCCACATGGCTTACCCCACACTGTTGTACTGTTAACAGATATTCTTTTATTTTTGTTCATTAATCCATGCAGATTCGACCAACAGTGGCTCAACTAAATCAAAGGTAAGGGGCATCCTGTACTGCCTGCGCTTTGGAGGTGGCTGGTGATGGGGTGGTTGGGTAAAGGAGTGCTCGAACGTTACCTTTGCAAAATCATGAGGAAACTCGTTATGCCATTTTGGACGTGCAGCCCCTCACTATCCTGATACCTGAATTTTTTTAGTACCTCTGGAAGCCATCCTGATCTAGGCAACTTACCCAGCTAGCCTCTCCAGTGAACACAGCAATATCTGCCTTTCTCAGGATGCTAATTAAATTAATTGTCAGGGTTGCATCACTGTGCACCATTCTTCAGAAATTCAGAAAAAGACCAGAATATAGGTGTACATCCAGCTTTCTGCAAATTTCAGCCTTAAAGAGAGCTTTCTATCCCTCATGGCAGGGATGGGAAAAATGGTGGGAGGGGGGAACCATTTGTCCCCAAAATCCTCTGGGGCCATGTGAACCACCTAAAATGAACAAAATAAAATAAATAAGAACATTGTTTTTGAGGGGGAAGATTATTAGGACGCTTCAGTGCCATCTGACCCCTCACCAGACCAGCAAAACCACACTAAGTTAAGCAAAATGGAAGGAGGGTAGAATAAATCATGCAGAAGATGAGCTGGGTTTTTAAACCAGCTTTTAAAAGGATATGTAGGTTGCAGAGTTTTGTTTTATTTAACAGTACTTTACTAGTACAACTGGTTTCTTCTGGCTATTTTGCCAGGAAGGCATTTTGATATTCATTTTTACATTCGGCCTCTGCAACTCATTTGAGCAATGACTTACATTTGCTCCAAATGTTGCTGACTTGCATTCTTAGGATCAACCCAATTCTGCCCACAGTTGTGTCTGTTAACACTCTGGAACTCCTTGCTCACATGAACAAGGAATTCCAGAGTGTTACCAGACACAACTTCTTTGCTTGCTACTGTGAGGGAGTTCCAGCCTCTCTGTATGTAAGTAAACAATCTTACTGCTTACTTATAATATTATCTTTCAGTAAAAAGGAAATAAAACGAAGGTTGTATAATCTCTTCTTCCAGTACACTTTAGCGGTGGTTGCTGTAGGCTTTAAGACCCTACTCTGTATTAAATCACCTCAGAATAGCCACCATCCTAAATTCTGAGATCTCTTTAACTGATGAGCTACATCCAAAGGAGGAAAATCTATCCACTGGATAGCTATTCACTGTAGGGATAGCTAGTCTTCATTTAAGATTTGTGTTATGATACTGCAAATCGGTGTGCTAAGAAGTCATTACCATGGAGTTTAACAATCATGTAAATGAGGCCAATATTCTGAAACATTCCCATCACTTTGGCCACTTCCTTCCATGTGTAACTCCCCACCTCATGTTTTTTTGTCCCTGTTCACAGGCTTCATGGGGCTCACGGAAGGAGCACTACCACAAGGAGATGCTTGCCATCTCCTTCATCTCAGCTGTCAACCGCAAGAGAAAGAAGCGGAAAGAGGCCAGGCGTTTTGGGAGCAGCACAGATGATGACTCTGAGCACGAGTTGGCTGCCAAGAGAGATGGAGAGGAAGAGGCAGCAGCTGAGGGGGAAGAAAGAGAGGCCGAGGGGCTCAGGAGCGGCCACAGAGGTCCAACCACTGATGTGCAGAGTGGTCCAGAGTGCCCTGCAAAACTGGAAACGGAGTTGGAAGAGAGGAAAGTAGTGCCATCTCAGGGGACCCCAGAACCAGCACTGGATGCCCGCTCGATTGTGTCAGGTTACTCTACCCTGTCCACGATTGATCGTAGCCTGTGCTCTGAGGTGCAGTCGGTAGCAGAGAGTCGGGGGGAGGAGGCAGATGATGAGCGGAGTGAATTTAGCCATGTAGAGACAGACACCGAGAATGGTTTTGTGCCAGGGCAAGCTGGGATGCTCCCCGGAGGAAATGGGATGGCAGTGGTGGGGGAAGGTAGAGCAGCTGCATCTGACAAAGGATCCCACAATCGAGCCTCCTTCAGCTCCCACCATCTCATGCAGTGTGACACCCTGGCACGTCGCAAGCTCTCTCGGCCTCGCCACAACAGTGAGGCCTCTTCCAAGGGTAGCACTGATGCCTCAAGTTCCAGCTTGCCAGGCAGTCAGGAGTCACTGCAGCCTGCAAGTACCACAGAGGTCCATGCCCGGCCTTCCCTCACGGAACAGCTGCGCCTCCGCCTCCGCAGTTCAGCCGACGACATGCTGGCAGTCCGCCTGCGCAAGCCTCACTCCCCTGAGACACGGCGCAAGAAGAACAGTTGGCGGCGCCACACAGTGGTGGTACCTGGTGGCCTTAAGGACCTAAATTACAATGAGTGGAAGGAGCAGCATGTGTTGAGGGCTAATGAGGCCTGTCCACTAGACTCCTCAAGCAGAGATGCCCTGAAGGACAACAAAGACTCTGGGCTTAGCAGCTTGGAGTCCACAAAAGCTCGGCCTTCCTCGTCCACAACTGGGAATATAGCAGCTGCTAGCCAGCAGGGTGGCGCTGAGCAACAGCACATTAAAGGCAGCTCTGAGGGGTGCTCAGCTCCCCGACGCACGGCCTCCTTACGCTTTCATCAGTGTCTCTAAGTAGCCTACTGTAGAAGCTCTTGTTAAGACTGGCTGAGACCTTGGCTTGGCCATCTTGGCAGTCTTGACCAACGACAAAGGTGGACAGCCGCAGATGCAACTCCTCACTTGAGCTCTCACGGCTGGTCCTGTTTTGCCACCTCTGATGCCTCAGTCTTGAAGCAAGAGTCTCTTCCCAACTTACCCCATCCTGACCTCACTTTCTGATCCTGTCCTCCCTGGTATTAATTTAATGACATCCCTATTTTGTGACTTGTGTATTTATTTCCCTTCCCTGTCTCATTCCCCCAGGGTGGCTGTTAGAGAAAAGAAAGCTGAGATAGGTGTAACATGAAGAGAGTGCTTCACCCAGTCCATAGGATGGCATCTTGGTTTTGATACTGAGAAGTTGCCTATTTGATGGGAAGACCAGCCCCATTCCTGCTTCCAGGTGCTGGTCTGCAGATGAGTTTCAGGGCATGTTTTTGAAGGTAAAGGCAAGCTGAGGAACAGAAGTCAACACTGTTCCATGTTATACAACAAGAGACTCTTAATGCCCATCTCTGCATCACTTCCAGCTGTTCACTTTGTCTCTTACATATTTCAATGAAGGAGGGCAGGCCTGGAGAAAAGGAAGTCAGTTTCAGAGATGCTCATGGATGCACGCACATGTTTCCATTTGACCACTGCCAAAGCTCTGGTGCCAATCAAGCCCCTCTTCCATGCCATTCTGCCTCTGGACTCCACTTTTCCCTTCTGGGGGAGTCCTTCTCCACCTCTTCACTCTCCAACGTTCAAAAAGCAGCCAACTGTGTCAATACTGATGGGATTCAACAGGTTGCCATGCCAATATTAAGGGGCTTTAATTGGTCCCTGTACAGCACTCACTGTCCCATTTGTGCCTTCCCCCAAGATAAACAGATGAGTGACCAGTTCCCAAATTTGCTACCAACCTTGTCCCAGTCTTTGCAGGTTTCTCACCAAAGGGCTGAATCCTGTTCCATGTTAGCACATGCATTCATGTTCCATGGACATGTTGTAGACTCAGCCCACACATTTTTAATTGCTCATGGAGGCCATCCCACCTGAGAAGCTAAGCAACCATAAAAACACTTCAGAAAATACAGGCTGTTCGCCTTCAATGTGATGCACTTCATATGTTACTTTTTCCCAAGGATCCTGTGTCACCTTAAAGGCTAACCAAATTATTGTGGAACAGGGCTCCGCTCAATGACCATTTGTGCCATAAGAAACTTATTAGTCTTTTACAATGCGGCAAAATCCTTTGGTTTTGGCAGGCTACCATGGCTACCATTCTAGGATGCTCTTTTTCCACAAATGCCCTTAGCAAAAAACCAAAAGTGCTTCTGCAAATCTTTGGCATTACACCCCATGTTTCTTCCCTACTCTTAACGTGTTAAGAGACTTCAGTTGGGAGCATGCTGTGTCTGCTTCCTTGAGCATTTGTGAACCTTTGAAGATTTTATATTTCTGTTTAGCTGCTACCGAATTTGGAAGTCTCCTAATATAGTTCTGTATTTTCTTGTAGCATTTTGCACAGCTTATGAGAACTAGAATAGCTCCAAGAAGTGATTGGTAAAGTTCCCTGTGCACAGACTTAAGGATACCATGTTTGGAGTAGGCAATAAGGTTGTTGTGGAAATGGGAATTCTCATGGCTGCCTCATAATTGTAATAGCTAGCTCCCAGTAACTTTTTGGTGCTAAAGGGGGTGGTGGTGTAGGTATAACCATCCCTCCCTGCTCAAGGTGACACAGCATATATAAGGTTATCTTGTGCTACCAACACTCCTTTCCATGTAGTCTTTGTCACCCATGGTCAAGCCGCTGTTAGCCCACATCTGCACTGCAGAGTGGCAAGTGATAGACACACAGACTAAATATGGGGCTGTGTGAATTGTAGAGTGGGAGAGAGAGTGCAAAGATGCCATATCAGCAACGGAGAGATTTCTTAATGTTCTTAAGAGATTCCTACAGTAAAAGTTATTTGGATTCTATTCGGGGTTTATTGCAGCAATGGCTTAAACATCAGACCATATCATCTCGTGCTATGCAGTTGCCCTTCAGAAGTCACTTTCTCAGAAAGAAACCCAACAATTTGTGATTCTGGTGCTACCTTTGTTTTTAACATTGTCTTCCATTCTTGGGTTTTCTCAGTATGATGGACAACAGTAAGGCAAGGGGTCTCCTAATTTCCATGTTGTTCAAGGGGGCTAGAATGTTCACAGTCCTAAGACATTCCCACCACCTCTTGTCTTTACATAATTCTCATAGGTTTCAAAAAGATGACCATGACAAAGCCAGGTGAATAAATATGGGAAGTATTCTTTTAACCCGTGGACACTACAAGTATATGGACTGTATATGTTGCTGTTTTCCCCAGGGAGGCCTCTCTCCAAATGTCATAACTTCAGAAGCAGTTGAAAGATAACCCCAAAACTTCACTGTTTTTTTTTAACTCTCTTACAGCCACACAAAGGGCCTTTCTTCTAAAAGCAAATCCATCTGGTCATGTCAACGGTTTTTAAAAATTGAACCAAACACTTTTGCTTCCATAATTTTCCAGCCATGAGGTTCAGTGACTTTAAGCAAAATCCTATTTCACAGTACGCAGCCTACTTCTCAGGGCAGCTGGGCTGAGCTCATTGGGAAAAGGCTGTACAATAGAAAAAATGCAGGAAATGTTGGATGTCATCATTTGAGAATGCTTTTTTTTTAAAAAAAAAAAAATCATCATTGAAAACTGAAAGGGAAACATCACCCTCATGATAATACTTTCCTCCCCAAAAGCCTTCAACTTTCCGCCAAGTCACTTGTATACACTGATCTCGTATGTCAAAAGTAAGGCCAATGGAAGTATCTGTATGCCCAGTTTTTCAGTTAATCTCAGGACAGCTTGTGTATTCTCCCTTTTTTTCACTAACATCCTTGTGATATACATTAGGCTGATGGCGGTATGGTTCAGATTATCGTTCCAGGCATATTCAACCACATTATATGAATGAGAGCCATTCATTCCTGTTTTCTGTTATGACTGAGTTCCCCCCATTACATTTAAAATGGGAAATTCTGGCTTAATCTAGGTTAACCAGGACACTAGTAAACTAATGCTGAAATACATGGGGAGAGGCAAAGGAGGAAATATTTTCTTATTCACACCTAGCTAACAACTGGCCCAGAGTTTCCCAGGAAGTTATACTGGATGTGTGGGGATTTGGATGCAGGTCCCCCCCCCAGGCTTAAGTCTAGCAATCTTATCAATTATGGTTTAATGTGCACAGCATCACTTGGATGAATGCAACATTATAACAGTTGCCTTGGTGGAAGAATGGAGATGCATATGGCTTGGCCATCAAGTCACTGATTTAAAAAAACCCTAGCATTTATATTAAGCTTTTGAGACTTCAAATTGCTTGGCATAATCTAGTTTTAGCTTCATAACCACCCTCATAATTATTTCTAATAATCTCTGGTGATGATACAGTTATCCAAAACAAAACCTAATGGAATTCCACTATAAATGCTGGTATTTACCTTGATAGCAGGACTTGGCCATCTGGCTTGCTGGGTCCCAGTGAGTGTGCTCTCTGTACTAGAGTGGCTGTACTTAGCATTGTAGAGTTACTACTCTATGTATACAGCATCCTGAAGCATAATAATGATGCAGAATAAATATACACATTCACAAGGGCACCTGGGAACATTGTCTAATGTTAGAAATTATTGTAGCAGAAGCTTTATATCTTGAATTTTGCCCAAGTTCCATTTAAAGTAGAATCTGGCTGAAAGCCTAAGTGATATGTTGCATCCCAAGAGTGGCAGATGTGGATAAGGACTGGAATATACTGTAGTCGATAGATAAGCAGTTTTCATCTCTTGTTTCACTCTTCTGTCACGGGAGGATATTTTTCACATTAGTCACTGTATCTTCCTGGTCTGAAAATGGCCAACTTCAAAGACTAATGAGTGCAAAAATAATATCTTTTAGAGGTAGGAAGTGTTTACAAGCTTTCAGACTTTCATGATCATTTCAGTCTGGGGAAGGATTCTGTGAAACTTGAAAACTTACATTGTTCTGCATTTATCAGATGGTTGGCTTTCCTACAATTAGAAATGAGTGCTGAATAGCCCATGTCCTCTCCAGTCTTCACACCGGGTTTCAAAGGATGCATTTTTATAAAGCAAATCCCAAAAAAGGATGTAATATATGCAAGTCTATTCATGCTACTAAGGAGATAAATGTCTGAACACAAGCCACAAACAATTTAAAACTTATATAATTGCCTGTAATGTGTGCTGTGGTCAGATGAGCAACCAATGTGCTATGTAGTCCACATGGCACACTTTTAGTGCACATTTAACAGCCATTCCACTGAGGCCTTGAGAAAGGAGTGTGTGGTGGCACTGAGATGTGGCACTGAAAACTGAACAAAACTAAAATAATTTGCTATACTGTTATGCATTGTTCTTATCCTTTTTATGCAAATATTTGCTGTAGAAGTTTTATTTTTCACTTCATTTTGTAAATAGCCTTTAAATGTGTAACATATGATAAAGAGTTTATAAGGTTTTTTTTTTAAAACAAAGACATTTTTGTTTGACTCCTTCTAAAAGTTGAAGTTATACAACAGTGCTGATTTTTTTTAAAACCTACTTCCTGCACGGTTTGTCCTTCTTCCCAACTTTCATGTGTTGGTTCAGTGTCAGTCATATATATATGGTCAAACAAAACAAATGAAATCCAAACTCTGTTTTGAAAATAGTTTCAGAATTATATATATATTGGAATTAAACTGGCTTATTCAGAGCACATGTTTGCTTGCTTTTTCAAAATACAACTTCCACACTGTAAAAAATACAACTTCCACTCTGTAAATTTTTGCAAGTATGTTCCTTTCCAGGACCAAGAGGATTTCATGTGGCTTCTTACAATTCTGTATAAGCAGATGTGTAAAACATCTGTAAAAGAGCCCTTGCATCCCTCTGCAATAAACTAAACTTATCAAAGTAACTCAAATCCTTTACATTATGGAAGGAAGATGAATTGCATATTGCAGGTATTTATTTGATTCCTTCTGTTAAACATTAGAAAATATACCAGTCAATGGAAGAGCTCCTTCTCTGGTTTCAGAGATTCCATCCGACATTACCCCTATATTTTCAAGCTTCCTTTTAGAACCATAAAATACAGAAACATTATTTTGGTTTGTTTGTTTGTTTTGGAAAAAGGTTGAACTTCCTCTTTCCCCTTCCTTCTTTTAAAATAGTCCATTAGAGGAAGAGAAATCTGAAGACCTTCACTTTTGCTGCTGACCAAGAGTGATACAGGCACTTGCAGGAGACAATCGGCAGAGTAAATCTGATCTTATTTTCCCACCTGCAGATTTTCCCCTGTAATGGCCCTGCATCCTCCACCCTCCCAACCTCATCCCATAGCTTTCAGTTCTGTACCCTCTCCCCAGCTAAACTTCAAAGTGAGCAGACTAAGAGAACTGTCAGCAGGGGAAGGAGGGCAAAGCACACCCAGTTCCCTTCATATTAGCTTTCCTATTTCCCTCCTACACATGCTCATTACGATGGCAAATGACAGGGCTCGGAATATACACTAACGTGAGTTCTGGTCACACATTGCCAAAAAAGAATAAATACATCACCCTACTCCTACTCAGGTCAAAAGAATTCTACATTAAAATTCTAAAATTCAGAGAGAGATACATTTGGAAATAATTACTAAAATTGAGATGATGGGAATACAATTCACTCTAATGGGAGAACAATGTGACCACATGCTGTTGAAGTGCTGTCTATCTGTTGACAGGCAACTTCAAGTTCCCTCTTCATGGTTATTTATCTTTAAATGAGACTGTCCTCTACATAGCAAAATATAATCTTGTGCGCGGGGAGTCCCGAAGCACTCCCACTCTGGAAATACCAAACAACACAATGGATTGTCACACCTTTTCTGTTTTCAAGGAATGGTGTAAAACAAAGTCTTACAAAAAAAAAGTCACTGAGGGGGAAAAGAGTATTTTATTAAAGTCAGACACTCTGATAGGAAACAAACAAACAAAAAAGGATAGAAAATTAAAGGAAAAAAGCAACCTTTCTTCATTTGGAGCTTGACTAACAATGATCACATTTGTCACAGAAGAAAACATGGCATCCATGGAATTTATACATAGAACTCTTACCTACAGATAGCAGCAGAAAGATTTACAAAAGTTACAGGTTTCTTTAAATAACTGTTGTTTTTATAACCAGTTTTGGTGTGGTGTCATTGTTATAGTCAGTTTTTGTTTGGGGTTTCCCCCCTTTAAAAAAAAAAACAGTTCACAATAAAACCCATGCGAAAGAGACATACAACATTATCAGTCCTCCCTACACAGTGCCTAAAGGTTTCTCTCTCCCCCTCTCTCCCATATATTTTTTAAAAACTTTTTAAAACTGTTCCAACTTTTCTTAAAATATCATCCAGACAAGTAAAGCGAGGCTCATGGCATGCAGTGGTGATTGCTTTCCCCCAACATACACGCACGCACGCGCACACACACACACACACACACACACACAGCAAAAATACATGCATAGCTTGGTGCTTTGTAAATTACATCTTGGAATTTCCTCTTTCTTTTTTTTTCTTTTTCTTTTTTCTTTTAAATAAAAAGAAACTTTTAGGCACACATAGATATATATAAATAGGGTATATGTATATATATCTACATATTCTCTATGATTTGTGCTCACATAGCGTTTGGATGATGCCATGAAACTGACACTCTCTTGCATACACACATACACTCCCATCATATGCAATAACACATACATAAGGACAAATGTGTTATAGACAAGGAAAGTGGAAGGAATTAAAAGAGAATGGTTCCTGACACCACTGTCTTCCCAGCTGCTTCTTTTCTAGGGCTGCATTAGTACATACAGTATTAAAGACAATGTTACTTTCTTCTACCAGCAAATCAGCCAGCATGCAACAGCCTCAAACTGGCATGGAGCTTGCACATCCATTACTAGACATTTTGTCACTTAACAGCTGGCACCCTCTCCGTATATTTAATCAAAATGGGGCATATTCCAGTGGGGCATTCTCCTGCACCATGCATCTTGAAACAGACAAGAACTTCTCTTGCCAGTATCCTGTAAAGTGAACAGAACATCCCACCGGATTGAACTCTGTCTCCAATATTTTCCTCTCCCATTCTCCTGCTCTTACTGGCATCCAGAGACTCACCTCATCTAGCCTTTTGAGAGGACTGGCCTCTGACATGCACCATTCTTTAAGGCAGTTTTCCTCAGCCAATGATCTCCCCCACAGGAAATAAAGTCTACAGCTCTGATGCTTGGCATAGTAAATCAAACTACATTAGACCTATTTGAATCAACGGAACTTATAAAGGAGCTAACTCACCAAATCCCCATTGATTCAATGAGCCTGTTCTAATGTACACTAAGCACGATGAGTGGTCATTCCCAGGCTGAGGGCTTCTGTGAATTTTCATCCAAAGTATATGAAAGGCAAGGTATACACAGTGTAGCAGCACCCTTTGGCGTTCTCTTATAGCATAGAAAATATGATCTGTAGTTGTCTAAGGCAAGTTTTTTTTTTTAAAAAAATAATCCCCATGATCGTTCTCCTGTGTGTGTCAACACATTTATGACAACTGAGCGATGCAGTTAAGACCTGGTCTGTCTTGACAACGGTGGAAATCCATCACACGTTACTATAGCCTGACACAAGGCAGTTTAAAAAAAACCTGAAATATGGCAAAGTATTAAGCCACAAGATATTGCTGAGAAGCAATACTTTCTCTTCCAAGAACACACTGACAAACCTGAGCACTGCCTACATGTCAGTAATCTATGGTGATTGCCATACAAACAATGGCCTTTATTCACTGCAGGCAGAATTTTGTAAAATTACTGTGAAATTTCTCTCCTCAGGTTCTTCCCCTATGGGGATGTGCTTTCCACATAAAGTTGTTTGCCATCATGGTACTCTTTCCTGCCATGGATTCAAGCAGCACATTTTAGGGTCCTGTGAAGAAAATGAGAACTTGGGGTGTATGAAGTATGAAATTCAATTGCTGAACTCTTCTATGCTTCTGTAAACCTGTGAAGATGACTTCAGTGGCAAAGGTCAGGCTGAAAACAAGAGAGTTCACACTTTCATCTCATATCCAGCTATTGAATATTTCAAAAGAAGAACTGAGGTGGGGAGAAGAGCCTCCATGATTACCTTTATCAGAAGATATATCAAGACTGCCCCAAAAGGACACTAATGCTTTATCTGTAACCCTGACTTGGACTCAGCTTGCTTCCTTGCCACAGAGTTACAGAGATTTAGGCAAGGGGAAAAGGATCAAGTCAGGAAGTGGCCTTTTGTTCTAATGCAGGGGTGGGCAATTAATTTCTATAGGGGGGCCACATAAAAAATCTGAACTGTGTTCGGGGGCCAAACCAATTTTACTTAAAAATAAAATGAAACAGTGATGTTATGATTGTTTTTATTTTAAACTTGTTAATCTTCACAAATGCTAAAGAGGGGTTTTTTTGCGGCATGTTAAAGATAAGCAACTTTAGGCAAAAAGGTATAAATGGTCTTGATGTTCAGAACTGTCCGTGGGCTGCCCAGGTCTGTTCTAATGGAACATGAAAGGGATTGAACATGAGTTGGCAGCAAGTGCCTAATAGGTTCATTCACTTGTATAAAAAAGGATTAGGGGAACTAATCAGTCAATTGGCATGTCTCTGTGGAGAATTATACCATGCTCTTTGGGGGGGATCAGCCTGACTTGCAATTAGATTTGGGGTACATTTGCAAACTTACAATGCTGTGCTGGGTGTTTGCACTCTGTGCATGTCCAGAGATATGCTATCCTTTCACTTAGGTGTAAATATAGATAAGATAGATTAGGTTTTGTTTTTGTATGTTTTCTTCGTTAGTGCTTTAAGTCTGTGGCCACATCTGCTCCTACATTCTGAAAAAAAAATTCTAGTAACTGTTTGAAATGTTACCCTTTAATCCTCTTTTTTTTTTTTTTTGCTTTTTTCCTTTTCCTTTTTTAAATTAAATTCAATAGGGAACTATATTATATAGTCTTGCTGGGCTTCATTATTATCCGTTAGGAACTGAATACCCAGTTTCACCCTGGGTGTTTTTGTTTGTTTGCTTTTTGTTTTGTAAATTAAATTATAGGCATGGTTAATTCAGGGATGTGTGTCTTTTAGTCACCAGACTTAACTTTGGTACAGCATTTTTTTTTTAAATTATTAATAGAAAACCAATATCAATCAGATGAAATTTCATTGTCATCTCATCACTCACAAGAGAGCACAAACTGGAACTTGAATTATGTGATATTTTTAATTCACCACTTAGAAGAGCCTGCATCCCCTGTAACTACAGTGGACCCTCTACTTACGGAATTAATCCGTATTGGAACGGTGGTTGCAGGTCGAAAAGTCTGTAGGTCGAATCTCCATTGACCTACAATGCATTGAAAACCGATTAATCTGTAACTGGCCGTTTTTGTTCCATTTTTGCTCCATTTTGGTTTTTTTCTGGTCTGTAGGTCAATTCTCTGGCTGCAAGTCGAACCTAAATTTTGCAGCCAGAGAAGTCTGTAACTCGAAAAGTCTGTAAGTCAAGCTGTCTGTAAGTTGAGGGTCCACTGTACAATAGTAACTTCAAAGTTACACCACAAAAGGAGTGAAATTGTCCCTTCATTAAGTTACAAGGGCAACATCCATGTCAGGGAAGCTGATTATTATGTGTGTGCTTGCCTTTTAAAGCTCGTTATTAGCAGCTCAGAAAGTCCATTCCTAACCACCTTCCTCCTTCATCAGCCCTTTGCACCTTGTTGCTGCAAAACATGAAAGTTGCAAGAAGACAAAAGCAGTGGGACAGAGGATAGTGGTCCATTGCCAGTGGTGTTCATAAAAGGGAATATGGAAGTAACAGACAATGGGAAACACACACAGAAAAGCCATACAAATGGAATGTTAGCTTAGCAAAAGGGTTTTTTCTAAACTCTCCAGGACACAAGCCAGCAGGACACAGGCCCAGTGCAAACCTCACCAAAAGGCATGGGAGCTGCCCAAGAGCAAAGAAACACCTGGTGGATTGTGCCCTCTAGCTCTATTTGCACCACCACCACCATCACTGTCACCTTGATAGTTTCTAAAGCACAACAGACTACATACATAATTTAATCAGGGGAAAAACACACACACCACTCTCCCCCCTCCCCCTAAATATACTAGACACAACAAGAATTTCATTTTCTTTTTTTCTTCAATATTTATATATATATATTTATATTACGTATATTATATATATATATATATAATATGTAAATATATTTCTTAAAACAAATATATAAAATGTTAAGACACTTCACTTAAATGTAAAGAGGTTGCTTTTTTGTTTTGTTTTCCACATGTGTTTGTTTTGCAATCCCAAGAAATTGCATTATGGATTGTTGTTACATATTTAATTTTTTTGACTTTTTTTTTTACACTTTGTTATTCAAAAAAAGATTCTCTTAAAATTTTTATACAAAAACGACTGATTTACAAAAAAAGGGAAAAGAAGAAAAACCATTTAAAAAAAACCAAACACCCACATTCTCCCCACCCAAAAAAGAAAAAAAAAGAGAAAAGAAACATTCCCATAATAAAATTAAAAAGGACAAGCTAGTTGACAAAACAAGGAATGATTACATCTTGTATTATGTTGCATACAGACTCATCATTTCTTTTCTTTTTACATTACAACGCCATGTTGCTAAACATACAGATGCACACTCACATGTGCCTACATGCCATGTCAGATTCATTTACTGTCTGTGCTTAACATTTCGGGGCATCACATTAGGGGAAGCTCTCCTGAAACTCCACATAACTGAAAACAAATGGGGACTCTGCAAGGACATTGCTGTATGTTGTGGAGTTCCCTGGTCCCATGGCATTTATGCAGGATGAACTCTACCCCAAGGCTGTGCCCATGTATTCTCTTTAAAAAACATTACCTACCCACCCTGGCATGAATATACACATGCATTTGGTACTTTTATTCAAAGAAACCTTTCCTGACTCTGAACCACGCTACCCTTGTCTTGCTAAGCCCACTTGCCTTTCCGAATTCCACGTCTTATTCAGCCATTAACGTACCACATTCTTTCCCTCCCCCAAATATTGTCCCATACCTTAATTGTCTTCTTCACTGTGCTGTTTTTTTTTTTTAAATCATCATTTCCTTCTGTGCTTTTCACAACCCAAATGTCATGCAGAATCTTTAAGAAAAATGCTAACGTTTCCACATCGCATTGGTCAAGTGTGTATGTGGGGGAAAGACCCGTAATTCTGACTGGATTTCTTTCTTCAGAGCTGACTTTTC
Organism: Pogona vitticeps; assembly: GCF_051106095.1. Lineage (NCBI taxonomy): Eukaryota > Metazoa > Chordata > Lepidosauria > Squamata > Agamidae > Pogona > Pogona vitticeps. The sequence goes on along the minus strand of NC_135788.1, from coordinate 95,439,674 downwards.
TATTTCAGTCCAAGGTGCAGGTTGTCCGTGATGTGGAAATAAATTTCAACTTTTCACTAATCACTCTATAAACAGTAAAAAAATTAAAAAATAAAAATCTACTCAGCTGGGCCAAGCCTTCCACAATCTGTTACATTAAGACATAATCTTGTTTGGAGGCATGGCCTGCCCTCTTATAGGCAACCCAATGAAATAGAAGACCTGCCGAGCAGTTCTTGGCTTCTCTTCAGTATCCTGTCATTTTCTTTTAGCTCTGAGGCCTGCATAGGCAAGAGGTCAGCCTTCGCAACACCATCTCTTCAGCCATCTTGGCTACAGAATGGGTTTGCTTTTCACATGGGTCTCCACATGAGACTTCTTTTCATAAAGGAAACTTACTTTGGAGTAACTGAGCAAAGTCGAGTTGCCTGTTCATGATGGGGACCATCTCCATGCCAGAGCTTGTAAAAGTTATTTTCTTGGGCTTAATCTCTGAGCATTTTCTCATTAGCATGACAACTGTCTACCAGAAAGCTACCAAACAGTAACTTTTATATGCTCTGCTCTATTCCCACCCCTTAAAAACACACACTTAGAAATGGCAGAACACTGTTTCCTCCCCTTCATTCCTCTGAAAATTCTCCTCAAACTCTCCTTTCTTTTCATTACCAGCTTCTTTGATACCCTGACACCCTCTTCTCCCTGACTTTTGCCTCCTATTTGGTATTCCACACGTTTTGAGGGCTCCTTCCCCTCTCACAGAAATGGCAATTGAACAGACATTTAAAGTGCTACATTGTGGATTAGTTTCATAGGAAGCATGACTTTCTTTCTGTGGACCCTGTTCTGAACATCTCTCAGACAAACTTTCTGCTACCTACTTTGGCTGTGTCCCTTCTTGTAACAGTCTCCTCCCCATTTTTAAAATTTTATTTTAATAGTTGGTTGCTTCTGCATGGTTGAGAAGATGGGGTGAGGGGGGGCATTATTACAGGCTGAAAATTCAGTGCTTTTTTTCAAGTCTTTGCTCTTCTTCCAAATTTAATCCAATGACTTGGAAGAGAAAAAAACAGATATATCAACTTGTAATATACGCATACACACGCATACCCCCCCACTCCAAAAACAGTCTTTAATACAGCAAGTAAACAACAGAAACCCACAAAATGGAAGCACGCACATGCCCCAAAGTCAAAACACCACCAAATGACTCAGCATACACAAAGATCCATGTTAACCAATTAATTACAAGTATTTTTTCTTTCAAACGCAAGGAAAGGTGAATAGCAGCAAATGTCCACAAGTTTCTGAGGCATCTTCAGAAGTGGGGCCCCCCTCCCACTAAATGTTTCTACAGTGACTCCATTCTCTGCCCTTATAGGCGTAGCAGAGACTACCACTGACCAGCAATATTTTTACTCTGAGGCTATAGAACTGGCAAAAATCCTTAATGTTATTAACAACATAAACTGCCAGAGTAGAAAAGTGAGGCAGGAACTAGTGAGGAGTGAGGGGAAGGGAGAGGAGAGTGAGTTCTGAGAAGAAACAGAAAACACCAGGTCAGCCATATTGTAGAAAGGAAAAGAAAAGAATAGGGTGGTCAGTTGGAGAAGGGTGTGAGATGGTCAATTGGCCATTCTGGAGTGCACTGTAATATAGAAAGTGACCCTTTTGAGGAACAGGAAACAAGTCAATAAATTAGTCATTTTGGAGGAGAAAGTGAGACTGCAGGTTGGCTGCTTTGGAGGATCTTGAAAATATCTAAGGGGAAGGACCTTCCTAGGTGGCTCAGTTGTGATATGGGGCAGAAGAAATCAGAACAAGTGAGACGCAAGCCTTCCCCAGTTTCCCCAGTAGCAGTAGGTAGGAAAACAACTGAATGAGAAATTGGCAAAGGAGCTTTTAGAATGAAATGGAGGAGTTCCGTGACCCAAAGGAAGTCAGTACTGGGATGGAGGTCCTGCCCGAAGTAGGTTTTTCTGAGACTGGGCTTGAAGTCTCATTCATCGTGCTAGGATCCTTGGTTGCTCTAGTGGCCTAGAAAGAAAAGCAAGATTCAGGGAAAAGAAGAAGGACAAGGGAGGAAAAGGAGAATGGGAAGGGAAAAAACATTTTCTTCTCAAAAGTGAGAAAGAGAGAGAGAGAAAGAGAAAGAAAGTGAGAGAGAAATAGACAGAGTGGGTCTAGTTAGGAAATTTTCTGTTATAAGCAATAACATTGGCTTGGCCTGAGGCAAAAGGTCCATTTGACAAAAATGTACAGGATGAGTTGCTTTCTATAGATTTACTGGACAAAGGGAAGGAGTGATCATTAGAGGAGGTAGAGGAGACAAAAGAAGGCAATGAAAAAAAGATACAGAGGGGAAATGGACAAACATTTAGGCAGGCCATAGAAGGGAGAGGAGGGCAAAGGAATGGGGAGGGACAAGAATTGAAATGTTAGTTTGTGGCCATGGACACCATGTTAGAACAACAACAATAATCATTTAGTTGGGGTTGAAAGGGGAAGTAGCAGGGGAAAATAGAGGTAAGGCAAGAGGAAACATTGAATGCAGGTTACCACAGAGATGCTGTTTATCAGAGGTAGCCCAAATGGACTGTAGTTTCTTGCTCTGGTATGTTGGAGGAATCAGTGGGTGCCGCCTTGTTTGGCAGAGGCACCCTCAATTTGCAATCTTGAATTTAGATTGGGCACAGAAGGAGGGGAAGAGCTGCTCTTCATGTTTAATGACAAGTCTGGTTAACATTTCTAACTCTTATGGTTGCCGGAGGGGGGGAGAGAAAAGGAAAGATAAATGGCAAAAGATATACAGGTATAAAATACAAAGCAACTTGAGTTTCTTTTTGTAATTATTATCTTTGAAAACTTTAGATAAAGTGTAAGAAGCAGACTGCTCTTTCAGCCTAAAAGCGTCTGTCTAGGGACTTGTTTCATTTTTCTTCCCATCTAGAGGGCAGGACATATGAAAATGGTTTGCAGTACAAAGTCTGTGTGGATTTTGCATATAAAAGCTATAAGCAAGAGCACACAGGAATCTAACTTCATGCTACTGTTTGTTAAATATTCAAAGACTACCAAACCAGAAGGGAACTAAAGGGCAAAAGCTAATGCAGGAGGAATCCAGACATAACACCTGCTTATCTACCTACATTGCAAGTAAAAGCTATTAATAATAATCATGTGCTGTCAAGGCCGTTCAGACTTATGGTGATCCTTTTCTGAGTTTTCTAGGTAGAGAGTACTCAGAAGTGGTTTACCATTCCCTTCTTTTGGGTTCACTCTGGGACTGTGCAGCTTACCCAAAATCACACAGACTGGCTCTGCTCATAAGAAGCCCAGCAGAGAATTGAACAACCAGTCTCTAGCTCCACACCCAGAGACATAAACCACTGAGCTATCTAGCCAGTCCTTTTCTGATTATTTTACTGACGATTACCCCCGAATATATGACCTGAGGTTTTAAGAAGCACTCCTATCCCATAACTACAAGGAATGTAATTAATTCAAGCACGTGTTGCTTTAACCTGATTTTACAAGATCTCTAGGCCTGAAAGTTCCATAATCCTTCATGTCTGCTCCTTCAAAGACATTCCACAAGGGAGGAAAATTTTTACCTCAGAATTGGCTCCTAGACTACTGACTCTAAAAATGCCAGCTACACCAACTGGACCTTCCCCTCCCACTGCTGCCATTCTGCTACACAAAGAACTGAGAAGAATCCAAATCCAAATGACTTTATACTTTCAAAACAGCCATGTGCGTCATAGGAGGCTCTCAGTCATCTGGAGGCCAAAGCAGGTCACCCAGTTCGTAGATGAAGATATGGGTGAGATCCTGCAGGGTAGCTGCATACAGAGAAAGGTAGCTACAGATCCGTTTTGTGATGACAGTAGTAAAGAAGGTGTGCCCTTAGAAATGTTCCATGGCTACCACTTGGCCAAACAGCACCTGTGCTTTGTGGCAAAGGGTTCAGGCTGTGGTTAGTACTGGGATGCAGGAGCTGTGCAAGGGGTAAAGAAGCTGTGCAAGGAAACTGCAGAGGGCAGGCTGCATTTCTTAGTGACAGTCTCATTTTGCTCACAACACTTGTCTCAAAATAGACTGAAAAGCCAAAGGAAGGAGGCCAAACTCATTTGGGTAAGAGGGCATGGCATTCTGTTTGCATATGTGCTACAAAACGAGCAGAACCAGGGTTTTGTAGAGTAACAGATTAGGAACACAGGAAAGGAGGCATCCATGGTCATTGCCTACCAAAGAGATCCACCATGACAAAAGGGAAAAACACGGGGGGGGGGAGGTAGGAGTAGGAGGAAATTCTAGGAAATGAGCTAGTTTGTCAAATGTGCCATGGGAAGGAAGAGGGAGGGGAGAAGCACAGAGGCAGTGGTGGGTGAGAACAAGTCAGGTCTTGAGGAACAAAGCAGGGAGGAACAGGTAGAAATGTGCTTTAAGGGTTGAAATGTTGCTCGTTGTTACCTTGCTTTGCGGCCTGAGAAAGTTGGCCAGCCACTGGGCACACTGTTAGCATCAGCAAGAATACAGAAGTGTGTGAACCCAGCTGAACTCATACTGGCCCAACCATTAAGACCCCAACCAATGCTAAAATACTTAGGTAAACCTGGCGACAGTGTGTGGATAAACAGTGAACAGGGTTCCCATGGGGAATAGAGAAGCATTGTTTCTCAGTGTGCAGCTATCTATATTTATTAGCTACTGTATATTAAACAGGCAGTAACCTAATGCTGAGATAAAAGAAGGCACATGTTAATGTTAAGCTAGGAGACTGGACTTGAGAATGCATTAAAGGCCTAACTACACATTTATTTGTATATGGTTTACAGCCACTGGATGAGATTTTTAAAAACGTACTCCTAAATGAAGGAGATTACTAGGACCACAATACTACTTTAATTTCAGCCCTATTGAACTCAACAGGACATACTGTATTTCTGAGTAGACATATATATAGGATTGCACTGCTTATCTTTATCATAAGACAGTTGCAAAAGACTAGACTGTAGGGGTAGGTCTTTTCTGTGTCCTTATGTGCCACAGAATGATCTCCCACCTAGTCCTAATGGCCATATAGTGGAATGTATCTTCGGTAAAAATTAATAGACCATAAATGTTCATAATGATTTTAAGGACTGTGTAAATAACAACAACTTTCCTATTTGGTTTTCTTTGAAGTTAACTAAATAAGCTTTTGACCTGCTTTGATTCATTTTAACAGTACAGTATAGGAGAATCCCCACTAAATAATATCTTTGTAAAATCATGATTCAATTATCGAATTATCTGTCTTTATGACAGATGGGCTATGCACAAGTCCTTTGTGTAGCCAAGACTTGTCATGGCATAAGACATTTCTATGCATACTGCACAGAGGGATACCACACATTTTCCGGCCCACCTTCAAGCAGCAGAGGCTGGACTTATATCAGGAAAGAAGGGCTGGTTTTGCTATCAGCTGTCTAGGGTCCCAGGTGCAGTACTTTACTTCTCCAACTCCAAGAATGAAGGGCAACCCTTCATTTATGTAAGAGATAGTCAAAAGATGGCAAGTAGTTTAAGCTTGCACAACTACATCTTGGGTTCTATGTTTTGCACTCCATACAGCAGGCATGGGGAAGTTATGGCCCACCAAATGTTGTAGGGCACCAGATCCTGACAGCCCCAGTTGGCATGGCCAGTGGTTGAGCATGGTGGGAGGTGCAGTCCACACATGGCTCATTTATTTATTTAAAATATTTTTACCCCAACTTTCTCCTTCAAAGGACCCAAGGCAGAATTGAGAAGCATCCTTTCTCAATGTGCAGCTGTCTATAACATCCATGCTCTAATGTGGGATAGAGGGGTAGTTAATTTTACCTTTCTTCTTAGGATGGTTGTTGCTGTTGTTGATTTCTAATGTCAAGGTAGCACTATGGTGCCACACTGAAGAGACTTGATTGTCCTGCAACCAACTGGGCCAACTGATTTCTGACAGTACTCTTCCTTCCATCACCACTCCCGGCTAAATTATTTAAAAAAATGTTGGGGATCGACTTGGTGAGGAATCATCTCCAGCTGCTTGCCCACTACTTTGCAGGAGGCCCCTCTGGATAATACAGAGGCGTGCTGTATTTTCTGTTCCCTCTGGAATCCATTACCTTCACACAGAATATCATATGCATGCACAATTTGTACATGCATAATGCAGCACCATTCAGTTCAACGGAGCAGACAGCCCTGCACATGCAAAGAGGTGTCTGCTTAGAGCAGTTCTCTGCCCTTGTAGTCCTTGTGGAGAAGGGAGTCCAGAACTTGGGAAAGTGCAGCCATCCTGGCTGATGGATTCTGGGAACTGCCCTCCAAAGCAGTTATTTTTACAGACTATGACAGTGCCATGTACTGTATACATTAGAAGGTTTACAACTACTTAGCAGACTCCTTACAGGTTTTCCAAGGGCCATCTAGTGGTCAAGTCATTATTTTCCTTCCTCTTTCCACTATGCAGCCTTCTCCTGTCTTTCTCTGCTGAACACCCAGTGCTTCTCTGTGCGTGCCACGACCAGGGAGGGAGTTTGGGCATACATACATGGACGTGTAGTGAAATGGGGGTGGTGGTAGTGAAAACATGAATTTGACTGTGTCACATCTAATATCACTGCCTTTCCTGAAAGGAAAAAGGACCTCAGATAACGTACTCAATTGTGCCTTCTTAAATGTATGCGCGTTTAAAAATACTGCCATCCAATTTGGATTGGGGTGGGATATGATTCACCTACCCCAAACAGAACAAAACAGCAAGGTGAGCAACCGTGTATTTAGGATTGCATGGACCATGACTGGGCAGGGAAAAAGTCTTACCCTTGTCAGGGTAATGGATTCTACTTGGGAGCCCCCTGGACTCCAGGACATTCCTCCAGAAGTAACAAGCACATGGAACTTTAGCAACTGAGAAATGTAACTAAGACACAAGGAAAATTTGAGTCCTGTTCTGACCTCACAATTCACACACACACATACACACACACAAACAAGAAATGCATTTTAGCAGGCTTGGTTCTGGCCTCTATGGAGATCAGCTCTCCTGCTATATCCACTGCTGCTGCCACTGGAATAATGTGTATCCCTTTAAGACCTCGGAAATATTATGTGTTGGGAGGCTACACCTCCAAAAATCCTCTAGCTGTCTGGGGGTTTCTGGGACATTCCCTAGCTCTTTGAGAATTTCTTTTTTAAAAAAAATCAAAAACTTGTTTGAGCTCCAATTTCTTCACACTGGAATTCCCAGTGGTAGACAGACCTTGTGAGCTATAATGGGTAGTACAAAAAAGTACACCCAGCCAGATTCTTGAAATCTACAGTGCAAATTTAGACCATGCTCCCAAAGGCACGCTCTAAATTTTGCCTTCAGTTTGATTCAGAGGCCTCCCCCCTCTTCCATCTCACTCTCTACCCACAACTCTCTCCGGCCAACCCTCCGCTTTCTCTTGCCCGAGCGCAAAACTGAAGGGACCACCTAACGCAACCTTTTCTGCATCCCACTACCCCGTAACACAGTAGTGTGGCCGCCTATATATAGACTACCTGTTGTTGTCCCTGGATGCGCATGTATTCCATGCGTTGCTTTATGTGTTTGCTTTTGTCTGGGCTGCCCTGCTGGGTTTGCTTCAGCCGCGATGCTGGGTTGACCATCTTCATGGCTGGGATTGAGACGCCACCACCACTCTGGAAAGAAGAACAGATAAAAGAATGATGCTGGGCAAAGCTAAAAACAAAAACAAAAACAAGGCTATGGTTCATTTGCATAAATAATAGGTTAAAGGCTTGCCAGTGATTGTGTTGTTGGGAGTACTGCCGAACGAATTGATTGGCATCTGGTGCCTGTCTATCTCTTTCCAATTTTTCTGGCTGCTACAATGGAATATTACAAAAAATTCTAACTTGTGGGGGGGGGAGGGGGAGGAAACATTGCTAGGTTCTATTGAGGAGATGAAAAAGTTGTTTACCTCTTGCTAGAGTTCCTGCAGAGAAGTGGTAGCTATTTCAGTCAAATTTGCTTAAATATGGATTGTACACATGCCCTTAAGCTCTGCAGCAAAGAACAAGAGTTTCCGAAGGCAAGTATATTCCCACCAACATTACCCGACTATGCATTTAATAGTTGTGGCCCTCCTTTCCCTGCTAGAAAAATAAAAAACTGCTGATGCCAGAGACCTGTTAAATTACAAAGCAGAAGCCTAGCTCTAACACAGTTCAACAGAATTTTAATTACTTTTATCCTCTCTTCTCACCATGCCCTTCTCCTTTTCTTTGCCAATCCAGAAATACACAGAAGATTTAGGGAGCAGAAGGAGTTGAATAAAGGTTCAGAGAAGGATCAAAATGAGAGCTGAATAGAAAAAAACTAGAGAAGAATGGGAACGAGTTTTTATGTTTAGCACGTGGGTTTCTTTACACATTTACTCCATTTCGCTGCAAGTAATCCATATGTAGAAACTGGTTCACACCGGCAGATAGCTATGCTTAATAATTCTACAATGGCTTAATCCTGCTGTACATCTTCCTATACACTGGAAGCCCGAATCAGCTTAGAACTAGTGCTAGAAATATGTCAGGAACCATGGAATTTTTTTCAGTATAATCAATTAAAACAGTTGAAAGCAATACCAAATTACTGTATTAAGATTTCAATATCAGCCAAATATTAGCAAGGGCTGTCAAAATATTATTTAACTGTTAAAGGAGGAACAGCCATGTGTTCACCACCTTTCAAAAAACAAAACAAAACCCTGAAGTACCCAGCTAAGTTTGGAGTATAGTGCCAGCCCATGATATTTTGCTGTTTGAAGCAGAGTTCATATTGACACTTGCACCCAAATTAGAGACAATACTTTTTAAAGTTCTGATGCACCATTCAGGTATCCTGCAGTCATCAGTGTCTCTTCCACTCTGATACCACATTGCAAAGCCTATAGAGGTCCAAAAAAACAAGACTACAATTAAAAAGACACAGCTCTGGATTTTAACGCTCCAAAAATGAGCAATTATGACATAAGCCCTATAGCTTCTTTTGATGGACACATATACATTGCTTCCGATCTGCTGCCCAGCAGGTTTGTAAATTTCTGATGAACTATGAAACCTACTAAACCTGTTTATCAGAGACTAGTATGGGAGGATCATCCAAGGGCCTCTTAAAAGGAAACGAGAGTATTTTGTTTTTTAAATTCCAACACAGTCGTGTCTCAACCTGCATTAGGCCAATCACTATGCTTGTATCTTGTGACTGTTCAGCTGGGATATAGCATGGCTTTGACGTCCGATGTCTCAGGCACTGAAATCTTTGCATACATGGAAGGCAAATGCGTTAGAGGAGTGGGCATTTACCTTGATGTGTTGTCTGACCTTAACCTCTGCCATAACCTTGTTAACTTCCTGAAACATAAGTCAAAATCTTTTTTTTCAGCTTCCTGCACAATTGTTCCAGTTTCAAACAACAGAGCTTCCCTGTGTGAACTGAATGTCTTTTTCAGCAAGATTTGTAAAGGAAAAATGACCACAGACTAACACATACACTATCATATCCCTTACTACCTATCGCTCTTTTCCTACAACAGCCATACATGCCTTTATATTTGGGGCACTGTCTACCCATGTATAAGCAGCCTTTCCACAGGTCCAGGTTCACACATACCCACAAGTTGGGTGATGCACAGGGTTGCATATACAATGCACTATTCTTGGCTGCGATCTCTTATGTATATGGTTCTGCAAATCTGAGTATGAAAACATGGGCTGAAGTATGTGGAAAAGTCACCAGTCACACTGACTGGTGAATTCTGGGAAAAGTGGCCCAATAACCCACCCCCATCCCACTCATTTCCATATGCTGATTATTATGAGGGTTCGGCTGGAACATCTCATGTTCTTAAAGCACACTGTGGGCATGAAAAATCTTCCCCACAGCTCTGGATGCTGGTCAAAGGCTAATATGGAGATATATTTCACAACTTTATACTCAACCCATGCCAGTGCTTTACTCTGTGTGCAATATTTCCACAACTTCTTTTACCTAACGCTTTAGAAAATGACTAGAGAAGTTTCCTTCCTTTAAAAAAATGTAACCCAGTTCAGACAGTACACAAAGCTTGTGTAAAATGATTAAAAAGGAGTAACTGTATGCCTAAAAGCTTGCACCCTCCCCCCCATTCTTCTCCTTTTCCTTCTCATTTCCATTAACCACAATTTAATATATTTAATCTGAACCCTCAATTGTGGTCGCAGTTAATTATGGCTTGGTTAAATACATACTTGGATACATTTTATAGTAGAAGGTACATATCAGAGCCAGGTTTCCAGTTCCTGAGATTGTGATGGCTGGCTTAGAACGGCTCTTGTTCTTAAAGCTCATTTGTTGTGGGCATGGGAAACCTTCCTTGTGGCTTTGGATTCTAGTAAGATGGAGCTATATTTACCCGCTGTATCCAGTCCTTGTCAGCTACATATGCACCACTCACAGGTCTTGTGTAAACTTCCAGAACAAAGACCGCTGACATGCATTTAGACATACCTTCTATAGGGGTAGGCATCCCAGAAGGTGGGAGGTGGTTGGGTCTCTTGGATAGAACATTGTATTTAAGCACAGACTGAACAGCCATCCCTCAGGGATAATGCAGCCATAGTACCTGCAATGAGCAGAGGACTCCCAGGTGCTTTTAAAATTCTGTTTCAATCTATGGTCTCAGCAAGGAATATGCCTCTCCATAAGTAATGCATCTCTCATCACAAAAAAGCTCCACATTCACCATTGACTGTTCTCAATCCAGTGGTGGGTAACTCTGGTAGTCTTGGGTGTCAATTTTGTACTTCCAGGAGGATCTACTACAGGCCAAAACCAGAAATCTTCTGCTTTCACTTAATAGAGCTGGGGCTAGGACTTGTTTCAGTGCAAAATCATATTTTTCTATGGTCCGGTTGCGGGGAGGAGGTCCAGGAGGGGTCTAGGGTCACAAAAATTACTATTGGGGCTGCATATGGGCTGTAGTTTGATGACTAGACTAGTGGATTGATCACACGTTAAGGAGAATGCATATCTCCTCCTCTTACAGTATTATCCCTCAAAGCACACTAAACTTTCAAGTATTAGCAGTCTGAAAAATTAGACATGCAAACGAAGTTGTGTGTATGTTCTGGTTCTCTAATGACAGAACAAAACCAGCAAATTTGTCAGTCTTGTACTATAATAAACAGGCTATTGAGACTATCTTGTGTTAGAATAAACAGGCTTTCTTTTCCTTTTAAGGGCACACTGTTTCAAAATATGGAACCAGCAACTCATGTGGTGAGGCTCCTAGTCTAAACTTTAACTAGAATTCACAAAACTATTGCATTTTATTCATTACACTTTAGGTCCAGTTTAAAACTGATGATGGATATGTCCCAAAGACATACCCATACAGGTTTATATGTGGCTAATGTCATGTTTAAATAAGGTTTACTTATGCAGCTTTAGAATTCCAGAATGCCATTACTGAAGTGACATGGCACTGCATGTGTAGGATACAGGACCCAATTTAAATGTCATATGAGCCACAAATAACCTCATACGAATGTGTTTGATTTGCTTGAGAATGCATTTTATACTAAAAAGACAGGGCATAAAAGAAAAAGAAAAACACCCATTCCATGTATACATGAGGAGAGGGAATAAAACCATCCACATACAAAACTGCCTTCTCTGCAGAAACAGGTGAGAAGGGGAGCCTGTAAACAGACAGAAAAATCAAACTATGTTATAGCTGAATGGTAGAAATTTGAACTAGCCTAAAACCAACAAATTTCTCTTTTAAAAATCATGGCAATTGTAGTTTGCTACCTTAGAGGCCTAGGAACCCTTTCAATTTTTCACAGAACACAACAAAAGCAAGATTTCTTGGCTGTGATGGAGACAACAAACAAGTTTATCAATTAATTTGTACTGGACTTCGGTCAAATCCAAACTGCAAAAGAGAAGAAAGTTTTGCCCTTCCATTTCTAGCAAGAGACAGTCCTTGTATTTCAGAAACAGATACATTTGTTGTGGTGAAGAAGAGAGGAGGTAGCACAAGCAGAGACTGGAAATTGATATGAACAGCCATTCTAAAGAAATTAATAATAGGCAATAGGCAATCTACAGAATTCCTTTCATAGAGTGATAGTATAGCCAGACATAAAGAGTAGCTGAAGGAAGTGAAAGAGATCTTATTCTGCTTCTCAGTGAGACTTGAACCCAAAATCCCACTTAAAGTACAGATTTGCAAAGTCCAGCCTTTAGAGGTTTCAAACCTTGTGTCTTAAAAGCAGATGAAATCTTGAGGACAGACAATAGAGAAGCCTTTGAAGAAGGATGTAAAGGTACAGCAGAGCAAGAGGAGTATAAAAAAAGTGAACCTGTGGATCGCTGTTCAACAGGAATCGTGGTTTGGGCAGCAAAGGAGGTTTGGAGCTTGGTCTGTTATTGTTTGCATCACATTGTCTTAAATCCTGGCAATCTAACTTCAAATCCCTGAAACCCGAAATGTTGTGTCTGGGCATATCTGCCTCCGCCTCCACCTTTCTTTTTCCATGTTCAGCCTCTTTCGATCCCAGCTGTCCGAGAAGATTCTGAGGAAATACCAGGTCAGTAGATGTCTTGCAGCTAATTTTACTGATAGCAGTTTCTAGGTCTCTGATGGTCTCTTCTAGGCTCTCCAGTCTTTGGAAAGTGTCCCTGCAAATCCCTTGGCTTCTTAAGGTCACTGCATCAAGAGAAGCACGCTCCTTTTGTTTCTCTGCAAGAGTAATTACCACTTCTCTCTTTATTTCATTCTCTCCCGTGATAGCACCAATAACATCTAGCGCTGTCTGCTGCCTAGATGCTGTGTCACATGTAACAGCTTGTTTGTTCATCAGAGACTTTGAATTTTGCAGGGCAAAGCACAACTCTGAAACACCTGTTAGGTCACCTCTCCGCATCTTTGTGCAAACAATGTCAGAGTCCTTCAAAGTGATAGCCATCTCTTCTAGGCTACGATTGGCTTCTTTATGTTTTGGTTCTTCGGTGCCATTTTTGTTATCCAAACTCACAAATGCTTCATTTCCCTCAGTAGTTGAAGATGATGTCTTATAATCAAGTATGACCTTTGATGAGATGGCAGCTGCTTGGTTATCTGACTTGTGGATCTCAGCTTGTTTGGCACATGTCTGCAGATTACTTGCTTGCTCATTCCCAACATGCATAAATGTGATGTCTTCTCCTGCTAGTGGAAGAACGTTACCTTCTAGTGGAGTTTTAGATGTCTGAAGTATCCGTGTGCTTCCCTCTATCTCTTGATCAATATTATGCGAAAGCGATGTTTCCAGCTCTGGCAGAAATTTCCGAATCCTCAGTTTTGCTGGCAGAGAATGACTGTACGTTAAGGCCTTACTAGACCGACCACATGATGTACGAACCAAAGATTTCAGTTGCTTTTCATTCTTGCTTAGCTTTCCCAAGAAGACATTTGGGCGCTCTTTCTTTTCCACCATAGTCCACCTAATAAACCCCAAATGTCCATCAATGGCCTGGTGGTCAGGGGTCCAAGGACTGCATACCTTCAAGCATTCATCTGGCTGATATTCAGGAAATGGCAAGTTGGACACCCATTCAGAAAGGAGAACATGAGGAAGGTGGGAATTATTATCAGATGGAAGTTTTGAGAATGCTGAACCCTAAGGGAAAATTCAGACAATTATTATTAAGGTGGAAGAGTTTGCTGGGAGAGTCACTGGAACCAGGATGGTCACTGCTCAAAACTCTAAATAGTTTTGACTAATGTGTCCAAGATTTGGTCAATTGGGCCATTCCTTCATCTAGGAAACAGGAGGCAATCCACTGAGATTGGAGACAGAGCAAAATAACTTTTATGATTTATGATGATGACAGGGCTGTGACTCTAATTACCACCAAACTCCTATAAAGTGACATATATGTCATGATTTCAAGTAGAAAAGTAGTAAGTGGGTGCATTTCCCAATTCTTTTGGTACAGCCAGGCTCCACGACCTGAGTTTAGGAAAGGGACTTTCTAGATTACCACTCCCAGAATCTCCTAGCCAGAATGGTGAGTGCTAATACTGTTTGGGGATTCTAAGAGTGGTAGTACTCAAAAGTAAGGGTGCAACTAGATGGCCCAATTATCCCAGAAGAGATCATGTCAAACAAGGTCACTTTGGCTCTGTAACTGGACATTACATAATCAAGATCCAGAGCAGTGTTCATTCTTTAATGTTAGCACTGCCATTGAGTGATAGGAGCCACTCTAAGACATTAGCAGCACCTTACTATACCCTTCTTTTTACCAATGAACAGGTGATACAAGGGCAGGATATGCATGCAGTTCACATTCATAAATGTCAGTGTGATTTGCACAGGAACTTTTCCCAGTGTAGTGAGTTCTATGAGCCAAGACTGTCTCCCAATCTGTTGTGAATAATAGTATCTCTTCTATTTCCCTTCCACCAACCTAGGCTGAACACCCTCAAAGCCAGGCCATGAAAAATTCCTCTCATCAAAATGGAAGAGATTGAGATGCTTTTCAAAATTGAGAGGGCTGTGCTTACTTAGCTGCAGGTACAAGGCAGCAGAAGCTTCCAAAGTTAGTCCTGTCTAACTGTTAAATTTTATCGTCACCTCCTGAAGTAAAAACATGGTCTACAAGTATTATTTCTTGAGGCTGGTTGATGGAGATCAATGTTGCCTCGTAACAATTTTTAAAGTTCTAAGAGCAGCAATGACAACATAAAACTCAAAAACCTGGTATACCACATAAGTTTCTTCAACATTTAAGAGATTTTACCAGGCCCCTGAAGATCACAAAAATATTTAGGAGATGCCTAATCTACAACCTACAAAAATTGCTGTGATGTCTATTAATCCAAGTATCTTAGATTTTCCTTGTGTTCGTATGATCCAGCCATAGAAACAAAGTTCTTTCTGGATTATGTCACCTTTAGTGGAACACTAAAAAGCTGCCTTTCCCCAAATTTTATACCATCTTTGACTGAGTTGGGTCCAGACATCATCATCCTTAGAACAGACCCACCAAAACAAATGGGACTTGTCATTAGCAACTTTAAAAGTTAATTGATTTCAGTGCATCTATTGTAACCAGTGATTCAGTTTTTTCTCATTTTTTTAAATTAAAAAAAAAGTATTTCTCCTAAAGAAATTTAATAACCATTGATCTCTGGCACCTTTATGTGAACACCAACAAAATGCTGCTGAGATAGATCTGTTCTAAAAAGACTCAGGGAGCAAGTGAAGTGGCCATATTCTGAGTCAGATCATGGGCTCACCTATCAGAGTGCTATCTGTGCTGGCTGGCAACAATTGTTCTAGGGGTCTTTTCCAAACCTGCTAGCAAATATCATTTTAATTGGAGATGCTAGGAACTGAAACATAGAAGGTACATTGTGCACAGAAAGTACATTTAACACAGCACCTCCTTTCTGCGGTGCTCTCTTGAAACAGACCAGGAGTTATGTATAGGTCATTGTGCAAGTCTCTGTCTACCATGTACAAAAAAATTATCTTTGCAGGCACATGACTATTTATGATGGGAGGAAAGGGTTGTGAGCAATGGTTGACTCTTTCGACTCCAACCACCAATTCAGCATTTCCATATGTAAACTTACCACAGTGTATGCATGGGTCAATTATCCATACATTTCTCCACGTAGTTCTCAGAGAAGACAGCTACAGAGGAGCTTGAGGGGAATGCACACACATCACTGCAACCCAACTAAGGGGAGAAAGCTACACATTTTAGAGACTCTGTTGGGATGTGTTCGATTCCAGCAGTTCCCTGTGGTGCTTCCTCCTCCCTCTTTAATCGTTCACAAGTCTTACCTGGGATCGCAGTGTCTGGGCCCGTGGGAGGCTGCAGTTTGCCCCAGCTACATGACGGCCAGCAGTAATAGCAGCCTAATAGTAGAACAGTGCAGTGTAAGGGTTACTGTACCCCCTCTTTCTCATCTGTCTTTTCTAATACAAAAAAGAGGGGAAATGTGGGAGGCTTTGGTTGGCCTATCGAGAAAGAAGGTCTCTGTTCTATTTTCCCCTTGATTCTTCCCAGGCAAATTGGAGAGATAAGAGAATAAAGGGCAAGGATATAAACCAAATTCATTGTAATGTATAAGCAATTCAGGACTCTGGAATGGTAAGCAGACACTCCCATCTAGAAAAGATACTTGTTTCCATTCCAGGATGATCCAAAGCATTTTTCTGCCTGAAGCACAGTGATAAATAGCTCTTCTCCAAGTCAAGCCAAGTAGTACCAAAACTCAGGCCGGTCATTTTGACACAGGAAAGAGGAAGTCTCAAAAGCAACTCTTCTCTTTCCTATGACTACAGACTAACAAAATTCTAAAAAACTGATGTCATTTAATAACACCCAAAATCTGTTACCTAGGGTAGGTGGTTTACTTAGACTAATAGGAAGAGCTGCTCCTCTGTGTGTCTGTCTGTCTGTTTTGTTGTACAACATTTATTTGCATGAAAGGCAGGCCTAACTGTTTGCAAAGATTTTGCACAAATCTGTTTGCACAATCCTGCTTGCTACATGCAATGAGTGGCCATATCTCAGATAAGTTACAAGAGAGTCAAACTGCATGTAGCCAAAGGAGGAAGAAATCTCCTCTGGGTTACTGTCAGTATGAATTGAGGGAAATTACTTCCTCAGTTTCAAACATGAGATTTCTAAATGTAACCAAATCCACCTACAATTTCATCAGTTTCTGAGTGCCACCTACAGATGGATAGATCAATCTATTTTCATTTGAGTTTCAGATGTGCTCCTTCTCAGTTGTTGGTGGCTAGAAGACTCTGGGAGTTGTAGTTTTTAAAAAAGTAATTAGTTTGCACTCTTCTGCAAGACAAAGTACAAGATGGAGGAATGGGCACTTGCTAACTACTCAACATGAACAGACATCAGGCTTTAAAAAATGTTGTATTGTTCTTAATGTAAGCAAAAATCCCATCTAGGAAGACCAATACAGTGGTGCCTCGCATAGCGACGTTAATCCGTGCAGCAAAAATTGCTGCTAAGCGATTTAGTCACTATGCGATTTTAAAAAGCCCATAGAAACACATTAAAACCTGTTTAATGTGTTCCTATGGGCAAAAAACTGACCTTAAAGCGAAGATCCTCCATACAGCAGCCATATTCGCTGCCTCTAAAGTGAGGAATCCGCGCGAAAACACAGTGAGCGGCCATTTTTTTACCCAGCGGCCATTTTGAAACCATCGATAAGCTGTTAAAAAATCATCGCTTTGAGATGATTGGTAAGTGAAACAGGGAACCGATCATCGCAAAGCGAAAAAAACGCATAGGAAACATCGCAATGCGATCGCAAAAAGTTCATCGCTATGCAGTTTCGTCGCTAAACGGAGTGCCCGTTAAGCAAGGCACCACTGTACTGCTATAAGGATATGCCTGGATACCTCCTTGCACAAGTAATGTGAAACGCACATTGCTTGTGCTATGAGCACTGCATGAGTAATTTGATGGGGGATCCTGATTATTTTATTTTCTTAATTATACCCAACACTACATCAGACTATTTGAAGTGCTTTTTGCCTAAAATAACTCTTCTTGCTGTACACAGTTTTTGTTTTGATACTTTGATAGTAACAATTTTAAAACTTTCTCTTACTTTCCACGGATTATGAAGCAGGCTGTCAAGCCATGATTAACACTAGAGAAGACATCCTAAAATTGGGAGGAAAAACAATGAGGTTGAAGCCCTCTCTGAATCTCATGGCATTTCCTGATTAAAGATACATGCACATGGAGAGGAAAAGTGGGACCTAACACCCAGGCTCTGCTTTCAGGGCATGGCATGCATTGCAATCAAGAAACCCCTTAATTTGTAAGTGCAAGAAGAGTCATAATGCAGACAAAAAGAGTGAGATCCCACCCAACTAACTATGACTACCACTCTGGATTTCACTGCCATCCAAATTTCCCCAGCATTCTCTGAGAGAGGATCAATACCCCCACCCCACCCCAGATTCATCCCTCTGCAGGAGTTGCGCATGGTTAGTGCCCACTGGGTTTTGTGTTGTGTCAGTACAATGCACGTTACTTTGTGTCAAATGGGTGATGAGAGGAAGTGACAGAGACATTAGTTGGTTAATGTAGAGACAGAAAGAGAACAGTTAACAAGGGCTGCAGAAAAGGAAAAAGAATCTTATTAGAGGTGCAGTGGTGGGTAGCCAGTCAGAAGGGAGGAAGAGAAGGAGGGAGTTGCGATCCGTCCAAGTAACGGCTGTTACCTTCCATCCTTCGGTTGGTACAGTGGCCCCATTGGGCCAAATGTCTGAGGCTGGCGCAAGCTGCTCACAACGGAACTTAGGAATAAATGATGAGCTTCTCTGAAATACCTGAGGAAGTCAGAACATGGAAGGTGGTTGTTTTTTGGGGGGGTCTGTACACAGACACAAAACAAAATAGTGTGGATTGCTGATTTGGGTTCAAGGCAGGTAGCTACAAACAGTACATCAAAAATGGGGTTTTGTAAATAGAAAGCTGTCCCAAACACAACATTTTGGAATTTGACTCTGCTCTCAGTTTCACAAAGGGACTGAAACCAAATAGGTTACGAAAGAGCTGAAATTAATGGATTCGTCATGAAATTATAAGAACACCCACCCTGAAACACAAGCTACATTGGACAGTTTTCTGTGGAAACTACTGATAACAGTAATACTCAGAAACAGTAATAAATAACAATAAAAAGTATTTTTAAACCCTCAAAATTACTGGATAAGAATGTTTTAAATGTCACTCTGTGACCTATATCTGTCACACCAAAACAAAAATTCATGCAACAATATTGGCCCATCTGTAGCTATTTACCCCAAAGGTACTGCAATGCCATTGTTAGAAAACACTAGAGATACTTTGATCTTAAGGTCCCTTCTAGACTCCATCATTTATTGTCAATTGTGTAGCAGCAAAATGCAACAGGTACTGATAACAGGATAGTCTTCATCATTAGTCAGAGTGAGAAAACTGCTTCAGGTGGGACGTTTCAGGGAACAAGACGTCTAAAGTGAGTGTGTATAAGTAACCTGCTTGCTTGCTTGAGTTTAATAAAGTAGCTAATTATACATCACCCTCTTATTGTGCATGACAAATTTATCTGGAAGCAGAAGGTTCCAGGAATGCAATGTGGAAGATCACAAGCCTATGCCTTCTATGATAAGCATGGGTTTACCACATGTAACCAAATACCACAATACAGCTCTACAATATGGAACTTCTATGAGTCAAATAGTATTCTGTGTATCAAGGGCACATGGAAACTTTGAAGAATGCAGCAGAAATATTCATATGGTTGAGAAAACTGGACCAATCAGGCATGAAAGCAATGAAATATGTACAGCTGCAATTAGAACTTAAGATAAATGTAGGGAACAATGAGCTTGTATTGCTTCATCACTGGCATGATATTAAATATTATAATAGTAAATATTTTAATTTCTTGGAGTACTACACATTATCACATCCACAGCCGTTACAAGGAAGTGGAGCTGGAGTCAGCTTTTGAAATAAAATGTAACTTCTATAAATTTCTATAAAACGCACATATTCTTTCTGACATATTTTCAATATTTTATAAATTAGGAGTCAAACTCAAGATAATGACAAGAGAACTTTTGTGTTAAGAAATGCGATGCTTTTTGAATATTTGTCATGTTTCCCCGTTGCTGTATTTACAAAAGTTTTTTCTCAATGAAATTATGATTGTGATGGACCACAGGTCTTCAAATAGAAGGACAAATGGAAATGAACACATACATGTGAGTTTCAAAACCACAGAGAGTTATTCCTGTAAAGGAGGACCAAGTGTAAACTTCAGGTGGCAGCTTTAGGCAGAAGTTTTAGTAACTGTCGTATTATTATTATGCTCAGTCAAGTATTAGGAAAATGAATGGAAATATATCTGGTACTTTTTGGAGGTGTATCAAGTCAATCAAGATTTTACAAATATTGGGCAGTCCTGTGACACACAGAGTTTTTATATGGGAAGAATATTGTCAGTAAACGCAATGGTAGAACAAGTTGCATTATAACACTAAGTTCCCTAGTAATTCTGCTATTTGAAACCATGCACCTTTAAAAAATATGTAATGCTCCTTAAATAACCTGTTAATAACAGTAACACACATATTTTTAGCAATGCATTGGAAAAGGATTATCAGTGGGGATGGCATATTTTGTATTGAGGTCACAATAAACCCTAATTAATATGTCTGTCAAGAAGACAAGCATACTAGTTTTTAACCTTGTATTTATATTGAAGAAATTGTCTTCAATTGTCTGATAGTAGATTTTTCTTTTTTAAAATACCTAGCATATTTGTAGAGGCAAATACATGTTTGAAACATGGCAAGGGGGAAAGCGATGTGGGGTGGAATTTGGAGCATAGAATGATTGGTTTGGACAAAGCTAAGCATTTCTTCTCTTTCTTGCTGCTTTTCAATTCCGCTCTCTTCCAAAAATAGTATTGCTGTTTATACAAAAGGGCATGTGGACCACAACATAGTGTTTGATGCATAAGCCGCCCAGAGTGGTAGAATATACCAGATGGGCGGGATATAAATCAAATAAATAAATAAATAATAAAATAATTAATCCTTGTTGTTCAACCCTCATTGCCCAGTGACAGATGGACAAGCAGAACCAATGAACACCTGTGCTAGAGAAATAATTCATTTCTTTTAAGTAACAGCAACCAAGTAATTTCTTAAGTAGAGAATATGATGAATTTGTTCCACACTATAAACATCTGGAGATGTCTCATATTTGAACAACAAAGGATAGAGTGTTAAGTGATGTAAAATTGAAGAGCATGGGACATATTTCAGGAAAGCATATACATATTTGCTGATATTCTATTAGAACAATGTGCAAAATGCATTTTCACCTATGGAAATATCTGCTCTGGGAAATTTCTCATTGAACTTGTCTAAGTTCTAAAATCTATTCCCCACAACATTTAAGAACTACAGTCAAGATTCTCCATGCTATTAAACCAATGCTTCTCATGTTCGCCAACTATGGAAGCAAGATGTAGCCATTTGGTCAGGTATTTGCAGATAACTATGGAATGGCCACACCTGCAGTCACCATGTATATTCTGCAGCCACAGTTTGCAAACAACTGTTCAGGAGCCCCTCTTATCCCTTCTCTTTCCTACCTCAAGTTCAGCAATAATCCTGTCTTCATCATCATCATCTTTGATGGCAGAAGCAATGATGGGGGGTGTAGAGGCAGGCCGGGCAACTTCTGACACAGTCCTCCTCAGTTTCACCTGCGGCTTCTGGGTCTCCAGCTCTTCGGATTCAGCTTTCTGGAATCAAAAGCAAGGGACTGATGAATGGTAAAGAGGAAAGGATTGGATTGTGGAAGGAAAAGGAGGAGGAGAAAGGCATAGGGCAAGTTTAGTCCAGGGGGAATCTCTGGCTTGCCACTGAGCCAGTCCTCTAGATCAGCGGTCCCCAACTATTTTGGGGCCGTGGACCGGCTGGGGGGAGCAAGCTCCATGCGCGGGGTGGGCAGGGACACCCCTGCACTCATGGTAGGTGGGCATGTCACGTTCACGTAGGGGGATGTTGCACTCGCGGGGGCATGTCGCGCTTGCACGCATGTGCATGAGGGCAACACATCTCCCGCGAGCACAACACGGCCCCCACGCGAGCATGACATGCCTGCCTACCGCAAGCGCAACTTGCCCACCGCATGTGCATGTAGGAGAGCGAAGATCCATATCCACGGCCCAGTGCCAGCAAGCCCACGCACTGGGCCACGGACTGGGGGTTGACGACCTCTGCTCTAGATGAAGAGAGAAGGGTGTCATACCTTCATGAAACTGGATTCCTTTTTGCTGGTGACTATCACCTCGCCTGTGCGGGTGGTTGTGAGTCCGTGGGATGATGGAAAGCTCCGCCGAGGTGGAGGTGGAGGAGGAGACTTGGAGGGCTTCTCAGTCCTATACCTGGGCACTGTCAGCTCTTCTATAGGGAAGTGACAAAATATGATAAAGTCAGGCATTTCATTCATAATATTTCCTTGAGACAATGTTCTGATAATTGGTCTATTTGCAGAGGAAAGGCTTTTTTTTCGGTAATCATCTGTAACTAGACACGGAATGTTCTGTCCTAGACATAAAAAGGGCAGTCTTAATATAACTTTGATGCCATTTGAAAAAAAGAAAGAGACCGGCACCGGGCCACAGACTGGGGGTTGGGGACCTCTGTTGTAGACCATTTGTCAGCAATCCATGGTCCACAAGATGTGTGAAGTTGTGGAGTTCTGTGCATACAGGTGCCCAAGACCAAGCCTTTCATTTTCCAATTTCTTAAATTCTAAAGGACTGGAAAATGGAAGATTTGGAACTCAAGTGTTCCCTTAAATATTCCACTCCACTATTCGGCAAGCTTATGGGAATCTGTTTGTGCTGGGAAAACAATGGACAGCTACGATTCCTTGCAGACCCCTCCCCATAACACACAGCCATGCCCTGAAAGGGTTTTTTAAAAAAAGGGGGGGGGGAGAGAAAGAATTTTGGGCTTGGTGAATTTCCTACATATAGACATATTTTAGGCATTTGGAAGATTATGAACAGATATATATTTTTGTTCTTCTTTTGAACATCATATTACTGCTTCTAATTTGATTGTATCATCTTCTCAGCAGTTGTGTTCTTTTCAAAAACGTTTTATTTTATCAATTAAAACGACTTTTAAAAAAGCAATGTAAAACTATAACCTATAGAGTGGTCCTGACCCGACCAGATAGGCAGGATATAAATAAAATAAATAATAAATAATAATAATAATAATATATTCAATCCTCAAGACACACTACAGCATTTTAAATTCCTCTCTCTTTGTCTTTCTCTCTCGCCATGCATAAAGGAGGAATGCAAAATCCCACACAGGCTGCATCCAGCTTTCGGCACAGGCCTTACCAGATCCCCGCCGGCCATTGGGGTCCATTTTGGTTGTGGTCTTCTGGGCATGCTGGGGTTTGGTGGGCTTGTGCTCTGGGGTGGATGCGGCACTCCCACTGCCACCACTGCTGGAGGGCTGCTTGTGCTTGGCGGCAAACTCCAAGTCAGGGATAGCTTTCATCAGCTCCGCTTGGGTTTCTTCCAGGAGGCGGTTAATGTCTTTAGCACTGTATTGGGTCAAGGCTGCTCGCTTCTCTTCCCAGTCTCGTTCAGCAGCCTGTAAAGCAGAGCTAGATTAACCATTATGTTTATTGTTCTATAGCACAGCCCCACTGCCCAATGCTTGATTTCTAAAATGGGAGGAGCTGGGATGGGACAAATAGAGAGGACTGCTGTCCCTTTAAGGGAGTGAGAAAGAAGGCTTTGCCTTCACACTTGTTATTCAGATGTCATGAAGAGAAAGGCTCATCCCAAGCTATGTTGTGGTGCAATGGCAGCGATGTTTCTAACACTGATGGACTGAGCTGTGATGGACATTAACTCTTCTTCTGCTCAGGGAATAATAATAATGGTATTGGATGATGTGAAACTGGTCAATCCATCTGGGATGCAAATCTCACAGAAAGAGCTTTGTGAAGCATGCAGAAGATTGAGTAGTGGAGAGAACACTATCATGGGATATATAAAATGTTGTGAATCAGGTGGTTATATGATCCCTGTAACCAGACCCAGTTAACAATCTAGCTGAAACATTTTGGACCCACTGAAGTTTCAGAACACTTTCTAAAGGTAGACCTACATAGAGTGTGTTACAGTACTTTGGCTGGGATATGACACCATGGGATATAATAAAGCTGGTAGATTTGGGGTGCCATTAGGTAAAGGTTCCCCTTGACAATTTTTGTCCAGTCGTGTTCGACTCTAGGGGGTGGTGCTCATCCCCGTTTCCAAGCCATAGAGCCAGCGTTTGTCCGAAGACAATCTTCCGTGGTCACATGGCCAGTGCAACTTAGACACGGAACGCTGTTACCTTCCCACTGAGGTGGTCCCTATTTATCTACTTGCATTTGCATGCTTTCGAACCGCTAGGTTGGCGGGAGCTGGGACAAGCAACGGGAGCTCACTTCGTTGCGTGGATTCGATCTTATGACTGCTTGGTCTTCTGACCCTGCAGCACAGGCTTCTGTGGTTTAGCCCACAGCGCCACCATGTCCCCTACTTGGGGTGCCATTAAGAGCGTCAAAATGAGAGGGAGGTATATGAACCATAGTATACAATCCATGCACCATGGATTGTGGGTTTTGCTGTGGAAGCCCCACTGGAACTAGACAAAAGCATGACATTTTAACAGACGGGGTGGATAAGAATTTCCCAGTGGATTGCATCCCATTTTAATGCATGGGAGGAGAAGACACTAATTCCTCTGTTATGCTTCAGAATGTTGGTGGCCAATCTTATTGGTCACCAAGATTTTGTTTAAATGTCCTTTTTTCCCAGACCCTGCTCCTTTTGAAAGCTTGCTCACATATGGGCTGATCCAAGTTTTAAGATCTTCAGAAGAAGCCCTGCCATCAGAGATGGCTTTCTTAGTGGGCATCCCTAGATTAGAATTTCCGACCAAAATGGGCTAGCGTAGTGCTGTCTCTGTTGAACTTCTGGGAGACAAAGACCTATTTTATTCAGGCCACTTTTTGTCATGCACCTTAGTTTGTTGTTGAAGGGATGTTCACCGGTTCAGTGCTACCTACATCGTTTATTGGTGTGATTTTTTTAATTGATTTCCTATAATGCTTTAATCTGGATTTTGTATGAAATGTGTAAATTGAGTGTTGTTAGCTCCTTGAACATCACTCTTGTGAGAAAGTTGCAATGTAAATTTAACAAAAATGCATGCCTATGTGCGTACATGTAAACGTAGGCTGCTCTCACCTCCACAGACACTGATCTGTCCACACTCCTCTTGCTGGGTATATCAGAGCCTGTCTGGGTCTTGACGGCAACCATCTCTGAACCTCGGGACGGGTTGCTGCTCTTGCACACATGGCTCTGCCCTTGACTTTGCCCAAAGCTGGATGTGCTTAAGCTGTCCGTAGAAGTGGATAGGTCATGGAGGTTCATGGGGGGACTGGTAGGTAGTTCAAAATCCAAGCTTCTGCTAAAGTCACTTTCTGGCTCCACCTTCTTGGGAGACTGGCTAAGAAGGTTGCTGGATGAGTCCCAGACACCTTCCTCTACTTGCCTGCCAAGAAAAGAGTAAAAGAGATCAAGGCCAAGCCACAAGGCCTCTGAGACAAACCCACACGCGTGGCAGCAAATTTAAAAATGGCTGCTGTGTTTCTTTGCCCGGAGGGGCCATTTTTTAAGCAGCACATGCTATATATGAATAGCAGCATTAATAAAATGGCAGGTGATGGGACTGGAACCAGGGAGGATAAGAGAAGCTGCGCCATCGGGGAGAAGCAAATGTGGGTGCCATGGCAATAGAGGTAATGAGGGCAGGAAGCCCTAGCTGCTGGAAGGGGGCTTTGGGGACCAGGAAGCCAGATTTAAAATAAATGTCTCAATTATACTGTCCAAAGAATGGTCTGGTGACACCTGGCATCATTTCAGTTTGTGAAATTAAGCAAGGATAGTCCCAGGCAGGACACAGAAGAGAAACCACTTGGATACATCACATAAGCTATCCGCAGGAGGCACAACGGCAAATACCAAGCCACCCTGTTGTAGCAGTTATACTGCTGGAGGCGGATGTGGGAGATCTGGGCTCAAATTCCCATCCAGGCATGAAAACTCAGGTCGTGATCTTGAGCAAGTCATATGCTCTCAGCCCAAACTTCCGCACAGGGATATTGCCGGGATAAAACGTTAAGGATGTAAGCCAAGAATATTGCCTTGAACTCACTGAAGGAAAGTCAGGATAGAAGTTAAATAAATACATAAATATGGACATACAAAAACATGTGCGGACTGCAACATGATTCAGGGTACATTTTCAGAGGTCCGGAACATTTATTTTCGGGGACTACAGCTCCCTGAACCTCTCAGCCAGAAATGCCCATGAGCATTTGGGATTCTGGTAGTTGGTCCCAGAAAGCAAGCTTTCCAAGGTCAGCATAGGGCATCCAAAGGGGAACTCATCAGCCTCTTTGGGGACAGAAGTAAATACTCCAGCCTATCCTGTCCCAGGCCTTTCCTTTCACTCTGGTGTTGCTCACTCACTTGCGAACGTGCGCCAGGGTGTCGGTCACTGCCTTGCATCGCTTGAATAAGCCGTCCAGTCGGTGAGGCTCTTCCTTGAGGAACTTCACCGCCTCCACCTCCACACGGAGGACCACACGCATTTTGCTCTGCAGGCTGGGAAAATTAGCTGCAATGCCAGGGATGGGTAGAGAGGGAAGGGAGAGGCATGGGGGTCAGAGCAGGCCCAAGGATGGCTTTCACCTGGGGAAAGGGAGGTGTGGAGCCAAGAAGAGAAGCAGGTGGGTGGCATGGCAAGGCTCAGGTGAGTGAGAAGGAAGGCCTCCCCTGGCTGTCACTGTTAATACTTTCAGAGGAAATACGGCATTGCCACATTATATAAACGCCCACCATAACATCTCCCACCTACCAAGAGCACAGCCCGTCACAAGCAAGATAACCACTTGTATTTCTGCACTGAAGGAGAGAGCGTGGGGGGAGGGCTGGAAATACACCCTACCCACTGCCCTACCCTCCAGTGGTGACATAACTCTGTCAACATTGGTTTTTTTGTTGCATATGGGCTAGCAAGTTAGGCAAAGACACGTGAAAACTTGAATGCTTGAATGGGTTTGAGGAATGGATGAGAAGAAGGGATGACTCTTAAGATCAGGTCATTTCCAGACTAACCCCACTGAACAAGCACAATAGGCTCACACATGAAACACATGTGTACTGTGCACAGAGCATGTAACTGTGGGTCATACAAACTGCTGTCAGATTCAAATCTGGAAATCCAAGCCCAAGTCATTGGCAGGACCCCAGGAAATCTCTATACCAATTCTACTGTTTTTACGGTGGGCTGTCTTTCCATCAGAAATATAGTGAATAATGAGATACTGTACACCCATAAAATCACTGATCTACTTTTAAAAAGGTGAGAAATCTTTGTGTTGTAAACCTGCTTTGCTGCTTCCTTACAATGTGCAAAAATGTTCTTTTTCAAGAGGCAGCAGAGAACGAAACTCCCATTTATACATTTTCTATATGGTCCAACAGAATCTTAACCTTTATAGGAAATACTAACCTCTGCAAAGGTTTTGCACCACTTCCTCTCAGAGCTATTGGGTTAGGCACTTCTTAAAAAAAATAACACTAACACTCAGCATTGTTAATCTGTGACAGGTAAGCACTGCCTTCAGGCAGCAGATAGGTAGAGCAACATTTTGTAATTAACATGTACAAAAACAGTGGCTTAGGCATCTGGCTGCAGAGCCAGAGATTGGGAGGTCAGTTCACCGCTGTGCCTCCTGACAGGGGCTGGACTCCATCTTCCAGCTCTTTAGTTCCAAGATCATTATATTATTATTCGTTTTGATGCAATGCAGGAATATTTTATATAAAGAAGCAAAACAAAGCAATCCTATATATGTTTATGCAAAAGTAAATCCAGAAGTCAATTATCCTGACTCATAAGTAAATCATCAGAGGATTGCAGTTCTAATATCGATTGGTGGAGACTGAGGACCATGGATTATAACAATAACTAAAATAGACAATGAACATGAAACGGGAAAAGGTTTAGGATGAAGAGTGCCACAAAATATTTGTTCATAAGGCATTAAAATGGTCATGATAAAGGTCAGCCCTGCTATAAAAAGCACTAAATTTCACATTCAAATTACAGCTTGCTATTTCCAAGCTCTGGAGTAGCACCAGTTCACATGGAGATTTTTACCACAGTACAAACATACACAGCCAAGCTTGTCTCCTACAGATACTATTTAAGAACACTCACACCTGGCGAAGCTGTACAGAATGCTCAGGCTGTGCCCAGACATAGAATTGCCCTTGATAATTTGCCTGTGTGCTATCTGGCTCAACTGCTGGCTCGCCTCCAGACACAGCAGACTCCAAGATGGAGAAAGGTCTTCAGTACGGTGCTGTCTGATAAGCTGCAACCCACTTATTGGCGATAGGAAGATGCCATTTAAATTCCTGTAAGGCCCTTGTCACACAGTCTCCTTTGGGCATTACACAAATTTAAAATGGTGGCACATGGCACAGAGGGCTGACAAATAGCAATTGACATATGTTTAGTCTCCAAATTCACAATCAAGGAGGGTCAAAAGGATAGAGTTTACCCTTGTTTCATCAGATGCTCCTTAGGGAGAGAAAAGGGAATAAACTCTGTATTACTTACTCAAGGATCAACTAAGTGTTCCATAAATGCATCATGATCAATACTTCCTGGATCGATTATTCTGGTTAAGTGGTAGCATACTTCACCTTCCTTTGTATGCTGGTTGTAATCTACATTTAATTGGCCCTCGTGTTTGAAATAGGAGAACAAGTACTTAGGGCTAATTTCATTTTTATTGTGACTCCTAATCAGGATCTGACACAATGGCTTAAATACAATGTAAGATTCTAGTTGAGGTCCCTGTCTCAGATGTAATGGGAAATTGTGAGCCGATTAACTAAGGGTTAGTAAGTTGAAGTTGATATACAAGAGGCAAAAGAGGGCAAAGGGTGAGAGCAGGCTGCGACTGGGGGAAGGAAGCTCTCCCCAAAATTTTGGAGTAAGACTAACTCCCATCCTAGTCCATGAGCCACCTATGGTGAAGTATTTATGCCTTTTGTTAGTTCCTAGGTTACTACATCATGATTTGAGACTGTTACATCTAAAATAATTTGCTGTCTTTCGGATTAATACATCTTCTTTCTATTCCATGTATACATTTGTAAGCAGATAACACACAAGCACCATCAATCTTAGCACTCTCCACTAAGAAACCAACACACTAGGCAAGCCTTAAAAAAAAAGTTTAGGACTAAAAACCCCAGAATCCTCCATCCAAAATGGCCACAGATAATCAGAGAAATGTAAAACAGCAACAAAGCATTTCCTTCAGCATATTTTTAAACAAACGATGGTTTCTTAGGGGTGTTATAAAAGAAATGCAACTCTATTAATGGGAATGGGGATGGGGACGGAGCTTGGTCCCCAACCCAATGACAGGGATATATTGGATAAGGGAGGTGAAAGTTAAAGGAAAAGAGAATGGAATGCTAATAGCCAATTTTCATATGGTAGAAGAAGGCAGAAGGGGCAACATGAACGGTCTCATTAGATCAGCTGGAATCTCCGGAATGTGCTCCGACAGCTGGCAGAAGCGCAAAAGAGGCATGCAGCATGGTAACTTTGCATGGGTGATTGCCTCTGCCCATACGTTGCATGGGTGCTACTTGTCATACAAATACATGGTAAATGTGCAAAGGTTTTATGACCTTAAGAATGGAAGAAGATCCCTGCTGGATTGGGCTGAAGCTTATCTAATCCAGTATACATTTCATGTCAGTGAATGCTTCTGTTTGTGTTAGTTGTGCCACGTACTTCTTCACAAACAAATATGAAAATATCTTCTGCATGAAAATACATTTTCACATATCACTTCTTGTATTAAAACGTAATAGCAGATTTTGTAACAACAACAATACCAGCAGCATCGACACAACCAAATAGTATGGTTAGAATTAGCTTGGGTAGGGACCAGCAATTATGCATACTGAGTGAATGAGTAGATTATTTACCATATAATCATTTAGAATATATTCCTTTTGCAATCTGATCAACTATACTCCTGTGCAAAAAAAAAGAGAGAGAGAAGAATCGTGCTCCTCCACTTCTCTCACTTTCAAATTACTGTATACAGAAGTGTGGAAAACACAGATTACCAAGTGGTCATCACTTGGTAAATGTTCAGCTGAATTCATACATTGACACACTTTTCTTTCTCAAAATATCTCAAATTAATCAACCCGTTGCATCATGGAGAGTAAGTCCATCAACAGCCATCAGGGCAAGACTTTGAGGCAGATGTTCAAGGCTCTGCCCAGCAGGACAAGAAAGAAGTACCCCCAGATCTGACTGGACATGTCTGAGAACAAGCCACATGAAGTGTATACTGTTTCATCCTACCCTGCTTGTGAGCTTTCTAAGAATTCAGATTGGACACTGTCAAGAGTCCTTGGAGGATATTTGGTTTCAGCCAGGGCTGTGATTCATTGTGTTGTTATATGACTAACATATTGGGAAACCTCTAGCTTCCTGTGGCTTTTAATGACAGGAAAAGAGTAACAAAGTATATTCCCTTCAAAACTATGCATTCAGCATAAATCCACATGGTTTCACACACAACTTCTTATTTTTCAAAGATGTCGGCTAATTTCTCCTTGGGGAAATTCTGAACCTGAGATTTTATTTTGGAATTAAAAAGTCATTCTGCCATGAAGATGACACAAAGAATGATAAGGCTGAATGAAAAATAGTGGAGATGTGTGGCACTGGGGAAACAGGGAAGGAGGAAATGACAAGAGCTGGAACATGGAATCACAGCTTTAGTGCTGGAATAAACTACAAAGCTAACAAAAAAACGATTTGTCCAACAGAACTCCAAAAACAGGTCGACTTATATGAAGGAGGCCATGTTCCTGGAAAAAGAAAGGTCAATGTCTGAGGGTATAGTGCCTGAACACTTCTCATTAGACAAGATGCTGATTCTGTATCTAAAAGCAGCACTCTGGAGGAAAAAAATGTCTATTTATATTAAAACATTTGCTTTTGTTTTGTGACTAATCAGTTATGAGAGAGCATAGTTTTGCATGTGCAATGTGTGTCAGGCAGAGAGCACTGAAAGAGGGGAATGCCTGGAAGGATAATGATGAAAGAGAAAGAAATATGCATTCACCTTAATCTATGGCTAGGCCCTTGGTTATTTCTTTAAAAATCATGATGAATACATAATTTCCAGCTACAATTTTCACAAACATATGAATTAACCACAGCACAAGATTTTTAAACTGTGGCATAGGAGAAATCCTCTTCCAACAAAGACATAGTTATCTGAGATACCCCACTTTCCACCTCTCACCCTTCAGCTCTGTCAATGTGTCTCCCAACTGCTTAAGCACAAGTGATTTCTCCTCTAGCTCTTGTGTAGAGATGAGTCGATGGTTGTGGGTCATATCTTTCTGGATCCTTTCCACCGATTTCTCCAGGTCACTGCAAATATACAAAGACACCAACAAAGAGATTTCAGAAGGATGGAAAATGATGACGTGTTGCAAGTTTCCCCCTTTTCTTCAATGAGCATAGGAGCGGAAGGCAACACTGCCTTTGTGAACTTGATCACCTTGCATATGGATGACAGCAAAGTTCTCACTACCATCTTTCAGATTTCTGTGTTCTTTTCTCTTTCCAGATGATGTAACTAATTTGCTAAATTAAAACTATGATCACTTATTTCAGGACTGTAAATAGCCGTTTCCTAACAACAGAGGGCAAAGGCTTCTTCATATGTAGGTGGTATAAGTGTGTGGGGGGGGTGGGCGCGAGAAAGTGTCCAAAATAACTAGGCTAAACAACCTTAAATCTTTTGGAATTCACAGGTTGAAGACAGTAATTTAAAGAGGGCATGACTGCTTTCAGGCTGTGGAACTCCCTTTCAAGTGAAGGTAGACTGGCTTTTCCCTCTCTTCATTCAGCTAAGCTTCTGGCAGTGGGTTTATTTTCTCTGGAAGGGACTTTTAAACAGTGGATGGTTTATGTTTAAATGAATGCATTATAGAATTGCTTCCAATGGGCTGTGCAACTGTTTTGTCTGAATCCCAAACCGAATCAGGTTGATCTAGATTAGCGATATGAAGTGATTCAGTGATCTGAGCAATAAAAGAAAATGCTGCAAAAGGAAAATGCCAGAGCATGAAGAGGGAGAGGGGGGAATGAAAAACTAAGTTGGACTTTACTGGCTTATAGCTTCAGCTTCCATTGAGAGGTAAAAAAATGTAAGTAGTACTCTCCAAAGTCAGTGCTTAAAGGGAGGGACAGCAAAGAGGATTATTCATCTAGTTTTCTATTAACAGGAATAATGCTTTTGAAAAATATTTTGCTGAATCCTGGTGAAAATCGTGGACTGAATGTAATCCCAATGAGAGGATATACTCAACACTAACATAAACCAGTATCAAGTTCCCATTGATTCAATAGGGGTAAATAACTGTGGCCAACAACTGCATTTACTCTTTTGTGTTTACAGTCACTTCTGTTTCTTCTTCTTTCTTCCCACCAGTACCAACCTTCAAATCATTCTTAATCACTTCATAGTCCAGCCCCATCCTTCCTTCACTTTCATGTGAATGAGCCTGTATCTTAGTCACCACAGTAATTTTATTACATAATGATATTTGCCTTATCCCCTACTCCATTTCTTTTCACAGTATTTTAGGTTACATCTGGGTTTGATTTCACTATGTACTGCTTTGTGTATGCTAGTATAGTTCTTGCTTTTCTCTTGCTCTTGTGTATGTCTGTACAGTACATATGTTTTAATTATGTATATGAAGTACATTTTAGTGCATAAGCAATGCATATACATCATACGCACTACCGCAGTGCAGAAAAGCAGTACGATTAGCAAATAGATTAAACATATTAAGCACATTGGCCAAAATTCTATTAATTATGCCCTTGTATAGCCCAACTGTGTTCAATATTGATGGTTAATTGCCACAAGTAAAGAAGTTAGTGCAGGCACTGGTTGTTGAATGCTGAGTTGCACAAGTTGGCATGCAACAGCAAATGTCTACATGACCTTTTTAACCGGGAACAATTCACCAAGATCCATGCTTATACCTACATGAAAACTTAACAACAATCAACTCAAAAACCAACACTAGAGTTAATCTGCTTTAAAGGGCCAGTTATATCTCCAGATATCAAGCATGTTATGTGAAGGAACAAAAATATAATGGCTATTTTGATTTCCCAGTGGATTCCCAGCATGAAAATTCAGATTATTCAATTTCTATTTGGATCCAAATCAGGCAAGACTAGATTTGAAGTTGTCCAAACCTATCAGGGTTGAATCTGAATTGCTGGGTCAGCCCCAAAGTGAATCAGGTGGCCACTGCACAGTCCTAGCTTTCAATTCAATTTTGTTTTAGTATTATAACTTTTAAAAATGTATTTCAAAATTATAACTTTTTATTTTTGCACATGTATCTATTTGCACGTGATCACTGCAGATGGAGACAGCAGCCACGAAATTAAAAGACACCTGCTTCTTGGGAGGAAAGCGATGACAAACCTTGACAGCATCTTGAAAAGCAGAGACATCACCTTGCCAACAAAAGCCCGAATAGTCAAAGCTATGGTTTTTCCTGTCGTGATTTATGGAAGTGAGAGTTGGATCATAAAGAAAGCAGACCACCGAAGAATTGATGCCTTTGAGTTGTGGTGCTGGAGGAGACTCTTGAGAGTCCCCTGGACTGCAAGGAGAACAAACCTATCAATTCTAAAGGAAATCAACCTTGAGTGTTCACTGGAAGGACAGATCCTGAAGCTGAGGCTCCAGTACTTTGGCTATCTCATGAGAAGAGAAGACTCCTTGGAAAAGACCTTGACATTAGGAAAGTGTGACGGCAAGAGGAGAAGGGGACGACAGAGGATGAGATGGCTGGACAGTGTCTACGAAGCAACCAACATGAAATTGATACAACTACGGGAGGCAGTGGAAGATAGGAGGGCCTGGCGTGCTCTGGTCCATGTGGTCACGAAGAGTCGGACACGACTAAATAATGACGATGATCTATTTTTAACCTTTTTGGGGGGCTGCTTTGCATTTCAGTTTTGGGGAAAGGGCAGGATGCAATTCAAATAAAAATGTAGTAATAAATAACAACCATCAGATCTCGGCCGTGAAAGCCTTTGAGAATACAAATTAACCATTCTTTACTGCGTTTGGCTTGTGAAACACGTGCAAACAATATGTATTATCAGTATGTTTTAGAAAAGAGTCATTCTACCATAATGGCTATGGGATGCTGAAAGAAATTGGGAAGGTTACCAAAGTAGAAAGGGTGAAAATAATGGGTGCCTTCTCCTGTTGACTCGATAAATATAAATCTGATCAATGACAAAAGGGCAACACTTTTTAATACAATCACTGACTGTGCTGTAACAGTAGACACTGAATGGCCAGGAGGAGAAACAACTCTTTACTTAATTCTAACCTGTGTCCAGAATCTGGGGTGAAGAAAATTGCACTGTAATTCTGACCCAGATGTGTTTAAATTTCTAAAGGGAGGATTTATCCAAGAAATGAGGAGATTAGCTATAATGAAGCTGAAAGGTGCACCGTGCAAGGTCAAATCCCATCCACAAGGCTTGGAGGTAATTTAAGACCATTAAAAATAATATGGAGGCCATAAATTGCATGTGGATACAGAAAGTTGCCCCTGGGTTTAACAGTAAAGTTCCAGAAGCTATAAAAAGTAAGATGACTTCCTGGGCAGTGCAATCATAAGTATGCAGACTCAGTGGAAGAGTGAGCTAGGATCCTGGAGAATCTAGGTCTATTGTGAACAACCTGCATCCTAGCATAAGTGGCCTATCCACAACTACTTGGTAGCTCCCATTAATACAACTGGCTAAACAGAACAAAAAAGGGTTTGTTTGTTACATTATCTGAACAGGGAATCTCACCTTGTTTTTCCCATTATCAACCATGATCAGAGATGTGAAAGATACTGACTATATTTTCTATATTTTCAAAACTAGCCCTTTTCCTGTTAAGAAGAGCATACAGGTTTGTGCACACACTCACACTATGCACAGAAAGGCCAGTTTATTGTTTTAAAAGATGCAAACAAGCCATCTGATGTTTTTAAAACTTTCAGATTTTTAAGACACTGAAAAAAGCAGCAGCTATCACAATTTTGTATCGCACCCACTACTTATACCACTTGCACACAACAGCTGAGTAATAGCACCAGATAGCATCTATTCCTCTTACAAGTCAAGGAGACAAACATTGCAACTTCTCATCCTTGCCTGCAAGAACACAACAAGGAAGGAATTACATTCCTCACCACCATCATATACCAGGAGTTGTTCTAGGTTAATAAACCATTGCTTCCTATACCAAAAAAATCATGTCGTTCCTAAAATTTAGTACCTAGAAAATGTGCTAATGTTGTGGTTAAATTACATCTTTCTAAAAATAACAGCTGCAACCTGATTAAGTCAATGTTCATTGATGAATCATATTAGTTTTGTCTGATTAAGCTGCCAAGTGAATCTGCATATAAATAACACACTACTCCTGGAGCAGAAAGCATACATAGCTATGTTTGGGGATCATAATATGCATGTAGGATAGTTGGGCACACCCTTAGAACAGCTCTCTCTCCCAACATGTAAAAGAAAGGCAAATACCTTTTTTAATATGGTGCTCATAATCTGCAGGTCTTCCAAGCACTTACTAAACACACACACACTTTACACATGCATACTGCGTATGATTATTGATTCACTGGGGATACATTTTTAGCCAGTTAAGCCTGCAGTCCTTTACATACAGTGGTGCCTCGCTTAGCGACGTTAATCCGTTCTGGAAAAAAGTCGCTAAGCGATTTTAAAAAGCCCATAGAAATGCATTAAAACGCGTTTAATGTGTTCCTATGGACTTAAAAACTTACCTTTCAGCGAAAATCCTCAATAGCGCTGACATTTTCGCTGCCTCTTAAGCGAGGCAAAACAGCGGGTGGCCATTTTGTTTTTCCGGCGGCCATTCTGAAACCGCCGATCAGCTGTTAAAAAAGGGTCGCTTTGCCATGATTGCATCCCCGCGGTCATCGCAAAGCGAATTTTCCCCATAGGGACCATTGCTAAGCGATCACTTTTGTGATGGCGAAAGTCCATCGCTAAGCGATTTCGTCGCTCAACGGAGCGATCGCTAAGCGAGGCACCACTGTACTTACATGGCAGTAAATCACATTGGCTTTAGTTCTGGGTAAACACATGCCAAATTGCTTGGTTACAATTGTTCTAGATTAATATCCTATTGCTTTAGTAAAAAAGCCAGGACATCTATAATCTGTTCACATGTGCATAATTTTTGAGTACTGTTATTGTTATTCTGTGATATCAAGTCACTTCTGGCTTATAGCAACACTGTGAATGAACAATCTCCAAAATGTCCTGTTCTCAACTGCCCTGTTCCACTCTTGGAAACGCAAGGCCATGTTTTGGGAGTCAATCCATTTTGTATTTGGTCTTCCCCTTTTCCTACTGCCTTCCACCTTTCCCAGAATTACTGCCTTTTCCAGAGATTCCTGCCTTCTCATGATGTGTCCAAAGTAGCCTCAGCTTCAACATTTTTGCATCCAGAGATAGTTTAGAGTTGATTTGATCTAGAAATTATGAATACTAGTACATTAAGTAACAATGTAACAAAATTTGGTAAAATTGGGATTTATGCAACCCCAGCCTATGCCACAAAACTAAAGATATCACTGTTTCTTAATTTTTTTTATAGAAGTTTATAGAAATTTTAGAGAATTCACATTTACAAATAGCTGCAGCAGTAGATCCAGGAGTTGTAAATGCATATTTTCCTGTCAGAGCTCATAGAAAATAGGAGGAATTCTACTGGAAAGCTAAACAGGGAGGTTGAAGTGCTTCTTTCCACACCACAGTTATGATCTAGGGGGAGGGACAAATAGTTCTCATTGAATTTTGTGGAACTTACTCATTAACAAGTTAGTTTAGAATGATGGTATTAGAATTTTGCGTTAAAGAATCTTCCATATTTGTTTAATTTCTCTCCTTTTTTTTGACCCCTTGCACTGATCTTTTAGTAACTGATTTTTTTTAAAAAAATAATGGAACAAAGCTTGGAACTAAAACTTATTCCAATGGGAGATTTAGATTTTTTAGGTTGAATCACACACTCTTGAAATTAACTTCCTCCGTCTACAGCATTAATGTCATTCCCACTCCCACTGTACCAACTGACCCAGAAGAAGGAACCAAATACAGAGGAAAGTGTCCCAGGAAGATGATGACAAATTATTTTGTTCTGCTTAGCTTCCACATAAACACACACACACATGCAAGCTCAGTTTGCAGTAGTCTCACTTGAGCTGTTGGGTGATGAGCTCCTCCTCGTTGAGGTAGCGAAGGCGCTCCTCCTCCACCAGGGTGCGCTGCCGCTGCAAGGGATCCTCCTGCTTGCGCATTGTGTCTGTCACCCGTACGCTGATCTCCGTCTCTGTCCGCCGCAGCATCGTCTTCACTGTCTCCTGGTTCTGAAGCTGAAAGGGACAAAGTAGGTGAAGGGGAAAAGATGAGTCACAGCAGGAGGGGAAGCTCTTTGGCTTTGATGAAGCTTACTGGTGTCATCAAAGCCAAAGAGCACCACAGTCAATGAGAGAAAGAAATAGTGAAAAGACACCGAAACACAATCTAATCTTTGCAGAAGTACAATGGAAAAGGATCCTAAACCACCAGGTGCTTTCTCCAATATGCACCTCTTTTATTTTCATCTGTCCTTTAGCTCTACAGCTTACTTGTACTTCTATCTCTGTTTTGCAAGAACTTGCAGAAATTCACAAACTGCTTTCAGGAACTCAGAAAGCAAACTGACAAATTCCATCAGTTAGAAATTCTTATGGAGGATGTTTACATTTAAATAGCTCTCAAACTGGCGCATTTCCCCCTCAAAGCCATGTGGAATGGCTTGCATTATTCACAAAAAGGAGAAGAGAATAATTAAGTAAATCAGGCCTAGGTGAATTATGTACTAAGGACCCATATTGTACATCACTACTTTTATGTAAGTACGAGCAGAAGAGGTGCATCCAAACACATTTGTTATCATAGGAAGGCAGTAGATGTATGATTATTCAGAGTCCTGGGTTCTTCTTTTTTGTATTTTGTGTGCATCTACGGTTGCTATGTTTTAGGCAGTCAGATCCTCTCACCGTTATGCCAGGCAAGACATTTTATTTCAGACAAAATGTCTACCATTTCCGTTTTTTTCATAGACAATCTGAAATTGCACTGGAGCATATATACACACTAGAACTGTTTAAATTTTCTAGGAAATAAATTGTAGGTCTCTTTCCAAAATTAAGAACAATTAAAGCACCATAATTCTTTTACAATGAAAATGTATCCTAGGGCTAAGTGTCAATCACAAACCCCACAAACGATACAATGCCTCTAAATCAGTATCCAAGGATTTGCTAATTGTTCTGAAAACTCTGTAGTCTTAGTGATTTTTCCATCATGAATCCACTAATGCAGGGGTCAGGGAACTTTTTTATCTTTTACCCCCCCCCCAAAAAAATGTATATGCACCAACGTTACCCCACCCTTCCCAGCACCGCCCCTCTGCTCTCGCTCTCCACGGCCGACCCCCCTCCCTGCCTCTGTGCTCACCTGGGACCTGCGGCTGCCGCCCAAGCAGCCAGTCTGGAGCCGCCACACCGCCGGGAAAACGCATCCTTGGTGAAGGGAGGCGGGCACCGCAGGGCTGGCAGGTCCACCGGCCATGAGCTCAGGTGAGGCGGGGCAGGAAGGGGGCCTCCTCACCAGCACTCACTCTCCCCGTGACAGAATGCCCGCCTACACACAGTATCGTTGAAAATAAAATGCCTGGGAGTAATGAGGAGGGTCATGCTGCCGCAACCGTCCTCTTTACCCTCAGGATTTTAATTTTTATCCCATTTGGGGTAATTTACCCCGTTCCCTGAGCACTGCACTAATGTATATTTGCAATTTATGGAAGAACAGACCAGCAATATATGGCTGATATACTCAAACTGAGATCTCTTTACGTGCTGTGACTTAAGGGATGCCCTCTGTTGGATGAAGCATTGATAACCTGAAATTCTATATTGTCCTCTCACTGTCTAGTGGAGCAATATATGCTATAAATGAGTGAAAATGAGAGAGAAAGGCAGCTCAGAAACCAGACGCGGCACCATTTCCAAAATTCAGAAGCATCTAGGGGAGATGAGAGAGTGCAAGCCATTTGCTTTTCCACTTCTTTTGTCCCATTTGCCACTTTCCAGCTTCCAACAACCTGTCACTGTTAATTATCTCTGGAACGAAATGACTCAGAGAAAAACATAAGCAACTCCTGCAGTTGGAGATGGCAAGATCAGATCACTGGCTCTGGATGCACAACTGCCATCTGGCCTTTCATTTAGTGCCAGATCGTCCAAAATAATGCCACCCATTATTGAGAAGGGTTTGTTTTGGTGAGCAAGGCTAATGATGACAAAAGTCAACAGAAGCATGAAAATAAATTGAGGAAAAAAGAATAGAAGACTGGTGTGTGCAGAGCTGACTGTTATCTCATGGAAATACAGATGAAGTTTAGAGAAAGAAAGGGGGGAGCAGGGATGTTGATAAGTCTTTGGGTATGGGTCCCAAGACTGAACTTTTGGGTCAAAGTCCCAAGTCAAAGTCAAACCTTTGGATCCAAGTCCTGAATCCTGAGCCTTGAGTCCAAGTCTCAAGGCGTTTGTGATGTCCCCTAGAGACTTGGGACTTGCCTGTGCATGTACCACTCAGCTGATAGGTTGGTCCATGTGCAGAGACAGTGGGCCAACTTTCCTTCCCAGAGCTGGCTCCTGCCTCTGCGCATGCGCTAGCCTATCAGAAGGTGCATGGGCGGATGCAGCAGCCAGCTCCTGGAAAGGAAGCTGGGATTGCTGCCTCTGGTTGTGGTGGCGAAGGCAGCAGGAGCAGTTAGGGAGGCTCATCCTTAATAGGGACTTGAAAGCAGCCCCAAGTTGTGAGTTCAGTATGAGTTTCCCTGCAAAAAATATCCAAGTTGAGTCTGAGTCAAGTCATCAATTTGATAGCGAGTTGCAACTTGCAAGTCCCCATTGAAGGAAGGAAGGAAGAATACCTGAGGCTTAAGTCCTTATTTCCAGCTGAATGGAAACCTCAGGGAGGTGGGAATTAAGAAGCTACCATACACTGAGTCAGATCACTGGTGCATCTTAGTACAGACATGCCCCGCTTAATGATAACCCGTATAACGACAAATCCGCTTCATGACGATGTTTTTGCAATCGCAAAACGATGTTTTAATGTTTTCTTTTTCGCTTTGCGATGATCGGTTCCCTGCTTTTGGAAACAATTCTTCGCATTATGACAATCAAAACAGCTGATCGTCGGGTTTTCAAAATGGCCGCTGGCTGCTCAAAATGGTCCCCGCTGTTTTTAGGAGGAATTTTTCGCATAACAGGCACCCAGAAATGGCCGCCGTATGGAGGATCTTCGCTGGACGAGCAGGTATTCAGCCCATTGGAACGCATTGAATGGTTTTCAATGCATTTCAATGGGCTTTTTTATTTCGCTTGACGACGTTTTCGCTCTACAGTGATTTCGCTGGAACGAATTAACGTTGTCAAGTGAGGCACCATTGTATATCTACTGACTGGCATTAGCACTCAATGGTTTCAGACAAGAGTCTTGCTGTACCTGGAAATGCCATGGATTAAACCTGAGAATTCTTCATGCAAAACATGTGTTATGCCCTACCAAATGAACTGGCATCATTCTTTTATTTTGCATAATTTATTCTGATATTGCTAGTCATGGGAAGCAGTACAGAATCATATTAGATATCCCAGACCACTGGAAACCGTATTCAGTCCTGCCTCTGGCTTCTCAAATCTCAGCAGCCATTTCCATTCACTTTCAAAACATATGGATTTTCACCACTAAGGTCCAAAAATCTCCCTCTTGAAAGAATGAAAAGTTAACTTCCTCATACACCCAGCATAACATTGGGAACTTATTTTGCACACTACTGTGGAAAAGCAGCACAAATGTAATTGGTCCTTAGCCCCAGCTTACTTGCAATTTCTTCAGCTGTTGCAACTGATTGCGGAGGTCACTGGCATTCTGCTGCAAGTCATGGAGATGCAGCTGCATGTGTAGACGAGTGATAGCAGTGGGCTGCCCAGCTGGCGTGCCAGTAGCAGATTGGGGTGGACGGCCAGGGACTGGAGTTCCCATGTTGCTTCTGCTGGGAGCTGAAAGAAAGAAAAGGCAATCCAATCTCTTTTGTAATCCAGAGGAAGGAAGGGAGGAAGCAAGCAAGCCAGGGATAGCTTTTGATCCAGGGAATGATGGTGCCTCAACTAAAAATTTCAAAAGTAGCCCTCCTGATGTTAGGCCATTGATGACTGTCATTCCTTTTCAAATCTGCAATCTAAAATGAACTGCAGAGCTGAAAAGGTAACCAAGCCCATCTCATCAACTGCAGGAAATTCCAGCTAAATCACTTCTGACAAATGGTAATTCAATCTTTGATTAACAACCTCAGTGAAGGAGAGTCCACCACTTTCTAAGGCAATCTCTTCCATTGTTGAATAGCTCTTACTGCCAGGATGTTCTGCCTGATGTTTGGTCAAAATCTCATGTAATTTGAGCCCATTGGTTTAGGTCCTACCCTTCAGAGCAGCAGAAAACAAATGCTTGAAGGCAGCTGTCATAGCATTGCTCATTCTTCTACAGGCTAAACATAGCCAGTACCCTCAATGGTTCCTTACAGGGCATCATTCCAGATGTTTTACCACCTTGGTTCCTTCCTCTAGATATGTGCAAGCTTGTTGAAATGTTTCTTAAATTGTGGTAACTAGCATTGGACACAGTACCCCAGGTGAGGTCTGACCAAACCAGTGGAAATGTAACTTCTTTTGCTCAGGACACTGTGTTTCAGTTGATCAGCCTAGAATTGCATTAGCTTTTCTTGCTGCAACATCTTTATTGATTCATGTAGTCTATTAGGATGTCTAGATCCTTTTTCCATATACTACTGTCAAGCCAGGTTTCACCAAAGCTTAGAAGCATTAATTTTTTTAACTGCAATTCCCAGAATCCCCCAGCCATCTTGGCCATGCCAGCCAAAGAGATTTGGGGAATTAAAGTCTGGAAAGAGGTAACATTTCCAATCTCTTGGCTTCATCCATTTTGTATTTCT
Source organism: Pogona vitticeps (assembly GCF_051106095.1). Taxonomy (NCBI): domain Eukaryota; kingdom Metazoa; phylum Chordata; class Lepidosauria; order Squamata; family Agamidae; genus Pogona; species Pogona vitticeps. The sequence goes on along the minus strand of NC_135788.1, from coordinate 95,397,658 downwards.
GCATTTGACTTTTCCTTCCTAAATGTCAAGATTTACAGTGACCCCTGCTAAATGATGTTAAAAATATGTTGGGATATTAGCTATCCTTCCCAGTGTGGTATTCTCTGCATATCTGATCAACATTTCATCTCCTCCTTAATTGAAGTCATTTATAAATATTGCACAAAAACATTGCTCAGTCTAATCAGATTGATGGCTATATTTCCTGTCCTCACTCTGATTCAGTCAAAAGCAACAGGGAAAAAATAGCACTGAACAGGAACATAGCATATTGCTGACACCACCAGGATTTTGAACAGACAGCAAGGCATGGAACCAAGATAAGTAAGAGAGAGAGAGAGAGAGAGAGAGAGAGATTAATGAAAACTTCTCAAAATAAAAGGCAACTTGAAAAAGAAAATATATAAATTTAATGTATTTGGCTGAGACTTATGTGATAGCCGTAATGGATGGAACCCCAACATTTCATTCTCTGATTAATCTAAAAATCAGGCACCACCCTCATGTTGGGGCAGTGTGCAAGACATCAGAACATGATGCTCACTTACGTGCTGATGTTGGTGTCCCTCCATTGCTTACTTCTGTCTTCTCACTAGAACAGAACAAAAAAGTATATGCAGTATACCTTGATGAAGTGGCGAATAAAACCGTAGGACAACATTTTAGCAGGTGTGTTGGGCCAAAGTGCCTGGCCAAAGTACTAGTGTAGTAACAGGAGGGGCTGTTGACAAAATCCTGAATCCAACACTGGCACAGTGTTGGTACAACCCCCTCGTTGCACAGGTGAGTGTTCGTTTCTCATGTTTGCACAAGGACATATACCAAAACACCGTCAAGCAACTCTTGTCATTGTGCAGGAGTGGGTGGGTATGCTGCTTGGATGGTGCAATGGGTGAGTTGACATGCTGGTTGCTGGGTACCTGAGTACAGCTATGCCTCCAAACAAACTGCCAGCAGTTGCCAGAACTTGCACCATGCCAGCTGGACATCTCCTGCCTCTTTTGCTGCCAAGCTCCCATGTAAGTACATCAGGGAGGCTTTTTTGCTCTGGACTGTCAGCCAAAATATTGAGGGTTTTTCTGTGCACTCATTCCAAGTAAACCTGTGGAATATATTGGCCAGAATCTTATCAGTGATTTACATGTGTGTAAAAGAAATCGGGTGAGTCATGGCAGCAAATTTGTGCTCGTTAACAAGGTGCTGTTTGAGCTCCTGGGTGTGTGTCTGATATACCAGGTGCACACTGAGGAATGCAGCCAGGACTTCACTGATGAGCAGCAATATGCTTCTGCAACTTGCACAATTTTACTTATACAAGTGTAAAACACCAGCAAGACTCTGGTCATTGAGATAAGAAGGCATAATTTAAAGAAATTAATACTTTCAGTAAAGTTACTGAGTGCTAGGCATTTACACCAGAAAAGGGTGGCAAGAACAGGAGAAAAGAACTGGCCTTTTAGAAGGAATATAAGGCAGTTTTGTGTTTTGGGGTAGTGTTTGCTTTGTGCTTTAAGCTATATCTGAACTATTCTAGGCTAGTAGTTATTTCTGGCCTCTATGCATCTGATCTACATTGGGAAGTAATGAAGGTGCTACCTTGTGAAGTGATTCTAAACAGATGCAACTGAGGAAGGAGTAATGGGGTGGTCTCCACATTTTGATGACAGGAGCTGTTCACTGTGAAGTGAATCGTGTGAATGAAGTAGAACTGCAAACTATTTTCAGAGGAATGTTTTTTCCCTTCCCAAGGAGGTACAGTGGTGACCCGCATGACGATGATAATCCGTTCTGTCAAAATTGCTGTACAGCGAAATCGTCATCTGTTCATGGATGTGGGCTTTCCCATTTTACCTTTACAGTAAATCAGAGTGTGATACAATACTTTGATTTATACCCACTAAGGTAAGGCCCATTGCTTCTGCTACTGCCAGAGGCAAAATATCAAAAACATGCAGACTCATACCTAGGGTTTTCTGCATCAGAGCTTCGCATCAATGCACTCTGCACCAATCCTGTGAGGCTCGCAATCTGCTTCTCCATGGCTTCCATGCGTTCCCTTAGTAGAAAAGGAGAGGGAAAGGGAAGGGAAGGAGACCGAATAAGACATGGGGTGCACACAATGTATATGTTCCCTGCCCTTTTCCTATCAGTGTAATAACACGGTGGTAGCACTGGCTTGGGTTGATGAATCAGTCAGTATCAAGTATTTGTCAGTTTCACATGTAGCCATTTCTAGGTCTATTCCACTTAATGTTCGCATCAGTCTGCAACAACAATGCAGTTTTTTGAGCTGAGAAAAGTCTGCAGTTTGACGAATAATTGTGTTCTTGTCTGCATATTAGTCTTAGCAGCTCAAATTATGTCAGGAATTAAGATAGGAATTCTCGCCTATCTTAAGGAGTCAACATATGAATTCATGCATTTTTATATAATTTAAAAGTGTCTATGTCACACTTGTGTTCCATTTAATTTCACAGGTACTACTTGGAAGTTAGCAAAGTATAAATAATAAGTTACTTGCAATTCCTTTCTCTAATGAGATAGGTATCACATTACAAGTTGTTACTTCAGGGGCCATAAGTTCTGTCCTTGTACAGGGTAACTAGTTTCTTTTCTAGTTACAAGAGTTACTTCATCAAACAGCAGAGGAATAATATCATACGATTCAAGTATTGACTCATGTTGTAGCTCATGCTGTAGTCTTGTACTCTGTTATGTATGTTAAGTGAAAACAAAAAGGCCAGAAGGAGAGTGTTTTGCACTGCAAGTGTTGAAAATGTTAATAGTAATTAAAAGCAACTATTTTGGTTATTTCTAAGAAATGTGAAAACAAGAGTAAAAATTTTAAAAACTGTAACTATAGGACTAACCAAGTACTCTCAGGCACGAAGAAGTAAAACTGTAGATAATTACAGTAATTTTTAAAGCATTTTAAAAACTATGACCAGGATACTTAGAATAATACTTTAAAAGCCAACATGCCAACATAACTGCATCAAGTAAAAAAAAAAATTAAAGAAATAATATAGCCTCCTAGAAAAACATGAAGCAATATTATATTTTTTAAAAAATAACTGAGGAAACACTGTTTGTAATGCTCTCCAAAGCCTTCTAGACGAGCAGTGTCTTCACAGTACAAAAGAGCTTCTTGGGGATATAAGACAAGATTTCAGCTAAATGAGACTGTAGATCCATACAATTCAGTATTCAATTTTCTGTAGTGGTCCAGTGGATACGAATGCAATCTCATGAAGCACTTAGATCAGCACAGCTTTGGCAAAATAAAATGTCAGTGGTGCAGCCCACCCTCTATACATTGCAGAAAATCAAGTAGGTGTTACTGGTTGTAAATGATCTACAAAGTGTATTTTTTAAAACAACTAAGCTTAGCCTTTGTCCAGCCTCCATTGAAATGAAGGTCTAGAACTGATAAAGGCTGCCAAGAATGTTTCCCAGACACAGTCTAGATCTGAATGACTAAGTAGCACATTCTTACAATTACACAACACTTCTTTCTATAGGGTGATCTATGGCAACTGCCAACCCAGGATTTCCTGTCTTCCAACTAATATAGCCCTGCTAATATGTAGCTGAAAAAAAATTGAAAACGCAGATGACATCACTGCCTAAAGGATTCTGTGATTCCACCAGATGGCAACAGATCTTTTGATATACAGTCCTCCACATGCTCTTTGGCTGAGAACTTCTATTAATCGTAGCCAGAATGGCCAATGACAAAGAATTATGGGTGATGCAGTCCAAACCCATCTGGAAGGCCACAACTGTCCATCCCTACTCTGAAGGACCGAAGTGGAATTTGAGGGAAAAAGAAACAAGATTGAGAGAGGTGGTAAGTGGGTCCTTTTCTAAAAAGGAATCAAACATTATCACATTCCCATTCATGTGATGGTTTAGCCCAAATGACGAGGCACATCATTTCCTCCTCAATCACCTTGAATAGAAGCAAGGAAAAAACACTCCAGGAAGAGGAAGAGTGTAAACGAAACAAAACTGGTGCAAAAAGCGACTTTGGATTGTGGCTACTTTCTCCTGAAAATGCCCATCCCAATGGTGCCCTGTAGTCAATTTCCTTGAAGGTTTTGCACTGAGGAGAAAATTCTCTCATACACTTTTCCAGTACATTAACTTCTGACAGGACCATGCTTGTCATTCCATTGACCTCCCCTGCTTGCCTTTCCCTCCCCCACCTCTGCTCTCTTGCTGTTTCTAATCATTTATTTCCTTCTGTCTTTTTGTTATCCTAATGAGCTCAGTTCCTATCATTCCCCCTGACAACTCAACTGACAGCTCAGGAACCATCCTGGCAGTGGAGATGTAGGCTCAAGATGATTAAACACAAGATAAGGGCAAACACTTTTACTATCTAATTTGCCTGAACACATCTTTTCCCAGAAGAAAAAGGAGAAGGCCACCCACAGATGGCAAATGGTGAGAAGGAAAATGGATGAAATGCTAAGGTGGAATGGAATACACAGAACAATTCCAACTATTCAGGGTGAAGGCAGTTTCCTCTACAGCTCTTCAGTGCTGTAATCAGATGGAAATGGAAATAAAATGTCATTCCAAAAAGCACGCAAATATACTTTTATATCATCAAACAATGTCATTGAGTCCCCAGGGCAAAGTTTTACTTCTTTTATTTTATTTGTCTTATTTATAGACTGCCTTTCTCCCAACAAGGGAACTCATGGCAGCTCACAGTATTAAAAACCATAAAATTAAAAATACAATAAGTTATACATTAAAAAGAACTGAACTATAAAATGATTCAAATGCATTGAATTATTAAAAACATAGAGAATGTTAAAAACTATTTTAACTGAAAAAACGGCATTCAGATTGTTAAAAGTATAACTGAAGACCCATTTTTTCAGGCAGGTTTTTAACAATCATGACTGAGTTCCTGAATGCCATTTTTTAGTTAAGATAGGGTTTTTTTTTACATTTTATATGTTTTTTAAGTGGAAGGATAAAAGGGATGGAGGCAACTTAAACTCTAAAGTGAGAGCATTCCACAACCTGGGAGCAGCCACAGAGAAGATCTTCTATGAAATCTACTCAAAAGCCAAGCCTATGCAGCAAAGACCCTTTTTGCTGATGATTAGAAGTTTATTTGCTTCCAGGCTCTGATCGTTTTATTGTTTGCTGTTGACTGTGACTGGGAAATTAGTAATGAATTGCCCATTAATTGCCCCTTAATTCAGTTGCTCTTCCTGCAAAAGAAGTGGGGTTTTAATTACAGTTGTTAGTTTTCCCTTTTATTTAGTGAAATAGTACTTATGAGCTATACACAAATGTAATAGAATAAATAACGAGAAGAAACCAGTAAGGAAAGCCTCTTCCAGAACAGAAACTGGCATTAAACGTTCAATCTTGAACCCATTTAAACAAGGACTCAGCGAACATAATGAAACTTATTATTGAGTAGGCATGCATAAAATTCCACCCTAAGAGACAATTAACAAGCTATCCATCAGCAGTCCAGTTGCCACACAAAACAGAAAGTAATAATGGCAGAATTAAGGAAAGTCACAGGAGCCCTGGACAGCCCATTGCCTATCCATACTGGTTATGCTACTGTTACGGTTATGTTTTAAATTTTTAATCAGGTCTGGAAAAAATACAGATGGCTACAACTGAAAATACTGGAATGCACTGACTTATCAACAACAGCAGGTGCTTATTGTTCAAGAGTCTGCCTCAAAGTATGTTTTACAGAACATCCAGATATATCTGCTTTGTAACCTTCCTGAGTTTTCCCAGAGATTTTTCTATCTTTTTTCTTAGCAAACAAAATCACAAGGAGAGAAAAGTAGAACAGCTGCAAAAACATCTACTGACACCCTATGAGCACTCTATCTGGAAGCAACCAGCAGCTAGAATCTCCATAAAAAAGTGGGAAAGCAAAAGATAAAATTCTTGAAATCAGGAGTACTGTGAAGTACCCAAGTCAACAACAGGACATACATAAGCCACTCCAATGGGGGAAATATAAAGAAAATCTGGATGGAAGAAAATATTTTTTAAAAAGCTCTAAGAAGAGAAAGGGTGATGTGCTCTCACTGGGAAGCTAAGGGCTTGAATGGATGCACAACATATGTGAAACTACTGGGAGTAAATGACTGGAAAGCAGGAGGATGAAGGCAAAATGGGTTTAGCAGGGTAACTGTTGAGGGGAAAAAGCAATGTATGAAGAAAGAAAGAACAATGAGAAAGGAAAAGCTATATGTGGCATAGGATAGCGGTAGGCAATCTGTGGCCCTTGTGATGGCTCCATTAAGCCCTAGTTAGCATGAAAAGATACCCAGTTTGGTGTTGTGGATAAAATGATGGCCTAGGACTCAGGAGGCTAGGTTTGAATCTGTGCTTAGCCATGGAAACTCATGGGGGGGGCAGAAAAGGTATAACCACTTCCTAAATATCTCATGTACCTTGAAAACCTATAGAGTCACTATAAGTCAGTTCCAACTTGAGAACACATAACAACAACACCATGAAGGGAAACTACTGGTCAAGGATTATCAGAGTGTAGAATGTCTCTTAACAAATGCATTAAACAACTGGGAACATATGCTAGAAATCAACTCAAACTCAATGTTACTAGTACTCAAATATGTGTCTTTAGTCAGAGAAACAAGCAGGCATCTTGGAAATGTCAGGTTACCTACAAGGGTGTCCAACTAGAATCTAGTTACTAGATCAATGCTTTGATTCCAAATATATAGGTGTTACTTAGGATTGTATGCTGAACTATAAGAAACACTGCCAAAATACATAGCAAAAGGTTTCTGCAAGCTAAAATACTCTTTCAAAGCTATTGGGAAACCATAAAAACTGAAACCTACAGCCTTGGTTGTATGGCACTGTGCAGGCAGATACACCAGCTTGGTTTGATATAATTTAACCCATGCAAAGCAGGTAGATTCAGCACTCAATGAAAGCTATAGAATCATTACTGGATGCCTGAAGCCAATCTCTTTTGATAAAATCAACTACCTAACATGCATTGGACCAATGACATACGGAGAGGGGTAGCACCTAATAGTGAAAGACTGAAAGCATCTATATAATGGAGAGTGCTTGTAGCGCTATGGGGCGGTATATAAGTCCAATAAATAAATAAATAATAATAAATAAATAAAATGCAAATCCACTCTTCAGCTATCATCCAGTCCATCCCAGATTAACATCAAGGTAATTTTTTCCCCAAAAAACATCTACGAACCTTGAAGGAACAGCAGAGATTGCCAGGACTTTAATATGGAAATAATTATCTATCCCTCTTAAAGAATTTATCCCTCTTAAAATGGAGGGAACCTCAGGAGAATGTAGCCATCCAGTCATAGAGAAAACTGGTTACTTGGAAGTCACTTAATAGACTACAGACTGGGTTTGGTGGAACCAAGGTGAACCTAAGGAAATGTGGATTTCACGCTGGCAGTTTTCTCCACACTCACTCCTTTGTGAGTGTGGAGAAAACAAGCAACTTTACACCTATGTCAGTGTTCTGTCTACCTCACAAAATAGAAGACTGAATGGTCGCTGCTCCAAATGCTCCTGATGTTGCCTGTTATTGTGCAAAAACTATCTGATATGCTTATTGATTGTATGACAGTGTTTTCTGCCATGTACGGAGAAATAAAGAAAGAAGATTCCTTTACCTTGTTTCTGTATCCTTGGCAGGCACAGGTGAGCTGAACCCAGACAGAGGACGCTCCCCAGGTCCAGGGAAGAGCTCTGGAGGTCCTGAAGAGCTTGTATTCCGTGGCTTGTTGACAGGACTTTCCATGAAGACTGAGGAGCAAGAGTCTTTGCGGAAAGACTGACGTACTGGGGAGGACCGGCTTGGAGGCCCTGAATAAGGGCTGTGAGGACTTTGGCTCTGTTGAACATCTACCAGCCGGCCATCAGCAATTTTCTGGGGAGATGATGGGGGCAAGCGAAAACCCATTCCAGGACCATAGGTATCACTATAGATCTGTGCACTGGGCTTATATAAGCTGTCTTCCAGTTCTGACTGCAAGGCAGCAGCTGAATAGGTGCTGAGAGATCGTACAGAACCACGCTTATACAGCCCCCCAGGGTAGGCAAACGGGTCCCCCATCCCAGCCAATGACTGAGTGGATGTAATGCTTAAACGTCCTTCATGAACCATACTGTAAGGGTCAGCATAAAGGCCCTCATTCTTCACCAGCACCATGTTCTTCCCAGCCAAATCTTCATCTGGCTTGACATCCCGACGTTCTAAGATAGCACTTGGGCTTGGTGAAACACCCTGAGCTGGTGGCAGGTTAGAAAGGCGTTCACCATGATGCACAGGGCTGCCAGCATAGGAAGGAGGGCGCCCACCGCTGTAGGACATACGGGACCGGGATGGTGAAGATGACTGCAGCACCGGTGGAGGGGAACTAGAAGTGAGGTGGGAGGCAGGGGACATGCTGTTCAGGCGTCGTGTGGGAGAGGATTCTCTGGAAGTGTAGACCATCTCCCTCTGGAAACACAAGAGGGTAAAGAGATTTCATCCAAAGGAAATCCATTTCTAGCACTTACTCCTGTGGCCTGACTCGCAGAAACAGAATATGATGTGGCAAAACTGAACAATACCAGTTCCACAACTGCCCTATCTATGTATGTTTCTCCATGTTTCACAGCAGTCAAAAACATTGGCAGATACAAATCATGCCCATCAAAGAATGGGTTGCATTCTCCCAGACACAGTTTTCTATTTTCAGTAAGTTTCCTATTCTGAGGAAAATTAAAACACCCCACTACTCCACACTTGTACTATGAAGTGGTTTAGTTCTGGAACCATTTTATCTCTTCATCTGCTGTATAAACTAGGCCCATGATTTCAATCGCAGTAATCAGCTGTTCTGGCACCCTGGATTCTGTATCAAGATACATATGCTGCAACAAGAGTATATTGCATATAACAAGGAGATTTTCTGTATTGGGCTTCTGTCAGCCATGGGGAGATGGGCAAAAAGCATCAAAACTATACCTCCTGAGCACCTGTGACTGGATAGGGAGCTGTCCACACTTCTCCCACCCCAAACCTGTGATTTTTAACTCCAAGGACTACTGTGGTTTAAAAGGAAGACTTGGGAGACTCGGGACATTTGCATGTTGAGTCTAATGTCAAATTGTAGCATGAGGTGTAACAATCAGAAATGCATATTACATATAAAAGCTACTTGAGCAAGAATTGGGAGGGGAATTTCTTGTTCTTGTGACTACTGTGTCTGCTTCTTCCTCCATTCTAGAATCCCTCACATACAAGTTTGCCCTCTCCCCATAGCACAGCAATTCCCTCCCTTTTCGTTCTTTCTTTCTTGAAAACATTTTACTCTAAGTAATGTTCTGATTATCATGTTTATTGCTTCACTGCCAAAGCTCTATCTATTCTCCCATAGCAACATTTGCTGGCAGCAGCCAATGGCTCACACATAACTGCTTCCAAAAAAACACACACAATTACTGTCTCTGTCACTTTGTTTTCTTCACAATGAGTGTTTCCACTCCTTGTTCGTCCAGCCAAATCCCAATGTAGCCATTCCTCTGTGTGGCACACAGACTGCGTGTTTTTGCACAGACACTTTACACATTGGCACACATTCATATTCCCCCTCATGGGCGCAGTCCAGAACTTGGAAATAGCTGGATGCAACAAATGAGCTACTTGCAATTATTTTACACACACACACACACACACACACACACACACACACACACACACACACACACACACGCACACACACACATACAAACCAATTAGAGCTACATCTACTTTCTGACTGGTTACTCTGCTGGTTATGGGCATGTAGCTTCACAGGAAGAATATCACATGGTTTGAGTGCTTGTATCTTGTGTCAACAAATTGAAGCACTTGGTTTTTTAAATTAACAAAACACTGGAGAAAAAAATTAACAAGGAGATAATTCTTAAAACTCTAACAATAATGGTAACCAACTACCATGTCAGGCTATGGAATTATAACAACTTTTTCTTATGGAAGTAGTGTTATCAGCACTGGGTGTATTCACTTTCCTAAAGCTAACACAGCTTGAGTAATCTGTTCCTTTGGCTTACGATTCAGTTCTAGAGGACGGCAAATCACACACTGAATTCCCTGATCAGCTGACAGCCCCTTTCCTACAGTTATTGGAAGTATATGCTTCAAGGCAAGGATACAGATGATCTGGTGTTTCTGCTTATATCTGAGCAGAACATCCAGGTGGCCTATATACGAAAAATGAAATCTAGCCTGCCTCTGAGTGGATTTCATTTCAGAGTTTCCCAGTCCTATTGATGCAGAAAAGAAAGGTAGCTGAACTGGTCCTCGGTATATTTCTGGAGGCTTGGTAGCAAAAAATAACCTCCCAACTCAAGACTGTCAGTCCTCAGAGCTCTTAGGAAAGGGGGCATTTCCCCAAACTTTAATATTCCATGGGTGCTAGGTTATAAGGAAGGGGATTGGTTGCAGGTAGCATAAGAAACATGCCACTGCACATTTGCAGAAACACATTGTTTGCTACAGCCTTACTCAACTTTGTATCATCTAAGTATGCTGATCTACAAGTCCCATCATGCCCAACCACCATAGTTGTTGTGGATGGTGGGAGGGGCACTCAAACCAACCTGGAGAGGAAGAATTGTTTACTACAAATACATCTTCTAGACAGTGCTCAAGAGCAAAGGCACTGCTGGAATAGTCCTGAGTGATTTGTCCCTTTCTCCTGCCCTATTGCTGACATCCAATGAAAGTAATGACAGCTTTGCATTTCCTATGGAGCCCACTGTTCTTACCCGCAAGTCTCCATTGGTGATGTGAGATCCAGGAAAGGAGGCATAGAGGGGCTCTTTCCGATAGATTTTGATAATGCTTCTGTCCTGGATATCCCTGCAAGAACAAACACAATTGCTTTGTTTATTACTGCAAGGGCCAAATTACACATGTCCATGACAATGAGTATAGTCAGAGGCACTGGAGGCAAACTGATTATGATGTTGGCTTATGCCACCTACTGGAGGTATACGTGCAGCTGCAGAGTATCCCTCCCAGGTAAACAATTTGCACATGCTGCTAAAATTGTGGATTTTTTTTCATGCAATTCATCTTATGCCTGTTGCACACCGATACTGTGCTTGGGTACAGCATTCCTCCTATGAATTATACAGATTCCTGGGTTTTAGAACTTGCTAGAAACTTTGGAACTTATTTCCCAAGGCTCACATGAGAGAAATTCTGTAAGACTACAAACACGGATTCTCCTGAAGGCACAAAGGTGGCTGCTCTCTGATCTATCAAAAATGGCTTAGAGGGAAATACACTAGAGGTCTGCAGAGCAGCCAATCAAGCAGGGATGACTACTTAATAGAAGCAACTTGATACAGTTCTCTAAGTGTTGTGTGTAGTGCAAAGAGAGCGGCTAGAGATAAATTTTTCTCTCTGCATGATAACACTAAAACTTGGCACCAGAACCAATAAAAATTGATTGGCAGCTGATTAAGGACTTAAAAATGGAAAGTGGTTCTTTTCACAATACATACTTAACTGATGGAATTGGCTGTCACTGGATGTGGTGCTGGCCACTGGTGTAATAAGGGGGATTAGTCCATTCATGGAGGACAGTTTTATGACTGCTTGTTAGCTAAATAGAGTCTCCAGGTTTAGAGGCACTAAAAAGCTGACGAGTAGATGTTGGGGGTCAACAAATAAGGGTGGGGGTGGCTATTGCTTTCATGACCTTTATGTGAAGGTCTCAGAAGCCTCTGGTTGGCCAATACTAAAGACAGAATGCTGGGCCAGATGGTCTAATCCAGCAAGGCCCTCATATTCTTAACAATTTGAGTAGGAAAGCAAAAGAACAGAAGAACAGAGTGTAACAAACAACAGGTGTCTAGACAGGATGTGTTTTAATGAATGTTGAAAGATATTTTTATAACAACTATAACAATTTCCCTGCCCTCCATTATACCCACTCATTCCTCTGAACTGTAAAGAAAAAAAAACATTTCAGACCTCTCCCTATGTTCAGTTCCAGGTATCACATTTTAAATCGGGACAGGGGCAAACTAAAGGAAAGCCATGGAAAGATGTTTCCCAGTTCTAGGGGACATTTGGGCAACTATATACTTCAAACCATGCTTCCCTGTTTGGAACGGAGCTTTGTCTTTTCTGATGTGTTTTATCAGTGATGGGATGTCCTCTTAAATCAGAAGTGACTCTGGATAGTGTCTCCTTGAGTTTCCGTCCTCATTAACAAGCCCTTTAGAGTTTTCAGACTCAAATTCGGAAGGATCAATCCTGGAAGTGTGGAGTCTGTCTTGTTTTTTTTTTCCTGTAGAAATCAAGGACTGGGCTTGGGATAAGTGTAAGTGTTGGCATTGCCAAGTCTGCTTCAATGATTAGAATAAGAGGTTTATTATTTATGTGAGGTCAAATGGTTCATAAATACAGAAGATGCAAAGGATAGAGAGGATGGAACGTTCCCTGGCCTTCATTGCCATTGCCCTTACATCGAAGCATGTTCTTGATCTTGGGCTCTTGATGTGGCTCATCTGGACGAAGTTTTATACACTTGATACTGGTAGGATGGAGGATGTTTGCTGAGATGGGGGCCTTACAGCCTGCAACAATTTCTCCCAAAGATGGAATTTAAACGGGACTGTCAGTTTTTAACAGCAATTTTTGTAAACTTACAACAGTGAAGGCAGGCTTGGGTTTGGTGTTTCTCCTTGAGGCACTATTGAGAACATTCTCAATATTGAGAACATTTTAACTGGGAAGGCCCATCAGTGCGGGGGCTTTTGTTGGTGTATATAATGCGCTTCTTAAAAGGACCCACTGGGGCCATAAAAGAGAAGGAAGGCCTCAGCAGACAAAAAGAAATGACAAATAAATACTAAATACCATATTCATATGTTTCCTTAAAGATATCCCATGAACAGACCTTCACCGCTGCCCTGTCTGGGTGACGGGGTAGGGGTGAAGGTCTGCTCCCAGCTGGAAAGAAGAAAGATGGAGGAAGAGCAAAGAGGAGAGGTGGAAAGTAGCCACAGGGCCACAGAGGCAGCTGGGGGTGAGGAGGCTAGAGCAGGCCCAGCTAGACTGGCAGACGAGGAGAGTCTGGAGGAGCAAGAGGAGGCTCTATATGGGGAGGGAATCCCTGTTTATGCCCTGGACCTTTGGAGCAGGGACTTAATGGAGCTCCAATTCCCACATGGCAGGGGATGAGGAAGGATACCCCGTCAGCCTTGACTTGTGGCCTGGCACTGGTGGGGACATCTGCCTCCTTCTAACCACTTCAACCTGACTCACAAGTGGCAGATGTGGCATAAGGACCAGAATGACAGATTGTGACACCTCCAGGAGGGCTTGGGAGGACCAGTAGGCAAGGTAGCAGGCCACTGGTTCAAGCCATCCTTGAGGGGAGCAACCTTGTGGTCTGGATTTCTGGATGTTACTTGGGGCTAGTCCCAGTGGAGTTAATTAGAGGCTGAAAAAGAGACACAAAGGATCCCAGGTAAAGGAAGGGAACTGATCTGGGAGTGGGGGGAAGAGATCAAAGGAAGGTGATGGGAAATTTGTCTTGAACGTGTCTGACCCAGCAATAAAGATTACTTCGAGTCCTACTCCAAGTCTGGAGCCCATGAAAGTCACAACTGTTGGGGTGTGCAGAGTTTGGTGTGAGAAAAAAAATCGAGTGTGGCCTTAATTAAAAATAATAACAAACTTCCTATTATTATGCAGTAGATAAAATTGATTCTGGCAGGTACCTACAGAGCAGATTGAACTTCAGTCTCCCTTAGCAAACCACCCCTTATTTGCTAGTTTACCTCAACTGGCACTCATTGATAACAATAAATTCTCTCAGAGACTCTGGTAATGAAAAAAGATAAAATGTTTCAGTTTACTCAAACATCATATTGTGTGGAAATATTAACTTGTTACATTACTAAATTTAACTACTTAATTTACTTCATTATTAGCTAACTAACTGGTTACATTGTTGACAGAACATTTCACTCTAACAGTTCACTTCTGACTCCATACACTGACAGAACTAATTGAAACTGATTGTTTAAAAAAAGGTAGGGAAAAAGAATCTGAGGTAGAGAGGAAAGCAACTGGCTGCTACTGAGTTGTGACAGCAACCCCAGTCCAGAAAGGTTCCCCCCCCCCGATAAAAAAACTTTTAAAGCCACCACATGAGTGTGCAATGTGGCCAACAACAGTCACTGACCCGAGCCAGCGTGGTGCACAATGGCTCACCTGACATCCTCCAGCTCATAGAAGACATTGCGAGATTCATCCTTGATCAAGATGGCAGTGTTGGGGGACTTAAGCATGCCCATTGTCAGTTTCTGAGGAAACATGTGGACGATGAGAGCGTGCAGAGTATCCATGCTGCTAATTTCATGGGTAATGTGTACTCGCCTTGTTTCATCCCCAAACTGTAGAAAAAGGATGCCTGAGGAAATGAAATATTTGGGGTGAGGAAGAGGTGGCATAAAGGAAACAAGTCAAGCGATACAGAACTCTGACGGAATCAACTAAAGCTCACTATGGGATTTCAGTTGTGCAAGACACTTGTTCAAATGTACCGTGTGTGTTTTATATTAATTTAAGACAGGGTTTTATATTAATTTTTGCTCCAAAAACATATTACGGCTTATTTTCAGGGGATTTTCCCCCCAGGTACAACAATCTACATTTACTTAAATACAGTCATGTCATCTTCTTCTGGTTGCTGCACAATGGGGTAGGGCTTATATTATGAGCATCCTGAAAAATCATACTAGGGCTTATTTTCAGGTTAGGTCTTATTTTAGGGGGGAACAGGGTAGTAGTGTGGAAATGCAGAATTATACAGTCCAAGTAATAGGCAGAAATATCCGCCTTCAAATGTTCATTCCATACTGACTGAAGTTCTTGGATGAATCTCATTTCTCTTTAAGGTACACTCAGTGGCTATCTGTAGTCTGTGCCAAGACTCTTAAATGCCCTTCCATGGGAATTACATGTCTGCTCACTTCTCCTTGAGTATCAAGATAAGTAAATACTTTTTCTGTTTTGCCAGGCATATGTGAGTAGCTAGAGAATTTACAAAGGCATTTAGATCTTCTCTGCAACTATTAGTTCAAAAAATTTTAATTAGGTTTTTGACAGTATGGCTCTTCTTCTAAAAAAAACTATCAGAGCTTTTGTAGTCTCAGAAGCTTGGTACCACGGCCTTCAGATTACAAGAGCTACAGGCTGCCTATTCAGCTAAGAAAACCATGTACTAGGTAGCAGGTACACTACATGACAGGCTTATAGTAAAATGGCAGCAAATGCCTATCAAGAATATTGCAATAGCAGTCCCACAAGGTTACTGCCAAGATCGACTGTCATAAAAAGAAGGTCTCTTCTGAACAATGCAGTATGTCTTTGCTAACTTGAGAACAGAGCTGGTGCAAGGCATTTTGCTGCCCAAGGGAAATGGCAAAATGGTGGCTGCCCGAAACTGCATAAGGATGACTACCGAACTGGCCACTGGCTCCTGCATCATCATTAATAACAGAACAGCATCTCCATCACCATTAAGCAAGCTAGTTTAGAGGGCACAAATCACATTGTGTGGTACTCATTGTTCAATTGTTCAAAAAAGAGCAATGCCTCGAAGAGAGGGAAATTAGGCAGGAAGCTGCCGCTGCTGCCTCCCAAAATCTGCTGCCAAGGGGCAAAAGCACATGGACAAGCTGTTTTGCCATTAGGAGGAATCAGGAGATGATAATATGTTGTTCCTGCAGGGTAGTTCGTTGGCCTGTTTGCATAATCAACGTGAAAACAGCCCAGTGTTTCCTCCCAATGACCTATCACTGAATCAAAAAATAATAATAATTCTAAACTGCAAACTCGTACAAGATGCTAGAGCATAACTGAAAGTTCTATATTGCTTCCCTACCTTGTGGAGTTTCTGAACTAGACCCTGTTTTACCTAATTCTGCCTAATTGTAGGGCTGCCCCTGCCTGAGAAACAAAGGAGTTTACCAGGTGATCGAAGTTTTGTTTGGCTGGTGGAACGAGACAGAGGCAAACTTTGCCGGAAACGGTTCATCCTGTTGAACCCCATGGGCAGCTCGGCTTCAGACATGGTTTCCAGAGACTCAGCTGAAGCAAATGAAAGTTTAGCTTGGTCGGCCAGGCCCGGTTGTGAACCCTGCGTGTGCCGGGAACTTCGAGTCTGAAAGGGAAAAAGATAAATGTGGTTACATTCAGGATATATATATATAATTCCTTGGGAGTTCCAAGATGAGGCTTTTATTCCTCTGCTTTGTCCACAGAATTTGATGAAGTCCCGTTACCATTGCCTTCTTTTTGCAACCCTCCTTTGATTTCCCTCTGCTGCTTCTCCCTTTTTTTCTTTCTTTCCACAAACAAATCTTACAAGCAGGGAAAGATAAGATGGCCAAACAATGTATTTTGTTGTGCAGTCAGGAACCATTTATCTGCAAGCATATTTATGTGATTCTAAGGAGACTTAAAGGGTTATGAAGTGCAAAGGAAGAGTACCTCCCCCAAAGTATTTTTCCACAAGAAAATTTTGGCAAAAAAATCAACATTCAAAATTATCTGTTCTAATCTCTGATTTTGCAGATAAAGATCAGAATATAGATTCTAATTTAGATTTCTTGACCATCACTTCATAATTACCATGTTTCCCCGAAAATAAGACAGGGTCTTATATTAATTTTTGCTCCAAAAGCCTCATTAGGGCTTATTTTCAGGGGATGTTTTATTTTTTTCAAACATGTACAACAATCTACATTTATTCAAGTACAGTCATGTCATCTTCTTCCGGTTGCTGCACAATGGTGGAGGGCGGGATATCACTTAACTAGGCCTTATTTTTGGGGTAGGGATTATATTACGAGCATCCCGAAAAATCATACTAGGGCTTATTTTCAGGTTAGGTCTTATTTTCGGGGTAATAGGGTAAGTAATGATTAATTTCAGCCTGTGAGGCTTCACATTAACAGCACGCCTATTCAATTCTAGTGCATTGCTTTAACAAGAACTCGGACTATATTAAAGGTGGCTTTTGCATCCAGCAACGGAGGTTGTTGCCATTTTCAAAATACAAATAGCTTTCATGCTTCCCACAACATCTGAAGAAAAAAAGGATCCTCCATTAAAGTTCTGACAAGATGCACATTTATATAATCAGATGACTACTGTATTAAAAGACAGTTTAGTACAGTGGTGCCTCGACTTACGAACATCCCTACGTACGACCATTTCGAGTTACAACCAGCTCCAGCCACAAAATTTTGCTTCTACTTGCAACCGGAGCTTCCACTTACAAACAGAAAAAGGCAGGGGGAAAAGGGGGGAAATTCTAATTTCTAACTGTAGGTGGCGGCGAGGCTGCTTCTTTGTAGCTCTTTCGCCACAGCACTTAGATAAGTGGTCAGACAACAGGGGTAAATTACCCCAAATGGGGTAAAAATTAAAATCTTGGGGGTAATGAGGATGCAACCCTAACCCCCTTCCCTCCTCCTCCTCCTCCTCCTCCTCTGCCCGGAGAGGGGGTCCCCGGCTGCCCAATTGCCCCCTTCCCACCCCCTTCTCTGGCCCAGCTGCAACCGAGCCCCAGCTGATAGTGGCTGGTGACAGGCCCTGGCTGGCAGCACACAGCAGCCGAGGTGGCGGTGGGGCCAGCCATGGCAGAGGGTGAGGCCGGAGTGAGTGGCCGGAGCGCCCCAGCCAGGAGGAGCCTGTCCTTCCAGTGCCTGAAGAGGCGCATCGCGGTGGAGGGGGGAGGGCGTGGCCATGACAGCAGGCCGGACCAGGCTCAGCCTCCTGGCACCGGGCTGTTGCCGCGCCATGCCCCATTCCCAAAGGAGCCCATCGGGCTGCAATGGCACTCACCTGGCCGCGCGGCTTCCTTCGGCGCTGCCTCCGTGCCGGCCGGGCCTAGCAGAGCCTCTCGCCCTCCATGCAGCAGCTGTCACGCTGCTTCAACAGTGAGGCCTGCGGGAGCCCTGACGCTGAAGCCCGATGCAGCTGCCCTGGCGAGCAGCTGCCAGTGCCAGTGCCGGAGCAGGAGGCAGTGTCGGGCACCCCAGTGGGCGAATCACCTGCTGGTCTTTGATGGCTGCCTAGGCCCCGCCAGCGGAGAAAGGGAGCCACCCTTGTGGGGCCAAGGACTGAGCACGGCCCCGCCAGGTCGAGGAGGAGGAGGAGGCAGTCCAGGCGGCATTCAACTGGCCGTGTGTGACCGAGATCCTTCCTTTCAAATCAACGGGGGAATGTCGGCATATTTAAATTTTTTAGGGGGTAAAAGGTAAAAAAGTTCCCTGACCCCTGAGTTAGAGAGTGTACATGGAGGAGGCTTGGGACTGCCTCCTTCTGCTTCTGAATGAGTGAGTGTGTGTGTTTGCAGGGAGGCTTTGGGCTGCCTGGTAAGGTAAGGTACTGTTTTCAGCTTTTTAAAAACTGTTCTGGGTGTTTTTGCAGTGTGGCTTTGAGCTGGGGGGGGTTATGTTTCTGTGCTGTGATGGGTCTTGGGGGGGTTGTTTGGTTTTTGCTTTTTTCCACCATTTCCAATGGGTCTTGGGGGGGTTTGTTGCTTTTTGGAGTGTTTTTTCCCATTTCTGATACGTCTTGGGGTTTGTTTGTTTTTTTTTAATTCCCCATTTCCAATGGGTTTTGGGGGTTTTGTTGCTTTTTGGTTTTTTCCCCCCATTTCCGATGCATCTTGGAGGTTGTTTGTTTTTTGGCTTCCCCCCATTTCCAATGGGTCTTGGGGGGTTGGTTGCTATTTGGGGTTTTTCCCCATTTCGGATGGGTTCTACATGCTTCCTTTGCTTTGTCCTTTGTTTTCTTTGCATTTCTGACCTGCCCCCCTTGTTCTCTGTGCATTTCCAATGGGTCTTGCACACTTGATTGCTTTCCTTCCCCCCCCCCCTTTGGCCGGAAGGGATTAATCGTGTTCCCAATGAGTCTTGCAGGGATTTTTTTTGTGCGTGATTTTTTTCTTCAGCCGGAACGGATTAATTGCATTTTAATGCATTCCTATGGGAAATGGTGTTTCGACCTACAACCATTTCAAGTTACGTCCATCTTCTGGAACGGATTATGGTCGTTAAGTCGAGGCACCACTGTAATTAAGCCATGCTACATCTTGTGATAGAGGATTCCACAATTTGGTTGTACATTATGGTCTAACTATGTCCAATTCTAAATCCCTAAGGGGCAGAAGAGCAGGCCTGCACCCCCTCCCATTCAGTCTCTCAATTTCCAGTGTACTCAAGATTGATTGTCCCTTAAAACCACCATTTGTCTGTGGGGAACAGACTGTGATGTGCAGATCTGTTTACTAGCAAGCAACCCAGCCTGCCATTTCTATAGTCTTTATTGAAAAATCTCTCTAAAGCCTAATTGAAGTGGTGAGAGATGTTGCAGAGGAACTGAGTAGTTCTCTAAGGGCAACGACAGACATACATCAAAAAGAGGCTCTCAGCACTCTGAAAGCACTTTCCTTTGAACATGTGTATGAAGCACAGCAGTGCATTTAATGCTATTGTGCTGTGAGCACTGGCTGACTGCTCAAATGCTGTCTTGCTCTGTCTCTCTCTCTCTTACTTCTCCTGTTCAGGGATAAAGCACTAAGAGTCTTTCGCCTGAAAGGAAAAGCATCTGTCCTGCTTGGCTGCAGGATATTTTGGTTGCTTCTAGACTGTAGACTCTCCAGATTCCACCAATCAGAAAACATTATTCTCTTCCTCTCTTTAATAGACTTTTTTGGTAGGAGGCTGAGAAGCAGTGAGAAAACTTGGGAGGGCTACATCTGGATGCCAGTAGATGAGGTAGGGAAATTGCATAATGAATCCTTTCCAAGAAACCCCATTTGAGTCAAATTAGATGATATATTTAGCATGTTTTCAGAAGAGGTATTCATTGAAGTAGCGAAAGTCATAGCACATGATTTTCCACACCTGCATATTTTGCCTCTAGTTTGTTTTGTTTTCGCCCTGTGACCTGATGGGTGACTAAACTGAAGGGTTAATTTGAAAATCTGATTGCTGAAACATGCATCTCACAGGAAATCCTGTTACAGGAGAGAAAGCAGATTATTCATAGCATATGACTTCACTAGCAGCAGGCAGTGAGCTAACCTCTGCTGCCAATGGTCGGGCTTCATTAGAATGATCCAATCTAACATAACTATTCACATGGAAATGGCTCCTGCCATTATAGTGAAGTGGCTTAATAAGCAAGGTACTTCAGGATATTGGTGAATTAATCATTTACCCTACTCAGCAGAGGGCAGGGAAAGTTAATTTTTTTCCCTGAAGAGATACTATTGCTGATGTGCTGATTATACTTTTTAAAAAAGTTAAGAAATTGCCTACAGCCAAAGCCAGCAGCATGGATTCAACTGTGGGCAATTTTTCAACCAGTTGTTTAAAGCAACTGTTTTTTGTTCCAGTCTGGCTGCTTCCAGATCTGTTACCCTGTTTGTTCTTTTGTCCCAAACAAGTTCAGGTTCTTTGGAGGCATGCACAATCAGAGTACAGTGGGGTCTTGACTTGAGAACTTAATCCGTATTGGAAGACGGTTCTCAAGTCAAAAAGTTCTCAGGTCAAATCTGCATTTCCCATAGGAATGCATTGAAAACCATTTGATCCGTATATGCTCTTTTCCGTCCATAGAAACTAATGGGAAGCTGCTATTCCGCCTTCAACCACTACAGGGGGATATTTTGTTTCTTTTTTTTTCTTAGGTCAAGAAAGGTTCAGGGAAGGCAGGGAAAATGCAGTCCAGGCAGTACAGTACCAGGCAGTCCGAAGACTGTCTCCCAATCCACTCTCTAAACGCTGGGAGGAGTGAGGAAGCAGACAGGCACCCTTTTCACTGGCCAACAGTTAACTGAAAGTTCAAATTTTGCACTTTCCCTGCCTCCCACGTGGTTTTTTTCAGTTCTTAACTCAAATCTAAGTATGTAAGTCAAGTCAATATTTTCCTATGAGAGCGGTTCTTAAGTCAAAATGTTCTTAACTCAAGCCGTTCTTAAGTCAAGACCCCACTGTAGTTCTGACATCAGCTCTGATATCATGTGTGACAGCATTCTCGATATGCAGCAGGGCTGCCTTTCACAGCTTCTGTAAACTGAGGTGCTATATAGAGTGTTCTCCCCAGCACCACTGCCTTGCCCCCACTTTATGCCTGGCAGGATCAGTGTAACAAACACCCTGTTTTACCCTGCAATAAAACAAAGACCAAATGGCTCTAAACTCTCCTTCATACTCTGCAGATTTGTCTTCATGTCGGGAAGAAATCGAGACCCTTTTCTTTACAAATGGAAGCCTCCACTATGAAACTGAGAGCAGTTGACAAATTCTGGGCTACAAACAGCATCAAAAATGGGAAGGACATGAAAGGGGAAAAAATGGAGGCAACATGTTATGGTATAGGAACACAACTCATATGGATTACATAGGAACATAACTACAGGTATGATCACTTGGAGTGAATAAATTCAGATCTACTGGGAAAAGGGATCATGATTCCAAGCCACATCAATCCAAGCCACACAACTTGTGTGGATAGCACCAAAGTACTCTATCACTAGTGCAGAAGCATCCCTCCCCATGTAAAAGAGGTGGACTTCCATACCATAGATCAAAGCTTGTGCTTGGGGATAATGTGATGTTCTTGGTACTTATTTTCCACGGTTCCAATGATAACACCAGGGAAAGCTACTGTAGCAAGTAGCAACTCAGAACTTTGGAACAACCTTGGAAAATACAGGGAACTACCTATTCACTAACCTGGAGAAACATCCCTGGAAGACATAAAGTCTATCATCATTCTGGAAACGAAGCAGCAATACGGTTTGCTATTTCATAAAGCAGGTGGAAATAGGCATAAATTCCCAAATAATAAAAATGGTAATATGCCACAAGTCACATTTCACATCAATGACCATATATCCTCTCAGATCAAATGTGCCATTTGCACTAATGGTTACAAGGAGGTAAGCATCACTATATGCAATGTATTGAAAAAACACATCACTTCAGCAAATGACTTTGCTCTGGGCCAGTTTCTGCTGTTATCACAATCAAAGAGGTAAACTCTACCCGGACTTACCTTTTGCAGCCTGCTAGGGTGTG
The DNA here is from genome assembly GCF_051106095.1 of Pogona vitticeps. NCBI lineage: Eukaryota > Metazoa > Chordata > Lepidosauria > Squamata > Agamidae > Pogona > Pogona vitticeps. Next base: position 95,375,470 of record NC_135788.1, on the reverse strand, counting down.
AGTGTTGCATGCGCTGTAGTGCTAGAATTGCTGGGAAGCTATTGATCAAAACCAGAAGATCTAGCTTTCAGTCTCAAACACTTAACAGATCGTGGCCTCCCTGAAGTGACAATTTGGTCAGGGCTCCTTCATTCTACCCCTGCCCCACTGCATAGAAAGATTGACTCCCCCCCCCCCAAAAAAAGAATTCCCAGGTTTTTCTGTGCAAAAGAGTGAGTATGAGTGCATTGTGTGGTCTTTTTAAAATTTATAACAGCAGCATTCAAACGTTTGACTGTCAACCTGCAGCCCAAGTTGAAACAGTCTCCTTAAAAGCTTGATTCTATTCACCATAGAGATTGACTGTCTGTGTTGGCAGATTCTGACAGGACCATTTTCTTTTCACAGAAGGACTTCCACGAAGGAAACCACAAGGGACAGGCTGCACCAGGAGGCAAATTCCAAATCTAAAGATCTGCATCTAAACTCTACATTCTAAACGAAGCCTCACTTCCTCCTTGACACAACTCCTATAGGAATCCATGTGGATTTTGGATTCGGATGCAGAATTAGAATTGTTTAAGATGGAGAAGGCTGACCCACTCCAGCTTTAAACTGAAACCTCAAACTTCGTTGCTTGTTTACTTGTTTGTTTTTGAAAAGACTCTTCCTGGCTTCTGGTCCATACTTTTGGTCCAATAGTCTTCTTTGATACATTTAAAAAAATACAGGACATTTATAAGCAGGATGATATTTTATGAGCCCATTATTTTGCCAGCTACTCAGGTGTAGAAATTGGTATTACGAGGGGATGCTGATAAGTATGGAGCCTTTCCCAGAAAACATTGAGCTAGAAGCTGTAACTGCCACACTATTCTACATATTCCCCCAGGAAATCAATGCACTTGTGACATCTGTCCTGCAGCTTTTTCTTGTTGTTTAGTCATTAAGTCATGTCTGACTCTTCATGACCCCATGGACCAGAGCATGCCAGGCCCTCCTGTCTTTCACTGCCTCCTGGAGTTGGGTCAAAATCATGTTGGTAGCTTCAATGACACTGTCCATCCATCTCATCCTCTGCCGTCCCCTTCTCCTCTTGCCTTCACACTTTCTCAACATCAGGGTCTTTTCCAGGGAGTCTTCTCTTCTCCTTATACATAGCTTTAAGTAAAACTGCACTCTTGGGCCATAGTTGCTTTTTAAAATTGGCACTGAAACTCAACTTTGAAATCACTGGAAGGTGATGGGGTGCACAGTAGAATTCAGTTTTATAGTAAGCACTATTATTTGTATTTTTTCTGTTTTAAAAATAATAATAATATGAACTAAAAAAATGAAATCACTGGAAGGTGAAGGTGCAAAATGTCTACATGGTACAACAGCTAAACAGATTATGTGTCTGCACATTTCAGGGGAGCTGGCACTAAAACTCTTTAACTTTCCTAATTACAGTATTTACCGTATGTATTCATACACCCTTTGGACAAAGAACTCTCTACACTCCCAGCCCCAGTGGTGTTCTCTATTCCTCCTCCTTCTCTGTAACAACAGCTTTTGGGATTTACGCTTTAGCAACCTATTCTTACAGCAAAAGTTGCTTTTTTGGATTATACCTTCAGAATATTCCTGCCACTGTGGCCAGCAGCTTTTGTAAGGTCTTTTTAGCAATGTAACCAGATTAGTATTTTATTGTGCAATTTCCCTCCTACTTCACTCAACACAGTTTGCAAGAGATCCTACCGTCCTTTCCCACCACTATTTCTCCTATCTTGTTTGTTTTTTTTACCACAGAAAACTGACCAAGCAGAGGGAGAAAAAGTAGACAGCTATACAATGTCTTTTGATCTGGTAGCATTCCGAAATTCCTGTCTGAAACCACCTCTTTATTCCAGCCTGTTTCAGAGCTGTTAATATTGACTAACTGGGCCATACTAATAAAGTGCAGTTTCTAATTAAACTCAGCTGAAGGAAATTAGATTCTCACCTCCCTAAGATTGTTTGGGCCATTTCCTTAACTATAATAATTACTGTATGTGCTGTCAAGTCAGTTCAAACAAATGGTGAAACTTTCCAGGATTTTCTAGGTGTACAGAATTCAGATATTCTCTTCTTCTTGAGTGCTTTGGGACTGTTCAATTTGCCCAAGGCTACGCAGGCTAGCTCTTCTTTATTTTCTCTATTATATATTACTTGATGCGCAGAAGAGGCTGTATAGGGCTGGTGCATTATTTCCTATGTAGGCACAGAGCTGCTAGATTTTCATAATGTAATGGCAACTCAGACTGTCAGATCATTCTCTCTCTTCCCACCAGGTGCTTTTAAAACTGGTAAATTATTTAAATACTGAGCGAATAACAGTCTCACAAAGCAGCATTTTAAAACATTCAGTCATTGGAATGGCAAGATTATACACAAAGTCCTTTGCCATGCATTAAAAACTATATACATGTTTGTTTATTCTTTTCCCTCATTACAAATAAAACAGATGTAGTACATTAAAGAGGGGGAAAGGAGGGGAGGCGAAAAGCAGTCAGAGCAGACTTGTCGAAGCTTGGATTGCATTACGAAGCACACTGAACAACATTATTTCTTTTTGAGGGAACACTACAGTGGGGTCTCTACTTAAGAACGTCCCTACTTAAGAACAATCCAACTTAAGAACAGCTCCATTTGCTAAATTTTGCTTCTACTTGAGAACAGAAATCCAAGATAAGAACAGGAAAAAAAAACCTTTCCTGCTCTTTTTTTAACCTTAGGTCATCTTAGGTTAAAAAAAATTCTCCCCCTAGTGGTAGAGTATGTATTAACCAGCTTTGCATTAGTTCCTATGGGAACTAATGCTTCAATGTACGAACGCACCTCTACATAACAAAAAAACAGCCAGAACGGATTAATTGGTTTTCAGTCCATTCCTATGGGAAATTTTGCTTCAACTTAAGAACGTTTCAACTTAAGAACATCATTCCAAAACGGATTAAGTTCTTAAGTAGAGGTTCCACTGTAGTTTCTATGGATGGAAAAGAGCAGATACTGATTAAATGGTTTTCAATGCATTCCTATGGGAAATGCAGATTCAACATAAGAACTTTTCAACTTGAGAACCACCTTCCAATACGGATTAAGTTCTTAAGTAGAGACCCCACTGTACTTGACTTTGGCATGTTGTCTTCCAGTTCTACCAGTCTGCTGAGCCACCTTTGCTCCTGGTTTATAAGAGATCCCTTGGATTCCATCCTCTTGGGAGAAAAGCAGGATATAAAATATATCAATTACATTACACTGGAATTAAACTTTACCCAAAGCATGTTCCTGCAAAAACAAAACAGCAGCTGCCCCCCTCCATTTTCAACCTTGCCTCTCAATTTTAAGTGCACTATACTTTGGTTTGTGTTTTCAAAACATCAAAAGTTTCCTAGAGGAATTGGAGAACTTCATCTGGTCTTCATTATTTCACGTTTGCAAGATCAATGTTCTGGGCAGAACACAGATAGTCTTCAAGCTTCACAGTTAGCCAGATTTTGTGATATAATTCTCAGCTCAAAAATGGCATGCAAACATTTATATACTAGGGAAAATTTAGTTTAAAATTTATGTTGAGAACAGTGCACCAAAATACAAAAATCAGTAAAGGATATTTCCAAAATGTGTTTATAAGAGAAGGATGCACACAAAACACACACTACATTAGGAAATAAATGCACACTCTTGTTCATCCTTTAAAATTTGAGAATGATGCAGAAATTGGACAGAAGGGACATGTGACTGAATATGTAAATAAATTACATGGAACAGAGCACCAGGATATGTACAACAGTGCTTAATCATGTCATCAAGCAGTACTAAATATCACAGAAGAGGAGAAAATGAAGAATTTGGCTGATGTTCTCAGCAGAAGCCGCAGCACCTGCAGGTGGGCGGGGTAATTGACGTGTGGTTGTAACATTAGCAGCAGCCCATCCCCTGAAAAATTAGGACCCTTGTGTTGCTTCAAATGGCACCATGACCCCAAGTTCATACACCCAATAGCTCCCTCTCTTCACTCTTGCCTAGAAATGAGCACGAATCACCCCAGTTTGGTGGTGCATGCTGGTTCATTTTTTTGCCAAACGGGTGTTTGGTGCTTCAAAGCCCTCCTCTGGCAGGCACCTACAGTGGTGCCTCGCTTAATGATTACCTCATTAAACGATGAATCCACTTTACGATGAGGTTTTTGTGATCGCAATAGCGATTGCAAAATGATGTTTAGATAGGGAAATTTCACTTGACGATGATCAGTTCCCTGCTTTGGGAACCGATTTTTCGCTAGACAATGATTTTAAAACCGCTGATCGGCAGCTTTAAAATGGCCGCCCGCTGTGCAAAATGGCTCCCCACTGTGATTTAGGACGGATTCCTCGCTTTACAGGCACCGAACATGGCCACCCCTATGGAGGATCTTCGCTGGATGCTGAGGTATTTAGCCCATTGCAACGCATTGAACTGGTTTTCAATGCATTTCAATGGGCTTTTTCATTTCGCTTGACGAGTATTTCACTTAACAGCAATTTCAATGGAACAAATTATCCTCATCAAGCGAGGCACCACTGTACTTGGAGGGAGTGGCCTGCCTTCCCTGCCCCACTACCCCAGGGTACTGCCAGGAGGCAGGTCTTTGAAGTCCTGAACACCTGTTCAGCCTGTAAACAAACCAGCACAAACTGCCGAATCAGCAGTTCGTGCCTGCTCTTGGCTTTGCATTACTGATGCTGTGCACATGGAAACACACTCACACTGAGCATGCTGACCCTGGTCCCAAATAGGAATGGGTGGAGATGGGTGTTTTAAGGTACAGTATCATACACAGAATAATTTTCAAAAAAAGATAAAATCAAACAAATCTTCTGCAGGGTTATCTGCTATTCGGTTTGCCTCCTCACTATGAGTCCTGGGCAAGTACAGCAATTCCCTGACACTTCTGCCAGCCTCCCATGATTTGGAGATCCCCTGCTTTAGCATTCATAAGGTGTATATTTGGCTTATTTTAATTCCATATCCAGAAATGTGTGAATACAACAAATGTGTTTGCAAGCACACCTATTACACAGGTATATTTGTCTTCGAGACATGCTTAGCTAGCTTTGAGTTTGTCAAATTTGCTTTTGTGTAATGTATGAAATAGCCCTAGGCATATCTTACATTTCTCTACAGTGTGTCAATAGATAAAAATGTTCAACGTGGCTAGAGTTGAAGATCGTATCAACACGAAGCCTGTGAGAAATGTTGGGCAAATCACTGTCTCAATGTATACCAGAAGAAAGGCTGCTAGTGCTAATAATTAAAAGCCACTGTGCAGTTATTTTATCTTTTTATCCTTAGTGTGTTTTCTGGGAACAAAGGAAATGCAATAAATAATGGGAAGACCTAGGACTGTTACAAATTGAAGACAACATCATCTCTCCCCACCGTGGTAAAATTCCATAAATATGGTAAGGTGATTGAATCATAAAAGCCTCATTTGGAGGTCCCCTCAGCCCCTGCTTACAGAACAGATTTAAAACCAATGTAGTGAGGTGGGAAAGACCCCCCCCCACCAAACAACCTATAAAATATGCATTGCAATAAAAAGTACGATCCACAAGAGGTTTGTGAGCTCATGCCCAAATTACACTCAGTTCTCTAAGCATCATGAAGCTATTTCCCCATACTTAAAGAGCACTAAACTGAAACAACATCCTTTGTGATACAAGGAGGTACAGTCCTCAGTATAATGGGTGGAGTTGTTATTGCTAGAAAAGGTCTCCCAGCTTTATTCCAAACACATACCACTGGCCATTAGGCTTCTGTCTGCATCTTTCAAATCGCAGTAACCCTTCAGGGGCCTCCATAGATATCTTTATCAATTCATTCTCATGGCACCTTTATGACACCCTTGAATATGCCATTTCTCATGCCTGAATGTAGCCCAAAGCCACTTGTTACAGCTACTCAAGCACTGGAAATATATCCCAACGTAAGTGTTGGAAAGGAAACAATTCAATACCCAGAAAATACAATGTTTGTTTTGCTTTAACATGCACGCACATGCATGCATACACAGTAGAGACTCTTTCAAGTCGATAAATTCTGGTGTAGAACAATCAACTCCCGAGGTAAGCAAGTTGGAATGGTGAGATGTGGTAGAAATAAGTTTTAAAAGGAAGAAAGATGGTGGAAAGAAATCAATACTAAAATGATAACAGCCATAATTATCATTTAAATGAAGCATTAATTGGAGACTTTAATTAATCCTGTGGGGTGGCATAGAAAGCATTCTCTCCATAAATAATTGACCATAAAATTGGCAGTAATTTGTTTCCTTCTTTCTTAAACATTTTTGGCAACACAGAGCTTTGAAATTCTCCAGGTTTCTGGAAACAGCTTGTTGTAGGTGTCTGAAAACAACAAAGCCACATCACCGGGTATAAGCTTGTACTTTGTGAGAAATATATATTACTAAATATTAGATTATATAGCTTCAACCATTATAACTAAGGTGTTGTTCTGACAAGGAAGGCCTATTTCAACTTGCATGATCCAGAAAGATCTTTCTGATGTCATTTTGTTACAACATGATTCCCTGAGTGGTTTGGGCGCAAATTTTCTGCACGCTAAGGCCTATATACTTAAGGTTATTGAGAATATGCATTCAAACTAGTGCCACCACACAAAGCTGGCTTTGTACAATACATGAAAGGAACGAAATTAGCTCAGTTCACACACAAAGTCTATGGTACATAGGTTAGATATTCTCAAATTGCAACATGAGATGGGCTTATATATATACACCTTAAGTGTATTTACTCTAGTGCATGTTATTGGTTTAATGAGTGACGGAGAAAGGCTCAAGGTGTTACTTCTGAGTTCCCGGAAGACATTGTAAAAACATTTCATCATTAGTGCCAGGAAAAAGGTGTACTATGAAGAGGTGCTCATTCAGCAATACTTGGTATGAGAGCTGAAGTGCTAGAAATACATCAACAATGCCCTATTATCATCTGTGAAATCATCATCATCATATGCCATTAAGTCAATTCTGACTTACGATGACCCTTTTCTGGATTTTCTAGGTAGAGGGTACTCTGAAGTGGTTTACCACCCCCTTCTTCTGGGGGTATCCTGGGAGTCTGCAGTTTGCCTACGGCCACACAGGCTGGCTCCTGTCCCTGGAGGCACACTGGAGAATCCAACTCTGCAGCCAGACACCTAACTCACTGGGCAAAATACTGAAGGCTATATTCCTTCTGGTAGAAGCTGAATGACCAAGATACTGGAGGCAGCAGATATGGCAAGGTAGGATTCAAAATATGGTGCTGTGTGAGGCACAAAATCAAATCTCATCTCTCCCTCACAGATTAAAACAAGGAACAATCCAAAATCCCTCTTGCATATTCCTGTTTACATCAATTAGGTTTGTGCATGAAGTTTTATTTGTTTCATTACATTTTTATTCCACCTAACTAGTGGTGAAGCCACTACTCTAGGCGGCTAATACAATTTTCCAAATAAATTTCATCCCATGGGTCGTACAATTGTATCTCACTCTGCTGCATCTAAAAGTGCTTAAAACCTAATAACTGGCTGCCTCGTTTTCCTTCACTATGAGCTGCCTCTACCATCAAAGGATAAACACAGCCACAGTGTACTATTTACTTGTGCTTTCAGAGGGTGCGGCTTTCTCATTTAATGCTGGACTGGCGCTCACTAGAAAAACAAACCCACTGAACTTGAAAGAATTTAGGTTACCTATTAAAAATGAAAGGGGCATTAATTTCCATGGGTCTATTCTGTATATTGTATTACTCAATCAAGAATCATCCTACACAGTTTTGTTCTCTAAACCCCTTGGAAAGCGCATTCTTTCTTTATTTGTATATGAGCATTGGACAATTTCGTTATAGGTGTATATAAAATGTAAGTAAAATTCAAACAGATTAAAATACTAACATGATTAAGATTATTTTTGACCAGAAGCAGGATAATTCAATAGTGCTATCTTGGCCATTTACTAGACCTTCCTTTGAACATGTGGTAGAGCATAAACACAATAAATGCTGCATTGACTGAATTTCTCTAGATTCACATAAATCTGTTCTGTATCCAAGTAGCCCCATTTTACAGTACTTGATTATTCTTTAATCTGCCTACTTCGTTGCGAAGTCTATTAAGTGACTTCCAGATGGTCCAACTAGAATCTTGTCCTAATGGGAGACACTCTTTGTCCTTCATCCATTTAGCAAGGCATGTTGTTTTTGCTCTTCATAGATTAGGCTAGGCTCTTCCGGTTTAATATTCAGAGCTCAATTTTACCAGTTATTCAGGGAGTTGGTGTCCAAAAAGGTACTGTATTACCCTATTTCATTTATTATTTCACATACTTCTGGAGGGGCAATGCCAGCCAGATAATGGACTTTTTCAGTGGGAGTAGGTTTGAGGCAGCCAGTAATATGATTAATTAAGAACAACATCAACTTTTTTTGGCATGTGCTGATTTATGCCATACAGCACTAGAATAATCTGCTGCACAGTAGCAGAGGGACAAAGCTGTTGTTCTTACTGTTGTGGGTGTGCACCCCAGTCTGACCCAGCTAGTTTCCTAAGCATGTTATTTCTGCTGGCAACTTTCTGCCTGGTGTTTAGACAAAATTTTTTTTGGTAGGTCAAGGTTCGATCCAGAGTGACACCCAAATACTTTGAGGTAGGGCAATGTTCCAAAATCTTGCTTTCCCAGCTAACCTGGAGCTTCCTCTCTGCTTCTTTAAGTGTGTTTTTAAGGTGTTTGGTTTCAGCTTTTTGCTTTTATAATACAGTATAAAGAAATATCTAATTGCAGAAGTGCTCAATGGACTCAAAGATTTTCCCCTGGACTGTCAAGGCAAGATCATCGGTGAAGAGGAAAGTGCACTGAAATCTCATATATATCCTTCTCTTTTTTAAAAAAAAATCCAGATATTTAAATTTATGCACTCCCCATGGGCACTTTGTCTCCAATCATCAAACCATCTTCAAGATTATGTCTGAGCAACTGTCTCTGAATTCGAGACAAAGCTTTGCCAGTCTACATCAGATGAGCAATCTGTTTTTCTCCTCCTCCCCCCATAACTTGCTTCATTGTGGTGGGGTATTGACAATGATTGGAGCAAAAAGGCGAGGAGGAAAGCTGATACAGCTATATTTTGACAATGGTATGGGATTTTTCAGCCAAATAGCTGCCGTTGCTATGCTCTCAACTTGGTTGCTAAGGGGTTTGGCACATGTGCATGTTAGAATGCCTGGGTAGCTGACTTGAAGTATCTTCTCAAATCAGTGAAGGTTAATCTTTCAAAGAAATGACATTGTTCATTTTTATCAGGTAGAACTGCAGAATAGAATAAGCCTTAATTTATGCCAAATTCAACATAAATTAAGACTCAGGACTTGAATGTTTCTCCCCCCCCCCGCCTCCTGGTATCAGCTACAGAGAACACCTTTACAGGATATTGATGAGGTCCCTTCTCAGGTTACTTCAACGATGTGGGAATTGCTTCTCTGTGGTTATCCCACACTGCTGCAGTAAGCACTATATAACTAGAACATGGGGGCAAGACAAATCTTGCGTGTTTCTCATGTCTGATTTCCCCCTTTCTTCTAATTTAGTTGATCAGGCCACAACTAACCTTCCTTGCTACTTGGGGTCATCACACTTCCAAGTAGGGCTTCAAGGAAATTAATGAGCAATCAGTTATTAGCTGCTGAACAACATAACTCTGCTCTAAGCTTGACATATCAGTGATGTTTGTACCTGAGGCTATGCAATTGTAAAAATAATTAACTTCAAATTTCAGAAGCTTCTACCCCCTTCAATGAATGTATCCTCTTTCCTTAACTGAGTATTAATTTCCTTAATATTCATTAAGCATTCTGCCTTGCTCATTCTTGGCACCTAAGAGAGATGCCTCCCCCCATGTTCAATTAAGCAGTGATAGTGATTTAGAAAAATCCACCCAGAACCAGATAAACTCTTGGGGCACATAATGGTATATTGTAGATAGTCCATTATTAGGACAGGGAACTCCTTAGCTGCTGAAAATAACTACTGTATGTGCACATCAAGACCTTTTCTCACTTAGCAGAATCCGCAAGTTCATAGAATAATTGAGATGGAAGAGGACTATAAGGCCATCGAGTCCAACCCCCTGCTCAATGAAATAATGCAAATCAAAGCAGACCTGACAGATGGTTGTCCAATTTTCTCTTGAATGCCTTCAGCGTTAGGTTGTTTTGTTTGGTGACTTAACCACAGGATTCTGTAATCTTCTCAGAAATGATCAGAAATATCTTTTTCCAACATTGACATGTCTTGCTTTCAGCTCTCATCAGGTTCTCTATTTCTTGCCTGTTTTAAAACTTGGTTGGGCAGATGAATGGAGTTTCGAATAGCAATAACTACTGTACTATTTGGGAGGGACATTACTTGCCACTTATTTTTAAAACTTTAAAAGCATGATTACATTATTTAAATTAATGCTGTCATATTACATACTAAGAAAAGCCTATTATATATATATATCTTAAAAAGCTCTAGGTGGGGTGATTCACATAGCGGCCCCAACATTAGGACAATCTGAAAACAGCTGATCGTCGGGTTTCAAAATGGCCGCCCCCTGTGCCAAATGGCTCCCCACTGTTTTTAGGAGGCATTTTTCGCTTTACAGGCACCGGAAAATGGCCGCCCTATGGAGGATCTTCACTGGATGATTAGGTATTTAGCCCATTGGAACGCATTGAACCCATTTTCAATGCATTTCAATAGTTTTTTTATTTTCGCTTGACGAGGATTTCGTTCTACAGCAATTTTGCTGGAACAGATTATCCTTGCCAAGCGAGGCACCACTGTATGTGAAAGGCCTATCTGTATATATTTGTGCTACGTATCTCACAATGGCATCACATTGTACACAAGAGAAAAATACAATATTAAGATCAAGCCAGCTTTTTGAAAAACACATCTTAACTATATTACAAGTCTAATCTGGTTTAACAGTCATTCTGTTGCCACAGGGAACAAAGGCAACTATAATATTATGAGGAAAGAGCCTTTGAAATTTTATTTGACTAGTTATTGGAACCCAAGAGTCTGCTGGAAGCCATGATGGGCAAGCACAGAAAGTTAACTTGCAGTTTGGATCCCCCCTCCACCAAATATTTCAGCACTTGATTCTGAAAAGTTATGTTTCAAACTATGTGTCCTGCAAAACTCTCAGAGATTGCAGAGTAAGACTGATAAGAGTATGCATCCAGCTGTTGGTGGGCTGTGCTCTTTGCCTTTCTCCATACTGCATGACTCCTATTAACACAAGAAGAAGAGGAGGAGGAGGGTTCTGACATGGTGATACTTTCCAGGGTTTTCTAGGTATAGTCTATTCAGAAGTTGTTTAACATTCCCTTCTTCTGGGGGCACCCTGGGACTCCCAAGGCTACACAGGCTAACTCTTCTCTTGAGACACATAGTGAGGAAAGAAATTCCCAGATCAGGTATCCAATTCATTGAGCTATCCAGCCAGCTCCAGAATATATAATAGAACATGTTTGTGTGTGTGTGTGTGTGTGTGTGTGTGTGTGTGTGTGTGTGTGTGTGTGTGTGTGTGTGTGTGTGCGCGTGTGCGTGTGCGTGTGCGTGTGTGTGTGTGTGTGTGCGTGTGTAAGACAGTAACAATGTGTATACAATATGAAAAACAAAAGCAAAATATATTCAATGCATTAAGGTACAACAATCCATTTTAAAACCCCAGCTCAGCAGCCAGGGTCTTTGCCTGCTTGCAGAAGAACAGTAAAGATCGGGCCAGTCTAATCTTCTGTGGGAGAGAATTCCAAAGTCCGGGAGCAGCAACAAAGATGGCCCTCTCCTATTTCCCCACCAAATGCACCTGTGAAGTCAGTCGGACTGAGAGAAAGGCCTCTCCTGATGATCCTAACACTTGAGCAGGCTCATGTTTGTTTGCAATAATCATTTAAAACTGTTTGGTTTTTCCCAAATTTTAACTTTTAAACTGTTATCTACGTAACACTAGAAACATCCTAGATTATTTCAAAGAGCTATAAAGAAAGGTTATTGTTATTTTAGTAGTAGTGAATACCAGTGCAAAGGAAGAAGCAAAGGTATTCACTCCCATACTTTGCCTCTTTATATACATATTGCTCTATGTTCTCAAGACACCCAGCAATGTTTAGAAAGGACCTGAAAATGTTTATACAATAAAATTTGAAAACCAAAAAGCAATCAAGAAAGAGAGGTGGGGAAGAGAAGGAGAGAGAGAAAACACAGCAATAACAAAAACAACAAAAGGAGCGGGTGAGGGGGCTGAATAAAATGTGCTGGGTTTGTTCACAAAAAGATTGGATCTATTTGAGATTAGCAACAACATTGTCTGAAAATATTAAAATGGTAACCGAAGAACACAGAACAAATAGAAAGACAAACCCCTTTCTGCATTTGTGCCCAAAGGGGTCAAATAATGTGTATTTTATCTGTCTATCAGTTCAGTTTATATGCAGAACACATTATACAGAATGCTGGATTGGATTTAGAAACAGGACTGAAAATAAGTGTAAGAAACCTAAAAACTAAGATATGACACACTATCATTGGCAGAAAACAGCAGTGATATGAATCAGCTATTGAGGAAGGTGAAAGAACAAACTGCAAAAGCAGGATTACAGCTGAACATTAACAGGAAAAATAACTTCAGAATTACAAAACTTTAATGTTTTCAATGAAATCAAATTATTAAAGATAAATTATAGTCTGTACTATCTTCAACTGAAATGGATTGCAAGATGGGGGTATTCATATTTGTATATGAGGGTCTGGCCCCCTGGGGCCAGACCAACCACTCCGGATTCTGTTGCTGCCGCCGGCTCTGCAGAACCTTCCTATCACTCCGTTGCTCATGATAGCCAGTCCTGGCAGAAGAGTGGCTAATCCATCATGAGCTCTGGAGTTATACGAAGGGATCGTGGAGCCCACGGCAGCAGTGGAATCATGAGTGGTCGGTCTGGCCCCAGGGGGCCAGACCCTGGTTATCTGCACCTGTGGGGGAATATTCATATTCATATACAAATACGAATACCCCATCTCTAATTGCAACTTTGTGTGTGATCAGAAGGCTGTCCAGAAATGCACCAGATCACTCCGGAAAGGCAACATATTAACCAGAGCGATCTCCCTTAAAGTGATCCTTCTATCTGTATAGCCTCCAAAAGTAGAAGCCCTATAACTGGACCGAAAAGGTCCATCTTGGACCTGAATCAATATTGGGCTGGAGAGCCCATTTCTCTGTGCATCATATGATTGACAGTTAGTTCTCCAACATCTTCTAATATTCCATTCTTGACTCTTGACCTAAAAAGGAGTAGGTAAATACTTCCACGTCATTAACTAAGATAGTTAATGGATGCTCATTTGGAGATACTACTTATCATTTACGTATTAGCTTATAAGAAAAACAAAAACATGGACAGCAGCCCATGCAAAAGTATTTATGATCCACAGGACAAGACTTTTATTTTACTCTTGCAAGCAGCCTGATTGGGCTTAAGAGTGTGAGAGACATTTAAATAACTATTGACATGCCACTGAGGACATAATGAAAGGTGATGTCACATGACGTTTGAGGTCACATGGTTGCTAGAGTGACAGTTGGTCTTTGCCCACTTGCTGCTTTCCTGCCTCAACAGCCATTGGGAGCAGAGTGAGTTAGAGAGACCTTGGCTTTTCAAAATTACTTACATTTACCTTTCATCTGGGCTTAACCGTGGACTTTCTCAGCCATTCAGGTTCATAGTTTGTAGAGATGTATCAACGGACAGGACTGCTTCCTGTTTTGTGTATAGCTCTGGAAACTAAGGCATTGCCTGGGTAGTGTAGGTTTAAGGTGGTGAGGTCTGGCCAGGCAGTTGATGTGGTACTTTTAAGAGGTTGCTGTTGTTTTATAATGGAGATAAATGGATTTGTTAGGGGGCAGCCAGATGTAAGCTGGACTTCAATAACAGACTTCCCACATAGATGGGAAAGTGTAGCATTTGTGGTGATCCTTTTCTGGGTGCCCCCTTTCTGATGGAGCCGTGGGTGTAGTTGTTGGAAATGAAACAGAAATGTATTACTGTATATTCCAAAGTGTCAATAGTCAACAAGGGACCACAGCGGAATATTTTTAACTACAAAAATTCTCAAATGCCTTTTTGTCTTTCAATTCTTTTGCAAATTCTCTGCTAAAGCTTCTCTTGCAAGGTTTGCATGCTGAACTTTTGATCAGAGAATTTTAACTTGGCTATTTACAAAATGGTTGCTGCCTTGTAAAGAGTTCTACTTTGATCTATCAACTTGACTTCAGGAAGGCTTATTAAGAGCTTGGCAGATCAAAGGAAGACACAACAAACCTGTACTGGATTTAAAGCACATTTCACCCAGCATTTTACACAGCACTTTGCAGCATAGCTGGGGTCTCTTTCAGGTCAATTAGCCAACAGCTTCACAAAGTTCATATGACTTTAATGCAGTTATAAACCTTAACATTTCTCCTATTTTAAATTAAGCACAATCTCCAAATTTATGGCATAACAAAAAGTGTGCCTTAAAGCAGAACATGTTTGCAAGGGATACCTGGTGAGCATGCAAAGAGAGGTCCTTTCTCTCTGATAAGTGATCAGACAGAAGAAAGAGAGAGAGAGAGAAAGATAGCCATTTGTGACTAGGGATCTGGCAAGATATGATCCAATAAAACAGCCTTGAACTATACAGTAGTTACTGGCAAATGACAAGAATGTAGGGGGCAAGCTTTAGGTCAAAATCACACACGTACTTTGCATGCTGTGTCCCATGCAAAGCATGTGATTCAAAAGGGAAAACACAGGCCTGAAACCATCCAGCCAGTGTTGAAAACAAACACTGGATGAGAAAAACTAATGGTCTCACCCAATATAACACAGCTTTCTGTAGTTCCTATATTCCTGTACAGTGGTGCCCCGCTTGACGACGATAATCCGTTCCAGGAAAATCACTGTTAAGCGAAATCATTGTCAAGCGGGAAAAAACCCCATTGAAATGCATTGAAAACCGGTTAATGCATTCCAATGGGGAAATACCTCATCGTCCAGCGAAGATCGCCCATAGAGAACCGCCGATCAGCTGTTTAAAATCGCTGTCTTCCAAAGCAGGGGTCCGGAAAACAGCCATTTTGCGAAGGGAGGGAAGCCATTTTGTGAAGGGAAGCCATTTTGTGGAGCCGGAAAAAACATCGTTTTGCAAACAAACGGTTCGCGAAGCAAGGACCTAATCAACGTAAAGCGAAAAAACCCCATAGGAACCATGGTTTTGCGATCGCAATAGCGATCACAAAAAACTCATCGTCAAGCGATTTTGCTGTCAAGCAGGGTCATCGTCAAGCGGGGCACCACTGTATAAGCTTAGAGACCTGAAAGTTGCCATTCTGGAGAAGAAAATTTACACAATAAGAATCTACAGAGAGACAGCTGAGATAAAATATATACACATGTTTAAAACCCATCTCAATGGACTCAATATAAGTCAAGATTTCTTAGGTCATTATAAAATATAAAATACTGTGTTGTACCTGCTGAAGCTCCCAGCTATCCTACATATGCAACTGAACCATCCAATAGTTTATATGCTATTTCCTTACTATATACCAGTGCCACCTCACAAGCCCCGCTAGTGATTACAGATACTCATCATTACCACATTGTTCTTGCTAGTTATCTATAGCCTGGGATTTATTTAGCCACCCTTCATTGTTATTATTTATAAAATTATGCTTCATGAGATGGGAACTGAATAACAAGAAAGGTTTTAAAGGTCATTGCCTGGTCAACCTTTGCACGAATACTGTACAGTCTCTGATTTGGGGCCAGGTATAAATATTTGCCATGTAGCCCCTCTCTTATGTCTGAGAAAGTGGACTTGTCCATGAAAGCTCACATTAAAATATAGCAGTTAGTCTTTAAGGTGCTACAATACTTTTTGTTGTCCTCTTTTTTTACTCATATAGATATATACACATATGCGTATATAAAAATACCCTCAGTCTATTGCAAGTACAGATTTGCAAAGAGCTTGTAATAATTATACCTATATGTTTAGCTTTTGTAAATACTTTGTTTGCCATGCAAAATCTTCACCTGCTATACAAATATTTCAGTCACTTACCACTTGCCTTGCTGTAATTAAACCTGAGAGATGTACTGCCTTTCCATTATTCCTGATGAAGAGCCCCATGAAATGCAAAAGCTTACATACTTTTGTAGGTATAATAAATATACTTTGGATTTTCTTACATTTTGGGAATTATTTTATAATGCAGAGGTGTTTTCAGGGATAAGAGCTGTGAGATTTAAACAGATACCAGTATAGTATTAATAATATATTCTTATATTCATGGAACACCTTTCACCCAAAGGATCTGTGATAACCTGATATTTCACTGTGATACTGAGAATTTGAAATAAAAGCCTATGGCTGTTTGTTTGTACCTTGTACATCCCCACATAGAGGAGTACAGATGCCGTATAGCCATTGCTCCCAACCTTGAGTAACCCAGGTGTTATTGGACTACAGTTCCCAGAAACCCTAGCCAGCACAGCTACTATTTAAAGCTTCTGGGAGATGCAGTCCAAGAACATCTCGGTTGGCAACTACTGCCCTACAGCATAGCTGTAGTTTTAAAAGCCATACTGTGTCTGAAGAAGAGGTGGGGAATGGGAGAATATGCAGTGGGGTTACAGAACATAGGTAAAGGTTCCCCTTGACAATTTGTCCAGTTGTGTCCGACTCTAGGCAGCGGTGCTCATATCCGTTTCCAACCCACAGAGCTAGACAATCCTCCGTGGTCACGTGGCTAGCGTGACTAGACATGGAACGCTGTTTACCTTCCCACCGAGGTGGTACCTATTTATCTACTCGCACGTTTGCATTTTGCATGCTTTCGAACCGCTAGGTTGGCGGGAGCTGGGACAAGCGACGGGGGCTCACTCCGTCGCGTGGATTCGATCTTATGACTGCAGGTCTTCTGACCTTGCACCACAGAGGTTTAAAGGGAAGCTCTGGGGAAAGAAGAGAGATCTAGCTGATAGCAACCTCAGCTAAAGTTGTCAAAAATATTTTCCAAGAAACATTAGCCTAAATGGGTTTATTATGCAAATGAACACTATATTATGCAAATCAGTTGCTTTGTTTTCCTAAACTGTGACAATCTGAGTCTGACTGCTGAATATTGATTGATCTGGATCTCAGTCTGAATGTCGCTGAGCTATTCTTTTTAAAAAAACAAGGCTGAATTATTTTAAAAACTGAAAGGATAAATGCGTAGCAGGCATGCCAACCAATGATAAGCACAAATTGATTCCCATAGGAGATTTCAGCATATGTGTAAATATTTCTCATAGAAATCAATGTGACTTAAAACAGCTGAGTGCTTGGCTGAGTTATGGCCAAAATGTTCAACTTCAAGGAAATTCAAATTCTTTGCTCATGATTAATCATATATGTAACTCTGTGCAAGATAACTAAACCTATTCACTTTGCATAGCTGATTTTATTTTGCATATTCTATTCCAAACTCCAAATTTTGGGGTTTTTTTAGAATGTAGATGTCTGGAGATGGACCCAGACTTAGCTATTCTTAGAGTTTGTACGTATGTTCTGTGCCGTTAAGTCAAAACCATCCTATAGAAACCCAAATAGGGGTTTCAAGGTAAGTGAGACATTTAAGGAGTGGTTTTACCAGTTCCACTCCCCCTATGTGTTTCCATGGCCAAGTGGGGATACAAACTCTGTTCTCCGGAGTCCTAGTCGATCACTCTATCCATTACATTACACTGGGAGTAGACCTGATGAATAAATAGGGCTTAAGTTTACCACAGAGTTTTAAGTCTTATTTATGTGCTAGGTTTACTCTAAGCACAGCTAAGCCTGGATCCATCCCCAAAAGTCTATATTCTAGAACACCACAGAGGTGGACTTCAGAATGAAATATTCAGATTAAAATCACCATGAAAAGTCCCACTGAGTTCAATTGTCTCCTTTAAATACAACCAGCTCTTTGTTTTGGACTGCAAGGATGTTGGAGAATACAGAGAAATGAGGCAATTATAACTGAACTGAGAATTGTTCTGCTTGGTAAATCTCAAGTGTCATCTAGTCCACAGTATCCCGCTTCCATAACGGCCCACCAGATGTGTCCAAGAAACCTTAAAGAATGACATGATACAGCATACATATCCCACTGTGTATTCCCACAAGTGAAATTCAGAAGCCATTTGCTGCTGAGAAAAACAGCCATCTAAAGACCACAGTTCCATGAACTTGCCTGATTTCTTTTTTAAAGGTTTAGAGCAGACACATGAAGTGTTGTTCATAGGCCACATGCACCATTCAGGGCTCAAATAATCTCCTCAGAAGTTCTTCAGTCCCTAGCCTGCAATATACCCTAATACTTCTGGAAATCGACCACCCTTGGTTTACAAGTTATAAATCAGCCTTTGTCAATCTGGTACTGTCTGCATGTCTTGGACTACAGTCCTAGCCCCTATGGTCAGTAGTCAGGAGTGATGACAGTTATGTTACCCAAAGTGTCTGGAGGTCTCAGGGATGACAAAGGCTTTTATAAATGGCAACATAAAAATTAAAGGACGGGGAGCAGAATCCTACTGGTTAGGTGCAGCGGCATAAATTGCAGCAGCAAATTGCCATTAGCTTATAAATCATTGCTTTGCATGTCTCACCACACCTCAGTCCCATGAGCTGGTGTGCAACAAAGGATAGAAGTAGCAACCCCTTAACTAATGCTGCCTTTACTCCAGTATATCTAACCAATAGGATTTTGGCCAGGGAGTCATGACATCATCTGTCATGTGGCACTTAGAAAGACTAGGTTTTATTTTTCATCAGCTTTTGTGTGTCCAAGCACACTTCTTCAGATGAATGGAGACACGACTACCCCATTCATCTGAAGAAGTGTGGTTGACCACACAAAAGTTGATGAAAAATAAAAACTAGTTACATGACTATTTCTGGCATAAATTGTTACAAAAGACTAGCATGGCTCCCTGCTACATTACCTTATTACAGTATATATTATCTTATTAATCAGTGTGTTCATATCTTGCTTTTTAAAATATCATAGGTTAAGGCTGCATATTTGCTTCATGGATTTGAATTTATAACGTCACGTAAGCCATAGTCCATGCATCCTGGACAGCCTATTTTTGTTGCAAACCTATAAACCCACATCAGCCCTTGAGAGGAATACGTGCATTTTGACTAAGTGAGGCAATAGTGCTTCAAACACAATCACACTAATATTTTGGTGGCCTTTCTCTTCAATAAAGGTAAACTGTCCAAAACAGCTGCAAAATCGGGAAACTGAAAAGGAAGGAAATTATCCTTGTCTCCCAGTTGACATAAAGAGCCTCTAAATTAAATCCGATGTGCCCACTTTCAAGCAGCCATAAGCCTCGGATTCTTTCCTTTTCCTAACACTGCATTCCCAGGAGTATATAAAGGAATAATAAAAAAGGTCACCCACCATGGCTGCTGATCCCATTTGTCATATTCTTGAGAACCTTAGTATACCATATTTACCTCTCATGTTCTTAAATAACAACTCAAAGCATCACAGTCCAGTTCAATAATGGATTCTCTTTTGCAGTACTCCAGGATGAATCATACCTTTACTGAATCACTAAAAAGTTGAAAACAAAGCTAATGTTCAAGCTTTTAATATTATTCAATCCAGAATGTCATTTCTACAAATGCATCATAGCTACTTTCCCCTCCTAATTAACATAAGTAATAGCAACAATTGGTAGATACCCATACAAGAGAAATGTATCCCCATGGCATTGATTTACACCATGCTTTGTCTGTGCTCCTTGCAGCATGTCTGAATCTTACTGGGAAGGACGGGACAGTCTTTATAAGGAGACCAGTAGTAGGATGTATCTCACATAAGAATGGAAGCTTTAAGATGAAATTCCTCTGTTCATGCCTAGGCTAGGCAGAAGCAGCTTAACATGTTATGAGTTTCCTTAGTTTTAAGACTCACACTGATTCTGTCTGTGACTTTCACTCGCTCCACTGGCTGTTGCACCTTAACTATTTATTCTCAAACTGCAAATCTGTAAATCGAGAGGTGTTAGCTCTGGTGGCTGACTGCACATATGTAATTATTTCTCAGACTGCAAATCCTTAAATCAACAGGTTTTCTACAAAAGCTAAAGGTTTCTAGTTCTCTCCACTACCTCCAAGGGCTTGATCACACCTGCAAAAGAACCCCAGTTATATCATTTTAGCCCTTATGTGGATCATCTCAAAATTTTCTATTCACATGATGGACGGCCAACATTGATTCATTTGCCCCAGCAATGGTTTATTTCCTCCTCTCCGGGAAGTTGGTTTTAAATTGTACTGCTGATGTATCCCTTCATTCCTTATTGTTTCTCCATGTGTGAATGTTGCAGTCAATTTATTTCCTTTGCAAAGAGGTTGGGTTTTGGGGCCACTTCATGGCCACTGCACTTGTATCCTTTTTTTAAAAAAAATTTGTTTAAGATATATTGGTAAATCACTAATAGCTGCTGCCACTGCAACAAATATTACTTAAAAGGAGTCAGCTTTCCCCCCTCGCTTGTGGGTGAAAGAGTGCTTGAGCCAAGAAAGGGGCATTTCCTGTTGTGAGGTGCACAGGAAGGGGTAGTGTATGAATATCTCCCCTCTCTCTTTTTCAACCCTTCTCTTCTCAATACTTTGTGAATCCTTTAAAACTCGCTTCCTCCTCCCGACACTGTGCAAGAGGGGAAATTAAAAATAAAGCCAAGAACTGAGAAGGAGAGATGTGCAGGAAAATAAGTAAAAGGGGACAAGTGAGTAAAAGATGGAAGGGAAAAGGGGAAGAGGAGAGAAGGTTCGTACTGCTGTATTGATATTTCCCTTTGGTAGTTAAAAAAAAGGATGGGGGCTGATTGCCCAAGAAACAGTAGGGAAAATGAATCACTACAAAATGAAAGAGCAGTGTAGCCTGATATAACAGTTCAAATAGAAGGAAATGAATCAACACAGTTCTAAACATAGTAAATGCTCCCACCAATATATATATACATGACTGCTGAAAAAACACATTGGTATAAGAGAGGCATGAAAAGAATTGGTATAACTGGGGTTCTTTTCTTACATGGGATTGAGGCCCAACACCACATCTCAAAGGAAATGAACAGAATGCACACCACAGTGAACTTTCCAAAGCATGGAAAAAAGAATATTAAGCATCACAATCATTTTCATCCTTCAGTTTCATTCACAGATTATTATCTCTTAGGCTTTAAAGGCTATAAAGAAATCTCTCTTGCTCTCTCACTCACTGACCAACTGGCACTTTCATCAACAAAACAGAGATACAGTCCCTTCATTCTGATCACTGAATATAATCTGACAAGGATTGGACCATTGTAAAAAAAGAACTATCGTTCGGGAATTTCATCCTGTTCCGTCCCTCCCTGCCCCACCTCCCCAGTTTCTAGGACTGGTGTATAACATCAGCCTTGGAAATATATTGTGACCTTTTAGGACAGAACTGAATCAAGAGAGAATACAGTGGGGTCTCTACTTAAGAACGTCCCTACTTAAGAACAATCCAACTTAAGAACAGCTCCATTTGCTAAATTTTGCTTCTACTTGAGAACAGAAATCCAAGATAAGAACAGGGAAAAAAACCTTTCCTGCTCTTTTTTTAACCTTAGGTCATCTTAGGTTTTAAAAAAATTCTCCCCCTAGTGGTAGAGTACGTATTAACCAGCTTTGCATTAGTTCCTATGGGAACTAATGCTTCAATGTACGAACGCACCTCTACATAACAAAAAAACAGCCAGAACGGATTAATTGGTTTTCAGTCCATTCCTATGGGAAATTTTGCTTCAACTTAAGAACGTTTCAACTTAAGAACACCATTCCAAAACGGATTAAGTTCTTAAGTAGAGGTTCCACTGTAGTTTCTATGGACGGAAAAGAGCAGATACAGATTAAATGGTTTTCAATGCATTCCTATGGGAAATGCAGATTCAACATAAGAACTTTTCAACTTGAGAACCACCTTCCAATACGGATTAAGTTCTTAAGTAGAGACCCCACTGTACTAAAGAGAAACTGTTACTAGCGCATACAGCATTGTTAATGTTAAAGGAGTAGAGTGGGGTAGAAGGATAGCAACTCCTTTTTTAATCAGAGGGGAGTGGATGCTGTAATATTTTACACAGCACTGATGACTTCCACAGCCCTAGCCTATCAACTGCTACCATTAAGGGGGGGGGGGCATAATTCCAGTTCAATTACTACTCTCCACATACCCTAGATACTAACTTTTCTTTGTGCTGGTCAATGCCAACGATACACATCTTCACATCCAATTTCGACTCTATATAAATGTACATTCAGACAAGCATGTACATGTGTGCTAAAACTTCTGTGACATCTACAGCTGCTGTAGCTACATATTTCTCTGTCTCAATTCAGACCTTTCTACTGACTAGAGCCTTCCTCCACTCGCTCCTCATTTCTACTCAGTAATGACTTATTTTGTAAGCCATGCTGGCATACAGGACAAATATTAATACACCTCTTTCAGTACCTCTTCTGTGCCAACACTTTCTGTTTATTGTAACACATGCTCTATAACCCACTCTGAGATCCTGTGTTATAAGATGGGCTATAAAATGCTATAAATTAATTAATTATGGGTAGTGCAGGATCTAGTATACATCAGGAGTACATGTCACCAACTGTGGGAGGGGCATCACTCTTCTTATAACCTGAAGGAAGAGTAGAGTGGGGAAGCTACTGGGTGAGATCTTACCACAAAGACCTTAATCTAGTTAGTACTCCATAATAGAGTTGATTCTCTGATTGGCAAAATTTGCACATATAGTATGTTGATTCACCGTTGTGTAATTTAAAAAATGGATCCGCTAGTTGGGAACATCAATTGGGGCTGAAGCCAGAAGCTAGACTTTGCATATCACCATTGTGATTTGAGAAGGAGCCAAACTGAAGCAAGTTCCATGCCATAAAGAGGATGTGAAGTGGCAGAAATCTGGGAGTGAATCAGTTCAGAATGTAGCGGGGCAACATCATTTTGAATGGTCTCCCTCTGCTTCCCATATAAAATATTCCCTACATGCAATACAATAACACAGCAGAGAAAAACATTTGGCAAAGTTTGCATCTCTATGTACTAGTTTACTACATAAAACTAACTTCTAGATGGGGAAGCTATCAAAATAATAACCTCTGACAGATACATGTATTCTGAAATGATGCAATCTCCAATTCTACCACCCAGTTCCATAGGTTGTGTAAAATAATGCTCTGTAACTGAAAGCAACCAATATGATTATATGGGAAGTAGTAAATTGGGAGTTACAGCTACAGTAGTTACTGGTAACTAACTACTTGCACAATGTGGATATAACATAGTCACGTTACAGAAGGAAAATGAGTGGAAATCCTGCTCTCTCTCTCTCTCTCTCTCTCTCTCTCTCTGTGTGTGTGTGTGTGTGTGTGTGTGTGTATGCACACTGAATAATATTTTCTAGTTACTTCTAAAATACATTTTAGGAATGTGGTAAACAGAATTTTTCAGGTTTTATGTCCTTCAAACCAAAGTATGTGTGTGTGTATGCTTTAAGTAATGGAAAAGCAACAGTTTACTTTGCTTCTGCTCCTGCCCCTACACAATTTTTTCTTCTGGGACATTAACCATCCGCATTCCTCTGCATGGAGATAAATTCGTGACAAAGAGAGAATAACAGAAAGGAAAAGAAGAAGTGGCTGCTGCTCAGACACCAAAAGCAAAAGGAAAAATACCCTGACACAATTAAGCAATTCTCAAATCCCATCCAACAATCCTTTTATTGTGCCTGCTGAGAAACAACTTCATTATATCTGCCTGGTTAGATAAGATAGCTTTTCTGATCCTGCCTTCCCATGTGCCTGTCTCCCCGTTCTTTACTCCCACATCTCTGCACCACTGTGTCAACTGACATTATGCTTGCCAACTCTGCCATGTTTAATATTTTGTTGCTGGAGGCATCATCAAAATTGGCTTGGGAAGAGAAGTGGAACAGGGAGATCCACTTTCTTGAGGCATATAGAAACTCTGTTACAGCTGGCTCCCCTGTCTACCTCCTCTTTTTTTCCTAGTTGCTCATGCTTGCTCCCACTCCTGTTTAATTGTTAAATTTTAATTCTAAAATGAAAGGCGCCAGCCCTCAGTCTTTTATGGCAACGGGCAATTTTATCAATAAACCTATCACATACAGACCTGCATAGGCTGATCATAGTTTTCAGTGGGGTGGAACAGGACATGCACACTACATTATTTCACAAGTTTAGTCTTGACATTTTTCTCTCTCTAGCAATGCTCCTGTGTCTTTTACAACAACAGTTGTTATTACAAGTTTGGAAATGCACCAAGGGGACAAATGCCAATCTGTCATGGAAAAGCCCAGGAGTTGTGTCTAGGATTGGGGGGTTGGGAATGGCGATGACTTCAAAACAGATTCTTGGGCTCAACCCTAACTTCAGCTGTGCTCTCCTCTCAAGTTCTTTTCTCAAAACCACTCACTAAAAACCATTTTCAAAGAGGCACCCATGACATGTTTGAAAAAGTGGATTGTAATTCAAGAAAACTCATACTATGTCCTGAAAGTGTCATAGAATATTGGGTTTTTGTGTGCTTTTGGTCTTTGGTTACACATTCTAAAACTCAGAAAAATCAACACAGTCAGTGAAATAAAGGATCTATCAAGTAAACGAGTGCCCTTGATTTTGCTCAGTGATGAACCTTTCCAAGCTGACTTCCATCCCATGCCTATGATTATCCTAATGAATTTGCAACTAAGATGCACATGTAAAGGAGCCCATAGCCCTTGAGGTATGTAAGCTTGTACAGCAGTTGCTGACAAATTGGAAGCAATTTGCAGAAAGAAAAATGGAGCTGAATGTCTCTCTGGTGAAGGTAGCTATTTGGGACTAAATGCTGATGGACACCATTGTCTAATTCACACTCTCTAGGTCGGCATAACAAGACTAAGATCATTCACACTTTTGTATTTCCAGTCACCCTGCATGGGTGTGAAAGCTGGACAGATAAGAAAGCTGAGAGGAAAAATATATGTATTTGTTTGAAATGTGATGTTGGAGAAGAGCTTTGCAGCTAACCTGGAGTGCCAGAAAGACAAACAGGTGGATCCTAGAGCAGATCAAGCCTGAATTATCTCTGGAGGCAAAAATGTTAAAACCAAGGCTCTCTTGCTTCGAGCACATCATGAGAAGACAAGAGTCCCTGGAAAATATAATAATGCTGGGAAAGTTAGAAGGCAGGAGGAAAAGAGGAAGACCAAACATGAGATGGACTGACTCTCAAAAAAATGATGATGGGCTTGAGTCTGCAAGAGTTGAGCAAGGTAGCTGAGGACAGGACATTTTGCAGAGTGCTCATTCATAGGGTCACCATGAGTCGGAAATGACTTGACAGTACATAACAACAACAGGTTGGCAGGAATACTCTTGCTGAAGGGGAACACACTTCCCTGATGAAAATCCAGACTCTACAGATAGCTTCGGGCACACTACCACATCAAGAATTCTCCCATCCTGTCATCTAGCTTTTTGTACCATGGTACCCTCTTGATAGCTCGGCTGGTTGAGGATGATAGAAGCTATAACCCAACCTATACAGAATGTAGTGAGTAGAGAAAAATTAATGTACCAACCTCCACTCTCAATCTCACAGGTCTGTAACAGAAACTTTATTTATTTATTTATTTATTAAATTTATATGCCGCCCACACTACCCAGAGGTCTCTTTATGAAAACAAATGAACCACTTCACTTTCAAACTGTGAAATATTCGACAGTCTTACAGTTTTCCTTGATTTTCATACTGCCCTTGATCCAATTTCATGTTGTGCCCCAATGTGCTAGAGATAAACAGTGAACTAACCATACTATCAATTCTATGGCATGGCCCCATACCTCTCATGCAAAAACATGATTTAGAAACACCAAAGAAAAGTATCTGGTTCAAGTAAGGAAAAAACTGCTGAATACAAACTTTTATTTTGCACAGTAACCTTCCATAGACATTTTATTGCCTGACCCAGTTCTCTGTTTTCTTTGCCCATCTCTGAATATGAAGATCTGTTTTATGCAACACATTTTCTTGTGTTTATAGTTTTTAACACTGGCCAATCCAAATACATTAAATGTCCCTCTCACTTGCTGTGCATGTGGCTCCTAAAAATCTGCCACAGAAAATAAATCCTCTTCAACACCCTTGACCTTTGCGATCCCATCCAAGCCAATGTAAAACAGGATTAAAAAGCAGAACAAAAGTAAAATTTTGCTTCAGACGGTACTCTATTCGCAAAGCTTCTCAGCATGTTGTTAGCAGCAGTTTACAAAATTTGCAACGACCTGAGGAAGCACGCAGACACCACCCAAATGCATCCTTACTCAAAAGTCCAAAAACATGCCCCAGAGTTGCAAGAATTATGGCAACAATAATATTAAGCAAGATATCCCCACACCCACACTGTGACAGAAACAGGTTCCTGACCCTACATCTGAAGCTGTACGGCGGTTTCTTCCATCCTGAAGTCAGGGCTCCTCAGTTTCTCTCCAAATACATGGTTCTGCAGTGGAGTCACCACCAAATGAGATCCAGATACTGAAAAATGCTTACCAGCTGCCATGGGATCCCCAGTCATCCCTCCTTTACAGCCAGTTCTCTCACATTGTGCTAAGATAATAGCCTGGAATGTGTTCAAGGCAGCTGGAGTGCTGGCATGGAAACTACTCCTGCGTGGATGGATAATATCCCTTTGAAGAAGATGCCAAGAAATCAATTTGTGATGTTCCTTTGGACTCCAGCATGCAACCTTTTCTGGTAGGATGATTTCAAGAATCACCCCAGGATGACAGGGATCCATGGGTAGGGGTGAAGGAAAGCACAGCATCTGACAACAGCCAGTGGCAAAGCTGGACAGATCTCAGGCATGGTGGGCTCAAATGGTCAGCTGGCAAACCAATAGAGCTCTGATGCCTGGACACTGACTGGGGTTAACCTGACTAAATCTTCCTTTTTGAAGACAAGTTCTAACTAAGTGGTCACCAAAAAGCAGCTTCTTCATTATTCCTTAGCAAAGCTGGCTTCGCACCACCCTGTTGCTAATGAAGAACCAACACAGAGGTGGCTGTGAGAGGCAGAAGAATCTGCTAGATGCTGAAAGAGCCTTACATGTACAGTTTGGAACTTCAGATGTTATAATTACAATCTTATAGCCTTTTGTTTCTGTTCATGGGGTTTTCTTGGCGAAGATACTGGAGTGGCTTACCAGTTCCTGCTCCAGGTGGATCGTGTTTAGTCAGAACTCTCCACGATGACCTGGGTGTCCCTGCATGGCATAGCCCATAGCTTCTCTGAATTACTCAAGCCCCTTCACCATGACAAGGCAGCAATCCATGAAGGGGACCGAGAACTCCCAGAAGTACAAGCTGGATTCCGAAGGGGCAGAGGAACTGGAGACCGAATTGCTAACATGCGCTGGATTATGGAGAAAGCCAGAGAGTTCCAGAGAAACCTCTACTTCTGCTTCCTTGACTACGCAAAAGCCTTTGATTGTGTGAACCAGAGCAAACTATAGCAAGTCCTTAAAGAAATGGGAGTGCCTGACCACCTTAGCTACCTCCTGAGAAATATATATGTGGGACAGGAAATAACAGTTAGAACTGGATATGGAACAACTGATCGATTCAAAATTGGGAAAGGAGTACGACAAGGCTGTGTATTGTCTCCCTGCTTATTTAACTTATGTGCAGAATACATCATGCGAAAGGCTGGACTGGAGGAATCCCAAGCCGGAATTAAGAAATATCAATAACCTCAGATATGCAGATGATACCACTCTGATGGCAGAAAATAAGGAGGAATTACAGAACCTCTTAATGAAGGTGAAAGAGGAGAGCGCAAAAAAAAATGCTCTGAAGCTCAACATCAAAAAAACGAAGATCATGGCCACTGGCCCCATCAACTCCTGGCAAATAGAAGGGGAAGATATGGAGGCAGTGACAGATTTCACTTTCTTGGGCTCCATGATCACTGCAGATGGTGACAGCACCCACAAAATTAAAAGACACCTGCTTCTTGGGAGGAAAGCGATGACAAACCTAGACAGTATCTTTAAAAGCAAATACATCACCTTGCCGACGAAGGTCCGCATAGTCAAAGCTATGGTTTTTTCAGAAACTATGTATGGAAGTGAGAGCTGGATCATAAAGAAAGCTGAGTGCCGAAGAATTGATGCTTTTGAATTGTAGTTCTGGAGGAGGCTCTTGAGAGTCCCCTGGACTGCAAGGAGAACAAGCCTATCAATTCTGAAGGAAATCAACCCTGATTGTTCACTGGAAGGACAGATCCTGAAGCTGAGGCTCCAATACTTTGGCCATCTCATGAGAAGGGAAGACTCCCTGGAAAAGCCCCTGATGTTGGAAAAGTGTGAAGGTGAGAGAAGAAGGGGACGGCAGAAGACGAGATGGCTGGACAGTGTCATCGAAGCTACCAACATGAATTTGACCAAACCCCGGGAGGCAGTGGAAGACAGGAAGGCCTGGCGTGCTGTGGTCCATGGGGTGGGGTCACAAAGAGTCGGACACAACTTAATGACTAAACAACAACAAATTACAATCTTAGAATTGCAGAGCTGGAAGGGACTCTATGAATCATTGAGTCCAACTCTGTCAGGGAGGCACAGTGGGGAATCAAACCCCCAACATCTGGCTCCTAAACCACTGAGCTATCTTGCAGTATGTACTGTACAGTAAAAGCTGGTCAGGATTTCCTAAAATGTTGTTTGAAGCTGTCACTAGAACAGGCGATATAAAACACAAAGGCCACCGCAAGCAAAGAGTATGTAAGTGCTCAGAGCCCAACAAAAGAGCATCAGAATGTATTTAATATATATTTAAAGGACAGTTATATCAAAACATGATACTGAATCACCAGTTTAGGTCAGTAATATTAAGCAAGGTAGTCCCACACCCAATTTATGTCAAAGGAAATTTGCATACAGTAAGATAGTTATATTCTACACGCACACACACAAACTGGAGACGAGCCAGCAGGAAAAAAAACACCTATAAATCTCCAAGGAAATAAAAAGAGTCTATAATGCCAATCCAGTAATTTCAAACCCAGTAATGCTTCTCTGGGCTGAATGCTTCAACATATAACAAGTAAACAGAGAATTCTTATAAAATGTAATATGCTTCCTAGCTTTAAGGGGAGATTGGCCCAACAACTTGTTCCAGTCTTACAAAGTACGTTATCTTTTTAGCTCCAGTTAGAGGCTTGCTTGGCAAACAGGGTTCATCGTTATTTTTATGTATAGGAGACAGAATATCCACTTTTGTGGCCCCTCTCGTTCGTTAAGATTGGCACAACCTTATGTTTGCTTATATTATCCTAAAATTACCTCCCTGCTTTTGTTTTGTTATACATGGATTTTTTTTCAATCAATCAATTGGTCCATCAATATTCAGTAAATACTATACTGATATTCATCTCCAGGAAGTGGCCTGAGAAAGGTGGGTCTCAGATTTACTGAGGCCCCCATTGCTGGTGCTATGGTGGCCCCGGTCTGATGGTGGTGGCTTAGCCAGTTTCCTCTCCTGGCATGGCAATTCCACATGATGGCCAGGGAGAGTGTGCTGGGGCATGCCAAGAAGCTAATGCAGGTTGGTGTGTGTGTGTGTGTGTGTGTGTGTGTGTGGGTTAATCAATTGCTTGCTTATATTTGAAACGGTTTGGGGGGCATAAGAGTTAAACATGGATTTTGAAGGTGCAGCCAGCACCCCAAATCCCAGCATCTTGAAAGGAGAAGTGTATTTTGATGCAAGCACCTCCCCTCTCTTTCACTCAGAACACAGATTAAGTTTCCCTGTGTGGCTGCTGGTGTTGAAAAAGGATGTTCAATTCGTGCTACGTGAGGGCTAAAAATCGCGTGCATGTATGCATACATGAATGTACATATGCACACAATTGTGGCTTTGTAGAAAAACTTCCTAAACCAAGTTAAAAAGTTTCCTGCTAACCCATAACTGTCAGAAGCCAAATGAGGCAGCCACAGTAGTGGGGTGTGTGGGAAGTGGTATCTGCACAGTGTGAAATCTATAAAAGTGGAATCCTTTTTGCCAACGAATTCTTGAGCAACTGCTTTCTTTGAAGGCAGCCGATGTAGCAAATACAAAGAAACCATGGAATTCAAAAGAAGGAAAGATTAGCAGCTGGTGAGATGCAAAATGAACAAGCCGACTAACCGTTCCATGCTCCCCGAGAGTTTCGCCCAGGGGAATGGAATGAATTGCTCCGGAGGCTACCAGTGATCCTGGACATGCCTTTGCATTTCAGGATGTCCTTGGATTTCTTCAGCAAGTGAAGTGCCCATTAAATGAAGCCTTAAATATCAGCTTTTGGAAAATCCATTAGTTTCCTTCGGGATAAGAAAGCACTGGAGACATGTCTTCCATAATACCTATTAATTTCTAAGCATAGGGAAGCAGTCCAGCACCCCAGCAAATAACAGTAGGTTGGGAAGTAGAGTCAGTTCTCAAAAGTAAAAAAAAAAGCAGGATTTTCTAGGAACCCCCCTCCTTTTTTCAGCTGCAAAATGAGCTGGCTATTCAGAAGCCAGGTGCAACAATGAGACTTTCACCTTCCAGCTGCACAAGTCCAGCTATAAACACGCAGGAACACACAGGAGAGTGACACACACACACACACTTTGCAAAGCATATTATCCCATTCCTCCATTTGAAAAAAACTTCCAGAGCACCTTGCAAAAATAATGTCTGTAAATTTACAATCTAACATGCATGGCACAAATGGAGAAGGGATTGGAAGGGAGGAGCAGGGGTGGGCTTAGAAAAGCAAATCCAGGTTCTCAGTTAAAGGTTCGGAAGATTAATTTATAGATCATGGAACCAAATATAAGCACAGTAGAAGGGCTGGTACAGTCCTTCCTTTCTTATGGGTGGCCCCAGCGATGACAGCAGAGTGGACAGGAGTTCTCACAGCTAGAGCTCTATGCAGGGATGATGGAGAATGCCATGTTACTTCATCTTCTTCAGATGGCCCCATCAAACGTGGCAGAGGTTCTTGAAACTAACAAGCTAGTCTTCGACTGCTTACAATTCCTTTCCTAACCAACCCCACAAGATGATTCCATTAGGATTTCAACACATACCATACTATGCAGTCCAAATTATCTTGGAAAAGGCTAGGGATGGAACCATGGGAAACGAAAATAAATAGTAAATTGGAATCTGGCTGGGTAGTATGTTCAACTGAATGTGTTAAAACAATTGCCACCACTGCTTCTTTCTTTCTTTGCCCAACTCACTCACTCAAGGGATACTGTAATACCTTTTCTCCCTTACTTTAGCTCTTGGATTTTTCTTATTATTTAAGAACCTTTGTAGAAGCCAGCCTCTTTGCAGATCCATCAGAGCAGCAAGTGGATTCATCCACACACCCCATCTGCAGGCAAACACAGAGTGAGGTATCATAGCATGGAACACTCCGGTCTGGGATTTGCCCTGTTGCCTTGGAAACTGCATCATCAGGCAGTAAGCAGCGAGCAGCACCAGATGTGCCTTCTCTGTGCCAAACTCCGTTCTGTCATTCAGAGGATGACATCATGGCACATCTGGAAAGGCGCCATTAACTCTCTTTCTCGCTCTGTTGCTACAGGTGATTCCTTCTCTTGTGCCATGCCCCACAAATATTGCGTCTACACAACTGGAAGTGCCAAACTTGTCTTCTCTATTATCCATCCTGCATTGTGGCTGTCAATCCCAACCATAAAGGTGACAAATGCCACTGTATGAGAACTGTGGAAAGCTGTGGCATTTTTATACCTATGACTCATGTTTCTTTTTTAATCTCATAAGGTTCTAGACTCCGACCTTCTGTTCTCTCTCTTCTGATCTCATTAAAAACATGATATTGTTCTGACCTCTGTGTCATACATCTATGTGTGTATACTCCTCTCACTCAAAGAAAAAGAACTCAAACACTTCCCCATAAGAGCTAACTCTACATAAGTGATCCGCATCCCGATTATTTCAAATCTAATGTTTCTAAAATGTTGTTTTTATGAGCTATCAAGACATTTTCAACCTATGGTGATCTTATGATTTAAGAGTTTTTAAAAGGGTCTGTTCTTAAGAGCCTGCTCACCTCCTTGCAAACTCAAGGTGATGGCTTCCCTTATTGTTAACCCATCTCTTATTTCGTCTTCCTCTTTTCCTACTGCCTCCCACCTTTCCCATGCTAATCCAGGGTAGTATAGTGTAGTGCAGTGGTTCCCAACCTTGGGTAACCCAGGTGTTCTTAGACTGCAATTCCCAGAAGCCTTCACCTCCAGCTGTGCTGGCCAGGGTTTCTTGGAGTTGCAGTCTAAGAACTCCCCAGGTTACCCAAGGTTGGGAACCACTGGTGTAATGGATGGAGTGATAGACTAGAAATCAGGTTTGAATCATCACTTGATAATGGAAACTCACTGAAGTATGTGAGGAAAGGAAAAACCCCTCCCTAAATATCTAATTTACCTAGGAAGCCCTACTAGGGTCATTATAAGTTGATTCCAACTTGATAGCACCTAACATCCCTCCTTTTTCCCCAGCATTAATGTCTATAGTGAGTCATGCAGAGTATACATTACACATCAAGACAATGAAACATTTACCCATTATTGTAATATTTCTCTTTGACTTTAGATGCAAGTAATCAAGAAGTTGCACTTTGGATTTGGACCCTTTTTCTGTGTCCTCAACAATTTTAAGAGTTTCATTAGTCATCCATTTTGGCTTTTCTTTTCTTTTGACAAC
This sequence comes from Pogona vitticeps, assembly GCF_051106095.1. Taxonomy (NCBI): domain Eukaryota; kingdom Metazoa; phylum Chordata; class Lepidosauria; order Squamata; family Agamidae; genus Pogona; species Pogona vitticeps. Next base: position 95,342,484 of record NC_135788.1, on the reverse strand, counting down.
AGGGATTATATTTCCATATTCCTCCCTTATAATAAATCTTGTTTCAATCCATAGTTCTAGACTATTATCCCTCAGAGCCCTGTTATTGCAATCAGTGGTCAGTGTTTCTCAGATCTTTAAACCAGCAACAAGGACCCCATAGTCAATGTTACAGTCTGCTAAACACTTCCAACTATTAAAGGATGTGGGTTTCTTTACTTATTCAATGTCCCTCTTGTTGGTCTTTCTTGCTGTCCTACAGCAATCCACTTTTCCCAATTATCTTCAACCACTTTGAAATATACTTCTTTAGCAAAACATCACATCCAATTCACTTTGAAGCACAGGCTTAGTAAACCTCCTTGCAGCTCTTTACAAGCTTACTATCTGTAGGCACTAAGGCCATAGCAACCAGTTTCTACCGTGTCCAAAACTTCCACTGAACATTCACGCTATAGAAAACTGCTGGTTTTCACTCTCTCATTCATTGGGATCAAAACCTGCAAGTGGAGTAAGTAAGCATAACTCCTTCCCTAAAAGTCACTGTAGACATAAAGATGGATGTTCTACAGAGGAGCTGTTATACAGAGATGAGAAGGTGGAGGTGCTGAGTAAAATGCAGCCTAAGAAGAACGATGATTTCAAGAGGCTACTCCTTTGTCTTATACTCTCATTTCCCTACGACACTTGCTAGCTAGAACAGCTGCATCAATGTTCACAGAAACATTTAACAGAGAGCAGCCATGGAAATCATCCCAACCAAGTGGAAGCTAACAATCTCACAGGGGTTACGCATTTTAATTTAAAAATTGTATTGGTTATATCTCGCTTCCTTTCTTTTCCTTAACAACATCCTGAAACACACACCCACACACCCACCAATTTCTGAAACTATAGAACTGTGGTGGGAAATCTCTGGAGGTAGAGAGGCCAATAGTGCACCTCCCTCTACCCAACAGAAGCGCACTCTGCCATACCAATATCATTTTGGTGCTTGGGCCAAAGCAAAATATCTGTTAACTTTCTGAGTCCATTTCCACAGGTGTGATTCTGCATCAAAACAAGGAACACACTGCCCATCCCCACTTTCCATTTTTTAATATATATATTTTGCTACTACTATTGTTCTGGCACACTGGCAAATGTGAAGGGAGTTCACAAAAGCAAACCAATATGTTTCCCATGACCCACAGGTTGCTCACTCCAGTTTCAAACATTTCAGTAAAATTACCAGCACTCAGTTCCTGAATAAAAGCTGCTTGTTTTTCTCTTCCTTTTAATTTCCCCTTCTATACACAGACCAGGGACAGTTCTAGGTTTGAGGAAATCGTAGTCTGGGCACAGGTGGTCTGGGTCTCGTCAACACAGACATTCTCAATGGACTGAATCCCATATGGAGGCGGAGGGGGAGAGACACTACCATTTTGATTTTCCACCTTTAGCACCAAAACTGTCCTGGTCCAACAGTGGATAGAACTTCCCTGCCAAAAAACCCACCAATCAGATGCCAGAGCGCCTCTGATAACTTGCCTCTGCCAGCCATGCCAAGTGCTGAATACTCGATTAAAATCAGAAATTCTAAGAGAAGCAGATAGATGCCAGCAGCTATCCAGGCATCTTTCTGTTGGAGCAACCTTGTATGCTGTCTGTGGTTTGTTTGACTGGGAAGGACTTTTCTGGGCTGAAATTATTGTTCTATACCAGTGGTCCTCAACCTTGGGCCTCCAGATGTTCTTGGACTAAAACTCCCAGAAGCCTTCACCACCACCTCTGCTGGCCAGGATTTTTGGAAGTTTAAGAACATCTGGAGGCCCAAGGTTGGGGACTACTGGTCTATACGGTACTAACCAATAATTCCTTCCAGCGTTTGAAATTCAAAGAAAGCCTTTCTTCTCTGCTGAATATTCCATTCCCTCTCTTTCATTAGTTGGAAGCAGTTGTCTGTTTGCTGCTGACCAGTTCGGCTGGTTGCTAAGTATGTGTGCAGTAAAGATAATGGCTTACACAAGTCTGTAATTTCATGCAATTGTACGTAAAGAAATGCTTTAATTCTTTCTCCTACAAATGCCTCAGAATGAATTACTGAGATTTTAAGTGCCAGTTAATGAGAAAGGGGTGGACTCTGGGGAACTTGCAGTTATTCTCCTCTACTGCTTCTGCATAGCAAAAAAAGGAATATTACCATAAATTTAAAACTGCAACACTCTGTACCTCTGACTCTTGGATAGACAGACTCTAATTCTGCACATTTTCAATTTAGCACCATTGATTATATCTGCCTCCAATATGTTTGTACCCCCTAACCTCAAATCACAGCCTGCCTTTGACCCTATACCTCACTCTTACTGCTGGCCTTGTTCTCATACAGCTTAGATCTCCCCAAATTTTAGTATTCTCTTCAACCTGTGTGTTGCTTAGGGTAACAATTAATCTGCCTGATGTTTAAAATGCTCACCACTTTGTCGGATTATCCTGATTAACCTAGAATTAATCCCGATCTCAACATTAACAGGATTAATGTAAAATCGGATTAGCGGGTAGACTGTACCCTTTGGCTAGTGTGTGTGTGTGTGTGTGTGTGATGGGCACACGGGGGGGCATGGGCAGGCACATGCGCATAACGGGGTTGTAATCAGAAGTATGTAAGGAAGATACATACTGGACTGTTGATACATACTGGACTGTTGAACAGAATGGTACGGGGTACCTTTTTGCTTTAGCTATTTCATGTCAATTAACAGTGTGATTCTACAAATGCCTTACTCAAAACTAAATCTCTATGAGACTTATCCCCAGGGAGGTGGAGCTCATAATGCAAGTCCATCCCAAGACATTTTGCTGTTTGAGGTGGACCAGAAAGTGCTTCCCTTTCTCACTGGGCATGCTAGGGTTCATACTGTCCAGCTCCAGCTGGACACCTGCGGCAAAATAAAAAATAAAAAAAAAATCCCACAAACATCTCACAAGCTCATCCCTGGCAGTTAAAATGTATCACAAACAAAATGAATAACTAAAACGGTGCTGCTTTTTTCATAACACCCAGAGGAAAACTGTAGAGACAGATTTCTCTTCCAGAAGAAACAGTGATCCCTCTCCCCCTTACATTTGAGTCTCCTAATTTCCTTATAGGTTTAATGATTGGGGAAAGGATGCTTTACCTATGGTGTGAATGAAGAAGACTTGTCTCCCTCCCAACTTTTTCTTGTAATACCAGAAGTTAGGGTCACCCAAAGAAATGGACTGACAGCAGATTCAGGAATGACAAACTGAAGTAGTCCTTTGTGCAACACAAGGCACACTAAGCATTCAACAAGAAGTGATGCTTTCCAGCAGCATAGTGCGCTTAAAAAGAGAGGGAAAAAATAGCTTTTTCAAAGCTGAAAAGCAGTTGTAAAAATGCTTCAGATAAATACAAAACCCATGGGAAACTGGTCCGTTTCTGGAACCCCTCTGGTTGAATCGCCTTCAAAGATCTGATGAAGATCTGCAATTGTCTTTGACTTATCCCCACGTTTCTTCTCATTCTACTGTCACCTCTGACCAAATAGGTTTGCAGGTTTTTAATATTGTACACAAACCTCATAAATCTGTTTTACTAGGTTAAAGCTGGAGACACATACCTGTCAAATAAGCAAAAATGCTTCTCCCAAATAACTTTCAGCTCTCAGGAAAAACAAAAGCCCTGACTATGCTGTGTATCCAAGCTCTTAGTATCAGACCCTGCAGGGAAACAACACAGGTTGGCTGGCTCCATGATGGGCTGCCTGTAAGTTTTCTAAAGCCACCAGGCCGACTAGAAGCAAATTTAGAAGAGGTAGCTGTGGTAGTCTGTGGTAGCATATTAGACAAAAAGAAAGAAAGAAAGAAAGAAAGAAAGAAAGAAAGAAAGAAAGAAAGAAAGAAAGAAAGAAAGAAAGAAAGAAAGAAAGAAAGAAAGAAAGAAAGAAAAGAAAAGAAAAGAAAAGAAAAGAAAAGAAAAGAAAAGAAAAGAAAAAGAAAAGAAAAGAAAAGAAAAGAAAAGAAAAGAAAAGAAAAGAAAAGAAAAGAAAAGAAAAGAAAAGAAAAGAAAAGAAAAGAAAAAGAAAAAGAAAAAGAAAAAAAGAACAAAAACATTGTGGCACCTTAAATACTGCTACGTATATTTTTATGTGAGTTTTCATGGTCAAGTTTTCATCTGAGGAAGTGGACTTATCCATGAAAGATCACATTAAAATATAACAGTCTTTGTCTTATTTTTTACTTTACTTTTGCTTGACAGGCTGATTAGCATTGGTAGAACAGTGGGATAGATGAATCCTTGGTGGGATTGGACAGAAAGGATTATGTTCTCTCATTATAGGTATGCATGGTTATAAGAAAACAACAAGAACCCTTGGCATGTATTTTCCTTGCGCATGCTGTCAAACCTGACCAATAGGGCCTTCCTAATGAGCTGTGCAGTATGTGTATGAAAGGCGCATGTGCAACTTTCCTGCATGTTGTCTTTACCTCGTCACACACACCCCGATACCCAAACACACCCATGCAGGGTAAATACCACTGTAAATGTGGGAGTCAACCTCCCTTGGCAAGATGAGGGTGCAAGGGGCTTTGATTCACCTTTTCACATACCTACAAAAAAAGTTCTGGGTGGGCAATACTCATAGATGACATTTCATCAGAATAAGTATGTCACATAAGAAAAATATGCCCATGAATCCAACTCTTTTGCTGGTGCTTTCCGGCATACACAGGCTGCACAGATGAATGGGAAAGGCACTCTGCATGTTTTTCTATGGCACTATTTCCTATATTGCTTTAAAACGAAGCTATTACACCTCATCATTCTGGAGAGGAAACTTGGCTTAGGTCAAGTCCTGGTTGCCAGGCACAGTGACATGTAACCTTTTGTTCTAACTTTTTGGAGGGCGAATTCCACTACACTGGTAAATGCAGCAGCCACGGCAGCACAGAAGGCACAGCTGTCGCGTGAAGCCTGGCCTTCAGGGTGCGGACAGCATTTCTGGCAGAGGATTACAGGCTCTAAGCCTGCCTGATATTTGTCTGCCTTATCAGAGCAAATATCTCTGAGGCATACAGGGCCAGTTCTGAAAACTCCTCAGTTTGCCAGAGGAATGCAAACAAAGAGATCTGCAAGGTAAAAAAAGAAGCTGCTCCTGTTGCCGTCTTGGCCTGTTAATGCTTCACAGCTATCAATTATCACTATCTCAAATTAGTCAGAGTAATCAGAGGTCTTTTTAGGTGCAAAAATCAAGGCACAACTCAATAATGGCACCATTGTAGTACAGTAAGAAATAAGTTTACTCCCTTTTTGGTGTAACTCTAGTCTTTAAAGGGGACGTGGTGGCGCTGCGGGCTAAACCGCAGAAGCCTCTGTGCTGCAAGGCCAGAAGACCAAGCAGTCGTAAGATCGAATCCACGTGACAGAGTGAGCGCCCGTCGCTTGTCCCAGCTCCCGCCAACCTAGCGGTTCGAAAGCATGTAAAAATGCAAGTAGATAAATAGGGACCACCTCAGTGGAAAGGTAACAGTGTTCCGTGTCTAAGTCGCACTGGCCATGTGACCACAGAAGTTTGTCTTCGGACAAAATGCTGGCTCTGTGGCTTGGAAACGGGGATGAGCACCGCCCCCTAGAGTCGAACACGACTGGACAAAAATTGTCAAGGGGAACCTTTACCTTTACCTAGTCTTTAAAGAGTTTCCAGAGTATGGCCTGATTGCATAAATGGTGGAGGAGAACAATTATGAAGCTCAAGTGCCCGAACGTACCACTGCTTTGTGGTCTCTTGTGGATACTGAGACTACAGCGAGGTGGGCTTGTAGTATTCAGATTTTTAATTACACAACTAAAAAGTAACCATTTGGTTAGTTTTGAGAAATTAGAAAATATTTTTTTTAAACCATGGTAACTATAACATTAATGCACTATTTTATCTTTTTGCAACTTAGCTAGTTAATTTTTAAAAGTAATATTACAGGTTCTGCAGCTAATCGAATATAGCATGCTACTTGAAATACCACTCATTTTTTAAGGTCTCCATATAGGATAGAATCCATTGGGACATTTGCCTGTGCAGGTCTTCATGAAATAAGCAGAAACCATATGTCAGTACAGACTTGATCCTAGAAGTGCTGGAAGAATTTATGTCCCACTTTCCCAACTAACAAAGGCTAACTTTATTTGTGTCTGGAATAATGGGTTCCAGCAGGGCTTAGTCCACAAACCTGTTGTTCATATCAGACCCAAGAAAACAAGACAGAAAAGGAAAGAAAGCACATTTGGGACATGTGCAAAAACTTTGAACTTTTGAAAAGACTGTCTGAAATCACAATTACTGTAGAGGCTTGCAGGAAGAATGGAATCTTATCTGTTTCAGACTGTTTGAGATAATAAGCAAACACACAAGACAGATCATCATGATTGCTAAAAAGAAAAGAAAAACAAAATGTAAAACAAACATACAAACCTCTTAATGGCTCTAGGAAACACTGATGAAGATGGCTCTGATTTTCTGAAAAACATCATACCGTATACTGTAGTCTAGCCGTCTGCCTTCCTCTGGTTGCTGGGACTTAGATTACCCTAAGGGCGACTGGGTACCAAGATGGACTTGATGACGATTGTAGACTTGTAATGGGACCAAGGGATGAAAACTGTAGCTAAGACTTGGAGGTAGACAGATAAACTTCATCACAGAAACACCAGCCCATCCAGGTGATAGATGAGAAGGACTGGGAATATGAGGCTGAAGCTAGATGTGATTTTGTGCTATTTCTTTCAAGTTCACCATGTCTTTACAAAACAGAGGTAGGAAATTTAAAGTATGGCATGGGCAGCCAGGACAGAGAGGAGTTGCAAGACTATTTTTTTAAAGCAGGTATTCCCCTGGCAGAGTTCAGATATGGCCATGGAGCCCCACTGTGGGGGGGGGCGAACTTTAAAAAACATGTTGTGGCACCTTAGAAACTAATTGCTATACGGTATTTTAAAGTGAACTTTTGTGGACAAGTCCACTTCTTCCAATGTTACGATCAACTTCTAGTTTGGCTCTGTGTGTTGATATGAAACTGATACTCTACAGTCTTCCAGAATCGAAAATCATGTGCTGTAATTTGGATTTTTAACTAAGTGAAGGATGGACAGGTCTGTAACCCAAAACATATTAATACAGTTTTATTACTCCACTGCATTCTTTACCATATTCTTAATGCCAGACAAACAATGAGGTTGCTTGAAGGAAATTATAAGGATAGATTTTTCTCCTTTAACCATTTGCGGATATGTGTTTCTCAGTTCAAATACGTATGAAAGTGGTGGAGGAGGTAGCTATTTTTGACTAATCAATGTAGATTATGCAGGCATAACCTTTGGATTTATCATAATGGGTGGGAAGATTCGTATCAGTGATTGGATTTGCCCTTCCCCTCTTATTCAAAACAGCATAGGTTTTTCACCTCTCAGTTGGTCACAAAGCAGGCAAAGAAGTACAACTAAAATTACTACAAAAAGCCACTTCTGAGGAATTTTAGAATGTAGAGTGATTTAGGATTCTTCACTCATCTATCCTCACAAATGTTCTACCAGCCAGAAGCAGGCAAATAAATAAATCTCCTTTGTCTTTGTGTTGCTTTTGCCTGTGGTCATGTACAGGTCCAATCTAATGTTTTGTCCATATTAATATCTATATCTAAAAACTGCATTAGGTACATCTATGTATTTAATGTTATTTTAGTGTATTTTTTAATCCAAATAAGCATTTGTAATTAAAGTTCTCTCACTGAGGAGATTGTACTGCCTGGGCAAGTCATGCAAGCAATGATCTGTATTTTTTTAAAAAATCCCACTTTGATTATTCATTTGCAACACTTGTGCAAGCAGATTATCCTACATTATACCAGACCAGATGGGCGGGATATAAATCAAATAAATCAAATAAATCAAATAAATCAAATAAATAAATAAATAAATAAATAAATAAATAAATAAATAAATAAATAAATAAAATTAGGATTGCAAGACTTTTTACCCTGTGAAAGCTTCCTAGAATTCTGACCCTTGTCTTTTAAACAAAGCATTTTAAAAATTTATTCTGAATTAAAAAAAAAAAAGCAAATGTGAGCTCTGTTTGTGACAGGGCTGAAGATGAAAGATCTTGTCCTGTCCACTAAATTCAATAATTGAGACTCTGCGGCATGTGGGTGTTCAAATGTAAACAGAATGACATAATGGACCTATTATCACTCTTTCCCAACCTGGTGGTAATGACGCTCAAGGAGGTCAGAAAGTGTTTTCTGGGGGGCTTGCGGATCGCCTTATATGTGTTGGAGCCCTTATTAAATAAATGTATTCCTTCACCTTTCAGAGTCGGATATTGGAGACAGAGTGTATTTGTATGTCTGAGAAACAAGCCCTCTGGAGGAGAAAGAAACCTCTACTTTCTGAGAAGGAATGCCTTTAACCCATTTAAAAAATCCCTTTTAATGCTAATGTGGTGGAGGGTTCGCAGGTAATTTAGCTACTTTTTAAAAAGGGTCATGACTTGAAAAAGGTTGGGAACTACTATATTATGTCATGTACTGCCTTACAATCTCTTTTCCCCTTACATACAACCATCTCAAACTGAACAGGAAATTCAGATTTGTGGGCACACCCTTAAACTAATACTTTGTCGAACCACCTTTTGATTTTATTACATCACTCAGCCTTTTCAGGTATGAGTCTATCAGTATGGCACATCTTGACTTGGAAATATTTGCCCACTCTTTCCAAAAATGCTCCAAATCTGACAGATTGCAAGGGCGTCTCCTGTGCAAAACCCTTTTCAGATCACCCCACAGATATTGAATTGGATTCAGGTCTGGGCTCTGGCTGGGCCATTCCAAAATGTTAGTCTTCTTCTGGTGAAGCCATTCCTTTGTTGATTTGGATGTGTTGTTTGGTGGATGTGTAGTGTTGCTTTTGCACCAAACATATCTTTTGGCACTATGGCCGGAAAGTTCAACCTTGGTTTCACTAGACCATAACACTTTTCCCCACATGCTTTTAGGAGACTTCAGATGTGTTTTTGCAAGATTTAGCCGGGCTTGGATGTTCTTCTTCGTAAGAAAAGGCTTCCCTCTTGCAACTCTACCCCATAGCCCAGACATATGAAAAATACAGGAGATTGTTGTCACATGTACCACACAGCCAATACTTGCCAGATATTCCTGCAGCTCCTTTAATGTTGCTGTAGGCCTCTTGACCACCTCCCTGACCCATTTTCCTCTAGTCTTTTCATATACAGTGGTGCCTCACATTACTATGTTAATTCGTTCCAGCGAAATCGCTGTAGAACGAAAACATTGTAAAGCGATTTTAAAAAGCCCATAGAAACGCATTAAACCCTGATTAATGCGTTCCTATGGGCTTGAAACTCACCGTCCAGCGAAGATCCTCCATAGTGCAGCCATTTTCGCCGCCCATGCAGCGAGGAATCCATCCCAGAAAACAGTGGGCAGCCATTTTTTTACCTGGCGGCCATTTTGAAACCGCCGATCAGCTGTGTGAAAATCATCGTTTTGCGAGAATTGGTTAGTGAAGCAGGGAACCGATCATTGCAAAGTGAAAAAAACCCATAGGAAATATCATTTTGCGATCGCTTTTGCAATTGCAAAAACTTCATCGTTATGCGATTTCATCGTAAAACGAAGTGCTCGTCTTGCAAGGCACCACTGTATTTTGCAGGGACGTCCAGTTCTTGGTAATGTCACTGTTGTGCCATGTTTTCTCCACTTGATTATGACTATCTTCACTGTGTTCCATGATATATCTAATGCCTTGGAAATTCTTTTGTACCCTTTTCGTGACTGATACCTTTTAACAATGAGATCACTCTGATACTTTGGAAGCTCTCTGTGGACCATGGCTTCTGCTGTAGGATGTGACTTTAAAAAATGTCAGAAAAGACCTACTGTACTAGCACAGCTGATTTTTATTTGGGATTCCTCGGAGGCACGTTAAATGATGGCAGGGGTGTACTGACTCCCACTTAACATGTGTTTGAATGTGATTGTTTACTGGTGAACACAGCTACATCCCTAGTTATAATGGAGTTTGCACACAGATGCAACCATATTCGTTTTTTTATTTTTACTTCCCTCCACCTAAAATATTTCAGTTTGTTGTTCAACTGAGTAGTTCAGTTCATAAGTCCCATTAAAGGTGGAAAAATTTCTGAAATGATTTATCTTTGTCTCACTTTTTTACACCACAGACACATGACATTTTAACAAGAATGTGTAAACTTTTTATATCCACTGTATATTTGACAGTGGAGGACAACATTTCACAGGGCTGACAAAGTATGCATTAATAAAGCTTATGTTAAAATGAAATGTCTTTGCTGTTTAGGCCTCTCTTCCAAATTTCTGTGTATCTTAGGAAGGAAAAGTTACTAGTCCCTATAGAGCAGAAAAGTGGTCAACTAGTCCTACAGACCAATTTTATGTCGTTTGCAAACCATTCACCTCTATGCTTGTCACAGACATCTTCTACAATAAAAAAACACCTTTCAAGTTTAGTCACATCTGCCTTCCTCTTTCAAAAATTAATTTATGAAGACTAAAAGAGGCTACTGTGCCAATTAAAAAACACAAGAACTGAGACATCTTTGAAGAAACTGAAAAGAGATCCACCCCCCACCTCCAGCCTCCCCAACAGTACTAGGACGTAGGGTCACCAAATGAAATGGATTGGCAGAACAATTAGGACAGACAGAAGAAGCACTTCTGAGCAAAATACATAATTTGTTTATAAATTCCCTGCCACAGATAGTTTTTAAACTAGATTCAACACATTAGTACTGTACAGTATACCTGCAAGTATACCTTAATAGCAAAATGGGACCTCCCTGAGAGAGTTTCCTGCAGATAAAAGAGAGCTTTTTATTGACATGAGGAGCAAAAGGATGCAAGCTGTTGAGTCTTACAAAACTCTTCCTCACATACAATAAATAACTTATTGAATTATGATCTATTTCTACATAAAATTATACAGGTCTTTCCACTCGTCCATTTGGCAAATAATCCTGTATTCTTGGACTAACATAGCACTCCATGCCGTCTCCTGAATTTTGTACCTGGCGGTCCTCAAAAGTTTAGAATCTGAAGCCAACTGTGAGAGCCAAAATTTTCCGCAGACAAAATGTCTGAATTATAAAGTAAATCAACCTAGCTGTCATCATCTTCTCTCCAAGAAATCGCAGAAAGGATAGATAACTCTCTGTTACTGACAACTTTCTTCCTATAACATCTTTTCTATTAAATAGAAATGATGCTATTTGGAGGAAGCAAACAGCAGCATGCTGAGTACGGAGACATCCCTGATGCTCATTGCTGCTACCACTATCATCATATCCAGACATTGCCAAGTCCATCCTGTATAATTTCCCCATGACTCTGGCTTGGTCTTAACTAAGGTGGTAAATCTGTGTCTGAGTCTTATTGCTCCCAAAGCAGATGGATGTTAGCAAGACAAAATGCTCCTCTATAATCAGTAAATCAGCCAGACTGTAAATTAAATCTCTGCATACAGAAAATCAGTGTGTCAGGAAAGTTTCTTGTTCCAAAAAACCTTCTCTTGGGATGCAGTACTTTTCCATGTGTAAGGACATATTACATGTTGTGAGGGAAGGGAAACATTCTGAAATCCAAGTGTACACTTTTAGCCAGAAGTTTTTCAAATTTTATGCTACTGTTCTATCAATCCAAAATGGCAAGGGTTATATCTTTTGTCTTCTGTGCAGTATTTCAATTGTTGTTGTTTATTCATTAAGTTGTGTCCGACTCTTCGTGACCCCATGGACCAGAGCATGCCAGGCCCTCCTGTCTTGGGTCAAATTCATGTTGGTAGCTTCCGTGACACTGTCCAACCATCTCATCCTCTGTCGTCCCCTTCTCCTCTTGTCTTCACACTTTCCCAACATCAGGGTCTTTTCCAGGGAGTCTTCTCTTCTCGTGAGATGGCCAAAGTTTTGGAGCCTCAGCTTCAGGATCTGTCCTTCCAGTGAGCACTCAGGGTTGATTTCCTTTAGAACGGATAGGTTTGTTCTCCTTGCAGTCCAGGAGACTCTCAAAAGTCTCCTCCAGCACCACAATTCAAAAGCCTCAATACTCTATTTTAATACATACAGGAATATTAAATAAAACCCTACATTTCCAAGATGCATTATCAGAACTTGAGAATATTTTCCCATATTTTTCTTGCTTGCTACCAATAACAAGGGGCATACTAACAATACACAGTGCAACAAATTGCAAGCGAGCACAGAAACTGCAAGATAATAGCAAACTGGCTGCTGAGAAGTAATGAGTAACCAAGGAAATTTTAAAATGTAACATTCTCTGCCTATATTCTGATATGGTACAACTCTTTCACAAGCTCACTCAAGCCAGTGAGTTGTAGGGTTTTCACAGCAGGCATTGTTCCAGTTCCCAAACCACAAAGTAATTCTCCATTTATTTTCTCAGGCTGTTTTTATCTATGCCTGGAAGTATATATTCCCACTTTGTCTTTGCGAACATGGAAAGTTGTGTGGCCTATATCCAAGCCTATACAGATATTCTCCTGTTCAGCACTTACACAAGAATTCAGCACATTCTAAGAGCACTGCAGTCTTTTGAGCTTCCAGACAGAATCCAGAGGCCAGTGACTTTTTAAGTACCAGAATCCCCCAACCAGTCACAAAAGGAACTTTTCCAAGCAATGGTCAGAATTTATGCTGATTTTAATCCACTCAGGGACATTCCATGCCAGAAGTGTACAAGGGTGAGAGGGCATGTCCATACAAGTGTTTCACAAGCCATTACTGGACAGGGTCTGGAGAAGCTGGATAGTGGCTTAATTAATCCACTACACAACAATCAAAGAGATTCCTGCAACAAAGAAATGTTGGGGAACAGACAGTCACTGGATAATCCCAGGATACAACCTAGTGGTGGGCTTCTGTAAGTGTTACACACACGTGCCCTTGTTTATTCACCTTGGCACAAAATATATCCTGTTCTGGTTACCGTCTTTTTATTGCCCTTAAAAGCTACCACCAATAGTACTTTCTCACCACCACTATTACCACCAGCACTCACTCTTCTTTTTCCCCAAGGCCTTACACTCCCTCTAGCACAAGATGAGCAGAGAATTAAAAGAGTACTCTTTTGGCTCATTTTTCTCACTAAGGCAGACCAGAAGTGATGTTTAAGCTGTGAGATCCAAGACAGAGGACTGGTCTTGCCATGAAACAACATGAAGCTGTTACTTCAAACGATATATTTTAGAATGTATGCATTTATTTTTGCATTTACAGTAATTTGTCCCTTGTTTATATAAATCAGCCCCATTGCTGAGGTGAGACCTGCCTGTCATATTGCTATTTTCTGACTCACAAATTGTTCCTGAAAAGGTATTGTGGATATGTATTGATTGTGACTAATTAGCTCTGAGAAAAGACAGGGAACTGTTGTGCTGACGTGGCTATTTATTATCACTTTGTCAAAGTTAGTTACATTTAGATGTAAATTAAAGACCATGGGACACCGCATATTTAAACCGTGATTAAATTTATGCTGCATGTTTAGTCTTCACTAGGAATCAGAATGAAGCTTCATGGTCCAAATCTGTACTTGTTCAAACTGTAATACATTACTATGTGACCTTTCATCCCTCACTATCGACATTTAGATCAGAAGTCACTAGGACCTGCTATTTTTCTTATGAAATTCTGCAATATACAACTTGCTTGAAATGACATGTGCTCTCGTGCCTTATTAGAAATAATACTGAGAATTGAAAGTTTCCAAAGAATACTCCATGGTAAACTATGGAACTACTGTATTTAGGTCATTCATACCCCACCCCCAAATAACCTGAGATCTCAGGGTGGAATACAAGTACAGTGTCCAGAGTTCCTTTTATTTGGAAGCTGGGGGAACGATCTTTCACGTGAAAGAGGTGGTCAGCTAGTGGCATATGCAAGACTTTACTCCAGCTGAAGGATTCTCATGACTGGCTTGGAGCACAGGCTGATTAGCCACACAGGGAACAGCCACAGTGCCTGCTTTCCAGGGATGCAAACAAATCCCTGTCCTTTTGTGCTTATGCTCGCCTTGCCTCTACATGTGGGGGCAGCCACAGCTGCAGCAGAGAACGCACTTTGCATTGGAAACATCTGGTATTCAACTCTTGCCAACTTCTGTTAAAAAGAACAGATAGCAGTAGCTGCAGTCAAAGACCTTTTTGGAAGCAAAAAGACTATTACATTTGATGTCTTTCCCTCTCTGTCTGCTACTGTTTCTCCCCACATTACATTACCACATTTAGTAGGTAAGCATTATGCAGTCAGGAGGCATTTTTATTCTGATAACATATACAGTATAGGATGCCTTTATTGTCCATATGCAGCTGGAACTTTTGCAGGTTTCCCTATGTGAACAGTAGAGCAATGTATTGCTTTTTCCTGCACAAGGGTTTCCAGTAAGAAGGTCCCACACCTGTCATAGCACTTCCAAAAACAAAAGATTGTGCAGGACAGGCTTGGAATTAAGATTACCAGCTGTGATCATGCATTTCAACCAAAAGTTGTTTTATACAGAAGTATTTCTCCTTGCTTTGTTTGCTTGATGGTTTTGCTTTTTTAAATGAAAAGCAACTTCAAGATACTGAGACTGACTGTGAGTGCACTAAAGTGCTTAACTTATTCCTTGTGAGCTACTTGTCTGCTTGACATTATACATACACACATACACACACATGTGCGCACCAGCTTTTGGGAATAGCTTTGATCAAACATTTGGCTGATAGAAGGGTTAAACTTCCCTTCCTTCCCTGTGCCATTCCTTGACTTCAAGGAGCAGCCTCACAGTGTTGTTTCAATTTTTAAGTCAAGAAAAAAATATATTTCTGTCTGAAATGTCTCTGTGTTTCTCTTGTAGTATTTTTCTTGCTCTTAAAAATTACTGCATTGCATTTCTAGATACAGGAGTAACTTTATGGAACATTCCAATAACTCCATGGTTGTCCCAAGGCATTTTGCTGCCTGAGGCAAAGAAGGAAATGCTGCACCCCTTCAACTCAGTGTTGAAGATGTCTCCCTGCTGCTCATATGATTTGGACAATAGAGACAGAAAATCCCCACAGGTTGCTCTCTCTGCCAGTAAAAACACAATAGCAATAAATTAAACAGATAATAATGTGTTAGTCTGTTCCACAACACTCAAAATCTGCTGCTTGCAGCAGCTGCCCCACTCTCCCCAAAGGTAGGACCAGCTATATATATCTGGGATATATAAAGCAAGTATCTGGGATATTTAAAGCAAGAAATTGCTCTTCGAAACAAGAAATCTGGTGCAAGAAAAAGGGACAAAAGAAGCAGATCTTTTAAATCCCCTCCCAAACTTGTCAGCGCACAAAGGAAATTTTAAAAAGAAAAGAAATACAGAGAAAGGGTGGAAAAGCGCATGCATTTATTTTAAACAAAAGTGTGTGGGGGGAAAATTGGAAGTACTGACCTTAAAGCTCCAGTAGTTGGGTTGCTAACAAACAAAAAGAACAAAACAACAAAACAAAACAAAAACAGAACAACAACAAAAATACCATTAAGATTCTGTTTTGAGCAAACAGTTGACTTTAAACTGTGTGATAAGTTACAGGTTTTTTTAGTTGGTTTGTTTAAAGTCCCCTCCCAATGGTTTTTTTTAATAACAGAAGCAATGAATTCAATAAAATAAATAGGAATGGTTGGTGGGTGCTACACAGAAAGGCATTAAAACAGGTAGACATTGATATGAGGCTTCACTGCAGGAAAAAAATAAATGTGAAAAAGAAAACACAAAAGGTATCAAGGGTTTTGTTAAGGGAAGCTGTGGGCAATCTGCATACCAATGAATAAATTAAGTGCTTCATCCTAGGCGGAAAGAAATTTTTCACCTAAAAGTATTATGTAAATCAGGAAACTTGATATATATTTAGTTATTCTACATAATTTATTCCACTGCCTAAAGTGGAATAAAGCAAGGTATGAACCAAACACTTGCTTCTATTTTGATGTACTGTTTGTATCAATCAATCAAAAATAAAAAAGTCTATTCGAACACAGAATCCACTGCTGCCCAGTTCTTAAAAGATATTTCATGCTGTTTTAAGACCACAGATGAATTTGTAGCACTCTAGAATGCAGTTGGACTCCACTCCAGTCAGTTTCAACCAAGACGCCAATGGTCAGGAATGAAAGGATTGTACTTCAGCTACATGGAGAGGGCCAAAGCCACTGCATCCTGATGTAAAATCTCAATATTGGGTTCAGAGTCATACCTCACAGCAGGGCCACTGAAACTGATGGACCGGTAAGTCAGTTGATTTCAACAGCTCTATTCTAAACATAACTTGGTTTGGAACAAATTAAATACAAATTGCTGTAACACTTCAAAGTGTTTAAAACACTTCTGATGCAGTGATCTTTAAACAAGTGTGTAGGTCAATCATATCATCACACACCACAGGTGAGAAGTTGGGGAGAGAAAAACCTAAGGCCACTTTGTACATAGATTTGTTGATAAGGAGAAATTTGACCCTGATATCGCTGGCTGAACTCACATTCTAAGCCTTCGCTTTTACTCTCACTTTGAATGGAAGAGTAGGAAGCAAATATCTATAAGTTCAGTAGTTTGTTTTAAAGAGAAAAATGAATGACCAAGAAGCACAGTGCGGCTGTCCCTAAACATTAATTTTTTAAAGTGTCGTTTAAGATTAAAATGGAAGAATTAACTCTTGTCAGGGCTGGGCATCTTCCACAGGTCCAGAGGCTGAAAATACCCACCCCTGGACCTTAGGGGCTCCTATGATCCATAATTAAGTAAAGCTGCCTGGACAGCTCAGTGAGTTAGGCATCTCAATGAAGGGCAGAGGTTGGGAGTTCAATTCCCCACTGTGCATCCCAGAAGCTCCAGCCTGTGTGGCCTTTGACAAGCTGCACAGTCCCCAGATGCCCCCAGAATGGTAACCTAAGAACTCTTTACATAGAAAACCCTGAAAAGGGTTGCCATAAAAACCAAAACCCCCATTTAATTTTTTTACAAAAAATGTGTTGGTGGTTTTTTTAAACCAGGCTCCCCCTACAGATGTGCACAGGTGCACGCGCGCTCTAGGGCGCATGTGCGAAGCGGAGGGGGAGCGCCCATCCATGTCAGCATGAGCGCTCCCCCACCCCTTCACGCATGCACAGGGGCGCCTGCACACCTGCCCACCCACCACCCCTTCGCTCGGGCATTCGGGTGCATGTGTGAAGGGGTGGGGGAGTGCTCACGCCGGCGCTGGCATGCACGCATGTACGCAAAGCAGCTGTGGGGAGGGGACTGCATGCAGGTTGAGTGGGAGGTCTGTCTTCGCAGCCCGGTCCGGCTCAGGCCACGGACCAGCACCAGGCCGCAGACCAGGGGTTGACGACCTCTGCTCTAGTGACCAAAAACATTTAGAAACCATTTTAAAAAGCAAACATTATAAAAGACATTTTTTTAAAAAAAAATTAAGCGTGGGGTTTTTTTTGGACTGCGAAGATACCATGGGCCCACAGGTGCTAGAGTCTGCGTTTGGAGTACTGTATGAAGCCTTCCCCTGAACTAAATGTATAAATACCCAACTGAAATTGAAGGAACTATAAATGTGCTTACAGTTGACAAGATGATGCCCGTTATACACAGCACACAAAAAATATATTTCTGTGGACTACAAATGCTGGCAGAGAGATTCTGCAACTTGTCTTCCAAGTGCACAATTTTTCCAAGCTCTGTCATTACGCATGAGATTCACCAAATTGTGTGCATGAGGGAGGAAGGAGATGAGTTCTGGTCACTTGTGGCATCACAGAGCATAGGCAGCAGTGGCATTTGTGTACGTCCATTTTGCATGGGAATTGCAATAATTATGGATGAACAACCGGGAGGAGGGATTTTTCTCCACGATGTAATGCACAGCTGTACTAAAAATGTTGTAAAAAAACATAGCCAGAGGGTAGAGAAAGAACAATATCTGGACCATATGCTTAAAACTGATATATTGCTACCATGTCTGGCCAAGAACATTTTAAATGGCCTTGTTCATTTGCCCGATCCATACTCAAGGCAACGAGTAAGCAAAGCTGGCCATGTCGTTTTGGATAATGAGTCAGAAAATCTCACAGGCACCTCTCCTGATCCCTGACACTCTTATAGCTCTTTCACCATACCTAAAGACAATCACTTTGCTCTGCCTAACAATAGGGCTGGGCCTGATTCTTACATCTTGTGGACGGTAGGTATTCTTTTCTTTACTACTGACACTGTGGGCACATCATGTAACACCCCTTTAGTTAAAATTTACTGTGATCTTCTGAACACAACTGTAAATGTCTGAGATGTTGGCCTGAAACTTCCCTGCAAGTTTTAACATAAGACTATAGGTCTGTGGGAACATCTTGCTTTTATTGTGCTTTTAATCCTGGATGGCTGAATAGCTCAGTGGTTTAGGAGTCTGGCTGTGGAGCCAGAAGTTCAGAGTTCAGTTCTTCTCTGTGCCTCCTAGGAGAAGTGCCGGTATAGGTGGCCTTGGGCAAGGTGCAGAGTGCCCCCGGAATAAACGAATAGTAAGCCATTTATGTGTATTACCTACCTAGAAAACCCAGAAACTGTGAATTTATGAGCCCCCCAGGGCACATTGGGTAAACTGCAGTACTGCTGTCAAGCCTCTGCTCACAATCTGAGTTCAATTGTGATGGGTTCAGGTAACTGGCTCAAGGTTGACTCCTTTTAAAGTCAGCAAAATGAGTATCCAGCTCACTGGAGGGCAAAGTGTTGTTTGCATAAAAGGGGAGGAGAGGAAAAGGCCAGTTGTGCATGATGTTATCAAAGCCACAGATTGCATCTTTTCTGAAAAGCTATGCTGTGCAACAATTATTTGTCCTGCTGCATTTAGAAGACTGTCATATCAGGGACGCTGTTGATTTCCCTTTGCTACTTGTGTGGTGCTGTCATGTTTTGCCCTGTAGGGCAACTAGCAGACTGGGCAGGATTTTTAGGGGGTGGGCAGATGGTCGACACACTCTCCCCTAGCACTGCTGCTCCCATCAGATCTCACCACCTTTATCACACTTGCAACAAGATTAAAAAACAACAACGCACAACTCTATACGATCACATATCTCTTATGCTAAGCCAATCACATTTGCAAGCTAACTTCCACAATTCTAGGCAGAGAATGTGGCCTCACATTATGTAAGTCAAAAACCAAATCCTGAGGAACAGGCAGTGAGTAAAAACCAGGCACACCTTTCTAGACTACCTTGAGAAATGTTTCTCAAGATAGTCTAGCAGCTTGTTTGTGCCCATGGGTTTACTCCTTCATGGCAGCTTGTTTATGCCTATGGGTTTGCTCCTTCATGCTGGTATTCTTTGATTTGTGTCATATGGAGCTGCAAGTGGGCAGTGCTTCTTTGCATACAGATGACATATAGTTATTTGTTTGCACCCTTCCACTTGGAGGAGATTGCCATCTATTTGCAATCACGCTGCGCCACCATAACACATGACCACACAGGCAACAGTCAGATTCATGAAAGATAGGTTCACTCTACATTCCTGGTTTCCAGCAAGGTAGAGCTTGAGCCAAGCTAGGTCTATGGTGGGAGTCATGGGCAGCAGGTAATTAATTCCTTAGTTTAAAGCTATTCTGATAATGCTGGATGCCTCTCTCTTGGGATTTTTTTTAAAATCTCTGCACTGAAACTTTAGACTTCCCCAAAGCGGTCCAATGCACACCCTTCAGTGCAGCTATTGGCATGGGAAATCAATTGCATTGCAGCAGGCAAGGATGGTGATGACACCAGCAGATTTCTCTCTCTCTCTCTTTCTTTCAAACAGGAGGCAGGAAGGAGAGGCGCAATTAATATCGTTCTGTTTGTAGGGGAGAATCAAAAGAAGATAAGGCTATGTGAGAGGATTCAAAATGACAGGCTTATTAGCACCGATAAAAGGAAGGCAAATGGTGCAGAAGGAATGGCATGACGAATGGCAAAGGGTGAAGAATGGATTGCAACTAAAAAATAAAGCATATCCACACCGCTAAGAAACAAGAGACCAGCTAAAGATCCGTTTCTGGCATTTTTTGTCAGGGTATTTTTTTTTCTGAAGATCTGTTCAGCAAACCTTCAAGTTCTCTCAAGCTTGCTTATATTTTTCAAGATACCACCAGGAGCCAGTGACATGGGTAAGGTGCACTTCCTCCCCCACCCCCCGCCGCCCAATAGTTAAGGCTGCCCTGCCCCTTCTGGGAGACAATTGGGTGCTTCTGATGCATCCTATTGCCCAGCAAAATTGCTGAGGGGTGTGGCAGCAGAAGCTGTGTGGTGGAAAAGCAGCCCCTCATTGGCTGCAGCAGAGGGTCATGTGATCCCAGCTTGGGGCAGTCACCCCCTCACCCCCCCCCCCAGAGAATAGAAATTGCTATGCTGGGCCACCAAAAGGTCTACTGAGTTTTATATATTGCTGGTCCAATCGTGAGCAGCTAGGCATTCTATATAAACTCCATAATAGGGAAGATGCTAGCATTCCCAATTTTGGACCTAATATTGCGGAATTAATTATTCTTGGTTGTGGTGACTCCAAATCATTTCCCCATACCACCTGCCCAGTCATGATGGCTCCTAGGTCAATCAGAATGTGGGGAAGTGCAACAAAAATTTTTATTTTGTTTTCAGGTTCTTTTATGGATTCCTGAAAGAGAACCACTTGAATCCAAAGGATGCGTTTAAACGAAAGAGGGGCTGAATAAACATTTCATTTTTGGGTTTTTTCCCTCTTTCATTAAACTGTTCCTTCAGCCAAATAACTTCGGCAATTTTCCTTGTCTCACTGCCTCTGTCAGCCCAACCAGCCCTACTCTTTCTCCTCTCCTCACCACCACCTCACCTCACCTCCTTGCCTCTTTCTCTGCTCTGCCAGCCTTAGGTTTCCCCTCTCTCCTGGCTGCCCCCATTCACCTTCTTGCCACTCTGTCCACTTTGCCCCCAGCAGTTTCATCTCCCCCTTCTCTCCTCATCACTGCAAAATGGGAAAAAAGCAAAATGGAATGACCCAAAAAAGGTGCCTCTTTTGTCGGCAGTGAAAGGAAAGGTGCACAAAAAAGTCCTGGAAACCAACTGAAATGGAAATGAAATCAACCACGTGCATATCTAGTGGCTCCAGCCCACCATCCAACATTTAGCTTTTCATTTAGCTCATGAACAGAGTCCCGGAAATTGCACATAGGGACCATGTGTACGTTTTCTACCCATATTCACCTGCGCTTTTGCCATGGTTCTCCAGTCAGAAAGCCAGAAATACCAAATGTGGAATGAATTATCTCTGAAATAAATCCTCTGCCCTTAACCCACACCAGCAAACTCTGGAGAGAGGGCTTTATATATGTGTTTGCCCCCCCCCTTTTTCCAGAGGATCTTGAAGTTATTTTGCTAATTTCCACCTCCACAGCTTGACAGCATGTGTATGTCTGTGAGTGTGCTATGATTGTTTTGATTATTTGCTTTGCTCATCACCATACTGGAAACCTCTTGAGCATACCTGATTACCTCTCAAACTCTGGAGAAGAGGAATCTATATCTCAGCAAACCACATTCTGGTTCAGCACAACTCTTGACGTGATAGCAGGTGCAGGACCTTGATAAGACAGTGCTGTCATACTGCTGCACAGCTTTCCACCTTTACAGTTCCCTGCTCCATTTTTCCTAGTTTCCATTCAGAAATGGAGCCATGGGAACAGTGACCAGGAAGTAGCAAAGGTGATCAAATTTCAAACGCAGCCATGACAACCAAGACCAAACAGAAGAGGCTGAATGCAAAAATTTAAGGTGAACTCAGTTCCAAGCAAAATTCCCAACTTGACCTTAAGGAAGCACATTCAGGATAATTAGTACAGACTAGTCACCTTATAATATACTATTCTTTTTTGAACTTACTTAACTAAATAGCAGCTGAAATTCTGATGCTTATCACAACAAGAATAGGTCCATTGAATTAATGCAACTTATGAAGGAGCAGACACATAAATCCTCACTCCAGTTGCAACTTACGCCAAGCAACAGGATTTCCGCTTGTATTTTTCCTAAGCATTTCACAACTATTACCTCACTAATTCTGACAGCAACCTTGTATCAGCATTATCATCACTACCACCACCACTGTGTCACAAATGGGGAATTGTGAACAGTAATTTGCTCATACTTATTTAGTAATTACACAGTTAAGGCTAGATTTTGTGGGAAAGGAGCACAATATACATAACAAGTAACATGAAAGAGTGGGAGATAATGGATAGGCAAAAAATCAGATGGGCCTGAGTGCCCCCTCACTTCTTGACTTTTGTACATGCATACTGATTGCTACTCTTAGGCTTCCTTCCTGCTTCTTCCTTTTCTTAGTTATCACCCCATTGACAATGGAGCTGCAAGCACCTGCTGCAGGAAAGAGCTAGTGTTAAGGTCCTTGGTATCCCTCAAGGAGGGATGCTACAAACAAATAGTGTCATAAGGTGATACAATTGTATTAGATATCCAGAAAAGAACACAGCCTTTATTGAAGAGCTACAATGAAGGAATTGGAAAAGATCATCAAGTTTAAAAATGTGTCACTCAAGACCAAGACCATCCAAACTGTTGCATTTCCAGTCACTATGTATTGATGTGAAAGCTAGACAGTAAAGAAAGCTGACAGGAAAAAATGATTTATTTGAAATATGGTGCTAGAGGAGATATCCTGAACTATGTGGATATCCTGAACAGCCAGATAGACAAACAAGGCCTGAATCAAACCAAGCCTGACCTTTCTCTTGAGGCAAAAATTATGAAACTGAAGCTGTTATAATTTGGGCACATCATGAGAAGCCAAGATTCAATGGAAAATGGAATAATGGTAGGAAAAGTTGAAGGTAGCAGGAAAAGAGGAAGACCACATATGAGATGGGTTGATTCTCTAAAGGAAGCCACAACCATGAGTTTACAAGAGCTGAGTCAGGCTGTAGAGGACGGGACATTTTTGAAAGCACTCATTCATATGGTCACCATAAATGGAAACCAGATCAAGCTACCTTACACTGCTTTAAATGTCGTAGCAGGAAAAAAATGTTAAAAGGAAGGGTTTTAAATGTTAAAAGGGTCTCAGAAGCCAATCTGTGCTAAGGTATTTATATGACACTGGGCCTCACATGAGTGCTTTACCACAGGAGAAACCAGGCATGACTCGGGGTTTTCTTGAGATCACTACCACAGAAACAACTATAATACAAATTGTCATAAGAAACATGAGTGGTGGAGTGACAAACCACAAACTTTGCTTGTTACAAAGCACTCTGCTGGGGGGCCCAATCAGAGAACCAAGAGGACGTGGAATGCTTTAGGCCAGTGTTCCTTAACCTTGGGCCTCCAGATGTTCTTGGACAACAACTCCCAGAAGCCTTCACAACCACCTTTGTTGGCCAGGATTTCTGGGAGTTGAAGTCCAAGAACATCTGGAGGCCCAAGGTTGGAGAACACTGCTTTAGGCTAGCAAGACACTAATTATATCACTATATTTTAGGCCAGATGGGTGGGGTATAAATAAATAAATAAATAAATAAATAAATAAATAAATAAATAAATAAATAAATAAATAAATAAATATCACATAGTGGAACACTTTACACTTATTTCTCTGTGTCCAGCCAGAAACCCCTGGGGAGCCCACAAACCAGACACGAAGACTATAGCTTTTGTTCTGCCTTTTCTCCCACTGTAACTGTTTTTTTAATAGTTACTAGAGTTTTAGAGTTACATGTTACCTCTGTTTCTACAGATGGAATACAGCCATTGGAGTAATAGACACTGGGAGCTTCATCTCCATGTGTCAAATTCTCTTTTAGAGCTGTTTTGTGTTGGTGGCCAGCATAGCCATACCACAGTTTACATATGCATTGTGTTAAGTGCTTGATTTTGTATGCCTTGCATCTCATACTAGTGCCCTGAGATGATCCTGCTACATAGTACTTTGAGAGAACAAAACACCTTTTCTTTCTGTCATTTTTACTGTGCATAATTTTACACACCTCTATGGAAAAAAAAAAGAGAGCTAAACAGCCCCTTTCATAGAGTTGGTTGTCTCATTCACCTTGTCCAGTTCTGTAATACTCTTCTCATTATGACAGACCTGCACAAAATATTCTAAATGTGGTAATTGGTATAAAGGCATTTTGCAGGCAAAGTCAGAAAAACATAAATAACATTCCCCCATCTCATGCCAATACAGTGGTCAAAGGCCTCTGAAAATATTGCTGAATGATTCACCCCAAGGATTCGAAACAGTTAGCCCTCAAATAGTCTAGACACTTTTGGACTGCAAGTCCCATAATCCCTTACCAATGGTTTTACTAGCTGGGGATTCTGGGAACTGAAGTCTAAGACATATGGAAGATCAAACTTTCCTCATTGCTGTTCTATCCTGTTTCAAGCTGTATTCGTTTAATCTTAGCCTGTTCTTCTGATTTAAAAGCAAAGACAGTGTTCATTCTGTGTTTAATAGCATGATGTCACAATACCACACATCCAATCAAAATTGGTTAAACAAATGCTGACATCAGTGAGGGCAAATAAAAGCCATTCAGCATGGAAGCAATGCTTCCTGAGTCAGTCACATGAGCAGTTGCAGGATCTGGCAGCCAACTGGGAGCCATATCCTGAAAAGGATGATGTCATGGTGCTACAGAACCATTACGATGTAACAACCCAAAGGTGGATGCTTGTTAAATGCTGCTGAAAATGTTCAATAAAAGCTCCTTGTTGCTTTTGGATTAGCTCTTCAAGCGATGGTATCTACGTTGAAAGAGTCATATAAGAATGATGGAAATTGGAAACAATATATTTATTGCAGTTCCTTTTAATTTGTAGACGACTATATAAAGGCTATGTACTGTTATTACTACTAATATATGAAAGAAAGGCAAGAAAAGCATCTAACAGGGGAGTGGGAGACTAAATAATAATAATTATTAAAAAGCTTTTTTTTCTTTTCAAACATCTTTGAATGTATAGATCTGAGAAGAGGAAAGAAAGACCCTGAGCATCAATAGCAATTGGATGTTGTGAAATGGGTACCATGCCAACACATAGCCAGCTTGTGTTTACAGGGTGCTACTAGCGGACAAGACAAATGCCGACCTAAAGCCAAACAAGACAGATGCCCTTCTTTCAGCCATGACGATCTATTGGGACGAGGACTTTAGAGGTTTTTCTGAAGGCTAAACTGCCCTTGTGCTACTTTTTCTTTCTTTCTTTTTTTACAAAGCATCCCAGATTGCGTGTATAAACAGTTGCTAAAGAGCCTCTCTCCTGCTTCTCTTTCTCTTTGCAAAAACCTTCTCTGTGGCAACTTCATCAGCAAAGCCATTCCGCAAACCTTTTCTGCCTAGTGTTGTTTGTTCCACTGCCACCTGTCCTTGTATTCTTTCCTAACATCATTCATATTTCAGTTCCTACCATCTCTTTCTACTTTTGACTTCCTCACCTTCAATGGCTTATAAGTCATTTGAGAGGAAAACTGCACCATTTTCTATAGCATCCTCACAACTGGCCAGACCTCTATGAATCCTAATCATTATTATATTTGCATTGATTGCCATTCCATCTCAAGAGGACCATTTCAAGCCATTGTGCTGCCTCAGGTAAAGGACAAGATGGTGGTCCTCCCAGTCCATGCTATCTGGACTGGCAGCCCAACTCTGCTCTGATGGGGACAAAAGGAATGAGTCTCCTACTCCATTTGAAGGCAATATGGAAGTGTAATAAGTGAAGACCTGGCTATATAGCATCCATAACTTTAATCTTCCAAGACTGAGGATTTGCAAGAGTATTTAGGCAAGCAGCAGGGATTATTCATTGGTGCCCCTAGCAGCTGTAGCCTGCAGAAGTTCCCTTACTCCACTTATGACAAGGCCAGTATTACATTTATGGGACTCACAGAAAGATCGTCTAAAAAGAATAGATATTCCAGTTAATCATATCAAAATAAAATAAGACTAAAGCCAATTCCAAGACTAAAACCGATTTCTCACTCAGAAATCCAGACTAGCATTCTAAATTTGCAGGTACAGGAACATATGACTGAATGCTCCTCTATTAAAAATTGGTCAGAGAACTAGCACATCAGGGAGGGGGATTCTCACCTAGTCCATTTCCTAACTATCGAGTTTTCTAAATGCAGGGGTTTTAAATATATATATTTTTGAACTGGTTGGATGAACATTTAATCTGATCTATCTATATATGTACAGTATTAGAATGAGATGGTAAACTCCTATGATGCCATGAGAGTATACAAGGTGCAAAAGAGATGCTATGTTTGAATGCTGCTTTGTATTTTGTAAAATTTTCCTGCAAGCAGAAAGCTAGCACATAATAAGAGAAATTTTTGCATACTTGTTTTCTTCCTGGAGGGATTTTTAATACAATGATGCTTTCAAAACAAGGATCTACAAACATATATTCAAGATTAGTACAGTCCTTTCTACTACTTCAGAGTGCTGTTGTTTCACTATGTTGTATGTCTCACACATTATGTGAACTCCAAAGTCTGAAGAACAATAGCCCAGACATATTTCTCACTGTTTGAGAAGCAGCCCTAAGGTATGCTACTGCTTCTAATTCATTAGAGTTACTCCACCCGCCCCCAAGTGATGTGATGTACTCACTGCTCAATTGTTATATAAATTAACAGTGGTGTGGGGAGATCAATAAATAATATTCTATAGGTATCTCAGAAAACAATTCCCATGTGAAAAATAGGGATTTGCAAATGTTAAAGGAGAATGAATAGAAAGGTGTATGCCACAGGAATACGGCACGGGTAGAAGCAAATATGGGGCTCCCGAGGTGCCAGATCCACCATATTACCCTCAGCTAGGGCTTCAAATTGGGGAAGAGTTACAAGTAAGAATCAGATAGGATGTGGATCACAGATCTCTGTCCTTCAATTCCTGATCAGTCTAGAGAAAGGAATAGGTAAGAAGATCGTAACTTGAAAAACTGATTTATCATTAATCTGCTACTACCTTTGTACAAGAGGTTAACTTAGCAGTGTATGGAATAAAACAGACCACATCTAAGCATGTGCAGATATCTTTATCTCACTGAAATTGTGCAGCTGGAAGAAAGTAGCTGTTTTTGTAATCTGGGAATGGAGTGGGACAAGTCCCAATTTTCATTACAAGCTGTTTCTCTCTCTCTGTTTGCTATTTCTTTTACAGACATAAGAAAATAAATTCAAGAGCCACTGTAATACAGTAGATAGTGTGTGATACACACTTAAGAGTTGTGGGTTCCAATTGAGCCTTGCTAATGAAAATCACTGAGTGACCTTGGACTGGATAATTACTCCCTACCTCACAGGACTGTTGTGAGGATAAAATGCTGTGATAATCACATATACTATTTTGATTTTCTAAGACGACAGATGGGATAACAAATACACAGTACTGATTCAACCTTTTGGTCCAAATCTGCTTTTACCAGCAAAAAAAAAAAAAAAATCTTGAGGAAAGAAAAAACCTTTTACAAACACACCCACTTCGTCCACTCTTAACTCCCCAACACTACCAAAATTCAAGCTTGCCCCTCTTACCCTGCTATGGGTAGCAACAAGCCATACACAACACACACAGACACTTCTCTTTTTCCCTTCCCTTCACAGAACTGAAGCAAAAATATATACGTTTCCCCCCAGTTATTCAGCGATGCCATCCATACTCATTGCTACATGGAACAGTCACACAACAGCAACCAGTGGGGAGAAGTGTGCGTGTTTGTGCACACCTACATAGGATAGCCAGCTGTCTTTTATTGCCCCCTCGTTGCTCCACAAGCCATCTGCAGCCCCACAGGACATATTGTGGCGTCCTTTTAATTTAGACTCGGCTTTTTGAGACTTGGGATGATGCTGCTGCTGGTGGTGGTGGGAGAGGTATTGATTGGTTCCGCTCTTACACCGTTTGCTGCAGTCATCGAATTACAGAAGATACCGGGGCAGAAAAGATAATAGAGAAAAATCTTTCCCTTTAAAACTGGGGGGAAGCGTTCACATTCCCTCCGGAAAGATCCACGGAAGAGGGACGGTGTGCACTTTTTCTTCCCTCTAGAATTTGAGCACCAAATACTGTATGCAAGAGCTCAGCTACCGGTAGAGCCCTCCCACCTTCCCGCAGCCTTGGCTCTGATGCCGTGTCTTTCAGTCACCTCTCTTCTTCTTCTTCTTCTTCTTCCTCCCTCCTTCCCTCTCTCCCCCCCCCCGCGTCTCTTCCCGCGCTCTCTCTCCCTCCCCCTCCCCCCCCACCCCCGACGCCGTCTCCTTACCTGTTACAGGTTTAGATCCAACCGGGCCACCTTAAAGAGCCTTCTGCTTCTGCCATCCCCAGCGCAGCCACTTTCACACAATGGGAGGCTGCAGTGTCTATAAATTCATCCGTCAGCAACTCGGGTTGCCTTCTTCCCGCACTCCCCTTTTAGCTGGCGTGGCTGCCGGAGATGGTTAATTCTTGGGTATGCGGAGGTGATTCGGAGACGGGGAAGAAGAGGCACGGTTTCGTTCATTGGGGGAAGGGGGAGGTGAAATCACCCATTGGAGGGGCGAGGAATGCGGGTGCAGCAGCCCCCCCACCTCTGCTCCATAATGCGCCTGCCATCGTACCACCCCCCCAGCCCCCAACCCCCAAGTCTGACCTTAGCGATGCGAGCAAGCCAGCTTCCTCTAGCTTCCCTTATAAGGACACCGTCGCCGTGGCAACCAGGACTCCACCTGTCTTTCGGAGGCTGTGCAGAAGGCAGGCGAAGAGTGGCACCGAGAGAGGAGGGACGGCTCTTCCGTCTAGCCCTCCTGCCCTCGGGTCGGCACCGCTGCCGGATCCCAGGCCAAAGAGAGGCAGGATCCACCTTCCACAACCTAAGTCTGTGCCATACAAATCTAGGATGCAAAGGTCTTATGGAGAGCTAGACTGTTTGCATAGCTAGCATACTTTTACCCTTGTGATGTTCTGAACCACAAAACCCATCATCCACGCTTACTAGCCACCTTCTCGAATCTGATGAGAAGCTCCGCCCCCCCCCCATGGCTCACAATATTTAGCAGAGCACTGGCACAGGTTTGTTCTTCAAATACTTTAAAAATAAAATCATTTGTATCTGCTTTACCTTCCGATCCTCCTTTCCACTGGCACTCCAGCAGTCAGCGTCTCTGTGCAAGGGCACATGAAAGCAAGGATGGTGAAATATTTCACAACCTTTCAACTGAAGTCTTACTTCAAGGCAGGGATGGGGAATTTGTAGCCCTTTATATGGATCTGACTACAACTCTTATATTCCCCGTCATTGGTTATGCTGGCTGGCACTGATGAGGGTTAGGTAAAGGTAAAGGTTCCCCTTGACATTTAGTCCAGTCGTGTCAGACTCTAGGGGGCGGTGCTCATCCCGTCTTTCAAGCCGTAGAGCCAGCGCTTGTCCAAAGACAGTTTCCGTTGTCACGTGGACAGCGTGACTAAGGAAAGACGTTTTACCTTCCCACCCAGGTGGTACCTATTTATCTACTCACATTTGCATGCTTTCGAAACGCTAGGTTGGCGGGAGCTGGGACAAGCGACGGGCGCTTGCTCCGTCACGTGGATTTGATCTTATGACTGCTGGTCTTCTGACCCTGCAGCACAGGCTTCTGCAGTTTAGCCTGCAGCGCCACCACGAAATCTTGTACTGCTGTCACTAACTTCCAGCTTTTCAAAAGAAAAGGAAGCATCCAGCAATGGCATGTAGGTTCATTTACCCAGTGAGCTGGTATGGCTTTTGCGGTTTGTCACTATTTTTATATAGTACCACCAGTATTTATTATGAGTTAACAAACAGCACAATCAGAAAAGGTGTTAAATGCTTAACATAGGGAGACAACAGGCTACATTTTAAGGTGAAGGACTTCTCAAAGCAGCAGCTGTAAAGTGACTGTAACTAGAAAGCTGTTCCATTCTTTTTTCCTTAACACATTTTCTGTGGTAAGAAAAAAGATATAAGTGGTGCAAAAATAAGGGAAGGTTGAACCAGTGGAGGCAGCCTACCTATACTGCAGCTTAAATGGCCATATGGATATAAGAGTTTGCCCCTTAGCATCTGCAGGGTGAAGGTGCATAGCTTGTGTATATACGTATTAACTGAACTAATATCAGTGTGTGGGGGACTTGCTATTCCATAGAAAGTGACTGGGGCTCATTCTCTTCTGTTGTACTCTCACTACCAGTACATAACATTTGTAAACAGGTTCTGTAAGTTTTTTGATAATACAAAAACCTCCATGACTTGTTTGACCACAGGGCAAAACAGAATGACAGCACAGCAGTCTTATGTCCAGACAAAAACAACATACTGAAAAATAAACTGAAACTCTCCAACAAAAAGCAGAAGACTTCAACAACTTGCACCTAACACACACACTTGCATGTGTTAACTTGTTCTTAAAGAATTATTCTGCCGCACCGATTAGACAAGGACAGAGGGCATACATTCCTAGAAACTACCCACTTGCTATATGCAGATACTGATCTCTGCCCTCACATCTAGTGCAGTTCTCAGACATCACTCTCTGAACCACAGTAAAATAACTTGGGTTTTATAATCAGCTAAGTTTATAAAACAGCATGGAACAGTTACTTTTTGAATTACAACTCCCAAAAATCCCTAGCATGCAAACCACATTTTTGTCTGAAAAATGGTTTAACATGGCACCAGAATTTACTGCCCCTGCTCTCCCTCTAGAATTTGCTGTATTATAGAAACAGAAATGAATTTATGAAGATATGCAGCATTAAGCCAAGTCTGCATGCTGCACACTTAGAAATCCAAACTCTAAACTATGCTATGTGTTTAGTCTCATTCTTTCACTATCTATATTTTAGGGTCTGAAACACACACACACACACACACACACACACACACACACACACACACACACACACACACACACACACACACACACACACACACACACACACACACACACACACACACACACACAATGAGATGGGATTCCTTCATTACCAAGCCAACTGAAATTCGACACACAATGCTGAAATGCTTTGCACCTAAACCATCTACAAAATGCATTGCTAATTGAATGTGAGAACCAAAACAAGCTGTATCTTTGGTTTGGTTATGGTAACCAAAAACATTAAGCAAAACAAATAAGCTTATATACATAGGCATTCAGTAGCTTAGTAGCTGAGCACCTGCTTTGCATTCACAAAGTTTCCGGTTAAATCCCTGGCATCCTATCCTTTAACCCCTGTAAAATGATCATTAGTCAATCAAGAGAATGCTAAGCAAGATGGACAGTGGTAAAAGGCAGCTTCCATGGCACCAGCAAGCTGTCCTACACCAGGGAACTGAGCTTCCTGCCCCAGAAAAACAGCAACTCTCAAGGCAGGGAGTTGAAGGTAAAGGTAAAGGTTCCCCTTGACAATTTTTGTCCAGTCATGTTCGACTCTAGGGGGCGGTGCTCATCCCCATTTCCTAGCCATAGAGCCAGCGTTTTGTCCGAAGACAATCTTCCGTGGTCACATGGCCAATGCGACTTAGACACGGAACGCTGCTACCTTCCCACCAAGGTGGTCCCTATTGATCTACTTGCATTTGCATGCTTTCGAACCGCTAGGCTGGTGGGAGCTGGGACAAGTGACGAGAGCTCACTCCGTCGCGTGGATTCGATCTTATGACTGCTGGTCTTCTGACCCCGTAGCACAGGCTTCTGCGGTTTAGCCCACAGCGCCACCAC
This sequence comes from Pogona vitticeps, assembly GCF_051106095.1. NCBI lineage: Eukaryota > Metazoa > Chordata > Lepidosauria > Squamata > Agamidae > Pogona > Pogona vitticeps. Next base: position 95,310,627 of record NC_135788.1, on the reverse strand, counting down.
GTCCCAGATAGGGAGTTGAAGAGGAGATGACTATTCTGGCAGAAATGACTCAATTTGTTATGTTTGAAGCCTGCGTAGGATGCCTTTACTGGTGGATTTTCTATTGTAAATATACCAGTGGCCGTGCTGGCTGAGAGATTCCAGGAGCTGTAGTAGTTCAAAAAGTAGCATTTCCAAAGTGGTTTTTTCCATCCAGTTGTTTCGTGCAGCAAAGTATTGTATTCCCTAGAGATGTTTCTTTGCATCTGCCTTAATGTTTTCCTGGTGCCAGGCAAATACCTTTTTATTTATCCAATTATGTTGTGTAAAAGTCTCTCTCCATTTCACTGTGGCTTTTAGTTCTGCAAACATTCTTACTCAGTTCTCTACATTGTATTACAGTTGCTGAAACTGTGTTAATCTCTACTTCAGTGTAGCCATTATCTTGAGGATGGGACAGTTGTGTTTACTGGAACAATGACTTTGCTTTCATCAGTACATCATCTAGTCTTTGGTTATTTGGTACAGAATTAGTAATACACCACCCCCCCCCAGTAATATAGCATTTTCTGCTAAACAGTTGGCCATTGATTGAATAATTTAGAGAGCTAGAGCACCTGGCTGTGCCTTGCATGAGAATTGTCAGTCTGTGTGGCTTGGGCAGCTACTCAGTCCCAGACAGCCCTTAGAAGAAGGGAATGATAAACCACTTCTGAGTACTGTACTATACTATATATACAATACAGTGGGGTCTTGACTTGAGAACTTAATCTGTATTGGAAGGCGGTTCTCAAGTCAAAAAGTCTGTAAGTCAAGTCTCCATTGACCTACAGTGCATTGAAAACCGATTAATCCCGTAACAGCCCGTTTTTGTTCCATTTTGGTTTTTTTCTGGTCTGTAAGTCAAATCTCAGTCTGCAAGTCAAACCTAAATTTTGCGGCCAGAGAAGTCTGTAACTCAAAAAGTCTGTAAGTCAAGCCATCTGTAAGTCAAGGGTCCACTGTATAGAAAACCACAGAAAGGGTAAACATAGGTTGTAATCAACTTGATGGAATGCAATTACTGTATTAAACAGGTGGTCAGTGATCTACAGTTTCTATAAGACTTATATATATCTATATAATATATAAATATATTTAAGACTTATATAATTTGCCTGCTCTATTTTGGACCTGCTGAAGTTTTCTGACACTTTCCAAAGGCAGCCCTATATATATATATATATATATATATATATATATATATATATATGGGGCTGCTTTTGGAAAGTGTCAGAAAACTTCAGCAGGTCCAAAATAGAGCAGGCAAATTGTTGACTGGGGCTGGTTATAGGGATCACATAATGCCCCTGTTACAGCAATTCCACTGGCTGCTGAGCACAATTTAAAGTGCTGGTTTTAACCTATAATGCCCTAAATAGCCTGGGTCCAAACTATCTCAAAGACCGTATCTCCCATTATGAGCCATCTCGGGTGTTAAGATCATAAGGAGAGGTCTTTCTCTCGATCCCGCCACCTTCACAGGTGTGTCTGATGTGGACACAGGAGAGGGCCTTTTCTGTTGCTGCTCCCAGACTTTGGAACTCCCTCCCACAGGAGTCCAGACTGGCCCCATCTTTGCTATCCTTATGTAAGCAGTCAAAGGCCTTTCTCTTCAAGCAAGCCTTCCCTCAGTACCCAGCTACCTGTGTGTGATTTTTAGATAGCTTGTTACACATTACTGTTTTGACTGGATTGCTAGTACTACTTGTGTAGTACTCACAGAGTGACGTTTTTAAAATTTTTGTATACTTATTAGTCTTTGCCTTAATATTGCCTGTTAATTGATGTAAGATGCCTCTTTATTCATTGTTCATAATTTTAAAATATCACTTTTTAATGATGTTAACCACCATTATATATTGTTTTCAACTTTAAATATTGTCTTTCACTGTTGCAAGCTGCCATGGGTCCTTTTCTAGGAGAAAGGTGGGGTAAAAATGTTTTAAATAAATAAATAAGAAGCAGGTCTTTTGTAAAATTAATGGCTCTTAATTGTCCATTCAAACCATCCTCAAATTGTTTGCATTACATTACAAAAGGGGTTAGCAACAATAACCTGTTCCTGAGAAACTTTATCTTCCAGCTACTGTAAAGATTACAGCTAAACCCAGAAGGAAACCTGAGACAGATGGCAGATCATGTCATAGTAGTTCCTGCTACTCAGAACGTTCCATGGTTTCAGCCCTACAAACCCTGGCTCCAGTACACTGCCACTCACATTCAGACAAGTGAATAGTGCTGAAGTCCCAATGCATGCGAAATCAAACTCCCAACCTCTGGCTCCACAACCAAGACATAAGACATAAGAAATTTATTGTCATTGCACTCACAAGTGGGTGCAACGAAATGAGGTGCTCTTCCCAAGGTAAAACTGGACAACACCACTACAAAAAAAAAGTTAAAATATACACAACACTCACCATACCAATATAGATACCCCATTTCTCCCAGCAATTAAAATTCCACCAAAAACTTATGACCCCGCATTTAAACTCAATACTGCACTTGGGTAAAAGCTGTTCTTGAATCTGCTTGTCCTTGCTTTCAATACCCTGAATCTCCTTCTCGATGGCAATAGTTCAAAGAGCTGATGTCCCGGATGAGAGGAGACCTTCAGTATATTAGATATCTTCCTCTTACATCTGTTCTTATACAATTCTTCCAAAGAGGGGAGTGAACAGCCAATGATGTTTTGGGCCGTCTTGATCACCCCTTGAATTGCCTTTTTCTCTGCCACTGTGCAGCTCGTAAACCATACACAGAGACAGTAGGATAATATGCTCTCAATCGAACTCCGACAGAAGGTGATCAACAAACTCTCAGTCAATTGTTGTTTTCTAAGAGTCCTTAGAAAATACAACCGTTGTTGCGCCTTCCTAATTAACCAGATACCTAAACTACTGATCTATCCAGACATGCTACATATCTCTGGTTAAAGACCCACAGGGAAGGTCTGAGTTCTTACAAATGTGTTGCAACTCAGCAAAGCACATAATATAGGTTATAAAATGCTTTAAAATAGTCTTCAGCACCTTCTCCGCCTACATGGTGCCCTAATCTAGAAGGGAATCTTTACACTGAAACTATACATGAGTCAGCTTTTGCTGTATAAAATGGTGATAAATTCTAAAATGCTTGCACATTTCAAGAAAGCCTCTATAAATGAATAATGATAGAAACTGCTGGGATTAACTGGGATATAATGAAAACAATATTTCTGTGTTGTTGTTTTTTCTTTGCAACACAGATTGCAGGAAGCTGAGACGGTGAGGTGGGAGACACTGGTCAGGCTCTCACTTAAGAGGAAGCTTTAAAATGTCACTTTAAGCTTGACTGGAGGTAATTCTCCCTTTTAAGTCTGTATTCGGAGATGAAATTTCTTGACAGCTATAAGGATACAGTTGTCAAAAGCCCATTAACCCTCTATATTCATCCTTTTCAAGTATCTTTTCCCACCAGTGCAGTTGTAAATGCCTCCAACTTTTATGCACTTTCATGTGGTAAGCACAGAGCTGATTTGTTGTTGCTGACATCATAAGCTTCCTTGCTGCAGCACTAAAAAAAATCCACATTCAAAGCTCCCCTCCTACTTCCACCACTTACAGCCTCCAAGGGTGTTGGTATGGGAAGCAATTTAGGTCTTCATGCTGTCACATTTCCTTTCTGAGGTCAGGCTGGTCTCTGCAATCTCCCATTTCCCAGGGTTTATAAATGTACAGTATATATGAGGGGCTCTTTCCTTTCTCCCACCACCTCCTTTTTAACAACGATGCGTCCCAGACTGGCACATGCCAGCCAGGTCTCAACTGACATAAACATTTTCAAACCAATTTAGCTGCTCAGAAGGCAACGAGGACAGCAGAGGGGAAAGAGAGGCCAACCATTTTTTTAAATTACTGTATTTTTCTGCCTTTTTTTTTTCAACAGTCATTTAAAACCCACTGAGGAACAGTTTGGATTACACCAAGGACATTTGAAGGATAGACAGGCATTTTGCATTTTAAGAGGGCTGCTGTTCAGCTTTTTTAAAAAAAAAGGTGGAGGAGATTGTTAAAGAGCACTGATGACTGTTTAATTTTAAGTACAGTACATATAAATGTATGTATAAAAAAAAAGATTAGTGAGCCGTGGCAGGCTCTCCTGCCCCCACCTTTTGCTCCTCAGACAAAAGCTTGCCTCTGAGTTCAGCACTAATTTCCTCTTCTATTTCAGCCCCCCTACTTTTTTTGTCTTCCTCTAGCCCCCCACTTTCCCCACTGTACAAGGTCCTATAAGTTATCCAAAACCAGATATTGGAAATGTTATTTTGGATTATAGTTTTTAGAATACTCAGCAAGCATGACCAGTTATCAAAAAAGCTAGTTCAACTAAGTATCTTTCTGAAGCTATTTTCTTATTTTAAAGTTTTTTTTTAAAATTGCTCTGGAAAGAAAAGGGCATTTGATGTTCTGATGTTACGAGTGCTAGCCAATCAGTACCACTGGTTTCTGCTCGAAACTGCCGTAAGTGATTTCCCTTGAGCTCAGTCTTTCATGAAACATTATGACTGTAATCCTATATACATTTATCTGGGATTAAGCCCCACTGAGCTCAGTGTAGCTGAATTCTGAACATACAGGCAGAAGATTGTATTCTGCAGATGAAATCCTGTTGCTGTAATTTAGGCTGTATAAGCCTGATGACATCATCAGCAGTGGTGATCTTTTGGAAATGAAACATTTCTAATTTCCCTCCTGAAGCTCTCATGCAATCCCCTTCATAAGTGGGAAGCCAAAGAAGAAGAGGGGAAATAGAGAGGTTACCTTGCCTGTAACTCTGGTTCTTCAAGGGGTCATCTGTGAATTCACACTAATGGGTTTTATCTGTGCTTGCGCAAAGATCTCTGGAATATTCTACAGCTAAAACATGCGTTCGCAAGGACTACCCCCCCCCGTACATGTGGTCCACCTGTCCTAGCAATTACCTCAGTTCCCCAAAGCCCACTGCTGCTCAAAAATGAGAGAGACATGACGGACAGAGGGGAGGACGGGTAGGAAGTGTGAATTCACAGATGACCACTCGAAGAACCAGAGTTACAGGTAGGTAATCTCTCTTTCTTCTTCATGGTCTCTGTGAATGCGCACTAATGGGTGATTAACAAACTTACCTCATTGGTGGAGGGACGTCACGGCAACACTGAAGACAATACCACACGTCTGAAGACCGCATCTGTCTCGGCATGCACTTCCAGACAATAATAGGATGCGAAGGTCGATGGTGTTGACCATGTAGCAGCCCTGCAGATATCTGGAACTGGGACACCTCAAAGAAAGGCTGTGGAGGTGGCCAACGCCCTGGTGGAGTGAGCTTTGACAATGGTTGGAAGAGGCTTATGGGCAAGCTGGTGCATAAGACGTATGGTCTGCACAATCCACCATGAGATAGTTTGTGGGGATATCTGTGCTCCTCTGTGAGGTGGATGAGGTGATATAAATAAACGCTTAGCTTTGCGAAAGGAGGCAGTCTCTATGGGTGGATGTGATGGCGACGAGAAACAAGACTTTGAAGGAAAGTAAGCCCTCGGAGGAAGTAGCGAGAGGTTCAAATGGTGGAAGTGAAAGACATCTGAGGAAAGTGTGTAGTGACCACTGGGGAGTAGGAGAAGGTCTAGGAGGATTGATGTGAGCCTCTCCTCGGAGGAATTGCTTTAGAGTGGGCTGCCGGAATAAGAAGTTGGCATCTGAGTCCTGTGGCTGGTACGCTACGATAGCGGACATGCAGACCTTTATTGTGGATAAGGAGAGATGGAAGTCAAAGAGGTATGAGAGAAAAGCCAAGACTCTCCAAGAGTAGTAGGAACTGTGGGAAGGTTATTGTGCTGAGCAAACTTTTGAAAGGCTGACCATTTGTAAGAATAAAGCTGATTCGTCGCAGGTTTCCTAGAGTGGGAAAGGGTGTTTAGGGAGGGAGGATCTGTCAGGCTGTTAGGTGTAGAGAGTGTAGGTCTGGATGGTAGGTTTGTCCGTGATGCTGCATGAGGAGGGAAGGGAGGCAAGGTAGATGGATGGATTGGGACGTCATGGAGGTGAGCATTGTGAACTAAGGTTGTCTTGGCCAATACGGAGCGATCAGAATTGCGCGGTCGTGTCTCAGCTTGACAATGGTTCGGAGGAGGAGTGGTATTGGAGGAAAGAGGTAGAGTAGGTGGGTGGTCCAACTTACAATGAGAGCATCACCCAGAGATCCTGGGCCGATCCCTGCTCTTGAGAAGTACCTGGTGCATTTGGTGTTGGTTGCTGTGGCGAACATGTCTATATCGGGGTGACCCCACCTGTTGCAAAGCTGAAGAAAGATGGTGTGGTCGAGGGACTACTTGTGCATCTGAGAGGTTCGTCTGCTTAGAGTGTCTGCTCATGCATCGTGCTGTGTGGCAATGTGGATCGCCATTAGAAAGATGTGGTGATCTAGGCACCACTCCCAGAATTGGACAGCAAGGTAGAGGAGGGGCAGAGAATGTATACCTCTCTGTTTGTTGATATAAAAGAGTGCTGTCGTATTGTCTGTGGTTACCTGGACTGCTGTGCCTGCAATGATTGTCAGGAAGGCACGGCACGCTTTGAAGATAGCTAGTAATTCCAGGTTGTTGGTGTGCAGATATTTTTAATGGGAAGACCATGTGGCATGGATTTGAATATATTTGCAGTGTGCACCCCAATCAACAGGGCTGACATTGGTCGTAATCTGACTTGTCAGTTGGAGAGGTGCAAAGTGTCGACCAAGGAAGAGATTGGAAGGTGTGATCCACCAAATCAGCTGGGAAGCAAGCTCGTGAGTAACCTGTAGGCGCATAGTGGGTGATTCGAGAAGTGGGTTGAATAAGGACAGGCACCACGTCTGTAACAAGCGCATTTTCAATCGGGCATGCTGAATGACGGATGTGGTGGAAGCTATGAGGCCAAGGAGCCGTTGTACTTGATGGGCGGTAACTGATGCGTATGGCTGGAAATGAACAACAAGACAGTGTATCCTGATTGAGCGTTCTTGAGGAAGGAAAGCCCTGGCGTGGTGAGAGTCTAAGAACTGCGCCTATGTAATCTACCCTCTGAGAGGGAGCCAGCACTGACTTGTCGATATGGATCATGAGGCTGAGGTCTGCCAGAAGGGAAAGGGTGAGAGGAATATTCTTGAGAGCTTGGGCTCGAGAGTGAGCGACAAGTAACCAGTCACTGATGTATGGGAACACCAAGATTTCCACGGTGCGGAGATGCGCCGCTATGGGGGGGCATTCACTTTGTAAAATACTCTGGGAGCTGTGGGCAGGCCGATTGGTAGGGCGTTGAATTCATAAGTGGTGTGACCGAGGGAAAAACGAAGGAATTTGCGGTGGTTGTGTGTGATAGTAATATGAAAGTACGCGTCGCATAGGTCAATGACTGAGAACCAGTCCCCCTCTTGAAGTAAGGGAAGGATGTGTTCCAGAGTCACCATGCAGAAACATCTCTGAGTGATGAAATAATTGAAGTCCCGAAGGTCGAGGATGGGGCGCAGAGTATTGTCTCCTTTCGGGATGAGGAAGTACGGGGAGAAAAAAACTGGGTTGAAAGTACTCAGGGTGACACTGTGATATGGCCTTCTTTGAAAGAAGAAAGTGGATCTCTGATTTGAGAGCGGTGGAAGGGGGGTGAGAACGATCTGCAGTTGTTGTATGGAGAGAAATGCTATTGCATAGCTGATAGCGATGATTGATAGCACCCAGGAGTCTGTGGTGATGTGCACCCAAGATCGAAAATGTGGTGCGAGGCGAGTGGTGATGAGGGGGGACAGGATGCGAGATGGAAAGGTCGGAGAGTCAAAGGCTCTGTTTGGTTTTCTTATCAGGGCGCCTGAATGATTGATGGGGACGTTGTCGTTGATTATGGTGATGAGGTTGAAATGAAGATGATGGTTGAGGTAAGTAGCGTTGCTTGTCTGGGAATGACTTATACTGGTGGAATGGATACTGACGACGCCACTGATAACATTGAGGCCTGTAATATGGCTGAATATTATAGGAATGTGCAGTTTTTCTCATATTTTCTAGGTTATCTAGGATCTCATCTGTCTTGTTGTCGAATAGTCCTCAATCTCCGTTTTAGAATCTTTTGAAATGCTTGCAGAGTGCAGCCTAGCATGTCTTCGTAAGGCTACAGCTGTAACCATGTGTTTGGAGCCTGCTTTGATAATATGTCGCACTGTGATTTGTTCTTGTTGTGCCAATGCCATGGCCTTTTGATGAAATGTGAGACCCCTAGGCTTGTCCTCTGTAGAGAAAGAAGAGCCTTGTTCCAAAGGAACCTGTGGTAGGCCCCCATCATGGCTAGAGAGTTGGCAGCCCGGAGGGTAAATGATGTGAGAGAGTAAACTCTACGACTGATGATATCTAGTTTCCTACCCTCCTTGTTATTTGGAGTGGCATTAGAATGATTATGAGAATGACTCTGGGTAGCATCCACAATTACAGAATTAGGTGGGGGATGCTTGGAGAGGAAATCGGTGTTGGTACCGTAGATTTTATAGAGATTTTTAACCCCTCTCGGGATTTGAGGTACTGAAGATGGCTTGGTCCAGGACTATTTAATAAGCTTGAGTAGTGATGGGATGAACCTCATGCGAAGGGGGGGGTCTGGTCTTCATCGATATCCTCATATACTTTGTTGGATTCAGATTGAGTAGAGTGTTGGACATCGATCCATGGCCTTGGCAATGCGGAGGACCAGCTGAGAGTAGGACGAGAAATCCTCAGATGGGGAAGGGGGGTTAGCATCGGCTACATCAGAGTCAGGAGTGGGTGGTGACTCCTGCAGGGCCAGGGAGGCAGAGGACTCGGAGTCCAATGAGTGTTGTGATGACGATGATGTGAAGGTATCAGGAGATACGTCTGCCCGACGGTTCTTGGACAGTCCAGTATTGTGCTTTCCCTGTACAGATTGTGTGGGAAGGTCTGGTTTCCTCTTTTGAAGCTTCCTGATGGTATCAGGAGATGGTCCCGCATAAGTTCTGGTAACCTGTAGGGATGATGACCAGTCCTAAGAAGGGGCAGGTACCGGAGGCTCAAAAGATGATTTAGATCTCTTCAGTATTGTGGTCGACGGGACCGAGGCAGCCGAAGCATGGTGCTTGTAAGTCTTTTTACAGGATTTCAGTACCAAGGCAGAAATGGTCTCATCGGAGGAGGACTGACCATAATAATAGTCAGGATGGTACCAAGGAGATGAGGAGGTGGACAAGTCCAAAGGACAGTAGTATGCATACCGCATATGACTTGGATCAATGAGTTGTTTGATTCCATGTTTCCAATACTGATGTGGATGATGTTGGTACTGCTTAGGTGGCAGTTCATAGTAGACAGGAGGCTCGTAAATTGTCACACGTTTGGGCCAATGATATCGAGCCCATGAGCCTGGCGATACCAGCAGTCCCAAGTGATTCGGAGGCTGAGAGATAATGGTATTGGAACAGCCAGTGTCTTTGGTATGGTGGAGTTTAGCTTTCCTTTTCCTCACAGGAACTGGATCGGCATGAAAAGATATCAATTCAGACTCACACCCAGACACAGAGCCAGCCAAAGATTTGGGGCTCGAGCAGGCCAATTAGGGTAGTACGGTAACCTCAGCAGAGGTATCAGCCCAAGATGGAGACTGGGCGAGCAGAGGAGAGGGCTGTTGGCCCGATGGGGATGGTATGGAGTCACAGTTGATATAGAGATCAATAGTCGGTTGACTCTGTACAGAAGGATGCCGTACCGATGGTTGGGTGTCCGCAGAAGGCTTTTTCAATTTCTTTGGTTTGGTACCGTTGGTTTTGACATAGCTTAAGGTGTTGGGGTGGGTTGAGATGTCGATCCAGATGACTTTGATTCAGGTGGTTTGGTCTTAGCCTTTGGAGACTGTAATGGAGAACTGGTGGCTGGAGAAGCCGATGACAATTGTGAGAGTTGAGTTGTCCATATTAGATTGTGGCTGGAGGGACAGATTTTAGACGCTGCTGATGGAGTTTAACGGCCTGTTTGGTAACGTTTTTACAGTAAGGGCAAGAGGTTGGTTGATGTGATTCTCCTAGGCAAAACAGGCAAGAATCGTGTCCATCAGAAACAGGCAATTTATTTGTGCATGAAGTGCACCTCTTGAAGGGCCCTGTCAGGGCCATAAAAAGGTGAAAGACAGGAGGAAAGGGAGAATGGGGGGGAAAGGTGATGATGAGGAAAAAAATGAATCTACCGGTATTTGAAATACGAAGGACGATTTTATTTTCTTTCATAACGAACCAGTTTGCGCGAATGGAGCTCAGAGAGATGAGACCTCAAGAGGCGGCAAAAAGTAACTGAGGTATTTGCTAGGACAGGCAAACCACATGTACATGGAGGGAGCGGACCTAGCTAACACAAGTTTAAGATCATTCTAGAATATTCTGGAGACCTCTGCGCAAGCACAGATTAAACCCATTAGTATGCATTCACAGAGACCACGAAGAAGAATTTTAGTTATGGAAGATCAGTAGCCCTACATCGCATAAGTTATGATTAGAGGATTTCAGCCTGCGTGTTTAGCCTAGGAATGGACAAAAATAACCCCCAGATATTACTGGACTGCAGTACCCATCATTCTTCAACACTAAATATCTGATCTTTTTTCTTTATTTATTTTTTCTTTATTTTTCTTTTCTTTTCCATCTTGAAGAATTTGCTATTAAATGTAATAATTTTTCTTTGTATTCTATATTTATATGTTTTTTCATGTATGTATTTAGAAGCCGCCTAGAGTGGTCGGAAGACCAGATAGGCGGGATATTAAATAAATAAATAAATAAATAAATAAATAAATAAATAAATAAATAAATAAATAAATAAATAAATAAATAATAAATATACCGCTTAGGGCAGATGTGATCTACAGCCAATAACATCTGGAAAGCTGTACTTTTCTCCACACCTTCTCCTTGTCTTCCAAGGTATAGGGTGAACAGTTAAGTATTTAATAAATAATTTAATTAAATATTTAAATCAGTATGCATCTTTTGCTGTACACCTCAGTCTGCAAGCAAAGGTTAATCATAAGGAAAACTACCTGTAATTTAATACCAAAAAGGTACAGTAAACTGAGGGGGGAAGGGACTAAAAGTAGAAACAGAAATTTGTACAAGAATATAAGATGCTGTCTGGATGATTTTGAGAGTTTTGATCTAGAAAAGTAACTTTTCTAAGCCCTGGTGTTGAAGGAGGGAGATGAATACAACTGCCAGATCAACAGTCTAGCGGCTGGAATGAAGATAGAGAAAGACTGCGGATTTTGTTGAAGGTGAATGTTTTGAATTGAGGCTGGCAGAAACATTATCTGAGTAGCAGGAGTATTCAGAACTAGGAGAAATGTGCAATTTGTGTTGATCATTTTTAGAATTGGAAGAAGCTTTGAGTCATATCTGGAACAGGAGCTAGTAAGCTGTTAACAAGTAACATTCCATATTTTAAAAGTTAAATTAATTTTCTCCTTGAGTCTACCATTTAGACTAAAGACAGTATGATAAGTTGCAAGTGCTTCTTGATAAATCGGGCCTAAATGCAGTTAAAGCAAGAGTAGCGAACCTGTAGCGCTCCAAATGCTGCTATAATACAAAATCCTATTTTTCCTGTCCATTGGCCATGTCAATGGTTTGGGGCTGATGGGAGCAAAATTCTTGTCCCCGGCTTCAACAAAGGCAGCTAGCTAGAGCATACATATACAGCACAGAATTTTGTCCTTGACTTTCATTTACACATTATCTCTCCATGCTCAACTTCTAGCCATACTGGTAGTAGAAAAACATAGAAGCAGCTACTTTGCAAGTTTTGTGCAGCTCTCGATTTTTCTTCCTGACAAAGGCTTAGTGAAACTCAAAAGCTTGCATAATCTTACATCTATTTCAAAATATTCGGTAAAGAAAATGTACAAATCTACCCTGTTTCCCTGAAAATAAGCCCTAGTATGATTTTTCAGGATGCTCGTAATATAAGCCCTACCCCATTGTGCAGCAACCAGAAGAAGATGACATGACTGTATTTGAATAAATGTAGGTTGTTGTACATGAAAAAAAAAAATGAAAATAAGCCCTATTGCATTTTTGGAGCAAAAATTAATATAAGACCCTGTCTTATTTTCAGGGAAAACATGGTATGTACAACCAGTATCTCCAGATGGTCTTGGAACCTTTGGGACTTTCAAAGAGTGAGCAAAGCCACTAAGATTTCTTTGTTGATGATGAGTTTAGAATTCTCATGGAATTAGAACACCACCAAAGATTCAGAGTATGCAGGACATTTTGCTGCCTGAGGTGAATGGCAAGATGGTAATCCTTCCCCATTCCGAATGCAGAAGCTGACTGGAGTTGCATTTGAATTCCACGTCACCTCCTCCCAATCCTAGCTTTCTCTAAAGTGTCTATGAAAACCAGGTTGTTCTACAGCAGGAGCTTTTCTCACCACACTGTTGTTTGCAAGTTAGCTTGTTTTGTTTTGTGATTGGTCTTTGGGAACTAAACATGGGCCTTTTTTGCAAGTCTGATTTTTCTGGCACTGAAGTTTTCCTAAAGCACATCTCTAGAATACTAAAGTGTTTTCATGCCCAATGACATGTTATCTGTAAAATATAGTTTGTCTCCCATTTGCTACCGGTAGAGTGAGCCCTGGCAATATGACTATTAAAAAAGTAGCACACATTAATATTTTTGAGCTCCTCATGACGCTCTTTTACTACTTTTCAACCTAGCCTATACATGGGCAGCCTATACACCTCGGGATCAACCTGTAACAGTAAAAAGCTTGGTTGGCACAACTTGAGTCACAACAAGGTCTGGCCAGGGAATTTGATAAAATTCTTCCTCATTCTTTTTTCCACAACGAGCAGAGACTGGAGGCTTTTAGTGCTAAACATTCCCATTTGAAATTATCTCTCTCCCATCTGGATCTTAAATTAGCTGAGCGTTTTCTTTTCCCTTTTTTTAAATTGTTGCCAGTTCGCCTGATGAATGTCTATGCTATTATACATATGTCTCTCCCTTGCTTTCACATCCCCCCCATATATTCCACCAGTTACATAGATGCACCATTAAAATTAACTTCACACTCGTTTTCTGATTGCGTCGCATATTATAGCAGCGGCAGAACAGCGTTGAGGAAAGCTGTGACATTTGCAGAGCGCTTTTACTTATGCCAAGGGCCCTTTTTGCCTCCTCCCCCACCCCCTTTTTAATAGAAGACCACCTCTGAAACAAAAGAACTCAATTTCCCCACAGCCTTCTCCTTCTTAATATATTAAAATGTGCTTTCAGAGACTGATTGGGGAAAAAAAGCTTACACAAATCTCAAAAGGCTTCAACTGCTTTTTGACTCATTTTCCAATGTCATTTAAAGGTCACAGCTTATTCAGCTTCCATTTTGATTCTGACCATTCTGGTGGGCCTATTCTGGAGCTTGTAGCCCCAAATGGTAACTTCTCCTATCTCTGTATTTTGGGGCATCAGTCTGTGGTCGATAACAATCAAACCAATGGTGGGCCACATATCATGGCCCATGAAGTGCTTCCTGCTATTAATTTTGATTTCCTAAGTTGGAAGCTGAAACTGGAGACTTATGACACCTCTGATGAACTACCAGAAGTTGACTATTTGGCTGTCTTCAGCTTTGATGAGTTTCATGTTGCCCTGGCTCATTCAAGGACAAAAGAACTAGCAGTTAGAATGATTTATTCATCCCGAGATGGGGGAAGTGGTTGATCAATCAGCAGAAGGTTTAATTGCAGACTAAAATTCCACCAAGGTTTACAAGTGACTCTGAAAATCATGGGGATGTGTGGAGGGCACAGATCCTCTTTCTTCTTTGCAAAATTCGTTCCAAACACACAAGGGCATACGTATACTCTTGTTTGGGGTTTGTATTTTGGCTTAAACAAACAAACAAAAAGAAATAGCAGTTTTCTCACTTATCCATTAAAGTGCTGTGTTGTGGATCTATTTGTCTATCCATCCGTCCAACACTGTGAGGTAGACCTGGGTACAAGAGAGTGAATGGCTCAAGGCTATCCAATGAGTTTCATGGCTCACTGGGGCCTAGAACTTGGCTCACCCAAGCTCAACATTCTAATTACTAGAATGTATTGACATTCTGTGGCAGCAGTGGTTCTCAGCCTTTACTCTTCCAAAGATTTTGGACTTCAGCTTCCAGAATCCCCGATGATAATTATTGGCTATGCTGACTGGAGCTTCCAGAAACTGAAGACTAAAATATCTGGAGAGTTTTGAGATCTACTATACCTATACCACACTGGCTTATACTCTCACCCTGCATGCTACACTCTGTATATTGGCTAGCTCCAGTAACAGAAAGCAACTGACACAGTTAAATGGAGCCAGCAGATTTCGAGACAAGATGCTTCTGGATATCAGATTCTGGAAATGGTCATTGCCTGCTACATTAAAACTAGTTCTTCCCCCATTTCCAGCTATTCAGAGGCCTCCGAGGCCATTTCCCATCAACGTTAGCCAAAAGAGCCATGACGGCTGGCAATAGCGGCAGTCACAGCCACACATATTTGGAGGGCAACAGGTTGGAGCTGGCTGCCTTAGAACTTTTGCTTGGGAATTTCCGGATTATTGGATCTCTGACAATGGTTTTTACTATAACTTCAAGAATCCCCTAACCAGCATACTTCAAAAAGTAAAATTTTCTAGGCTCTAGAGAGATATGTGGTAGCCACAAAGACTGCAGACATTTCCCACATCAACACTAAGGTTTGAAGCAGGGATTAATTTGAGATTAGAAATAGACCACAGATGAAATGTCTTTATTCATGGAGAGCATGTGACTCATCACAGGCACTATGCAACTCCTCCGCACAGGCATTTTTTTAACATGTGATCATCTATATTAATCCAATAGGGCACTGGTAGGTGCATCATAGGGTGACCTTGATGATAGGGCACCTTTTAAGAAAAAAAATGAAAGTGACATAGCAATGCTTATTTAACACAGCACTATATTGGAAAAGCACCGTTTAAAAATTGTTGAGAAGAGAGAGAAAAGCACTCGCTTGAGGAGGATGTTCCTCTTGTACTGCCTTACTATGCCTCACAGATTAAGATTAAGTCAAGTGAGTGCCTCTTGTCTCTATGAATAATTTTGGGTGCTTTTCCACTATAGTGCTATGTCAGATAAACATTGCAGTTTCACAAGTGATTATATAAAGTCATTGCTATCTCACAAACTTTTTATTTATTTATTTATTTATTTATTTATTTATTTGTTTGTTTGTTTGTTTGTTTGTTTGTTTGTTTGTTTGTTTGTTTATTTATTTATTTATTTATTTATTTATTTTTAAAGGCAGGGAAATGAGCAGTGTTAAAAACAAGGGAGGGTAGGCAACCTATTATCCTGGTAAGAATGCTAGTAATTTGAGTTACAATACACACTTTTACCCTGAAAACTGGTCTGGTAAATTAAAAGGTCAGACTCTACTTGGAATACTGTGTCCAATTCTGGCCATTAGAATGTCAGAAGGGTATCAACAAACTGGAATGTGTCCAGAGAAGGGTGACCAGCATGGTAAAAGAAACCAAGCCCTTTGAGGAATTGCTGAGGGAACTCGATACCTTTAGCCGGAGAAGAAATGTTCTAAATGGCAATATGGTAGACATGTTCAGTTGTTTGGTCATCACATGGAAGTTGTGGTAAGCTTCTTTTCAATAGATCCAGGAGGCAGGATTCAAATAAATTGATTTAAATTACAAGAAAGGATATTTTGCCTAGACACCAGGTAGAACCTCTTGACCTATGAAATTCTAAGATGTAACATCTCATCAAGACAGCATGGTTGAAGAAGACATTGAGAAATAGCATCAGCGGTAGCTACTGCTACAACTACAAAGGATAAAACTGGTGGACCACAGACAAATGATAAAGACATAAAGATATTTTCCTCCTACAGCTGCCGTAAGAAGTAATTACTGTAGTATGTAAAAGTGGACATGTCCATGAAAGCTTACATTAAAATATAATGGTTAGACTTTAAGGTGCCAGACATTTTTGTATTTTTGTTTTGTTTTGTTTCTTTGGATTTTGCCTGATACGAATACAATATATAAAAGAATAAATCTTTACTTCCAAGCGGAAGGATTGAGGGATACAAATCAGAAGCCACAAATTGATGGACATGTAACCTGCAAAACAGGATTAGAATAAAAGTTACAGCAATGATAGGAGAACATGATACAAATTCTGAACTGCACATTGCAACTTTGGGCTATCTGCTGAACTGCTAAACAGGAATTAATTAATCACAGCACTTGGAGCTGGCTGATGCCTTCAAAGGAAGTGAGCACTGGTTTCAAGTACTAATCAAAGGGAAAATGATTCTAGAATTGGGTCTGCAAATTTGAAAGGCACTGTTTGGGGGGGGTATCTCTAAAGATGAGTCTCTTAGCTTCTTGCCTCAAGCTCTCTTGCCTGTTGATGTCGTATAATAAGCTCTCATTGTATGAAACAAGTATGTATGCAGGAGGTCTAGACAGCTGCATACTTATGATCATACCAATACTGTGAGGATTCTGATGTCTGAAATTTAAAGAGATTTTGCTTGAAATTACGAGAATTTCAGGTTTTGTTTAAACTGTTGTGAAGGCAGGAAAAGATATGTCACAGATAAGGCCAATGCTGCCATTAAGAAAAATGAGACAGATGGTTTGGGGTGTCATGAACAAACAATAAATTGTTATTATTTTCTGCCATGAAAAGAGGCAAATATGGGATTTTCTGCCTCAGGTGTCCAAATAAATAGACTTGTCTGACACATTAACTATCTTAATGCGTGGTGCCATTTTCTGATCTGAACAAAAAGGACAAAAAAGCCTTGCCCATCCCCAGACAGGACTCAGTGCTGCCTTGAACTTAGTACTTGTCTTGAAAGACTTCACCTTCCCCATAATCCTAGATGTTTGTGAGAGCTGGATATTGTTACATTGCTATGGGTTAAAAAAAATTCTCCACTTGGGAACTAATATAGAGCAAAGTCTTGGAGATCTCTCTTAGTGAAGACAGAACTCAAATCCAGCACTCTGTTGGACATCTATTATTTATTTCATTCATCTCATCCTATAAAACAGTCATCCATGGCAAGTATACCAGCCTCTGAACCAAATTATTTGAGTTCCCCTTTTCAGCTAGGTGCCTGAAATGAGGTCCTATGGCTCATCCACAATGAGCTCTGGTTTATTTTAAATCCTGCAAATATACAGTGGCACCAGTTGGGTAGCTAAGTGGAGCAAACTTATTTTTTGCTGCATAGAAGATAGGATCCAAACTAATGCATTCAAATTGCAAGAAAGGAGATGCTGATTAAACATTAGGAAGAACCAACAGTGTTTGATAGGCATTCAACCTTAGTGTAAACTGCCTTGAAGATTATGGATTTATTTACTGGCAGATTTAAGCAAAGATGGTCATTTGTCAGAGATATAATAGGTGTGGGTTTATGTATTGACAGGAAGTTGGAAGTCCCTTCTAACTCTACAATTATAATTAATCTCTTCCAGCTTTAGTGGGGGGGGGGCACAATTCTGCCTTCCCCTTGGACCCACCAAGGGCCTCACCCCTATTCAGAATTTTATGGGTTTTAGCATTTGTTAAAAATTACATAAGTGTCTAGAAGTTCATTTGTGTGTGTGTGTGTGTGTGTGTGTGTGTTTTTAAACTAAGAGTTTAAGAAAATCCATCTTTTGCTAAAACAAGGTGCCACAACACACTTTAGAGTGCAAATCTTGTTTTAAAAGGGGGAGGGAAGGAATCAATGGTAGCAAAAGGCAAGTCTGAAGGGGCCTCAAAAAGCATGTGAGGGACCATGTATTGTCCACACTTGCATCAGATGAATCCATCTAATGCAAGTGTGATGCAATACAATCAGTTTCTATTACCTCTTTAAAATTATCTTCAGTTAAAAACTATCTATATTTTCTACAGATAAAGAAATCTGTCTGCTTCACCCAGGATGGATGAATCCAATTTATGGCTGGATTCTATATTTGAAAAAAAATGTAGAGTTAAACCTTTCTCCCTTTCTTGCTCTCTAGGCATTTAGCACATCTAGTATTTCCAAGGGCTACTCCAAGTAAAATCTAAAACCACTGTGTCACCAGCTAGAGCCTCATTTGAAAATCTGCAGGCTCATTTTCCCTCATCACATCTCAAGGTATCATACTAACACCATGACACCAGTATCAAGACAGGTGGTTTTTTAAAAATCTCTTCCTGGGACCTGCTTTTTGTAACATCTTGTCTGTAGAAGAGATGCAGAGATTCTGAAACTCTGCACACCTTTTGTGCACACTTGGTTGGCCTAATAAAGGTATGTAATGTAATGTTTGTTTGTTTGTTTATTGTATTTACAGTGGACCCTCTACTTACGGAATTAATCTGTATTGGAACGGTGGCTGCAGGTCGAAAAGTCTGTAGGTTGAATCTCCATTGACCTACAATGCATTGAAAATTGATTAATCCGTAACCAGCCATTTTCGTTCCGTTTTTGTTCCATTTTGGTTTTTTTCTGGTCTGTAGGTCAATTCTCTGGCTGCAAGTCGAACCTAAATTTTGCAGCCAGAGAAGTCTGTAACTCGAAAAGTCTGCAAGTCGAGCCATCCGTAAGTCGAGGGTCCACTGTATACCCCGGTGTTAACATCCCTTTTTAAATATCTAACAAAGTATTATGTATTGTTGTGGTTTTTTTCCTCATGGCCAACACAACTAACTTTGTTCTAAGGTTGTTGTCGCTGGGTTGTTGTCTTTTTAAAAGCCAATTTTCCAAGTGCACAAATGCTCTGTGAAACCCCACCTCCTCTTAAAAAAGTCAAATTCAGATCTTCAGAATGAATGGCTGCTTTAGTGTTCGTTACACTGAAGCCAATAGAGCCTGTGGACTTTCAGTACTGATAAGGGCGAAGAAGAGGAGATTGTTTTAATATGAGTTGTGCAGTTTGATTTAAGCATGGAACCCAAGTGCTCCCTAAACCCTACATAAATTGTATTATATGACACTGCCTGTTGTTTAAGTTCTTAATAAACAGATACAGTGGTGCCTCGCATAGCGACGTTAATCCGTTCCGGATTAATCGTCGCTATGCGAAAACATCGCTGAACGGAACAGAAAAAGCCATAGGAACACATTAAACTTTGTTTAATGTGTTCCTATGGAGGATAAACTCACCGTTCAGCGATGTTCCTCCATAGGGGCGGCCATTTTCGGTCCTCTAAAGTGAGGCAGCACAGCCGGTCGGCCATTTTGGAACCGCCGACCAGCTGACCGAAAATGGGGGAAAATGTCGGCAGTCGGCGGTGGCTTTGGATGGACCCCAAAGCCACCGCCGACCGCCGACATTTGTCTTCCGAGCTCTCAAAGGGCTTCCCCCCCACACATTGGAGAAAGCCCTTTGAGAGCTCGGAAGGCGCTCAGCGACGGCGGGGACAGGGTAGGGGGTGTCCAAATGGCTTCCAGGCAAAGCACTGGAAGCCATTCGGAACCCCCCTGCCCCCGCCCCCGCCGCCGCTTGGAGCCGCCCCGCGCCCGGCTTTCCCTTCCATGGTCGGACTCTCAGAAGTCCAGCCATGGATGGGGTAACTGGCCGGGGGGCGGATCCAAGCCCCTACCGCTGCCGCCACCGCTTGGATCCGTCCCCCGGCCGGTTCCCCTTGCATGGTCTGATCCGACCATGCAAGGGGAACTGGCCGGGGGGTGAATCCAAGCGGCGGCGGTGGCGGTAGGAGCTTTGATCCGCCTCCCGGCCGGTTACCCCATTCATGGCCAGACTCCTGAGAGTCTGACCATGGAAGGGGAACCGGCTGGGGGGCGGATCCTAGCCCCGGATGCCTGATAGGCATCTGGACCCCTGCCGCCACCGCTGCCGCTTGGATCCGCCTCCCGGCCGGTTACCCCATTCATGGCCGGACTCCTGAGAGTCCGACCATGGAAGGGGAACCGGCCGGGGGGCGGATCCTAGCCCCGGATGCCTGAAAGGCATCCGGACCCTTGCCGCCGCCGCCGCTTGGATCCGCGTCACGGCCGGCTACCCCATCCATGGTCGGACTCCTGAAAGTCCGACCATGGAAGGGGAACCGGCCGGGGGGGCGGATCCTAGCCCCAGATGCCTGATAGGCATCTGGACCCCTGCCACCGCCGCCGCCGCTTGGATCCGCGTCACGGCCGGCTACCCCATCCATGGTCGGACTTCTGAGAGTCCGACCATGGCGGGGGTAGCTGGCCGCAGGGCGGATCCAAGCGGCGGCGGCAGGGGTCCGGATGCCTTTCAGGCATCCGAAGGGGAATCCCGGCGGTGTCCTCGGAAGGACCCTTCGGAAGGGTCCTTCCGAGGCTACCACCAGCATTTTCCCCCAGCTGAGCAGCGGGGCTCCCGCTCAGCTCGGGGAAAATGCCCCCTCCGAAGGGGAATCCCGGCGGTGGCCTTGGAACGACCCTCCGGAAGGGTCCTTCCGAGGCTACCACCAGCATTTTCCCCCAGCTGAGCAGCGGGGCTCCCGCTCAGCTAGGGGAAAATGCCCCCTCCGAAGGGGAATCCCGGCGGTGGCCTTGGAACGACCCTTCGGAAGGGTCCTTCCGAGGCTACCACCGGCATTTTCCCCCAGCTGAGCAGCGGGGCTCCCGCTCAGCTAGGGGAAAATGCCCCCTCCGAAGGGGAATCCCGGCGGTGGCCTTGGAACGACCCTTCGGAAGGGTCCTTCCAAGGCTACCACCGGCATTTTCCCCCAGCTGAGCAGCGGGAGCGGTCCTTTGGAGGCTCCCGCCACTCAGCTGGGGGAAAATGGGGCCCATGGGGAAAACATCGCAAAGCAATTTTTCCCCATAGGCAACATCGCAAAGCGATAGCAAAAGAGTTTGCTTTTTTGCCATCGCTATGCTGATTCATCGTTAACCGGGGCACTCGTTAAACGAGGCACCACTGTACACATAATTTGCCTTATTTGTTCTCTGTTTCTCCTGCTGTACAAGGAAGGTACCTCAAAATGCCAGATGCAGGGGAGGGGTATCAGGAGATAAGTATCTAGTTGTCCCGTGTGCTCCCAGAGGCCTCTGGTGGGGCCACTGTGAGATACAGGAACCTGGATTAGATGGGCTCTTGGCCTGATCCAGCAGGGTTCTTCTTATGTTCTTAGGTCCTGTTTCCAACTGCACTTTTGTGTCCAGCTGCTCAGACAGCCCTGTTTCTCTTCTTCTACATCTTCACTTAAGGATCAAATTAAAAAATGCTGAGCTTAAGGTGCTCCAAGCTTTGCCTCCAAATATGTATTATTTTAACATGGGGTTGGCAACATGTGGCCTGTGGGCTGCATACAGCCTATCAGGGACCCAAACAAGGCCCCAGTGCTCTTGGAGTCTCCACTCAAAATTAAATTGTTTTGATAAAACTCTTAGGGGGGGGGAACCTTCAAAAAGTCCCCATACAGAAGCACATGGGGAGAATTGTGTCATGCTTTGCTCCCAGTCCACCCGCCCCAAATCAAAAGAAATGAAAACAAACGTGCCAATATAGCAGGATTTTCCATTAAAAAAACACATTTCTGTAAGAAAAAAAATTGGGGTGGGAGTCACAGCAATAACCCTCCAAGATCTAAAGATGCATGTGTATGACCCAGGCGTCCCTGGAGATTGCCCATTTGTATTCCACTGAAGTTTCTTATATTTACATTTATTGTGATTTATTTTATTTCATTTTTGCATTTTGAGACTCCATAGAGTCTTAGGTCCTAAACCATGGACTACTTAGAGTCAAACTACACATTAAAAATATGTTTCCTCTGATTAATTAATGTTTTTCCCTAACAACAGAACTGCCTCAGATATATGTGCCTCTGACATCAAAATTGCAAGTTGAGTCCATGTTTACTTTTTCAATGACCAATAAAAAACCCAAATTGCACTAAACGAAAGCTATATAGGTGAAAATTATCTGATAAACAGATATCTATCACCACTTAAGGAATCATTTATTCTTAAAAAAAAATCAGCTAAGTGCATCTTTTAGTTTGAGCCTAAGTTTTTAAATAACTCCAGCACTGTATTTTTCTTCTTTTTTTATTTGTCTCTCCATAGCACCGACATAGACCAATACAGTACCTCTACCAAGCTCACATGCACAAAACAGGCATGATAGGAGAGGCATGAGGAAAACATGCCACAACCCAACAATGCAGAACTACATGTATAACTGTGACATGTCCTGGGAAACAGTACATTCTCCTGCTGTTGCACTGGATCTCTGGGCTGAGAAGAGAATTCTGGATTTCAGTGAAGCCCACTCCCCTTGACTTCCACCTCTGAAAAAACAAGACAAATCTTCTACATTATTGCCTAAAGATGCTTAATTTGCTTGCTTGTATCATTTGCACAAGCCTGCTATTAAAAATATATCTAAATAAATGCTTTTCAATAAACAACATTCTTGAAAAGATAAAACATTTCTACAGAAAGGCAGTGATGCAAGATTTCAATAGAGAATAATCCTCCTACCAAGTCACCTTCACAGGTGTTGGTTTTTCATCTTTCTCTGCAACAGATTTACATAGGCAATTATTTCTTCTGAAAGAGCTCTTTGATTCCAGACAATATTCCTACCTGATCAAAACAAAACCATCTCAGTTTATAGATGCTGGTATTATTTTTCCCCTTTCCCTAGTTATTACTTTACTACAGAAACACAGATAAGAGTCACTCAAATTCCCTGTGCTAATACTAGGGATTTTAAAAACCATTTGATGGCTGAAACCCTGTTGGCGAGCAAGGTAAATTGCACTAGAATGGGCTCACTGAATCAGCAGAGATTTGGTGACTCAACTCCTCCATAAGTTCCACTGAGTCAATTGGGCCAACTCTACTTGCAATCTGCTATGCAAAAACAAGCCACAACTAGAGTAGGCCCATTTAAATCATTTATGAAGTTTAAGCAGCAAACTACCACTGATTCAATGAACCTACTCTAGTGCTGCTACTACACCAAGCAACAGCACTTTCAGCCATTCAAAATAAATAAAAATGAATCTGGCAAAGAAGAAATATAACTACTTCTGTCTATCAACAGACGCACCAAAGTAAAAAAAGGGAAGACGACTCACTTTGGTGCGCAAAGGCCCACTGAAATGAACTGGACCACACAGAAGTGCTATATGGTTTCTATTTGAGACTTGCTCTGGAAAATGTCCTGCTGGATTGTGTGTGTGTTTAGTCGTTTAGTCGTGTCCGACTCTTCGTGACCCCATGGACCAGAGCACGCCAGGCCCTCCTGTCTTCTACTGCCTCCCGGAGTTGTGTCAGGTTCATGTTGGTTGCTTCGCAGACACTGTCCAGCCATCTCATCCTCGGTCGTCCCCTTCTCCTCTTGCCGTCACACCTTCCTAACATCAGGGTTTTTTCCAAGGACTCTTTTCTTCTCATGAGATGGCCAAAGTACTGGAGCCTCAGCTTCAGGATCTGTCCTTCCAGTGAGCACTCAGGGCTGATTTCCTTTAGAATGGATAGGTTTGTTCTCTTTGCAGTCCAGGGGACTCTCAAGATCCTCCTCCAGCACCACAATTCAAAGGCATCAATTCTTCGGCGGTCTGCTTTCTTTATGGTCCAGCTCTCACTTCCATACATCACGACAGGATGTATGGATTAGGCCCAGACTATTTATAACAGGTTGTTTAAGTCCCAGTGATTCGTCCAGAGAGATCTCTCATGAACACGGCCTAGTGCAACCCTGGCAGCAGTCTGTTGATGAGGAAGCAGTTATTAAAAATTAACTGAGACTGCAGTGCAAGAATGGGAGCAAAGACTGATTCAGCAACGGCTCTGTGCGACTTGAGGATGTTCTTATTATCTTTGCCTAGTATTCTGGCTAAAGCAGAGGCTCTGGTAAGACAACATAATGGAAAAGTGGGACTGGAGAATGCAAATTCCAGTCAGGCTGACTATCAGCTGTGAAAGAGCCATATGCAGACTCTGGTACCTTGCAAAGAATTTTTTGATACTGTGTTTCTCCGAAAATAAGACAGGGTCTTATATTAATTTTTGCTCCAAAAACACATTAAGGTTTATTTTCATGGGATGTGTTTTTATGTACAACAATCTATATTTATGCAAATACAGTACAGTCATCTTCCTCTGGTTGCTGCACAATGGTGGAGAGCGGTATTTCACTTAACTGGGGCTTATTTTTTGGGTAGGGCTTATATTACGAGCATCCTGAAAAATCATACTAGGGCTTATTTTCAAGATAGGTCTTATTTTCAGGGAAACAGGGTATGGTTTAAAACAGATTTAGGTGCCAGCATGGAATGTTACAAACACGTGGTCTATTAAATAATAAAAACAATCAAATTTTTACTTCTTAAAATGGAAAGATTCACATGTAAAATAAGACAACCACACGTTGACTGAATCCTATTGCTTAGCATGATAAGTTGACCTACAGTGGACCTACTGAATCAGTGAGGATTTAGTGTGTCAAGTCTTCCATAAATTCCATTGATTTAAATAGGCTTATTTCTCCGGTCACTTACTTAGTGTGGCAATGTCAAAACTGCAGTCGGCCTATTTGAATAAACTGATTGAATAGATCTACTCTAGTGCAACTTAACTATGCTAAGCAACAGAATTTCAGCCATTAATTGTATATCTTCAAATAGATCTTTCCATACCTAGGCAAAGAAGAGGAGGAGGTTGTTAACATCAAAAGAGGAATATTTTAAGTTAATTCTTTGTCACCACTGCCGTTTAACATCTCACTAATCCCCATGTCAATAATTTTAAATAAAAATCTGGTCATTATACAAAAATATAATTTGTCAACCTCCAAAAACCCATGGGAATATGAGATAAAGAAGGTATCAGAAAATGACAAAGTCAAGACCTTGTGGGATTTCTGGATCCTAACTGATAGATGTCTTGAACATAACATACCAGGCATAGCAGTAATTGAATGAAGAAATGTCTGGATCACTGACATTGCAATTCCAGGTAATACCAGAGCTGAAAATAAAGAATTGGAAAAACTCACAAAATACAGAGACCTGGCAATTGAAAAATCTCGCTTGTAGATGAAACGCACTTCAATGGTTCCTGTAGTCATCACGACTTTGGGAACAAGATCAAGAAATTTCACACAGTATCATAAGCAGTTGCAGATCTCAGAAATAACACCACCAGCACTAAAAAAAACCCAGCAATATTAGGAACTGCATAATACTGCACTGATATTTAACCAATACTTACGTTTTTGATTAAAACTTGTATCTCTTATATAATACCAGTCAATGTTTGTATAATTTTGATTGAATCTATCTACTAGATGATGATGATGATGATGATGATGATGATGATGATGATGATGATGATGATGATGATGATGATGATACTCACATTCAGGTATACTCAGCTTCTATTTTGTTCCTATAATATATGAGTATTTCAGCTTTCACGGACATGAGTTGGGTAATTTTCAGGTTGGAGCGAAATGCCACACTAAAATAAACTAGGGGTCAAGAAGGGCAGGTTATCTAATAGTCACAAGGTGAAAAGAGAGAATCTGTTGAATACAGAACCGCTGTGTGAAGGACTCTGTGTTGAAAGATAATGGCATGTCAACCTTATAAATGCAGAAGAAAGAGGTCTGCAGGGGCTCTCTGTAAGTTATGTTTGCTTTCTCCCTCTCTCTCCACTCAAGTGGTTTTTATAGATCTGAGTCACCTTTATGCCTTTGGGAGAAAGCTTGTTAGTGTTCTTACAGAATTCCTTTCATGCAAGCCTTGGGGATTAGGCCTCAAATCTACCAGTCACTGCTCAAAAGCCATATCCTGCAGAGAGAGCAGATGGAGTGGAGAAGCTACAGTGGGTTTTCTCCCAAAGCACCTTCCCTATTTCTCCTCTCAGGAGCATGCCACTCGACTCCTGGTATTATGCATTCCTTAAACAGAAAGTAGGTTTAGCTGAAAACACAAAAATCATATGTGAATCAACAAATCTGACAATCAAATACACATCTGTCTGCCATCAAATGAGGACATACTGTAACATATAACAGTAAGAGTGGCCACATAACAAACTGGACAGCGCTCTTATACCTCTTGTCATGTAAACTACACTACTGAAATGCCCTCTTAAACACAAGTATTAAGGTAGAGGAGCCCAATTCCTCTTTATAACCATGGTTTATTACCAAATTCTAGCTGAGATTATGAGGGTACCATATAATTGTTTAACTAAATCCTGCCACAGCATTTGTCAAAGCAGAAACGAGTAGGACCTGCGTATCCCTTTACAAGGAATTAAACTAAATGATCATAGTTTAAGAAGCTAAAATATAAACTTTGCATCCCTTACCCCATCCTTTCTTGGCATGCCACGTTTATGCCTGCAAGTCTTCAATTAAATGAACTATATTATTCATTGGTTACATTATATCCCCCTTTCTTTATATCAAACAGAAAGAGAGTTAGTGGTTCAAAGTTACCTAGTGAATTTAATGGCTATAGGGATTTCCCAGAAATGGAATGTATTCCACTTTGTTTCACATTCCTTTTTTTAATCCTACATCACACTACTTTACACTTCTTGTTTACACATCCAAACTGAACTCCTGGTTTCCAAGTGCCCTGTCTTGGTCCTTATTCTCTCCTGTCTCCTCCTCTTCTGCCACTTTGATCCCTTCTACCTTCAGGATGCCTTCATTTCACTATTCTCTATTTCTATGCAGCAATGCTGGGCTCCTGACTCCCTCTTCTGCTTCATGGTGCTACAGCAAAGGTCTAACAGCAGTATCAAACTGGGATGCTTCCATTGAAAACATCACCGCATATGGAAAATGCTACAGCATTAGATTCCATCCCAGTGCACAGTATAAAAAATAATTCTTGATTTTAGGAAGGACAAAAAGGTACAAAAAGGGATAGGATGAATGGCCTCATGGCAGCTTACAAAATTTTAAAGAGGCAAATATAGTTATATATAATGAATTGCAATATTAAAAAGCAATTCAACATTTTCTATTTTATTCTATAATACAAATGAATACAATTTTTAAAAATAGTTTAGAAATACTTTTAAAAATATTAAAAATTCAAAATCTCCCCTTTAAACCAATTCCTTGGCAACCACATATCAAGCCTGAATCAAATAGAAAGGTTTTTATGTGATAGCAAGAGGACTTCCCCTTTTGGGAGGAAGTTCACGGCTTGGGAGCAGCCACCAACAAGGCCTTCTCTCATTACTTTACTGTGTGTGCCTCAAAGGGTGATAAAGTCAAGAGAAAAGCTTCTCCTGAAGTTCTTAAAACCCAGAAAGACTTATATAGAGAGTTGTGGATTTTCAGACAGTCTGAACCCATATCATTTAGGGCTTTATAGGGCACAACCTCAGCTTTGAATTGGGCCTGAAAACAGATCAGTAGTGAATGAAGGAGGAATTTCAGTTCTCCCTGTAACCCGCTCCAGTCAGCAAGCCATTCTCAGTATCTTGGGCCCACTGAAATTTCCAAACACTTTCCAAAAGCAACTCCACACACAGCCCAACAGTAATCCAAGCAAGATGTAACTAAGGCTTGTATAATTTTGGCCAGATCAGACACTCCTGTGAACAAGAGGAGCTGGCATAGGAATTTTAACTGGGCACATGTGCTCCTCTGACATCGCCCAGACTTGGGCATCTAGGCTCAGAGATGAGTCCTGGAACGCACTCAAACTGTGAATCTGACTGTTTTGGGGGAAAGTAACACCCTGTATCATTGTTTTATCATTAAAAGCATTCTCCCAATATACAGAACAACAAAAGCAGTAAAGGAAATCAAAATGCAAGAGCAATCAAAATATCTAAAATCGCTTTTTAAATAAAAGATATTTGAAATAATGAAATGAGATTACATACTGAATACCCTCCTAAAAATGTCTTTACCAGGTTCTAGAAGAACATTCATAAGAAGGGTCTCCATTTGAAGGGAGTTTCCAGAGGTTAGCAGAACCAATATAGATGCATTTGTATATTCAGTACCTCATATACATTATCCGTCAATGCAATCCAAGGCTTTCTTGGCCCCAAACTTAGCCAAAAGCAAGCCAAAATGATTATAAATGAAAACATGCCACCTAGAAGAACTCACAACTGAAAAGCACCACGTGTTTCCCCACAGGAAAAAAAAAGATACTAGCTTCAAATTCTCAAATACTGTATTATGGGATAAACAGATTAGGATTCAATAATAGTTTCACCATAGTCCCTTCCACATGTAGGAATCACCATTTCCTTCAATGGGGATTTGCCATTCCCATTGATGCCATTATCCACTTGGCTGGTCCACCAGAGCTTCTCTTATTAATTTAGATGCATCTGGCTTGATGGTTCTAAATCAAAGATGACCATGGAAAAGATACATGCTTTGCTGGACCAGGAATGAGAAGTCTGTACCCCTACAGAGATTTGTTCGACTGCAACTTATGTACGTCATCTTGCACTGTTGTTTCTGATGTGTTAGGCTTATAACTCAAGAATATCTTGAGGAACATGCAATTCCAATCTCTGAGTTAGATGTGCTTACGTTTAGTACTAATATGACAGGGAAACATAAGGTTCGGAACAGGTTCTTGTGGAAACTGTCTTCAGTTGGCCTCATTAATAGCAGCATGCTTTTCCTCACTCCACTGAAAACCAACTGGTGAGTGGGTGTCGGTGAAAAATGGAATTCCCAGCCTGGGCATATGTGCTAGCTGATACCGCAATGTGAACAATGTCATCTCTGCTCCCGAAGTGTGTACCGACAACAGGACCTGTGCTAATTACATAGATACAGGCATTTTGTGGGCCTCAAAATCTGCTTAGCCCTACTGCTCTTCTGCTCAGATGCACCATATCTGGCAGGACTGATTGCAAATCAGAAAAGTGGTGGTGGGAGCAAGAAACACATGAAGCATTTTTCCCATCATGTCCATCACTGGTGCTCAGCCTCAGAAGTTCACCATTAAAGAGAAATTCCAAGCAGAAGAGGAAGCAAGTGAAAATGTCCAATATCAGTTAAGGGAAGTACAACTAGAATTGCCAGCCTTTAAATTTCCTGTGCCTCCGTGCCTTCATCAGACTTCTGTCCTACAAAAGTAGAGCAGATGACGTTTTTCCCTATAATGAGACAGAACTGACAGAACCTCACTTGTTGGGTATCAGTCAGGAAGCTTTGTGGAACTTTTAGCTCCACAAATTCACCAGAGTTTGAGACAGAGCAAGCACAAGATTCTCTTCTCACAATATTTTTTAATATTGTGCACTGTCCTCTGTTTTTATTTAAATTATAGAAATCATTTATAGATGTGTACTTATAAATATAATTTACATATGCAAAATATATGCAACTCCATGTTTTTACCTGTCCCTTTTATTTCTTTCTTTTTCTTTTTGGATAATGCTTAAGTGGCTATCCTACTCATTCATAGTCCCTATTCTACAGAATTTCTTCCCATTAAAATATAGAATCATTGGATAGAATGGACAGAATTATTTCGGGCAAGTTCTAAGAGGGTTTTTAGAAGTCATCTGTTCTCTCTAACTTTTAACCAAATACATTTATATATTAGCTACTGACAGATATTGTGAAATTGTATTTTACTAATTTGTATTTCATCTGATTGAACCAATCTGTTTGTATAGTTTTTGTGCTATAAACTGCCTTGTAAAGTCTATAATCTTGAACATGGTTACAAAATATATTAAACAAACAAATAAAATGCAACTAGTTTAGTTTTAATGCCCCTTATCTGAAAATACTGTACTTAAAAAAACCCAAAACTCTAAGGACATAAAAAGTTTTTAGCACAATCACTCCAACTCAACCGTTGTGTCAGAACATTTGGGGATGATACTAGTTATCACTTACATTTCTGGAATAATATGCATCTCACACATATTGTTTACACATATGCAAAAACGATACGCTAAATCTGGATTCCTAATCTGCATTAATTCCGACAGGTGTTTCTTCCCCTTGCTTGATCCTTCCTCTGTTCACCATCCCAAGTCCTAAAAAGAATGCAGTTATGGCTGGATAAATCCACAGTGTACTCTTTTTTCATTATGAGGAAAGGCAGGGCTCTCAAACAAGGCTCAAATAATATTTAAATAAATAATGCTAGTTTCAGATTTAGGGAAGCTCTTGAACAACAATTCCTTAGCAATGCTGCCTGTCTCTTCAGTTCCTCCCTGCAGTTGTCATGGCTCTCTATGCATTGGCTTCCTCTCTATTTGGAGAAAGAGAGAGAGAGTGCCACAGACAGCTAGCTGTGTGCATGTAGCTATGCCCTCCAAAATAAGGTGCAACTGCAATACAGGTGGGGTGCCCCTTTTTTTGTAATGGGGCTCTCCAGGGGATACCAGGTCAATTTTTTTAAAAAAATTGATTGTTCAATAGATGGATAGATGGTTTTTGTTTTTTGTTTTTTAAATAACATCCTTAAATGGCTAGAAGCTGACTTTCCATTCAAGCATTTTTGGGTCTTTTACTTTAGTTTTTGTGTTTGCTATTTTTGTTATTCATTTGTTGTTTTTGTTCTTTTAGTGTTAGGCCTATGATCTATTTGAAAAGTGAATCCACCCTACTGCAGAGTGGACAGGGCTGAGAAGTAAAACAAACAAACAAACAGAACCTTTGGGCTCCTGCATGTCACCCCTGGGTGGCATGTTGCCCATCTATGAATGGCAAGTTTCTACACCAGGATGTGAATAAGGCAGCCCAAGGGCAAATTCAGAAGTTTCTCGATATCCTCGTATTTCTGCCATAGACATCTAGACTTGTGCATAAGAGCAGGATACAAATCAGAAAAATTAGAAGTTTAAGCCCAGCTAACACTATGAACATGAGCAACTAAACCCACATGTCAGCTGGGTGCCAGCCAAAGGTTCCTGGGGTTGTAGTGGCAAGGAGAACTGGACAGGAGAGAAGACTGCTATTAGGCAGGGTGAAGCAACCACTTCACTCCAAGCCTTGATGAGCACCAAGATCTTATCCATCAGTAACAGTGAGAGATGCACACCTATATCCTCTATTGTGCCCAATGACAACGGGAGCATGTTGAATCCCAACAAGCTCATGTGGCTAGGCTGTGGTGTTCTAAGCTCAATACAGAAGCTTCCTCTTTTATTCCAGAGAACAGAACTAGAACCTCTGGGCAGAAATTGCAAAGAAGCAGAGATTAGCTAAACAAGAAAAGAAGCTTCTTAAACTAAGAGCCATTCAACAGTGGGATAGGTGGGGGGATCCTCCTTTGATAGAAACTCCTGGTCATCTGTAAGGGATTATGCCATATTCTGCACAGTACTGCGGTTCATACAACAAGCGAAAGGTTGGACTAATGACCACGAAAGTTTATTCTGATTCTACAGTTTAGCCAAAAGAAAAAACTACACACAGGGACCTATTTCCAGTCCAGAAAAATATTAGCATGTTCACAGGATCAAGAGCCTCTCTTCTTCACTGTCGCTTCTAATTTTTCACAAACTTTATCTCAGGAATTAAAAACAGGTCCTTTAACTAGGTTGTAGTGATGCTTTGCTGAAAACAATCCCAGAGCCTTGATTTTCTCTGCCCACTTAAAACAGATCTTAGACCACTGAGGGATTCGATAACACATACTTCCAGTAAGTTCCCTTTGAATTCAAGAGGAGGAGGAGGTATTAATCTCTGTGCTAGCACTATGCATTAATCTAATTATATTTATCAGTGAAAAACGAATTTCTAGCCCTGGATTTCTAGCCCTCAAGGTGATGGCAGGACACGGGGAGGCTAAGGTACATCCTGTCAATCTCTAAGAAATGACTTGCCCAGATAATTAAAATCCAGTGGCTGCTTTTGCTAATTTAGAGTGGCTAACATATAAAGATTCTTTTCAGCTCCATGGATATGGTGCATTTGGGGCCAAACATTCCTGCAACTCTTTCTAATTTAGCCCCGAACTCCCCTTCCCTCTTGCAGAACTGATATACAGTATACCGCTTCTCTTGCTGTTCCCCTTCTAGCACCAAGAAACAAATTCTTTATGACCTACAGCTCCATCTGCTGTTTTAGCCTTGCCTCTTTCACCATAACAAACTCTGCTACAAGAGGGGAAAAATCTATTAAACTCTTTCTGAAACCCGAACATTTATAGCGAGAGAGATGAAGCTACTGCTACTAAAATGATTTTTTTAAATTAAAATGTTATTATAGGACAAGCAATTAGAGACATCATTAGCTCCCTGGTTGGAGGCAGTACTCTCTCTCTCGCTCTCTCTCTCTCTCTCTCTCTCTCTCTCTCACTCACACACACACAGAGAGAGAGAGAGAGAGAGAGAGAGAGAGAGAGAGAGAGAGAGAGAGAGAGAGAGAGCTGGCAAAAGTTACAAGTGAATTGCTAAGCTGGTACAGTTAACTCGCATTCCCCACACTGACTGGGTTGTCCAAAATAGCTTCAAGTGTCTTCTTTTTAGCTGTAATTTCAGGAACCAAATTCTGGGTTCACAATAAACTCTGATGCAGGGACATTTATTTCTTAAATTATAAAGGCACGTTCCCCCAATAAAGCTACTTTCATTACATATTCCAGGCCTCAGACTGGGAACTAAGAACCTTATAAATAAAATTGAAATGTATTTATTTGTTTATTCTAAAATATATCTGATAGGGTTAAGAGCCAGGAGTATAAATGTTCCATATGGATATTCCTGAGGTCCCAAGTTAAATAACTGGATAGCTGTGTGCTGGCTATTTTCAACCTTTGGCAATGTGGGGGTTTCAGTGAGTGAAGTATTTGCACCATTGTCACGATGTGGCGAACAGGATTTCACCTCCTACTTCAGACAGTGGGAGAGTTTAGGTCACCTTGCTGGAATACTTACAATTTTACAATATGGCTGCACGGTCCCTCAGACTTTTTTTATTCCCCCCCAAAAAACATGAAAGAAATAATAGATATTGTACTGGTCAGTTTTAAAATCTCTATAATGTTGCGCTATTGCCACATATACAGTAGCATGGATCCCAGCAACTGAAAAAACATAGTTGCCCCCATGTACTAACAGTAGCTAATGTACTGTAGAAATATAAATGAGAGTGTAGATATATAAGAATACCTTTCCCCCCTTTACTTAGTAATAACATTAACTTGTTTGCTACTGATGCTTTCTTTGTATGTTACGATATTAAGTTGTTTGTTACTATAAAACTATTCTATTTTTCTTCGATAAGAATGTACTGTTAATATTCTGTCCTGCTCTGCTGTAATTTGCTTTGAGCATATGGAAGGGTGATATACAAATAGAGTGACTGACTGAAGACATGTTTTTAAATGTTGCAGAAGTGGTCAGAAAGAAAGAAAAATTGGCAGACAGCTACCTACTTACAGCTAGCTATGGACCAACAAAGTCTATCATAATTCAGCTCCAAAACCGTAAGCTTCTATTTCACTACTACATCCTCATATGTGCACCTCCAAGGACCAGGCCTCATATTCTTCCTGTTTCCAGCCTGTCTTCTTTGCCCGTATACTCCACAGTATTATTTGATATTGCAGGATGTAGTAACGGCCATGTCCTTGGATGGTTTTGAAAGGAAATTACAGAAATTCATAGAGAACAAAGCTACAGTATCTGCAGATGCTTGTCTTGGTGGCTCTCTGTTACCTCCAGTATACTACTTCTGAATTCCAGTTGCAGAGAACACAAGCACAAAAAGGTTGTTGCTTATGGGCTTCCCACAGGGGCAGCCGGTCTGACTGAATGCTGGACTAGACAGAGCTTTGGTTTAATGCAACACAGCCATTTCTATATTCTTCTTTCCTCACATCACTCTTCATTAAACCAGGCATTTATTAAATGTCTACTGCTCTGCAGGTTTCTGGTTCCACCAAGCGCGCTACACCCTGCAGTGGCTGTCAGCGTCTTTAAAAGGCAGTTGCACAAGCCGTGTGCTTGGCACCTAAGGGGTAGTGCAGAAAGGACAGAAATAAACGTTTACACATCACTAGTCTAATTATCTTCAACAGTCAGTTGTTCTCTTTCTGTTTTTCTTTCTTTTATGTCCTCTCCCCATTAGTCAGTGCAAAGGTTTATTTGGTGTGGGTGTGTTTTTTTAAATGGGTGGTTGGTGTAAAACAAGCTCTACTTCTACCAGAACCTAGAAAAATGCCCTTTTTTGGACATAGTTTCTCAGGACACCCCCCCCCCAACCAGCATGGTTCCTACTGGGGAATTCTGGGAGTTATTGCTTGAAAAGTATCATTTCTGAGGCCCAGCCTTCCCACAATTTGACACTGCTGCCAAGTACAGTGGGGTCTTGACTTGAGAACTTAATCCGTATTGGAAGGCGGTTCTCAAGTCAAAAAGTCTGTAGGTCTCCATTGGCCTACAGTGCATTGAAAACCGATTAATCCTGTAACAGGCCGTTTTTGTTCCATTTTGTTTTTTTTTTTCTGGTCTGTAAGTCAATTCTCAGGCTGCAAGTCAAACCTAAATTTTGCGGCCAGAGAAGTCTGTAACTCAAAAAGTCTGTAAGTCAAGCCGTCTGTAAGTCAAGGGTCCACTGTACTGCTTTAGGTGCCTATCTCTGGTTGTGGTATAAATTTTCAAAGATCTCTCACTTGTGTCATTTTCTAGCCCTTTCTAAAAGTTCCAGATCCTATAGGTTCATTAAATTTTTTTATTTAATTCACTTTTTAAAAGCCGCTGTATTTTAAGCAAGAGAAAATGTGTGCAGCATATTCTTTGGGGTGGGCTCGGGCCCAGAGTGGAAGAGCCTTTGTGATTGTCACAAAGGCCAGCCAGTTAACACTCTAAACAGCCAAATGGGGAGGCAAGAAAATAATGGCTTTGTGATTGTTGGAAAGGCCAACCAATCTGCACTCTGCCCATCTAGTGGGAAGATGATAGCTTGTGAGTGTCACAAGGGACAGCCAATTAGTACTCTGAACAGCTATTTTCTCCAGGAAATAGGAAGAACCCGTTGTTCTTTAG
This sequence comes from Pogona vitticeps, assembly GCF_051106095.1. NCBI lineage: Eukaryota > Metazoa > Chordata > Lepidosauria > Squamata > Agamidae > Pogona > Pogona vitticeps. The sequence continues at coordinate 95,275,573 of NC_135788.1, read as the reverse complement.
TATTTTCATTTAAAGATTTTATTAAGTACAAACACAGATAGCCAGTAATCACACCAAACTTACAAGTTGGTTGCCCATTACAAATTTAACACTCGTATGCATATACAAACCTTTACAGTACATATTGTGTACTGCTTTTCATTGTCAGTCATAAAAAAGAGGGGTGAAAGTGAAGTGAAATAAAACTTAAAAGTAGCATAGTATCAGTTATTTCTAAGATCTCAGAATTAACTAAATATGTTAGCTATTAGACAACAAATGTCCCTGTGTTGAGGAAGCTCTAGAAAAGTTGAAGAAATAAACAGAAACCAGATTGCGTCAAAGTTGCTGTTTTCAGTATGGTCTCTTTCTCTGTACTTTTTGAGTAAGGGCACAATTGCACTGGCTATAAGAACTGTAGTTTAAAAAAAATAGCTTTATGTACATCAATTTATTAATTCCTGGGCACATGGTGCATGAGTGAAATAGATTTATTTGGGTTGCAAAGCAATTTTTTTTCCAACTGGCTGACAGAGGCTTTTTAAAATACCTCTCTTCTAAATCACTTCAATTCAATGAGGTTTTGTGGATGTGAACGCTGCTGTCATTTTAATGTGTGGCTATTTGGATTTTAGGTGGCTATTTTTCTTTTAACATTTTGTTATAATTTTTTCTGCGCCTGTTGTCTTCTGCTCTGATGGCTGCTTCATCCGTTGAAGGGAGAGAATGGGGTAGGTGGTTATAATGCTGAGTGTATTGATGAAGTGATACAGCAATAAAAATTTTTTCTAGCCTCAGCAGTTTCTTTGTCTTTTAATACTTTGGTTCAAATATCCATTTCTGTTGCTTCAATTTTTTTTTTCCTATTAACTTTGTTGGGGTCTCCTCTTTTTTTTCTGTATTTGGCATATAAAATTCTTGCTGCTGTTGTTACGTGTATAAGCAAGTATGTTTTTTCTTTTTCCAAATCTGGTATTATATTCAACAAAAACAGTTCAGGTTCATATGGAATTATAGCCTTTTTGTACAAATTCATGTACTATTCCAAAAGCTCTTAATTTCCCTACAAGTCCACCACATATGATACAAACTATCTTCTTTTAATTTGCATTTCCAACATTTGTTAAGTACTTCAAAATATTTTTGATAATTTTTCAGGAGTCATATACCATCTATAGCAGTAGTTCCCAACCTTTTCTGAACCGCAGACTGGTTAGGGGATGGGGTCTGTGCACGGGGGGACGCCCCACGCTCGCGGATGACTAGGGTGCATGCTTGTGCATGTGCGGGTGGGTGGAGCATGCTTGCGGGTGGGCAGGGTGCTCACAAGTGGGTGGGGTGCACTCACACAGATGGGTGGACCGTGCTTGCGGGTTGGCAGGCCACACTCACGTGCATGTGCGGGTGAGCGGGGCACCTGTGCATGCAGGTGGACAGGCTGTGCGTGCAAATGGGAGTACATGGGTGGAGTGCTGCAGAAGGGTGGGAGATCTGTCTCCACGGGCCGGTCCTGCCAAGGCCATGGACTGGCACCGTGTAGCGAACTGGGGGGTTAGGGACCCCTCATCTATAGAACATCTTATACATATTTATGATTAATTGCTTTTGTTAACCTAATATTGTTTTGCCATATTTGTGACCATGACTTTAAGTTAATATTGTGACCCACATTTTGGGCCCATTTTATCATACATTTTTTAACTATTTCATCTTGCATTTTTAATTCTAGTAGATAATTATACAACATTTTGATCAGTTTTTCCTTTACATTCAGAAGTACATTATCTAATGGTGTTTGTTCCTTACAAAAGCCTACTGTTTTATCTCTTGTATATCTTGAATCTATTTGTGTTTTTGTCCACCAATCAAGTATTATACCTTGTTCTTCTAATTATTTCCATGATTTCATACTTAAGTCTCTTTTTTTAACAAATCTCTAAATCTCAAGAGTTTCTTGTTTAAAAGCAGGATGTTTCCTAATCACTATAAAGAAATAAAGGTCACCATACTTTCACAGCTTGGAAATCTTACAGATCTGGATGACAACTCTAAGGATTCCCCAAATAATTTTTCTGACCTCTGTTTCCACCAACTTAATGATGGAGACAGAAAAAGATTGCAATCTTGAATAGCAACAAAAAGGAGTAGCACTTCCTCAACAATAATGTGAGGAAGAAACAAGATCCAGCCATCCTTTGCTCTACACAAATTTCACCAACTGGAGTCATTCCAAAATCTTTGGTGAGCAATTTAAAACAATTGCGAATAGTTGCTAATTTGCTTCCTGAAATTCAAAAATATGTAATTTAACAAATACTTAGGTTTTTGGTTAAAACTTTTATCTGTTATGTAATACCAGTCAATGTGTTTTGATTTCCTGTGCCTGGTGTTTTTGCATAATAAATGTTTAAAACTAGATTATGCCTCTATATAGCTTCTTTCACAGAATGTTTATTCCACAAGGATACTAGACCACTCTTTCTTAGATATCCCAGGGATGGTCTTATTTTTTGAGAAGCCGAGACACTCTCCTCCAAATTCCAGCACTCCTCTAATACAAGTTGTACTTTAGACACGTAAGGGAGGAGGACCTTGGGTAGCCAACTAGATGCTGTTGGTTCTGCTTCTTCTGACACCTCCCTTTTCCCCAACTCCAAACAGGCATCAGCAGTCACTGTATATCCCTAGCTCTTTCACACAAAAATATAATTTGTCATCCCTAACACTGCTCAGTAAAAATTTGTGAACAGGCCTGAAGAAAACTAATCTGTAATATAGTGACACGCCTCTAAGAGAAGGAGAATCTGGATCATTCAATAGAATCTTGAATACCTCCAAATTCCAATTTCACTCCAGTTTTATGAGAAAAGTTTCTCCTGATAAGGTGCTGCATTCAGTACAAAGCACCTGGATGAACGTCCATGTTTAGCACAAGAGAAGGGATAAGAAACCTCAAGTGCTGAGGCTGAATCCCGCTCGCTAATATTTCAATTTAGTCTTATGACCACATCTTATTCCCAATAGCACCCTCATTTGTTGACTTCCCAGCTTCTGTCTGTCCTGGCCCCACCCCGCTACTCTAAAAGGGTAAGAGCTTTGAACTAAAATATGTTGCCTTATTTACTTCCACCTTTTGCCTTTGAGTCTCTCCACCACTTGAATGTAGTCCCTGATAACAAATTTACAACCAAATTCAATCCCCAATCCTCAAGCTGCAATACAAGCCTTACCTTGCTGCAGAGGAAAATATGGACACAGACCAGACTAATTGGACTTGGAAGGAAAGGCTGCCTCGTGTGTTAAGCCTAGAGGTCATTATGATTATTGAACAGAGAAAGTTGACTGCTCTTACCTGATCCCGGATCCTTTCTTGCTGTCCTCGGATCGCCAAGGCATGCTGGGGGTACTTGCTTTTCAAGTGGTCCATGAAGGCATCCCGCTTCCGTTCCATCTCAGATTTCTGGAGCCCCGTGAGGGCTTCCAGGCTCTGGGCAGCAATAACAGTGTGCCGGCGTTCTGAAGTGTGCACCAGCCCTACGTTGGAAAAGCGGCGTGTGCCATTGCCCAGGGTCCGGTATTCCCTTGGATATTCTGCATCATCTGCTGAGATCATGTGGGCGCTAGTCCTCTCGGGATCTACGCAGTTTTGGGAGGAGGGAAGAAAAGCAGAGAAGGAGTCAGGGTACTTTTCTATTTACCCCACAGGGAGAAAAAGGACCAGGGATGCAAGATGAATGAGGGAGGGGGAGTTTTTTAATGGGGCAGGAGGAAGAAACCAGTTATGGGTTCCTTTGAGGTACTGATCAGTCCTCATCAATAGGTGGCAATCCTTTGAAGATAGGATGGGAACAGTCTTCTTACCTAGCCCCTCTTCATGCATAAACCCCAAAGGAATTTCCCTTTGGTAATGACCAACTGCTCTTCCCAAGGGAATAAAACTTTTGCTAACAAGTTTGTTTAGAGCTTGAAAGGTTGTTTTAAAAGTAATTAGTTACCACGATGGTTTTAAAGCATGATGGTTTTAAACCTCAGAAGTTAGTTAGGGGAAAAAATCTTGTTTGGCAGCTCTGATGCCATGCTCAGTCTGATCAAAGACCTCCTTTTTCAATTTTGGAATCACACAATTTTGTCTTATGTACCACATGGACCTGTCTAATCAGTGACACTGCCACTGCCACTGACATTATTCCCTTCATGCAGGGAGAGCTGCAGAACAGGATTTTGATCACTAAATTACTTTCCAGAAACAGGGACAGTCTTTCTAAATTGCTTTTAGCATCTTCTAAAACACTATTTGAATCTAGCAGTGTGAAATACAGCTCTCAAATTAAGTGAAAGTCCTCTATCATTTATGATGAGGATACACATAGTAACTATAAAAGTGATTTAAAAGTTGCAGTTACACTACAAATGAAATGTCATCCTTCGTTACATCTTGCTAGCAACTTAACTTACTGTGTGGGAGGTAATAATTGTAAGTAATTCAATTTTTATAACAAATTACTTCCAAGCTCTGTTTTCTCTTCCCTATTAAATAGCCTTTGAAGAAGGTTTCACAAATTTTAGACCTTTAACAAGGAGTCTGGCCTTCATGGAAGTATGACAGAGGCAGGTGAGAAATGGGGAGGTAGAGATCTGCTCTAATCACTTTTGATTCCAAAGTGATTTTCAGAAGAGTTCTGGGTGCAAAAGGGTCAATGGGTATATTTGGTGTGGGGAGTGAAGGGCAGAAAGGGCCGTCATCCAGGAGAAAGACAAGACAGAAACGTACTGAAACAAGAACTGGGGGAAGCACAAAGACATCAAAAGTGCCCCAAAGGAGCTAAAATTAAATATAAACGGTCAAGAGACTTTACAGGAGGATGACGGCCTTGCAGCCCCTGCTGTCACAGCAGTGGCAGACAGAAAAACAAATACAGACAAACATTCTGAAACACTAAATACGCAAAGAAAGGAACTGAAAGAAAACAAATATGAGGTGCAGGTTGGTTCATAGGGGAAAGTGTATTTGTGGAGCATAGCTCTGAAGCCCAGGAATGGCTGGCCAGCATAATCTGAAAAAAAAGAAGAAGCTGCGCTTCTATTTCCAGTACCTGCCCCAAGAACATCTCACAAAAGCACAACCCGCAAGCTCAGTGTAGTCTCTCTCCAATAGTTTTGTCTCACTGCTACCAGTAAAACTTAGGTGAGCTGTCCTCACAGCCAGCCACACGTACAATCATTCCCACTTTCTTCCCTTAAGGGTTATTAAGATTTCACCGCCATCTCCCCACAGACCCTTCTCTGATGTTCCTGGGTAGCTATGTATAGGCCGGTATAGACTGTAAATGAACTACGTACAGTACCGAGAATTCGACTTCCATACCAAGCTAACACAGATCTCACAACCAAAAAAATTACTGTTCCAACATAAAACTGGTGCATGTTAGATATATTATACAACCTTGCATACCCAGTTACTCATTTTGCACAATTTGTTTTGCTGATTGTGCCTGAGGGGAAGCCCGAACCGAGCCCTAACCCTCATTCATTGGATCCCAACTGCAAAGATGGTCCACTGAATGCTTTGGACTTCATTTCTCAGAAGTTCCAGCCAACATGGGCAATAGTTAGGGATCCTGGGAGCTCACTTTGTACTCATTTAATCTCTGGAAAAGTGTACAGTCCAAATGACTGCAGTCTTATTTATTATTCACCTATTTACCTTTATGTCCAAAATTTTCTTGTGGAATTATACAAATGGCGTAATTTTTGGAGGCAACTAGGAGGGAAAGAGCCTGGAGTATCTCAGTTGGTAGCTTATTTTAGAGATTGAGGGTCACCATTGAAATTGTCTGATTCCTTGTTGTCACCTTTTTGGCTTCCCTTGGTCGGTTTCCACCTTTAGCCACATCGACTGAAAGGAACAAGTGAAATGGATAGCTGATTTCTGAGAGAGATATTCCCACAAGTATCAAGGTCCTAAACTGTTGTGCTTTATGGGTCATAATTAGCGCCTTAAATTGAGCACAGATACTGTCAAGAAGCCAAGGAAGGTGTGCCAAGATTGGGGATACTGTATATGATCAAATTTACTAGCCTCAGAAATCAGTTTAGCCATCACATTGGATCTGCTGTATTGTTTTCAAGAGCAGCCATACATAGAGAGTATTACAGTCATCTAATTTTAAGATTACCAATGTGTGAACTAGTGTTGCTGTTATCAAGGTAGGGGCACAACTGGCCAACCAACTACAGTTGATAAAACACATTCCTGATCATGGCTAATATTTGAGCCTCCATAGAACATGCTGAGTTCAGGAGTACACCCAAGCTGCAGACCTGATCCTTTAGGGGAAGTGTAACCTCATCAAAGCCAGGTACATTTTCCTCCAACCAGTCTAACAACCCTCCTGATAGCATAATCTGCATCTTATCTGGATTCAGTTTCAGTTTATTGGTCCTTGTGCAGTCTATTGGTCCTTGTGCAGTCTATTAATGATGCTAGGCAGTGCTCAAAGACCTGTACAGCATCATCTGCAGATCAAGCAAAAGAGAGACAGAGCTGTGTACAGGTGATAGCAAACCCCAAATCTTTGTATAGCTTATCCCAGCAGTATCATGCAGATGTTAGAAAGCATTTAGGAAATGGTAAATCCTTGTGGGACCTCAAAGCAATATTTGCTGGACATATCCCTGACTGTAACCAGGCTGCATTCCAAGTGAGCTTTCCTCTACCTGCTCTCTACCTATTTTCTTAAGTTATGTCTTTGGTGCCACACTGATGTTAACCAGACATGAAGATTTGGGCATATAGGTTTGGGTGGTTCACTTACAAACGTGGGCTGAAAGCAGTTAATGCAAAAGACAACTGCACATTTGAGAAGTAGAGTTCTTGACTTCTTGCTTTGACAGAAGCAAAATATATGTATACGTCAGTGGTTTCTGGCACTGCAGAGAGCTTCAGTAGGATGGGGAAAGGAAGAAAATCTCAATTCCACTGCCACTGGACACAGATGTACAACACTGGATCTTGACCTATCTTCTTTAATCTTCTTGGCATGCTGAGTTCCTTTCACGTGCTCCACAAATGCTCCAAGATCACAGAATGCATACAATCCTACTTCTGAGACTTCTGACTCCAACTCTTGAATATGGCATTGTCCCAGTTATGGCTTTATCCTTGTCAAGATGGCCATTTTGCAATAATATAGTGTTTTAGCTAGAGCTGTAATGAGCCGTGGAGTGTAAGGATGGCTTCAGAGATTGGCAAAGGAAAGATGAGCATTTTCCTCCATAAAAATACTTTATGGGACCTTGTTATGTGGAAATGGGTGGGGGAGGGAGCGAGGACCAATTTTTTGGGGGGGGAAAGATATTTAACAGGGTAGTAAAATATGAAGGAGATCACCTAGGTTGTACTTTGTGGTTAAAATAAAAAAGTTGCTGTTAGAGCAGAAACATGCCACTTGCTATTTTCATTATAATACTTCTTGCAGGATCCAGGAAGAAAGAAAATTGCTAGAGATGCTGTCACGCTCTACATTTTTTTGGCCCACAACAATTCAACACTTCCAAGCAATATCATCCAAGACTGGGCAAATATCCTAAATCTACCTGTGCATCCTGAATGGAAGATTTTGGTCTAGCAGACTGTAGTTGCAACCAGAATGTACAGACCTTGGGAGGGCAGTGATAAAAGAAAACAGTTTGTCATTTACTAATTTTAAACTGTTTCTGGAGTTTGAGTTCTGAAACGCAAGTCTGAAAGACTGGTCCCCAAAACTTTGCTTATTGAGTGTAACGCAAATGGCATGATGTTTAGAGGTGAAGTGCTGCAAGTTACTAAGCCAGCATAGATATTTTGGTTCAAGGAAAGAAACATAGGTCAGTTTTTGGCAGTAGTGGGGAGAGAATGCTCCCTGAAGCTTTTATCAGATTTTGGGGCAGAGATAAACAACTAACAATTATTCATACTACAAACAGAATGATTCCCTGCTAATACTGAACTGGGTTAGGGGAGGAGAAGAAACTTACATTTCATTGTTCCAAATGTTAACAGAGTATGAATAATGGTGTTAGATATAATATCTTATTTCCAAGTCATGAAATAAAAGTCAAAGAGGAAGAGATATAAAAAGAAAACTTAGTTTGAAACCATGTATTAAAAATTGTGGAGGGTAGCAGCTTTGCTCCAAAAAACAGCTGACACAAATACCCCACCACTCATTAATTATGAACAATTTCAGGCCATGAAAAAGAGTGAAGAGAAAGTAAGGGAATATACTTAGGAGCACTGAGTGCAGTGAAGTGATAAATCAAGAGTGCTCTTCCTGTTGCTGTTGAAGAAATTAGTTGGGATACTTGTTGAAACACTGAACTAGGGTCTGGAAAATCAACATTTTTGTCCTAACTGAAGTCCAACAACACCTGGAAGGTACCAGGTTCTCAGGCCAGGAGTGGCTCATAGATTCTAAGGGTTCAACATTCATTCACCTTCAAAACTCTCCCTGATTATGATCTGCATGATATTAAGCACATTTAGTTTGTGCTAAATGATTGTGCTGTATGTAGAAACATATAGGTGTGTTAGCACTTTTGCAAAAAAAAAGCTTATCTCTTGTCACAAACATTGACATAACCCATTGAACATGTACATCAGTATCTACATGGTGTCTGTATAGACTATTGGTGGAAATTAACCAAACTCTACTAGCTTCCAAGATAGACTACAAGTAAACTTTGTACATACCATATTTTTCCATTTATAACTCACTCCCATTTATAAGACACCCCCACACTTTTCTAACCCCAAAAGTAAGAAAACCTAGCTTTGAATATTCAGCCTCTCGGCTCAGAACATCGGACATTAGGAGGCCCTGTTGAATTTGAGTCTACAGGCTCCGCCTCCTATGAAGTGTGTTCCAATTGGTTTGTACAGCTTCAGTTGACGTCAGTTCCATAAGGCTCATGACTGGAGAAAGCTAAGTCTCCTGACTGTAGGAAGCTAAGCCTTGTGACTGAAGGAAGCCTGTTTACAGAGGCAAGGTATGTGCCATTTTGTTCTCTCCTCAGCTTTCTCAGCTTACTTCTGTGTAAAAGACACCCCTCAATTCTTAATGATTTAAGAAAAAAGTAGTATCTTACACACAGAAAAATACAGTAAGTCTCCATTTGAACAGCTCTTGGTAATAGAAAGTTAGTATCAAACTATTACTTTGAGATTACTAATTAGAACTGGTGGAGAAAGGCCTTTTTAGATATTTTGCTCCCTGAGGTAGAGCAGGAAATAGCAACCGACCCCCATCCCACTCAAGGTAATAACTCAGATACAGTCAAGTTATTTCAGTGCATCAAACTGAAAATCCGACAAGGGCTTCTCTCCATGCCTGGCAGTACAAATCAGAGAGGTAAAATACTATAATTTTTGGACCATGATTCACAGAAGTGGCCAGCACAGCCACTGGGAGTCATGGCCTGAAACAAGTAACATTTCTTATCTTTGGTAGATATAGACTGAAATTCTGTGGTTTAGTATAATAAGTCATGATAAAGTAGGCCCACTGAATCCATGGAGATTTTGTGAGTCAAATCCTCTACAGCCAGGGTCCCCAACCCGTGGTACCGGGCCGTGGCCTTGGCAGGACTGGGCCACGAAGACAGATCTCATCCCTGCACATACGCCCCCCATGCACGCACACGTGCCCCACACATGTGTGCACAGGTGCGCCGCCCACCCACCCACGGACCCCTCCCCCCAACAGGTTTATGGTTCAGAAAAGGTTGGGGACTACTGCTCTACAGGTTTCACTGATTTAAATGGGCATACTCTTGTTGCCATTTACAATGTCAAAATGTCACAACTAAGGTAGGCCCACTTGAACAAACAGAGAAGCTGGCTCACCAAATGCAATGGGTCTACTCTAAGTGGAACTTCATATGCTAAGTAACAGGATATTAGCCATTCAATATCAACAAAATGTAGCCACAGCAATAGGATTGCCAAGTTCCAATTGCCAGATGACGTTCAGAGCACTGCTATGCTTTCTCAAGTTTCCAGTCAAAGAGACAAATCTCAGAGCAGGCACTACTAAAAGAGGAGAAAAGCTGATTTTTTACAAGAAGTGGTTTTAAAAACTGGGCATCTATTGCTACTCGCTCTCTGGTGGTCCCAGGCCTTAAATGGCTCAGAGTGAAGGCATTTCTGTTTCTCACTCTAAATAGCACAAGAGGCCCGAGTACTGAGTCTTTGTCCAATCCTCTGCTTCAGGATTTTTGGCACACCAGCATTAGCCTAGCCATGCACTGATGCTATCTTCTGATGGCCAATTCCAGCAGTGCCTGCTTTCTGCTGTGACAATGAAGAGGAAGTGCCTTCTCAATGTGGCATCTCACTCATGGAATCCTCTACCCGGAGAAGCTTGTCTGGGATCTTTCTTCTTTTATTCTTATCACGCAAAGACCTTTTTATTTCCCCAGGCCTTTCAGGCCTTCAAGTGTTTTTACTTTCAGTAATTGTTTTGTGCTATGTACTTTTACTGGCTTTATTATTGCTGAAATTTAAACTGACTTAATTCTTATTGTGAAATATTTAAATGGCGGCCCATGAAAATTGTATTGGCAATTCATGAATAAAATGATGAATGAAGTATTTTTGGAGTTGGGTATATTTTTAGAGGCATTTTGACAAGATATGGCTTTATGCCACTCTTCTACCAATCCTAAATGCCAAGAAAAGTATTCTTTGGTTTGTTTTTTATATATTTGCAAAATGCATTATTAGAATTGCCCACTAGAGGAAACCAAAAAGTATTTCCCTGTACTGTATTCTTTTGGCCTGTTAACAATAACACATCACAGGAATAACATGCAAGACATTATTATTATTATTATTATTATTATTTATTTTATTTATATCCCGCCTATCTAGCCCCACAGGATCACTCTAGGCGGCTTACAACATTGAGTTCTCAATGTGGAAGAGCACCAAAATAATATGATTCCCCATCTGACATGTGGCATGTTACACAGGAAAGTCTTATATTTAAAAGACCATTAGAGGTCAACTCCATTCAGTCAGCAACATTCACAAAATAGTCAGCAAGACACCCAGTTCACTTGGTTACATATTTTATTTCTGTGTATAATCATTATTTGTATTGTATATCTGTTTATATTCATTATTTCTAAATTTGTAGCTCTAATTTTATATTGACATATAAAAACTATATGTAAATATGAGTCCTCTTTTCGCAATACTTTTTTTTTTTGAAACAGTCACTCTTCACACAAATCTGCTACTTCTTCGAAAATTCTGCACTTCCCCTTAGGTTCTACCTCGCCTTGATGCATGTCTTGTTTTATGAAAGGCCCTAAATTCCCACCACTTTTATTACCCCTATTCCCACGCCTCTGTTACACCCTAAGGGAGGAGTGCCTCAGAAACTAAATCACTGGCACTCTACAAAGCAACCCCTGTCAATTAAGGCTGGAGATAGATTATTGTTTTTAAGAGAGTTGAAAGCAGCGTCGCCACCTTTAAACCCGATAAATTATGGACAGCCCATCTATTTACCACTCTGGTGAGGCAAAACAAACAGGACATCAAAGGGGCTCACTGAGACCACAGCAATTCCATGTACCAATTTAGTAGCCTTGTGGTAATTATTAAACAGGTCACTAAAGCAATAAGGAAGAGATTTGTATTAGCCAGAACAGCCATTTCAGCTTACAGAGGTTTAATGACAAAGAAAATAACAACCCTATTGCGTTATACTTCTGCAAACCAGGTTATCTTTCATCTTCTAAAAACACACCCACTGCGGTTGTCTTAGGGTCAAACGAGATGTGAGGTCTGAAGGCCCAACTTAACTATGCATGGTGGATGGGAGACAGCATTCAAATGCAGCATGGGTGGGCTGGGAGGTTCAGCTCAGCCCACTGTTAAGCCCCAAAACAGCTGCACCTCAGCAGATTTTAATCCTGGTGGGAATTGGCCTTCTTTTTAAAAACAAAATGGGCAAACTACATTGAGAGCTTTCTATTTATTATATTTCTAAAATATGAATCATTTGTAAAATGTACAACCAGTGTCCAGAGAAGCAAAACACAAACCAGCCGAAATCTGTTCTCGAAGGCTTTCATGGCTTGAGATCCAATGGTTGTTGTGGGTTTTTCAGGCTCTTTGGCTGTGTTCTGGAGGTTTTTCTTCCTAACAGAGACTGGCGAAATATTAGGAAGAAAAACCTCCAGAACATGGCCAAACAGCCCGAAAAACCCACAACAACCACCCCAAATCTGTTTATCAAGAGTGTGTAACATCAGAAACAGTGATTCAAACCACATTCAAGCAAAAACAAACTAAAAATCAAAAAATTAAAAAGACAAAAACATTGTGTGGCACTTCAAAGACTAACTGTTCTATTATAATGTAAGTTTTTGTGGGGCTCTGCCCACTTCTTCAGACATAGAGTTGGCAGACTTCTTTACCCACTTCTTCAGACAATAGAACCATGTCCAGTTTCTTCTAACCTATCTATTGTCTTACGTCCACATCTATATGGCCTGGACCCTTGGGTTTCTACACTATCTTTCAGTTTTTTACCAAAACTGCAAAGGCACTTCTGTGTGTGTTAAAATGGCAGATAGTCTCCCTTTTTCAAGAATGTAATCAATTCCCTTCGAAAGCAAAAGAGGTCACGTGGTCCTTGTACAGAATCTAAAGGTAAGGGTAGGTGATACATCTATTACACCACTAGATTCAGGAGCAAACACTAGTTTCATCAGGCTGAGCACAACCTGTCTGTGGATTGTGCAGAAAAAACACAAGTGTTCCAAAAATCATGGCTAGTTATCTAAAACTCACTATTTACAAAGAGCCCTGTCCTGATATATAGCCATTGTTTTGGAACTATTGTGATTTTTCTGCACAGTCCACAGGTAAGTGATACCAGCTAGTGTTGATCTGTTGCTATTTACCACATTTCCCCTAAAATAAGACCTAACCTGAAAATAAGGCCTAGTATGATTTTTCAGGATGCTCGTAATATAAGTCCTACTCCAAAAACAATCCCCAGTTAAGTGAAACCCTGTCCTCCACCACTGTGCAGCAACCAGAAGAAGACATGACATAAATGTAGATTGTTGCACATGAGAAAAATAAAACATCCCCTGAAAATAAGCCCTGATGCATTTTTGGAGCAAAAATTAATATAAGACCCTGTCTTATTTTCGGGGAAATGGGGTAGTGGTCTAATAAAAGCATCTCCTGCCCTTGCCTTTAGTCATTTTCCTTGTTAGTTTTAATAGATGATAGGATACAACTGCACTGAAAAGTTAAAAACACACACATAAATGTTCCTAAACACATCCACACCTGTTGCCTTGTATTTGGGCATGAACTTAAGAGCGAGGAGGAAGTGCTCTTGACTCTGTCTGTTCTCTGTGGCTGGAAAGAGACATTACACTGGTAACACACAACAACAAACTCACTAAGTAAGCACTCTTGTCAGGAGCTATCTATAGAGATGTCTCTTGGCCCAGCTGGCTCTGAAATTGGCTCCAGCTGCTCATGGGATAAAGAATCAGAAACAGCAGCAAATCTGACATCCTTGCAGTGAGAAAAGGGTGGTAAATAAACATATTTCAAAAGTAAAGTATCACCTGGCAGTTGAATGACTAACCAACATCACAAGTTGCCATTCAGCACCTCACTCAGAGAGGCAAGGAGGAACTCGTTTGGCCCAGGTTAAATACAACCCCAAATCCTTCCTGTCCTGATTCCAAAAGAATGGCTGTCCACTTATCCAGGCCCCCATGGCCCAAACCACCAAGGTTTCTCTTGTGGCTTGTCTGTAAATGTAAATAGGGGCCCATCCCAAGCAAAAGCTATCTCAAGCCATTCTACTCCTATCTGTCTCTTTACCAATAGCAGGAGATTTTCTGTGTACAGTATATATTTGGACGGTAGATGAACAGTGGTGTGGTAGAACCAGAATTCACAGGGTCAAAGTCCTGAGACTTTGAGAGTAACAACGTTTATGACAGTGTCCAGCCCTTTAAAACTTCCCTGTTCCATAGGAGCTTAACTGCAATTCTCACAGTAACTGGATTTTCCAAGAAACTCTGCTTTCTTAAAAATTTAAAAGGAAAACATTGAAGACCCTCAGCATGTTGGATATGAATGTGAATAACCAAGATAGGTGACCTAGGCAGAGTTTCATTGCTTCCTGTTATTTAACATGTAAAATTTGCGTAGCGTTGGCATTCTTCAAATAATACGTTGACTCCACTTCATTTTCTGAGGCAAGAAAGAAAACTGAAAACCTGAACCATGTTTTTGTTCCTCAAGCTCTCTACATACAGAAGGGAAGCAGGAGGGAACTTCATGCATAGGGACAACATACAAAAGAAGAGAGGTTCAATGGGATACCAGGTCACGACTGGTGTCGTTAAATGACAAGGAGAGCCTGAAACAGGTGCTTCTAGTCTGGTCTAATGAGGCAATATCAGCTATCCTCAAGTTGACTTGGAACAGCATGCCAAAAACGTCTTAATGCCACTGGCAGTTTGACACTGAAACAGACCGCCTCAGATGGTGCTAGACTCTCCTTCCATTAGATGTGGGGCTGGATTATTTTTGTGGGGAGAAAGGCCATAGCTCAGTGAGAGAATACATGCTCTGTATGCAAATAGACTGAGAACTCCTGGGGGAGAAAAATATGAATATTGCTATCACAGGTGGCTGGGCTGATTGGACCCTTCCCTCCCAGAACTGGGCTGTCCACTTACCACTTGCAGCACGGTGCACAAGGCCATCATCCTTTGTGCTGCACCAGCTGTGGAAGTCAGCAGTGCAGGGAGAAAGGGAAGCCCCAGCCGGGCTACTTCCACAACTGGCGTTGTGTGAAGGACAGCCCCATGCACCGTGCTGCAAGCAATAAGTGGACGGCCGAGTTCTGAGGGGAAGGTCCAATCGGCCTGGCCACCTGTGGTGGCAAATACGAATATTCCATCTCTCTTCATAATTGACAATATGAACATTTCTGCAATGGAAATGTCCACATTGCTATTGATTGATAACTGAAATTTCTCCATAGCACTTATGTTAGCCATCGAGGATGAAATCTGCTACCTGTCTGCATAGCCCTGTCCTATGGTCTGTTTCTTAACTGCACTACTATATACAATACTGTAATTTTGCTGCTGACTTTTAAAACAGTGCCATTGCTTTCCATGGCACTTCACAGACTAATGTAAGCAAAAAAGACAGATCTTTGCCCCCGGGGACCTGCAAACTAAATTTAGTTGGTGGGGAGACAAAGATCAAGACAAGGAAGGTGCAAGTGGGGGAAACGCTTTTTCGACATTAGGTATTTTACTGATAGAAGAGGCAAAGGGAATTTTGTAACACATGGCCTTGGGCAGCATACTCAAAGAAGGCATGCACAGAGAGAAAAATAAGTTGATTAAAGGGATAAGAGACTGAAAGCTTTCAGAGAACCAGAGCTAGCACTGGTGTCAATATCTCCAGTAAACAACTGCCACTTTTGCTGAAGCTGAAGTGTGATTCTGTCCATAATCAGACATCATTTGCATAATGGAAAACATCTGCGCCATTTTACTCTGCCTCACCTGCCAAAACTGCTTTTGTGACCACAGAATTTGCATATGGTTTTCCACCCGTCCTGCCTCATTTAAAAAAAATGCTCACAGCAAAGCAGTGAGTCTTTCTGTGAAGCATCTCACCATTGCCTCCCTCTAGCTCTCTTTGTAGACAACTAGTTATGAAGAACAACCAGTGGCTCTAACAAGGTTGACACATTGCCTTGTGCACCCAGAGGTGCATCCTAAAAGTCTGAGAAGGCATGGGCAAACAAACTATCCACAGTATCTGTGGTAGCTCCATCCACGTGTCAATCTCAGTTTGTGGGACCAAGACCACACCGGCAACTCAAAGGAGGAGGTTTCCACTCATGTGGTATTTTTAAAAAAGGAATGAAGAAAGACCACCACGGCTTTCAAGAGAAAGTGGATGAGCTCATCGCTTCTTTCAAAGATATGCAAGAACTCTATAGCAAAATCAAGATCTAGCCTGTATATATGACCCCATGAGGTGATGTTCATTTGTTTTAAAAGCCTGATTGTGATAAACGGGACAAGAGCATAGAGGTTCTCATCGAAGTGCGGTCCTCCAGTAGAACCTCCAGAGAGGTACAGACTACTCCACTGCCAACGCCTCCCAAAAGAATACACTAAGGGACTGACACCTGGGAACTGGAGACAAGCCTGCAGGGTCTAACTATAGCCACCCAGAGCAAAGAAGAATTGGCGGGAAGGGAAGAAAGAGGGAGGTCCATAGCAGAGGTGTGAATGGGGGTTATAAATAGGGAGGATGATAACATCCCGGGGGCTGGGAACTCATCTGGGTGGAAGACCCATGGACTGGGAAATGGGAAAGGGTAAAGGTACCCAGAGAGGAAGCCGACTATTGCTGAAGGAGAGGACTACCCCAGCACCCGTCTTACTGGGGTGAGTCCGAGGCGAGAGAGTGGAGGAGGTGGCTGAGGGAAGAGAAGGAAGCAGTGGCAAGAGAAGCAGAAGAACGTCAGGCATGGTGAGCCGAGGAGGATTATGTACCTCCGGGACCGTGGGGAAAACTAGCGAGAGAGAGAGACCCGGTATGGCAAGGGGACGAAGATGACGAGACCTCCCCATTATTGAGGGATGATGGAGCAGATACAGATGTGCCAGATTACGACCCCTTTCTAGCTGGACCCTGGGACGTTAAATCTTTGAACCCGTTTGAATCAGAATTGTGGTTGCCCCTGCACGCCCCGTTGGCATCGCAAGAGAAGTTAAAACATGCATCATTTAAAGAAGTTCTTCCTTCGCCAAAAGAAATAAATACTAGTTTAAATTTTGAGCTAAAGCCGACTCCTGGTTTGTTTGAGCAAAGGGGAGGGAGCAATGTTGAATCTTCACACCGATGCAGTGTTAAAATACTGTACCTCGTTTCAAGAGAAATAAAACCACCAGTCTGGAGAAAGTTGGAAATCCATCCAAAGTTGGAAATCCATCCAAACTTTCCACAGATTGGTTGCTTCATTGTCTTCAAAAAAGGCCTTTGAATATTGCTGGGCTGAAATAGGTTGCGGTTTTAAAAACAAATATACCGTACATCAACTTACAGCATCTTGAGACATGTATCTTCCATACATGAGGTTTTGCTGGATGCTCTCCAGTCTCTGTTATCTATCTATATGCTACAAGTTCACATGAGTATGGAACATTTTTAAAACTCTTAACTCCCAACATATCTTAATCAGTATAGCCTGTGCAGGATTTTGGTTGTTGTAATCTAGAAAAACAACTGTTCAACCTCTGCTTGTTAGATGCATAAAAATATGAAGAACACATTACACTGAGTCAAAGCTTTAGTCTTCTACCCCAGTATTTACGGCCTCTTCCCCCTGACAGTGACCTAACTGACACATATAATCAAGAAACCAGCAGTGGTGGTGTTTTTTCCCCTTTAAACTAATGGCAGGAACACTGCAATTTTTATTAGGAATGCAGTACATGAGGAGAAGAGTTTTAACTCCTTCCTCTGCTATCGTGATCCCAACAAAAACTGTCTCCTGCCTATACTGCTAGAAAAGAGCTCTCATTGGTATCAACGATGACCCCACCCAATACTCCACGAATAAGGAGACAGATTATGGGACCATCTTCACCGAGATCATAATGGAAGAAGAAAGGGTTAAACTTTGTATTCCACAAGTATTGCAGTCCTGATGAAAATCCTTCCTATAATGGCTATTAATTTTTTGAAAACTAATTAAGCTTCCTCTAATTACATATTTAGCATGTCTCCTTTTGCCCTCATATCCTTTTAAGCAGACACACACGCAAAAGTTTAACACAGAATTTTGTGTATGCAAAATATGTGTTCTGCCTCAACACCACCTTCAAAGCAAGTTTCTAGCCCTCATGGCACTCATTACATAATCAGATCTATATCTACTGGGAATCTTGAGACCAAAATTGATTTATGTTGATTGGGCACAAAGCTTTAGAGCCCTAGAGAACCTTCCATGACTTGATTGTCCAGAAATGCTGAACTAAACGCCCATCCTCCTCAACCAGCATGGCCAGTACTGGACAGATTATGGGGATTGTTGTGCAACACATTTGAAGGGCAATGGATTAGGACAGTCTGCTATATATATTTTCTTGCCCCTCATCATAGCTCAGAACACCAAAGTAAAATACTAAACCCTACAGAAGAAATTTATTTAAAATAAGAATCCATGCACATCTGTTCAATTTGCCTGCTTTATACAGATATTAGAATTTTTCTTCCATTTATTACTACTACACTACTATTACCGCTGCAACCTCTACGATAAATTAATAAGCTGGTTAGTACATGTGATTTGGGTTCATCAAAGATCTGAAGCAGTTCCTCCTTTTTGGCAGGAAATGACAACGGAGTCTCTTTTTGAACATTAACAGGTTTATTGGTTTTAACATTAGGTGAATCAACAATCACTTCTACTGGTTCAAAAAAACTAGTATCAGGTAACTGTCCATACTGTGGGGACAACAGTTCTGTTTTCAAACTGACAGGATTCATTGAGGAGCTGGCCCAACTCATTCGCAATTGGTGGGTTTCCTCATTGAAGTATTCTAAACCGCGCAGATTGTCCCGCAACAGGGGTGTCTGGCCTAATCTCCCTCCGGTGGTGGATTGCTGAAAGAAGAGTCTGGTCAGATCACCTTGTCCTCGCAGATATACTACTACTGTCCGTTCTAAGGAATCTACAGTGGTGCCCCGCATAGCGAGGTTAATCCGTTCCGGACTAACCCTCGCTATGAGGAAACATCGCTAAACGGGACACAAAATGGCATTGGAACGCATTAAACTTAATTTAATGCGTTCCAATGGCTTCTATACTCACCGTTAAGCGAAGTTTCCTCATAGCGCCGCCATTTTCACGCCCTCGGTAAGCGAGGGCAGGGCGCGAAAATGGTTGCGGCGGCCATTTTGGGTCCTTCGGCGGCCATTTTGGAGCCGCCGAACAGCTGATTTCCCGGCGTCGCAATGCAAAGATCGGTAAGCAAAACGCTTACCGATCTTCGCAATGCAAGTTTTGGCCATAGAGGCCATCGGTAAGCGATCGCATTAGCAATCTCAAAAAAGAGATCGCTATGCGATTTCATCGTTATACGGTGCGCTTGTTAAGCGAGGCACCACTGGGATTTCTTTTTCTTTGGATGTGTTCGGATTAGGCAATAATCCTCCTATTTTCAGATTAGGAAAATCCTCCAACAATCCTCTCATTCTATTATATTCTGATTCTTTTTTTCTCCTTTTTTCCTCCTCCTTCCTTCCCTATCCCCGGTACTCTGAATTGTCTCCTCCCACTTTGTTCTCCTATCTCCTTCTCCCACATGGGTAAAATTAACTCCCCTCCTCCTCTCACTTCCTCTTCCACCAAACATATCTCAATATTTTCCTCTTTTTCCTTTGATTCCCTCCTTGTCTCTTCCACTACATTCAACTCATCGCTTTCTAATCTCTCTCTCTCTTACAACTCTGTCTCGCTTGGGCGTCTTTAGTTGAGGGGATGGCTCACTCTGGTTTTTCTTTTTCTCTACAGCTCCTTCACAGTACACACCATCCAAACGATTCTACCTGCCAAAGTACAATTTGTGTCACTCCTCTACTATTTGCTGATTTCTGTGACTTCAACTCACAGACATGCACTGATGGTCCAGATATGCTGAATGGCACAACCATTCTTGCAAATGGGCAGCACAGCCCTTTAGGTTCAACCTGTGCACGAGAAAGAGTGAGATGGGGTAAAGGTGGTGTCTCACTTGTACCCAGGACTTAACTCCAGACATTTTATTTTCAATTCAAAGCCTCATTCATGGAAGATGTGATATAATAAGTGGGGTAAATTGTATGTCTGTCCATGCGCAAAGTGTCTTTCTGTTTCCCCAGTAACAGACTCATAGCTACTATAATAGTGCCAAACCAAACTGTACAAAACAAAGTAGTGTACTTCAAGCATTATTTGACAGTTAGCATCCCCAAATTTGCACTTCAAATATATCATCAGAGGGCAAAAGCTTCAGCCTCTGTCAGTTTGGCCTACCAGGTTGTGACGGCTGTGATGATGTCACCTGCCTGTCACTGCTATGGCTGGAGTTTATCTGCCTATGGCAGGACAGGAGGTGGGACTTCAGTGGGTGGAGTTAATGTATATAAGGGGGGAGTGAATGTGGTGAAGGCAGATTGGGGAGATTGGGGAGATTGGAGAGATTTGGGGATTTTGAAGAGAGATTGGGATGAGATAGTTAGGGCCTGTTTATTCAAGTTATGAGGTACTGTGCTAGAGTAGGCCTGAATGAGAGAATGATTGAGGGGGATACTTTATTACATTGATTGCCTTATTTAGTTCCTACAGTGATTTACTATTATTTATGTTTTCTCAATAAACAATCCTTTTTAATTTTTGAATCCATACCATTGTCTGATGAGTCAGATCAATAAGTGTGGTTGGTGGCAGCAAGTAAAGTGTGAATGAGAGAGTGTCGTGACCATTGTGACGTGAAAGGAGGACGTCACACAGGTCTATTCGCAATTCGAACCGGTGTCCAACGGCAACTCCAGCCCTCCTTATCTGCTAGGCCGCAATTATACCCTGCACAAGATGGGTAGAATTTGTAGGCAATGATATTTCACTGCTTGAGTCAAATAAGTCCTCCCCAAAAACTTCCATATAAAAATCAAACCAGATTGGCAACTGAATTTTACCTTAACATGGGTGGTGGGACAACTTCCTCCACTACACAGAAGAGCAGCAGATTGGTTTACAGCAGGGGTCTCAAACTCAATTTACCTGGGGGCCACTGGAGTGAGGCTGGGCCACATCAGATTTTCCGCCAAGCGGAGGAAGAGCCCAAGGAAGCCGCCCAGGAGTTTCCTTAGCCTGGTTGGGGCTCCAAGGAGGAGGAGGAGGGGCCCGCGAGCCCTCGTAGCCAGCCATGACCCCCTCCGGCTCCTTCTTCACTACCACCACCAGCAGCAGAAGGACAACGAAGAGGAGAAGGGAGGGAGTGCAGGCGACCGCCTAGCGGGGGGGAGGAGGGCACAACATAAAAAATTTTAAAACCCTCCCAGAATTCGCCTTGCCAAAGGAAAAAAGCCCCCACCAGAACCTGCGAAATTAAACAGAACGAGGCAGGGCCCACACAGGTGCATGTGTGCGCATACACACCAACACACACACACACACACAGAGGTCCGGCAACCTTCCTCTGAGGGCCCCCCTCAAAAAAAGACGCACTCAGCAGCAGCAGCTACTCCCACCATGACAGAGGAGCAAAGTTTGTGATGCGAGCCCAGGCAGCCTCCAGAGCCGAGGCGGCTGAAGCAGGACGAAGAGGAGGAGGAGGAGGAGGAGGAGGAGGAGGAGGAAGCACTGCTGGGCGCTGGCCGGGCTGGTGCTGGGGGTGCCAAGAGAGAAAGAGAGCCAGAGAGCCGCTTCCCTGGAAGAGGCGGCAGCGGCAGCTGCTGTTGGCGGCTTGGAGGCGCTCTTTGAGGACAGGCCGGGAGCGAGTTCTGCTCGGCGGTGGCTCGGGCGCTCGGGAAAAAGGGCTGGCAGCGCACCTCACTCACCGGCTCTCCAAGACAGTGCCTCTTGCACCCTCCATACAAAACTGCAGCCCACCAGCTGGCAGACAGGCGGGCTGGCTGGCAGGCTGCAGTTCCGGATGGAGGGTGAAAAAGGCGCTGTCTTGGGAGAGAGCCGGCGAGTGAGGCGAGGCTTTTTTGACTCTTGACAACAGAGGACGTGTGGGCAGGCAAGGTGAGGGCCACAAACTATCATCTGGTGGGCCGCAAATGGCCCCCGGGCAACATGTTTGAGACCGCTGGTTTACAGAGTGTAAGACAGGGCCATGTGACAGGCATTTCCCCAACAGAGGGGAAATGCCATTCCTGCTGCCTCAAGTTTTTGTCTCACTCTGCTACATTTCAGGGCATAGACCTGATCTATTTAACAATATAATTAATCAACAGTGTAAACCTCTGTTCAGAAATAAGTCCCACTGAATTAAGTAGATCTTACTTCTAGGTAAAGGCACAGAAGGCTGCAGATTTTCCCTAGCAAACAAAAAACAGAGGTTGTGGGAGGTGGAGTACTGGAGGTGGAGGAGATGTAGGATAATAGCTGCAACCTTTTCCCCTTAGGAATTTGCTTTGAAATCCATGCTGCAATGGTCCTGGTGAAGATGATGGGCCTCAGAGCTCTTCTCCCTTTCCTCTTGCCCTTCCCAGCCAGACCATCAGCATTCAGTTCTCTTCCCTCTAATTACATGCTCCAGTGGTGAAACATGCAGCTCTCCTGACTGCTAAAGAGAATGGGTTTTAAAGGCCTTTTATGAAAACTACAAAACCGGGTGACCTGTGGTGCTGCTTACAACCTTTAAAAAAGAAAAGGTAAAAAAAAAAGAGAGAGAAATCTTCCATTCTCACAAGCTTACCTTGTCAGTGGCTAGACTTGTCTTTCAAAATACCAGTACGGAATTCACACCTGGAATGCTGCCCAGTCCGAGACCCACTGGGGTAGTCAGTGAAACAGAAAAGCAAGCCTTTAGGGGGAGAGGGAGGAATCTTGAGTTGCAGGTGAGATCTTGAGATGCAAAACTAACCTAAGAGAGAAGTCTGCTTTTTGCAGCAGCACACCCACCAGCTCATGCATCTGCTGCAGGGAGATAAAGGGTAGCTGAAGATGGGTGCAAGTGAATTCGTAATCCTCCAGGGTGGAGGGAGAGTAGAGCACTGTAGAAACCCTGTATGACTGCAGTCATTACGGTACAGTGCAAAATGCAGAGCTTTAGCAAAGAATAGATAGCATGTCAATCTCATGCCTATAATCTCATGCTAGAATGGAGTTGCTTATTTCCTCTTTCTTTTCACAAGAGCTGAGGTCCTATAAAATGTAAAACAGAGGTACTGTATGGAACATTTGGCCCCAGAGGGGTGTTTTTTTTTTTTTTTTTGAACAATCGCCCCCCATAACCCTAGTCATTGATTGCGCCAACTGCGGCTTTTATCCGTTTAAGTTAAAAACAATTGGAGGACCAAAGATTTCCCACAAGGGTTCCCTGCCTTAAAAGCTAGCCATCAAACAGAAACTTGGCAGGTAAAGCTTTTCCTGGCATAGAGATGGCAGCAGTGGGGAAAGACTCCACCTGCTAAATGCTTCCCTGCCATGCAGCTATGAAAGACACTGGAGAACTGCCAGGAGAAAAAATAAATAAATAAACAGTTGATAATCAAGGGGCCTGCAACATCCATGAGATGACTGTGAAAGGAAAAGCCAAGAGATGAAAAGGGGACCAGGTGGTCAACACTGGAAGTTCATCTACTAGGGCAAGTGGGGTGCTGCCCTGCCTGAGATTCAATCTACCTTACCAGAGGTGGAAAGTCTCTGCATGTGTGTACTGTATATGTGAATGCTTCCTTGCCTTCCTGCCACTTTTGCTCCGGATCTGCCTCCAGTTGGTTACTATGCTATCTATGTCAGTAACTTCTATGGGCATCAGCTATCACTGATAGTAGTGAAGCAGGTGAGCAAAACATAATTGGAGAGGACACAGAAAATCTGTTCAGGGGAAGAAAAATAGAAATTTGAACAATGAGGACCAGAAGCTTCAAGTTAATATAAAATGTGACAAAAAAAAGCAATGTACACCGTTAAGATTTGGCCTTTTGTGGTTAGAACTATAGGGCAGAAAATAACAATCCTGTCCAAACCACCTCAGTGAAGGCAAAATTGTGTTTCTCAATAAATAAAACATCCTGATTGCAAGTACTTTGTGGAGCATGGAAAAGAAGTCTGAAACGTGCTGCTTTTATAAATACAGCTATCGGCGTAAAGCTATTGAACTCCTGAACAGCTTGTCAATATGACTTTAAGAGAAATCATTGCTATTTCATCTCACACTCATCTCTGCATATTGATTACTATCCACATTGTGGCATTCCATGGTACTCTGCCAGACACTTGTTCCTAAGATCCTTTGGAGAAGATGGAAGTGTTAGTCAGGCTACAATAATACACTAGATAGTTCAGAACGTACAGAGTCAAATGCACCTTTCTCTGCCATGTTGCAGGATCTTACGTTGCCCTGACTGGAAACTGCCCTGACCGATTCCCCGCCTTCTAAATCAAATTAGACCCCAGTGATAACCATTCTATTCACAAACACAGCAGCAGCCGTGCCAGACTACAGTAGTTCCATTCCTTAACGACAACATGATTCTAGAGTATGATTAGGATTTCAATCTATCAATTTTGTAGTCCTTATGGTTTGGCCAACAGAAAAAAAAATTTAATTCTGCATTGAGAAAAAGTGACTTCAGCAAACTAAACAATTTATTCCTCTTAGGAAGGCGGGGCACTACACACACACACAACCCCGCATGCAAGCACACTTTCTCTGGTGCATGCGTGCTCTCTCTCAGGCGCGTGCGCAAAGCGGTGAGGAAATGCATGCTTGTGTGCCAGCGCCGGCGTGAGCAATAGCTCACTGAGCTGGGAGCAACAAGGTCAGAAGTTCAATTCCACACTGTGCCTTTAGAAGAACAGCCAGCCTGTGAAGCCTTGGACTAATCATATACTCCCAGGGTGCTCTTAAAAGGGAATGGAAAACCACTTCTGATTACCTTATTTCCATCTGATTTTTTTTTATTATTATTATTATTTTTGGCCATATGACCAAAACCGGAGTAGCCATAACCCTGGGTAAGATTAGCCATCTCAGGTGGCAAATTCTGCTGTTAAAAAAGGCAGGGGGCAGACTTATCCCAATACATGCAATTCCTGTACGGCAGCTTTTCCCAGTACAGTAGATTGCATCCTATGCTAATTATTGGAAAGGAAAGAATGGGGATGGGTGGCATTTGGATTTTGGCAATCACTTAAGGCTTCCCTGGACTCCAAATAGAGCCCTTTGGGGTACAATCTGGATTTGTGGCAAATACCCTGCATTCTTTTGCCACGGCCAAACGCTGGATGCTGACTCCAATGGTGCAGCTGAGCAAACTGCTGCTTCCACAATGCTAAGGTCATAAATAATTCAGCAAATTGAAATCATAGGTTATGCATCCGTTCTTTTCATCTTTCCTCCCTCTCATACCACACCAGGATTTATTTAGCTCCCCTCTTCCCACCCTCTCACGTGGAAATGTCCACTTTTGCCAACTTCACATCCCCCATGTCTTCCAGCTGCCAAAAGCTCTCAGGTTCCCATCATGCTCTATGAATAATGGCAAGTTGCCCAAGGCTCTGCCCAGCCTACAGAGCACCCTCACCAGGCTCAGCATCTCTCTCAATGGCTAATGGCCAAGGCTCTTTCTATGCACAACGCCAGAAGCAATTTGATGATGGCAGTAGTGAGCATCTCCCTTTTACAATGCTGCAACAGAAACAGAGAGACAGAGAGGCAAATTTTGCCAATTTGCGGATCGCCTTCTCCTCCCACTACAGTGGGGTTAATACCTTTAACATCACTTTAAACAAACAGACAGACAGACAAACAAAGTTGTCCTCAATTCCGCAACCTGTAAAAACATACACACTTCATACATTATGATTTTAGTTTGTCCCTGCATTCTGCATGCTACAGATGTTAAGGTCTAGCATTACTGGACATGTTTACAATGCAGACAGCTCCTGTTTAGGCAAGACACCTGACAGTATGCCTCTGTAACAGAAAACAGACGTTCTCCTTTCTAATTTGTGACACACCACATATACCAATTACAAAGAGCAATATTGTATTCTAATACAGGAACTGAGAATGTGTGTCCCCCCAGTTGTTGTTAGAGTACAACTCTTCATGCTGGCTAGCACCGATGGAAGATTTAATAGAACAGAATCTGGAGGGGCCACAGATTATTAGGTTCTGGATCAAATAGTTTACAGACATGCCTGAAGGTGTATCCTTCAGCCACATCTTGAACACAAGTGGGTATACTCCATTAAAAGTGTACCAAAGGAAATTTCCAGGATAGCAAAGCAACAACAAATAACAACAGATTGCACCTGCTTTTCTGTCCCACCAGGTCTTGGCCTCAAGCTGCCATTTTGTGGCAGGACAGTGGTGAAGGAACGGTTGCCTAGCAATTAACCACTACTGGGTAAGGCCCCAAGGTTCCTTTGTTCTACTGGGGAGGAAATGAAGTTGAAAAGTGGCAGCAATGAATGAGCAAATAAGGCAGAGAAAGTTAAATTCCATCCCCATAGCCATTTGCATGTGGAGAAGAGGAAGGGGGGGGGTAAAAGCAAAGGGGCCTAAATCTCTTCAAATGGCCAAACCAGCTATTGAAAACATTTCCCTTACCGTACGGATAATTCAGGAGGTGCTCCAAGCAAGCTGGAATGATACCAGTCCTCCAACAGCGTGTACAGTTTCCAAATGGCAGCCAAAGCAGATGGAAAAGGTCTTGCCTTGGAAGTGCAGAATTTCCTCAAGAAACAATTACATGCGGAGCCAATGCAATGCCAAGGTAAAATCCATCCAGGAAGGGGGTTGCATCAAAGGGCTGAACGAAAGTTCTTCTGTGCTGATTCATCCATTTAGTTCCTTTTTACCTGTAACGAAGGATTTTGCTTGCTCTGTGGAAGACATACTTGAAGATGCTAGTGGGTGTGGAAAGGGGACATAGCTGTAGTCGCCATCTCGCAGAAAAACACATAAGAAGTCTTTGGAAGAGAAAACAGGACAGGCTTTGAAGATGCACCCTCCTTCAGAAACCTTTCTAGGTCTGCACGTCTGCCAGTGCCTCACTGGTCACCAAAACCATGATGGGGAGGGGTCCAAGGCTGGACATGATAGCAGGCTGCTCAAATCACACCCACCCAACTGGGCGCTTGCTAGATTATCGGAAAAGAAGATCGCTCAAACACAGTTTATTACTGCAGTTCCATAAATCTTCATGAGGCAAAGCAAAGCGAGACAGGCAGCTGGGCCGTGAAAGGAAGCAACAGCACTCAGCAGAGCATGAAAAATAGTCAGAGAGAGTGATCATCTAGAAATGGACTAAGAAAAAAAGGTGGGGGAGGAAAGACAGAAACCTGCTAAGGGGAAAAGAACCGCATGGGGGTGGTGGACAAGGAGTGAAACAAAAAATGAGGGGGGGAAGCCTTCAGAATGATAAAAAGAATCTTCCTTGTCCAGCCATTAAAGAGAAAACGAAGAGAAGCACGCTCCTCTTCCCCAGAATTGCTGCAGCTGTCAAGATGTGAGCCTTTCCACTCTGCATATGCAGTGCCTGAGGAAGATGCAAGCCATTCGTTGGCTCGCTGGAGTTTCCCAGTACGGAGATAACCCCTTCCACTCCATGCTGTCAGTGAATGCAGGGCCTCTGTTCACCCACCCTCAAGTCCCTTACACATTTTCCCTCACTAAATTCCCCCTATGTAGATTACGTTGGGACTCAGCCTGCACATTTATTTACAATGCCAGAGGATGCTGAGCCTCAGGACATTTTAAATGGAGATCACCCACAGGCAACGTTGTCATCAAAGCAATCAGATACCTTTAATCCCAAAAAAGGACAACAAGAGGCAGAGGTTGTGTGTAAGAGATTATGCAAAAAAAGAGACAGAGAAAGAAAAGAGAACAGTGTCAGAGAAGAAGAAGAAGAAGAAGAAAGAAGAAGAAAGAAGAAGAAGAAGAAGAAGAAGAAGAAGAAGCCCATGAGGGCTACTTAACCTTCCACCAAGATAAAAGGTGTGAGTATGGGGCCACAGGCATTTGAATATGCAGGAGATGAAATATGAGTCTGCTTGGGTAGGGGACTAGGGCATTTCATATCTTTTGTCCCAGCAATCACTAGTAAAGATCATGAAGCCCACCATGATAACAAAATAAATCTCTATATTTATCACCTAACCTACATTGATGAGTGGGAGGAGGAAGGGATTAAAAGACAGACCACATATTCAAAGTTACCACTAGTATCCCAAATGGTCACAAATGGATAATTCACAGCAGGTAGGATCAGTCGAAGATGGCGCGCGCGCGCGCGTACACACACACACACACACACACACACACACACACACACACACACACACACACACACACACACACACACACACACACACACACACAAAGACATGGAGACTGAACAAGACAGAATTCTTAGTAGTTATCACAAAAACTCTGTGTCATGCCTAAATTACTGTTGTCTCCTATCAGTGGTACATACATGTACCACTGTCTAAGAATGATTGAACCACAGCTCAGTGGAGTTGTGCTGGATCAAAAAAAAATTATGGAATCCAAACAGCCCAAAGTCTGATTCTAGTCAGAGTGGCACACAGAAAGAAGAACAGGAATTAGGGTGTAGAGTAGTCAGCAGTATAGACAGGTAGACAGTCAAAGCAGAGCAGTCACAATTAGTACCACAGATAACTAGTTCAGCAAACAAGTGTTCTATCTAAGGAAGATCAAGAAGGAAACACAGAAAAAGAGGTTCTGAACTCATGGATATTCAGGCTTAACATGGAAGTACTTATAGCCAGGAGAACCACAGGCAGGAAGAATGAGTGGACTGCTAGCAGTCTGCGCACATGCATGTTTAAGCTATCACCCTAGGATCTGCCAGCTCTGTGATATCCCATTCTTCCTCCACTCCATGGCCCTGACTGGTTCACCTAGAGACTAAAGCACACAAGCCAACAAGGAAAAATACAAAGTGCAGACATCCTGTTCCCGGGTTGGAAGTCTTACTTTCCTACAACCCTCATATTGCTGATATTATGTCAAGGCAAACTCAATGCATTCTCAAGCCTGAATTCATAACCACATGGGCTAGAAATGTGATGATTAAACCATATTGATATCAACAGAAACAACTAAATTTGCCCCATCACCAAATTCTGTGGTCTGATATAGTTGCAGAACTGCAGAGTATAAAAAGATTTGCTTTGCTTCACTTGTCCTTATATGTACTTAAGTGGGCAAAATTATAGAACATAATAAGTTTAAACCAATATCAGGGATTCATTAGCTTGCTTGTGTTCTATTATTATATATACAGTCATCTGATAGGAATATCCTTATATGTTTTAAGTAGGACAAACAAGGCAACCCCTTCTTGGAATATGAATCAGACATCAGAAATAGCTGTCTACAGAAACCTGTTTTCCTCAGTCCAATGTGTTTTAAACGTTTGGATTATAATGCTCATCATCCCCACTCACCATCTGTATTGATCATTCTGAGTGGACAATTGTATTCCAAGAAATATGGAGGGCATTTAGGTAGGGTAGGCTCTTTTAAATCTAACAGGACACTCTGCATACAGATTTTAATGTGGCCATAATTCAAACATTCCTGATGAATTTAGGGTCCATATAAGGAACAGATTTGCATTATGAAACTCAGTTGACTATGAACCAGAAGACCTGTGGACTGAAGCCAGATATATTATTAGGGAAGAATGGAAAAAGATATTTTTTGTAATAAAAAGAAAGGAAAAACATAGGTGAACATCCAATAAATCAAGTGGAAATTTAAGCCAAGACTATGAATGCTGAATGATCAACAGGCAAACACACTACTTGACCAGGAGAAAATAAAGAGAAGATGGAAACAGTATGCAAGGATGACAGACACTTTTGAAGAGGAATCCTATGAAGAACCTGCAGTTCTAGAAATTGAAAGCTGCTCCAAAAGCACTAGGAAGAAATAAATCACCAGGAGTAGATGAAATACTGATAGAGCTATTTCACAGAGACTGAATCTGTCCAAAGCCTAAAAAGAATATGTCAAAAATCACAGAAAACAAATAATAGCCCACAGACCAGAAACATTCAGTATACATTCCAATCCCCAAGAAGGGGTGGAGTAACTATAGGATAATTGCTCAAGGTGTTGAAACAAAGAGCAAGAAATGCCTCATGGTCTAGCTGGATTCTGAAAAGAAAGAGGCACTTGAGATAATATTGTAAATATTATCTGGCTACTGGAGTAAATCAAAGAATTTTGGATCCCCAAAGTCTTTGACTGTGTGGATCATAAGAAACTGGGGGTTGTTCTGAAAGAAGCAAGTGTGCCTCAGTACTTTATTGTCCTGATGCATAACCTGTACTGTGGACAAGAAACTACCATTAAGGCAGAATGTGGAGAGACGGAATGATTTCTTCTAGACAAAGGTGTCAGAAAAGGGCGCATTTTATTTCCCAATCTGTCCAATCTGTATGCAGAACGTATCACATGAAAAGGCAGATTTGATTCAGGTGAAGGAGTAAAAATTGGTAGAAGAAGCATCAATAATTTAGGATATGCAAGTGACATAATCTTACTGGCAGAAAGCAGCAAAGACTTGATATGACTTTTAGTGAAAGTGAAAGAAGAAAGAGCCAAAGCAGGACTAAACTGAACATGAAGAAGACAAAAATCATGACTGCTAAAGAACTGGTCAACTTTAATGTTAACAATGAAGAAATTGAAGTTGCAAAAGATTCTGTATGTCCAACCATCAACCCAAAAGGAGACTGCAGCCAAGAAATTGGAAGATTGAGATTCAGAAGGGCAACAATGAATGAACTAGGAAAGCTCATGAAGATCATGTATTTGTGATCACCATGTACAGGTGTGAAAGCTGGACAGTAAAAAAAAAAATCTGAAAAGAAAAAGATATATTCATTCAAAAGGTGGTGCTGGAGAAAAATTTTGTGGATACCTTGAACTGCCAGAAATATTAACAAGGGGGTCCTACGTCAAAGCCAGTCTAAACTATTTCTGGAAGGAAAAATGTTGAAACTGAGGCTGTCCTCCTTTGGGCACATCACGAGAAGACAGAATTCTCTGGAAAAGACAATAATGCTGAAAAAGGTGGAAGGCAGCAGGAAAATAGAATGACCAAATACAAGATGGACTGACTCCCTAAGAAAGCCACCGGCTTGAGGGCTGTTAAGGACAGGAAATTTTGAAGATTGCTCATTCATAGGGTCACCATAATTTAGGGGCAACTTGACAGCACATAACAACAGCAACATTGTTGCAGAAAAGAATTTCAAAGGAAATCTGTAATGTAAAACTGCCGAAATTACAATTCCAGCAAGAAGTTCGATTCTGTTTATTTGAAAAGAGCCAATGGTTTCCTGTCCTACAACAGCTGTTAATTAACTCAGCACTACTATACTGATTGTGTTTTTCCCACCATGTTTATCTGGCATACATTCTACATCTAATTAAATTGTCACTTCTTTTCCCTTTCCTACAAAAGCTCAGGCATCATCATGGCTATTCTGCCTTAGGGTGTGGCAGTTCTGAACAGTGATGCTCTATTGCGTCCAAACCCATCTCTAAGATTTTTCAGATAATATGTTCTTCTCCTTCGTGCATTTCTTTCTACATTTCATTATCTTGAACCATCAGCTGTAATTACTTAGTTTTACTTTTAAAAGTAATTAAGTGTTACTTAATTACTTTTAATTTCTCAGTACTGTATGTGACTAATGTATTCTAATAATAATTATGTCCCATCAAATTAATTCCAACTTAGGGCAACCCTTTCCAGAGTTTTCTAGAAATACAGCATGCAGAAGTGCTTTACTATTCCTTTATTCTGGGGGTACTCTGGAACCATGCATTTTGCCCAAGGGATCAAAGGCTGGATCTTCTGGGATACACAGCAGGGAACTGAACTCCCAGCCTCTGGCTCCTCAACATGGTACACAATTCCTGAGCTATACAGCCAGTCTGAACTATTCTAGATTTCTGCATTTTTTAGTGTTATGATTTCTCTCTGTGTGGCGCAGCGATTAAAACTGTGCTCATGTCTTGGGATTCAATCTCAAGTAGCTGGCTCAAGGTTGACTCAGCCGTCTATCCTTCTGAGTTTGGTAAAATGAGTACCCAGCTTTGGGGTGGGGGAAGGCAATAAATGTGTAGCCTGTATAATGACCTTGTAAACCGTCCAGAGAGTGCTTTAAGTGCTATGGGGCGGTATATATTTATTTTATTTTATTTTATTTTATTTATTTGATTTATACCCCACCCATCTGGTCTAAAAGACCACTCTAGGCGGCTTCCAATATAGTAAAAACAGTGAAATAATACAAAAAACACAAACAGTTACATGAATCATATTGTAATAAACAGAATACAACAATAGAATAGAAAATACATAAGGAGAGAATAAACAGACAAGTCAGATATTAACTGGAGGGAAGGCTTGAATGTATAGCCATGTTTTTAATTGACTTTTAAAAGTGTCCAAAGTTGGGGCCGCGCAGATCTCAGGAGGGAGATTGTTCCAGAGGCGAGGAGCCACTGCCGAGAAGGCCCGGTTTCGTGTCCTTTCTTTCCAGGCCTCCCTCGTCGTTAGGCTCCTCAGCCTCACCTCCTGGCTCATGCGGGTGATCCGAGTAGATCTAGGTGGAAGCAGGCGTTCTGTCAAATATCGAGGTCCTAAACTGTTTAGGGCCTTATATGTAAGCATTAACACTTTGAAGTCAATGCGGAAACGGATGGGCAGCCGATGCAGCATGGCCAGAGTAGGAGAGATATGTTGCTATTTTCTCACTCCAGTGAGGAGTCTGGCCGCCGCATTCTGCACCACCTGAAGTTTCCGCATCAGCTTCAAAGGGAGCCCCACGTAGAGCACGTTACAGTAGTCTAATCTAGAGATTACGAGCGCATGTACTAAGGTAGTGAGCGCCCCCGTGTCTAGGTAAGGTCGCAGCCAGGCAATCTGCCAAAGGTGGAAAAAGGCAGAGCGGACTACCAACGCCACCTGCATTTCCATGGTGAGCATCGGGTCCAGGTGTACTCCCAGGCTGCGGACCCCACTCTTCGCGGCCAGGGCCACCCCCTCAAACATGAGGGAGTTTCCCAAGCCACCATCCACAGGGCCACCCACCCTCAGCACTTCCGTCTTGTCCGGGTTCAGCCTTAGCCCGTTCTCCTGCATCCATTGCAGTACGGCCCCCAGGCAGCGCTGGAGGGACAAGACGGCATCACCTGCAGTTGGTGAAAAGGAGATGTAGAGCTGGGTGTCATCAGCATATTGATGACACAATGCTCCACATCCCCTGATGACCCCACCCAGCGGCCTCATATAGATGTTAAACAGCACTGGGGAAATAATCCACCCCTGTGGAAACCCACATTTGAGACTCAAAGCTTTGCTTTGCTTTTATTTATTCATCTTTGGGCTTCATTGCTCACCTTCTACATCTAAGAAATATCCTGTGATAAATTCACATTCAGCTATTTCCATCTTTTTTAAAACAGCAGCCTGTGTTAAGGTCCATTTATTTCCATCTGTTTAATTTCCTCTCTGACTTCAGTGCCTATAATCCCTACCAGTACCCCTCAGCCAAAAAGAGCCGTCGTTTCATGAATCTGATGAAGTAGACTGGCAAGCTTACACTATGTACTGTATTTGTTAGTCTTTAAAGGCCCACAAGACTCTTTATTGTTTTTATGTAGGGCAAACAGTGGCCTAACCACTGCAAGTCAGGTCTGCTTTTCAGTGGCTGTGAGGGAAAGGTCAAGGCCTTAAAGGCAGCAGTGGGACTTTCTGTTTGCTCCGAGGGAAACCTGTCAGCTCTGCCTATCTTATTCCAAATGACAGAGACAAGCAGAGAGAGAAGAGGGCACAGGGTGGGAATAACAAGTAAACCCAGCTACCCAAAAACAACAACAGCCAAGCAAGCAGCCCTGAAGGTATTGCTGTTAAGTCACATTGCTTCACGCTCAAGGCTCTGCAGGTGGGAACTGCTGGTTGTAGTCAGGCATAGAGTAGCAAGCGTAGTTCACTGTTAGGAAAAAGTATGGAACCATGTATGTCTTTGTGCCACCTGGTTATAGCACTTACATTAAAACAGATATTTAATGCAGTGTCACTTTGGGACCATCTTGAGAAAAGGATTAGAAGTTTGGAGAACGGACAACTCAAGAACGAAGCAGGAGAATGGGCGCCAAAATTCTGGGTAGGTTAATTGTTCCTCCTGCTCAGTTTACAGGCAATCCCAAGATATGAATGGCACAAAGGTTTGTACAACATAAGAAAGAGACAAGGTTTCCATACAACTATAATCTTGTAATGTTTATATACAGTGGGGGTGGGCAAACTGAACAAGTAGGTATTGTTTAAATGTAGCTCCCAGCATCCTTCATCATTGTTGTTGTTGTTTAGTTGTTAAGTCGTGTCTGACTCTTCGTGACCCCATGAACCAGAGCATGCCAGGCCCTCTTGTCTTGCACTGCCTCCCAGATTTCCACTGCCTCCTTCATCATAGGCTATGTTGGTTAGAGCTGAAGTGAGTTGTAGTCAATGCCATATGGAACCAAAAGGAGCCCACCCGAACCTACACCAAGCTTTTACTCCAAATACATATGTTAACAGGTGTTCCATGAAAACTGGAAAGCAGAAATATAGTGAGGAAGATGTGGCACATTATAGGTATGTGTGCCCCCCCCCCAGACAACTGTGGGCTGAAACCCGTTTTCCAGTAAAAGAAAAAAAGGGAACTGCCACTCTTGGAAGCTTCCAGGACTTGTAATTCACCTCTGCACATTTTAACATCCCTAAATACCCATTTTTCAAAACCAGAAGTGGAGGCAGGTGGAGACACACACAGTCTACCTCAATGTACCAGGAAATAACAAAATAACAACATGTCTCTGGATTCTCCTTCTTATAATGGCATTGGATGAGGAAGATCTGCATTAGCAATCAGAAATTTGACTATGTTTGCAGAATGCAAAGTTTGTTTGCCTTTGTGTATGGGTGCTCATGTCTGTGTGCACATGTCCTAGGAGTCCCAGTTGAGATGTGATGCTACTTTTTTTTTAATGCTGAGCTGTTCGTCTTAGAAACATCCAAGTAAGGGAGACTGGGCAACCTATCTCAATACAAGTACAGGATTATTCAGAATCCTGTTTTGCCATTTTGTGTGAACACGATTAATCTGCACATTTCCCAGTTGATACACATATCTCCCAAAGGCCTTGGTATCACCAGATGTCAAGTGATACGTGACCTATGCTTTTTGCAGATTCTTAAAGCACTGCACACATTCTCTAGTCGATATTCATAATCTCAGTGAAACATGCCTGCAATTTTATCTCCAGTATAAAAGTGAGCAACCTGCTGCTCGCAGGCACCATGGAACTCAAAATCTAAATTTATGTGACTCTTACCTCCCTTTTTACTAACTGGATGAGCAATGAGAAAAAAGAGGGCAAGGTAACACCTTCCTTCTCCCCACTGGTCAACTATCCCTTACTGACGAGGGGGATTGACAGGGCAAAGAGTTATTTAATTATTTCTGACAGAATCTTCATAGAAGTTATTTCACACATTTTATGAAGCTTAGCTGCACCACAAAAAATGTAATGGGAGGGTGACCTTCAAGATTGCTGGGGTATGGAGGGTTAAGCCTATCACTCTGTATGGTTCAGCTGATCATTGGGGGACAGTTGATATAAGCAAGAGCTAGGCAGAGATCAAGTTAATCTGCCACCCGAGCCCTTTCCCCAGCTGCCTCCTGCCACTCTGCAACCATATACCCTCTTTTCACAGCTGTACAATTGCATGAATGCATTAGGGGCAAGGATACGGCACCAACTGGATAAGCAGCTGATAGGGTTGCCTGTGAATCCATTCATACATCCTCCATTTATCTTCCATTATATACAGTACAGTAAATGGATCACTATGATGCTTATGTGAGAGAGATGTTAACAAGATACTAAAATTTCTTTTATACACCCCACATACCCTTCCTCTGTCATATCAAGTTTGATGATAGAGAAAGCGTGTACAATGAGTGAATGGGCTTATGATCAATGGATTAATGCACTTTGTTCACTACCCACTCAAGAAAGTTGCCAGGTTAGCAGCATTTCATTCCCTGAGATCCAGGGCCAATACCTGAGACATGACTGAAGATTACGCCTGAGTCCCTGGGAGGCCACAAAACTGGTACAGGCAAGGAGAGAGAAAAGAGGCCAAGAACAGCTTAGTTAGCTGGTTGTGGAAATGGGTATAAGAGGAATCTGGTTAAAATCATGGCAACCCAGAAGAAGGGGTATTTTCATATTCATTTTTATGAGCCTGCCCAGGTAGCCAAATGCCACCAGTTTCATTAGGGCTTAAATCTCATGAAACCTGAAGGGGAGTCCCAGGCCTGACACTGCTGTGGTGACTTCTGAAGGACTCATCACCAATCTTTGAGGAGTTTTTCCCCCAGACCTTGGGTCACTGCCTTGAGAGGTTTGCAACAAGGGCCACAAATTGCAACCCTGATGCTCCTTGCTCTAAATCCCGGCTAGAGAAACAAAAATGTGTAAGAAGTTTCTGAGATTCAAGCTTGTGCCCTGAAACCTGGCAGCTCTACCACCCAACCATGCATTCACACAATTTATCAACAGAAAAATAATCCAGCAGAGGATGTTCATATATATGTTTCTCAGTGTAGAATGCATTTCCATCAGTTGTAAAGATTAGCAGCGTCCTACTTATTTAGCTACATGTTTTAAATTAAACTAGTATTGTAGCTTTTTTCTTGGTTGGGAAGTGGGAAATCCCGTGGTAAAAGAGTGTGCAAAAGCAATGCAGTGTAGACTGGGTTACAGGCAAAGATTGGAAGACAGGGACAAAAAGAGGGTTAAACAAGGATAGAGGAAATGGAAGCCTACACAGACCAAGCTGTCAGTTGCAGGAGCAAAGACACTGAGCTGATGAGACAAAAGGACCGCAACTGAGGATGGACCGAGGTGTATTTCTGTTCTTCTTCACTACAGATCAAGATCATGCCAGAAACCTGCCCATGTGACTAAGAAACAGAGAGGAATCCTACCTTGCCTAACGACCTTAATAGATTTGTATACACCAAAACAAACACATACAAATAATTTTTAATGGGGATGGGGAACTAAAGAAGAGTCAATATTAAATTAACATTTAAATCAAAAAGGGATTCCAGACATATGAGAAAGACAAAGTTTGTGAGTATTATGTGTCTCATTCAGATGGTGGGTTAATTTCTCATACTGTATTTCATTCAGTTGTGATCTTGTCACTGTTTTCCCTACCATTCACACAATAAAAAGGGCTATCTCAGTTTGAACAATGTCAATACACATGATTTTCTGCGTCCTTTTGTCTCTTCCCTAGATTTCGAACTTTTAAAAATTAACTTTATTCAGAGGGCTGAGGTGCACTAAGGTGCTTCCTAAAGGAAACTGACTTCCATGTTACATTTTCCCAGTCAGAAGCTTTCAATTAAGCACTGGATTAACAAAAATATTTCATTTAAAATGCTCCAACTGCAAAGTTATATTTCTTTCATTTTTTAAATGAAGGGCAAGAAGTGTATTCCTCTCGTCTAAGTCTGTTACACTGACCCCATTTATTGGAAGCAGAGCTCCTTTAAGAATTTTAATTAATTTGTTTATCTTAGCACAAGACACTTCATCTCCACAAAAGGCAAATTTGCTTTTGCTTGGTGATTGGTTATTGGGAGATAAGTACTGTATAAGCTTCACTTATAAATTGACTGAATGTTCCCCCATGTAAACAAACAAATTCCTTCCACATGGAAAGCCAGCATGAGAAGAAAAAAAATTGGTCTAACCTTTCCCATTATGTGATGTGTTTCAATGTGTAGACAGACAAGACCAAATATTAAAAAATGCTGGCCATGCTGCCTTATCAGTTGAAGTGGTATTAGCTGGGGGAAATTAGATTATTTTGTATTTCTATGTGTGTGTGTTTTTACCAGCCTGCTATTTAAGCCTTCTGAGCCATGAACATGGCCAATGTATGCAGATGTGAACACACAGAGAAGACTATTACCACTATTGTTTACGGTAGTTCTTATCACTGATTGTCAAGAACAAAGTTGAGAGAGTCCTATGCCTTGCAACAGAAAAATTAAAAAAACATATTTGAGGGCAGCAAGCTTAAGATGGATGAAGTCCAACACAGCCCAATGAGAAACTGGCATGCTGCATGGCATGGGATGATGGCAGACTGTTGAAGCAGAGAGGAAATCTGGACTGAAGGCAAGGAAACTGAACTAAGAATCTTTAAATACTTGCATGAACCATGGCAAAATTTTGTGGTGGTCGTGGTCGTGGTGTGTAAAATAAGCAAAACCTGTTACTTGCCAGTTTGTTACCTATGACCTGCTGCTATCCACTGGCTGTGCTGCTGTTGTATCATAGAATCATCAGGAGTATTCTGTTGGCTGGTTAGAGAAAAATCAGTCTGCAAAATGTTCATACATTGTGCAGCTTCTGTGAGGGAACTGTATTGCCAGTCAGGCAGAGAAAACATCCATACAGGGCCTAACAATAGAGGGACGGGGTGCTTTTGAAAAGAACCAGAGAGAGCTATAGGTAGAGAAGCTGAGGTTTAAAACTCTTAGTGGAAAGGGGATCCAGAAACAGTAGAATAAAGAGATAAGGAAGAGCAAAAGACAGCCTGTCAGGACAACCTTTGTCCCAAGTCAGTACTACAGATGATGAGGATGATAACAAGGCTGTAGATCTTGCAGTTCTCCATATTCAAGTATCACCAAATATGGAGGAAAGCCATGCTACAAACCTCCTATCTAAAGCAGATAGCAGATAGCATAGATATTTGTAGAAGAGAATCCTATGTTTCCTCATAAGATCCATCATATGCAGATGGCCAAATCCTGACACAAATATCACCAAGAAGTTGGTGGCCCGAACTGAGGCACATGCTCTTCTTTTAAAGGGCCATCAGCTGGAAATGGAGTCAGAACAAGTTTCTCAAAAATTTTGGCCTGAGCTTTAATATTGCAAGGGTTCAAAAACAAAAGCAAAGCGTGCTGCTTATATACTGCCCCATAGCGCTTCAAGCACTCTCTGGGTGGTTTACAAGTTAATTATGCAGGCTACACATTGCCCCCTCCAGCGAGCTGGGTACTCATTTTACCGACCTCAGAAGGATAGAAGGCTGAGCCAACCTGGGATTGAACCCCGGGTCGTGAGCACAGTTTTAGCTGTAGTACAGCAGTTTAACCACTGCACCACAACCTACTCCACATTTTTTTGGGGTGAGGGACACTGATGTTCTACACACACACACCTCTCTTCCTGCCCCTCAACCACAAATTTTAAAAAGGCTATGGCAAGCATAATAAAGAAAGACTGACACTTTTCCCAATAAGAAGTCCCTTTAGCATCCTCCAAGGGTTCATATTTTGAGCTAGCGGCCATAGCATATTGAAAACCAAGTGCTGCCCACAGCTTTCTCAGTTAATCTCAAGAGCAACAAGAACTACTTCAGTTCAAAGGACTGATTGCTGTCTGCTTTATGTTCTAGGTTTTAAACCAAAACTCAGAGTCCGTGCTTGAAGCATCTGTTTGTCATATGGAACTCTTTAAGAGTATCTTATTTTGATGTTTCTGCAGAAAGTCCTCTCTGTCTCCTTGGTCTTTCGCTCGGTTCCATTTTGTTTATATGTTACATTAACTGATTAAATCCAGGTGTCCTCCCTCCAAACATTTCAGAAGTTTTGAACAGCACAGGAAGGTATTAACACACCTAAATTCACCTAAGCAATGTTTCATTTCTGATCAAGGATTTC
Source organism: Pogona vitticeps (assembly GCF_051106095.1). Lineage (NCBI taxonomy): Eukaryota > Metazoa > Chordata > Lepidosauria > Squamata > Agamidae > Pogona > Pogona vitticeps. The sequence goes on along the minus strand of NC_135788.1, from coordinate 95,235,941 downwards.
TCGGCAATCTAAGAGCATGCTTTGTTAACTACATCACACTATTTCTCTGTTAAGTTTCAGTGGGGACTTTGTACATTCCGCCACAACTCAAGACACTAGTGCACAAGCCTTTACAAATGAGCCCCCACCACAGATGTATAAGAAAGGAGGGACAGATTTTGTAATGGTTGGCTCCAGTTTACGACTGTGTGTGTGCATGTGTGTGTGTACTCTTAAGTCTGTACACTTGCTACTGCTCTCCTCTTCAGTGAGCTGCAGCTGTGCAATCCAAACACAATGTCAGTGTACCATCCAGTGCATGTCATCCACTAAGCCATTTGCCTGACTACGTGCTGATGGTTGTGGGTTTTTGAGAAAGTGATTGATTTATCTTTAGCACTTGCTTCAGCCTTTTTTAACATCAAGCTTCTAACCTGGTGCGAAAGCAAACACTCCCCAATGGAGCGAGGATGCACGCAAGAGTCTAAAGTGCAATGGTGCCCAAAGGGAGATTTCTCCAGCAATGCGTGCAGCAAAAGCTCTAGATTTTTATGAGCACCCTCCCCCTTTACCTCTTCACAGCATTTTTAACACACAATAATGCAAGGCTTTTCAGAATGAGCCCTCTAACCCCAACAATTGCCCACCAGCCATCCAGTGATGCCTGCCTTTCTTGCCAGCTTGTGGTTTTCCTCCAACCTACTTTCTGGTTTAATTTGAACAAAACAGAGAATAAGAAGGAGGGGGAGACAGAAAATGTTCAAACATGTGGAATGCTTCTTGCTAACCATAGCCAAACATCTCATAAAGAGTTGCAGTGCAGCATTTTCTTTTTTTTCTTTTTCTTTTTTTGATTGAACACTTTTTGTTAAAAAAAAAGGGGGGTATATAGTATTTGGAAAAGATTTAATTTCCCATGGTGTATAACAACCCCTCCTAAGATAATGCCCTCCAATGTGGTGAAATACAACTTCAATGATCCCCACCCACCCAGCAAGACCAAAAAGTATGCAGTAGGAACAACTCAAATAGAGTTGCTGAAGTATAGGGCACCATACCTACACACACACACACACACAGAGAGAGAGAGAGAGAGAGAGAGAGAGAGAGAGAGAGAGAGACATTTGTGAAATGAACATTATCAGAAATCCCTCAGTTTAAGCCACAGGTTTCTCCAGACTGTGATTTTAGCAAGAAAAGGTGAATGCAAAATTATGTATAAATCTGGAAAAATCGATTATCTGCATCTGTTGAGATTTTGCTTGATATAAAGATACAGTATTGTGGTTATAATTTGTTTACTGGAGACTTGGTGGAAGAGAATGTTGTCAGCTTTATGCAATATACTGCAACAGATGTCTACATAATGGTGTGTTAACTACAAAAATGAGGAGTGTCTCTAGGAGGTTTCAGTCTAAATTAGAGGATCTATACAAGGATGAGGAGAAGAGATCAAGGACTGAATAGGAATACTAATGTACAAGGGGAATATGATTTATTTAATTAAACAAAAGGAGCCTCATGGCACAGTGGTTAAATTGCAGTACTGCAATCAAGGCTCTACCCACCACCTAAGTTCAATTCCAGGCAACGGTAGTTGCCCCGAGATTCAATCTTCCATCCTTCCGAGGTTGGTAAGTTGAGTACCCAGCTAGCAGGGGACAGGTAGTCTAGTCAATGTGTGGCCTTCATAAGTAAATTGTTTAATTAAACAAGGAAGACTATTCTTCTTTAGAAGAGGTAGCTGTGTTAGTCTGGGCAAGCAGATCAGGCAAAACACAAAGAAATACAAAAAATTTAAAAAGACAAATACGTTGTGGCTCCTTAAAGATTAAATGTTAAGCTCACATGAAAATATAATAGTAAGTCTTTAAGGTGCCAACAGAGGGACATGGTGGCACTGTGGTTAAATCACAGAAGTCTTTGTGCTGCAAGGTCAGAAGACCAGTCGTTGTAAGATTGAATCCACGCAACAGAGTGAGCTCCCGACGCTTGTCCCAGCTCCTGCCAACCTAGCAGTTCGAAAGCATGTAAATGCGAGTAGATAAACAGGTACCACCATGGTGGGAAAGTAACAGCGTTCCATGTCTAGTCGCACTGGCCATGTGACCACATAAACTGTCTACGGACAAACGCTGGCTCTACGGCTTGGAAACGGGGATGAGCACCATGCCCTAGAGTCAGACACAACTGAACTAAATGTCAAGGAGAACCTTTACCTTTACCTAAGGTGCCACAAGTTTTTTTAAATTTTTTTTTCTTTAGGTTTTGCCTGATATATTTATTTTTGTTCACTTCCTGGAATGAGACCTCTGCATTGATTAGATGGATTACTGTGTGCATAGGTGTGCACACGTGCACATAAATAAACACAGAGACAATAGTGGGAGGAGCTGTGAATCATTGGATGGGAGTGACCCTTTAACCTTGGCCTCGTACTGGCAGTTCAGCTTAGCATTGCTAAGAGAGAGGAAGGTTAGTTCAATATTGTGGAAGCCTCTTTCGCCTCCCCTAGTGACCTGCTAATGCTCTGTTATGATTAATGATGTTAGAAAAGTGATCTTTCCCATCCAAGGATCCTGAGTAATAGAGGGAGGATGTGGTAAGAGCATGAAGGTTCATGTGGGCCACAGATGAAGTCTTGTGGAGTAGACCTGACCCAACAGCCATAAGTTGTGCTCTCCTGTGATATTATTGCCACCTCAAATGACACCTTAGTCTTCCTTTCTATCCCACACACCTCTTTATACCTTACACAGATGAATTGGGGGCGGGGGGAGAAACTCTTAAAATGTTGCTGGATTGCAGTTTATTTATTTATTTGGCATCATCTGTAGGTTGCTTTTCCCCTGATGAGGGGACTCAAGGTAGCTCTCAATGTTAAAACAAGTAAAACTAAAAATACAATAAATTGCACATTGAAAAGCTGTTAAACTATAATAATTAATAATACATGAGTGTTTAAAGTCATTTTAAAAAATTAAGCAAATTTACTTAGCTAAAAACCAGCATCCAGAGACTCAGTTATGGTTATTATAAGCCACCTATTCATGGAAGGAAAAAAGGAAGGGGGCTAACCTAAGCTCCTGAGGGAGAATATTCCAGAACCTGGGAGCACCCACAGAGAAGTTCCCATCAGCTCCAACTACTGTGCACATAGTGACAGGTATTGGCAGCTGCAATCCCAAAATATTTGGAGAATCGTACTCTCCACTACAGGTCCCATTTCAGTTGGTTCTAGATAAACTCAGAAAAGTCTTATGCAGGGTAGCCCCTTAGGTTTAGGTAAAGGTTTCCCTTGACATGTCCCTTGACGTGTCCGACTCTAGGGGGTGGTGCTCATCCCGTTTTCAAGCCATAGAGCCAGCGCTTGTCCGAAGACAATTTCCGTTCTCACGTGGCCAGCATGACTAGGGAATGCCATTTTACTTTCCCACCGAGGTGGTACCTATTTATCTACTCGCATTTACATGCTTTTGAACTGCTAGGTTGGCAAGGAGCTGGGACAAAGCGACGGGAGCTCACTCCGTTGCGTGGATTCGATCTTACGACTGCTGGTCTTCTGACCCTGCAGCACACAAAGGCTTTTGCGGTTTAGCCCACAGCGTCACCACGTCCCTTCACATGACCAAAAACGAAGAAAAACAAGACACTGGTTTTTATAAAATTGCCTATGTAGAGATGCAAAATTAGAAATGATATCTATATTGAAACAGAATTACTTTATGCAGAATAGTCCGGTGTTCAGGTACTAACTGTGTATGGACAAGCTTTGAACTCCCTGATTTCCTTCCTTATCAGTTCTTTACTTTAAAATCAGACTTGGACTTTCAAATGAGGACGGTGCTCTCAAAAAGAGGCCATGTGGCTACCCCGCTCTCACACTGCCACAAATGATTAATCACCTAGAATAGCCAATGGGTCAGCTTAAAATTCTGGACTGCATTCCTTCAGACTGCCAGAGGAAGTCCACGTTTTTTAACATTTGCTCTTTTAAAAAGCTCCCTGTGTGATATAAATTACCACATATGGCTATGTCAAACCTCCCTCCAATGTGGTACTTTATTATATTTAGGGGAGGGTTGGGGTTTGGAAATATCACCCTTCACCTATAGTGGCAAATAGTGCAATCGAGCTTCAGAAGAAATGAGAAGCAGGACCTGAAATCAAAATGCCCTGTGTAGAGGTCTTGGCCCCTATCCAGTGGATAAGCTCCCTAAAATTCGCATTGCAGTTAGACATGCTAGAGGAACAGATGTGTTGCTTCATGCCTTTCCACAGTGCTCACGTCTGCCTGAGCTTATATCTTTCTACAAACTGCCATTTACTGTATGGACAAATTTATTCATATATGGATACTATAAAAAAAAACACATACGATGAAAAAAATGGATAGTGGCAGAGCAGATACTTTGCATACAAAAATCTATCTTTCAATCCCAAACTTCTCCAAATTTGAGAACATGACACTGGACTAGACAGGTAGGACAGTTTTACACTGTAAGATTGTTTCCAGCATTCATTTGTATATCTACATCCCAAATTCCCCCAACCTTCTTTGAAACACTGACCTTCAGCAAGGATGTTCCTGAGGTTAGCACCAGTGACTTCTCCATTGACCACTTCCTCACAGTTCTTGGCTATCCTAGTCTACTCTCATGGCTGACTGCTGTAGACACTTGAATCCTCTTCTAATATGTAGAGAAATCTTCTCTGTACATGTTCTCCCAAGCTAGTTTGAACCTGATTAACCATACACCAGGAATCGTGATGGCTGAGGACAAACACCACTATCATCACATTTCCACTCCACAAAAGAAAAGCTGTGTGACAAACACCTTGAGGTGCACACTCATCTCTTCCCATGTGCTGAAACCAAATTAAATACGGTTTAACTAATCACTTGGCATTTAAAGCAACACACTGTCTCTGTCAAGTTAAATCCAAAGAGACAGATCGCGTTTGCTTTTAGCTGTTTATGTTAATTAAATACAGAACCCAACTTCATTATTAAAACATGCTATTTTCCCTGCTTTACTGCTTCCCCTCACTCCCACTGCCATCCTGTGAACAGAGAAAACTTGGTGGCTGTTACAAACCTTGTTTACATTGGCACTCTCATCTACCCTTTTAGGAAATGTGTCCAGTTTTTAATAACAAAGGTGCTGCATCAAATGGGAGAGCTATCTGTTCAGCCACAGATAATACCAAGGGCACGGATTTAGAAAGTTATTTTGAGGTCTACAGCTCTGTTGTCCATGTTGGCTGGGAGATGTTGGGAGTTAACGTCCAAATAATAATAATAATTTTCCTAGGCTCTGCCAAGAGGGAAGCACATGAGGTGCTGTACAGATGGGGATGGAGGTGGGGACCAGCTTTTAACTGACCACAGTTCTGTTCATGATTACTGAACTCAATAGCTGGAACATTTTCACTGGGCCAACAAAGAAATTGCCAGGGTACTTAGATTCTGCCCATCAGACTCCAACATAGTACGTAGTTTAAAGGTAAAGGTTCCCCTTGACATTTTTAGTCCAGTCTTGTCCGACTCTAGGGGGCGGTGTTCATCCCATTTTCAAGCCATAGAGCCAGCGCTTGTCCAAAGACAGTTCCCGTTGCCACGTGGCCAGCGTGACTAGGGAACGCCGTTTTACCTTCCCACTGAGGTGGTACCTATTTATCTACTTGCATTTGCATGCTTTCGAACTGCTAGGTTGGCGAGGAGCTGGGACAAAGCGATGGGATTTCACTCCATCGCGTGGATTCGATCTTACGACTGCTGGTCTTCTGACCCTGCAGCACAGGCTTCTGCGGTTTAGCCCGCAGTGCCACCCCTTTAATTTACAGTCCTTTCTCCTTCTATAAGAATGTTTTCACATTATCCATTTTTCTATCCTTGTTCTTGTTAATTCTTTCTCTTCCTCTCTCTTTCAAAATGCAGGAACCTCAACTGTCTTACATCAACACAGGCTATTAGTCCACCTAATTCAAGTATTATCTGTCCTGACTAACCAGGGCTGGGACTACCATTAAAGAGAGTGAAGCAGGCCCCTCAGCAGCCAATTTTAGGTGCCATGAAAGGGCAGCAAGGGAATGATTATCAAACACATTAGCCATTATCCTCTTGCTTAAACACAGAGTGGAAAGGCAACAGTCTAAGCATCCCATCTATTCTGGAAGGTTTATTATTGTATGACCAGCTGCAACCTGTACAAGAACAGGCGTTTGTTGTGGAGTCTTTTAACTACCAGGAAACAGGAGAGACACTCATTGCTTCCTTAGCTGCCACAATAGCATGACTGGCCTGAGGTTGGCCACCATGTGTCTTGAACTCATCCAATAAGTGGAAGCAGCTCTCCAAGGCATTCCATACAGGAGTTTTTCCTAATCCTATGTGAGGATATCAGATATTTCTTCTTGAGGAGCAGGTGTTCCTCCACTAAACTACTGCCCTTCCCCTGACATGTCATCATGTATGAATTTACGTGACACATCCCCTCCTAGATATAAATGTCACCCTGGCCTTTAAAAAGAGCAACATGGCCAGTTGGCCAACCTGCCTTAAATGTCCTTTCTTCTACTACTTCAGAGTAAAAAGGTCTACTGTTTGTTCAGTGTAAAAGGGTTAAAAAATGTACGATCAACATGTTAATTGGTTATGCCAGTTAAAAATTAATACTGTATTTAAATCAGTATTGAAATAATACAATGGCAAACACACTCAGCTTCTCTTACGTGTCTCTGTACTCTGACAGTACACATTATCAACATTTCCAAGAAAAAGCATAAAGCTCAGAGAAGATGTTTCAGTGCCTGTGATGGAGAGGACATTTGCTGGAATTTGTCTGGAGCAGGACTCCATGATGTGTAATGTATGTTAGTATAATTTCAGTGCACAGTGTGTGCCATGACTACACATTGTATTTCTTTGTGTGCATTAAAACAATAAAGAATTTTAGGATTCAAGGTGACAAGGATACCCTTTGCCTCCCATGGTCACCCACGTGTGTGCAAAAGTAAAAAAAAAATGCAAAACTCATATCCTGCTGTTTAACACGGGGCACACAGTCCACTGCTTAGGCCCCATCAGGATGAGCAGGAAGCGTGAACTACTACCACTCTGTTCAATGGGGTTTGCTCTGGAAAACTTCCCTGTGGATTAAAACACACTTGAATGCACACACACTGACACCAAACAGTTCCTGCTGGTAGATTCTAACACAGCTACATTACTCATAGCAGAGTCACCCATGAGTCTCTCCATGGCATAAAAGTAAGCATTGAATTGACTAAAAAGGTGTCCCTCATTAAGTAGACAAGCAGAAGGATTTTTTAAAAAGGATTTTCTCTTTTAAATAGAAACACTTAATCACCACTTATTTTCAAAAGGCACTCCTCCTTGCCCTTTCTAATAAGATTGGTTTCTATGGTATATGCATGCATTAACTAGAAGCAAAAGAAGTATGCCGTCAGTCAACAGATCAACTGATTGACCCATAGGTATTCAGCTACCATTTCTTTCATCAGCCAAGGTCTCAAAATAAAATTCATCATAGGAATTTGACAAACGTAAGGTCATCCTAGTGTAACCCACTGCACCAATGTGTGACTCCCATTCATCCACTCAGCAGAGCATACAACGCAATCGAAGCCACAGAATGTCCCATGCAGTGAGCAGGTGCATTCTCCAACACACTGTGCAGAGCAATACAGTTCCAAAAGGCACCTGATACATATGAGCCAAAGTCCATGTTTAAAATTCTTAAGGTTCTTATTTTATATTTCAAACAAATATTGTAAAACCCTAGAAGCGGCTATGACCTAATTCAATTGCTAGCACTAGTTAGAATATACCCACTGTAATTTAGATAGGTCCCACCAATTCAACAGGTCTCCTAGCTGGGACCAGTAACTGGATTTAGATACGTTACCCCACCATTCAAGGTGTATAGCACTGGTTCTTAACCTTTGTTACTCAGATGTTTTTGGACTGCAACTCCCAGAAGCCTTCTCCATCAGCTCTGCTGGCTGAGGTTTCTGGGAGTTGCAGTTCAAAAACACCTGAGTAACAAAGTTAAGAACCACTGGTGTAGTATACAAAGCTAGCTGAGTTATTCCAACACACAAGGTAGAAATTGTCACATCCCTGGAAGGAAAGATACCATAGTAAAAAAATTAATAACTAAGAAAATCAGGACTCATAAAATTAGCTGCCTGAGGTGACTGCCTCAATTTTCTTTCTCTCACTGTCTCATTCACTACAGACAACACTTGAGTCCTACATAGAGGTAGCAGAAGACACTCCCCCTGTCAAATCTACTATTCATTTTAATGGATACTTCTCTTCACAAGATGCTTTGAACACAAACACACACATCAGATGACAAAATAGATTTATGCTGCATCAATAGATGAAGGGTTCACACACTGCCTTTTCCTTTAAGATGCTGAACCTATGGTTGATGAACAACAAAACATTTTTATTTATTTATTAAACTTACATACCGCCCATCTAGAACATGTCTACTCTTGGGGGGGGGGGGTTACATAAAGCATAAAAAATAAACTAAAGGTAAAATCTGAATTAATCACAGAGTCCAAGATGGGGGGAAAAGAGAGGAAAAAAGAAAAGAAATAGGCTAGGTGATGGCTGTACAGAAGGCCTGCCTGTATAGCCATGTCTTCAGATTGGTCTTGAAGGCCTTCAGTGAGGGGGCCAGGCAGATCTCTGCAGGTAAGTTGTTCCAGAGGGGAGGAGCCACTGCCAAGAAGGCCCGATTTTTAGTTTTTTTCCTGTCAGACTTCTTTTGGCGTTAGGTCCCTCAGCCGCCCGGCCTGACTGGAGCAGGTGATACAGGCAGAAATGGGCAGAAGAAGGCGCTCTGCCAGGTATCGAGGGTTTAAACCGTTTAGGGCTTTATATGTTATTAAAATTATAACATCCTAATTATGTGACATTTCACTTACTGTATAATATTTTGTAAATTGTCCAGAGTAGTGACATGCTCACTAAATGGGTGGGATATAAATTTTTTAAAAATAAATAAAATAAAAAATATCTGGCATACACATATAGGCAAATGTAAAGAAGTGCTTACAGTACAACTTCAGAAATGGTTACAAATTATTATTTAAAATGACACCCTTTGGGAAGGGTACAGTGAAGGACTATGGAGCTGTGATAGCTTCTGCAGTCTAAAGTCACTAGCAATGCAAAAGCAACCACTTTCCATTTAAGAAGAGGAGTGCTAAGTGTACTGGTGCAAATGGAGAATGAGAAAATATATGCATAGCAAATACACATGAACCCTCAATAGTGTAGAAGTCAGTGGCAATTTTGTTTGCAGGTCAGAATGGAAAAACATATATTTATTCATGCTAAATATCATCTGTTTGGAAGCATCTTTGTCTTTCAGCTGATGCATTTCGACCTATATGATTTGCTTGCACAAACATCTTGAGGTAGCCAGTGGTGGTGCTATCACAGATGATGACGGGGGGGGGGAAAGAGTTTGTCAATCTGTGACCTGCAAAATGGATGTGATATAGCTTGACTTCAGCAAAGCTTTTGACATGATATTCTGATCAGCAAACTAGCTAGGTATGGGCTGGATGGAACAACTGTCGGGTGGATAAACAGTTGGTTACACAATCAAAGAGTACTTACCAATGGCTCCTTCTCAAACTGTTATAAGTGGGGTATCACAAGGCTATCCTGAGACTAGTGCTCTTCAAACTTTTTTATTAATTATATTTAATTATTTGAATGCTTATCAGATTTGTGGATGAAGCAAAGTGGAATAGCTAATACCCCAGAAGATAGAAACAAAATTCAAAAGGGTCTTGATAAGCTCAAGCAGTAGGGTGAAAACAGCAGAATTAAATTTAACAGGGATAAGTGCAAAGTTCTACACCAAGGAGGAAACAAATCAAATACTGTAGTTACAAGGTGTTGGGATACATGGCTCAATAATACTACAAATGAGACCTTGGAATTGTTTATTTGTTTTATTTATTACTTATTCATTCCACTTTTACCCCGCCCATCTAGATTCAGGAATCTACTCTAGGAAGCTTACAAAATATAAAGATAAATTGATGATAAAAGCAGAAAAATCAATAAAGAGAACAGGATCCAAGATGGGATAAAGAAGCTATGGAATGGGAGGGGGGAAGGCCTGCCGGAAGAACCAAGTCTTCAACTTGTTTTTAAAAACTCCCAGTGAGGGTGCCAGTTGAATCTCCGGAGGTAAGGTTTTCCAAAGATGAGGGGCCACCACCGAGAAGGCCCAGTTTCTTGTTCTCTCCTTCAAGGCCTCTCTTGGTGTCATGCCCCTCAACCTTCCGGTCTTTGTGATGATCAGTAAGCGAAACAGGGTACCGATCATCGCAAAGTGATTTTCCCCCATAGGGAACATCGCAAAGCAATTGCAAAAGCGATCGCAAAAAGTTAATTGCTATGCGATTTTGTCGTTAAACGGGGCGCCCGTTAAGCGAGGCACCACTGTAGTAGCAACAACCACAATACAGGGGAACGGACAGAATACCACCAGCTGTACTTCTGTTGCGGGTGCAAGAACTGACCCAAAATGCAAAAGTGGAACATGGAAGAGATAATCTGGTGCAGAATAAGTTTTATTCTGGAGAAAGAAAAAATACATATTCTGTGTGGCTACCACAAGCCCTCTAGAAGAAGTAGCAACATCTAGAATACACAGTAACAGCCCGACAGTCACTCTGCCGGACCACTAAGAACTGCCTCCGAATGAGAGAACGGAGCCCCGGAGATTATTTGCTGCAGGCGGCAAGAATCTGGCTGCTACATTTTGTACTTAGCACTTGAGGGGCAACTGGCTGATAGATAGTCACATCAATGCATGATTGTAGAGAGGTTTGACATATATAATATGTCTTAGGATAACAGTGATAAATAGTATCACTTGAATCATGTTTGATACATTGCCTATTTTGTAAATAGTGCTATAGTAGTGATGAAAATTTTGGATTGCTATTACACGAACAATGTATTATGGCAATTTTCTACTGATAAGCATGTTTCTTTTTGTATTGCTGCTGTTTTTGTTTCTTAAGCTGCTTTGAGCTCACTGTGTGGGAAATTAATTAAAAACGATGATGATATATAAATGAATAGCTGCACAAAGCCCATGCAATGCATTTAAGGATGGTAGAGAGGTGAAGAAAATATCAGTTCTTCATACCAGCACTAAGAATTCTTTGGGGGCTGATAGTCATTTCCAATGTGTCCCAATACATAGAGATACAAAGCATCTTTCCCCCAGGTATCTTCTGCCAACAAAATCCCTCCTCATGCATGCATGGACTGCCTGTAATAATGTCAGATGTTTTACTAGAACATAGCATAATCTGTGTCGGGAGAAGGAGAAGGTTCTCATTCTGTCATTCTCTGAGACCTGGTGAAGTCCCACATCCCAAAGAGTGCAACCACCTCTCCCTGCTAGAAATACTTGACAAACCAGGCACACAGAAGCATCATTTTCACCTGCTGTCAAAGTGCTAGGCATGGGGCAGAGGAAAGGCAGATGTTCAACAAGGACCAGACAACACTTTAGGGCAAGGGAGAGCAAGATGCTGCATCAAGATTGGAACTGCAAAAGAATTCTAAACAGATGGGCCCTGCCAGGAACTCTGCAGCATGCTAAGCCGAACAACTGCACCTGACAGCATATTTTTATTAGTAGTAACATGTCCTCAGGATGTGTAATACTAGCCCCCCCCCAATAAAAGCCTGAACAAAAATAGGATTTTGCTCTGAGATGAATGATGATTTAATCGTAATAATTAAAGAGAGAGAGACTGGCCTTTACTTGTCATTTTGCCCTTTGCCTCAAGATCTGATCAATACCGTGAATGATATTGACTGTATGATTGTATTACACTAAAAAAACCTACATGCTGCCATAAAAAAGTAATTCTGTGTTGTCAGAAAGCAAGTGTAAGAACCTTTTATTTATTTATTTCTTGGAATAACTATACCCATTACAAATCTTGACATTTAGACAGGTTAAAAAACAAAAAGAAAATTTCATGGTGCAATCTGAGGCAATGCTTGAAATGAAGCAGCCATTTTAAAATTAATAAACTGCACAATCCAAATAGCCACATTTTCGTATAACAGAGTAGAGCACCTCTCACTGCCCACAGGGTATTTCATCCATTCGCATTATTTTCTATGCCCTTTTCTGGTGTTATCCTCCTCCTCCTTCCCTACCATGTACTGTACCCAGAATTCTATTTTCAGCATCTCAGTTCCTTCTGCTCTTTTTAGTCAGCCCTCCCAACTGTGCGACATTATTATTGCTCCCCTCAATCTTCTGAAAGTAGAACCATGGCTAAGATAAGACGTTTTGATGCCCGAGAGAGATAAGCGGCTAGTGCCATTCCCATGATGAGTACCCCAAACAAGAAAAGTTATTTTGACAGCTGAGGCAGAAAATCTGACAAATATCTCTTTCCATCCCTGGCAGTAAAAATACAATAGCAATAATATGAATAATCATTTGTTGCCTTTTCATGACACTCCAAACCTGTCACATGATGCAGCCACCACATTTTAATGAATGGTAGAACTGGCCTTGAGTAGGATTGTTTCTGAGTGAGAACTATGATAACTAAGAGGATTTATTTCATTGAGCATGAAATGTACTATAACGTGGTGGAGAATAACAAGTGTAACATCTCTGTCAAAATGCTGAAGAGAATAATCAATTATTGAGTATCACTGCCAGGTGAAAAAAAAAATAAAAGAATTCATTTCCAACAAAAAAATGTTGAGGGGAGAGAGCTACTGTACACTGTTATGGATGATCAAAAGGGCTTCAATGGCAACTTCAAAGACCAACAAGGTTACAAACATAAACAGCTATACAGAGCTTAGTATTGTTTCTTTTGTGAAACCACATTTATACAAATTTCTCTTCAGTAATAAAGTTTACGCTTAAACTACACATGTTGCTCCTCCATGTGGAATTATCCTTCAACTTTTAGAAAATTAAAACATTTTCAGCTGGTTCAAAGTGCTCCAAGCTAAACTATTGTCTGGCAGTGTTTACAGGGGGCAAGTGACTATTACATTATAGTACCGCTACTGGTTAATGTTTCATGTATAGACACAAATACAAAGTGCTGGTTGTGACTTAACAAAGCCCTATACAATCTGGGGAATAACTCCACAGGCCACACTCTCCTATATGAGCTTGCCCAGATTTTTAGATGGGTTTTTAGATGCCCTGCTTGATGATACTAATCCGTTCCGTTAAAATAGTTGTTAAGCAATATCGTTGTCAAGTGAAAGAAAAAAGCCCATTGAAATGCAATGAAAACCGGTTCAATGTGTTCCAATGGGCGAAATACCTGATCGTCCAGCGAAGATCCTCCATAGGAGAAGCCATTTTCGGTCACTGTCTTCCAGAAATAGGTCCGGAAAACAGCAGGTGGCCATTTTGAAACAGCGGGCGGCCATTTTGAAACCCAACGATCAGCTGTTTTTGATCATCGTAATGTGAAGAATCAGTTCCCGAAGCAGGGAACCAATCGTCGCAAAACGGACTTTTCCCCATTCAATCATCATTTTGCGATCGCAATAGCAATTGCAAAAACCTCATTGTGAAGCAATTTTGTCATGAAACGGGGTAATCGTCAAGCAGGGCACCACTGTATCAGTAAATGCTTTCTATCCATACAAGCAGCATATGAAGCCCATTACGTGGGAATCTGTGTCTTCTCATGGGTTGTTCCCAAACTCTGGAACTCTTTTCCAAGAGAGACTTGTCTAGTCCTTCTTTAATTACCTTACACATGGGAGCAATTTTTTTTCCATATATGTCAAACTATTATAATGGCTGCCTATAGCTACATTTTGTTCAATAATTTCTAGTTTTTCAGTTTTTATTAGTTTTTCTTATCCATCTTGCTTTTAGATTTGTGTTTGATATAATACAGTTTATTTTGCATGTTAGCTACCCGGAGGCAGAAGAAAAGATACAATTTTTTTGTTTATTTAATAAATAAAATTGGTGTGTCACCAGATATGAACTAGAATGTGAATGCCAGTATGTACGCTGTCCACAGTTTTCAGGATAATGTACTTTTGAATGTCTAGCTCTAGATATGAATGTCCTCTGTTAATTTTAATGGGATTCACATCTATTCTATGGTTTAATGCAGATCTGTTTTCCAGTGGAAAGGAAACCATATAGAACAGGAAAGAGAGTAAGTTTAGAATTATTGTACAATACCTATTTCAGAAAGCAAGTGCTAGCTCCAAATTAAAGTACCAACTCTATGTGGATTGGAAGGCCAGGCCTTGTGAAATCTTGTTGGGTGTTACAGATATGGAATAGATAAAAGCTTTGGAGGGGCAGGGGATATAGAGTAAGAAAACATTAATTTAAAAAAATAAGGCATGTTATTTAGCTATTGCATTGGTTTTTCTCATTGAAAAGAGCTTCTTGGCTTTTTCTTAGATTTTAACATTTACCTTTGCTAGGGTATATAGATCTTTCTTATTTTTTAGTTTTTCATTAATACGGATTTATCGGCTGTTATACTGAATGCATTTCTTCATGTAAAGTGAAGGGTCTTCATATTGTGGCAAAAGGAAACATGATCTATACACACACACACACACACACACACACACACAGAGAGCAGTCTGAAAAAGGGAGTTAACCCTTTAATACTGCTATTCTGTTCGAACTGAAGGTTGCCTATGCCTGTTTTAAAGTAAAAATGCAAGCACAAGGAGAGCCAGTCACAAACCCCCTGCATAATTGGTCTAAAGTTTCTTTCTGGTCAAGTGAAATGTGTACAGTACAGCACATGATCCGAAAACTGACATTTTCTTCCTTATCTAAATACTACATCTATTACAGTACATCGTTACCATAGTCTCTTGAGACTGAAGGATGCCTACATTGGGAGCACTGTGTTCTGAAATCTGAATTTAGGGTTGCAGCAATCCAAATAACACTTTGCATTCTTCTACAGTATTCTCCTTTCTCTCATTGGTTTATGAAGAAGTGTGGAATTTACTAGGATCTGCATCCAAGCTACCTTTTAAAAAGCCAGTTATTTGAAAGGAAACCATACTTTTTAGAACACCTTTAATTATTTGAAAATATTTAAGAACTCCCCTGATAGAACTTCACTTCTGTTTGGAGTTTTCTCTTTCTATTTTGTTTTCTTCTGCTTTGTTTTTCGATCATCACTTTGAAAGCTTCTGGTCAGCAACTTCAAATGACAGGAAGTGCCAAAAGTGCTATACTCTGCCCTAGAGCACAGCAAAATTAAAGACGAGTTACAGGAAGTGTCACTGAACTAAGTGTCACAGCCCTTACGTCATGTGGATGGTGGGAAAATTACTGATAAAAAACATTCCTGAACCTAGTACTTCTAGAGTGGAAACTGTTTCATCTGGAAAGCCCTTAAAATCATGTTAAAATCAATAAACCTACTTCCAAGGAAATGTGGTGAAGACTAAGCCTTGAATTCTGGCTCAAATTAAGCCTGCATAGAAAAGGAAATAAAAAAATATGCACCAGTTGAGACAGTACTGTGGAGAGCAAAATAGGAGATGGAACACATTACAGGTCTTGATCAGCATTGTTTAATCTACCTAGGGAAAGTGTTCGAAAGTAGAAGACAAGGCCACAGAGTCTTTATTGAACATTTAGAATTGTCTCTCTGCCAACATTTCTGCAGATTTAAAGTACACTAAAGACTATATGGCTGATGAGCTGTTACATGGCAGCCAATTACTGTAAATGGCTTCTTTTGGAGATGGTTGATAAATGAGATCACATGAACTGAGAGGTTTGATTTAATAAAAAGTCTCTTCTATACAAACACATGTGTATGTACATAAACACATGCCAAATTTTCAGTGATGCAACTGCAGCTTAAATGAACTGGAGTTAGGGGAGATGAAACCACAAATAAGAACAAGGAGGAAATAGAACGTATTGATAAGGGCCAGCTCAAGACATTTTACAGCCCTCTCCTTCCACTTACAAAGTTCATCAGGGAAAAAAGTGATTAGATTAAAAGACTGGTTGTATAAAAAGAGATCAAAAGATCAAATGAAACAAATCCTTCAAAATAAGAATATATCATGGTTGAATTAGATTAGAAAGATGGACTAATGAATAGATAAAGAAATACAGTGGTGCCCCACTTGATGATTACTCCGCTTCACGATGAAATCGCTTCACGATTAGGTTTTTGCGATTGCTATTGCGATCGCAAAACAATGATTGAATGGGGAAAATCCGCTTTGCGATGATCGATTCCCTACTTCGGGAACCGAATCTTCGCATTACGACAATCAAAAACAGCTGATTGTTGGGGTTCAAAATGGCCACCCGCTGTTTCAAAATGGCTGCCTGCTGTTTTCCAGACCTATTTCCGGAAGACAGTGATCGAAAATGGCTTCCCCTATGGAGGATCTTCGCTGGACAGTGAGGTATTTTGCCCACTGGAACGCATTGAACCAGTTTTCAATGCATTTCAATTTTTTTTCTTTCGCTTTACGGCGCTATTGCTTAACAGCGATTTTAACGGAACGGATTATTGTCATCAAGCGGGGCACCACTGTATAATAAAGGTAGAGAATATATAAAGTATGAACAATTTCTATTATCACATGAAGATATTCAGATGACTGATTCAGTAAAAGGTGCAATGAGTAATATTTATAGATTCCTGCTAGATCTAGAAGAAGAAGAGACTGAGAAAGAAGTTAGTGTGGGAACAAGACTTAAGAAAAAGAATAAATGATGAAGCATGGAGGAAGATGTGGAAAATGAGGGTTTTACGATTTACTGTATGTCGGTGAGAATAAAAGAAACATTTTTCAAATTGGGTTTAAGATGGTATTTGACACCGACAAAATTGAATAAAATTAACGCTGGTTATCTGAATGTCTGTAGAAAACGTGAGAAGGAGATTGGTACATATTTTCATATGTGGTGGGAATGTGAAAAAGTACAAAGATTTTGGAAACTAATCTTTAAAGAACTAAATGACATATGTGAAAAAGATATAAAATTTAATCATGAGATAGCTCTGTTATCAGTATTTGAGAATGTGGAATATGATAAGATGACTAGAGAGCTGATTACCAATTTATTAACAGCAGCCACATTAATAATAGCTAGGAATTGGAAATCAAAGTCTGAATTTCGAATGGAAGAAGGGTACAATGAAATATGGAACATTGCTATAAATGATAAGTTAACTTGTAACTTTAAAGGTTAAGAAAGGAGAGATGAGAAAGAATAATCTCTATGATCTATGGGCCAGATTTCTTGAATATGTGCTAACAAGAGGAAAAGGGAAAGCTCCAAACCAAGAATCAATGCAGTTCTGGAGAAGAGGACAATAAAGGAAGAAGAAGAATAAAGATAGAGGAAGAAGAGGATTACTGCAAGAGGTCCCAACTATGGTGGTGGGAAACACAGTAGATTTGTATTTTGGTTTATGTATTTTATGTTTATGTTGTAGTTTAAGAGAAATGAAAAAAAAAAAAAAGTTCATTGGGCTGATGAGATAGAATCCTCCCAATACAGTGGAGTGCAGCAGATCCATTTATTGGAAACAGTTGCCAGCAGAATCTGCCATCCAAGGCATCTCATTCTTCATAATGGTACGGATGGACCTACAGTCTTCCACAGTACTGGCCTGACAGATACACCGTCTCTTTCTTTTCTCCTGTTAGCAGTGGGTGTTACTTTCAGTTTTTGAGAACCAGGACGCCAAGATGTTTCAGTCGCTCTCTCTCTCTTTCTCTTCCCCCCTCTCTGTATATCAATGGTTCCCAACCTTGGGTCTCCATATGTTCTTGGATTAAAACTCCCAGAAGACCTCACCGCTAGCTGTGCTGGCCAGGATTTATGGAAGCTGTAGTCCAAAAACATATGGAGACCCAAGGTTGAGAACCACTGCTGTATATGCATGGTGTGTAAAAGAAGACAGGCTCAATTTTCCCACTCCTGCCTATGTGTAAAGGTAAAGGTTCCCTTGACAATTTTTGTCCAGTCGTGTCCGACCCTAGGGGGCGGCGCTCATCTTCAAGCCATAGAGCCAGCGTTTGTCCGAAGACAATCTTTCCGTGGTCACATGGCCAGTGTGATTTAGACACGGAACGCTGTGCCTACGTGTAGTGCACTTTAACCCAACCCATCTACTGTATGCTTTATATGCATTCTGGAGAACTCCCTGGGCCTGCCATTATAGCATTTGCTTTGGCCGCCATTGCTTCGAACCCCATTTTTCCTTCAGCCAATCCTTTCCATTGCTGTTAAGCACAGTTAAAGTGCTCCAGCAGACTAGCTGCTAAAATGCTACCTGTATTCAAACTACTGTATAAGTTACAGGGCACAGTTACACTATGAAAATTAATCAGAAAATGGGTTGGGTTTTTCAAGTTGGTTTAAAGTCTCATGGTAATCATGTGGCTTTTGGGTCAGTGTAGGCATTCTCTTGGGAAAACTTTTAATCTGTTTATAAACTGCACTGTATATTGATTGAGGGGCTTTAAGAATAGTTGCATTTGAGGCTTTGTTCTGCACCTGACCGCCCTCAGGGTAGCTGCCTCTCAGAGCCATTAGCTACTGCTGCTAGTATGGCATTCATTCATTCATTCATTCATTCATTCATTCATTCATTCATTCATTCATTCATTCATTCATGTTGCAATCTTGAATAGATTGATGACAGATAGAAAAAAATTAAAACAGAGGTTTCCTTGTAGCCCCCCCCCCGGGCAGGTACACACACACACACACACACACACACACACACAAACGAGGTAGAGAAGAATAGGTAGCACAGAACAGCCAACCAGTGCAGGATGGAGAAGGAGAGGGAGCATGGAACCCCCAGCTAGTGGGAAACCCCATAGACACAATACACACTGACAGAGGCATCCACATATTCCAAAATGATTAAAAATAAATCAATTTCAAAAGTAATTTAAAATAAGCAACCCTCTTGCTGCTGAGTAAAATACCTCACTTTCCAACCAAAAAACACACTTCCCAGGCAAAAAAATAAAAGAATCCATGCTCACTTTGTTAAAAATCAATATCAAACATGCTAAACCTGATTCAAATACAGATTTTTTTCCTCACCTCACCATGCTCACAGATAGAGCCGAAATAACATTAATGTCCCAGATATATGATTTAGGAAAAACTTTTCTGTTTCAGAAACTAGACTTGCAAGCAAAACTGTGCTTAGTCCAAACTAGTCACACAACTAAGCAAACTATCGTATTTTTCACACCATAAGACACACTTTTTCCCCACAAAACAGGGGGGTGGAAAGTCTGTGCGTCTTATGGAGTGAAGAAAACAGATTATATTTTCCTGTTTTCTTCTCCTAAAAAATTGGTGTGTCTTATGGAAAGGTGCGTCTTATGGAGCGAAAAATACGGTATTTTACAAGACTTTGGAGGTGAGAAAAGCTGTGACAGTCATATCAATCTCAATGACCAGGCCAGTTGGGGCATTGTCAGAACTACAAAAATGAAACTTCTCCAAACTCTTATTTCATAAAAGGATTCCTCTAGGCATGTGTGCTAAAAAGAAAAATATCATAGATAATAGGCTTAACATCACACAGTCTCTTCCCACTTCAAGGTATCTGGTGTCATTTCTCCGCTATCCTATGTGTCAATTTCCACCACTTTCATCTCACTCACTCTGACATACAGCTTGGATCTTTCACACTTGCTACCTCTAATCCATTTTTCACAGGGTCACAGAGTTTGGAGGACCAAATTCAGATCAGAAGAACGAATATTAAAGAGAGAATAACCTGTCAGAGGCTTTGCATCTTCTTGTCTGCATCAGTGCTGCCTTGCATTTCTCAGAATCACCTGGGCTGCTTTTTGCCCTTGTAGTCAGACTTTGAAAAACACTTAAGGGCATATTTTATTGGCGCATTTACACATTGGGATGGATAGCAGCCATACTGGAAGCAGATTAAATCAGAGGTAGACAACATGCGGTCTGTGCATAACACATGGCCTGCACATCACAGGTGACCTCCCTGTCTTTTTTTTCCCAGGGAATTCAAATTGGGCTCCTGAAGCCAGAAAAATAGCTACATCTGCACTAAGAAACACAGCACACAGAGAGGGTATTCCTCATTTCACTGTGGAAATACTGTATGGTGATTTTTGTGACAATGATAACAATGGTAGTGGAGTGTCAGAGATGGCAGGTCCAGGTTTGTTGCCAACAGGAAAGTATAGACTCTGCTGTGCTCCAGGGGTGGGGGGGAAGGTAGCACCCTTGATCCAGAAAACTACCTGCATCCAATTCAAATGCTTTTAACAGTCTCTTTTATAGTAACAATATCTCCTGCACATTCTGACATCGAGAAGGGACTCGTATATTTTAAAAAAATTATCAGTACCTTATTATTTAATTTAATCTGTGTGCCTATGCTTAATAAGTATCCTTAAAAATAAATATCACAATGATAATAACCAATATATATCTATATTCCTCCAAAAAAGGCAATTGTCTTTACATATGCATATATTTTAAGAGATTCCTGTACTCATTTACCTGGAAGTAACCTCCGCTGACCTCAATCAGATTTATTTCTGATAAAACAGGATATACAGGATTTCACAGATAAAATTCCTCTCATTCTCTCTCCCTCTCTCTGTATTACTTTACCTTGGCTGAGTTCAAACTACAAAATTTGAAATGAATTATACGACTATCCCTATTACAAGTATCCTTCCTGAACAGAAGGAATAGTCCCTGTTTAGGGTTTGGTTTCTGCAGGACTAGACTGCTATTATTCTACTATGCAACAGTTTCTGGACCTTCACTATGCAGCAAAAATTATGCATTTGTAAATTAATAGATTACTATAAAGACACTATATATCTCTAGAGTGTTCTTCCCCATAAGGAAACTGACCCAGTTAAGGGCTGTTCTGAATTTCCCAGCATTCAAAGTTGGGGAACGGGAGAGGGGAAAGAGAAGCACAATTTAAAAAGCGGAGCAGCTGTACTAGCCTGGCTGCACGGCTGCACTTTGACTATGGACAGCCTGATTCAAACTGGCTCACGGGCCTGTACGCTCTCCAAATGATCTTAGACCAGTCACAATTTTGTAAGCTTAAATTATAAGTTAAGCACCTTTTTTTGCAGACATGCTGTCACTGAATCTGTGAAAGACAGTTTATCACAGCAGGTAATTTGCCTCGCTTACTTATCTCCCACCTAGTGTGCTTCATTTTGTGACAGACACTGGGAAGTAAACACAGGCTTAATTTGCAAGTCGAGTTGCTGAAGTACATATGTCTGAGGGAATATCATTTAAGTTGAGGGGGGGCGGGCGGAATGAATTAATTGCTGGAAATAAGCATTATCCTTAATATGCAGTTTACTCCCAGCCTAACCTAGATCACAAAGCTGCTATGTGGGTGAAACAGAATATTTTTGCCTTCATGCTATCTGTCATGAGTTCCTCAGGGGATAGACAAGGCACACCCACTTCAATGGGACTTGCTGAGGAGCATTTCTCAATGGATTCATTTATTAATACATTCATATCATATCACTTGTCTTGCCCTGTCCCAACTACAGATTCAGAGCTCCTAACAAGAACAGACATTTCATCAGAGACATATCCAAAATCAAAAGCAACACCATTTAGATGGATCATGTGTCCCTCTTTTCAACCCAGGTTTGGTTTTAAAATAAAGAACCATAAGAAGGAAGAACAGAGCAAAGCCCTCCAATTTCCAAAATGGCCGCCGGAAGCCCCGAAATGGCCGCGCGCAGCGTTTTCGCGCCCTCCCCTCGCTTACTGAGGGCACGAAAATGGCTGCCGCTATGGAGGAAACTTCGGTGAACGGTAAATTTAGGGCCCATTGGAACGCATTAAACATCGTTCCAATGGGTTTTTACGTTCCGTTTAGCGATGTTTTCACATAGCGAGGGTTAATCCGGAACGGATTAACCTCGCTATGCAAGGCACCACTGTATTCTCCTACCCTCTACAAATCAGAATATCCATGTACGTTGGCCTTCCTTGAAGGGGATTCTGCAGTTGTGAGCGCCATGGCTGAGAAACTCAGCTACTCTCTCTCTCTCTCTCTCTCTCTCTCTCTGTCTCTCTCTCTCTCTCTTTTATTTCTGAACCATACAAAGTCAGGTTCATCACCTGACAAACTAAAGGGGGCAGAGATAACTTCTAACTGCTCATCTATGCCCTTGCTATAAAGTAGGGCAAAGTTTATGAGAAAGCATGGGAAACATTTTATCCAGCAGAAGCATGTCCAATCAAGGGCATATCAATATCATTTCTCTTCTATATCTAGGGCAAAAACAAGGAAGTGTGAAAAGGCATCCAGGAGCTTTTAATTTAAAAAACAACAACATATTCACAGATGGAGGTGATATCTGTGTCCTTCTTGAAAAGACATTGGGTACTGCAACAGTAATACTGCAGACCAGATGTTCAATTTTTGGATAAGTGCAAACTTCTGTTTAATCAGTTGGAGGTTCTAGAGCACAAGAGACCATCACCTCATGGGTGAATATTTCAGTGATGACTAGTAAGGCCATGTTGTTATGTAATGTCAAATCAGAACAGTTTCATAGCAACCCTAATAGGGTTTTCAAGGTACCGTGTTTCCCTAAAAATAAGACAGGGTCTTATATTAATTTTTGCTCCAAAAACGCATTAGGGCTTATTTTCAGGGGATGTTTTATTTTTCTCATGTGCAACAATCTACATTTATGTCATGTCTTCTTCTGGTTGCTGCACAGTGGTGGAGGACAGGGTTTCACTTAACTGGGGCTTATTTTTGGGGTAGGGCTTATATTACGAGCATCCTGAAAAATCATACTAGGGCTTATTTTCAGGTTAGGTCTTATTTTCGGGGAAACAGGGTAAGTGAGGTATTTAAGGAGTGGTTGTTCTGGGTTTTTCAGGCTCTTTGGCCGTGTTCTGAAGGTTGTTCTTCCAGGTTGCTGTCCTCTGAAGATGCCGGCCACAGAGACTGGTGAAACGTCAGGAAGAACAACCTTCAGAACACGGCCAAAGAGCCCGAAAAACCCAGAACCACCATTAGATCCCGGCCGTGAAAGCCTTCGCGAATATATTTAAGGAGTGTTTTACCAGTTACACCACAGTGAGTATCCTATCACAAAGCTACAGAATCAGACCCCAGTGTCCTGAGTCCAAGCCATTATTCAATCTGCTATGACACTGGTTATCCTAGTAAGGCCTTAGCACCCTTTAAGTTATTTCTTTTTAAATTAATATAACCAATCCAAAAGAGGCATGAAATAATAGTAATGGCTGGCTGGATAGCTCAGTGACTTAAATATCTAGCTGCAAAGCTAGAAGATTGTTGTCCAGTTCTTCACTATGCATCCTAGAAAAGCCAGCCTGTATGGTCTTGGGCAAGCTGCACAGTCTTAGGATGACCCCTTCTGCAAAATGAATGGTAAACCACTTCTGTGTACTTTCTACCTAGAAAACCCAGAAAAGGATCACCATAAGTTAGAACTAACTTGATAGCACACAATTATTAGTTGTAAAGAACTGAATTTCAGTGCCCACAGACTTATCAAGACATACAGTACAGGGGTTTGGGGTTAACCCAAGACATTGTGCTGCCTAAGACAAACACTAGGATGAACCCTGTCCTTACTCCAGAAGCTGACTGTTCAACACCAGTAATGGGACAAGGTTACAACTGAGGCAGCAGACTTGTTTAGGGGGTTGTCCTCCAACTATGGAAAACTGCTGGGAGCTCAGGGGTTGCTATTGACCCAGTATCTGATGCCTGAGGTAGTTATAATGGCAGGGCAGATCCTATATGCATTCACGAGAAGCTATAGCAAATCAGACTACCTGTCCTACAATATTTACATTTTGCCAACAATCTGATAGAGGAGGAGAGAAGGACATTAGGAAAGACAAAACACCAGCTCTAGGAATTGCATGCACTAGCCACCTAATGCCAATCCACCAGTACTTTACTTCTATTGTATCTGCAGTCAACATGACAAGCATAAAAATGTGAAGACTATACACTGTTTATTGAATTCATATCCACCTACTTAACAAATGCTTCAGCTTCCAAATGTCAAGATTGTGAATATGTCATGTCCCAGGAATATGCCATGTTCCAGAGGTGCATGAACCACTCGTTTGGTGGTTCATGCTGGTTTGTTTAGTGGCTGAATAAGTATTTGGTGCTTCAAAGCCTGCCTCCTCTGGCAGCTGCTCACTTGGAGGCAGTGACTGGAGGAGGCGGGGCAAGGAAGCAAGGGGGCTTCATTTGAGTAGGCACTCGCCAGGGGAGGCTGGGCTTTGAAGTGCTGAACACTTGTTTGGCAACTAGGAAATGGCATAAATCACTGAACTGGTGGTTCATGCCCATCTCTAAGAAGCAAAGAAAGCTCAGGGTCAAAAAGGATTGAGTGATCTCAGGTGCTTATGTCCGAGTCTTACATAGTAATTTTTGATTGTGCTCAGGGCCAAACTGCACGTCAGAAACAGCAAACAATCAATTGCAAATTAATTTGTTACCATTGATTTTTTAGAATTTTCAACACTGAATTTAAAATTAATCATTTTCACAACTGAACAGGGTTAGGTTTTTTTTTAAAATGGTACTCAATGTATATTTGCATTTATATATATATTTGCATTGTGTTTCTCGCAGGTGAGGTGGTGGTGGACTGGATCACTTCAATCAATTCAAATTTCAACAGTTTACCATTGAGTTTTTAAAATAAATATTAACATGAGAAATACGTAGATTTGATCATTTTTCTTTTCACATTTTAATATTAACAGACTGATTTTCTTTGATGATTAGCATTAATGCATCACTGCATCACACTTGGAAAGCACTCCAAGTTTCCAAGGTTTTTAAATCTACTTTTGCATAGAATAGTCACCTAATAGTCCCTCTTTTCCCTGGCACACACTGGGCTGACATCCTGAAATAAGGACAGCTTCCAGGGAGCTTTGAGATGAGGAAATTGTAGATGGCAGAAGGATCATGTGTAAAATCCCTTGTTTCACTTCCAATCTTAGAAGCAGCTTTTCCAGGGAACACCACAGGAGAGAAGACTGGTAGGCTAACCTGCAGTTTAGACCTTAGATACTCTGTGGACCTTTCAGTATTCTATCAAGTGGACTGATTATACAGATCTATTGATTAAAACATGTAGACTTGGTGAAGACTTTGGAGTTTTGTTCACTTAATAGCCTTTCTGTTCCACAGGTGGAAGCAGAGGAGAAAGAGGTGGTGTTATTGAGGAAAAGCACCAAGACTGATCATATCTCTTCAGGCTGTTTAGTTATTCTTAAGATTTGAGATAGTGCCAAGTACAGTACTAGGTTTTTCTGTTAATGCAAAAGCAATGGAAGAAGCTGTCATAATAATCAGAAATATATACATTAAGCAGTCTTCAAAACTGTATGGACAAAATGGTTCTGTATACAGTATTTAGATAGGTCTGCATGAGCATTATATTAAGATGAAGCCAAGACAGGCTATTGAATAATAAATACTTCTATACATTCAGCTCAGAGGTATAACTTGAATGTGGTGATCATTCTATTTCTGTTAATAAGCAAATACAACTGATCCATAAGAGACAGAAGGGCCACAATTGCTGTCCCAAATCATGCTGATGCCTGCCAAGGACTGGCTTGCTGTGCTATTCTGGCAAAGGCAATTATGGCAGCTGAATTTGACAAGCACAAATCAAAAGTATGCACTTGCCAAACAGGCAGTCGATTGGGACAAGAGAGCAGAGCTTGCTGTTGGCAGAGCACATAAGCTGGCTTCCACCCTCTTTCTGCCAAGCAGAGAGAAAAGGGTGACAGAGCTTTCCTCGGAAAGAAAGGAGACATTTCAACCAACTTAAAGACAACTGGCACATGGGTGGTTGTTTGTGTTCTGACCACAATGATCAGAGGGGGAGCAGTATTATCTCAAGAGGTGAAGGCTGCTTAGATATAGCAAAGGAATTCTATCTTTTTAATTTGTTCATAAATAACTTGCCCCCCCCCACCTGAGGTCAGTTTCCAAAACTTAGCCCTCAGCAAATCCTGCTATTATTATATGCAAACGATACTGTAGTTTCATCTTTAACACAGCTGGTGGCCTTTGAAACTTACTGTGGTATTAAAATTTGACCATTAACATTGCAAAATCTAAGATTCTGGTGTTTTCTAAGGCTTGGGGGAAATTCTGCTGGGCACTACAGAACAACACCTTGGAACAGGTTAAAGACTTTAAATACAGTGGTGCCTCACATAGCGATCACTCCGTTTAGTGATGAAATCGCTTTGCGACGCTTTTGCGATTGCTTTGCGATGTTCCCTATGGGGGAATTTCCCTTTGCGATGCTCGGTTCCCTGCTTCAGAAACCGAGCATCGCAAAGCGACGATTTTTGCACAGCTGATCAGCGGTTTCAAAATGGCCACCAGGTAAACAAAATGGTCGCCCACTGTGTTTAGGGATGGATTCCTTACTTAAGAGGCAGCGAAAATGGCCGCGCTATGGAGGATCTTCGCTGAACGGTGAGTTTTAAGCCCACAGGAACGCATTAATCAGGTTTTAATGCGTTTCTATAGGCTTTTTAATATTGCATAGCAACATTTTCGTTCTGCAGTGATTTTTGCAGAACAAATTAACATCACAATGCGAGGCACCACTGTATCTGAAATTAAATTTTAGGTATAACTCAAATGGACAGTCCATCGCAAAAAAACATGTTAATATAGCCAAAGGCTTCATGACAGCACTTTATCACTTTTTCTATATTAATGAGGGACATCACATCCCCTTTGCTACTTTGATTTTTAAGGCAAAAACAAGGGCCCAACTATTCTGTGGCATACCCATTTGGATCGGTGCACATAATTCTGAGGTAGAGAATACAGTCATGCCCTGCTGGATGATTACCCCGCTCTATGACAAATCCGCTTTACCTTGATGATTTTGTGATCGCTTTTGCGATCGCAAGTTGATGTTTCAATGTTTTTTTTCCCTGTGCGATGATCGGTTCCCTGCTTCGGGAACCAATTTTCGCTTTACGACGATCAGCAAACAGCTGTTCGTCAGGTTTCAAAATAGCCACCAGCTGAAGAAAATGCCCCCCCCCCGTTATTTTCTAGGATGGATTCCTCGCTTTACAGGCACCAAAAATGGCCACCGTATGGAGGATCTCCACTGGACGAACAGGTATTCAGCCCATTGGAATGCATTGAACGTTTTTCAGTTGGTTTCAATGTTTTTTTTTTATTTTGTTTGACGACGTTTTCGCTCTACAGCAATTTCGCTGGAACGAATGAATGTCATCAAGCGAGGCACCACTGTATACAAATCGCCTTTCTGTGTCATATCCTGGGTGTTCCTAATTGTGTAGAATATGCAGCTGTATATTTAGAAGTGGGAATTGGCCAGTTGGAAACCAGAGCACAGATCCAGATCCTAAAATTCTGTTTGCAGCTACACTACTTAGCTGAGCACCTTGGTTATGTATACTATATGCTAATTGATTCCTACACCAGCAAGTGGATATTTCTGATCTAACATAAAATTACGGCCTTGGGCACGTCTCTTGATTCTGTTCTAAAGATAGCAACAAGTCTATACAGCGCTTACCCAAAGAATTTACGTTATTGAGAAATAATAATTGCTCTCCTTAGCAAACAGAACCTGCTCTCCTTTGGCAAGTGGCGCCCTTCCATCATTTGGAACTCCTTCAGGTTTTTTAACTACACTGTGATCATCCCAGGCCTGTACAGCATTCATACTTGTCAACTTTAATGTCCTACCCTCAGCCTTATTCCAGGGGTAGATTTCAGATAATTCCTCACCAAGAAAGATTGGGCACCCTGACCCCTGCCATGTAGGGGTCTGGTTGCCCGGTTTTTTGTCATACACTCTTTTATATTGCACATTTTATGAACCAATTAGGAGCTATCTGATGCACCCCCTGCTGCATAAATTTCAAGGTTGCTCAGATAAGTGGCTTGTCATGTACTGCCTGTAAGACCAGGACTCTCATAGAACAGCTCAAGTGATGGGCTTCTTCATGGCAACAATACGTAGATGGGCTGCATAGCTTGCTGGTGCTTGACCACTGTCTTTGTTTCTTCTTCTCTTCGTATTCACTGTCTTTATGTACTTGTATTACTGTAATATACTTCATTGTTTATCAAGAAGTAAGGCACCATTGTCTCTTAGTGACTTTTCAGTGTTCTTTCTTTCTTGTATCAGAGGTACTGCCATACAATTAATAAATATATAAAGAATGCCTGGCTGGAACAAACGTGCAAATATGTTTTGTCAGTTTACAATAGCAAGTTTCTTGAAAGCTGTACATTTGATTAAAAAAAGAATGGATTAATACCGTAGGAGGTATTGCTGCATAGCACAATACAGTATAGTATAAGTGCCAGCATGGAATTCTCTCCATGTGGGGCAAAGCTTTGAAGCCCAAATGTGCCTTGACGCAGCGACAGGCAGGCATCAGACATGAATCTATTTGGTTTTCTTTTACAGCACTCTGATACTCCAACCAGAGACAGCTACAAAAGGCATACACTTGGAATTAACAAGTGCCTCTGAGTGCATTCCAGCCTTACTAGGCATTCATTTTCAGCACCAGCACAGAACTGAGCTCGCAGTCCTTTTTAGACAAAATTCCACTCCAGATTATTTCAAGCTTCCCACATTTCGGCAACCTAATTTAGGTATTAAAGTTATTTTGCTGTTTTTATTGTTAAACAATGGACAGGTAGAAACTAACTCTTCCTGTGCAAATCACTCAGAGAAATGTATTCAAGTGGTCGGCTTGAAAGCACATAGAGCTGTGGATGGTACTCTCCATAGTGACAACGAAGGGACCATGCACGGCACTACATGAAACACACAAGAACACACCTCTAATCAGATCACACAGAATACAATTTGGAAATTATAAAACACAGCCAAATCTATACATATATGTACATGTTTCTTGTTCCCTCAAAGCGTTTCTATAAAGCAGGGTGGGCAATTAATTTCTATGGGGGGGGCACATGAAAAATCTGAACTGTATTCAAGGGCCGAACCAACTTTACTTAAAAATAAAACGAAACAATGATGTTATGATTGTTTTTATTTTAAATTGTTAATCTCCACAAATACTAAAATGTTTTTTTTTTGCGGTATGTTAAAGATAAGCAACTGATCAAGTTTAGACAAAAAGCTATAAATGGTTTTGATGTTCAAAACTGTCCACGGGCCTGACAGGAACGGCTCGTGGGCCATACGTGGCCCTCGGGCTGCACTTTGCCCAGGTCTGCGGTAAAGGAAGAAGGCTGGACAGGTTTTCCTTCACCAGGGCAGGTTATCTTGCCTTCCAATCTAGACTGGAGGAGCAAACAAACACAGCAGGGGTCATTCCTTCCACCAACAGACACAGCCGGGCTTTTGTCTCTCTTCCCCTAGGCAAATAGGACCAATCCTATGCAAACTGAACTCCAGCACCTTTCCTATACAAACCTTATTTCCTATCACCTTGGAAGTCTCCAACCTTGTAACCTCTTTGCAAGATAATAAATTGTTTTCCTGCCAATGGAATACAACAATGTAACCATGAATTTCCATAATTGCTGTCTGTTGACCCACCCTGTTGTAAAATTCCATCCTTCCTGTGATTCCCAATCAGATAGAGTTTTGGATTCCTTTGTAACCCCATAAAAAGGTTCCCCTTGACATTCTTAGTCTAGTCGTGTCCGAATCTAGGAGGTGGTGCTCATCCCGTTTTCAAGCCGTAGAGCCAGCACTTGTCCGAAGACAGCTTTCATTGTCACATGGCCAGCGTGACTAGGGAACGCCATTTTACCTTCCCACCAAGGTATTTATCTACTCGTATTTGCTTGCTTTCAAACTGCTAGGTTGGCGAGGAGCTGGAACAAAGCGACAGGAGTTCACTCCGTCGCATGGATTCGATCTTACAACTGCTTGGTCTTCTGACCCTGCAGCACAGGCTTCTGCGGTTTAGCCCGCAGCGCCACCACGTCCTTCTGCCAATAGGTAGTGAACCACCTATTTCTCTATTTCTCCTCCCCTTTCTTTGTACCATGAACCACCCATTCCTCCTCCCCTTCCTTTGTGTAACCAATGTTATAAAAGTCCTAGTCTTCCTGTGCATGGCAGGGTTGTTCCTGCCTACACTTGGAGGCATGACTTCCTCACACTTTTTATCTAGCTAAATAAACAGCAACCATTTGAACTCTCTCTGTCAAGTCAAAATTTATTGGCAATTAATTTTGACTTGGAAAGTGTAGGGGCTAGCCTGGACTCAGCAACAACCCTATGATGTATGCAGTGGGCTTAAAGGGTGGTTGGGATAGAGGCATGCACATAAGGCCCACCCCCACATCCCATCACGCCCAGATGTCCTGCAGACCATAAAGGAGACTGCATTGTAATAGCATTTCCATGGTTGGTAATCCTACGAAGGAAGGACTACCAGTCAGGGAAATACAGTGGGTTAAACTGAACCTATGTAGCATCTATGCAGATGTTTGCTCAAAGGTTTAGGGGCAGGAACATGAGAGTGAGGTTTACATGCATGCCCTGATCCCATCCACTCTTTGAACCCCACTCACTTTCAGGGAAAATGGCTGAATAGGGTTCATTTTGCCACTAACTCAGATTTTTGTACGTATGCTGTGGGAAGAGCAAGAATAAAGAAATAACTTTCACATCCAGCTTGTGGGCTTCTGATTGGCCACTGTGGCAACAGAATGCTGGACTAAATGACTAAAGGCAACAGAAATGTATCTTTTACAAAACTATGTTGAAAGCTGAGTTTTTCCAGAACCTACACTCAAGGAGTATTCAGATAGGCAAATAGCTCGCTACAGTGGTGCCTCGACTTATGAACATCCCTACTTAGGACCATTTTGAGATACGACCAGCTCTGGCTGCAAAATTTTGCGACCGGAGTTTCCACTTATGAACAGAAAAAGGCATGGGGGAAAAGGCGGGAAATTCTAATTTCTAATTTCTAACGAGGCGGCTTCTTTGTAGCTCTTTCGCCCCAGCAGTTAGAGAGAGTGTGTGGAGGAGGCTTGAGACTGCCTCCTTCTGCTTCTGAGTGAGCGTGTGTGTGTGTTTGCAGGGAGGCTTCGGGGTGCCTGGTAAGGTAAGGTGCTGTTTTCTGCTTTTAAAAATCTGTTATAGGTGTTTTTGCAGCATGGTTTTGAGCTGGGGGGGTTATGTTTCTGTGCTGTGATGGGTCTTGGGGGGTTTGTTGGTTTTTTTTTTTTTTTTGGTTTTTCCCCCAATTTCTGATGGCTCTTGGGGTTTTTTGTTGCTTTTTGGAGTGTTTTTTCCCATTTCTTATAGTTCTTGGGGGTTAGTTGGTTGGTTTTTCTCCCCTTTTCCAATGGGTCTTGGGGATTTGTTTGCCTTTTGGGGTTTTCCCCCCATTTCTGATGGGTTTGGGGGAGTTTGTTTTTTGGCTTCCCTTCCATTTCTGATGGGTCTTGGGGGGTTTGGTTGCTTTTTTGTTTCCCCCCATTTCTGATGGGTCTTGGGGTTTGTTTGTTTGTTTTTGGCTTTCCCCCCATTTCTGATGGGTCTTGGGGGTGTGGTTGCTTTTTTAGGGGGGTCCCTCATTTCCGATGGGTCCTGCATGCTCCCCTTGCTTTTTCCTTTGTTTTCTTTGCATTTCTGATCTGCTCCATTTGTTTTCTATGCAATTCTAATGGGTCTTGCATGCTTGATTGCTTTTCTCCCCCCCCCTTCAGCCGGAAGGGATTAATTGCATTTCCAATTAGTCTTGCAGTGATTTTATTTTTTGGTAGTTTTTTTTCTTTGGCTGGAATGGATTAATTGCATTTCAGTGCATTCCTATGGGAAATGGTGCTTTGACTTATAACCATTTTGAGTTACGTCCATCTTCCAGAACAGATTACGGTTGTAAATTGAGGCACCACTGTATATGGTTTGCTTTTGGTGAGGTTTGATTCAAATCAAATTATGAGGGCCACATGCATTTTGAATAAGAGCAATCAATTCTGCCCTTTTTAGAAGCTGTCCCATTCATTTCTGGTGCAGTGCTAGGGCTATAGTCAATTTGGTGCAATTTGGAGCACTCCTGATTATCCTCTTCTGTTACCCATGTGGTTGGTTATTCTGCTCCCAAATAGAGCTGTGGGTGGCACTCCATGTAGTGACAACCTTGTGATGTATGCAGTGAGTTGTGACATTAAAAAGGATAATGGAGAATCCCCTTTATTTTAATTTTCTCTAACTTTAAAATAAAATATTTTCCTAAGCAACACAGTGCAATTCTAGAGATACTGGAGATGCTCTTCAGTACTTGTATTCCAGCTGATGCAGTGCTGATTCATTGGGAGGAAAATTTTAAAGTAGGGAGAAATGGCTTCAACTTGAGGGTTACAAAAGGTGAGCAAGGGGGCAGGAAGAGGCTGGCAGTAACCAAAAGGGAGGCAAACTGGAGTCATCTAAAAAGACCTGTCTGGAGCCTTCTCATGGGAGAAGAAATGCCTCCAGTGTAAATGGAAGGAATGCCCAAGTCCAAGATAAAATATCTCACCGAAGATAAGAACCTTTTAAGTGTGAACCAAACCACTCCTACTTCCCCCATCTGGAAGTACTCTCAGTTCTGCATTGTGCTTTCTTACCCAGTAGAGGTTTCTGTTGGGCTCTTTGTACTGCAGCCCACAGTATATATAGCTCAGCCTATTATTTAATTCAGTCTCCCCCAACCTGGTATCATACAGCTATTCTGGACAACTAGCTAGCAGGAGCTGTTGGATATTTAAAACATCTGGATGACACCAGGTTGGACCAAGCTGACTTCAATAATAAATTTATAATGCACAGCCCACCTGCTCCATACTTAACCCAAGTCACACCAGGACTGGTGGTTCCACGTGTATTTGTTGCTTTTGCCTTGGGATCTCACAAATCCTAAGCACCCCTGCTGTAGGGCATCTCAAAGCCAGATAATAACAGGAGGGATGCAAGATTAATTATAGTAAGCAGATGCTCTGAGCCGCATTGGAATTTTGGTGCTAATCTGCTAAGGATATAATTAAGCTACATATATAAATCACCAGTGTTCCTTTGAGCTTGAATTTGTTCTGGCCATCTGATGTGGAAATAAATTTCCAAGTGCATCATCTATTTAATTCATATTTTAGTACACCAGAGACTATGATGAAACCTTTCTCTGGGATTTGCAAATAGAAGAGGTGTATGAAGCAATACAGCATTAAAAAAAAAATAAAAGTATGAAAAAGCAGAAGTCTAAAATACAGCATTCCAAAAACAGAGAATTTTAAGAGATTGCTCACATCATAAATTTGCTGTGGAAGGCCAACAGTCTGGCAGTTCCAAGGGAGAATCTGACAATTTCACTTACTAAATAACTGATTCCCCAGACTAAATGATGGCACCAGTCATGATGGTCTGTGGTTCATTTAGGGGAGTGCCTCATCAAATACATTGATTGTTCTATCCTTACCACCAATTTACTTATTCACCCATTTAAGACAGATTAAATTTTGGACACAGAATTCCTACAAAATTTATAGCTAGTGTAGTCACTAGCCATGATGGTTGTGGGATTCCAGGAGTTGTACTCCAAAGAAGGCATTTTCCGAAGGTCTGAAGAACAGCAACCACGAAGAGACTGTACAGAAGAAGAGAATCATACTTGACCTGTTTTAATAGTGAAAGACAGCTTTCTTAAACCAAAATAGCCTCATTTTGCCTGATCCATCATTTCCCTCTGGATTTCCTCTAACCCATTTTTACTCATCTGTCATTTTCATTGGTCTTGTCACTTTACTAGACACTGAAAGTTCTCTAAAGTAGGATCTGTGCCAGTTTTATGGTCTCTACAGCATGAGCTACCAGGCTGGCACTATTAAATTGCTGAGCAGTCATGCCAACTAGTGGTAAGCAGAATTCTGCAAGAAAGGGCAAAAAGGGGGTGTTTGTTATATGCTCCCTCTTCTGCCAGTGGGATGACATTTTGGAGCAGCTGTGCAGCTGAATATTTTAGTTCATACATTTGAAGGATATGTATTATTTTCTAGAGAAACAAGCATCTTGATTACTTTGCAGGCAGGCTTAAGGAGGTCAATCTCCTCAGAAGGGGAGAATGTACTAGAATTTATGACCTTTCAGCTGCTCGTAAAGAGCAGGCAGGTATTATGCAAGCACAGACACAAGCATGGAGGCAGAAATGGTCCTAGAATTAAATACATGTGCATCCTTAAGAGTAAACGTTGCTTATCCATTTACCTAGCAAAGACAGAACGTGGTTTCAGGCCCTAACTTGGCCAGTTAGATATGACCTTTGACTTTAGAAATGAGCTTTTTGGATTATTAAAGATTTTAAGGTGAAATAAGGGTTTGCATGAAGCAAGGTAAACAAATGACCTACATGTCATCAGGGGGAGCTTTACAGAAGGATTTGTTTTCTTCTGCCTGCGACTCAAGCTTCAGTCTACACAGACTGACCAACATTCTGAGGGGAAGAAGCAAGGCCATATCAGCCAAGGATGAGTGCAAATTTCTACTGCCCTTTGAAATGAGAAAAGCACTGAGGTGTGCAAGAAAGAGATGCTAAATGGAACAGACTGCAGGAAGGAAATTGCTGTCTGACAGTCTGCCACGCCCTCTCTTCCCATGCAACTGTGTTTGCAGCTAAAATACAAAATGAAACCCTTTCAAATGACATTTCATCCTAAAAAAGATGTCCTCTACCCAAGAGGCTGCAAACAGCTTTCACAAGATGAAAAGGTCGTGCAATTATCATATTCCAATAGATAGGACACATCACTGACAATAATTAGAAAAGACAATGATCAAAGTACTGCTTATTTCAGAAGACACATCCTAATAAATACTAGAAGGCTCTCCACATTGCTTTGAGGAATACTGCAAGCTAGAAGTCATTATACTGCTTTAAGGAGAGCATTTTCCAGTGTGAAGGCCGTGAATAAGGAGGTCCTTCTATACCAGACATCCTTTCAAACAATATTGTCCTTGACCAGGTCTTCAACGCCTGTTTATCTGTTCTCTTGAACTCACTTCCAATGCACCATTTGTATTATGTCATGATAACCAGACAAAAAATATTTTGTCCTCTAGAGTTCAGAGTCCATTCAAGGCATGTTGCTGCTTCAAGCACCTACCTATTTTGGTATAGCCAACATGTTCAAGAAAATCTTAAATATCCTTCTCTACCAGCCTTCTAGTCACCCGAATAGTCATTTATTCTGCTGCAAAGCAATGTTGGCCCTATTTGACTACTATGCCTTGCAGAAAGGAGCTATGGCTTAGAAGGATGAACAGAGATCCAAGGAAAGAGACAGGCTACTAAGAAAGCACAAAACACAAATACTGTAAGACTTATGTTACCTTCTTTATTTGCATCACTTATTGGCTTTTTAAAAATGTGTTTTCTGATTTATTTCAATTTAAAAATAGGTCTCTGTTAGCAACATGCTACTACTGCTGGCAAAAATGATAACGCAGTATTGTTCTCCCGCTGCTGCCATTCCTTTTGTATTTCATTGCACTTTACCCATTCGTAAGCCACGAGAGGGAGCAATTTAAGGCAACTTAGTGAGACGCTTAAATTAACGATTTACAAATAGCTTAATTGAGGTCCTGCTCCCTCTCTTTTCTGAGCAGAAGCTGCTAAATGGTTCAGAATCTTTTCCCTAGCTCCTTTTTGTTAGCTCTCCTGTGATGTGAATAACAAACCTTAGACTTAGGCTACCAATTTCAATACCACATTTGCAAGGCTGGAGACACTGGACTGATGCATTGTTGAAGTCTGAGAAGAATGGGAGCCACAGCTCTCCAACAGAGCCTGAGTTCTAGAATGAAGGACGAAAGCTGTCAAAGTCAGGGCAGGCAAGGACAAAGCCGCCTAGAGTGGTCGCAATTGACCAGATAGGCGGGGTATAAATAAAATAAAATAAAATAAGGATCATGAAATAAGTGATAGAATCACAGAGCTTGGTAGTATTGGAGGACAAGATAGCCAGCTTGACTACAGGAAAATGAGGTCAGAATGCAGAAGCCTCTCTTACCAGCAGCCTAAGGCCGGTGTGAGGTTTTTGACTGCAGATTTTCCCTATTCAGAGCCCCAACCTGGATCTGACTGAAAACAATGGAAGAGGAATGCATAAAAGCTTCCTAGAAATTACAGCTAGAGGGCAAAACAAGATATGATGTTGTTCATAGGGCTGCAGACAAAAAAAGCAATCCATTCCTTAGAACCTTTAAGTATGGGCAATCCATAAATGACATAATCGAGTTACACATTTACCTATCCTGGTATCAGCCTGTTTCTGCCTGCAACTAATGGTATCAGAAAATAACTGTGTGCTGTCAAGTCAATTCAGACTTATGGCAACCCTTTAAGGGTTTTCTATGTAGAGAATACTCAATAGTGGTTTATCATTCTCTACTTCTCAGGGCATCCCGGGACTTTGCAGCTCGCCCAAGGTCATACAGGTTAGCTGTTCTAGGATGTACAGTAGGGCAGTGGTCCCCAACCTTGGGCCTCCAGATGTTCTTGGACTACAGCTTCCAGAAGCCTTCACCACCACCTCTGGTGGCCAGGATTTCTGGGAGTTGAAGTCCAAGAACATCTGGAGGCCCAAGGTTGGGGACCACTGCAGTAGGGAATTGAACTCCCAACCACTAGCTCTGTAGCCAGATGCCTAATTCACTGAGATATCCAGCCAACCTATATGTTATCAAACAGGGATGGAAAAATGATGTGATAACAGCATTGCACTATATGTTTCTCTTTAAAATTGCTGTGGGGGAAAGGCGGCAACTACGAAACACAAAGAACATTGTTTCCAGAGTAATTTCATGATCTCATCCTGTTTGGTGCTGAACCAAATTTTGTTGTCTTCCCTCCAAATTCCTCTCGTGTTTGAACCTTAAAAAGAGCCTCTTGATTTGATCCAAATTTTCACTTCTGGGGGGGAAAATCAGAAAACCTGACACTTGTAATGAAGACTGTGGGTTTTCTAGCCTTCTTGGAGAATTCTCAGGATGCTGCAGCAGGGAGAAACTTGTGCTTTCCGAATGTTTTCCTGAAAAAACTTTGAGGATCTTCCTGCCAGGTCTTTCCCACCAGTCTACTCCTTACAGGAAAAATTTACTATTGTAGAAACAACCATTTCCCCATCTTTTTAAATGAAAAAAAAATTTGGAAACTTTGGAGAACATAGAGAAACATTCCAATAAAATATTTTTAAAATGAGTTAAATCCTTTGGAAGACAAGGTTCTATTAGCAGAAAATGCCAGGAACTGCCTAGCTTGAAAATATGCAGCTAAGATATCGCTAGAATTTTTTTCGAGCATAGCAGTTTTTGTGCATACTGTAGATGCATACAATATTTAAAATGTAATGTTGTAATTAATAAATATTAACAGTTCCATGAGAGGACAAAAATTTCACCTTCACCCCAGAGCTTCAACATTTCCAGAAATGATGCATTGTTAGATAAGAGAAATGAAGGTTTTCTTAAACAGGCATCATTGTTATGTCATGAATAATACTAACTGGAAGGTGAGATGATATCTTCCTTTTCATGTGCAAGGAAGTTGCAACTTCCCATGGCTTCTGATTCAATTAATGTGTCCAAATAACATACGAAACTATAGGTCTCAAGACATTTGGCATCTCCTCTGCCACCAGTTCCTTGAAAGGATTGGCAGCAGGGGCCGGCTAACAGTAATGCACCTACTATAATAAGCTAAGTGCAAACTTTAAAGGACATATATATGCTCAACGTGTTCAACCTTCTTTATACAACTGATACTAGTACTTTTACTGCAGTCCATATAGTACAAGTCTGAAAACAGTGTCTACAGTATCAAAAGAAGAAAGCCCACTTTTGGGTTTTTTTCCCTACCTGTGGTGTATTCCCCCAAAAATTACTCTAGTCTGTACCAGTGCACAATCTACTCATGTGGACCACAGCACCATATTGATCCAGGATGACTGATGCTGTTTCATGCTGAGGTATCGTGAGATGACTTTCTTTGTTAATGTTTCAACTGGTCGTCTCTCCACCCCTTCTTAGATCAGAACCACACTCACACGTTTTGTTTCTATACAACATCCATTTTCCTGTCTCCTTCCTCCTTCTTCCAATCACCCATAGGAACTGGGAATCAACCAGATGCAGTGACACTTTCCCATTGCATGTAACATCTTGTAATAGCACTGGGATATCAGCTGTCTCCACCTTCCTCCTTTTTGTTTTCTGTTTTGTAATAATTTTTGCAATAAGGTGTGTAAGTGTCTTTATTATGAAAGAGTAGTCGAGGTTTTGGAATACTGAAATGCATATTTTCATGTTTTCACTAGGTGAGAAAGGTAAAGGTTCCTCTTGACATTTAGACCAGTTGTGTCCGACTCTAGGGGGCAGTGCTCATCCCCGTTTCCAAGCCGTAGAGCCAGCGTTTTGTCCGTAGACAGTTTCCGTGGTCATGTGGCCAGTGTGACTAGACACGCAATGCCATTACCTTCCCACCAAGGTGGTACTTATTTATCTACTCATATTTACGTGCTTTTGAACTGCTAGGTTGGCAGGATTTGGGACAAGCGACAGAAGCTCACCCTGGGCAAAAGGGGAGCGCAATATAACGCTTTGGGGTGAAATGTTGGGGAATAATGTGAGATATGGTCATTCTACTGTGGAATGACCATGTCCACTGAGTGGACAAGCCCTAACTTGCATGTGATATTAATCATCACTCCCAAGTACAGTCTTAAAGCATGCTTTTGATGAATGACTCCCCTGAATTAATTTATTAATCTTCATGATAACCATTTTAGGTAAATCAGGCTGAAAGAGTGACTGGCTGAAGGACATCCAACAAATTCTGTGGCTATTCAGGACCTGAACCTGGATTTTGCAAATCCTGATCCAACATTTTGCACTAGACAGCAGTCGCTTGTGGGGCAAACATTATATGGGGCAATAGAATGCAAAAGGACAGTATGTTTGAGTTGCAGAATGTCCAAATGACACCTTACACAGTTTAAGTGGAAGGTATAACAGAATCCACATTTCCACCTATGTATCTTCTGCTTAACTTTCAAGGCTCTGATTATATTTGAGGCCCGGTAGGGGAGAATCCATTTGTCCCTCTTTTTATCAGCCTTCTAGTTCCCCGAATTTCTTTTAAAGAGGTCACACTTGGTCGTGGTTTAGATTCTGTCCCAGCACTTAAAATTGCCTGCTTTGCCCTTACATCAAGGCAGTCCCAAAAATAGACTCCAAACCATGACACGTACATCACCTCTCGGGCTACGTGGCAGCTCACATGGGTTGAATGTCAACATAATTCACTCTGCACCTTTTCTTAATGGAGATTAAAGGTCATCCACAGAGACTTCCAGCTCCACACAAGGCCCCAATGTTCTTCAGTCCTCTTGCAAGGCAGCCAAGGACGCCCCTCTTGGCACAAGACAACTCTGTTCTCGTTTTAATTCCAGCACAACAGACAGTAATTATAGGTATTCCAATGGTGCTGACAGATTGGAAGCTCATCAGCCCTGCACCTGTCTGTGTACAAATTGCAGACACCTCAAGAGATAGAACAGAAGGGAGGGCACTTACTTCACTTCCCCATCCAACAACAGTTCCCTTTTTCGGTAGATACTTTATCTGCCCATTTTACCTGCAACTCTCAGAGAATCACAGGACAGATGGAAGGAACAACATTGACACTCTGTATACACCTTGTAGGTCATACTGCTCATCTTGCCCGCTAACTTACACCTCAAACAGCAACCTTGTAGAACCTGAAAGAAAAGTTTTATTTGTCATTAGCTTTCATGGACTTCTATAAGTGCATGCAAACAAGTGGACTACAGTTCATGAAAGCTTACAATAAATAAAATCGGTTAGTCATTAGGATGCCTTAAGACTTTATTACTTTTACCGCAACAGACTAACTGTGTTAGTCTGTTGCGGTAAAAGTAATAAAGTCTTAAGGCATCCTAATGACTAACACAGTTAGTCTGTTGGAAACTCTTACACTTAATTTGCATCCTGGCTCTTTGGTTGCCATGCTATGCATCCAACTAGGTTCAAAATCAATTATACAAGCAACACAAGTGTTGCAACATAAGCAAATGTACATAAATATTATCCATCATCAGAAAAGCACTGCTTGCTGAATTAACGGTTTTGGGGACACGGAACTTTGGAGAGTAAGAGTAAATGACAATGTAAACTGAGAAAACCTTTTTCTCTGGGCTTTGTTATAGCTGATAGAGTGGTAT
This sequence comes from Pogona vitticeps, assembly GCF_051106095.1. Lineage (NCBI taxonomy): Eukaryota > Metazoa > Chordata > Lepidosauria > Squamata > Agamidae > Pogona > Pogona vitticeps. The sequence goes on along the minus strand of NC_135788.1, from coordinate 95,195,546 downwards.
GGTGTAGTCAATAGAATGCCAAATGAGGATGCAGGAGACATGGGTTCAAATCCTCACTTAGCTATGAAAACTCACTGGGGGATGGGCAATAGTAAACCACATCTTGCACATCTGTCTCACACACTTTGAAAGCCCTACTAAAATTGCCATGTCACTGCCTCCATATCTTCCCCTTCTATTTGCCAGGAGGTGATGGGACCAGTGGCCATGATCTTAGTTTTTTTGATGTTGAGTTTCAGACCATTTTTTGCACTCTCCTCTTTCACCCTCATTACAAGGTTCTTTAGTTCCTCCTCAGTTTCTGCCATCAGAGTGGTATCATCTGCATATCGGAGGTTGTTGATATTTCTTCCGGCAATCTTAATTCCGGCTTGGGATTCCTCCAGTCCAGCCTTCCGCATGATGTATTCTGCATATAAGTTAAATAAGCCGGGGGACAATATACAGCCTTGTCGTACTCTTTCCCAATTTTGTACCAATCAGTTGTTCCATACCCAGTTCTAACTGTTGCTTCCTTCCCACATGTAGGTTTCTCAGGAGATAGATAAGGTGGTCAGGCACTCCCATTTCTTTAAGGACTTGCCATAGTTTGCTGTGGTCCACACAGTCAAAGGCTTTTGCATAGTCAATGAAGCAGAAGTAGATGTTTTTCTGGAACTCTCTGGCTTTCTCCATAATCCAGCGCATGTTAGCAATTTGGTCTCTAGTTCCTCTGCCCCTTCGGCATCCAGCTTGTACTTCTGGGAGTTCTCAGTCCTCATACTGCTGAAGCCTACCTTGTAGGATTTTGAGCATAACCTTGCCAGTGTGTGAAATGAGTGCAATTGTACGGTAGTTGGTGCATTCTTTGGCACTGCCCTTTTTTGGTATTGGGATGTAGAATGATCTTTTCCAGTCCTCTAGCCACTGTTGAGTTTTCGAAACTTGCTGGCATATTGAATGTAGTGCTTTAACAGAATCATCTTTCAAGATTTTAAATAGTTCAACTGGAATGCCATCACCTCCACTGGCCTTGTTGTTAGCCAGGTATTCTAAGGCCCACTTAACTTCACTCTCCAGGATGTCTGGCTCAAGGTCAGCAACTACATTGTCTGGGTTGTCTGGGATATCCAAATCTTTCTGATATAATTCCTCTGTGTATTCTTGCCACCTCTTCTTGATGTCTTCTGCTTCTGTTAGGTCCCTTCCATTTTTGTCCTTTATCATGGCCATCTTTGCACAAAATGTTCCTCTAATATCTCCAATTTTCCTGAACAGATCTCTGGTTTTTCCTTTTCTATTATTTTCCTCTATTTCTTTGCATTGTTCATTTAAGAAGGCCCTCTTGTCTCTCCTTGCTATTCTTTGGAAGTCTGCATTCAGTTTTCTGTAACTTTCCCTATCTCCCTTGCATTTGGTTTCCCTTCTCCTCTCTGCTATTTCTAAGGCCTTGTTGGACAGCCACTTTGCTTTCTTGCATTTCTTTTTCTTTCGGATGGTTTTTGTTGCTGCCGCCTGTACAATGTTACAAGCCTCTATCCAAAGTTCTTCAGGCACTCTGTCCACCAAATCGAGTTCCTTAAATCTGTTCTTCACTTCCACTGTGTATTCATAAGGGATTTAGTTTAGATTATACCTGAGGAGCCCAGTGGTTTTTCCTACTCTCTTCATTTTAAGCTTGAATTTTGCTATGAGAAGCTGATGATCAGAGCCACAATCAGCTCCAGGTCTTGTTTTTGCTGACTGTATAGAGCTTCTCCATCTTTGGCTGCAGAGAATATAATCAATCTGATTTCGATATTGCCCATCGGGTGATTTCCATGTATAGAGTCGCCTCTTGTGTTGTTGGAAAAGAGTGTTTATGTTGACCAGCTTGTTCTCTTGACAAAACTCTATTAGCCTTTGCCCTGAATACAAAGCTCCAATCTCTAATGTTGAGCACTAGCCAATACATACTCACTCAGCTGGCTGTGGACTAACAATAAACTTATTGGCTCATTGGCATTTGCCCAGCAAAGGAGTAAGAAAGCAAGCTAGCTCTCAAGAAGAAGTCCTTCCAGAAATGAAACCTAGGGACATGCTATTTACTTTTAAGAAAAAACGATGCTGATGTAAAGACCAGGTTTATCACTCTCCATGTCTACCAAATCTCCCATTCTTATGCTATATCCACTGATGGAAAAGGCTTCAGGAGAAAACCTCGAGGCAAAATCCGAAGCTGGAGTCCCGGAGGCAGTTTGTGTCATTCAGGCAACTCCGCGACATCACTGGAACCAGTTGTATTGGCTCTTGCCTTTCCATTGGACTATTTCAGCAATGTGGAAGGGGGGGTTCTGCTTGGGTAACAGCCTATCTTCCATATTATTTTACCCAGGCTTCGTGCCCTGGAGAGGACACTCCAACTTCGCATACAGCGCTGAAGTCCTCCATACAGAGCACGTTACCATAGTCTCTCGAGACTGAAGGGATGCCTAGGATGCACAAAATCCAAATGTTTTTCTCTTGTGCCACTTACCATTATGCAACTTTCCCTTTCTGGAAAACTGGAGAACAAATCCTGAAAACTCCAAACAACGCTGTGAAACCTGGCAACCCCAGTAGAGAGAGCTGCCAGCTTGTATGATTTTAGAAGGAGATTAGGCAAATCATGAAAGACAAGGCTATCAATGGCTACTAATCAGGGTTGCAATATGGTGTCTGTTACACAGTCAGTGTGCCTCTGAATAATGGTTGCTAGAGGGAAAAGGGGTTGTTGCTACTGCTTCCTTCTGCGGCATCTGGCATATCTACTCTGAGAACAAAATGCTCAGGTGGACCAAAGAAGACTCCAGTCTGAGTTATCCCCCTTTTTTCATGGAGGAGGGAGAGGAGACCATAGATTTCAGAACTTGGAAACATTACAATTCCTAGGATTCCCAACTGACTATATTGGTGGAGGGATTTGAGGAGTTGTAGTCCAAAAATGTATATAAAGTCTGGGCTGTGCTCAATTGAGTTCTCAATCTCTTCCTCTGATAATAACCTGTGCGTGTGGCTGCATCCTGGCACTTGAAGGCTGAACCTGGCCCAGGCCTTTGTCGTGGCCATGCCTGCCCCCCTCCATTGTGATCCACCTCTCCAGGCACTGGAAGGAGAGGCTCCACCATGGCTGGCCCCGCCACTGCTGCCTTGGCTGCCGTATGCTGCCGACCGGGGCCTGTCGCCAGCCGCCAGCCGCCATGACTCAGTTGCAGCGGGGCCAGAGAAGGGGCAAGAAGTGGGCAATCAGACAGCCGGGGATCCCCCTCAGGGCAGAAGAGGAGGAGGAGGAGGAGGGAAGGGGGTTAGGGTCGCATCCTCATTAGCCCCCGGAATTTCATTTGTGTCCCATTTGATGTAATTTACCCCTGTTCCCTGACCACTGTCTAGCTGTTTAACATATTAAGTTGCAGTTAGAGTAGGACCATTTGAGTGATCCCCATTGGGCCTATTCTAGTGTGATTTACTATAAATAAAAGGATTTTGGCCATTAAACCCCAAATTCTCAAACTACATATATATATATAATGTTACTGCACTCTTTGTTAGGAGTATTCAGTGCATTTTTGCACCGAAAAGCACTTGTTGCAGAACACAGCAATGACAATGTTAGAGCAACTTCAGGAAGAAGATAGGAAGCAACATGTTTCTTGGATGTTTATTTTCTGGCTTGTCTATTTTGCCTCTTGTTGTCAGGGAAAATGGTAATTTTAATTAAAAGGCAAAACAGAAATTGACTTCAAGCACAGAGTTGTTAAAAAGCCGTTGAGGCTGTGAGCTATTTCTCCCTGTGCTGCCTGCTGTGGGAGGGCAATTACACTGCAAGCAAGAGCACTGGTTCCCGGGTCTCTCTGCAGAGGTGCTAGATGGGTCAAGATGGGAATAGATCCCTCAGCAGCCCCAGAGAGGGACGCATCCTCCCAAACATTTCCTCCTTGTAAGGCTGCCTTATGACAGCCTTACAGAACTGCTTTTCTTACGACAGCTCTGCAATCGACGAATAAAACCTCTTGACTATTGCCTCACAGATTTAGGGTGCATAACACAGGGATTATTTGAAAAGGAAACACTCTTGTCTCACTATGAAAGTTAAAAAGAACATAGGGAACAAGGCAAGCTTGAAGACACTAGTTTAGAAAAAGTCGATGCAAAGATGTTTTTCTCTTCCTCTCATAAAGCTGCATTCAATCCAGGGTGGATCAATGAAGAGACTTGTAGCAAAGTTAAGACAGACAAAGGGAAGTACGTTTTTCACACAATAGTCAACTCACATAATTTATTGCCACAAAATATGATCATGGCAACCAACTCAAGTGGCTCCAAAAGGGGATTAGACAAATGCATGGAGATCAAGGCAATCAGGGATTATTAGTCATGATGGTTATACCTTGATGAACAGGTATCAGTGCACCAAAGATTGTTTTAAGTAAAAAGTAGGTATGTGTATTACAGGAAATGCACCATAAAAATAGTGAGATAATGCTATCCTAGGTACATGCCTGGGAGAGAGAGAACTGGAATTCTGACTTGGAGAAGGTAAAGCAAGCCGGAGAATATAAGTGTAAATTAGTAAGAGACAGAATTGTAAAAATAAAGAGAACACTTCGGGTGACCTAGGCGTTGACTACATTGACAAATACTTTGGGAATTACTCGACAATTAGCATGGGTGGATTCAAATAATTTTTCAGTGATCACCTGATGCGAATCAGCTCAGCCCTTTTTCTAAGGACTTAAACATTTTTTAAGCTGGCATTTTCCATGTATGATTGCTTGTTTTCTTCTTCAAAAGGATGGGGGGTATGACTCTGAGTGGTGTTAAAATGACATAAGCTAGGGCGAGATGTTTTGGGAGAGTGGGAAATCCACCTCTACAAACTTTCTCTCTGGTCTCCTCAAAATATTTAAACATTTTTAAAAACAACATATCAAGTTTTGCACCTTATCATATTTTGTGGCAATACCTTGGGAAGCAGGGGCATGAGCTCTAGATGCATATCTAATCATATTGGATGGAGGTCCAGTGCCGACATGCCATAAAAGAGACTGCAAATCAAGCCCTAGCAAAGCCAAATTGCTCCAATTCAGTTTACCGGCACAGTCATACCCTTAGTCTGTATTTCTAACAGTACTGCTTCCTACAGTCTCATAGTCCTTCATGGATGCACTGTTGCCCTCTATATCCAGGTCAGTAACTAGTTGCTGCAGACTAAGAGTAGGTGAGGGTTATCACCTTCACATCCCTGCAGGCTTCCCAGAAGCATCTGGGTAGCTACTGCAAGAAGTAGGGCACTGCACTAGATCGGCTTTTTAATTTAAACCCACAGGGCTCTTGTTAGATTCTTAATGGTCAATCTTTTTTGGAATTTATAGGCAAAAATTGATTGAGTCCCTATAATAAAATCAGACTAAGCAGCTCTGAAAAACAAATAAAAAGAATATCAAGCAGTAGGAAGCATGTGCTCCATTCAGTATCTGCCCATGCAGCTTTCCTGCTTGGAATTTTACTTCACAGTTAATAAGAGGCAATCAGCTGTTGGTGGCTTTCATCTATTTCCAGCCAATTACTCAGCTCAGGGGGAAAAAAGTGTATTGACAAAAAAACATGAGCAACTATGTCTTTGAAAGAGAAGGAGAGTTTTCCAGTGTAGGTAATATGTGAGACTCACAGCTGTCTGTGGTGACCATCACTACATTTTGCAGCAATTAACTGCATGATTTAATTATGCAGCACTTGAAGGAGTACTTTTCTCTGTCTGCATGGAATTTATTGCAAATTAGGGTCAAACTGCACAAGAGTCTCAGCTCCATATTTAGAAACAGCATTCCTGTAAATGAAAAAAAAAGGTGTTTATCCTAACAGGAGCTTTTCTCATTGCCACAGTTTGCAAGTTAGCTTGCTTTGTTTCCTGAATCGTCATGGGGAGGTTAACCTTTGGCTTCACTTGCAAGTCTGATTGCTCAGGCACAAAGCTCTGAGGGAATTATGTCATTGGAGGGGGAAATGTGCTATTAGCTTCTAAATGTGATCAGAAGACCTTATATGTTTTTGACTCCCAGTTTTAGTCAGATGGTCTGCTTAAATGTGTCTACATAGCACTCCATCCTCTGTTAAATGAATTCCCAGTGTTCAGTAATGGAAGGGTATTTCCATCAGGATCACAACCAAAGCTTTACAAAATGTTATTTTTAATATATATTTTTGGACTACACTGGCCACTGGCTGTGCTACCGAGGAGATTCTGGGAGTTGTAGCTGCAGAGGATATTTTCCAATTCTTCCAACACGGCACAGATGCTGAAGGGAGTTGTGTTACTTTCTATCAAATAATGTCAAATGCTTTCTTTAGCAGATGAGCCATGTCCTAAGATGCAATAACCAGTGCTTTATACAGTGGTGCCTCGCTAGACGATGATAATCCGTTCCACTGAAATCGCTGTTTAGTGAAATTATTGTCTAGCGAAAAGCATTTCCCCAATGAAATGCATTGAAATCTGTTTAATGCATTCCAATGGGGAATAATTGTCGTTGTCTAGCAAAGATCAGCCATAGGAAAGCCGCTTTGCGAACTGCCAATCAGCTGTTTAAATCGCTGTCTTGCGAAGCTTAGGTCCCGAAAATACCTGTTTGCGAGCGCGGAGGGAGCTGTCAAAATTGTCGTCTAGCGAAAATCGGTTTGCGAAGCAGGGACCAAACATTGTCCAGCGAAATTCCCCCATAGGAATCATTGTTTTGGGAATCGCTATAGCGATCGCAACAAGCCAATGTCTAGCGAAAAAACCTGTCATGGGAGGGTCACTGTCTAGCGAGGCACCACTGTATTTCCAGACAGTACTCAAAATAAGGATGGCCCCTAACGGCTGGGGAAGTACTGCAGTTTCCCAACACATTGCACATGTCCTTGAGGAAGTAGGGGGAAATGTGTCATTTCCACTACACAGTAGAAACTATATATTATCATTAGGAAAAATATCAGTGTGTCAAGCAACTAATCAGCAACAGAAGCATCTGTTTTACAATATAAATTGATAAGCAGGGGGAGACAGTCACTCACTATATTTCCAAGAGTCAATGAAGATTTTTTTTTCTATTCATCAAATCTTGGATTTTTTTTAACACACTCAGATATATTTCTTGATGATTGCTTCACCTAGCAACTTTTTTTTTACACAATCGGATATATTTCTTGATGATCACTCCACCTAGCAACTTCCATTGGTGGAAACAGTCATCACATTGGTGGAGGACTTGCACAAGCTTTACTTTGAATGCTATAAGACTCAATATGCCATAATATTTTGCAGGCTTAAGTCCACTATGCTAAATCCATGAGGTATTAATCTCCATTAAAATAAATGTGTGAATATGTAAACAGATAAACATGGGTGTATAGAAGAAAATTCAGATGGTCACAGAATCGAATACATGTGCCAATAAAATTAAAGTTTAAAATGTATGCCAAAGAACTAGTGCTGGTATCAGCCCCTGGTGTAGTTTTCAGATAGTCCCAACACATTACTATAGTGTCCCTCACCTATCACTTTGTTCAGGTATTGTTACTGTAGTATACAGTATGTATACAGTATGTATACAGTATGTATACTAGTATGTATTGTGCAGACACAATTCTTGCGCAACAGAAGGAGAAAAAGCCATGTGGTCCTTGTACAAAAAACATAGTTCAGGGCAAGAATAGATGACACTTCTATTAGACTTAAAAAATCACCCCAAAAATCTAACTTTGGGCTCATACAAGCCTTCTTCAGGCTAAACACCACAGGTAGTTGGTGCCCACCCTGATCAAGGCCTGAATGAGCCAAAAGCTGGTGTTTGTGATTTTTTATGGTCTATCATAGGTGTCACCTACCCTGATCTTGAACTATTATCGTACAGATACTGCACAACATTTGTTATTCATTTTGTTCGTGGTCATAGATTAAAATGGTTGCAACTACTATTACTTGTTAAATTCAGACATAACCAAATACAGCTATCAAACTAGGAAAAAGAAGCCTATGTATTTGTATATTTTAAAAAAGTTTAATTACTTCATATCTGAAATGAACTAATATATATGCAGAGTGAATTTGAGGAGATCTGTCTATCATTGGATACCCAGTGTGGTGCATTGAATGATGGACCAGGACTCAGGAAGTTTGGGTTTGAATCTCTCCACTCAACCATGAGTGGAGAGATTCACTGAGACAGTGTGGAACTGGTAAAACCATCCCTTAAACATCTCACTTATCTTGAAAGCCCTGCAAGGGTTACTATAAGTCAGTTCTGACTTGATGGCACATAACAAAAAAACTATCACTAAGTCACTTACAACTTTAGCCTTCCTTAAGTTCTTCAAAAATCAATAGATATGACCTTACAGTATTTGAGACCTTCTGAAAGTGGTATTACATCTATGGGTCAATGAAAAAAAAATTGGATGTGGTCCTGTATTTAATTTTCGTTTCTGTCCTTGCCTGACTCACTGTAACAAACTGAATCCCCACTTACAAAGAGGTTTCTGTGAAAGGTTGTGGCATGTGAGCTGTTTAAAAAAGCCCTTTCAAAGCATTGCTGATGCATCAGCAACAATTAAAAAGAAATGTAAAACATCATTTTCCTTCCCCTCTGCAGGTGAGCAACAAGGAAGCTTTCCATTTCACAGGACTATTAAGCAGGTTAAGCAGAAGGGACAGCTTAAGCCATCCACTTTAGTTCATTCCAAGCAACCAAACACATTGGAACCAAACCAGAACAAAGGGATCTTATCTGCATGGAAAAACAGTAGCCTCTGATGGTGAGCCAGAAAGATGCAGTCAGGCATCAATCAGGTTGACTAGTTTGAAATGGCATGTACATTGTGTGTGAGTGCCACCAGACATTCTCCCCTCCCCAGTGGTGCCAGCAGCAGCAGAACCTCCTAACAATAACTTCATGGACTCCAGGTTGTGAAAATAAGCAAAAACAGATTTGATTGCAACTGAAGAACCAAGAGAAGGAGGAACACTGTCCTTTATTCCTTCCAGGAGCTTTCTAGGGAGTTCAGTTCCTGGCACTAACCCAGCAAGGAATGTCATTTCAAGAGGGCCCTGTGTTAAAGCCACATGGTGACCTGAGAGTTCTGGTCTCTGAAAGCAAGATGGGAGGATAAGTCCTGGCCCGTTCAAGGACGGACAGTAGAATCCGTTTGGAGTTACTGGTGGCTGCTCCTCTCCTCCTCCTGGAACTTCCTCTGCTTTTTGCACTGGCGCGTTCATTGCTAGCACTGCAGCTAGGCTGGAGTGGGTGCCTCTGCTCCTATTAGGCAGCATCCACTCCGACACAGCTGTGGTGCTGGCGATGTGCTGGAGTCCTGGCCCTGAGGTCTCTCATCTGTGGCCCCATCCGCCACTGAGGCAAAGACTGTGGGTCACAGCCTCAGTCAACAGCCTCTCCCCACACCTCTTCCTCCTCTGAAGTTTCCCTCTCTCCCTCTGTTTCCCTGAAGGAAATCCCAGGGCCCTCTTTTATCCAGGTTTCTGCCTCACCCTGTCCCCATCATAGGTGGCCCTCATCAGCCAGTTCGTTGACACTCAACTGTCATTCCTCCACCTTGCCTACTACAAGCCTGGGAGCTATGGCCTCAAATGGCCTGCCCAAGGCACTGACGGTGACTCTCTCACGGTGTCACTGAGAAAAGGAGTGAACCAATTTGTCCCCAAGGCTGATCAAATTGTGGGGAAAATGCCCATCTAGTTGCACCTTTGCTCAGTTGTAAAGATACCAAAGCATAAATATTCTCAAACACTTTGCTATTCAAGAGTGCTGTGCATAACCCAAGCTTCCCTTCTTCCCTATAATTATCTGAACTATCTTCCTGCTACAAAGCTAGCAAGCAATAACCCGTGTACATTCCAATATACATTAGATATTTCTATTTATAGTTCAGTTATCCTCCCCTTCCTCGTCAACCCAAGCATTATCAGAATCAAGTGATAATTATAACAACCAATTACACACAGAGGTCAAGAAAGCAAAACCAGACCATATTAAATTCCTCAACCTCGTTAACAATCCTTGTAAAATGCTAACGTTCAAGGCCATCCCCAAACATTTTGCTACCTTCGGTAAAGGACAAGATCTTTTCTGCCCCATTTCTGTCCCATAAACTGACCAGTCTGCTTACTACAACAATGGTCACAGGGCAAGTGCTTCACCGGACTAGTAGACAGTAAGCTGCCTGATACACTCAGACTGTCTTCTTCTACACTGTGCTTTTTCTCTCTGATGTGCAGTATCTCCTGCCTGAGGCCTTTGCCTCACTTTATGTAATTGTTAAGCCTAGCCCTGCTAATGTTATCAAGTCCAAAACCAATTGGTCTCTATAATAGAATGCTTAGCATTTACATAGCATTTCAGAATGTTCAAAGCAATTCTAATCTTGTTGTAATCCTCACTATACACCCTGTGGAGCTGCATTATGATCTCCATTTTGCAGAGGGAGCTGAGAGAACATTTGCCAAAAGGGAGATTTGCTGATTCAGAACTCAGTATGTCTGTCTGTCTGTCTGTCTGTCTCTCTATCTACTTGTGTGTCTGTCATCTTTCCATGCACATACACACACACCACTGTCTTTGTTTGTCTCTATCTGTATGGTCAAGTCTTCCTGGCTGGAAGATTAATGCAAAAAGTAATTTTTCCAAGCTCTGACTATATTATTGCAACTCTCAATGCGGGGCAGGAGGGGGCACCTCTTATTTTTACAGTTTTGGGGATCCAGTCATTTTGTCTATGAACCACCCTCCAGGCTTGTAAATAGCTACTCATCTGGTCACACTGTGGGAAGGAAGGATTGGAGTAAGACTGAGAATTTTACCTCTAGAGTTTTCTTCCTTCCTATATAGTAAGACTAAAGTCTTATAACAAGACAAGCCCAAGATATTTTGCTGCCTGAGAGGACAAGATACAGTAGATCTAATTCTATAAGTATCAGCCTACGAACAATTTCTTCAGCACTGGCAGTGGAACAATATCCTCCATGGCCCTCAAGTATAGCAAAGTACCTTAGGGAATTCAAGTCAGGACGCATTGCACACAGGGGGTCTGTCCATCAGCATATTGCCTTCACTCCTCACTCTCTTGCCTGAGGCAGTCAACTCATATTGCCTAATGTTCCTGCCTTTCCAAATCGCTTTGTTCTATACTGCTTCTAACTGATAATCACGTTTGGTATTAAATTTCTGTTTTAACCATTAACGCTAGGTTTTCAAAACTGCTTATTATTACTGTCAATGGGTTATATGTATTTTATATTGTTTTTCTCCCTCTGCCATTGCTGTAATTTTTTAAATATTTGGTAATGCATTTTCATTTATGATGCTGTATGTTATCACAGCTTACTTTTATGTGTTTTTAGCCATCATATGGGAGACAACCCTGAAAGGTAGCTTGTAGTTTAAATGTTTATAGTATGAACACAGAAATGCCGTATTTTTCCATGTATAAGGCAGTACCTTTTCCTAAAATCATTACAGTGCACCAAAAATTGAGGGGCGTCTTTTACGTGGACGTAAGCTGAGAACATGGAGAGGACAAAACAGCCTGTACCTTGCCTCTGTAAACAGGCTTCCTCCAATCACGAGGCTTAGCTTCCTCCAATCATGAGCCTTATGGAACTGATGTCAGCTGATGCTGAACGAACCAATTGGAACACACCTCAGTTGGAGGTGGAGCCTGTAGGATTCAACAGGGACTCCTAATGTCTGAACGTTCTGAGCCCAGAGGCTGAATACTTAAAGCTAAGTTTTCTTAATTTGGGGGTTAGAAAAGTGGGGGGGGGATCTTATAAATGGAAAAATACGGTAAGTGAAACAGTAAGAAAGCCGGAAGGAAGCTACTCTTGCACCACAAGTGATTTCTCCTCAGAAACAAGTCATGGTCAATCCAATGGGATTTACTTACCAGCAAGGAACGGAATTTGAAAACTGATTCTTTTGGACTGCAAGTGCCAGAATCCTCTAGTTATCATTGCTACTTTTCCACGTTTGGGTAAGAATGCTTAGGATTTCAGCATAAATAGTGCTGTTGTTTTTGTGCATACCTATATGGAAATACAATTTCCTCTGAATATTGGGGGGTGGGGGTGGCATAAGGACAAACTTACATGGTACACGGATACCACTTTCATGCTGAAAATTCCAAGAATTTCTATTTTGTTTTTAAAGGGAGAACAAATTTGTGAAGCTGACAAAAACAATAAATAAATAATGGTGGTACATATTTGTACTCTCTGTTAGTACATTTTGTTTTTTTTTAAATATATTTACTCAGATTTTGAACAGGTTTAAGCTTTTTTTTTTTGGCAGCTGTCTCACTTCAAAATGCATCTCACACAAAACATTCAAAGTCAAATTTTCTACGGAAATAAAATCCATTATTGTGACAGACACAGCAGGGGCTGCCTCTGCAAAGACTGTGATGGATTTTGCTTTCCTATTATTTATGCTTCTATGTTTTTAAGCCTTTGCTACAATAAATGCATAGCCCATTTCGTAAAGATGAAACCTCTTAGCACAAAACCAAGTAGATGCAATAAAAGTGATAAGGGATCTACTGCAGCTGGCCTTGAATTTTCTAGATTGACTCAGCCTTGAGACTTTTTTTTGTGGGGGGTGGGAGAATAAAAGAAAAGTTTTAATTAGGAAATGGTAGCAAAAAGAATATTTTAAGATCTGTCAAATTCCATGATGTTAGTAAAAAATGTTTAGATCATACAACATCAGTGGTATAGCAGTCTTTTGCAGCCTACTCTTCTCCCAAGATGGCTGTTGTAGTTCAACAAATATAAAGGTAATGAGGCTGGGGGAGACTGCCATTAACAGGGCTTAGACAGGTTACTGTTTTCAAACTACAATTCACTGTATCCCCTATCTAGCATTGCTACTAAAGCTGAGAAAAGTGAATGGACAACAGCAACGAGGTGGGACTGTATAGGAAGCATCTTGCTCAAGGGCAATTTACAGTCTGCAGTCAAATCTGCCACAAGAACCCTGAACATCTGGTAACCCAAAGGATCTCAGGCACAAGGCAACACAAGTAGGAACATCAAAACTAGGAAGTCAGCACAGCAGAGGCACCATGGACAGAGCTTTTTTCCTCTCAGCTTCTTCTTTTCTATGACTCAAAATTTCCTGCCCCTCTTTGGGCAAGTGTGGCTTGGAAGCAGAGCTTTAGTAACTGCTTCAACCAGTGAATATATATTATATATTATAAATATATATAAATCAGATCTACAAAACTATAGATCCCCTCCGCTTAGCAACACAAATTCCAAAATCACAGATTCCAATCAATTTTATGAAAACAACTAAATTCTGAAAAAAACACACAACATGGTTGCAGTGAAATAAATGGCAATGCTTTGGTGGTTGTGATGGGCATAAGGTGGTTTTGAAGGAACACTTAAATGGTGAAGGATGGAAGGGGTGGTCTGATAAGTCCAACCCACCCATTAATAAAACCACCCGTTTACTAACCTGGTGACTTTAAACAAAGGGAACAGAGTCCAGGTTTCTTCCCTCCTGCAATTCGCCCGACGCCTAGTTAAGGACAGGAAAGGAGGAAATTCAGGAACAAACAAGTTTAGAAAAGGACTGGGGGAGGCAAAGGGCTGGGGTGAACTGAAGGTGCAGGAGATAAAACGGTGGAGTGGGTTTCTTTTGTTTTAAACAAACAACATCAGGAAATATTTTTGTTTAAAAACATACAATTAAAACAAACATGATGAAAGATGGGAAAGAAGAGAGAAGGTTATTATTTTTGTGTTGCTGCACATTATAGTCTTGGCTGTTTGTTAACCAAGATATAAATGGCTCTCTTGCCACAGCAACAGAAACAGAAATTGTAGAAAAAAACACTTCAGGCTCTCTTACCAGGGTTCAGGTGCTGTGCACACCTACAAATCCCCATATGTAAGGTGGGAATCTTTCTCATGGTAGACCATCAACATAATTTTCACATATGCAAGGTGGGAGTCCTTCTCATGGTGAACTATCTACATGGTAGACCATCGACCTGAATTCTTCTGCTTCAAAACTATGGCTAGGAAGAATATATTGGAAATCTGGTGACCACAAATTTGGAATTTGTAAAGAATGCCCACAACATAAGTAGTGGAGGTGAAGAAAGAAGGCATGGTTACTCCTATGCCATGTGGGAAATAAATGCTAGCCCAGGAAATACCTGAACCAGGGTACAGGGTCATTTTGCACAACAGACTGTAGCTGCTGTCCTGAGCCACAGGTCCCACCTTGTCATGTGAGCAACAAAACAGATGGATTATACCTAACAACAATCTAGAATTCAAGCTCTGTCTTATTGGGGATGAGATAGGAGAAGGCAACACCCTGGTTCACACTCCTCCAATTGTTCCTTCAGTGAGCAGTAGCACCTGTACAAATCACAGACCTTATATCCACAGTGTGTTCAGTCTTTCCCATTTGGAATGGAATGTGATTGGAAGGATTCCTGAGCATGTTGATTTGCCCCTGCCTCATCTGGATCTCTGTTGGACCTCCATTGATCCAAAATGTATATTAGAAACAATCAAAGATGAATCTGATGCTTGCATATTAGGTTAATCACCACACCTACAAATGCTTGCTTGAGATTTGTCCAGATCCTACACTTTAACATTTAAAGTTGGATGCATCACCCCCAGATGATGAATTAGCAACTGATCATCCTGTCATTCAGAATACAAAGAATATTATATTTAAACCAAAATGATCAAGTGTCCAGGCTTTATGACTCCTACAGGCATTTGATCACCATAATGCTCAAGGCATACATGAGAGAATAAAAAATACAGAATACAGGTTTAGATGCACAATTTGGCTTCCAGTTTCCTTTTCATTTCATTAAAAAATTTTTGCAGCTCTTGTAGTTATACATTTGCAATTGTGTGAGCAACATCTGGAAAAATTTCAGAAGTCACATGGCTGGTTCCCAATGTTGCCCCGTGATCTACATCCAATGGGGCCCTATTTAGTTTTATATCTTTTCCATTATTAGCATCAACAAAATGTATTAGGCAGAATAATAAATAAGCAGAAAACAAATTATTTACAATATTTGAATGAATATACACATAATTTACTGTATACAAGATGCACAATTCAACTTTTCACAGAATTTTGGTTACACTGACAATGGGGTATATGTATTTTTAAGTAAAACACAAAGTTATGATTAAGATTAACTGCAAAAAATTAACTATAAAAGCAGGAAAACATTATGTGAATTTCCACACACTTTCTTACACCTGCATACACCTAAATCCCATGCCTCATGAGAACAGCATGGGCATGCAGATCCACCAATGCAGACTCAGTTTCCATCAACATCTACGAATACTGCTAAGCTGTTGAAACTACCTTGAATAGACAAAAGAATATTTATTTGTTTATTCATTTGCTTGTTTGTTCATATTCCTCCACAAAGAGGTATATAGTCTTCTACAAACACCCTTATCCTATTAACAAAGAGATCAATGATGTTTACATACATACGTAGGCTGCATTAGTATACAGAGAGCAATTAGCATCTTTTGTATTAGCAAAACCTTAGTTATATCCACAGCTCCCTCTGTCCCTCCCTCTGAAGGGAAAAGCCTTGACCCTGACTATGACATCAGCTACCAGGAACCATAAGACTATGCAAATAAACACTAGAGGTGCTCCTGTGGATTGACATCTTTAGCATCAGTCAGCCCCCTGAGTCTATGTACAGCTCCTTCTTTTTCATTAGTTGTGTTAGAACAGCTTGGTGTGTGGACTGACAAAAGCACAACTGGAAAACACAAAAGACAGTAACACAGTACATCTTCACATTTTGTACCACTGTGTTTATACAGTATTTTAATTTTAAGTTGCTTTGAAAGGCCATATTAGATTAGCAAAAGCAATATGATAGATAGGTAGATAGGTAGACAGGTTGATCGATCAATATCACAGAAATCATTAATACTCACACAACAATGTCTCCCTGTATTTATTATAACTGCTCACAACTACTTAAGTTTTAAAACCCCTTTGGCCAGAGCATGTTATTCCATTACATGCAACATCATTCCAAAGTCCATTGTTCTACCATAACGGTTTTAATAGATTGAATGAATATCCTATATAAAGAACATAGATTCCTAGCTGAATCAATCTCACACTGAAATTTCTGTGCAAATATTTCTGCCAGTTCTGATCTTGTCAAACTACTGCTTATGTCTTAACATATATAGTTATCAGGGACCTGATACAAATGTTCCTTTACAAATGTGCCTTTAAAATAACATGGCAATAGGGATTGTGGCTAGTGCATATCACAGTTTTATATGAGAACAGAAAAAGTGAAAAATGTGTTTCTGGTTTCAGAGTTCACTTTTTGAAAATCTTAGCTTTCTTTAAAATGAGAAAGAGCAATTCATTCGTTTGTTTGTTTGTTTCATACCCCACCTGTCCATTAAAATATAGGACTCAAGGCAGCTTACAAACTTTTACAGCAATGAAAAGAGGTAAAATAATGTATTCTGAAAGGCTTTCATGGCCGGGATCTGTTGTCTGTTGTGGGTTTTCCGGGTTGTTTGGCCGTGTTCTTAAGGTTTTTCTTCCTAATGTTTCACCAGTCTCTGTGGCCGGCATCTTCAGAGGACAGGAATCAGAACTCTGACTGTGCTCTATTGCAGTTTGTTGGATAGTTGCATATTTATAGCTGTGGGAACAGCTTTTGTCCTTTTCAGGAAACTGGGTGATTATGGTGATCACCGTGTTTTTGTTGTGGGTGTACTGTTGTGATAAGGGGGAGAGCTGATCTGTCACTGTGATTGATGGGTGTTGTTAGCTGGTTTTTTGTGTGCAGTGATCACTGGTCCTTGTGGCTGGGTAGAGTTCGTTGACCTTTTGCAGGCTATGTTTTTCAGTGCTGGGAGCCAGGTTTTATTGAGTTTTAAAATTTCTTCTTTTTTGTTGAAGCTCTGCTGGTGTTTGTGGATTTCAATGGCTTCCCTGTGCAGTCTAACAAAAACACGCTGATCACCATAATCACCCAATTTCCTGAAAAGGACAAAAGCTGTTCCCACAGCTATAAATACTCACCTATCCAACAAACTGCAACAGAGCACAGAGTTCTGACTCCGGTCATCTGAAGATGCCAGCCACAGAGACTGGCAAAACATTAGGAAGAAAAACCTTAAGAACATGCCCAAACATCCCGGAAAACCCACAACAACCATCAGGTAAAATAATACTTATCTAAACATTAATAATTAAATCCTATAAATCAGGCCCACTATAAAAACCAATGAGATTAAGCAAAAGCATTAAAACCCATTGAGATCATTGTGTCAGTCCCACATCTTTGCTGAGAGCCCAACTGAAATGGATCCAGTTTATCAGTATTGTGCAAGCGCGCTTGGAGCTGCAGGACCACTATCTTCTCAATTCATACTAACCAAAAAACTTCTCAGTCAAGGGCAGGTTTCTTTTAAAGTGACAGCTTCCTTTAGACAGGAAGAGACAGCCCTTTTCTTTAAGAAAGGTTGATCACCTCCCCGAGCCACAGCATCAGTTCCATCTTGGCAGATTTGATTAGTCAGGAGGGAAAAGGAGTGAGAGAGCAGGAGGTACCCCCCCCCATCCAAGCACTTTGTATCACTGTAATGTAAAATTGGTCAGTGGCTTGTGGTGGTGTACACATGTAATTGTCAACATCTAGCACAGCTCTCTTCCCTCCCCATGTCTAGCACAATCAGACTCAATGATGTAAAACACTAAACAGTCAAGTACCAATTGTGCAAAGCAGAACAATATGCCAATTTGATTGGCATCTCTAATAGTTGCAGAATTCATCTTTTCCTAGTATAGAATATAGATTGCCCGGGTCCAGAATTGTTATATATATTTTAAGTTAATCACCTGATCCCAGCACATATATATTTTAGTACATATCTGATCACACCACTGCAGGTATATGCAGCAAGCTTGCTCAAACATATGGCTTGAAAAATCAGTTCAGGTCTGCTACAGGAAGATGAACACAGTGATTCATCCTGGGAACAAATATGGTTTGAGAGAATATTCCTTTTTTGTTTCAATAGAACTGTAAATCAGATAATAAGCAACTTCTCCACTCTCCACACCCTAGCTTTATAGTCACAGAGTTATCTTCAGGAACATGCTTACTAGTCAGGTGTATCTCTATTTGCCATTTCAAACCAGCATGTAGACAATCCTGTCTACTCTCGTGTGTGAAAGTCTTGAGCTGCACTTGTTCAAGTGTCAGGACTACTGGCATATGAAGAGTCTCTCTGCAATAAAAAGAGAGCTTTATATACATCCTCCCGATTGCACCCCTACTACTCATACTACAATGAAAACACAGCAAAGAAAGTCAGTGCTTGTTTATGCATTAGACCTCTGTCACAGTGTAATCCTAAATGTACACTAGTGCAAAATTATTAAGAAGCTTTGCATATCAAACCTGACTCAATATGTACACTTTGGAGGATGGGGCCTGGAACTGTTTCATTTAGAACACAGGCAAAGCAGCACACTCAATGTTCACTTCAAACAATCTGCCTGGAAAGCTGTGATCCAACCTGGCATACTAGATTCCTGCAGGAAGGGAGGTTTTCATTTATGAGAGATCATTATGAATGCACACTCATTGGATAGGATGAAATGATATATGATGCCACTGTATCATGATGCACTGTAGTCTGGTAGATCCTCCCTTCCTTGACCTAAAGGATTTATTTGGGCTATTCTGTGCATCCACAGGGGCTGGAATGAGAAACCCTTGGTCTTTTAATCAGGTATGGCTTGCATGGTCTCTCCCTGTAGCGAACAGCCCTGCCCTCACCTGTCTGTCACAGCTGAACAGTGGAGTAGGAGCCAATGAGTGGACGGAAGGTGGAGCCAAGGGGGGAGGGAGCTGGATATAAAGGCTGGTGGTTGGAGTCTAAGGGAGAGAGTCTGTGAGTGAGAGACAGTGTGAAACTTAAAAGTGAACTTAGAGTGAGTTAGAGATCTGTAAGAACTCTGAATGGAACGGAGTGTTAGTAGGAGTTTAAAGTTAAAGTAGAACTGATTCGAATACAAGTGATTAGCAACCTGTGATTTGCTTACTGAATATTAATCATATGTCAACTTCCCTGATATAATAAATCATTTAAGTTTTAAAAACACACATGTCTCGTTGATTGAAATGGTATTGAGACAGCAATACCTGGTGGCAGCGAAGAAATAGGAAGAGCGAGAACCTCGTGAAGACCTGAGAGGATAGGGGTTTCAGAGGGGATTGCCACACTCCCCTTCTCTGAAATGCCAGTCCCAAGAATACCAAATCCAAGTATAACTTCCTTGGGAACTGCTCTGTGATGTGGATCACCCCCCCATCTGTTTTGAGGGTCTAACCGAGCCCATGCTTCGCATTAAACCTTTGTGGTTTCCTGAGTGGTAATGTGACTCGTGGTTCAAAAATATTTATTTTTGCTAGTTCTAATGCACTGAAAACAGGATCCTTGTCCAAGGTCTGGCTGAAACGATGGGCACCATGATGAGCTATGCAGTGTGGGATGCTAAGAAGCTATCTTCCTGCGAAGGTGTTACACCTTGCTTATCTTGTTTAAAAGAAAGGCCAAGGAACTTCCAATCTTCAAAATATGATGACAAGAAGATTCTGCTAATATCATTAGAACTAATAAATATTGGTAAAACATGAGAGAGAGAGAGAGAGAGAGAGAGAGAGAGAGAGAGAGAGAGAATGAAAAGAGAAAAAGCGATAGAGGAAGTACCACTACTTTCTCAGTGGTTTCCCAAAGCTTACAAAGAACCCTTTGGTTGAAAAGCAGCTATTACTGATGCCAGGTGCCTGCAAAACACGGTCCTGCCACATCTCTTTGGTCTGTTTTTTCCTGTCAGGGAATGGCACAGTTTTTTTTCCTCCTTCCTCACTCATTGTGCATTTCAATTCCAGTTTCCAAAGCAAAGTGGGGACAAGGGGAGTAGATGGTGCAAATCTTTAAGCAGTTACAAGAGTCTGTTACAAGACTGAGAAGAAAGAGAGCCATGTCAAAATCCAAAAAAGTCTGTACAGTCTTTGAACCATCAAGGGCCACAGTCGTTTTACCTTCTTTGTCCCATTCCTCTGTTTCTTGTCTTTTAGCTGTCATTCAAGCACCAGTCTCTGCTTTCTGGCTCAGATTCTTCCTAGTTCACAATAAGGGCAAGTCAATCTCAAGGTTGCTTTCCTAGGGATGCTGCTTGGTCCCACACTACCTCTTATTAGTTCCCCAGAATTAAATAACAAAAAACAGTAAAGGAATAAAAAATGGAATTCTTCAAGAATGAACCACCGTGGAGCTAAAATTGGGCTCGTCGGCTCATCGTAGCTGAAAAAGCTTCAGCCCAACCCAGTTTGCTCTTAGCAAACATCTCCAACAGTTTCCAAATCTTCTATACCTTGATTGCCTCCCCAGTTTAACAAAAAAAAATCAGAAGAAGATTGAGACTCAGAAAAGCAGCAATGAAAGAATTAGAAAAGAGCATCAGGTGTAAGGATGTGTCACTGGAGACCAATATCAAGATCATCCACACTCTTGTATTCCTGTTTACCATGTATGGATGTGAAAGCTGGACAGAGAAGAAAGCTGACAAGAAAGGAAAAAAAAGATTCATTTGAAATGTGGTCCTGAGAGATCTGTTGATATCCTGGACTGTCAGAAAGACAAACAAATGGGCCCTAGATCAAATCAAGCCTGAACTATCTGTGGAGGTAAAAAATATTGAAACTAAGGTTGTTCTACTTTGGGCGCATCATGAAAAGGCAGGATTCTCTGGAAAAGACAATAATTCTGGGAAGGGTAAGAAGCAGCAGGGAAAGAAGAAGACTAAATACAAGATAGTTTGACTCCCTAAAGGAAGCCACAGACTTTAGTATACAAGAGTAATTAAAGCTGTTGAGGACAGGAAATTTCGGAGATCCCTCATTCATAGGGTCAGCAAGTCAGAAGTACATAACAATTTTAATCATCGTGGTACCACCACCAGTGAAACATACCTTAGATTAGGCTGTGGCCCTACTGGAGATCATAATGCTTTACTTGAAGGCAAAAATATTAAAGCAGGAAGCCAGAACTGCAAGACATGACTGGATGGATGGACATGACTGGGAATTGTAGACTAAAAAAAGGATTTTTAAAAGTTCTTAAGCCAACTTCATTTGGATTCTACAGTTAATGCTGATTATAGAAAGTGTCCTTGTTCTGCTTTTTTTCCTCTGGTATACTCAGAAACAGAGAGAAAATAAAAGCAGTGACCATGCTGAGCCTGGGAAAAGAACAGAGAATTTTTTTTCAATCAAGGTGAACTAAAAGAGAAGGAAATAAATAAGCTCCAACAATGATACAACAAAGCAAAAAAAAAAAAACAAAAACAAAAACAAAAAACCCCACAGGAAAATGTAATTAGCCAGGACAATCTTTGACAACATGCATTTTGTTCATGTGTTTTAATAACTGTCATTCATGTTGAGTTATTTACACGGTATTTATCTATGCATACACTGCTGGTCCCTGCTAAGCACAGAACTGGAGTACTGTGCAATCCAAATCACACATATCTTCACAAAAATGCTTGATGAAGTGAGACAACAAGATCTTAGTGTCCAAATCCTTGAACCCAGAATATGTGGTCAGGACCTGCTAGGAGAAGAATGTATGACATTTATTTTCTGCTCTCATCCAAAATTATCACCTAGGTAGGAGGAGTCTGACACAGACATGTCAGAGTCCTGAAGTTCTGGCCAGAACTTAATTTGTAACAAATAAGCAAACAAATAAGCAAACAGTTACAAATAATTAGTTACTAGCAATTTATTCCTTTTCTAATATAAAGTTATACTATGGTATAACTATATTACTTTATGATAACAACTTAGCAAGAGATAATTTTCCTATGTTTGCAGTGTACCTGTGACTGTTAACGTTATTTTTACAGATTTGGGAATATTGCCTTACTGCATACTAGAGAGACGAGATTATTAAATGGTACACCATTTGCAAATGCCATGTACTGTCCTATGGGAACTGAGGCAACAAGGTAGACAACAGAACGGTGAGTTTTGCATCAGACATTAATGAATTGTATTATCCAAGTGTTTTAAAGTAACTTAGTTAGGCATCCTTCAGTCTTGAAAGACTATGGTAACGTGCTCTGTATGGAGGACTTGGAACAGCATCTAGTGTGGCTGAGAAGGCCAATTCGAGAGTGACAATCCCTTCCACACTGAAGACAAATGCAATCTGTCCCCTGTCTACCTCCCTGATTTTGTTGCTTTCATGACTGTTTCTTTGCCTCGGCCTGCTGGATAAGGGTCTCTTCAAATTGGGAGAGGCCGTGATGAAATGCCTGCCTCCAGGCTGAATGCTCAGATGTCAGGGTTTCCCATCTGTTGAGGTCCATTCCTGAGGCCTTCAGATCCCGCTTGCAGATATCGTTGTATCGCAGTTGTGGTCCACCTCTGGGGCGATTTCCCTGCACTAATTCTCCATACAGGAGATCTTTTGGAATCCGACCATCAGGCATTCTCACGTCATGACCAAGCCAATGTAGATGGCGCTGTTTCAGTAATGTATACATGCTAAAAATTCCAGTTCATTCTAGGACTACTCTATTTGGAACTTTGTCCTGCCAAAAATGCGTCAGAGACAACGCATTTGGAAGGTGTTCAGCTTCCTCTCCTGTCATGCGCAAAGGGTCCAGGACTCGCTGCAGTACAGGAGTGTGCTCAGAACACAGGCTCTATAGACCTGGATCTTGGTATATGTCATCAATTTCTTATTGAGCCATACTCCCTTTGTGAGTCTGGAGAACATGGTAGCTGCTTTGCCAATGCGTTTATCCAGTTTGACAACTAAGGAGAGAGTGTCAGAGATAGTTGAGTCAAGGTACACAAAATCATGAACAACCTCCAATTCTTGCATGGAGATGGTAATAGAGGGAGGTGAGTCCACGCCCTGGCCCATGACTTGTGTTTTCTTCAGGCTGATTGTTAGTTCAAGCTCTTGGCAGGCCTTGCTAAAATGATTCATGAGCTGTTGGAGGTCTTCAGCAGAGTGGGCAACAATGGCTGCATCATCGGCGAAGAGGAAGTCCCACATGCATTTCAGCTGGACTTTGGTCCTCGCTCTCAATCTAGAGAGATTAAAGAGCTTTCTGTCTGATCTAGTTCAGAGATAGACACCTTCTGTTGCAGTTCCAAAGGCGTGCTTCAGCATGACAGCAAAAAAATCCCAAAAAGGTTTGGTGCGAGGATACAGCCCTGTTTCACTCTGCTTCAGATGTCAAAGGGATCTGATGTTGAGCCATCAAAAACTACAGTGCCTTTCATTCCCTCATGAAAGGACCTGATGATGCTAAGGAGTCGAGGTGGACATCCAATCTTGGGAAGTATTTTAAAAAGGCCATCCATGCTAACCAAATCAAAGGCCTTTGTAAGATCTATGAAGGCCACAAACAGTGACTGTTGTTGTTCCCTGCATTTCTCCTGCAACTGAGGGAGAATACCATGTCAGTGGTGGATCTATTAGCTCGAAATCCACACTGTGATTCTGGATAGACTCTGTCTGCAAGCACCTGGAGCCCCTTCAGCACAACATGGACAAGCAGGTTCCCTACAACGCTGAGAAGAGAGATGCCACGGTAGTTACTGCAGTCGTCCCTGCCCCTGTCTCCCTTGTTCTTGCACAGTGTGACAATATTTGCATCCTTCATGTCCTGTGGTACTCCACCTTCCCTCCAGCAAAGACGAAAGACTTCATACAGTTTGGTGGTGATGAAATAACTTAGATGTAATTGATTTAACTGCTTTGAAGAAACAGAAGGGTGAACGTTCTATTAAAATAAATGATACCCATAGCTATAACAGTGATAGTTACTTTAAAAGAAACACTAATAATAACTTGGGGTTTTCAAGGTACACCAATAAGTAATTACTTTTGAAAATCAGCTGTTTAAACTTTGCTTTTGGTATAAATTGAATGCTTCTGTTGGCCTGTATGGTCTGTTTAAAGAGATAAGGAGGGCCATTCCATCTCTCCATCGCTGTGATAGAAACTTTACATGCCTAGCATTGGCAATCTGGTTGGTAACCCAGATCAGTATATTAGTTACTATCACCAGGACAGGAGTGAATTGGAAATAGACCCCTTTATATAAGGTTTCTGATCATTTCTATAAATATTCTTTTTTAGCTGAATGTAGGATTTGTACATTGAACTCTGGGTAATAACAGTGAAGGCGGGAGTTTGTGTGAACCACGAAGAAACGGAGGAAGTGCAAAAGGGACAGAAGCATATAACCCACTTTAAAAGCTGGGGGTCAGTCAAGAAATGCACACAAAACAATAGAGATCTACCTTTTGCTGTGTGGTTAACCATAACAGAAAAATGAAAAACCAGACGTTTGGTTTTTCAGGAATCACAACAGCATGGTTGTACATCTGGAAATAAAGGATAGTGTTTCCAAGCCTAAGCTGTCAATGGTGTAATGGAGGGGGAACATTTGCAGATACTCTTGATCTTGAAGCCCCACCTCATGTCCTTTAATCACACTCATTTGTTCCAGTCCTTCCAGCTCTGCACACAAGCCGTTTTGAAAAGGAACAGACATGATGTGAAATAATACGTATGAGCCATATCTCTGAACATCTGCAGTACAGTGTCTCTTAATGACCATTAAGCAACAGTGGACTCATTGCCATCATCACAATCATTATTGCCTCCCACCTATTACCAACCAGGTCTTCCTTCATGTCAGAATTTTTGAGAGGATGCACATGTATTGAAACAAAAACAATGAAGCCTTTTCTGTGGTACCTGCAAGAATAACAAGTTTCATTCAATGTACAGTAGTCCATTTTTGGCACCTCTTGTAGACTACCATCTTGCAGTAGACTGCAGACCACAAACCCTTGTGACTAATAAGACTTGTTAGTCTTTGTTAGTTACCACAAGACTCTTGGGGCTTGTCCACATCGAGGATCTGTTCAACCTTCCTTTCACCCATGATACCATTATTGTTTCCCAGCGCCTACATGATACAAGGCTGAAACTAGTGTCAAGCAGAGTCAAAATGGGTTTCTGCTTTCCAGTTGTTGTTGTTGGGGGGGGTTTCACCATCCAGTGGTGGCGTATTTTTGTTCTGCTTTTCTCTGATTTGCCCCAGTATGTAATCTGAAAACTGCAAAAATCTGAAAACATGGATGTACGCCCAGGCTTTCCCTCCTGTCAACTACTGATTTCTTTGCTTTGCTATTTATTATTTATTTATTCCTGCACTATTTGTTATTGATGTATGCTAATGTTTTTATGTTTTTTTAATTGTTTTTGATATTCTGTAAGCCGCCCAGAGTGGTAGAATATACCAGATGGGCGGGATATAAATCGAACAAATAAATAAACAAAATAAATAAAATCTGCTCCTCAGGACCTCCAGCACTACCTGATGCATGCTGATCTGTGCAACTTGTGGCTCTGTGTTCTTTGATGAGCATCCCCTTATGGGCATGTGCCTGATGTTCAGTCTCTACTCTTCCAAACCTTACTGCTGCTCCTATTTAGTTTTCTTGGGATATCAACTGTTTTTGTGTTCTGTTTTCATATATTTTTATTTTTACATGTTATAACTTGTGTATCACAGCACAAAAAGTAAAAACTAAAAATTAAAAAAGCTAAAATTAGAAAGCATTGTGGTAAAAAACATGAAGGTTTGAGAATGGCAGGCAAGTGAAACATGGAGGGAAGGAAGAAGAGAGCAGAGAGAGTGTGGAGAGAATGGAAGAAGATGGGCACACATATATACACTGACAATCTATGCTGAGAGTGGGACCTCAGGGAGCAATTCCAGATACAGGTGGAGAAGTAATGTTGGGATGGCCCAGCGCACTCCAGGATAACAAGCAATAATTACTCTCCCTAAGCATGGAGACCAGTACTGAGATGATCACTTCAAATACGCAACAAAAATGCCAGAATGACCACAGAACAAGCAGAGAGAATGCCCCTGTGCAGATCAGCCCTGTTTCCATGTCAAGAGGTCAGATTTTCACATTTGTAAGTGAACGTCTTACAAATTAAACACTAGTCTTGAGAGCATTGCAAATGCAAAGCTAGAATTACCTGGCCCAACATCAGTCTGTAAACTTCGAGATTCAATAAAAATCTGAACTCAGAGGAGCCAGTTTAACACTCTACCCGATAAATTATTAAAGGTTATGTCAATAGTCCACATTTACTCTCAATGTGTTCTATCTGTTTTATATTCTCAGTGGCTATTATTTTGACTTTATTTGTGTTTATTCTGTGATATGAAAACAATAGTTTACAATGCATTTTATCATTTCTGTTTGAATCTTATCACCACATTTTGTTTTTAAAATTGTAGTTTATTTTTCGCTTCTGTGAATACATAGGCTGCTGGGCAGCCATACAAAGTCAGAAATAAATAAAGAGATAGATAGCCAGACAAATTGTAGCAGCTTATTTTTTGCAATAGGTGGCTTAGTGTTCTAGGAAGGCTAGAGTTCCAGCACCTCATATCTTACAAACTAAACATTTGTTATTGAACAAAGACTTATTGAGCCTATTAAACAAGCATCTAAAAACAGGTGTGGAATCTGTGGACATTTTCAAGGGCATACAAAACAATGATTTATGTACAGGTATACTGCCTATAGGAGAGATTAGAACAGATAAGTCACTATAGGGGGTGACACTGTTTTCTTACACTAAGATTTGATGGCTCAGTATGGAAAATTTGTGGAAGACTGAGGAGCCAATACTGAAAAACAACTGGAGGTTTTTAGGGTCTCACACACCCCCTTGGAAAAGGAATGATTCTCAACAGCATTGTCCTTGAATGCCCTTTACCAGGCTTTTACACACAGCGCAGTGGATGAGGAAGCACTGAAAAAAATCCCATATGCTCTTTTCGTTGATATTATTTCTTCATTTCCCCAAATACTCCTATGCACCTACGAAGCAAGGATAGAAGGAGAAAAACATTCAGAGAGAATTTTTAAAAGTAAGAATAAGAGAGTATGAACTAGCAAATGTTATTTCCGCTATAAAGACTTTAAAAAACAAGTGATCACTTTTTAAAGATCAGGAAGATACATGTACAGTACCAGAAAATCAAAATGCTGACCAAAATCACTGGCCTTATCTGCAGTCTGCTCCCAGCCCACACTGACAGAATTTAAATGTTCTTAACCTGTGTGGGCCTTGGGTGAGTGACAAGGGTCCTAAAGCACTCCCAGAAGGAAGGCATAGTAAACCAGTTAATAAACTCTGGAAAGGGCTACCATAAGTCAGAATCGATTTGACTGCATGTAATTATTATTATTTATTCTTTGCATATCATGTATTACCCACTGTAACAGGCAGCCCTGACCTCACCTTTCCGTCACAGCTGGGCAGTGAATCATCAGCCAATGGGGTGACGGAGGGTGGGACTGAAGAGGGAGGAGCTGGGGAAAAAAGTGGGGGTGAAGAGTGTGTGAGGGAGATCAGATCTGGAGTGTGAGAGAGAAAGAGCTTGTTTAGAGGCCTGCGTGCCTAAGTGTTCAGTGAGGGAAGTCTGTGATTAATTAAATAAGAAACAGTGATTGACATCGTGATTAGCTACTTGTGATTTTCATGTTTTATTTTTTTATACCAATAAACCTGTTTTGTTTTGAAGGAAACCTTTGTCCTTCTTAAATGGTCATTATAATTGGTGGCAGCGAGTATGAAGTGGTGTGGTGGGCATTCTGAGAGGCCTGAGTAGGGGCTGACATCAGAGTGGCCTGCCATGTCACACCCACCTTATTTATTTACATGCCTTCTTCACTCCTAAGTTGCTCAGAAAAGTGTACCTGGGGGAGATGATCTGATTTTATCTTCACATCAACCTTGCGAAGTAGACTAGGCTAAGAGAGCACACGTGGCTGTGAACTGCACAGTCATTTGCACAACTGCAAATCATACAGTCATAAACTGCATGATCAATTGCACAACTGAGAATCACACAATTGTGAATCATATGATTAATTATGCTACTGTGATATGAGACACAACCATGGCATGAACTGTGTGATTGGCTGCATAATGGGTGTAACTCCTGCAGGCATAACTTAGTGTTAGAGCAATAGAATTTTAGTTAATATGTTTCAGCAACCTTAAAGTGGCACCTTCAAGAAAAAAAGTTTTTTTTTTTTGGCTTATGCTTTCATGGAATGCAGCCTACTTAATGATGTAGCTCATGAAATGGGCCGCAGGCTACAAAAGAATACAAGAAATAAAATGTATTCATCTGTAAGATGCTACAAGACTCCTTTCTCCTGCCCCAAACTAATATAGTTACCCACCCTTGAAATTTTTACAGACTTTCTAAGGACGGCTTGAACTCACTTTAACAAAGCGGCCTGACAGTGCTGCTGGGTCCATCTTTGTTCACTAATGGCCACAGAGCATCCAAAGCCAGAGTGCTTTCCTTCTGCTCTGGCTGGTGTGCTATGTCCATCCCCCCCCCCCCCGAGTCAATTATTAGGAGGCAAAGCCCTGAACCTAAAAAAAAATAGCTTGACTATGTTTTTTTTATATGCCAATATAAAATAAGTTTTGATGATGATGATGATGATGATGATGATGATGATGATGATGATGATGATGATGATGATGATGATGATGATGTCGTCAATTTCTGGGGATGGCAGATTTGACCATATACTGTAATTACATCAAGGGCAGAGTACTATAATGCATTATGCACACATCTGCCTCTGAAAGCTGTAAAATATATCCAGTAGAGAATTCAGCTACAAGACTGTTACCGGAGTTATTTATTCAGACAACGCCACTATAGTATCTTTACCTTTTTATATAGGCTCACTTCACAGCACTAGTCGTTTTGTACAATCCAAAATGTCTTAGGAGCATCTCATACTACATGTCCCTAACCAGACTGTGAGTCACTTGGTAAGATTCTGATGTGTACCTTAAGATCAAAAGGACATGTGAAAAAGCCTGTATTATTGCTTGACCAAAGCTCCGGAATATCCTGATCTGGAGGCCATGGATATGTCAGTTCACTAGATGAAAGCACCAAAAGCCATTGTGATTAACCTATCACAATCTGCAATCTTCCCACTTCTACCTTTCTATGTCAGGAAGCGCCAATGGAGAGCAAAAGAATCCTGAAAACAGGGAGAGGTGTTTTTTCAGCGATGGGACCCACTTTGTGCAAAGACCCAAAGCATCTGTATTTGAGATTTCTGATTACGTTCCTTGATTAACAGTTTTTCTATGGAGAAGGCTCACTCTACTCATCTAAGGATTTAATCAGGATGTTGTGGGGTTGGTTTTTTTTAGCAATAAGGTTATTCCTACCACTAATACAAGGTAGGTATTCAGTGTGATGTAGGGGATAGAGTAATGGACTGTGATCCTGGATTCTGTGATTCAAATCCCCACTTGGCAATGAAAACTTGTTGGAGGAATGGAACTGGTAAAACCCCCAATATGTCACTTGCTTTGAAAATCCTATGAGGATCACTATACATCAGTTCTGACTTGACAGCACATAACTAGCTCAACCTTTAATGTAAGCAGCATTCAACTATGCAGTCCCCTTTTATACACAAATCTGAATTGTAATCTAGCAAAAGCTTTACTGTTTGCTTCTGGTGGATACAGGCCTTGCAAAAGTTACAATTTCCACCTCCCTAGAGTCACCCAGCCAATGTTGTCACTGGATACAACATGGCTATGCTAATAGGAGTGGGTGGATAGGGTTAGGTTAGTCCTACAGAGGCCAAAGTGAAGGAAAAATACAAACGGTGAGGGAACTACTTAAAACCCCTCTGCCATAGTGCTCAATGGAGACCTCAGGAAAAGGCCATCAACGATGCCTTCAAGCCGGCAGACACCACTCTGCCTTGTCTGTGCAATGTCTTTTTAATGAGCCATATAATGCTCTTCAAATTATGTCGGAATCATTAATTTTTCCAGAATGAGACAGATTCCCCATCAAATCCTGAGGCAGTGCCAGAGCAGCTTGTTATGCTCCGAAGCACTCTTTTCAATTTATAACTGTGTGAAGGCTCTTTGATACAGCTCAGTGCTGCCATCGGCCTTTGCACACTCACACAAATAAGCTGGCATGAACCTGTCTCTGTCTTTCGCCCTCTCCACCACCCCTTTTTCAGAGGGAAAGAGCAAAAAAAGGACTGTTAGAGGAGTAACCCCAGGAAGTCTGAAAGCAAAAGATTCTTAACCAAATGGCCTAGCTGCAATGACAGGCCTCAAACAGATGAGTGCGGGCAGAGGATGGTGGTGCATACAGATTCCCGAAGGCGCCACAAGCAAGAAAGAGACCGAATGCAAGAAAGGCAAGAGGCAAGACTGTGGCCAAGAGGGAAAAAAAACTAACCCAACACTATGCACAGATGGATTACTATTATGTCATATGCGTGCCAGGCTCTGGGCAGTCCGTATTCACAAGGCTCCCCAACTTGTTTATTTAACTAGATGTTCTTTCTGCCTCCTTTAAAACAAAATCACAGCACCTTGGAAAAATCAGAGCACAAAAATCACAAAATGCAATAATTACTAAACCAAACCAAAACAGATAAGGATCTGCCTTAAACACAGTGAACTTAATTCCAAAGTAAGCCCACAGAAGGTCAGGATCAGGATTTCTAA
This sequence comes from Pogona vitticeps, assembly GCF_051106095.1. Lineage (NCBI taxonomy): Eukaryota > Metazoa > Chordata > Lepidosauria > Squamata > Agamidae > Pogona > Pogona vitticeps. The sequence continues at coordinate 95,164,780 of NC_135788.1, read as the reverse complement.
ATGTTGCTTAACTAAAAGAGACAAACAAAACCCTCTCCGATTTGCATTGGGTTCTGATGAATCTCTACGGGAGGAAATTCTTGTAAACCTGAGAAGGCCCACTGTACACAAAGCTGTGCTGCCTGGCATTTTTGTAAACAGTCCAAGTAAATAAGGCAAACTTATCTATTGCCAATTGACTTTCAATAAAATGTTATGTGAAAAAACATTGTTTGGGTTATTTGCAGCAAAAAGAAGAAACCATGGATAACATTAGCCATGGCTTAGTACAAGGCTGGCTAACCTTAGGCCCTAGAATCACAAATTGCTTCTTTGATTTTGTGTAGGGTTTTTCCTATTACAAAAGATTCAAATACTGTACCTCTTCAGTTACTGGCAATGAGACCTTTATTTATTTATTTATTTATTTATTGGACTTATATACCGCCCCATAGCGCTACAAGCACTCTCCGGGCGGTTTACAATTTAATTATACAGGCTACACATTGCCCCATTTAGACTGAAATATGCCAGGATTGGCCACACCCATTACTGAAAGGCAGCCTAAGCCCCAAGAATTTTTCTAAATGTAACTTGGCAAGTTACTATGCTAAGCAACAGGATCACAGCCACATACTGCCTTAATACCCTTCAATATTTCCTGGAGGTACACTGGCATGCCTGTAACAGGTGGGAGGAGGGATGGAGCTATCGTAACAAGCGGTAGTAGAGAAGCAGCATCAGGAGTTGCTGCCCTTCTGCTTTCCCATTTTACAGGTAGTTGAGAGGGGAGAATCAAGACAAGAAAACCTCCAGCAACAGCCCTCAAGTTGTGCCACGTCAGGATTCAGGTTTTGCTCTAACACGGCCAAAATTGTCATACAAGTGCCCACAAGTTATCTGAAAGTCTTGATGGAGATGGGAATTCCATAGCTAGCACAGCCAATTATTGGTGCCTTTGAATTGTGGTGCTGGAAGAGGCTCTTGAGAGTCCCCTGGACTGCAAGGAGAACAAACCCATCCATTTTGAAGGAAATCAACCCTGAGTGCTCACTGGAAGGACAGATCCTGAAGCTGAGGCTCCAATACTTTGGCCATCTCATGAGAAGACTCCCTGGAAAAGACCCTGATGTTGGGAAAGTGTGAAGGCAAGAGGAGAAGAGGATGACAGAGGACGAGATGGTTGGACAGTGTAATCGAAGTTGCCAACATGAATTTGACCAAACTCCGGGAGGCAGTGGAAGACAGGAGGGCCTGGCATGCTCTGATCCATGGGGTCACGAAGAGTCGGACATGAATAAACGATTAAACAACAACAACAAATTGAAAGAAAAGTTCTCAATCTCTGAGCTTTGCACATCTATTCTTCTAAAGCAAACAGCACAAGCAAGCCTGAGGTTGCACTGCAGGATGCAATACAACATCTCAGGGGCAGCTGGAGGAGCATTACTGTCATGTTTGCAGATTGGTCTTCTAAAAAAGAAGCATATTTCCAAGTTTAGATTTACCAGGCATTCTGCTGGGCAAATTGTGTAACTGAAAGGAAATGAAGTTTGGATCTGGGCATGCAGAGCAGCTACAGCCATCTGCTGTTCTCTTTGGGATATAATATAGTACACTAATTTATCCTAGCAGGCACCACTAGATGGTAGCAGAGTGCCTCAGCCTTTGCAAGCAAGCTGGAGTGCAATCTTCATTGAAAGGGAAGTGGAGGAATTCACCCACTGTCTGGGCGCAGGAAAGATGCCTTCTGCTTTATCATGCCACCAGTCTAGAACTGGCACTCAGACCACCACCACCAGTGCAAACACACAACGGCACATAGGAGGAAGCTCACATACTCCAAGAATTAGAGCCTTCCTTTACTAGAAAAATTGCAAACTATGGACCTTCAAGTTGGAGGAAGGCCCAGCGGGCCGGGCATAAAAACGAAACCTCTGCCAGCATTGTATTTTTGAACTACATTCCTAAGAATCCCCAGCCAGAAGAACCAATAGCCATGCTTGCTGGGGATGACAGGAATTGTAGTCCAAGCATCTAACTTTTCCAAACTCCTTGCATGAAAAGATGCCAGTTCCTAGAATATCAGGGGCATGTATGGTTTATGGATCTCCATGTTAGATCCTACCACTGAGCAGAGTGAAGGCACTGAGCAGGTTGCAGATGCTGTGGAATGTGGGATGATTTTGCGGTATTCAGGGACAAAGCTGGGTCCTCTAAGCACCCCATGCTAGCCTTCAACGTCTCCCGTCAGGTGCAGTGAAGGATGCTGTTGTGTCACCATGCTGATGTAAGATTCAACCACCAATGCGCTTGGATTCTGCATATGGGAGCCATGTTGCCCTTTGCCTCGGACAGAAGAATCTGTTGAGCTGACCTTGCATATCTCGTTCAAGATCAATCATCAAGCGCCAAGCTTCACCTAGGGAGAGCCATTCAGCAGGCTACATGAACTGGTCATTGTCAGTGTAACTTGAACTTTTTCCTCTTCCATCTCTGATTTATTGCAGGTAATGACTTAGAGTTCAGAGTGCAAGGCTGAATACAGGTGCTCTGATGCTACTCATCTTTGTAAGCTGCCTTTCTGGGATGTTTGCATGTCAGTTTGTTTTGCTAAAAGCAGGGTATCAATGGTTTAAAATGCAATGTTTTTTTAAAAAAATCTATTAATAAACAAAATTCATAAATAAATTGCAAATAAATAACCCAGCTTCCCTTGTTTCTGCTTCTGTAACTGTAGTGTCCTGCATGTTCAGAGTCTCTTGGGCTAGATGCTAGACCAAAAAGATATCCAAGAAATGTGTTGCAATCTCTGCCATTGGACACAATGTGCCTCTTCTTTCAGGTCACAAGGCTATAGGAGTGGCCTGGCTGGGTAAAGAGGCAATAATGACTACTTTATAGCCACAGTGAATTCAACCCATTCCTTCTGATGTGTTGGTGCTTGCTGTACCAGTTGCTGTGCTTGTTCAGGACTGGTTCTCTCCACCTAACGGTACACTAATTCTGCATCACATAACCCAGAATAAGCCACACCCAGAGGTGAGGCACCATTGCTATCAAGAACCAACAAAAAAAGGATTTGTTAAAAGTATATATTAAAATAGGAATTAGATAATGAAGAGAGCTAGTGCTACTGCGATATTCTGCAGTACTGTAGGACCTCTATATCCATGGGATTAGTATCTGGTGATTCACTTATCCACAGTCTAAAAATGTTAAAAATATCAAACAAAAAATTCTAGAGGTGTACTGTATGTTTCTAAAGATGAAGTTATCAGAACTGGCCTCTAGAGGGTGCCAGAGACCATGCTATGTATCCTACAGCATTAATTTTTAAAATATGTACTGTTCACTATTATCTGCATTTTACAACATCCATGGGAGGGAGGGCTTGAAACTGGTCCCCCATGGATATGGGAGTTCAACTGCGTTACATTAGTACTAATCTGACTTGTTTTTGTTTACACTGTATATAATCTTTTTTAATTTGTTGACTGATGAAAGGCTATGATGATGCTCACTAATCTGGAACCACAATATTACGATCTGTAATCATCATGCAGAGTCAGCTGCTGGATAGCTCAATTGTTTAGGTCCCTGGCTGTGGAGTCGGAGTTTGGGAGTTTTGATTCCTCACTTTGCCTCCTTGATTGGGGCGGATCTCAATGATTCAATGAGTCCCTTCCAGCTCTGCAGTTCTAAGATAATGATGATGATGATTGTCCATGTTTATCAGGATCAAGTGGTACAGTTTTTCCTGAATTATTTTTGAAAGCTCTCACATGAGGTAAAAATTTCTGTCCACAGAAAACTTATGTCAAAGAAGGGGTGCAGCCTAGTTTTCATTTTGATGTACAGGAAGTTTGAATGGCCTCACTGAGGATCATACAGACATGAGCAACGTCTATGTGTGGAGGACTTTCAATGCCCCTACTGAGGAACATGGAAATAATCATCTGCAACAGTCAAGAATTTCTGTTTGCCTCTGTGGCATGTATAACAGGACTCACAATCTCAATTTTAGCCACCTCGCAGTGGCCTCTGTCTTAGGGAAGAGAAAATATATCTGTACAATTTCAGTCAACACTATCACAGAAAGGAAGAGGATCTTTAAAAAATATTGTCTGGATTCTGCTTTGAATTCTTGTGCCTGGAGAATTCTGTGTAACTCAAAAGCATGCACACAGCATTCTGATGCCAGTTTCGGCAACAGAATTTGCTGCTTTGCTTGCTCTGCATTTCTTCTTCCATAGCCAGTGAATGCACGGCTGCTGGGACTCTGATCCTCCGGCTTCGCAACCTTCAGTTCCATACCCCTTCTCCACTCCAGAGGGAGATCATTTGATTCCAATAATAGAAGGCAAACCACACAGTATTTTTCCATGCACAATGATCTATAAAAACGTTCGCCTCCTCCCTTCCCAGCCCTTTAACTGAAAGAAGCTGAGAGAAAAAGAGCCTAGTTCATTAACATAAAGCTAATCAACCAAACAAACACGTGCATCCTGACAGTATTCGCCCAAAATAACACTGAAAAGGGATCGTTTTTTATTCATCTCTGATTCTGCCCTTGCCAACGGTAATGGCAGCCACAAAAACGAATGCCAACTGACAGACATGAATGCCCTCCTTTCTTGACATGACTGAAGATAATTCCAGCACTGAGAGTGGCAAGAGCAGGGAGACAGAGGAGATGGTAAGGACTAGAAAAATGTTGCAGTGTTCATGCCCATCACGCGCGGGGAGACAACAGGGGCCTGTGTGACCTTGGATCTATCACTCTGCCTTAACTTTGTGGCATGAAGGAGGCACTGGAGGCAGTGAACAATGCAGCGAGAGCTGAAGGTCTAACTTTCATTTAAGCCACATGATGTTTTAAAAACTTGAATATAAAAGGAAAGAAAGGTGGCTTAGGAACAAATAAACAATCCAGAGAATGGTGTAGAGACCGAACTGCAGGGTATTGGTATAAGCAGTGTGGGGTAATGCCATGGGGAAATGATCCTTTTTCAATGATGCTATGATACGGGGCTACAGCACAGAATTAGAGGGAGAACTACAGTACACATGCAACCAGCTGTAGGGGTGGGGAAGGAAAATTAAAGCAAAAATGAAAGGATTTAGAAAAATTGTGATGGACTGGTGATGAAGAGGGAATTCGAAGGGAGAAGGTTTTAAATGGAATGCTGGGGAATATTGTCCAGAACACCAGAAATGAAATACTGGTGCTTTTAATCAGGAGGTATTCATGAGGAAAATGCTGCACTCACATCATGAAGAAGAAGAAGAAGAAGAAGAAGAAGAAGAAGAAGAAGAAGAAGAAGAAGAAGAAGAAGAAGAAGAAGAAGAAGAAGAAGAAGAAGAAGAAGAAGAAGAAGAAGAAGAAGAAGAAGAAGAAGAAGAGGAGGAGGAGGAGGAGGAGGAGGAGGAGGTTGGAAGTTAAATGCTGCAAATCACGCTATCACACAGATTTTTTTTTCTTTTGCTGGACTTGGGAAATGGAAGAGCAGGGAATGGTGGAAAGCATTCCATTGGTTTCTAGTCTTTACAAGTTGAACAATGCATCTGAACAAATGATAGAACCTTTTGTATTCCTTATGCCTGTGAGACATCGAAGAATACTGCAAATGAGCAGGATGCAGAGCAGCAGGGCGCTGAGGCAAATAAAATTGCCTTGGGATTCAGAGAGTGTTCGCTCAAGGTGAAGGTCTATGTGATTCTCACACCCACAGCCAGAAAAGACAATTGTCCCTGAACAGGCTGACTTATGACCTTGAGTGCTTAATCTATCGCTGCAATGTACAGCTTGGTTCATCTGCAAAAATCATCTATAGCTTTTTGTTCTGTTGAGCATCTTGTTTCATGTGTTTATAGTCTGTATTGAGTAGGCTGTTCTGTGTCTGTCTGGATATTTGTGTACAAAAGCAATAGTTTGGAAAGATTACTTTTCTGGACCACAACACCACTGAACTCCAGCTCCACAGAATTCCCTAGCAGCATGGCCACTCTGCATTGCCAGTGTATGAGAACACAGAAGGATACACAAGTCCAGTACTGCCACAAGATGTTACGTGTGCTTTGTGCCATCAACTCTATTCCAACTTGAAATGGTAGGGTATCAAAGGTATGTGAGGATGTTTTTTATCAGTGCCACCTTCCAATGGGTTTACACAGCTGAGCAGGTCTCCCAAGTCCCAGTCTGATATTTTATCCACTACTTTTGCAAGGTATACACGATGCATGTTGCTTCTCCTGTCTTCCATAAAGGCTGTCCAACCCATATGAGGTGGGCACAAGCCTCTCCATCATAACCTGCCACCTCCCCACTCCTCACTCCAAGGTTGGCACAGTGTTATGCTTGCAGGAGCGGCTAGATCTCAGGGGCAAAGTGAGAGAGGTGCAAGGGGTACCAGATTCCCAAACAGAGCTGTAAAAGAAGCAAGCACAAGGATACAACCCTTTGACACAGGAAAGGAACACTACCTACACTGAAAAACCAGCATCCCTATTCCTTTCTATTTTATTACAAATTCATTACACATCAATATACTCAAGGACAAGCTGCTGATTCTGTTGATTGGTCCCTGGCAATCACACCATGTTATGAGAACTCTGAGTTGACACTCACAGGCAGCTTTGTACTCTTGCCCTTTGTCACTGCATTCAACTCTGTGCTCCCTGCCTTTTACATACTGTACTAAGATAAATCTAACCTGCATCCAGTTGTATAGACTTACCCTTGCCATGGGATTCTCACCCAGCTTTGACCTCATACATTCAAGGTCCTATAATTGGTAAATTCTGCATATTCTTTTCCAATTCAGCTGAAGTCTTAATTTTCAATGCCACCATTCTGTGTTTCGGGTATACATGGAATATACATCTAAACCAGTGTAAAATGCCTTAACTATCATGGTTTTCTAAAAGAAAGAAAGAAAGAAAGAAAGAAAGAAAGAAAGAAAGAAAGAAAGAAAGAAAGAAAGAAAGAAAGAAAGAAAGAAAGAAACTAACTAATTAACTAATTAACTAACTAACTAACTAACTAACTAACTAACTAACTAACTAACTAACTAACTAACTAACTAACTAACTAACTAACTAATTTTGTCAGGATTATGTTGATTTTTCCTCCTCTCTCTTTTTATTTTAGTTAGAGACCCAAAAAGTCAGATTACAAGTTACAACATCAATCTGTAACTGGCCCTGCCAACATTTAAATTTTAAATTCTATGAACTGGACACTCCACATACAGTATATAGGATAGTCCCTATGGGTAGTATAGTCCCTAGACTGTTTCTGTTGCAGAGTTTTGAATTTCTGGTACAATTCCTTTTTGCTACACAGTAGAAGTACAGAGTCTCACAGAAGAGAACAGCTACAAGTTCCCCAGAGTCCACCCTTTTAACCGGTATGAGGTGAGCATAAGCATCTCCATCTTAGCCTGTCACCTCCCCACTCCTCACTCCCAGGCTGGTACTTGAAGTCTCAATAACTCACTCTGGGACATTTGTAGGAGAAACAATAAAAGCATTTATTTACTTATTTGGACTTACAAACTTCTGCATGCTGCTTTCTTACTGCACACATAGTTAGCAATTAGCTAAACTGATCAACAGCAAACAAACAACTGCCACCAAACAAGGACAGAGAGGGGAAAAAGCTTTCAGCAGAGAGGTCGGGCTTTCTTTGAATTCAAAGGCTGGAAAAAATGATCAGTTAGAGCTGGATAGAGAGACAAGGACCCCAGACAAGAAAAATTTCTCCCACTCATTCAAGCTATAGACAGCATGCAAGGTTCTAAATAAAACTCCAACAGTTTCTATGAAATAGCCCCCATTTTGGGGAGGAAATGCTTTGTGCATTATTCCAGAATCCTCCAATCAGCACGGCAACCGGAGCTGTGCTCCCCCCGCCAAAAAAATAACACTTTCAAGCTCTGGAAAATAACATGGGGGGGAAGTGTTAAGCTCCCCCTCGTTCAGTGTCGGGTCTCTGACCAAATTTAAAACTCTCCCTTTTTATGAAAATAAAAGCACTGAGATCCAATCATGATGCAGTTTGGTTCCATATCTTATCACAGACTAGCATCTCTCAGAATTTTCTTCTAGTTCCAGGCAAGCTCAAAAATATTTTACAGATACAATGTATGTAGCCATGTCTTCAAATCACTAAAACAAGGAAAATCTTAAGAACAGCAGTAGTTCAACAAATGGTAGAGCACTTGCTTTGCATGCAGAAGTCCCATGTTCATCCCTTGGCATCTTCAGGTAAGGCTGGGAAAGATAACTTCATGGAACCTTGGACGTCTGCTGTCAAAATGACAATAGTAATGGATTATGTGGGCCAATGGTCTAAATCGGGGGTGTGGTGTGGATGACAGCAGAAACAGCCTTCTTTGAACTGGATAAAGCAGAGACATCTATTGGTTTCTGAAGCTTGAAAATCAACTATCATCATTTTTTGTTAGAATTCTGCCAATTTCTGTGAAATTTTCTGAATCCTTGCAGTGTGACTTTAACTATAAAAAGATCAGTAATCCTATTGCTAGTTCCAACACCAAGGAAGCAGTCAGGACTCTTGAACATTGCCTGAGCTCAATAACAAGCTGAATGAGGGTGAAGAAGCTTGAAACCGAATCCTAACAAGACAGAAGCACTGCTGGTCAGCAAAAAGTTAGAGTGGGTAATTGGGTTTCCACCTGTTCTAGAAGAGGTTGCACTCCGCTGACAGGTCAGATTCGTAGTATAGAAGTGCTTCTCGACTGTACTGTTGCTGGACTCACAGGTGGCAGTGGTGACAAGGATTGTTTTTATCAAAGTCTGATTAGTATTGTCAGCTACAATTATTCCTGAGTCAATCCATGCCTTGGTTATACCCTGTCTTGACTACTGCAATGTGCTCTGCATGGGGCTTCCCTTGAAGAGGGTCCAGGATCTTCCATGGGTGGAACATGCAGCAGAAAAGCTGCTCACTGATGTATGGTATCATAATCATACTACCATAGTACTGAAAGACTTGCACTGGCTTGCCAATTGCTTACTGGGCCCACATCAGGGTGTTGGTTTTCACCTTTTAAGTCCTAAACACTTTGGGGCCTGGCTATCTGTGGGCCTGCCTATCTCCTTATTAGTCTGTATGGACTTCAAGAACTTCAGGAGAGGCCTTCTTAAAAACACCAACAGTTTCAAAAGTCTGTGAACAACACAGGAAAGGGCCTTCTCCAATTGGGCTTGGAATGTACTTTCTTCTGAATTGTGATCTGTTTCCACTCTTGACTGCTTTTAAGGGAATAAAAACATATTTTTAGATTTTTAACTTGCCCTGCTGTGTTGCTTCTGTGCCTGATTTTTATGGTGGGTTTATATTTTTGTATTAAGTTTTTAGCTAAACGTTGGTTTTATCTGTTTTTACTTCTTTTTAAAAGTTTGAAAAGCCATCTTGAGCACTATATTTCAGTGGAAATGTGGGGTATAAACATGATAAATAACAATTGCAAGTAGGGTAGGCCTATTCAATCAATTGCAAAATAGTAAATCCATCTTTATGTAAATCTTACTGTATTTACTTTAGTGGAGCCTAGCATTAGAATAAGGGTCAATATGTGCCCCCAACCCCACTATAGCAAGGCTTAAGAAACAGGCTTTCAAAGGTTATATAAGAACACAATGCTAAAGAGAGGTATTTATTCCTTTTTTAAAAAATCCAGTCAATCAAATCACAAATTTTAGAGTAAAAGTCAAATAAATAAAATAAAAATAAAATATTTATATTTAATATAAAATATTAAAACATTAAAACATTGCAATACTATTCTAATACTCTAACTATTAAAATATTAGAATGCTAAAGCAGCAATGAAAATGCTTTGGATTTCTTGAGAAGCTAGACGGGGCGGGGTGGGGGGAACCATCTGAACTGATCCAGACAGGGAGCTGACCCCAACAGCCCTGTTATTGCAGGAAAAGCTGCTTATGGATGAGACAGTTTGGAACAAAGGAGTGCAAAACATATAATGATTGTACTGGATCTGAACTGTGCCCTTCACAAGCACATCATAAACCCAGGGGGTAGTAGTGGGCTATCTAAAGTGCACTGTTGTGTAACACTTTTGCAGAGCTGGAAAAAAAATCCATTTTTGATGTGCACCTCCAAAAATATCCTAGCTAGGGAATTCAGGGAGCTGCAGTTCAGAAAAGGTTACTTTCAAGTTTTCATCAGAAGACACTCTTGAAATTTAAATCATCCCCAGATTTCCTGCAAACTATTAAAAAAAAATTTCAAACTAGGAATAATGTTCTAATACCCCTTGAAGTATAAACCTTCCAAAGCTACAGAATGGAAGGGAAAGAAGGAATATTTTCATTCCCGGATTCAAACATGGTTTCATCTTCACTGCCTCAAGGCAGCCCAGGCCATTGGCTTCTCTTAACCACTAGCAAACATACAAGCATTTTCTGTTGGAATACCATCAAGTTCTATAAAGGAGTACTTCCAGACAGAATTGGCACAACAATCAAATACTGTTAATAGATTATTTATCTCATCAAGTTAAATACTTCATGAATGTCACTGTGTAGATTAAGAGCTTGTGTCTGTTGTAGGCTGTCAAGTCGGAACTGCGTTACAAATCTCCTGACTCCCTCACTCTGTCCACTATATCACACTGGGTATACAGTATAGGTAACAGATCACCTTTTCTCATACTAAATTATAGTGCCATTCCTTAGCAAAGGCAGGAATGAAGGCAGCAAGAATATCCACAGAAATAATTCTGGGGAGGTGATATAAGGTATGGATTGCTGTCCCAGCTGTAGTTTTTATCTGTGTATATTTCAATAAATACCAAGTATCAGATTCCAGGAGGAAGAATAATGCCTCCCCCCACCCAAAGACCCATGGAAAGCAGTGTTTGTGCCCTAGACTTGCAGTATTTAGAGCAGGGGTCTCAAACTCAATTTCCTCTGCTGGAGGCAGAGTCTGGCTGAGGATGGGCAGCATCAGATTTCCCACCAAGCGGAGCAAGAGCCCGAGGAAGCTCCCCAGGAGTTTCCTTAGCCCGGCTGGGGCTCCGAGGAGGAGGAGGAGGAGGGGCGTGCGAGCCCTTGTCACCAGCCACGACTACCTCCTGCTCATTCTTCATTACCACCATCACCAGCAGCAGCAGGACGAAGAAGCAGAGAAGGGAGGGAGGTCTGGCAACCTTTCTCTGAGAGCCCCCCTCAAAAAAAGGCTCACTCAGCAGCAGCAGCTACCACCACCACGACAGAGGAGCAAACTTTGTGAGGTGAGCCCAGGCAACCTCCAGAGCCGAGGAGGCTGAAGCAGGACGAAGAGGAGGAGGAGGAGGAGGAGGAGGAGGAAGCACTGCTGGGTGCTCGCCGGGCTGGTGCTGGGGGTGCCGAGAGAGAAAGAGAGCCATAGAACCACTTCCCTGGAAGAGGTGGTGGTGGCGGCAGCTGCTGTTGGTGGCTTGGAGGTGCTCTTCGAGGACGGGCCAGGAGTGGACGCCACTCTCAGGCATTGCACGGCAGCGGCTCGGGCACTTGGGGAAAAGGGCCAGCAGCACGCCTCGCTCACTGCCTGTTTGATCTGGTCTGTTATTTCTAATTTTTATATGCTATTGGTAACAGGTATGTATCTTTGGAGACACAAACCCAGATTGAGAATTGCAAATATTTATGATTATCTACTAGACTGAATGCTGTGGAAACAGAAAGATTAATCTAAATACAGTGGTGCCTCGCACAGCGAGGGTTAATCCGTTCCGGATTAACCCTCGCTGTGTGAAACATTGCTGTACGGAAAGAAAAAAGCCATTGGAATGCATTAAACTTAGTTTAATGCGTTCCAATCGGCTGATTTACTCACCATACAGCAATGTTCCTCTATGGCCGGCAGCCATTTTCACGCCCTCCCCTCACTTAACGAGGGCGCGAAAACGCTGCGCGTGGCCATTTTGGGGCTTCCGGCGACCATCTAGTCTGATATGCTTAATTCACCCAATGGGGGGTGAATGCGCTGTCCAGCCCGCCCGCCTGTATGCTGCCTGGTAGGCTGCAGTTCTGGATGGAGGGTGCAAGAGGCACTGTCTTGGGAGAGAGCCGGCAAGCGAGGGGAGGCTTTTTTGACTCTTGACAGCAGATGACGTGTGGGCGCTTCGGGGGGGAGGCAAGGCGGGGCCACAAGCTATTGTCCGGCGGGCCGCAAATGGCCCCCGTCCGCATGTTTGAGACCCCTGATTTAGAGGTAAATCCAACAGCATAGCAAAGCTTTCCCCATTAGCTTCCTAGCATCATTTCATCTTCAAGAAGGAGCACAAACAGCCTTTAATAGCAAAGACCATTCCTTAGTAGAGAACATAATTAGGGATAAGGAATGTGGCCTTCTAAATGTTATACCCACCAGAACCAATGGTGGGATATGTAGTCAGGAAACATACTCTGGACCTGAGACAGAGGTTGTGATCAGCTGGTGGGAAAGATGCACATCACCATGGAAAAAGTCACTTTCCAACTAGCAATTTCCCTTAAAGCAACCATTCCATCTGTCCAGGAATTACTCCAGCCTGCCCATCTAAAGTAGCAGCTATACAGCTGGAGCAAAAAGGCTCAGCGTGGGCACAGATCAGGGCTGGACTGGAACACAATTCTCCATAGGTCATGTGTACCAGACCATTCCACAATGCGGTCCCAAAAGTGATCTTAAATTCAGGTTTGCAATCCTATGCTCACTTGGGTTGCAATCCTATGCTCACTTACGTGGGAGTCTGCTTCACGAACTCAATGGGACATATTCTTAAGTAAATACATTTAAGACTGTACTGTATGTAACTTTGGATCAGTTGCATATGCTAACCCTATCCTCCCTGATAATAAAATACATTAGGAGGGGCACAACATTTGGCACTCCTTGATAAAGGAGCAAGATTAAATGAAAATCATTGTTTTGAAAATAATCATAATAGTTGTACTTGTTTTGAGCTGATATCTCTTAGTCTTTCTCCATGGCAACTCTCAGCTCACCTCCAGAGCCAGACTATCAAGTAATTCTTTTCTTCCCTCAGTTTTACTGTAATTCATTGTGAGATGTGCTCCTGGTAAGCTCGGGAGAAAGAACATTTTTTTCTGTTTATGAATGAAATATTGTAAAGGAGCTATTGCTTCTTCCTGTACAGTATTTTAGCTTTCATTAGAGAAGCTGTGTTAGCTGAGTTGAATATACAGGACCTTTGTTTTTCTTACTTGTTGCTCACTGCTGTTTGGGGTTGTTTTTCTGCTTTGAGTGGGTAACATGACCACAACGAATTCTGGCTGACAGATTGAAATTAACATAATTGCTTCTCAGCAAGAGTTAAATAATTTACTTTGGAGTCGGCAGAATATCAGTCCTGCTGATATATCTTTCTTATATTCTGTGTTTTAAAAATCCTTGGCAGTATTTGATATTTGACCAGAAACTGTACGATCTTACATCCAGGTCAGTTCTTCATAACAGTAAGACTCTAGCCTTGCTTGTACACCCCTCCCATTTCTTCTAGGAAATTATGTCTATCAGCAACATCCCAGCTACCAGCCTTTGTGCCTGTCTCTATCCATGGTCCGGACCCTCTTCACATGGATCTCAGTATTCATCAACCTAATAGTGGAATTTGCTTCCGTATAACTCATGCTATGAATCTGGAAGGAAAGCTCTCTCTCTGGATCCAATCCTGCTGATGCACACCTACACACCAGCACTGATACTGAAAAAAAGAATCCTGCTCCATGCCTTGGAACTATCCCAAGACATTTTTCTGCCAGTCACAAAGAATAGCAGACTATCCCTACCAATCCATGTACAGAGGCCATACAGTGTAGCAGCTGAATCTTTCCTGGAGACAGATGATGAAGTATCCTCCAGAGCAGTGGTCTCCAACCTTGGGCCTCCAGATGTTCTTGGACTTCAACTCCCAGAAATCCTGGCCAGCAGAAGTGGTGGTGAAGGCTTCTGGGAGTTGTAGTTCAAGAACATCTGGAGGCCCAAGGTTGGGGATCACTGCCCAGAGGACATAAGCCAGCAGACTAGTTTAGAACATGCAGGACTCTCTACCCTAACACTCTAGCTGCCATCTTCCAGCATCTGCTGCTTTATGCCACCACCTCATTCTCCCTAAGGAAAGGGCCACCCGATTGGGACAGGCAACTGAATGTGCCCCTGGTTTCTACAAGGGATTGTCTCCTCCAACACTCCAAGGTGATCCTGCATTTATATATACAAAGGCAGCCTATTTTAAAGAGACATTTGTACCATGGCCTTTAAAAGGGCTGCAGACAGTATTTTATTACGTTCATTAGCATGAATGGTGATGCCAATTTACAAGAAAAAGCACAAACAAAAGACTATTCCAGGAGTGCCTCAAATTAGCAAAAGGAAGTTGTTTTGCCTGGGGCTGAGGCATGCTGAAGCTGGAATAAGCTTCAGACTTCAAAAGAAACTGAATTTGCACATGCAAAGATTTCTCCTTAAGCTGCCTCCATTTGAAGTAATTGCTCATTAAGGTGGGAAAGGGCTTGATTGCCCATACAAAGGGCCCTGGGTTCACTTACTACCCAAAATGAAGGAAAGATCAGTTTAACTCTCTTCTTCCCTCCTTGTCCCTTGCAGACATAATGTCCCTTGTTAAAATCCAGCCCTTCTAAACACCTGCCTTATACACAAGCTTTGAAAAGCAAAACCCTACAAATTACTTTGTTGAGCCTAAACTTGGTACATCCTCACATCCTGGCTGTATGAAAAGAAAATGTGAAAGATTTTGACCAGAGACCAGCACGGATCATTTTCTGCCTTATACTTGCTTTACTCCTCACTGAAATGAATGGCTACATGAAGCATCTCAATAAAGTTTCGTGCATCTTATCAAAATATATTACACAAATGGTTCTTCATAAGAGAGAAGTTTTGTACTGTACAGAGAAAATTTTATTTTCTTGTACTTACTGAATTAATTCCAACTTCATATGTTTTAGTGGCAAGCTTAATGTAACTATTTACAGTGGTAGATGCATTATAATCATGGCTTCTCCGTTTTTGCTTTATTTTTGTTAAATAAATCTATATTATGACTCTATAGTATGTCATGTGCAACAGACTGTATAATATGTCATGTGTTGTTGTTCATTTGAGGTTGTATTCACCTAACTTTCAAACCTGCTAAGAACTAGATGATTTTCATTATGTCCTGATATGTAAAACCATAGGATTAAAAAAGGGTGCACTTTCTTTTTCACATGACTATATATTACACCCCCCTTCATGGATTGCTGCCTTGTTGTGGTGAAGGAGCTTGAGTAATTCAGAGAAGCTATGGGCTATGCCGTGCAGGGCCACCCAAGATGTTATAGTGGAGAGTTCTGATTAAATGCGATCTACCTGGAACTGGAAAGGGACGTGGTGGTGCTACGGGCTAAACCGCAGAAGCCTGTGCTGCAGGGTCAGAAGACCAGCAGTCGTAAGATTGAATCCACGCGACGGAGTGAGCGCCCGTCGCTTGTCCCAGCTCCCGCCAATCTAGCGGTTCGAAAGCATGCAAATGGAAGTAGATAAATAGGGACCACCTTGGTGGGAAGGTAACAGCGTCCCGTGTCTAAGTCGCACTGGCCATGTGACCACAGAAGATTGTCTTCAGACAAACGCTGGCTCTATGGCTTGGAAACAGGGATGAGCACCGCCCCCTAGAGTTGAGCACGACTGGACAAAAATTGTCAAGGGGAACCTTTACCTTTACCTTACCTGGAGCTGGAGCTGGCAAGCCACTCCAGAATCTTTGCCAAAAAAGCCCTCCATGAACAGAAATAAAAGGCTAAAAGATATGACCCTGGAAGATGAGTCCCTCAGGTCGGAAGGCATCCAACATGCTACTGAGGAAGAGCGGACAAAAGGTACAACTAGCTCCAGAGCAAATGAAGTGGTTGGGCCAAAGCCGAAAGGACGCTCTGCTGTGGACTCGCCCGGAAGTGAAAGGAAGGTCTGATGCTGCAAAGAAAAATACTGCACAGGAACCTGGAATGTAAGATCTATGAACCTTGGTAAGCTGGACGTGGTCAAACAGGAGATGACAAGAAATTAAAAAACGCCTGCTTCTTGGGAGGAAAGCAATGACAAACCTCAACAGCATCTTAAAAAGCAAAGACATCACCTTGCCGACAAAAGTCCGAATAGTCAAAGCTATGGTTTTTCCTGTAGTGATGTACGGAAGTGAGAGCTGAACCATAAGGAAGGCTGACCGCCGAAGAATTGATGCTTTTGAATTGTGGTGCTGGAGGAGACTCTTGAGAGTACCCTGCACTGCAAGGAGAACAAACCTATCCATTCTAAAGGAAATCAAGCCTGAGTGCTAACTGGAAGGACAGATCCTGAAGCTGAGGCTCCAGTACTTTGGCCATCTCATGAGAAGAGAAGACTCCCTGGAAAAGACCCTGATGTTAGGAAAGTGTGAGGGCAAGAGGAGAAGGGGACAACAGAGGATGAGATGGTTGGACAGTGTCATCGAAGCGACCAAAATGAAGCTCCGGGAGGCAGTGGAAGACAGGAGGCCCTGGCATGCTCTGGTCCATGGGGTCACGAAGAGTTGGACACGACTAAACAACTAAACAACATAGGAACTAGAGACCAAATTGTTAACATGCGCTGGATTATGGAGAAAGCTAGAGAGTTCCAGAAAAACATATACGGTACTTCTGCTTCATTGACTACGCAAAAACCTTTGACAGTGTGGACCACAACAAACTATGGCAAGTTCTTAAAGAAATGGGAGTGCCTGACCACCATATCCATCTCTTGAGAAATCTATATGTGGGACAGGAAGCAACAGTTAAAACTGGCTATGGAACAACTGATTGGTTCAAAATTAAGAAAGGAGTACAAAGGAGACTCCCTGAAAAAGACCCTGATGTTAGGAAAATGTGAGGGCAAGAGAAGAAGGGGATGACAGAGGACATGATGGATGTGCAGTGTCATTGAAGATACCAACATGAATTTGACCCAACTCCGGGAGGCAGTGGAAGACAGGAGGGCCTGGCGTGCTCTGGTCCATGGGGTCACGAAGAGTCAGACACGACTTAACGACTAAATAACAACAGAAATATATTACACTGCAATATGCTTCCAAATATATGTCTATAAATACATACAGCATATAATTTGCAGACCCTAATATTGGTCTACCTTATAAGGCTGTTATAACCCTAGAGGTGCAGAGCTGAAGGGGACCCTATGGATCATACAGTCCAGCTCCTGTCAGGGAGGCACAGCAGTGAATCAAACTTACAATCTCTGGCTCCACAGCTAGATGTCTAAGTTACCCAGTGTTCCAGGATAATATATGTATGAAGCATACCAAATATTATTAATTGTTCATCATCATTATCCCGGCAATCTAAGAAGCAGACAAAGAAAAAAAAAGAACGGATTGTTTCTTCCATTTTCCCTATGTGCAGTTTCTGAAAGGCTTCAACTGTGAATGTGAGTATAGGTGCTTGGTTACGGAACATCAGGTGAATATTCTCATATATTAAGTGATTTTAAATATACTGTATACACAATTGATATATGTTAGAGGAGAATATGCCAGGCACCTCCAACCTCTTCGCCCCCCCCATCCTGCAAGACCACTCTCACACCCAAAATATCATCTTCCTGGGTGAATCAGTAATAGCTTGGGGTTCTCTAAATTCTGCACCACACAGCTCTGCAGCAAGTGGGAAGACCGAAGGAGACCATCGCCTACTACAGACAAATTTTTATTCATCCATTCACCCATCTATTTAGCAACATCATCTCCTTTCTTTTTGGTGGAATTTAGACTGTAAGTTTCTTGGGAACATAAACATGTCACCTCTGAAGTCTAAATTCCACCAAAAGAAAGGAGATGAAGGAAGAGGCGAAGTAACAAAGGATAACCGAAAGCACATGCAGGAATTCTAGGCAGGATAAAGTGTCAGCTCACAATGGACAAGGGGACACAGGATATTTGGTGATAAACAGTCTTGCTTTCCCCCTTCTCCTGCACTTATTTTTATTTTTCTCTTGGGGGGGGGGAAACCTGCTTCAGTTCCACACCAACACAGATGAGCAGTCTGATCCTGAGGCTAGTAAGGGGAAATGGAGAGATTCAGCAGATCCATGAGTCTGATCTGCATTGGCTCTCCCCCTGGAACACCCACGTCAGGGTTCTCTGCCAGAAATATATGTCTGAAGAACTTTTTGTGGGTTAATCAGGGTCACAGAGGTAGACAATGTTCCTCTCCAGGCTGGAAATGCTCCTCTACACTGGTAGCAAAATGCTTCCACTCTGTTAGCCCCTCCAGCCAACAGATATGGGGTTCATGGCTGGTCTGTTAGATTTCATTTCACTGTGATACAGATAAAGGTACAAGGTAAAGGTTCCCCTTGACAATTTTTGTCCAGTCGTGTTCGACTCTAGGGGGCGGTGCTCATCCCCATTTCCAAGCCATAGGGCCAGCATTTGTCCGAAGACAATCTTCCGTGGTCATGTGGCCAGTGCGACTTAGACACGGAATGCTGTTACCTTCCCACCGAAGTGGTCCCTATTTATCTACCTGCATTTGCATGCTTTCGAACCGCTAGGTTGGTGGGAGCTGGGACAAGTGACAGGCGCTCACTCCGTCCCGTGGATTCGATCCTACGACTGCTTGGTCTTCTGACCCTGCAGCACAGGCTTCTGCGGTTTAGCCCACAGCGCCACCACGTCCCCCAGATAAGGTGAGGGAAATCTGTTCTCTGTTGGGGCCCAATTCTTTTGGACCTCTGTGTGTTCACATGCTAATAATGGGAAGGGCAAAAACCAGCAAAGTGTTTGAAGTGTAATGGTCCTTGCAAGACAATGGCTTGAGCCCTTTAAGAAAGCAGGCAGAGTTGAATTTTGACTGGCTAATTCTCTAAGCTCTGTCAAGAGGCCCTGCAGCCGTATCCCACATACGCGAACTACGTAAAATGTGAAAAAATTTTCATTAATTTATTTACTGAGGCTCAAGCTATAATTAACCTGGCCGGTGTCTAAATCTGGTACTGAACACAGGATATCCCTGGAGCAGCAGAAGGTATTGGTTTAAACAATGAAGAAACAACAACTCAAAACAGTAATGCTTTCTATCTATCACATACTCCTAGCCTTGGGGCCTACATACTTTCAAGACCACTTTCTTCTCTGGCATCCACTGTGAAGTCTACAAAGAGCTGAATGTAACATCTTTGGCCACATCAGGCATGAAAAAAATCCTTACACAGCAAATGCAGATAAATACAGCATTGCTTCTACCTTAGAAGTCATGATCAATTAAATCAGTCATCTTGGGATGTGCACACAGCAAAACTGATGGACTGCACCATTATCAAATGTGACAACAATCATGTATTTGTTCTTATTTTACTCATGTGTATCCTATTTGTTTAAAATAAGCTAATCCACCTCCCAAAGCAGCTAATAAATAAAGAGTAATAACAAATTAAATAATATTGAAGGTTGATTGTCTTTTCCTTTACTAGGTTGTGCAAAGTACCGCTGCTCCAAATGGTGTTGGACTACAGATCCCAGCATTTCTCACAATTTGCTGTGCTAGCTAGACAAAATCCATCCTCCCCTTAGCCACACTGAGAACGTTATCTTAGGTGGCAAAGTGCTGGGGACTTCAGACTGCCACTGAGGACAACTCTCCCAAACCTCTGTGTAGTCAAGCCAAGAAAAGGAAGTATCCCACATCTTCTACTGGAGGCAGTGGCACCTTCACACCTTTTACCATACACTGCTACCAAGAAAGGAGGAAGCAGGATATACAGAACCACAACAAGTTAAATTAAATCAGCACATATTGAATTATAGTGTGGGATTAGGCATAGGAAAACCTGGATTCACGTCCCTGCTTGACTATGAAAACTCATTGGGATGGTATAGCAATTATAAAATGCTTCCTGAATATCTCACATACCTTGAAAACCTTATTAAAATTTACACAAGTGAGAAGCAACTTGACAGCACATTAACACCAACAATTGAATTGTCATGCAAGTCTGTCTGTAACAGATAATGCCTATGGAGATGTCTTAATTCATGGCAATTTGCTTCAGAAAGTTATACCTTTTGTGTAACTGTGCAACAGGATTTCAGCCGCTTTGTATTTTTACATTAGAAACCACTTTGGAATGATTTTACCCTACAGGGTATTCTGCAAATATTGCAGTATATACAGAGATTCTGGACAAATATAGGAAATTCCAAGACATGGCTAACATCAGAATCGAATATATGCTATGTTAAATGTGTAGCACACAACTTAAAATTACCAATTTTTTTACTCACAAATTATCATACAGTTGGGAGGGATAAACTCTCCTAGGGTAGATTTGATTTAATATCAGATTAATTGAAATCACTACTCCGAAAGTCTCAATTTCATTATGCAATTTGTCTCAGAAAGTCAATTTTTGCTTATTACACCCTTTACATACACATCTTACAATCTCCTTGCCCAGATTGACTTCCACCTCAGACAATCCTCTATTCATTGACATTTCCCAGTGCATTTCACAATCCCTATGCACTGGGCAAAAGAACTGTGAAAAATCCAAGAGTAAGCAAGCAAAGTGCGGAGTGGAGGGGTTTTGCATGAGAAATTCAAACATACTCAGGTCCCTGGACATCTCTGCACTTTTAGGGAAAGATACTGTAGGTAAGGACTTCAGTTTGTCTGGACAAAGTTGCAAGGAACAATAGGTAGGGCTGCTACTCTAAAGAAATGGCATCACTCATGAAAACCATTGAAAGCAGTTTTGGAGATTTTAATAGGGCTTCGGAAAATTTCCACCATTATATCAGGCCAAATGAATGGGGAGGGGAGTTCTAGGCAGAACTTCAATCACCTCTGGAAAATAAGTTTGATCTGGTCTGTTATTTCTAATTTTTATATGCTATTGGTAACAGGTATGTATCTTTGGAGACACAAACCCAGATTGAGAATTGCAAATATTTATGATTATCTACTAGACTGAATGCTGTGGAAACAGAAAGATTAATCTAAATACAGTGGTGCCTCGCACAGCGAGGGTTAATCCGTTCCGGATTAACCCTCGCTGTGTGAAACATTGCTGTACGGAAAGAAAAAAGCCATTGGAATGCATTAAACTTAGTTTAATGCGTTCCAATCGGCTGATTTACTCACCATACAGCAATGTTCCTCTATGGCCGGCAGCCATTTTCACGCCCTCCCCTCACTTAACGAGGGCGCGAAAACGCTGCGCGTGGCCATTTTGGGGCTTCCGGCGGCCATTTTGAAGCCACGGAACAGCTGATCGGCGGGTCGCAAAGCGAAGGTCGGTAAGCGAACCGCTCACCGCCCTTTGCTCTGCGATTTTCGCCCATTGGGGCCGTCGCTCTGCGATCACATTAGCGATCGAAAAAACGTCCCCGTAGAGCGAATTCATCGCTCTACAGGGCGCTCGTTGTGCAAGGCACCACTGTAATCTGTACAGAAGTCTGTGGAGCACCATAAAGTGAGATGCTGATAAAAGAATTGATGGACCCTGTTTGCATTTTATATATATAATATAGAAGTTGAATCGGAGAATCAGAGAATTGTAGAGCCGGAAGGGATTCTCAGGGCCATTGAGCCCAGCTGCTGCAAAAGCAGGAAATCCACTACTAAAGCAAACCTGACAGGCAGCCATCCAACTTCCACTTTAAAATCTCCAATGCTGGAGAACCTACCACTTCACAAGGCAGTCTCTGTTCCACTACTGAACAGCTCTTGCTGTCAGGAGGCTTTTCCTAATGTTTTCCTAATGGCCATGTTGCACTGGCTGCCCATGCATTTCCGCATTGACTTCAAAGTGTTAGTGCTTACATATAAAGCCCTAAACGGGTTAGGACCTCGATCCTTGGCAGAATGCTTACTCCCAACTAGTTCTACCCATGTCACCCGCGCGAACCAGGAGGTGAGGCTGAGGAGCCTGACGTCGAGGGAGGCCCGGAAGGAGAAAACAAGAAATCGGGTCTTCTCGGCGGTGGCTCCTCACCTCTGGAATAAACTACCTCCGGAGATTCGCGCTGTACCCTCGCTGGGTACTTTTAAGGAACCAACTAAAACGTGGATGTATAGGCAGGCCTTCCCTTCCAGTTAATTCCTGTCATCTTTCCTTTTTTATTCTTTTCCTCTTTATTTGATTTATTTTGTATTTTTCCCATCTTGCAGAATCATTTAATTAATTGTTATAAATTTTTCTTGAACTTCTTATCCTTTATGTTGTAAGCCGCCTAGAGTGGTCGAAATGACTAGATAGGCGGGGTATAAATAAATAAATAAATAAATAAATAAATAAATAAATAAATAAATAAATAAATGTTCAGTTGAAATCACTTCTCTTGTAATTTTAATCCATTAATTAGAATCTTGGCCCATGGAGCTGAAGAAAACAAGATCGCTCCAACTTCCACGATAGCCATTCAAATATTTAAAGATGACTGTCATGTCTTCTCTCTAGGCTAAATATGTCAATATTCTCAACTGTTCTTCATAGAGTTTGGTTTCCAGACCTTTTATCACACTCTAGACACATTCTACCTTCACAATATCCTTCTTAAATCGTAGTGTTGAGAAGTAAACATAGTATCTAGGTGAGGTCTGAAGAAAGCATAGTAGAGTTGAGTCAGACCTCCCTTGATGTGGATATTATACTTCTACTGATGTAGCCTAGTACACCATTGGCTTTTTTTGCTGCTGCATCACACTGTTGGCTCATATTTCGCTTGTGGTTTACTAAGACACCTAGATCCTTTTTACAAATAATGTACTGCTGCGGGGCCAACTGTCTCCTGTCTTGTATTTGCACATAAACAAAAATTATAAATTAGAATTTATCATCTCTATTTCACCATGAGATATTTAACATATTATAATAATTATCTCTCATCAATCTGTTTATGACCCTCCCAGACTTTTCTAGGTATATAGTACTAAAAAAAGTGGCTTACCAGCCTCTCTTTCTAGTGCCACTATGAGTCCATCAAGGCCAGCTAAGTAGCCACATAACCTGATCAACCACACCTAGAGAGATCTCAGCTGGTAGCTTGCATGGGATCAACAGTGTGGATTCAAACTCCCTATTGCTGCAACCAGATGCTCCAGCTCACTGAGCTGTATCAACTTGCTTATTTTAAATTAAAACTGCCATCAATTAGGTCTTTCTTTTTTATACAGAAATGCTTAATAAAAATTAAAAACCTGATTTAAATGAAAATATTCAATTAACCTTTTGGAGATTCTGTTTTTAAAAAGTCATATTTTCCTATTCTCAAACTTCCTCCTCCTCCTTGCACAGGACCTAAAAACTAGAGTGGTTGAGGGATAGCCAGCTTTTTTTAGAACATGTGTGATTACGGCTTTTTTGAAGACTGCATATCTGCTGTCCAAAGACTAGACCAGGTACATAAAAAGAAGTTCATCACCAAAAATTGGCAACCAGCTGATGAACTGGCAATAGCAACTACGAACAAAATGGTGAAAAGTACTACCCAACCTACACTAGCATAAAATCACTACCATGAAATCAGAGATCTTCAGGGAATGAAAGGGAGGCCTGACCCTCTCCGAACTTTGTGCAGTGAGCCTAAGCCAAATTTTGTGCAAATGGATCCTAAATAAAATCTGCATGCTTTAAATTTCAGACTATGTGGCATTTATCGGTCAAAGAATTCATTATGACAAGATATAAAGATGAGAATTATTGGCTTTATGACTTTGAAAGTGGAATCCCCATTTTTAAATGTAGAAAAGTCTATCAATATGTACCAACCTTGAAAACTATATAAATGCACCATATTTGTGAAGACTAATGGCTGGGATACAAATAGCAGAAGTCAGCTACTGCTTACATGCCATGCTTGTGGCCTTTCTGGAAACATGGCTGTTGACCAGTGTAGAAAATGAAGTAGCAGTCTGATTCTCTTTGAAGCCAGCAGAGGTTTTTTTGCTTAGTGATGCTCTTAAAGTGCTCTGAGTGGTTAAGACAGAAGGCAGAAAAGCACACTTTTCATTTGACAAACCCATGGAGGGGGCAGTATTACTATTTATATCTGGTGAGCCTGAAAACTAAAAATGGAATCTGCATCTTTGGAGGCAAGATGCCTTAAGTGACAGTTTTTGATAGAGGAGATGGCTCCCTCCACCCTGTCAGGCAAAGCCCAAAACAGGATGTGTTTGTGGGTGGGGGAAATGTGAGTGTGTTCTAAATACACCTGCCAGAATCTGATGGCCAGGATTCTGAGACATGTAGTCCAAAAAGAAAAGAAAAATTCCCCCCATTGGGTGAATTAAGCAGGTGCCTATGGCAATATGTTTGTATGTTGGGCAGAAGGGATAGAAAAGCAATGTTTTTTTTAAAAGTAGTATTATTGTGTTTTTGTTACCAGGGAATGGGGGGAAGTCTTGTGAGATTTTCCTGTCTCAGGTGCCAGAGCTATTCATCTCCTTGAATATTACATATCTTGATTTGAGATGGGGATTCCATTTCGCTCAAAAGCAAAATATCTTATATCAGTGCTGTCACCATCCTGGCCTGGTATTGCATATCAGACTAGATGTTCTTATGAAACATATTCATAAGGCATCTGTCCAGATTTCAAATTCCCTTTTCCCCCAAGTTTCCAAACCCCAAATCTCACATCGTTTCAGAAAACAATTGCAAGAGCCACTCATTCAAACTGAGGACCATTTAAGATCAACTAGGCTTTTTTTTTGTCCTTTTACTGCTTCTGGTTCTTTTGATCTAGCCAGAGCTTCCCTATTATCCCTGGGGTGGGGATAAATAAATTAAACTAATAAACAGTCACATACTTATAAAGCTTAAATTCAGGTGCATGTCTGGCAAAAGGTACATGTAAAAAAAAGCTTGTTAACCTTCATAGTATATAATTTGAAAAAAACATTTTGAATAAAGTTTTGATGGATAATTTATAGGCTGCAATAGTACAATATGATAAGCCAGGGAAACAGAGAAAGTATGACTTATTAGTTGTGAAGATTATCTTGGTATACACTTTCTGATTGCTCCATATGCAACAGAAGCAGCTAAAAAAGCAGACTATCACTTCATTACTTGCTTAATGCGCTGTCCAGACCCAGGCTTTCTCAAGTCTTTAGTTCACTCCCAAGTAACCAGGAAAAAAAATCCAGGAAGAATCCTTCCAGGGACACCTCACTTTGCATAACCATACAGCTGGCCTTGGGCATTCCAGCAGAGCTATTAGAAGTCTTACAGCTATATGAACTTTATTATATAAAGTCACATTACTGTATTTCTCTACTTAACCTAGTGTACTGTCTACTGTGACTGGCAGTGAATTTTTCATAGCCTAAGGAACTGAACTTTTGTCTACTTTGCAACTGTGCGAGATCTTTCTAATTGGAAATATCACAGCCTGAATTTTAGAACTTCTGTATCCAGTACTATGTCTCATTCTAACCAAAGAGAAGAAATATACAATGTTCAAATCAGAAACCAGCCCTAATTTCCTGCCAAATTTGCTAATCTGGTGTTAAAGTTTTAGTTCAGGAACACAGAACATGTGGCCCACCAAACAGTGTTAGAGTGCAGCTTGTTCTGTCCCTCAATATTGGACATGCTGGCTAAAACAGATGGGTGCTTCAGTTCAACAACATGCAGAGGGCAACATGTTCTTCTCTCTGCTTTAATCGATTAGTGAAACCAATTATTCCGTTAACCCTCATGTACTAGGATGATATATTTTAGTCTCCTAGGGTCATATTGTGTTGCATAATCCACATAAATCTAGACCTACACAGTTGGTATTTACCTGGACAGTTGAAAGCAGTATCTCAAAATATTTGCCATTTAATATGTACAGTGTTTTGGTTTTTTGTTTACAGTACAAGCAAAAACAGACAAGACCACAAATAATCCAATGAAGCTATTGTTTTCGGGCCACTGGGGTAGTTTGTTATCCCAGTAAATGGATATCATATATGAAATGGGACAGATATCCATTTACTGGGATAACAAACTACCCCAGTGGCCCAAAAATAATAGCTTCTCCTTTGCATCAGAAAATACTGTATCACACAAAAATAAAATCTTTGTCCATGGCTATTAAAATCCCTAAGAGTCCTTGTTACCTGAACCCTGCACTAAGAGCAAATATTCAAGGAGGATGTCTCAGAAATGAATGGGGTCCATGTACTCTATGCTAACCAAATCACAGTTCTAAATACATTGTACCCTTGCACCCAGCCCCCCAAATGTGCCTTTTTTCCATTGCTTGAACAACCTTCTTTTTGTTTGTATGTTTATTTCTGCATGCTCTGTGTCCTTTTTTTTCATTCACTCATTGGCCGTAAAACAACGTTTTGTTTCTTTAAATGGCTTACTGATATATTACATAATAGTTCAATGGCATGAATCTCAACAAAGTCCATCTCTATCTTCTGGTGGGGGTGGAGTGGGAGGTGGCCTTTGGAACAACACTTAATACTAAGCGTTCATACTGTTTCTCAGGAATGAGAAAGAATCTTAGAATAATTCCTTAGGTAAGTGTAACTGTATCCATAATACAGCTGCAGGTCATGGAAAGTAGCCTGACTGGTACTACCCACTGAGTTCATGGCAAGGAAAATAATTTAATCTAGAAGCTAAAATTTATTGGTGATGTAAATACAGTACTGTTGTTCTCCATATGCCTTTGGGAAGATAAACAACCCAAGTATTCATTTAGTGATTCATTTTATAAACTACTGTACACTATAAAGTCAGCTATACAATATTTTTTAAAAAAATATATTAAAATAAACTGTAACAACACATTTCTATAAACAGCACAAATATAGTATCAAAATAGGTAAAGCAAATCAACAAAATTTCTTAAAAACAGAAAAAGAAGAAAAAAAAGTTTTTTCACCAGGAAGGCATCAGAGTCAATAGCAGGTGAGAAAATCAGAGTTTGGGGAAAGTTCATTTTGTCAACTACAATTCCCAGAACCCCACAGTCACCACAGCCAGTAACTATGGTAGCTGCAGGATTTGAGGAGCTGTCATCCAAAAAAGTAATTTTCCGAAGCTCTGAAGCTAATTCCAAAGCTGACATGCCATTAGCAAAAAGGTGCTCTTTCCTATGACAATCTCAGAGCGTAGCAGGAATTAATTGGGAAACGTGCCATAACTGTGTGTTATGTGCTGTCAAGTTCCTTATGACTTAGGGAAACAAACGGCAACCCTCGTAAGGTTTTAGAGATATATGAGAGGTTGAAGGATTGATATAGCTTTGCCACCTCCCAGTGAATTTCCATGGCCAATGGGATTTGAACCGAGGTCCCCCAAGTTCTAGCTCAGCATTCTATATGCCACACCACGTTGGCTCTCGTGTATCATAACTAAACAAAAATAAAAATAGCCATTCTGCTTCAGTATTCCTTCTGACTTGGTCTCCAAGGGAAACAAGTTTCAGTATTTTCCTCTGTATCACCACCAGACAGGCAGCCTACTTCCCTCCTCCTTGCCATATGTCATGCCAAAGATATCCAAAGACGGCTTGTCATCCCATCCCTTTCCATCCTATCCTCAAAGATGCAGGAGAAGAATAAGATGGGTATCTGTCTGTAGTGTGTGTTCACGAGGAGGCAGCCTTAGTGGGGAGGGCAGAAGGCAGCTGTGCGGTCTCGAGCAATGAATGAATAGTACAAATCAATGTACAGCAAAGAGAAGAATCAATTTCTATAATTAAATCCCAGACTGTTTCATTTTTATTTTGTTAGAGGAATCTTTTTGTTCTTTTTTTTTTTTGGCAGCCCCTCTTCTTGTATGGTTACAATCCCCTCGTTGCTGCATCTGGCCTGGTTGGGTGCCTGGTACTACAGAGCGCCATGGTGTCTGCATTTGGCTTCATGGCAGGTGGCTGGAGCCTTCTCAGTGAGGAGCCTGTGGCTGCTGAAACACTGAAGCAATACTCCCCAATGTCTAATAAAAAGATGCTGCTACCATAAAGAGGCTATTATGGGGAAAACGAACCTCCTGCATCAGGAGGCCCATTAGGTTCTCTGCACCAACAAGCAAGAGAAGTTGACTTCCCCAATGGGATACAGACCTTTGAGTTTGCTCAGTGACTACTTAGTAGTATCACAATTGAAAATAACTTTATAAAAGCAGCTTGAACCCATCTCATGGAGCAGTGGTTAAACTGCTGTACTGCAGCCAAAACTGTGCTCATTACCAGGGGTTCAATCCCAAGTAGCCAGCTCAAGGTTCACTCAGACTTCTATCCTTCCCAGGTTGGTAAAATGAGTACCCAGCTTGCTGGGGGGCAGCAGCAAATGTGTTGCCTGCATAATTAACTTGTAAACCGGCCAGAGAGTGCTTTAAGTGTTATGGGGCAGGCAGTATATAAGCAGCACACATGCTTTGAATGATAAGTCCCAGTCTAGAACAGTTAAAAAACACAATAAACTACAAGTGCTCTGAGAGTACAATATAGCAGATGCCATGAAGAGGGGGCCACAACAACTATCTGCACAAGAATTCTAAGTCTAGGGAAAGTGTGTTTCAACCTGAGATTAGTATATCTCCCAACACATTCCACATCTTCATGTTGAATTCTTGAGTGCAAAATCACTGTTTTAAAATTACAATATTATGGTCCTCTGTGTTTGTTTGTTTTTGTTTGTTTATAATATTTTTACACCTACTTTATAAAGACCCAAGGGCCTATATAATTAAGATACAATATTTAAAACCAAGAACAGTAAATATCTAAATATTTAAAAAGAACCAAACAAATGCCACATGAAAAGACAGTAAACAAAATTAACTACAAAAACTACGGAAAACTGTCCGTGGTTCCCCTTTCATTTTGGGAACTGTTCTCAAAGATCTGTTCTTTTCACCAATATATACAGTATGTTACAACAAAATAAAGAGGATGTGCTGGATGATGCTTAGTATGCCAATCTTTAAGAGAAATAACTACACATTATATATCCATGCTGTTCAATCAATCCTAATGTACTTTAAAAGGAAGCCAAGGGGACTCACAGGCAATTAACAAATGAGGTGTTAATGGCTCAAGGGGAAGTGTAAAACAGCTTCCTCATCACCTACCTACCAGACAGGCACTGTGTTATGGAAGAGAAGCAAGAGTTAGTGTTCCAGTATGAATCTCTCTATTTCAAAGAATAAGGGGAAAGTGAGACACATTCAGTTGCTGGATTTCTTGGCCAAAGGGTGGGGCTTGCCATTAAACCACCATGAATGGAATTGACTTTTACAGCCCAGCCCCAGCCCAGATATGACTCCTTAGTTGCATGTTAACAGGCCTTTTCCTTCGCCCTCTTTAACACCTCTACTACTCCTTCCCTACTTTCTAGAGGTTGCTAGGCAACTGCAGACTGTCCTCACTGACCACCTCCAAGTCAATCTCCAGCCCTCAGCAAGGAGGACAAAAATAATCCAGCTGTTTTTTAAAAAGCCATCCTGAATGGAGTTGGCTTTAAAGCACAGCCCTCCATCATTGCTCTTTCTCCCTATTCTTCTAGTTCTTGCATACTGTGGACCCTGTATTCCATGCAAACTAAAAATCCCATACCTCAAGTTTAGCAGAGCAATAGCTGTGATGAGTCAGACTAGTCTAGTCCAGTTCTAATCTAGTATTCATTTTAGTGGCATAAAAATCACAAGCAGGCCTGGAAATTATGTCAGCAGAGTGGGAACTTTATCACCGCCCGGAGACCTTTGGGTAGTGTGGGCGGCATATAAGTTAAATAAATAATAAATAAATACTGTGGTGCCTCGCTTAGCGATTGCTTCGTTTAACAATGTATTCGCTTTGCGATGGGTTTCTTTGAGGAAATTTCCCCATCGTTTAACGATGTTCTCTATGGGGGAATTTCACTTAACGATGTCTGTTTTTGCTCATTTAAAAGTGTCTTAAAATGTTTGAAACCTGTTTTAAATGCTTGGAATTGGTAGTCAACCTTGTGAAACCTATGCAAACTTAATTTAGCTCTGTTCTGAGTCTTCGTTAATTTTTTGTGATTTTTTGTTTTTCCCCTTTAAATCCATTGAACTGTCCGTTCAATGGATTTAAATGGGGAAAACAAAAATGGGGAAAACAAAAAGTCACCAAAAATTAACGAAGACTCAGAACAAAACCAAACTAGGTTTGCACATGTTTCACAAGGTGCACTACCGAATCCAAGCATTTAAAACAGGTTTCAAACATTTTAAGACACTTAAAAATGAGCGAAAACAGACATTGGAAAGCCATTCAAAAGCACTGAAGCCGGCTTCAGTGCTTTTGAATGGCTTTCCCTTGGGGGAAACATTGTTTCACTTAGCGATGTTTCCTATGGGGATTTTCGCTTAAGGACGGCAATCCGTTCCCATTGGAACGGATTAACCGGTTTTCAATGCATTCCTATGGGAAATGGTGTTTCGCTTAACGATGTTTTCCCATAGCAATGTTTTTTAACCAATTAACATCATTAAGCGAGGCACCACTGTATCAATTCAGTTGTTAACTCATTTAGACAGCCTTAGATAAGTCACCTGTTCCTGGGATGGGTGGAAAATGGTAACCTATCTCAGATCTGTAGCGTGTGTCTGAAACCCAGACTTACATCATATTCCAACTTCCTTCCTCTCGCATATTTCTGCCTGTTCCTGCCAATTTATCTCCTTCTTGGACAGAACATTTGATAAGTGATCTTCCATCTCTACTATTCACTGAGAGTTTTACTAAGAAGGGAAGAAAGTGAGAACTTGCTCAGTTGACAAGCAGTCTGAATGGGTCATGGCCTTGTTTATTGTATGAGCTATACCACCACATCTGACTCCAGAGGTTCTGGATGTAGGAGGTACCTGGCTCTGAACTAGGACGTTCCACCCTTGATTATTGTTCTTAATATATGCAGAACTATTTTGCCATGTCTTTAACTATCATTTTTAAAGTACACTGGTGGCCATCAACAGAATAATAGAGCAGATTCAGGGCTGGCCTAAGGCATCTTGCTGTCAAGAGTCAGATCAACAAGGTCACCTTATCTCATGTAAAGGTACTCAAGCCTGGTCAATATATTTTGACACTTGAGGCCAGAAAATTCTATAACCCCATCTCCTCATACTTAGGAGCTGAAACTCAGCAATAATATATAAAGAAGTAGTCATATTAAAACAAATCTAACCATCTTTTGCCCCTCTGTGATACTCAAAGTTAGTTGCCCAAAGTAACTGGCTCACTCTCCCTAGTGGTACGGTTGTTGTCTCCATGCAGACTGAAGAAGAATCTCCTTTTGTTCCACTTAATACAATACTTAAGAAGCAATATTTGAAATTTCTCTTCGATAAACTTGCCCTGCTGACTCCACTGAGCTTTCCACCTCCTCCTGTTCTGATTTAAATCCTTTAAATACTTCCTTTTAAACTCTACAATGCAACTGTCTTGAGAGTAACCTGTCCTGAAAAGATGACCTAAAATATCTTTTTAAAATACTTTAATAAATAAATGTCTTACTTTTTGTTCCAAGTACATTCTGAATTTAAACAAACAAAAAGTTTCACAGCCCTCTTTCATATTGTAGAAGCCAAGCAATGCAGAAAGACATATGTGCAGTGGGGATTGGGAGACTGACACAGGTGTGTTTTTTGTTCATTTTTTTTGTTCGCTTGCTTGCTTCCTTAAGCTATGTTGTATATCTCCTACAAATTTAAAAGGGCAAATTTTGCCTTAAAAATGTATTCTGTCTCTCTTATGCCAAGATATCAGAACATCTCAAAACTGAAAGATTCATGTTTCGTCACTACTTCTATTATTTTATTGTAAGAATAATATTTACTTCCTTTAAAAAACCAACAAAACAAAACAAAACACTTCGAAATTGCCCAAGCAGTTCACGGCCAGACACACAAAGAGGAGAACTATAGGTTAGCATAGATTTTTTTGGAACTGGGCAATCCTGCCTTGGAGGTCATATCACACACACGGGATAAAACGGCATCCTTCTCTCAAGAATAAGGAATGCATGAAATACAAACACATCTTGCCACAAAAGTTATTACTAGGTTGTTGATCTCCCACTATTATCCTAAAAGAAAAACCTCTCCTTTCCCACAATCCCAATCAAGGCCACCCCAAGATTTCTGCTGCCATAAATTAATTTAAATAACCACCATCACTACTATTCACGCAGATACCTTATTATACATTGCAAGATACTGTAAGTGAACACTAAATCATTAAAAAAAAGTGGAATTGAATACTAGTTTTCCATTTTTAATGCGTATTCTCCATTTTTAAAGTCAGTTACTTCTTTAGTTCTTCTTTACATCTAGATCCATTTCAAGGGGCAGTGAGTGTACATCAAAAAGTTTCCAGTCCACATCTCCTTTAGCAAGATGTCACCTAACTGGGAAGCCACATAGCTGATTCTGAGCATCTCTCTCCCCAAAGTGCAGCGCGCTCTCTCTCTCTCTATCCAAGATATTTCTGTAGGTGAAGTAGATACTCCCGGAACTCTGTTATCCTAGGATATTGCACAATAGGCTTCTATGGCTCCTCCAGCCTTGACTTCATAGAAACTTCCCAGTTCTAACCTCAGAGACAGGACTCCCTTCTCAAATCTTTTCTGTTCCAAACATTATTGTGAACCTCAAATACACACACAACCCAGGCCCAGGTCCTTCTTTTGAAAGAAACTGGCACATGGTGGATGGTTGCATGAGCTGAGGGTGTACACAGTAACGGTGCTGGATCACAAAAGAATCCCACAAATCCAAGATGCCTTAAACACACACATGCAGTTGCACACAACCTATCTTTCTTTATATAGTAACAATCTCCCAGGAAACTATATCTGAACCATCATCAAACATCCTACAAGCAACCTCTATTCTGCACCAAAAGGTGAATAAGAGAGAGAAAAAAATCAGTGCATTATTTTTGGTCCCCTTTGCCAGATCTGTCAGATGTGCCCATTTTTGGATGCCCAGAAGAAGGCAAAGAAGCCTTAAATTCCCTATGTAATCTGAAATAAAAGGTTCTCCCTCTCCACACCATTCAAGATACAGTACTGGAGAACAAGAACAAAAAAGCACCTCAACATTTTTCCCCCTCTCCTTTCCTCCCTTTTCTCTCTCCCGCTGGCTCCCTTTTACAGCCTTCGTTACTTAACAAAGCATTGAACAACAGTCTCAATGGTCAGGAAAAATTAAGGAGTTGAGGGTGGGGATGGGCGGCAAGAACAGCAGCTTGACCACTGACAAACCGAAATCAGCAGGCAAATCTTATCTTACCAAATCTTTACAAAGCCTGGTTGCTAAAAAAAAAAAAAAAAAAAAAAATCCAAAATAACAATGGGGTCCACTATCTATCAATATCTACCTGTTCATCTTTCTTCCCCTCCCCCTCCCTATTTTCAGCAATATTTCTAGGGCAGCGGGTTTTGTATCTAGTTAATCTCCCGGGAGCTCAGCAGCCTTGACAACAACCGGGTGGGGTGGGGGGGCTATAAAGACCGAAAGAAAGCAATGACCACAGAACCATTCCATGTTGCATCTTAAAACCCTCTTCACCCCCCACCCCTTTTCGCCCCCTTAAGTGGGAGATTTGATCGTCGGAATTCTATCTTGCCTCCCCACCACAAGGGGCAGGGGGGAGCCTCCCTTACCCCACCACACCCCCTTTTTTTCCCTTTAGAAAGAATAAATTGTCAATTTTTGTATTCATTTGTTTAGATTCAAAGCAAACCCCGAAATCGTCAGCTAACGGCACAAGCCAAAGCAGCAGAAGCATCATCATACGGTGCTGGTGGGTTGGGAAAAGAGAAAAGGAAAATTTGAAAAAAAAAAAACACCAATAAAAAAAATACCTGCTACTTAAGAATGGATGAACATTGACATGCCTTGAGACGGTGTATTTCCCATTGTTGTCTCGGCTATGTTCCTCTGCCTCCGTCTGTTCTGTCTGTCGTGTCTCTCTCTCTCGCTCTCTCGCGGGCTGACTGACTCAGGCCCAACCAACCATCAGAGATCGGTGGCAGAAGTGCAACAAGAGAGCGCGGGTGAGTGAGTGAAAGAGTGTGTGTGCATGTGCGTGTGTGTGTATGCGCGCACTCCTTGGCTATAGTACAAAGGAACAGAATGGGCAAAACACATTAGCTCATGACAGATTAATGTGCTGGGGGAGACTCTTAAAAGACCCTTACTTTTTATTCAGAGATGGGTGACTAACAGAAATGCCAGGAGGATATCATGATGATGATGATGATGATGATGATACAAGGGCGGTGCATAATTATTGCTGTATGCTGCTGCCAGGTCCGGTGCAGGCAGCAGAACCCGAGTGGCCACAGCACAAAGACAATGATCGCTGTCTCTCTCCGCCCCGTCTCCTCGTGCGTAATTCCACAGCTGGGTTGCGAGGCAAACTTATAAAAAGGGCAACCCTAAAACTGTTGCAGCCACAAATCTTGATGGTCTCCTAACATACGTTTGCGACCCAGGAGATAAATAGATGGGACTCAAAAGCTTAGAGCCATGATACTCGAGTTCTACAATAGCCTTCAGCAAGTCACTCCTGCCAGCCTCAGTCCTCTTGTTCGGTAAAACAGGAATAATCTTTGTGCACAGCACACGTGTGAATGTGTGTATCGAGTTTCTTATCTTTGCCTGTGTCTTGACAAGTTAGCAATGTGCTCAAATCACCTTATCTGAAGGTGCATATCTAGATCTTTCTTCTGTCCCAAACACTAAGCTGTAAGGTTGCAAAAAAAGACAAAAGAATGCAGAGTGCATACTTGGGAAAATGCATTTAAAACCTGGAGAGGAAGAAAGAGAGAAAGCGCACAAATGAGAATTAGTGAAAGCTTTACCGATCTGCCTTCAAGATGCCATACCCAGATGGAAATAGATATCGATTTCACTGCAAGAGACAATTTCATCAGAAAAGAAAATTGGAAGGGGTGATGGGCGTGAGAGAGAAGGAGATGGAAGAATAAGCTCAGTGTAGTTTCTTTGTTGTAATCATTTCCCCCAGGCAACCCTGGCAGCTGCCAATCATACCTGGGCTACTCTGGGTCCATTGTTTGGCAACTCAGAATTCCTTTCATAGAATTAGAGCAGCAGGAAAAGGTATAACTCTTGAGCTGGGATTTGATCCTTTCATGAGAACTGCTACTCTTTCTTAACCACTGTTATCTTTTGCTCCCTCCTCCAAACAAGCTTCTAGACCTCAAGATGGCTAGGGGCCCCCATGTTATAGCAAAGACAGGGGTTATAGCAACAGCAGTGAACCTGAAGACCTTCTAAGGCAGAGCTTGAAGAAGCGCAGAACTGACAGCGGACACAGGCTTCAAGCAGTTTATTGAAAATAAGACATTTATTTGAAAATGACAGTTTGCATGCATGTGCAAATTTCCCCAGTATCTGTGATGTACTGGGTTGCATCAACTGACACAAACCATTAGCATTTCAGTTTGGGAAAAATTACTTTCAAAGAATCATAGAATTAATTAATTCTATTAAATAGTACTAATTTTTTTTATCCTGTTTTAATATTGTTCCTAATACCACCCAGAGTGGCCTGGTTGCCAGATGGTACAGGATATAAATTCAACAAACAAACAAACAAACAAATAATTGAAGGGGCTTATAAAGGCCATCAAGTCCAACTCCTGCACAGGGCAGGAACTGAGACCACTTTTTGGGACTCCACTTCTCCCTTTAATTGGTTTGAGCACCAGTTTTGGTTATACATTAAAAAACAATCAATCAATAAGTATTCAATAAAGCAAAAAGCACAGTGTGCCGCTTATATATTGCCCTATAGTGCTCAAAGCTCTCTTTGGGCATTTACAATTTAATTATGCAGGTTACACATTGCCCTCTCCCAGTGAACTGGGTACTCAATTTATAGACCTCAGAAGGATAGAAGGTTGTGACAACCTCAAGCCGG
The DNA here is from genome assembly GCF_051106095.1 of Pogona vitticeps. Lineage (NCBI taxonomy): Eukaryota > Metazoa > Chordata > Lepidosauria > Squamata > Agamidae > Pogona > Pogona vitticeps. Next base: position 95,128,799 of record NC_135788.1, on the reverse strand, counting down.
CTACCTGAGCCCAGGATTGAACTCAGATTGTGAGCAGAGTCTTCACTGCAGTACTGCAGTTTAACCACTGCACCTTGAGGCTCCTCTGTTCAATAAATATTGTGCTGCTATTCTTCTCTAGGAAGTGGCCTGAGAAACGTGAGTCTCGGACATACCAAGGTCCCTGTTGTTGGCAGCAGAGAAGTTCCCAGTTTGATGGTGGCAGCCCAGCTGGCCCCATCTCCTGGCATGGCAGCTCCATGTGGTTAACTGGGGAGGGTGCTGGGGCATGCCGGGAGGCTGACACGGGTTCAGGGAAGATCATAGCGCTGTGCTGCTCTGCTGTGAGGGAGGAAGAGAGACTGTGCCTCTGTTTTCCCCGTATATGTTAAGCATCTGTTTATGATTTGTAGTTACGTTTTGGGGGACATAAGAGTTATACATGGATTTTGAATTACATGTGAATCCTGCGCCCCTAGCCCCAGTGTTGTTGAAAGGAGAAGGGTACTTCTTTTCCCAAGCTCTAGAAAACATGTTTCTGTACCCTTCTGATTAGAAGGGATTGTTAAATGAACAGAAGGCTCTAGCATACTTATTGGATAATCAGTCCTTAGCTTAAAGTGGTGTGGGCAACTTCGTCTCTGCAAATGCTTTTGGCAAACTACCCCCATCATCATTCCCAGCCCGTAAGGAAAATTATGAAAGAAAGGATTTGCTGTCTAATATATTTGGAGGACCACATTTCCCTTCTCAGCTTTAAGTGTGTACAAGCATTCTTCCTGTGCCTGCTCCTTACCTCGAATAAATAAATATTAACAGTTCACTTCAACACCGTGTACTCACAGACTTACCCTATCCAAATACTGCTTATACTATACTCTCTGTGCACAACCTTCATTCTCTCACTCCAACCTTGAAGGGAAAGATAATATCCGTAGTAATTGTTTCAAAAAGGGGGGAGAACTTATATCTGAGAGAGGAACAAAACATTAAGGCTAGCTAAGGAGTAAGCCCCATGGAACACAACTGGTCTTTCTTTCAAGCAAACATGCGGAGCTGCAGAGCATCACACTGTTAGAGGTTAACCAAACCTAGCTTTCCCAGGTCCAAAGCCAACAGATCTGTCTGCTATTTCATATCAGACCTTAAAATAAGAAAATAAGGAGAGCCATGCTGGATCAGAGGCATATCTAGCTCAAAATTATGTGAATGCAGAGGTCGATGAGCAGGACATGAGAGCAAAAGTGTCTGTTGTCCCACTGCAAGCACACAAAGTCCTTGCTCCTCAGGCAAGCCTTCCCTCAGTAACCAGCTACCTGTGTGTGATTTTTAGATAGATTGTGTTATGCATTACTGCTTTGACAGGATTTTTAGTACTACTTGTGTTTTCCATTTGAGGGTTTTCCCTTTCTCAGAGTGACATTTAAAAAGCGTATACTTTTTTTAAAAAAATTGTGTACCTATTGATCTTTACCTTATTATTGCCTGTTAATTACGTAAGATGTCTCCTTATTCATTGTTCATGGTTTTAAATATTATCTTTTAATGATGTTAATCCAACGTTGTATACTCCTTGTTTTCAACTTTAAATACTCTCTTTCATTGTTGTAAGTTGCCTTGGGTCTTTCTCAAGAAGAAAGGTGGGGTAAAAATATTTTAAATAAATAAATGCAATAAATAAAATTCCCCAGCAATCAACATATATGGGTGTGTTGTTTCTCATACGGGAGGTTATATATAGCCATCCTGATTAGTTAGCCATTAACAGTTATAACCTCAGTAGGCAGAATCCGGTTGACCCAGAATCCAACAGGGCTTCTACTTGCTCAAGGAAGGGCTGGATGAATCCTTGTGCAAGTTCTGTAAATGTCATGCCACTAGTTCAAGTGCACAATATTGTGCAAGTAGAATAAATTAACAATTCTACCTCAGTAATTTATCTAACTACCTTTTAAAGCTATCCAGTTTGGCAGTCACCATGACATCCGGTGGCAGTAAATTCCACAGTTTAATTATGCATCATGTGAAGAAGATTTTCCCTTTAACTATTCCAAAATGCCCATCATTGGGCACAAATGAGCATGGGTTTCAATATTGTGAGATAGAGAGGGAAGCATTTTCCTATTTTCTTTCTTTTGCAGAGTTTTGAATTCCCCAGAGTCCACCCTTTTCTCGTTAACTAGCACTTAAAATCTCAATAACTCACTCTGAGATAGTTTTGGAAGAAAGAATAAAAACATTTCTTCACTTACAGTTGCTTGAAATTACAGACTTTTGTGCAGTATTTATTTATTTATTTATTTATTTATTTATTTATTTATTGTATTTATACCCCGCTTATCTGGTCAATTATGACCACTCTTGGTTCCAAGTCCCCCACAGATGCCAAAAACCGCAGAAGTATTGAATGCTATATATTGCATTGCCTCTGAGTCCCTCTAGTGGCCAGTTCTGGTAATTACATCCTGGAAATACATATATGTAAATCCGTACGTATTTTGGGGGGGGGGTTACTTATTTTCAGGCAACAAATAAGTGAATCAGCTGATACAGATCTCATGGATGGAGGGGGAGGCTACTGTATGCTGTTTTCTTTACTGTACACATACTTAGCAATAAACCAAACAGATCAACATCAAACAAACAACTGCCACCAACAGATTAAAGAGAGAGGAAATAAGCACTCAACAGAGACGTGAGGCTCTCTTTGACTTTAAAAGCTAGAAAGAACAATTGATTAGTGCTGAACAGATAATCACCTCAGTCCAGAATCCCTCCCACATGAAGCATGTGAGGTTCCAAATAAAGTTCCAACTCTTTCATCATACCATACCCCTTCCTTTTCTAAGCTAAAAAACCTCAATTGCTGCAACCTTTCTTCATGAGGAGTTGCTGCACACCCTGATCATTCTGACTGCCCTTTCCTGTATCTTTCCTAGCACTACAGCATTATTTTTTAGATATGGGGGCCAGAACTGTACAGAGCATTCTAGCTCTGCTTTTCCTATGGATTTGTACAGTATAAGGGCTGTTGCCAGCAGTTTTATTTGTACTCTCCAATTATATTCAGCATGGAATTTGCCTTTTTCTTACAGCAGGCATAGTTTTCTTATAGCAAATCACACTGCATCCATCTTTTTATAGAGCTCTTTACCACAACGTAAAGATCTTCTCAGTCATTGCCAGTTCAGATTTCATTACTGTACATGTAAAGCGGTGGAGGCAATGTTGCCCCCAATAGGCATCACTATATTCTTGCTCACACTGACCTTTATTTAACATTTTACTGCCCTTTTCTGCATTTAGGAGAGATCCCTTTTTAGCATTTCACATTCCACTTTTGTTATCATATTAAATTGTTTAGTCCTATCATCAAATTTAGTTACTCCACTATTCTCTCGTAAGTCTAGGGCACTTATTAATAAGTTTAAAAACATTACTAACAATAAAGGTCCATGAGGTACACCATGGCTCACATCTGTCTATTCTGAGAACTGACCACTGATTCCTGCTTTCTGTTTAACGTCCTTAAACAAGTTTTCAAACCTTAAGGAAATACCATCTCTCAGGGCTGTAGCTATGGGTTAGCCTCAGGGTGCAAAGTTTAGAAGGCACTGAAATTCACTAGAGGTGAATTTGCTGGTGAGTGTTAGAAAAATAAATGGTAATGCCTCCTGGCTCTATTAACTTTCCTCCACCCATGCTGCCTGCCCATCCTTTCGATTTCTTTTCAGAGATATTATATTCTTTTCCCTTTTTCTTTTCTTTTCTTGCTGGGGGAACAAACCCACGCCTCAACATGGGATTGTGGGAAGACGGTGCCATTTGTCCCAGGTGCCAAAATTTCTAATTTCGGATTCCTCTTATCACATGATTGCTAAATTTGCTCAGGAGACTTTGGTGACAGACTTTGGGCCAGTCCAGACAGGTATACAGATTGGTGTTTGGATCACTGTTCATACAGTTTGGCTTGAACCACATGGCGTAGTCCAGACATTTTTCTACTGAGATGGACCCATCCTGTCACTATAGGAGCTGTCCCACTCCCTTCTCACACAGCACTAGGGCCATCTGTTTTTTTTATATGATACAGTGTGCTCCTAATTAACCCATTGTATAGTCTGTGTGGATCACGACTTCGCACCCAAACAGAGCTGTGGGCGGTGTTCATTGAGATAACAACCCTGTGGCATATTAGGTGGGTTGTGACATTTATAGGGAGGATGGAGAAGGCCCCTCCTCTAGTTCCTTCTTCTTTACTAGTTCCCTAAGGGACACAGCAAAGTTCTAATACCATGCTGGGTTGATGCATTGCTTTTTCGATATGCCACTTACATTATTTAACAAAAATAGTCACCACAGCCTGCTGAATGATGGGAAATGGTGCCCCCACAAGGCAACTCAGCCCCAACTGAGGAGAAAGGTAGGAAAAAGGGGTTACCTCCCTTCTGTCTCCCTAACCTTCACCCCAAGATTTTCCCTTTGTGCATGTACCCACCACCACCACAAGCTTGCTTCGCCACTGCTGCCTCCTTTCTCATGAGTAAACCAGGCACATTTATACACAAGTAAACCAGCAATCCAAAGACTTGTCTCAATCCTTTTCCACAGGAAAATATACATCTGCAGTGTGAACAGAAGGATCCTTCAAGTGAGAGATAAAACAGATTGCAGTGAAGATAGGAACCTTTTAAGTGTGAACCAGATGGCTTAAAATTCCCCTGCCTGGGCAGGCCCAAATTTGTCAAAAGCTTTTTGAAAGCCCAAGTAAACAGTGTCTGTTGAATCATTCTCGTCCACTTATTTACTGACAGATTCAAAGAACTCTAAAAAGTTGGTGAGGCAGACCTACCTTTGCAGAAGCCCAGCTGATTCTTTTCAACAGGACTTACTCTTTTGTATAGGCAAATATGATGGGCACATCAAATAAATGACACGGAAAAGAATTATCAAAGTAATGCCTTAACAAGTCTTTTCTAGAAATACTGAGCATTGTAAAGGTGAAGGCAAGAACAGTAAAGAGGCAATACTAAAAAACACAACGTAGCACAGGAACATAAAACAAAATACTTTCTAATGGCTGAAATCCTGTTGTGTTAGTTATTCTGCAGAAGGTTGCTTACATTCTCAGCTGCAGCACTTTCTCAGAAATTAAACATGTCTAATTGCTCCCCCAGATTTCCTGGGGCCCTCATAAAATCCTTTTATTTATTTATTTATTTATTTATTTATTTATTTATTTATTTATTTATTTATTTATTTATTTATTCATTCATTCATTCATTCATTCATTCATTCATTCATTCATTCATTCATTCATTTTATATCCCGCCTATCTGGTTGGATCAGGACCACTCTAGGCGGCTAGATTAATCATTAATCATGGGGAAGCTGTTCAGGCCTGTGGGATGGAAAGTAAAATCATCCCAGTGGTGGTGATTTTCAATAATTAAAGACTCCCTCCTCACCCTGCAGCCCCAAGCAGCTTTCCCATTGCAAAGAAAGTTGTATGGGAGCCTTGGAACTGGAGTGGGTGAGTCAGAAATGTTTTATTTCTTTTAAAAAATCGCTGTGTTTAATAATATCTTCAACCTTACATTGCGTATTTGTGTGAACAGGATTTCAGTCATTATCATCTCTGGCTTTTCACACTGTTTCCCAATTACAAGTCAGAATGCTGTTTTCTTACGTAAAGCTTATAAACCTACAGTCCTTGCCTTACACATAAGGCCCAACATGTCCTGTTGCTCATAAGCAATATGTCAGCCACACATTAATTATTGATTTTCCTTATTTAAGAAATTTATACACAACCTTTTTCTTCATAAATATCATCAAAGCAGTTTACCACAACAAATCTTAATATAAATAATACAACAATGAACAACAATAAAACAGCAGTGCAGAGAAGAAACAAAATCCATAAACAGACATCAAAGTCACTGTCATTAAGTAAACATTCAGGAAAATAGGTTAGTTTCAACCTGACAAATAAATGAAAAGAACAGCATGTTCAACAGGTTTTGAACCCTGGATTTTGCAGGCTCATTGTTACAAATCTGGAATGCTATATACAGCAAAGAGGCTGTGTTCAACAGGCCTAGACTAAATGCTTATGGATTTAGAGATGGGGAAAATGTAGTGGTTTTGAGATTTTCAAAGAAATCCATTTCATACCTCCTGACACACACTGCAAGACAAAGTGTAACTTCACTCACAATTTTAAGCCTTGTGGTACCAATTTTTGTACATACAAAATCATATAGACATTTTCAAAATGTGAGTGGCTAAAATATATACAACTTAAACATACACACAAATTCACATTAATCCATGATGAATATATGTACAGAAGGCATACATCAGGAAAACTGTGCAAATAAATGACAGTGATCCAGGAACAGGTGTATGCAGAATGTACACAAACTGCTGTATGGGGGGGGGGGAATTAACAAGCCAAACGACAGAAAAGCAGGTAAATATTTATTGCATTAGTAGTCTATAGACTATAGTAACATAAAAGGGTGGGACAGGAAAGCAGGTGAAATTTGCAGAAACACTATGAAATTGATACTTATTGTCCTCATATTGCTATATATGGTGCATCGTGAATGCACCAATGACTTCATCTGTATTTCATCTCTTTGCCTAAGATCAGGTTTTCTATAAAGAGGACCTCTCATGTGCCATCAAGGTACACAAAGATTCATGCTTGACTACTACCACACAACTCCCTTCCAACTAGAAATGTACCAAAGTTAGAAGCTAAACATCCTCCAGATGTGTTCTAAGCACAGTTTGTACATATCTATGAAAGTTTTTGCCTTTAAAGCTACAGTTCATTAGAACTGGTATAGGCAGTGCATAATGTACATTGCAACAGCCAGAGTAGGATTATTCAATGAAAATGGGTTTGCCAAACTACACTCTGCAGTGCCCTGTCCTTACTCATAATTTCCAGAAGCAGAAAAAGCCCAAACAAGAGTATACAAACTACCCAATACACAGAATGCAGAATTCTCTGTGCAGAATTTAGGTTATCTTGGTAGAGAATTTTGCATTTTCCTCCCATTAACACAGAGTATCTAAATTGCACTGCTTATATCCCACCCCACTAAGATCAAATATGTTCCTAGCAACAGCATCTAAGCACCACTTTCAGGAGAGTTGAAGACAAATTAGGCATTCTTAGTGACTGTCTTGAAGCAATGAAAATGGCCTTCTCCCATAGAGGCTGTTGCTAAAGATATTTTGGAAACATTGCAGCATTGTTTGTATTTGATGTTTAAACCTGCAGAAGTTTATCACCTGTTATCAGGTTAATGTTTAAATGATACTGGATTTCAAAAGGAGATATTTATATTTGCATTTTAAATCTATTACTATCACTCTGCCTTGATCGTTGGAAGGGAATAGCTGAAATTAATTCAGAATTTGTATCAAGCCTTCAAGAGCTCAAAGAGCTGTTGCTATCTTTACAACAACCTTGTAAGGTAGAGGTGAATTATCCTAATATCGCAGATGAAGTATGTTTAGTTTGGAAAAATACTAGCCCTGCCAAGAGCACAAAAGCAAGATACTACGAGGGGATTACCTGATTCACAGATCATTCTCTTAGCTACTGTGTTAGCTTGGAAAGAAATTAGAAAATAAAATTCTCGGATACTTCTTGTTTCAAGAAACTGTTAAAGAAGTAACAAGACAGTAGCACAGCACCTCTCCAGAATAATAGATGAAACCACAGCACAGTTGCTGACATCACTACCTGTTTCCACATTGAATTATACCCTTCCGCCCCTTTATGACTTTGTTTCTCTCAACCACACACTAGCAAGCAAAACTAGCTACTCACGAAAAGAACAGCCAAGGTAATTGTAGAATGACGCTCTGTTTTGAAGCCAAGATGAGGCAGAAGTAGGCCTGGGAAATTAGTGTGCTTTGTCTTTTTTCCTTCCTGGCATTTAGTAGCTGTAATTTTAGGAGCATGTTGAGACAGGTGCATATGACATTCACTGTTCTTGGTTCTTCCAAGGAGATCAGGTATCTACCTCTGGGAAAAGTATACAGTGAGAATAAATGGGAGGGAGGGGGTAAGGCAGAGGTTGATTGGTGTGGGGAGGTCTTCCCTGGAGAAGCCTTCTAGATCACTAGAAAGCAGGTGTAGCTGTGAGTGGGTGTGTTTAGAATTCCTGCTCCTTCCCAGCTCTCTGCCAATGCACTGAAAAGGAAACAAATCAATGAATAATTTAAAAGATGACCATTGATCTCTTTACATCCTGGCTGGCAGAGTAAGCAAGAGAGGTCAGAAAAAGAGATTGGATCTAAAAGGCTTATCCTCCACTCAAAGAAAAAAAATTATAATAAGGGAAGGCAGAAAATATCTTAGGAGTTGAATCAGTCTCCCCCATCAACCCCATTCCTTCCAGATCTTACTCTTGCTAGTGCTTTTTTTAGCCTGAAAACTCCCAATGTACTTTCTCTTCCCATAGCTAGGAAAGCCTTAGCCTTCCAGATGTAGGGACTATAATTCCCCAAACCTTTACCCTTGATCATGCTAGAGGGAGTCCTTGACAGACAATATCTGAAGTCAAAGGCTCCCTGTGGTAAAGCAATGGGTGGGAAGTCTATGTTAGGAACTATAATTAGAAAGGATCTGTGGATAAACTGTGGCTTACCTTACAGGGCTAATGTAAACACAAAATATAAAAAAGTGCTGTAAGAGTGCGAGGAGGGAGACAGTGCCAAGGCCTTTGTCAGCAGGTCGTCTCATCTCCTCATGGGACCCGTAGAACACAGCCTGTTTAGTTCTCCAGTTGACATGTGGGTGGGTGTGGGGGGACCTAATGAAGGAAGAAGACAGCAGGAAACTAGAAACCTCAGGAGATTAAACAGCCTGGTATCAGGAGAACAACCTCTAGAGGAGGTGGGATAAACAGAGGTGGAGGAGGATAAAAAGACAGGGAGGGTTAGAGGCTGGCACGCCCAAGAGGAGGTAGGAAAAATTAGAGGAGGAGGAAGAAGAAGGGGAGGTGGTGGGATGCAGTGGAAGAACAAAGCATGGAGACCTATTTAGCAAAGATAGCGAAGGAGGAGGTAGAAGAAACAGCAGGAGAGTGGGAGTATGTGCCGAAGGAGGATGCTTGGACTAGAGAATTGGTCAGCTTGAGGGTCCCCAAGGCTGAAGCAGAACACCTCTGGAACATGGTCCTGCCTTGGAAATCCTCCTTCGAGGAAGAGAGGGAGAGACAGGAGAGGTGCGGAATACAGAGGAACAAAGAGGTGTTAACTTTAGTAGAGGGAGGTGATCCATCCTGGCCCAACTCCTGGCACAAAGCCGGCCAGACCCCTCCTTCCCTCAAGAGTGAAAGCAGACAGGGAAAGACTTCCCACCACTGTCATCCCTGTTATCATCTAAGCCCTCACTGTTGTGACCATCCTTGTTGGTGTCATCATGGACCAACCACTGGCTGGGGCCCACCCAAAGAGAACATCATTGAACTGATGGGAAAGGGTAAACCCAGAAAACCTGGTTTTGAAGATAGCAAATAAGTTTTAGATAGCTCTTCTGCATTATTCAATGTTAAGCCTATTATAAATGCATATTCTGTTTCAATAAACTGTTGGCTTTGATAAACATTTGTCTGGGTTCATGGAACAAAATATGGAAGAAGACATACCCTGTTTCCCCGAAAATAAAACCTAGCCTGAAAATAAGCACTAGTATGAATTTTCAGGATGCTTGTAATATAAGCCCTACCCCAAAAATAAGCCCCAGTGAAGTGAAACCCTGCCATCCACCGTTTTTGCTGTAACCAGAAGAAGATGACCTGGCTGTCTTTGAATAAATGTAGATTGTTGTACATGAAAAAAAAAATAAAACATTCCCTAAAAATAAGCCCTAGTGCGTTTTTTGGAGCAAAAACTAATATAAGACCCTGTCTTATTTTCAGGGAAACATGGTATCATTAGCCCCAATAGCTAGTGTGTGTGTGTGTGGGTCACAAATAACACAAGAAAAATCATTAAAATAATAAAAACTACATGTCTGTAAGGCTGGCTGGATAACTCAGTGAGTCAGGTTTATAGCTGCAGATCCAGAGGCTGAGAGTTCAGTTCTTCACTGTGCATTCCAGAACAGCCAACTCACATGGCTTTGGGCAAGTTGCAGTCTCAGGATGTCCCCCAGAAGAAAGGAGTGGTAAACCACTTTTGATTACTCTCTACTTAGAAAACTCTGAAATGGGTTGCTATAGGTCAGAATGGGCTTGATGGCATAAAATTATTTCTTATACAGTGGTGCCTCGCTTAACGAGTGCACCGTATAGCGATGTTTCCGTATAGCGATCCCTTTTTCGGGATCGCTATACGGAAACATACCCGATCGTCGCAATGGGGAAAACCCGCATTGCGAAGATCGGGTATTGCGGCGGCCATTTTGGAGCTGCCGAACAGCTGTTCGGCGGCTCCAAAATGGCCGCCAGAAGCCCGGAAATGGCTGCCGGCAGCTGTTTTCACGCTGTGCCCTCGCTTAGCGAAGGCGCGAAAATGGCTGCCAGCAATTGGAATCCTCGCTGAACGGGTAAGTAAGAAAGGTATTGGAATGCATTAAACTAAGTTTAATGCGTTTTAATACATTTTCCCTACCCCGTTTAGCGACAATTTCGCATAGCGAGGGCACCACTGTATATATATAATATATTCTCTGCTTACTACTGCTGTTGCTGCTGCTGCTATCACTACTACTATGCTACCATCCTTAGAGTTCATTCAGACACTAATCCTTCTTTTCCTCATGTAACAAAGACTGGAATTGTTTGTTGGAAGACTCAAAGTGTGATCACATGGGCATATAGCTTGCATTATGGACCACTAGTGTGTGGGCCTATGCGAGCTGTGTCCCAGCAATCACATGAAAGATGGGGACTAGTGCTCCAGCCCAGCTTCAATCCATGCCCAAGCTGGACCTTTTTGGTCTATCAGTTTGGCTACTACTTTTTGGAGCCAGGTTGGATCAACTCTTCAATGTACAGAAGGATCACTTTAAGGGAGATCGTTGTCATTTAGTCGTGTCTGATTCTTTGTGACCCCATGGACCAGAGCATGCCAGGCCCTCCTGTCTTCCACTGCCTCCCAGAGTTGGGTTAAATTCATGTTGCTTGCTTCAATGACACTGTCCAACCATCTTGTCCTCTGTCGTCCCCTTCTCCTCTTGCCCTCACACTTTCCCAGCATCAGGGTCTCCTCCAAGGAGTCTTCTCTTCTCATGAGAAAGGGAGGTAACTCCTGGTAAAGTGAACCTTTTGGATAGTATCAGACTCGCATCTTTCTCACCATCTGATTGCATCCTCACTGATACATTTTGCATCTGTTGAAATTTAAGTACTGTTATAAGATCATACCACGCTAAAAGTATAATAATCTAGCCACAAGAGTATTTAAAGCCATGCATGACAATTGCTAAAGCTGTTCAACAGGAAAGCAAATTTAATGGCCATGGGTTGAAAACTTAGTTTTCCCATAGACATAAATGAATTACAAATACAGGAGATGGGGATGACTTGGCCTTATGAAAATACTGGCACATGAGTGTGTGCGTATGAAAGGGTCTTTTTACTCTGTTGCAATCTCAGTCCAAATAGAGGAATCCTGTAGCTGCCAGCTATTGACGGGGAAATCCCATTTGTTCCAATGATACCTTTTCCTCCCAGCAAAAACAGATGTGGGGTGTGTGCGTGTGTGTCCCCAGATTCGGACTAAACTAGGAAGGGTGAAAGTTCCCCTACACCAGACCAGGGTGCCTAGCTGTATCAAGCCCCCTCAGCACCCACAATTTTATTTTTCGAAAGCTATGGATTAAATTTCTAATTGTGTAAATAAGATCTCTCTCACACACACATTGATTAATTTATCTGTAATATTTACAGCAGCAGCCCACAATCCAAGTATCACTGAAGAATAAATCCCTGTCACTGGTTCTGGCATGTTGTCCAAGATGCTGAAAGTAGACTACATACGTAGTTCTTTCCACTCCACAGTAATTGTATAATGGAGTTTAGGTTAAGAGATACACAGAGGTTAGAAGCAGGGTCACTTGCTGTGCTTCAGTGCTGAAATCTCCCTAGTCCCTCTTCAACAATGAAATAATTACATTGAGAAGATCTTATAGGCAAATACCTTAACCTCAGGTTAAGGTAACTTGTCTATTTACATTTTTGCATTTTACTCCCCAGAATCTCTTAGCCAACGTGGCCTATTGAAGGCTAAAAGGTGCCTTTTCCAAGTTTAGGAAGAGGTATTTGCAACAATCGACAAACACTAGCAACATCACTCTGGAAAAATAGGTCAATCCACTGGCACCCCCCTAAGTCCTCATAAGAAAATAACTGGCAATAGATCTGAGACCATTCAAATGCACAACACTACACTTCCCAACCTTTAGTTCTTTAAATACTCTGCAACCATAAGTAAAAGCACAGTTAGGGTAGCTACCTGTCCTTATTTACAGAGGACAATCTTCTGTTTGAAGGCTGCCAGAGGACAACCCTCTTTCTCAAGGTTTTCCTCTATCGGAAAGGCTGTCATTAAAAGTCTGATTTAAAGAACTATAAGGGAGGAAACGTAAGGTTTAATTGTAGAGGCCCTTAAGCTGCCCTTCACAATAAGCATCAGACACAGCAGGCACAAAGTGTTACAAAGCATGGAATATTTGTCTGTTGTGAGATATGTGCAGACACAAGTGGGTTCAAAAATATTAAGACACATTAATTCATTTCCAAAATGGAGATGTCAGAGTGCACCTGAAAGCTATGCTAACATAAAAACAAACACCTTCCTCTTAACAAGTTAAATAGAATGACTGATTATAGGAAATATATTTTATGCATGCTCAAAGCTACAGTAGGACCTCTGTATCCACAGTGACACCATCCACAGTTTCAGCTGTCCATGGTCACTGCTGCAGCAACTAAGCTTGCAGTGTACACATCCGAACTGCAGTGTGCACACACACTTACCTCCTCCTCTCACCCTTTGCTGTCCATGGTTGCTGCTGCTGCAACCCAGCCTGTCATGCACCCTCTTTAATGGGTTCATTACTATTCACGGTTTCATGCATCCACGGGAAGGCTTGGAACCTATCCCCTGTGGATACGGAGGGTCTAATTTATACAAATTTTATGATTATTTTACATGTTTAAGAATTAGACTACTGACAACAGCTTTTTATTGACATAAATAAATCCCCTTATATCTTATACCACAACAGGCTAAGGCATTTTCTTTCCTGAAACAGAACAATAAACTGTGCTCCAGGCTCCACAGGCCAAGGAACACAATGTTCAAAATCAATCAGCATATTCTGGCACAAGAAGTAGCAAATCCCACACAAACTTCTTTCCACCATTAGCAATAGAAAAATTAAGAACACATTAAAAAATCAACAACTTACTGCCCCGTTGATTACAGTCGAAATCGAATGCCTAAGAAAGCTACTTCTCTGTGCCTAATGGTAGGGCCAAGCCATCTTATACCAGATATAGAAGGTTCACCAGAAACTCAAATAATCGTGACTAGCGATTTTCTGCATTTAATTTGGTGGGTTCCAAGTTTGACACTTTGAAGAAGCATAGATTCAGTGGATTATTGCAGCTAGGAAAATGATATGGAATAAATTTTGCCTGGTGTGAGGTTGAGCCATAATATTACTGTGTGCATTTTATAAATTTGGCACAAGACAAATTTCAGCTGTCAATTATTTCCCCCCCTAACCATCATGCTGAGAAGATAGGTGTGAAAACACATAGAGAAGATATGGCGAACTTCATCTAAAGGAGAAGTGACAATTTACAGTAGTGCCCTATATAGCCCTCTACTCTCTCCAATGGCTAGCAGAAACTAGCAAAAGTATGCAAGTAAAGCAAATGGAAGCAAATTTGCTTAATTTGACAGTTTGCATGGGCCTCTAAACTTAGAGCAAATTTAAGATTGTATTTATTCTTTTCATTCAAAAATATACGGATCTGTCTGCAAGAAGGAAAGAAGAAAATGAAACCCTTTTAAGTTTCTGTCTGAGTCAAGGCTCTTTGAAAAACCTCCAAAGATTTCAGGGGTGGTGTTTGATGCTTTGTGCAGATCTTTAGGATAGAATTTTGGAAAGAGTGTCATAACCCTTTTTAAAAATATGGCTAGCCCTGCTTGATCTACAGAGTTACCTGCATGCTTATGCATAAGACAAGGCACATTAACATGCATGTATCCACACCACTGCTGTCAGGGTGCGATTACAGGGATAGCAATGTACCCAAAGGACAGATGTGTGTGGGAAGCATGTGTAGGAGGGGTTTGGTGATATATATACATATTCTCCTCTAAAAAAACCTTGAGTCACTCCCAACTTTCCTTCCCTTGTTCCAACACATACACAATGATTTTTTTCTCCCTTTTCAGATAAAACACATTTGTGGCAAGTGCCATTTGCCCTTTTTCTCCTACAAAGAGGATTAAATAAAGAGGGCACATGCTGTCCAAAGCAGCTGATCTCAGAGAATGGGACTACCTGATGTTGCAACACAGGATGTATCTATTCTACAGTTATAATTCTTTGGTTCTTCTTTCGCTGACATGGCTTAATGCTATCAAATGCTGAGGTGTAATGAGGGACTTAGAAATCTCTATCAGAAAATATAGGGCCCACCCTGAAGCTACAGGAGACAATTTCCTACAAAACTACACATCCCAGGATTCTGTAAGACGCAGCCATGGCTGCAAAAGCAAAATTAAACTTCTTTTATTGTGTAGTATAGATACATTCAGTGTTGAATTTTATCAGTGTGTGGACCAAATGGAAGATCACTGGGGCCTGTGAAAAGAGTGGGATAATATGGTAACTCTAACTATTGTACAAGTTATGGTTGGTTAGAGGTTTCCATGATAGCTCTCTCACAGAAACTAATCATGAAGATTTTGTTTGTTTCTTTTTGGCAACCTTTTTATTATCGTTATTATTCACCAATGCTGCAGTTTTACCTCTTGATCCTGCCATCTTCTGAAAGCTTGATGTCACTGCTTGATCCTTTTATCAAAGTGGACAAATCAGAGTGACAAATGTGGGGTTGAAACTAGTTTTCCACCCAGTCATCCTGACAGGTAGGACCAGTTTTTGGTTGAACCAGCCTGAAGCAGAATGAGTATCAAATATGCAAACTGTTCATACAAACCAGATCTCTGAGTAACACCTTACTGTATGTAGCACTTTTCTCCTTCAAGAGAGATACTGTATAATGGCAGCCCAACCCCTCCTTTGTAGATGGATGTGGTTTCTTCACCTTTCCACTGAGAACTGTTGGGAAAATTCTGAGATCCCAAGATGTTAGCTTCATAATATTTTATCTCATGTTAACTACCCTAATAAACACAGACTTTGTTTTCCCAACATTGACATCTATGTGTTCCTGTATTTTAAAAAGCAGGGGAATCTCTAAGAGAGAGAAAATACTTTGGTTAAAGGCAACAGGTTGTGGAGTTGAAGCTACATTCACCAAAGTATGCTGATTCAGACTGAAGCCCAAACCAACTTCAAAATACTGGCACACTCACGTACCTTTCTTGTACCTTAATTTCTGCTGCTGCTGTTGTGGTGGTGGTGGTGTGCTGTCAAGTCAGAATCAATTTATAGATATCCTAATAAGGCTTTCAAAGTAAGGCTATTTAAGGAGTGGTTCTACCAGTTTCATTCCCACAGTGAGCATTCATGGGTGAGCAGAGAGATTCAAACCCAGGCTTCCTGGGTCCTAGTCCATCACTCTGTCCACCACACCAGTGGTCCCCAACCTTGGGCCTCCAGATGTTATTAAACTACAACTCCCAGAAGCCTTCACCACCACCTCTGCTGGCCAGAATTTCTGGGAATTGAAGTCCACAAACATCTGGAGGCCCAAGGTTTGGGAATCACTGCACTACACCACACTGGGCATCTCTACCTTAACTTCTACCCCAAACAAAATTACAGCACAATCCTGCTTCCTATTATGTGTATCACTAGTGACATAGAAAAGCAGAAATTAAACACAGAATTGTTTGTACAAACAGCAGATTTCTGCCACACTCTTATCCACAGCTACTGAATGTAATCTTCACTAGTTGACTTCAACTGATGCACATGTGAGGGGAACTCTCATTGAGCTTAATGGGGTTAGCTCTAGGTAGGCAGAGAATGAAAGATTCCAAATCACCTCTCATGATTCAGGAACAAGAAGGGTACGGCAACATGCTCATCTGGAAGGTAGAGATGGGTTGATTTGCAGTCTGAATTTCTAACATTTGGGGATATATATATTGCATGAAACCAACCCTTTTTTCTCCTCTATGGCACTATAGGTCTAAAACACAATCAACAATCTGAGCGGATTACAACGATACACAGGTCGTAGTTCGTTGTCGGCGTCGTTTAGTTGTGTCCGACTCTTCGTGACCCCATGGACCACAACACGCCAGGCCCTCCTATCTACACAGGTGCTACAGCAAATGTTTGGGTCGTTCACAGTCCAAACGCTGCTCAGCAGATATAACGTTGGGTCCAGCACCAAATGCATATGGACCATGAAAAGAAACAAAGATATGATAGCAACTAGGCAGGACTGAAAATGCTTGCTGATTAACTTGTACGGTGTTGGCAAGCATTCTGTGGGCTCTTGTTAAGCCATGGTTTGCATACACCACGGTTTGTGCTTAACCCAAGGACTGGACAGCAGATCATTGAAAAAAATGTAACTTGTCTTCCACATTTCTAGCTTCTTTCTTTTCTGCCTTCTGTCAGCTCCTGTCAGAAGGAAGCTGAGGAAACAAGCTGGGGGATAAACATGTAAAGATTTGGAAGATGTGATATGCTGTCATTGATAGAAACTAATTATTTATTACTTAAATTTGTATATCGCTCCCCATTGGTGCCGAAGCATTACTCTGGGTAGTTTACAATAAAACAACAACAACAACAAACTACAATTCATAAGCAACAAATTCAGAGATTAGAATGTGCTTTCTGGCAGGTTTACAAAGCATAGCTTCTTAGCAGAGATGGCTTCATATGTCCCCAAAATTCAGCTTTCTACAAAGCACACAACATTATCTTCTTTGTTATTCATATTACAGTGTTGCAAAATTTAAAATTATGGCCATATATGAAATATAGGTAAAATTACAAACAAATTCTTAGGCATCCTTCAGTCTCGAGAGGCTATGGTAACGTGCTCTGTATCGAGGACTTGGAACAGTGTCTAGTGTGGCTGAAAAGGCCAATTCGAGAGTGACAATCCCTTCCACACTGAAGACAAATACAATCTGTCCCCTGTCCAGCTCCCTGATTTTGCTGCTTCCGGGACTGCCTCTTTGCCTCGGCCTGCTGGACAAGGGTCTCTTCAAATTGGGACAGGCCATGATGCACCACCTGCCTCCAGGCTGAACGGTCAGATGTCAAGGTTTCCCATCAGTTGAGGTTCATTCCTAAGGCCTTCAGATCCAGCTTGTGAATATCTTGTATCGCAGCTGTGGTCTCTCTCTGGGGCGATTTCCCTGCACTAATTCTCCATACAGGAGATCTTTTGGAATCCGATTGTCAGCCATTCTCACAACATGCCCAAGCCAACGTAGACATTGCTGTTTCAGAAATGTATACATGCTGAAAATTCCAGCTCGATCTAGGACTACTCTATTTGTAACTTTGTCCTGCCAGGTGATACAAAAAATGCGTCGGAGACAACGCATATAGAAGGTGTTCAGCTTCCTCTCCTGCCATGCACAGAGGGTCCAGGACTCACTGCAGTACAGGAGTGTGCTCAGGACACAGACTCTATAGACCTGGATCTTGGTATATGCCGTCAACTTCTTATTCAGCCATACTCTCTTTGTGAGTCTTGAGAACATGGTAGCTGCTTTCCCAATGCGTTTATCCAGCTTGACATCTAGGGACAGAGTGTCAGAGATTGTTGAGCCAAGGTACACAAAGTCATGAACAACCTCCAATTCTTGCATGGAGATGGTAATAGAGGGAGATGAGTCCACACTCTGGCCCATGACTTGTGTTTTCTTCAGGCTGATTGTTAGTTCAAGCTCTTGGCAGGCCTTGCTAAAATGATTCATGAGCTGTTGGAGGTCTTCAGCAGAGTGGGCAACAATGGCTGCATCATCGGTGAAGAGGAAGTCCTGCATGCATTTCAGTTGGACTTTGGTCTTTCCTCTCAGTCTAGAGAGATTAAAGAGCTTTCCGTCTGATCTAGTCCAGAGATAGACACCTTCTGTTGCAGTTCCAAAGGCCTGCTTCAGCATGACAGCAAAGAAGATCCCAAACAGGGTCGGCGTGAGGACAGAGCCCTGTTGCACTCTGCTTCAAATGTCAAAGGGATCCGATGTTGATCCATCAAAATCTACAGTGCCCTTCATTCCCTCATGAAAGGACCTGATAATGTTGAGGAGTCGAGGTGGACATCCAATCTTGGAAAGTATTTTAAAAAGGCCATCCCTGCTAACCAAATCAAAGGCCTTTGTGAGATCTATGAAGGCCACCAAGAGTGGCTGTTGCTGTTCCCTACATTTTCCCTGAAACTGTCTGAGGGAGAATACCATGTCAGTGGTGGATCTATTAGCTCGGAATCCTCACTGGGATTCTGGATAGATTCTTCAGTACAAACGAATTAAAATGTTAAATAATTAGGCTGTTTTTGACCAGAAGTGGGCTACTCCAATAGCATTATCTTGGACATTTGCTAGATCTTCTTTTGTACACATGGTGGAGCATAGATTGCATGTGCATAAGTTTGCATATACATTCGTTTACATGCACATAAGACTGAATTTCTCCACAGTCACAGAAAAATTGCCCTGTATCCAAGCAGTCTCATTTTACTTGATTATTATGCTATATTGTGAGCTCCAAGCGCGGTGAATATGTAGTTTCCCAAATGAGACTATTCTTAAGTAGAACACCTCTTGCCACATCAAAAACATATGTGGGTTCATGTAGAATTCTGTTAACTACTGAGGAATTTATATGAAAAATGTGATGAGAATAAATTTTAAGACACTTCGAATGCCAAGGGACTGGCAGCCACTTTCCCAAAGCAATAGGGATGCACTGGAGGTGACTAGTGATGCAGTATAAAGTCGCTGTAGGTTCTTTTAATACTATTGTTGTTATTGAGGGATTTTCACCAGGAAATGTCATGTTTCAAATTTTATGATTCAAGATAGAAACTCATTAATTATTAAAAATACTACCCTGTTTCCCAGAAAATAAGACCTAACCTGAAAATAAGCCCTAGTATGGTTTTTCAGGATGCTTGTAATATAAGCCCTACCCCAAATATAAGCCCCAGTTAAGTGAAACCTCACATTCCACCATTGTGCAGCATTGTGCAGCAACCAGAAGATGACATGACTGTAAAATAAAACATCCCCTGAAAATAAGTCTTAATGCATTTTTGGAGCAAAAACTAATATAAGACTCTGTCTTATTTTCAGGGAAATACGGTAATAATTCAGAGACATTTCACTTAAATTATGGGGCTTCTTAAATCTGTGGCTGTTCCTGTACAGGTTACAAGGTTTCCTAGAAAACAGACATTTAGATACAGGAGATGGAAGAAAGTTAGATTCAGGAAGTTTTAACTGACTTGCTTCTGCATATCTGTTCTTTCTCAAGTTTAAAAATGTGGATCAGAAAACAAAAAGAACAATCACAAGGCAGTTATCACATACTGTATTTTCTCTGTTTACCAAAGAGTTCAGTTTATCTCAAAAGCTAATGTGCTGCTCTATCCGCAATTGATGGTCCAATAAAAATATAATACTGCAGAAGTAATGCCACAGTGTTGTAGTATGTAAAGAGAAAATCTTGAACTTTTAAAAAAAGATGACTCCTGACTTGCTTTTGATGTCTGGTGGCTAGTGAGTGTTAACTATACTCCATATGTTGTGTCCAGGAACAAAGAAGAAAAGAAATTTGTTGAAAGTGGAATGTATGTAGTATAAACTGGAATTTGCAGGGTCTTTATCTGATTGGAAGTCCTGATGGGAAACAGTGCAACTATTTGTGCTAGCTTGCTCCCATGAACTTACCTTATATTTATAAATAACCCCAATATTACAAAAATACCATACGTTTTCAGTTCTCTCTGGTCACTGTGTTTCTGTTACATGGAAAGGTGGGAAGTGTGAAAGAATGTTAAAACAGAAATGTGATCATGAGGTGCTGGAGGATAGCCACTTTTGGCATACACAGAGCTCTTAATCAAAGTCAAAACACAGCTAATTGTGCCAACAAATAACATATGGTGCAATGGTGGTTAGAAACAAAGCTATTTGTGGTGACTACTTATAGAATAATCACAAAAACATTTGCAGATTTGCCATCTTAAAAAGGCCACCTTGTTCCCATATACATTTCATGGTCATGTTTATCCCTATCTGTAAACCTGTCTTGCTAGCAAATGGCTTCTCCAATGACAGACAACACTCCTCACACCCAAATACATCAAATTCATTCCTCTGGAAGGCTTTAATTTTAGATACTCTTTTTACATACATCTCTTAAATGCTGCATGCAAGCAAATTCATTTTTAAAAAATTCTCAGTTTTCTCTCTATTGAAGAAACTATTGTTGCTAAGTTTCTGTTCCTTACAGAGATTTTTAAGATAAATAAAGGAGATTGTATGTTCTGTTCCTAAATAAAGAACTCCATTTACACTAGAGATGGTTACTGGACAACTGAACAAGTTTGAAATCTGTACATCACACCCCTCTCCCCCTTGCCCTACACCAAGTTAAACCATTAGTTCTTCTAACTTCAACATTGCACATACTAACTGGCAGCAGCTGTCTAATGGTTGTTGTGGTTTTTTTCGGGCTCTTTGGCCGTGTTCTGAAGGTTGTTCTTCCTAACGTTTCGCCAGTCTCTGTGGCCGGCATCTTCAGAGGACAGTACTCTGTGCTGTGGTGTAGTTTGCTTGGCAGTGGAGTATTTATGGCTGTGAGATAGGCTTTTGTCCTATTCTGGAGATGGGTGATTAGTGTGTCTTGTTGTGGGTGTACTCTTGTGATAAGGAGCAGAGATTATCTGTCACTGTGATTGATGGGTGTAATTAGCTGGTCTTTTAGACCATTAGCAGCTGTCTAACTTTCCCAGGACTACCTGAAGTTACTGCATGACCATCAGTGTGAAGAGCATGGATTCCATCACCATGTTATATCCTCCTATCTGCTTAAGCAGTTAAGATAACTAGACTATGTTTTGCTTGATTAAAAAAAGAGAGAGAGAGAGAGGTCCCAAGACTCCCAACTAACCAGGCAGAAGCTTTATAGAAAACAAATTCCTTTTAAAAAATGCAAGTACTGTACTTACAAAACTTACAAAAGCAATTTCTTATAAGAGGCATGTCCCCCTTCTCTTTACACAGGGAGTAAGGCTGCTTCTACAGTGGAGGCCCTTTTCTAAACCCCAATCTCTTCTAGAGCTGGTTTGGTGAGGAAATTGGAGAGCACCTTCTAAAATCGTCATGGATGCTCCCAGGCTTTGGAATGCACTGTCCTGAGAAGCCATGTTGGTGCTCCCCTTCTTGTCTTCCATTGTCAGGCAAAACCTACCTTTTCAAGTAGGCTTACTAGCAATAGTCAGGGTTTTAGAAATGTTCCATCTATTTTTCTAACAATAGTTTTAAAAGTATTTAAACACAGTTTAAAATGTTTTTACATGTTTGTTTTTTAAATGTGGTCTTTACAGTGTTTTAAAATAGCAATTACTTTTCAATTTTAGTTGACTGTAAACCTCCTGTGAGGACAAAGGCAGCATATAAATCAAATGAAATAAATACAGTGACATCTCTTGAAGTATTTGCATCCCCCCCCCCTTTGGAACAGTTGTTGACTGATTGATTAACACTGATATAATGATTAAAGTTGATACTGATGTAATTATTTAATTAAGGTATTTTCCAACAAGCAATAGCTCTGTATTTCTCCCAGGCACTCACTAAGACCATAAGTTAAAATCAGGCATGGGCAAAACTGAAATCTGTTTCTGTTTCCTTATAACCACCTCCAAATCCATTACCTATTGTTGCCATGTTGATTTTTTGTTGTTGTTAAAAAAAACACACCGCAGGATATAGTTTTGTGTGCATTAATTGGTACACTAATGGATGTATATCTCCCCACACTAAAGCGGGTTGGTGTGCATTTTGGAAACGCATGCCAAATTCTTTCCCTTTTCCACACATGCGCATATTATCAAATGCATTATTTTTCTTTCATAGAATGCATTGTAAACCCTATGATGCATGCACTCACAACCACTAAATGTATTAAGGTCTATGCTTGGTCTAAGAAGTGTCGATCAGCTATATCTGTTTTGTTTTGTTTTTAAGCCTTAGTGGAGCAAACCTTTTGCACAACAATGGTTAAAACAGCATTGAAAAGCTGTAAATCTTATGTACTTCTTTGTGTAACTGCCCATTAAACACTATGACCCCATTTTGAGCCTGAATTTAAAACAAGCAGGCTCATTCCTTTGGCCCTCAGATGTGGAGCCACAGCCTTTAGGGATGTGATCAATTGACCCAACCACTTGGCCCCTGTACCTCAACACAAGCCTTAATAACTGTTAAATAATGCATTTGTCGACAGATGTTGAGAACTAAGGCTGTCGGAAACTGCAAAGACGGCTTTGTATGTTTGTTGTGCTCTGTTGCAAGGAAAGAGCAGGCTGCTTTATTGCCCACTCCCTTCTAGCTGGAATGTGCTGAGAAACCAACAGTCCATCTTCAAGCTTGTCCATAGCTAATTTCCACAGGGAACAAGTGAACTGGAAAACTCACGTAGCTGCAGCTGGGACTGAAAAGATGCCTCCTCCTTTTTCTCTCTCCCTCTTGCTTTTTTGCCTCTTTTACCCACTTCTCCCTTACCAGCCCTGTGGGCAAAAGAAAATGAAATGAAGTGCATGGGAGAGTAAAGGAGCTACCTCTGTAGTCAGTAAACTAAATCTCAGATGCTGAGGGAGGAGGGAGTAATGAGTGAAACATGTGAAGGAGCCATTACAGGGAGCTCACTTCTTATAAAGGTATCCATAATCTCAGCCTTAGCACGCAAGCTTCTGTCGTTACTGAGGAAAGGCTGTACCATGATGAACACAGCATGTTCGGAGATACCTCAAGTTCCATAAAGATCCGGTGGAAAAGCACAAAAGCTCTGGAAAACAAGAGTGGCTATGACAAGGATGTTTCTGTGGAAGTAGGAAAATTTCCAATTTTAGCTTTACAGTATTTGTTTATTTAAAATATTTTTGCCCTGCCTTTTTCCTTAGGAAGGACCCAAAGCTGCTTACATAATTCAAAGACAACATTAAAATCTAAAACAGTCAGGATATAAATACTAAAAAGGATCAAACGGATACCACTTCTAAGACAGTAAACAAAAGCAATACCAAATATACATTCAAAGCTGTTAGACACAACCATTCATTAAAAAAAAACCCACACATGCAATCAGTCATTAAGGGAAAGCTTACCTGAAGAGAAAGGTCTTCAAATGCTTGCAGAAGGATAGCAAAGAATGTAAGGTTTTCTATGACCTGCAATCTCCATGCTGGCTAGATCTCAGAGTTTTGCATTACAAATGAGAATCACAGAACATACATGCATATACATATACAAACATGTGTGACGATGTTGTGCATAAAAACAGTGCTCTTGCCAGCTTTGGTGTGGAACTAACATGCTTGGGCAAGGGTTCAAAATGCAATAGCATACTCAGTATATATGTATGGACAGACAACCATATCTCTACAACCCACAAAATGTCCCACATTTTAATAAATAAATAAATAATATAATATAATATAATATAATATAATATAATATAATATAATATAATATAATATAATATAATATAATATAATATAATACAGTGGTGCCCCGCACAGCGAGGTTAATCCGTTCCGGATTAACCTTCGCTGTGGGAAACATCGCACTACGGAACACCAAAAGGCATTGGAATGCATTAAACAGCGTTTAATGCGTTCCAATGCCATAGAATACTCACCGTAGTGCGATGTTTCCCAGGGGCCGGCAGCCATTTTTGCACCCTCCCCTCGCACAACGAGGGTGCCAAAATGGCTGCCATCAGCTGTCCGGCGGGTCCAAAATGGCCACCGGAACAGCCGAAAGGGGCCGGGGCGCAGCGTTTTCGCGCCCTTGGTAAGCAAGGGGAGCGTGCGAAAACGCTGCCGGAAGCCCCGAAATGGTTGCGCGCAGCCATTTCAGGGCTTCCGCAGCGTTTTCGCGTGCTCCCCTTGCTTACCAAGGGCGTGAAAATGCTGCGCCCCGGCCCCTTTCGGCTGTTCCGGCGGCCATTTTAGACCCGCCGGACAGCTGATCGGCGGGTCGCAAAGCGAAGGTCAGTAAGCGAGCAGCTTACTGACCTTCGCTCTGTGAATCACAGCCTAAACGGGCATCGTTTTGCGATCGCATTTGCGATCGCAAAACCGGCCTCGTAGAGCGAATTCATCGCTCTACGAGGCGCCCGTTGTGCGAGGCACCACTGTATAATATAATATAATATAATATAATATAATATAATATAATATAATATAATATAATATAATATAATATAATATAATACAATATAATATAAATTTGGATTGCTTTGTCCTACCCTTCAGGACAAGCATCTTCAGAGAAGCTCAAAAACTCCAAAATTAAAATAATGAGAATGAAATTAAAGAATAAGGAAGAAAAGCTGCAGGAGTAGAAGTTTTTGTTAGGCTTAACAAGTGTAATGGGGGAAAAACATTTTTAAAAAGCAAAGAAAAAGAAGATAGGAGGGCCTGGGTGGAAGACAGGAGGGCCTGGCGTGCTCTGGTCCATGGGGTCACCAAGAGTCAGACACAACTAAACGACTAAACAACAGCAGCAACAAAGGGAAAAAAAACATCTTCACCTGGCACTATCAGGATTAGAGAGCTGGCACCCTGTGGAAGGCATTGCAGTAAGAGATGCCACAACTTCTCACCCAAAGCCCCTTCCCTACTTGCCACCTACCTGAATCCAGAAGGTGGATGGACCCAAGAAAAGCCTCAGTAAGTGATCTTATTCTATGGACAGATAATCCTTCAGATATGGAAAGTTTAAGCCATTTGGAGCTGTAAAAGATAAGCAACAACACTTCAAATTGTGCTCTGAATCCTACTAACAGCCCGAGAAGCTACTGGAAATCAGAAAGCACTGCTCCCAATAGATGGTTCCAGTTAATGGTTCAACTGCAGCTTTTTGGACATATTAAACTTTCTGGGCAGTTTTCAGAGGCACCAACAAAAGTTTCAGTTGTCTAGTCCAGAGAGATTAGCAAAGGATGGGTAACTGTCTAGTAGTGACCATAGCAAGACACTAAACTGCTGAAAAGTGCTTTATGACACAGACATCACTTGGGCATCCTGTGAAAAGCTTGGTTCGTTCAGTGAAGATCCCACATTTCGGACAGGATCCTTTATAAGTGTAGATATGCTGACCACCATTTCTCATGCAGGCATTTCACCAGCCAGTAGTACCTTTACTTGTCAGGCCTGAGCTTCAGGTTATTGGCTACCATTCTATCCAAACGGATTGCAGGTTATGCTGGCATAAGAAAGCAAAGCAAACCAAAAGAGCAAAATACTGTATTGTAGCACTTTAAAGACTAACAGTTTTATTTCAGTGTAAGCTTTCACGGATCAAAATTCACTTTCTCAGACACAGAGGGCACAAATACTATGTCCTCAATATTTCTACATATCTCCATGATGAAGTAAGGATACAGGTAACAGATAAAGTGGCAATGGCTTGTCAATGCAGGAATGAGACCCCAGGCAGAAACATTTATCATTGGCTCCAGATTTTTGAAACATTGCTTAGCATTTATAAATTCTGAGTGTCTCTCATTCCAAAGACAGAATCAAGGTGACTTCTCATGCTTTGTGTTGGACCAGTGAGGGTCCCCTAAATCAGAAGAGTGGGCACTCCAGCTCTTGAAGAGCAAGGGTGGGATTCCCTACCCACAGTTCACCTCTGGACTGCGGCATTGGTGAGGGCGACGTGGACAACGGTTTTGAGGCCACAGGTGTAGCCATGGTGGGACTTGGATTTAAGGAGGAAAGTAAAGCAGAAGAGGAGGGCTGTTGGGTGGACACCATGGACTGGGAGGTCCATGAGGACTGGGAAGTGCTGCTGCTAGAATGGTAAATGGCTGGATGGTACGTCACTATGATCTTGAGACTGGTTGCTGGGTCAAGTTGTTTGTACCATCAGACGAAGCCTCCTAGGTCTGTTGGGAACAGGCCAAGAGCCAAGAGGCATGAAGGGTCAAGAACCAGCATTGAACCTGTTGCCAGGAGAAGCAGAAGCAAGGGCAAGCAGCTCCATCAGAGCAATCCCATGGCCAGTCTGCCTCATGACCTCCTGAAGGTCAGCCTCCAGCAACTCCCTGCCTATGGACTATGGAGGGGTAGCAGGGGAAGAAGCCTTCACCACTTGCCTTCAGGGACAATTGACAGTGTGCATCTAGCACCCTTGTTGTGGCACCTTGTACCTGGCTCACACGTGAGGAGTCCTAGAACTGGTAGAAGAGGTGGGGCTCCACTCCTCCAAGTAAAAGACTTTTGAGGGGGACTGCCTCAAAGACTGTGGGAGTGGAGCTAACTCCCTGGCATCCTGGTTTCCTAGTCCTGTTGGCCCTTTAAAAGTTCTGTTGCTCCAATAAAAAGCCTGTTCCAGCAACTACACTCTGTGTCGTCATGGATGGGGGGTGTGGGGGCCACCCACACTTTGGTACTTCTCTTTAGAGGAGGTCTGTGTTTCACAACAGATGACTAGGCTAGAAGGCTTTTAGATTCTTCTTGCCCAAAGTCTACAAATATGAGTTTGAGTTTGTTTTCTTTCCAAACCAATTGTAATTTGAACTACTGTTATTCTCTGTTCTTAGTTTTGTTGGCACTTCCCTGATGTTTCTCTCAGGGCTATTATCAAAAGCTTTCTCTTCCTTTTGGTGGATTTTGATGGACAGGCCCCAGGGAGTGGGTCAGAATGTGCCATGAATATATTGGCTTCCCACCGCTGGCCTGGCATGCTAGCGTTAAAGAGACAGCATTATCTTTCATCATTGGGCAGCCAAGTCCCTTTTCCCCCCTCCCACTAAGCACTGCGTGGGCAAAAGGATGGTTAATGCATAATGTATGGAGAGAGCTTGAAATGGGGACAGAGAAGCAGCGGGGGGGGGGGGAGAGAAAGAATATAGGGATATTTAGTACCTAGAAAAGATAAGGATGAACCAGCCCAGAAAGCTTTCTTCCTGATCCCAAAAATGTGTGGTTTGTCTCTAATTTGGTGAGCAATTAATTGACAACTTGGCCCAGTATGGCCCTAGATACTTGCTGGATGACAACTCACATCAGCCCTACTTAGCAGAGCTAAGTTCCATGCCACATTTCTGGAGGAGCACAACACCTGGTTAGTGAGAAGATTATTGTGATGGTGATGATAATGATGATTTCCCTAACAAAAATGTTTAAATCATAGGCTTCATCATCAACCCAGCTTTAGTGAGAGGTGAAATAGTTTACTGTTGATGCTCGGATTTTTTTTTTTGCTTGCCCAGAGTAGAGGATAACTTGGAGGGGGGGGAGCTTGCTTTCTACCCTTCTTCACAATAGAAGCTAATGCTTCATCTTCTGCCCTCACAGCATTCAATAGTCTAAACATAAATAAAAGCCGTAAACATTGCAAGCACAGCACTTAAGCATTCCCACATTTTTTTAAAAAATGGCTGCAACAGAAAAAGTTCTTGTATATCCCCCTCCTTGATTTCAAGTCTAGTAATGATAAGTTAGCAAAAGCCAGTCTGACTGGAGAGGACTTGCTCCCTGCTTAGAAAGTTGGCAGTCTGTGATATCCAGCCACGCACTGCATCAGGCTGAGAGAACTGGGTACATTTAGCCTAGAGATTATTGTGAAGGGAAGTATAGTGACAGCACATTCAAACTGTTTAAAAGGGTACTGAAAAAAGAGGGAGGAAATAATTTCCCTCCACTCTCCACTGGGAATAGGACAAAGAGCATAGAGCTTAAAAATCAGAGGAAGCTAGATCCATGTTAACACTTCAGGAAATAAACTTGTCCAACCTGAAAAGCAGCTCAACGATGCAAAAAACTGCTTAATGAATTTCCTTCTTTTACAATTTGCAGGAAAAGGCAGATCAGTACCCATCAGAATGTTTTAAAGTGGAAATGTCCTCTTTTAATGACAAAAGCAACAAATACTTGAATTCTAGATAGTGTGGTGCATCACATTCCTCAGTAAAATTCAAGCATGTGAGGAAGCATATTTTTTCATTTTTTTTCAGTCTTTCAAATATAAACGAGGAACAATTTGGAACTATCAGCACAATAGAAGGAACAAGAGAAATTCTGGACTTCTAGCTTCATATCCCTTGCCCTTTATGGAAATCACGATTCCCCCTTCTTTCGCCTCCAGCCTGCAAAATGGAGAATAATTATCCCTCTCACAAGGGAGCCGGGCAGCCTCATTAATGGTTTGCAAAGTGCTTTGCCAATTGTCAGACTAGTAAGGGCAGAATGCTGGTAATTATTTTTAGCCACTAAAGACCGGCTCAGTTTCTAGAGGTACCACATGCTGGAAGGTCCCATCCCCCAGCCCCGCTGTAGCTAGGCACTGGGACCAGCTGAGGTCTCTTACATGTCTGAGTATTTCTTTGAGGAGATATAATGTTTCTTGATTTTTCTGGCTCAGATCATGCATAGGCCAGATGATACTATATAGATATGCATTCTATATCTTACTTTCATCTTCGTGAATTGATAACCATGAACACTTGGTTTTACAGGGGAGAGGAAATATTCAAGAATAACTTGAAATAATATTTTCAGCAGAATCCTGTCAGCCTTCTTGAAAAATAACAGGGGGAACAACAGAGGGAAAGGATGGCTGCAGGGCCATCTTTCTGCCTCCGCCCCTCAGTGGCATGGAATTTCATGCGACTATGAAAACACGTTGCCCAGAAATTGTCTGGCAAAAAATCCGAGTCAGCTCTTGTTTCTACTAAATGTTTAAATCATGTTGTGATAAGAATGCTACATTTTGATGGGGAAGGCCAATGTTTTAATTTCTGCTTAGACGTAAGACCTTGGGCAAATTATTCCCTCATGTCAGCTCTCTCTTTCCTCACTTCAAGCCTAAAGGTTGGTACAGGAATAAATTACATGCTGTAAGCTCTGCACACTCTGACAACACCATGGGAAAGAGTGCATATGCCCCTACTTATATAAAAATGCCACATATTTATTCACACAGCATATCCTGTCAAAACATTTTAATCCATATTGCTCCAAATTACCATTGCCTAGTAAACTATATGTTTGTTGTTTAGTCGTTAAGTCGTATCCGACTCTTCTTGACCCCATGTACCAGAACACGCCAGGCCCTCCTGTCTTCCACTGCCTCCCGGAGTTGGGTCAAATTCATGTTGGTCGCTTCAATGACACTGTCCAACCATCTCGTCCTCTGTCGTCCCCTTCTCCTCTTGCCCTCACACTTTCCCAGCATCAGGGTCTTTTCCAGGGAGTCTTCTCTTCTCATGAGATGGACAAAGTATTGGAGCCTCAGCTTCAAAATCTGTCCTTCCAGTGAGCACTCAGGGTTGAAAACTATATGTTGTCCCTCCCCATCTGTCCAAAAAGTTACTCCAGGAATTTCCAAAGAAGTAGCTGTGTTAGTCTGTCTCAGCATTTTGGCAAAATTAAAGAGGGGGAAATGGAAAAGGGGAAAGAAGGCAAAACACTATTTCACTCCAACAGATTTATTTCAGTGTGAGCTTTCATGGATCAAAATTCACTTCTACAGACACCTGAAGTAGTGACTTTTGTGTGAAGAAGTGGATTTGAAAAGCTCACAGTGAAATAAATGTACAATTATTTTTTCCTACCCCCCCCTTCTTTCCCCTTTAATTTTATTTCAGGAAGATAAATGCAGCCATACATAGCATCCTCTGAATCACATAAGTGAATTTAATTATTAGTTATATTTATATTCCATCTCTAAAGAGTTGGAGGCAGCACACGTGGCTATTCTCACCACTTTTAAGGTAAAGATAAAGGTTCCCCTCGACATTTAGTCCAGTCGTGTCCGACTCTAGGGCACGGTGTTCATCCCCTTTTCCAAGCCGTAGAGACAGCATTTGTCCGAAAACAGTTTCCGTGGTCACATGGCCAGCGTGACTAGACACAGAATGCTGTTACCTTCCCACCATGGTGGTACCTATTTATCTACTCGCATTTGCATGCTTTCGAACTGCTAGGTTGGCAGGAGCTGGGACAAGTGATGGGAGCTCTGTCGCGTGGATTCAATTTTATGACTGCTGGCCTTCCGACCTTGCAGCACAGAGGCTTCTGCAGTTTAACCCGCAGCACTTTTACCCTCCCAAAAATCCTGTGAGATAAGAGTGCTGGTCCAGTCTTATTCAATGGTTGAAATCCAATAGTTAAGTAAGCCCATTGAGTCAGTGAGGATTTAGTGAATCCATTCCTTCATAAATTCCACTGGTTCAGTGGGCCTACTACTGTATAGGTGTAACGTACTACTTAATTTTAGCCAATGAGTTTTGTTGTTCACTGAGGACTAGAACCCAGATTTCCCAAATCCAAGTCTAACAACTTTAGCCACCTGACCACACTGGCTCTCCAACAGCTGAAGACCCACAAGTGGACTTGAACTATCAGCCCTTGACTATGTAGATAGTCATTCTGATCCACTGAGTTACACAAGCTGTCATTTATTTTGGGCGTGAGTACCACCCTAATTGTCAACTACTGTAATAAGGAACACACTCAGGTTTCAGAACGGTCAGAGGATGGAGGGCTTGAAATATTCAATCTGACTACTGAGTATTCATCCAAATGGAGCAAATGTTCTACATTAGCTGGTCATATTGTGTTGCTCATCATAATGAAAGAGAGTGGCGGTTACTCGGTTATGTGTCCAAATTCAAGTTTTAAAAACCATATGTTAGAAAACTACTTTTCCTCAGGAATTAACTGAAATTGTTGCCCAAGATCCTTAAAACTGAAGGTGCAGTTATACATGCCCAAAAAAACCGTTATATTTATTCCACTGTTATTTAAATTGGTTTATAAATTTCCATTCACATAATGCATGGGTAGCACTGATTCATATAAGGATAAAGGCAGGGTTGTGTGGAAGGTGAGAAAAAATACCAATAACATCAGCACAGACTCAGGATGAGAGATCCCTGAAGACGTTGATCCACACATAGGTAAGCTAAAGGAACTGACTGCTGTAATGCTCTGTAATGGGGTTTCCCTCAAAGATGATATGGAAGCTACAGCAGGTCCAGAATACGGTACTTCAGCCAGATTAATTTCAGTGCTAGTCGATTTGATTGTGTTTACCCAATCCTGGCTCACCTGCACTGGCTTCCTGTTGGCTTCTGTGTCAGATTTTCCATGTTGGGTGTTATGACTTATAAAGCCTTAAACAGTTTGGAATCTCATTACCTATTGGAGTGCCTCTCAGGCTGCATTACTGTGGGTGCCGATCCTGAGGGAAATAAAGAAAAATAATACCAGGACTCAGGTATTTTCAGCAATGGCACCCTCACTATGGAACAAACTTCCATCGGAAGTTAGACAGACCCTCTTCCTACAGATCTTTTAAAGATTAAAGATAGCACTGTTTAAAGAGATCTTTGGCAACATCTTAGGCTTATTTATGAGATTTGTGCATTATATTTGTAACTATTGTCATTATTATTTTTTAGATTTTACTAACGTACATTTTATTGAATTATGTTTCATGTAATTTGGTTTGATTTGAGTTAGCAGGTATCAATCTTAGGTTACCTTTTCTATTTAATTTGTCATATTTTGATTTTTGTTATTTTATTATTTTAACTGGTTGTATATTTTGTTTAATTATGTAAACAAACAAACAAACAAAGGGAAACAAATGCTCTGTTGTTATTCATGGAACTGAGTAGTGTGGTACATCGGGTGGGGTGGGGTGGGGTGGGGAAATGGACTGAATTTTTTTAATTGTTCACTTAGGTGTAGGAGGTTAAAGAGCTCTTCATCTGTGTCTCAGTTTTCCTCATGATATATCCCCTGTGGAAAGGACTAGAACTGGGACTAATGGTTATGTAGTGGCCAGACTGGAGACAGTTGATCCTTTGATGCAGGCCATTGCCTTGCAATTTTCTCCTACACTAAAGGAGGGATGTATTCTCAAGACAAATTTAGGATATGGCTGATACCTTTGTTTGTTGTTTGCAACCATGGCAACACTAGATATTTGGTAACTGTAGGCGAGATGTAAGCAGCACCCTATTAAGGACATGCATGACTCTCACTCTTTTCTCACATAGAAAGTGTGGACATAAAGAACACTCAGAAAAGAAATTTACACATCTCCTCCCACAATGATCCCTGTGAACTCCATGTTTTTCCCCAAAACTCTTGTTTGACTTCACATGAAGGATAGAGATTGCCCTCTTTCATATATTACTTCAAAATTATAAAGTCATGCATCCACAGTCACTATTTATATGAACACCTATGCCTGTCCTCAGTTGCATCGTCTCACAGTTTCATCTCTTACAGATATTTGCTTCAATCACTCTCTTCCCCTTCCAGCAAGTATCAGCAGGTACCATGGGTCTCATGTGGGGGGATAGCAGGAATGAACCCTAACAGCTCCAAATGTAGAAACTAACTACTGGAAACAGATGCTAACATGGAAGAAGGAAGGATTGCACAACCAAAGGAAAAAAATGAATTAATTGTATATGGGAATGAAAAGAGGGGAGGGGGAAAAAAAGGGGGAAATAGCCCATGATTTAAGGAGCACTTCTAAACATTATGTTATGAGAAATTTCTACTCCTCTGCCAAAACTGTTTGCACACAATGACACACCCTTATTTATATTCTGGTGACCTCATGCAACATCTGGACTAAGAACTGCAAGGTCATAAGCCTATATTTAGCTCTGTGGGATATATAGAACCAAAGAAATTGGAATCAGGTATTAGGCGGTACCCAACCTGCAGGATGAAAAAAGAGACATACACATAGGTATGTGGTTGCTGTGGCAACCAGCTGTAAGAAGATGGAGATGAGAGATGGAGACAGGCACTCTGGTATTTTCCTTATACTCATTTTGCCTCTTTCTAAAACTAATGTCAGCCAAACACTCTGGCAAAACACTGGGAATAACAGAAGGTTGAAGACGGTACTATATCCCTCCCCACCCCACCTATTATCCTTTCCTACAAAACCTAGAATTGTTTGGGCCTGTAGGGATATATTTCTTCCCCATTTCATATTTAGCGTATGTGATAGCTCTCCCTGCTTTCCAGCCAGGCATGGGAGCACCATTTCCAAAACAAAAGTCTCAGAAAGTGGAACAAGCAATCTCTTCAAATTGGCACTTTCCACCTCCTGTCCTCTCACGCAAAGGGATATCTACTGCAAACACACACACACATATAATAACCTCTCTGTTCTGTTCTGTTTTGCTTCACAGCCTGATCCCAAACTAGTGTAGAAATTGCAGGATTTGGAAAAAAAAGAGTTAGCAGAGTTTATATTGACCAGGAATGTCTTCTTCCGATCCTACATGTGTGTGGATTTGTTTTGTTATCTAATAAATTAAAGAAATGGCACTCAGAGTGCAATTAACATGGTCAAATACTGCAGAATTTGCCCTGCTTATAAAATGGGTGAATTCAAAGTAGTTTTTACTGACTGCATGACACAAAGGCTGAACCAGATTTGCCTATCCCTTTTTTGCTCCCAAAGTGGTATTTTCTCTCTGCTACTTGGGGGCTTTTACTTTTTAAAGTCAGAATGAGTTGAATGCACTTATTCCTGTGCTATAGTTGTGATACACTCTTATAAAGATAGGGGCTGAGTCTGTAGGTGGTGTTTCTGTGATGTAAGCAGTAGATATGTGATATTCAGGACTAGGGTGGGGGAGACGGCAAAAGCAAAGCACTGTGATTATGGTTTGCTGTGAAGCCCGTTTCTCACTTAAGGCTTCAGACTGCTAAGTTTCTGAAAAACTTTTTATAGAAAAATAACATGGAAAGGTACTTCACAGTCTCAGAATACAGAACATCAAACACTTGGACAGTAAATTTGCAAAATACATAATTATTTACAACTCAGAATGATTCCATATGAGATCACCACATTCCCTTTTTCATCCATTTCTTCCCTTAGTTTCAAATCATGTATACAAGAATTACCTCATCTCTTTTCACATATAGGTTAAACTATTGGCATGATAAATAGTGACCAAAAATGAGGTAATTCTTGCTTGCATTACTTGAAAGCAAGGGAAAGGAGTCGCGGATGAGGAGAATGTAGTGATCCCTGTTATGAAACCATTCTGTTATGTGAATTACGGTATGATGTATTTTGCAAAACCTCTGTTCAACCTTTTGACGTTATGTACTAAGACTGTTAAGTACTTTTCCATGTTATTTTTCTACATAAATGGTTTTCAGAAATATAGTAGTCTGAAGCTTGAGTGGGGAGGATCCCTGGAGAGGACACTTGGCTGAGTAAAGGAAGTTCTACCTGGCTTGTGCACAAACAATAGCCTCTGTGTGAACAGTGATTACAATTTCAGACATAATACAGGCTGCAAGTCAAACTGCAACAAAGCCTAATTATTCTGATTCAACTCTCCAATGCAGCCTTACCTTCAGAGAGTTTTGCTCTTTATTACTAGCACAACAGCAAAATAGCTGTCACCTGATGAGAGGGATAAGGATCCACCTCCTGTCCACCACTAGCCTCTTAGCAGCATAATAACTCAGCATTCCCCAGGTTGGTTGATCAATAGGTTATTTTGTATCTCCAGCAGAATGTAGCCTGAATGCATTATTTCTTTCATTGTGCATTTGTTCCACGTCCTCTTATCCCATTTATCTCCAATGAATTTTTTTAAATTCAATATAGTCATTGTATAATTTTGGGAATTAAGGATGAGGTGAGGTTCATTGGTCAGCTCTGGGCCACATCCAATTCTCCAAGGGCCAGATGAGTAATTTTTTTTCTTTAATTTCTTACACACTTTAAAGAACTGAATTGAACTGAACTGCAGTTTCAAACATCCATTTAACATCCCTCCCCCTTAACTCTTTGTTCATGCAAACAGTACCAGAGTTAATACTCCCTGCTGTGCCTTCCCAGAGGGCTTCCACATACCTTAAATAGAAAAAAAAATCTTATTTTCTACAACCAGATA
Organism: Pogona vitticeps; assembly: GCF_051106095.1. NCBI lineage: Eukaryota > Metazoa > Chordata > Lepidosauria > Squamata > Agamidae > Pogona > Pogona vitticeps. Next base: position 95,093,467 of record NC_135788.1, on the reverse strand, counting down.
CAGTACCAGAAATTTTGTGTTCTAAAACTGATTCACTCCTATTTCTCGGCACAGCATTTAAATTATAACTCACAACTCTGTTGCATAGTTTTAAAAAGTACCTTGCTAACTGTGGTAAGGAACCTGTCACATTTTTATTTTGGGGCCTTTGATTTTAAAATCCCTAGGACTCACATGAGAATGAAATAAAACTTGAAAAATCACATTCAAAATGTTGCTGCACAAGCCTTAAAATTAAATTTAAAAGGTAACTATAAAGCATTACTTACTACATCAGTAAAAATATAAATTCCTACTTGGTGCATTGCTTGTCAAATATAACTTTATTTTAAATAACAAGAACAACAACAATGTTTAGGCTCTTTCAAGGACCTCCAATCGTCAATGCAAAACTCTAAAGATGTTTCTCCATGAGCCTTCTGATGGGAAAATATTTTACTGTGATATCATATCACTATTGTACACCTCAATAACTTTAAAGCAGACTGTTACTCCTGAAACATCTGCTATAGCAGTGGTTCCCATCCTTGGGTAACTGCAACACGCAATGCGCTCTACATGGGGCTGCCTTTGAAGACGGTCCGGCGACTGCAACTGGTCCAGAATCGAGCTGCACGGCTGGTGAGTGGTGGGGCCACTAGGGGACATATCAAGCCGATTCTGAGTGCAACTTTTCTTAACGTTGCCTCCTGATTTTATTACTCTAAATTTGCTACCAAGTATGAGGTGGCTGTCAGGGGTGTGTGTACTGGTAGTTCAGTCTCGTTGTTCCCTGCTTGGATGCTGCAACATGAATTATGTGTCCCTTCATGCCAGAGAAATAGGCACCCTAACAGCAACCAGAAGATGAGGCAAAAATGGAGAGCAAAAGTGGCCACGAGCACAACCCAAGTAGCACCAACCCCCTAAACAAACAGATAGAATATGGTACAAATCTGGGTCCAAGTGAAGTCTTCTGTAGCAATACCATGCACAGGTTTGTTTCTTTGCTGCTATAATTACACTAAGAAAGACTGGAAAATCGTGAGTCCCACTATAGGTGATGGTGCACATTGCTTGGATCGTGACTGGAGAAGCAAAACATATTGCTGGCTTTTAGCAGCTGGCTGAACAAGTGTATAGCTTCCTTCACTGTCACTAACAGAGCATAGGATCTGTTACCTACCAAAGGTTATAAATGCGAGCACGGTTAATTTAGGCTATGTGGATGCTTATTTCTGTTCAGTGAACAGACAGTGTGTTTTCAGCGCTGCAGTCACAGAACACATGCTAAAACATACTGAGCATCTATTAAGTAGCAATGAGCAGTGCCACGTGCAGTGCATGGTTTAAACTGACCTCTTCCAGATATTGAACTATCAGCAGGTATCAGACCTGTACCAATGTCTAACTGTCACCAAGGCTCCTTCACAATGATTCATGTATACTTCTTGGTGGTTATTCCCTTTTCCCTCCCCCACTCTCTCCCTCCACTGACCTAGTTTTTCAGTATCTATAGAAGGTAAAGGATTTGCACATAGCATAGTAAAGCTAGGAGGACTCAGGGGAATCGCCCCCAAACAACTGCACTGAATTAGCAATTCTCTTTCATAGACGCCTCCTGCCAGGCAGTACAAGTCTTGGAAATTTAGATAGAGAGATGCAGCCTGGCAGTAGTGTCCTCTGGTGTGGCATGGGAGCTGGATCTTTGATGTTCCCTAAACAACTTTTCCCCACCCAACATATGCATCAGAACCTCAACGTCGTGAATCCCTGAGTTTATTTATTATCTGGGGGCAGATTGTTGTGAAATACCTATTTAATACAACACATGTTCAGCAAACATTGAGAACAGTCTACGTAGTGCACACACTTTGAGAGGAAAGTTAACTGTGTGGCCTGGCAGTGGCACAAGCCCAAAACAAGCCGCATTTCAACTCAAGACTTATTGTGAATGCTACCAGCTCCTGCCACTCAAAATCACAGATTAATCGCAATCATATTTCTTAGGGACTCCCGTTTACCCTTCCCTAAGAGATTTAGATAAAATATATTTGAACCACTTATCTCAGTGTCTTGCAGCCTCATTATTTTTCCCAACAATTTTTACATGATAATTTTAGAAGTCCTTTTCTGTCCTTACTCCAGTTCCATTATATTATTTGTGAGGCAAAGAAACAAGAACTGCATATACCTTTCTATCTAGCAGCATTCCAAAAGATATGTATAAAATAGCTGAAAGGATGGTAACACAGATCAAAGTTCTCTGTTCTTATCCACAATTACAATTGTTACCAGAAGGCTCTGTGAATATCCTTGGTTTGCGTCTTCTCCTTTCTTCCAGTGGTACAACAGCATGCACAAAGATTCTCTCCATCCCTAATATACCAAAAAACAAACACACACACACAAAAAAAATATGAGGCATAGAAAATACAAATAAGGGAGTAATCCAGTATTAACTGCACAGATTTGTCTTTGCACAATGCTTTTATCTCCCCATCCACTTCACAACATAGCCTTTTTCTCATTTGTTACAACTAGAACCTTTGTAAGCACCTGTATCCACACACAGGCCACTGGACTCAGGGCAGCATGTTATTTTATAAGTATTATTATGATGACTGAAGGCTTAAGAAATTTAGTGGAAAAGATTTTTTTTTCAATCATTGAGATCTACATTTGTTAACATGGCTTAAATGAGAACTGACAAATAACAAATCAATAACATATAAACAGAGAATGACAAAAGCAGCACCAATAATAAATGTGCCCTAAAGGAGGCAAAACAAGCCAATGAGCCCGTGACTTCTTAAAGACTACCAAATGTGATAAGAGTGATGGTGCTTCTGCAGGACAATGTCCCAGCCACAAGCTTGGTGCCAACCCTTCTGAACCACTTCTGCTCTGCAGCTGTTACAAAATCAGGACTGTTTCTATGCACCAGTTCAAAAGATGTCACCCACCATAATTCTGTATGGCAATGGTAGCATTACACTTTGCATAATTTGCCCCAATTATATGCTACATCTCCATAATGGCATCATATACTTTTCAGCAATTGGTGCAAAGTTACTACAAACTATGGGAGTGCAAATAGCCAGATCAGTGGAGCACTGCCACACGGAAGCAGCCTCCAACATGACGGCATATAACAATAACAAGTGAAAATTATCTAGCGACAAGGGTGATAGGGACCAATCACACCAGAAAAGAGCAAAGAAAATATAGAAGGGTGGAACTAAGCAAGATGTAGGAGATCTAATATTTTTAGTATTTTTGGCCTGCACTCCCCTGCCCTTCAGGACCGGGACCCTGCTGCTGCTGCTGCTGCTGCTTTGGGCAAACCCACCCCTTCCTCAACACCAGCCACCTGGCTGGGAGGGGAGGGAAGCTTTAAAAGCAAGACGCCGGTGCCAGGGCCCTCTGAGAGCAACGTTCCTGTCTTCGGGGGAGTCGCTGGTAACATCTGCCGTCCCCAGGCACTGGGTGAGAGACAGTGCCTGGGAGTATTTTTGGCCTGCACTCCCCTGCCCTTCAGGACCGGGACCCTGCTGCTGCTGCTGCTGCTGCTGCTTTGGGCAAACCCACCCCTTCCTCAACACCAGCCACCTGGCTGGGAGGGGAGGGAAGCTTTAAAAGCAAGACGCTGGTGCCAGGGCCCTCTGAGAGCAACGTTCCTGTCTTCGGGGGAGTCGCTGGTAACATCTGCCGTCCCCAGGCACTGGGTGAGAGACAGTGCCTGGGAGTATTTTTGGCCTGCACTCCCCTGCCCTTCAGGACCGGGACCCTGCTGCTGCTGCTGCTGCTGCTGCTTTGGGCAAACCCACCCCTTCCTCAACACCAGCCACCTGGCTGGGAGGAGAGGGAAGCTAGAAAAGCAAGAAGCCGGTGCCAGGGCCCTCTGAGAGCAACGTTCCTGTCTTCCGGGGAGTCGCTGGTAACATCTGCCGTCCCCAGGCACTGGGTGAGAGACAGTGCCTGGGAGTATTTCTGGCCTGCACTCCCCTGCCCTTCAGGACCGGGACCCTGCTGCTGCTGCTGCTGCTGCTTTGGGCAAACCCACCCCTTCCTCAACACCAGCCACCTGGCTGGGAGGGGAGGGAAGCTTTAAAAGCAAGAAGCCGGTGCCAGGGCCCTCTGAGAGCAACGTTCCTGTCTTCGGGGGAGTCGCTGGTAACATCTGCCATCCCCAGGCACTGGGTGAGAGTCAGTGCCTGGGAGTATTTCTGGCCTGCACTCCCCTACCCTTCAGGACCGGGACCCTGCTGCTGCTGGTGCTGATGCTGCTTTGGGCAACCCCACCCCTTCCTCAACACCAGCCACCTGGCTGGGAGGGGAGAAGGGGCATTAGAAGGGTGTGTGGGTTTGTTCTTGTTTGTTTGTTTTAACTGTTAGTATTACTAATTGCCATCAGGTTGCATAGAGACCCACAGTGGACCTGATGGAACAGGAAGGGGGGAGGGCGTTGGAGGGGGCAGCCATTGAGGTGGTGCTGGGTAGGGGAAGGAATGGTGGTGGGGGTAGAACATGCCCGCGTAGGAGAAGAGAGGTTAGATATCTTACATCTATCCCCTCTTCTAGTCCTACCTCCAACCAAATGGTATCAGGCGACCATATCAGCAAACCCTCGAGCCACACGGTGCTGTTGATGAACGCCAGGTCAGTACAAAATAAAACTGCCCTCATCCATGATGTAATTCTGGATGAGGGTGCTGACCTGGCGTGCATTACTGAGACCTGGGTGGGAGAGGAAGGTGGTGTCCCCCTCTCCCAGCTGTGTCCTCCTGGGTACTCAGTCCAGCACCAGTGTCGCTCAGAGGGTCGGGGAGGGGGAGTTGCTATAGTCTATAGGAGTTCTATCTCCTTGACCAGGCTTCCTATCCCTTTGAGAGGAGGTCTTGAGGGCCTGTATTGTGTGTTGGGCTCACGAGACAGATTAGGGATTCTGTTGGTGTACCGCCCACCCTGCTGCGTACCAACAGTCTCCCGACCTGAGCTGACGGAGGCAGTCTCGGACCTGGTGTTGAGGACTCCCAGGCTGCTGGTGCTGGGGGACCTCAACATCCATGCTGAGGCTGCCTTGACTGGGGAAGCTCAGGACTTCATGGCCGCCATGACAACCATGGGGCTGTCTCAATGTGTCATCGGCCCGACACATGAGAAGGGCCACACCTTGGACCTGGTTTTCACAACGGGACTGGAAGGTGGTGGTTTGGATGTGGAGGGGCTGGTCGTGACCCCATTGTCATGGTCAGACCACTTCCTGGTCAAATTTAGTCTATTAGCTTCTTCTTCCCTCTGCAAGGGTGGGGGATCGATTAAGATGATCCGCCCCCGGAGACTAATGGATCCGGATGGTTTCCTGAATGCTCTGGGGGAGTATCCGTCTGATATGGTTGGCGCTCCTGTCGAAGCTCAGGTCACCCTATGGAATAGGGAGATGACCCGGGCGGTTGACACGATTGCGCCTAAGCGCCCTCTCCCTGCTCGCCGAGCCCAGACAGCTCCCTGGTATACTTCTGAACTGCGGGCGATGAAGCAAGAGGGGAGACGGCTAGAGCGCAGGTGGAGGAAGTCCCGCTGGGAATCCGATCGAACACGACTTAGAGCCCATTATCGGGCCTATTTCGTGGCAATACGGCTGGCGAAACGGCAATATTTCTCCAGCCGTATTGCTTCCTCAGAATGTCGTCCAGCAGAGCTGTTTCGGGTGGTCCGGGATCTTCTTCAACCGGGAAACCCGGTGGAGGTCCCGGACTGCTCATCAGCTCGCTGTGATGAGTTTGCTATTCATTTTGAGGAAAAAATCGCTCAGATTCGCAGTGGGCTGGACTCCACTGTTACTGCAAAATCGGAAGATGTGTCCAGTGGGCCGTGCTTAGGTCAAACTTTAATGGATGAGTTTCAATTGTTGAGACCCGAGGATGTGGACAGGGTGCTTGGATCTGTCCGTTCTACCACCACGCCGCTCGACCCTTGCCCATCTTGGCTAATTGGAAGATCTGCCAGGGGGGTTCGCACTTGGGTCCAGGAGGCCGTGAACGCCTCTCTGAGAGAGGGAGTGGTCCCTACCGCCTTGAAAGAGGCGGTAATTCGACCACTCCTTAAAAAGCCTAACCTGGATCCAAGGCTGGTGATTAACTACCGACCAGTGGCGAACCTCCCTTATTTGGGCAAGGTGTTGGAGCGGGTTGTGGCCGGGCAACTCCAGGCGCTGCTGGATGAAACGGATTTTCTGGATCCATTTAAATCGGGTTTCAGGCCGGGCTTTAGTACAGAGACAGCCTTGGTCGCCCTGTATGATGACCTTTGCCGGGAGAGAGACAGGGGGAGTGTGACCCTGTTGATACTCCTGGACCTCTCAGCGGCTTTCGACACCATCGACCATGGTGTCCTTCTGGATAGGCTGGCTGGGTTAGGAGTTGGGGGCACTGTTTTACGGTGGTTCCGCTCCTTCCTAGCTGACCGTATCCAGAGGGTGGTGCTGGGGGACAGTTGCTCTGCCCCATGGCAGTTATGTCATGGGGTTCCTCAGGGCTCGATACTGTCCCCCATGCTGTTTAACATCTACATGAAACCGCTGGGAGAGGTCATCAGGAGGTTTGGGCTGAGGAGTCAGCAATATGCTGACGACACTCAGCTCTACCTCTCGTTTTCCACCAATCCAGGTGAGGCGGTTTCTGTGCTGAACTCGTGTCTGGACCTGATAATGGACTGGATGAGGGTTAATAAATTGAAACTCAATCCAGACAAGACGGAAGTGCTGTTAGTGGGTGCTTCGCCGGACAGGTTGGAGGGCCACCTCCCTGTCCTGAATGGGGTTACACTCCCCCTAAGGGACAGGGTCCGCAGCTTGGGGGTGCTCCTGGACCCCAGTCTAACACTGGAAGCCCAGGTGGACTCGGTGGCCAGGGGCGCCTTCCTCCAGCTGCGGAAACTATACCAGCTACGGCCCTACCTGGACGAGCGGAGTCTCATGACAGTTACACATGCACTGGTAACATCTCGTATTGATTATTGCAATGCGCTCTACGTGGGGCTGCCTTTGAAGACGGTCCGGCGACTGCAACTGGTCCAGAATCGAGCTGCGCGGCTGGTGAGTGGTGGGGCCGCCAGAGAGCACATCAAGCCGATTCTGTATAATTTACACTGGTTACCAGTTGCTGTCCGGGCCCAATTCAAAGTGCTTGTTTTGACATATAAAGCCCTAAACGGCTTGGGCCCTGGATACTTGAAGGACCGCCTCCTTCCATATGAGCCTACCAGGCTGTTAAGATCTAGCCAGGGGGCCCTTTTGAAAGAGCCATCTCTCAAGGAGGTAAGAGGGATGGCTTGTAGACAAAGGGCCTTCTCGGCAGCTGCCCCCAGACTATGGAACGCCCTCCCAACTGAAATTCGCCTGGCGCCGACACTGATGATATTTCGACGCCAGGTCAAAACCTTCCTGTTCCAGAAGGCTTTTAATTGAAATAACATTAACTGTGGGTCTTAATGATGGCAATTTTAATTGTATTTTTAATTGTATTTTAATTGTATTTTAACTGTATTTTAATCATTTTATTTTATTGCATTGAATTTTAATTGTTGTGAGCCGCCCAGGGACCTTTGGGTAGAGTGGGCGGCATATAAATGAAATAAATAAATAAATAAATAAATAAAATAAATATCCCTGTGTTTCCTTATGTACAAACAAGCAAACAAACAGACAATTGATTTCCAAGTGTCCTGAACTGGATCCTGACTGGAATCGTGGCATGGGAGAAAGTGTTTGTATTTTTATCTGGTTTGTTCTTTTTACTAGAGTATGGTCTTTTAGCATACATTTTATAATTCTCGTGTTACCTCTTTTGGACTGAACAAAGAAAGGTAGGATATACACATTTTTGAATCCAACAATAAAAATAAATAAATCCACGCTCATGCCAGATCCACTAATGAAAATATATTTGCAAATTATTTTTGCAAATTAAAATTAAATTAGTTCAAACTGAAGAAACCACAGCCTATAACTAGCACCTGCCTGCCTTTTCAGTCCTAAAGCTGTTCCTTCTCTGAACTCTAACAAACTCTGTCCTCCTGTGTGTGGTGGTTTGTTTCCTGGTCCTTTTTTCTACCCCCCACCCCCACTTCAGTGCTGCAGCTGGGGGAATCTTCTTTTCACCTCCAGCCTAAAACGATCAGCTGCTTACAGCTGCACAACCCTGGATAAAAGGTCATCTCCATGCCAGGCATATATATATATAAACATATAAATAAATACTGTATATCCGTACCAGTCTGTCCTGCGAATAAAGAAAATAAGAAGTGCCCTTTGCTCATGGCTTAAGAACAAGAACTGTTCTGTTCAATAAATCAAGAGCACAAGTACAGTATACAAGAAACCTTCAGCTAAGAACAACAACAAAAAGAAGGCTGATTTACTTAAACTTCCTATGTAATTTAGGCTTTTCCAGCCCTGTTGGGAGGCATCTCTTGAAGAGTGCAAAATTTCAGCATGGAAACTCCTTTTGTGCAGAAATTACTGTGTTACAAAGATATCTCATAGGTCCTTGGGAAGCTTTTTATTTATTTATATGGAATTGCCTACATCCTTGTTCAAATAAATTTTTGTGGCAGTTTACATAACACAAAAGCAATTTACATACAGGTAAAACAAAACAGAACAATCATAAAAGACAAAAACTGAAAAGGCAGGAAGATCTTAAAAGCTTAATTAAAAACAAATCATTGGGGCTGAAATTAAGTCTAAAAGGTCTGGAAATATAAAACGATCTTGACCTGCCACTGAAAAGTGAATGAAGTAGCTGACAGGCAGTCCTTTTGTGGGGACTACACACAATGCATTCCACCCAATTTACTTGGTGGCCTTCTTCAGAATCAATAGTGTGTAAGGAGAATCTTTGCAATCTGTTTCCAAATAAAGTTAAGCCTAGGACTCAGGAGATCTGGGTTCAAATCCCTATTCAGACAATGAATTTGTGCAATGAATGCTTTGAGTGTTTTTGGTATTGCTTTTGTTACAATTTCTTAAAGTTATATTTGTTTAATCTTTTCTAGTATTTGCATACTTACTGTTTTTAGCTTTAAATATTGTTTTTTAATGATGTAAGTTGCTTTTAATGATATGAGCCACCTTGGGTCCTTTTTAAGGAGAAAGGTGGGGTGAAAATATTTTAAATAATTGTAAATAAATATATAAATAAAAATAATCCTGGGCTGGAGCAGATTGAATATCCCACATACCTCAAAAGCCCTGTTAGGGTTGCCATAAGCTGGAAGTGACTTGACAGAACATAACGACAACAAAAAGGCGCATACACAACCATGGAGCCCATAATTAAATATATTGATCCTAAACCATAAAATTGTCATTAGAAACACATTTCCATTCCACCTGACAGGTGGAGAAATATGTGAAAAGTACACTGAATATAAACTCAATGTAGAATTTTTGTTATGTCCAAGAAGTTCTTAATCATTTAAAAATGAAGCCCTTTCCATGCCCATACTTTTCTGCCCTCTTCCCTTTGTGTAAACCTGTTCCCAAGTCTTCCTTGCTTTCTTGCCTTACACTTCCTAACTCTATGGAGAGCCACAATGAATATATGAACCCAGGATCTGCAGGCCTTGCATCTCCCTTATCTTTTCCAAATTTTAATTTTAGTCCATGGACTGCCCAACACATTTTGCTGCCTGACTCCGTGCAGCTCATAGCGCCACCCACTCACCCAAGCCAAAATACTCAAGTCCAAATCCAGCTGTTAAATCCAGCCACAAAAGAACTGTTCATCCGTTTCTGAATGGCAAGTCAACACTTACAGAAATCCTGTTGATCTACTTGGATTTCAGACATAGTCACTAAATGGTTGTTGTGGGTTTTTCGGGCTCTTTGGCCGTGTTCTGAAGGTTGTTCTTCCTAACGTTTCGCCAGTCTCTGTGGCTGGCATCTTCAGAGGACAGTCACTGAAGTCGGAATGGGCAGACTGCTTCCCTGGAATCAGGCCTCCCAAGGCTATTTTTACACTCCCCATCTTCTGCTTACTTCTGGCTTCACTTTTTGCACCTTCTTTGCCCTCCACCCCGGGTACAGAAGCAGAACATTGCCAAAGATCTACCATAACTGTACACCCCTGCCCTAAAGCCGACAAAGTTATTTTGCCATATGAGGCAGAAAAACGTCACAAGCACCTCTCCCTGTTCCTGAATACAATACATCCCCATATTGGACCGGGGGGGGGGGGGAATTAGTTACATGATTTACCATGGATGCCTGAAACTAGAGATGCAAGGGAACTCTATGTACAACATACAAGGGTGTGGGACAAAGGCCACAAGTGGACACTCTTGTATGTTGTATATAGGACTGCAGCAAACCACTGATAAGTGCAGCCATGGATACCAATCCTGTTGGGGGGCCATACTGTACTAAGAAATTGAGTACTGTAGCTAGTAATTGCCAAACAGTTAGCTGCAGGCCACAAGGACTAGGAACTTGCAGAAGCAACAACAGGCCACATTAGGCTAAAATCCTAACATTCCCCATCCACATGGGCCCACAATTGATGCAGGAAAGGTCCCTGAGTCCCTACTTACTATCTCATAACTATTAAGGAAAGCAGGTTCACCCAACTATCTGGTAACTAAAGTCACTGCAGCATAATACACTCTCACACTTCCTTTAAAAAAGGAACCTTAAGGGATATGATTCAGGCAAACTGGGCATGGTTCTGGTTTTGATCCATTGCTCTATGTGCAGAAATCTATATAATGTGCATTGTTTTCCCCCCTAATTTCATCTGTTATTCTTAACAAGAACAAAGGTGTTTCTCCCCTTATCTCCATCTGCTCATTATTTAGTTTGCTGAGAGCAAACCTATCAAGTCTCTATTAAGAACACAGAAGGCTAAAGACTCTCTACCCCTGGACTCACAGAAGAAACATGAGGGTTGAATAGTGTGGGAAACAATTAACTTACTTATTTTTAAGTGCACAACACTACCTAGTCCAGTTAGGAATAGGAAATTTCAGTAAAACTATGTATATAAAAAGCCAGCCTACTCAGAATGTCTTGTATGTTTTTTGTTTTTTTTTACTCTCTAGAAAGCCAGCATAATGTGAGAAGAAGATTGTCAAGGAAATAGTTGAGTCTGGATCTCTGGATCTGTTTTCTTCTTTTAATTAAATCACCTGTAGCTTCTGATCCACAAGGGAGAGAGGTAACTTTACCTTTCTGCTTTGAGGTGACAACCCCCAGCTCAGACCATTAGCTGTCCCAGTGAAGTTTAATGAGAACACATAGATCTCCATTGTTTCTGTGTTGTGTTCAAGCCGAAATGAGGGCTGTGCAGTGGCCAGTTTGGATTGTCAACCTGAATGGAACTTTTTACAGTATGGGAATTTAAAATTATCAGCCTAAGCTTGAGAATAAAAATTCTTAGTGTTTGCTTAGTACAAAAATCTCCCCCTCCTTTGTTCAAATTGATGAAGAGATAGCCGTCAGGTCTAATGGTTAATCTTAGACCTGCAGAATTGGAGAGGATCTTGTCGATCATCAACTCCAGCCCCTCTCTAAGAGGCATGGTAGGGAACTGAACTCCCAACGGCTGGCTCTGCAATCGGATACAGTGGTGCCTCGCTAGACAGTTACCCCGCATGACAGTTTTTCGCTAGACATTGACTTTTTGCGATCTCTATAGCGATTCGCAAAACAGTGATTCCTATGGGGGAATTTCGCTGGACAATGTTTGGTCCCTGCTTTGCAAACCAATTTTCGCTAGACAACAATTTTGACAGCTCCCTCTGTGCTCGCAAAACGGATGTCTTCGGGACCTAAGCTTCACAAGACAGCTATTTAAACAGCTGATCAGCATTCGCAAAGCGGCTTTCCTATGGCCGATCTTCGCTAGACAAAGACAATTCTTCCCCATTGGAACACATTAAACAGGTTTCAATGCATTCCAATGGGGAAATTCTTTTTGCTAGACAATGATTTCGCTAAACAGCGATTTCAGTGGAATGGATTATCATCGTCTAGCGAGGCACAACTGGTACCTAAACTACTGTGTTAAGGGGAATGGGAAATGTTCTTATTGACTATAATATTAGTCAAACTGGTCAACCAGAATAGGTACAATAGTAGTCCAGGAGTGGCTACTCAACCGTGAGCTCTGGAGTGATAGGAAAGGAGTGTGGAACCTGCAGCAGCAGTGGAAGGTGAGTGGACAGTGTGACCCCAGGGGGCTGGACCCTCATTATGTCCTCCTGTGCGGGGTTATTTGTATTAATATACAAATACTAATGCCCCATCTCTATCTACAATATATATATTTGATTTTATTATATTAATTATTTGACTGTGTATTTTATTGTGAACTGCTTAGAGTAGTGCTGCAGCACTAATGGAAGCAGTATATTAAACTGAAATATATAGATATGTTAAAAGTAATATTTCAACAATTTTCAATGTCTTTAGCCCTCAATTATCCTTATTTGAAATCCAAAAGAAGGGAGATGAGTGCTCTCATGTCTTAAAAATATTTCCAAATATTGAAATAAAACTAATTTCTAAGTAAAGCGGTGAATTTGATTGAAGACAATATTTAGGCCACACAAAATGCAGAGAGTGTGGTGCAGTGGATGGACTAGGGTCCAGGACACCTGGGGTCACATTCCTATTTTGCCACAGAAATTCAGCCGGCATAATAATGGCAAAACCATTCCCCAAACTTCTCACACAAAAGCATACCTTTTGTTCTTTTAAGATGTGGTTAAGCTAGCTTGAAAGCCTCTCCCGGAAACTTTCAGAAAAGAGAATGCTTGAAGGCTGTATGTAGTAAAGACATGGAAATTCGTGATCCATTTATAAAAAGGCTCAAATATGCAGTGTATATGGAGCAAAGAGTACCTATGGGTAGAAATATGTCTCCTCCTGTTTCTTAAAACCAGACATCAGTTCAAACCTCCTGTTTAAATGGAACTTCCTGTACGCCATACCTTTTTTGTTTCATATCCTATTGATGCGGTTGTTTGACATTTTCACTGATGCTATTGTTCAGAAAAAGTATAAAAGGTCTTGTAACGGACCAGGAGGTGTGCTTTCTCGATATCTTATTCTGTATTCTGTATTTTTACCAGGTAAAAATAACCTTTTGCAGCCTTCTCTGCCTTTTGTCATTGCCTTCCAAAGCTTCACTGGAGGATGGATCCATATCGTGGTTTATCACAACACGCTGCTATGGAGCTATTCTAAAAACATAAGGGTTGAGACCTCACCTCTCTTTTACCCTGAACTGGGTAAAAGACTTCATTTCAGACACCATGTTAAGATATAACCATGGGAGTTTCACTGTGATTTAACACAGTGTCCAAACTGGCAAGCCATGTTTTGCAGCCACCATATAAGAATTTCAAAAACTAGGTTAAAGCTTGCAAAGAACAGCCTGAGATAACTGTGGCTTGGCATGATGCCTCTATTGGCATATTTTGCTTGTGGCCTTTGGAGAAAAGAAAGTTAGCAAGTGGCTCTGAACCATTGTTTTGTCTATATGTTTGGAAACTCAGTGCATAGATAGGGCTCCAAGCTGTGATGATGATTGTTGTTTCAACTGAAAGGACTGCAGCTCATCTAGTCTATGTAATCAAACTATTGTATGTCCCTGTATTAAACAGACCGTATTAAATTACTAGCTTATATTAAATTTGGTAGCATCTAGTATGTTCATTATTATTTTTTCAAAAGTTTAAATTATCTTTCAATGCACAAGAATTACAATAAACTTTATGTAGGAATACAATAAAAACAATGAAACCACATCACAACCAAGGAAGGAAGCAAAAAACAAAGACTAAATCAACTAATTACATAAGAGTTGGCAAACAAAAAGAGTTTGAGCTGGCACCATAAATATTGGATGGACCTGACTTCTGGCATGCTTATGAACAATGCTAGCTACTGTGGGGCTAGCTATTGGACCATGCTAGTTCTCCAAAAACAATAGGAAATTGATCTCATGAACCAGCAACCTCCACATTCTAGATTAACCCATATTAAGGTCAAATATAGCCTTTTTTTTAAAAAATCCAACCATTGAGGATACTTTGCTTAGGGAGCTAAACAACATTTTTGTCAGGCAGATATTCTGGGTGTGATTGTGAACAGATGAAATTATTTTTATTGTCTGTGTTGATTTTTTTTTAAAGAGGAAGTTTAACGTATACGCTCATGGTTTGTAATTTATTTAGTTAGCTTTGAATGAAATTTATAGAAAGAAAATATAAATAATGCAAGCATGATGGCCAGAAGAGTCTGTGAGCCACAAAAATCATGAAATCTTGTGTAGGTGAGTTTGGAAGGAAGACAGGAGGGGCTGAAGGGGAGATGAATGGTTTCCTTATAGTGCCAAAAACTATTATTGAATTGCCACACTAAATAGAGAGGGGAATTGACTTAATTTTTTTCCTGATGGGCTGGCCAGTCTTCCCCAACTGGCATTTCTCTGCTTTTGCTTTTTTTTTTAGTAAGAGCAATGTCATCATCAACTTCTTTGCCTGTGTAGATCTAGAGAGAAGAACGTAGTCTGGCAAAAATGTGGGGATAATAATCTTTTCTCATCCTCTTTTCTGCATGTTTGAATGTTGTGTGGTTGACAAGGAAGAAGGAAAGAGGGAGAGAGAAACTACTGAAGGCAGAAATAAATGCATGAGTATGGGGAAGTAGAGATGCAGATATGGAAATATGAGGTTGGTGGAGGGAGCTTGGTTGCATTTTAAGATGCCATGCTGAGTAGAACTGCTGGCAATTTTGTGTTGCCAAGAGGGAAAAATCATTTGTTGTGAAACTACAACAAAGAGAACAAAGGGAGAAAATAATGCATACACAGAGTAATCATCCAGTACAAATACACAGACATGGTATGTTTTAACCTGTAAAATGTTCAGGGGATTAAAAGAAATCCTCTTGATTCCTATGTTTAATTTAAGTGAGGGTCAAATATGTTTTAAAAGCTTTAGTTGTCTTAGCTCCGGGATATGAGAAGCAATGCAGTCATAAAAAAGGAAATAAAATAAAGAACTATTGTTCTCTCTGCAAAGAGGAAGCCTGTAGCTACCACATAAACCCCTTGGAAAACATACACAGTGAAACAAAAACTGACTTATTAAGGACCAATTCACAGTAGCACAGCAAAAGTTGGTTAAAGGCATTTAACTGTGTGAGGTAAAGATCAAGATGACATTTCCTTCTTTTTTCTATCCTATACAAAATTTGACCAAATTGGCAGTTGAATCTTACATTGATCAGAAACTTGATAATTCATTAATTTGTTAAATTTAATTTATGGGCCATAATGCCAGTAATTTACAGTTTTACCATAATTTATCAATTTTGTTGTCATGTCAACAAGAAATTGTCTTACTATTGTGCCACTCTCCAAGAAGCCACAAACCGGGCAATTTCCCTTTCATTGTCAAAAGTTTATTTGACACTAGAGATGGGCATCGACTGAATTACAAACCACACATATATACACACACACACACACACATACAAACAAACTGGGCTGGTTTGTGGTTTGGTTCATGGTTCAGTGTGTGCAACCTGTTTTGCCAAAATGAAACAAAACGCTAAACTTTGTCCTACTCAGGGCTTCATTTTGCTTCAGCAAAATGGATGCCCACCCCTCCCTCTGCCCCGTTACCTTCCTATGTTGTCTTCAAGCCGCCACTGCCCCTCCTCCATTGCTGTCCTGAGAGGCAGCAGGTCCAGGTCCTTGCACAGAAGCCAGGCCTGTTCCCTGTGCACATGCG
Source organism: Pogona vitticeps (assembly GCF_051106095.1). Classification (NCBI taxonomy): domain Eukaryota; kingdom Metazoa; phylum Chordata; class Lepidosauria; order Squamata; family Agamidae; genus Pogona; species Pogona vitticeps. The sequence goes on along the minus strand of NC_135788.1, from coordinate 95,077,681 downwards.
CCAGCCTGCCCCTGCCCCCGGCACAAACTCCAAAATAAGAACTGTGAACTGGTTTGTTTTCTGGGAGGCTTGTGAACGTTTGTGGTTCATAGTTCACAAGTAGCCACGAACTAGGAACTCTCATGAACCACTGTTTTTCCGGTTTGTGCCCATCTCTGTTTTATATGTTAATTCCTCTAGTGTCTAATTGAAGAGAGGAGTGTTTAAATCATTGTCATTTAAAGCTGAAAGAAACCAGTCAGTAGCTGGGATTGAAAAGGTAGTGTGGTAAATACAAGTTTATTTATTTATTTATTTATTTATTTATTTATTTATTTATTTATTTATTTATTTATTTATTTATTTATTTATTTATTTATTTATTCATTCATTCATTCATTCATTCATTTATTTATTTATTTATTTATTTATTTATTTATTTTTGGACTTGTATACCGCCCCATAGTGCTACAAGCACTCTCCGGGCGGTTTACAATTTTAATTATACAGGCTACACATTGCCCCCCCAGCAAGCTGGGTACTCATTTTACCGACCTCGGAAGGATGGAAGGCTGAGTCAACCTTGAGCCGGCTACCTGGGATTTGAACCCCAGGTCGTGAGCTTGTTCAGTTCAGTTCAAGTATATTGTATTAGCTAAAGGCCGTCACAATTGTTTAAAATACCGATATGGTTAATTAAAAACATGATAAAAACCACAGACATATAAAATAATAAGAGACCCCTCATATCTGAGAATCTCCTGCACAATTGATCGCAATGGCTTTCAAAACATTAGCCCGAATGTTTCTGGCCGCTTTTGCGAATAGCGCTGTTCTATATGTAACATATGGGTCACAGTCCAAGAGTAACCTGACCACCTTTATCTGAGGGGTTTCCTCTTGTAGAGCAGCCAAAATGTTACCCAGGAGCTTTTCTCGAGGGTTCTGATTGTTGGGGAGGTAGTTTTAAATTCTCTTAGCTATGATATGATTTCAACTGTTTTACGACCCATCACACAAGGCTTGTGTGTATGGTATATTTTGAGACACTTTTCTTGTTGCTTGCTCTTCTAATTTTCTTGGAAGTGCATTGCCACATTTAAAATTAGCTTATTCTTGTTTCATGGACACTTCAAGTCTGCAGTTTGGTTGCTATTAGCTTCTAAAGATCTTAAAACTGTGGATTTACACTGATGAGAAAATAATAAAGAAAATGTATACATACTTATTGGAATATGATCTGGAGGATGAGAGGGTAAAGGAGACGATGATAAAATGGGCAAGTAATTTCGGTTTTGATTACTGGACAATGATGTGGAAAGATTATTATAAAATGATTAAGCCGGTAAACTTAAGAGAAAATATCCTCAAAATGTTTTACAGATGGCACTATACCCCTGCAAAGCTGGCAAAAATGTCAGAGGGTAGCAGCAATATTTGTTGGAAATGTAAAAAAAAAGGTAGTAACTTACTATCATATGTGGTGGACATGTGAAAAAGCCAAGGGTTATTGGTTACAGCTGTGGGAAATAATAAAAGGAATCACTCAACAGAAATTAAACTTCAAACATGAAATAGCACTACTAAATATAATGCGAGAAATTACTGACAAGAAAATCAAAAATTGTTTGATGTATATATTTATAGCAGGCTAGGTTACTCTGGGCCCAAAAATGGAAAAGTGAAGACATACCTACAATGGGGGAGTTCCTGAAGAAGCTGTTGAATATTACAGAACTAGATACACTCTCAGAAGCACTACGAGAACAACCAAGGGACTATGCAAAACAAAGTTGGAACCTAATATATGTTTGGGCCCAGGGACAGATCAAAGTATAGGGAAAAATGATTGATGTTTTTTTTTTCCTTCAATGCTCTCTGGAAACTTGGGAAATTTGGGACTTAATGAAGTCTGAATCTCTGTCCTCAAAAGGTGGAGAGGGGATTTTTTTTCTCTTTCCTTTTTTTCTCATTTCTTTTTCTTTTTTTTATCTTACAGTATATTGTATATTTGTAGTTGGTAGATTTATATGCTCAAATTAAATAAAAATGAAATGATTAAAAATGCACTGACTAGTTAAAAAAATAAAGATCTCAAAACCTGTTTCATCTGCTTAAGAGAATAAACGTCCTTTAATTAACATATAGCATTTATATAGAATGTATAAATTTATATACAGTCATTGCCAAAAATATTGGCACCATTGCAATTCTGTCAGAAAATGCAACTCTTCTCTCAGAAAATTGTTGCAGCTGCAAATGTTGGTAATGACATGTTCATTTCTTTGGTTTGCGTTGGAAGAACTAAAAAAAAAAAAAAAAAAAAAAACAGAGAAGAAATCCCACACAGAAACCCAAAAATGCACTAGCCAAAATTATTCGTACCCTTAACTTAATATTTGGTTGCACCCCCTTTGGAAAAAATAACTGAAATCAATCGCTTCCTGTAGCCATGAATGAGTTTCTTACACCTCTCTACTAGAATTTTGGGCCACTCTTCTTTTGCAAACTGCTCCAGGGCCTTCAGATTTGAAGGATGCCTTCTCCCAACGGCCATGACTATATATGATTTTGGACAGAAAATTAAATAGGCCCCATCCCTTCCTATTTCATTTTTTAAATATCTCTGTGAAAATACAACACAGTAATTTACAGGTGTACACAGAAGTAAGTCACGGTAGCCAAAATTGTCTTGCATTTCTGTGCAAATGACATGTTTGGAGGCAAATTGCCCCAAGTTAAAAAATCACTGTAGATATTATAACTTGAATGCCAAGTTACATAATTCAGTATGCAAGAGATGATGTCTACGGTGATTTCTTAGCTTATGGTAATTCATTTTCAAAAGTTACCTCTTTTATAACGGTATAATCAGAAAAGAAGTTTTGGGCCAATGAAGTCAAACAGGTTTCCTAAAAAGTGAATTGTATAAATTTTCACCCTTTATCTCCAGTAAGCAATTTTTTCCTGGTAATCCAACATTGTAAATTTGAAGTCTCTAAGAGTTCTTTCAGCACACACATCCCAGTTTTTAGAACAAGGAGATGGACAGAGCCTAGAAAAAAAATACGGAAGATGTGGCTTCAGTGCATATGCAGGGTGCAAATCCATTTACAACATTATTATATATTAATGTTGCAATCTAGTAGTTTCTTCAGTGCAAATAGCTATAGGAATTTTGGTTATTTTGGTAATTGTTACTTCATGATAATTTTAAAATATACTTTTAAGGAAGATTCTAAAAGGAACTAGCATGCCCCTTTCTTTGCACACTCGGCTTGCCCAGCAAAAAGACTACATAAGTAGACAAGTAAAGTGTTGGGGTAGACATAAAATTGTGTGATAATAAAGATGCTAACTCAGTACATGTACACAGTGCAAAATGCAAATGTGGCAGCTTTGTTTTCATTGAGCCTTACATGGTTAAGACATTTAAAACCAAATAACATAGTTGCTTTATTTGCTTTTTAAAAATGTAGCACCCACTTCTAAATCAATGGAAGCAATATATATAGTCACTATTTATGGAGCAAAAGAATATAGCTAGTGGTGAGAGTGAAAAGAAGAAAAAGAAGAGTGATGCAGATTAGTGAAAAAATGTACCGTATTTTTCGCACCATAAGACGCACTTTTTCCCCACAAAATAGGGGGGTGGAAAGTCTGTGTGTCTTAAGGAGCGAAGAAAACAGATTATATTTTCCTGTTTTCTTCTCCTAAAAAATTGGTGCGTCTTATGGAAAGGTGCGTCTTATGGAGCGAAAAATACGGTAATTGCGCAAGCTGTAGGGCGAGTCCCTGTGCTTCAGGGCAGTTGCCTCCAACTTGACAGCTTCCAGATATGTTGGACCCTACCATCCCCAACCAATAATTTATAACAGAATTTGTAATCTATCTGGAAAAAAAAAGTCAGATGGGGAAGGCAACTTTAAACCTACAGAAAGATCTCCTTTAAATGTGCCAGGCCACGTGACATTCTCTGTAAATCCCACTATGCTAACTATTTAAATAACAAATTAATTAATGCTAACTCAAGGACTTATATGGTTTCCTTTTCCAATATTAACAACAATATATTATCTCTTCCATTTCAAATATTTGACAATGATTAATTAATTTTCAAACCTAATATGCCAAGCTCTGACTTCCTCCCTGGAAATGGAAAAAAATACTGTGCTTGAGAGCCGCAGGCTGGTAGGGAGGGCTCAGCCTAGGCTGCACAACACTTACCTCTCTTTCTGTTGCCTGCCCCTGGGCATTTGCTGTCTGAAGCAAGCCTTTGGACAATGGCCTAATGGTAGAGTCATCGCTGTCAGTTGAGGAGAAACTTGGTTATACAAGTGAACAGGACAGGGATTAATTAACTAAAGGGATCTAGGTCTCCTTTAAAAGAAAAGACATGGAAGAAACTTCTAATTAATGGAATAGTAATCTTGGAAAGGGATGTGGTGATGCTGTGGGCTAAACCGCAGAAGCCTGTGCTGCAGGGTCAGAAGACCAGCAGTCGTAAGATCGAATCCACGCAACGGAGTAAGCTCCCGTCGCTTTGTCCCAGCTCCTTGCCAACCTAGCAGTTTGAAAGCATGTAAATGCGAGTAGATAAATAGGTACCATCTCAATAGGAAGGTAAAACGGTGTTCCCTAGTCACGCTGGCCACGTGACAACGGAAACTGTCTTTGGACAGGCTCTGGCTCTACGGCTGGAAAAGCGGGATGAGCGCCGCCCCCTAGAGTCGGACACGACTGGACTAAAAATGTCAAGAGGAACCTTTACCTTTACCTTTACTAGTCTTGGAAATCTTCAACAGCTCCTTACCAATCTACACTGGATAGAATGTTATTCAATTGTATATTATACTTAAGAATGCTTGCAAATAAGACCTAAAAAGACAGGATGACAACATTGAAGAGAATGACATTCTAAGGAGTAGTTGTGCCTTCACGTAGATTCTCAGTATTATTATTAATGTCTCATTTGTGGGCGGGGGGGAAGGAGTCAGGGAGAAAACTTAGGGTATTCAAAGGATTCTATTCTGTCATATTCAAAGGAATTCTATCTGTATCCAGGAATCTGAACTGCTTTTCCAGCCTAGCTCACAGCTACCGTAGTCATCGCTGCAAGACTGAGAAACAAGAATGTGGTAAAGGTATATATAGTGACCTGCATTGTGGGTATGGATGATGATGTAACACTCCTGCCATATATATTCTCGAAGGCTTTTGCAGCTGGTATCTGAAGGTTGTTGTAGACCGTGTTCAGAACATGGCCAATCAGCCCAAAAAACCTACAACAACCACTCGTGCCATAACTGCATCATTTGATGAAAGTCCTGTGTAATGCAGAGGCTAAGAAACTGGATTGTAAATCCAAAAATTCCCATTTCTGACCTTTCACAAACACACATGGTAGATTTCATCAAGAAACACACAAAAAAAGGGAGGGAAAAAAGACGTTATGGCACCTTAAAGTCTAACTGCTGTATTTTAATGTAAGCATTGATGGAACATGGCCACTGTCCCAACCAGAGGGACAATGGCTCAAAGGATAGCTATAAAAATGCTGTATTTTATTCCCCCCATATTTTACAAACAGTACACATTTAATTATTTGCTATATACTTTTAAAATTGCATTTTGTATATTTTAACCATGTAATATGTTTTATGAATTAGCTGTACACTTTTTAAATTGCATTTTGTATATTTTAACCACATAATATGTTTTATGAACTGCCTGTACATTTTAAACTGCATTTTGTATATTTTAGCCATAAATATGTTTTATGAGCTGGTCACCTGACAGTAATTTTAAAAAAAAGAACATGGCCACTTCTCAGCCATACAAGTTAGAACATATGTAAGCAAGCCATAACCTTTGAACCTCATATCTACAATATGAAGATAAAACCATCTTGCCTTGTTATAAGGATGACTGAGATATAAGGATCTTGCCTTGTTATAAGGATTACTCAGAATATTATGTTTGTGTAAGGCCTGTGTAATTTGTGGTGATGAATTTATGAGATACCAGGAGGACACATCTCAGTTGTGCAGTTGGTGGCATGGCCTGGCACAAATGTCCCCTCAGTGCCTTGTGAATTACCCGTGAATAGCCATGGCAAGTTACACAAACCTTATACCCATAGGATTTGGGCCTATGTACGCGTGACACTTTAAACTGTCAGAAAGCATTGCATAGGTCATGCCTGTTTCAATCCTTATACTCTTTAAAACAGGGCTAAGGAAACTGTGGCCTTCCTGACTCTTCTGGACCATAATTCTCATCTTCTGTCACCAATGATGTGGTCTCTAAAATGGATGGGAGTTGTAATCCAGCAGCATCTAAAGAGCCACCGCGTATTCGCCCGCCATAATTTAGAGATTTTTTTTTCAACATTGCAAGCTAACCTTACATTTGGTTACAAACAACAGGGACACAAAACACAGCCTATATAGTTTAATAATTTTTTGGGGGGAGTGGGAAATACTTGGTTATGGGGAATATAATTCCTCAGTTTCCATAGTCAGCATGGCCAGAAAGATTTCCCATATCTGGCTGGGATGGGTGTGCATTGGACTGGATATCCTTTCATGATCCTTTCCAGATCAGGGATTCTGACTCAAAAGATTTCTGTGAATGAGTTTCTGTCAGTATCATTTGTCCGAGGCACACATGGCCAGGACTTTGGACTTATTAATAGTTTTAGCAAAATGCCTAGTCTTCCCCACCCCCCAAAGAGTGAGTCTGCTGGAGATGATATTCTCTAACATGAAGGAGAAACTATTATCAGTACAGTACCTTCCTTGATGTTTAGTATCTCTTGAGGTTTTGGATGACAAGGAAGTTGAGGGGTGGCTCACTTTCCTCCTCTATCATAGCTGTGGAATGCGCTGATACCACAATGCATAGAAGTGCAGGTGCTTGTAACTGGAGACAGAACTGGTTTGACACTCTGAAAAGTCCCCGCCCCCACCATCTGCCAGTGAAACCTAATGAATGTAAGAAGAGCCCCACTGGCTTAGATAAAACATTATCTAGTCCAGCATTCTGTTCCACTGTGGCCTACCAGATGCTGATGAGAGCCCACATGAAGACCTGGGCTCCCTCCCAACTCCCCCCCCCCAATTTCTTTTTTTTAAATGGTCATTCTTAGAAGCTCCCTATATGGCATTTTCCCCTTAAACAAGATAGCAGTGGCTCCCATGTCTTATTTTACCCTCAACCCCCCCCCCTCAAAACAGGTTTTACAACACCAGGAATAGACTTATAGTCAGTGGTGTGGCACATCATGAATTCAGGGAGTTGAAAATTGTGAACCTTGCCCACCCTAGTACCAAATAAATCATATGCCATAAATTATCATAAGCCTCCAGATCCTTTGTCCAAAGAAACTTAAGATCCTGGGTAAATGCTATCACCCCTGGAGTTCTTGCTGCTTGGAAAATTAGGATGCGTATAATAATATAACTGCTTTTTCAGCCAGCTTTCAGAGTCTTAATTTCACATCTGAGTAGATCTCTTTTTTCATACACCCTTTGATTTTTATAGATGTAATGAAGGACTGATGGAGCATGAGGTGACTGTTTATAGTCTGACCCAAAATGTGGCCCCCAAGTATCATAACTGCAGCAGGGAGCTCCCAGATAACTCATCATTTATGGGAGAAATATAAATTGCATTCTTTCTTTCTTTCACTTCCTATCTTATCAGGATCTCTTCCCTTGCAAACCTGCAGATTAAATTAATTAAATTTCTGAAGCAATGACCATTTTAACTAGATTTTTCTCTGCATACACAGGATACATGAGAGGGGAAAAAAGAACCTCACGGGAATGGTTGCTGGTGGTAGAAGAGATGTATGTGAGAAAGAGTGGGGAAGGGGAGAGACGGGGGGGGGGAAGAAGGAAAGAGAGGGTCTCTGCATCAGAAATGGGAAATGTATGTCCCTCCAGTTATTGCTGACCTTCCACTCCCATCCGCTTGGACAACCCTCAGAGAGAGAAATTCAAACTGACCACTGAATTTTTTGATGGTCAGATTCTACCGCCTTCAAGGCATTTCTGTGAGGCTAGATCAGTGTGGAAAGTACACAGAAGTGCAAGCTAGAATCTCCAGCTGCCTGGCAGTGTTCTTTGTTCAGAGACATTTTCAGATAGGAGAGGAATGGGAAAGGTTTGCCTCATCACAGCACCTGAGAAATGTCACATGCAGTGAGAAAAAATCCAGAGCATCCATATTGCTCCCTTTTAAGGAGGTGGGTAGGGAATCTCTTGCACAAATATCACCTGTTCTCCTCATAAAAAGAATCCTGGATCTGTGCCTTAGGTATTGTGCTGAAGTTTGGTTATGTGATTTAATGTCATATTGAGGAGATGGAAGGCAGCTGGCAGTCAGATTTTGTAATATTTTGCCTGTAAAATATGTTTGTATTTCAGCAACCGTTGTGTTAATGGATTCAAATTCATTTTGCCTATTAATTTAATTTGATCTACATTTGGATTAGTTTATAAAGCCATGTATCACTTGCTTCCCCACCCTGGTCCTGTAGATGATACTCCTTCCTGACGGCCAGGATTATGGATGATGGGACTCGTAATCTGGAGACTACCATGGTGGGGGTGGTATTTTTCCCCCACGCACTGTACTGGTATCAGAGTTAGAAAGGAGCCAGAATCTGCATGACACAGGAATGCCTTTTGACTCATGCTTTGAGAACAAAGTGTTGATTCCAAAAGGAAATTCCAATAGGAAAGGTTTGAGTAAAACAAGATAGTAAAAAAGGGCATCCAGGGAGTACGTAAATTCACTCATGGAGAATTCATATTAACAAGCTTTAGTTCCAGGCAGACAACCCAGGCTCTGGACAGCCCGCCCAGGATTTAAGTCTCTCTGTAATCAGCAGAGCTGCAAATTCTAATGAGAAAATCCTCTTAAAACTCCAGAAAGAAAGTGAATCTTGTTCAAAGCAGCTAGATTTTCTTGTGCACGCAGGATGACTGCTGGAATGAACTTGTTGGTAGGAAAGGACAGCGCACAGGAGAAATGGAACAGAAGCTCCCGCTTTCCTCCTGGAGCAAAGTGTCTGCAGTCATAATGCAAAGCTGAAAGGACAAGACTAGTAGAAAAGAATCGCAGCAACTCAGAAATCACATACTGGCACAGAGGTGTCTCCAGCGAGGATATTGCCTGAACTATGATGTCATGGAACGTACCAAACTGTAAGGCACTCTGTGGGAGGCTTCCTTTGAATACAGTTTAGAAATTTCAACTGGTACAAAATGCAGCTCTGCCTGGATGGCAATAGAGGCCAGGAGATAGAACATGGCACTATAATATTATACTGTACTGGTTTCACTGGTTGTGTTTGCATTTCCAAGTCCAGTTCAGAACTTTAACACATGATTGTCTTGAAAGCTATAAACACGTTGTTTTTGTAATATGCCATCAAGTCGCTTCTGATGACCCTATGAATTATTGACCTCTAAAAGGTTCTTTCATTAACAGCTTTGCTCAGTTTTGCATACTTAATGCAGTGGCTTCTTTTACTAAATCAATCCAGCTCATATTTGTTTCCCTCTTTTCCTCATGCCTACAGCTTGTGGTCTTTTCCAGTGAAGCATGAGAGGCACAGTTTAGCCATTTTTGCTGCTAGAGAGAGGCCTGATTTAATCTGATTTATCCATGGTATCTATACAGCTCTTCTTCAAAATCATAGTTTGATTTAAATTATTTTTTTCTTTTTCACCTCTCTTCATTCTCTAGTTTTAACACCTGTACTTGGGTATACAGTGGTGCCCCGCTAGACGATTACCTCGCAAAACGGTTAATTCGCTAGATGACAAGTTTTTGCAATCGCTATAGCGCTTCGCAACATGGTGTTTCCTACAGGCGATTTTCGCTGGACGATGTTTCGGACCGTGTTTCGCAAGACGGTCTTTTTTTCAGAACTGATTTTCGCAAGATGACAGTTTTGACAGCTGAGTCCGCAATTCGCAAAACGGGTGTTTTCGGGACCGTTTTTCGCAAGACAGCGATTTTTACAGCTGATCCACGCTTTGCAAAACAGTTTCTCTATGGGCGATTTTCGCAAAACGATGACAATTTTTCCCCATTGGAATGCATTAAACGGATTTCAATGCATTCCAACGGAGAACCGCATTTCACAAGACGATGTTTTCACAAGACAGCGATTTTCGCTGAACGAATTAACACCGTCTTGCAGGGCACCACTCCAGGGTGTGGCCTGCAGCACAAACAGTTTGGGCTAGGTCTCTTCTGCCCATCAACATAACTGATCTTACCATGGGAGCTTTCAGCATAGCCACCTCATAGAAGTCCAGGAAAGTTCATGCAAGTGAAGGCCGTCCTTTGGAAAATATATAACTGTTCGGGCTAGGTTTTCTAAAGGAGTAGCTTCCTGGATACAGAGTGTACTGTATTACATGAACTGTTGGGCTTCTATTAAGTGGATGGGTCCAGAGGCCCAGTGGTAAGATCAATTATGTTGATGGGCGCAACAGACAGGGCCTTCTCAGCAGAGGCCCTTAGTTGTGGAATTCTTTTCCGTTTCAGATGTAAAATGGCCCCAACAATACAAGACCAAAAAAAACATGTTTATTGGGAGTAACTCTTATCTTATCAAGTTGGGCACTGAAGTTCTTTTTAGCTTGTTTTATGTATATGTCTTTATGACATGTCTCTTGTTTTCATGCTGTTTTTTGTAAAATTGCTTTTTTGTTGCTTTAATATTACTGTTTAACAAACTAGTGTTGTTTTATAAAAACAGCTTAATGAAGGGAATGCCTTAAAAGGTGACCTAAGTATTCATTAAAAAAATGAAAATTCCATGTGCTAAAGGAAAGGGGCTGGGAGCCGAATACTAATCAATAGTTCAGCTTCTTTGAGGGATGTGAACAGTCAATTTCATGGTTGAAAAGAATGGTTGAAAGTGTTGGCAGGGGCCCAGAGAAACGGAAAACTGTGGAAAGGAGGGCTACAGACCAAACTAGTTAATGTATGGACAGAATAAGCAATGGACTGAGGAGCAGGGAACCAAAAGATGGATGTCAGACATATGAGAAGAAAATGAATGGAGAACAAATAGTGTTTCTTTGTCTTGGAAGATTTGGAAGGACAGCAGGTAAATCTCCAAATATCACGGACTTGAGCTCATACCAGCCTCAAACACAATGGCCAGGGATGAAGGATTGTGGAAGTTAAATTCCAAAACATCTGGAGATCTATGTGAAGAGATGTGAACATTTCTCATATTTCACATTCTCAGTCATGATATCTCAACATGTTGGAGCATCTTGCAAATAAATAGCTAACCACTGCAGTCATTCTCTCCTCCAGTGCAAGAACAAGACAAGCACTTTTTAACTTTTGATATTACAGTGTTTTACACAAATTGTTTCTTTGGATTCTGGTATCCTTTCCCTTTGTGAAGTTAAGCTCACACTACACACACAGGAAATACAAAGGATTGTCTGGTAAGATGCAAAGAAACCACCCAGTGCTTCCATTTCTAAAAAGTGCAACAGGGCAGCAGCTGTTGTAGTTTTATGCAGATGCACAATTTGCACAAAAACTGATCTCCAAAATGTGAAAATTCTAATAAAGAATGACAGAGAAAATCTCACAACCTTGCTGGTGATGGAGAAGAATTTTTCAGCTATACAATTTGCACAAAAACCAAGGTTGCTGTAGTGGAAACTCATCAAGGACAGATAAAATCTTGCCATCTTTGTGATGAGGAGAAGGTGCCTTCCATGTGAGAACAGAAGAAGCAGAGATTTACATCCCCAATCTTTCTGTCCATCACCAATCTGCAGATCTCATTCAGGTTTTTCATAGAACACTCAGCTCTCTGGGGGCTGAATATTATCCCTCAGTCTAACCTAAGCCAGAGAGTTGTTGTGAGATTAATATGGAAGGAGAACCATGTACATCATTTTGAGTTGCTTTGAGAAGTTGTGAGTTATAAATGTAATAAAAGACATAAAATGTTTTGGTTTATGTTATATAGATGTATTTCAGATGAAAATCTTGGAGAGGTTCAACAAATGAATAATAATTATTTAAACTATATAAAATATTATCTACAAGGTGATTTTTAAAACAGAATAGTAGATAAAACAAATAACCAAAAGCACCAGTAAATCCATATCAATATTTTAAAATTCAGTGCATATTTACTCAGGAATAAATGCTGTTTATTTCTATGGGACTTAACTGTTCAATAAGAACACATGGCATTGTACAGTAATTGTAAGTATAGAAAACATTGGACAGATTGCTGGTTGAATCACATTTGCCACTTGGGTGGTGACAAATAGGACTGGATTGAACTCAACTCCCATACTGCAAAACTGAATCTTTGGGACCACCTTCTCCAACCATCCATATTTGGTAGCAGTCCAACACAACTGAGGGTACTAAGCTACAGAAGGCTGGTTTATGGGAAATGTCAAAAACCACTGCCTAGGTTCAGCAAATAGATTACAACAATAGGCAGTGTAATTTTGTGACAGTGGTAGATTAGAATTTGAGAAATCTGGTTTCCAGGCAACACTGACCCATGATTCGTGAAGCCCATTGGGTGAATTTGGACTCCTCATTCTCTGACAGGGTTGTTGTTGCGATGATAAAGTGGGGAAGAAGGCAATTAAGGCCTCTAAGGAGAGTAACGTACGCTGCCTTCAGTTTATTTGAAGAAAGATAGACTATACATGTCAGCGACAACAACAATCCTACTTTCATCTTCTGTGATTCAAGCGTTTGTTTAGTGAAAAACAGATGGAATGGAGCCACACACCTGTAGGTAACTATTGGTGTTAAAATATCTTGAATGATTCTCCACTTTCAGATGCAGTCTATCTCTGATTATAGTTTTGGGGGCAAACAACAGCGAGGGAGCTCTTGTCCAGCTTGGGTACTTCTTGGACTGCAGGGGTGAGAAATGTGTGGCCCTCCTTATACTGTGGGACTGCTTGATTTGATTATCCTTATACTGTGGGACTCATGATTATGCAACAGGTGCACATTTAGCGCCTAGCGACACCAGCTGGAAAGGATGGCAGGTGGAATTTAATAACCTCTGATAAGTCACATCCTGTAGTGTCAGAGTTTAAGGGGGGGAAATTGCTTATAGAAATGGCAAATATTACATGTCAAACTATCGATGCGACACTAACATTGGTTTTATTAAAAATTTGGGGGAAATGAAATTAAAAAGTGGAACCCAAGGGATTAGTAGTGTTCACATTGATGGCAGCCCACCGGATAATATCAAAATGTGGGAAGACTGCAGAACTCTTAACATTAAACTTCTGGTATTCAGAACTGCATCAAATTGCCGTTGCAGAAAAGCTCACACATTAAATTAGAGTATTTAAAAATAAAGCCAAAATATTTGATTCCTATGACATGTGGCAATAGTTTAATGTGTAACAGCAAGGTGAATTGAAAAATATGTTAAATATTTAACCCTCTGCCAATAACCAGATTTTGGTTTTAAATATTGTATTTGCTTGTTCTGTCTTTTGTAGTTATCCCTTTGAAGGGTTTGTTTTGATTTTTTTTTCTGTTTACTTCCATTATAGTTTTGTGTTAGAAAACTTTAATAAAATGTTTTTTAAAAAATGAAATCTGGTAAGCTACACTTTCCCCAGACCTGTTGATAGATCTGAGCAGCCATTGTTTGTATCTTATGCTGGAACAGGTTGGCCCTCGGACCTAATCAAACAGGGTTGTTCTTGATATGATGAAAAAAATGAGTTATATGAAAGACAACGACACAACCTTACAAGAAGTACAGAGGTGAGGAGGATTGGCCCATTATATTTCTTTACCTGAATGAAAGGGCAACACAGTGCAGCCCCCCCCCCCAAAATCTAAAAACAAATTGAACTATCAGACAGCATTGTCCACTGTGTTTATTGGGCCACAGGTTGCCCAATCCTGCTTAGTTCTCTAGCAGTGTTTTATATTATGTGTCTTATCTCAACATGGTGCCCTCCAAATGGTTTAGACTGCACCTCCCATTTGGCTAATGGTGGTTGTGATCCCAGCCTGAAGGACACCAGCTTGGAAAAGGTGATCTCATAGTTATAAACCTACTGCAGGAGGGAATTAGGCATGGCCAAGGTGTTACATATTCTGTAGTGATGGATTCACACTGACCAGAATCCTATTGATGATTTTCTCATGTCTTAAGCTAAATTCTGTAAGTCATCGTAGCGAATCGCCACTAACTGATAAGGTATTAATTAAATTACTTGGTGTGTGCTTATTTTGCAAATAGATGTGTGACTCATAGTGCACCTTGTTAGTTAGCAGCTATTTGACAAAGTGAGTTACACAGTTTAACATACACTGCTAAATAATTGAAAGGATTCTGGCCATTGTACAGCTGATAAATAATGAATTCATTGAACATGCAGAGATGGATCCAAGTTTAGTTATATTTAGAACTGGTCTGCTGGAATCAGTAGGATTTAATGGGTGTATTCTGGTTATGATTAATTGAAGATCCAACCTTAAAGTTACAGATTTTTTTAAAAAAAAAAGTTTTAATCTGGAGTAAGCTTGATGGCTTCTGGGGTCACTTCCCCACCTTGGACTTCTTTACCTCCTAGAAACTGGAAACAGAAAACTACTTCTAGTCTTGTAAAAACATTGATCTTTGGCAAAGCAAGGATAAGACTCCCTGGAAAAGACCCTGATGTTGGGAAAGTGTGAGGGCAAGAGGAGAAGAGGATGACAGAGGATGAGATGGTTGGACAGTGTTGTCGAAGCTATCAACATGAATTTGACCCAACTCCGGGAGGCAGTGGAAGACAGGAGGGCCTGGCGTGGTCTGGTCCATAGGGTCACAAAGAGTCAGACATGACTTAACGACTAAACAACAACAAAGCAAGGTGTGAATGCTGGGGAAGTGAACATACTGCTTTAATTGTGCTTTCCAAAGGCTTCCAGGAATGAGATTCCTCTGTAAATATATATATAAATTAAAGACCAGACCATGTTTTGGGAGCGTTGAGGTCTGCAAAACAGTATCAGCCAGCAGTCTAGTATGTTGCCCATCTCTGTTTCAGTTCTTAACAGCAATATTTCCCAAGCTTTTTCCTAAATCATGATCCCCTTTTATAATAGCCAAGTAACCTGTGATGCCCCACCATATTTGCATAAAATACATTTTAATGAGGTAAAGAAAACATCTTAGAAATAGATTTTTCCAAATACAATTCTAACTTAATATGGAATGTGATGATTGTATTTGCATCTGGGCAAGCAGTTTCAAAATTCACAGCTGTTTGTTAAAGCCACTTGCTTGCCCCCACCCAACAATCCCTTAACAGACTCTGGGAAATGTAGGTAATGAATGTGATAAATTGTGTTTTACTGGGGAGGGAGGGGGAGTTTTCCCTCAGGAAGAGAACCATCGCCCTTTTCATCTTCCCTTCAAGGGGTAACCCTACCACCCCTCCTCCTTAGCTGTTTTCCCTAAGATGGTGGCAGTACGACACAGCTGAGGCAATGAGGGGATGAATTTGCATTGGCAGCAGAGGCAGCCTTTTCCTCCTTCACCATGATTTCTCCCTCACCCCCTCCAGCCTGCCACTCCTCACCTCTCAACACCTGTCGCAGCAAGCCTGGCTCAAAGATGCCACTCCTCCCTGTCCTGGTCCTTGCCTCGGCCGGCCAGCTAGCCAGCCAGCGAGCAGAGCAGAGCGTGCAGTCAGGAAGCCCTGCAGTGGGGAGCGAAGAGAGCTTGGCTTGTGGGGTGGGGGACAAGTGGGGAACGGGGCAGGGTGTGTGCAGAAGGGAACCAGGGAGGGAATGTGTGAGTTGAGGGTAATGTATCCCCCTCTTCCAAAAACCGTGGCAACCCACCAGAAAACACTCTGCAACTCCCTTGGAGGTTGCGACCCACCGGTTGAGAACTTGTGCCTTTATGCTTGTAAATATAGGACCAAAGGTATGTAAATAGCACTTAGTGAAATAAATGGTTAAACAGTAAAGCTTAATTCCATTGATCCAGAGCAAAGTTAGACTGACTGCACTCAACAGTTTCTTTTAATAATAGTAATATTTATTTATTTGTTTGTTTAATTATATTTCATTCTACACCACAGTGCACTGCAATAAGTTCAATAATGTAGAACCATGCAACACAACATATAACAGCAACCTTGATATGATGTATCTGTACATCAACATATAAAACTCCTCTGAGTAGGCAATGAATGATCCAAGAAGAATTAACCAACTGCTAGCAAAGCAACTAAAATACACTGGTGGCTGACCTCTCCCTGCACCCAACACCTACAAACTGGTTTTCAAACTTCCCCTAAATTTGTCCAACTCTGGGTCCACACAAAGGTTCTCGGGGAGAGAGTTCCACAGCTTTGGAGCCAAGTGGGGGTGGGGATGCCCGAAGCCTGGCATTTGTCAGCTTAATCCGAGGGACCAACAAAAGTCCAGAATCTGCAGATCGAGTCTGCTGCTTTTTGTTGTTGTTTAGTCGTTAAGTTGTGTCCGACTCTTTGTGACCCCATGGACCAGAACACGCCAGGCCCTCCTGTCTTCCACTGCCTCCCAGACTTGGGTCAAATTCATGTCGGTCGCTTCGATGACACTGTCCAACCATCTCGTCCTTTGTCGTCCCCTTCTGCTCCTGCCTTCACACTTTCCCAACATCAGGGGCTTTTCCAGGGAGTCTTCTCTTCTCATGAGATGGTCAAAGTATTGGAGCCTCAGCTTCAGGATCTGTCCTTCCAGTGAACACTCAGGGTTGATTCCCTTCAGAATGGATAGGTTTGTTCTCTTTGCAGTCCAGGGGACTCTCAAGAGTCTCCTCCAGCACCATAGTCTGCTGCTTACTCTCCTGTAAACTGCCTTCCTCCTGGCTCCAAGTGTTTTCCTCCTGGTACTGGAGCTCAGCTGTGAAGAAAAACACTTGGGGGAATAGAAAGTGGGCTAGAAAGCTGCAGGTAGCAGCGCAGGAAGGCATTTCGCTCTTTAAAAAATCAGACCTATTCCATCCCAATGCATTATACATGACTGAGGTAGATTTGAGTTTAAGTATACAGTTCTGTTATTATAAAGACCAGTTTGGCCCTGGCACCCAGTTCAGACGAATATTAAAAATCATGGAGAAAACACCTTATTATGTTTGTTTATAGCTGCCAATGGGAACATGACTGCAACATGGACACATATATATGTATAGACACCTGGCTTCAGGAAGACAGGGCAATGCACTACTGGTGATTTGTAAGTCCTTGGGGAAGTGTTACATTAAATATACATTGTGCCTTGAGCAGTCTGGCAAGATGGGGGGTATTTGTTTTTGTTCTGCGTTCTATAGAAAGGCCATTAGTGCTCCATTTTTTCAGCAAAGAAAGGAATGGGCCGAGGCAGGGAAAACTGGAGAGAGGCTAGAGAGCCTCATTTCCCCCCAGCGATGATTCAACAGCCTCATGATCCCACGTGTGTTTTCTAGAAAAAGCTCATGGCTGATTAAGCAATCTAGCTGGTACCATCTGGGGCTACGGGCTTTGCCGAGTGTCTCGATTCTGTCTGCCTGTGCTGCTGAGAGAGCTGCTGGATTATCTGTCAGCCACCTGCCCCCCTCTGATTTTTATTTCCCACAATTTTATCTCTCAGTCTTCCCCCAATAGCAGGACGTCCTCCAAACAAGCAACTTAAGGGAATTGGATTCTTCCTGAACTTCTTTACTGAGACTGAAATATTAGAAAGCTGGGAGAGGGGGAGATTGGGTTTGTATGCCTGTATGTATTTTAAAATCTGTTTGAAGCTTGACTGTTTTGAATTTGAATTTTAGGGAATATGTCGTGCTCTGAAATTTAGACAGAAAGAATGCACTTGGACGTGTAATAGCCAACTCCATGTGCTTCCATTAGGCAGTCTCAGTTGATACATGCGGGTTGTCATTGAAAAGTGGCAAATTATCACCTGATTTTCTTCCTTAAGTGGCACTACTAGGTATACTTTAATCATCATTATCAGTGCAATTTCTGTCCAGGTTTTAGCTATTAGATGTACTGAAGGAAAGTTGATTAATATGTAGAATTATAGCTACTACAATTATTTCAAGATCTCTCCGTACAGTATATATTTGTACTAGCCTTTCCCTAACCTGCTGCCTTGCAGGTGTATTGTACTGCAACACCCATGATTCCCAGCTAGCACGGTCATAGCATTTCTTGGGGTTGTTCCCAAAGATATCATGGAATCTGAACTTCCACGAATGGCACTAAGCATCTCCAACATAACATTATAGCAGCCTCATCAAATCAGCCAAGGTTCTTCTTGAAAGCCATGAAAATTATATTTCAATACATTTTATAAATATATATGACAACCCTTTGTCCAAAAACTTAAGTATCTGTTAAATATTGGCACAGTATGTGTGCTGTTCCTAATACAGTCAACCCTCAACTTACGAACTCAATCCATTCTGGAAGTCCATAAGTTGAAAAGTTCGTAAGTTGAAACCAAATTTCCCATAAGAATGTATTGAAATTTAATTAATGCGTTCCTATGGGAAAAAATTAAAACAAAGTCACTGTAGACTGAGCCCGGATCCTCACAGTCCCTTGGTAGCAGCCATTTTGTGCTCTTCTCTGCTCCCATATGAAATTTATTGATATTGTTCCCAAAACCAAAATGACTATGGGGACCACTGTAGTGTGCTTCATCCACAAGTTAGATGTTTTAATTGCCAGATCTTTGTATTTTGTTACTTCTTCCAATTTTTTATTTTTGACTCTGGCATCCCTTGAAATTGCAATGTCAATGATCCAGATATTTCTTTGTACTATTACTACTATGTCTGGTGTGTTACGTTCAAGGTATTTACCCGTTTGGATCTGGAAATCCCACAAGATCTTGACTTCCTCATTTCCTGACACCTTCTCTACCAGATGTTCTCATGGGCTTTTGGAGTCTGGCAAGTTATATTTTTTGCATAATAACCAATGCACTAATTTTGCCACTCTATCATGTCTAACTTTGTAATCTGTTTGTGCAATCTTTGGACATTCACAGATGAGGTGTGACACAGTTTCATCTTTTTCTTGGCAGAGTCAACATTTGCTATTAGTACTAATTCCTAGGATCTTAGCTTTCATCACATTGGTTTGGAATGCTTGTCCTTGTGCAGCAAAAATCAAGACTTTTCTTTCTTTCTTAAGGGTCCCCAGCTTTAGCCATGCCCAAGCTGAATTATGATCATGCTTTCCATCAATATTTCTCAGGTGTTGTCCGTGTAATGGTTTATTTTTCCAGCTGTTTAATTTATTTTCAAGTTGTTATTTCTTATACTGATCCTTTGTTTCTGTAGTTTTCAAAATATTCTCCATTGTCATTCCCATAAGTAATTTTTCTCTGCTTGTACTGAGATAATCATTTAGCCCTCTTTTTTCCTCCTCTACATCCTGTATTTGCAATAATCCATGGCCTCCAATTTTTCGTGGTACATATAATTTGTCCATATCACTTTTTGGATGTAGTGAATGATGCATGTTCAATAGTTTCTGTGTTTTTTCAAACCAATTCTTCATTTTGAGATCAGTCTATTATTCCAGCTGGGTATCTAATTACTGGAACTGCCCCTGTGTTTATAGCTTTGATTGTATTTCCCCCATTTAATTTTGATGTTAAGATTTTTCGCAGTCTTGATATATTCTCTTTTTGTCAGTTATTTAACTTTTGTGTGCATGATATTGTCTGTTTCTAGTATTCCAAGGTATTTATAATTTTCATCACTTAAGAATGATTTTATATTGCCATTTTAAACTGTAATCTATCTAGTTTTTCGATCTTGCTACGGTGTATAGACGCAGCTGTATATTTGTCACTTCCAAATTTCATTTGGATGTCTTCACTAAATATCCACGGTGTGTTATCAGTGATTCTATTTCTGTGGAACTTTTTGCATATAGTTTTAGGTCATCCATGTATAACAGATGATTGATTTTTCCTATTTGTTTTGAAATATGGTAGTCCAGTTTTCTTTAAAATTATTGACATGAGGATTAGTGAGATGTTAAACAGCAGTGGTGACAAAGAATCACCCTGAAATATTCCTCTTTTGATGCTAACTTCCCCAATTTCTTCACCATGGGCCATTAAGTCAGTTTTCCATTTTTCCATGTTTCTCTTGAGGAACTTCTGAATGTTTTTACTAATCCCAAAGATTTTTAGGCAGGCGTTATTCCAGCTGTGTGGCGATCAGTCAAATGTCTTTTTATAGTCTATCCCGGCCATGTTAAGGTTTGTTTTTCTTCTTTTTTGCATTCTTTACTATCATTTTATCAATAAGCAGCTGATCTTTTGTGCCTCTTGACTTTTTAAAGTTCCCTTTCTGTTCAGTTGGGTATAGGGAGTTTTCAGTTAAGTAACTGTATATTGATCTTGTCAGTACTCCTGTGACGAGCTTGAACATTGTTGTCATCCAGTCTTCAGTTGTAACATTTTGAAGTGATTAAATTGCACTGCTATGCATTGATGAAGACTTGTTAGATGCTTTAACCATTATTATTATTGTTGTTGTTGTTGTTGTTGTTGTTGTTGTTGTCTGCTCCATCCACTTCTCTGTGTTGCTAAGCCTGATGAAGACCTGTATGTGGTCTAATAAAGGTATGGCCCACCTTTGCCTTCAGATTTCACCTGATATTGCTGCAAGGAACTGGACCTGGGGCATTGGGTAGGTAAAGCAGGTTTCCAACCCAAACTATGTCTCCTTGTGAATCATGCAAGATTTCCCTACCTCCTACCCTCATGTGTCTTAGAAAGTGAAGTGGCTGCTTCAGATGAAAGTGCTCAGTGATATGGAGGGAGCAGCACTGGAAGGCCTGGCCTGGCCATTCCTCTCAATTGGATGACAGACCCTTACATTGCCTTGCTCTCCCTAAGCTAGTCTGGTACCCTCAGGTGAACTGGAGGATGCTGTCCCATCCCCAGTGTTGCAACCAACTGGCAGCCCATTTTAGCTCCAAGCATCCACCAGGATTTTGACTCCTTATTTATCCCAGCAGATCGGATTGAGATGTCCAATGCACCGTCTAGTCAGGTTGCATTGGATCAATTTCAGTTAGAAAGGTCTCAGGATGTAGACAAGGCACTTGCATGCTGTGAAACTACTACCTCTTTTTAAGATCCTTGCCCATCTTGGCTATTAAAATCTGCCAAGGATACAATGGTAGAATGGGCCACCCATGTGATCAATACATCTCTTCAAGAAACCATAAAAATGTCTATTCTTAAGAAAAGTAATTTGGTGATGGATGATCTACAGACTCATCATGAATATTCTAGTTTTGAGCAAGTTAATTGAGAGGGTGGTGCCTGATCAGTTGCAGACATTCTTGGAAGAAAATGATAGTCTGTATCCTTTTCAATTGGGGTTTATGGTATGGGACTGAAGCAGCATTGGTCACCCTGCAAGATGATTTCCTAATGGAGGCAGAGGGAATGTAATCCTGTTGGTCTTTTAGGATCTTTCTGTGGCTTTCGATATCATCAACCACAGTAATTTTCTGTGAAGGCTATCGGGTTTAGAGGTCAAGGGGTTCCGTTCTCCACTGGTTCTGGTCCTTTCTCAAGGGCCGATCCCAGATGGTGCAGCTTGGGGATGCTATCTCCACCCCTTTGAGACTCTACTATGGGGTCCCACATGAATCAACCATCTTCTCAATGCTTTCTAAATCTACATGAAGTGACTGGAAGAAATCATATGGAGATTTGGGGTTCACTGTCATCAGTATGCTCATGACATGCAGCTTTATCTCTCCACTTCATCTGCAAGTGATGCTGTACAGTTTCTTGAGCACTATCTAGCGCTGGTAATGAACTGGATGAGAGCTAATAAACTGAAACTGAATCCAGATGAGACACAGATCCTACTGTTAAGAAGACCATCTGGCCAGTTACAGGGAAACTTATCTGGCCTGGATTGATTACCGTATTTTTCGCTCTATAAGACGCACCTTTCCATAAGACGCACCGATTTTTTAGGAGAAGAAAACAGGAAAATATAATCTGTTTTCTTCGCTCCATAAGATGCACAGACTTTCCACCCCCCTGTTTTGTGGGAAAAAAGTGAGTCTTATGGTGCAAAAAATACAGTAAATTCCCTCTAAAGGTCCACAACTTAGGGGAACTTCTGGACAGCTCAAATATTGGTCATGGCCAGGAGTATCTTTTATCAACTCTAGTTGATTGCCCAGTTGCACCTCTACCTGGATAGGAAAACATAGTAATAGTAGTTCTTGCATTGATAATCTCAAAAATAGATGACTATAATGCTCTCTATGTAGGTTAGCCCTTGTAAACAGTATGGGAACTTCAGCAGGTCCCAAATGCAGTGGCCTGACTGATTTATGGGAGTAGCAAATTCAATTGTATATTCCCAGTCTTTGTGTACCTTGTGAAACATGTCTGTTTCCAAGCTCAATTCAAGGTGCTGGTTAAGACCTATAAAGTCCTTATCAGTTTAGGACCTTGATATTTCTTAGAAATCAATTACCCATTTCACCTGCTCCTCTCAATCCATTGCTAAAAGTAACCACATCAAGGGAGACCGAAAAGATGACAACAAAGAATTGGGCCTTTTTGGTGGTGGCCCCCAATCTTTGGAATAAGCTACCAAAAGAGATACTTCAGGCTCCTTTCCTCCTGATTTTCATGAAACTGATGAAAACAGGATTATACAAAGCTGCCTTCGATACCTGTTCCCCTGGATGTTGTTAATATTAATTCTTTTTCTTTTACTGTTCTTTTTCCTTTTATATGAATTTTAGATATATACTCATGAATTGCCATATTGTTGAATGCATTCTCATTTGGAGTCTTATGGGGTTCTTACCTTTTAATCTGTAAAATGCCAAAAGCAGTGCTTGCACTAAAGGGGTGGTATATAAATCAAATATATAAATACTGTACTGTAAGATTTATCTGCCAGTCCTCTCAGCATCTGTAGCTAGAATGACAAGGGCACACTTTCACTTTGTGCAGTATAATGTCTAACTGGGTCTGTGTGTTCCTTCTTACCTACTTCCCAGAAACCCCTTTTGGAAGGAACCCACCATGCTGGTTTGTGATAGCTTCGTTTCCTCATTAATATCTGAAATAATGTTGTTAGAATTGGATAAGGCTTATGTTAAAGTCCTCCCTCAGGCATGATACTCACTGGATAATCTCAAGTCAATCACTCTCTCACACACTCAATGATCCTGAGGAAACACTGGCTAGAATCCTGTTGTGCTTTGTGCAAGGTCTACTTATCATACCACAGTGAATTGTAGCTAATTGATAAAGTACCAGGGTGCACCTTGGTCATGCATCTGGGTGTGTGATCAGGCACATCACCGATGAGTCGCAATGAGTTCTGTCACATTAATGCAAACCTAATTAGACTTTGGCCACTACATATCGCTATCAACTTTTTGGAAGAAAAGCAGGTTATTTACCTATAAACTAGGCCTGAAGCATTGGCTGTCAAATTCCCAGATTCAGAATCTTCCCCAGCAGCTTGCTCCTTTGTGTCTGGCGCACAATTTCATTATATAGGACGACCATCACATTATTTCATATCCAAGTTGGGACTCTGGCCGCAGAGCCAGGGGTTCAGAGTTTGTTTCTCACTGGGCCTCCTTGACAGGGGCTGGATTTGATGATCCATAGGGTCTTTTCCAGCCCTGCAGTTCTAAGAACAGAAATGCATTTACAGTATTTTATACTGTAGTCTAGAATGTACTCTATTTCCCCTGTCACAGAGATTATGTCCTTTTTAACCATAGTACAAATGGCATAATCTCAGCTGATGACCCTGCCTCTCTCAGTTGTGACTGAAAACTCACAAATGTATATAAGACTGATCACCCACAGGGAAGATACTTCATGTTACCTATGACATGGATCACATAATCAGCTGTGATGACATTGCACACAGTACCTATGCATGTGTGAATCAGCCTGCATCTCATTTGAAAACAGAATGTGTCACCTCTTCATTAATGAAGAAACTGCAAGGAGGCCCTTCTCTGAGAAGTATTGCTTCCCTTCTCTCCGTGAAAGGGGAAAAGCAACGTCCCCAGAGGGCCTACAGAGATTCATTGCCAGGAACAAGTTCCCCTTGGGCGCCACAGAGCAGGCAAAGGCTTGCCTAATCTTTGCTAACCTAGGCCTTTCTGAAGAGAAATAATTTCTCTGATCTTCCATTACCTGAGATGAGAGACTATGTCACGCCTACTGCTCCCTGATGGTGAAAATATCTTCCTGATGGTTTACATCTCTGGACTGCAAAGCTGATGGAATATTCATGTGCCAAAATATTCCACTCAAACAGCAAATAAAATTACTGTGGGAAACTAGATTTTAGGGAAGTGTGGTGTAGTCTTCTCACTGGCATACAGGTTTTCTATATACAGAAGTATTCTTTATATGATGGAACATTCTTCTTAATGAGCCCCACTTGAAGAGTGAAAAGAATATGGTCAAGACATAGGTTTACCACCACCTCAATGGAAGCTAGACCTAAACTATTTTCAGTCACACAATTGATGCATAACTGACACATTGAAATAGCAATTCAGATTCTTCTAGTTCCTCTCCTTTTCCTGGCTGAAGGGGAAACACTGCTGTGCAGCTTGCTTTTCACAAGAGTAATTTTTTTCATTCCATTTTAATTAATCTTAAACGAATATCCCACAAAGACTGTAACATGACACACCATATACTCACATATACACTCCATTTACTGGCACAGAATTCCATATGACTAAAAAGTCCCACGGGCAATATGTTCCCAAGTCAGAAGACAGAATCAGGATCTGAAGAGGTAAAACTGTGACGCCTGAAAGCCCAGCATGGCTCCTTATCCTCCTTCTTCTGTGGGTGGCAGTATCAGGGAGAAAAATATGCAAATGACATATGAAAATATTCTTAATTTGCATTGTAGGCACATAACATTCATTTTCAAAGGTTGGAATACTGATGTTCAGGTAAGGTTTTTAAAAAGCAGTTTCTACCCAATGCTTAATCACAATCATCTTGTTCTGGTCCCATGTTTTCACAATCACTGTAGTGACCATGACTCCATGGAAGAGTCAAGGGATGGCTTCTCTAACCGTGCAGGAATATGTAAAAGGAATACATATCAGAATACGCCATCCAAGACATGTTAGCAAATAGCTTTCTTCAGTGTATAAACTCCACCCTGTTTTCTTCATGGCATAAATGAAAAAAATGTGTGTGGGGAGGTTTAAGAGTTAATTTTGGAAAGGAAAAGAAACGGAGAAAGTCAAACATAAAAATAGAAGTGTCTCCAACACAATCTTGGAGGTTAATTTGTGTAAATATTCACTCCGTTTGAACTTTTCCTTTTCTACACTTCCTGTCAAATGTTGCCACTTAGTGGTCAACACTGGTACTTGTCAAATTTGGGAAAGGAAAAAGCTTAGAGCAACAATTAAATTATGATGTAATGGCTGTACTGTAGCTACCACACTGGAATAAAAGTGTAACATTCTCAATAAAAATGACTTAGATGTGTACCTAATAATCAGCTGGGTTTCCACTGTAAATAATAAATTATTCTGTGTCAGCTGAAAGCTAGCTATCCTAATAGCAAAATAGATCTTGGCTTAATTTAATAAATAAAAATACACTGCTTTTGCTGAGCAAATGGACATGCCTGAGATAAAATTCAAATACATTGCAATATTTTGGACTTGGTAATATTAAAACTTGGAAATCACATCCAGAAAAAGAAAAAAAAAATGATAGCAGGTGGCACTATGTCTCACCTTTTTTAAAATGTTTATCAGCCTGATTCATTAACACCAATATATTTGGTTTATGTAATAATTGCCCCCATCACTCTCTTATGAATGATAAAGGAGCAACAGCACATCTTATTTTCTCACAACCCTCCCACCCAACCTCCTGTTAAGGCCACCAAATACCACACTTAGGTGTAAAATTTCATTACGGTGTATGCACATATTATTGAATTGTCATAGACTGCGTGCTGTTTAGGCTTAACCCATACTGGATTGTATGCATATATCGTTTCTTCATGTGTCATGGATGGGTGGCGGCCACAGAACAAGTGTAATGCTTTTGAGAACAGGTGGGGAGAGATGGAGGCATACTCTCTACATTTCACAGTTTGGGAACATACTTGTAAAACTCCAGTTCTCATGCTACAGATTGCTTTGGGAATTTCCCTTGTCCCCCTCCCCCACCCCCACCCCCATCCCCACAACTCTGAAGGCTTTTCACCACCTGCTGTATGGCTGTTCCCAGTTCCTCACAAGAATAAAACCAAGAAAGCATTGTACAACAGAACTGTCCTATAACATGTGGCCCACCAAATATACCTCAGCAGCGAATGTATTTGTGAAATGGAAAGCTGTACACAGCAAAACACCGTAAGGAGACCATTTTCTTCTTTCTACATGTCTCCATGCTTCAGTGATGGTTGTGGTGTCTAAGAGCAGCTGGTATGGCTGATGCCTTTTCCTGCCACCCTGACATAATCGGGACTACAACCTCTCTCTTCTCTTTGATTTCCTGCATATACACTTCTTCTTTGGTCTTCCCAAATCAAAGAATATCCCTCGCTTGAGATTGGCTGTACCTCTTTTTCCTTCATTTTTTAAAATATACACAATTTAAACATAAGAAAGAAAAAGAGAAGAAGGTAGCAGTAGAGGAGGGAGGAATAGTAGAGAGAAGTAAGGAAAGAAAGAAAGGTCACAGAAAAGGAGAGTGAGGAAGGGAAAAGTCAAATGAGAAATAAAAAGAAATAAAAAGGGAAATATTTGTTGCAAAGCATGGAAGAGTTAAGAGAAGGCTCTGTCTCGCATGACAAAGCTATGATTTGAACTCAACGTTTCATTAGCCTATCCAGGATGGCCAATAGTAATAGTCCAAAACATCGGGCAGGCCAAAGATACCCCACTCGTGCGCTATATATTATTAATGTAAGATGACAAAGACTGAATAGAAACGGATCAGTCACCCAAAGAAGATTCCTGACCCATCTAAACAACAACAATAATGATCAAGAAACTTCACACAGTACTATAAGCAGTTGCAGATCTCAGAAATCAAACCATCAAAGCTCCAAAAAAATGGCAATATTAGGAATAGCATACGTACTGCAGCGATATTTAAAAGATACTTAGGTTTTTGCTTAAAACTTGGATTTTTTACATAATACCAGTCAATGTTTTTATAATGTTGACTGCTCCTGATGCTTCTGAATAAATAAATAAATAAATAAATAAATAAATAAATAAATAAATAAATAAATAAAGAAGAAGAAGAAGAGGAAGAGGAAGAGGAGGAGGAGGAGGAGGAACAGCTGCACACTGCACCGATATTTAATGGGTAATTAGGTTTTCAGTTAAAACTTGTATCTGTTATAGAATACCAATCGATTTTTTAAATATAATTTTGACTGATTGTGCCTGAATAATAATAATAATCTGCCATCAAGTTAATTCCAATTTATGGCAACCCTTTCCAGGGTTTAAAAGGCAGAGAATACTCAGAAGTGGTTTGCCATTCCCTTCTTCTGGGGGTGCTCTTGACTGTGTAGCTTGACCAAGGCCCCCTTGACTGGCTCTTCTCCCAGGAGGCCCAGTGGAAAATAAAACTACCAAACTTTTGCTCTGCAGCCAGATACCTAAACCATGGAGCTATCCAGCCAGCCTTGTAGTGAATTCATTATCCGAATGTGAATCCTTCTGTATTCAAAGTGACAGTAACCATATACAGGAGGTAGAATTTATCAGGCTTAGGTTAAGCCCAAGATTGATAAAAATACAATAGATCATTAGAGCAGGGGAGGGGAACCTATTAAGGAGGCAGGAACCAGGAAAAGATTACTGAGCTGTCAAAGGGCCATGGAATGGTGACCGCCTCTTGGGTGAGGGCAACAGAATACTGTACTGAAGAGAGAGATGGAGTAGAATGGAGATACTACAAGAGGGATAAACACCAAACAGGAACACTCTGCAGTTTGTTTCAGTCACGTTTCTTTAAATAAACACCCTATTCCATATGCCTAGTTTTACAAAAGTTGGATGCCATTAGACTGTTGCTCCCTCAGCATTCCACTGTTTAAATTTTTCCACCTGCATAGTAATATACTCCAAACAGGTGATGATGGGACTTGTAATCCAGTATTTCTGAAGGATTCCTGGTTGGATGTCTGGGATAGATTCTGCCACCTTGCAGCACCTGAGCCGGCTTCTGCCCCATTTATATAATTCCATTTACTCTATATAACTTTGTTTGTTTAGAGCCTCTCCACCCTGGGCAGCATGTTGAGTACAGACCATAAACAAGAAAGACTGGGCACACATAGGACTCTTTTCTGCTTTTCTTAGTTGGACGTTAGGGCAGGACCAACCGATGGAACGGCCTCCTTCCTTCTGTGCCTTTCTGTCACACATGGACAACAGTCTGAGGAGAATGCTTCAGCGTTCATATATATAAAGCCCAAAAAATTTAAAATATTTGGTTTAATACCAAAAGTTAGGGTTGAATCTGTACCACTCACCATAAGGAAATTCAGACCAAAGATCAAACCCCCTTGCAATAATAATAATAATAATAATAATAATAATAATAATAATAATAATAATAATAATAATAATAATAATAATAATAATAATAATAATAATAATAATAATAATAATAATGGGCACATTAATATGCATCCTTCTTTGAGTATCTGCAAAGAAAGGGCTTCTGCTTAACTTGACACTATCAAAGCATATATTACATTTCATCTGTTCTGTACCACTAATACTGTGGAAAGGTAATTGTGACTGGGAGAATTCTGCTGAAGTATGCACTTGGGATGGAGGTACAGGAAGAGTGCATCTGTGTGCTCATGTTTTGAGTAGGAGGGCTTGGTTTTCAGTCTGAATTTTCTTACTTTTGAAGGTACAGCTTGAACTATAATATTTTGCTTTAAACTGAAGAGTTTTCCTCTCCCTTTTGGGAATTTCTCTGCTTTTTAAAAGCAGAGCATATAAACATAACGTTGGGAAAAGAAAGATCAGTTTTTACTGAATAACTTAAGTTTAAAGAAATATTTTTCAAAGCCACATAAAGAAACAAACCAAACAAAGAAAAGCACTTTGGACTCACCAGCTTCTTTTAAAACAGCTGGATCGCTTAAGAAAGCCTCCATTTAAAACAGACAGGTTCTATAATACAAAGATAACTTGCTGTGCTGCCTTTCTCATCAAGAAAACACATTCTAGGGTCCATTAAAAACCAGTCCTGTCCACATCCGGAACAATTAGAAAACCAAAATCTTAATTTGGCTTTACATTTCTCTATTTGTGTAAAAGGCACAAGTTGAAACTTCAACCTTGCAGAAGATGGCAGGAAGAAAAGGTGGAACTGCAGCATTAATGAATAATAGCTGCAATAAAAAAACATTGTTCATCATCTGTTTTATCACACCACTACCATCACCACTATAGATTCAGGTTACTTGTTGAAGTTTGTTTGTTTGTTTGTTTCTAAAAGAATAAACATCAAAGTTGATGGAAAAGACATAATCTGGCTCTCCCACTGTAGATCGGAGAGTGACTGGGGCAATGTACAGTCTAAACAGAATGTACAATCTAAGTACTCCTTGTTTGTAAAAGGAAGCAAAGCAAAGCAAGGTCTGGGGACAGGGAGGGAGAACCTATGATGGTTGAACTACCATCTATACTGGAGGAATCTACACTCCTTTCCATATTTGGTTTTGGTTACATGTTAAAATCTTTTCCTTTTTATAACCCTTTCCTTCCATTGTTCCCCAACCAAGCAAATAATAGCTCTCCGGTGTACAATTCCCCCTCTATTCTTAAAGTTGGAGTACACCAAATCATTTATCCATTTTTTCAGCCAGATCTCTAGGACTCAAAAATGTTCCCTGAACATATGCAGAGTGCTTCCTCCACCCTATGGCTGCAGCATTCAGGCCCTCCCTACGGCTGAGCTAACTGCTGCTCCTGTTGAAGCTCTGATGGACGGATGGTATACTGCGGCCACCAGGGCAGCTGACATGATCGAAGCTAAATGCCCCCTCCTTTGCCTCCTTAACCAGCAGCTAGGTATGATGAAGCAAAATAGGAGGAAGCTAGAGAGCATTTGGAGACGTGACCCAATGGAAGCAAATCTAATAACCGTAAAATAAAAAAAATCTCATTTAACATCTACTTGGCTAAAGTGAAAGCTACAAGATGGTCTTACTTCACTTCCGGGATAAGTGAAGCTTGTGACCACCAAGCCGAACATTTTCATATTGTGTGTGATTTATCCGGGATTGGTAACAGGGACAGGCCTCCCAGTAGTATCTCTTGTGACCAATTTGCGGCCTTCTTTAAAAACAAAGTAGGGACCATCCACCAGGACCTGGATTCCTCCTCTTTATCAGTAAATCGAGACAAGACTTCCACTGCTCCATCTTGCCCAGAGATCCTGACACAATTTCAGCCTGTGATGTCAGCTGAGGTCAACAGGGACTGATCGCTATAGGGCCACCACCTCTTCACTAGACCCTTGCCCAGCCTGGCTGCTGAAAGTGGCCAGACCTGTAATAGAATGGGCCACTGCCATTGTCAATGGGTCTCTCGTTGAGGACAGGATGCCCCATGCCCTCAAGGAGACACTCATCAGACCGATTCGGAAAAAGCCTACGGTAATTTGGTGGCGGATGACATAAACAACTATAGACCTGTCGCCAATGTCTCTTTTATGAGCAAGCTGACAGAGAGAACCTTGTTATCTGGCAGAACACCTCCTTCTGACCAAATCTGCCCATCCTATAAGATCTGCCCCGGCTGGGTGGTTGAGAGTTTTGACCCTAAGAGGGGCTCAGAAACTGAGCCTTCTTGGCAGTAGTCCCACAACTATGGAATGCTCTCCCAGCTGAAATTTGCCTGGCGCCTTCACTGGGAACTTTTAAGCGATTATTAAAAACATTTGTATTGAGACAGGCCTTCCTGGATTCTACTATACCTTGATACAACTAATGTTCAACCCCCGCCATCCTTTCCTTATTTTTATGTTAACGTCCTACTGATGTTATTCTCATTTATCTATATTTTATTGATTAATTTATACTACTGTCCTGTTATTGTATTGTTTTGTCTTTATACTCCGTTTTATTGTACTATGTAAATTGCCCAGATTGGCCTGGATTGCCAGATGGGCGGTATAGAAAATAAATAAATAAATAAATAAATAAATAAATAAATAAATAAATAAATAAATAAATAAATGCTGCCAAGCATGATTCTCTGTCAACCAGGAATGCTGCCACCTCTTTAAAAATCAGCGGCACTTATCTATTGCAGCGGCCCAGCTCTTTTTATTTGATAGATGTCCCACTAAACATGTCGCTTGCAAAATTCAACCCAGAAAATCAGGGATAGTGGAATCTTTCTCTCAGTTTTAAAACCACTTGTATCATCTAGACATGCAAGCGCTGAAGTGCAGGACTTAAATCTAACACCTTCCTTAGATGTGAAGCACCCCAAAGCAAATGAGTACATTACTTTTCCATGTATAAAATCTTTATAGAGGTTTCAGTAAAGAGGGATAGGTGTTTTAACAGACAGTTAGTCTATTTTTATAGGCTGTTGCAGAGTCCAACGAGTAAATTGGTTGTCTTAAGCAATGTTTATAAACCTTTATCACACACAGAGAGAGCTCAGGTACATAGCATTCTTGGGAAGCCTATGAAAGCTTTCTCCCACTGATATACATTTCATATTCAATTTTAAATTTAGAATAAATTATTTAGTACATCCACACCTAGGCTTCTTATATATATATAATTACCACAGAATTTGTGATAGCTTATG
Organism: Pogona vitticeps; assembly: GCF_051106095.1. NCBI lineage: Eukaryota > Metazoa > Chordata > Lepidosauria > Squamata > Agamidae > Pogona > Pogona vitticeps. The sequence continues at coordinate 95,045,786 of NC_135788.1, read as the reverse complement.
TGGGCTTTCTGACTGGTTTCCTATCCAAGGTATTGACTAGTGTTTGGGTCCCCAGATGGTCTTGGACTACAACTCCCAGAAATCCTGGCACCATAGCTAGTGGTGAAGGCTCCTGGGAGTTGTAGTTCAAGAATTTCTGGGGACCCAAATTTGGGAACCGTTGGACTAGACCCAAATCTACTTAGCTTCAGCAAGTTGTCTCTGTCGTGTTCCCTCAGACCACGTTTTGGGACTTAGTATTTAGGTTGCACTTTAGGGGGTGCCAGTGTTTGGGAAATTAGTTTGTGCAAGCAAGCTCCAGGGGCCCTCAAAGGTAGCTAGTTACCATTACAGCTGCAACTTTTAAATTTAGTGATTCTAATTTTGTGTATATTGGAAGTCACCAAATAATTACTCCACAGTTACTTTTGAAACATCTGGAGGCCATAAGCTGCTGGCCAAAGGCATAAAACACACTTTTCTCCTACCCAGCTCATCATTGCCTGAACAGAAAGCCACACAAGCTGTACAAGCCATAGAACAAGCTAGTGCTTGAACCGTGTGCTATTTTTGCTCTGCCAATTTAGTGAGGCCATATCCCCATAACTATAAAAAAACAACTAATAAGCTACAATTACATTGCAAAGGGAATAATGTTTTCCTTCCTTAAGTTACAATTGCAGTATAATTTAGTTATATGTTCATTATCTGGGAAAACTAATTACATATGATTAGTGATTTGTAATTTGCTCTGTCGAAGTTCTCATGTATTAACATCTGCTTTATGTCAGTTTCTTCAGGAAAACTGAATATTTGCCTTTTCATTTCTTTTTAAGTTTGGATACCTCAGTTAAGATCCAGGACAGAGCTAACTCAAAATCTGAGCGCTTCAGCCAAATACCCAGCGATGAGTCTTCTCCAGAGCCCACCGCCTCTCCCATGTAGAAGTAAGAAATACAAGTGAAAGAAGATTTTCACATATTTTGAGAAGTCTGAGTTTAGCAAAAAAAAACCCAATGCCTTCACAAAGGACTGTTGTTGTTTTGTCATTTGTCCTGTGATACTCTCTGTTTGTGGTGATGTGATCAACGTATCGGTGATGTGATCTACACATCAAAAAACTATTTCTTGGGTGGAGCTACTTTTGTACCGTCTCAGCATCTGAAATATAAAAGAGCTGGCCAGCTCTAATTGAGCATATCACTGTCCAAAATAGTTCAGCTCTTCTTTGGATCTATACAGTATTGGGAAACAAAAAGATGAGAATGGGCCTATACAGTTTTCCTGGTTCAGTACCAACTTACCACATGCTCAAAGGAACCATGGCTTTGTCACATGACTCTTGGAACCTCTCTTGAGTTACCAACCCAAATCAAAGCAGGAAGACCTCCATTCAGTGGTAAAGCACATGTTTTTCATACTGAAAATTCAATCCCTCAGCAGAAAGTACCATCTAGCAGGCAGTGGGAAAGACCTCAGCCTGGAATCTGGAGAGAACCATAGCCAACCAAAATATATAATACTGAGCTAAATGGATGAATTGCCTTTCCCAGTACAAGACAGCTCCCTCTTCTCAAGAGAGTCTCTAGAGAGTAGGATCTGTGGCAATGCTACCGGGAGCAAGTTTGGGCCCTGAAAAACTTTGATCCTTTTTTTAAAAAAAAAATCACAGCCCTCTTTGAAACATCCAAAGGCCTCCACTCCAGAAAAATCTGCTTTCTGTTTATCATCTGTTGCCAACAATGATGGCAGTTCATCCTGTACTCCTTCAGGAATAGGAACCCATATTTTTGTCTCTTCCACTTACGTGATTCTGTAGGAACTATGCTGGTCTTACGTTGATCAAATCAGTCATACAGCCAGGCAAGGTTGATTATATCAAATAGTCACCAGTAGCATGTGTAAAGAGAGAGAGAGAGAGAGAGAGAGCATGCAGGCAAAACTGCACCACATGTTGTACAATCAACCTTCACAATGTGGATGAAGCATCTTTAATTTATTGACTCAGATTTAAAAGTTCTTCTGTCCAAAGACCTGAACTATTAAAGAAAGCATACATCCCATCTAGGTAGTATAGAGTCCCACCACACTGAAACAGCCTTACTGCATTTTCTTAAAGAGAAACAAGCAAACACACACACACACCAATAATTACATGATTTATTCCCTACCAACATAGCAAAACCAGAAGCATACAAACGTCTTCATTTTATGAGTTCGGCCATTTTGAAAGACCTTTGGAAAATACATCATATAAATAGAGCATAACTACTCAAAAGTAAACTGAGCTGAGTTCAGTGAGAAGTACTCCATAGCACCGTAAGTGCATACAGGACTGCACTCTTAATTCATATAAGCATTAAAAGTATTGCTTAAGCTTTTTAGTTCACATGTTAAACTCTGAGGGACATCTAGCACAATCATTTATATAGATTTAAGGAATAGGATTTTAAGAAAGAAAAACATGACTTTCTCCCCAACCCTCACACAGCCTCTAATGAGAAGAAAGCGGATGTCTGTCTTTTCCATCAAAGCTTATTTCCAAAGTTCACAAACTGGCTTACTATGAAAAGTAATGGTTGCAATTCTCCATGTTACCACATGATGGCACTGCACCGCATAATTACAAAGATTGAGCGACGGGTTGCTGTTTGTTCCCCCACCGCACCGCACCCCACCCACCCCGCAAAGTCTGGTCACACTTCAAACCCTTGAACATGCTTCTGTGGTAACCACTTAATTTCTGTAAGCATTTATGGGGTTTTTGCTTGAATTGCAGAATGCTTATGAGCCCGGACAGAATAGCACACTGTCAATGGACAAATTTCACCTGGCTGCTGTGCACACATAGCTTTTAAACCAGACAACATGGTTTCTGGGGAGGCTTGAGTTAAGACACCAGTCTTTCTTGTAAATTAGCCTCGCAGTCAATGATATACAGTATATTTCTGTGGTGGAAAATAGATAAAGGTGCAACACTTGTTTTGGAATCTTTCAGGTTTATAATATGTTGTCTCCTGTTCTGCGGTTGTTCTGGGTTGTTCTGGATTGTTCCGTTGCTCTATTTTGTCATAGATTTGAATCCTTCATCCCTGTATTGGTATCCATACAGGAGGGAGGTACTTGTTGCTGGATATCCTCGGAGACACTGGGTTTTTTCTGATACCATTTGTCCCCCACACATCTGCCATTGTTCCCTAAGGTTTTGCTCCGAACTGAAATTGCTGTCCCCTTTTGCTTATCACCCATGCCCCCTCCCCACCTCATTCCTTTTCCCTTCCCTTCCCTCTCTTTGCTTGCCCACCTCTCAACGGCTGCGCAGGGAGAATCCCCATCCTGCCTCCTCGTCTGAGCAGTCGGCTGAGGGAGATGCAGTTTTGGTACCATGGGTGCGACGAAATTTGAACCAAATGCTCAGTGAGGACGGGCCCACAGTCTGCAGGCAGTGATTTTCTTCACCAGGTGTTAGAAGCATAACAGTGAACGCCTATCACACTCTCATGTTCCTCCCCCCTTTGCGCATTTCTCTGGCTCATATCACAGACGTGGAAGATCATAACCAAGCCTAGTATATGAAAAAAAAATTATTTAAAAGATTTTAGAATCTCTGTTGTTGGATATACAGTAATAATGAAAACATGGATTTTTTTTGGTTAGGAATCCTATGAGGTTGAATGAGTAACCTGTAAAACATTGTTCATCTTCAGCCATTATGGCCACCTTTGGGTAGAGTGGGCGGCATATAAGTTAAATAAATAAATAAATAAAATAAATGGTCAGGAATCATAGGCATGTATGCAGTTTAATAGATGGAGGACTACAAGTCCCCATACCAATGCTATAAGGCAACCTTCTCCAACCTGGAGCCCTGTGAATGTGTGGGACTACAGTTCCCATCAATCATTACTGGCTATGGATGATGGGGGATGTATTTTCACACACCTGGAGATCCCAACTGCTATAAGGGATGCTTTTAGGTTGTAGTAGGAAACCTTGACTGGGAGGAGGGCAAATTACCCTGACCCCTATCTTGGGCCAGAATATGTCAGGGGGTGTAATTGTAGCTGTGATGTTATTGGGTCCCTAACAAATACACAAGTTATGTCAGCTGGGAATTGCTGTCCAGCAGCTTATGGAAAGTGACAAGCCCCCCCCCCCTCCTCTGCTTTACTAACTTTGCTGATCTAAAACCTCATTGGCGTGCTCTTAATTGCTGCTTAGAGTTGTCTTATAGATTTAATTATCTTTAATCGTTCCGTAGACAGTACTAACTAGATGGATCAGTCGTCTGAGAAATAATAAATGATTAATTGGTGTGATAAAGTACAGTGCTTAGGAAAGTTACTTTTTTAAAGCTTTGTCACCGGGAAGGGTCAGTTGGGAACGTCTTGGGCATTCTGGCAGGCGTAGTCCACAAAAGTAACTTTTCCAAGCTCTGAAATGTGAGGATGAAGGCACCTCAAGATCCAATGATGAACTGACATGAATAGAGGGCTTTATAACATGCCTCATTTATTGTATCTGCCTTGGAAAGACAGGAAGGCAGATATTTTCTTCAGGGAAGTCTAGGAAGATTGAACCCTCAGCCTATGTGGAACGTCTCTCACCAGGATCAAACTCGGAGCACATTTCCTCTACAACAGCCTTCTTGAAAAAAAATTGTGAGGAAACCTAGAAAAGTTTCTAGGGCTAAAAACCATTGGATGCGCCTGCTCCCCCAATAAGTGGAATGCCTACCTTGAAAAAGGAGGGAAAAGGAGGGGAGGGGATAGAGATATGCAAGGGGACTCCAAGGGAGGGAGAGTTTAACTGAAAGCCAGCCCTGCCATTGGGCAGAGTGAGATGGTTCCTTCAGGCAGCACAGCAGCTGAAAAGGAGCAGCAAAGGGTTAGAGAAATGAGCTGTGGGCCCTGCAACTTTCTCTATATCTCCCAGGCTAGCTTACTAGCTTCAGCTCTGGAGGAAAATGTTCCTGCTCTTCCATCCATTGCCAGTACTGAAGGAAAAGGCAATTGCCAGTCCATCAGCTTTTCTACATGGGGCAGGAGGAAGGAGGGCCATCTTGTCCTTTGCCTCAGGTGGCAAAACGTCTTGGGCCAGCTCTTATTTAATCCTTCCTTTCCTGGTGCCGTTTCACCAATAAAAATAATCTCCAAAAATATGTTTTTATTAGTTTTCTGAAACTGGACAACAGTAAACATTGGAAAACAGAGTGACACAAATGAAAGATATTGAATCACACAGGCATTAGATTTCCTAAATTTTACATAAATAAGTCATGCCAAGATCCAAAGGTTAGGATACCAGTGCCACTGCTCAATAAATTTTCATGGTCAAGCAAGGATCCGAACCCAGGTCCCTAAGTCCAGGTTGATCATTCTACTACACCAAACCAGTTTTCTAAATGTAACTTACTCTCAGGTAATAGGCTCCAAATCTTATATTTGTTTTATTTCTGGCTTGTGTTCTACCATTCATGCTTTATGGTCCTCTTGATAAGCAAAAGATATTGGAAATAGCCACTATGAATTAAATTTCTACTAAATGCTTACAGTCCTGTGGTAGAAACAGTAGGATTTCAAAGGATGAGAAGTGGGAGTCTCCCTTCATTAAAAAACTAAAACAGCCCTATCTTTCAGCCCCCCTGAATTGCAAATGGAAAATCATGTTAATCTTAAAACCATTGGGAAAAGTGCTGAAAATTGTAAAATTCACCATTACTAAGCGGAAGAAACTGTCTTTTGGGGTAATCCTAATTCTTTATCAAGCATGAAAATGTGATTTTAATATTAGATGTTCACTATATGGAACATCTAATTGATGTTTGCCACCCACTTGAAGCGCTATTGTGCTACATTATGATGTAATTTTGCTTTGTTTCTGGAGCTGTGGATTAGGAATTCTCCCTTAGTGTGGTATAGTGGGTAGAGCGGGTCTGAGGAGACCTGGATTCAGATCCCTACTTGGCCCTAGAAAATGACTGAGGATTGCAGTGGTAGACTATTCTTTGAACATCTTGCATTCGTTAGAAACTCTATTAGTGTCACCATAAATTGGAAGGAACTTGATGGCACATAACCACAATATCTTGATAAAGAACCTTGTTACATGGGATACTTATGTATTCTCACAACAGTATATTTTTCAAGCATTTAAGAACTATCTCTGCAAATCCTACAGCCAGGATAAACAAACTGTGATGCTTTGTAAATGAGCCCTTCTCTTCCTTTCTAAAGAAAAGCTACCACCTTGTAGAGTCTGACTCTTTTGTATGTTTCAATAATACAAATGGAATTTAAGACTCCTACAGGGCTGTAAAGCTGTAGAAATATTTGCCTTTCAAACTCTCCCCAGCCTAATAAATGTCTTGGTGTGCTTTCCTTTTTCCCTCCATAGTCTTCATAGCTTATTTCAAAACACAGAAGCTTTAAGTTGTGCCCAAGACTCAGAACATGCTCTTAGTCTTGCCTTGTACTATATGAAGCAGCAAAAAGGTTGCTTCTAAGCATGTGCAGAGCGTTTTCCATTTTCTCAAAAAAAGAGAGGGGGCGAAGCTTGGAAGGTAAATCTTCCCTAGCAGAACTAAGCCATCTTCCCTTCTTTTGTGAGAAATTAAGTGCTATCTTAGACTGTGATTACATGGTCAAATACCATAGGATTTGCTGCAGGTGTAAAACTGATGAATTTGCTTCTTTTTTAAATTGACCACATGCCACAAAGGCAAATTAGAATCAATTAGAACCCTTTTTGTTGTCAACATGGAGTTTTTTCCCCTCTGCTGCAGGTTTACCCTGGCTGTAGGATTTGCAGAGATAGTTCGGATGGAGTTTTCCCCATGTGATCCGTTTTTTTTTCCTGAAAGAGAGGAGGCATGACTGTGGTAGTATTCTGGCTATATACTAAGCTGAACATGATGTTTCAGATAATGGAAACACTCACAACCATAATATTTCTCCCGAGGTGTCCCAAAATATATATATTTTAAAGTTTAGTGCCAGATCACCATATGCATATATTGATATTCTAGTTTGGCACTAGATCACTTTCCCACAGATAATTTTAAAAAAGATAAAAATTGATATGAAGTGGAAACAATTCTGACAAACTACAGCAGACTGCTATGTTTCCACCGTATGTGTGTATGTACATTATAGAGAACTTTGGAAAACTGGCCCTTTAGGGCTGTGCAAAAGTTTAAGCAGCCCACCGGTTTTACAATGAACTATAAAAGGAGAGCCAGGGATTGGCAGATAGTGCAACCAAAGAAAAGGGGATAGTGGCGCAAATCAAAATGCATCAGATTGAGGAGCCAGTGTGGGCACCAGCACCAAAACAACCCGCCGTCTCCATGTCATCACCTAATCCAAACACGTAGAAGTGTAAAATAGGCTGCAAATCAAGTCATGGCAAAGCCAGATCACTCTGATTTGACAGGTAGCTGCAGCTTGAAAGAGTATTTTGAGTCTGCAGGTCTCTAAATGCAGGAGAATTCCACTGTCCCAAGATTCAGAACGGACTGTTAGTTTGTTCATTCAGAAAACAACTTAGTCAAATTCAAACCAAGCTGGAGGCTACACAAATTGTCTGGGATCCAAATCTCACCAAAATTTCATCTCTCTCAATCCTCATATTACTATACCATTTCCCCTCCTGCTTGTAGACGCTGGATTACAGTTGTAGACATAATAGTTCTTTATGAAGGGATTGTGAGTGTCAGTTTTCAGACAAATAGATGAGGGTTTTTTCCCTCCCACTGTACAGATTTAAATATTGCCTATCTTTTAAAAGAGATAACTGATCATATGTTTATATTTTGGTAGAAATGGATGAAATTAGCAAGAATAGTTGCCCCTTGTGGTGGATATAAAGTCTGTGGAGTTTCAGATAAATAAATCCAGATGAGTAAACCATGTAAAAATAGACTTAACAGTTCAAGGATGGGGACAACAAAAAATGGTTTGTGTATCTTCATACATTGTTCTGTTATGAAAAGAACATACTGCAGATTCCTGAAGAGATAAATGCAATATTCTTTTGTGGTAGACTTCAGGTTTTGGGGAAACAGGCAAGAAATGTGCTTATTCTTGCAATCCATTCATAGACATTGCCCCAAACAAACCACAGAGGAGAATCTGGAGATATTTAAATTGAATACATAATGATCTCTTCTTGGATGAACACTTTAACATGCTGAAGGGTTTTGAGTGTTCCACTGAATCTGAGATCTATGCCGTCTGGAAGCCAGACTCCATTGTGAGTTTGGATTCTGAGCAAGTGGAATGGTCACAGCTGAGATACCAAACTAAGACACATCCACTGTTTTTAAGGCAGCTACTGGGCAGTGGTAGCTGAAAGTGACACTGGTGGAGGAGGAAACAGCAGTGACACTCAAACTAATTTTTGTTAGTACTCTGCAGAACATGACAACGGTAAACCACTACTAAACATTCCTTACCATGAAGCCTTATGATGAAAACAGTCCAAAATGAAACAATAGATACTGCTGGAAAATGAGACTCCCAGGTTGAAAGCACTCAGTCAGCTAGCCATCCGCAGTAAGAGCCTCGTGGTGCAGTGTTTAAAACGCTGTACTGCGGCTAAAACTGTGCTCACGACCTGGGGTTCAAATCCCAGGTAGCCGGCTCAAGGTTGACTCAGCCTTCCATCCTTCCGAGGTCGGTAAAATGAGTACCCAGCTTGCTGGGGGCGCAATGTGTAGCCTGTATAATTAAAAATTGTAAACCGCCCGGAGAGTGCTTGTAGCGCTATGGGGCGGTATATAAGTCCAATAAATAAATAAATAAATAGTGGGGAATAGCAAATAACAAGTACAAACAGATTAAAACCAATAGGACATCTACTGGCTGACATGCACTGAAGTGAAATGCTGCACAACACGTACAATTGGAACATGGAAGATGAGAAGTATGAATCAAGGTAAACTAGAAACCACAAAGCAAGAAAGGGAATGTATAAACATTGCAATGCATGGCAGTAAAAAAAAAAGACTCACTTGAAACATGGTGCTGAAGAAGAGCTTTGTAGACACCTTGGACTGTCAGAAAAACCAACAAGTGGGTCCTAGATCAAATCAAGCCTGAACTATCTCTGGAGGCAAAAATGATGAAACTTTGGGCATATCATACGTATGCAAGATTTGCTGGAAGATAATATTGCTGGGAAAGGTTGAAGTGACCAGAAAAAGAAGAAGACCAAATACGAGCCATTCTCTACTGACACCATATGGTCCCCTGGGAGTACTAGCACATCTGAAGGGGGCCACAGACTGGAAACAATTCTTCACCCACCACCTTATAAAATTTGTTATGCGATTTATATAATTCTGATTTGGCCTATATGTTTTTCATGTTGTATTTATGGCCATTACCAGAAAAAAAAAAAGAATAGCTGCTCTAAAAGAAGCCACAGGCTTGAGTTTGCAAGAGTTGAGGAGGGCTGTTGAGGGCAGATGTTGGAGATCTCTCCATCATAGGGTTGCTGTAAGTCGGAGGTGACTTGATGGTATGTAACAATAATATACTGATAGTTTTCTTATACATACCATTAATGCAAACAACGTATATGGCGATTTCTTGCAATCTTTTTCCAAACTTCAATAAGTCTGGACATATTGAGAGGAAGGTCCAATATTAATCATTTAGTCTCCTCCTCCTCCTTCTCCTCCCCCTTCTTCCTGGTAGGAGCAAGTATTCTCTAGTCATATTGACTCATGCCAGGATACAGTGAACAGAAGAAGCTAGGAAGCATCTCCAAATTCCTCCTAAAGAGAAAAAATTCTAATTCATCAAGGCTTCAAGAAGCCAGAGTTTCTAATCTTGGTATCCAGTCTATTTCTCTTTCTTATGAAATCTTCTCATACTCTATGTGGATTGATTGATTGATTGATTGATTGATTGATTGATTGATTGATTGATTGATTGATTGATTGATTGATTGATTGATTGATTCATTCATTCATTCATTCATTCATTCATTCATTCATTTATTTATTTATTTATTTATTTATTTATTTATTTATTTATTTATTTATTTATTTATTTATTTATTTATTGGATTTATACCCCACACCATCTGGCAACCAGGCCATTCTGGGTGGCTAACAACAAGATAAACAACACAATATCAGAACACGATAAAAATAAAATAAAACGAATACAATAACCAATGGGATAAATTAAAACAGATGGCTATGAAGGTGGCAAAGAGGATGATGAATGAGTGGTAAAAAGGATGGCAAAATGGAGGCTAAGATCTCAGATCTCTGTTGTTCGGAAGCATACAGAGTTCCATAAAATCACAAATCTTATGAAGTGGTGTGTGAATATTATCTAGTTTTTTATTCTCAATAAGATCAAGGTGCACAGCTTTATACCCTTCAAAATAAGTTGTTCCCCCTACTGTACTATATAAAATGTAATGCATAGGCATCTAATAGTATAGAGCAGAAACCAGAGCGCCAGGTGGTAATGTGTCTTAGAGTGCACCATTTTTTATTCATGTCATCTACAGACTTGGTCATTGTGCATAGACATTTGGCAATAAATGTCGTGTCCATTGGGGCTCTGTCTTTGTGAGACTAATGTTTCCAGTCATAATACTGCAATATGTCTTCTCTACACTCACGTTTAACAAGCATGTCCCTAATATTTCAGATCCCTTTAAAGAAATCAGACATTTTGCTTGAGGACCATGTATATATCTCAGAATATGGTGGTTGCTGAAATCTTATTGAGCAATTATGCTAATGGTGTAATCTTTGGAAGTGAATTGCATTTATATTCTAAGTATTTTGTCATGTTTCCTGTTGATCACTCTTTACCCATACTCTTGGGTTTTGTTTGTTTTATTCTTTTAAGGGCCTTTAAATCTACACTATTATATCTGGATTTCTTTATCTTTACTCAAGAAAATGCCCCACTGGATGTAGTGATCCTTACCTTTGAGTAGATATGTATAGGATTGTGCTGTTAAGTACAGTATTTTAAACAGAGATCCCTTCACACAAAGATCATGGTGGCCACTTCAGAAAGTGGATTTGCTATATCATGAAATTGTTGGTTCTTTAAATGTTGGTACAGTAGTTACTCCCAGGGAGAGGGATATTATTTGTAGGATTCACCAGATTTACAGATTATGTACCTTTACTTCCATTTGCAAGCAGTATTTGATTCAACAAAATGCCCTGGGTTGGCCCTGAGTGCCTACGTACTTGGGAGTAAATCCCATTTTACAAAAAAGATTTAACTAAACAAATAAGAAAAGTATTACTTTTAAAAAATAAAAATGCCTTTTTCACTGCCTCTGTACATTTTTTTCATTAGTAAGCAGGAGTTTAAATTGTGAGGGACACTGGAAATATTCACCATTTGGGGGGGGGAGGACAGAAAAAAGTGAAATCTGATAAGGGACAAAAGGAGGGAAGTACTGACTACATTGAAATAAATATTTCTGCTTCCTGAATCTTCTGCTTCTCAAATGCCCTTGATTGGAATCTCTTATTCTAATCTGCCTCCTGTAATCTTTGTAATACGTATCCTTGATTCTTTTCACCATGTGTTTGCTCCTGTCCTGCGCCTTCTCCAGTTTTTAACATCTGCTGCACACCACTTTGGTGTTCACCAAGATAAGACAGAAACATCCCAGGTTTCTCAAGTTATCACATTCTTTCCAAGAAGGAATCCATTGTTCAGCTGGAAACCAAAACAGGGCTGCCCGAAGGCATGTTGCTACCTGGGGCAAGAGACAAGATGGTGTCCCCTCCATCCACGTACAGAAACCAAGGGGATGGGCAACTGAAGCTTCCTCCAGTACTGACAAGGGATTTGTGTAATACTCTGTATTCCAAGGGCAGGAAAGTAATATGGGAAGGCAGGCCAGGCTCTGTGGGCCACAGAGCTGTGCTCTCCAAGAAAGGGAAATGGCTAGTGGAACAATGGGAGGGATGCTATTGCTGCTCCCCTGAATTAACCAAGAGCAGTTGTCTCAAGCTGCAACTGCACAGCAGGAAAAATCCAGAGATCCACTGTGAAATAGCTTTAGCTGACCACACCGGAATCAGGAGAGAGAGCGAAAGCCAATGGCCCAATGAGCATTTATCTTTACACTGTTTTTTTCTAGAGGTTTAGTGGCAGCACTGGTATACTGGGCAGCTAGGGAAGCATTTGCTAACACCTTGTTAAAGTGGTTTTAGTGCAGCCATCCAGATTTGCAGAAGGCATGGCTACAGTGTAGAGATGGCCACTTTGTATTCGTATCCCTGGGGATACTTCATATTCCTATCCCTGGGGATACGAATATGAAGGTGCATGGTGGTCCATTCCGTCCCCCTCCCAAAGAACCCACCCGGTCCACTCACCAGATTCTGCAGTGCATGCATCCATCAGCAGCAACATTGCGCCCATCTCAGAAGTAGCCCAGCTGGTTCTGCCCCACCTCTCCACGTAGCCAACCACTCCGGCGAGGAGGCAGCATGATAAGTTTCCCTACTCAGCTGTTCAGCGGTCAGCTGCATGGGAAGGCAGGGCAAAGTTTTTGGCATGATGTCACCACTGATGGATGTGCACGTTGCACAGAGCCCAGTGAGTGGACCAAGATGGTTCTGGGGGGGAGGGTACAGACCTCCATGGCACCTGTGGTGCCGCACTTTGCACTTTCTAACCCCAGTGATTCAAATACGAAGCTCCCATCTCTACTACAGAGAGCTATCCAAGCTGCAGTCAAGCTGCCAATTTCCTCCTCATCCTGGCTCACTTTTAATTTTTTTTTTTCCCCCTTACCTGCTGTAGCACACCAGTGCTGGCACCAAGCCTTAAGGAGCATCATCATCATCATCATCATCATAATCAATAATAATAATAATAATAATAATAATAATAATAATAATAATAATAATAATAATAATAATAATAATAATAATAATAATAATAATAATAATTGCAAACAAAGGGATGCTCAGTTGGAGGGAACTAACAACCCCATGAGTGCCCCTTTGCTTTCTCCCTCCCCATATTAAAAGCTAAGAGGACTAGCTTCCGGTCACCCATTTCATCAGCTCAAGTCTGTGACAAACCCAGACCTACTGGGATATGCCACAGTTTCACTAAGCTGCCACCAACCATTCCCTGTAAGGAGTCACACAGACCAGGAATGGATTTTTAACAAATAAAAGAACAAGGTTTATTTAAATGACACACAGGGAAAAATAAAAGGATCAAGTGAATAAGATACAGTAACGTGGCTTAGTCTCAATCATACATACACACAGTTTGGTTCACACAGAACACTTAACTTGAAGCACAGACCCTGAACCTATCAGTTCTGGCTAACCATACAGACACCTGAACCTATCAGGTTGGTACTGACTGACACACAGTAGTACCCTGTCTGACACACAGACTCCCACTCAAGCTTCTTCTCTCAGCTTTTCCTCCAGCTTCTCCCAGCTTCTAAACTTCTCCACACACGCTCCACATATATATACAGTACAGCCCCTCCTCCTGATGTCCCGCCTTCCATTCCCCATAGGATGGAACTTTCCCTCCAAACCCATGACAGACAGGTAACATCAGTGCTGTATGTAACCCCTCCCCTCTTTATAAGTTGTTTTGTAGGGGGAAAGCTAAGGTGCTTTTCACCAAAAAACAACCTGGTTAAAACACACCAAAACAGTCATATAATAACATACAATACCATACTTACTTATACTTACACTCTATTAGGCATTTAAACATTTACCATTAACAATACATCAAGTTACCTTTATTCATACAAACCAACCTGTTTCATAAACAGACACATTTGACTTTTTGTCATCAAAATATATACATAGTCCATGTTTCTTTCGCCGTCTTCATTCTTCAGGTCTTCTTGACAAGGCGTCAGCAACACAGTTCACTGACCCTCTGACCACCTTCACTTCAAAGTCATAGTCTTGCAGGTTTAAAGCCCACCTCATAAGTTTACTATTGTGGGTTTTCATTGTCTTTAACCATTGCAGTGGTGAATGGTCAGTGCACAGAATAAAATGTCTTCCCCAGATGTAAGGCTTGGCCTTCTGGATCGCGTAGACTATGGCCAGGCACTCCTTTTCCACGGTTGCCAAATGTCTCTCACCTTTCTGGAGTTTCCTACTCAGGTAGGACACTGGATGCTGGTCACCATTCTCATCCTCCTGGCAAAGAACTGCTCCTACCCCGCTGTTAGACGCATCGGTGTAGATGATGAACTCCCGGTCGAAGTCTGGAGCACGCAGCACTGGATAGTTGATGAGCGCCTGCTTCAACCTCTGGAACGCCTCCTCACAGTCGCTGGTCCACGGGATGCGGTCATCAGCCTTCTTCCTCGTCAGATCGGTCAGCGGAGCCGCAATCTCGCTAAACCTCGGGATGAACTTTCTGTAGTAGCCCACCAACCCAAGAAATGATTTGACTTTTTTCTTGGTGTTGGGTCTAGGCCAATCACGAACGGCTTCTATCTTGGCCTCTAGGGGTTTGATCACTCCTCCCCCTACTAGGTGACCCAAGTATTTTATCTCTGGGCTACCCAGCTGCAGTTTGTTCTCTTTGCAGAGCCTAGGCCAAAGCACTTCCTCCCCTGGGTTAAAGTACCTCTCCCTGCCTTCCTGGTCATCCCAAGCTTTCTTTCTGACCTTTTGAGCTTGCAGGGTCTCTGCTGCTAGCTCTAGGTTTCTCTTTAGGTCATTCCTTAAAGAGTCTATATATGTCACAACATCTTGTGGGTCATCCTGGGTGATCTGCTCCCAATTTTGTTTGATTAAATCAAGGGGCCCTTTCACCCTTCTCCCAAATAAAAGTTCAAACGGACTGAACCCGGTACTGGCTTGTGGCACTGATCGATAAGCAAACAAAAGGGATTGCAGCTTCTGGTCCCAATTGTTTGGATTCTCTGCCAAGTAAGCCCTAATCATGCGCATTAGAGTCCCATTGAACTTCTCAGTTAACCCATTACTTTCAGGGTGATAGGCAGTGGTTTCCTTGTGCTTAATTCCACAGATTTGCCATAAGCGTTTCATGAGCTTCGATGTGAACGATGCTCCCAAATCTGTGATTATTTCTGAGGCAAATCCCATCCTGGACATATACCCCACCAAGGCATCTGCCACTGTGTTAGTTTCAATGTTAGTCAAGGGTATGGCTTCAGGGTACCTCGTGGCATGGTCCACAATGGTGAGAATGAACCTGTTCCCCCTCTTTGTGGCCTTGGGCAAAGGTCCCACAATATCCACCCCTATGCTTTTGAACGGAGTGTCAATCACAGGCAAAGGGCACAACTTTGCTTTGGTCCTGTCGCGGCTATTCCCCTGCCTTTGACACACATCACATTGTTTACAGAACTCCCTGATCTGCTTCCCTATGTCAGGCCAGTAAAAATTCTGTGTGATTCTCTGCTGTGTTTTGTTCACCCCTAAGTGCGCAGCAAATATGTCAGAGTGCCCCCTTTGTAAGATCATGGGGCGATACTTTTCAGGTACCACTAGCTGACTTCGGATCCCATCTCCCCCTTTTGAGATATTCCTCAGGGTCTCTCTATATAAAATCCCCTTTTTCTCTAGAAATCTCACTGGGGTTTCAGGTGTTAGCTGGGCGTCTGTCACCTGTTCAAAACACTTTTGGAGAGTGGCGTCTGCCTTTTGCTCTTGGCCAAATCGGCTGTCTGTGGTTAAGGTTTCCACCACAGCTTCTGAACTCCCCTCTGCTTCCGTCTCTGGCTCATCAGTACCCCCCTGAACTGTCCCCGTGGTGGCTTGTGAACGTGTAATCACTAGCACCCGTTTCACATGTTCAGCCAGGTCATTTCCCACGAGCACGGCTGCTGGCAGAGTCGATGAAATCGCTAGCCACCAAACTCCCCTCCAGCCTTGAAAGTTCACAGGTACCTCCGCTACTGGCAGTGAGATCACCTGCCCCTCAATCCCTGCCACCTTCATGCTCTCATTTGGGATTATATATTCCCTAGGAATAATATCTGGATGGCACAGGGTCACCTGGGAACAAGTGTCCCTCAACCCCCGATACTGATGGTCAAGTATTCCTACGTCCACCCCTGCTGTTTCAAACAACTGAGAATCTGTTCTCACGAGCAAGCAGCGCCTGACCTCCACAAGAGGACCATTTTCCTCAGCCTGATCAGCAGATGTAACTGTTCCAGATTGAGTAGCCATGGCAACAGGCTCCCTCAGTGACAAGGAGCTTTGCTCTTTCTGGACACAGAACACAGCTTTTGGCTTGGTTCCACTCGAATCCTGAGGCACAATTCCTTTTAGCTGCTTTAATTTCTCACACACTGAGATTAGATGGCCCTTTCCCTGACAGAAATAACATTTTCTGCTATATTTTGAGTCTTTCTCATCTTGTTTTGGTTTTCCCTCCAAAATCTGAGGTCTTGGTTTCATGTCTGAGGGCTTCCCTTCACCATGGGCCCCTCCCCCTTGCTGGCTTTTCCCTGGTCCCTGAGAGTACTTGCTGTAGGTTTCTTTAGGTTTCCCCATCGATTTCCCCTCACCCAAGGGCTTTCTTATTTGGGAAATAAAATCTGCGATCTCGGCTGCTTCTGCCACAGATTTCGGTTTCCTTTCCCTCACCTGGAATTTCAGTTCCCCATGCAGGACTGAATAGAACTGTTCCAGCGCTATCAAGTCTTTGAGCTGCTGGTAGGTCTCTGTCCCCTCCTGAGATAGCCATTTCTCTAGCAGCCTCACCAATTGGGCCCCCACTTGGGTAAAAGTCTGCTCTGGTTTCTTGGTGATTGACCTGAATCTTTGTCTCAGCTGTTCCGCATTTATCCCATGTCTGGCAAACACCAGTTTTTTAAACTCTGCAAAATCTTTCATCAGTTCCTCTGGCATCTCTGCATAGACTTCTGCAAGGCTGCCACTGATTAAAGATCGCATGATGGTCATCTTCTCAGTTTCCCTTACTGAGAAGTCCACAAACGCTCTTTCCACTAGGGAAAAGAACACTTCAGGACAAACTCCCTTGTGGTACACAGGGAATTTCTTCAGGTCAGCTTTAGACAATTGGCCTCCCTCAGAATCCCTATTGTTATTATTGTTCTGGTTCATCAGTTCCAATTTTCTCAACTCAAACGCCATTCGTTCTTTTTCCAGAGCAATTTTCTCTCTCTCCCTCTCCATTCTTTCTTCTCTTTCCATTTTCTCTATTTCAAATTGCCTTTGTTTCTCTCTTTCCCTTTGCTCCATTTCAAATTGCCTTTCCCTTTCCTCCCTTCTTTCTCTCTCTAATCTTTCCTCCATTTCCCTCACCCTCAGTTCATGCTGTTGGGCTAGGAGTATTTTTCTGAGTTCTGGGTTCTGTTCTCCCGTGCTGTCACCTTGCACTGAGCCAAATTCATCCTCAGAACCTTGGTCAACCTGGGGGTCTTTCACTTCACCCATTTCTGCCATTTGGCTTCGAGTCAAGGGCATAATCCCCCCCCCCAGAACAGGCTGCTTTCAAAAGTCAAGCCTCAAAATAAAGCGACCACTTTTTTTTTCTTTTGCCTCAGAACCAGCTTTCTATAGATTACTGCTGTTCTTCAGCACTAACTTGCAACAGTTGCGAGCCAGAGTCTACCCCCCTCTGCTAGGCCTCTCAGCAGGCAGGCTAGATCACTGCTACTACACAGTTTTGCCTCAGCTTTTTTCCCGCCAAAACAGGCTGCCTCAGAGCTCCCTAATCTAGTCCCCAATCTGAGGTTACACGTTCTTCTACTAGCGCACCTCCCCGTGAGGTACACCTAGAAGATTACCTACGTGCTCTCAGATTGTCCCTGACTAGACCCCCCTTGCTCTGGGCACACTTGCCAAGGCTTTGCTGTACCACTGGACAACTGGACCAGTCGTATCCCACACGCTGGACACCAATCAATGTGACAAACCCAGACCTACTGGGATATGCCACAGTTTCACTAAGCTGCCACCAACCATTCCCTGTAAGGAGTCACACAGACCAGGAATGGATTTTTAACAAATAAAAGAACAAGGTTTATTTAAATGACACACAGGGAAAAATAAAAGGATCAAGTGAATAAGATACAGTAACGTGGCTTAGTCTCAATCATACATACACACAGTTTGGTTCACACAGAACACTTAACTTGAAGCACAGACCCTGAACCTATCAGTTCTGGCTAACCATACAGACACCTGAACCTATCAGGTTGGTACTGACTGACACACAGTAGTACCCTGTCTGACACACAGACTCCCACTCAAGCTTCTTCTCTCAGCTTTTCCTCCAGCTTCTCCCAGCTTCTAAACTTTTCCACACACGCTCCACATATATATACAGTACAGCCCCTCCTCCTGATGTCCCGCCTTCCATTCCCCATAGGATGGAACTTTCCCTCCAAACCCATGACAGACAGGTAACATCAGTGCTGTATGTAACAAAGTCATCACCCTGCCTGAACCAATGAAAATACATTCAATCTGGGGGGAAATGTAGAAGAAGAACCACTGGGAGAGGGAAAGAACACAGATTGGAGGGGGGGGAACTCTAGGCTAGTTCACATTGACTTGTACATCATACAGCCAACAGAAAACAATGTAACTTGAACCATCCCAGATGTGGAGCATTTTCCACATTGATTGTCAATGTAGTTGCCCCCTTACTTAACCCAACTGCAGGGCCAGTCCTAACTAGGGAGAACTTGTAATTTATCTTTCCATTTAATAAATTTACGTATTTTTCGCTCCATAAGACGCACCTTTCCATAAGATGCACCAATTTTTTAGGAGAAGAAAACAGGAAAACATAATCTGTTTTCTTCGCTCCATAAGACGCACAGACTTTCCACCCCCCTGTTTTGTGGGAAAAAAGTGCGTCTTATGGTGCAAAAAATACAGTATATCCCACTTTCCTCCCAAAGTGGGACTCAATGTAGCATATAATAATATCTGAAAAGTACAATGGAAACCACAAGACAGGAGTAATCCAAACATTTTTTTTTAAATCATAAAGGAAAATGCCACACACATACACACTCATATACACACATAGTTAAAAGCCTGCCCGTCAGCTTCATATATATATTTGTTAAAAGTTTCCGGCAGAAAGCTAATGCTGAATTACAGAAGAATAATCAAACAATGAAGAAACATAAAAATCCAACAGCTGAGTTAGATGGAATGCTTGGCTTGACAGACCTGATTAAAAAATATTCTACTCAATAGAGACCACAGAAAATGATTTGACAGAAATCAACTGGAGGGGAAAAAACAGAGGGATGACATATATTTTCCATCTAATTATATAATAAAATCTTTAGCTCCCACTCCTCCACCAACTCTCAATCCAAAGAAAGACATTTATAGGGCCAGGAAACCACTACTTTCTCAGACGGGGAGTAAGGGAGGGGTAAAGATGCACATACTGTATTGAAACCAAGGACAGAGTGAGACGTTTTCCTGCTTGAAGCAAATGTGACCCACCCATCTTCTTCCTCGAATTCCACACACTGCAGCTGACTGGAATTGCAATTGGTTCTGACTTTGTTGATGGGAACAGGACAAGGCAGCCAAAGCTAAATCCCTTCCCCAGCACTGCAATCCCCTTTACCTAAAAGCAGACGGCAATGCCTTTGCTCCATTTCTCCCTCCTGAGCCTCACTTTCTGTAGTAAGGGAGAGAAGAGGATGAAGAGGGGAACATGGTAACAGAAAATAACATTTCTGACTTGGAGGCAAGTCAGTGCTTTTCTGCTGTCCAGAAGAACGGTGGAAGGACTGAATGGAGTGTACTGAGGCAGCACCTGACTAAATCCCTGTTTGCCATTGGTGGGATTTATGTGCGTGAATGCCTCCTTGCCTGCCTGCCTTGTCGACCTTCGCTCAGCCCATCTTTGACAGCCAATCACAATGGGCAGAAACCATCACTCACCTGAGTTCAGCAAGCTATCTGAGGTGGTGCAGGGCAGGCCATGTGGCGTATTCACCCAGCTCTGTCGTTCAACACTTTGCCACGATCTATTGGGCCAATTACCAAACATTACCTCATTCCCAACAAGCATGTGGTATGGTTTACCTTCGCAATAGATACGTCAGTAGTTCCGTATGTTCAATTACAGCTTCTTCCACATTAAAAACACCTCCACCCAAACGCAGATATACATGCTGGTCCTTGAGAGAATGAATCAAAGCATAGTTAGGCAAGAACTTCCAGCCAGATGGAGTTCTGAAGATCACGCACAATTTCTACGCTTGCACATTTATGCAGTAATATACAGTATATGGTCCTAATAAAGATATTGTCCAGATGCAAATTTTGTTTTTTAGGTTCTCTTCCAAGATACTTTGCCTCAAGAAAACCATATATCAATACATCTAACGGTTCATACTTAACTCATAACTTTTTGTGTCCCTCTAACTAAATTAGCATGGCTAGTCACTGAGGTCTATTGAGGTGAATAGCCTCTCCTGCTACATTATGAGGCTCGCCATAAGAAATGTAACAGATTTACTTCTTGTATTAAATGGTCTTTTTCTCCATGCTGTGCTTCCCTACCCTTCCACAATCTACTTTTTCCTATAGTCCAATGACTGATTTGTTTTCAGGTTTCCAAGCCAAGACAGCATCTGCAACAGCAGCTTATCATTAAGTTGTAACCAATGTATGGCAATTAGAGATGGCACAAGCCGAACTACAAACTGATCAAAACCACAAATTGGTCTGGCTCATGGTTCAGTTTGTGCGAGCCATTTTGTCAAAATGATCAAAACTGATCAAAACCACAAATTGGTCTGGCTCATGGTTCAGTTTGTGCGAGCCATTTTGTCAAAATGAAATAAAGCACTAACCTTTTTTTCCTGCTCATTGCTTTGTTTTGCTTTGACAAAATTGATGCCCCCTTCTCACTGTCCCCACTGCCTCCCTTCCTTGTCCTACCGCTCCCTCCTCTAACCCCTCCACCGCCATCTTCAGAGACAGACAGCCTGGCTTCCCTTCCAAGAGATGGACCTGCTGTCCCTGTGCATATGCGTGCCTATGGCTATGTGCATGCACAGAGCCAGCAGGCCCAGCTCCTGGAAGGGAAGCCGGGCTGTCTGTCTCTAAAGATGGCGGTAGCAGGGGAGAAAGAGAAGGAGGTGGCAGGACCAGGAAGGGAAATGATTGGGGGGGGCCGTGGGAAGGAGGAAGAGGGGTGCTGGGTGTGTGTGAAGCATTAGGTTCTCCTCCTTCAGTTACAAACCAGAAAAACTTGAACCACAAACTGGTTTGTTTTTCTGAGGTTCGGGGGTGGTTCACGGATAGCTACAAATCACCCTGATTCATCATTTTTCTGGTTCATGCCCATCATCTCTAATAGCAATTTATCCTGTGCATTTACCCTTCCCTCATAATATAAGAGAGCCAAGAAAGGAGCATGATACAGCAAATGCAATATTGGACTAGGATCCAGGGTCCTGGATTCAAATTTGTGCTGGGCCACAGAAACTCATCAGAGGTGCCAATGGTAAACCAATCCATGGACGAACATCCAGTGGATGCAAACTCTATTAGGATTGTCGTATGATAGAAGTAAATTACAATATATAAGAATATATATATGTTATATATATGACTACAAGCATGTAACAGGTGCTTTAATGGATCAGATCAAAATCCATCAAGCCCACCATTCTTTGCTACGACTACCCAGAGCCATTCCACTGGAAAATTTGAAAGTGTGTAATAATCCAGCACTTCACCACTGTGATACTGTGCAAAGAATATGTTTCAGAATCTTACTAATAAATGAGTGTACAGTGGCCATAAAAAAGGCTAGCGTGAAAGTATCCCTAAGCATGCTGATTTAGTCTTCAGCTTACTGTAAACAACGAGATTTGCTTCCAAGCAGATGTCGTTAGAAGTACCAAGATATAAAGGTAATCTCAGAAATTATGTAATTGAAATAAGAGGAGACGGGGAAAGAATAAAAAGAGAAGAGGACATCCTGGAAAAAAAGGGGGAAAGGACGAGGATTTCCTTTCAGAGTACTTTGCATAAAAGGCAGACAGTATCAATTCCATCTTTAGGAGAGAGTTAGAAGTTTATGAGCAGTGTAAATAATTGGGGCTATGATTGCCAGATAGCATAAATTTTTCCAGTGTCTTAGTTTTATTGTCCTGTGTTCATACAAAAATATTTAATTCTACATTCATAGGTTGTGGCTAAAATGATACAGATATTTACTTGTAACTGCTATTACAGTCTTTGGGAAGAACCTAATTCAAATAAGCATGCATATCAAGGTATTAATTGTGAATGTGATCCATTGTGAATGTAATATAACACTCATCACACTTATCGACCATTTCTGAACCACTTTACATTAACAAAAGAAAACTCAAGGCAGTTTACAGTAGGATAAAACTAGTGTAATTAAAAGCAATAGAACAGTAAACCCAATGTGGTGCCTTAACATAAGGTGTGAAATCCTATTGTACAGTTATGTAAATGGTACAATATTCAGAAATGAATTGCTGTCAGTAAAAAAATTACCATTGACATTATCTGTTGCATAGTAAGTTGTACAACATGTCATCCTGAGAGACAGTGGCACAGGTCCTGTATGTGCAATTTTACATGGCAGAAACAAATTACATTATCAGCTCATGCTGCTAACATTTATTTTTAATGAATTAAATGCTTTTTATACCCCCATTTTTGGTTCTGACGCATCTATGGTTCCCTTTTGACCTTGGGAAGCCTTTTGGATTCTCAAAACAGGAAGGGAGACTTTAATCACAAAAAAATTGCCACAGAATCCCTGCCACCAAGATCAGGACCACCAGCAGTGATTCAGCGATAATTTTAGACAATTAAAGACAACACTTCTCAGCCCCTCAAAGCCTTCCTCAGGGCAAAGAGGAGCCCTAGAGAACACTGAGATCTAAAACAAGAGACAGGAAGTATTAATTCATTCAAAATAAATTTTAGAGGCATAAGCTGATGCCATCATAATCTTCCAACCTGTGAAGTTATGCAAACAGGATTTTGGCCAATGTGCACAGAGATTTCTTAATTTATGGCAACTCACTCCTAAAAACTACAGCATTAGCATAACTGCAGAACAGTATTTTATCCAATGCATTACAAGCCAATAGTAACTGATAACCATAACAATCAGAAAGTCTGTATATTAGAAGCTCTGATTATTGGCTTATCTATACTGTATTTAATAACTAACAAAAAGGCTTCCCCTATGAGAGGCTACTGGTCAATCTTTATGTTGTTTTGCTGCCTTATAGTTTGGGGTGATTGATTTCTTTAATATTTTACTTTCATTTAGGTCTTTGAGACGAAGCACAAACTTCCTTCTGTGCTCATGTTCCAGAGGGGTAGCCATGTTGTTCTGTTTGCAGCACTAACAAGGAGTCTTACTGCATTTTAAATATTAGGTGGGGAAAAAAACTGTTACAGTTTATGCCATAATAAATGTTTCGGACTTTAAGGAGCCACCCCAGTCTGGTTTTTACACTTTACTTGAAACTTCAGGATTAGGATAATGATTGATATTTACCTTTATCAGGAGAACTATGAAAGACAAAACATTAAAATTAAAATTTAAAAAATAAAGAATGGAGGGAAATTCCAATCACAGGGGGGAAAAGGCCAAAATAAAAACAAACGAAATGGGAAAGTGTACACTCTCTCTTCTTCTTTTCACACTGGCATATACTGTACTCTATTTTGTTGTTCATACGATCTTGGTAAACTACATCCCAAAATCTTTTTCAAAGGATACTTTTTCCCCCCAAGGAAATTCACTTTTGTCTCAGAGCTGTTGTAGATTTGGTCCAGGGCCATTTAAAGAAAAAAGGAGAGGGGGTGCACTTAAGTCACACAGGTCTCCTCTTTATTTCCATATGGGCGCATTTAAGGTAAGCCCCCCACCCACCGCCGCAATTTGCCTAAACTAGATCCATTGAGCTATTAACATGTAGATGTTAATAGCACAGAGATCTTCACAGCGCCACCTTGCCAGCCTGGAGTTAAAATTCCAAGCTGATTGTTGTGATTAGTTTCTGAGGCCCTTCCCCCACCCGCCCTTCCTCTTCCCTTCCCTCCCTTATCTTTTAGAAAAGAAAAAAAAAACATTTCCAGAGGAGAAAGAACAGTCTTTTCAGGGCCTTTAAAGACTGACCAACCAAAGAGTTAAAAAGAAAAAAAAAGAAACCTTTAAAAAAACAACAACCACTAAACCCCTCTCTTTCCTCCCAACTAAAAATAATTGATCATTTTTCTCTACTTATTATAAACATAATAAATGAAGACTTTTTAAGAAAGGCTAATCCTTCAACCTCCTTCCAACCCACCACTCCCCCCCCACCCTTTCCTCTCTTTGGCTTGTTGTTCTAACTTGCTTTTACCAATTTATCATTGACACCTTGACACCAAATTAAAATTAAGGAATCTGCAACCACCACCACCCTCTCTTTTTGCCAGACTTCCCTCCCCTTCCTTATCCACCAAACCTACATTTTTTTTTCTCAGTAGTTCTCCTGAAATTCACTAAATTCAATAAGGCAAGGAGAGACCTTGGGGATTTTAAATATCCAGCACTCTGGAAAGCCATACTATAAGAACTATGTCTAGCCTTACAGAACAAAAATCTTTATTAACCCCATTCCTATGGATGTATGCAAGGCAGTTTATCATCTTTATTTATGTATTTAAAATACATTTTTACCCTGTCTTTTCTCCTTGAAAAGGACCCAAGGCAGCTTACAACACTGAAAGACAATATTTGAAGTTGAAAACGAGTATGCAATGGTGGTTAACATCATTAAAAATATAACCCAAACATTAAATGTATGAAGATTAAAGGGCATCATCCAAGCAGGCATGACACAGGGCACAAGAAGAACATATGTTCAATCTCAGTCAGGGTTTTGTAGGAGAACCGCCAGCTGGCTTGGGCTGAAAGTCTGTGTATTTGGTTAAAGAAGAATTTGGCTTGTATTTGAGGTATGAGTTCTCTTTTGCCACTTTCTCTTTTTGGCATCCGCTTGGAAACCACCCTCTTCATACAGTGTTTAACAGAGTTTGCAGTTAGGTTTGTAGGTCTGCTATGGAAGGGTTGATATTTTATTGTATCTCACCATTTTTTTCCCTTTTAGTTTTCAGGATGCTTTAAAGCAGAATGTAACAAAGTGCACTGGAGTCAGCGGTTTGTAGTGGTTGACCTAGAAGACTCTTTTTTGTGTGTGTGTGAGGAGTACAACATCTGTTTGATTTACTGTAATTAAAAACCCAAGTTCAATTGCAGTATACTTTGGACAAGGCATATTTCATCTAAAGATGAGACAACAAGAACATTTTGAAGTTAAGCTGGAATTCTTCTGAATTGTTTCCTCTGAATTGTAATGGTCTTGAAAACAACACTGTAAGGGGCATTTATACTTTTATAATAGATACTATTGCTTACTTCAGCTGGTTGGATAGTTCAATGGTTTAAGTATCTGGTTGCAGAGCCAGAGGCTGGGAGTTCAATTCCCCACTATGCCTCCAGGGAGAAGAGCCAGCCTGGGTGGCCTTGGGCAACCTACACAGTCCCAGGATGCCCAAAGAGGAAGGGAATGGTAAACCACTTCTGAGTATTCTCTACCTGGAAAACCCTGGAAAAAAGGGTTCATCATGAGTCAGATGGCATCTGATGGTGATAATTGCTAGCTTCCAAAAAAATTATTTATTTTTAATATTATTGAAATAGAGCAACATAGTATGTCCCAAGTGTTAAGAATTCATAATACTTATTTTCTTAGTTAGTCTTACAACAACCCTGTAAAGCAGGTCAGGATGAGCCCCTGTTATATTGTAAAGGGGTGAATAGCTTGCCAGTAAATAACTGAAGATGCAAGATAATTCTTTGGATTCATTACTCTCAAGGAAAGCAGCTTGTTCACCTCCTGAGATTTGCTGTCAGGACAAATTCACTTTGCCCAGAGAATATGCATGACTCTGGAGAAACAACATACATAGAAAGTTATGCATGTACTTGAAAATGCAAACAGCGAGCATAACTGAACAAGTGGGGGGGGGGGAATCCCACAAACATGTAGTCAATGAGGGTAGGCATAAATGAGATAAAATGCATACAAATGTAGTCAGTGGGGAAAATGTGAATGAAATGCAGTGGTGGGGAAAACCAGTGTGTCACATTTAACCCAGTATGAAACATGAATGGGAAGGAAATGTAGGTGGCCACCAGAAAAAACATCAAGAGATAGAGACTGCACTGTTTTCATGTCCCTGTAGGGGCAGATTACACACAAATGTCTGTTTTAGGACCCAGGCAGTGTTTTTTTTTAATCACAAACAAAATAAAAACATGTCCACATTCACTGCTTCTCAAAATTTGTCCATACTGTACCATCACAGGATTGTCTTTCCCCAGCTGCATGCAAAAGATAAACAAATAAGTCTATATACCCCCCCCCTCTTTGGGGAGGGGAACAGGCAACCCTTAGTGGAACTAGGAACTAGCCTATGGCCTCGAAAAAGATTAAATGACTCCTCCTTTCTTGCAATATGATGAGTCCCAAGGCATCACCTTCTTGGAGATGATGAAGAAGATCGATCTCCCTTGCCTTCCTTCCACAAAAGTTCCCTGGAATGACTTTTTCTTTAATACTAACCATGTGATGGCCTCTTCCACCACATTAAAAGGCAGCGGGCTAGCTAGGGGTACAGCACCAAGTCATGCCTCTCTCCTCTAACCCCTTCCTGCCACCTCTGCCCATCTGCCACCGAAGGCAGCTTCTTTGTCCTGTCTTATTGTTAGCCGAAACTGACCTCCATGCTCCTAAATGCTGTTGCCTTTTTCTCTCTTTCCAAAGTTTATTTAGGATCTTGTTTGGAACTCAGACAAACAAACAAAGACAAGGGCTCCTGTTGAAGGGAAGAGGGAATTTCAGGCAGTGTTGCTTGCATTACAAGCAACCCCTGCTGAACTTCTGAAATGTTATAACTAGAGATGGGGACAAATTTAAAAAGTGGTGATTTGTTTTGATCAGTTATTTGTCAAGGTTAACGGATCAATGAATACAAATATACGAATATTCTTTGATGAATCGATGGATCAATCTGTTGATTTGTCTGCACTTTAAATGGCTATAACACTGGCTCCTGATGACCTAGGGACACCAAATTTGCTGAAAAGCTTCCTCAGGTGCATTTCTACAACTCCTAAAGGTTTAGTGAACATTGAATCACGGACCCCCAAGTTATATAGTTACAAAGAGGACCCCCCCCAGGAAAGCTCCCCTCAGGTACTTAGAGAACCCAGAATCACAACAGAGCTTCCTATGTCTTTCCCCAACATGCTTGCCAACTTTGGTGAAGATTAGATATTGGAACTCTGAGTTTTTCACCCACACATTGGGTCCCCCCAGGAGAGCTTACCACAGGGCACAGAAGCCCGTGGCATTGAGGGAGTTAAATTTGGCCCCAGCAGAATGAGAGGTCCTGTTGGCAGAGGCATGCATGAGGTACTGAGTTTGTCTTCAGCTCAGCACAACATTACATTTGCCAGTGAACTAGAGTTTGCCTGGAAGCAAGAAGGTATTTGGCAGCACAGCAGGCTTTTTGGCTCTGTTGGGCACTGAGGGAAAAGGCAGCAGGAAGCACGGCCTGCCACATGCTCCTGGCCCCAGAAACCCCTGTGGCTGACCTTTTGAAAGGAGGTTCCTCCTCCTGCCTCCCTTGGAGCTGCTCTTTTCTCTCTCCCAGACAGCACAGACGAAGTGCCTTCCCTGGACAGGCGCCTTGGGTGGTGCCTCTCCAGATGTTGGTGGAGGGCAGTGGAGGACAGATGCCTGGGGTCTGGCCCCCTCCAGACCACCCCAAGGCAGGTATTGTAGCGTGCCAGCCGTGGGTAATCGCTGAGTGCTGGGAAATGATCCCACATGGCCCCTCTGCCATGTTTGCCCAAATGAGGCCCCACTGCCTGCCCCTGACTGCTGGCCTGGGAAGAACTCTGTGTCCCAGGGGTGTTGCTGGTCTGGGAGGAGGGAACAGATGGCTCTGGGGATGGGGAGGGAGGGGCTGTAAAGCCTGCCCTGCCATTACTCTGGTTCCAAATCGGACTGGGGATCTTCGGAAACCAGTAACTTCTCCGATTCCTCTTGGAAGAGGAGTGACAGTTCTTTTGGCACCTCTGGAAGCTTTGGTTCCATGCCTGCCTGCAAGGCCACCGGAGGAGGGACAGTGGCACTGGTTATCATAGACATGGTTGTGCATGTGGTGGTCGTGATGACGGTGCTGCTACGTAGCCTGCGTAGCTTCGCAGCCTTCTTCCCCTTGGATTGCCCCTGAAGAAATCCCTTCATTTTCTACTGCCTGCCTAACAAACCCACTAAACAAATAAAGCAATGGCGATTGAGGAAAGAAACGAATAGAGGGTCAGAGAGTGTGTGTAAATTTTATTTTTAGAATGATGGTGGTGTAATTCTTTTCCTAAAATGTGACCTGCCTGCCTAAACAAAGCCCCCCTCAGTATAATGTAATTAGGAAAATCCCCCCAACCCATTGTGGCAGAGAAGCCAAAAAAGTCCAAAAAGAAAAGCCCTACCAGCTAAGTCTCAGTCAGAAACACACACACACGTGCACACATGCATGCACACATGCGTGCGCGTACACACACACACACACACACACACACACACACACACAAATAAGTTTTAGAAGAAAAAAGAAAGATGGATCCAGTCACCCACCAAATTCCCTGAGAGACACGAGCCTTCCTAAAATGAATTTTTGAAAACTGAATATAAAGGAAAAGAAATTCCAGTCACAGGATGACATTTCCCCCATCTCTCTCTCTTTCTCTCTCTCTCTCTCTCACTCACTCACTCACTCACACACACACACACACACACACACACACACACACACACACACAGACAGCCTCCAGAGGAAAAAAGTTTTGATTTATTTGAATTTGAAGTAAAATTAAGCCCTTCCAAAGAAGTAGCCTAAGCTACCTGAAATCCCCCCCCTAAATTCCCAGTAAAGTTGTTGATGATTGATGGATGATGATGAAAAAGAAAAATATAAGTCTTTGCTTTGTTACCGCAAAAGCGAAACTGTAAGAGCACCAGCAAGCCAGCGAGCATTGACTGTTCTCACTCCGGAAGGCATGAACAGAAGTGAGGAACGGCCAGATGGGAAAAGCTTATATGAAGCGTCTATAAAAGTAGATACGCCTTTTTGCAGCGTTATTGGCTCCTGGACATGGCAATCCAGGATCTCTGTCCTGATTGGCCAGAGCTTCGAATTGACGCCAGCAAACTCAGAGAGACCCCCAAAAGGGGTAACAAATATGAATGGATTCATGAATAAAACCGAGGAAATATTCGTCAAGCCATCTTCGTTCTGATTTACTGTAAAATTTTACAAATACGGTCCGATGAATATATGACGAATTGGCTATATTCATTAGAAAAACTGATCCATGTTTATATTCATCCCCATCTCTAGTTATAACCCATAAAGTTACATGTCTTTCCTCCATTTGCAATGGCTTCCTTAATGACTTGCCTCTCAAACCTGAATCACACTACTGTCCCTTGAGCCTCTTCTATGTATTCAAACTGTACTTGCTTCATTCAGTTTTCTGAATCTTTTACAGAAAAGAAAAGGCTCTCTGCCTTGTTCCATCTATTTCCCAGAGCTGGGCAAGTTTCAGATTAAAACTCCAGGAATAGCTTGTTTAGGGATTCAGGGAATTGTGGTCCAAAATGTTTTTCCATCCTTTGCTGCCTCCCATGCTAAGGTGGCAAGAAGGTCAGAACTGGCTATACAGTGGTGCCTCGCTTAGCGATCGCTCCGTTGAGCGATGAATTCGCATAGCGAGGGGGTCCGGGCCATCGCTAGAACGTTCACTCAGCGATGGCCCCTATGGCGTTTTTTCGCTGTGCGATGATCACTAAGTGATTCGCTTAGCGATTTTTGCACAACGAAGCGGGGCAGAACAGCTGATCGGCGGTTTCAAAATGGCCACCGCAATTTTTCCCGCTGTGCCCTCGCTTACCGAGGGCACGAAAATGGCCGCCCCTATGGAGAAGCTTCGCTCAACTGTAAGTTTAGGGCCCATTGAACGCATTAAACCAAGTTTAATGCGTTTCAATGGGTTTTTTTGTTCCATTGAGCGATGTTTCTCATAGCGAGGGTTAATCCGGAACGGATTAACCTCGCTATGCGAGGCACCACTGTATAATTGTTGATCTTTGAGCACTATGTATTGATCCATTCATCTCTAACAGTAACAAGGAGTCCTGCTACACTTCTTGAACCTTTCTCCTCCAGTTAGGCTCCTAAAATGAAGGAAGTCTGTGTAAAGAGGCTGGGTGCTCTCAGTTTCCCCACTGAAAGCAAAGGTGTTTGTCTAGATTAAGAAGGTTCTGTTGTTCCTGAAATGTAAGTGACCAGTGAGCACAGATCTCTGTGAGAGCCTGGAAATCTTAATGGATCCCAGTGTTCTGTTCAAATTAAAAGAGATCCCATTAGCCTGAGGTTTGCACAACTCTTTTATTCAGCTCTTTTGTGCTGGTCGGAACCTGCCATCTGAGCAGCTCCTACAGCTTTAAACATTTCTTGCAGTACTTGGCAAGGTAATTTCTTCTTGTTACTTATTGCATTGTATGAAAAAAAATAAGTTGTTACTAGTTGCAATGTTTAAAAAGTAACTTATATTACTTGTTTGCCACTTGTTGCTTTTTAATTATTTTCCCTCACTCTTTGAAATAGGGCTAACAGGAGAATAGCATAATGCTTGGAAAAGTTCTACCAAAATGCCTTTAAAATGAAATTTGAAAATGTCATTTTCCTATACCATTAAAATAACTTTGTACTTGCCCATTTTATTATTTTTTAAATGTAAATATGCTATATTTTTGTTACTCCCCTCCATGAACTCATTCCAGGTAACTATATCTCTTGTAATTCTTTACTACCAAAGTCTGTTGTTTGTTTCCATATCATTCACTGATTGTGGAGAGAACTCAAATTATTCTGCAAGGAAGGAAATCTTTATACTCTAGGCTGGAAAGTAGCTGGAAATGTCTATTGATTTTTGTTTCAGTGTTTCATTGGTCCAAAGCAACACTTCTTCTGTCATAAAAACAGGAATCAGGATCAGTCAGGAAAACGCGTGGTCTGGTGCAGTTTCCAACTAAGCACCCACATGTCACACAAATCTCATGAAAAGGTTTCTTTCTGTGCCAAAGGAAGGCTACAGTTCTACACTCTTAGCTGTTGAGCAAAACTAAACTCTTCCACATTTTGACAGTCAGGATAGAAGAACAAAGAACGTTGAAATGATGGAACATGGTGTCAATGTTCACCAGAGACTTTTAAATCTGCAAGTGTTTTCTCTCTCAGCATTTTTGTGCCGCTGCAAGGCAAATTAAAAACCTATGTTAAACTGTATGTTTGATCCAAAAGTGGTTCCCTCATCTTTTTCTACTCTGTTAAGGCTGCAAGGATAGCTCAGTGGTTTAGGAGGTTGGGAATTTGATTCCCCATTGTGTCTCCTGCAGGTACAGCTAGCCTGTGTAGCCTTGGACAAGCTGAACAGTCCCAGGGCGTGGGGTGCGGTAAACCACTTTTGCATATGTTTACCTGGAAAGCCCTAAAAAAAGAGTCACCATAAGTCAGAATTGACTTGACAGCTTATTATTATTATTCAAAATACCAGTCAATCAATATTATAAAAGCATTGACTGCTGTTATATAACAGATACAGTGGAACCTCTACTTAAGAACTTAATCCGTTTTGGAATGGTGCTCTTAAGTTGAAACGTTCTTAAGTTGAAGCAAAATTTCCCATAGGAATGGACTGAAAACCAATTAATCCGTTCTGGCTGTTTTTTTTGTTATGTAGAGGTGCGTTCGTACATTGAAGCATTAGTTCCCATAGGAACTAATGCAAAGCTGGTTAATACATACTCTACCACTAGGGGGAGAATTTTTTTTTAACCTAAGATGACCTAAGGTTAAAAAAAGAGCAGGAAAGGTTTTTTTTTTCCTGTTCTTATCTTGGATTTCTGTTCTCAAGTAGAAGCAAAATTTAGCAAATGGAGCTGTTCTTAAGTTGGATTGTTCTTAAGTAGAGACGTTCTTAAGTAGAGACCCCACTGTACAAGTTTTAACGAAAAACCTACTTATCTGTTAAATATCGGCACAGTACACATGCTGCTCCTAATATTGACGTTTTTGTAGCTCTGCTGTTGTTGTTTCTGAGATCTGCAACTGCTTATAGTACTGTCTGAAGTTTCTTGATATTGTCTCCAAACCCCCAATGACTAAAGGGACTGTTGAAGTGTGTTTTATCCACTAGCAAGATCTTTTGATTGATAGATCTCTGTATTTTGTTAGTTTTTCCAGTTCTTTCTTTTCAACTCTGGCATTCCCTGGAATTGCAATGTCAATGAGCCAGACATTTCTTTGCTCTATTACTTCTATGTGTGTGTGTTATGCTCAAGGTGTCTATTAGTTTGGATCAGGAAATCGCACAAGATCTTGACTTGGTCATTTTTGATACCTTCTGTACCTGATGTTCCCATGGGTTTTTGGAGTCTGGCAAGTTATATTTTTTGCACAATGAGCAATGCACTAATTTTGCCACTCTATCATATCTAATTTTGTAATCTGTTTGGGCACTCTTTGCACATTCACAGGTGAGGTGTGACACAATTTCATCTTTTTCTTGGCAGAGTCAACATTTGCTGTTAGCACTAATTCCTTGAATCTTAGCTTTCATAAAACATTGGTTTGGAATGCTTGTTCTTGTGCAGCAAAAATCAAGCCTTTGGTTTATTTCTTAATGGTCTCCAGTTTTAGCCATGCTGAATTGTCATGCTTTCCATCAATATTTCTCAGGTGTTGCCCATGTAGTGGTTTATTATTCCAACTGTTTATTTTCAAATTCATGATGATATTTTTAAAACCTCACCTTTCTCCTTCCCTCCTATTTTACCTTGTCAACAATCATGCAAGGTAGTCTATGCAGAGAAAGAGGGCTTATCTACAAACACTCATCGGAGTGGGCCGTGGCAGGCTAAATAAAGTTGCAGGAGGGCCCAATGTGCCATTTGGTGCAATCCCGGCATCCAAATGGCATACACACCTCAAGCAACTCTATTAGATCTGGATCTTTTGTCTCTGAATTTCTCATATTGTGTACTGGCTTAAGAAGACAGCTACATCACAATCTTGAGAAATTAAGGTCTTCCTTTGCTATTCCATGGATGGGACAGAGGAAGTTAAAATAAATACACTGTATCAGGCATTGCTGCTGCACTGCATCATGTGTAAAAAAAGAAAATAAAAAATGTAAAGTTTATCCTGGAAGCTGTTCGCAGCCAAATACATCACCAGCAGGTTCTTGGTTTAATTTCCCAATTATCAAGAAGTGGCCCCTTCTGAAGCCACTTCACAAAACAGGAAATTGAAAGAATAATGCAGTGGAAGGATTCTTTTGGTACGTTTCCAGTGACTGCACATGGTGGAAATGGATCAATATGAAAGCTGTCTTGAAAGATACCACAAGTTTCTTTGCTAGCTTTGCTACAACAAACTACCACACCTTTTCTTCTGGAAATTATAGCTTTGTAACGAAGCCTCCTCAAACCACATATTTATCAGGACTACATTCCATTGAATCCAGTGCAACCTGCTTCTAAGTACTATAACTAGACAGAAGAGTGTAGCTTCAGGCTTACTTATAAAAACACCCTAATGGATGGATGGCTCTTCACAATGAAATTATGTCAAAAGTAGAGTTTCTTTTTCTAGTTAGTGTCAACCGATGCAGTCATTGGTTTTGACTTGCCAGTGGTTTTATTTTTTATCACGCACTAATTCTTAGTAACAATGCCGAGCTGTCCTCACTGATACAGGTTTTCTTGGCAAAGAATATGGGTTAATTTTTTTCACAGGAAAGTATTTGTATTTTTTTTTGTCCAAACTTTGGGAGACAGTGGAAGACAGGAGGGCCTGGCATGCTCTGGTCCATGGGGTCACAAAGAGTCAGACATGACTTAACGACTAAACAACAACAAAGTTAGTATTTTACTATGTGCCATTTTTCTGCTCTTATCTTTGGATGGAACAACACCTTTGCAGTAACCAAAAGAAAGTATATTTGTTGCAGGTTGGCTACAGAGCCCATCCTGCTTTTTAACACATTCTCCAGTTGCAGCATTTAAAAATTTGTTTTAATATGATGTGGATGGGCAAGCACATTGTCACTGCAGGTATGTTGGCATTAGGTGTGAAATTACATAATAAGAACATCATGCCATGTCCCCCTTTTTATTTTACTTTTTAAAAGCTGTTTATGCACATCTTAAGATGTATAATTTAATTGTGGGTGTGTCTGTGGTTGTGTGGCATCAAGTCAATTCTGACTTATGGTGAACCCTTTCCAAAGTTTTCCAGGCAGAAGTGGTTTACCATTCCATTCTTCTGTGGGCATCCTGGGATGTGCAGCTTGCCCAAGGCCACACAAGTTGGCTCTACTCAGAGGAGGCACAGTGGGGAATTGAATTCCCAACCTCTGATTCTGCAGCCAGATACTGTATCTAAACCACTGGGACCTCCAGCCAGCCAGTGTGATTTTATTTATCCTTTTTTTAAAAAAAGAGGAACCTTGCATCTCCGTGTCCGAACAGAGGTGCAAAGAAAGAACAAAAATTGAAGGCATAGTGGCAAAATTAAGACACAATGACATTTAGATTATTCAAGGGAGAAGCAAGGAGGTGGGGCAAACAAGGCAGCAAAGGGTCAGGCAGACAACTATTTGGGGGAAAAAACCAGTCTTGTACTGCCCAAAACTGCAGTGTAAAATAAGTACACTGAAGCAGAAAAGAATGGATGGGGTGTCATTTTGACCTGTTGTGTGCTCTAACAGCAGTCACTGCAGATTCAATACAGCTTTTCTGGAGACTGTAGTTTTAGTCTTTGAGATGTTACTGAACAGAAAAGAGGTGTAATCAAAATGGAAGGTTACTTTAATACACACATACAGTATTGTATGGTTGTTGTAGCCACCAGATAGTTATGGCTGACGAGAGGTTTCAGTCTTATTTCTTCCATTGAAACTAATGGTGAAGGCTGTTTCCCCTTCTTTTTAGCAACATTTTTAATATGGCTATGATTTGCAATACCAAATCCTACTTCTTAGCCCAGCCACTTTCTGAAAGCTTTAAGTCTTTTTCCCCAAATGGACAAGTCAGAGTGGTAGCGCTGAGACAAAATCTGTGGCCATTAAGAGTCTTAAATGGCAAATCCCCTTCCTTTGTGATTGAATAGTTTGCTAGAGATCCATACATGATATGAACCCAAGGTTCCCTCTTGATCTTCAATTTGTTTATCTATATGGTGGCTTTTAAAAATGTTTCTCTTTATGTTCCTCAGCAAAATGACCAGAAATGAAGGTTCTAACACTCTAAAATACTGGCCAGTGGCCTAATAAAAGACCTGATTTTTAAAAATGCAACCCGTTAATACTCTTATGCCAGTGAGGAACACTGAGGCTCAGAAAAAAAACACACACTTAGCACAAGGCCATCCACAAGCAGGTTTTTCCTCCTACAAATTTTGCTGGCTTTCATTATGATGAGTAACTGTG
Organism: Pogona vitticeps; assembly: GCF_051106095.1. Classification (NCBI taxonomy): domain Eukaryota; kingdom Metazoa; phylum Chordata; class Lepidosauria; order Squamata; family Agamidae; genus Pogona; species Pogona vitticeps. The sequence continues at coordinate 95,010,153 of NC_135788.1, read as the reverse complement.
GCCCTCCAGATGTTTCTTCTCCACAGTTATCATAGTCCTAGCAACAATGAAAGATTGCAGTCCAGAAGCATTGGTAGGACCACAGCTGGAAACCCTTGGAGATCTACTGGAAATCACTCAGATCTATCAGTAGATCTCCATCCACTTTCTATTTTCCCCTGGGCACCTATAAGCAGTTTCTTTAGCCTCATAATGCATAAGAACAAGAGTGTATTAAGCGCGCACACACACACACACACACAGACACACACATTTTGCTTAAAATGTATTTTATTCCTCAGTCAAGGATCCATATTGCACACTGGACATTACAGTTTATCCCCTTATATACAGTTCATACAACTTAAAATAAATAAAGTTACATTAAGCCTACCTCCTCCCCAAATTCTTCTCAACTTGAGCTTATTTTTTGGAGGATGGAGATGGAAGGAGAGCCTGCCGTCTTCTCTGCTTACTGTGTTTCAGGTAACAATATGTATTACGGCATGTAAATAATATTAAACAGGCAGAAAAACAAAATAAAACAAATCAGAATAATTGTGGGATATAAAAATTCTTACAGTAACCCAACCAAAAAGGAACGTTGGAAATGTAGTCTCGTATAATCAAATCAGATAATTTCTTTGCTGAAAAAAGTTAAATGTCCACATTCCCCCAAGTTTCCCCTTTTAGTCTCTTTGGAAAAATGAAACAGAATTATGTCCAGCATCTTTTCCTGTGGAAATTATTTTGTTTTGAAACCTTACATCACACAGGTTCAAAGAGCAGAAACTGAAATTAGTAAAAGTTGCTATCACCATCTTACTTGTGCTTATATTTTCTGTTTCTCTTCTTTAAAAAAGCAGACTCATTTCTTTAAATCTAGAACGTGGGGCCAGTATGTACATTACCTTTTCCTTTTCAACCTCCCACCACACTTATAGGTCTCCCTCAAGTCTGTTCCAATATCTCTCTCTTCCTTGCATAGTTCTATGGGATTTCCATGAAAATTGAAGCTGATTTTCTCTCACAGTGCATAGCCAACTATGCCAGGCAATGCAAAAAAGCGAAACAGAAATGGGGTGTGGGAAGGCCTTGAGGAAACCATCTCCCTAGCCCAGCCCAACAATCCTCTTTTAAAAAGAAAACCTGTAATTCTTCCACCTGAAGATACCCGAATCTTGAAAAATCCACTTTACGTGGTTGTGCTTGACTGTCCTCCTTTTCAAAAAATTGTGTCCCCACATAAAACATGGCTCTGGGTTTTTTTTTTAAAACAAATTTCCCTTTTTATTTTTGTCCAGCTCACACCCAAATAATCTTGCTGCTCCTTGTCTTTCCCTCTATGGTGCTCCTTTCAAACTTATCTGGAATCTCCTCACCATTTTTAACATTGATAGAAGAGGGTTATAAATACTGTAGCATGAATTCTATGCAGGCGTATTCACCTAGCCTGCTCAATGGGCCTTTCTCCCAAGGATGAGTGTAACACTGCAGTCTAAGATTATGATCGTAAGACATAGTCAAGAGTACGCCCCAGACAACTCAGTGGAACCTACTTGTACATAAATACCACTGGGGTCAAGTTGTAGAACTTTGGGTCTGGTACATTCAGGGAGCTTCAAGGATACAATCCACTGGGGAATTCATATGGATCTCACAAAGAACTTCCTGCTATGTTCTTATTCCCTAAAGCAGTGGTCCCCAACCTTGGGCCTCCAGATGTTCTTGGACTACAACTCCCAGAAACCTTCACCACCACCTCTGCTGGCCAGGATTTCTGGGAGTTGAAGTCCAAGAACATCTGGAGCCCCAAGGTTGGGGACCACTGCTCATCCTCTCGAAACAATCTTGTGAAGTGTTGTTGCTTCTTCCTAAATGTCCCCCCCCTGCTTGTTGTTTTTAATTTGTCTAGCTTTTATTATTTTACTTTCTTTATACTTAGTTACAGCAGCTATGATTGACTCTACCAATATTTTTCTAAAGAGGTAATTAGGTTCCTCCGGGCAATAGCATATTTCTTCCATGTAAGTGAAAGGGCATTTTCTGAGAGCTGAAATTAGGATCGTCTGATTGTACAGAGAAAGAGAAAAATTCCCCTCGGGTTTTCTGAGAACTTGTTCAAGGAGTATGTGACAGAAACTGTAGATAGTTTCACATGATCCAGTTTACAAAAAATAAAAAATAAAAAAAAAATCTAATTACACAACTGTCCCACATCTTTTTCTAAAATCAACTTAGTGGCATTCGGTGCTGAACTTTTAACTTGGTTAAAGCAAGGCACTAGAATTAAATCTAGCATTATTTTATTATTTATTTGTTGCATTCATATCATTATCTTTCCTCCAGTGAGATCAAAGAAACGTATGTGGCTCGCTTTCTCCCTATTTTATCCCCATAATCCTGTGAGTGAGGTAAAATTAAGAGAGTGTAACTGGCTTTAGGTCATCCAGGGAACTGGCAGTTTCTTATCTGAACTGCCCAACAGGCTAATAATTATTCTTAATTGAAAACTGCAAGTAACCCTTTCACATGAATACCTGTCCTATAGACTGTCATTTGAAAATGTCACACTGAATTCCATAGCCTAAATGCAGCTGCTAGTTAAATCTACTAAAATAAACCCATAAAACCAGTAAACCTCATTCAATGGGTCTGTCCTAGTTGAGACTAAATACTGCCAGAAATACAAATAAGTGGGTGCTGGACCAAATCAAGCCTGACCTCTCGCTAGAAGCAAAAATGATGCAACTGAGACTGTTGTGCTTTGGGCACATAGTGAAAAGATAAGGATTCCTTTGAGAAAACGTTGTTATGTGCTGTCAAGTCACCTCTGATTTATAGCGACTCTTTGAATAAGCAATCTCCAAAATATCCTGTCCTCAATTACCATGCTCAGCTCTTGTAAACTCAAGCCTGTGGCTTCCTTTTGGGAGTCAATACATCTAATATTTGGTCTTCCTCTTTTCCTGTTGCCTTCTACCTTTCCCAGCATTTTTCTCTTTTCCAGAAAATCCTGCCTTCTCATTATTTGCCCAAATTAAGACAGCTTCAATTTCAACATTTTTGCCTCCAGAAATAATTCAGGCTTAATTTGATAGAGGACCCACTTGGGCAATAATAATGGGGACAGTGAAGGCAGTAGAAAAAGAGGATTACTAAATATGAGATGGATTAACTCGATAAAGGACACCACAGCCTTGGGTTTACAAGAGGAGGATTGTTAATGACAGGATGTTTTGGAGACCAATAATTCATAGGGTGACCATAAGCCACCAGTTACTTAACATTACAAAACAACAGCAGATAGATAGCATTTCCTCAAAAGTTAAGTGTGCATCAGATTGCCTCCTTCTAACACAGAAGAGCTTATGTCTAAGTAAATGTGAAGAGGACTGTACTATATGACACTTGTAATCTCACTGATTTAAGCTGACCAGACTTGCAAGCTACATGGTTTTGACCCAACCAGATTGGTTGGTCAAAGGGAACAAAGATCTCAACCCTCATTTCATTTACCTGGAAGCCAGTTTGAGGTATTTCCATGAAACTAGCATCTAAACAGATACGCATGAAGCACAATCCTAAGCAGGTTTTACAATAAGTCTTGGCAAGTTTCAGTGGGATTTCCTCCGGGGTAAACCTGCTGTGTGGTTAGAGTGACCAGAGGACTGCAGCATCACCCAGCTCACTTTCATGTAGCCAAGCCATTACTATCAACAGGACATACCCTAATTTGGGGGGGGGGGGGTTATGTTTCTTCTCTACACCCTTCTTGTACCATCTAGTCTACTGAAGAATTTGGAGAAGTCAAAAGCTTCCACACTTCTGTGGCATTTTGGCTGAACCTAATAACGGAAATGCCCAGCTATGGATCTGGAGGATAATGGGGGGGGCGGGCAGGGGTTCAATACAGCTACAATTGCTTGGTTACTTTTAAATGTATCTGTCTCAACTAAATAGCTAAGACTTAAATAGAATCGAAGGTTAAAAATGCCATAGCATTGCAGAAGTGTTGAAGACAACAAGTGCTTCCACACACAAACCTGAAAGCTCACGTCCCTCTTGCATACACATGTGTTTTACTAATGGAAGACAGAAAATGAGGTAATTTTAAAAAATCAAATACGTATACTACTGCAGATCAGAGGGAGTATTCAATTGCCCATGCATCTGGCACTATAAATCTCATAATCTTTTATCATTTAGATGCAACATTCAAAACATTGGGAATATGTCTGTGCTAATCAATGTACAGTTACAGGAAGGATGAAAAGGCACATTTAGTACCTTGTATGAAAATACTCTGAAAATAATTCGCGAAGCTGATAAACTGCTATGTTTGTAGAAGGATGAACTAACACAACTCCAGTAATTTCTCATTTGTGATGCAGCTCCACTGCATGCCACAAACACAACTCAGGTGACTGCAAGGTCTGCTCTAATTTGTTTATATGGAGGAGGAACATTGTTTCTGTAATTCCCTTTCAGCCCATGCAGATTTTCTCTCTCCATAGAAATAAACATATGTGCTTCATTTGAAGATCACCGCCAGGATGCTATTAACAGTTGAACTGGGACAGATCTGGGTGATCTTGGGCCAGTCATTCTTTTTGACCTACCTCGCAGGGTTATTGCTGGCAATGTCAGAGGGGAGCTAAATCCACTGCCTTGAGCTCACAACAGGAAAGGATATAAATGCAACAAATAATACATGAGCTTTGACTTTAGGGCTCATTGTGGCCCTTTGGATATACTGGGCTCCCAAATCCCACCAGCTTCAGCCAGAATAGCTAGGGACCAGAGATAATGGGAATTGTAGTCCAGCATCATTTGCAGCCCTGCAAGTTCCTCAGCCTTGATTCGGGCCATAAAAACCATGCTCCCCAGCCCTCAAGGGCCATTTGCCAGTGACTGGCACAGAAAAAGAACTTCACCCATGTGACATGTTCACAGAAAAGCAAGTCACCGAATTGGATTGGATTGTGCGACTCAGCTACCACCCAATAGCTGCTGATACTTTCCTGAGATACAAGGTGAATATTAATAGTATTCAACCAAGATATATGCACACCTCCAGTGCACATTTGCATTTCTTTGTCTTTGTTAGCATAGAGATGTACATAAAATTAAGTGTGCTTAGTATACCTAATGCTCATAATATATGCATTCATATAACATGTAGATGCTCATGTGCAAACATGGGATGAATAGTGAATAAACACCACCATGCCTTCAGAAAGGAACACAGAGAAGCATACTTGTATGTAAACGTTAAGAACTATGAATGAGAAGCTGTAGGTAAGCATTTACACACACACACACACACACACACACACACACACACACACACACACACACACACACACACACCAATAGAGGATGCAACTCACTAGCATCCCTACAGAAATGAATAGGGGGCTCTATAATGGTAATCGGGCATTCTTTTGTAGTTCCCCTTCCTTCCAAAGAGAACTTCTTGGTGGATTGATCCCAGGGTCCTTCATAGTGTGTTGCAAACTAGATGGGGGGGGAGGGGGTAGAGGAACTGGAGAAGAGAGAAATTATTCTTTCCTGTACTGGGAAAACCACCATCCTGTTCCATGCACTCTCTTCTATATACCACTCCCACTTCAAGAAGCCTATTTTATTTGCGGCTTGTCCAACAAATGTTTTGAGAACCGGAGTATTTGTTATTTTATAAAAAGGGGGAGGAAGAAAAAGTAAAATATTCAGCAGACCACTGTGTTTTAAGGCCCTGATCCAGGAAGGCTGGGTATGCATACGGTGAGTGGTGTCCGCAGAGAAAGAAAATACAATCTTGGGGGGGGGGGGGTGAGCAAAGGGATTTTCTCTTCTCTAGCACAAGAGGCATGCATTATTCCTACTGCTAGGTGAAGCTCCTCCCCACCCCCATCCCGCTGCTTTCTCTATAGTCCCCCAGAAGTACTGGCCATCCATGGAAACCTGCTTCAGAATACACACACTTCATTCACCAGACTCTCATAGGAGAATCTGAGGCAAATGAAATGGAAGCTTGGGTTTTTCTCTCCACATTAACAAATTCTTTGTATTATAGGCTTCATTTAAAATATTTCTTCCTTCTGGAACTTACGTTTGTAAAGGTAGAAATCAAAGGGGGAAGGGAAAAAGGTGTCAATATTTGGCCTCTCTCGAATTCCACATTCCTTTGAAAATAATAGTCGGTGGGCAGTTAAGGAGCACCACATACCTCCGCTTTTACGTAAAATTGGCTCCTATTTTGAATACAAAAGTAAGAGTATGGCACTGAGGGGTAGGTTTGTTTTCTCAAAAAGAGAATTAAGCAAATGGAGAAACTTCCCTCTTATTCTTCCTGTTGTCCCTTTCAGGGGAAGCAAAAAAATTCAAACTATATAGTATCCTAATTTTTCTTTTCGTTTCACCCTGATGCATTTCAGTAAAAGAAACTCATCTATTAGGAGGTGAATGTTCAAAATCAGTTACCCAAAGGGGGAGTTTACAGCCAAAACAATGTGGATGTCTTCCCCTTCACAACAAAACACCTAAATCGCACCATGTTCCCTTAAAAAAAAATATCTCATTTTATCTTTTCTTGTTGTTAGTTGCTTTTTTTTTTTTAAAGTGTGGACATATTTCAGTGCTAATTTTTCCTGTAAAATCAAAACAAATGAGGAGCTGTTCAAGTGCCCCAAATGTGTGAAATAGCTACCAAAAATTATGTAAATATTAATTCATAAACACATTTCACTCATGAAGTAAGCACCAGAAGCTGCAGGGGGGCTTCCTCCTTCCATGTAATTGTGTTTGGGATCGCAGCCTTAAATGCTTCTTTTAAATGCTTCTGTATATATTCCAAGTTCAGTTTGCTTTACTGTAACAAATCAGTGTAATTCCAAATGAATTTGAAATCCAAGGTGCCAGTATTTTTCCCTAGTGAAACCTAGGATTTCTGTTAATTCTTAATTTCTCTTCCTTCTTAGTAGGCAGAAAAATGTAATTTTAATAATATATATTTTTAAATGGCAGGGATTTCATTTCAGTCCTAAATATCATGGTAATTTTCCAGACCACAGTCACTTGGGAGTAAAAGCCAGTCAATAAACGGATTATTTCCAAATAAATATGTTTAGACTTTGGGATCTAAGGCCCAATAATATTAGAAGTATTTGCCTTCCAGCAGATGATTTGCACTTTTAAAGAATTGCTCCTCTGTGCAGTCCCCCACTGATTGTGCAGCAGCAGCAGGCCTCCTCAGGAGTAAAGAGTTTGATTTCCCATCCTGTGATCTGATTTTGAAACTGGAAACATACAGAGGCTGACTTGCAAATACGCATTTTCTCTCCCCCTTGGAGTTGGGAAGATTTGGTTTGGATTTGATTTCAGAGAGGCAGGGAAACCTTTGAAGACAAAGAGGAACAACTAATGCAGGAGGAGGAATAAAGAAGAGTTGTTTGCATGGGGGAGGAATGCTTTGTTTCCTCTGGCAAGAGAAAAAGACTCCCTCTTTTCTGCACTCCCTCTTGGAGATCAAATTGTCCATCTGCAATTCATTGCAAATATGCCCCTGGATCCAATTCCCTTCTTTTTCCAGTAAAATTTTACATAAACAGAATGTTACCTTAGGCTACTGAAGTCAGGGTTCTATTAACCAACAACCCCCCTGTAAAAATCCAATCGGTTCAAATAACCCCTTTCTTTTTTGTTGTTGTTTTCTTTTTGTCTTTGGTGCAATTTTTCGGAAAAGTTCACCTCCCTCTCTTTTGCCTCTTTAGTAAACAACGAAATACAAAGATGTTTGCTGGAAATAACTTGTTTGCATTAACCTGCCCCCCCTTTTTTTCAGGATAACAAGATAATTATTTTCTGCACATTTCTCTCCCTCTCTCTTTTCAAGTTCTGCTGTTGGGTATAAAATAGTCACTTTTGTCTTTCTTAATCAGGAAGTGGGTGGAAGGAGGGGGGAGGGAGTGATGCTTTGATGAGTTTAATGTGCAATGGTTGAAAGGCCATTCCATTTCTCTTCCAAATTAAGGAAGAAAGGTGGGGGGGGGAGGGGAGGGGTATGAGTACACTTTTTACTTGGTGAATGGGGGGGGGAGGGAAAAGAGTTAACTTAGAGGAGGGGGAAGGGAAGATTGCTCCAAACTTTCTCATTCCCCTTAACACACCCACCGCTCTTCTAAATTTCTTTGCTTAGTTCAAACCACTCCATGCTAGAAGGAGGGGGAGGGGAGCCTGGGTCTGCCCCCAGCTGCCTTCTTTGTCTTTATATTATGATTAATTCTTCGAACTATCCAGCTCTGACAGTATAAATATTGTACATATATTCAAAACATTGCTTTCTGCGTTAGAAAAATTAAATTAAATTAACAATTCACACCCAATTTAATTCTTCAGGTTCTTTAACTCATGTGCACCCACCAATACTGGAAAAGGTGATATTACTGATTTTCTTTTAAACAGCCCTCCATACTAGAGGTTTTTATCCAGTAGCATTCAAAGATCAACATTTTATGAGTTGGGAATTATTTTAAGAAAACGAAAAATGAGAGCACTTTAAAAAAAGGGGGGGGGGACCGGAAAAAATCTAAATGAATGCCAGAAATTCCAGTTTGAAGGGGGAATGTGGTGTCTTGAGAACCTCTTTTTGTGAGAATTTCCGGAAAAAAAAATACTGGTTTGAGGATCAGGATGTCTTATCCTTGAAAGGCATTTAGGCTACAATCCCATACCCACTTACCTGAGAGTAAGCCTCAGTAAACTCAGAAGGACTTAAGCCCGAACAGAGGTGCATTGCACTGATGCTCTAAAATCAGCCCCATCTGTAGCGATGGAACTTATTTCTTGGCGAGTATGTTTCAAAATCACAAGCTGCTATCAACGGCAAACTGAAATGAAAGGCCACTGAACCCCATAAAGTTACTTCCGGGTAGATACAGAATTATAAAGCCAGATTTCCTTTTCTTAGCTGCATATTCTATTTATACCCCCCACAACACCCGACAACCTGTTGCAAGCAACTCGTCTTAAATCTTCCATCTACACATCCTCTAAGCCGTATCCCCGGAATTTCAGGCTGGGGGGCACGGGGATAGCATTGCTCCCCAGCTGCCAGGTCCAAAGCGGATGCGTTTTGGAGAGGGCGCACGAGTCTTTTACGCACAGGGAAGACGCAGGGCAGAGGTCCCCGTCGGAGCCGACGACCAAGGCGGGCGTACAGGGGAAACTGCCCATGAGCGTGAAAGGGTTCCTGGCAGGCGCTGGGCTAGGGCTGAGCAAGCGTTTGCAAGGCGGGCTGGCCCCTTTTCTGCTCGTCTTCCTGGGCATCTTTGGGGGCCTCCCCCTGGCCTGCCTCTCCCGCTCGGCGCGTCGGCGCTTGGCGTTCCTTTCCAAGTCTCTGCCGCCTTTCAAAGGTTTGTTGGCCAGGCCGAGGAGGCCGGCCTTGGGGGTGGACGAAGTCCCTTTGGCCTGCTCGGCCCGGCGCAACCCTTTCCCGTCCACGTTGAAGCCCTTGGCGTAGCACCACAGCTTGGACTGACGGATGAGCCGGTCGAATTGAGCCTCTCGCCCGGACGCTTCCTGGGCGGCGTCCTCCTCTCTGAGAGGGCATTCCGCCTCAGGTTTGCCCGGCTCACCAAGACGCAGGCCCTCCCTGGAGCTGGAGCTGTGGGAGGCGGCGGCGGCGGCCTTAGCCAAGTCCTCCTCTTCAGAGTCCGGAGCGCGGGGCTCCAAGGGTCCCTTCCTCGGTTGCGGGCTCGGGCTGCTCGCGTCGCCAGGGCCGCCAGGAGGACTCCCCGCCGGAGGACTCCCGGCCTCTTGCTTGACCCGAAGCTCCGGTTCCTCGCGCCGGGGCTCCTTCGGCGCGTTAGGGGGAACGGGCAGGAAACTTTCTAAAGTGGAGGCGCGCAGCGTCCGGGCCCAGAAAAGTAGGTTCGGGTCGGGGCGCAGGCCTTTGGTCCCGCCGGGTAGGGCAGGGGAACAGGCGGGTTGCGGTGGGAGGCGGGGAAGGGCCGCCTGCCTGTACCGGGTGCTCTGCACTGAGTCTCCGCTGCAAAGGGAGCTGCTTTCCGAGCCAGAGGAGCTGCCCTCGTCGCTGCTGCAGGACGAGTCCTCCTCCTCTTCCTCCTCCTCCTCCTCCGAGGAGTCGCTCGAGGTGGCCGGGCTGGAGGCGCCGCTGGAATCCGAGTCGCTGGAGTAGCCGGCCGAGGTGCCTTGGCGCTTGGAGCCGGCGAAGGGCGCCGAGCGACCTTTCTTGCTTAGGCAGCCGCAGGCGGAACGCTTGGGCCGCCCGGCGTCGGGGGCGCGAGGCGGCTGGCCGCCGGCCCCGTTCGCCCTGACCGCGGAGTGTAGGAGCTGCAGGTCGGCGGGGTAAGCGCTGAGCACGCCGGCTAGGAGGTGGCCCCGGACGCTCCGGCTGTAGCTTCGGGCGGGTGGCGCGGCTTTCTTGTATCCTCTGTCCAACGGATCCCGCAAGAGCGCTTCCCGCTTGGCGCAGCCGGCACGAAAGGCTCTGTCGGAGAGTAGCCGAGACCGATTGAACAAGTCCGCGGGCTCCCTCCTCTTGCTCTTGCTCTTCCTTTTCCTCTTCCTGGGGGCCAAGGCCTTGCAGGAGGTGCAGAGGGCCTCCAGGTCCGCCTTGGAGATGAGCGAACATTTGACGGCGCGCATCGGCACGGACTGGATAGCTTTGAGGGTGCGCAGCTCCTTCAGGTCGCACCGGCGGCTCTGGATCTTCAGGCTCTCCATTTTTTTGCTCACGGTGGCCCGGGGGATGTCCTTAAACAGGTCGCTGAAGACCTGGGTGAGAGCGAACATCCGGGTGCCGTTAATCTGCAGGTAACCCAAACTGATGCCGTCGATTTCCTGGTAACCAGCTTGGAACTCTCCATTGTAATCCATGGTGTTGGCGGCGGCGGCGACTGGGAGTATCTCGCCGGTCAGGTCAGGAACATGTTTGTTTGTCTGTTTATTTGAAGAAAGGGGGGCCCTTCATGGCCAGCAGTGGGGGAGCCCAGCCCTTCCCCATCTTCCCCCTACCCCCCATCAACCCCTTGTCGTGGAGTGATGAATTTTCCTTTCAAACGCATCTCGAGAATCCAGAACCGCCTTCTCTCCCCCCCCACTCCTTCCGAGGAGCTTCTTTTCTTCCTCCGCTCTCTTAAAAATCCAGAAAAGGGGGGGGGGCGCAAAAGAGAAAAACGTTGACTTGGCGTAGTCCTTTGCCTTCCTACGGATGCTTTTTGCTCCTGAAAGCGAATCTTTCCCACCAACCTCCTAGGGGCGAGCGTCCGGCCAGGGAAAGGACTTGAAATGACGCCCCCCACCCCACCCCGTGCCTCTCTCCCCTTTTAAAAGCTCCCCTTCTGATCTTTAAAACCAAGCAAAAGCTCCAGGCGAAGAGCTAGAGAAAGAGCGGCGACGCTTCCTCCCAGGCAGTCCCCAAAACGTGGAGGAAGGCGTTTCATCCGCCACAGCGCGCACACCAAAATCTGCATCGTGGCCACCTTCGCCCCCGACTCCGCTTCTTTCTTCAAGACGGACTTGGAAGTACAGTATATTATAGGAAACACCCCACGAAATAATTTTCTCCAGAGTGGAAGCTGATTGGGTATTTTAACCTGGTGATGTCACAAAACCCCCAACATTTAACACACACCCCCGTTCAAAACCCTCACATTAAAAAAACACAAAAAAACAAACCACCACCCTTTCATTTAAGCGTCGGAGCGACACCGTCGAAAACTGTAGAGGAGTTTGTATAAATCCGTTGTGTACCTTCAGAGAAAGGCAAATGCGTGTTGTTGTGTGATTTTTAGATAAATAAGATACGGACTTCTCTGTGTCCTGCCATCCATTTGCTCTCCTTTCTTCTCATCCACGATGTTTGCAGTGTTATTGTTAAAAGTGCTGGGGAGGCAGCAGAGGAGGCACTACTGAATATTTTAATAAACTATATTTTAAAATATTAGAAATATTGTTTCTAATATTTGTCAGTCTATCCTATAGGTATTGTTTTTGAAGTTTTCCTCCGTGCCAGATTGCTTGATAGAATTATGTAATGCTGTAGGTACCGTGGAAAGAACAGAAGGGATAATTTTCTTTTATTTCTGCCCATCTATTTATCTTTTTAGGAATGATTGGGGTGGTGACGTGGCTGGATAATGACCTTTTAAACCTCTGTAAAAAGCCACTGGGCATAAGAATGACACCCATTCATCCTTTCATGAAAGAAAAAGGCTTATTTTTTGGGGTGGTGGTGGGAGTCAGTGTTTTTGCCTTGCAGTAATTGCAGCCTATATAATATAATAATTATTATTTAAGGGACTTTAAAATTACTGTTTCCCTGCAACAATATTTTTCATAAAGCGGCTTAAGTATCTATTTTCTTCCTTTTGTCAACTTTCTGGATTATTTTGCTTCCTACTACTTACATATTCTTGAAGGTTTGTGTTATAAAAAGAAGAGTGTCATAGTTCTAATAATTAAATTAAGTCCTAAGTCAGCCACATTTACCACAGTGGGATTTACTTTGGAGTAGACATCCAAAAGGTTGAGGTGTTGTATAGTCAAAAATGACAGGATCTGAGGAGGACTTGGCTGCTTTCCCAATTTGAAATGGAGGGGAATGGTATCAGGATACAATATATGGATGCTGCAAATTTTATAGAATGTATGATATCATTGTTCAAATCTGTTCAAGTCTAAAATTTACAAATAAAATAGCCAGCATTGAAACCAATCATGTTAATTTGAGAAAAAACAAAGCATATAATTTTTGCTGTTCCCTAGAACTGTGGTAATTGTCGTAAAAACAATAGATTATAAATGTATAACTGTAGTTACAATTAATTCTTCCCCCCCCCGCTCTGTGTGTGTGTGTGTGTGTGTGTGTGTGTGGTTGATTACAAAGGAAATGTTTCTACTCTTAATCACAATATTGCATACATTCTGATAAGTTAAGGTCAGAGTAAAATTTTCCCCATACCACCTTCTCCATTTTGCTACTGTTAGTATCTCCATTGGTGCTGTTTATTCAGCTCTGTTAGGCATCTTAGATGATTTCCTATATTTGGCTAATAAAATTCTCATTAGGGTAAAAAGATCTCTAAACAAAGCTCCTGCTTTTGGTGTTCACTATATTCTTCAAACATCCAAGCCAGAATGCTTTACAGTGGAAGGGAAAATTTGATCTTGTACGTCTTCTAAATAGTCCATTAAAACTTTCCAGTCCTTAAAAATACACATGCACATATGTAGGGACTTTCCTACCAGAAATGTAAAAGTTCAGCATTGTCTAGGAATGCTCCTAGCTTTCATATGTATATGTCATATAAATCCTGCTCAATATGTAAGGTGACAAGTACCACTGATATACAGTTTTGGCATATGATTCTGATTTGCCTCTGTTAAGCCTGCAGAGTTACTGATGTTAAGTGAGATCCTAATTTAGGATGCAGTTCTGTGCATCCTTACCTGTGGGTAAATTTGGATCAGAAAATTCAGTGGGACTTCCTTCTGAACAGGTTGGTATAGGGCTGCTCTGTTAATCCTGAAGAGAAATTCTAGAGTTTTCAGAAGAATTTACTCTCAAGTAAATCTATTGCATGTCAAAACCATTGGGGCTTTAACTAACTATTTGGTCCAGTGGTGAAGATGGTTGGATAGGTCGATCAAATTAATCTTAACTAACACTATGCAGTTAGGCCAGGCAAATGTCATTGGAATGCAGCAGAAGACTTCAAGGTGTCCATTTGCAGTATGGAGTGCCTAGAAGCCTAGCAAAGCACCACAAACTGTTATCACAAATGTTTGTAGTGCATGGTTAACCTCTTGGGTTGTTCCACGCTTGCCCCTGTGTGGGAATGGGTGTTCCAACTTGCCTGCTCTTTTCTGTGCATTCTTTGCTGCACCTGAGAGCGTGGTGTAACTCTTTGCTTCTGCAGCCATTTTTTGGATTAGAGCCATGGGCCACAATCCAGCACAGAGCTGAGCATACCTAGGGTCATTAACTGTTTATCTTGAAGCTAATCTGCTGGTTTGGGGAGAAGCAAAGGATGGAAAAGGTGTTGGTGGGGGGTGGAAATCCTATTTGCTGTAGCTCCTCCCCCAACCCCTCCTCCCTTTCAGTAACTTTTATTCTTACATTAAATTTTTCTTTCTTTCATGGAGAATACTCTGTGGGAAATGATTTTTCTCCCCCTGGGAGGAGAGGCATGTATTGTCCATCAATACATCGGTGTAAAGACCTACAACCCAAGGGGAAGTTCTCCTCCACAAGTTGCGTTCATTATAATTGGGGATGAAAGGGACAGGTTGCACAGAAGACTTTCCCACTGGATTTCGCCTGTTGATTTTGTGTTTATTTCTGACTTGGCAAAAGCTGGCACATTTTTAAAATTTTCATTTCCAGAAATATCTTGAAGTCTACAAATACTGTATGGATTTTGCATGGATTTGCTCCGTTTCTTCTGTTATGCCAACACAATACAACCACTGAGTTCCATGAAACTGTTACACATCTTCCACTATTTTTTAACACTATCAGGGTATCCAATTACTCTTCCTTCCTTCCATTATTATAATTGCATCAACGTCTCTCCTCTACCATTTAATACTTTTCTTATGCTGCTGTCATGCTATTGTTTCTGGGTGTTTTTATATATACATATTCATTTTCTCTGGAAAACTGGTGGTAAATGACAATTCGATTTCCTCTTTGTGGTTTATTTTTAGTTTTCAACAATAGCAAATACATATATGTATATAAATAATAGGATTCTTTTCCTTACACAGAATTGTTATGGGGCTCCGAACATTTTCTGATTTTCTCAATACTACATGTTTGCTATTGTTGAAAACTAAATATAAACCACAAAGGGGAAACAGAATTGTCATTTACCACCAGTTTTCCAAAGAAAATGAAGAAATCTGGTAATATATTCTTTAAGGACAACATAATAATATATATTACCTTTTACATGTTTGTTTTCACACCGTCATAGCCCTTTTCCAGTGTAGAAAAGAACAGGCAGCTTCACACCTCTGTCAGTTTATTCTGTGCCTCGCAACATGTACCATGGAGAGTTTGATGCTTCCTGCTCTAAATGTTCTTGATGTTGTCTGTTACTGGGTGAAGATTATTTGATATATTTATTAATCGTACTATGGTGCTTCTGGCATAAATAAAGAATTTATTTATAACAATATAGTTCTGTCAAATCCCAATCCCTTAAACTAAGCATAACCAACCTCATAGCCATCTCAAATTTTAAAAGCCATAATCATTTTTGAATATGCAAAATATTTGGAAGTGTTTTGTACTGTCCTCATGTAAGCTAGCCAGAAGTGGAGATCTACTTAGAAGGAAAATTTAATAGGTCCAGTGGGAGATGTACAGTCCAGGGACATTTGTGTAAATTTGCAGCCTACGTATGCTTCCATGGGAGAATCCTGTTCTAATCAATGACGTTTGACTTCTAAACAAGTTGGAGGGCTGGTGGGAGAAGAAGCAGGAATACAGGCTTAACATTTTAAAACTCAATCAAGACAATATGAGAGTTACACTGAATTGTTGGCATAGTTCCTTTCAGAGTAGTGCAAAATAATAACAACAGCAATAACAGTAATTGGAAGGGGGGGACTGAGGTGGGACACATACGGTCTGATTTGCATGTATTTCTCATCAATTACGTCAGTGACCCAAAACCTCCTTTGCTTGATGTTTCTATTGCCTTTAAAACACACACACACAAGGAAATCAATGGGAGAAGCCTTTATGCTGTTCACAAAGCTGAAGAATTCAAAACCTTTAATTGCCTAAGGAAATGAGCAGGGTCCCTCCCAACCGAAATAAAGATTTGCCTCTTAACGTAGCCAGCGGTCTTCTCCCGAAACAGAAAAATTATCTCTGTTTCACCAGCTTCTAGCGTTTACTTGTTGCTCTTGTGGCATTTTGAAATAGTCTCCCTGAACAATATTTGGCCTTTTCCATACAGGGTTGAATGAGTGGGGAAGGGTTTGCTTTTTGCAGATGTATAGAGAAGATGTCTTGTGTTGATTGTTTCTACATGAAGCTGGAAGTGTAGGTAACTGAGTCTGCGAGCGAATGAAACGGAGGTGGACCGAAAGGAAGCCGGTTTGCTTGCTCCAGGCACAGTCCCTTGGGAATATCTCCTGCAGAAGCCTGCCTAAAATTCATGTGCTTACACAGCTTCAATTCATTCTACATTGGCTTGCCCAGAAGACTTTCCTAGGAGATACATGCTTATTGTCTTCCATACTCCTGGCTTTCTTGTCTTCCAGTTAAGAAGAAAACATTGGCGGCGGCGGGGTGGGGTGGAGACAACTTTGTAAAGTTCCTATCTTGAACATGTCCTGATAAAAATGCACCTTTCTTCCTTTCCTAATTAGGTGCACTTTCAAATGCAAGCAGTGTGCATTTCTGTACACCATGAGCGCTTCACATCCAAGTGCAAGTTTTACCCCCTAGTAAAAAAAAAAACCCTGACAATCAGCTTGTTTGCTCCGTACAGGTTTAATTCAGCCATTGTGGCATCATTTGAGTTGTCTGTGTGTGCTGCTGTACAACTTGGCAAACTTATTTTTGAAAGGACGGCTCCTTACAGAGGGTGAAATTGGACATGATAGAAGCCAGTCTGAACACTGAAACCCAGATCTGTCTTGCTCACATAGAAAGCAAAGGGACAATAAACTGCAAAAGGGGTGTACAGCAAGAGTTGTGGGGTGCTTCCCTTCTCAGGATGCATTTCTCTGCAAGAGGATACATTCTGGAACAAAAGGGGATCCAGCTGCCCTCTCCCCCCCATCCTTAAAAGTCAGGTCCCTTGTCTCACTTCTGTGTTTTGGGGAGAGATCTGGGTTTTAATACGCAGATCTAACATCCCCCACATCCAGTTTGATTACTGCACAAACAATTTTGGCTACCCTCCCTTGCCATTTTTCATTTCATTCTAAGAGGCTTCAGGAATAAATTTTAAAATGTAGTGTGAGAATGTGTCAGATATGTATTGGGTGTAATATTTGGAAATATTCCTCCCCCCCCCATCTGCCAGAACCTCTTTCTGCTTGCAAGACACTGGGAATTGCAGCTCAAAAATGTAGCTTTTCCCCAAGCTTGTATAGGTTTACAAGCTTCAACCCGAGGAATAAAACCATCACTGCACCTTGCCGAATTTACCCTTGTGCCAAACCCAGGTTTTCCTCTGCGCAGCATGCAAGATAGCCCTTGGGGACCACAGGAGATCTTTTGTTGAACTTACCCTGCTTTCAGATCTACCCCAGGAGAGTGCCATCACCTTCTGTTACCTGCCATTTGTGAGGATGGCTACAAGGATTGCTTTAAAAAGAAAAAAAAATCCAGAGGCTATTAAGAGTCTATGCCTAGCTCTCAAGATCTCTTTGGATGTTTTCTGTAGGTGATGTCAAGAAAAGTTTGAAGGGTGTTTTTTTTGGGGGGGAGGGTGTATGGCATTTTTGAGCAGCTGTAGTGTGCATGCAAGAGATTTGTTTCCTCTGTCATTCAGGCCACACCCAGTAGATAGATTTACAGGTACACCTAGAATTGTAGCATGCTCTTATTTTCATCTATGACTTTTAAAACAGGTCTGAGAGGGCACATTCCGGTAGTGATGAGAAATGAAGCAACGTCTTGTTAATTAATTTTCTTAATAAAGTAAGTCAGATCATCTGCATGATGATCATCCTGCTTTCTTCCAGTAAGCTCAAAAAACCCTGCTGTATAGGGTTTTGTAAAGAAAGAGAGGGGTCACATATATTTGAAACAATGTAAAAGCAATAACCCTTACATTTTAAAAATATTATGAATGGTGACCATAGTCACCTGCGATCTAAGTCCTGTTACAAAACATACAGTCTGGTGATGTAGCAGTGTCTTGTTAAATAATATTAGCTGTGGGTCCGATGGCAATTTTATATATATTTTAATTGTATTTTAATTGCTACATAACTTTATAGTATTTTAAATGCTGTAAGCCGCCCAGAGACCTTTGGGTAGTGTGGGCGGCATATAAATTAATTAATTAATTAAATAAATAAATAAATAAATAAATAAATAAATAAATAAATAAATAAATAAATAAATAAATAAAGCCCACCTCGTCATCTTCTGACAGAGGTAAAATATGGACAGAGGCTTCTAAATTCATAGCTTGGTTCTCCTGACCATTGTGTTACGTATAGCTCTTGAAGGGACGGTGGAGATCAAAACCAGAAAGCAAATTTGTGTTTTGTTGATGCATTCTGTTCTCTTAGCAATTCCTGATCTGCTAAATCTGGATGTAAAAGTGACTTCTCTGAGGATGAGCAAAATGTAAACATTGAAGACTGTTGCATGTGGAAATCTGGGATTTAGTTGTCCTTGAGCTCTGATGTGGATTACTTTAATAGCAGTAGTTCCCAAACTTGGGTAACACAGGTGTTCTTGAACTGCAAGCTCCCAGAAGCCTTCGCCATTAGCTGTGCTGGCTGGGGTTTCTGGGAACCGCAGTCCAAGACCACCTGAATTATCCAAGGCTTGAAACCATTGCTCTACAGCTTTGGGAAAACAGTTGCCAGAAATAGTTAAGAGACTTGGATGATGACTGGGAAGATCCAGGTTCATCCATGAAGTCAGAGAGTGACCTTCAGCCACTTGTGAGGTCTTAGCCTTGTCTGCTTTATAATGCTTTTGAGAAAATAAAATGAAGGATCATAAACGCCCCATTTGAGCTTACTGGAATAAAGCAGGATATAAATGGTGTTAATACATATACTTCCTCCAGCTGTAAAATGAGGACAGTAGTGGTCATACTCATATGATGGTTGTGAGAGTGGAGACAGTCAATATAGTGTTTTTCTAAAACTTACCACGTGGGGCTGCAGCCTTTGAAGACAGACAGTGCCTTTGGACTGGGTGGCTCTGTAATTTCTTGGTGTTTCCAGTTTCTAGACCAGCAGCAAAAGGGCCGCAAGGGCAAACAATGTCCCTGAAGTCCCTGGTACTTGTGAATTTCTGGGTTCCTGGTACACTAACAGGGATTAATCTTGGGGAAGTCCTTTTTTTTTAAGACCACAACTCCCAGATTCCCACAGACAGCACGGCTATGGCTGAGTACAATGTCTAGGTGCTCTGTCATGGAGAATGGAGTAACTGGTTGTTCACAAGGTCATACTATTTGTCCACCTAAGTCTGATATTGATGACTCTGACTGGCAGAAACTTTCCACAGTCTCTGGCAAAATGGGATTTTCCATACCCTGCTGTCTGATTCTTTAAATTGAAGGAAATAGGGATGATGGTCATGGGACTTCCTGTACTTAAAATGTTTGCTTGGCCACTAAGCTCTACTCCACAATTTTCCTTCATGATGGGTCCTTCCTAAATCAGGGGAACAAATATAGTATTTCTGTGTGTAATAGTACAGAAAGTTTCTTACTCTTTACCCATTACAGTGATCGAAAAGTAATTTAGTGTTTTCTTAAAAGTAACTATTTGTATTACTTGTTACTTTTGTATGCTTTCTTCCATGTTGGCTAAGGGATCCCTTGAACAGGAATCCAACAAAAGGTAAGATTTCCAAGCATAGCTTTTTGATACTAAAAAAAAAGTTGGAAGAAAAGCATAATGTTTTCAAAATATATGTGAGAAGTTCGAATTTAAGACTGGAAATTTGCAAATGTATTGTTCGGAAAGTGCTAAAACATGACTTTGATTTTCTGATTCGGTTTTGAGTGGTGAGGGCAAATGCGGGTAAGTAACAAGAAACATAGTTGTTACACTGGTAAAATAACTTTGTTCCACTTGTATGACTTCTGAAATGTGGCAAAGAAGAGGAGAAAAACACATTTAGCCGCTCCCAGTATGTCCATGGATATTCCTTCCTACTGCAAGGTTTTCGTAAAGTGGACAGCATGCAATGCAGTAAACCAGCTCTTCTCTGCCAATATCTATTCTGTCTTGGAGGGTTTCTTTTTAAAATGGGGACTTACTTCAA
Organism: Pogona vitticeps; assembly: GCF_051106095.1. NCBI lineage: Eukaryota > Metazoa > Chordata > Lepidosauria > Squamata > Agamidae > Pogona > Pogona vitticeps. The sequence continues at coordinate 94,990,160 of NC_135788.1, read as the reverse complement.
AGGGCTGCATCATCATTTTTTTTTTTTACACAAAGAAATCTAGGTGCAAAATGTATCTTATCTTGGAATCAGTTGGGAGTCATGATTGCCCCATATCAGGAGGAGGAGGAGAGAATTCCATGAATCCTTATGACAAGAAGTGATGATATGAAGAAATGCAGCAACATTTCCAGACAACTGTATGCATTAGTATTGGGCTGGGTGTCAGGCTGCACTTGAAATGCTGCAACGTGAGAAAAGTTTACACGCACACGAAATGCATCCTATCTTTTGAAGAAGTTCACCTTGAGGCAAGCAGCTGCCTCTAGCCAAACGTGGAGATACGATGTTTAATTTCCATGTGCGCAAAGTTTGGAAGAACATAAATACAGTGTCATTTTCACTTAAATCCACAAATACTGCACTGTGTCTATTTTTTCCCATTTCCCAAACTTTGTGCAAGTTACCTTATAATTAGACACATCTAAGGCAAGAACTGGTAACAATTCTCTGCTAAGATGCCTCTGACCTAAAGTTTCTCACAAAGAATAATTAGGTTTTGAATTACTGTAATTTTCTAGGAGTAAAGAAGTTATACCATTGTGGGCTTATGAAGTGGGGTGTGTGTGTGTTTCATTTCCTAATGTGAACAAAAAAAATTAAGATATATTGGAAAATTGTAGAAGACTCTGACTTTTTAGTGAAGTAATAAACCTGTGTTTGGACTGTATTGCTTGAAATTCCAAGCTTGGAGTCTCAGATGACTAAATCATCTTCACTCCAACACTGCCCACCCCAAAATAAGAACTCGATGTTGAAAACCAGCTGTTATGTGAAGGGTTGTTGTTGTTGTTTGCCTAGCCTTAGTTGTAGCATTTTTCTCTGTTTGTGAAACAGTGTTTTTTTAAAAAAATTAATTATATGAAGACACATTTCATCATGTATCTCACTGCTTACAGTCTGAAGCTGCACATGTCGCTCAAATGTGTGGTTTAAAACAAGATCAGAAGCAGGCTCAAGAAGCCACTAATTAGTTGTGGGTGTTCCTCTCCCCCCCCCCCAATAACTTATAATGTTCCTGCAGTAGATTTCTTTTTCCTTCCACTTTTAGGACTACTTGTTTCAAAGTAAGATATGCATATGTCGTGCCTCAAAAAAAGAAAAAAAAGAGAGAGAGAGATGTCAGGGAGTGTTTTGTAGTTGTTCCATACTGTGGATTTTCTTTTGGGGGGGGGGGGTTTGTACCCAGTACAGTTACTTTTGAAATATACAAATTTCTAGAGGATAAGCATGTTCTTAGGTATCTGCTAAATAACCAAGGGTCTGATGTCACCTTAAAGGAGAGCATATGTATTAAGGCATACACTTTTATGGAGTATAGCCTGCTTGATGAGACACGTGAAGTAGTTCCTGAACTGCCTATTTGTCTTTGTGTGTGTGCGTGTGTGTGCGCGCGCGCGCATGCGTACACACACGTGTGTGTACGTGCGCGCGCGCACACACACACACACACACACACACACACACACACACACACTGGTTGAGGAAGAATATAGAATTCTGAAGGGTTGTTTCTTTGTTCTTTTACAACAGTGTAGTGTGTTTGTCATAATCCCACACTTAAAAGTCAGTGATGGTTTGTTATAACATTTTGAGACAAACTTTGTGAATGTCCCAAATTATTCCCGAAAGCAGAACCTTTCGTGTGATCATACCAGTTCTCCAAAATTTCATCCTCTCACAAATAAGCCATGTGCTAGATGTGATATAGTTGAGGCACAGCTCAAAAACTTTCCACGCTGATATCAGTATTTCATTACAGTATTTATGTTGTGTGCCATTATTATTATTTTTTGCTTGTGGTCTACTGGTTGAGTGAATGAAATCTTGTGTAGTTAAATGTGTATAACTTGAGGTTGAGCAAGTGGTAGCGAAATACCTGCCAGGGTAGAACTCCTGTCTGAAAAAGCAGTTCTGGAAGGCACATTCCACCACTAGTTACGTAGTAAACTGTGCTATCAGTTCTGAAAAGAGGTAAGCAATGCAGATTGGCTGGGCATAACCCCCTGTGAACTTCCACAGGGATATTTTTACGGGATGTGAAGTGCACTAGGATTTCAGCCAGAAATTTTCAGTAATTTTGTACTTTTGTATTGTTCATTGAATATGCTGTGCTTGACAGGCGATGTAGAAATATTTTGAAATAAACGAAATGAATATGTTATTGTAAAGTGCCCTTGTACTTTTGCAAAGTTCATGTTAGCAGAAAAAGAGAAGAAAGAGAGAGGAGGAAAAAGGGAACATGGCTCTGTACAATGAGCCTGCGTCCCACATTTCAACAGTGAGGATTGTGTTTCTAAGAAATCGTTCTGTATTGAGCCGTAGTATAGAATTAACAAGCAAAAAGCTAAATGTGTTCATATAATGCTGCTTCTTCCTTAGGCAGATCAGCTTCCGTTTCTATCTCTCCAGCAGTTAACACTTCTGCTGTAAAATAATACTTGAAATCTAGCCGCTTTTTAAAAAATTGTTCTATCTATATGTGTCTTTGTTACACAGCTTTTGAGTAGCAAGTTACAACTAAGTTACTTATAACAAGTTAATTTTTTATGTACCAATGTTTGAAGTCGCAACTCAGAAGTAACGTAAAAAGTAATAAGGTTACTTTACTGGTGTGACATGAAATATTTTTGAGTTACTTTCCTAGGTTATTTTAATGGGCATTTTTAGGCATATTGGCAGGAATTTTTCACTTTTTTTGCCATTTTCTGAATTATAGGTTACAATGACTTATTTGGAAAAGAATACAACGTATAAAGGAACGAATTGTCTTTTTAAAGGGATCATTCCAAGCTCTGATTTTGTGTGTGTGTGTGTGTGGTTTCAAAGTGGAAATTCATGTTTCTTTTCCTTCATTTTGGTTCTTCTTTCTGTAGTTACTCCGTACTGCATAGGGCTGCCCCTCCCCCAAGTGATAGCAAACCTCCTTTGAAAAGAAAGACTTTCTACATTCCTAAAGAAAAACATTCATGCATCAGTCTTCAAGACAAGGGGGGGGGAATTGTCCCATTTTTCTGCCTTCCTTTGACATTTTTCATATTACACAGTGATTTGTTTCTCTGGTTTAGGGGAGAAAAAAGGCCAGTCTCTGTTTCTTATAGAAAGTAACATTTATTTTTGCAAAGGAAGGTTTGCAGATTATGGAGAATGATGAAAACAGATCTTTTTTTTTCCTTTACAGATCCCTTTTCAGGTGAAAATTCTAATTTGAGGTTAAACTCAAGACAAATGAGAAGGCAAAGGTTAGGAAGAAACATCAGAGGTGTTTTTATTTCATTCAGATCATCATTTTAATTTTAACAAGTTGTCTTTGTTCCTTAGTTGAGTAACAACAGAATTTTAAAGTTGTTCTGATAGTTTTCCCCTTAGATTATGTTCACAGGAGACATCTTGGCTAGACTCCTATCTATACACACTTGGGAGTAAATCAAATTGAAGTCTGTGGGTTTTACTTCTTCATACATTGATATTGGATTACATCATTAGGGCACAATCCTATTCAAAGTTACTCAGAGGTTACTTCCGGTGAACTCAGTAGGGCTTACTCCCATGTAGGTGTCAACAGAATTGCATCCTCAAGATTTTGCTATTTTTCATTTCCCAGACTTTTGCATTAAGGTTTAGAAATTACACTAACATTACATATTACTGTGCATCCTATATACAGTTTCAAATAGCGTTCCTTGCCTTTGTGTACTTTACTAGTAACATTCAAAAATGACACTGATCAAACTAAAACCTATTATTTTCTACCCTCTTACACTTTGGGCAAAAAAACCGTGAGAAAGCTATTCTGTGAAATCTTCTTTTACACAGCTCCTGTTAATTTAGCTGGCATCCTTTCACATCCTTACAAGAATATGGACTACAGCTAGATTTCATTGTGCTTAAAGCAGACCTATTTAATTCAATGCAGTTTGAGTAGACACAACATACCCACTGTGTTTAGAGAAGGTCCATATCAGTGGATATTTTCGAAGTAGGTCTGGGCCCATTTTCCTGTGAAAATTATATCTGTAGTACTATCTTCCATCATAACAGAATGCTTGGACATAAGCTTGCTGACCCAGATCCTGGTGCTACATGCGGGGCTTGGAAAAGTCACTTTGAGCTGCAGTTCATCTCATGTTGACTCAGGGCTTCTGGGAGATGTAGTCTCACCCGCAAAAAAGGAATATTTCCAAACTCTGTTGAAAATGCCCTTCCTTTCAAACTTAACACTTTCATGTCAGGTTGGGTTGGAAAAATCATGTACAAATACTGTATGTTGATCCATCACAAAAAATATTCTTTTCATTTTATATGATAGTTTCCCCCCATCCCATTCTTCTTTCAGGATGGAGTTTGGAGCTTTCTATTTCTTTCTCCAGTTGTTGGAAGTTATGTGGATGATTTCTTTTTTATGTGGTTCTTTTCTTACATATTTTGGGGCATCAGAAAACTTGGTAATTTTTTAAATACGTAAATGAAATGCTCTAAATCAGGAAAGAAATAAGCATGTCTTTGGGAAGTTACAGTAGACTGAGGACTGCAGAATAAAGGCACCAAACATTTTAAAAAGCAAACAGTTGTGCTAATGTTAGAAAATTGGTTTTCCAGCATTTGGGACAGTGTCACAATGATTTAAAATGGTATATTTTAACAGAAAAGTTGCGCACGCGCGTGCGCGCACACACATACACACACACAATGGATCTTGCTTTGTTATGTACTGGAATGTAAATATCTCACATAATATGGACCTATAATTTTTTTTCTTACAGTTTTACTGGTTAAATTTTAAAAAAGCATGCAGGAATGAAGCTGAGTCCTCAAAGTGTCAAAAAAAACAAATGATCATTTAAAAATGAATGATGCTATAATGTGGAAATTGAGAGCAAAAAATTTATATTAGCAGCTGGGGGAATGTCTCTGCATAGTAAGTATGTCACTCCTAATTGTTAGATTTTTCTTTAAAATACATTTTTAAAACAATGATCTTTTAGGCTGTTTTAAGAATTACCTGTTCAAAATAACCTCTCAGTTCAATTTACTGAGAGAGGTTTTTTTACATGATGTTATGCCCAGTGAAACAACCTGATAACCTTCTCTAGCTTGTGTGTACTCATTTAGTATGCTTGTTCTTTGCATTTTTATTAACAATAAAACACATAATTTTCTTTAAAATTACTAGCAAAGCTTTTAAAGAACTGCAAGTATTGAAAAGGTACATTTTTCTGGCCAGGATTTCATCTCCTTGCAATCTGCTAAAGGAATGCCCCCCCTCCTGTATTTCTAATGCTGGTTTTGATTGACAAGTTTGCTATAAGCTTGAATGGATTTTCCCATTTCTCTGTCTTCTTTAAGTCCCAATATAGAATCCATTGCCTATTGACCTGTGATGGCTATACATTGACCCCCACTGCCTCCAGAGTGACCCTTCGACCTCCAGAGCACTTGAGTGGAGTTCCTGTGTGCCGTGGAAGACTTTATGGAGTTTGGGGTAGTAAAAATAAGAAGGAACAAGTCAAGGAAGGACAGGAGTGGGGTAGAGTGAGGTTTGGTAGCATGGGCTGGATAGGCAGGACAAGGAATGTCTATTTTTTCCTAATCGATTTCTTTGTACCTGGCTGGGAGGATGCTAAGGGAGAGCTGACATATAAACCTCTCCAGGGTAATGTTGTGGATAGAGTGACAGAATAGGACTCCAGAGACCTAGGGCTTGAATCCCTCCTTGGCTATGGAAATTCTTGGAAGGGGTGGAACTGATAAAAACCACTCCTTAAATATCTATCTTACCTTGAAATCCCTGTTAGGGTTGCCATCGGTCAGTTCCAGCCTGACAGCAAATAAGGTTTATAGCTGACAATCTGCGCTACCTGTGTGCCCAATGGTAAGGCTGGCTCTGTACATTGTGATTATTCTGACCATAGATGTTCAATGCTTAGAGGTCCAGATCATTGCTATCTTTTTTAAAAAAAAGAATTACAGTTAATGTGTATTGTATTTAATTCACATCCCTTGTGGACTGGACTGGCTCTGAGGGCAGTTGCCTCAGGTGGGAGAACTGATTATTTCAAACAAACAAACAAACAAACAAACAACCAAACAAACAACCAACCAACCAAACAAACAAACAAACAAACATGTTTCTGAGGGGGTCCTTGGAGCCACAGCACGGCAGGAAGGTTGGCCAAAAATGGCATAGCAAGCCCTCCCGTAATTCCATGGTTTCAAGGGCTCTCAGAGAGCAAGCATTTTTAAAATAGCTGGTAGGGTCATGGAAGCCGCAAAAGGGGGGGGGGTCCTGGTTAACAGCTGCTCCCCCTTCTCCCCATCTTCTTGAGGGCATCAGGTAGGGAGCTACTGCATTCCCTACCACTTTCCTCCCTTCTCCCCTCCCTCTATGCCAGTGTTGGCATGCACAATGAAGGGGTGTGTGTGAGTGGACAGCAGTGGTCCTGCGCAGGCTGAGTGGGTGGTTCACTTCAGTCCCAGCTGGTGAGAGAGCTTGCACTGCTCTGATTCTTGAGGTTATAGATAGAAATAACATAGATGAGCAATCGTGCTGATGGGGAAGGGCTCCGGCCTCTTGCTTCATGTGATTGCCTAAAGCTCTTTTGCAACATGGTCTGCTTGTTTATTTCATTTAGATATTGGCTTTCCTCTAAGGGGCTCAATACAACATATATATTCTTCCAGGTTCTCCCATTTTTAATCCTCACAAGGACCCTGTTAGGTAGGCCAGGCTGAAAAATAGTGACGGAACCAAGGCCACTCACTGAGTTCCATGGCTAAATAGGGATTTGAACCTGCATCTCTCCCACCTGGTGCTAGAGTACACCCAGTGAATCAGTGGGCTTTAGAAGTCATCAGCAGGGCTGTTCAGTAAGAGAGTAGTTCAAAGTCCTGCTTTTTGCACATGTAGACTACGCCTATGTGTAGGCGCACACATAGGTTGGTTCTGCTATTCAACCCACAACAGGCTTTCAAGGTGGTTTATAATAACCTTATACGTGAACATCACAAAAAGTTAAAAATCAATATTTGCTATCCCATATTTAGTAATAGATCACAGAATCCATTTATAAAACTTCTTCCCTATCCCTTATGTCTGAGGAAGGGGAACTTCCACAAAAGCTCAGATTTGAAAATATAAAAGTTAGTCTTTAAGATGCCACCATGTTTTTGACCTTCTTTACCTTTTACTTTTGTTTTCATCTATAATGCTTGCACAGACTAACAGGGCTGCCCCTTCAACAACTCCCTGTCTTGAGTTTCATAGTTCTTTCAGTCTGCAGCAATGCTTTTTGGCTGATGAGAATACTAGCCATTGATTGATTGATTGATTGACTGACTGACTGACTGACTGACTTGTTTTACATATTTTAGACTTGCTTTTCAGGCCAGGAGTTGTGTAGAATCACAAACGGTAAATAAAATATTATGAAAGCGCATGTTACAACAGGGAAATAATATTATGAAACCCTTAAACTGCACCTGTTACTGTACCAGGTTTAAAAGTATAAATTTAAAAGGAGGAGCTCTAAACCACAAGCATTTGAATAGAATGGATTTGATTACAACAAAAGTTATGATTCACAGGGTTGTGGAGAGAGGGGGACAAAGTAATTTATAGGGTAGGGATGGGCAACCTGGAATAGATGATGATTGAGAGTGTTGTTTGAGAAGAAATGTGTTGAACACACTTCAAAATGTGTTGAAGGGCTATTCTAGGGAGTGCCAGATACCCAGTGTTGTGTAGTGATTTAGAGTGCTGGACTAGGACTGAGGAAGCATGGGTTTGAATCTCTGCTCAGCCATGGAAGCTTACTGGGAGTGTGGAACTGGTAAAACAATGTCATAAATATCTCAGTTACCTTTAAAGTCCTATTTGGGTTGCTATAAGTTGGTTCTGACTTGACAGCATATGACAGCAAACAATCTAGGGAGTAGAATTAGGTGGAACACTGGGTAGAAATTTCCAGCAATGGCCTGGCTCCAAAGAACTTCACCACCTGTATCACAGAATTTGAGCACACCAAAGAGCTTGGATATCCCCTTCCCATGTTGCAAAATATACTGGTTTTGCATGCCTTCTCTGTTTTTTGGAAGTGGCCAAATGTGCTACATCAGGGTGAGAAACCATCGATCTGAACCCACCTTGCTCATGTGAAACCTGTTGTTCAATGTGCAGCTAGTTGTTATTATGTTTTGTGGATTTATTTAAAGTGTTATTTTATGTGTTATTCCATATGCGTTGCCTCCGACGGATTTTTGGCATCACCTGGCAGGACAAAGTTCCAAACAGAGCAGTCCTAGAATGAGCTGGAATTTTCAGCATGAATACATTACTGAAACAGCGACATCTACGTTGGCTTGGGCACATCGTGAGAATGGCTGATGGTCGGATTCCAAAGGATCTCCTCTATGGAGAATTAGTGCAGGGAAAGCGCCCCAGAGGGAGACCACAACTGCGATACAAGGACATCTGCAAGCGAGATCTGAAGGCCTTAGGAATAGACCTCAACACATGGGAAACCCTGACATCTGACCGTTCAGCCTGGAGGCAGGCAGTGCATCACGGCCTCTCCCAATTTGAAGAGACCCTTGCCCAGCAGGCCGAGGCAAAGAGGAAGTCACATAAGCAGCAAAACCAGGGAGCCGGACGGGGGACAGACTGGGTCTGTCTTCAGTGTGGAAGGGACTGTCACTCTCGAATTGGCCTTCTCAGCCACACTAGGCGCTGTTCCAAGCCCTCCGTACAGAGCACGCTACCATAGTCTTTCGAGACTGAAGGATGCCTAACCTATTGTATGTATGTATGTATGTATGTATGTATGTATGTATGTATGTATGTATGTATGTATGTATGTACGTACGTACGTACGTACGTACGTACGTACTGTGTTTCCCCGAAAATAAGACCAGGTCTTATATTAATTTTTGCTCCAAAAATGCATTAGGGCTTATTTTCAGGGGATGTTTTATTTTACAGTCATGTCATCTTCTGGTTGCTGCACAATGGTGGAGAGCAGGGTTTCACTTAACTAGGGCTTATTTTTGGGGTAGGGCTTATATTACGAACATCCTGAAAAATCATACTAGGGCTTATTTTCAGGTTAGGTCTTATTTTCAGGGAAACAGTACTTACTTACTTACTTACTTACTTACTTACTTACTTACTTACTTACTTACTTACTTACTTACTTACTTACTTACTTACTTACTTACTTACTTACTTACTTACTTACTTACTTACTTACTTACTTACTTACTTACTTACTTACAGTGTTATTTGTTGTTTTATTATGTTGTGAATCACCCAGAGTGGCCTTGGTAGTCAGATGGGCAGTGTAGAAAATGAATGAATGAATGACTCCTAATTAATTCTTGGGATTGTAGCTTTGGAGACCCTACCCACCCAACAGGTTCTTCATGGGTAAGGAGTTACACATGATGTAGGTGCTATATCTTACACTTCCACCTCACTGTTTTTTCTCGGTTGGGGTAAGTTGAGCAAAGTGGGCAAGAATAGATGGAAAGAGGAGCCTTCTTTGGTGAATGATGCCGCAGCCTGTCAGCAAAGGCACAGTCCACATCCCAATCCATGGATCATCCTTATATCCCCTCTGCCTCATGCCACTCTGGCCCCTCACCTGATCCCCCTCATTCTGCTTCAAATTAGCAGCGGGTACCTCCTCTTTCTCCATGCTTGCTGCCACACTGTTGCCCAGGATCAAAGATGGGGCTTTCTTTTTTATGGGGTTGGTGCCTTGGCTGGCCTCCTCTTCTCTGCCTGGCCTAACTAGATGCCAGTACTTACAGCTGTGTGTTGTGGGAGGCCTCAGGATAGGTTCCAGCAGAGTAATCCTTCCCTGCCCTGTCACACAGCAATTAAGACAGCTGAGCCGTACAGAGCCCTAGTTCAAATATCAAGGTTAGAACTGAAGGCTGGGGCAGGGGTGGGACCAAAGTTCAAAGCCCTACTCAGCCTCAGAAACACCCCGGGGTGATCATTGACCAGCCGGCCTTTCTTGGTCTAGCTAGCCTACCCTATAGGGATGTTGTGGGGGTAAAAAGAGAGCAGGGGAGAATCAAGTGTATTGCCAGTGGTAACTTATGATACTGCCCCATGTTGATTTTATTGAATCCTTAGTTTAAGGGAAAGGTGGAATATTTTAAACAAACAATAAATAAATTGTTAGAATAATACAATACAATCACCTGCTTTCAGATGTTATTGAGATTTTCTCTGAAAGGTTTAAATGGAAAAGAGTAAAACTATGTATTTATTTATAAAATAGCTACACAAAGTATGTCTGGCTGAATAAGTCATTGTTTTAGAGAGACCAGGAGTTCGATTCTCTGCTGTGACTCTTGGGAGGAGAGGCAACCTGTGTGGCCTTGGTTAAGTTGATCTCAGAGCAGCCCCAGCAGAAGGGACAGATAAACCACTTCTGCCTAGATACCCCTGAAAAGGGGTGCCATAATTTGGAACTTGATGGCAAAACAATTATTATTACGGAATGTATGGGCTGTTGATGACAAAGACAAAAAAACAGTGTTGCTGTAATAGGCTGAGAGGAAATATGGCAGCTTCCTTGGAGGGAGAGGATAGAACAGATGGTTTCCTATCTGCACATTTAAATACAACCACACAGAGAGAGACTGGAAAAGTGACTTTCAAGGACTGCAATTCCCAGAATTCCACAGCTGGTGTTTTGTGTCTTGAGGGAACCAAATGGGCAACAGAAAAGGGTGAAGGCTTACAGTGTCAGCAGATGTCAAGGAAAACATGTTGGAGAATGGAGAATGCAATTCTGGAACGAAGTACATACAAGGATAGCAGATATGGAAGAGCAAGACATTTTGCTGCCTGAGGTAGAGAGTTATTAGGTGCCTACTCACAATTACCAAACTTAGGATGTTTAGTCCTCAGGGCTAGGTATTTTGGCAGCCATAAAACAAAAACCCATAAGCATTTCTCCCTTTGGCAGGCCAAATGCAATCCTAACAAATGAAACTAGTACCACATGGATGCACTTTTAGGACACTCAAAACCTTCGGCCTGAGGATGGCCACCTGGCTCTCCTGGTAAGGCCAACTCTGTCTTCATGCAGAAAGTACAGAAGGGTGTTTGGGAACCAGAACCTGAAGATACCAGTTACTTTTTAGTAAAAATCAGGAAAAGGTTACTTTTTGTTTTTCTAGTTTTAAAATGGAAAATTGGGGAAGGCTGCACATAGTCAAATTATAGCAGTGGTTCCCAACCTTGGGACCCCAGGTATTCTTGGACTAAAACTCCAGAAGTTTTGACCACTAGCTGTGCTGGTCAGGATTTCTGGGAGTTACAGGCAAAAAATATCTGTAGACCCGAGACGGGGAAGAACTGAATTAGACTCTGCCAGGAACTGTAATGGGTTCAGATCTCAGGTCCTGGGACTATCTCAGAAAGAAGAAAAGAAAAGGCTGATGAAGCATTTTTTTAAAATAGAGAATGAGGATTTTGAGCAACAGCTGGATCCCTCTGTCTGAGTACAAGGCAGAACAATCAATCAATCAATCAATCAATCAATCAATCAATCAATCAATCAATCAATCAATCAATCAGTCCATTTCAGCAGAATAAAAAAAGGTCCAGGAACTTTGTGGGGAGAGAGAGGAAATTTGGTAAAAAGAGAAGTAGGAGAAAATAGTTTGGGCATTGACAAAAATTTCAGTATGATCTGTGTGGAACCCAGACCCAACAGGCTCATAGTTGTTCTCAATCTTCTATCAGCTTTTGATATATTGATAATTCTCCACTTCTTCAGTCTCTTGGGCTGACACTAAATACCTGGTTAAAAATGGATGAAATTCGAAGCTACTTCAGTCATTTCATATGACGCAAGCCCTACTGAGTACAGTATTTTAAAGCACAGTACAGCTTCCTTTTTCAGAGTGAGAGAGTCTTTTCGCCTCTCCTTGTTTAACGGGCAGCAGGATGGTAGTGGCTCCGGAGTGCAGTGGCTGCAGCAATGGGGGGTGTCTGACTGCTGCCTGCTGGATAAACAAGACCTGTGGAGGAGAAAGGGCTCTCTTGCCCCAGCCAGCCACAAAGGAAGCTCTACTGCTGCCCCCTGAAGGTAAAAGGCCACAGCTCTTTCGCCCAGCCTTTTCTACCTTTAGGTAGCGGTGGTGGGGCATGTGGTCATGAATCGTATTAAAGCAGAGAATGTGTGTTTTCAGCAAGTTTGTGCCTGTTCATTCTTAACCTGCAGTAAAAACTTTTGCTGGAGATCATAGTAAATAGATCAAGATCGAGTGGTCTTGGGCAAGCTGCACAGTCCCAGGGCATTCCCAGAAGAAGGAAATGATAAACCACTTATCCACCTGAAAAACCCTGAAAAGGGTCACCATAAGTCAGAATTGAATTGATGGCACATTATTGTCATTATAGCAAATGACTTTTCCAGTGGTGTCCTTTTTCAATTCCTTTCCAGTCTCACTTTTCTTTAAAAGTTATTGTCAAAAACAAAAAAACAAAAATTCCCCTTTTCATTCCCCCCCCCAACAGCATTTCTCTTGGCTCTCTTTACTTCCTCCGTTCACTTCATTTATCTCTTTATTTATTGTATTCACTTCTGTTTCCTCTGCCAAATTAATTTCCAGTTTTAGCTTGCAGCCTGATCATTACACTGATGATACCCACCTCATTTTCCTGTTTCTTCCTTTTGTCCATCTCTTCTTCCCAACTTTCCCAGTTGCCTCACGGCTATAGCTGCCTAGATGTCGTAAGATCTTTGTCTTAAACACTAAGGTCAGAATCCTATTGTGCAACTTTATGCCATGCAACTGTGATGACATCAATAGCCATGGCCATTTAGGAGGAAATAATAATAATTTAAAAAAACCCTTCTGATTCCCGTATCCCAGGTTTTGACAATCCCGAGGCATCCTGCGGAAGCCTTTGGGAGCCATGGACTGGGGAAGGGTATTCACAGGATGAACTATAAGGAACTTAGATTTAGGCTGAATATCAGGAAAAACTTCTTAACTGTTAGAGCAGTATGACAATGGGACCAGTTACCTCACTCAGCAAGTGGTAGGCACTCCAAAGCTGGAGGCCTTTAAGAGAAAATTGGACAACTGTCTGTCAGATGTGCTTTGATTTGAATTCCTTCATTGAGCAGGGGTTTGGACTCAAAGTCTTTATAGGCCCTTTCCAACTCAAATATTCTACAATTCTGTTCCAAAATGTCTTCTGATGTCTTCAGACAGCGGTTCTTTCCTTGAAAATTCAGGGCATGTTTCTTTCCCAAACTTGCTACCTGGAATCTTATACAGTACCTGGTTAAGTCTTCTGCATACAACTCATGTGGTGTACTACTTAACATCTAGCTTCTGGAGAGGCTCTTTAACTTGACTTGTTAGCCACTGACCATCCACAGACACCTCCAGCCAATCCACGAGGAAGGACAGAAAACTTGCAAAGTGGGGGTAATGTTGAAAGGTTAGAAGGAATGGCATTTCTGTTTCTAAGCAGCTTTAATCGGAATTGAGGTTTCAATGAGTTTCCTGTCCGTGTGGTTCAATTTGGCGCATTACTTTTAAGAAGCATGGGTATTATGAAACCATTTACAAGTGAGCAGTGGTAGGATGATGTTTTGGGTTCCAAGCACCATTTTTCTACCCTATCAGTACATATGCTAACATATTTTGCCTTTTGTTTTTGTTTTGTTTCTTCGAAATTTGTCTGATATACTAACAGCTGTTATAGGTGGCTTCTGTTTGCCATTATATTTATTTCTTTGTAGATTTATAGTTTGAAGCTGTGCTTGGGATTTCAGATTTCAGCTTGAATGACCTCCAGGGGTGATGGGGAGTCTGATTTCATGCCTCCTACTGGTTCCTCAGCAGTAGTGAAAGCAATATGAAAATTGCTGCAGCTCTCATATCTAGCCAGGAGAGGTCACTTTCCTACCACGAAGCCCTCTGCCTTTCTTATGAAAGTAGGTAAATACAGTACTGTATGTGACTTCCCTCTGTGCTCTACCTAGATGTGCCTGCTTATATTGTCTCTTCCAGCTTATCTACCACAGTAGTAAAGTGCCATCAAAATCTTTCAACGTTTTTATAATTTCAGCCTTCATTTGTGTTAGTTTTCTTCTTTCTGTAAGGCTTGGGGTTCTTCTCAAGCTCCCTCTTAGTGTCTTGTGTGTGTAGGATATATGAGTCAAATTTATTATCTACTTCTTTGCTACCTTTACCTTCTGCCTTTTCTTCAGTGAGCTCAGCGTAAGTGACTCTCCTTCTCTCCTCACAACTCTGTGAGGTAGCTCATGCTAAGAAAGTGTGGCTGTTTGAAAATATACCCCACAGGCTCTTTTTTTAGTATCTGCTAAATAACAAGATCCCTATTAATACAGAATAATTAAAGTGTGTAGTCTGTGATTTGGTAAGCTGAGCCCATCCCTACATCGTGTGATGTGGGGTGGGTAGTCATAAATATAGGCAGCTGTTTTATATCAAGTCACACAACCGTTCCGAGTACTGTACATATTCTACTAGCTTTTGATGGTAAGAAAGGCTCCTCCCAGCCATGTTGTATTAGATCAGCTTTTCCCAAGCAGGAGCCCTCCAGATGTTTTAGACTACAACTCCCACAACCCCAGCCACCATAGGAGAGGTGTTTCTGTTTAAAGGGCTACAAAACTCTCTGTTGATCCCAATACATTTGTTCTAAATCTGGCTAAATCTGGATCTTGCTGGAACGGAGCACCGACACAGTAGCATATGTTCTGAATGAATGGCAGTTGGCTGGTTATTCCTCTTTTATCTTTTCTAGAATTACATCTACATTTATATTCTTTGGTTTCCTTTACTGTTTCTTCTTTTTCTTGCATGTCTGTAAGAGAGGTAGAACTATAGGCATGGCAACTAGCTGTGAGTGCTTTGATAATAAGTTTTAGAATTCCTTTTTCTCCTGTAGTACTGTTAAATGGATTTCCTAGCTAATCAACCCTTAAATTTTCCTTGTTGACTTATTGCTAATCTCCAGACTAGGCATTTCTCTGCAGTAGTCACAAGATTATCACTAGGCTACCCTGCCAGGAAATACCAAATCATCCTAATATATACAATAACATGTATTTGTCCATGGGGGTATTCAATGTCTACATCTGTACCTACACTAACTGGAGTTTAATCCAGCAGTAGCTTTCTTTATTGGCTGCAGTGTAAACTTAGTGGAGGGTAAACTAGTGTTGTTTGCTTTTCTGACTCCACATATACTGAGTATTAGTGCTTCATTGTTGACCTTGGTACTGCTTGAGAGGGTGGAAAAAATGGCACCTTATGTTCCAGCTGTGTTTGAGGCAAAGGAAACAAAGGAGAAAGAAATATAGCTGACAAGAAGAGCAGAGATTTCTGCACCTGTGAAGGAAAGTAAAGTAAAGCATGTTGTTGCCTCTTGGATGACCCGCCACACATCACCAAAACAAACAGGACATATTTACATAACCTGATTTTTTATGGATTGATACAATTTAAGAAATAAGAAGTATAATTTAAGCAAAAATGCCATTCATCTCTACATAAAGCCAAAGACTGCGACTAGGTGACTTAATGCCTACCTGCTCACACCAGCTTGCAGAAGTGGCAAACTTTTGGCACTCTCGGAATCCCCAGTCCGTACTGCCAGTTATAAAGAACGGTGGGAGTTGTAGTCCAAACAATCTGGAGTGCCAAACGTTTGCCACCCCAGTCCATGGACTAGTCATTCAGGCCCCTGCTGTTGGCCCTCCTCATAGTTCTTTATCTTTTAAACAGACTTCAATTGGGCATATCTACAAAGATGGACTCTGAACAGAGGACGACACTACAGCAGCAACCAACAAATTTTGTTTTTGCTGCTGCTGCTAAAGCTACACCTTGATGTATATTATAACCTATAATTAATTGTATATGTTTAGCTTCAGGTTAGGTATTACCCTTTTTTTAAAAAAAGTTTTTCTTTGGTGGCAATGATATGTATTTAAATCCAAGGCAGGCTCTAGCCATTTTTATGTATCTGCCTTGTTTTGATTTCACTGGAAATCACACTGAAATCAACAATGCATGTTGTGAGTAACATGATTTTGATGGAACTGAAATTCAGTGAAGTCAGGATCCATCCCATGGTTTGAGAGGCTTCTTTTTTAAAAAAAAAAACTGTGTTGTATAACAGGCTTAATTGGACTCAGAGCAGGCTTGATTAAATCAATGGGATTTTAATTAGACATAACTATCTTGTTCCCCTGATCTCAGTCAAACTTCTCTCAGCCTGACTAAACCTGGATTCAACATTGTCTTATGTTTTTAAAATATTAATACAATGCCATCTTTCTCCTAGCTACATGGTTCAACAAATACATTTTTAACTGATCAGTTTGCAATTGTGTAGTTTTTTAAAATTTGGACAACTACATATTGCTTCAACATTCCTCTCAACACGAATGGTATTGGAATTGAGAAATAATGTCTTAAACCAATTTTGGCTGAAACTGAAGTAAATGTTCTTGAAAGCACTGGTTTTTGATGGGACCTTATGATCAGAGGAAGCGCTCCCCTCCCCCCAACCTTACTCATTTTTAGGGACTTTCCCTTTCTGTCACAGCTGCTCAGTCAGTGCAAAATGGGTAACTAGAAAACTCTGGAAACTTATCGTCTCCTGGGAGACAGAAAAACCTATTAGTCAGAAATTAGTCACACATGACTATACAAGTGGAAGTAACATGCCCTAACTGCTGAATTTCTGGTGAGTCATGGGGTGAGAAGTAGCAGCAAGGCAAATCGACACTTTTTTCTTTGGTCTGGGGTTTCTGCACTTTAAACCAAGATGCTGCCGTTAGTCATGGTTTTGAGCTATGAATCTTAGTAACATAAAAACAACCCTGCTAGCTATACAGAGCTGGCGCTGCTATGCCATTGGCCTCTGCTTTGGAGGTCTATGGCATTGTTGCCTCTGAATTTCATTGTTTCATGACAGCAGGTGTGATACATTTTTATTATTTTATTATATTTTTTATCACTGGAGATGATCATGGTGAAGTATGGAGTAGACATTCTTTAAAATACAGTAAGTTACATTTGTTTAAAGAACAACGTACCTGATTTCTATAAAATATGGCATGACTTTATTTCATATCCAAATCTGAAAGGTATTCAGCAGCGTCTAGCAAAGCTCTTCCTCACTGAAAAAATGGAGAAACAAAAATTGTGAACAGCACAAACAGGAAGACAAACTCCGGGCCATTCATGGGTTTATTCCATATTTGTAATTATAGACTAAAATGGAGAAAAAATGTTTTAAATATAGGATCCTCTGTCAATAATTAGATTCCAATTTGATGTATTTCCCTTTCTTACAGTTTGCATTTGGAAAAGCAATAAATATGGTTTTTTAAAAGAATTCTTCAAATAAATACAAAATAATTATACCATGAGGTAGTGGGAGATGGCCACTTCTTGTTGAAGGATGAGGGTCAGCAGTATGTGTGAAGGAACAGTTGTGCCACACAGTCTGCCCTGCATCTCCTAAACTAGTCTGATGCAGTAAAGGAAGCAGCAATGTTGAGTCAGTGACCCCAAATCCCCTTGCTTGGGGTGGGGTATCTTTTCTATTTTTTCTCATGAAGTAACATGTTTTGTGTTAGCCTTGGCTGAATCAGACCAAGTGTGTCCATGGGCAGCCCAAACTCTTCTATCCCTTCATGTGGGAAACAAACTGCTGCCTACATCACCCTGGAGAGGAAGGCACCCCCTCGCCAAACTTTGGTCATACATTTGCCTCCACACCTTTTCCTATGCAACTAAGAAAGAGATACAGTAAGTGGCAGAGCAACACAACCTCCTACAGTTATAGGATGCTAATTTTTGTTTAATGGTGCTTTTGAGCAGTCCTGTTGCAACCAAGACAGACATAAGGATATTTGGATACATCACATTGTAGGAGATTTCTCTGGTCATTCCTCCCATCAGCTGTGGCTTTGAAAGGACATCTTAGAACTAGGTTATATTTTAAAAACAACACACACACGCACACCCAGCAAACTCTAATTCCACACTGCATTGCCTGCTTCTTTCTCCTGAAGCCACAGAATGCACGGGACACCTTAAAGATGGTGGTGTCTCCAGCAGAGGAAGGTTGGATCCCTCCTGCTCTAGGGCTGGGCAGGAACTGGAGGCCTGCCATCAGTGACAGCTCCCCAAAGCAAAGGGAGAGTTTCTGAGGTGTCATCAAGAGAAAAACAACAACATGCAGTCACCACCCCTAGCATTCTGATGCCTGGCAACTGCTTAAGTTTGGCTAATGGCAGGGCCGGTTCTGAGTGTGTCCTTATTGCCCAACAACTTGTTCTTCACAGTACTCAGTCAGATGCCTTTAAGAATCCCACGAGCAAATCATGAAGGCTCATGTTCCCCAGCAACTGATTAAGAGAGCCATGTGGCATCTGAACCCAGGACCCTTGCACAGCCAGCAAGTCTAGTAGCCACAGACAGTCTTCATCCTCCATTAATTTGTCTAATCCCTTTGAAAGCTACCCTGTGGCAGTTAATTCTGTAATTTTAACAAACTATCCAGAGTCTGCTATTAGTACATTTTACTGTATGAACCTAATATTGTCAGAGAGAAAGTTCACCATTCCACATTAAGCATAGTTTTATAGGTTTTGTCATTGTCTCACACCTCCCCGCCTTCTCTTTTCCCCTTTGTTAGTAAAATACATGAAAGCTTCAGCTTTTTCTCACATTGTGGTGCACCAGTTCTTTGGTTTTTTGACTGCCTTTTTCTGTACTTTTTTTTACACACACACACACACACACACACACACACACACACACACACACACACACACACACACACACACACACACACACACACACACACACACACACACTCTTTCTTCCAGCAATCAGAACCAATCAGCATCCCGTGATCAGTGCCTCCTCACTGGGTTGCTGGTAATGGGTATTTATTTATATAAAGTATTGATGAGGCTACTTTTCCGGTAAACCTTCTCAACGCAGAAGGTTTATGACTTAAACTAAATTTTTTTTTACTAAAACATTGACGTAAAACATTGACGAAAATCAAAACTGAAAATTAAAATAAGTTTTTCCAACCCTGGGGTTCCCCCAAGCCTGATAACCCCTCCTGCTTATGCATGGATGGCAATATACTGGCTTTTTGAGGTATTGTTTTGGCAGTCAACCTGAACATTGATAATAGAGGCAATGATGTGGCCATAACATGGGTGTATTTCAACCAACTCCCATCACACCCAGACATCATAGCTAAAGGTCAGCAATGCTGGGACTCACAGCCCAGTGAAGTACAGAATACCATAGGTTATGCATATGTGGTTTAAATTGCAATATTGAGGTCTAAATAAAATTGAATACTGGTGGAGTGAATGCCTCCATCAGTTTTGTTATACTGGTTTATCCACATCATTGTGCAAGAACATGAGCGTAGGTGCTCGGACAGTGCTGTGGTTCTGTGCCCATGTGCTTGCACAAAGATGCTATTGATTAAGCACAAATCTTGAAAACCAGATACCTCTTTGTGCAGGCTTGTGGGAGTACATTAAGCCCTTGTTGCAGTAAACACACGAGCTCACAATATTCACCACTGCTGTGCACTGAGCTGATGTTTTCATTGACCCACCCCTCACAAGCCTGCAGTCTCTTTCCTAAGTTTGCTGTTAGTCCCTAGTCAGTGTCTGAGCAGGAGTCAGCAACTTGCATTTCTGCACACACATGCTACCTCAAGCTGTAGGTTCTGCCGCCATCTTTAAAATCCCCCTCGATTCTGCTGGAAAACATGGAATTTGCCTTGTTTCCTGGAAAGGTCATACTCCCAGTGGACTGTTAGAAACACAGTTTCTGCTTGGAAGTAAAGCATGAACTCTATATGTGCTGTGTTTTCTAGCAGCGTCACTTCGATTTTGAGGGCAGAAATTTTGGTGAGAAGTGGCTGCAGCACTGCTTTCATTGTGGCACTAAAACCTGCAGTAGAAGAATGCAATTCCTGGTGATATCTGGGTTGAATCCAATATGCCCCCATGACAGTTTTGCACAGTAATTTCAATGGGACTGAAATTTAGCTAATCTACTGTGGATCTAGCCCAGTATTCTTTTTCCCAGTCCTTGCCACTTTATATATCCCCCTACTGAACTTCATTTGCATATCATTCCCTGTTCACCCAGTTTAAAGAGACCCTTTTAGAGCTCAAGTCTTTATATTTTGCTTGGATGCGCATCAGGTTCAGCAACAGTCCCCACACTTTTCAGTATCACACTCCCTTTTTAATTTCTGAGAAACCCTTATGCTTCCTCACCTCTCCTTGACCATCATCTAATCACCTTTTAGTGAAAAAAAAGTTCAGTTTGTAATCTAAACTAAATGCAAAAACTTTGTAAAAGCGTCATTTTTAAATTAAAAATAGCGTAGTGAATGATTATTAAAATCTCAGAGCCTTGAACTCTTAGAATTTTTTTGTATTCTTGCTCCTACTTGGGTTGGAAACCAGTGACCTTGGAATATTTATTTTTTTCTTTTGTTATATATGCCAACTTGAGCCTTAATCATTCACCCCAAACAGAGTTGATAATTGAATAAATTGGATTAGGATAAGGATTGATTCACCAAACAACAATTGATTGTACAGGGCTACGCTAGCTGGGATTGGATTTGTCCCTTAGGCCATTCATTGTTCATCCCTAATTCCAGATAGTTTTGCTCATGTTAAATAACCCTATTTCTTCATAATACAGCTTTACAGGGAACCCTGTATCTTATTTCCCTCCATGGAGAAAACTGCTTGGTTAAAGAGAACAGAGAGCTAAAAACAATTTCCAGTACACAATGAGAAGCATCCTTTTATCATAACTGTATTCAATAACTTTTAGTAAGGAACTTTGCCAAGAGTATTTTAGAAGTCCCCGTGTACAGTATCTGCTGTCAGTAAGAACACCAAACGATTAACGAGGCAGGCCTTCCTGCTGCAGAATCATGTCAATTGGGGTAGGTCTCAATCACATGCCTAGCCGTGAACCTGACAGCCAAACCAAGATGCAGCCGGGCATCTTGTCTGTTAGCTGGGACAAGTAATTCAACCCTTGTGTGAACACTGACATGATTCCAGCCATGGGTATCTGCACTCTGGATCTAATGGCTTGTTCCACTTAATTTCTCAGTTAACCTAAAACATCCTCTCTTTGTTTATTTAATTTATACCCTGCCTTTCGCCTAGTGGAGGAACCCAAAGTGGCTTACCAAATGATTAAAAGATAAATGTAGTTAGAATATATTGGCTGAAATCGTGTTCTGTAACTTACACCGCATAAGGCTGATGATGTCATCAGCTAGAGCCATTTTTCAGAAATGAAAAAACTCCAGTCTCCCTTGTGAAGATCCCAGGGTTTCTATGGGGTCCCTTTGTTGTGTGGAAGTCATTAGGGGTGGTGGGATGGAGGGAAGTCTTTAATTTCCCAAAATTGATGCTGTTGGTAAAAGTATCCTGTAGCCCCTAAGGGTTTCCCCATGACAGAACAGGATCTAAGGCACAAAATGATAGTTTTAAAATGCTATTGAAAAAATAGTAGTATTAAAAACAAAAACAAACAAATCAGAAAAGAGTTTTTAAGTGCAGCATCTCCTATTAACACTTTCTTAACAGCCTATTTAGTTGCCAAAGATCTGGCCAGAAATTTTCATATCTGCTGACAGAAGGGCAGCAGGGATTGGGTGGGTGGATGGGACCTTCATCTTTCGGAGAAGAGAATTCCACAGCCTGGGAGCAGTCAACAAAAACTTGTGTTCACAATGTAT
Source organism: Pogona vitticeps (assembly GCF_051106095.1). Lineage (NCBI taxonomy): Eukaryota > Metazoa > Chordata > Lepidosauria > Squamata > Agamidae > Pogona > Pogona vitticeps. Next base: position 94,968,283 of record NC_135788.1, on the reverse strand, counting down.
GTGCCTGTGATGGTGGCTGGACTGAGAGACTGAGAACCTGATCAGCTCATTTGAAGAGATGTAGACTGTCAGCTAGCCTGGGCTCCAAATGGGCAAGCAGCCAGTAGAAATGTTGTAAGAGGAGAGTTTCATGCTTCCTGTAGCTGGATCTGGTCAATAGTTTGGCTGCAGCATTTTGGACCAGCCCAGGTTTCCAGACACTTCTCAAAGACAACCCCATGTAGAATGTGTTACAGCAGTCCAAGCAGTATATAACTAAATGATGGGCAAAGCACTGGATGACTTGCAGGTGGACTAACACTGTCACTATGTTCAAAAAGGGCAAAAAAGGAGGAACCAAGAAACTACAGTCCACTCAGCCTGACATCAATCCCAGGGAAATTTTTGGAGCAGATTATAATGCAGTCACTCTACACTTACCTTGAAAACAATGCAGTAATAACTAGAAGCAAGCATGGATTTGTCAAGAACAAATCCTGTCAGCTACTCTTATCTCATGTTTTAATTGAGCAACCTCCCTAGTAGATGGTGGGAATGCTGTAAATATAATATATCTTGACTTTAACAAAGCCTTTGACAAAGTATCCCATGATATTCTGGTTAGCAAGCTAACTAGCTGTGTGCTGGATAGATAGCACAAGTGTCAGGTGGGTACACAGGTATTTACAGAATTGCACCCAGGGAATGATTATCAATGGTTCCTTCTCAAACTGGGACTCAGCAACAAGCTGGGTACCACAAAGTGCTGTCCTGGGCCTGGTTCTCTTCAACATTTTTATTAATGACTTGAATGAGGGGGTGCAGGGAATGCTTAACAAATCTGTGGATGACACAAAATTGGGTGGAATAGTTAATACTCTGGAAGACAGAAACAAAATTCAAAAAGATCTTGATAGGTTTGAGCACTGGGCTGAAAACAACAGCATGAAATTTAACAGGAATAAGTACAAAGTTCTACGCCTGGGCGCGGGGAACCAAATGCACAGTTACAAGGTAGGGGATACTTGGCTCAGTAATACAGCAAAGCACAAAGGATCTTGGAATTGTTGTAGATCCCAAGCTGAATATAGTCCAATAATGCGATGTGGCTGCAAAAAAGGGAAAGGCTATTTTAGGCTTTGCTAAAAGAAGTAAAATCTTCAAATCCCATGTGTTACATACAGCACTGATGTTACCTGTCTGTCATGGGTTTGGAGGGAAAGTTCCATCCTATGGGGAGTGGAAGGCGGGACATCAGGAGGAGGGGCTGTACTGTATATATGTATGTGGAGCGTGTGAGGAGACACTGGGAGAAGAAGCAGCAGCTGGGAAGAAGAAGCTGGTGTGGGAGTCTGTGTGTCAGACAGGGTACTACTGTGTGTCAGAGTACCAGCCTGATAGGTTCAGGTGTCTGTTGGTTAGCCAGAACTGATAGGTTCAGGGTCTGTGCTTCAAGTTAAGGGTTCTGTGTGAACCAAACTGTGTGTATGTATGAGTGAAACTAAGCCACGTTACTAAATCTTGTTCACCTGATCATTTTATTTTCCCTGTGTGTGATTTAAATAAACCTTATTCTTTTATTTGTTAAAAATCCATCCCTGGTCTGTGTGACTTCTTATAGGGAATGGTTGGTGGCAGCTTAGTTAACGTGTGGCAGATCCCAGTAGGTCTGGGTTTGTCACATTGATTGGTGTCCAGCGTGTGGGATACGACTGGTCCAGTTGTCCAGCGGTCCAGCAAAGCCTTGGCAAGTGTGCCCAGAGCAAGGGGGGTCTAGTCAGGGACAATCTGAGGCGCGTAGGTAATCTTCTAGGTGTACCTCACGGGGAGGTGCGCTAGTGGAAGAACGTGCCAACTGGGGAGACTAGATTAGGGTGCTCTGAGGCAGCCTGTTTTTGGCGGGAAAAAGCTGAGGCAAAACTGTGAAATAGCAGTGATCTAGCCTGCCTGCTGAGAGGCCCAGCAGAGGGGGGTAGACTCTAACTCGCTACAGTTGCAAGTAGTGCTGAAGGACAGCAGCATTCTATAGAAAGCTGGTTCTGAGGCAAAAGAGAAAAAAAAAAGTGGTCGTTTTATTTTGAGGCTTGACTTTTTAAAGCAGCCTGTTCTGGGGGGGGAGTATGCCCTTGACTCGAAGCCAAATGGCAGAAATGGGTGAAGTGAAAGACCCCCAGGTTGACCAAGGTTCTGAGGATGAATTTGGCTCAGTGCAGGGTGACAGCACGGGAGAACAGACCTTAGAACTCAGAAAAATGCTCCTAGCCCAACAGCATGAATTTAGAATGAGACAATTGGATAGGGAGGCCAGAGAAAGAGCTGAAATCAGTCAGGCAGAGGCAGATGCCAAGAAAAGGGGAATGGCCATGAGGATAGAAGAGATGGAACTGAAACACAGAGTTAGAATGGCACAATTAAAATTAACATTCCTAAATAAGAACAATAACAACTTATCAGTTGAAGAAATTGTGGAAAGAGAAAAGTATGAGGCTCAGGCCAGACAAAGTGAGCAAGATCTTGAAAAATATAATCAGCAAAAAGACATTAAATTAAAAGAAATCAGAGATAAGACTGAAGAAAAAGTAAAAGAGATAAAAGCTAGGGCTGAGGAAGAAATTTTACAGATCAGGGCTGAGTTTGAGGCTAAGCAAAAGGAGCTGGATTTGAGAATAAAAGAGAAGAAATTGCAGCTAGACAAGAAACCAAAAGAAGGCACACAGGTTAAGGCACAACATCAAAATCTGAAGTCTTCTGAAGAAAACATGAGGGAAACATGGGACCCTAAATACTCTCAGGGACCAGGGAAAAGCCAGCAAGGGGGAGGGGCCCATGGTGAAGGGAAGCCCTCAGACATGAAACCAAGACCTCAGATTTTGGAGGGAAAACCAAAACAAGATGAGAGAGACTCAAAATATAGCAGAAAATGTTACTTCTGTCAGGGAAAGGGCCATCTAATCTCAGAGTGTGAGAAATTAAAGCAGCTAAAAGGAATTGTGCCTCAGGATTCGAGTGGAACCAAGCCAAAAGCTGTGTTCTGTGTCCAGAAAGAGCAAGGCTCATTGTCACTGAGGGAGCCTGTTGCCATGGCTACTCAATCTGGAACAGCTACATCTGCTGATCAGGCTGAGGAAAATGGTCCTCTTGTAGAGGTCAGGCGCTGCCTGCTGGTGAGAACAGATTCTCAGTTGTTTGAGACAGCAGGGGTGGACGTAGGAATACTTGACCGTCAGTATCGGGGGCTGCGGGACACTTGTTCTCAGGTGACCCTGTGCCATCCAGATATTATTCCTAGGGAATATGTGATCCCAAATGAGAGCATGAAGGTGGCAGGGATTGAGGGGCAGATAATCTCACTGCCAGTAGCGGAGGTACCTGTGAACTTTCAAGGCTGGAGGGGAGTTTGGCGGCTAGCGATTTTATCGACTCTGCCAGCAGCCGTGCTCGTGGGAAATGACCTGGCTGAACATGTGAAAAGGGTGCTAGTGATTACACGCTCACAAGCCACCACGGGGACAGTTCAGGGGGGTAATGATGAGCCAGAGACGGAAGCAGAGGGGAGTTCAGAAGCTGTGGTGGAAACCTTAACCACAGACAGCAGATTTGGACAAGAGCAAAAGGCAGACGCCACTCTCCAAAAGTGTTTTGAACAGGTGACTGACGCCCAGCTAACACCTGAAACCCCAGTGAGATTTCTGGAGAAAAAGGGGATTTTATATAGAGAGACCCTGAGGAATATCTCAAAAGGGGGAGATGGGATCCGAAGTCAGCTAGTGGTACCTGAAAAGTATCGCCCCATGATCTTACAAAGGGGGCACTCTGACATGTTTGCTGCACACTTAGGGGTGAACAAAACACAGCAGAGAATCACACAGAATTTTTACTGGCCTGACATAGGGAAGCAGATCAGGGAGTTCTGTAAACAATGTGATGTGTGTCAAAGGCAGGGGAATAGCCGCGACAGGACCAAAGCAAAGTTGTGCCCTTTGCCTGTGATTGACACTCCGTTCAAATGCATAGGGGTGGATATTGTGGGACCTTTGCCTAAGGCCACAAAGAGGGGGAACAGGTTCATTCTCACCATTGTGGACCATGCCACAAGGTACCCTGAAGCCATACCCTTGACTAACATTGAAACTAACACAGTGGCAGATGCCTTGGTGGGGTATATGTCCCGGATGGGAGTTGCCTCAGAAATAATCACAGATTTGGGAGCATCATTCACATCAAAGCTCATGAAACGCTTATGGCAAATCTGTGGAATTAAGCTCAAGGAAACCACTGCCTATCATCCTGAAAGTAATGGGTTAACTGAGAAGTTCAATGGGACTCTAATGCGCATGATTAGGGCTTACTTGGCAGAGAATCCAAACAATTGGGACCAGAAGCTGCAATCCCTTTTGTTTGCTTATCGATCAGTGCCACAAGCCAGTACCGGGTTCAGTCCATTTGAACTTTTATTTGGGAGAAGGGTGAAAGGGCCCCTTGATTTGATCAAACAAAATTGGGAGCAGATCACCCAGGATGACCCACAAGACGTTGTGACCTACAGAGACTCTTTGAGGAAGGACCTAAAGAGAAACCTAGAGCTAGCAGCAGAGACCCTGCAAGCTCAAAAGGTCAGAAAGAAAGCTTGGGATGACCAGGAAGCCAGGGAGAGACACTTTGACCCCGGGGAGGGAGTGCTTTGGCCCAGGCCCTGCAAAGAGAACAAACTGCAGCTGGGTATCCCAGAAACAAAATATTTGGGTCACATGGTAGGGGGAGGAGTGATAAAACCCCTAGAGGCCAAAATAGAAGCAGTTCGTGATTGGCCCAGACCCAACACCAAGAAAAAAGTCAAATCATTTCTTGGGTTGGTGGGCTACTACAGAAAGTTCATCCCGAGGTTTAGCGAGATTGTGGCTCCGCTGACCGATCTGACGAGGAAGAAGGCTGATGACCGCATCCCGTGGACCAGCGACTGTGAGGCGGCGTTCCAGTGGTTGAAGCAGGCGCTAATCAACTATCCAGTGCTGCGTGCTCCAGACTTCGACCGGGAGTTCATCATCTACACCGATGCGTCTAACAGCGGGGTAGGAGCAGTTCTGTGCCAGGAGGATGAGAATGGTGACCAGCATCCAGTGTCCTACCTGAGTAGGAAACTTCAAAAAGGTGAGAGACATTTGGCAACCGTGGAGAAGGAGTGTTTGGCAATAGTCTACGCAATCCAGAAGGCCAAGCCTTACATCTGGGGAAGACATTTTGTTCTGTGCACTGACCATTCACCACTGCAATGGTTAAAGACAATGAAAACCCACAATAGCAAACTTATGAGGTGGGCTTTAAACCTACAGGACTATGACTTTGAAGTGAAGGTGGTCAGAGGGTCAGTGAACTGTGTTGCTGACGCCTTGTCAAGAAGACCTGAAGAATGAAGACGGCGAAAGAAACATGGACTATGTATATATATTGATGACAAAAAGTTAAATGTACCTGTTTTTTGAACTTGGTTTGTATGAATAAAGGTAAATTGATGTAATGTATATGGTAAATGTTTAAATGCCTAATTGATATGGTTGACTTAGAATGTAAGTATAAGTAAGTATGATATTGTATGTATAACTGTTGTTGTGTGTTTTATCCAGGTTGTTTTTTGGGAAAAAGCACCTTAGCTTTCCCCCTACAAAACAACTTATAAAGAGGGGAGATGTTACATACAGCACTGATGTTACCTGTCTGTCATGGGTTTGGAGGGAAAGTTCCATCCTATGGGGAGTGGAAGGCGGGACATCAGGAGGAGGGGCTGTACTGTATATATGTATGTGGAGCGTGTGAGGAGACACTGGGAGAAGAAGCAGCAGCTGGGAAGAAGAAGCTGGTGTGGGAGTCTGTGTGTCAGACAGGGTACTACTGTGTGTCAGAGTACCAGCCTGATAGGTTCAGGTGTCTGTTGGTTAGCCAGAACTGATAGGTTCAGGGTCTGTGCTTCAAGTTAAGGGTTCTGTGTGAACCAAACTGTGTGTATGTATGAGTGAAACTAAGCCACGTTACTAAATCTTGTTCACCTGATCATTTTATTTTCCCTGTGTGTGATTTAAATAAACCTTATTCTTTTATTTGTTAAAAATCCATCCCTGGTCTGTGTGACTTCTTATAGGGAATGGTTGGTGGCAGCTTAGTTAACGTGTGGCAGATCCCAGTAGGTCTGGGTTTGTCACACCATGAAGTACAAGTTCCTCTCTTTTTAGGACTGATTAGGCCTTCCTTCTCTTGAGTATTGTGTCCAGTTCTGGACACCACACTTGAAGAAGGAGGATGACAATCTGCAACAAGTTCAGAGGAGGGCAACAAGGATGAATAGGGGGCTGGAAACCAAGTCCTATGAGGAAAGACTGAAAGAACTGGGCATGTTTAGCCTTGAGAGAAAAAAGACTGAGGGAGGATAGCATTTTTCTAGTACAGTTGTTAAAAGATTGTCATACAGAGGAGTGGCAGAATTTATTCTTGATCATCCCAGAGTGACACATAATGTGATCAACTTACAGGAAGCCAGATTTTAGCTGAATATCAGGAAAAAAAAAACTCCTGTTAGAGCAGTATCACAAGGGATCCAATTATCTTGGCAGAGGGTGAGTGCTCCAACACTGGAGGCATTCAAGAGAAAATTAGACAACCATCAGTCAGATCTACTAAGCTTTGGATTCCTGCATTGAGCAGGGGGTTGGACTTGATGGCCCTGTAGGCCCCTTCCAACATTATTCTACGATTCTATATGTTTAGATGGCAGCTGTCACTGTTTCAGCTGGTATGGACCCCTGCTGGTTAGGGCTGATGGAGGCTACACTCCGACACAAGTGGAGGGCACTAAATTTGGTAATGATGAATTGAGCAGTGCCGTCCCAGCACCACCCCACAACATCAGCATGTCCTTTCTGGATCCATTCAATAGATTTTACCTTCAAGAAGCTGAACTTGTAGGATTGTATGTTTAATGATGTCAAAGTGTTTTGAAGAGATACAAGTCTCTTTAATGAGAGCCTGGGCTTCTGCTATGCTGCCCACTATTTATTTATTTATTTATTTATTTATTTATTTATTTATTTATTTATTTATTTATTTATTTATTTATTTATTTATTTGTTTGTTTGTTTGTTTATTTATTTATTTATTTATTTATTTATTTATTTATTTATTTATTTATTTATTTATTTATTTATTTATTTATTTATTTATTTATTTATTGCATTTATATGCCGCCCATCTAGACATAGTCTACTACATCTCTGGTTTTGTTTGACACCAGGTAGACTTACTAGGAGTCAGTTTTATCATCGTTAGCATAGAATAAGAACAACATTATGTTAATATCTAATGATAAGGAGACAATATGGTATGGTTTTGGACTAGGACTTGAGAAATCCAGGCTTGAGTTCCAACTGGACTGGCGGACTGTGGGGTGCCATTTACTGGCTGGCCTTGGGCACGCCAGTCTCTCTTAGTCTTGTTCACCTCACAGAGTTATTGTAATAATCAAGTGGGGAACAAGAGAACCGTGTAAACTACTTTGAGTTCATTGGAAGAAAGACTCAGATAGAAATGCAACTATTAAGTAAACAAGTAAACATAAACACATACCCACCAGGCATTTCTCTAGACTAATTTGTGTATGTACCTACGTATGCTTCCATCTTGGCCTCTTCATCTTTTAAAATGTTGTGATACCTTTTTTCCTAATACGTTTGCCAGACTTCAACTATTTATATGTCCTAGAATGTACATCCTCCTCTGTTAAGTGTGAGTCATCCTGAGCTACATGCACCCCGCCTTCTTTTTTGGCCTTTATCAGGAATTCAGTTTATAATTTGCAGACTTTTTGATATTAAGATATTGGAATTCTGATGCCTTTGCAGTTCATGAGGCACTAACCCTTGCTTTATAGGCTCCCTTACTCCAGAATGCTCTCTGTTATGCCTGAAATCCATGCTCTTCCTCCTATTAACTGTGTCACCCTATCCATATACTGAGATCCCACAACTTTGATGTTCTACCTGGTCTTGCAGGTGAAATGGCGCTGCACTTCTAAAAATGCCACATTGAAGGTCTTCAGTATCCTTGTTAGCAATTCAAAGGTTGGAAATGTCACTGCAAAGACTAATATGTTTCCTTTCTTTTTTTGATAGACAAAATGATATCTTGCTTGTTAACACCAAATAATACCATCCATTACTAATTATGACTACTTTTGAATTAGAAAGGAAGAACACTTAGGGGAACCAAAAACGGACAAAAATATCTAAAATAATATTGTCAAGCAGTGAGTAAACCTTGCTAGTCACACCTACAAAGATAACAACGTTAGTAGTAAACATGTTTTTTTCAGAATAAAACCATTGCTCCCTTGTTGCTTCCTAAAATTAATGCATCACAAGGGGTATTGTTACTTCTAACACATAATTTCCAGGGTCTCAGTGATCTGTATGATGCAACAGGGCTTAACTAGTATTCCTCCATCAAATATGTTGGGGTGGAGATGCAGGGCACAGAAAGATACCAAGTCTGATCATTGGTTCTTCTGTCTTCAAGTGGTGTACAGCAGAGCTTGGCAAAGTTACTTTATTGGACAACGTGTTCCAGAATCCCCAGCCAACCTTGCTTTGTGGGGTTTCAAGGAAGTGTCTTTCTCAGCCCTACCTGGAGATGCTGAAGATTGAATTTGGGACCTTCTGCCTGAGTGACAGCCTTTCCCCCGTCTCTTTGGAGTGCAAACACTGACAGGCGTTTCACTAGTGAAATATTAAAGGCAAATGTGTGTGTGGGTGTGTGTGTAATAAATGAGGGTTCTTTGCTGAAGGTCCATCAATCGAGCTTCAATAGGCAGCTGGCAAGCATCCCACACTTTGCTGCATCACCTTCTTCATTCACCCTCTCCCCCACCCCACTAGCAAAACCACACATCAAGACAGGATGTTCTTTTCGAAGCTTCAGAGTTAAAATCTCCGATCTCATACATGCAAATGCAAATGCACACCAAACCCTCAAGCCACCAATCTTTTCCTGTTTCAGTTTGCTCAGGGAGCATTTGCAAAAGCCTGGGCAGGTTCTAAGAAATGACAAAGAGACTCAAAGCAAGCCTCATTTGCTCATTGCCCTCATCCTGCACCAGAGAAATTCTCTGCAAGCCATTTCTGCAAGGGGACTTCCTTTCATCCCTGATCAATCTTTCTTTGCCACATCCATGGACCATTATGTTCACAATACCTGCTTATTGTAGTCTGTCTAGATCAGATCTTTGAAAAGTTACTTTTTGAACTACAACTTCCAGCATCTGATTGTGAGATTCTGAGCGGAAACAAGTAATTTCTCACATCTCTGAATCAAACCTCTTTCAGACAAATAAGTAGTTTTGGACCCAGCTTATATGATTATTGTGGACATAGATCACTGGATTACTTTTTTATGCCACTCCATGCTGCAGGTGTTAACAGGTTAATGGTCTGATTCATCTCCTAAAACAGGAATGAGTGATTCACAGATTTGACTCTTAACATGACAAAAAAGACTGTGGGGTGCCAAGCTCTAGGATGCCACACCCATTTCAAGGGCTGCTGCCTTCTAGTATCACTTCTTTCTCTGCCACATTTGATGGAGTAAAACAACAACAACACCCAGATATCTAAATATACATTGTGCATAAATGTTATGCGGCAGTTTTGTATGGCTGCAGCTTTTTTGGAAGAAACATAGCCACAGCAAACGGCTTTGTTGAGCACAGTGAGAGAGGTTCACGCTTAAACAAGTAGTATTGGTCATTTTCTGATAAACTAAGATCCAAGCCAGAGCCGGTCCTTTCATTAAGTCATGGGAAGGAAATTTCCTCCTACTAGAATCAGATGCCCACCCGCCCAAATTCTTCCTAAGCCTATGGCCATTTGTCTTTCTTGGAGAGCAGAGTCTGGTGTTCCATGCAGCCAACGCAGCCAATCCTGCACCCTCTAAAACAGTCTGCTTTCCTCAGGTGTGTTGAAGGACTCAGGCCCACTGTCCAGGTGTTGCCAGAAGCCTCGGCTGCCAGTACATTCTGATTTTGGAAGATGGAAGAGGATAGGAGGATGCCATCTTGTCCTTTCCTTCAGGCAGCCAAGTATTTTGAACTGTCCAATCCAAGCAGAGCTTGAAGAAATTACCTTCTGAACTACAGCTCCCAGAAACACTCAGCCAGCATGACTCTGGGAATTTGGGGAGCTACAATTCATTGTAACCTGCCGGAACACATAGATTTACCATTGTTTGAAGCACCCACAAAGACAGAGGCACATGGGATTGAGGGTGGAATTGTTAGACACCTCCCCCTTACTTTGGTTGTCTGCTTACCATGAACCCTATGAAACTCTTTTTCTTTAAATAACCTAGAGTTAGAGGTTAGAAGTTTGATTCCCACTGTGCCTTGTAGAAGAAGAGCTATCCAGTGTGGTCTTAGGCAAGCTGCACTGTCCCAGAGCACCCCCAGAAGCAGTGGCTGGCAAACCACTTACTGTATTAGTACTCATCTAGAAAACCCTAAGAAGGGCTGCCAGTGTGCAATTATTGTGAACTGTTATGTACTTTTTGTACATTATCAGCAATGAGTGGCAAATTCTCGCTCCAGGTAGAAGACCTTTAGTTCTTATTAGGGTTGTGCTCTTCTGTGGTTTTGCACTCCAGTTCTCAGAATTCTCTAAGGCAGAATTCTAGGAGTTTCAGATCACAAGCATCCACCCACAGACACCTAAGCAGTGTGGCAGCTTCCTCAACCTCCACCAAATACAATTAAATAGGGCCATTTCCTCAGAAAGTTTGCCTAGCTAAGTTTGCTGGGATGTCCCAATGCCCTACATTCAATTGCTCATCTCAAGCTGTCCCATTGAAATAATTGCTGAATAGGGAGTCAGGACTTAAGGCAAACCCCACTGGTTCAATGGCCGTACTCCAGCTGGAACTACCAGTTGGATTCAGGCCACTGAATATAGTTCCTTTCTGTGTAGACATGTATAGGATCTTCCATGCAGAACTGATTCTTGCCAATCCTTCCAGTGAAACAGAGAAATGGCAAGGTGAGTCAAGCTCACCTTAAGTCATGCTGAGCAGCTGCTGCCGATCTGTATTGCAGTCTACAACACTGACCTAAACGAAGCCATATCTGACTTAGGATAAGCCAACAGATTCTCTTCTTGTGTTTAAAATTGGGGTACACAGCAGCACCCAGAAGTCTGAGGATTTGATGTGGGTCCTTTTTGCCTCCTTTTTGGTCATATAAAAGTGGCCACCTGACTCCCAATATATCCAGAGACCACAGTTTTTCCCTTGCTACCATTCCTCCCCCACCCCCACTTTCTTCCCTCCCTCCATTGCATACTTTCCCTTCTCGTCTGCCCTTCCCTCACCACAGGAGTGAGTTATGTAAATTGGAACTTAATCCTTTAAAAGCAAGCGCACAGTTCAAGTCCAAGTGTCTTTCATGCAGCCAAGTAGAAAGCAGATCCCCTGAAACCTGGGGGCGGGGGGGGGGTGCCCTTCCTTTTGTCCAGTAGCTGGATGCAACTTTGAAGTCAAAATATTTTCAAGTTGATCTGTAAAGAGAGAGAGAGAGAGACAAAGAGAAAGGCGAGGAGAGATGGAGGAAGATTATTTAAGTTCGTTCCTTAAAACTGCAACAAAACTCTGATTTTAAAAAAATGAAACCTTACCCCCCCCTCCTCAAAATGTGCCATGGCCCAGGGAATTTCCAGCAATGTGGTGAGCATATTGTCTGCCCCTTGCAACTTTCAAAAGAATGCAATAAAAAGGAGACAGGGTCCCAGCAGGCAGTTTCTCCCTCCTCGTCCCTTGATGTAACGCTTGAACAGGTGCAACATAAAAGATCCTAAAGTAGTGATTATTGGGCTGTTTGGAAAGGGTCTCTTTTCTGGTGTGAAGACAGTCTTAAAACGCTGAAGTCAGAGGGGAAAGTCTACCATGCAGAGAAGCTCACCTAACTCTAGAAACATCCCCAAATAGTGAGGATGGATCTCATTTATTACATAGGCATCAGCAATAATATTGTGGAATTCTGGCATCCACATTCCATTGCTCTTCCAGGATTGGCCTGATACGTGATAGCCGCTTGACGACAGGGACACAAAAGAACCGTTTTGAATGTGTGAGCTGGGCTGCAAAGCACTGATTTAATGCTGCAACAACTTGTTGTCATCTTAGACGTAAGGATTGTCATAGGAATTTATTCACATACAGTCACCAAAGAACGGTTGATTGTAGGTTTGTTGCTCCACATTTGAAGGAACAGTTCCCTACTTAAGGCCTTATTCTGTTGCCGGTCCAACGGTGTGGAATACTCTCCTTTCCACCAGCAGGTGAAAGCATACAAGCTTTGGGGGAGCCAGAAGGCACTTGAGAGGGAGAGGTCTTTTAAAATAATGCTTTAAATATGCATGTGATGGTTTTTAGCTTTATTTGTTTTAAATAATTGTTGATTTTAATTTTTTTTATGCCAATATGGGTCACCACTAAGGAAGAAAGGCAGGATAAAAATCAAATCAGCTCAGCTCAACTCAGATCAGCTCAAATCAATCATCTGTGATACTGTGAAACACTAATGCCAAATAAACAATTGCAGTGTAATAGTTTAAGTGTAGCACTAGAACCTTGAAAACTAAGGACTTACAAATCCTCAATTTTACTTCAAGCTCATTGGGTAACTCATTTCTTTGTCAGTCAAATCTCCTTCTAAGATGGCCACATGAAAAATAGGACAGGTACCTGAATAGAGGTGTGGAAGAAGAAATCTCACTAGGTCAAATTGTGTAACAGGCCACCTCTACTAATATCTCTTCTACCACTATTAAAGGCATAGAAGCCCGGTTCTCTTTTACCTGTGGTTACCTTACTGACTTCACAAGAATATGAGACTAAGAAGAAGAGAGTCATGAAATGACTCTGAGCTCCTTCAAGGAAAGTAGCTGCTCCCACAGTACTCCTTGAGAACCTTTGAGAACTGAAATACAAAGAAGGAAGGAAGGAAAGGCAGTAAGCCCAGCTTAAATATGTATACTCAGTATGACTAGTAGCTAAATGTGCAAATCATTGTGAAGTGAAGAGATGTGAAAATGGACAGAGTATCAAACTAGGACTCAGGAGATCTGAATACAAATTCCCATTCATCCATGGAAAGTCACTTGAGGGGTGGGTGGCAAGAGTGAGCCACTTGTTTGACATCTTAGATAACTTAAAAAATCTTATGAGGATTGCCGTAAGTCAGAAACAACTAGATAGCAGATAACAAACAAACTATCTGAGGCAAAATTCAGGGCATGGAATATTTTAATTTAGAAATAACTCAATGATCACTCTCTGCTTGCTCTTGTAATTGCTCCAAGTAATTTGCTGTGTTGTGCATTATTAGTGGGCTCTGTTGACCTTATCAACAGGACACAAAAAGACAATGAAAAATACCGGTATAGGAAAATATTTTCTGGTTCCCTCTAATAGCTAATATTAATATTGCAGCATGGAAATAAGAGTTCACTTGCTTCATAGAGAACAGCATAGAATATGATTTTAAAAATTCTTTCAGAATGCCTCTAAAAATGCCCTAAAATGACCTTCTTATGTGTTAGCATTTTAAGTTTTTAATTAATATTGCTAGTCAAAGTTGGGGAAGGTACTCTTTGGGGCTACAGTTTCTGCAGCCTCCTAGCCAACAGGTGACAGTGTGTGTGTTAGATGTTGTCAATTTGCTTTGGACTTAGGTGGCCCTTGTAGGGTTTTCAAGATACGTAAGATATTTAAGGAGTGTTTTTGCCATTGCCACCCCACAGCAAGTTTCCATGACTAAGTAGGGATTTGAACCCAGATCTCCCACATGTTAGTCCAACACTATCCACTACACCACACTGGCTCTCAAATTATTTCAATATACAGTATCCAATTTGGACTAAAATTGGACACAAGACTTTGTGTTTATCAGCTCTGCCGCTCAATGTGTGCAGATGATGTCCAGCCAAGTGGCCAAGGATGGCACCTTCCTCAGCCAGGATTTTGATAGCCCTGCGACAACATTGTTTTGTACTTAATCAGACCATCTGGGCTAGTATATTCTGCCCTTCTCTCCGTCGGTCTTTGTTTGATCAATCAGGACACACACGTGGGCTGAACTGTGACTTGAGGCTGGCTGTGACAGTAGTACCCACAACCATTTCTTGTTGGCTTGCATTTCTTTAAAAGGGATGCAGACAGGCAAAAGAAAGGTGATAGAAAATGGGGTGGGGATGAGCAGTGGTAGCTCATGGATCCAGCAGAGTGGGGAAAGTTGTTTCACCCTAAAAATTCAGAAGGAATACATTGCCATTTTGCTCATGAACCTAACTGGAAAGGAAGATTGTATGCCTTGGCAGACTTGAAAAGGTTACTACAGCCTATACGCTTCTACAGAACAGATCATTCATCCTAATAGAGGAAAGAGGACACATAATCAGCAAAGTAATTAGAAGCAGTACCCCCTTACAGTGTTACATTAATGGTGGGTTCTGAAGTTTTGAAAGATTGAAAGTATCTGATCTACTCCAACTTGCAATATATCTTCAAATTCCCTAATAAGAAGCTTTCGCATTCCCATCATCAGAGTCTAGAGAATCCATAGCCTGCTAAAGAAAAGCCCAGAACGCAAAGTTTTGCAGTCTCTGAAATGCCTAGGATCAAATCTAGTTTCTTCTGCATGTCAATCAGCTGCTGTGACCTCTATGTTCACTAAGGGGAAGCTGTGCAGGAAGCAGACCCATGGGTAGGGATGAGGAAACTGGTCAGTTTCACTTTCTTCCCCACCTGACTTTTCAAAACTTCTGCTTCTTTCTGTCTCAAGACATGAAGAGATTTGAGCATTTCAGTAAATCAGAACTGAACTGAAACAAAATTCCATCACTTTTTGCTCTGCCAAAATTGTATGGGTAAGAGGACCACGATGGAGCTGGCTGTCATGAAGGAATTAATCATAAGATGTGTCTCAGAAAAGAGATGGCAACCCTAATTTAGCAATTACATGGTCAAATACATTAGGATTCAGATCCAGATGAATCAGTTTCACTTTTCCCCACAGTTTCATTTTTAAAAACTCATGTTTTCCCCTTCACAAATATGAGTTGTGGATTTGGGCCAAGTTCTTTACATAAGGAATAGGATTCAAAATCTCATCCATCGTATGGAAATTGCTGGCTCAAGAAATGGCGATTGACTGTGCATTGAGATGAGTTTTCATAAAAACAAATGTCTGGAGGCCATGTCTATTGTGTGTGACTTATATACCAAGAAAATACTGTGCCACCAAATACCAATTGCTTGGGAAAAACATCTGGGAAGGGCCATCAACCTTATGGAATGCTGGTTGTGGGAAGCAATGCTAGACTAGTCAGAACAGGTGTAAGCATGCAACATGGTCCACAGAGCAGAGGTGGCCTTGCAGGTCCTTTTTGTATTCCTTGTAGCACCTGTGCCACTGAAGAATTGGTCCTTGGCACTGCTGAAGTGGTGGCAGTTTCACCTTGTTCCTTTCTTTAGCAACGGGAAGGAAAAAGACACTCTGCCCCATGGCCTTGCAGGGTTCTATGATAGTGAGGATGCTCTGTCACCCTCCTCTGTGGTATGGGAGAGGCTCTGTCACCCTCCTGTGCACTAGGTCCATTATCACAACCACCAAGTGATGGCAGAGTGTAGCCATTTAAAGGCATAGTCCCCCCATGCCACAGAATTGCCATCTCTCCCATGGACTGTTGGTTGCACCCCAAAAGGCACCTTTGGTGTGTTTATAAAGCTGTTGTATAGTTCAGTTAGCACATAACACGTTTCCCCATTTCCTCTGATTTCTTACACTCCTTTGAGTTAATCAGATGTTTTCTACTTTGAATGTTGTCATGGATTAAACTTCCATACCTATGGTGAAGGGTACAGTCCGGAAAGAGCTGGAGGGCCACAGCTCTAGATCTTCAGTTCCATTATTTAAGTGCTCGTACCAACAAGATGTTTACGTAAAGTTCAACTAAAACCTACCCTTCTGTGGCCTAATCCTATCTGATGTCCTCCTGCTACGACATGTGCAGCTGAAAACAAGGCTTTGCCTCTTCTGTGCAGTAGCCTCTCCAACAGAGTGCTCTAGACTAATACATTCATTTCCTAGCAAACCAGATATTATTGGTGCAAAAAGATGGGAAAAGTTGAATTTCTCTTTGTGACCTTTGGGCTGGTCCTACAAAAACTGTATAATTAAACTGCTACTTCTTTTTTTCCCCCTATGCATTTTTCCCCATCGTTCCAACAGAGCCAACTCAAAGTTTGCCTGGTTTTAGAAAGTACAGGCTAGTTTTCATATACTGTACTGTACAGTACAGTATAGACTTGGGAATCTACAGGCTTTTTGTTCAGATCGGCTTTCTCCTCGCTGGCCATCAGGTGGCGCTGGCGGAACCCCGAACTGTCAAAGGAGGCAATGCAATGTTACAGATAATAGGATTTAAAAGGGGGGGGGGGTCGGAGATATTTTCCCCGTCGTCCTTTTTTTTTCTTTTTCTTTTTTTAAAATTCCTTTTCTTTGGGTCCTCGCTTCGTCGCACCGGATTGAACGACAGCGCGCGCGCGCACACACACAATACATAGGAAAGGTTGCACGCCACACTTTAGATGCCAGATCCGTTCCCTTGAATGAAGAGAGAGGGGGTGGGAAAGGGGGGGGGGAGAGAGAAGAAGACGAAGAAGCAGCGGTGGGAGGTGGGGGGGGAGGAAACCCGAACAGCGTGCAATAATTGTCGAGAAGAGTGGGGCGCGGGGGTGGGGTGGGGTGGCCGCGGAGGGGGATCGGGGGGGTAGAGAGAGGGGGGGGGCTGGAAGAAGGAAGCAGAAGCGGCTCCCTCTCCTCATCGTGCCAGTTGTTCCTGAACTGAAGACTTTGCAAGCGGGCGCACGGAGCCATGACTGCCGGTGCCGCCGCCGCCGCCGCCGCCGGGCTGTAGAGAGCTGCGTGCAGCCAAGGCGACGTTGTGTGCGTGTGCGCGCGTGTGAGCCGAGTGTGCGTGTGTGCGCGCGCGCGCCCTTGCCTGCGAGTGTGTGTGTGTTTGTGTGCGTGCGTGCATGGGGACTAGCAACCGCGTCGGCTCCAGCCCAGCAGCGCCAGCAATGCCGCCGAGCTCTCGCCTGCAAATCACAATGTGGCATTTGGGTCCTGGGGGGAGCCCTCTTGATCGCCCTCTCCTTTTCTTCCCCCCCATCCTAGGGGGTGTTTTGCGTGCGTGCGTGTGTGTATATGTGTGTGCGTGAAAGAGAGATAAAAAGAAACGCGGATCGGAAGAAGCGAGAACCCCGGGATTAAATAAGAAGAAGAAAAAGAAGAAGAAGACGGCGAGGCGTGAATGCGTGTTTGGAAACAACCACCCCATCAGCAACACAACAGGAGGGTAGTGGGGGGGGGGAGTCAGCAAAAAAGAAACTTATGGAAGAATGAAGGAGATGGTGGGTGGCTGCTGCGTCTGTTCTGATGAGCGGGGCTGGGCAGAGAACCCCCTGGTGTACTGTGACGGGCATGGCTGTAACGTGGCGGTACATCAAGGTAAGATTTCCCCCCAACACACACACACACCCCACCCCACTCCGCCTTTCCCCCGGCACCGGCACCGTTCCTGACCCTACTTCCTTTCCTCCCCCCCCCCCCCCCCGCCGAGCCCCTCTTTGCCTTCTAACTCTGGAAGCGCCGCCAGGACCGCTTTGCCAGCTGCGGAGCCGGGTCTCTTCTCTCTCCAGCCGGGGGATAAAACAGGGAGAGAGAGAGAGAGAGAGGGGAGACAACCATATGGAGGTGAAGGTTCAACGGGATGGTTCTGCCAACCCGGCCCGGAAACCTTCTTGCCAGGCGGCAGCTGCCTGGGAGGGGACGGCGGGCCCTGTGGAGGGTCCCGAGTGGAAGGGAGGGAGGTAGACAGGGAGGGAGGGAGGGCCGTTATATGTATTCTTCTTGCCACCATCCCCTTCCCTATGTGCCTTGGGAAGTATTTTTTTTTTTGATGTCTATTGTTCCACATAACGGTGTTCCTCTGACGAGGCCTTCTGGGGAAGGGAGCTGCAGGCGCGACGTTTTGCAAAAGGGGTGAGGGAGGGGGGGGAGAAACCGGGGAGGGGGGGCCCTTATGTCTGTGTTTGTGTATGTGCGTGCGAGGATTTATGGAGGATAGGAGGGGCGAGATCTGAGCTGTTCCTGTCTCCGCTGATACGTGTATGTGAATGTGTTTGTGGCTTTGTTTTGGGTTTATATGGCCTTTTTTTAAAAAAAAAATCTGCCCCAGCCTCTAAAGATGAGGGGCCCCGGCGATGGAGACAGCAGAAAGGACAGAAAACTGCAGGGGTCGTTAGGGGTTTGTTTTTGTTTTTAATTATTATTTGACGTAGCTTCAAAGAATTGCACGCCAGTGACCTCGGACTGTCTCCCTTGGCTTCCTTCCGGATTAGCAGGCTTCTATTATTAGCTACCACGTAACATTGTGGGCCTTTTTTGTTTTGGTTTTTTTTTTTGCGGGGGGGGGTGGACAGAAGTGCCCGGGTTTGTTTGTTTGTTTTTTTTCCCCCTCCAGGGTGGGGAGCTCTTTACTAGCTTACAGTTTTATTCATTAATCTGTTTTTGAGATAAACTAGCCAAGGAGAATGTCTAAAGAACGGAAGTGGGAATATATACACATCTCCTGTCTACAAAAGGAGCGCCTTTGGAGCAAGGAAATAATAAAGCCAAAGTGTGTGTGTGTGTGTGTGTGTGTGTGTGTGTGTGTGTGTGAGAGAGAGAGAGAGAGAGAGAGAGAGAGAGCATTTGCTGCCTCTTTCTCTAGTTTCCTATAGTAGATCATTAACACTGGAAGCAGAAGGGCGAGGAGGCGTCACCTTGATTGCACCCTGCCCCACGGATCTAGGGTTATTAAAGCAATTCCAGGCCTGGTTGTTTAACCCTTTCCAACAGGTCTTAGTTCAAAGGAGAATGGCAGGAACTCAAGCTTACCTGGTGCTGATCTGGGGTCCCAGTAGGCAGATGAAATTAGACAGAAAAAAAGCCCCTATTTATTAAAAGGAACGGATAGGCAAAGCATCCAGATTAGGGACAGTTTACTCTGGAGAGAGTCCAAAGTTCAGATGCTCCCTCAGCCTTGAGTTGGGCCAGTCCTCCTCCAGTAATCTACTTTACAGGGTTGTTGGGAAGTTGTTGTTATATATATATATATATTTAAAGGGAAAACTTCTTTTACACTTTACCTGTCTGGGAGGAATGACAAGCTAAAGATGTAATAAATAGGACAATCCTACAAGCCTCACATGGCCGGCCTGACCATAAAAACACAGTAATTAGAGATTGCTTAACAAGTTGTTGCCTTGTCATGACATCCCCCTCTGCCTAGTGACAGAAGGAGCCCTGGCACTGGGCTGGAAGGAAAAATACCTGGGAAGACAGAGCAAAGGTAGCAAAGAAGAGTTTTGTTTCCGTCCTTGTTGCCCCCTCCAAGCTGGAGATTACATACAGTGGTGCCTCGCTAGATGACGATAATCCGTTCCACTGAAATCGCTGTTTAGCGAAATCATCGTCTAGCAAAAAGCATTTCCCCATCGGAATGCATTGAAACCTGTTTAATGCGTTCCAATGGGGAAGAATCGTCGTTGTCTAGCGAAGATCGGCCATAGGAAAGCCGCTTTGCGAACCGCCAATCAGCTGTTTAAATCACTGTCTTGCGAAGCTTAGGTCCCGAAAACACCTGTTTGCAAGCGCGGAGGGAGCTGTCAAAATTGTTGTCTAGCGAAAATTGGTTTACGAAGCAAGGACCAAACATTGTCCAGCAAAATTCCCCCATAGGAATCACTGTTTTGCGAATCGCTAGAGTGGTCACAAAAAGCCAATGTTTAGCGAAAAAACTGTCATGTGGGGTAATTGTCTAGTGAGGCACCACTGTACCTGTTCCTGCTCCAGGGATGTGGAACGTGTGATCCTTTGTGTGTTGGACTGCAATGCCCAACTCTCCTCATGACTGGTTGTGCTGGCCAGGCATGATGGGAATTGCAGTCTGATAATGTCTGTAGGGGACCTATCCCCCCCCCTTCTGGTGCTCAGGAGCACCCATATCTCGGTCCAGTTTGTTGGTTCCCCATTCTGAGTGGCTCTTGTTATAAAGAAAATTAAATATGTCTCTGTTCTTGGTATGCATGTCAAAAACCATAACCCCCCCTTCTTTGTATTAGGTTATTATAGTAGTCAGTTAGTATACCAGTTATACTAGGGTGTACTCGGATAGAATAAATGGGCTGGGACTCAAGAGGCCTGGGTTCGAATCCACTCAGCTAGGGAAACTCACAGTTGGTCTGAGATGGGTAAAATCACTCCTTAAATATCTCGTTTACCTTGAAAGTCCTTTTAGGACTAGAATTTGATTCAGATTTGAAGGCACATAACAACAAATACCAGTAGTAGTACTTTTAATTATTATAAAGCATGTCATTTCATAAATGCAGCTAATGATCCTTAAATACTCCACTTTTTGTGCAATTTAATATACTATAATGTATTACACAATGGTAGTAGTTAGAGTACCTAGCATTCATCAAAATCAGTTTTGTGGTCTTTAAACCAAATACTGTATCTCTCAATGTAGCTTTCCCTGCCCTGTCTGTTTCTGCATTTCCCCATGATTTGGTTCCTTTTTGGCAGTGTGTTCACACAGAAAACAGTTCTAAGTGGAATCCATGGAAGCTTGGAAAAGGATAGGAGAAGACATTGGGAGTACACTTGCATCGGGGATGAGATAAGAGCAGAGGAGCCTAGTCCATTGCTATGCCTTTGAAGGCATTCAAGAAAAGGAACTATGTGGCCCTTTGGGTGTTATTGAAGCTCAAGTCCCATCCACCCTTGCCAGCACAGCCACTAACGAGGGATACTATAAATTGCAGTCCAGTAAAGTCTGGAGCTCCACACATTCCTCGCCTGTTTGAAATGCTGCCCAGCCGAATTCTGGTTAAAGAACCATAAGAGAGAAGATCATCAGGAGCCATATATTTGTCCATCAGTACTTAGCATCTGGACGGAAGAAGGAGCAGGCTGATAAGAAACTTGGTCATAGTCTTTCCCCACTACTGTGTGAGACAAGATACTGTATTTCTATTGAAATTGAAATTGTTTTGAAATCTGCTGGGCCTGTGCTTATAAATTGGTATAGATAAATTTCATGCAAACTTCTCCCCTCTTTTCTCTCCCCATTTTGGAGGCCTGGGTCCCTTCCTCTTTAGCAGCGCTTAAACTGGGTTGTGTAAAGATAAGAGGAGAGATGGGAACAGTGTGGAACAAGGAGAGGGGAGGCTGAGGCATTTCTGCTGAACGTGTGTGTCTTGACAAGCGGTTTCAGGAAAAACAGGGAGATGAGTTTTACAGAAAAAATGCAGAAGTTTTCCCTTGAGTCGGATGCAGTTTCTCTCTGTCCAAACCCACGTGTATAAAAACCTGTGCATTGTTTTCCTGGATAAGCTGATCTAGTTTGGGATTTTTCCTCACTGTGGCAAGCTGGATTATCTATTGACAGAACAAGAAGATGCATGGACCTCCTCTTTTCTTTGTTTCCAGAGTCTGATATTCAGAGGTGTACTTCCTCTGAACATGGAGGTTCTAGTTGGATATCATGGCTAATGGTTCCCACAAGATCTTCCTCTTTTTCCTCTTCCTTCTGGAGGCTGGATATCAACACAGTTGTTCTGTCTTTGGGTGTCATAACCCTAAACAATGATGTTGCATTGCATCAAAGCCAGTCTCTCAGGTTTTTTCAGCCAATATGCAGTATGCATTTTTGTCCTTTTTATTTTCCATTCATTTTAACCTGAATGATCAGCTGTAACAATCTATACTTTTTAGTTTCTCATCACATGGCTGACATATTCTACCTTTGCACATGTTATGTGTTTTATGATCTCTCTGTCTGTTGACCCCCTCAAATTCGTAGCAGCCTCCCCAAAAGCTACATTTCAAATACTTCTGCCTTTTAAAAGTATTAAAGCCCACAGTTCCATGCCATACAGTAGAAGTGATAACATGTACTGTAGCTGCATAAAATGTTCATTCTTTAAGTCAAATATAAATTTTTGTTGGACATTGCATTCTTTGTCTTAAGAAAACAGCTCCAGGACATTCCTGTTATAACTTTTATTGCCTAGCTATGCTCCCTGTTCGTTCAAAGAAGGGGACCAAGGTACAGTACTACACTTTCATTTTGTAACTACATTTCTTGGCCTGCTTGCTTTTTCTGAGTGCTGCTATGGACTTGGTCCCCTTCATACTCATTTTTCAAACCCTGTTCATTACTTGCTTCATTGACTTTATGATGCCATCATTTAAATAGCAAGTACTTTTCTAAAGATGTTCCTGGAGTCCTTTTTTTTTAAAAAAAAGTGGGGAGAGTATACATCTTTCTCATAGTCCTTTTGCAACGGTGTGCCCTTGGTTATAATCTCCTCCTAGAGCCAACTGCATAAGTGAATGATACATGGTACGAAGAAATACTTATCATCGGTCTCAGTCCTAGAGCAATCAACTCTGCTGGGTAATGGGTGCTCTCATATTCCCCCAACTTTAGTGTTAGTCTCTTGCATCCGAAATAACAAGGAGACTTGTGGCACCTTAAATGCTTAACAAATTTATGATGGCAATTAGGTCACAGGCTTTGATGGCTTGGCATCCACTTCATCTTGCAGGTAGGAACTGCCATCCTCCCTCTGCAGGTATATTTGCACAGGGTTGCAGTTGTAGGTGTGTGGGTGAGCTACAGAGAGAGAAATGTAAGCAAATACACGCAAGAAAGAATGGACTCGAACAACTGCATTTGCTGCTTAAATCTACCGTAAAATATTCACAAGGGCCATTCACAAAGCAACACTGATACACAGACATGGAAAAATTGCCTTTTTAAAAAACTAATCCAGGCAACCTCATTGGCTGAAGTATTCTGGGAACTGTAGTGGCGGCGGGGGGGGGGGGAGCAAACTTTTCCATTTGTGATGGAAAATAACCAAGACATCCCAGAATTTGTAAGCCACTCAGTGCATTTGATACAATAAACACTCATTATCTCCATCGCTCATAGAAACAGAGAGCAGAGGCAGGCATAGGAGAAGTACATTCACTGCCGCTGTAATATAAAACTTATCTTTTCAACAGAACTGAAAGGGAGTACATTTTCTTTTGGTGAGATACCCTAGTCTGACTTCTTTGTGGCCCATCCTTGTGGAGGCACCCAGCATAATGCCTGACTGCTTGTCCTCCCAGGTAATACACTGTTTCAGCCTCTGTGGGCAAATCAGAGCATTTTTGTTTCCATAGAAACTAGAGTCACATCTGGTGGCCTCCACAAACATATGACAGTCCTTTAAAAAGGGGTGGGGATCAACTGACCACATTTGGCTTTCCTTTCTTGTGTTTGACTTGATGGACTGTGTGTATTTCTCCATTGGTGCAGGGCTTTTGGTACTGAGTTCAAAACTCAGTCTTCTGAGACTATCAGGTTTCACTTGGTAAATCGGTAGTGGCTCCATACAGTAGTACGTACATTGATATAACTTCTGGTATTGATCAGCCAAAGGGTAATCAAGCCGATAGTCTTGAAAATGTGGACATTTTCTCATTGTGTTGAATTTTAGATGCTGGAGAAGGAGATTGCGCAAGACTTTGGTAGGGGGAACTATAGTGAGACCTCGCTGCTAGATCGTAAAACTAGGGTTGTTTAAGGTCAGGAACCAGCTTCTCCCTCCTACTCCTCCTTCCCCCACCAAATATATAATGGAAGAAATATGTGCTTTGTCTCCTGTGAATGGGTGGACTTACATGATCTGCCAACTGATAAAAGGATTTTTGTTTATTAATCATATGCCTTTTAACTGGTGAATGAATGAATGAAATTTTAATACGTTGGTATTTTACCAGGTTCCTTTTAAGTTTTTGACATACTGTAACATAACTTGCAATTAAGTCTATAAAGACTACCCTTCATTTGTAGAAAAGAGGTTTTAAAATGTGTTTCCCCCCCCCTTTTTTTTTAATTCTGTGCTATAGAAACACACCAGAAACCAAAATTCACTAGACGTTCTGATGGAGGGACAGGAAAGAATTCTCTACAGATTAGATTTGTTGTTGTTGTTGTTGTTGTTGTTGTTGTTGTTGTTGTTGTTGTTGTTGTTTGTTTGTTTGTTTGTTTGTTTGTTTGTTTGTTTTAACCAGGATGATTGTTGCTTCTGGAGGCATATGAGGGAGAATTATGCATTGGGGGTGGGCCTCCAATTCCTTTCCCACCCCTGTAGTGACCATTGAGGGTGGCAGTTGATTCCTACTCTGCTTTACCAATTGTCCAGTTCAAACTTGAGTTTATTAATCTGCCAATTAAAGCACTGGTTCTTAACCTTGGGTTACTCAGGAGTTTTGGACTACAACTCCCAGAAGCCTTCACCACCAGCTGTCCTGGCTGGGGTTTCTGGGAGTTGCAGTTCAAAAGCATCCGAGTAACAAAGGTTAAGAACCACTGAATTAAAGCAAAGTGGTATGGTGATTATAGTCTTAGCCTAGACCAGTGGTTCTTAACCTTTGTTACTCGGATGTTTTGAACTGCAACTCCCAGAAACCCCAGCCAGCACAGTTGGTGATGAAGGCTTCTGGGAGTTGCAGTCCAAAACTCCTGAGTAACCCAAGGTTAAGAACCAGTGGCCTAGACCCATAGAGATTTGGCCATGAAATTCATGGGCTGGCCTTGGGCCATTGGTTCTCCTTGCTTAGCGTATCTCATAAGGTTGTTGTGGGAACAAGACAGAAGTGATATACCATAAGCTCTTTAAAAGAAATATAGGGCAAACATATATTTCCAGTGCAGTCCTAGATAGGCTTATTCAAAAGGCTTGCTGTTTTCAATGGGTTTTACTCTCAGGCAAATCTGTATTATATAATGGCTTTCCCCAGTGGACCATCTGTGGCTACTTAGAATTATATCCCTACAAAGTATGACCAGTGATCAGAAGGATGGGAGTTATAGTCAAAACATCTGCAGGAACTCAGGTTGGGGATGCAACTGGGAACTTTTGCTAAAAACATGGTTGTAGACAGGCCTTTCCTAACATCCTAATATAGTGGTTGTCTTAACATTTATATTGTCAGCCCTGCCGCCTGGCTTTCATATCATGTTAATTACATTTTCAGTTAAATTTTGTTGGTGTGTTTGTGCTTAATTTTGATTTTACAACTATTATGTACATTGTTTTAAATTGTTGTTCAATGATATATATTTGTTTAAAGTGTAAACTGCCCAGAGTGGCCTTGGCAGCCAGATGGGCAGTATAAAATCACAGAAACAAGCAAACCAACCAACCAACCAACCTAAATATCCGGTTGAGCAGGGCCTTCCACAATATTTTGGTACATACTCCTGAGGAATCGCTGCCTGTAGTTTTGCCCTGTGTGATACTTTGTGCCAGCTTTGTTTAGCTGAAATGTTTAAAGCAGGTTTTCCCTCCAGGTACGTGGAACCACAGTACCTATTAGCTCTGTCATCATACTCATAGTCCTATAGATCTGGAAGGCAGCTGCCCAGGGGAGGTTGTGCTGGAGTATTTTTGTCTTCCAAATATAGGCTATAAATTACGGCATGTGAGATGTAACCACACACCCAAGACTCTTAATGCATTGATGACAGTTCTTAAAATTTCTATATACCCTCACCATCACTTCCAGCCTCTTCTCTAACCATGTTTGATGTACCTTTTTATTTATTGCTCTGTTAAATTAGTATGCTGGTTTTCTACCTGGAAGTTGAGGATAATTTACAGGTGATACCCTCTGCAGGAAACTTACAGTGAAATTCCCCACATTAAGGGTGGGCAACTTGTGGCCTTCAAGATGTTGCTGGACTTTCCTCATTAGTTGTGCTGGCTCCTGGGAGTCGTAGTCTAGTAATATCAAGAGGATCATAAGTTGCCCACACCTGCTGTACATGCTTAGCGAAGGAGAAGGTTCTTTCAATTCAGTGGGTCTCGCTTTTGAATAGACAAGCATAGGGTTATGCATAACTTTCTCTAGCAGTTGGTGGTGTGTTGTGTTTCTGCAGTGGTACAATATCATCACTGGCAACATGATGCAGAGGCATTTGTCCCTATGAGACTTTCTTGCTTCACAGTAAGAATGTCTATATTCATCTTTGTTTTGGCTGCAAGATTTTGGGAACCTCAAGCACAAGCCGCCCCCATGGCTGTCACCTTTAATCTGGAAGAGACGGGGCATGGAAACTAAGCCTTCTCTTAGGCTTCATTTGATTTTTATGGATACATGATGAAGAATGACAGTGATGACAAGGCAGTGGTCCCCTGGCTGATCTTTGGGCTTTGGTGAATGCCCAACCATGTCACCCACTGGAGCTGACCTTTATTCATATGACTGTGCTGTCATTGTAAAGCTGTCACTTGATGCTTCATCCTTTACTGCCATTTCTTAATTGGGGGAAAAAAAGATCTACACCAAATAGATCAGTGTATCAGTGCTGCCAGATTAAGGGGAAAGCCGCGTTATCTTGTAAAGTAACATAGAAAGTTCACTTAAGTTGGTATGATTGTGTAGGTGTGCTAGATAGACTTGGGACAAGAGCAGCTCTGCCAAGGAAGTTGCAATTAGAAGGTTTGGTGTATAACCTGTGTTCCTAAGCTGTGCCTGGCTCTGACAGTTCCCTGCATGGGACCCTAAAGTTGTCAGGACCCCATCTGCTCTTCCCACTGATCAGCTATTGCCTTCCAAAGTCACTGCTCTTTTCTCATGGCTACATCCAAGCAGTGTCGGATAGCATTCCAGGGATCTTAAAGGAAATTCTCCTTGCATTCAAAAATCCCCCCAGTCTCTAGTTCCAATAAAGGCTGCGTGTGCCTATGAATGAGAAGAAGCTCAATTCTCAGTCCTAGTAACCAGTAAGGTACAGTTGCTTCGAGAATTGCTTCTTCCCTGAGTAGCTGTACTGGTCTCGGTGGGCAGGTGGGGTGACACATGCTAAATGGGAGCATTATTAGCGTCTTTGGATGTGGTGCTGAGATGCACCTTTTGCATGCAATCTCTCTTTCTTTCACCATTCACTGTTTTGCTTTGCGAGAAGTTGCATTCCGATCTCTGTGGTCATAATGGAATCATCATTGGAGGTTATCTAATCCAACCTCCTGTTTACAGCTGGGAATCTGCATGTGGAGCACCTTACGTGGTTCTTGAGATGTGGTACTCCAGATAAATTCTGACTAGACAAGAGCAATTCCATCCTGTGAGATAGTACATTAAGGTTCTGCAAAGCTAGCTTAAGACAGTATTAGCCTTTTTAAATTTAATTTTATTTCTTTTTTAAAAGCCACGTCTCAAAGTTGACTCCTGTTGAGCAATGATGCAAGTTAAACAGATATATTCATATTGACCTGATTTGCTTACTTATTTTTGCTTCTAGGCAGGCCCAAAGAATAAAGACGGGTGATTTAGCATTCCGTCTTGACTCGTGGCAATACGACTAATATTTAAGCTGGAACACAATTTCGGGAGTGCACAGAAGGACATACAAGCAATGTCACTGCATTCTGTATGACCGTTTTTATATGGATTTAAGTGTGTTTGGATATGTGAGCCACTTGCTAAAGGCATAAACTCCATTTTTGTAAAAAGACATAAAAGGAAAGCAATGCTATAATTAATAATGTCATACTTTTAAAAGGGCGGTGTGTTTTTGGTAACAATAGTGTTAAATATATCTGAAATTGGGCCTTTGATCTCTTCTTCCTGCTCCTCACCCACTGTGAAAGGGTTCTTCTGAATGTCAGGACTGAGATAGAAATGCTACTGAGCATGTACAGAGTGCTTCCACCTCACTGATGGATAATGACCATCAGCTCCAGTCAAATCTTCAAAAACAGTAGCTTTAGGATCAGAAATCAAGATTCCTGAACAACCCTGAACACTCTGATCTCTCACTATAAAATGCTAAAGCTTAATTTTTGACAAGTACAATTTTAAATTGCCTTTTAAAGGTTTTATAGTAGACGTGTTTTAAACCCATTTCTAATCAAATTGTTTTGATTTGTAAAAGTGATTACATTTCCCCCCCCTCCACTTATATATATATGGTAGAATATATATATATGGTAGAATCCAGACTGCATCACATTTACTGTAGCTCTGTTAAAATACATTAGACTACTGTACATTAATATAATTCAAGTTCTGTTTATTTAAATGAGCCTACTCAAAGTCAAAGTCTAGATCCAGCCTTTTGATGTCTTTCTGCCCTTGGGCAAGCACTTTCTTACTTAGCCATTTAAGCTGATTTACCAGCTTCAGAAGACTGTTATTTCTTGTTATGGGTGTGTTTTAAAATCACATTGTAACATGTTTTAATTGTGTTTGTTTTTGTCTGAATTTTATTGCTATTCGCCACTTTGAGTGTCATTGCTGAAAGGTGGGAAGGCAGAATTTAACTGATAAAAAGTTAAACTAATATTTTTCTTTCTTTCCTTCTTTCTCTTTCTTGCTTTCATCTCTTCCTTCCAGCAGAGAATAAATATTAATATAATTTTCAATGGCACCGGGTTATTCTCCTCCCCTCCTTTTCCCAAAAATCAGCCTGAGTCTTTTTCTTTCCCCACCTCCCATCCCGCCTCACCAGAGAGAGATATTTGCTGTTTTCTATATTTGTCTGGCCTGGGAAGGAGGCCTTCTCTTTTGGTTTCATTGCATGAACACATAAAACACACACACACACTTCTTTTGCTCGTGTCAACATTTTCAGACCATAGGCAGAGAGAGACATGAAGGAAACCTGTCACATTTGCCTACAGCCTGAGTTGTTGTAGGCGGCTGGCCAATGACATCAAGTCTGCCAAAGTTTTGGAAATTAAAAAGAGAGGGAGATTTATGCTCTTTTCACAGCTTATATAGTTGGTCCCTGCCCCCTTTTTTCATCACTGCTCTACTTGCAATAATTGCTTTGCCAAATTAGTCAGAAAATCCAATTTATCCAGTATTCTCTACATAAGGATGGCCAACCAGATGCTTCTCAAAAGCTCAGAAGGAAAGCACAGAAGTGAAATCCTCTTTTTTTTTTTTTTTTTGCTTAGAAAAGTTACTTTTCCAATCACAGATCCTCGAACACCCCAGCCAACAGGGACAGTAAGCCTGCTGGCTGAGAGGTGATGAGACCTGTAGCTCTGCTACACCTGCCATTAATTCTCTAATCACCTCCTCTCAAAACCATTTAAAAATCCATTAGGCTTTGTACTCATTTGTACTAAAATCAAATTCAGACTTTTAAAAGTATACAAAAAGCAACTCCTTTTAGGTGCTTCTTTGGTATCCAGGGCAGATGCCCTACTGTTAGACAAGAAGAGGCAGTTGCTTCAGAATGGCAGTTTCCAGAGGACTAGCTCCTTGGGGAGTTTTAGGAAGCAAGCAGTGAAAGGAGGAGGGTGGGTCTTACATTCTGCCACATGTCTGGGCTGAAGATAGTTCCACTCATAGGTGTGCCTTGTGCGATTTAGTTAGCCTTTCATTTCTGTTTTTTTAAAAATATTTCAACAGGTTTAGCCTTCGTTATGATTGTCATTCTTTTAAATTTGGTGTTTTTCTTGGCTGGAAAGAAGAGCAGAATTAATATGTAAAGGGGAAGGAAGGAAGGAAGGAAGGAAGGAAGGAAGGAAGGAAGGAAGGAAGGAAGGAAGGAACTTTGTTATTCAGGACAAAAAATATATTTCTTGCTTATGAGCAGAATCTGGAAGCATCTATTTATAAATATGTACTGATTTGTAATTAATCCCTTTTCCAGTGATGAAGATATATCTTTTATATAATGATTATTACTTATTGAGGGATTAGATTCCTCCTTCTTGGTAACTAGTGGGAACGTTGGCTGGAGGGTTCTGGAAACAGTAGTCTAAAAACCTAGTTTTTCAAGCATCTGCAACTTTGGAAGTGTAATGTACTTTTTTGATTAATTTTTAGACAGGCTCCTGGAATATGGCTGGGCAAGCTATGCTGAGGTTATAGTCCAAAAAGCCCTATTTTTCTCACTTCTTACCATTTACTTGTTAACTACTTAAACAAATCACCATTTTTAAAGAACCAGTATGGTGCAACAGCTAGAGTATCTGGCTGGGGGAGCTGGGTTCGAGTTCCTCCTCAGCCATGGACACTCACGGAGGGTAGGTGGTAATGGTAAACTGCTCCTTGAACATCTCACTTACCTTAAAAAACCATATTAGGATTGCCATAATTCAGAAGTGAATTGATGGCACGTAACAACACCAAATTAGAAAGATATAAATACTTCAGATAAATAACAGGCTATTCCTAATCCCCTGATCCCTTGAATTTTGGAGGCTGGTCTATCCAAATGGGACAATAAGTTCGCATTGTGGCAGGTCTCTATGTCTTAGAATACAACAAATCTGAGTGGAGTCACCAACATCAGCAGGGGCCTGCCAGCTGTTTGACAGCCTTAGGCAGTTGTGGTATCCAGAGGAATGCCGAAAGCATGAGACATGTTGAAGTTATAGAGCAGGAGCCATATTGACCTTCCATATGACTAACTGGCTGAATGAAATTGGGCAGAACAGAAGTTATGCAGGTCTAATACTGTGGAAGTCCAGATGACTCTTTAAGGTGGGGCAGCCACGTTCTGGGGGGATCAAGGGAGAGTTTCCTCCTTCTATGACATGATGTGGGGGCCCCTCACTCCCCAGTAGGATAGAAGTGGTCAGAAATCTATGCCTATTTTTGCAAAACTGGAAACAAGATGTGAGGTGGGTGTTTTTTTAAAATGGTGCACAGAAACACCATTTTGAGGAGAGATGGCATTTTGCCCCATTTGGGAGAGGGCCCCACGGGGATCCCAGGACCTGAGGGATCAGTGTGCAGCCTGTGGGATGCAAGCTGCCCCCCCATCCTAAGAGTCTGAAGGAAATGTCTTCTACACATTAGCTTAGATTAGCCACTGCATGAGAAGCTATTAAACCTAGCGGCTCTAATGCATGCAGCCTTATGGTTTCCTCTTCTCTCGTTTTCTTACAGCGTGCTATGGAATTGTTCAGGTTCCCACTGGACCGTGGTTCTGTCGAAAATGTGAATCCCAAGAAAGAGCCGCCAGGGTGGTGAGTATACCTTGCGGAACCGTTTCAAAAGAAATGTCCTACTCGATCAGGCTAGCGTTACTATCCCAGCACAGCCTATTGTGCCCAGAAGGGGTTGTTTGGATGGTTTCCCCCCCCTGTAAATAGCAGACCAACATCTATTTAAAAAGCAGTCATTGAACTTTGAGTCGTCTGAAGCTTGTGTCTCTCACTCCTGGGGTTTCCCGTTTTGTAATTTTTTGGTCTCCTGCTCTTGTGCCTTTGACGGCAGCTCCTTGATCCACAGACAAGAAAATTGCTCTTAAAGGCACAGATGTAGGACACATTCATCTTTGTTTTCTTTTGACCAGGTCAGCTAGCACCATCATCCAGTGTTAAAAGGACACACCAGACAAGAATTTTGTTATCTCTCTTAATCTAGAACAAAAAAGCCACCGAAATCTCCTGGTTTCATCCAGACTTGTCCAATGCCACCTAGTGGCTGGTTACAATATTTATATTTGTCAGTCATCATCATTCATTTCATTGGGTTCTCATAATTTCATTTGGTGCTCCTTTCCATTAATGTAAAAGCCTTCCCTTACCTGGAAGTTTCCTGGTCTCTGATATACTAAAAAGCATTGTGCTACTACTCCCCTGCTAATGGTATCATTAAGAAAATCATGTTGCTGTTATATGAGGTGAAAGTCACAAAAGCCATAGTTGCAGGACTGGCTGCAGGATGATTGGGATGGGGAAGCTTGGGCCTGGCAGTCTCAAGTACCTCCCACCTCACCGCAGAGATGCAGAACATGCAACTAGAAATTGACAAAATAGTGATCCCAGCTTCACTTTGCACACAATATCCAAAAAGAATCAGAAACTGTTTAGGGTGGCAGTTCCCCAGACCATCTTGAGGCCTTGGCAAAAGGCCATTCTCCCCAGTCACAAGGGGCTAATCCTGCCCAAGAGCAACAAAAATAAGGCTGGCTACTTACACATTGCTCAAATGAGGCGTGGGAAAGGGTGGACGAAAGAGGAGAGGACTTTACATGAACCATGTATATGCTGATTTATGTGGGAGAAATGCAGATCTGGAAATAAGTACTATAACTGGAATAAAAATACAGTACATCCCACCATAGTGGGGAACATTTCAACCAGGTGATCTATGTGCCTGCACTACCTACTGCCTAGATGTTACTTGTGAAGGATATCTTCAACGCTCTTCCATTTTACTCCCTTCTTAAAATTCATTTTCTTTGTACCAGATTGGAACTGGAGGATCTTTCAAATAGGGCCCATCTTCACACATTCTTTATTTGCTTGTTTGGGGTTGGGGTTTTGAGTCCCTCCTCAGAGAGGGTCTGGACAAGGTCACTCAGAGCGTGCATTGCTGATGGGGCTACATGCTTTGCCACCTGTGTGGTCTTTAGCAAGCTAAATACTCTCAAGAGTACCACCAGGAGAATGAACTGCTAACTCCCTTCTGAATGCTTTATACCTGGAAAACCACAAGGGATACCATAAATTGGAATCTACTTGACGGTATACATTTTGTTTTCTTGGTTCTGTTTTTATCTTGCCTTTCCTCCAGTCACCACAAGATGGCAGAAATGGTTCTCCTCACCATTTTTGTCTTCACAACAACCTTGTGAGGCGGGTCAGGTTGAAAGAAGATGACCGGCCCACAACCATGACTCATAACTAGTAAGTCATGGTTCAGTGGGGACAAGGCCAACCCGGAGAACAGGATGAAAAATGGGCAGTGGCAATGGAATCCAGCTGAGATGCTCAGGATTGTAGGGGTTTATTTATTGGATTTATACTGCACACCATCTGGCAACCAGGCCACTTAGGATTGATGTTGGAGTGGAGTATGGGAGCAGAATACCTGAAGGCCTGCCTCTGGGAAGGTAGAAAGAAATGATGGTGTTGTACTGAATCAGGTTGCACAGAAAAGGCAGATGTACGAAGTGGGGATTCCAGTGCGCCACTCTGAATCAGCTTTTCTCCCTTGGTTGATGGGGAAAATGGGTGTATGTAGCCATGCATGCGTTTATTATTTTAAGGTAAGTAGGTGGACACACTATGTGCATCAATGATGTTGAACTGCCACTGTGTGTCTCCCTTACCCACACGCACAAAAATGCCTGTGGATGCTCTTGAGGGATCTGATGCTGCATCTTACTGTGGCACAGTGAGCAAAAATCCCTACTTGCTTGTAAGAATGAAAATAAACAGGCTCATTTGTTTCATGGGGGTGGGGGTGGGGTGGAAGGAGGGAGTTGCTTATTCTTTCTCGGTAAAGGAAAAAGGTGCCACAGAGCCTTCTCTTGGCTACTCTTAGAATAACCAGTTGCATGTGGATACATAACACAAATCCTGCAACTCTGATGGATTTGTGGGAATAAAGATTATCCCTGTCTGGTATGCCAGCTGACAAAGGGGCCATGATCAATGTCCCCCCCCCAAGGCACTGCTGAAAATATTTTATGGAAGAAATTAAATGAGAACTTGCCCTGTACATTTGACCCATTTCAGAGAGTGGAGAGGAAGCGAGTGAGCAACACCTGAGAAGCTGGTGCCAAAAGGATCCTTCAAGATTCTGTTTCCTCACCTGGAGAGACCCACTTGCTTCTTCCATTACTCTGTTTCCAGAATTCGGAATGGTGACTCTTTTGGACCACTACACCTGGAGTCTCTTAGCCAGCCTCTTGGCTAAAGATTTCTGGGAGTCATGACCCCAAAAAGTAACTTGTCCAAATTCCAGCCAATTTCCAACTTTCCCAGCCTGCTGCCCTTCAGTTTTAGATTGAGCTACTGAATGGGCTGTCCCCATTGTGGATGATGGGAATTACAGACCACCTTACCCAAATGGAAGCAAGTTGGGAAAGGTTGAGCTAACTGTTGTTTCCTAGCTTTTCCGTCTATAGAGAAGGGAAATGTTTGTTTCAACTAAAACCCCCAGAATGCCACAGCTACCATGGCTTTTTTAGATTATGAGGTGGAATCCTGAACCCTTTATATTCCAAAAATGAGAATTTTGGTACACTTACCAGAGGGAGAATGGACAGTGTCATCGAAGCTACCAACATGAATCTGACCCAACTCCAGGAGGCAGTGGAAGACAGGAGGGCCTGGTGTGCTCTGGTCCATGGGGTCACGAAGAGTCGGGCACAACTTAACGATTAAACAACGACAACAAATATCCGGCACAAAACAGGACTTGGCTTTGGGCAAGAGCCCTGAGCTTGGAAAATTACTTTTAAAGGTCATTGGTTACAGTTTTAGTTCCAGCAGCTTCAGTAGTTGGTTGTTGTAGGTGAGGGGTGGGTAAAGTGAGGGGTGGGTAAAGTGTGTCCCCTCAAGCCCCCACCTCCCACCAAAACAAAACAAAATCCCTAAGCCCCCTCCCAAAAAAGGCGAATGACTGCTCTCAGCCCCCTCCCCAAGACTTGACACCAAAAACAGCAGTTTTGTGAAACCAGATGTGGGTGTCTGGTTTTGCAAAACTGCTGCTTCTCTTTCTCCCCCCCCCTTCCCGTTTTTGAAATAATGGTGATGTTTGCAGCCTGCAGAGAATCCTGAAGGCAGAAAAGCGGCCCCCAGATCTGTTAAAGTTGGCCACTCTGTTGCAGTTCAAAAAAAACTTTCCTAGTTGCCAGAACCAGCGGCTGCTTTCTCCAGAATCTCTCTCAAGATACACGTTGATCAGGGTTTGTTGTTGTTTAGTCGTCGTGTCCGAGTCTTCGTGACCCCATGAACCAGAGCACACCAGGCCCTCCTGTCTTCCACTGCCTCCTGGAGTCGGGTCAAATTGATCAGGGTAGCAGGGCACAAACAAAATAAGTGCTCATTTCTTCCAGGGCTCTGTCTTAGGCCCTGGAAATAGGTTCTGGGGGCGAAACAGAAGTTAGAATCAAGCCTGAAGTACAGTTTCATGCTGGGGCTCACCCTCGGAGCATTGTTTTCTTCCCTGGAGTTGAAACATGCAATATAATATAAGTTAATTATATGGATGCCTCTGAACATAGGCAGAGTGCTGCTCATCTGGCATCACCACCGCTGGACCTCAAATGTCAGAGCTGAACTGCATCCAGATGTCCCAGACGCTCCTTGTTTCAGGAATTACACGCCACTCCTTCTCATTCTTCCTTGCCTTCCCCAAAGGCCCTCAGGGGATGCTCGGCTCCATTAGATGAAGGAAATGCTAAAGCTCGGGTTTGCTTTGTAAAGGAATTGTCTGGCTAACCCTTTGAGATTTGGTGGGGCTGGCTGGCTGGAGGGCAACTCGTGGGAAAGGGGGAAAGGAGGGGGGGAAATCATGTGCAGGCTTTAACAGTCATGTTCGAGCAAGGGTATTAAAGTCTTGCAAGGGGTGGGTGGGCTGGCGGGCGGAGCTGTTTAACCCTTCCCAGTTAATGATCAGAGCTTTGCTAATCGGGTGGCAGGAGTGGCGCTTTGATCCAAAGAGATGGAGGGGCCTTTTCAAGTGCAAATTTCCTGTTGCAAGGCCACCTGCTGCACAGCCCCCAACCCGGGCTCCTCTTCTTCTGTGCACCCAAGTGTCAAGCCCATCTCTTGCAGGAAGAGGCTGCCATCCGTCTCAGGAGGCAGCCCACCAAAGCTGTCCCCTAAACTTCTGTTTCTCCTTCTCCTGTCTTGCCGACGGATTTTTGCCACTGTCTTTGCGCCTTTTTGCCTGCTCCTTGCCGTGGCAGGTCGGAGCCCTATCTATCCAGCATGGGTTGGAGGGGAACATGATTGATGGCTGACATAACAGTGAGAGTGCTGGACGGAGGCTAAGGAGTCCAAGGTTCAAGTTCCCCCTTGATCATGAAATTTACTTGGTCGCCTTGGTCTATCTTAAAGTGCTGCTAGAAGGATAAAGGAGAAGAACCCTGTAGCCATCTTGAACTCCCTGCAGTCAAGCAGTGGAATTTCCTGGCTCAAATTGTAATGGATCTCGTTTAGCCAGTGCTGGTCCATTTTAATGAAAAGGAGCCCATTTAAACATGAGGAGCAAATAGCGTATTTCCACTTAGTGGGAGAGAATTACAGTTTCAAGCAGCAATTACCAGGATTGCGTTAGATGTAGGGAAGAGGATTCAGTGAGAAACTGCAATGAAGGCCTCATAGAACAGTGGTTAAATTGCAGTACTGCAGCCAAGACTCTGCTCATGACCTGAATTCACTCCCAATGGGCTCAGGTAGCCAGCTTATGGTTGACTCAGCCTTACATCCTTCCAAGGTTGGTAAATTGATTACCCAGCTTGCTGGGGCGGGAGCAATGCATAGCCTGCAGTGGAATGGTATATAAGCAGCACACTTTGCTTTGCTTTGAAAATTTTCTCCATAAGCATCCTGAGTAGAGATAGGCACAAACTACAGTTTAGCAGTTTGGCCCGTTTTGCTGCAGCACCCACGCAGGTGTTCTGTGGCTACCACGTGCTTCCCTCCCTCGTCTCCTCCAGGCAGTGGCCTGCTCACCATCAGCTGCATGCTTTCCTCCAGCAGCCGTCCACTGAGATAAGGAGGCAGGGCATGGACGTCCACAGCACTGCTCTGAGTGGGCAAGCGCCCAAGGGAGTGGAAGAGGGAAGCATGCTGGTGGTGGTGAGTGGGTGATTGCCTGGAGGAGGTGAAGATGCATGGCACCCAGAAGACACTTGTGTGGGCACCACAACAAACTGGTCTGAACCATGGAATTGTGGTTCATGCCCATCTCTAATCCTGAGTAGTGTTTCCCTCACCACAACATATAACACATCCTGTTTCTAGTCCATCCAGTGTAGTGGTGCTGGATTGGAACCTAGGAGATTAAAGTTCATGTCACTGAGTGAGCTTGAGCCAATGGTCTCAGCCTAACCTTCTTCATAGAGCAGCTGTGAGGATAACAGCAGGGAGAGAAACTGCACAGAGCTGACCTTTAACACACCAAAGGAGAGATGGGGTAGAAATGTAACAAACAATCTTACTCTGGTGTGATTTCCTCTATGTATATTTCTACATTACTATACGTTTTTTGAAACAAAACCCACAGCAAAATTTGCACATTAAAAACTTACCTTTTGACATATAATATCTCAAAATATGCATGACTGGAGATATTTGGTCTCAAAATACACATGTTTATACATGACGTTTGGTGCCTCTCTTTTTGAACTGCAAATTGTGATGGAACATCTGAAAGTGCCTGAGGCCTTTAATCTGACCTAACTGATCCCAATCTCCTGGATCAATGCACAAACCGGATGCTGAAGTGCGTGCATACTCTGTTCAGGTTACATGCCCTTCTGCATCTGATCTGTGTATTGATCCAGGAGAGAGGGATCAATCAGATCAGATTAAATGCCGCAGGCACCTTAGTTGCACATGACAGTGTTGTGTAGAATAGGACACCTTTTTGAGGATGACCTTTTGGGGCCCTCCAGATCTTTTTGAACTACAGCTCCTACAATTTGTCACAATTGTTTACCGTGAG
This sequence comes from Pogona vitticeps, assembly GCF_051106095.1. NCBI lineage: Eukaryota > Metazoa > Chordata > Lepidosauria > Squamata > Agamidae > Pogona > Pogona vitticeps. The sequence continues at coordinate 94,930,671 of NC_135788.1, read as the reverse complement.
GGCTTTAAACCTATGAGCTTTGTGACCCAAAACATCACAAACACATCATTTGGCTCACCCCTGAACAACTGGTAATCTTATGTGCCAAATTTATCTCCTGAAAGTCTTGTTCTACCCTATTTCCCAGTTCTTCCAGTTGCCAGAAGTAGTAAAAGTTACTTTTTTTTTGGAAGTACAATGGAAGCAGTGCTGGGAACTGGGTTCTCAGAGTTATAATTCAAAAAGTACCTGGCCCATTTTTGCCAGTAAAAAATTCAACAATAACACATGAATCATTAACCATAAGCCTCCCCTTCATGATAGCCAAAATCTCATATCTCAAGTGGTTACCTTTGCTCCCCCTAATAAAGTGGTGCCTCGCTTTACGATTGCCCCGCATTACGATGAATCTGCTTAATGACGATCTTTTTGTGATCACAGTTGTGATCGCAAAACAAAGGTCTAAATGGGGGAATTTCGTTTTGTGATTATCGGTTCCATGCTTTAGGAACTGATTCTTTGTAAAACGACATTTTTCTAACAGCTGATCGGCGGTTTCAAAATGGCCACCGGGCAATTAAAATGACTCCCCGCTGTGTTTAGGAGCGGATTCCTCGCTATACAGGCAGCAAAAATGGCCACCGTATGGAGGATCTTCGCTGGAGTGAGTTTTTACCCCATTGGAACGCATTGAATGGGTTTCAATGCGTTTCAATTGTTTTTTTTTTTTGCTTTACGATGTTTTCGCTTAACAGCGATTTTCCTGGAACGGATTATCGTCGTTAAGCGAGGCACCACTGTATTGGGGCTTATCCAGACTTTGAGAGAGCAGACAGCAGATTGTGACAGTTTTGAGTGGATGTGCTCTTTGGTAGGACAAAGGTGAGAGAAGTGGGCTCTGAGCCTTGATGAAAACTCAAACTTGGAGTATCCTCAAACTGGAAAGGAATGGGAGGCCATGCATTCCTTCTGCTCCAAAATGATGCTGCACCTCCTATAGATCAGCCTCTGAAACCTAGGCCACAGTGTGTCCCAGAACAAGACAACTGGTGGGTCCATTCCTGCCTATCCACTGTCAAATGGTTGTCTCTGCTTGAGAGTGAATTTTGGCTCTCTCTCTCGGTCTTCTTTCAATTAAAAAAATATATTCTGACCCGTTTTATTCTGTAGCTGTTCCATTGACTATAGCCTTTATGCAAATCCAAGAGAATCTTGGAGCTGTTGAAGACATTTTAGGGGGAAATCAGTCCAAAGGCAGGGAGGAGTAACAGGCAGTAGTTGAAGTATGTGGATTTTAAAACATCTCTTCTTCCCTTCCCGCCCCGCAGTTTTACAGCCATCTGGTTGTGTGTATTTTCCCACCACACCTGTATTTTTTGGCATACTGCTGTGCCTTGCAGCTGATGCAGAGCGTACATACATTGTAGATGGAAGACCGTTAAGTGCCTCCAGTTTCAATCCTGCCCTAACCCTGAATTTACTATGGATCCCTAGGCCAGCTACTCTGGCTGTCATCCTCACTCTATCCATTTGTAATATGAGGGCCAGTAATAGTGGCTTACCTTATAACCCAGATGTAAGGTTTAAAGCTGGCTAATTGATGATGAAGCACTTTGAACACTTGAGAGCCCTAGGAAGATACTCAGTTTTTATTGCTGTTGTTTAGAAGCCCTAATCCTGGGGCTTTTTCTTGGATTTTCAGAGGTGTGAGCTGTGTCCCCATAAAGATGGAGCACTGAAGCGGACTGATAATGGAGGTAAGGTTCCTTTTGTTGGGTAACAGAGGCAGCTGGTAATTTATATAGCAGGCCAATAAGGGAACATATTAACAGTAGTTTTTAGGGCAGTTCCTTGGCCTGACGGTTGTCAATAACTGTCTATTTCTAATGTTTTCCTAGAGCTTGGAAGAGTTACTTTCCTGTACTCTAGCAATAGGGGCTGCAGTCCAGAAAGTACATTTTCCAAATTCAGCATTTTCTGCATGCTGAACAAAGGCTGGAAAATGAGAAGGACAAGCAGCATATGAGGAGGTGAAACTGTTGACTCCAATGCACCAGGAGAAAATAAATAAAGGTCCACACAATAAAATTGGATGTCAAAAAGAGTGTTTTGAACCCATATCTCACCCTGAAAGGCTAATTTTAACATTAAGGGTTTCTTAAACAAAAGAAACCCTTAATGTTAAAATTAGCCTTTCAGGGTGAGATAAGGGTTCAAAACACTCTTGATTCTGCCTTGAAATGTATTCCACCCAGTGAAACCCCACTTTTTAAGATTGAAACGGTAAAGTCTCTGAAACATAGTTCTTGTACTTAATTCTTGACTATCGGTTATGCTACTGGGCTATATTCAGGTGAAGTTTAGGAAATGGTGTGTGTAGCCTCAACCACAGAACGCTCCCAATGATAGGGAAATGACTGAACCCTAATATTTGTCAATGATATCCTTTTTTCAATGTACCTTGTACACTGGAAATGGAAGTTGGGAAAGATACTAGAGCCACCAGCTGTACACAGCATCTCTCTGACCTACCATTTTGTTCTTCACTTAGGCTGGGCCCATGTTGTCTGTGCTCTGTATATCCCTGAGGTGCAATTTGCTAACGTTCTCACCATGGAACCAATTGTCCTCCAGTATGTGCCCCATGACCGGTTCAACAAGGTAAAAGCACCCCTTCTCTCAATCTTTTATCTCCTGTACACTCAGTGTCCTCTTCTCCAAGCAACTGGCTTCTCTTGAGTTTGTATTCTCCTATGCTATTATTTGTTGTTGTTATGGGCCACCAAGTCGCTTTCAACGTATGACAAACCAGGAATGAGCTACCTCCAAAATGTCTTGTCTTCAACACCCTTGCTCAGCAATTGCAAACTCAAGCCTGTGGCTTCCTTTAGGGAGCTAATCCATCTCATATTTGGTCTCCCTCTTTTCCCGATGCCTTCAACTTTTCCCAGCATTATTGTCTTTTCGAGACAATCCTGCCTTCTCATGATGTGCCCAAAGTAGGATAGCCTCAGTCTCAGCATTTTTGTCTTCAGAGATAGTTCAGGCTTTATTTGATCTAGGACCTATTTGTTTGTCCTTCTGACAGTCTAGGGCACTGGTTCTTAACCTTGGGTTACTCAGGAGTTTTGGACTGCAACTCCCAGAAGCCTTCACCAGCAGCTGTCCTGACTGGGGTTTCTGGGAGTTGCAGTTCAAAAGCATCTGAGTAACAAAGGTTAAGAACCACTGGTCTAGGGTATCCACAAAGTTCTCCACTAACACCATATTTCAATTATTTTCCTGTCTGTTTGCTTAATTGTGCTATTACCGGATAGGATTTATTTATCTATGGACAAGTTGGTTTCCCTCCCTGCTTCCAGTTGTGGATCCTTTTGGACTTATGCAGAGGGACTTCGACTGGATATAAAGCTTACAATTCATGTTAAACAGTTTTATTTATTTATGACAGACTTGTTATATCTGTGAAGAGCAAGGCAGAGAGAGCAAAGCGGCCTCGGGAGCCTGCATGACCTGCAACCGTCATGGCTGCCGGCAAGCCTTCCATGTCACCTGGTGAGTCTATATTTAGGTTGGTTTCGCCATCGCTTCCTACATTCATCACCTAAGCCTCTGTCTTGAAACGTACTGGTCTGTCACTTTATCGTAGATGTATTAAGCATCATAGTTTTTTAAAAAAAGTGCCAAAGAATATGAATGAACAACAATGGGCAGCTTAACAGGTTTTTTAGCGACTTTCCTACAAGAACATGGAACCTTCACAATTGCCTCTCTGTTTAACTTCCTCTGTCTCCTTTGAACATCCTTCTCCAGAGCATTTTTAGACTGCAAATGACCCAGCACAATCAGTACCTCATAGAAATGTGTTTGGGAGGTGCCATTTACTCAAAAACTGCCACAGGAACATTTCCACCCCTCCCCCGCAAGCCTAGGTCGAAGTGTCCCTAAGAGCAGCTTGAAAAAGCCACATCTCTTGGTCCAGAAATATCATTAAGAGCTTTCTTGCTCTGATCCCTCACTCCCTGTCTCTCTTCCTCCCTCCCAAACGTGAATGGCCCCTTTTCCTACATACTGGTTCCTTTCCTGCTTGGAGCCAAACTGCTCATTAAGTTGGAGATGTGTGAATATCGTTCTGTTTCTTTTTTATGTTTTGCCTTTCTGAAGGGTGTTGTTGTTCCCCATTGGGGCTGATGCAGGGGGCTTTCCTCCCAACATCTCTGCCCTACCTCATTTTTCTGGTCAAAACTACAATTTTCCATTGTTATCCTGAATCTGCTGATAACAGAAAACATAACAGGTACACGGCCATAATCCCAATTTCTTTCCTATTAATTAAAAAAACAGTTTGTCTTTGTTACTGGAGCTGCAGTGAAAACTTGAGAGAAGGGGGCAACTTTAAAATATGTGGGGGAGGCTGCGGTGTTGAGGTGAGAATTAGTGAGTTCTGTCACAGTTTGAAAAGTTACTCTCTTTTTTTAGCATTGAAGTACCCCAATCCCCATCCAGCACAGCATTGCACATATTGTTGGCAGTGGGGAGTTGGATTGTGGTCCCCAAAGTAACTTTTCAAATCTCTAATCAGTGATTTAGGTATTTGGCTGCAGAACCAGAGGTTGGGACTTCAATGCCCCACTGTGCCTCCTGTGAATAAAGCCAGCCTGTGTGGCCTTGGGCATGCTTCACAGGGTACTCCTGAAAGAAGGGAATGGTAACCTGCTTCTCCGTAATCTCTACTTGGAAAACCCTGGAAAGGGTTGCCATAAGTCAGAATTGACAGTAGATTATTTTAATCAATTGCTATTAGTTGTGGAGGTAACTAGATGGGAACCTCTGGATAGGGGAGGCTGTGCATCTCTACATACTAGCTAGACAGAGCTCAGTGTGCTTTAATATCAGAAAATTACAAGTTTAGTCCTGGCTTCTCCACGTGGGAGTGGAAAAATTCTTGCCAGAAACCTTGGAGAACCAGTTACCTAGCAGCATGTCCAGTGCTGGTCTAGATGGACCTGATGGTCTATCTCAATTTAATGCAGTTTCCAGTATTTATCTTTCATCCCTGTCTTATCAACGTGAAAGATTTAGATAACCATTTCCAATACGACTGTGCTGGCTGGGGGATTTTGGAGTTGTAGTCCACAAAAGTAACTTTTCCGAGCTCTGGAAGAAGGCCACTGAGCACTCTTATGCTTGTCACTCCTCCTCTACACCCCAGTTACTTTCCCTTTTTTTTCCCTTGACTGAGGAAAAAGAGCACACAAATTGGAAACCCTGTTGAGAACAGCAACTTAGAAAGGGGTGTTCAAGAAAGATTCAGAAGGCAAAGGAAGGATTATGCATAGGCGGCCACTATGCCACCACAAACCATAAATTCTCTTTTTTAAGAGATGTTTCATGGAAACCCAGATAACTTGCCCAACATCTCATTCTTGGTTAGTGGAGAAGGTGGAACAGCAAGGGTTTGACTCTCTTCTGGCTGAAAGGAGGGCCCAAGTGGATTCTTCCCAGAGAAGAAGCTTCTTCTAGTCTTTTGACCCAGCCCTCTGCAGAAGAGCAGGAGGGGCCCTTCTGGGGCATCAGGTTGATCAAAAATACCCACCTGGCCAGGAGTAGGCAAGGTCTAGACCCAAGGGCTCAAGCAGAGAGCTACCCTTCACCGAGCCATGGCTGAATTTGTGGTGGTGGCTGCAAACCCTCTACTCTTTTTTCATGTAGGCAAGGTGGCTCTTAATTTCTTTTTCTTCCTTCTGTCATATTCTCAGACAAAGACACGAGAGAGACACTCTTTTTTTTTAATTATCGTGCTTTCAGAGCACTCACTCCCAGGCTTGTATCCCACATGCCAAGGCTTGTATCCCACATGCCAGTTCCCATTTACTAACTGAAGAAAGGGTAGAAAGAAATTTTAATCTCGGGCTGCATAGACATTTCAGGATTGATGAGTCTGCTTTCAGCTTGCCCACCATCAGAACAGTCCATTTCTCTTGTTTATATGTGTATGTTGTTCACACTTGAAAAGCTGGCAACACAGCAGGAGTGAGGAATAGACGTGTGTGCGCGTGCATGCGTGTGTACCAGGGAGGAAGAAGTATGTCTTTGTCTACCTCCCCTTAGCCCTTAGACTGTGCTGCTCAGCGGTCACAGAATCTCCCTTCTGTATTCCAGTGCTCAGATGGCTGGACTCTTGTGTGAAGAAGAAGTCTTAGAAGTTGACAATGTGAAATACTGTGGCTACTGCAAGTACCACTTCAATAAAATGGTGAGTTGCTGTTGTCAAAAGCAGACATCAGTTGTTCATGTTCTAACAGATATGTCTATAAATCTATATATGAGAAAGGTAAAGGTAAAGGTGTCCGACTCAAGGGGGCGGTGCTCATCCCGTTTCCAAGCCACAGAGCCAGCGTTTGTCCAAAGACAGTTTCCATTGTCACGTGGCCAGCGCGACTAGACACAGAACGCCGCTTTACTTTCCCACCAAGGTGGTATCTATTTATCTACTCGCATTTGCATGCTTTCGAACTGCTAGGTTGGCAGGAGCTGGGACAAGCGACGGGAGCTCACTCCGTCGCGTGGATTTGATCTTATGACTGCTGGTCTTCTGACCCTGCAGCACAGAGGCTTCTGCGGTTTAACCCACATGACACATCAGTAATGAAATATGAACATGGCATTTAAAAGATCCCAAGTTTGAATCCTAACATCAGGAGAAATAATAGGGCAGCTCATAAAGCTGTCTGGATAGCACAATGGTTTCGTTATCTGGCTATAGAGTGAGAGGTTAGGAGTTCGATTCCCCACTGTGCCTGCAGGGAGAAGAGCCAGCCTGTGTGGCCTTGGGCAAGCTGTACAGTCCCAGGATGCCCACAGAAGAATGGAATGGAAAACACTTCTGATTACTTTCTGCCTAGAAAACCCTGAAAAGGGTCTCCATAAGCCAGAATTGACTTGATGACACCCAATTATTATTAGTATTAGAGCAGCTAGGAAAAATAACCTACATACTGATATAGACCTCCACAAGAGGAGGAAATCCTGAGGCCTTCTGGGTGTCAGTGAGATACTGCTCCCACTAATTTCCCCCCCCTGAGCCTCACTTGTGGGATTGAAGCCAGGCCTGGGTGAAGGGAAGTGCCTGAAATGATGGTGGGGAGGTAGAGCTCATCAAAATGCCATTCTGCTTGAAAATGGACTAGTTGTGTCAAGCAGGTTAATGGTATATAAGGTCCTTCTAGACTGAGGGCTCCTGTAGCTCATAGTTAAAAGGCATCATGCATTTATACTGTTCTTTTTTTTTCTTTTACTGATATTCTCTGGTTTAAAAAGAAATAAGGATGGAAGAAGCAAAGGCAAAACACCGGAGGGCTGCAGATTGAAAGCAGTGTCTTCTAGGTCCCATTGCAAAAATGTCAGTTATTGAAGACAGTAGTAAAAGTGGGGCCTCAAAGCTCCATAAAATAACAATGCTGAGGAGTGCTGTTGTTGGATATTGGATTGGGTTGTTGAAGAAAGGCACCAGAACGAGTAACTGCTGAATTTGTGCTGGTTTTCTGCATGTTCTCAAGGAGGTCAGGATACAGCAAGTTACAGACTAGAAGGCTAGAAAGAATTTGGAAGTCGTTGTGAGTGGTTATCGTTGCTGTCACCTGGAATGATTAATAGTGCTTGCCCACTCCCCAAAGCCAAACCAAAAAACGCTCCACACCCTGCTTTCCGTTACTGAGGATCAGGTGCACCAGTTTGTGGACCACCTGAAATAAAGTTCGGCCAATCTCCATCGGGGCCTTGTTTCCTGATAGCTAGCAGGAAACGGCAGCAGCAACATTAACCATTATTATTTGTCAAAAACGTTTATATAGCAGCAAGCAAATTTGTTCTTGCAGTCTCTTATCTTGCTTGTCTTTACGATGGCCTGGTGAGGTAGATATTAAGGAGAAACACGCCCAGGGCATAACTGGAGCCTGGGTTCAGCTTCAGGGCAATAGCCAGAGAAATTAAAGGAGCAATAACGGAAGGAGAAATGGCCCTGAAGTTGTTTAGAGCAGAATTTGGAAAAGTTACTTTTTGTAGGGGGGGCTACACAACAGGTTATTATGTTGGCTGAAGGCTTTGAGGAATACTATTTTTTTTAAAAGGTCAGCGCTCTCGTCACTGAGAAATTTGTGGCTGGTCTTTTGACTGTAATAAAGTTTTATCTATCTAAAGTCAGCGCCCTCGTCACTGAGAAATTAACTTATAGGATTTTGGTATCAAGACCGGCTCAGGATAGTGCAGTGCATGAGCAGAAAGTCTAAATGACAGACACATCTCCCAAGAATGAGCCTGGGGATCAGTGCACACCTTGTCTAAATGCATGGTAGCCAGGAAAGAGCACAGCTGCATTCCTGCGTGGTTTCTCTTTGCCACAGTGGGTGTTGGGCAGCATCATTGCTGCTGAGTCATGTTCTGCATCCAGATCTGTCTGCCTTTCATTCTGGTACCCATAAATTTGTCACTTGAGGTGGTGATTTCAACAGTCTCACCTCTGATATCTGATGTCAGGCCGAAGAACTGAGGGTCAAATCAGACACCGTGCCTTTAGACTGTTGTTGTGTTAACGTGTCCAGTAGCTCCAGGCAGTTGTTTCTCTCCACAACGAGCACTGACATTTTTAAAACTTCCCATCCCGTCTTTCCTTCACAGCACAAATTACACTGCCACCCAAAGAATTACTGGCTCTGCCAGATAATAAAGACAGGTAGCAGATTCTCTGTGTTAAGATACAGTGGTGCCCCACTTGACGACAATAATGCGTTCCAGGAAAATCACTGTACAGTGAAAAAAAAAACATTGAAATGCATTGGAAACTGGTCAGTGCATTCCAATGGGGGAAATACCTGTTCGTCCAGCGAAGATCCTCCATAGGGGAAGCCATTTTGCATTGCTATCTTCCGAAAATAGGTCCGGAAAACAGCGGGGAGCCATTTTGAAACCCCGACGATCAGCTGTTTTAATCGTCATGAAGCGAAAAATCGGTTCCCGAAGCAGGGAGCTGATTGTTGTAAAACAAAACAAAAAAAACCATTGGAATCATCGTTTTGCGATTGTTATAGCGATCGCAAAATAATAATAATAATCCAAGCGATTTCATTGTCTAACGGGGTAATCGTCAAGCGGGGCACCATTGTAATACTGTAAGGGAAGGGGCATTGGAAGGAAACATCCTCTCCAAGAATTTTCAGACAGGTAGGCTCTTAGTATGTTGAAGCATGTCTTGAAACAACAATAACAGGACTTCAAACTAAACTATGTATTTCAGTGTACGTTTTCATGGATTACGATTAGATATGGAACATTTGTATTAGTCTCCTGGGAGAGACAAATATGAATATCATCACCACAGGTGGCAGGGCCCGTTTGACCCTCCCCGCCTCCAGAAGTGGACCATCCTTTTATCCCTTGTAGCGTGGCATGCACTGCCATCCTCATTCACACCACGCCAATCACAGAAGTAGCCTGGCTAGGGCTTCCCCACCTCCTTCCACTGCTGACCACTATGGAGGTGGGATGACAAGTCTCCTTGTTCAGCTCCTGAGTAATCAGCTGCAGAGGGAGATGGGAAAGCCCCAGCTGGGCTACTTCTGCAAATGGTGTGGCATGAACGAGGATGGCCACATGCGTGGTGTTGCAAGCAGTAAGTGGATGGCCCAGTTTGGGGGGGGCAGAGTCAAATGGGCCCGTCCACCTGTGGTAGCAATATTTGCATTTATCTGCTCCGGGAGACGAATACAAATATCCCATCTCTAAGTACGTTCCATTCTTACAGCCACATGGAATATAATATTCTGGCTACAAATGTACATAGATTGGAGTACATAATTGTGGGCATGGGGACCAAGGGAAAAGAGATGCAGAGATAACAACTGTGTTGCAAATGCTGGGAATGAATTTTTGAAAGGCAAACAAACATCTAATACAGAGTAGGCACCAAAATGGAGGATTGCCTTGCAAGCCATTTCAGTGAGGCGTTTGGGCTGAGCAGAGGGGTGCAACCAGCACCCAGGCCTTTCCTCCAAGTAAACTGTGCTTGGATCTTTTCCTTCACCTATATACTGGGGCTGACTCATGGTGCTGAGAAATGAGTTCCAGTGGCCTTGACATGTCTAAGCTCCTGAGACTTAAGTCCTGCCGGCAAAGGTGAAGACAGCTGAGATTTGTTGGGGGCTCTTTCTTCTAAACCTTGAAGCAAAGATTTTGGAATTCTCACTGTTCGTGTTTATTTTCTCTTTTTGCTTCTTTCCGGTCCTTCCAATATCCATCACCCTCCCCACCCTCTGACATGCCTCCAAAAGACATCACGCCATTCTGGAGGTGGATCCTTCAACCCAGGAAGAAGGAGCCGGTCAGCATCCCCTGCTCAGGAGAAGCATGTGTCCCACCATGAGAAACCAAAGAAGGTAGAATATGTGATGTAAACATAGTAATTAAAAAAGAGGTGGTATGACGTGGGATGGGGGTGGAGAGTACAGACAGAGTGTGAAACAGTTGGTTTTCAAAGGCTACAGCTCCAGAATGGCCAATGTGACTGGTGGATTCTGAGAAATGTAAACAAAACAAAAAAATTACTTTTCCAAGTGGTAGGCATTCATTTCTATCATATATTTAATTCTTTGGACTTCCTTATACAAAAGCAGACGGGACCAAGTAGAAAAGCATAATTAGTGCCTATATATTCTGCAACTCTTTGTTCTCATGCACCAGCATTAGTCATGGGCACAGAACTCAGCATTTGTAGAACATCACATTTTCTGCTGGAGTGTTGTGATACATCCAAATTACAAAAAAAAGCAACAAAAATCCTTCTTTTAAAAATCCGTACTAGCAGCAACAGTGTTGATTGTCTGCTAATTCCTCTTTAAAGAGACAAGCAGTTCTTTGGAAGGGAAGAATCCCTTTGTATCTTCATAACCCTTCCATTTTAATATAAGTGGAATTCTGTCCCATACAAAAAAGTCGGGGAAGGCCTGTTGCTGATCTCATCAAGGCTTCTTAATTCTTCTGTGGTCAGATGTTGATGCTTACACAGTGAAATTGTTCAGGTGTTTCCCATCTGTGGCTGAAATTCTATTGCACTTGATATAACATAAAGTTACACCTGAAAACGTTTGTGGGGATTTACGCCCAGGAGTCTGCATGTCTGATTTTGCAAGGGCATCACACAACTGACTGATCATGCACAATGTCTGTGGAACTGCTTCCTGGATAAAACATCTGCCTTGGTGCAAATTTCACAACGGCTTGCACAACTTATGTTATGCAAGTATAAGTTATGCGGGCATAGCTATGCAACAGGATTTCATTCACACGATCTCAGTATGAATTATATTAATACTGTTGTTTTTATTTTAAATTGATTTTACTTTTATGTATTGTTGTTAACTGCCCAGAGTAGACTTCGGTCTAGATGGGCGAGGTATACATTGAATAAATGAATAAATTTCCAGGAGTAATTGGATAAAATATGCAATTTTCTGAGTTTTATGGGGCTTTTGGTCAGCTGCACTGCTTTCACAAAATGCGATGGTGAGAGGAGAGAGAAGGAAGGTGCTGAAAATGGCATAGTGGAATTACACAGTCACGAATATTGTCACCACCTTAACTGAAACATTAATGCAGTCAGATCACACCTGAAAGTATTTTGCGGTAATTGTAGTAGAAGTGTTTTTTTAAGCACTTGAAATAAATGAAGCAAGGTGGGAATGCAGGGCTTTGGAATGAATCAATGCCAGTATGAGAGAAAACTGCTCATATGGAAACATCCTTTGCCAGAATTCTTCTCTTCCTGTTCCTTTTTCAAATCCAGCCCCCCCCTCCAAAATAATATTTAGTTACAAGACGTCTTCAGGCAAAGTAAGAAATGTACATTAAGAAGTAAGTTTCCATTTAGTTCAGTGCACATTGTTTCAGAGTGAACCCACTCTGGATTACACTGCAGTTGTTGAGTGCAGAATGAGAACACATTAATCTAAAGTTACTTAGAAGTCTGGAATAGGGTTTTGTTCTCTTTTTTAGTACTTGGGCTTGTATATGGAATATTTACAGCTTCTTCCTCCCATTAACCTTTTGCTGAAGTGAACCTAATCCTAGACCCTCTTAATAGTTAGACTGAATTTTGTTATTCCTGGTATATAGCAACATATACCCTGTTTTCCCGAAAATAAGACCTAACCTGAAAATAAACCCTAGTATGATTTTTCAGGGTGCTCGTAATATAAGCCCTACCCCAAGAATAAGCCCCAGTTTAGTGAAACCCCGCCCTCCATCATTGTGCAGCAACTAGAAGAAGATAACATTACTGTATTTTAATAAATGTAGATTGTTGTACATATAAAAAATAAAACATCCACTGAAAATAAGCCTGAATGTGTTTTTTGGAGCAAAAGTTAATATAAGACCCTGTCTTATTTTCGGGGAAACACAGTAGTAGAATCCAACTATAATATTCTCTAAATTATCCAGTACATATCTTGTTACCACAGCAAGGAAAGGGTGCTCCAGCTAGAACATGACTTGGAATTTATTTTAGTGCCAAACCTGAAACAAGAGAAACAGCAATATTAGGGAGGAGCATCTGCAGAGTGCCCTAATAATAGTATCATCCACCTATCCAGCCTATATCTGGGATTGGAATGGAGAGTCTCCAGGTAAAATGATATGCTTTCTTGGCCTGATCTGACCCCACCCCACGTCCCTTGAGAAATCAGCCCTTCTCTGGAATAGTAGCTGAAGAACCAAATTCACTACCAGTAGAAACAGGGAGAGGGGATGGAATTATCTCAGTCCAAGACTATTGGTCCATTGTTAGGTGTCAATTTTATATGCCCTGGAATCTGAAGGTCCATGTACTTAGTGGTTTTGCAAAGCTGAGAAACTTGGTTTGTTTTTAGCCCTGTTTTCCTGGTCAGTTGCTACTCGTAACGGCTGCTGGCAGGCAGTGTATGCAATTTCCTAGTATACATAGCAGGACTTTTAATACAGCCTAGAATAGCTTGGCTTTCGTGCAGTCCTGGAGGCAGCGGATGCCAAGGAAAGCGATGGAAACAGGAAAGGAGAAAGAGAGATGGGAGGGGAGATCAGCACAAGGTAAATGGCGGTAATGGAACAAAATATTTTTACGTTACATGGGCCAAAAAGGTGAAGGGGAGGGAGGAAACTCGAATGATTTGCTGGTGATTTGGAGTGCAGCTGAAACCACTCTGGGTTTGGAAGAAAGATTTAGTATTTGCAGAGATGCTGAAGAGTGGGGAAGTAGATACAGTATAAGACTGTTTCTTCCACACTCTTGGTGTGCAACAAGAGTGTCCACCAGGTCCCTTTGCATCTCCCTGCCATGGAGGCAGCTAGCTAGCCAGAGCTGCCAGCCAGACACTAGAGGCCAGCCTTTAGATTTTTTCATTAAGGCGGGGGGAAATAAACATTTGTGGCTCTGCCGCCTGTTCCTGATTTGTTTGTTATCTGCTTCTCCTCACTCCAGTATAATGCACAACAGGCGGAGGAAGGGGAGATGGTGGTGGAGTGGAGTGACAGGGGAAATGCTTCTGCCACGTCTACTAATTCAGCAGGACATGGAAAGGACTGTGTATCACGTCCAGTTTACAAAGTGACAGCTAGGGAAGTTCTTGCTTTAGGACGTCTGCAACTGAGAACTTACATATCGAATCAGTCTAATTTTGCTAAAAGTACGCTCATATTTGTGCACATTTTAAATTGTGTGAGTTGCTTCAGTGCATTTCTCCCACCTGAGGAAAGTATAATTAAGGATTTGTGCATATTCACAATGTGCACATTTGTCACTGTGCCCTTTTCAAATGAGTGCATTTTTTTGTGACATCTGCCTGTAGTTGTCCCTCAACATGCAGATTCTAGAGCACAGATTGTGTTTGGTCTGTCGGTGGTCAGGGAAGTGCAAACTAGGAAAAATGTACCCCAAAAACTCAAATGAGCTTTTTCACACTGTGACGGTGTCTCTGGTCCTTCTGTCGTTGCTCTGGGTCATTGTGGTTGTTACTGTTGTTGTAGATTTGAGCAGATCTTCCTGGTTTTGGTGTCCACACATGGGGAGATTATTTGTTGCTGGATGCACTGTGGTGCACTCGATCTTCCTAGCACTGCCTCTCCACGCACATCTGGAATTGCTCCTTGACTTCTCATTCCCACCACAGGCTGCTATCCCGTTTTGCCTTTTCTGCCTTTTCCCCACCTACTTCACTCTCTCTTCCTTTCCTTCCTTTTATCTGACAGCCATTCTCAAATGTTTAGGTTCTCATCCCAGTGCTATTTTATTTAATTTAGTTTTCACTGTTGTGCTGTGGTGCAAAAGTAATGAGATTTTTAGAAAAGCAGAATGGAGGAACAGCTGGTGTCTTCTCTGTCCTGTTCCTGACTACTTCTGTCTCTCCACCCACCACTCTCAAACCTTCATACTTTTACTTAGTTTCAAAACCTCCCCCCCATGTTTGTGCTATGATGCAAAAGTGATAATATTTTAAAAAATAAGCAAGTTGAACTCAGGAACAGCTGACATTCCAGGAAAAGTAGACAGGAATGTAGTAGGAGGATGGAGACTGACCAGCAGAAAAACATCCGTATGGAAACGACCCACACCCACAAAATGCACAGGGAGCATTCATTAATACTGTACATGGCTGGGTTTGCACAAACTAAGCAAAAATACACACACACCCAGGTGTGATATAAGCCACACATACACAAATCCCCAAAACAAGGTTCTTTGTTCTGCTTAGATTCTGTTGTCACTAGTATCAATTTTGCACCGTGTAGACACAAGGGTGCAATACTTGTATCGTGGGTGCAAGGAACGTTGGAACCCACCTTTCTCCTAAAAAAGGATCCGAGCTGGCTTACATTATTGAAAACAAAATACGAAAAGCTAAAAATAGGAAGTTATTCAAATGTAATGATATAAATATAAAGAAGAAACTGGCATTATATTAAAAGTGTTAAGTAAAAGCATAACTTAAAAACAGATTTAGAAGCAAAAAATATAAACCATCCCATACACATATAGTTTCTCTTCTGTCTCTCTCCTTGGATTGAACCTTATCCAAATTAGCCTGCTGGCAGCCGAGAGAGTTTTACATTCGAACTGCAAAAGTCGCACCCTCCCCTCCACATTGCACCTTCTCAATAGGTTGAACGACAACTTCCATCATCATCAGGTATCAGGAACTGTGGTTGAGAGCACCAAGTTGAGTAAGGCTAGTTTATGGCATGAAACTATACAAACATGTGTCACATGAAGGTGGTTTTGTTCCCAGAACTTGGTATTCTAATATCGGGAACAATCTGCTGACTGGTAGAAATATATTGAGAGGCTTGAATAACAGGATGTGGTTGGCCATGTTTCAGAATAACATAGCTCAGTGGTTCCCAACCCTAGGCAACCCAGGTGTTCTTGAACTACAATTCCCAGAAGCCTTGACCGCCAACTGTGCTGGACAGGGATTCTGGGAGTTGCAGGCCAAGAACACCTGGGTTACCCAAGGTTGGGGACCCCTGACATAGCTTAATTCTATTATCTTTTTTTTCCCCTGCAAATTGCACAGCAAAAAAACCCGCAAAACCCTCTTTGCAATGAATGCACTCTACACCTTTTATTTTTCCATTCTGAATGGCTGGATGGATCAAGATCATTTTCAAGCATCAAAACTACAATGATATCCTGAGTGTGTCTACTATTTCATTTCAGTGGCCCAGTGCTCAAGGACCATGTTGCAAAAAATAAATAAATGGAAAAGGCAGAATCAGAAAGGAAGCGGAAACATTCACTTGCTTTAGCCAATAATTTATTTTAATTTATTGCAGCAATACTTGTGCACCAGCTGGCAGAACCTAGTAATTAGCTGGGCCAGCTTTGTCAGAAGTTAAATACAGAAGTTGCACTTGAGCTCTTCAGTCTGAGAAAACTGAAAGAACAAAGTCCTGCCTGTAACCTGAAAGAGCCAACAGAAGTGGGTCCAATCTAAAGGAAAGGGTTTATTTTTCATTTCCTTTGTCTGTGAGCCATCAGACTAAACCCAAGTAGCTGGGTTTTTTTTTAAAGTCGCAATATTGTGGTTTCCTCTTTATAGATTAAGCACAACCCAGAAGGATGTTTTTATATCCCTTCCTGGTTCTTGCAGAAATGGTAAACCTCAGTTAAACCAGAGTGTGGTTGTATGACTGCGAGCAGCCTTCCCCCCACCCCCACAAAATTGGGGGGGGCAGGGGAGAAAAAAGTCCATTCTTCAGACTCACCACCCTCCCATTTGATGGAGACCCAGGCGCAGGAGAGAGGGCCTTCCCAGTAGCTGCTCCCAGTCTCTGGAAGAATGAGGCTGGCTGGGCTGGGCTGGCCCCCTCCCTCTGGTGCTTGCGCTGGCAGGCCAAGACCTTTTTATCAAGATCTCAGGCTCTTTTGGCAGCTGACGTGCTGCAGAGGAAGAGTCTTTTAAAGTGTGGATCCTGCACTGTTTATAGTTGTGCCTTTAAAGGACTTTTCATTCATCGCTGTTTACTGCAAAAACAAAACAAAACAATTCACATCCAACACAAACTATTGTGTTTGATGTTGATAAACGTATTGTGTTTTTCTTTGTATCTACTTTTAAATATCATTTTAAGGTTGAAGAAATGCTGGCGCTCTAGGCAGCTAGTTTTCCAAGAATTTTGTACAGACTTTTTTTTTTAATCAATTAAAAGAAAGGTACCCATAAATTCTGTGGTGCAGAGGGTGGAAAAACAATTGTTCGTATAGTTTGAAGTGACGCATCCAGAAGCATGTTTCCTGTAACTGAGAACTAGGTAAAGATCATAGTCTTGTTTTTCCAAGTGCCAAAACATAGGTGGAGGGGGGGGGGGAGAAAGAGTCCTCTGGCAGCGTGTACACTTGAAGAAGGAGCCAATTGGCCATCAATAAAGGGTAAATAGCACCAGACAGAGGTGTAGTGGCAAATTTGGAAGTGTTATAATGATAATCCCTTTAGCCAGCACCCCAAAAGGAGAGTCCAAAACTCCAGGCGGACAAGTCAGTCCATATCCTCGAACATGGAACAGGCCATTTATAATGGTCGTGGCTCTCAATCAGCCTTTTAAGGCCAAGCCACCATCAAATACTGTGCCTTGCAAGGGAGGTAATTTGTGGCAATGTAATGTTCCTGAGAAAAATATTTGCGATTTTTAGCAGTGGGAGCCAGCCTTGATCAACGCCTACTCAATATACCACAAATCAGGTCCAAAGGTTGAGACGGAGCCCCTTAAGTGCCCCACGCAGCAGAATATGTACTTTGTTTACCTTGATGAGGTTTTGAGCTGTCGTTGCCATTGGCGTCCACTTTAATTATAGGCTTCTTTTCCAAATTCTGTTCAAAGCCATTCACAAATATATTAAACAAGTGGAGTTGCAACAAAAACATAGCAGTCTCTAATTCAGCAGGAGGTTCCTGTCTATCATTAGCGGTTTCCATGAGGATGATGGACTTTTATGCCATGGCATGTGCCCCTTGGCTTACCCCATGCCAGATTAGGTAAGCCAAAGGGTACATCCCAAAATTTTTCTGAATGGTTAGTGTTTAATTTCTTTCTGACCTCATTATATAAAATGAAACATCTCTCACACACACATGTACACACAATACGTATACACCTCTGAAATGCTGGTTCCTGGCATGTATCGAAAAAAGTGAGCAAAAACTGTAAAGGCTCATGCTGGACTGAATTTGTTAGTCTGTAAAGTGACACAGAGGATTCTTTGTCAGTTTTGATGCAACAGAGTAACATGGCTACTTCTTTGGGGAACAGTCGTTGTAACTAAGACTTGACTTTATTTTACTCGCACTTTAGCAAGCTTATAAACATTACACTTTCATTACCTGTATGACAAAGAGTTCTGTGCTCCTTAAAAAGATTAACAAATGTTTTATGGTTTAAGTGTTCATGGACTACAACTCACTTAATCCGATTAAGTATATCTGAGAAAGCGAGTTGTAATCCAGAACACCTCATGGTATAACAATAAAAATAATAAATAATAATCCTGTGCCATCAAGTCGATTCTAACATATGGTGACCTTTTTGGGGGGTTTTCTAGGTAGAGAGTATTCAGAAGTGGTTTACCATTCCCTTCTTCTGAAGGCATCCTGGAATTATGCAGCTTGCTCAAGGCCACACAGGCTGGCTCTTCTCCTGGAGCACATAGTGAGAAATTGAACTCCCAACCTCTCGCTCCTCAGCCAGATACTGTACTGAAACAACTGAGCTATCTATCCAGTTCATGCCATAATAAATGTGTTAATTTTTACAGTGCTTCAGGACACCTTTCTTGGTTTCGCTACAGTAAATATAGCAATATCTCTGGAAATCTAAATATTATGTGCTGTCACATATCTTCTGACATATGTCAACAGTATGAATTAATAACCCCTTAAAGATACCGTCAGAACTTGGAAATTAAAGTCAATGGCTTCCTTTACTGAGGCAACCTATCACCTAGTAGGTCTTCCTCCTCTGCTGCTTCCTTAAACTTTTCTGAGAATTATTGCCTTTTAGTCAATTAGTCTTGCCTTCCCATGCTATGCCTAGTATAAAATAGTCTCGTTTTAGCCTTTTTAACTTCTGGTGATTGCTCAGGTTTGACGATCTAAAATTTTAAATAATTGGAAATAATTCCTTGCAAAATTAAGAACAGTCCTTCACACGTAATCAACAAACTGATTCACTACCTAATCTAATTGATACGGTAGCCGTGGCGCACGGACGCACGCACACACAGACACACACACACACACACACACCCCCCAAAATATTACAGTTTGAATCTACTAGATTCAAAGTTTATTGCATTGATAGCATGGAGTCCAATCTACAAAGACAGCCCGGTTTGCAGTCCGACCTTTACCCTCAACCAGGGATAATTATCCAAGTATTCTCACTCCTGTTTAGTTTTGCCACAGACACTTTCTGCCTGTGGCACTCATGCCCACAACTTGGCCACATGTCCTTTGTACTGTACTGGGGAAAAGAAAAGAAAAGAAACTATATGAGGGATCCAAATGAAGCTTACTGGTAGAGCGTGTACTTTTCATGCGGAAATCTCAGATTCCATGCCTGGCTTTTCTAAGGAGGGCTGGAAAAATTGCCACAAAGCCTGGACAGTTAAGGCTAGTCAGTGCTATCAGCAGAGGCCTAGACAGACCATGGCCATGGCTGGACAGATGACTGTTTCCTGCAGGGATGTTGGCAACTCTTTGGGTCTGAGTCCCAAGTCTGGGTCTTTAGTACCAAGTCCTGAGTCCAAGTTCCTTATTAAAAATAAGCTTTTTTCCCAGAAAAAAAGTGAGGGGGTAGGTAGCTTCTGAGTCACAAGTTGAGTCCAAGTCATTGGGGGGGAGGGAAGAGCCCAAGTTGAGTCTTGAGTCACCAGTGCAACTTGTCCGACTTCACAGCAAGCCCTGTGACTCGAGTACCCATCTCTGTTTTGCTGTGTTTCTGTGTGATCCCTTTGAACTCGTATCTACTGGATCTCTTTTGCTAATACGAGAGAGGCAGAGGAAAAATATGCCCCAAAGTCAAAACTTATGAAAGAGAAGGTTGTATTATATTAGTTCTCTGGTGATTTTTTTTTTCTGCCCATGTTCAGAGGCACTTTTCAGTACTGTTCTGGTTCAGGGCTGAGCTGCCATGTGTGTCTGTGGAGACGGAGGTTGGGGGAAAGGAGGCAGCAAGAGAGAGGAAATAGAAGAGGCAGAGTTACTTGGCATTGTTCAGAGACAATGCTGTTGTTATGGTTAATCTTCACATTTCAGGACAGGGTTCTAGCACAGAGCTCTGGCTAAAATTAAAATAAGGCTACAATTATACCTTATATTCTGCATGTGCTCCGTGGTGCATCCCATTTTAAGATAGCGGCAAAGTCTTATTCTAGCCCCATGTTGCGTTTGAACAGCACACTCTCATCGGCAGAGCATACACACAGAATTATCGCTTTCCCCCAGTGAGTTCTGCTTTTCCTGCAGTGCCCGGCAATAGCAGGGAAGGGAGGGGTGGCGGTGGTGGAGAGGTGGGTAAACTAGGGAGGATCTGTGGGCAAGGCCCTTTCTCTGGCATCTGAAGGGATCCTATTTCACTTGCCCTGACGTTGGAGATCTACAAGTTAGTGTGTGCAATGTGGGCACCGCCTTCCCTTGCTTGTAAGGCGAGAGAGTTCCCTTCTCAGCATTGCTTTCCTCCTCCTCTTTTCTTCCTTTCTTCCTTCCTTTCTTTCTTTCCTCTCTCTCTCTCTCTCTCTCTGTCTCTCTCTCTCTCTCTTGGGGGTTCGTCTGCCGGCTGAAATGCCACCCTCCACCCACCCCCAGCAGCTTGACAAACGTTTATCATTGGGTGGGGAAAAAAAGAGATTTTCTTCCTGTTGGTGAACTTTGGGCAAGGAGATGAGCTTGGCAACTCCTGTGCATCCAGGCATTTCAAGGGAACTTTCTGCTGCAGAGGAGTTTGGAGAGTCGGGAAGGTAGGGGTGGCCTTTTATTTTTAAAATCTGCTCATGTCAGTGCCCCCTCCATCAGCCAGACTTTTAAACTCCTTCATTCCAGTGACGGGATGCTTTTAAAACTTTGCAAGGAAGGAGGAAAAAGGGAGATGGGTTGACATAAGAGAGGTGCTGAGGGCATTTTCAGTTTGATTCCAAGATACTGCTCTTGGCACCCCAAAATATGTATCCAAGACGTTTGGGGTGTGTGTGTGTGTTTGTGTGTTTGTGTCTTTGTTTGTGCACGTGCATGCCATTAAAACCAGTGCAGAGTTCCTCTCTTTTTTTAAATTGCCACTTTGCATGCAATTTGGACAAAATTTAAAATGATAAAGGAGTTTGTATTGTGGGTAGAAAGAAAGGCTAAGCAACAGGTAATAGAGAAAGAGGATTTTTAAAAAACCACCTACATCCCTAGTGTGAGTTACTGTATTCCCGCCTTCAAGTTCTATGTTCATAGACTATGCTTCCCATGTTTATAATGACACCCGCCACCCTTTCTAAGCATGTGAGAGAGCCTTCAACCCAGAAAGAGATCCAGATGTTATGTGTCTCCTTACACTGAGTGATATGTCCATCTTAATGCTGTAAGGTAGGTCTTCAAAACTGTGTTTTCCTGCAGGGAACACTGGTGTTTCTCTGTCTCTGTCTCTGTCTCTGTCTCTCTCTCTCTCTCTCTTTCTCTGTGTGTGTTTAAAATGCTTTTAAAAATCTAAAGTAAGAGGTAAAAGTAGAAAATTGGATAGTGTGTGTTAATATGTTTATAAAATAGAAAGTAATTCACATTGGCACAGAAACCTAATTAAACAAGAAGCTGTTTATATATGGTAACATTGCAATATTAACTTAAGGCTGCAAACTACTTGCCCTTATTTGAGATCAAGGTTCATTGAACTTAATAGGACTTTCTTTTTCTTATTTATATAGAACTTGGTTGTCTATGGGTCAGTTGGAAATACTGCAAACCAGCATTCTCCATTTGCTATTTATACAAATACAATTTAAGTTTTTTAAAAAACCCTAATTTTTAATGTTTCCCATATTCGGTTATATAGAAGTACTTGGCTGGAAAAGCCGATCTTCTTATTTTCTTTTTTCCTGGCTTGTGAACAGTAAGCAGCCCTGCATCTGCTTATGGAGGAAGCATTAACAACACAATCTGCAGAGATAAGAGCCAGGTATTCAAATCCCCTCTGTGTTTCCCAGGAGAGGGGCAAGCAAAGATCACCTACAGTATGCACAGCTGATGGGAATCCCCATGGCCACCTGTAGAGCCATGGGGAAACTGCAAAATCACAGAGAGCCCCCCCCCTCTTAAAGAGGGACTGGTAACTACTTCTGAGTAGTTTATTCCTGGAAAGTCCTGTGAGGGTCACCCAAGAGTATGAAATATTTATTCAGGTGCAAGTCCCATTGAGTTCAATGAGATTTACTCTTATATAAAAGCATGTAAGATTGCAACCTTAAATGTCAGGTCCTTGTGCCAAGAAAACACAGTATTGCCATGTGCATGTTTGTATTAACAAAATAAGTACATGTATGTTTTGCATGCATGGGTATGCGTATATACAAATATTCATATTGTTGTTGCTGCTGCTACTGTTTTGGCTCACAGTATACGCAGCCCTATAGAGTATGGTCTAGATGGGTGGGATAGAAATCCAATCAATCAATCAATCAATCAATCAATCAATCAATCAATCAATCAATCAATCAATCAATCAATCAATCAATAAATAAATAAAGCTAGCGCACTCTCTGGGTGATTTACAACATAATTATGCAAGCAACTCTTTGCTTCCCCTTGAGCTGGTTACCTGAACCTATTGGGATTG
Source organism: Pogona vitticeps (assembly GCF_051106095.1). Taxonomy (NCBI): domain Eukaryota; kingdom Metazoa; phylum Chordata; class Lepidosauria; order Squamata; family Agamidae; genus Pogona; species Pogona vitticeps. The sequence goes on along the minus strand of NC_135788.1, from coordinate 94,908,303 downwards.
AACTCAGGTTCTAAGCAGAGGCTTGGCTGCAGTGTACAGTATAAATATATATCTACACACACACACATTCACTTGCTTCTTTTATTTAATATTTTTAGATAATCTTTGAAGGCAGCCAACAAGGAATATAATAATATAAACAATTGAAATTATTAATATATATATATATTATCTGAACAAAACTGAATCAAAGTATTTTAAAAGACCCCCATACAAAAACCACCCACCACAAGGTTGGAAGAAAGCTAAGAACAATTCTCCGCAACAAGACTAGATGTCACCCGTGTCCCTCAGATGTACTCTGAAAGCCCAACAGGGCCGAATATAAGGGACCCATTGATGGATGGATGGATTTGAAAAGGACCCAAGGTGGCTTGCAACATTGAAAGACAATATTTACCTCTTCATCTGCTAATGTGATCTGTGCAGTTCTTTGCCAGCGGTGCCCCTCTGCTTTTTACACCGCGCAAATGGGACAGTTGACTACACAAGAGAATAAATGGACACAATACTGACATCAGAAATGGCAACATACAAAAAGCCAGTTTCTCTTCCTTGAAGATGCTGCTGGGTCTGGGGAAGTGGATTGTGGTCCACAAAAACTCATGTGGAAGTAAATCTGTTACTCTTTTAAGATTCCACAGTGGCTTTTCTTTGGTTTTTACATTTGTTCCCTTTTGTTATACGTGATGGAACAGAACAACATAACTGCCTCTTTGAAAATCAGTTCGTACAATTTATTTTGCTTCTTGTGGATTAGGTTAAGACGGGAGTAGTGAACCTTTGGCACTCCAGTTGTTTTGTACTTCACCTTCCGGAATCCCAAGCCTGATAAAGGACTGTGAGACCTGTAGTCTAAAACATCTGGAGTGCCATAGGCTTGCCACCCCTGGATTAGAGCAAAGATCTATTTGTGACAGTGCTTTAATTTTGGAATGTATTTCAGCCCCGTTTTGGATTTTTGGCGACTGGGATTTTGCTAGGAATTGGCAACACTTGCTTGGGAATCAGTTTCAGCAAGTCTCTCATGCTTAAAAGCAAAGACAGTTGTTTCAAGAAACCTATATTCTGCACTGAGAACCGTTTATTTGTTCACAATTGGTTATATTTTATAGAATTTATTTTCCACTTGCTAGACATGGGAAGGGTAAGAAGAACACTGCTCTGTCAACTTCAAATCATTTTCAGCCACCTATCTGACTGCTAAGATTTCAGCCAGCATTACCCACGTGTTTTAAGGTTTTCTTTCTTCACCCATAAGTGCTCGATACCTGCTTTTATTTACTTTCTTTTTTTGCTGAGAGTTGAATACTACATACATGACTCATTCTCAGTTTTGCACCTTTCCATCATTTTGTGAAATGTATACAGGAAGCTGTCTTACGCTTAGTGTTTGAAGAGGGCTAGGATGCCATCCCACTTCCATTCAGGTGTACATAATAGAGTCTGGCCATTTCCTTTTTATCGCTCCCCGCTTTTTATACTGAGTGAGACCATTTATCTATCTAGCCCAGTGTTGTCTAATTTGAGAGGCATCACCTGCCTTAGGTGGAAGAATATCACTTTGTCCCTCTTACTGGATATCTTCGACTGGAGATGCCAGAGAACCTAGGACCTACTGCATGGAAAAAATATACTCTATCAGGCAGCCATCTTGTCCCTTCCCATAATATTTATAAATGTTCTGAATAAGCTAGCAAATGAATAAGGAAAATGTTATATTTATCAGTTAATTATTTTTAAGCATGTTTATTTCTGATTAATGAATGTATATTACAGCTTTCTACCAAAAATGACCCTCTGGACAATTAATAAAAGAAAGAGAACCAGCCTCATCTTCATTAGCAATGAGTTCTAGCATATGGGCCATTGAGAAGGCCCTCTCTCATCCCTCCACTGGATGTGCCTCCAATGGTAATAAGTCTGTGAGAAGGGATTCCCCTCCAAAAATCTTTATAGATTTTCTTTTTGAAAGAATGGCTATTCCTGATTAGCTAGGAGACATAGGACGTGATACCAGAGGCCACACATACAACAAACTGCCTTGATTCTACAAGTAAGGCACCAGATAGTCATAGATTTATTCAATGAATTTCCTGATTATATCTTCAGTCTGAAGTGTGTGAAATGCCTTTTATGACACATGATCTGTCAAGTGGTTCTGTTCACTTCAGTCTTGAACCTTCAGCAGGGGTGGGTGCAAGATTTTATACTGCAGATGGCATGAGACAAAGGGGAAGCATTGATGGCAGGTGCAGGTGCGAACAGTTTAATTCACTTGGTAAAAGAAAAGTAAGTTTCTGATCTCTGTTGTAGCAAAGACACGTGACTGTTGTTGATGGTCAGGTTTTTGCAATGGTTCATAGGATGAGGTTTCCCTTCTTTGGAAATGAATTGTGCTTATTTTGTTTATTCTGCTTCTGAGACATCTTGAGCTCTACGTACTTAGTCCTGGCAAGATGGGGTATAAATATAATGAATACTATGTGTGTTTTCTGTGCTGTTGACTCAGAACCGACTTATAGTGATCCTAATAGAGCTTTCAGAGTAAGTGTATTTAAGGACTGTTTTTGCCAGTTCCACTCTGCCAGTGAGTGTCTAGGGACATGCAGGGGATTTGAAGCCTGTTCTCCAGAGTGCTAGCCTGTCACTCTGTCCACTACACCACACTGGGAATCCAAGAACTGTACTATATAGAGCCATTGAATGATTAGAAGGGAGGGTTCTGGAACTGATTTTTTTTCCTGGCTAGCGAAAAGCTCAAATAACTTTGGTTTGAGATTTATTTATTTCTAAACAAACATGCAAAGTAAATAAAAAAGCCAGGAGACAGCAGATAAAACTGGCTCAGGAAAAGAAACATTTCCCCCAGAGGATAGCTGCAAGGCCTCACATTTCTTCCATGTTGTAAAAGTTACCTACAGCTCTTACCTGTACCTGAAAGGGAGTTGCCTATCCACTTCTTCCAGTATTCAGTCTGCTAGATGTTGCCAGCAGGCATTTGAGGGGCAACTCCAAGAAGATGCTTTGAAGGAGGAGGCTGAGTTGCCGTGCACAAAGGAGAATAATATGGTTTCTGAGATAACATTATCTGCCTTTTTATTTTGCTTTTCTAGAGTCGGAAGGACAAGGAAAGGCCTAAGCAGAAACACAAGAAGCATTCAGAATCACCAACTGGTCTCACACTGCCATCCTCTACACCTGTTGTCCCTGAGAAGGTAAGGGCGGGGGGGGGGGAAGAGAAGGGATATAAAATGTTTGCAATGGAGCACTGGGTCTTCTGCTACATCAGCCCAAGGCTGCGTGTTTTTCCCACTTTCTACTAGCCTTTCCTACTTTCTACTAGGCTGTAGAAGTCAGTCTCCCAAACATCTCAAGAAGATTCATACTGTTTTTAAAAGGCTGCAGGTTTTTAGATCTCATGATCATGGTGATAAGTTTGGAAAGATGCATGGTGAAATCGAAGAAGCTTAATGCATTCCTATGGGTTCCCCACCCCCCGCATAGCGACGAATCCGGATAGCGACGTTAATCCTGGAACAAATTAACGTTGCTATGCGGAGCACCACTGTACTAGATTTCAGCCACTATGTATAATAATAATAACAGAGCTTAATGAAATTATTTTCTTTTACTTTTTTCTTCTTGCTATGTGCTTATAATGTGTCCTATGGTGACCCTATGAGCAAATGACATCCAGAAGGAACTACAGTATCACTAATAACTGCCCAGTTCTAGCAAACTCTAGGCTGTGGTTTCCTTTACTGAGTTAATCTATCTCGTATTGGATATTTCCCGCTGCCTTTACCAAGCATTATTATAATTTCTAGTGAATATTGTGTTCTCATGATATGTCCATAGTACAATAATCTAATTTTAGTCATTGAAGGTATTGAGTTGTTGCTGCTGCTGCTGTTTTGCAACTTTGTATGCTAACTGTAGTTTGTGTGACTGGGAGGGACTTTTCAGGGCTGAGATGGTGGTATATCTATCCAGCACTAACCAATCATTCCTTCCAGCCTTTGAATTCAAAGAGAATTCCACCTCTCTGCTGAGTGTTCTTTTCCCTTTCTGTCCTTGATTGGTGTCAGTTGTTTGTTTGCTGTTGATCTGTTTGTTTGGTTGCTAAGTATGTGTGCAGTAAAGAAAGCAGTATACATTAGTTTGTAATTTCAAGCAATTATTTGTGTGTTTTTAAATTTTTTTCCATACAAATGTCTCAGAGTGAGTTACTGAGACTTTAATTGCCAGTTAATGAGAAAACGTGGATTCTTGGAGAACTTGTAGCTATTCTCCTCTGTGGTCTCTATACTTGTACTGCAACACAAAAGTGAATTTTACCAGAAATTCAAAACTCTGCAATAGAAGGTATGTCTGAAATTTTGTTAGAGTACTACGTAATTTGGAGACTACCTATCAAAACTGTTGTGTTGTCTGTTTTGTGAACCAAGAAAAAACTGATGCATTAAATTCACTTAAGTTAGTGTGGGTGGTTATATTTGCTTGCTAGATTTTGGATGGGCAAATCTGCTTTTCTGAGCTCTGAACAGAGGCAGTATATTTTTGTACCATATTCACACTGCAGAGTTTCAGCTTTTTCCTCCAGACTCAAATTTGATTACCCTGAGGTCAGAAAGAGAATTTTATGCACAACCCTGCAGATATTCCCTGAGGGCAGCATAAAATATGACAGGTAAAAGGAGAGGAAAGATGTACTGGTCCTTCCTCATCTCATGAACCCCAATTAGTTTCAGATCCTAATTGTTCACATTTTCCCCACCCTCCCTATGCTTCTCCACCTCAGGCAGACTCTGGGAGTCCTGGGAATGCCATTTTGCAGCTGTCTGCTGCTGACGACATAAACGACATAAGCGCTGTGCTAAACCCTCCAGTGATTTCAGAAGCATGCCCCAGCTCGCTTTTGAAGCCCATGTTTCAGCTGAGGCTTTCTGTAGCATTAATAACTTAATAGCACAACTTTGCTTGCTCTCTCTCGCTCTCTCTGTGTGCGTGCGCTGCCCACTTGCAGTCTGAGTGAAAGGAGGGGGATACATTTTCTAGGACCATCTCTCAGATTACTTAGCAGCATCAAAACTGGCCTCATAGGCTAAGCAGGAAAATGCAAAGCCTGTGGGAGGAATTCCATTTCCAGGTCTGGCTTTTAAGCCTCAGGCTGCAAAATTTTCATGGCAGACTTGCCTGCTGACTTGAATGCATGTAATTCTGTTTGTACTGCCATTCCTTCCATGTCTGCAGTTGTTCGCTTCAGTAAAAGCCCCACCACCATGTTCAGATTCTCTCCCACAATGGATTTTTGCTCACAGCCATCATGCCTATTTGAATTGGGAGGCTGGAGCCTGACCACATCTTTTAAAAAGGTTATAACTGGCATTCCTTTTCATAGTTACTGTGGGTGCATGCATCTGCTTTGTGACCGAACAGGTTTTGCAGGATTTTAAAACAATAAAAAACCCTGGAAAACCTTTTTATCAGAGGTGAAAGTAGCAGGAATATACAGGAACTTTACTGCAAGCACTAAACCCTCTTTCAGATTACCTTGCTGCATCTCCCATCTTGAGACTGCATAAATATTATAATGCTTTTTGCTCCAGATGGAACTGAATTGTTATGGGCACAATAGTCTTAAATGTTGCATAAGCTGTTTTCATGCATACATATGCTAGGTCTAGATTTCGCCTAATACTGCAGGCTTCTGTGAGAATATAGGACATGATTTTCTATCATACTTTCACAAAATGCAGTCAAAGGTAGTGAAGTGCTATGTGCATGCATGACATTTGATAACAGAGGATACGGTGAAAACGCATTCAACCCAAATTCCCTTCTTTTGATAACAGCAAGGCTAATGCCATAATCTAACCGAATTGCAAGCCTGCATGGTACAATTGGGTAGTTTCAGTCTTTGGACTTTTAGAGGTCTTATAGAGGGAAAGCTCTTTTTACAGACTGATAGGTGTTATTTCACGTACTTGAATATGTGATAAGCCAATCGTTCTGCTCCATTTGTGGGCCCTCTTGTTTACATCTGTCTTCAAAGGTGGGGTACATATCCAAGGACCCAAACTCCTGCCCAAATAGCTCCCTGGGAACCTGAAATATTTAAATAAATGGTTTAACTCTGTGAGGATTGATGTGCCTTTGCTTTAAGCGCAGGACTGTTTTGAAAACCCCTCCAATTCAGCATATTGTGAGTCTTTTGCTCATACAAAGAAAGAGGTGCAATAATTAGGAGTTGCATACTGGCTGATGTCCAGGATGGGTGTTATATATTCCAGGAATGCCTTTGGCATTCATTCGCTAGAATAGTTTAGGAGGAAAAAATTGTAGTAATTGAGGCTAGCTGGTTGTGTCCAGCCCACCTTTGTATGCCAGGACTATCAAGCAAAGCATTTGTTTATCAGCCACTGTAATGCTCAGACTGGGTATGTATTATTAATTTCATTATTTATTACTCCTAAATCCCATCTTTCTTCCAGTTACCAATGTACTGTACCCAGAACAACAACCTGATGAGGTAATTCAGGCTGAGAAAGAATGTCCGTACCCAAATCTCCCAGTGAGTTTTGTGTCTTTGGGGAAATCAGAACCTGTTCCAGTCCAACACTCTAGCCACCATACTCCTCTGTTCCTCCAGGTCAGGAGGACTGCTAGTCTGACGCTGGGTCAGTAACGCCAAAGACCATGATCTTGACTCCTCCCGAGAGAGAATCAAGTGATCTCTGAAAGCCAAACTTTATGGCCAGTGTCTGCTATAAAGCTTTCAAGAATTATTGTGTCTCCTCACATGTAGTAGGTTGCTGCTGAATGAAGCTGTTCAGCCAGTCTTCCTCAGCCTATTGCTGTTTATGTATTTTTAATTGTAGCTCCTATCAACCTTGATCTTGGGCTACCACATGGGAAGCTCTGCCTTGTCTTTCCTTCGACATACATATGTTTGTAATGTGACTTCTGGGCTCAGTAATCTGAGGGACTAGGTGGTTATGACAATGGTGCTTTCCCCTGAAATCCATGGTGCCTGTGCCTACAAAGATCTTGAATTTGCGTTCTCCTTAGTTCAATAGAGGCCCCATGTAAGTTCAGTATTTAGAGCATATTAAAACAAAAGACAAAAAAAAAGCTGATGAGTTGTAAGGGAAACCCATGATAAAACTTACTTTAACTTCTTAAAAACTTCAACTGCCTGACCTATTTTTACCTTAGACATTCCTCTGTTACTTTTGTTTGACTAATTCCTGAGGAAACTGCCATCTGCTCTGAAATCTCATCTAGTTTAATTAAACTGGATTACTTTAACTGGATTTTGCCTAATCTGAATATAATCTTGCAGGTTGATTTCATTTAACTCTTTCCCCAGAGATTTATCCCAAAGAGGCATAGTTAACCTGTTTCCCCTCTCCTCTATCTTCAAACAATGTTTATTGAATAAAAATAGAGTTCAATGCCATGTAAACACATTTAACAGATATTAAGTGAGTTTCCCCATGGATTGATGAGGTCCACAATCACTTTATTTCATCTTCTTGAAGAATTTTTGCAACAGGACCCTAAAAACAAACATAGGTCTAATTACTGCATGTACAGAATGAACATTTAGAAAGTGAAACTGATACTTCATCTACATTTCATTCCATTTCATTCTGTTTCTTTGTGTCTGATGAAGTGGACATGTCCACCAAAGCTTACATTAATATATAATAGTCTTTAAGGTGCCACATGTCTACGTTTTGTTTGTTTTGTTTCTTTGGATCTCACCTAAACTACTTCATTATTATATGGATTAAATATAATTCTCGGCAACAATTTACTACTGCAATAAATATAAATAACAGGTAACCTGTTAATAAAACTTTCAGAGTTTGTTTGCAGAGTTGTAGAAGTTAAAGTTCATGATTAGAACCAGTGGATCAACCTGCTGAATTTTGCAATGGTGGGTGAGTATGTAGAAATGGAATAGTACAAGTTAAGTAGAGGCAACATGGATGAGAGGGGCAGGCTTAAACTAACTTGTATAGGGGGTTCTAATTTCACCCCTGGAACAACTCTTGGCCTTAATGGCTCTTCCTTGGTATGAACCACAGCTATTCTTTTCGCTGACAAAGACCAAGGAGGCTTTAAGGGTCCTCTCCTGAGGTAACCAAAACTAAGTCTGTTGTGCGACTCACACCAGGGCTAGTTCTATCATTAGGCAGAGCGAGGCCACATGGTTGACTCAGGCAGCAGATTTTGAGTATCATGACAGGGCAGCAAATCATTTATTATGTAATTATTGATGGTTGTGTTTTTAATACCAAAGATGAAAAGAGGTGTTGATGAGATTTTTCTGCCTCCTAATATATGTTGTCTGTTTTTGCATACGATTTATCTTGTCTGGTGGCAGGGAGGGGAAGCTGTTTGCTACTCTGCCTCAGGCACTCGAATACCTTGGGCTTATCCCAGGTTGCATTCAGTTCTTGCTCTTCAGTTTAGGATCCCTTGAGGTAAGGAAACTGAATACTGGAATCTGAAACCTGAAGGTGAACAAGTACAGTGGGGTCTCTACTTAAGAACGTCCCCACTTAAGAACAATCCAACTTAAGAACAGCTCCATTTGCTAAATTTTGCTTCTACTTGAGAACAGAAATCCAAGATAAGAACAGGAAAAAACCCTTTCCTGCTCTTTTTTTAACCTTAGGTCATCTTAGGTTAAAAAAAAATTATCCCCCTAGTGGTAGAGTATGTATTAACCAGCTTTGCATTAGTTCCTCTACATAACAAAAAAACAGCCAGAACGGATTAATTGGTTTTCAGTCCATTCCTATGGGAAATTTTGCTTCAACTTAAGAACTTTTCAACTTAAGAACACCATTCCAAAATGGATTAAGTTCTTAAGTAGAGGTTCCACTGTAGTTTCTATGGACAGAAAAGAGCAGATACGGATTAAATGGTTTTCAATGCATTCCTATGGGAAATGCAGATTCAACATAAGAACTTTTCAACTTGAGAACCACCTTCCAATACGGATTAAGTTCTTAAGTAGAGACCCCACTGTAGTAGTCATTGCTGTGTGGGCCAAACCAAGGGCAGATTTCTCTTATGCTCAGTCTGTCAAATCTAAATACTGCTAGTCAATCAAGAGGACTAACATTGTGTGTCCATATTCACCTCTGTGTCTGAAGACAACTCTGAAGCCAAATCACCTCCTGTTTCCTGGTTCCCAGTAAAGCAGGAAGCATTAGCAGCCATATACAGTGGTGCCTCGTTTAACGAGTGCCCCGGTTAACGATGAATTCGCATAGCGATGGCAAAAGAGCAATCTCTTTTGCCATCGCTTTGCGATGTTGCCTATGGGGAAAAATCGCTTTGCAATGTTTTCCCCATGGGCCCCATTTTCCCCCAGCTGAGTGGCGGGAGCCTCCAAAGGACCGCTCCCGCTGCTCAGCTGGGGGAAAATGCCGGTGGTAGCCTCGGAAGGACCCTTCCGAAGGGTCGTTCCAAGGCCACCGCCGGGATTCCCCTTCGGAGGGGGCATTTTCCCCTAGCTGAGTGGGAGCCCCACTGCTCAGCTGGGGGAAAATGCCGGCGGTAGCCTCGGAAGGACCCTTCCGAAGGGTCGTTCCAAGGCCACTGCCGGGATTCCCCTTCGGAGGGGGCATTTTCCCCTAGCTGAGCGGGAGCCCCGCTGCTCAGCTGGGGGAAAATGCCGGCGGTAGCCTTGGAAGGACCCTTCCGAAGGGTCCTTCCGAGGCCACCGCCGGGATTCCATTTCGGATGCCTAAAAGGCATCCGGACCCCCGCCGCCGCCGCCGCCGCCGCTTGTATCCGCCCCGCGGCCGGCTACCCCCGCCATGGTCGGACTCTCAGGAGTCCGACCATGGATGGGGTAGCCGGCCGCAACGCGGATCCAAGCGGCGGCGGTGGCGGTAGGAGCTTAGATCCGGCCCCCAGCCGGTTCCCCTTGCATGGTCGGATCAGACCATGCAAGGGGAACCGGCCGGGGGCTGGATCCAAGCGGCGGCGGGGGCAGGGGGGTTCCGAATGGCTTCCAGTGCTTCGCCTGGAAGCCATTCGGACACCCCCTACCTTGTCCCCGCCGCCGCTGAGAGCCTTCCGAGCTCTCAAAGGGCTTTCTCCAATGTGTGGTGGGGAAGCCCTTTGAGAGCTCGGAAGGCAAATGTCGGCGGTCGGCGGTGGCTTTGGGATCCATCCAAAGCCACCGCCGACTGCCGATATTTTCCCCCAGCTGAGCGGCGGGGCTTTGAAGCTCCCGCCACTCAGCTGGGGGAAAATGCCATTTTCGGTCAGCTGGTCGGCGGTTCTAAAATAGCCAACTGGCTGTGCTGCCTCGCTTTAGAGGCACCAAAAATGGCCGCCCCTATGGAGGAACATCGCTGAACGGTGAGTTTATCCTCCATAGGAACACATTAAACAAAGTTTAATGTGTTCCTATGGCTTTTTTTATTCCGTTCAGCGATGTTTTCGCATAGCGACGATTAATCCGGAACGGATTAACGTCGCTATGCGAGGCACCACTGTATCTGCTGTTCAAATTTTGGTTGTGTGACAATGTGTATTTCTACATCTGAAGTCCTATGGGAATGTGTCAGTGTACAGAGCAGACTCTGTTGCCTCTTCAACACGCACCCACACCCACACACCGTATTTGTGGAGATTGTACATATTGATTTGAAGATTAGTTTGGAGCTATTAATCTGTTAAGAATGACCATGTTGATCCAATCTCATTAACATATGAGAAGCCAGTGCAGTATAGTGGTTCAAGTGTGGAATTAGGAATCAAAGAGACCCGGGTTCAGATCCTCACTTGACTTTGAAAGTCACTGGATGACCATGAATCGCTCACACTATATAAGCCTGGTGTCTCTTGTAAGATATTATAAAGTGGTAAAGAGTAGAGAGAATGCTGCTTTGATCTCACTGGAGAAAACGCAAACTACAGGTATAAATCATAATAATAATCAATAGTCATAGGAAACATAGTAGTAATAATAAGATAGGTCAGCATCCTGTGTTCATATTCCAGCAGATTAGCTGTTTGTCTGTTACCATAAACTCTTAAAAGGAAAAACACTGTAAGAGTTTTCTGGCACTTTTAATGACTAATATATTTATTGTGGCATGAAACAGGACTCTGCAGAAGTTTGGTATATTATGTACTGTGAGTACAGAAAAGGAGGAGGGGGGAAATGTTTTCACAATGCGAGGCCAAAAGGCCAGGCTAACACAAGAGATTATTATGTAGAACACAAAAGTGATCCAGTCAAAAGAACAGTGTGGGTGTGACCCACACTCAACTCGTAATGAATTGGAATAGCAAGATGAATAGTGTACAAATAAACACTTACAAAGAATGAATAATTATTTTCTGTGGTGAGATGGTCACTCCCATATGCTCCTGTTGAAGTCTGATAAGTTTCAGGTCTGAAAGGGAAGTCTGGATCAGTAGCTTCACTAACCCTGGACTCTCCCTTTGTAGCTAGGTAGTTGTGCTAAATGACCAAAACTTTGAAGTCTTTTTTTTTTACAGTGCCTCTAAATGTTCTGTAAGGTCCAGCCCATGGATACTTATAGTTTATTCTTTTAAGATGTTTGAGGATTCTCTCCTGACGGCCAGATCTGATAGATTGTTGGGCAGTTTTGGAAGCAAGCATGAGGGGAATATCTGTGTCCTCGTGCTGGTTCTTAGCATTTGGCAACCAAAGAGATCTGTCTAGTCTTTTACAGAAATAGCAACTATTATAATCGTAACTATTAATTCTGTAACATCTTTGTGAAAAGGTTTACAGGAGGCACACTCTTCCACAAGGTTCATCATTAAGACTGAAAGTACTGTATACCAGAATAAACATTTCTGAGAATCCCGCTTGTGATTTCTGTGCCAAAAACAATATGGATGGCAGAGATATGGCGAATACAGCTGCTTGACCTTCCTCTGAGGGACAACCTTTCAGTGCTCATGTAACAAACATGCGTTCAGTTCGGTGGAAAGGGGCTAGGAGGGAAGGCTACAGAAGCAAGAGTGTCAGACAGGCAAAGAATAAGCCCTCCACCTCTCACTTGACACTTTCCCCTTGCTACTAATTTCTCTGTAGCAGGGGAAGTGGTTTCCAAATATTTATCAGCCACTGACAATTACATTCTGACTGCCCAAAGTATGGGTGTTTTTTCGTTTTGTTTTGTTTTTTGTCCTGAAATTATTAATTTCCACCTTTGACAAACAAGTTTTGGTGAGGTTTGTACTAATTCAAAACTCTGCAGATCTGTTGGTCAAGAGTTGGTCAACTAAACATCTCTGTGGTTGGAGGCAACAATCGGACAATGAAATGTGTTGTTAGGTGACGTCAGATTGAGTCTCACTTATGTCAACCCTATGAATGAGTAATCTCCAAAATGTCTTGTCCTCATCAGCCCTGCTCAGCTCTTGTAGACTCACAGCAGTGGTTTTCTTTAGAAAGGCAATCCATCCCATATTTGGTCTTCCTCTTTTCTTGCTACTTTCAATCTTTCCCAGTCTTATTGTCTTTTCCAGAGAATCCTGCCTCCTCATGATGTGCTCAAAGCAGAACCATCTCAGTTTCATTGTTTTTACCTTCAGAAATAGTTCAGGCTTTATTTGATCAAGGACTTGATTTGTTTGTCTCATTTGGATAAAGAAATATGCATGTACAACTAGACAGAGAAGCTTTTTGCTGACAAGTTTAAGATCTGATAAGGCCCACTGGATGGTAAAGACTACTGTGTCATCCAAAGAATAGGTTGGCAATAAGGAAAGATGGGAAAGAAATGAAACTAAAAGGAAAGCTGGAATTGGTTGTTGGTGTTTTAAGCCAAGTGTTCAGGCACTAAAAGTATCAGAGTGTACAGTGAAAGGGAAGAGTTCCTTAAGGATTTGTCAGAAAGAGAAAATAATTGCAACAAGAAAAAAAAATGAAATTTAGGTTCATAAAAGCAAGAAGATGTCAGAAGAATAAGAAGAATATTCTTGTAAATAAAGCAATAGACAAGGAAGAATTTAAGTGTGGAAATATTTAGGGCCTGAAGTAGAAATTTAAGATTTCCATGAAAGAAGAGAAATAGGTCTTGCAGAGCAGAAAGGCAAGTAACATTGACTACTGTGTTCAGCACAAATTCGAAGCATCTGTGCTTCATCTAGTTGTATAACCTTTTAAAATGTAGTACCTCTCACAGCATTCACTGTTTACATACTTTTGTAAGGTGTGTGTGTGTGTGTACACACACACACACACACACACACACAAATAACATTGTTTTTAAAGTGCTGTATATTTGAAGGGATAGAGAATTATTTCTGTCTTCCTCCCACCTCCATTTTCACACACTGCCCCCAGAAATAGTTTTACTTGGCCCTCCTTAGACATTTTCGAATGGGACAAGAATCTCCACATGGTACTTCCCAATCAGCATTACAGGCACCAAGTAATTCCTGGAAGGGGTTAAATTTGGCCATTAAGAAAATTACACAGCAGCCCAAGACAACTTTTTAGGGGGCCCAGGCGTTGCAAGTGCAAACAGCAGGGTATCTCTCCCTGTCAGGACAAAGGTGAGGCCTCAGAGAGACGTAAGAGGCCCAGGGGTAGAATAGCTGGCGGCAGGAGGTGGGTAGCTGAGACAGGTCAGGATTACATGGTATTAGTGCAGTTTCTCATGAGGCTTATGAGGGGTTTCAAAATGAGTACATTCCACATTAAAAATGCACGGATGCTACGGAGTCACCTCTCTGCTGCAAAGTTTGGAAGTTACTGTAGTTTGAAAGGGTTGTATGTGTGATATGGATAACAGGGTTTACCCCTTTCTAAATCTGAGATGGTGACTCTTCCGAGATACAGTTCCATCAATGAAATTCTGTAATGAAAAGTTGGTGGTCCAAGGTATAGTGTTATGTTATTACCAACAGGTTATAACATATCACTATATTTTGGTCCACCAACTTTTCCCTCTGGCACTGGCTGAAACATCTCAAAGACTCGATTCCTTTCCTAATATAGGACAACCCATAAAGCCCCTTGGGATTTTTTGCCTTTTAGTTGTCTGTTTGAAGCCATCTACTGCCATGCCAAGGTCAACTCACCACCACCAGAAGCATGGAAAAGTTAAAATTTGGCACCGTATCTCCCAGAATCTTAGAGCCATCAGAGCCCATAAGCCATGTTGAATGGAGTTATTATTCAAAAAAGTAATTTCTTCCTCTCATAGAACACATAACAAATGAGCACTGCCTTGGCACCTTTGAGCCCTCAGTAACAGATATTCATCAGTCAATAGTTTTTAATAACTAGTGTTATTAAATGTTTTAATGTTTTCATTATTTAATTTGTTTCAGGTAATGATTTAACCAAGCTTTATTGCTTGAGTGTGTGTGTGTGTGTGTGTGAGAGAGAGAGAGAGAGACAGAGAGAGACAGAGAGAACTAATTTTCTTAGTGGAAGGGCTGGACAGAAATGAAATGAACATCTGTCACAAAAGAAAGCTGAGCAGCACATCTTGCTCAAACTTGTTGGCCTCTATTGTCTCTCTGTCCCTGCAAGGAATTATGGGACAAATGGGCCTTGCTTAGATGAAGTGCCTGAAGGAAGGCACACTGGGAAGATTGTGGCTGCTCCTGTACAGTTGTGCTGAGCTCTTCATCCCCCTTTCCCTCACCCATTCTCCTTCCTCCCCCCCCCTTCCCAGCCTTCTTCTGGCATACACTAGTGCAATTAGACTCTCTCTTTCATCATCCATGGAGTTGCAGGGTTCAGGGAGCTGTCTGGAGCTGACATGCTAAGAAGATTATTCTCAGGGTCCCAGTGAAATTTAAAACCTGCCTGCTTCGCTTGGCTTTTAGACAATTAACCCACTGTTTTTCCTTTGTATCTTTTTTTGTAAGAGCCAAAATCAGAATTTAGTTTCTTGTGGGTAAAAGGGAAGAGGTCTCAGCTGAGAAGATCAGCTTTGGTCCTTTAAGCAGAAAATGATGGGGATGGGGGAGAGAAGAGCCAGTATACCGGAATGGCCGGGCAATCCACATTCTAGTTTCTACTCTGCCATCGAACTTTATGGAAGACCTTAAGCCAGTCCTACTTTCTCAGCATGATCTCCCTCACAAAGTTGTTGTGAGAACATAAGGGGGGAAAGGATAGCTATATATCCTGCCTTGGGCTCATTGGAGGGAAGATAGGATATAAATGTTAACTAATAAATAAATCAGCTGATTGTTCAGTGGTTTAGCTATCTGGCTACAGAGCCAAACATTAGAAGTTAAATTCCCCACTGTGCCTCTTATGAGTGCCTCTTATGACTTGTGCAGTCATACACCGGCTGCACATTCCCAGGGCGCCCCCCCCAGAAGAAGGCAGTGGTAAATAACTTCTATGTATTTTCTACCTTGAAAACCCTGGAAAGGGTTGCCATAAGTCAGAATTGATTTGATGACATGCAATTATCATTATAATAAATGAATAAATAAAACAACTCACAAAGTTTGATTAGCATGCTCAACAGCCCATCAAGCTGTTTCTCCTGCACAGGTCTCATTAGAAAGAGAGAGTAGTTCTCTTTGCTGGTAAATTTTGTTCCATATTAGTTGGTAGGACAAGCCAGCCCTTCTAAATCTTCCACCTTAGACAGTAAAATAGGGTGGCCCAGGAACGTATGTAACCCACTGGCAATTGTAAGCCAAGTGTACAACATTCCGCTGTGTTGTTATCATGTCTGGGAGGGAGGGGGAATTCTGGGCTCCAACAAACACTGATTGCCACATATCTGGCAAAAGCAACAACTTGACAGCTTGCCAATAAATCAGTGATGGTTTGTGGTCTTAAGACGTACCTGAGTATTCAGAACAATAGCATTCATTCTCGTAGAGAGACTGTAAATGCTGGGGTTTGGGTGGGTCACCTAAACCCATTCACTAGCCTCTGGAAAGCAACTGAGGGAAGGAAGGGCTCAGGTTTGAATCTGCACATCTAAATTCAACTGGAGGGCATCTCTGCTATCCAGCTTTCAAAACTGGATAGATATAAGCTTTCCTGAGTCTGATGCAAGAAAGGGCGAGAGCAAGGGCAAGTGTGTAGCCCTTGGATTACAACCCACTGCCAACAATGGCCAGTTTCCTCTTCTTGATTGGTTGGAAATGAGAGTGTTGATGGTACTGTTGCTATGGCAGCCAAGTTGGCATTCTGTGCCAATATGCAAATAAGAGATTTCAAAGCCCGTTAAGCAAAAATTAGTTCAGCTTTGCTCTCAAAACAAGCTGATCTAGTGAAAGAGAAAGAAAGGTACAGGAAAGAGCAATAGAAAGAAACATGGAGTTGGAACATCTTCCTGATGTAGCGAGACAAAAGCGCTTGGGGCTTTTTACTTCGAAAGGAAGAAAACTGAAGGGAGATGAGCGGTATTTGTATTCATTCATTGCAGCAGCAACAACACAGCCTTTGCTGCGCCTTACCTTAAAGCCTAAGAAGTTTCATTTGGCATAAATGTTTGTGGATTGTAGGTGAGATTGTCAGATGGAAAATTATGAATGTTATGGAAAAAATTGACACAAAAATTTGTTTTTGGTCCCTTTCAAAATATTATCAAGATCATCAACTTGCAATAGGCTCAAAATGGATAGACGGTTGTACTATTTCACACAGTTTGCAGTTAGCTGGTGGAACCTCATTGCTACAGAATGGAAGGATGGCTTCAAGGGAGGCTGGATAGATATAGAGGGAATCAGTGGATCAGCAACTATTAATACAGAGTGTGGGAAGTTATTTTAATAATACAATGACACATTGAAGCAGTCCTCAAAAGAGAAATGGTAGGATGGTGCTCTGGTCTCAGAACATCATTCTAGCAATGCTCAGCTGTGGATGACTTCATCATGACTTCATTCTTCTATTTATGCTTCTTAAAAGTAACTTTATAAGTTCTGCTACAATGACTCAAATGAATCCTGCCCCATTCAGAAGCAATACAGTGGGGTCTTGACTTGAGAACTTAATCTGTATTGGAAGGCGGTTCTTAAGTCAAAAAGTCTGTAAGTCAAGTCTCCATTGACCTACAGTGCATTGAAAACCGATTAATCCCATAACAGGCCGTTTTTGTTCCATTTGGGGTTTTTTCTGGTCTGTAAGTCAAATCTCAGTCTGCAAGTCAAACCTAAATTTTGCGGCCAGAGAAGTCTGTAACTCAAAAAGTCTGTAAGTCAAGCCGTCTGTAAGTCAAGGGTCCACTGTATGCCCATGAATGCCATTGGGTGGGGGTGAACACGGAATGATAGAAAGTCTATTGCTTTTTGATGATGCTTTGGGTTTTTCAGGAGCACCCATGTGACGAGGGCTGGAAATAAGAGGACTGGACTTTACTTTGATTCAGCTAAGCTGCTATTCTGCTTTTTATAGAATCATAGAAAAGTGAAGTTGGAAGGGGCCTACCAGGCCATCATGTGCAATCCCTTGCTCAGTGCAGGAATACAATCAAAGCATATCTGCCAGGTTTTTCTTGAATGCCTCCAGTGCTGGAGCACTCACCAGCTCCCGAGGTAACTGGTTCCACTGTCGTACTGCTCTAACAGGACGTTTTTCCTAATATTCAACTGAAATCTGGCTTCCTTTAACTTGAGCCCATTGTTGCGTGTCCTGCACTCTGGGATGATCGAGAATAGATCTTGTCCCTCCTCTGTATTTGAATATTTGAAAGTGCTATCATATCACCCCTCAGCCTTCTTTTCTCAAGGCTAAACATAGCCTAAAGGGCATAAAGACTATAATAACAGTGCGAGTGGACCAGAGCTAGACCATATGCCCTTAGAAGATATGTGAGTCAAGTCCTCTGCATGTTGCGTTACAGCTCACTGCTAGAGCCGATTGCTAAGAAGCTGGTATTCTGAATACCTCCTCCTTTCTTTGTGAATATATATATACATCTATATTCCAAGGTTATGTACAAACAGCAAACTTATATTAAAAATACCCCAATATTGGAACAATCTATGTGCAACATTGGTATCAGCAGCCTTAAAGGAAGGACAAGGTTTGCAGAAGTACAGTCATAGCAAAAACCCTTTTAAAACTGTAAATCCACCCATTAATGGCTGAGTGAGAAATGCACATGATCACTGGCCACAAAAACTAGATGTCTCTTGATGGGAGGAAATGGAATGAAGTATCCTAAACCAGGTCATAGCTGGCTGGCTGAAGCCTTGAAGGAGAAACACTGTGGACTGCAATGTGCTCATGGAGATCCCATGTGTATGTTTTCCAAGCAACGATATATAGTTGCAAGTAGTAGTAATGCAAAGTACTTTGAGGTTGCTTTTTCTTGAATGGGCAACTAGGGCTAAAGCTACCTCAAGGATATACACTGAAGCTGCTGCACATCTGCTATTAGTCTTTCACTTGATGCACAGGAACGACCTGGCACTAATCCTTTTTGTGTGTGTGGTGGTTTTATTTACTTTCATTTTTTAAATGAGTTTGTAAGCTCCCTTGAACACCCTCTTCTAGTGGAAAAGTGGGGTGCAATTTCTCATCATCATCATCATCATTAGTACTGCTTTGAACTTTCCTGCCACAAATGTGCATGTGATTTTTAGGGATGCTTCATTATGAGCCAATCCATGGTTGTAACATTCATTAATAGACTGAAGCTGCCTTGCATGGTTGGATCAAAGGAGATTACTGTTGCCTCCTGCCCTAGGGAATGCAGCACCCTGTTCCCATCAAGCATGTCCTTTCTGTTCTTTTCTAGTTGGGGGTATTATTTATTCCTTTACAGTTACATACAGCACTGATGTTACCTGTCTGTCATGGGTTTGGAGGGAAAGTTCCATCCTATGGGGAGTGGAAGGCGGGACATCAGGAGGAGGGGCTGTACTGTATAAATATGTGATGCCTGTGTGGATGAGAGACTCTGAGAGACACTGGGAGACACTGGGGTGTGACGAAGCAGCAGCTGGGAAGAAGAAGCTGTTGTGGGAGTCTGTGTGTCAGACAGGGTACTTCTGTGTGTCAGAGTACCAACCTGATAGGTTCAGGGGTCTGTTGGTTAGCCAGAACTGATAGGTTCAGGGTCTGTGCTTTAAGTTAAGGGTTCTGTGTGAACCAAACTGTATGCTTGTATGAGTGAGAATAAGCCACGTTACTTTATCTTATTCACCTGATTGTTTTATTTTCCCCTGTGTGTATTTAAATAAACCTTATTCTTTTTATTGTTTAAAAATCCATCCCTGGTCTGTGTGACTTCTTAAAGGGAATGGTTGGTGGCAGCTTAGTGTAACTGTGTGGCAGATCCCAGTAGGTCTGGGTTTGCCACATTGATTGGTGTCCAGCGTGTGGGATACGACTGGTCCAGTTGTCCAGTGGCCCAGCAAAGCCTTGGCAAGTGTGCCCAGAGCAAGGGGGGTCTAGTCAGGGACAGTCTGAGGCGCGTAGGTAATCTTCTAGGTGTACCTCACGGGGAGGTGCGCTAGTAGAAGAACGTGCCAACTGGGGAGACTTAGATTAAGGTGCTCTGAGGCAGCCTAGTTTTGGCGGGAAAAAGCTGAGGCAAAACTGCGTAGTAACAGTGATCTAGCCTGCCAGCTGAGAGGCCCAGCAGAGGGGGGTAGGCTCTGACTCGATACTGTTGCAATTTAAGTGCTGAAGAACAGCAGCTATCTCTAGGGAGAGCTGGTTCTGAGGCAAGAAGGAAAAAAGTGGTCGTTTTATTTTGAGGCTTGACTTTTAAAGCAGCCTGTTCTGAGGGGGGATTATGCCCTTGACTCGAAGCCAAGTAGCAGACATGAGTGAAGTGAAAGACCCCCAGATTGACCAAGGTTCTGAGGATGAATTTGGCTCAGTGCAAGGTGACAGCACAGGAGAGCAGAACCCAGAACTCAGAAAATTGATCCTAGCCCAACAGCATGAACTGAGGGTGAGGGAAATGGAGGAAAGGTTAGAGAGAGAGAGAATGGAGAGAGAAGAAAGAATGGAGAGAGAGAGAATGGCGTTTGAATTAAGAAAACTGGAACTGATGAACCAGAACAATAATAACAATAGGGATTCTGAGGGAGGCCAATTGTCTAAGGCTGACCTGAAGAAATTCCCTGTGTACCACAAGGGAGATTGTCCTGAGGTGTTCTTTTCCTTAGTGGAAAGAGCGTTTGTGGACTTCTCAGTGAGGGAAACTGAGAAGATGACCATCATGCGGTCTTTAATCAGTGGTAGCCTGGCTGAGGTTTATGCCGAGATGCCTGAGGAACTGATGAAAGATTTTGCAGAGTTTAAAAAACTGGTGTTTGCCAGACATGGGATAAATGCGGAGCAGCTGAGACAAAGATTTAGGTCCCTCACCAAGAAGCCAGAACAGACTTTTACCCAAGTGGGGGCCCAATTGGTGAGGCTGCTTGAGAAATGGCTATCGCAGGAAGGGACAGAGACCTATGAGCAGCTTAAAGACTTAATAGCACTGGAACAGTTCTATTCAGTCCTGCATGGGGAATTGAAATTCCAGGTGAGGGAAAGGAAACCGAAATCTGTGGCAGCAGCCGCAGAGATCACAGATTTTATTTCCCAAATAAGAAAGCCCTTGGGTGAGGGGAAATCTGTAGGTAAACCCAAAGAAACCTACAGCAAGTACTCTCAGGGACCAGGGAAAAGCCAGCAAGGGGGAGGGGCCCATGGTGAAGGGAAGCCCTCAGACATGAAACAAAGACCTCAGATTTTGGAGGGAAAACCAAAACAAGAGGAGAGAGAATCAAAATACACCAGAAAATGTTATTTCTGTCAGGGAAAGGGTCATCTAATCTCAGAGTGTGAGAAATTAAAGCAGCTAAAAGGAATGGTGCCTCAGAATTCTAGTGGGACCAAGCCAAAAGCTGTGTTCTGTGTCCAGAAAGAGCAAGGCTCAGTGTCACTGAGGGAGCCTGTTGCCATGGCTACTCAGTCTGGAACAGCTACCGCTGCTGATCAGGCTGAGGAAAATGGTCCTCTTGTGGAGGTAAAGCGCTGCTTGCTGGTGAGGACAGATTCCCAGTTGTTTGAGACAGCAGGGGTGGACGTAGGAATACTTGACCGTCAGTATAGGGGGCTGCGGGACACTTGTTCCCAGGTAACCCTGTGCCATCCAGATATTATTCCTAGGGAGTTTATAATCCCAAATGAGAGCATAAAGGTGGCAGGGATTGAGGGGCAGGTAATCTCTCTGCCAGTAGCAGAGGTACCTGTCAACTTTCAAGGCTGGAGGGGAGTTTGGCGGCTAGCGATTTCATCGACTCTGCCAGCAGCCGTGCTCGTGGGAAATGACCTGGCTGAACATGTGAAACGGGTGCTAGTGATTACACGCTCACAAGCCACCACGGGGACAGTTCAGGGGGGTAATGATGAGCCAGAGACGGAAGCAAAGGGGAGTTCAGAAGCTGTGGTGGAAACCTTAACCACAGACAGCAGATTTGGACAGGAGCAAAAGGCAGACGCCACTCTCCAAAAGTGTTTTGAACAGGTGACTGACGCCCAGCTAACACCTGGAACCCCAGTGAGATTTCTGGAGAAAAAGGGGATTTTATATAGAGAAACCCTGAGGAATATCTCAAAAGGGGGAGATGGGATCAGAAGTCAGCGGGTGGTACCTGAAAAGTATCGCCCCATGATCTTACAAAGGGGTCACTCTGACATGTTTGCTGCACCCTTAGGGGTGAAAGGGCCCCTTGATTTGATCAAACAGAATTGGGAGCAGATCACCCAGGATGACCCACAAGACGTTGTGACATACATAGACACCTTGATGAATGACCTAAAGCGAAATCTAGAGCTGGCAGCAGAAAACCTGCAAGCTCAGAAGGTCAGACAGAAAACATGGTATGACCACAAAGCTAGAGAGAGGCACTTTGACCCAGGGGAGGAAGTGCTTTGGCTTAGGCCCTGCAGAGAGAATAAACTGCAGCTCAAATGGGCAGGACCATATAGGGTCATTTCCAAGATGTCAGACCTGAACTACCTAATAGAGCAGGAGGAGAACCAAGCAAGGAGGGTGGTTCATGTGAATGCCCTAAAACCCTACTACAGAGGGGAACAGAGGGTTTTATTCGCGATAAAAGCAGCTGAGAGTGAGGAAGCTGAATTACCCTTCTGGGAGGGTAGAGGGGAAGTAAAATACAACCCAGAGGAGGTAAAGATCAGTCCTGCACTCACCCAAGACCAGCAGCAAGAACTAAAAATGCTGCTTAGTAAATATCAACAGGTGTTTTCCAACAAGCCGGGGATAGTGAAGGGAGTGATGCATCGGATCCACACAGGGGATGCACCCCCGCAGGCAGTATCCCCATACCGAGTAACGGGACCCTATAGGGACAAGGTGCGGAAGGAGCTGGACGAGATGCTGAGGGAGAACATAATCGTCCCCTCTTCTAGTCCTTGGTCCTCTCCGATAGTCCTTGTGGACAAGCCTGATGGGAGCATTAGGTTTTGTGTCGATTACAGGAAATTAAACCGTGTAACCACTCCTGATGCCTACCCAATGCCCAGGCTAGACAACCTGATTGAAACCATAGGGGGTTGTCGGTTCATCTCATCATTGGACCTGGTAAAGGGATATTGGCAATTAAGAATTGATCCCAGGGATCAAGAAAAGACTGCCTTTTGCAGCCCTTTTGGTCTCTATGAGTTTCGAGTCCTGAGCTTTGGTCTCAGAAATGCACCAGCCACATTCCAAAGGCTGATGGACCAGACCTTGGCAGGGCTCAGTGACTTTACAGTGGCCTACATTGACGACATAGGGATCTTCAGTAATACCTGGGAAGATCACCTGATACACCTGGAGTTAGTGCTGCAGAGGTTAAGTGCAGCAGGGCTAACAGTAAAGGCCAGCAAGTGTCAGCTGGGTAGCCCAGAAATAAAATACTTGGGTCACATGGTAGGGGGAGGAATGATAAAACCCCTGGAGGCCAAAATAGAAGCAGTTCGTGATTGGCCTAGACCCAACACCAAGAAAAAAGTCAAATCATTTCTTGGGTTGGTGGGCTACTACAGAAAGTTCATCCCGAGGTTTAGCGAGATTGCGGCTCCGCTGACCGATCTGACGAGGAAGAAGGCTGATGACCGCATCCCGTGGACCAGCGACTGTGAGGCGGCGTTCCAGAGGTTGAAGGAGGCGTTAATCAACTATCCTGTCCTGCGGGCTCCAGACTTCGACCGGGAGTTCATCATCTACACCGATGCATCTAACAGCGGCGTAGGAGCAGTTCTGTGCCAGGAGGATGAGAATGGTGACCAGCATCCAGTGTCCTACCTGAGTAGGAAACTTCAAAAAGGTGAGAGACATTTGGCAACCGTGGAGAAGGAGTGTTTGGCCATAGTCTACGCGATCCAGAAGGCCAAGCCTTACATCTGGGGAAGACATTTTATTCTGTGTACTGACCATTCACCATTGCAATGGTTAAAGACAATGAAAACCCACAATAGCAAACTTATGAGGTGGGCTTTAAACCTACAGGACTATGACTTTGAAGTGAAGGTGGTCAGAGGGTCAGTGAACTGTGTTGCTGACGCCTTATCAAGAAGACCTGAAGAATGAAGACGGCGAAAGAACATGGACTATGTGTATATAATGATGACAAAAGGTTAAATGTACCTGTTTTTTTTTTGAACTTGGTTTGTATGAATAAAGGTAAATGGATGTAATGTATATGGTAAATGTTTAAATGCCTAATTGCTATGGTTAACTTAGAGTGTAAGGATAAGTAAGTATAATATGGTATGTATAACTGTTGTTGTGTATTTTATACAGGTTGTTTTTTGGTGAAAAGCACGTTAGCTTTCCCCCTACAAAACAACTTATAAAGAGGGGAGGTGTTACATACAGCACTGATGTTACCTGTCTGTCATGGGTTTGGAGGGAAAGTTCCATCCTATGGGGAGTGGAAGGCGGGACATCAGGAGGAGGGGCTGTACTGTATAAATATGTGATGCCTGTGTGGATGAGAGACTCTGAGAGACACTGGGAGACACTGGGGTGTGACGAAGCAGCAGCTGGGAAGAAGAAGCTGTTGTGGGAGTCTGTGTGTCAGACAGGGTACTTCTGTGTGTCAGAGTACCAACCTGATAGGTTCAGGGGTCTGTTGGTTAGCCAGAACTGATAGGTTCAGGGTCTGTGCTTTAAGTTAAGGGTTCTGTGTGAACCAAACTGTATGCTTGTATGAGTGAGAATAAGCCACGTTACTTTATCTTATTCACCTGATTGTTTTATTTTCCCCTGTGTGTATTTAAATAAACCTTATTCTTTTTATTGTTTAAAAATCCATCCCTGGTCTGTGTGACTTCTTAAAGGGAATGGTTGGTGGCAGCTTAGTGTAACTGTGTGGCAGATCCCAGTAGGTCCCGCATGATAACGATAATCCATCCCATTGAAATCGCTGTTTTGCGAAATCGTCGTCATGCGAAAACCCTTTCCCCATTGGAATGCATTGAAACCCTGTTTAATGCGTTCCAATGGGGAAAATACCTCGTTGTCCAGCGAAGATCACCCATAGGGAAGCCGTTTTGCGAGCACCGATCAGCTGTAAAAATGGCTGCCCTGCGAAGCATGGGTCCAGAAAACACAGGGCAGCCATTTTGCGAAGCCGATGATCATCAGAAATAATAATCGTCTTGCGAACAAACGGTTTGCGAAGCATGGACCTAATCAACGTCCAGTGAAAATCCCCCATAGGAATGGCTGTTTTGCGAATTGCTATGGCGATTGCAAAAAGTCATTGTTATGCGGATTCGTCATTTAGCGGGGTCGTCGTCTTGTGAGGTACCACTATATATTTATTTCCATGTCTGTTGCCTTTCATCTTCCATACTCACGGACTCTGCTGACCAAAGTTTTGTTGTTATCATTGTTGTTGTCTTTTCTATCTGCGACTGGGCAGATCCTCCACATGTTTTGAAATAAAATATCCTCCCCCCTGCCACAATGTAATAGTGGGTAATAATATTAGCAGGGACATCAGTCACCAAGCGCCAGCTAAGAATCACTAATATGTCCTGAATTTGGTGGTCTCTTATATAGAACCTTGGCGTAGATCTTGCCACTTGCCATTGGGAAAGAATTCAGTTACCTTCTAGTGTTCTGCTTAGTGTTCCTGCTGCAAAACCAACATGGCCAGAATCACATGTGAATTAACATTGAATACAGTATAAATGTGGCTTAAGACTCATTGCCTTTAGAAAAGACCCTCTATAGGTAAGTGAGAAAACCACTAGAACAGATTGGTTGATAGAGATTGGCTGAGCTGTCTGCATGTTTGGAGTATGGCTAAGGGAACTGGCATAAAGACCAGTTGCAGTTCAACACCACTATGCCACTGGGTGCATCCACACACTGCTTTTCCTTCCCCTGCTTTGAGCTTTAATGGATACACCATTTGTCTTTGCACGACAATGATGCTGTAGAGTGAATAATACCACTTCAAAATGCAAGTGAGAAACATCATGTTTCAATCCCCATCCTCCACCCCACAATAAAAAAAAATCAAACAAATTATTTGCCAATAAAAAACTTGCATGCTCCAGAGCAACATGTTCATTTCTTCCCATCTTGATTTTGACCTTGCAAGATGGTTTTTAGCATAAGGAAGTGTTAAAGATTAGGGCTTTCCTCACTTGCGGTCCATAATGACGCAGTCTATTCTGGCACCTCGTTCTGCTGCATGTGCATACCAAGGCTAAATCCAGGTCTAAATTAAGACATGCTGAGCCCCTAAACTAAACTGACTTCAAGAGGTCCCACAGCATTATCCCTTCCCCCCAAATTGTGTTATTCTAACAACCATGTCCATCTTGAAATGTCACATTTGATATTTATAATATAATCCGGGGCTCTAAACTATAGGTTACTGGCACTGCTTAAATTTTTTGCTCAGTGCAGGGTGCTTTGTGCTTTGGCCCAGGACCAGCATCTACACCCACAGCGCAAGCTGCAAACTTTCTGATTACTTGTTGACAGGCGTTCTGTGCAGTGTCACAGATGGAAACCCTCTAACATCTGGCTTCCCAACCTCCTCCCCATCCTTCTCTTTCTCTTGTTCTCTGTCTCATTTTGCTTCCTTGGGTTAACCTTCCTCCCTATTCTTCATAATCCAGGTCAGGAGGCTGTGTTGGAAGGAGAAGTATTTTAATTGGATGCTCTTCTGCCATAGGCGGAGTTCCCACTGGGCTTCTCAGTGTCACCAGAGATTCCAGCTGACCTAAATCCTTTTGGATATAAAATGAGTCTGAGAAAGAGATTTAAGGAGGGCTTAATTTCCAGAAGGAGAAGGGGCTTATCGTTCATGTAAGCCTGACAATCATTCTCCACAACTCACTTGAAGACTCTGCACCCCGTTCTCAATTGTTTGTGGGTTCACTGTGCATACACAGCTGTACCAGGGGAAGGCTCTAAGTGTACTCAGAGGCACTCTGTTCTCTGCTATTGCTTTAGTCATCTCAGAATACGGGCCTTACATTGGAGCGGGAAACACTTTCAAGAACTGCTTCCCATAAAACTTGCATTAACCTTGGGATTTTGAGGGGGGGGGAGAAATAAAAGTGTGTATAAGAAGCCAATCATAGGCTTGCTGGATTCAGTTCAAAGAACGTTCAGTCCAGCATCGTGTTTTGTGCAGTGGCCAGCCAGATCCCTTTGGGAAGCTCAGTTTGGTCCCATTTGTGTTCAGGTTGTGCTTGGCATTGAAACAGCTGTGGCCACTCTGGGGACTGACCTCTGTCAGAATAGATTGAGGGAGTGTGGCTTTGTTGCTTTGCTGCTTTGCCTGGACCTTTTGGTGACTTTTAATACCGTTGGCTATGTTGTCTCACTGAGCCAACTCCGCAGGTGAGGGCTAGGATCCAGAATGCTGTGCTGCTTGTATCTGCAGTGTCAGTTCCGGAGGTTAGCATGGGGAGACCTTTGCTTGACCCCATTGCATCCCATTAAGTTGCATCTTGTCCCTCAAGCTCTTTAACATGCATATGATAACCACTGCGTGAGGTCATGTGGGACTTTTGAGTGAAAAATATGCTGATGACCCCAAGCTCCATTTCTTTGAGTCAGCTGAGGTTGCTGCAAGTGCTGAACCATTGTCTAGGCTCGGAAGTGGGAAAAGGAATGGCCAGTAAACTCAGACAGAATCTGAACTATATGGAAGCATGAGGTGGTGGTGGTGGACTCTGAATAAGTTGTTTATTTATTTAAAACATTTCTACCATACCTTTCTCCTTCAGGAGGACCCAAGATAGCTTACATCATTCAAAGACAGTATTTAAATAAAAACCAATAAGTATACAAATACTAAAAAAAGAATGAAACAAATACCATAGTAAAAGATGGTAAATAGAAGCAACATTAAAACACATTCAACAAAGTAAGGCACAAGAATCCATTTAAGAATGGCACTCGGACAGGCAATAATTAAGGGGAAGCTTGCTTGAAGAGAAAGGCCTTTGCCCTTGTGCAAAAAGACAGCAAAGATGGGGCCAGCCTAGCCTCCTGTGGGAGGGAGTTCCAAAGCCTGGGGGCAGCAACAGAGAAGGTCCTCTCCTGTGTCCCCCATCACACACACCTGTGAAGTTGGTGGGACTGAAAGAAAGGCCTCTCTTGATGGTCTTACTACATGGGCAGGCGCAAAATTTTGCCCAGGGAGGGGGGCACATTTCCTTATCTTTGAGCACATGACAATCCTTATTTTCTTCCTACAGCCACAGCCAGTGGTCTGTTAGAAAGCCTGTCCTGAAGGAAGATGGTGCTGGGTGTTGTTTTTAAGAACCTTCTGAGAAATCGAGCCCCTGCTGCCCAGTGACCGTGCATTTGCACAGCCCTGCTGTCTAGACCTGCCTGTGTACATTACTCTGCACCCTACAGCCCATCTGAGATTGAAGGTCAAATTAGTGTGTTTTGTGGCAAGGAGGAGATGGTTTTCCTCAGTAAGCAGATCTTTTCTTCTTGTCAAAGCACCATTGTCTTATTGGGATGGAAGGGAAAACCTCCAATCCTGTAAACCATAATGGTGAGTCATTAGAAAAGGCAACAGATTAAACAAGACTGCAGCCTCATTTTAATTGAACTTGTAAACTTTGCAAGTAGCTATTGTGTGTGTGTGTGTGTGTGTGTGTGTGTGTGTGTGTGTGTGTGTGTGTGTGTGTGTGTGAGAGAGAGAGAGAGAGAGAGAGAGAGAGAGAGAGAGAGAGAGAGAGAGAGAGGATAGTTTCTCCATGCAAAATGTCCTTTACATGGAAACCACAAGTTTTAGGAAGAAGAAAGCTAACATTTCTCCTTGACCTGCTAGTTTTCTGCATGCAGATCCCCACCCCCAAGTGGGGACCATTCAGTTATCTCTCACACAAGCACTTAACTTCTGATCTTGTAGAGACTGACCACTTTGGTGAAAATGAGAGTGATGTAGTTTACAAAGTTTGTGCTATCAAGCTGACATTCAAGGCCATCTAACCCATCTACACAGAATCCCTAGATTGGACGGATGGGGGTGTTATTTTATGCAGACAGGTACGGACATCCCCTTTCACAGATGTCCTCTCTAACCAAGCAACTGCTTTTCTTCCAGTAGTCCAAGACATCTTGCTTTTGCAAGTGTTGCCACTGCATCCCTTTGTCTTGTTTGTATGGAGAGAGCGCTCATCAGGGGTTGATTGTTTATTGTTCTTTCCTCCTCCTGCTGCTTTCAGTAGTCCTAGTCTAATCCAAGGCACCCAGTTCTGCTGCCAGTGTTTTTTTCTTGCTCCCATCCTGCCCCTCCCAGTGCATCCAGCTTCCCTTGCATCTTCCACATGCTCAGTCACTTCTTGTAGCAGCTCATGTCACAACCAAGAACACAGGAGATGCTCCCCTGTTTCTCACAGGTAAGGAAGCCGGGAGCATAGGGTGGAGAGCATGAATCGGGTATCCTTTTGTCAGGTGTGTTGAGTGTGTTTGTGTGTGCTTGTGCTTGTCTTTCTGTTTAAACGTTCACAGGATGTTCATTTGCTCTCTGGACATTGCTGATATGGTGATTTAGGATACAGGAGGCAGGTTGTCAGGAGAGGAAGACAACAAAGCCAAACTCCCATAAGGTCCAGTGGAGGGAGCGGGATGCTTCTCAGGATGGAAGCGAATAGTCAAGTAGTTGGTGGTGGTGATCTTTCATTTGGTGCCCCCACTGACATTTTTCCATTTGTTATGAGACTGAATGGCCATAACGCCAGTTGGCCGAGAGCCTCAAGCTGGCAGCTGGGTCAGACGGATGGCATTAATTCTGTGCATCAGTTTAAAGCTGAAACTGTTTCCACACGGATCCAAGCAAAAGCAACTCCTGCTGCTGCTACCGGTGGGATCTGAGCAAAGGGAAGAAGCAACCCAGGAAGATGGTGAAGGGGGATTTGCAGGCCAGATCCTTGTGTGCAGACTGGGGGGCTGGGGTGAATTGAATCGGGAATTTGGAAAGCTTCATGGCCAACCGGAATGCAAGGCTGGGAGCCAATCAAGCAACTGGGAAAGTTGGAAAACTCCTTAAGATTTCCAGTTTGGGTAAAAACGACTGAATGGTCTTTCTGTAAATAGGAACCGGCAAGGCTTTAAAAAAAATTCCCAGAATCCCTCAGGTACAATGGCCATGTGGGGTGGGCGATTCTGTGAGTTGTAGTCCAAGACAATAACCTTTTCAAGCTGTGGACTAGATCTCACCTTCCAGAAGAGGGACAAGGAGGAAGCGCCACCAAAATTGTTTCATGCCTTGATTGCCTTTGTGTGAACTTTAGCTGAAATGCCTGAACTTCTCCCCATTAACCCCACAAACATCTGGGTCTCTTTCTTTGCTGGCTGGCTGAGATTTTAATGAAATTTCCACTCAGCATTCATTTTCTGCCTCTGCCTGGCATTTACTACCTTATTATTCGCTCCCTCACCTTGTGGCCTGATTGGTTTAAATGAAGGCCTTTTATGTGGATTCTGGGTTATTTCCCCCCCCCCCACCGGGCTCTCCCTCAGCTCACCTCTGACTTTGTTTGTGCTTCCTGACTGAGTTCCAGATTATACTAGTGAAGAGAGCATTTGCTGAAAGGAAGCAAGTTCTCTGGGTTTCTCTTTTCAGAGGTGTGGTTAGTGAGGTCAGTATGTTGGTTGAGATGTGGGTCTTCCCCCCCCCTTCCCCTTTCCCATGAGGGCTTCGCTGGGCCGCTCCCACACTGCTCCTTCCCTTTTCTGCATTCTCCGAAGCTTGGCAGATGGAGAAACTCAGATGGATTGTCGTGGATACCCTGGCGTGCATACATCAGAAAGGGCTTAATGTTTAACATCCGAGGAATTAACGTATTTGGAGAATGCACAGGCCTCCAGTTTAGGGTTTTCATCCGTCTTTCTTCTATGTACTTTTGGCACATCTGAAAGGCATTTGTAGCCTTCCAGCTGTTGCACAGTGTTGGGTTAATTAAGCATAGCTGTGGAAATGGAATTGATTTTTATTCCGGTATCAGTGCTTTTGCACAGAAAGCTGCTTTTGATGGGGAGGAGGCTTATACTCTCCATGTAAACCTCATCTGGGACTAATAGGAGATGGATAACTATTGCTGTTGATTTGTAGTTGGTGGTGATACCTGTCATTATTGCACATCAGTCTAGGAGAAAATGCAGCCTAAAGAGAGGACTGCTTCGGGAAATTAATTCTTTGGGCTACAAGCTTTAGAATCTCCCAGCCGGCAGGCAACCTCCAGTCAAACAGGGTAACTTTTATGTGCTCTAGTCTAGGCAACAGCATTTGCTCTCATTTTGAGGCTGTAAACCATTTCTTCCCAGCAAAAGCAGATGCAGAAAGTCAGCTGCTGAACAGAGCTGCTAAACAAGATTGCAGGATTTGAGCGTCAAGTATTCCTATGGGTACCATGTCCCTACAGGGACGTTGTGGCGCTGCGGGCTAAAACCGCAGAAGCCTGTGCTGCAGGGTCAGAAGACCAAGCAGTCGTAAGATTGAATCCACGCGACGGAGTGAGCTCCCGTCGCTTGTCCCAGCTCCCGCCAACCTAGTGGTTCGAAAGCACGCAGATGCGAGTAGATAAATAGGGACCACCTCGGTGGGAAGGTAACAGCGTTCCGTGTCTAAGTCGCACTGGCCATGTGACCACAGAAGATTGTCTTCGGACAAAACGCTGGCTCTATGGCTTGGAAACGGGGATGAGCACCGCCCCCTAGAGTCGAACACGACTGGACAAAAATTGTCAAGGGGAACCTTTACCTTTACCATGTCCCTCCTCCCCGTCTCGTAATGGTTAACATTTGCATTTAATAGGTATGATATACCCATGCTGACTTCTATGCACTCCCCCCTCCTTCTCCTTATGCTCTTTGTATATTTCAGCAGAGTTCCACCAACCACCACGAGAGCAGCAAAGAAACGCCAGAGGTCATCCGATCAGAAGTGAAAGGCAAGAAATCCTCAAGTCATGGCACAAGCCATAAAGCCAAGAAATCAGGAAGTGGGAAAAGCTCCACAAATTTTGGCTCATCCACTTCCAGTGGCACATTTCCACCTGCAGGTGAAGAAGCTGGAGGGGGGGGGACCAGCAGGGGTCAGGTTGATGGCAAAGGATGGGGAACAGGGGAGTAATTGGCTGTGGCCAACGCTTTTGAACATTAGCACTGTTTTTGAAAAGTTTGGTTTCTGACCCATAGTTTCTGACCCTTATGGTTGAACAGAAAAGCTCTGGAGGATGGTTATGTCTTCCAACATAGTACAAGAGTCCTTGGCCGACTTATGTAGTTGTTTGTCAACACATTGTGCCCCCCCCCACTGCCCATGCACCCCAAGTAATTCCAGATAAGATGTCTAGCCCTTAAGCCTGTCAAGGTATACTTCAAAATAAATGGAAATAAATCCTTGCTTGAGACCCAGATGCTGGAGTGAGTAAAGTAGATATGGTCAGTGGCCAGAGGTAAAGCATTTCTAGCTTGCATAGCTGCTTTAACTCTCACGTCCACGGCAAGTACCATCTGAGCTGACGATCAGATACGCACATATATGCACAATGCTTATAGACTGAATGGCATGATGTATGTAAAAATCAGGAAAAGACCATGTGGTCCCCAAAACTGTGCTCACTTTGACTCATGGCATGATTTTCTTGGGGGTAGGAGTTAAAACATGGGATGTGTTTACCCAACTGTATCTTGCCACTGATTATCCATCTGCTACTTTTGAGATCAGGTGAGCACAAAGCATGAAGTACAGAGACCAGAAAGTCCCCCACCTCTGCTATTTTACTCAATAGCCTTAGGCAAGCTGGTATTCTCTTAGCCTCTCTATTTGTAAAATGGGGGTAATAAATGGTGGTGCATGTGAAGCATGAAGTCTTAGAATCATAGAATAATGAAGTTGGAAGGAGCTTATAAGGCCATCAAGTCCAACCTCCTGCTGAATGCAAGAATACAAATCAAATAAACTTTGTTAGTGTTCAAGGTGTCAGAAATTTCTTTTGCTATTCTGGCTGCAGGAGACTTAACACAGCCCCCACCACCCGATCCCTTTGTAATTTCAGTTAAGATACATGCTGTTCTCACAGAGACAAGAACAACACAGAAAATGAATATGAGCACCACGTTACATGCAATGCAGCTAATTTTGCATTTGGCCAGTGAGATGAGGGGCTAAGTGATGAAACCAAAGGTCTCATATGAGGGTTCTGACTTTGCAGTTGACATCTCTGTCGTCCAGCTGATACGTGGTAAGGGTTTTCTGATTGATGGTGACCAGTAGGCAAGGAAGCTGTTGTCGTCTCTGGCAGGGCTTGGCACAACTTTTAGGCACTTTGTGAACGAACAAACAAGACCGCTCAGGCTATAATGCCTCCTCTCCATGCCTGTTTTGGGTTTCAGGATTTCCCTTGATCCCCTTTTAGGTACCTCATGCAGCTCCTTGCCCTTCTCCCAGGAATTTGTAACCTTCCCGAAGCTCGAGCAGCAGCCGCCTGAGGAAGAGAAGTACCGCAAGCCCGTCTCTTCATCCTCCTCTTCAGCACACTGCTCCCCGTTGTACGAAGGGCAGAAGGGCGACGTCTTTGAGCAGAAGGTGATCTTCTCAGGCTTTGGCTCCATCATGCGCTTTTCCACCTCCGCTGTCAGCCAGCAGAGAGGCCGAGAGGCTTCCCCCGTGGACTATAAGGCCTCAAACTCTGGAGGGAATAGTAGCGGCGGCGGCGGCGGGGGAAGCAGCGGCGGCGCTGCCCACAAACGGATGCCATCCCTCAGCGTGGAAGAAGGGGAGGTCCTGAAAGAGAAAAAGCACAAAGCCAGTAAGAAAAGCAAACACGGGCCAGGCAGGCCGAAAGGCAGCAAGAACAAGGACGTCTCGGCAGGTGCCCAACTGGTTGGGTCTACAGCGACCTCTTCTTCACCCTTCTCTGGCGGCTCCCTGGTCAGCTCCAGCATTGGGGGGTCCTCACGGTCTTTCAGCCATGCCACAACGCTTCCGAGCCTCGGTCTGGAATCGCCACTGCTGGGATCAGGTGGGTGTCGTCTTCCTTTTACGCTTATTTTGTGAATTCCTGCCTCTGGCCCACTGTTTGGTATCTCACAAATCCAGAGCTTTGGGAAGTTACTCTCTCTTTTTTTTTAGCCTACATCTCCCAGTATCCCAAGGGGGCTTGTAGTCCAAAAAGGTGAGTCCTCCATGCTCTGTGCAAAGTGTAGCTTTTGTTAATTTTTTTTAAAAAAAGCAATGGCAATGAGAGATGTAACATTGTTGTGGTATTTTTTTGAAATTTCTTTCTTTAAAAGCAGTTAGCGTGTTCTTGGCCTGCAGACCGGACTTGATTTTGCAGCTCTTGATGCAACCAACAACAGGGAAACACAAACGTTCAAGATTACATCATAAGATTACAAACTGCTTCTTTGTTTTGCACTAGCTTTATGTTTCAGAATGAACTTCTCTTTCAGGGCTTATCTGCCCTGAGTCAAGCCTTTGGTCTTACCTCTGCCCTTGAGTATCAGACGAGATGCCTAATTGCTTTTATAGGCAAATGTGCCAGTGTGGGTTTGGGTGTTTCACTGTTGTTCTTCCCAACAAAACATTCTTCAAGGATTAGGTGAGATGAACTGTGTTGGAGGCAACACAGGTTATCATTGCTTGCTTGCTCTCCAGAGTGGGAAAATATTGCTTTTTGGGGTCTTCAACTCCTAAAATGTCCCAGCCAATATAGCCAGCCCTCACTTCAGAGGTTATTATGGGCCATTGCTACTGTTGAGCTAGCACAGCCACAATACAAGCAGTATGAAAGGCCAAGTTAGCTTTCCTTTGATGCCACTCAAAACTGTGAACACTGGCAAGACCTCTGTTCTACCACCCCACCCGTCCCACTTCCAGAATGAAGCAGGGCACTGAGGAAAGTGCCCGTGTGCTTTGCAGGGAGCAAAGGCATGTAAAAATCTTTATGTAACGCTGGAGGTAATTTGCCTGCCTTTGCCTAAGGATTCCAGTCCCCCATCTGAGACCTCTGTCCCTGGAAAAATAAGTCTGAAAGAACATGGTTATTACAGCTGGCAAAATCTTGGGGGCTGCTTCCTCTTTGAACTTTAAGTGAAAGGATCATGATGTGCATTTGCATGGTTTCAGCTGTGAGTGAAGGAGTCAGCAAATTGCAGTGTATTTCAACTACACAGCAGAGATGATGGCTGCACTTTTAGCTTCCAAAGCTAAGAAACCCCAAGCTTGATTTCCAATGGCTTTTTGGAAGGGGGAACCTTCTGAACTTTGTATAGGTTAGACTAGAGCATAGGTGGCACATGATTGAACAGAGACAAGGTTCATCCTGAACTTTGGAGGTGACGCACACTCTCCCTCCCTCCCTCCCTCCAATGAGTTGAAGTTTCCCCAATCCGACGACATTGCTGGCCCTTCCTTTTGGTTCACAGAAGGAGAATCAATTCTGTGCCTCTCATAATATTTGCATTGGATGCTACTCATATGTTTCCTTGCAGGATGAGAAGTGCTTGTGTTTTATTGTGTCAAATCTTCAAGCATAGGTTTTGTCTTCCCAGACTCCTTTATTGATTATGTTGGTCGGGTTTTTCTGACAGTGCTTGTGGTGTTTGTGGCTTGCTGCTGAATTCCCACGTTCGTTCAAGCTGCCTGTATTAAGCAAGCTGACTATTACCATGGCAGTCCACTCCTCTGTCTTTAGTGTGAAATAGGTTGGTTTCTATGCAAACAAATAGATCTGAGCTGAATGAAAAGTTGTAAGAATGGTGGGATAAAGTTACAAAGGCTTCCGTGTCTTCCGAGTCCTTATTCCCTGAAGACAAGCACATAGAGCCGGTGCTGATGAACAGCTGTCCCCATAATCCTTCACCCATGCCTAGACTAGCAGGGACGCATACGAACTGAGAATCCAACAACATCTGGAAAGCCATAAGTTCCACAGGCCTGTATAGTTCCTGGAACAGGGTTTTCGAAAGGGCATGTGGGATGAAAGGCTCACTTGTATATGAAAATTGGAGGTTCCCCCTATACAGGCTGTTACTTTCCCAGTCTCATCTTTCAAATAACATATTTCCTCTCACACTGGGAGAAAGGTGTTCAAAAGGTAGGCAGTCAGATGGACTTGCAACAGTGTACAATGTGATTACAGGAGATAACTTAATACATGCTAATGGGCAACATCTGCAAGATTGAAGTTTCAGTGGTTTACTGTTCCAGTCCAAATGGCATCACAGGGAAATCAGGGACAAATCATTGAACCAAACTGGCTTATTTGTATGTTCTGGAGGGAAATGCTTTCCAGGTGGCTCAGTTTCGGATTAAACTAGCATTGTGTTAAAGTTTGGATGTTGGCAATACTGATTTCATGGGAGTGGTGGATATCCTTCTGTAAAGGAGTGAATTCACACTGGATATTTAAAGGACCCATTCAGTGTGCTGAACCCCGTGTGGGATGGAGTTCAGGACCCTGGACAGGTCCTACGAAGGTCAAACTAAAACACTGAGTAGGTTCTTTGTCCTCGGTGAAATAGGAATCATCCTTGTTGTGTGATTCCTTTTTAAACCTCTCAAAATGTTTAAAAACTTATTACAACTGAGGGGGTGTTCAATTTCAGTACCACTATGAGGTTTTTCCATATCCTCTCACTTTTTTAAAGATCATAATAAAAGTCCCCCCACCCCAGTTGACATTTGTCACAGGAGAGAAACTGTTATTGGCATGAGTGATAGTTTTATTCCTGTGATTCAGTGCCAATCCTGATCAGGGATCCAAGAACCATTACTATAGGACCCCCATATCTGTGGGGGATTGATTACAGACTATGGATAATAGTGAACACTATACATAGCATGATAAAAGAAAAAAATCCAGAAAAAAAGTATTTTCACATGTATTAATAAAACTGGCCACTAGAGAGAGCCAGAGATCATGCAGTGTAATACATAGCATGGTCTCTGGCTCTCTCTAGTGGCCAGGTCTGCAGAAATATATACAGTATTTCTAGTTGTTTTTAAAAATATTTTTAATATTTTCACACTGCAGATAAGTGAAACCACAGATCCTACTGTATTTAAATCTGTCCTTTTCAGCCTTGTGTTCCAGAAGGACTACAGCTCTCCCTATCCTCTGCCAATGTCTATGTTGGTTAGGGATGTGGGAGTTGTAGTTCCCTGTTCTATGGGGGTGAGAGTTCAGGAGCAACTAATTAGAGTTATAAAAGAGTCACACAGTGAAATTAATTTTATAATTTTATACTATTGGCGTCAATTTATGCTGTGGTCTATAGACTTCATTAACTTACTAGCTAATGCCTTTTGTTGGCAATCTATAGGAAATAATTTTTGCCAACAAAAATTACAATATTCTGTATAGATTCTAAAGTTTTAATGTTTTTGTTTGTTTATTTTTGATGATTTAAAAATGATAAGATGCTTTTAAAAATGTGAGCTGAAATTATCTGGAGTCTGCCATGCTCATAGGACATGGTGTACTTTCTTGTCCTCCTGCAGTATTTTGGCATGTAAGGGTTATAAACTGAGTAAAAATGATGGGTGCAATGTTATGCTTGTTTATTGCAAGTAAATTTCATTGGGTTTCTGCAGAATCTATCTTCAACATGAGCAGGAAGAGCAGTGGCCCTCCAGAACAGAGCTTGGAAAAGTTACTTTTGGGATGCTATTCCCCGATTTCTTCAGCCAGTGTGCCCTGCTTATTTCCTTTCAAGCTCTGTTCCAGATGCTGTTAGACTGCAACTCCCTATCCGGCATAGCAGTTATGTGAGAGATAGCAGTAGACAAGACAGGTTGCTGCCTGAAGCCCAGGAGTTGCAGCCCTACCTACCCCATGACAAGGTGCAGAGTACTCAAACCCAGTCAAATCATTTGGACGCAAGGCAGAAATCACTAAAGCTCATCACTAAAGCCCCAGCCATGTCAATAAAAATCCAGTAGCAACCGCTGTCCCAGAGGCAGTTAATTTCATTCTGTCAACTCCTGCGACGTCGCTGAAACCAGTTGTATTGGCTCTTGCCTTTCCATTGGACTATTTCAGTGACATGGAGAGGGGGGATTTGCTGGTTGGGTAACAGCCTATCCTCCATATTATTTTACCCAGGCTTCGTGTCCTGGAGAGGACACTCCAGCTTCCCGTACAGCGTCAAAACACTAGACGCTTTTCTAAGTCCTCCATACAGAGCACCTTACCATAGTCTCTTGAGACTGAAGGATGCCTATGATGCCCTTTCATGACATCCTAGACTTGCTGTATGAAATACCTTCTTCAGTCTGCTCAATGATAGGGACAAATTGCCCACCTGTGATTTACAAGGCCGCATCCTAACTGACGTGCCTATCATGGCTTTTTCCCAAGCAGTGTTGCTGGGGCAAAACAGCCTTCAAAGCACATTGTGAAATCATGACAGAGTTTGGACAATTTACTTTTTGGACCTCAGGCTGTGCTGGCTAGGGGACTCTGAGAGTTACTTCCAGAAAAATATTTTTCCCCAAGCTCTGAATGAATGATATATAGCACACATAACCCCTTGGTCCCAAATTCTGATCCTCACTGAATGCTGAAAAACATTTTTAAAAGCCCATTAGGAAGATGGCCAAGAGGGGGAGGAACAAAACACCAAAACACCTCAGTCCCGGTAATAAATCCTTTCCTGTAAGAACCAGTTGTAAAGGCCAGTATTGTCAGCAAAGGGTTAAGGGGAAGGAAACGGAGAAGGGCGAGTAAGCCAAGGCTGATTTGTTTGGCAGCTGGTTTGCCCCATATCTCTGCTAGCTTGTTTGCAGATGCTTCTGTTCGTGGCACAGAGGACAGATAGAGAGGAGGGAGGACATGGGAGTCTGTGGAAGGAGGAGGTGTTGCTGTTCAGTCTCATTTAGTTTCCGGGTAGTGACAGCAGGCTTTTTACTCTCACAGCTCGAGGGCAGAGGAGCAGCGCATGGGGAGGGGAGCAGAGAAGAGAGAGAAAGAGAGAGGATCCAGGATGTAATTATTTTTCATGGAGGAGCTCTTAGGAACCACATGCCTCCTCTAATCGCAACCTCAGGCCATATATTTTCTTCTCCTGTCACATTTGAATAGTGTACATCTTCATGGTGGGTTTGGTGGAGAACAACCCATCATACAGGCCCTTCTGGAGGACAATTTTAATTTTTTGTATATATTATGCAGGTTTACGAATGCAGAAGCTGCTCCCTTATGGGTGAATTTGTGCGATCAGGCATGCTTGCAAATGTGTGTCAGCTGTATTGGGGACAAACTGGGATCTGTTGAATTAGTAAGAACTAGTAAGAATTAATAAGTACCTACAAATGGGATGTGCAGAGGGGCCAGGATCTGCATAAGCTGAAGGTGGGCAACATTTCAGTCTTCTGATACAGTTGAATTTTATCTCATAGCCATCAAAGCCAACAAGAGAGGAAGTATGGGAGTTATAGTTCAACAACACCAGGAGCACCACCTATTTACCATCCCCGACTAGAGTAAAGCAAACATGTTATTACACAAGCATGCAGTTTTCCAGACTCTCCTCCACACATGCATACCACCCATCTGTCTCCATTTTTTGTTGCCTGCATTGCTGGCTGTATAAAAGGCAGGAGTCATCTGGGGAGGTGGAATACACATGGAGAGCCGTTTTCAAAGCAGGTATGGAAGCCAGATCTCTTGCGTTATCTGTTCAGAAAGTTGGTCCGTAGTGGGTTCAATGTAATAGCCTGAACTGATTCAGTCTGCCAGTATTAACACTGTTAGAATAGGAAACATGATTAACAATGAGTATGTGCTCCTAGGTCGATTTCGACTTACAGTGACCCTCCTGGATTTTTCAGGTGTAAATTACTCAGGTTTTCTACTCAGAGTCCCTCCTTATGGAATTCTGGGGCTGTGCAGCTTGCCCAAGGCTATCTATGTTGCACGTCACTTAACCCTACACATGCTCCCGGTGACCTTGGCTAGTATGTGCCAGAAGGCACAGGTGCTACAGCCAGATGTTCCAACTCACAGAGCTATACCAGCTCTAGGAAGCCTGATGCCCCCAATATATTACAGACTGCATCCCACAAGGTCCAGAAACAAACTCCATGGCTACTGGAGGTTGTAGCCTAGAACATCTAGAGGATATTGCATTGCCTATGTTTTAGAGAAGCCGCAAATAACACATGGCCTGTAGCTGCATGAGGTCCCCACATCTGGGTGTTTGTTCTTTTGTTTGTTTTTTGCAGGCTTCAACCCTCCCTCTGAATTCCAGCAAAGCAATTAAAATTTGCCACTGAATTTCAGGAGCAAACTATAAAACCACTTTGAAAACAAGCAGGGAATGCATGTTATGAAGGAGTTTTCACAGTTGGCCCCTAAATTTCAACTGCACCCTTTACCTCTGTGTTTCGGCAGCTGTTTGTAGTGGGTCTGGGCTGAGATGGCTGGGTGGGAGAGATCGTCACATGAACCTTCTCCAGTTGTACCACCCCACCTTAGTCTGCGGTTGGCTTCTTAACAGTCATAGCCAAGATTTCTAAGCTTTGCTCCCCAGAAGATGAATGCTGAGGGCTGCCTTGCAAGTAGCTTCTGAGAGATGTTGCCACAAGCTAGAAGCCGGTACCCATGCAAAATACAGTTGTGCCCCGCTTAATGATTGCTCAGCATTGCGACAAATCCGCTTTACGACAATGTTTTTGCGATTGCAATTGCGATCACAAAACGATGGTCTAAATGGGGGAATTTTGCTTAGCGATGATTGGTTCCCTGCTTTGGGAATCGATTTTCGCTTTACGATGATCAAAAACAGCTGATCGTCGGGTTTTCAAAATGGCCACTGGTTGCTTAAAATGGCTCCCCGCTGCGCTTAGGGACGGATTCCTTGCTATACTGGCAGCGAAAATGGCCACCGTATGGAAGATCTTCGCTGGACTGTGAGTTTTTACCCCATTGGAACGCATTGAATGGGTTTCAATGCGTTTCAATTGGGTTTTTAATTTCGCTTTACGATGTTTTCACTTAACGGCGATTTTCCTGGAACGGATTATCATCATTAAGCGAGGCACCACTGTAACAGCCAGTATCCTCTTGTGGAACTTTTCTGGTGTAGCAGAAGAGACAGAAACTTTTTCCAGTGCTAGAGTTTTCTGTAGAAAATTTTCCACACCATGTATGTCTGCATTTTTCCTTAGTGGGCTGGCTTGTTGTGCTACAGCTAATCATATTAGATGGGCTAAATATAGCTTTATGAATGCCTATAAATTATCCTTCTGAGGCAACTAGCATTGGCAAACCCTAGTGCACAATTGACCATGGAGGGAACGGAAAAATAAAATGTGACAACCTCTTCCTGTGCATAATTCATTTGTCTCCTGGCTGGATCTGGACCAGACATTCACATGGTCTTTGTTTTGTTTTGTTTGAGTCTTTTTTTCTTGCTTTCTCTTGCTAACATTCTCCAACAACAAACCAAGCATGCTAAATCAGATAAGACTATTTAGAGGAAATAAATTTTTCTGGAAGTTTTTTTCAGTTCCATTTTTTTTTCTGGGAAACTCACGCCACAGAAGACATCACTGGCAATGGCCAATTGCTACTAACAAAGAAGTTACTTTTCCAGTTTTGGGGTGTGTTCAACTGGCATGCAATGAGATATGGTTGCATGAATGCAGATTTTTTTTTTAAAAAAAAAACTCTTTTGTTAGCATCAGTCTGCCACAGCTGGTGACTTCATTCCTTCTGGGCCAGTGGAGCCCTGCAATAGGATACTGGCCACTAGATGATAGGTTTTTAGTGTGTACATATACTTGGGATGTGTAAAATAGTCCTGAAGAATAGAGAGTAGGAGATCTCGGGATAAAAAGTAGGGTTAAAAAAAAATTCAATGACACAGTTATTACTGCACAAGCTTTCATGAATTGTAGCCTACATCTGATTTTTTTTTTTTAACGAATGTGGCCTAAAAATGTTCATGTCATAAAGTTAGATTAATGCCCTAATAATAATTTTAACTTTTAAAGCCCAATAAGACTCTTAGTTGCTTTTATTGCAGTTGGCTAAAATGATTACCCCATGTGAATAAACAGAACATAAATATCTGGACATCCATGAAAACTGTAATATAAACCATCAGGAATTTAGAATATTGGCCAAGAAGAAGTACTCTGATGGAGTGAAGATGGTACTCAAAACAGAACTTGAGGCAAAAGGGGGGGGGGTGGAAGCTGTGGTATTAACATACTGTTTGGGAATTGTGGACTGGAAATACAGTGGTCCTATGACTCAGTGTCATCATCCAAAGACATGTACAGAGTTCCTGTATTTGCCACGGCGTATGTGTGAGCATGGATTTGCTGATATCAAACATCTCTGTATGGATCCAATAGTCCAGTGTTTTCCAACCTTGGGTAACCCAGGTGTTCTTCGACTGCAACTCCCAGAAACCCCAGCCATCACAGCTGGTGGTGAAGGCTTTTGGGAACTGCAGTCCTAGAACATCTAGTTTATCGGAAGTGGGGAACCACTGCTGTAGTCAAACTTTGAAACCGGTGGCTTTATCAGGCCATCTTCAGGCTGAAAAGGAGGGGTTGATTTGTACAATCCATCCACTGTCAAGTTATTTATACTATATACTATCAGAAAATAATTATGAAGGAAAAAGAAGTGATTTATATTGGGTCTGTCATAAGTTCAAAGAAACAGTTCATCGTATCATAGCTGGATGCCCTAAGCAGGCATCAGCTGATTGCATGTACAGCATAACCAATTCAAAAGGATCATTTTTCAGCAAATGGCCATTCATATCTTTTCCTCCATATTATAAATTCCATTTTTAGAAAATGATACCAGAGTACTATTACTGAGACAAGCAAATATCCTGGATTAAGTGGTTGATTTTAAGAAGCCAAATATTATATCTTACTTCCAGATTTTAAAAGAGAAAGAAAGAAAAGCATACTGTATAGAAATTGGAGCTCTGGCAACAAGCATTCTCAGAAATACAGAAAGCAGACATTGCAAAGTACCAGACATTAAGCCAAGAAGTTAAAGAATTTGGATGCGAAATAAGGGCACCCTCCTCCCCATATGAATTTCAGCAACGGGAGTTGTTCCAAAAGCTTTGATTGCCAATTTAAAACAATTGCCAATTGTGGTTAAATTTTTTTCCAATTGTGGTTAATTTGATTCAATTTGTGGTTATTTTGCTTCCTGAAATCCAAAAATCAGCTATTTTTGCAAACATGTCATCTCACTTGCAGATTTTTAGGGTTTGATATCTAATTTTTAGACTTGCTAAATAAGAGGTACTATTGATGAGGATGATGAGGATGGCAGTAACAACAATGTTGAGAAATAGGAAGTGTGATGTAGTAGTAGTAGTAGTAGTAGTAGTAGTAGTAGTAGTAGTAGTAATAATAATAATAATAATAATAATAATAATAATAATAATAATAATAATAATAATAATAATAATAATAATAATAATAATAATAATAATGCTTTTACTTACTATAGCTTCTCAACAGGTCAAGTGTAAAATCTTTTAATCCTAACAAAAATGATGTAAAGCAGTGGGTCCCAATCTTTTTGACACCGGGGAACGGTTTCGTTGAAGACCATTCTCCCAAGGACTTGGAGGGTGG
Source organism: Pogona vitticeps (assembly GCF_051106095.1). Taxonomy (NCBI): domain Eukaryota; kingdom Metazoa; phylum Chordata; class Lepidosauria; order Squamata; family Agamidae; genus Pogona; species Pogona vitticeps. The sequence continues at coordinate 94,865,217 of NC_135788.1, read as the reverse complement.
CAGGTGTCCGTCTGTGCGTGCGGGGGGGCAGGGGGCGTGTGTGCATATGGGAAGCGGGCAGGAGGTGTATGCAGGCGGGGGCGGGCATATATGTTTGTGTGGGTGGGTAGGAGTGCATGTGTTCCTTCGGCCCTCAAAAATCTGTCTCGGCAGCCCCATCCTTCCAAGGCCATGGACTGATGCCGGTCCATGGCCTGGGGGTCGGGCACCCATGATGGAAAGTAAACATGGTCAAGCGCTATTGTCTCTGTATTGCAGAGGGGGAAGGAGAAGGACTGAGGCTTAGAGAAGGTGGCTGCAAAAGGCATTGAGTGGATTTATATCTGAGATTGATTGATTGATTGATTGATTGATTGATTGATTGATTGATTGATTGATTGATTGATTGATTGATTGATTGATTGATTGATTGATTGATTGATTGAAAATGTTTGTATGCTGCCTTTCTCCTGGAGGATCCAAGGCAGCCTACAGTATTAAAAGAAAGTAATACATAATGAATTATTTCAATATTTAAAATGCATTAAACAAATATCATACTAAAACTTATAATAATAAGAACAATATTAAAAATGCAAGTGAAACACAGAATAAAGTGTTCCCTTTAAAGCAGTGGTCCCCAACCTTGGGCTTCCAGATGTTCTTGGACTATAACTCCCAGAAGCCTTCACCACCACCTCTGTTGGCCAGGATTTCTGGGTGTTGAAGTTCAAGACTATCTGGAGGCCCAAGGTTGGGGACCACTGCTTTAAAGAACTCCTCTTGGTCAACTGGTCATTTAAAGAAAAGCCGGCCTGCAGAGAACAGGCTTTGCCTGCTTGTGGAAGGACAGCAAAGACCAACCTGGCCTTCTGTGGGAGGTAGTTCCAGAAGTTGGAGTCCGCAGTAGAGAAGATCCTCTCCCTTCTCCACACCAAACATGCCAATATGGGTGGTAGGACCAAGAGCAAGGCCTCTCCTGATGACCTCAGAATCTGGCTAGGTGCATAAAGGGAAATACCTGTAAGATCCTATAGATAGCTTGGACCCAAGCCATTTAGGACTTTATAGGTTAAAATCAGCATTTTGAATTAGGACTGGAAATAGATCAGCAGCTAGTGCAGCTGCTGTAACAGGGGAGACATATGTTCCCTGTAACCAGCCCCAGACCTACAAATTAGGTGAAATTAGAACAGCAGCTATGGGAATTTGGGTTTGGTGGGGAGTGGGTTTAGTCACTCAAATTATTAGTTGAAAAAGGATGCTCTGGGTATATCTGGCTGGCTAAATAACATACATTCCAGCTCCAGTTCTGCAAAGAGGACATTTTCATAAAGGCTGAAACTATTGTGCAGTGCAGTCCTACACAGATGTGCTTGGAAGTAAGTGGTGTTGTGTTCCGTAAGGCTTACACTGTAGGAGTAAGTCCATTTAGGATTGCAGCTTTTGTCTGAAGACAGAAGGCCTGAGGAGCCAGTCACTCACCTGCATCCTGGAATTCAGCCAAAGTCTGATAGCATTGCTTTGAAAACTGGCTGCTGGATTGGAAGGTTATGAAATTGACAAGGAGTTTCCCTCACATTTGACTGGAGGCAATGTAGTTTGGCTTCCCCCACCCATCCGGAAAGCACTCACTTCTGTCTGCAAACTGAGATGGCGCAACAGGGGATTGTACTGTAACTCCCTTTGTTGTGTGTGTGAGTATGTGGTGCACTTACTGTAAATTTTCCTGCCTCTGGGGGAACTTGGCTGCCACCCAACTTTGTAGAGATATTTACAGACAAGCATATACTGTAGTTAAATCAAACTGAGGCTCGCCTATCTTTTATGCTTCTGATCCTGGGGTTCAAGGATACCATTTTTCTTTCCTTTCCTTTTCTTTTCTTTTCTTTTCTTTTTACTAAAAAAAAAGCATTGCAAGGATCAGAAGTGAGCAGCCACCAAGGGTCGAGAAAGCACACCCACCTGACTCCCCCTCCCCCAGATTTGGGAGGGGGCATCTTGCTCCTTTCCAACAGCACAAGAGGTGACTCTACACAGGGACTTCAGCAGATGGGCAATACCGAAATCAGATTGATTATGTTCTCTGCAGCCAAGATGGAGAAGCTCTATACAGTCAGCAAAAACAAGACCTGGAGCTGATTGTGGCTCCGATCATCAGCTTCTCATAGCAAAATTCAAGCTTAAACTGAAGAGAATAGGAAAAACGACTGGGCTAGTCAGGTATAATCTAAACCAGGCTTGTCCAACCTGTGGCCCGAGGGCCGCATGCGGCCCAGGTCAGCTCATAATGCGGCCCAGCGCAATTTTTTATTTTAAAAGAAATTCCAAAGTTTCAAGTTACACTGCCGGTGCTTGTGGCCACAATGTGGCTGGTGCACGTCACAACTGTGGGGGGGGGGGAGAGAGAGGGAAGGAAGGAAGGAGCAGGAGGGGAGGGGGGAGGGGGCTGCGTGACTGCATTGCGCCATCCCCGTCAATAGGTGGACCCCCTCCCGGCCCCATAAAGCCACCGGAGTGGGGCTGCGGAGGATGGCTAGGGCTGCCCCCCACATGCGGCCCAAACCAAATTTATGTGCGGCCCAAACCAAATTTTCATCTTTTAACGTGACCGAGGGAAGGTGAAAACTTGGACACCCCTGATCTAAACCAAATCCCTTATGAATACACAGTAGAAATGAAAAACAGATTTAAGGAACTCGATTTGGTGGACAGAGTGCCTGAAGAACTATGGATGGAGGCTCGTAACATTGTATAGGAGGCAGCAACAAAAACCATCCCAAAGAAAAGAAAATGCAAGAAAGCAAAGTGGCTGTCCAACAAGGCCTTACAAATAGCAGAGAAGAGAAGGGAAACAAAATGCAAGGGAGATAGAGAAAGTTACAGAAAATGGAATGCAGACTTCCAAAAAATCACAAGGAGAGACAAGAGGGCGTTCGTAAACAAACAGTGCAAAGAAATAGAGGAAAATAATAGAAAGAGAAAAACCAGAGATCTGTTCAAGAAAATTGGAGATATTAAAGGAACATTTTGTCCAAAGATGGACATGATAAAGGACAACAATTGTAGGGACCTCACAGAGGCAGAAGACATGAAGAAGAGTTAGCAAGAATACACAGAGAAAGATTGACAGAAAGATCTGTATGTCCTGGACAACCCAGATAATGTGGTTGCTGACCTTGAGCCAGACATCCTGGAGAGTGAAGTCAAATGGGCTTTAGATGGCATGGCTAACAACAAGGCCAGTGGAAGTGATGGCATTCCAGTAACTATTTAAAATTTTAAAAGATGACGCTGTTAAGGTGCTACATTCAATATGCCAGCAAGTTGGAAAAACTCAGCAGTGGCCAGAGGACTGGAAAAGATCAGTCTACATCCCAATCCCAAAGAAGGGCAGTGCCAAAGAATGCTCCAACTACTGTGCAATTGCACTCATTTCACACGCTAGCAAGATTGTGCTCAAAATCCTACAAGGCAGGCTTCAGCAGTATGTGGACCAAGAACTCCCAGAAGTACAAGCTGGATTTTGAAGGGGCAGAGGAACTAGAGACCAAATTGCTAACATGCGCTGGATTATGGAGAAAGCCAGAGAGTTCCAGAAAACCATCTACTTCTGCTTCATTGACTATGCAAAAGTCTTTGACTATGTGGGTGACAGCAAATTATGGCAAGTTCTTAAAGAAATGGGAGTGCTGACCAGCTTATCTATCTCCTGGGAAACCTATATGTGGGACAGGAAGCAACAGTTAGAACTGGATATGGAACAACTGATTGGTTCAAAATTGGGAAAGGAATACAACAAGGCTGTATATTGCCTCCCTGCTTATTTAACTTATATGCAGAAGACATCATGAGAACGGCTGCACTGGATGAATCCCAAGCCGGAATTAATATTGCCGGAAGAAATATCAACAACCTCAGATATGCAGATGATACCACCCTGATGGCAGAAAGTGAGGAGGAACTAAAGAACCTCTTAATGAGGGTGAAAGAGGAGAGCGCAAAAAATGGTCTGAAGCTCAACATTAAAAAAACTAAGATCATGGCCACTGGTCTGATCACCTCCTGGCAAATAGAAGGGGAAAATATGGAGGTAGTGACAGATTTTACTTTCCTGGGCTCCATGATAACTGCAGATGGTGACAGCAGCCAGGAAATTAAAAGATGCCTGCTTCTTGAGAGGAAAGTGAGAAACCTAGACAGCATCTTAAAAAGCAGAAACATCACCTTGCCAACAAAGGTCCGCATAGTCAAAGCTATGGTTTTTCCAATAGCAATGTATGGAAGTGAGAGCTGGACCATAAAGAGGGCTGACTGCCGAAGAATTAATGATTTTGAATTGTGGTGCTGAAGGAGACTCTTGAGAGTCCCCTGGACTGCAAGGAGATCAAACCTATCCATTCTGAAGGAAATCCACCCTGAGTGCCCACTGGAAGGACAGATCCTGAAGCTGAGGCTCCAACACTTCGGCCATCTCATGAGAAGAGAGGACTCCCTGGAAAAGATCCTGATGTTGGGAAAGTGTGAAGGCAAGAGGAGAAGGGGACGACAGAGGACGTGATGGATGGACAGTGTCATTGAAGCTACCAACATGAATTTGACCCAACTTTAGGAGGCAGTGGAAGACAGGAGGGCCTGGCGTGCTGTGGTCCTTGGGGTCACGAAGAGTTGGACACGACTTAATGACTAAACAGCAACAAATCTTGCTCCTTAAAAAAAAACATGAAAGTCTTTCAAAATGGCTATTTCAAGTTTAATACAGGCCCAAGGGAAATTAACTTTAAATGGCCTATTATGCATCCCTCAACAATTCTTGGGACATGTCAGAGCATTTTTGGGTGCCCTAAACTGGAGGAGGAGCGGGGGGGGCTGAGGATCCCAAGGTTGTGCTGGCACCCTAGCAAAAACAGCAGCAACAACAACAACAACAACAACAACAACAACAAACCCAAACATTTTAGAACTGCAGAACTGTAGTGGAGTTTGTGGGGAGAAGCTTAGAAAAGTCACCACATTTTCCAGGAATCAGTACTTTGTGGTTTAGGGACAAGGGCGATGTTATATGTCAGGGGTGAGGTATGTACCCCCTATTTCCCTAAAATAAGACCTAACCTGAAAATAAGCCTTCGTATGATTTTTCAGGATGCTCGTGATATAAGCCCTACCCACAAAATACAGTAAGCCCCAGTTAAGTGAAACCCTGCTCTCCACCATTGTGCAGCAACCAGAAGAAGATGACATGACTGTAAAATAAAACATCCCCTGAAAATAAGCCCTAATGCCTTTTTTGAAGCAAAAATTAATATAAGACCCTGTCTTATTTTCGGGGAAACACATTAGTTTTCCAGATGTTCCCTTCACCCCAATAATGAGGGTTAATGCAGGCAAACAACTTACAGAAGGCCACGGTTTCGTTCTCCTTGCCATACCCCACACATTAAACTAAACAAGCAGCAGAAGTGCTTTTGTGAATCTGTGCTCTTGAAAAGCCATCAGTCTCTGGTTGGTCCAGTTCTCTGAAACAGACATAATATTGGCATGTCCAGCTGGAATTATTGTAGGAGAGTGAAGGAGGCAAGGAAAGGCGTTTATGTTATCTTGGACAGGTGGTGGAGAGAAAACGGATAAGACTTGTAGATAAAGAATGATCTGGCACGAATGGTTACTGCTTTTGGTGACTGCCTTGCTTCACATCTGGCTTTGATTTCTTTGTGCAGGGATTTACACGAGTAATAAGGACCCCATTTCCCATGGAGGTGGGGTGCTCAGGACAGTATGCAGCACGCCCCTCTCCTCCAACCTCCTGGCTCACCAAGGCACTTCCTCACTCCCCCAGCTCACTCGCTCTCCTTTTGCTAGCACCGTTCCCGCCTCCTCCTCTTCTTCCGTCTCCACCACCCAGGTAAGGGCATGAAACTCAGCCATCGTAACTTGTCATTTCTGTGTGAAGGTCAACCTTACCAGTTCTTCTACAGGTACTAAACTATTCTCTCCAGGCATGTAAGTATTATCCAGATTCAATAGGACCATCTTCCCTTATGGATATATAAAGGGCAGAGCTTAGAAAAGTTGCTTGTTTTGGATTGCGCCTCCCAGAGTTACACCATACAACTAAGCCCGAAGGGCAACTTTTCCAAAATTTGGTAAATTGTAAACAGAAAACAACAGCTTATAAGCCATGGTAAATCAAGAATTATAGAAATACAGTTGTGCCTCGCAAGGAGAATTAAATTCGTTCTGTAGTTAATGTTGTCTTGTGAAAAATTCGTCTTGCGAAACGCGTTTTCCCATAGGAATGCATTGCAATCTAATTAATGTGTTCCTATGGGCAAAAAAAGTCAGGAAAAAGTTAAATTTGGTTTACAAAGGGTTTATTAAGTGCTCTTTAAAGCCATACATATTGTGCAGATGATTTTAAAAATTTCAGTCAAAAAACGTTAACTTTTTAAACATCATAGAAAAACACTTAAAAATCAGCAAACATGAGGCAGGAACAAAAAACGGGAAACATTCGTCTTCTGAAGCATGGCCATAGGAACATTTGTCTTGCGAGTCATCAACCCCATTGCCAAAACCATTTGCCTTGCGAGTTTTTTGTCCTGCGAGGCATTTGTCTTGTAGGGCATCACTGTAATCAAGAATGGTTGCTTCCCTTAAAGGTTAGGGAGACCATTACTTCAGAGTCCTCGTTGCTGAGGTACGTCACCCTTACTCTTCTACAGTGTGTCAGTTTGAAGTCTGCAGTATTGTTCATGCTAATAGCAGTATTAAGTATATGAATGTGCTTTCCTGTGTTAGGCTGCATGAGAAGCTTCAAGGGTGCCATTCGTTTTGTCTTTAATCCTCCCAGGAAATATGGCTGCCAATTTTTAATTTGCAACTTGAAAATTCCTGTTATTAAATGAAAGCTGAAAACCCTTTTGTCCTACCACTTTCTGATTAAAAGCAAAACAAAACATAGGGGTGTTATTAATAGTGGTGAACTGAAGCAATCATCCAGAGACCTGGCTGTGGACCTGATTATCTAGAGCTGAAGCTATAGTCATTGTTCTAGCCTCTGGCTTCACTGATGTACAGGCCTCCGCTTTTTCCCCGTTGCCTAGAAAAAAAGACTGATCTGTTTCTCCTGAGTTTTCATTTTAAAGAACAGAGCAGCTAGTGCTCCTTCAGCAAAATGGGAAGCAAATGTTTTAGAGCTGCTCTGACACAAGGGCCCAGAAATGATGCTTCTTTTTCTTGTAAAAGTGGGGCAGGGACAATTTTAACTGCAGCTCTCAGCATCCCTTGCCATTGGCTTTGTTTACTAGAACTGATGAGAATCGTGTTCAGACAACACCGGGAAGTCCTAGATCATTCCTCCCCTAAAAGATTGTCACTGCTTGTCAAAGGTCTTTTGGAAATGCAATGCGTTTATCTCCTCCCTTCGTCTACCTTTTCTACAGGTGTTCTCCCTGGCGGGATCTACGTTCAGTCTCCCTTCCTCACATATTTTTGGAAGTCCCCTCACCTCTGGGTTGTCAATTAATCCCTTGATGAACCAGTCAGAGACCAACCGGACAGGTACACAAACCTAGATATTTCACAAGCACTCTGATGTCATTCGAAAGTTTCTTTCCCGAAGTCAAAAAGGCTCAGGGTGTGACTACATTGTCTAAATAACCTGAGAGTTGTGTTGGGATATTGCTGTTATTGTCAATTTGCGTCACATGCTCTTTGTGTCACTGTCCTCATCATCATGGGAACACCTTGATTCAACCGGGTTGAATCTGTACAAGAGACTACACTACTCTTTAAATGGCCTTAAGTAGACCCAGGCTTGACACTTTGATCTGCCCACGGGTCTGTCCTGACTTTGTTCGCATTCCATTTTTGTCCATAATGTCTTCATCCAAAGATATTTCCCCCCTCTTGTTTATTCTAAGTGGCATAGCGCCGCATCAGTGTTGCAGACAGAAATGTTCCAGCGCCTAGGCGATGTACTGCTAAAGTCAAATGGTTTTGTATAAATTTTTTTAAAAGGAAAACAGTTCAGACAGTAGGTATATAATTACTGATTTCTCAAAGGGACAAGTATCCCACACCACCTCAAACACATCACCAAAGCATCAGCATAGGAAATGCCCTCCCCTCAGAATACAACAACATGGCCATTCACACAACCAAAAAATGGGTCCAAAAACAGTGTGATGTAGAGTGATTTAAAATAAACAACCTCCCGATGGGTGTTCAAAAAGAAATTATTCCTCAAAGAAAAGTACAAGTTTACCCTGCGCTTACAATCTACATTGTGTAGATGGGAAAAATTGGAATTGATTTGCATTGTACTAAACCTGGAAGAATATATTGTAATATAGTCACAGTTTACAAGACTATTTTCCCCTTTCCCTATATTGATCAGTCCTCAAATTGTGAGAATAGATGAGGGTTTCCACATTTGGGAGAATGAGAAAGCTGTTCCTGCTTTCTTGCACAGAACAATGTGCTATTTACAGAGATCAAGCTCTTTGGCACATATAAGTACAGTAGCTATTGAAGCGTCTGAAATCTGAGCTGGAACTCTTGGGAAAAATGACACAGTGAGCCATGCGCATGAGCAGTGAAAAAGGAAGATGTTATGTTATACAGTAGGCTTAGAGAGTGACAATGACTACACTAGATTGCCATCTGGTGGTGGGAAGGAGAAACCACAGTCCTTCAGACAGGAAATAGCAGCAGTGTTTTTGAAAGGTTGCACCAAACACTTCCAGCTTTACAGGGGATATAAAAGGCTTTCATTTTAAAGGAGCGTCGGCAGAAATGGGCTGGTTGGATACCTCAGTGAGTTAGATATGAGGTTGGGGGTTCAGTTCCCCACTGGGCAACCCAGAAAAGCCAGCCTGTGTGGCCTTGGACAAGATTCACCGTCCCAGGTTGCCCCCAGAAAAAGGAAACGGTAAACCACTTCTAAGGACTCTCTATTAGACAACTTGAAAAGGGTTGCCATAAGGCAGAACTGATGACACATAATTATAATTAAGCAGAAGTGGAATTGGTTTGGATTTCTTTTTTCTGAACTACTGTTCCCAGAATTCCACAGCCAGCATAAAGGATGTATAACATTTTCGGAATCATATTTTCAAACAATATTTTTTAAAATAGCTAGGAGTCCATTACTAACTGAGCTGGGTTTACTTTTGCAGTCTTGTAAATGGAAAACGGTTAAGTGCAGAATTCCTCATTATGTGTAGAAATTTGGTAGGCCAAACTAAACATATTATCCAGGGCAAAAACGTGGCGTCAGCATCACTGAGCACTTGTAAAGTACATGTACCTGTAAGAGGCCCTCGGTCAGCCTCTAGAGCCTCCAGGCCCTGTTCCTCCTTGCCTTCACTGTTTGTTCATCTGCTCTGCCAGAGCACACAGGAACCATCAAGGACGAGGAGAGGGTAGCATCATCCTCAGCCTTGTACTCCTCCTTCCTGTGGGTAATTCTGGAACCTGGGTCAAGAGGGAGGGCAAATGAATGGTAGTGGTAAAAAGAGGTCCAGCAGGAAGTCCGTATGCTAAAGGCACAGGGACCAAAGGCTAGGGTGAGTGAGCATTTTGCTTGAGTTCTTTTCCATTTTTTAAAACAATTTCTTTCCTAACATTTACATCTTTCTTCATATTTAGAACAAAAAGAACTTAAGAGATTCTTTTTAATGTCTATCAAAGAGAAATCAAAATGGACAGATCCATCCATCAAGGACCTAGGCTTTGAATGTTTAACCCTTAGAAATCTGGGACTAAAGCTTTGTGTATTCACGTATGCTAGGGTTAAATTAGGGTTGGCCCTTCATCCATTTATTTATGCCATGCCATTCCAGTGTAGTTCCCTCATTAGTTTTCTCTCAGTATCTGTAAAATTTTAGTGCAGGTAGTTGAAAGTGTCAGTTCAGTTTGTTTTTCAAAGAATTTGTCAAGACCAACAAATGACATATTTGGGACAGAAGTAACTTTGAGGTGTTAAAAATAAAAATGGAATGTGGGAGAAAATGAAGTTGGCAGATTTTTACTGTCTCTACCAAGGGCCTCTCTAGAAATCTGGAGCCAGCACTCATGTCAGCAGCAAACCTGTTTCTGCAAATTCAGGTCTGCCTCTGAAAAAAATTGGGGTCCAGCTTGGCAGAGCAGAAGGCATGTACAGAGAACATGAAACACTTCCTTATACTGACACTCACTTTGTCGACTGTCCTCCCCCACCCCCACTCCATGCTTGCTGCCGTTTGCCTTCTTAGCCAAGCCTTGGGACTAGAAGTGAATGCTCTTTAAGAAAAATGCTTGTGAATGTGTTTGGAGGTAAACAATGGATGTGGAAGGATTTCCTTCCTTACTCTCTCTGTTCCTTTTTGCTCTTTTTGGGGTAGACCTGGAGGTAAGCAAAAAGACTCTTGCCATTATGTCTAGTCAGGCCTCTATGTCGTTAGGTAGAAGTAGACTTGGGGTTGGTGTTAAGGTACAGGGCTGTCTGGACACAGAAAAATATAAGAGAAAAGTAAGATTAACCATCACTTATGTTTCCAATTCCAGAGCCAGATTTGGAAGACTGTAATTTTGCCTGCCGAGGGTCATCACCCCAAGAAAGTCTTTCTTCCATGTAAGCTTCTTTCCACGGGGGGGGGGGGCTTTGGGAGTGGGGAGAGGCAGGGAGATGAAATAAGGCACCCAGGGGCTGTCAAGCAGAGGGTGAGATATGAATCCCCACCACAAAATAGGACATACCACAACAAAAGCAGGACCCATAGTGCCTTGTGGGTTTATTGACAAGCTGGGCTTCCATATTTGTCTAATCCAGGCTTCTCCAGTTGTGTCAGCTCGGGGTGATGGAAGCTGCAATCTGTCGTATTTTCCGGATGTGGAAAAGACTGAACATGGATTGAACAGCTTTTCTATCCTCAAGAAATTGATCTGGACCTTTCTGTTGCATGCTGAAAAGTGTACCTACTCTTCAGTTACTTTTAATTTTGTCTGTAGTGCTTGGAAGGTTACTTTGAGAATTACAATTCTAAGCATTCCTGGCCATAGCAGGATTCTGGAAGTTGTAGTGCCCCAAAGTAATTTTTCCAGGCTCTGGTTAACTGGAGAAGACTTAAGTGCAATCAGAACAGATTACTTTAATCCATCTCTTGAGAGTAGCCTCTTATTTTTGAAATATGTTGGAAAATTCTGGAAATCTTTATTGTAGTTTAGTGGTTCCCAGTCTTCGGTCCCAAGATGTTCTTGGCCTACAACTCTGAGAAATCCTGGCCAGCACAGCTAGCGGTGAAGGCTTCTGGGAGTTTTAGTCCAAGAACATCTAGGGCCCCAAGGTTGGGAACCACTGCTGTAGTTCTTTCTCATTCTCTTTCCTATCGTGAAAGCCTACCCCTCTTTTGCTGACCACATGAAAGAGAAGAATAGCTATATTTTTTGTGTTGATTGGCAGTCCAATTGACTCTAATTAAATTGCATAATAATCTCTAGCTATAATCTGTAAACATAAGCTCTGGAACTGAGTCCAGAATCCAACATCTGGCTGCTCAAGGTCTTCTTCTAGGGCAGGCAATGGGAGAATTATGTGTCCAAAGTAACGTTGATGGTGCTAGTCGTGTTAATCTGTTGCAGCAAAAGTAACAAGCTTTCTTGTCGCACCTTGAATAGTAACATGTTTTATTTGGAATAAACTGCAAGCCCCTTTCATCTGATGAAGGTGTCACAAGCCCCATTGTTTTTAAAACAATACAGGCATCCCTTGGTTTACGAATTTAATGCTCTCTGGGACGTTTCGTATTGCGAAAAATTCACAAATCAAAACTCGGTTTCCCATAGGAATGCATGCATAAACCTCCCAGGTGCAATGCATCCTGGGGAAACTTGCTTTGTATTGTGAAAAAAAATTCGTAAACCGAGGCATTTTTTTCAATGGATTTTCTTTCATAAACCAAAAATTACGTTACCCGATGCATTCATAAACCGAGGTATGCCTTTATATGTAGTTTTCAGGGCGGAGCTTTTTAAATCTCCCTGTCTAAGTCCCAGTTGAACTGGAGTTCCAAGTCAAAGACATGTGGTACTGAGAGCTTGTGATGGAACAGGAAAGGATCACTGCCAGAACCTGATAAGGATAACTGACTCCCCCAGGAGTCCTACAAAGATTTATAGACCTCCCAGGCAAAGAGAACAGATTCTATGATTCATCATAGCTGACATTATATCAGTAGAGGATTGATCACATAATGAAACCAGGTAATCAGTAGTAAGGAGAGGATTTCTATGACATGTCATATTTTGTAAACTCATCCGGGTATCTCATTATAAGTGTTTTTATTGTTGCTGTAATTCCAGCCCACTTCAGAACTTGTTAATTCTGTACAGGTTCATCTGGTCTGGTCCTTCTCATTTCTGATGGTTGTCTTCCTCCACCTCGTTCCCCCTGCAGGTCTCCCATTAGCAGTCTCCCCACTCTCTTCGACCAGACAGTCTCAACGAGCAGCGGTCAGCTGGAAAATGTCCCCCAGGCCACACCAAACATTGAGCAGCTCCTGGAGAAACAGGGCAATGGGGAGGCTGGCGTCAACAGTGAGTCAGGGGGGTTTACCTGGAAAAGGGGGTCTTTGCTTGACAGATGCAGGGGGCGGTCAAGGGGAGAGGAGCAAATGCCAGACGTCAGCCTTCATTTTATCTCAGCGATGGAGAAAGTGTCCCATGCAGAAACCTCTACTTGTCAGGCAGATCAGAGACCCAGGAGACTTGGCAGTGAAAAAGATTACAGCACCACACAGTCCTTGAAGAGCCAAATACTGTTAAATGGAACAGAAGCAGTCTCTGCTAGGTGTTGGAAGTAACAAGCAACATAGCCATCTTTTAACAAGTTATACCTGTTTTGATAACAAGGGTGCAGTGAAATAGCATTTCAAAAGTGATGCAATAAGAGCAAACAGCGTGCAATGTTGCATATGAACATAGGCACATGAGGGTGGGCAGTATTTTCTAGCTACTTTTACAATTCCTTTCGGAGGGCAATTTTAATTATTTTTAGAGGCAGTTTGAATGGAAGCTTTCAAGTTTATTGCCATTCTCTTATCAAACAAACAAACAATAACAAAAAAAGTAGTGAGTAATGCAACAAGTTTCTAAAGAAAAGCAATTAGATGGATGGATTACTTTTAAAAGGTAACCTTCCAATTGCTGATACTGACCGTATAAACTCTATAAACAAATGGATACAAATGGTAGCAGTAAGGATGTAAGACACACTTGCACATTGTTTCCTAAGTGAGAGTACCTTTCTTTTTTGTCAACAGCAACATCGACCGCCCCCCCTCCCCAAAAAGGTGGAGTGCATGAAAAGCTTTGTATTTTGCACATAGTACAAAGTTATGTGCAAAATGCACGGCTTTTTTTGTGCAAAATGGTTTAGGTCTCTGGCTGCAGATCTGGAAGTTGGGAGCTCAATTCCCTACTGTGTGTCCTTGACAGGGCCTGGACTCATTGATGCATCCCTTCTAGCTAGGGAGTTTTGAGATGATGATGATGATGATGATGATGATGATGACGACGACTAAACGGAAGGTTTTTGAGGAAAATACATAGAGCTCCTTGAAAGAATAGTGAGCTGCCAATGTAATTGTTGAATGAGGCTGCTTTTTTAGAGAGCAGACAGTGAAGTGTTCTAGGGTAGCCTTGTCAGCTCCATTGAATGTACTGTTTTGCTATCATCCTTCTTTCACATATACTTTAACTGTGTCACTGCTGTTGTTTTTCCCCATCCCTCTCTGCCCCTTCTCTCCCTTCCCTGCCCCACTTCTCACCCACGTTTTTTGCAGTTGTAGAAATGCTCAAGGCCCTTCATTCTCTGCAGAAGGAGAACCAGCGCCTCCAGGAGCAGATCATGACTTTGGCAGCTAAAAAGGAACGCTTGCAGCTTCTGAACGTCCAGCTCTCTGTTCCCTTCCCTGTGGTGACCACCAGCAATGGCCCCTCAGGCCAAACCCAGTACATTTTGGCTCCTAATGGTAAGAAAACCACATCGGTGGGACTTTTCCATGGTAACTTTCTATCTGTAGAATGGCCCACTCTGACAAGTTCAGAAGGTTTCAGCTTTTATCTTGTTCAGTCATTAGGCAGGCACATTTTGATTCATCAGGGCTTTTAATGGGTATTTCTGGGATTAGTATCAACTGCTTTTTAAAAGTTTTGCATTTGTTTACTGTTCTCTTATGAGTATATGTTTTTTATGCTCGGTGCCTTTAAGCTTTACGCTGGTTTTTAAAATTTGCATTTGTTTTCCGCTCTTTGCCAGATTCCAGAGTAGGGAAGTAGAAAGTGCTGTACACACTGAGCGATTAATTAGACACTGAAACAAGAGGCATAGACCTGCCAGCGAGACACACTGATGGATTGTTAGCTGTGTGACTTGGATGACCCCAAACTCAGATATGTGTGGTGATAGGCAGACTAAAAGCAAGCATTACTGGATGTTAACCCTTAAGGGCAGGAGTGTTCTAAGTAATAACCACAAGGAGGATGTCTGATCTGGATTGGTCCTGAATCCAGATACTGGAGAATTTTCTTTTGGGAACTACCAGAATCCCACAGCCAGCATAGCTATGGAGTTCTATGAGTTCCAGTCCAAAACATGAAGTTTCCAGCCTGTACCCTCAGGGGAGGAGGGCTGCCCTTTGTCTTTTAGACTTGGAATGTGCCTAGTGGAGGGGGTGGAGCCATACCTTACTATATAGTTTCAGTAGGTGTTCTTTTTTCCATTAAAAATGGTAGGCATGGACTCCCCCCTCTTATCCCCTGGCTGTTTTTCAAAGGAAAAAAAATGCACTCAAAGCCAAACTTCATATATAATATCTCCTATAGCCTGGCCTTAAGTCAATGTTGACAGATGTTTTGCAGCTGCAAAGGAGCAGCATGGAAAAGCTCTGGTTCTTCTTTGTAGCCTCTGTGAATCACACTGTGGGTGATCCGCACCTGCATGGAGCGTCTTTGGAATAGAAGCTTCTGTGGTAGCAAAAAACACAATAGAATAGACCCCTCCCCTTCAGAATAAGTACCTTGGCACCAAGACTCTCCCTTCAGTTTCTTTCAACCGCCGCATTGAAGAGCCTCTTACGTCTGTCTTCTGTGAGTCTGAAAGTGAAACAAGTCAATTTCTACTGCTGAACTTAAAAAATCTTTTTCTGTTTATTAGTAATCAAAGTTACATATACAGTGGTGCCCTGCATGACGACAATAATTCATTCTGTGAAAATCGCTGTTTAGCGAAATCATCGTCGTGCGAAAACCATTTCCCCATTGGAATGCATTGAAACCCGTTTAATGCGTTCTAATGGGGAAGAATAGTCATCATTTTGCGAAGATTGCCCATAGGGCAGCCATTTTGCGAAGCGCGATCAGCTGTGAAAATGGCAGTCCTGTGAATCATCAGTCTTGAAAACATAGGGAAACCATTTTGCGAAGCCACCAATCGGCTGTAAAAATTGTCGTCTTGCAAAAAAAAGTCTGCGAAGCACGGACCAAATCATCGTCAAGCGAAAATCGCCCATTGGAATCACTGTTTTGCAAATCGCTATAGTGATCGCAAAACCTCGTCATCATGCAGATTTGTTGTTTTGTGAGGTTGTCTTCTAATGAAGTACCACCGTACTGTTTTTAGTTTTTCTTCTCTATGCCTCGGCCTCCGGCCATCGCACCCCCCTCCACCTTCCTCCCTCCAATTTTTTCTTCTCTTTGTTGTTCATGGCCCCTTTGGGCCCATTCAAATACTGCGTGATTTGCGATAACAAGATCCCGCTATCGGAGGGTCACACAAAGTGCCTTTTTCGTTTAGGCGAGGCGCATCAAACCTCCTCATGCCCTCATTGTAAAAATTTCAAATGAGGAGTTCTCCCTTCCCGCCTATCTCGACACAAAAATCTGCTTCTGGGAACAGTCTTTGCAACTGGCAAAACCTATGGCTCAAACTGCATGTAAAACCACCTCACAAGTCAAAGCCATGGAAAAAGCCATTGCAGAATCATCAAAACATCGTTCCTCCACTACTCCATTTCACTCTGATGCACCTTCCACTTCATCGAAAACTTCTAAGACTTACCTGCTCTGCACCTGGCAGCGTGGAGGATTGTTTCTCCTTGATTGATGTTCTCCATCAAGAAAAGAAGCCCTCTACTAGGAAAGTTTACCTGTATCAATGGAAAAGATTTCAATCCTTTACTACAGCACTTTTCCTTCCTGCCGTCAACCCATCTCTCTTCACGGTCCTCCGATATTTGCTCCCTCTGAAATCTTCTGGTCTTTCTCTCTCGTCTATCTCTCAGCAATTGTCTCGTACCAACCACCGACCTCTCTGGTGGCTCGATTTTTCAGACATCCCACACTCAAACGCTTTCTTAAGGGATTGTCACACGCTTACCCCGATGTTCACTTGCCCTCTCCACCATGGTCCTTGACATTAGTCTTGCGACAACTCACAAAACGTCCGTTCAAACCACTGGCCTCAGCAGATCTCCGCCTAATTTCCTTCAGAACAGCCTTTCTCGTTCCAATTACTTCAGCTCGCCTAGCAAGCGACCTTGCGGCCCTATGCCATGATTATCCTTATATACAATTCTATCCTGATAAAGTAAAGCTGTTCCTCGATATCTCCTTCCTCCCTAAAGTGGTGTCTCAGTTTCATTTCTCTCAACCACTCGTCCTCCCATCTTTCTTTCCATCACCATCCACAACCCATGAATGACTTCTTCATACTTTGGACGTCAAGAGGGCCCTTTCCTTTCATTTTTCACAAACGCAACCCTTTTGACATTCCCCACGTCTTTTTGTCAGTTATCAGCTCCCTAACAAGGGGCTACAAGTCATCTCCAGACAATCTCCCGCTGGGTTGCCTCTACAATTCGGCTTGCATACCAGCTTGCCGGTCCCTCAAGCTATTCGCCCTCATTCCACCAGGGCGTTGGCGGCCTCTACAGCATTCCTACATGGTGTGCCTCTTCCCAACATCTGCACCTCAGCTACGTGGGCACAACCACCTACCTTCGTCCGACATTATAGACTAGATGTTCGACAAAAGTCTGATGCAGCATTCGGACGTGCAGTTTTGGCTTCCGCCTTGGCGTGACACCCTGCCTCCGGGTAAGACAGCTTGCTAGTCACCCGCAGTGTGATTCACAGAGGCCACGAAGAAGAACGGCAGGTTACTCACCTGTAATCGTAGTTCCTCGAGTGGACCTCTGTAATTCACACATTCCACCCGACCTCCCCTCTGTCACGCCATGCAATATTTTTCTCCTTGCAGCGGTTGACATGGAGGGAGAGTCCTGGCGCCAAGTTACTTATACTGAGGGGGAGGGGTCTATTCTGATGTGGGTTTTTTGCTACCGCAGAAGCTCTAGAATATTCCGAAGAGGCTCCGCACAGGCACGGATAACCCGCAGTGTGAATCAGAGGTCCACTCAAAGAACTACAATTACAGGTGAGTAACCTGCCGTTCTGTTTTCCTCTGTAGTGTGCAACAGTGACTCCCTGAGCATCAGCAAGAGCCCACCCTGCAAGAATAGCTTTGGCATGGAGAACTCACTCTCTACATCCTCTGAGGTACAAAATGTATCTTTCTGTTCACCTTCGGAATGTATGTCAGCAGGCCCTCACCACCGGCCAGAAGTGTCTGTACCAAGGACTTACCTTCCCCTTGAAACATAATAAGGTTTTGGCAGTCCATCTAATACGAGATTTCATCTGTTTGAAATTTTGTTTGTGTCCTCATCCCAAGGACCTCCTGTTCAAAAGTCATATAGAATTATGCTCATTCTTTTGATACCACTGTAAGTGGCTGAATGTTATCAGTCTGTTAAGATGTGTGACAAGAAACAGACTGATTCTGAATCAGATTAGTGGTTCATCTCTCCTGGGCTAGAAATAAATCTCCCTACACAATGGGAGCTTGCAGCTCCCATGATTCGTCACCTTTGACTATAATGTTTGAGGCTGATGGGAGTTGTGGTCCAACAATACCAGGAAGTCTCCACTGCTGGCCTATCCCATTACTATTTGTTCTGATTAATACAAGCTCTCTGCGGGGATTTTTACAGGGATGCTAAGGAGTAAACCTTGGACCTTTCGTAGGCAAAGCACATGCTCAATCCAAAGTTTGTAAACTGTATAATGGATTATTACCTGTAGAACCTTCTAAAGGTCTGGGAGTTCTGGAGCTTGTCGTTGGAAAGAAAACATTTACCAATTCTGGCTCACTTACTGATATAGAGTGCTAGTTATGTGTTTGCCACAATTTTGCAGAATGTAATATTTGAATCCGTGTGCAGCTTTCTGCAGATCTTTGCTTTCTAGCCCATGTGCTACAAAGATGCACTTCTGAATATGTGCACAGTGCTTGTTGAATCCCAATAGCTAGATGGGTGGTAAATGTTGCAGAGTTCTGAACTTCTGGTTAAATTCCTCTAGCTATGCAGCAGAAGTGCAGGGATCCACAGAGCAGAATGACTTCAAGTTCAACAAAGTTTCCCTTCTTCTCATCAACTGGCACTTACAGATTCAATAGCTAACCCTGAGATATTAGTAAGAGAAAGAATAAAAGGTTTCATTACTTACAGTCAAACAGATCAAACAACCACCTGACAAACATGATTGACTGCTTTTAGCAAAAGACTTCAAAAGGCTCACTAACTGCCAGCGGACAACACAGAGAGAAAAAGGCACTGAGCAGAGAGGTGGGCCTTCCTTTGAATTCAGAGGTAGAGATAGAAGATTGACTAGTTCTGGGTAAATTGATAGTAATCTCAGCTCAGTAAGGTCCCTCCCAGCCAAACCTGCTAAAGGCAGCATGCGAGGTTGTAAAAACCCCAACAGTAGCAAAAATAAAATTTGTAATGGTCCGGGGTGGGGTGAGGTTTTTGGACCCATCATGGCTTCATCTCCTCAGCACCTGAAACTGGAATGAATTGGGCAGAATAAGGGAAATTATTTATATATCCAAAGCTTGTGTCTTTGTCCTGATTGTACTTGTTTTTCTTTTCTACCAGGATCCTCACTCTGGCTGCCCGAGCCGAAGCAGCTCCTCCCTGTCCTTCCACAGTACGCCTCCCCCACTACCTTTGTTGCAACAGAGCCCTGCCTCCCTCTGCTTGGCTACTGGGATCCAGCAGCAGCAGCAGCAACAACAGCAACAGCCCCCTGTGAATGGCTTGGCCAGGGCCATGGGGTCCATTCATGGGGGAGGGACAACGGCCAGTCACAGCCTGGTGGATGGTCTCCTTGGGAATCTGGCAGGAGGACAGCAGGTTCCTATCAATGGCATCCTAGGAAGTTTAAATGGCACAGTGGCTGCCCAAGCACAGAATCCTCTCTTGGCACAGACCCCGAACCTCCAGCTTTCTACCAGCCAGAACAGGTAAGGCTCAGGGAAGCAAAGGATGAGAGAAGGAAATGATAATTTTGAAGGTGGATTTGCCACTGAGTTTAGAACTAGGGGACCAAGATGGCTGCAGGATTCTGGGTGCTGTGGTCCCCAAAGGGAACTTTTCTAGACTCTGGTATGCAGTGTCCAAAAAGATGC
The DNA here is from genome assembly GCF_051106095.1 of Pogona vitticeps. Taxonomy (NCBI): domain Eukaryota; kingdom Metazoa; phylum Chordata; class Lepidosauria; order Squamata; family Agamidae; genus Pogona; species Pogona vitticeps. The sequence goes on along the minus strand of NC_135788.1, from coordinate 94,845,665 downwards.
TACTTACTTGGCCTAGCACCCATGATTTATATAATGCCATTCAGATCATTTGGATTACAAGTCCTTTAATTTGGTGCCTTTCCACTATCATGGCTAGGGCTTTTGAAAGTTGAAGTCCAGTGGCTCAAAGGTTCCCCACTCCTAATTTAAAGTTTGTTTAAAGCTCAGTTCATAGAATAATGCATTTTCTTGTTGTAAATGTCAAATATGCTGTATCCTACTACTAAAATCGCTGCCCAAATGAGCTTTCAGCTTTCACCTCCTCCTGTTGGTCCTGTTATGTTTCTACATTTGTTTACATGTAATGTTCTGTGGTTTAGTTCTGTATTAAAACCTGGAATTTGTATTGAGAAATGTGGCAGCATGAGGCTTGTGTCCATGGCTGCTGCTGTGGGGGTGACAATAGCGGTTTATTGACAAATACCCTGTCCACACCGGCATATAGTTATGATACATGGTTCCCTGATAGCTCTTGTTTAGCTTGGAAACAAATACCTTGTCCACTTGTGTTTCTACTTCTCCTTGTGTTTCAACTTGAAACGATCTGTTCTTTCCCTTTAAGAGCCGGTCCCTATTAGACAAATATGAAGCCCGCTGGCGCAGCTGGCCAGCCGGATCAGCACCCACCCTTGGAATCCACCGGACCACCATGCGGTGCATGGCAGATGGGGCCGGTGTCACCTCCTGCACCTCAATTGCTGCAACAGCCCATCTGCCGCAGCCCTGCCTCCCTGCTTGCCCAGCCACTCTGTGGCTGAGCAGGGAGACTCGTCTTCCTGCCCCCTTGCTGGAGTGGCCGGGCAAGCAGGGAGGCAGGGCTGTGGCAGACAGGCTACTGCCACCATTGAGGCACAGGAGATGACGATGGCCATGTGGGCCATGTGGTAAGTGGTCTACTGGGTTCTGGGGGAAGGTGGTAATCGGACAGGCCACCTATGCCAGCAGCCTTTGTATACATGTCTAGTCCCTATCATTCTGGCACAGGGCTAGGGCGTGCCATCTTGTTGGGACAATTTGTTGAGATGCAGAGTAGCTCTTTGTTTGCCCTTTGCGGGTGAGTGCTTGAGTTAAAATAGATTGCACTGAAGATGAGGCTCTTTTAAGCACTGGCCAGATCACACCAAATTTCAACTTTCAACTCAAAGCCTCAGTAATCAGCTCTGGTTCATTCCAGTGAGGTTTGTGAAGGAGAACTGCTTATTTGATAATGCCTCTTATTCAGTGGAAGAAATAATGTGGAAAAGGACAAATGCTATTTGAATTGTTTACCTCAGGGGCCAATGTCTTGTGGTGAAGCACACACAGCCCGCCATTTTCAGTTCTCTTTTTCCTTGAGCTAACTGGCCCTTTCTGCCCCTCCTGCCTTTTTCCCAGCATGCCCAGCACGAGCCACCTGACGGAGCAGCAAAGGCAACTCTTCAACCAGCACGAACTCCAGCTGCAGCAGCTGCAACAGCTCCTTACCTCACAGCCGCTCAACGCAGTACGTACCGCCTCTACTTCTGACGCAGCTGCTGGCTGTGCCCACTGTTGTCCCAGACAAGGGCACTGGTGGGTTATTGGTGAAATCGGCTTTTTGCACTTGAAAAGGCCGTTCCAGGACAGTGGGAGGCAAAACAAGCGGAAGCTTTGCGAAGAATACGGTCAATGACTCTTGAGGGAAGAAAGATTCAGAACTCAGGAAAAATCATTTTAGGAGACGAAAGGTCCCGGAATCCCTCTAGCATGCTGGCTGGGAGGATTTTAGGACCTACAGTCCCCAAAAGTAACTTTTCCATTTCTAGAAATGGCAGCGATTTCTAATACTTTGAGCAGCATGCAGATAGGAAACAGAGCAATGGCTCTCAAAGGGAGCATCCAGTGGTGAGAGGATGAAAATCATTGCTGAAGCACTTTTCCTCTTTTCATCAAACACTAGAGTGGTTTGAGTGCCCTTTGGCAAATGCCACTCACAGACCCACATGGAATTTATGACAATTGCCTAGGTCAGGGGTGGCCTAGATTCAAAATTCCTGCCTCCTGGGCCATGCTAGGCCTTGAAATGGCCAAAACTGGCCTTTCTTTAGAAGGGCACTTCCGGTTTAGTTTTTGGTGGGGTCGAAAGAGTGTCCTTCCTTCTATCCAGCAGCTGTTAGTCTTGCTTCATTTTCTTAAAAAAGAAAAGAAAAAAATCAAAATTAATTAGGCAATGTTGAGGGGGGAGGTGTTAAAATGTTTTAAATGTTTTTTAAAAATTTCTTTTAATTTTAACTTTGTTCCTAAGCTTCCTGTGTGTGTTTCAGAGACAATCTGATTGTTTCAGAGACAGTCAGAGGTGTCTTGGTCCTAGTCTTCTTCTAACACTTGATGCCGGAACAGTAGAACACATTGCATGTTGTGGTTTAGTAGGTACCAAAAACGCAAAAGTATCAGAAGGGAGGAGTAGGTTCAACAGTTTGGGTAAGACTTGGATGGAGAAGAAAAGTCAATAAGGTAAGGGTAGAAGAAGCATTTCAAAAGAGGATAGAGCAACTTAGGGTGCAGCTCTACAGGCGGAAATGCGAATTCTCTCACCGCGAAGATGAACTGGGGAGTTTGGGTCTGACTAAGGTGGCTACGCAGGAAGAGAAGAAAAAGCTTGTTAGGTCTTTTTCTTGCAGTTCTACCTATAGCCCTGAAGGTGGTGCTGTTACAACAAACAGCTGTTAACAAGGTGTTAAAAATGCTTCCCCTTCCCCTCATTTTCTCTTGCTAGCTTTACAAAAAAAACAAAACATTATTGATGTCCATAGAGAAGCTTTGCTCTCTGTTTTGAAACTGCTTAAAAAACAAAAACAAAACAAGACTCTTTGCCACAGAGGACAAACTGTTAAAAAAAGAAAAAACAAAGAAAAGCTTTGGCATAGAGAAAGGCTTTTCCCCCTGTGAGTGTGTTCTGGTGTTGGTTGTGTGCGTGCATGGCTCATCCTCCCTTGTGAGGCAAGGGGAAAGGTGCTTTGAAGAAGCACTGCTTTGTGTGTGTGTGTGTGTGTCTGTCTCTCTCTGTGTGTGTGTCTGTGTGGAGGGGTGCTCAGGTCATCCTTTCCTGCATCAGTTCAGGTGATCATATTCTGAACCGATGCAAAAGGATCTGGCTTTTAAAAATCAGAAGCCCAAGTAGTTGAGGGGGAAAACTACAGATTTAGGGGTGGGGACTCTGAGCTGATTCTCGTTTTGCTTTGCATCATGTGATCAACAGCTTAAATTGTGAATCAGCTCATCTCAAACCCATAGTATTTCCTGCCACCTTGGGTTCTTTTTAAGGAGAAAGGTGGGATAAAAACATTTTAAATAAATAAAAAATATTTATTCCCAGTGTAGTCACAGCCTTCACGGAAGATAAGTCAACTATCAATTCTAAGTAAAGAAGAAGGGGGAAAAAAACAGAATCAAACATGGCTTCCAACCTTAATTTGTTCATTAACTATGTCGGCAACTATTATTAAGTAAGGAAGAAGAAGAAAACAGGATTAAACATGGATTCCAGTCTTAGTTTGTTCACTAACTAGCTCTGAGGCAAACCATGGTTCCAGAGGTTTGGATGTAACAAAGAACTGTGGTTTGTTCAAAAGCAGAAGTGGACGTTGGCAATATCTTTGTGCTTGCAAACGTGGTAGAGAGGGCAGCGTAGGCTGTGAGATTCTATGATCACTCATCCATGAGAAACAATGGCTTTCTGATCAGGTCTGAACCAAACATAGTCTAGTACAGTGGTGCCTCGCTAGACGATGATAATCCGTTCCACTGAAATCACTGTTTAGCGAAATCATTGTCTAGCGAAAAGCATTTCCCTATTGGAATGCATTGAAACCTGTTTAATGCGTTCCAGTGGGGAAGAATCGCTGTTGTCTAACGAAGATCAGCCATAGGAAAGCCACTTTGCGAACTGCTGATCAGCTGATTAACTAGCTGTCTTGCGAAGCTTAGGTCCTGAAAACACCCGTTTTGCGAGCGTTGTCTAGTGAAAATTAGTTTGCGAAGCAGGGACCAAACATTGTCCAGTGAAATTCTTCCATAGGAATCACTCTTGCGAATTGCTATAACGATTACAAAAAGTCAATGTCTAGCGAAAAAACTGTCATGCGGGGTAACTGTTTAGCGAGGCACCGTTGTAACTTTCTTTCAGCATCTATTCCAGGCCTCCTCTTGGGTAGCAGAATGATTGGGAATACTGCTATGCTAAGGCAGGAAGGCTGGCTGAGGATTTGTACCACATTACATAGGACACAAGGAGAGCCTCTGGCTAGGCAAGGTGGGGGATTCTCTTCACAAAGGAAGGGCACACTGCACATGGTTGGACTGTGTATCCCCACATATTTTTTAAAAATGTCCTTGTGGGGGAACCATTTTAGACGTGATCAGAGGCAATTGGCCCTAGGCCCCAGAATTAATATACAGAAGGAGTCCAGGGCTCTTCCTTCTCGAGATCTTTTTTTTTCCTAGTGGTGTGGAGGGGCAGGTGTGAAAGTCCTTCTGCAACAGGTCTCTCTAATTCATTTCCTAGGAGCAGCAGACTTTGGTGTTCCAGATGATTCAACAGATTCAGCAGAAAAGGGAGCTGCAGCGCCTCCAGATGACCGGCTCCTCCCAGTTGCCCCTGTCTGGCCTTGGGACAGCTACTTCCACGTCCCTCCTCCATTCCAACAGTGCGGCATCATCAGCTGCCAACAGCACCCTTCTGGCCTCTATCTCCCCTCAGCAGCTCAACCAGGCTAGTTCCTTGATGGCTTCCTCACCGCTCAGTACTCCTGGCAACAACCTGATGTCAGCTGCAGCAGGGGCAGCTATCCCGCCTGTCCTAACCGCACAAACAAACCCTTTCCTCAACTTGCAGGCAGATGGCGGTGGTCAGAAAGGAATGGTGGGTATTTTTTGCTAAAAAACAAAACAGGGGATTGCTTGCTAATGGCTCAGCTCCTGTGATGGTCACAGAGTGTTCACAAATATTCCAGTATATGAAAAAGGAACTCCACTACTTGGTTGAGGGCAGATGGCATAGAAAAGCCAGTACAAAGCCGTTTTGGTTCAGGGGGAACTGTATTCATAGTCAAGGGGCAAATTATGATGATGTATTGCTTTAGCAGGAGTTGCAACAGAGGTAGAAGGGATTTGGGAGCAGAGAGGATGAAGGCTGGAAAATGAAATATAAGACATTCTGAGAAGTGGAAAAACAAATGAGTGGGGAGTTATGGTAGGAAGATGACTGAAGGAAGGGGGTTAAAATAGACCACCTTTCATGAAATCAGCACCCTATCACCCCAGCCAGCATAGGCCTTGATAAGAAATGTGATCTGATGCATATGGAGGGTGCTAGGTTAAGGAAGGTTTTTGTTGCCAGTGAACTGTGGGTCTGTTGGGAAATTGTTCCAGCCCAGCCTTCAAAAGGGTTAGCCCTGCTGCTGGGCAAAAAGTCTAGATTGGGCTCAGGCTGGAAAACTAATTGCCCTTGCATCACGTGGTCACTGGGAAATAGCCCACTTCAGCTCATACTTCTGGATAGCTTGTTGGTTTAGGAACCTAGCTGCAGAGTTTGATTCCCCACTGTGCCTTCTTGACAGAGGCTGGACTCAGTGATCCATAGGGTCCCTTCCAGGTGTACATCTCTAAAATAATGATGACACCACAAGTGGTCCAAAATGCAAGCTATACAGTGGTGCCTTGCTTTACGATTGCCCCGCATTACGACGAATCTGCTTAACAATGAACGTTTTGTGATCACAATCGCAAAACGATGGTCTAAATGGGGGAATTTCGCTTTGCGATGATCAGTTCCCTGCTTCGGGAACCGATTCTTCGCAAAATGACGTTTTTCTAACAGCTGATCGGTGATTTCAAAATGGCCACCGGGTAATTAAAATGGCTCACTGCTGTGTTTAGGGACGGATTCCTCGCTATACAGGCAGTGAAAATGGCCGCCGTATGGAGGATCTTCGCTGGACAGTGAGTTTTTACCCCATTGAAATGCATTGAATGGGTTTCAATGCTTTTCAATTGTTTTTTTTTCACTTTATGATGACTTCACTTAACGGCAATTTTCCTGGAACGGATTATTGTCGTTAAGCAAGGCACCACAGTATGATCACACCTTGAAATGATCATACCAGAGGCATAAGGAGATTAAGGAAAGAAAGCAAGAATGTAAGAAACAGGGACAAAGAAGAGAGAGGGTAATGCCCAAGAGAGATGCTCTAATTTTCTGTCTGCTTTTTTCCTCTATTGTTGTTTGGTGTACAACCAATTTAGACAGTTCTGTTCTTCTGTCCATCTTCTTCTCCTCCTCTAGAGCATGAATGAAAAGGGAGGCGCCCCTGTTCAGGACAAGGGTTAACTTTTCAGCAATACCAGGCTAGTCTCTGCCACAGGAAAACAATCTCTCTCTGCGCCATGGGTCCCCAAAACAGAGAGAAACCCCATGATGCCAGACTTCCTGGAAATGTTTCCTTGCCATTGGCAGGACGACGGCAAGCTAAGGCACGTCAGGAAGGTCTCTGTTCCTTGGTTCCGGCCCCGCTGCATCGTGCCCTTCGGAAGGCAGCAGGTGGAGTGAGCACCCTTCTCTCTTTCCTGGCTTTATCTACTGTGCCACACTTAGTTCGTGGGAGATTGCACTTCAGAGGGGAGAGGGTGAAGCTGTGGATGCCCCTGCAAGAGTAGGATCTGCAAGCTGTACCATGGCCACGTCACCCTGGTCATCCTGTTCTCTTTGCAGAGCAGGGCATTTTTCAAACCAAGGCTAAGAAAAATCCGTCAAGCTGTTTGGCAGCCGGAAGATCCGGCTCCAGCAAAACGGAACAGGGTGGAATATGAGGTCTTCAGTACAAAAGGAGGTGAGATCAGGAAGCTTTTGTCATTATTGTTGTTGTTCGTTTTTTGCTTAAGTTTTGGAGACACGCACACATAAAACCTGCACCTGGAGGTTTGCTCCTGTGAAGAAGCAAATTGACAGAGATATGACTTCACAGATTTTTGTTGAGATGCAGTTCTGCTGGAAGAAAAAGCCAACACGTTTGTGCTCCTGAATCTCTACCAGCTTTGTGTCTTAACAATGGAACCTGGAGGAAATGGTCTCTCACAATCACACTTCTCTTCCTCACCTTCAGGAGCCTTTGTGGGTAACCCGCAGTTTACAAGGGCCATTCTAAAAGGTGCTTCCAGAAAGAGGCCTCCTAGTGCTACCACCAGTCAGAAGGCCCTGTGCAGGGATTCCATCGACCCCGCGTTAAGATACGGGGTGTGCATATGTGTGTGTGTGTGTGGTAAGACAAAAGACACAAGGAATGGTGGAAGAATATTGGAGGGCTACAAATGGAAGAGACCCCATGTTTGTGGCAGAGCGATTGCACAGGAAATGCCTTATTTGGAAGCACCAAACTATGCTCGCCTTTGAGATGTTTTCCAGCTACTCGCAGGATTGTTTCCATCGCCTTCAGACACCAGCATGGTGGAACAGAGACTTTGTCAAACATCTGGAGCTATTCCTTTCCTCTATCTCCAGTGAGCTCCATTCTGGGAAACAGCATCTTCCACTCCCTGTTCATGGATCTAGGCTAAATCAGATCCTGTCTGAAGAGAACATTGGTCTTCCCATCGCTTTAAGAGCGCCTCTGCCTCTGTTTTGTAATCTGATGCCTCCTCAAAGGTGTCAGGCTCCTCGTTCCTTCAGGCAGTTTTTTGTTTTTGTTTTTTGGAACTTGTTGTGAGGAAGGGAATTGAGGATCATGGTTCAAACATTCTGAGCACTCTCACCCTTGGTTGGAGAAAACCCCATCTCTTAAGGGGGAAGAGGCCAGGAGAGTGGAATAACACCGGGGGACTTCAAAAGCCTCCCAACCTTCATGGAGAGACTGTCATTATAGGCACATCTCTGCCACTTCTTCCAATTTGCACTATTTTTCAGACATTGGTGGTGGGTGTACACTGATGACCATTAGAAGTATGACCACTGCTGTTTAAAATCATCTTCCCTCCTGTCCTCTGTGTGTTTTGGTTTTGCTTCTTTTTCTTCTTAATCAAAAAGCAAAAGGGGGGGGGGGAATAGATCAGTGCTACACCCTTAAAGAAAGAAGAAGAAAGAAATAGAAGCAACTTTCCAGAATGTCATCTTCTGATCCGATTTTTGTTTGTTTTTTGCTTGCCCAGACAGATGTGCTACATTCCAAATTGTCTCTGTGTGTGTGTTTATGTGCATGTATGAGAATGAGAGAGTGTCTTTGTGTGATTTCGTTTTGAGTTTTTTTTCTCCCCCTTCCCCCTCCCATTTTAAAAATAGACATTTTTTTTAAGAGAAGGCTACTGGAAACTAACAAGAGCAGCAAATGCTTCTCTTCCTTGCATTCATGGCAGCTTTGGCACAGATTAAGGTGCAGCTAGACATTGGAATAATGCTTGATATTCTCCCCTTCACTTCAGCTGAGTGTTGAGAAACCTGATGGACAGAAACAGCCATCAACAAGATGCACTTGTTACTTAGACAACAACTCACCTTAGAAATGCACCCAGACCAGCACTTCTGCCACATTCCAGTTCAATTGTGTCCTTTGTTATCCCTGGGTGTATTATCTTCTTAGTCCCTCGCCAGTTGTCAGTTAATGTTTCTAGAGATGTGACTCTTAACGATACCAGCAAAATCACGTCATACAGTCAGTTGTTTTTCATCCTTCACACACACAAAAAGTTCTGGCAGGAAATAAGATGAAAGGAGCATGATTGCTTTTTGAAAAAAGTCTATGTTGTCCAGACTCTGTTGTAAGATGCCATGTTTGGAGCAGGGTGATGCTACAATAAAAAGCTTCATTTGGAGGCACTATGCATGTGCTGCTGCAAAGATCAGCTACTGGAGGAGGACTACATCCAGATTCTTCCTGCCCATCCTAAACATTCAATTCGTGCAATACATGTACCATCCAGAGAGACATGTACTAACATACATGTGCACTTGTTGGATGGAGGAAATAGCCCTTTTGGCAACACCCGCAGAGTTCCTTGTCCAATTTGGCTTCTAACTTTATGCCTTCTTTGTTTTCCAACCGTACTCATCCTCATTTAGGGACACAGAATTTCAGAAAGAGGAGTCATCTCTTCCTGGAATGGCAGGCTTGACATTTTAATCTTTCCATCAAATGCTGAATTTGCAAAATGGCATATGTAGAATCTGATCTAAGTCTGTATGCAGTGGGCAAAAGAGGGTGTGGTACCTTGAGACGAGATCCTAAAGGAGATGAGCTGCTGGCTAAAAGAAGGCAAGGCCCGGTTGAGTATGGTAGATAAATGCACAACTGAAAATGGTACAGGGGCAGAACAGCATGTCCATCTTTTAAAGTGTTTTGGAAAAGAAAAAAGCTGGAGAAAGAAAGAAAGAAAGAAAGAAAGAAAGAAAGAAAGAAAGAAAAAAGGAGATGCCATTGGCTGGGAGGGAGGATGGCCAAAGCTTCTGTCTACGTTGAAGTGGGTATGTCTTTAGTAAGAGCACAGTAGCCGATGACAAGGGACATACATAGTTCACAGCCCCAAGTTTTCTTTGTTAACACTAATGCAGGGGTGGGGTGAGAGTGTGTGCAGAAGATGGTGACAGGGAGGTGGGAGTTGTCCATGTGGCTCAGCTCCCTTGCAAGAATTCCGCATTCACCCCATTGCACTTTGAAGAGTCATGTGCCCTAACTGTTCTCTTCCTGCCCTCTAGTGTTCTGTGGATTCATTCTTTGTCCTTTGAACCTTCTGTTTCTTGGAGTAAATTTTCCCTAGCATGGCATCCTATGGAACTACTGGACCACAACTCCTAGCCTTGTTCAGTCAGCCATTGTCATGGTTGTTGGAGATGATGGGAGTTCAGTACATCAGGAGGGAGCTAGATCAAGACAGGGAAGCACTGACAGAGCCCTATAGAATGTGCTATCTGGCAGGCTCATCACTGCCCACACTGGCCATGCGCTGTGACTTCCATATAAGGTATGAGCAGGGAAGTGGGAAGTTTCATTCAGTGATCAGTCGGCTGCTGTACATAACAAGTGTGTTACAAACTGTCCAAGGGTGCAATAACAGTATATTCTCAGAAACATCTGTATCTGCCACCTTGATTCTATGGGCTGAGCTAAACTGAATGGAAACTGCTGAGTGGATGACCCTGATTAGGTGCCGCAGAGAAACTAGAGGGCTTGGAGGATGATCCAAGCTGTGAGTTTGTTCTCCTATGCAGTTGTTGATATCCATTCAACCCACTGAATGCTGCTCACATTGAGCCCAAAGCTAAGGTATAAGGATTAGCAAGCTCAAAAGAAATGAATACACCCAACCCTATGCACATGTAGTACTTGACCTGTGAGTTTCACTTCCCCAGAATTAAAATCATGCACCTACCTTTCAGTCTAAGAGCACACCTTACCTGCGCTAAGGGATGAGATCAGGGCAACTTGCATCCCACATAAGTGATCACCTAGATCAATGGTTCCCAACCTTGGGTAACCCGGGTGCTCTTGGACTGCAGTTCCCAGAAGCCTTCATCACCAGCTGTGCTGGCTTTGGTTTCTGAGAGTTGCAGTTGCAAGAAAATACCTGGGTTACCCAAGGTTGAGAACCAGTAATCTAGATAATAACAATATTTGGTGTCAGGTTCTATTCCTTAGTGAAGCAGGTTTCTAGCAATTTTGTTTGACCTTGAGGACTTTGAAAACATATGCCTAATGAAATCTTGGAGGCAGGCTGGCTGTGGGGTGTCAGTACCCTAATGTAGATCCTTACCCATGCTCAGCTGTAATAGAAGGAGACTTGGGATAGGTCCATATGCCAGAATGGTGGAAAATGTGTGGAATTTGCATCTGCCACCTTTTTCTATATGTAATTGTCTCTCCAGGATCCAGCTTGGAGAAAAAAATAGTACTATGTCAACTGGGGCAGCTGCCATCTCATCAGTATGCTGCTAAGCTGGGGGTGGTTGTAGTTGTGATGGTCTGAGATCCTGCTTTTGTGTGTGTACTTTGAATTCTCCTTAAATATAGAGTGCAGTGTTTTTAATGGCACCAAGCAAACATTACATCAGATAAGCTTGCAAGTAGCTTGCTTTTTAAAAAAAAAAAGTGGCAAAAGGTATGAGAAACAGATGATTCTTCCAAATCCTAGAGAGAAATCTAAATTTATTTCCACCTAGCAAAAAAAAATAAAAATCAGCATTTAATTTGAACAGCATTGTTGCCCTCCCCCCCCCAAATCTTTTCTAAAAGGGGGGGGTGTATAATGAAGCCAGGCAGCCTCTTTTCACAGGAGAGTAAACAGGGACCACCTCCCTTTCTAATGGTTATGTTGTCCTCTCTCTTGGTAATGCAAAAATTAAACAGCTATGTTCTCACTTTGTAATATTTTGTTTTCTTGGACCCATGCTTAGTACTTCAGGGGATCTCATATCTTGGAGTGGGTGTTCGAACCTGGGAATTCTTTCATAGATGGTTACTGGCTTCATCAGTCACTTCAGTTAGAACAGATAGATGCCACACTACTCTGTTTAGGTAGCATGGAAAGATATGAAACTTGGGGGGGGGGATGAACTTATTTATTAATGGCATCTTCCAAAGCCACTCTTTCCCCCCTTTTGTAAAGCATCAGATCCTTCCATGTAGTCTCTGTTTTAGCTGCAGTGTGTTTAAGAAGCTAGTCTGTTTTGTACATTAATACTTTTACTTGACATGGATCTATGAGGTCTGCATTTTATTTTCACTTTGGAATAGTTAAGCTGAGTGGGCTTGGTCAACAACTAGCTGTCCTGAGCCAAAACTGACTTGCCCCTTCAAAAGGTGCTGCCTATTTCTCAAGTTGAAATGCACACACTCCCCATCTCTGCTAACCAAGATAGTGATTCAGATGCAAGCCCTATTACAAGGCAAAGTGCAGCAATGGACAAGGATGGTGCCACTCCATTAAAGGCAGGAGATTGTCTCTTGGCCCACAGCCTGCCCATAATGTAAAGGGAATCTTCATTTCAATGAGGCTTCCACCAAAGAACGTTCTGCTGAATTATGCCCCTGTTAAGTGAGTGGAAAGGGGGCATATGGTCTCTCTTTTCCAGTTTCAAAAACAGCTGACTACTGCTGGAATCTCCCAGAGAACTGATTGCATACCAAAGGGGGCTCTTACTCTTCTAGGGTTACATACCACATACTAGTTCTCCTAACTTTCCCTAAGATAGGTTGATAAAAAACCTTTTGATGATGTATGATTTTGTAACATGCACCTGGAAGTCCAGAGGCATAGCCACATATTACTTTTGGCAGCTCGGCATATTCACATTGATCAATGAACTCAATAGACAACTAGAGAGTTCATAATAATCTGCAGAGCTAGTAATTTGGCTAGTCAATCAGTGCCAAAGTAATATCAAGGAGATTGATATTTCTTACAATATCCTCTCCAACTGGGGAACTTTGGAGAAGATTGTGCTGACAAGAGTCAGTCAGTCCATAGAAAAGCTGCACTGCTAGGTCTTGTTTCAAGGAAGAGCCATTGATTGCAGGAGCTGATAAATCCTATAGAATTTTAACACCAAGAGCTGTGCTAGATTAAACCAAAAGGTTCATCTGTGCCAGTATCGTTTCTCAGTTACAAGATGCCTCTTGGAAGCCTACTTGACAGGGGAAAATGCCAGTTGCTCTCCTCTTTCGCTTACCCCAGGTGGCTGACCCAGGATATTTTGCAATGACTAAGATTGTGCCCCCCTCCATGTTTAGCATTCAGAAGCCATCTGGACTGGTTCACAGCCAGTGGCATGATAGCATCTTCCATCACATTTGAACTGCTTGTTAGTTTAGGAGCCAAAGACATACTTTAAAATGTACCCAGTTCTGTCCTTCAACCGACAGTAATGGTTGTGAGTTTCAGGAAGAACAATTTGGCATATCTATCGGCTGCCCTCAACATCTGTTACCCAGGGTGGTTGCCTCACTTTGCCCAGTGGCATGGCTGGGACAGTATACTAAATATTCCATTAAGGTATCAGGATTTGGGAAAGTTGCATTTTTACTGTAAACGTCCAGAATCCTTCAGCCAGCATGGCTAATTATTTGCTGGAGGAGTCTAAATGTTGTAGTCCAAAAAACATGTATTTTCCAAGCCTTGTGATTAAGGGAGCTGCCTTCCCTAGGAAATAAAAAGCAAAACAGCAGCAAAGGAATGATTTGCATGGGAATGCAGCTCAAAAATAAGTCAAGCAAAAGAAGAAAAATGTATATGGTCTTTGTATACAATCCAATGGCAAGGGTAGGTGATACCTCTAATTAGACTACTAAAGTGCAAGTGGTTAATTTTGAAATATATTTTGAATTTTTTAAAAGTCTAGCATAAAAATCTAGCCACAGTTTTTGGAACACTTGCATTTTTCTGCCCTGTCCACAGATAAATGGTGTTCAGCCCGATGAAGGCCTGTACAGGTGAAAAACTAATATATGTTTATGGATTTTCCTAGTTGTCTAATAGTGGTTTCACCTACACTTGCCTTTCAGAAGTTAGTCTTATTCCGTTTACAGGGACTTACCCCTCAACACATACATTTAGTATCACAAATATAGGTCAGAAATCTGGGGAAGGGGCTCACAGCTTCCTGCTACAGAGCCTCAATCCTGATCTGATCCAGCCCCCAAACATGCACTGACAGCTTTTAAAACAAAGATGGGAGGTCTGATCCCAGAGCTTAGACTCTTATTTGGCCAATGCATCTTGACGGAGTTGGTGGTGATATGTTAGTTAGTGATCCTCAAATACTCGGAGGGCTGCCACATAGCTGATGAAGTCAATCTTTCTTCTTTTGCTAGAGATGGGATGGACCAAAATCAGCAGGTTCCAATTATAAGAAAAAGAATTTAGAGTAAACTTGAGAAAGAGCTCGGTGTACAACGTATTTGATGACAGAACAGACTGAAAGAAATCTCTAAAATAACCCAGACACTCACCCACCCACACATATAGTGTATAGCAAAGGCGTTCCAAACATCTCTTGATCATTTTGATTGCTGTTTCTGCACCTTTTTCCATTTTATGCACCTGTTTAGGAAATCTGGGTATCAGGTTGAAACAGTGGCCCAAGAGTAAAACTGACTTGATATTCTAAGATGAGCATAGGATGTAAGACCAATGGTAAAAAGTTATGCTTAAAGCAGGCTGGGGCAGAGCATCAGAATCTCTTTCTCGGCAGGAAGAGAACGAAAGTAAGACTTTAAAACATTGCTAAGATTTACGTTTGGTTGCACTGGGGTATATTTCTTTACCCTTATTTTGATGCTAATGTTTCATTTTAGTACATTGCCTGTGTTTAACACACCTTCCCCAACCTCCTCGGTTGTTGTAATTTTTAATTAAATAAGAGGAAAAGATGTGTATATTTTTGGCAATTAAGGTAATGTAGCTAAGATATATTTTTTTCATGCTGCTTAACTCAACTGTTCTTTATTGTAATAAATAATATTAATATCAAAGACTTTACAAAATAATAATAATAAAACCATGATGCTTTTATTCTTTTCTTTTCAATATAAATTAAGCATAGAGTGACGGTATGAGCATGGGGGGGGGGGGAAGACTGCACGTTCCATAAAGCCAAGCATTGGCAAAGGTATTGGGTTTTGTTAATGGTGTCAGAATGGCCCACATTAGGAATGTTTGAAACAGTCTGTGCCTAGAACATGTAAATGGAAGATGAGAATGTGCAGAGGCAAAGAAGACACAAATGTACTATGTGGAATAAGCCACAGTAAGCAGCATGAAGTATCCAAAGGTACATGTAAATATTGAATATAAATACTGTAATTCAAAAGTCATCACAGAGTATTTTCAGCTGGCAAGGATTTTAATCAGAAAATAAGAAATAACAAAAACAATATAGAAGCAATCCTTTTAAAAATAACCATGTTTATGTTCTGAAAGCAGATGGCAAGTATTCATCTTGGCCTTCTTTTAATACTTTAAGATGGGAAAGGACATTTACAACATAAATAGTCCTACAGGAAGGGAAAAAATGAAAGCCTTATATAAATATTCCTAACTGAAGAAAAATGTAAACATTGTTAACAAAAGGAAGTACATTTCTGTGCTTTTAAAGTAAGTCATACTGAATTCGTTAGGTTGGATTTTGATTTTACTCAAGTGGACCTATTAAAATATACTTCATTGGCTGAAGGCTTCAACTTAGGTTGGCTGGTCAAACACTTTAGGTGCTGTACCACACTGCCTCCTCTACATTGACAGGTGAACGTTACTTCAACACACACTGAATTGGGGGTGAGGGTGGTCTTATTCTTTCCACGTCAGTTTTCATCATACAAAAACAAGAGGGACAGCTTGTAGGCACTTCATATGTTTATGCAGGTGTTTCATGCAAGCTAGAGTTCACAAAACAAAACACCCAACATTAAAAATGGCGTTCTGACTCTCATGGAGGACCTACATGGACAAAACAGAGCCTCCCTCTCTTCAGATGGTCAACTTTCATGCAATGAAAGCCACAATAAACAGAGTAGGGCGAGCTAATGAGAGGTGAAACAGAAAGTGATGTATGTACACGAATTTATCTGAACCAGTACAATGGTGTTCAAGACACTAGGTTGGATCCAGCTTAGACATACTTGAAACAGACCTACAGAAATCAATGGGATTTAAATCAGTCACCCTTAACTTAAATCTCTTCAACTGCACCGATTAGGATTTGAAGATCTTCACTTAATTTGCATATTTTGGTGCCCTTTCTTAGATGCTAGGTGGATTTGGTTCAAAACAATTTGAGTTATCAAACTGATTTAAATAACCATTAAAATCAAATTCACTTAAATCATTATTTAAATAATAAAAATCAAGATTTTTGACCATTTCAATTAAATTTTTTATTTAATCATTGATTTTTATCCAGCCTACTTAGATGGCCAAAAGCACTTTCTAAATGTACAAGTCAAATCTGATGCTTTTATTTAAAAAAAGACAGCTGGCATATTTGCCTTTTGGCCATCATAACTTCAAATTCTGCTAGTTAATAGTGACACTGACAGCCATACTGAAATGATCTTCTGAGATTACAGCGTACATAAGCGATGTAGTCACTTAGTCATGTAATACAGTACCGTGTTTCCCCAAAAATGAGACAGGGTCTTATATTAATGTTTGCTCCCCCCAAAAAAAACAACAACGCATTAAGGCTTATTTTCAGGGGATGTTTTATTTTATTTTTCTTGTACAACAATTTACATTTATTCAACTACAGTCATATCATCTTCTGGTTGCTGCACAACAGTGGGGCAGGGTTTTACTTCACTAGGGCTTATTTTCAGGTTAGGTCTTATTTTTGGGGAAACAGAGTAGAAATAAATTGCAAAACTGGAAAGCTGCAAATGCCAAAAATGCATAAAGAACAGGTGGCAAAGACACAAATCATGCCGAGATAAGCCCTTTTGCAAAATATCAATTATGAATGCTAAGTAAATTTAAAATGTGGAAATGTTGGCCAATATTTGAATTGGGATCTGGTTTCTATTAATGTTTTGTCTGACTCCGCTGGAATGCCAGTAGTTAATGATACTGCAACAAAAGGAGCAGGTGCTTTCTACTGTTCTGTTTTCTTTTTGAATCTCAATTGCAGGGAAAATAAATTAGGCCATATGAGTTTCTGAGACTCTATTTCAGTTCTCTGAAAACAGTGTAGCAGAAACACTTGTGGGAATTTTGAGTTAAGCTACAAACACTGGTTTTTTTTCTTAAGAGAAAATCCACTGTAGAGTTAACAACCATGGGAATTTCCTAGAGACCAACTGCAGATTAATTCTTTCTTCCACTTCACCAACTTCCCTCTCCTCATGCCTATTATATAAAATACAGAATAAAACCTCTTTATTACACTGCTGCATTTGGACAAGGAATCTCCTTCAATCCTTGATCTTTTACAAATACACAAGCAGAATGCATTAGAAGCAAACAGAAATTCCTCCCGTAGACAGCTCATCGGCTAACTGTACGTCCAAGTTTCAAAGAGATTATCATTCATTCATTCATTTTATTATTCATTCCTGAAGGATGGCAGGTTTAGAGTGTTATTGGTCCATGCTCACTCCCTGGGCTTCATGGTCAGGTCTCCCCAACCATTACACTCTTCTCATGAAAGCAAAAGGCAGGCAGCAATTCAACAGGAATAACTGCCAGAAATCAGAGACCATATCTAATAAATAGGAAGAATAGAGAGCATCTCTCTCAAGAGGAAGCTTGGCACCAAGGAATGAACTACCTAGGGTAGCTGTTCTCAAACCTTCTTTCCCCATTAACCACTTAAAAATTACTGTAAACTGCAGTGCTCCCTTAATTTTTTTTTTAAAGATCTTCAGCAATGGCATTAAGCTATCACCATACCACAATAATGGGCCATGGCTGTACCTTTGAGAAGGGAGTCTGTAAGAAGTGTTACTTTAGAGGAAAATAATTTGAACGCATTAGCACCTTATTTTGAAAATGATGGATCATAAATCAGGATTTTATTAACCAGTTTGATAATCTAACCTAAATCTCCATTTTAAAAAATGAACAGAATAGAGGACCAAATACGGACGCTCTCAGCAGTTATTTCACTTCTCCATGAACTCTCTGAATGAAGTGTACAGTTTGAAACTTTCTGACTGAGGTAGTCACGTACCTCAGTCAGAGTTTCTGACTTTCATACTGGGTAGGTGGGACTCATTAACCTGGGAAGGCAGCCCATCTAGGAGAAGGAAAACTCTGATCCCAAACCCATATGCTGTGAGGAGAAGGAGGAGGCGCCACCACCACCCATGCGGTGAGGGAGCAGGCCAGGTAGATGGGACTCATTAGCTTGGGAAGGCAGCCCATCCAGGAGAAGGAAAACTCTGATTCCAAACCTCCACTGCCTTGTGGTTATATTCACTGATGGAAAAGGCTTCAGGAATTAACCACGAGGCAAAATTCGGAGCCAGAGTCCCGGAAGCAGTACGTGTCATTCTGGCAACTCCTGCGACATCGCTGGAACCAGTTGTATTGGCTCTTGCCTTTCCATTGGACTATTTCAGTGATGTGGAGAGGGGGGATTTGCTACTTGGGTAACAGCCTATCTTCCATATTATTTTACCCAGGCTTCGTGCCCTGGAGAGGACACTCCAACTTCGCATACAGTGTTGAAGTCCTCCATACAGAGCACGTTACCATAGTCTCTCGAGGCTGAAGGATGCCTATGACTGAGGAAGATATAGTATTCATATAGGACTGCCAACATGTTTGCCTTCTTGTTCTTTGATCTTTATGCGTACTGCCTGAATGGAACTTCCAAACCAGTGTGAGAATCTGTGACCTAGGAGGCCAAAATCCTGTTGCTTGGTGTAGTAAATTGCACTAGAATATGCCCATTGATTCAACGGGGATTAGGTGAGTCAGCTCCATAAATTCCGTTGATTCAAATGGTCCTGCTCTAAATGCAACTGACTTTAGCACAGCAAGTTACAACTGGATTCAGTGGAATTCATAGAGGAATAGACTTAGTAAATCCCCATTGATTAATTGGGCTGACTCTAGTGCAATTTAGTACACTAAGCAACACAATTTTGGCCACTGGATTGCTACCTCCCCCCCCCCAATACAATTCCTATATCATTAACAAATGATAAAAGGATCTGGGGCAAATTGGGTTAGGGCTATTTTTCCCAGCATGGAAGTACTGTAGTTGTTAGGACATTTCTTCATGCTCTCAGGAAAAGGCAGTGGTTCAGACAGCAAGTGTGGGTAAGTATGTGTTCAGAGATTTTTCACGATACTGAGATGAAAGCTGATAGGATTTGTATGACTTCCCCTCTTGCTTCACTGACGTGCATGACTTTTTCAGCTGTTATGACAGGCAGAAATGCATTGGATTGTATGTGGCAAAAATAATTTTAGGCTATGCACTTTCCGCTAACAAAAACTGATGGGAGCAAAGACTTTCCCCCCAAAAGTGGAGAGAGAACAAAAAGCTGCAAAGGCAGACCCTGACAATAATTGTCTTCCTCTCCCCCCTGATTGAGTGGAGCCAGTTTGTGCTGTGTTGAAGCCCTTGGCCCTTCTGAGTAGCAGGGACTAACATTACCACCTATGTAACCCTCAATATTCTCGCTTTTTCTCTGCAGTCCTGGAATGGGTTTTCCCAGGAACAGTAGTCTGTGGCAGGAAGCGGTTATAGTGCCAAGTATCTGAAGGCACTTTGGTCTTCAACAGACAAATAAGAGCGATTTAACCATACAATAGACCTGTTCCTGATTCATTAACACAGGACTGATTCACCGGCCGACATTTTTTTTATCCCTCAGGCAAAATTTAACTCTACACACCACTGTACAAAAATAATTACTATATTTATATTAAAGCCATTGCATTTTAGAGTTGACGCAAATCCTACCCAGAATCCTTTTAAAGCATAATTTCAAGGGTCATATTATTAGCTGTCAACAGGCCGTTGGCTCTCGCAACTCAATGGATGTGAAGCACTTTACACCAAAACCGGATGCAGACTCTCTGAAATATTTCTCATAATATTTTTCGACACCACCATCCCCGTGTGGGGCGAAGTGGGGCCGCTGCCGGCCCCCAGCTCGTCGACCCGCGTTTCTTGCAGCTGCAAAATGCAATGGAAAGGTGGCGAGGGGCTCCATTCCTTACACGACGCCAAAGCAACGCTCGCAACCTGCACCTTTATTTCCCCCTTGCGCTGCCTCCCCCTTTTCTACCCTGGTCTTCTTTCTTGCCGCGTCCACAACACCCTGGCAACCCATTCCCTTGAGCTCCGCATTTTCCCACAGCCAGACAACTGGCCGAAAGGTTCTCCTCCCACCACTGCGGGTCGCAAAAGCCGGCGGGCTCTAGGACCCCGACGACTTCCTGTAGGGCGGGATGCGGGAGGCCGACGCGAAGGTGACCCCCAGAGAAGGGGCGGAGCCTTGCCGGGATTTGCAAACCATGTTTGGGTGGCCGAGAACCGCGGCTCTCGGGTCGTCGGTACGGGGCTCCTTGGGCCGGATCGTTTTCTCCCAGGTAAGCCCAGGAAGCGACGAAGACGTTTTCAAAGGGATCTCCCACCTGCTCGGCTGCCTTCACCAGGTGCCGTATGAACCCATACGAGAATGCGCACTGGTGTTCCGCAGAAAGTTCGAGGGTCGATCGAATACTGCTTTGTGTGCTTTTGGAAGAATGCACAGAAATCATTGCACTTTTCATTAATTATGATGCCGTGGTCATTCACTCCCATTTCAGCTGCAGTGAAGTCAGTGGGACTTGCCTCCGACCGAAAAGACATACATAACTAGGTTAACTGCCACATCTGTGCCAGGTCGCTGTATATAAACATCCAGTCGTGCCCGTTAAACCCACTGAAAAGCATATAACGGAGACCACCACGAGTTTCACTAATGCCCTTGATTATAAGTGAAACAAAATGGTTCAAGGATGTTCAGTGGGGACATTGTGTCTTATTGTTCAACTGTAATCTTGCTTTTGCCCTTTCTTCTTTAACCTTCCTAGCCCTTTCCAACAATTGCTGCCAGTAACATGGTATCATCTGCTTATCTTATATTACTGAAGTTGCTTCTACTAATTTTCACTCCTTCATCTGAATCTAATCCATCTTTTTGTATGACATATAGCTTACATTGAGGGACACTCAGTGTTGTGTCACAATCATTTCTTTCCGAATGATACACAGGTTTTCATGATCAGCACAGTGAAAGGCTTTATTGTAATCTGTAACACAAATACTTTAGTACAGTCCGATAAGAGTGTACTAAATAAGAGAATTGTGGTCTAAAACATTGTGAGGACCCAAAGCAGAAATGGGAAAAGTTCGTTTCAGCCAGTATCCCGGGAGTTGTGATCCAAAAAAGCTTTTTCTGTCACACCTATTCTTTCCGATACTGATGGCCACTCTCACTTTAACTTGTCATTTGACTATTGAGGTAATGGTGTCACCAGAAGAATAAATGTTTTCTTTAGTAATCTTCTCTTCCTTCTTGTCTTCCTTTTTTGCTGCCATCAACTTTTAGCTGTTCCTCGGTGTATGTATTTGTTCCTTCGCTCAGGCCCTTATAACACCCACATACATAGCCAGTCTTCAGCTATTGAACTCAGCACCATTTGGCCTGAAAAGCGCTAATAAGGTTTTCTTAAAATAACAGTGTTAAAATAATGTTGTTTCTTCCTAGACTTTTAAGTCCATTAAGCGCAATCCTTCACTCTGTCTGTCGCCTCTTCCTCCCTGTCTGCCCTCTCAGATCCGAGATTTCCTGAATCACCACCTCCTCTCCAATCTTCCCTACACCAGACTGCTTGTGTAGGGCTATGGCCCTCTGGGGGCGGGGGATGAAGATCATGAAGGACACCCCCGTGTCATCCATCACTGAGTCAGTTTCCAAACAATGAACACAATGTTTATTGCGAACTGTTTACAGTGCTTCCCTGCCACCAAATTCTCCACACAAGGGTGCTGATAGGGGAATTAATTAGACTTCACTTCGCCATCAGGGTCAAATTATCCCTATCAATTTTTTGAATGCCTTCTAGGGGGACCCGTAGCTTTGCCTTGGTCTTCTGGGGCACCTTCTCCTCATCAAAGTGGATCTCCTTGATGTATTTTGGAATGTAGTCCACTAAAGAAGGATTGTGCCAGAACCCCACAAAACCAGTTTATATTGGGGGGGGGGGGGCGAGCTCAGCCTCTCTCCACTCCAGTCCTCAGTCTCACTTTCCTCTTCATATTTTCTGCCAACTGCCCCACCTTCCCCTCAGTCTCCCTTATATACTCTCCTCAGTGAGAGACCCTTCTGGCACACTCCTTTCCCGCTTTTTCTCCTCCCTCACATATGGGTCTCTTCATTTTCTGTACTTCAGGACAGCATTCAGTCCTAATGCCCAGGAGATGGGATCCACCCCATGCCCACCGCATAAGCTTTGGCAGGGACCTCTGGAAGACCTATGGGATACAGAGGTAGACCCTCCACGAGTGCTCGAGCTCACCCACACTCTACTCTCCTGGTTTCTTCTAGCTGGTCAGAACCACTCTTCCAAACAATCCTTGTTTCTCTCTCACTTCTTCCCATCAGATACCTATAAGACCACATAAACATTACATTGAAACATAACCAGGCATCACTTTCTCCACCTCTGATCTGTGGCACATTAAGACAGGTAAAACACCCAAGGTCTCCATATAACAGCCCCCATAATGCTGAATTCAGAAACCCTGGCCATAAGCAAACCAGCTGCTTCAATCTCTTAATAACATTCATTTCCTCTTTCCTGCCTTGCTTCCCGACAATCCCATTGCAGATAAGAACCTGCTCGGCTGTTTCGCCTTCTTCAACCCAACCAGTGATTGCAGCCAAACACCCTTTCCAGGTGGAGTTACAACCAGGGAAGCGTTATGCTTGGTGTGTCTGTGGCTACAGTCAAAAGCAGGTAACCCTCCAGTATCCGTGCAGGTTTTGTCTGCCTTCCTATATTAAATTAACCTGAGATATACCCTGCTTAAAAGCTCCCTATTACGAGTTTGAGAGTAGATTCCTTTCTGTGTTGTTCTACTCCGTGGGCTGCTACTAACTATCTGGTTGAGCAGGAATGAGAGCAGTGATGCTGTGGCAGGCTAGTTTGCAACCAGCAAGAGCATTATATGCCAGAACAGGGAGATTATAAACCAGAGGTGAGAAACCTTGAGTTTGCTAAATGTTTTAGCTGGAGAAGTCCCATCAGCTCCTTCCAGCACGACCAGTGATAAGTCT
Organism: Pogona vitticeps; assembly: GCF_051106095.1. NCBI lineage: Eukaryota > Metazoa > Chordata > Lepidosauria > Squamata > Agamidae > Pogona > Pogona vitticeps. The sequence continues at coordinate 94,822,893 of NC_135788.1, read as the reverse complement.
GAAACATTTGGAGCCCTAAAGATTTTCTACCACTGTCATATAGAGTTCCTCAATGCAGTTCAGGAGTAGCACCATTCTAGAAATGATACTGACTGCTAACCTCGCATCAGAAATTTGCCCATTCAGATTTAAATGCAATCCCATTTGTTCTGCTAATAGTCTATTGTAGCACAGTCAGAACTACAGATTTGGGACATGTCACCTCCATATAGGTTGCCATCTTGTCTCATGGATTCTGGGAGTCCTAATCCAAAAAATAATGTCTCCAACTTCTCCAGATTGTAGTGAGAAATCTGTTGGGAGTTACTGAAAAACGCTACATACTGTTAAATGCTGTTTGATGTTCTGCTCTTTAACTGAAGCCTTGGTTCTGTTTCTCACCCAACAGCCTTTCTGTGATGGATCCCATAAAAAAAGTGCCCCGGAAATCTCTCCCCTAAGATTCAAGCCAGAGGAAGCAAAAGAAGCTTGGCTGTGTGGCTGCAAATGCACCAAGAACCCTCCATATTGTGACGGCACCCACATGGAAGATTTTGTGCAAAAAGCTGATCTCCATTCAAAGCCAAAATTATAGTGAGGGGAAATCAGAGAACTTTGAGAAACTTACAGGAATCAGGAGGAAAAGGCCATGAATACCATGTGCTGGGATCTCTCTTCTATGGCTCCTGTTGATATCCATGAGGCTTCTGCAGGAGAGCCTCCAAATATATAATTGCAGGGCTGGCAGAGATTGTGAGTGCTCTCAGCATGAGTGAATGTTTAAAAAGACTGAAGGAATGGGCATGGTATTAGCTGTTTGTCAAGAATTACAGACTTTTGTCTGCTTCTTCTGGCTCCTTTGAAATAAAACACGCCATACACCTCTGTATTTGAATTGTCTGTTGCAAATAAGCTTACAGCTCAGACACTATGACCTATAGATTTTGTTTGTTTTGTTATCTCACTGCCCCTGACCACATCATACCAGGCCCTGCAGATGCTGTTGGATTGCAGTACTCATCAGCCCTGGCCAGCATGGTGTGAGCTACAGACCAATTCTAGCTGGGGGAGAAGGGAGAGACACATTCACTAGCAGACACCAGAGAGAACAGATAGGGGGATGGTAACCCATTACCACAGAGGAATTATGCCAGAAAGATCTGGATGTCCTGGACAACCCAGATACTGTAGTGCAATTGCTGACCTTGAGCCAGGCATCCTGGAGGGTGAAGTCAAGTGGGCCTTAGAAAGCATGGCAAACAACAAGGCCAGTGGAGGGGATGGCATTCCAGTTGAACTATTTAAAATCTTAAAAGATGACGCTTGTTAAGGTGCTACATTCAATATGCCAGCAAGTTTGGAAAACTCAGCAGTGCCCTGAGGATTGGAAAAGATCAGTCTACCTCCCAATCCCAAAGAAAGGCAGTGCCAAAGAATGCTCCAACTACCGTACAACTGCACTCATTTCACACGCTTGCAAGGTTATGGCCAGTGGTGGGATTCAAATAAATTAACAACCGGTTCTATGTCCTAATGATTGATCGATAAATAAATAAATAAATAAATAAATAAATAAGTAAGTAAGTAAGTAAGTAAGTAAGTAAGTAAGTAAGTAAATAAATAAATAAATAAATAAATAAATAAATAAATAAATAAATAAATAAATAAATAAATAAATAAATAAATGCCCAGGACAGTGGGATCTGATGAGGGTTTCTTCCATAGTGGTCTCCCTACTGCCTATTATCACAACTACCTCTCACATGATTAAGACATCTGGATAACTGTACTGTATCTCTTTGGGCATACCACTGCTGTTACCCTCACCATGGGCTTGTGCCAAAAACGCACACACAAACACACACACCTCACAGTGAGTGCTTATGACCAAGTTTGACAGAGAACTGACACATCTTTCCTTTACCTCCAATTTCGCCCTATAGCTCACCAGTAAAAATTACTTCCCTCCCCTTTCCTGCTCCTGAAATGACTGATAGCTCAGTTTGTTGTTAACTGGAGGCCAGCTTTGCACACCTGCAGAAGTTGCTGCTGACAAATCCATTAAAGCTGTTAATCAAATTTCTATTCCAAAGAACTCGACCTCTCCATTTCTCCCCATATCAAAAATCAAGGAACTGTCATACCCTAGTGACAAACCCTGTCACATCTGCTCTGTGGATCTCTGTACTTCTACTGCAACACACAAAGGAATTTGACCAGAAATTTAAAACTTCAGAAGATTCCTGGTGAAAAGAATGTGAACAACTGCTCTTCCAGGTGTAGGGATTTACTTTTATTTTATTTATTTATTTATTTATTTATTCAATTTCTACCCCGCCCCTCTAGACAACGTCTACTCGGGGCGGCTTACAAACATTACCTTACAAAATATCTACAGGGCCCTTTGGCATTACTGAGCATGCGCGCGCGCACACACACACACACAAAATAACTCTTTTTGAAAACCAGAATTAGAATTCTAGCCGCTTTGGGAAGAAGAAGGAGGTGGACTTTGCAACTTACAGACTTTGCGGCAAAAATTGAGACCAGGGGCAACAGACGTTGCTCACCCCTGCTGTACATAGATATTATATTTAAATTATTCAAGAGAATTATGCTTCTCATAAGTTTCCTTAAACTGCTGTTGTGCTACACAAAACTTTAATTTGCTAAAACCCAGTCTGTGTCTAAAATATAGAAAATTAGACACATTTTTCTCCCCATATCTGCACACATGGGAAAATAGTAAAAGCGCATAAGAACCTAAGAGGAGCCCTGCTGGATTAGGCCAAGGGCCCATCTCAGTCCAGCATCCTGGATCTCTCAGTGGCCCCATCAGATGCCTCTGGGAGCAAAGAGACAACTAGACGCCTGTCTCCTGATCCCCCTTCCCTGCATCTGGAATTTGAAGGGACCTTCCTTTTAAGCCTGGAGACCTCAGCAACCACTGCCTCAGGGTCAAGCCTGTAGTTATGCAGAGTGTGACAACTACCTCATGTCATGAAATGGCAGGAAATTATTAGTAACTTAGGGTTACTTGTTGTATTTTTACTGACAGGATTGGGGAGAGGTGCTTGCAGGATTTTCTGCTTCACACTACTTCACGAATTGTCTTTGGGTGGCCCTGAATGATTTCACATACCTTCATCAGTACATTATTATCTACTACAGCACTATCTAGTTATGGAAATATACAGATTGAACAAGGAACAAGACAGGGATGTAAAAGCATGTTGACTCAGCAGTAGGCTGCCAGACACTTCCTCCCCCCGCCCCCCACCCCCCAATTCACCAACAATGTGGTTGTCGAAGTTCCTCTGGCTTTTGTTCTCTTAACTGCAGTTTAACATTATCAATGACTTGTTTCCATAAATGTTTACTGGAAGCTACCTCTAGACTGCTCCTATTTCATGCCCCAAAGCTACCACATTTGTAACGAAATTGTAGGCTGGTAGTATTAATGATGACAGTGAAGTAGAATTCTCTCCAGAGAAATTTTTCAAGAGAAATCAAATTTTTCACAGAGACAAAATAGGACATGCTTATATGCTTGCAAATAATAACATCCTGCCTTTCACAACAACCCTTAACATTAAGTAATGCAATTCAGAGAGGGACAGACTGGGACTCCAGAGTCCTGCATTCGAATTCCCATTCAGGCGTGGAAACTCACTGAGGGCGTGGAACTGGTAAAACGTAAAGCCACTCCTTAGATATCTCAAATATCTTTAAATATCTCACTTGCCTTGAAAGGCCCATTAGGGTCATCTTGAATGGCACATAACACACATGTAAAGCAAAGATGAACTTGAGAATAACTCTCAAATTCTCTGACCCCTTCTGAAGAAAAAGTTCTTACTACAAAGCAACAGTAACAAAGCTTTTTCTGTAGCACAAGCAAGAGAGGGCTGCCACCCTGGGATTTGGAACTGGTCTCTGAACAACGTCACAATCATTTAATCCCTCCCCATTCCAGGTTCTGCAGAAAAGCTGGAGGCAACAGGAAAAGAGGAAAACCAAATGTGAGATGGATTGACACCATCAGAGAACCCACAGGGTTGAGTTTGCAGCAGCTGTGCAGGGCTGTTGAGGACAGCACAAAGGGGCAATGTTGATAGCATGTAACAACAACAGAAGCTTAAAACAGCTTGCTGACACAAAGAGGACTGTCCCAATTAACAAAATTACGATCATCTTTGCAGACACCCTTGGCCTGATCAGATCGTATGGCAGATACTCTGGACTGCCAAAAAAGATGAGTAAGTGGGTTCTCGATCCAATTAAGCCTAAATTATCTCCAGAGGCAAAAAGAAAAAAAAACACAAACAAACAAACAAACCTGAGGCTGTCCTACTTCGGGCACATCATGAGAAGGCAGGCATAGATTGAAAAAGACCATAATATTTGGAAAGGTGGAAGGCAGCAGGAAAAGAGGAAGGCTAAATGCAAGATAGACCTACTCCCTAAGGAAACCACAAGCTTGAGTTTGCAACAGATGGGCAGGGCTGTTGAGGCCAGGCCATGTTGGAGATTGCTCATTCCTGGGGTCACCCTAAGTAGAAATCACAGGCTTTGTATGGATTCCCTGCATCTAACTGCCAATTCCAAAAAAGTTGAAAGGTTATTCCCTTAATTGGTTGTTGTGAGTTTTTCGGGCTCTTTGGCCATGTTCTGAAGGTTGCTCTTCCCGAAAAACCCACAACAACCATCAGATCCCGGCCATGAAAGCCTTTGCAAATAAATGTCCTTACCAGCTTTTAAATTTTTTAATCATCATCATAATAAAATATAATACCATCCCCTCCTCCTGACCAAGCCTGGTTCCCCATTAGTTTTTCCATAGATCCTAAATACTAGATTTCTGCATACCAATGAAAAAAGTGGCATGTTATGCCCTCCCTCCCTGAAAATCTAAACATAGTGGCCTATATCATAAATGTTCATTTTCCCTTGAAAGGACATCACTGGAGGGAGGCAAATTAACTTCATGTTAAAAAGCATTAACTCATGGTGGCAAAATTTGGTTATGTTTCTTGGGGCACCTGATGAACACAATTAAACTTAAGCATGTGTTAATCACAAATACAGGAATAGTCTGGCATATTAGGACTCTGGAGACCAGGGTTCAAATCCTCACTCAGCCATGGAAATTCACTAGGAGTGGAAATTGTAAAATCACTCTTTAAAAACATATACTTTCTTTGAAAACCTAGTTGCTGTAAGTTAATTTTGCATAACTAATTGATCACCAACAGGCTTCTGAGCGTTTTTCTCCAAAGTTCAGGTATTTATTTATTTCAAAAAATAGAAGTATCAAATTTTCTAAACTCAAACACAATAACAATTACATAAATGCTAAAAGGTCCTAAAGGGAATCCTGTTGAAATAATTTTCAAAATATATTTTACATGATAAAATACCATTTCATTTTCCTCCTTCCATTTCTCAAGACTGCATGGCAAACAGCTAAGGCAGGGAAATATTTAATGAAAAGCGGCTTTATGCTCAGACATAGAAATGTATTATACTTACCTACTTACTTGAATAATCTTAAAAATGAAAGCTTGTGAAAGCAAGTTTGAACAGTCCTCTGAAGATGCTGGTCACAGAGACAAATGCAGCATGCATGCTTGAATTAACATGCTCTGTGTGCCCTTTCCTCCTCTTCCTCTCAGTCCCTCCGGCCCCCACCCCCACCCCCACCCCCAGCCTGAAGGTCTGGATCTGGATAGTTCAGATTTCCCTTTGATATGTTGATCTGCTCTGCTTTAACCCTGGCCTGGTGGTAAATCTTACTAGTGTTAAAAAGCTGATAGCTGTCTTCCTGTTTTTGAGTGAGGATCAATGTGTGCCATTTGTCTCCACAAATTGTCAGAGCAACAGCCTTAGTTACGTTTAACTTGGGGAAAAAAAACATAGCCCCCCTCCCCCCCCTCCTCGCTGGTCACCTGGCCCTCCTTCATTCATCAGTTTAGGAAACGGTTCGGCGAACTATTATTAGATTTAGGAAACGGATCGTGGGAACCGGTGCGAACCTGCTGAATCCCACCTCTGGTTATGGCCACTGGTCTGATCACCTCAAGGCAAATAGAAGGGGAAGATATGGAGGCAGTGACAGATTTTACTTTCTTGGGAGGAAAGTGATGACAAACCTAGACAACATCTTAAAAAGCAGAGACATCACCTTGCCGACAAAGGTCTGCATAGTCAAAGCTATGGTTTTTCCTGTAGTGATGTACGGAAGTGAGAGCTGGACCATAAAGAAGGTTGACCACCAAAGAATTGATGCTTTTGAATTGTGGTGCTGGAGGAGACTCTTGAGAGTCTCCTGGCCTACAAGGAGAACAAACCTATCCATTTTGAATGAAATCAACCCTGAGTGTTCACTGGAAGGACAGATCCTGAAATTGAGGCTCCAATACTTTGGCCATCTCATGAGAAGAAAAGACTTCTTGCTAAAGACTCTGATGTTGGGAAAATGTGAAGGCAGGAGGAGAAGGGGACGACAGAGGACGAGATGGTTGGACAGTGTCACCGAAGTTACTAATATGAATTTGTCCAAACTCGGGAGACAGTGGAAGACAGGAGGGCCTGGCGTGCTCTGGTCCATGGGGTCACGAAGAGTCGGACATGACTTAACAACTAAGCAAAAGTCATTACCAGTGATATGAGATGAAAGAAACCTGATGTTATCAGGTGTTGGCAACTGTGGATCTTTGGTTGTTTTGAATTGTCCATTGATGAAGACTGATGGGAATTGTAGGCTAAGATTAAGATTCTAAGATTATCTCAAGATCTGTATTTGCCCATCCCTAACTTGGAGAAAGAGGTTTAGACTGAAATGGAGAGTTGTTTTATTCTTCAGCCCCTAGAGGCCCAGCCAGCATGGTCTGTGGTAGGGGATTACAGAATCTGTGGTCCACTGCGCCTGGAGCACCAGAGGTTCCCCATTCAGGGTTAAGATGAATGAAGTGATGCTGGGCTGAGGAAAGATCCATTGGCAGAAGGAGAGCAGAAGTGGTGAAGCCGGCATGGTGAGATGGGAGAACTGGCTAAACACATTTCAGGAAACCGGCAAGCCCTGGAGATGTTAGGATAGGCAGTTGATGGTAGCAGAAACATGCCTGGTGGAAAATGTTTGTTCATCTTCCAGCAACAGCCACAGATTCTCAACTCTCTGCCTTTTTTTTTCCTGGTCGTTATCCTATCCTCCAGAGTGGAAAGTCTACCTTCTTTTAGAGCTGTTATCATTTTGGTTACATAACCACCAGCCGTTGAGAGATAGCGGGAACGATCCATTTCTGTTTTATGTGATGAAATTTACTGGTACGGATGGATGTTTTCCCTCCCTTCACAGCACCATTGGCTGGCCCAAGACACCGCCTTCTCTCTGACGTCCTTAAGGCACTCGGGGACATTGGCTCCCTGACATCGTCTGTGTTGGCTTCTGTTCCTAATCTTGTCAGCAAATCTCCGCTTGTGCAATCAGCACAATCTTGTTCCAGCCAGCTCAGGTACAATGCCTCCGCTGGTAGGTCAGATGTCAGGAGGAGAAAGTTAGCTTTCATCTGGGCCAAATGAGCTGTTGCACTCATTTATGACGACTTGCCCTGGAACAGTAGTTTAATCATTTAATAGTCAATGTTAGGTGGGACTGTTCTTGCCATTCATAAATGTCCCTGGACAAAGGGCTATCCTTAGTCCTCGTTGTGAAACAGGTTTGAAAGCCACTCTCTACATGCTCAGAGAAGCACCAGGTTTGAGTTTGCCGTTTTTTACGCTGAGCTCTAATAAGTAGGAAAACAACATTGTGGAGAGTGACTGAGGTATTTAGCTTGCTGTGGACTGAATCTGATGCTCTGCTGAGGATCAAAACTAGGGCATGTTAGGGAAGTGCCACATGAGGTGGCCCAAGAAAGCTCTCTTTCAGTCCAAAAACTGTTACAAATAACATTCCCAGCTTCCAGAAACAGTGGAAACCCAATTATTTCTCATTGGCTATTTTAAAAACTTAAAACCATATTATCTGAAAACCTGTAGGTAGAAGCCCATATTCAGGGCTCATATACCTTGTTTATTTGACACCTGAAGAAGGGAGTTCTGTCCTCTGCATCATCATCGTCACTTTCCTGACATGAGAAGAGACTCAGGTTATTCCTCAGAGGAAGAGTGTCCATCAGAACAGGAGCACTTCTCTTCAGACTCGGCTTTTGACATGAGAAGAGTAACAAGGAAGACATCTACTTTCCTAACTGTTGCATAAAAATGCCTGGGCAGAATTGTCAATGTACGTAGTTTAATTCCAACAATGGAAGGAGAACCTCCGCTACACCTGAGGCTTTAAGATTGGTTGAGGCAAAGAGGACTGGCTGTGTAGTATATACAGCAACAACCTCCAGAAGAGGGAAATAGCTGAGAGCGACAGTAAGACTAATCAAGGGATTGGACTACTGCTGCCCATCTCAAGTGGCCACTTCAGGCTGCCTGAGGAAAGGCAGTTCACAAGCCATGTTCTCAGCTTTGTAGAAGGAAGGGATGACAGCCAAGCTGGAGCTCTCCAGTTTATTAGATATTGCCAGAGGTTATTTTTTTAAAATATTCTTCCAACTACTGAACACAACTGTGTTTCTTGTCCAGTGAGTGTGTGTGTGTGTGTGTGTGTGTGTGTGTGTGTGTGTGTGTGTGTGTGTGTGTGTGTGTGTGTGTGTGTGTGTGTGTGTGTGTGTGTGTGTGTGTGTGTGTGTGTGTGTGTGTGTGTGTGTGTGTGTGTGTACACCGGATGGTCAGAGAACATGGAGTCTAAAGAAGAAAACAGGACATGCCAACAACTCTTTTCTGTCAGCAGGATTTTTGTGCTGTTACTCAGTTTCCTGGTTATCCCATTTGTTCTTGTATGTTCTCACTGCAGGCCAATACTGTACACAGGAAGCAAAAACTTACGCACTCAGATTCTTGAAATATCTCCAGAAACATTAGTTTCCGCATAACTGCTTGAATTATCTTCAAAGAAAACTAGTTGTTTGAAGGAGATAAGTCAAAATGTTCCATGTATGTATATTATTCCGAAGGGCACAGGGACCTCTCCCTGAATAAAGGGTCAGACTAGAAAACTATGTATACACTTAATAGAATAGAAGTGGAGCCGTCCTAGCCTTTAGGACTGTTTGCTCAGTTCAGTGAAGGAGCTTTTCATGGATGTGGCTAAGAAGTGTTTGAAATAAACACACACAAGATCAGGACATTTACAATTATCCAAGTATTATTAACATTTAAAATAAAAACACCACAACATAAAGAAAAAAAAATATTGGCATAAAAACTTCTTTAAAATCCCACAAATTTGGTGTTTTCAGTTATTACTAGGAGTTATCTTTTGAACATCAGAATTAAATATGCAATAAATTACCCTAAAACAATATTCTCAATAAAATAACCTGATCAATGAAATAATTTACTTGTAAGTTAAATAGGCATAAATAAAGCAATGTCCCTTTTTCAAAAAAAAAAAAGAGCATCTGAAAAGATGACCAGTCTTGGATGATCAAGACAAAATTCTCCCTAAGGCTAAGATGGATGCTCCAATTTCCGTTCCAAGTGCGCCCGCTGTCATGCATGTCGAACAGCCTTGCGTCGTTGGGCTGCAGCCTGTGGGCCATAGAGCTTCCCTGCTCTCCTCTCAAAGGCTAACACCATCTTCTTGACTACCTCATTGAAAAAGAGGTTGGCCAGTTGAGAATGGAAGACTGACTTGAATTCAAAGGACACCTGAGAGGGGGGGAAGAGAGATTGAAACCATTAATACAGTGATATACTGTACCTCGCGTGTCTGTGTGCACTCACTCATGGTATGTACTGTTGGAAAACACTTCATCAAATGCATCTACCAATAGAACTGTCCCTATCATTAGGCACAGTGATGTATTCAGCACAGACAGCTGATCTGGAGTATGAAAGGGCAGCAAATCATCAGTGATCTACTTCTTTATTATTAATTTATTATTATTACTCTGGAGATGGAGAGAGGTGTGTGGGAGATTTCTCTGTCCTATGCCAAAAAAAACCTTGGATGCAATTGCAGACATATATTTTGGGGAGCCCCTGAAGCTTGAGCGTTTATTGGGGGGGGGCTTCACAACCAGTAACAAGGTCTGGGTCACTAGTGTTATGTTCTTCAATGGGGTTGTTCCATGACAGATCATCACAAAATGTGGACTAAAGTTGCTTCTGCGGGCCTCTGGCATTACTATGACATTAATGAAGCATAACCTTCATTAATGTCATAGTAGAGTCTCCCCTGCTTGGATACTATGGACTTAAGACAACAACATGTCTTGGGCTGACCTTGTCTGCTATGGGTCTGCATGACAATGACGTTCATCCCTCCCCCCCCTGCTAAATTTATGAAGAATAATATCACTCTAAGGAACAGGACTATCATACTTAAAACCAATATCTGGCAAAGAGCCCACAGGTGACCCTGAAAGCTCCCCATGCAATACTTTGTAGCTCTTGCTATCTGTTCCCATGAGTGCTAATCACGGCCATGGTAACAAAGAGCCTTTGCTTAAAGACGCAGTGGTGTAGATTAGGGCCAAAAAGAAGAGGAATGAAAAGCAATGACGATGACAATGGCACAAAAGGAGGCCCGTTTGGGCATCCTGTCCAACAAATGAGCTTGGTACTTTTTTGGACAACAGCTTCCAGAATCCCACATGCTAGGAGGAGGATTCTGGAAAGTGTTGTCAAAACACACCCACCCCAGTAATTTATCTAAGCTCTGCTGATGGAGATGTATAGGCAGCTATGTATGAATGAAGTGTGGCACTGATTTTAATCTGGGCAGGGGGGTGCGATGGTCCCAAGTATTAAAAGTTTGGAAAATGCTGCTCTAAACCAAAGGCCAACTCTCAAGAAGCCTTATTATTTAGGGAGGATCTAATGGTTTTCCTACAGTTAAAGCAATCTAAAAGAAATAAAAATCACAAATCAAACCACATGGCAAACCAAAATGGCAAACTTAAAAAAAAATTGTATGTGCCACAACTCAAAAATGTAGAGAGGATTGCAGCATAAATGCTACCAGTCTTGATCACAGTTTTGTGAAGTATCAGATTTTACTTTTTAAACAGGTTTCCAACTCTTGTAGTTGTGAAATGTGCTTGAAAATGCAATACACTGAGATACTGAAAGTTAATACTTATAGTTGATGACCTCTCTGCCTGGTTAAAAAAAAAAAAGAAAAAGCCCATTCTGCACTTAAGACAGATACTCAGTACTTAGGAACTAAATGTGACGTTGCCTAATCAATTTGTGACAAATGTACAAAGCTGCCATAAAATCCCCAGTTTAAGCCAACCTTTGAACTTGTGATGAAACTGGACTTTGCAAACCTGCTACCTTTAACCTTTATCACCCATTTGACTAACTTTGGAGTCCCACTTGCAACCAGCAGCTGGCACAGAAAGGGGCACACAAGAGACACTTACGTAAAATTTGAGCATGCATGTATCCAGTTGTCCAGGACGTCCTGGCTTGAACTGCCACAGTGTCTCCAAATGTCGAAATAAATGTCCATCCTTACTCACAGCCTGAAAGGTGAACAAAGCAGCATTGGTTGAATGTCTGCTGTTTCAAAATCAGTCCAAACAGAAAAATCACCCATTTTAGTTGTTTGAGTTTGACAAACTGTCTAGTGAAGAAAGAACTGGGCAGCTCTTCATATATGCTAGCCAGGCATAAAGTGGCCTTCCAGAAGTCTCTTCATAGATGAGGGATATGTATAATTATATTCCCTTGAGGAGAGATCAGGACTATACTCTCTGGCCCATCCTCCTTACACTAGAAAGAAAGAAAGAAAGAAAGAAAGAAAGAAAGAAAGAAAGAAAGAAAGAAAGAAAGAAAGAAAGAAAGAAAGAAAGAAAGAAAGAAAGAAAGAAAATCATCCAGATGGAGAGGGCAGAGATTTGTATAAATTGAACATACATTAATTTATATGTGATTGTAACCCACAAAGTTCACACTGCTATGTATCTGTTAGATTTCTTCTGTGCTATCAAGTTACCATCTAGTTATGGTAGCCCTGTGTATTAATAACTTCCAGAAAGTTCTGCCATGAACAACCCTGCTCAGATCTTGCAAACTATGAGCCATGGCTATTCAATCAATCCATTTCATGTTAGGTCTTCCTCTTTTCCTATTACTGTCAGCTTCTCCTAACATTATTGCCTTTGCTAAGGTCTCTGAGGCGACTCCTGTAGGCTACCTAGAGAAGAAATGGACCTTCTTGGGTAGCAGAAAAATGGAGGAGTGGAATGTTGCCCACAAGCTGCATGTTGTCCACCCCTTCCCTACATGGCAATCCCTGGTAGTTTCCAATCCAAGTACAAGCTAACTCAGATCTAGCTTAGTTTCCAAGATCAGTGTGTTCAGAGAGGAACAGCCATGCTTTACCACTACATGGTGGTAAGTAAGGCACATGCCACCCTCGGACAGCATGCAGGTATCCAATGAAAGCATCTTGTGGGTTTCTCTACATCTCTCCTTGGGAATTTGAAATTCTGTTCCTTGTTAGGAATGTGAATCTTGTTTGGATGGGGAGAGCAGTAAATTAGTGTATGAATTCCTCATACAGTAGTGTCAATACAAAGCCCATCACAATGGGGAATGCAAAGTAGTCTTAATATGCTTAGTGGCAACAGTGCTAGATGAATTAAAAACAAATGTTGGTTCTTGACAATGGTTTAAAGTTTCACATGTCTACTGGCAAATCCTATTGTCACTTTCCAATGCTTTCTAAAAACATGACGAGGTCAATTCTCCCATGATGTTGCCACTTTGCATGTGAAGGATGCGTGTGTAAGAGGAAGTGACACAAAGAGCTGGAACATAATCAGCTGAAAGTGCTTTAAACCAGTTTTGCAGCAATGGCCCTCCAACAAATAATTGCAGAACTTATAACTTGGGGCCCCATCACTAACAAAAAGAAATATTTCAAATCTACAGGGCCCAGAATATTCTGGAAGAAGCTCTGCCAATTTCAGGTTGTGCTTTAGCCCTGCCTTATCTAATTAGCATTTTTCCAGATGTTGTGGACTCTTAACTCCCATCTGCCCCACGCACAATGATTATGAGTGTTGTAATCAAAGACATCACCATTGACCCAATTTGAAAGAGTCAACACTTATCCCAGAGAAAGAAGAATTTTAAGCATTGATTCTGTTTTTGTCAACCAAAACTCTGCCCTATGCTCACAGCAAATTAAAACAACCCCGCAGTGGTGTAGTGAAAGCAAAGAAAAAAAAGGCTCAACTATAATAGGAGTGACTTTATGCGCCACCTCCACCCCTCACCCTTCCCTGTTCCCTTTGAGCTTAACTGCAATTCTCACAATAACTGGAAACGAAGGATGGATTCTGCCAGCAACAATGCATTGCTATCAGCTATCTCAGTCTTAAAATCAGAGCTTCGACAACTGGCGTTTCCAGTTTCCAGCTCTCAAAATGCCTTAACCAGCATGGCTGTGGTCATAGGGGCTGGAGGATTCTGGGTCTTGTAGTCAAAACATATTTTTTCCCCAAGCTCTGCTGAAAGCTTCAATTGCTGCATTCTTTTACTCATGGTCATGTTTCTTTGCTCTGATGCACAGATATTGAGCAGATAAAGTGCATACCCAGCAGAGAAAGAATCAGGAAATCGTTGTCTGCCCTATTTCTTTGTGCTGGGCTATTGCTAGAAGTTCTAGGACTAGTGGTTTGGTCCTTTCAAAGGCAGTATAACAGAGGTAGGACGATCTTTAAGTAGGAGAGCATATGACTGCATTGATTTCAGAGTGGTAAGCCAGCTTTGGTGTCTTTTGGGGTCCTCCTGCTCCTTCTGTTGAACAGAGCCATAGGCCACCCCCTAATTCCTAATCTGATGGCACTGCTGATTGCCAGCCTTCAGCCCAGTGGGTTTCTGGGGTTGATCTTCCAGGTGTGGCTTTGGGGAAAGTTTCCTTTCTGCCTTTGCGTAGGAAACAGTTGCTGACAAAGCAGTGCCCCTGATATTATACCAATATCAATATCAGGGCAAAGCACCCCTCCCAATTCACCAAGGGTCCTTACCCGGATCTGTCGATGCGGCACTACAGAAATTTCAGAAACGTATCGTTCTGTCACAGGAGGGAATCCCACTTCCAGTTCAGCCTGAGAAAATTCATTGTGACTGGAAATGACACGGGAGCAGTTACACCAGGGGACAAACTGCTGATAGCTGCCCACGTCGGCTACAATGTCATACATCTGATCGACGGAATACCTGTGAGGGGAGAAAGGAGGGGCAATGGCAAAGATGAGCGAGAATGGCCAAATGTGGATGTGAAGAGAAGGAAACGAGAACACACACAGTGGTGCTGACTAACAAGGGCAGCATCTCAAGAATGTTAGCTCCCATACAAATGCACACAAACGCAGTCCTTGAGGCGTCAGGGGGAACCACTCAGCGTGAACCACAGATCAGTGTCAAACTTCCTCGTCATCTCTGCGATATTTGAAGTAACCAGTAAAAAGGGTGCCCCAGCGCGGCAGAGTGGACCAAGGAAAATCTAATCTGATTAGCTATGATCTAAGGCCCTTTCTATAGGAATGTTAGTTTTCCACAATCAGGGTGGAGTTCTTTCTTTCTTTTTTCCATTTGGAAAATTGTTTCACCCTCTGAACTCCTGTGGGCTGCACAACCCTGACACAGGCTTAGCATCTCGGCAAGAATGAAGCAAGGGAAGCAAACTCACGGGAGCTGACGGACTTCTGTGTACTCCACTCTCTTGGCACCGAGCAGTGGAGCCGCCAAGCTCAGGAAGGGACGGATTTGTTGAGCTGTAGCTGACCCTGAAGCCTGGGTAGGGCAAGTCTTCAGAATCCGTGGGGCGAGGATCCCGTTGCAGCTGAAGTGCCTGCAGTGTGACAACCCCAGTCTGCAGACAAAAAAAGGGAAAAGGGCAGCAGTTAGAAAAAGTAACAAGAATCTTGGGGGCATAAGCTTTTGAGGGCTAAAGCCTACTTCATGAGTTGGCGGATTCTCACATGAAATCCCATATATGTAATGCTATATTAAATATGTTATACAGTACTGTATGTTCAATTGTACCTGTTCAGTGAGTGATGGCTTGTAATAAGCAGAGTTTAGAAGTACAGTGGGGTCTTGACTTGAGAACCTAATCCGTATTGGAAGGCGGTTCTCAAGTCAAAAAATCTGTAGGTCAAGTCTCCATGGACCTACAGTGCATTGAAAACCAATTAATCCCGTAACAGGCCGTTTTTGTTCCATTTTGGTTTTTTTCTGGTCTGTAAGTCAATTCTCAGGCTGCAAGTCAAACCTAAATTTTGCGGCCAGAGAAGTCTGTAACTCAAAAAGTCTGTAAGTCAAGCCGTCTGTAAGTCAAGGGTCCACTGTAACTGATTATAAGTAACACAGTTTCCTGTTACAAGTTACTTTTTTGGAAACAAGTAATGTAAATAGTGGTTGTTGTGGGTTTTTGGGACTCAACTCCCAAACAAACTGCACCAGAGCACAGAGTTCTAACTCCTGTCCTCTGAAGATGCCGGCCACAGAGACTGGCAAAATGTTAGGAAGAACAACCTTCAGAACACAGCCTAAGAGCCCGAAAAACCCACAACAACCATTAGATCCCGGCCATGAAAGCCTTTGCGAATGTAAATAGTAATTATAAGTTACTATTAGATGAAATGAGTATCAAGTTGCTTAAGTGTCATGAGTAACATCTATATACTTTCACATGTTACTTCTAAAGGGCTTTTAAAGAGAAATTTTGAATTTTTCAGATTTAATGTCATTCTCTTTTTCAGTCCTAAAGGGCATAAAATACTTCAGTTTTATATTCTGTATTTTTGTAGGCATTTCCAAGGCGCAATATCAGAATGAGTAGTTAGAGGGATGAGAGTATTTCTCTGTATTTTCTGTAGGATGCAATGATTGCTGGAGAATAAAGAGTCAGAATCTAATGGGTTCCTTTTAAAACATAACTTTTTAAGTTCTGGATCTGAGGGAAATGAGATGCCAACAGTCCAAACAGTGATAATTACACAAACAGTGGCCATTATCAGCAAGGAGCTGAATGCTAACAGACATGCTTAAGTGGATAAGGTGATTAATTCACCAGCATACTGAGAGGTTTAGAGATTGAGTTGAACCTCTTTGTTAACTCTTGTTCAGCTGTTTTAAAATTCTTATCCAAGCAAAGATGTTCCAATTATCACCCAGCTACTCCTTATCAATGGCCACTATTAAGGTAATCATTTGGCAAAATTGTAAGGAGGAGGGACCACACAACGGTTTTGTCTTTTCTTGTTGTTTTGTCTTTTTTGCAGTCAAGTTGCCTCTGACTTCTGGTGGCCTTATGAATGAGAGATCTCCAAAATGCCTTCTCAACACCCCGGCTCAGCTCTTGTAAACTTAAGCCTGTGGGTTTCCTTCAGGATTTGTTTCTTCCTAGTGCTTTCAGATCATCTCTTCAATTTCTAGCATTGCAGGTTTTGGCACTAGGATTCTCTTAGTGTTCTTTTTCAGCTTTACTCTAATGTTGGATATTAATAGTTCATTATCAGTACCACAATCCACTTGTGGTCTTGTTTTAATAGAACTGCAGAGCTTGGCAGAAAGAAGACAACTTGTCCATCTCCTGCTTCCAATTACGCATTTGATTTCTGTATTGACCATTTGGTGATATCCATGGGTACGGATGCCTCTTTGGTTGCTTGCATGTTTATTTATTTGCAATAAACAGATTGTTGGCTTCAGACAACTCTATGAATCATTCTGCTTCATTTCTCTCCCACCCTCAGACCAAATTTTTCAACAGCCTTTGATTCTGCTTTATATCCTATTTTTTGCATTCCAGTCACCTATGATTATAAGTGTCTTGTTTTGGCGTGTGTTCAGTTTCCTCATGAATACTTGCATAAAAGCTTTCAGATTCATCTTCAGCATCAGCAGTTGGAGCACAGACTTGAATGACGATTATATTGACAGGTTTTCCATGGAGTCTGATTTATATTATTCAGTCAGACTTTACATTATGGCCCCTAATTGCCTGTGCTACATCTTGCCTCACTATTAGAGGCATATATAAAACGGTACTGTTCATCTGTATTTTAACTCTCGCAGTGGAATAAATGGGATGCTTAACACTGTGGGGGCTGGACTGTGCCCTTTATTCTCTTTAATTGGTTTTAAAATATTTGCAATTATTCTAAAATTATTTTTTATCTGCTGCTCAGCTAAATTACACTGTCTTATACCTTTTCACTCCCATTTTATGGTAAGAGCCAACCAAAGTATTTAAAGCCCCGCCACTGAATTAATTGAGAGGGTTACAATGCAGTTTCATTCATATTGGGACGTCCTTAAGTAGTTTTGATCAGAAGAAAGTTCGCCCATCCAGCGTGTCTACCCTTATGCCTTGCGTTGACTTTAGAAAACTTTGCGGGGAACAAGTTTTGGAAAAAAGTTAGAACCACGAAGCGGGACAAATGCGTTCCTCCGCCTTTCCTGGACCCTTCAAATCGCCCCCTATAGCATCCCAGCCCCCCCGATCCCCAACAGTCCTTCCCGGGCGCTCCTCTTACCGCGATCCTTTCGTGCAGCGCGGGCGAAAGCCGGTCTCCAGCAGCCGCCCAACGGCGTCAAGGCTGCTCCGACCGAAGCGGCTCGAGGTCCCGGCCATCGTTCAAGCGCAGGCCGTCTTCCGAGCCTAATCTCTGGGTTCGCAACTCGCGGGTGGCCGGCCTTAACGAGCTCCGAGTCTTTGCCTCCCGCCCCCCTGGGGGCGCGTCTGGGGGGGCGGGCCGAGCGCGGCCGGGAGGTTCAGCCCCCGTCCCGCCCCTCCGGAACAGGTCAGGCCAGCTCTTGACAGGTGTGTGGACAGGGAGCGACAAAAGTGCAATCGAAGTGGATTAAACCGAACCCACACCCGGCCAGAGCCTCACGAAGAATGTCCATCATGGTCACAGGGCATAGATGTGGAGAACTATGTTCTTAAAAAAAATACTGTAATTTTGCCAAGCTGTATAAGAGAAAGTCAGCTGTGTTGTGGTGGGCCCCGGTTCTGACCTAGATGAGCAAGAGGGTCCCTGAAGGTAACAGGGCTGACATCGGAGTAAAGCACATTGTCCTGATTTAAAGCAGGGATGGGAACCCCTGTTTGTCTCCTGCTTAGAATACTAGAAATCAGCTAGAAATCAAGACTGCCGCCGTATGATTTGACAATGGGCCTAGCATGTGTCTGGGAAATGGCAGGAGGTGATGATGTGCCTTTATTCCCACGGATAGTGTGTGTTTGTAGGGCAGAGATGGGGAAAGAGACTGCTGTGCCTACATAGCATTTTTGGCTAGTTACAGTGCACTTATCTTGAATACAGTAACACTGTGCCTAAGACCCAGTAATAAACCTCTCTGTGAAGTGGCCTCCAATTCCTTGTTTAAAACCAGTGGTCATGTTGTGACATCGATTCCCACGCTTGTATTTTTCTACTGGCTTCAGGAGGCACTTGGCTGGTCTGTTGAGATGGACCAGTTTGCAAACTGAACACCTGCATTTTCAATATTTAGCAAATATGTGCAAATATTACACGTGGTCCTTCCAGAGAAGTGTTTCAGTATTAGAATCTGGCTCAACTTACACAAAGTTATTATTTAAGAACACCCCATTTTTCATGTCAAATGTGTAGTCAAACAGCCACGTAGCATAATTATCACCCTATATATAGGTACATACTGACAGCAGGCTCCACTCTCTTCTCCCACTGCCCACCCAGGCAACTGGATTCCAGTCACCCACACAAGACTCACTGTCAAACCCAAGTCTGGCTTGCCATATGGGATACTTTGTGCCACCATGAGCATTTATTTATTTATTTATTTATTTATTTATTTATTTATTTATTTATTTATTTATTTATTTATTCATTCATTCATTCATTCATTCATTCATTCATTCATTCATTCATTTAACTTATATGCTGCCCACACTACCCGAACGTCTCTGGGCGGCTTACAACATTTAAAATACAATAAAAAGGCAAAATAAAAGGGCAAAATAATTAAAATGCAATTAAAAATATATACTCTAAAAATTGCCATCAGACCCCCAGCTGATATTATTTCAATTAAAAGCCTTCTGGAACAGGAAGGTTTTGACCTGGCGCCGAAATGTCATCATCGTCGGCGCCAGATGAATCTGTCAGGAGGGCACTCCATAGTCTGGGGGCAGCTGCCGAAAAGGCCCTTTCTCTACAAGCCCTCCCTCTTATCTCCTTGAGGGACAGCTCTTTCAAAAGGGCCCCCTGGCTAGATCTTAACTGCTGGGTAGGCTCATATGGAAGGAGGCGGTATGTATGTATGCCGCTGAGTACTGGAATGCAGTACTGGAATATCAATTTGACACCTGATTAGCACCTAGATTCCAAACAGCCCTTCCACTCATAGCAGATGCCTTCCTCCAACTCACACCCACAGCCGCCCACAACAAAGGCCAAGGAGACCTGGGGGTTGGGGGGGGGGGGGAGAGTCCAGATGACAGATCCAGAAAACCGAGAGGAAATATGCCAGGGATGTACCAGAAAGAATCACAGAAGGATAATTACCCAACAAAAGACTCTGTTTGTAGTAAGAAAAAGGCTTGCAAAAGCTGCAGCAATTTGGGAAGCCATACTGTATCTAACTTATCAGATAATCAAACTTTTCAGATGGCTAAGTAAACAAAAAAAGGGGGGGCATGTGAAAGAATTTAAGCTGGCCTATGAAACAAATGCCACTGTTACGCCACTGCCTGTATTTGGATTACAATCAAGACAGAGCCTGTGATTAAATCACAGCCTGAAGAAACCATCAGGAGAAGGCTTAGCAATCACAGAAGATTCAATGGGGGTGGGGTGGGGGTGGAGGCACAGAAGGAAATCAGAGTAATGAAATACATGGTTAAGAGTCTGAATGATCTATTAGGACTCAAAGCCTATGAGGACATGGCATGAGTTAAACCCTTGGGATGAGTGACATTAAGTGTTTAGGAGGCAGAATGTCCTGAAGAATGTGACTCCTAAAGTGGACTTCGGTAGCTAGAATGGACACAGACTGGGAAATGCTGGAGATTTCAACACACACATGGATAAAGAGACCATGGGAAATGACGACTTTAGAGAAATTAACTGAGAAAAGAAAAATTACGACGAGATCATCATGTGGAGATACACTATTTGAGACATGGCCCCCTTTCTCATAAGAGACATATAGATTACAAGCAGAATATCAACAATTTGGGGGAGACATTTTATAGACTAGTATAACAAAAGCTTATTGGGGATATAAAGAAACCCTGTTCAATAATATATGTTGATTTTTCTTTTACTTTGTTCTTTAAAATACTCTCTTCTTTTTGCATTTACTGTTATATCTTATGTTATATCATACAATTTTAAAAATAAGAAAAAAAGAAAAAGCAGGGATCAAATTTGAAGTTATTGAACACTTTGCTGCATCAACAATTGACCTCATAACTGGATTTATCCAAACAGGTGTTTATGCATCTGTGCTCAATAGTTACAACTGAATAAAAGTACTAATAAAGCTATTTACTATGGACCAGTCCCTTTGCCATTATGGAACAGCACATGACAAAATTCTTCCACTGGAATGAACTATCATCGCAGTTCCTCCTGGAAACCAATTCCAAAGTAAGTATTAAGTCACAAGGCCCCTGCCTGCATGACTTAATTTCTTTTTAATGGGGTGTCGGAAATACCAAACAGACCTGCATCTCCCAAGTGTGAAACACGCCCTTTCTGTTTACCACTACCTCATCGTGCTCTATAAAGTGAAAACATCAAAGGTCTGGCACTCCCCAGAGAGCTCTAAGCTATATAAATTAGTTGAGGTGTCACTTTTTTAACCTTTGAAATTCTACTGACCTCTCAATTAAGTAAAAGGTAACTGAAGTGGAACAGTCCAACTTTATTGGGGGTTTGCTGTGTGCTTTTTATCACGTTTACCCCAAAGAGAACTTTATTTAAATGGTAAAAACAGAATCCAGGAGCTTCATGCAAATAAAGTAACTGCTCTATGTAGACCTGGAAAAACTCCTTATCTAAACTAGTGCCCCAGAATCCCCATCCATCATGGCTGCGGACTGGGTGATTCTGAGGCATGTAACATTTCCAAGTTCTGCCTATACAATTCAACTGGGGGGAGGCTACCTCCTTCCACCTCCCCAGCAGGCCCCTCACAATTAACAAAATATTCTTTATGCATTTTACAGGTGAGACAGAAGTTCTTAGATAAGTATAAACAAGATTCATGATTTGTGGTGTTGTTTTCTAAGCCTCTTATTCTCTGCAAACAGTAGACCACAAGTTTACTTTGAGTCAGTAAGCCAAGATCCTGTTTTCAGTGAGTCCTAGAATGGCTGAACAAGAAGGCTTTTGCAGAGACCTTTCATTACCTATTGAGAGACCCCAAGTGATTTTCACACATCGGAGTATTGGCCTGCAACTTGGGAAAGCCACATTCAATCCCAGCTAAGCCATGAAAATCACTGGATGTCCATAGGCCCATTTAAATGGCACAAGGCAGGCACCTTGTCAGGAGTCACTCAGATGCAGGTAAAGCAGCCAATAACAAAAAATGTTATTAAAAGCACAAGTTGGAAAAATTACCTTTTTGGATATCTGCCCGCACACTGTGTCAGCAGCATGGCTGGTGTGAGCAATTATAATTGAAAATTTATGTTCAAATTAAAAAAAAGTTAGAGGACTCACATCAGAACCCTTGAGCGGCACGTGGCCCACAAGCCTCATGTTGCCCATTCCTAACAAATGCCCCTTGTGGGTTGCAGCGCACTTCATCCAACCTGTGTGAGATGCAAATGAGCTGAAGTCTACAAAAGCTTAACCAACAGAAGGTGTTTAAGGTGTTACAAGACTCGTATTTGGCATTGCTGCCTCAGCCTTTTAAAAATGTAACTAAGAATTGGTGCCCACATTTGTGTTTTAAGCTCTTTCTTCCTCGTTTCTTCTTCCTTTTGTGTCCTGGGTTTGTCAATTTAAAGTTTTGGGTCACTCTGAAAACCCCTTTTCACCTTTTTCATTTTTTGGCTATTCAAAATGGCTTAAGCAAAGTTTCATGGAAACTATGAGAGGAGAAAAGGGCAACTGCCTTGTGATAAGGGAGCTGTAGACATGTGATGGATGAAACTGTCGTAGGTCAGGATAGGCTAATAATAATAATAATAATACAGTGGTGCCTGGCATAGCGAGGTTAATCAGTTCCAGATTAACCTTCACTATAGCAAAACATCGCTGAACGGGACAGGGAAAGCCATTGAAACGCATTAAACATCGTTTAATGCGTTCCAAAAGGCTCCTTGACTCACCGTTCAGCGAGGTTTCCTATGGCCGGCAGCCATTTTCGCGCCCTCTTTAAGCGAGGGGAGGGTGCGAAAACGCTGCACGCAGCCATTTTGGGGCTTCCGGCGGCCATTTTGTCCGCCAAACAGCTGATCGTCGGAGCTTCGTTTTGCGAAGATCGGTAAGCGAAACGCTTACCGATCTTCCCAAAGCGAATTTCTCCCTATCTGAAGCTCGTTGAGCGATCGCATTAGCGATCCAAAAAAAGGATCGCTATGCGATTTCATCGTTATATGGTGCGCTCGTTAAGCGAGGCACCACTGTAGTAGTAGTAGTAGTAGTAGTAATAATAATAATAATAATAATAATAATAATAATAATAATAATAATAATAATAATAATAATAATAATAATAATAATAATAAAAAATAAAAAAAATATGCTAAGGCGATGGGATTGTGCATGATAAGCATATGAGGCAGGATGCTGTCCTGATGCATTTGAGTGTGAGGGACCCTGGTTTAGCATCTTTGGTGTGTTGGGTTTTCAGGTGCCAGCACATGCTCATCTCTGTTCTTACCACCAGACACCTTTGGTTGTTGGCAGACAGGAGGAAGGCAAAACGGAAGCAACTGGGGAATATGGAAGATTTCTGAATTATCATGATGATGTCAACTAGAATACAAAAAATGGCTCTTTCTGTTTATTTTAGCAACTGAGGGTGTAGTAGAGAACTGTGGTACAGCATCAAACACCATCACTTGTAGCCAGAAAAATCCTGGGGTACAGGCAAGTCGCTGGAGATGACAACATTCTGTGTCTGGGCTTCATGGCAGTAGAGGGAATCCATGCCGCACCAATCTTTTTGATGCCCAAGGTCAGCAAGTCTCATGGCCAGACATCTCCCGAGGCCTCACTCACCAAAATCACCACTGATGGGATGCCAGTGAAAAAAAATCAGCAGCAGCCACTGAGATTGTCTAGCCACAAGCAGAGAGCAACTGCACACATGAAAGGTGCTCTCACAATGCATCGGGCCATATGCAGCACAGAGAGACAACAGGCCAATAGTCTGATGGTGATGGTGAGCTGTAACATATAACCAAGGGAATGAGAATGCCCAGTGAATTACAAAAGTGGTTTTCCTGGGTGTATGTATGTTGAGGGATTAAAAATAGGGAACTGCATGCAAAGGAGTGTAGTCATTGTTTGCATCCACTTCAAAGTATACACTAAGTGTTCAGGACAAAAATAATAATTTCTCAAAGCAATACGGTGGTTGTTTTGGCAATGAGGAAGTGCTTTCCCTTCTCCCCATCCTATGATTCCCCTTCTGTCTGACTTGCTCTTCTTTCACCACCAAATCCAAATCACTCAGGCCTTAGAAAAATTAGATTTCTTGCGCAATCCCAATCTCTGGATCACCACCAGATTTGGAAAGAGTTTAATCCACTATGAAAATTACTCTTTTGCTATCATTTGCATCAGCAGCTATACTGATCTACATAAGCACTCTATTTCATACCGTAATTCTTTCAGGATATGTCTGCACTTCAAATTTAAAGTGGTTCAACTCTTAGCGGCTCCTCCCTCCTCCTAATCTAAAAGAAAACTGGAAATTGTTTGCCTAAGGAAGCCAACGTCTAACATAAAATGATAATTGTATTCATTAATAATTTCCAGGGTTCTGCTGGGAACGATGCTGCAGTTCTTAAAGACTTCAAACTAAGGTGTTATCACATGGGCATATATGGCTTGCATTCTGGACTGTTTGTGGTGCGGTCCAGTGGGAACGATGTCCCAGCTATCACATGATGTATGGGAAATAGCATTCCAACACAACCCTGATCCGTGTGCAAGCTGGACCTTTTTAGTCCAACAGTAGGGCTACTACTTTTCAGAGACAGACTGGAGCGATCACCTGATGGACAGAAGGGTTCCTTTAAGGGAGATCACTCCTAGCTACACAACTCTGTCTGCTGCAACCAGACACACAGCTTTCTCACTGTCTGATTGCACCGTAATTTAAGTACAGAGAACAGATACATTGTCTTTGTATTCACAGAGTGGGACAACTTCAGAAAACTGCACTGCATTCTTTTTTCATTACAGCTAAAATGACATTTAATTAAAATATTTACATAAAAATATGTTTTTAAATACAAGCCAAATTATGTTTTCAAGTTGTCTCTTAAGGGAACTGAAAATACAAAATCTTGAGCAAAAGATGGAAGTTGTAAGGAAGCTACAAGTACCCTCATGCCAAATTCAGCATGGTAAATTCTTTGTTAATAAAACCTCTCTGAGTTATATTAGAACCTGGGAAATTGGGTGGGTGGGGAATCTAATTAGGCAACAGTATTTAAGGCAAACTTAAATTAGGAGACAAATTGCAACTGATTGCCTTTCTAGTATAAGCTACCAGTGGTGGATGAGTGCAAGAGACAATTTTTTAAAAAAAAAAACCCTGTTTGTGCCACTCTATGGACCACACCAGAGTGTAAATAAAGACAACAAGTGTATAGAATGAGTATGACTACACAAAGATGGAGCTGTCCAGAGATTTTGTCTTTATGTGCAGCTTATGCGAAGCACACAGCACAGAATAATGGGGACTAAAGCTGAAGAGCCAATCCCCACCTCTGCATCCTTTTGAGTGTCTTTGCATCTAAATGGCATTGCTGAAACTTTGGTATCCATCAAAATCATGCAATCATAATTGGTTTCAGGTACTAAGACAGCTGCTCCTCCTGCTCAGCTGGTACCTCTGCATCCCTGATTTATCCATGCTTCTCCCTCAATCTTCTGCAATGGAAGGGGAAGCAGAGGAAACTCAGCTTTGTCCTCTCCCCAACAAAATCAAACAGCTTGAACTCCCTTTCCCCTGATCTCCACCCCCCGTGATCTGTGGTCTCCCATCAGCATAGGACCCATCCAGTGTACAGTGTTCCAGATCAGCAGCACCAAGGGAGGAGAATGAAGATGTGATCCCATCTCAGGTTATAGATCTACTTGTCCTTGAGTCGTTTCTGGAGCAGGTCCCAAGCCTTTTCTATCTGTAAAGAATGGACAGGTGATGATTCAATGAAGTCGCCAGGAACAGAGCTCAAGAGACAGGCTACTTAAGAGATCTGCAGGATGATCTCCCCACCAGTGCTACCAGGAGGTGTCTCTTACCAGCTCACGGGTAATCTCTGGTTCCCACATTGTGCTGAGAACTACATGTGATCGTTTCACACGCTCACTGTTGGGCATTTGCTTTTGCAGACGCAACCGGGCAGCTTCTTCACTTACACCATCTCTTGCTACAACACGTCTTATGGCCTGGGAAAGAGACAGAAAATTCAGAATTATTACATAGGTATTTATTACAGGGTTAATCCAGGGACAACGTAAGTTATCACATTCTCCAAAGAGGACATTGTTGCACCTACCAGAGTGTATTTTGGGGGATAACTCCTGCAGTGAATTTTCTTCTTCACTATTTATTCTGATTAGGCACCTGATCACTCACTGAAATCACTGGCAGAAGCACTTAGCAAAGTAGATATACGTGTGATAACTGAATATTAAATGGTAGACTATTTGAGGTGATGCTGCTGTCCTGCATTCTAAGGTGGGTAGCCCTTGATGGTGGTATATAACAGAGCAACAGCTGTCACATGTCAAGGTCAGATGATATATTGTTACTGCAGTACTTAGAAAGGTATCATTGCACCAGTAGTCCAGTGTCTGCACTAGCACCCTTTTTGTCTTGAGGTGCAAAATAAATTGGGTGGGTGTTTATATGGGCACCCCTAGCCACCATCTGTCTTATGTAATTCTAAAATGGCTTATGTGCCATAAAGTACAATAGAATATAAATAATAAAAGGAGATAAGATCTTAGAACAGAGCCATCTATAATCAAGTTCTATAGCATTGCCAAGCATGCTCACCCACCCACCCAGTTTTAAGATAGTTAAAAACCAGAAAATCATGACCAGATATGAATAAGGAAAAAAACTAACCAGGCCACAATCTGGTATATGTCCTGTAACACAACTCAGCCAGCTGAACCACTGATGGTAGCAAGGCAGAAGCTCATGCTTTTGCCGAAGAGTGCAGTGAGCTGATAAGCTCATGTAAGATAGGATGGCCCTTCAAAGTATAGAACTGTAACTTAAGACAAGCCCTTTTAGACAAGTGGTGGGGAATCTTTGGCTCTGTGCATGGCCTGGACTCCAACACCCACAATCCTTCACCAGTGGTCATGCTGGCTGGGGCTAGTGGGAGGAGAGATGGCCAAAGAGTCTTCACTCCAGTTTCAGAGACCAACTAGGAACTTAGGATGTATACCGATACACATTGGAACTGCCAAATCCCTCTGGAATTGCAGCCCATTTTGTTTCGGCTGGCCTACAACCATTTCTGCAGGTTATACTAGGTAAAGGTTCCCCTTGACATTTAGTCCAGTTGTGTCCAACTCTAGGGCGCAGTGCTCATCCCTGTTACCAAGCCATAGAGCCAGCATTTGTCCGAAGACAGTTTCCATGGTCACGTGATCAGCGCAACTAGACACGGAACACCGTTACCTTCCCACCAAGGTGGTACCTATTTATCTACTCACATTTGCACACATTCAAACTGCTAGACTGGCAGGTTATACTAGTTTCCAGCAAAAACTACAAAGCCATCCGCTCCTTACTTATAGAGCAGTTTTTCAATTAAAAAAAAAAAACAGGCAGCCTGCTAGACACACAGAAAGTAGTATGAAGAGGAAATAATTACTGGATTGGGTGTCAAATGCATGTTTTATTTGAGGAGTAAAAGTAGGAGGAAGTGAATATTTTAGTTCAGGGGGGTGGATCATTCAAGAAGCTTCCTGTTAGGTTAGACAAAAGGCCCACCCTGTCCAGTTTCCTGTCCCCACAATGATGAACCAGTTGACTTTGGGAAACTTCCCCTCGCGCCATTGCTTCTTCTAAAGAGCAAATTCAGAATCTGTGAGTGGAATAGTACCAAAACATGCTCAGAGAAAGACATCCTCGGGGACATCCTCCGTTTAACAAGGGAAGAGCTTTCTGGATCAGACCAAAAGCCCATCTAGTTTGGATTTCATTCCTACATTGGCCAGCCAGATGTCTATAAAAAGCCAATAAACTGCAGGACAACAAGTGCCACAGCACCCTCCTGCTTGCTTTCCTACCCCAGTGATATTCAAAGGCATAACAGCCTCTGATACTGAGAGCAATATGTAGCCATGCTAAGATGCCATGGATAAGATTGTCCTCTATAAATCTGGCTTATCCTTTTTGAAAGCTGTCTAAATTGGTGGCCATTGCCCCATGTTGCGGTAGTGAATTTTACAGTTTCAACTGTTCACTGTGCCTAACTTCTTTATCTGTCCTGGAATTCACAGAGATTTTACTTTTTATTGTAGTGAATTAAAAAAACCTTGAACACTGTTGACCACATTGAGCTCTCAAGGTGGGGTAAAATATCAACTGAATTAACTACAGTGGTGCCCCGCATAGCGACGATAATCCGTTCTGGAAAAATTGTCGCTATAAGGATTCGTCGCTATGCGAAAAAAAGCCCATAGGAATGCATTAAAACCCGTTTAATGTGTTCCTATGGGCAAAAAACTCACCGTTATGCGAAAATCCTCCATATGGCTGCTATTTTCACTGCCCAGTAAGCGAGGAATGGGCGCGAAAACACAGAGGCCAGCCATTTTTTTTACCCGGCGGCCATTTTGGAACCGCCGATCAGCTGTTCTAAAAACATCGGTATGCGAAAATCGGTAAGCGAAACAGCTTACCGATCATCGCAAAGCGATGTTTTACCATTTAAAACATCGCAATGCGATCGCAAAAATCATCGCTATGCGAATTCGTCGTTAAACAAAGTGCTCGTTAAGTGAGGCACCACTGTACAGTACTTGAAACCCAAAAAGTGAAATGTCACAAACAAAACTGCTTACTAGGGGTACTATCATGAAGCAACACACGACAGGCATTCATTCACTAAAGGAAGGCCTTCTCAATAAAAGTACCAACTGCAAAATGTTTCACCTTCCTTTCCCACACTTTCAGATGGCTGGGCAAGGCATGGTTTGTTCAAAGAGCTTCCTGTTGACCGAATGCAATACCTTAGACTTCCTTTGACAAAAGAGTATGGCACCATTCTTTATTTGTAATCTTTTGTCTAATTATTATTTCAAATTACCTAACAATATATCTGTTGCCTTTTGATCCAAGTAAGGATTCCGAAATTACTAATAGTTAAACCTTTAAAACTATATTAAGACATAAAAAAATTTAAAACATCTACAACATCACAAACAACAGAAATAAGAGCACAAAGAGGATCATAAAAATGGAATGTGGAGCTAGTACATTTTAAATGAAAAGTCATTAAGAGCAAAGACGTGAAAGCCACAACTGTCCAGATGCACAGCATACATACAGCATACGCTCATGCACTGAAAAATTAATGGCCAGAATCCTACAGCAATTTGAGCTTGCATAAGGGACACTGCATAAGACTTGGTGGCAAATTGCCACTTATTAACAAGATGCTGGCTGTTTTCCTGACAGCACAATTTCCCTTACACAAGAATAAATAAGCAACAGGACTGGTCAAAATGTGCATCACCATGCAGGTTAATCTAGACATGTTTTACTCAATAGCAAGGGTGAGAAATATGTGGCTTTCCAGTTATTGAACTGCAATTCCCTCGATCCTTCACCACTAACAAGCTGGCTAGAGCTCATGGTAAATGTAGTCCAACAGCATATAGAGGGCCACACATTCCTCATCTTTCCTTATATAACAGTGCTTACCCCTAAGAAAAGCATCCTGTTTAGTGCAGTGCTCAGGTTTGACTCATACAAATATATGAGTCAACATTTCATTAGAATTTTACTATCTGCATGTTGCAATATCAACAAAGAAAGTATCATTAACAGATTGCCAATGGGTAACTTTTAGGGACAAGATAAAGCAAGAGAGTCTGTAAAGAGATTTGGATTCAGTTTCAGGAACTACATAGAAAGCCAGCTTGGTGTAGTGGTTGGAGTGTTGGGACTAGGGCTCTGGAAACCTGGGTTCAATCCTCTTTGAGCTATTGAACATATTAGATGTGCTTGGGCCAGTCAAAAATCTTTCAATTGGTCCACCTTGCAGTGTTGTTGTGAGATACAGTGGACAATAGGACAGCAATTATTCTGTCTTGAGCTAAATGGAAGACGGGTGGGATATAGAGATATGTGACAAAGGAATCAAGGAAGAGTACCTACCTCATCTTCAGGGATGATGGTTGTCCAGACCTCATGCACCAAGTCTGACCAGCCCGCCTCCAACAACACAGCACCATCCAAGACACACACAGTCTTTCCTGCAGATGAGATATTAGCAGTTTCAAGAAACTTTAATGGTGGATGGGGAAAGTATTGCCTCCAATGAGACAGAAGATACAGAACACTTTGGTTGCATGTGCACAAAACAATAAGTCAGGATGCCTAGCTTCCTGTGCTGCAACTCATTCATTTACATTTTGATTCTCCACTAGTCTGGAAACTTTTAGACTACAACTCCCAGAATATCCAGACAACATGCTCAGTGGTCATGGTGGCTATGGCATCCTGTGAGTTATAGTTCCAAGAACTAACTTTCCAAGTGAGTGGTTAAAAAATTGAAGCAGCTAGTAGCATTATATACAAACTCAGAATCCTGGTTTGTTGTTCCCAAACACACCAGGATTGCTAGCCAGAAACAAGCCATGGTTTGTTGCTGGAGTATGAACAACAGGACATCATAATATGTTGCAAGGTGTGAATGTCATGACAACATCATCAGTTTCTCGCTTATTTATCTCCACATGGAAGCAGGAGGAAAAAAAAGGAGAACTGAAAGGGCTGTATGCACCCAAGTGTTGCACATTCACAGGAAGTCAAGATTAATGGAAATTGTAGTATATATTGGATTCAGAGATATACTGAACTAAATCTGGTTAGTTTGGAGAAATCTAGGAGGTGTTGAAATTAAACTGGGATTCCTCCAGAATGGACCAAATTTGAATCTCAAAATTCCTCAGAATTTATTAACAATTCAGATGTGATCTAGAGATCCAGACAACATATGCTTGCAAAAAACTGATGTATTTTTCCACAGCAAAATAAACTAAAATAAAATGGCTTTGGCGGGTAAGGTCTGTGATAAGTAAATTTCTCTGGAACAACTTTCGTAGATTACTGACTCTTCTGAAAAGTTAAATAACAATGATTTCAAGCCCTCACTTGTCTCATGCACAATTCTCACTAGGTTCCTAAGCCTTTCCTAATACTGAATAACAGAATAATGAGTTGGACTTACCCTGTGCTGCTGCCTCATTTATCTTATCTTTTGCCATTTGAGCCATCACTGGCCACATGATGTTGTTGAGCCGCTTCAACTGTTCCTAGTGGGAAGGAAGAATAGGGACTGAAAACAACAGCTTCCAAGATGATGTACCATAATCAGAAGAAGACACCATAAACTGCCAAGAAGTGGCCATCATCCCATAATGTGGTTTGGGGACAACCTTGTCCCAAGCAGGAGATGCTGGGTGCCAGTTAAAGCAGGGGTAGAACCACCAAAAAACAATTTTGTAAAATTCTGCTAAATTTACCAAGCCTTGAGCAAGGGCACAGCTGAAAAGTGCAATATGCAAAGAGGCTAATATGGTTCTCTTACTCCTCAAGGTTCATTGTGTATCTCGTTTATTTGTATCTTCTCTCAGTTTTATTCTATTGTGTAACAGGGATGTAGAATCTTGGGTCCTACGGATGTGTTGGCCCACAGTTCCCATCAGTCCAGCCTGATACGGTCAATAGCACTGGACGCTGGCTGCTGTAGTCCAAAACATTCAGGTGGGTGTGTCAAATGTTCCTCACCTCTATTTTATAATTTGGAGATGCAGTTTGAAAAGCTGTGTTTCAAATATCTGCTGTAAGTTTAAAACTGTTCCAGGTACAGAAAGGTGTGCACAAAACAGAAGGCACTAGTCTGAAAAGTTGGTGGGATCTGCTATCCTTTGAAGGAGGAGCGGAATCCCAGAATGCATTACTTTCATCAGTACAACCCCCAGCCTAAGTGTACTCCACTCTGCTCACTGTATGCAAGAGATTATTCTTCTATGCCCAACTCTCCAGGCAGTACCCTTCTTCCAGCTATACAAAGCCAAAAACATGCAGGGAAAGGAGGTGAAAGGGCTCCACTAATTTTGTGGAACAAGAAAGCAAACTAACGTCAGCGGCACAAAGGTGAGCAGAAACAAACTATGACCAGCTGGCTCAGGAAAGATACAAAGACTTAAGTTAAATATTGACCCCTCAAATCCAGCTGGGGGATTTACCTCATCTGCAAACACTTTGGCCCCCAAGATCTTTCTGTTGATGGTCCCATCTTCATTTAAAATCTCTGCAAAAACAAGCCAGATGCAACTCAGGAGGGAGAGTAAACTAAAATAAAACTATCACACAGCCCTTCCCTCAGCTATCGGAGGGTCCTCCAAGCCCACACTCTGTTCAAAGTTCAGAGAGGGCACCTCTATCCTTCTGCCTCATCAGCCAATCAACATGTTTTTCTGAAGCTGACAACTTGACACAAAATGACAGGTTTTTGCCCATGATTTACAAAAGGAGAGGTTCATCATGAAAGAACACCAATATAACAATCTGTGTCATCTTAAAAAAATACTAGGAAATGAGTGTTTGAGAATCTAGTAGTGTGTAATCTTAACACTGCTTCACAGAATTGCTTTAGTACATGAAGGCAGAGAATGAACATGACTTCCAGGTGATACTTCCAGGTCAAAAGGGGCATTAAGTATCAGCCTGAGTATTAAATAGCATCATGTTAAATGCTATTGTTGATTCAAACTACAGTAAACCTATTGAATGACAAGATCTTCTTCAGTCATTGTATCAGTGCCATTCATTCAGTGTATCTATTCTAGTGGGACTAACACATAGATGTTGCTCCATGCTATTTTCTCAAGATCTTACACGGTAACCAACACTTTCAATATATTTAGTAATAGTTATGCAATAGTTTTATACATATAGTAATTTCACCCTTAGTTCCGATTTCACCCTTAGTTAACTTGTCACCTACACTGTCCCCACTTTGCCTACTCTAATGACTAGCAAATGTGCAGTGATGTTGTGTCACATTTGCAAACTGCTTAGGATAAGCAGTAAATAAGAGTGCTGATAAACAATGCACCTTCTGCAAGAAAAAGGAAAACTAAGTTTGGATGGAAAGAAAGCAATTTATATGGTTTTCAGAGGGAAGCAGCCAGACTAAGGGCTAGGAGTCTGGCTAAGAAAAAGAAATCAATCAGTTTGGAATTATTGATAAAAATGCAATGATTTTACTGTGCATGGCAACTTTAACTATGGTTCCCAGAGAGGTAAGCAATACCTGCTCCAAATGCCTGCACCACCTGCTCATACACAGGTCCTCCTGGAACATAGATGTTGTGTCCCACGCGGTCCATATCCAAATGGAAGGCACCAAGACGAACTAGATGTTGAGCAATTGAGGTCTTGCCACTACCAGTTCCACCTGTCAGCCCAATGATGTAAGGATGGGATGGAAGAGATGAATCTTTCTGGGTGGAGGAAATAGACAGGATTATCAGGGGAACAAGAATGCATTATGCAACTCCACTATAGTTTTTGTGTTACTCAATGTTACAACAGCAACATAGCAGACATATTTCTATAAGTCCATCATGGAGCACAGGCTAATTATTTAAAAACCATCAAGTAAACCTTTGTCTGTGTAAAGATATGCCTATAGTTCCAACTGTGCATATTATTCCTTGTGGGGCATCTTCTTATTCCATTACTGACATTTCTTATTGCGTTTGTCCTCCAGTAAACCCAAGGCAACCAACATGTCTCTTCTCCATCCTACTTTATCCTCACAACAACCCTCAGAAATAGGTACAGCTGAAAAAGATAGAGTGGCCACTTGGTTAATTTTGAGGTTCAGCAGGAGCCAGATTCAACACTTCCCAAGTTCCAATGCAATACACTAATCACTGCACAACACTCCTCTTCACCCAGGGAGTTTACCTCACTCTCTGTTTTCCCGAGTACCACAGCGAGTACTCATGAGAAACCTGTTTCTGTCATGTGCAGAGGCTCCCTCCCTTCCTTCAATTTTCCCCGAGCCTTTCAGGCAATGCACAAAAGAAATAAAAATCGAAAGAGAAAGAGCAAAGAAGAAGCAGCAGTCATGTGGAGTGTAGGATTCTGGAAGCAGTAATTCCCCCCTGCAAAAAAAGTTATGTCTCCAAGCTCTAGAACAGACATGCATGTGACTGCATTGCAAGCTTCTTGTGGGGGTCCCAACAAGTCCACCCTCACCCCACCCCAAATGCATTACTTCACATATGAAACACTGCCACAGAGTGTTGCTTACCCTGGGGGGCCGTAACAAAGTCCCAAGCAGCCTGCTCCGCAAGCTAGAGGAGCTCACCTTCTCTTCCTCATTCTTGGCATGCAAGGGGTCAATAGCCAGCTGAACTGTATGGATGGCCAGCTCAGCCAGGCCCTGTAACACACAACGCAGGTCAGTGAAGAAGAATAAGGGAAAGATACAAAACCAGGCCACCTCTCTCGCCTGCTATAGGGCAAACAGCCATAGGTCAATTCTGGTTCTCCCTGAAACACATTTCCTTCTGGGGACTAAAGTTAGAATCATAGAATCATGAGTTGGAAGGGGCCTATAAGTCCAACCCCTTGCTCAATGCAGGAATCCAAATCAAAGTATGTCTGGCAGATGGTTGTCTAATTTTCACTTTAATGCCTCCAGCGTTGGAGCACTCACCACCTCCCCAAGTAATTGGTTCCACTGTAAAACTGGTCTAATAATTAGGAAGTTTTTCCTGTTATTCAACCAATATCTGGCTCCCTGTAACTTGATCACATTATTATGAGTCCCACACTCTGGGATGATCGAAAACAGATCCTGCCCTTCCTCTGCATGACAATCTTTCAACTATTTGAAAAATGATATCATACCTCCCCCCAGTCTTCTATTCTCGAGGCTATATATGCCCAGTTCTTTCAGCCTTTCCGCATTCTGTCATTTTGTTCTATAATTTTAGTGGCATCTAGTTTTATTGGTTTGTTGTTACTTTGGTTTTAAATAATTTTAGTTTTACTTTGTTTTGTTTATTATTGTAAACCATCCAGAGTAGTGCTTTGGCACTTATGGGGAACGGTATACACATTTAAATAATAAGATAAATAATAATAAAGCTTGGTTTCCAATCCCTGTTCATTCTTGTTGCCCTCCTCTGATCTTGTTCCAGTTAGTTGGCATCCTTCTAAAACCAGACACAGCACTCAAGGCCTAATCAATGCAGAACAGAGGGGAATTCATACTTCACGCGATTTGTAGACTACAGTGGTGCCTCGCTTAACAATGTTAATTCATTCCAGCGAAATTGCTGTAGAGCGAAAACGTCGTAAAGCAAAATTAAAAAACCCACTGAAACGCATTAAAACCCGCTTAATGCGTTCCAATGGGCTAAAAACTCACAGTCCAGCGAAGATCCTCCATACGGCGGCCATTTTCGGTGCCTGTATAGCGAGGAATCCATCCCTAAGCACAGCGGAGAGCCATTTTGAGCACCCAGCGGCCATTCTGAAACCACCAATCAGCTGTTAGAAAAACGTCATTTTGCGAAGAATCGGTTCCCGAAGCAGGGAACCGATCATCGCAAAGCAAAAAAAACCCCATTTAGACCATCGTTTTGCGATCATAATTACAATCGCAAAAACATTGTCGTGAAGCAGATTTGTCATCATGCGGGGTAATTGTTAAGTGGGGCACGACTGTATACGTCTGTCAATGCATCCTAAAATACCCTTTGCCTTTTTTGCAACTAGATCTCATTGCTGGTTTATATTTAGCTTCTGATCTACAAAAATTCCAAGATCTTTCTCACTCATAATATTACTGAGCAAAAGATACCCCCTCTTGTGTGTTTGTTTTTGACTCTAGGTGCAGACCTCTGCATTTACCCATGTTCAATTTAATTGTTGTTTTCAGCACAGTGCTCAGGCCTATCAAGAACTTTTTGGATTTTGTTTCTCTGATAAACATTCCCTGCACTCCCTCATCCAAGTTATTAATAAAAATACTGAAGAACATGGGCCCAGGACTGAGCCTTGAGGTACCCACCTGTTACCTCATGATAAACACTCTCTGGATATGATTCTGTAATCAACTGTGCATCCACTGGCAGTTGGTTCTATCTAGTCCACACTTGGTTAGAATAAGCAGAATAACATGCTGGTTTTTGGTCAAATCAAAGATATATTATGTGTACACCATTCCCACTATCTACCAGGGGCGCTACCCGATTAAAAGGTGAGATAAGATTGTTCTGGTGGGATTCTGTTACTACCTTATTACTATATGTGCCTTCCACCTTTCTTTCAATTAAGTCCAGGCAGCTTACACAGCTCCTTCATTTTGTAATTACGACAGCCCTTTGAGGTAATGAAAGATAGTGACTAGTTTAAGGCCACTAGATAAGCTTCATGGCTGAGTGGGGATTTTAACCCAGGTTTCATCAACAGTAGTTTCACATCTATAATGCCACACTTACACCCTCACAGTGACTGAGGACTGGCATCTTTGTTTCGATTGTGCAAATTAAATAAGCAAATTAAATGTGATCTTCTGAAACCTCTAGGTTTCACATGATTAGACAGACAGATAACAAGTGTCACAACAGGCTTACTATCTGAAAAACTAATTCATCATTTCCACTCCTAGGTGTGCACTCTAAGAGAAGGTACACTGAGTTTCTCATATGGAACCAGCAACACTCTTCTGTCCAATATATTCTTGACTTTATGAGCCTACTGCCACAGGGTAGCTACTAGAAATATGGATATTTAAGAATCAAATATAAGAGCAGCCAATTGGTAGCTCATAAATTTAATAGCCTGTAAAAACAACTTCCATGTGCAGGGAAAGTTTAAAGCTACCTATCAAAAGGGGGCAGGTTTTACTCTTATATTCCCTATTAAATTGAAGTTGAGAAAGAACATCTTGTCCAGGAATAGGCAAAGTGTGCTTTTCCAGACATTTTTGGGCTCTAACTCACATCAGGTGCAGGCAAGATTGTTAGATGCTACAGACCAACAGGATGCTGGTCTAGTCCAATCCTGCCGGTATCATCTGTGCTCTGGGTATCAAATTGCAGTGTGATACAAGCACTGAGCAAACGTGCTGCAATCAGTCCTTGAAGATTAAAGAGTTTGGAACACACACACACACAAATGAGCCAAGCTGTGCACAGAAGGAGGAAGGCAAAAAGCCACTTTGAGTCCAGTCACTTTGACATTAATTTGAATTTTGAATAGAAAATCCTACATATGAGACAATATTTGCAAACAGGCACCCTGAGATATGTGAACAGTAGTTGTTGAGAGAGAGAAAATAAGCTGAGCTACACAAACTATTTTGCTGAGCTAGCAGGATAATGTTTTTGCCCTAAGAGCAAATTGTACATGAGCAAAGCTCACAAGATGAAACAGAAAAAAAAAATATTAGCAATACCAGAACCTGGGTACCTTGTCTCACTTTATGAAGAGAAGGGGCATCGTTTCTTTTCAGAAACCATGGGTGGTGACAATCTTTTGCAATCCATGTTGCCAATAAATCAGAGTTGATCAGTGCCCATTAATATCACAGCTATTGGGGAATGATAGCATTATTGTCTTTTAAAAGCGAATGAGAGATAGCTTATGGAATTTACTGCTGCAGAATGCTGATATGTCTCCTAAGAAGAGTTTAACAAAAGGGATAAACACATGGAGGAGTAGTATATCACAGACATAAAAGCCCATTTTCCTCCCAACCCAATACCCTTCCAAATCAAAGGCTCTGATTAAGAAGGGCTATGCTCCAGTAAGGGGTGCCTCCCACAGCATACTCACATTCTCCATTCTCCTCTTGTTGACTGCCAGGCCACCCTTGAGGGTCTCTTCGCTTACTACAATGCACTTCAAGTCAGAGTCTGTGATGGAAGGGCCAAAGAAGTCAAAGAGCGGGACAATTTCATACCGCAAGGAGGGCTTGATATCCACCAGAAACTCACTAAGCTCAGCCACGCGTTGCTCATAGGGAAGGATAAGCTCCTTCAGCAACTTGTCTAGATGGTAAAGAAAAGGGGATATATTAGGAACATGCAAAGAGCTCACCACAAAGAAAAGTCACCTTGCCTGAGCATCAAATGGGAAAGGCATGGCACTGGAAAGCTGTCCTTTCCTCAGTTTTATGGGATAAAGAGAAAGCAGCATCCTTTAAAAGAAAAAAGAATAGGACTGAGGGCAGATAAACACAATCCCCTGGAAGAGTTTGCAACTAAGCTAATGGAATTTGCCAGAACTGATCTCCCATCATGAGAATTGGCATATCCAAATTGCTCTGCTACCAAATGCAGTTTACCCAATCACAAGTGCTCAGAACCAATCATAATACATGTACAGGATCCTATTTGCTCATCACAAAGAAGCAAGCATTCCATGCAGTTAGCACAGGAAGTGAGACAGCAGTACACTATCCAAGAGGGGAAGAAGCAGCATCTGTGAGAACAGAACCTCTCTCTCTCTCTGTGTGTATATGTTTGTGTGTGTGTGTGTGTGAGAGAGAGAGAGAGAGAGAGAGACAGATATCTGCTATTCCT
Organism: Pogona vitticeps; assembly: GCF_051106095.1. Lineage (NCBI taxonomy): Eukaryota > Metazoa > Chordata > Lepidosauria > Squamata > Agamidae > Pogona > Pogona vitticeps. The sequence goes on along the minus strand of NC_135788.1, from coordinate 94,784,779 downwards.
ATTCTTATTTGCTCTTCAAAATACTGCCCCCAGATGGATTAATTGACTGCCAGCAACCAGTATAGTCTTTGTTAGGCAGAAGGCAGCTTATCACACCAAATATCCTGAAGAGAAGGGCAAACTGTACATCATAAGGATACATGACACCAGACATATTTTCAACCTGGTATGAGCTGCCAGAATGTGATGTTTCTTGTTCCTATATAATAGGTATTCAATCAGAAGCATAATAAAGTATTTTTAGAACTTTAGGTGTAGCATTAACAATAGAGGTGGGAATTACTGCCCAGGCAGTTTTCAAGAGTTATGCCAACATCTCTATGTTATGTAATGAACAATTCTGAATCTTCAGCTCCACACTTGCCAGGGAATAGTTCCCAATGAATTCAGATATGCATAGGATGTGATATAAAGGATCTCTATGCAGGCTCCCAATACCATTATTTGGTGATTTCCATGCCTTTGTACAGACTCCACCCCACCCCAAATTTCAAAAGCTGAGATGCTCCTCCTAAGGCCTAGGTAGGAGCTTTGCACCAAGATATGCTGGTATCTCGCCCACCACTGGAATGTGGGCCCAGACGACATCTCTGAAATTGAACGTTGCCCTTGAGCTGAAAGTGATACCCCACATTAGCCCCAGAGCAAATAAATGTTTCACATCTTGGGCAGAAACATTTATGTAGCAAGAGTGACTGCAGAAATTTCTTCAGAGACAGTGATGCTAAGCTACAAATTGGTGTTACTAAAATTCACATGCACAGCATGCATCATTCAAAGACAGTACATCTGTGCATATTATAATAATAAACAAATTTAAGATGGAGGAGAAACACTCTCCTTGCCTGTTCCCATGAACACCTACATTTGGCAGGAGTAACATATATTGGGAAGACCTTGGCAATAGGGTGTGGACTCTTTTTTTACAAAACAGATGGCAACTTAGTGATAAAATACCCTGTTTCCCCCAAAATAAGACCTAACCTGAAAATAAGCCCTAGTATGATTTTTCAGGATGCTCCTGATATAAGCCCTACCCCCAAAATAAGCCCCAGTTAAGTGAAACCCCGCCCTCCACCAGTGACTCCTTGTGCAGCTAGCAACCAGAAGATGACACAGCTGTATTTGAATAAATGTAGATTGTTGTACATGCAAAAAAATAAAACATCCCTTGAAAATAAGCCCTAATGTGTTTTTGGGAGCAAAAAATAACATAAGACCCTGTCTTATTTTCAGGGAAACATAGTATATATTTGGCACATAGAATGTCCCAGAATCAGCTACAGTATCCCCAGTTAAAGAAAGATCAGATGGTAGCTAAGGAGTTTTCTCCAACTGAGATCCCAGAGGACTACTGCCAGTCAGAGAAGACAATATTGCTCTAGGGGCAACTATGCCCCCTCTCCCATGTTTTTGAAACTGCAACTTCAATAATCTTTCCCTAGCGGCAAGAGATACAAAGAACTGTAGGCCAAAAATATCTGGAAGTCCAAAGCTGCCAAGACAGAGATGCTGAGGAGATTCAGACTGGAACCTTTACTTTATGCAAAGCATATACTCCACCACTAAGCAACAGGTCCTCCTGAAAACTAAAATGAGCCAAATAACATAACTCAATTCCTCTGATATGACTAAATTCAAGGAATCAACCAAGCCGGAGACATTCAAGAGAAAATTAAACAACCATCTGTCAGATATACTTTGATTTAGATTCCTGCATTGAGCAGAGAGTAGGACCTGAGGGCCTAATAAGACCCTTCCAACCCTATTAACTCTCTACTTCTTACATAGAGCCTCACCTGGTACAAAACAACTTTCTATCTATCACTTTAGTGTCTGTTTCCTGCAACAGGAGGTAACAGTTGTGGGAGAAAGGCAACATGATCTAAAAAGGCTCCTTTTATCACAAATTTCTAAATCCTGCATATCAAGAGCAAACTCATATATGACTAAGTAATTAGGACTGTAGGATTTATGAGCTTATTCTACTTGTGAGCCCTTGATAAATGGAGCAAAAAAACCCACAGTACTGAAATTTCAATACCTTTCTAGTGTTTCTGCTACAAAAATGGAAGGGCTTCAGAACATGTCTTTTTTGCCCAGTGCCTCTACACCAGTGGTTCTTAACCTTTATTACTCTGATGTTTTTGAACTGCAACTCCCAGAAACCCCAGCCAGCACAGTTGGTGGTGAAGGCTTCTGGGAGTTGCAGTCCAAAACTCCTGAGTAACCCAAGGTTAAGAACCAGTGCTCTACACAACCTGGCCTAACAATTTCGTTTTCATAAATTGTTCACGCACTATCCCCAAATGAAAATACTCAAATATTAATAGGTGGAGGAAGAAAAAACTCAAATTACCCACCCCAAACTGAAGCACATCAAATATTCCAGGACTGAAAAAACTCCCAGAAACACAGGAACATTTGGATAGTATCTAAAAATCTTTCATATTTCCCTATCCTATTGCAAACTGATCCCTAAACATTTAGCATCAAGAAAATCTAAGCTTTTTCAAATGTTCAGATTTATGTAAGTAGTCATTAGGAAATGATGACAAAAGCTGCAACATATTTTCAAACACCCACACCTGGTGTCTAGGCAATAACCCCACTCTCCCATTTTAGCCCCAATTTCAGTCACAGAAATAGACCATTCTGCATGAGGAATCTGGAATGTTTTTAAGTGGTCCCCTAAATGTCTCTAATTTCTCCAAATGGTTTTGTGCAACCTTGGAGAAAGGGCATACATGGCTCAAAGAGACCCACTTTCCAGGAGATCTTTGTCAGAGACGCCCACCAGGAGCCGGTTTTCTGCTAGCATGCAGCTCACACTCAGAAGTAACTTGTGGCCGTTGTGGAGTCTATCAAAAGTGCCTCCTACAACAATATCTCTGTAGCTCTGCAATGGTTCATCTGTTACACCAGCCTCCTGCTGTGGCAGCTGTTCTCCATCACTGATGCCTAGCTCATACTCCGGATACAACAAAACAGAGATGAGATTGGGGCGACAGCTGTAGCAGCTGGTGGCGTAGCGCTCCAGGCGCTGCTTGACTGGGTTAGATTGCCCACCATCTCCAGTTTCAAAGTCAGTGAGTACCACTTCAGGTGGCTGGGAGAGGTTCTGCACAGATCCAAGCACTGGAGGGGTGGATCCTTGGTTGAGGATGTTGGTCAGCAGTACCCGGACGTCGAGGTGGTGATGGATGCCAGCATCAGCATACAACTTGCTGATAAGGGTGTAGACCTCTGATGTAGCTGGGACATACGTGGAACAGGGCTGTGTGGAGCCTGTCAGGCTGAGGCCAGGCTGCAAGTGAATATAGAGGGTGTCTTGTACTAGCCGGGCAGCAGAGGTGAGAATAGGCACCAACCGTAGGGAAAGTGCTGACAATGGTGATGTTAGAACAAGTAGGCCTGAACGGAAAACCGACATGCTGTTCTGAAAGACATGCACAAAAACAAAGACAGTTGTGTAAAAGAGGTCAAGGCAAAGTTAAGCAAGAGACAGCAAATGACTTTATGCAATTTTACTATTGCTACCTGCTACTTATTCTGTTTTATGCAATCATATCATTCCCAGCCTTCAACCCAAAACAACAGATCCAGTTCAAAAATGCAAAAGTGCCTTCTGATCGACAGGGTATAATAAGAAATCCCTATTTTAAATACCCATTCAACTGGGCAGTTTAATTTTGTTATGTGTTATCTAGTCAGTTCTGAATTATGGTGAACTTATAAGTTAAAATGACTTGCAGAGAGTCCTACCAATAACAGCTCTCCCTAGATCTTGCTAACAATTCAAGAGACCTGGGCAGGCACCCATAACCAGTCTAACCTACCTTACCTGTTATTATTATATGTCAAGTGTTCCTACACCCTTTTACAGTACAAAGTTCCAATGGAAAATATCTGAATATCAAATAGAAGTCATTACTTGCTGTGAAATATATCACATTGATTCACACAATTTGCAACTTACTAACCAACCAATCACTGTCTCTATATTTTGATGCTATGTATAAAAGTATAAAAATTTGCTATACAATCTCCCTCTTATATCTGAGGAAGTGGATTTGATCCATGAAAGCTCACATTAAAATAAAATGGTTAGTCTTTAAGGTGCTTTTTTTCCCTTTTGTTTTTGCCTGACATGCTTGCAGACTAACATGGGTTGTCTTTTCTAAAACCAACTCACAAGGTTAGCTACAATACATCTGAATTTGCTGGAGAACCCATTGGATACATGATTATCATAACGAATTAGTTTATACAGAATATAAAAAGCACATGCTTAGGTAACCTTGTGTACTAACAAGAAAACGTGTCCTGTTTCTTCCCCTCCTGTTTTTATCCTTCCATTTTGCTTAGTTTTTAACCTCTGCATTTGTTATTAGTTAACAGGCAATTTAGCATGCGCAAATGAGTAACAGATTGACTTTCTTTCTCTAATCCTTGGTGGATTTTAACTTTCTTCAAGGTGTGAGGGAAGTTGTGAAGCATACAGAACTGTGTATGTGGGTATGTATCACTTCTGTCTCCTTTTCCCACTGACCACAGCAGTGATGAACTGATCATATTATAGCACACTTTTTTTGCCCCAGTAAGAGGACTCTATCCTGTTCCTTCAGAGAGAAAAAAAGGAATATGTTTGCATTTGTTTATTATTAAATGTACTGTATGTGTTGCCCAATCCCATGTTTGTTCACTTCGAAGTAAGATTCTGTGGTCAAAATCCTCTTAATGTTGTGCTCATGCAAGCGGAATATATCATCAGCTTGCACCAGCTTAATTTTACACAAAAAGAAATTTGTTTTTATTTACTTATGGAAAGTAGTTATACATCACCTTTCTACCCCGTATATTCCAACACCCACCCACCCAAATGGTATTTTACAAGTAATTGTGCTAAGACTAGTGTCAGAATATATTTAAGATTCCAACAAAGTATCAAGTAAAAATTTATTCAGACACAGTAAGTGCTGAGTTTCCAACTATTTCAGTATATTTAATCTTACAATATCATATGTGGTAATAATCACATCTCAAATTATCACATTTCATGCCAAGAGGGCTTTAATATTTTAAAGCCTTTCTTTAACTGAGTTATGTATCATGGAGTTTACAGGTCTGGGCTTGATCTTCTAGACTGGCCATACTAGGTAGCGATGATGAAACTTGTAGGTCAAAATAATTAGGTCAAAGATTCCCAGCCCCTACAATTGATATTTGGATGTATCCCCTCACTGACTTCTTCCTCCAAAATAAACAATAATTCCATATTTCACTAATGCTGTATGCAATATCTTTGCCCACTATTTCATTTTAATGACTGCAGATTATCAATAATATATAATTTTTGGCATATCTACCTGGATGTAAATAGACCACTGACTGCATTGGGGCTACTTCCTGGTAAGGGAGTATAAAACTGCGGCCTAACTGGGAGTAAGCTCCATTGAAACCAAAGGAACTTATTTTTGAACAGACATATATAGGATGTCACTGATAGTTGCAGTCCTAAACCAAGTTGTCTGAAAATAAGGCATTTTGTCCAAGGACACATGCCGAAGAATGGGCTATCAGACTGCAATGCAAAGTCTAGCCTTCATGTTATCTAAGAAACAGATACCAAAGAGTAAATGATGTTTTGAAACAGAAAAGGCTTATAAAGTTGATTTATTTTTCAAATTTATCTTTCCTCCCTACAGACAGCTTCATTATTTGTGCTTTTTAAAAATAAGTGCACACCACACTACAAATGAAGCCCTTATCTGGCTATATTATACTTATAGCTTTTTTATTTTAATATCTTAGACTAAACTACAGAATATACTCCTATTCAGGAACATATTTTGTGGCAGGCTGCAATTCTTACTCATTTGATGTAATTTCCTTTGAAATCAATTACTGTACTCTTATTTCTGACAAAATATGAATAAAATCTGTATTATCCCATCCTGGGAAAGTTGTTCTCTATCTGCTGACACTCTTAAAAGTTAACATTTTGTATTTTTCAGTGATTACAACATTTGCACAAAGCAGGATACTTAAAATTTATTATTTATTTATTATTTGATTTATACCCCGCCCCTCTAAACAGAGTCTACTCGGGGCGGCTTACAAAGAAGAATAAAACATTATAAAATAAAATCAAATAAAAGCCTTCAGTATATACATCACTTTAAAAAGTGATGTCCATGATGCCCTACTAGTAACCATGATTTCCGATACAACCTGCATTATACCTATTTATTTATTTCAGTGTTGGCCCATCCATCTTCCACAGAGCTCTCGAGAACATATGGATCTTCTCTTTGGCTCACTTATTTCTTGCAAGACATACATGAGGTAAATGAGGCAGAGAGGCTGTGACAAGCCAAAAAAACACTCACCAAGCTTTAAGGCCCAGTGAAGATAAGAACCAGAATCTCCTCCCCACCCGGGGTTAGAGTCCGTTTCGCGATATTTAACTTCCATAGCCTCTCTCCATTCATGCTACCACGACTAGATCTTCTCTCTCCCCCCCCCAATGTCTAGATTTTTGTCCATGCATCGATTTCCTTTGGTTAGTTGTTTTTTTTTTAAAGACCAGTATAGTGGCTTGAGTCTCAACCTCAGTATCAGTAATAATAATAATTATTATTACTATAGTTATTTATTTAAATAAATTAAATAAAATCCTCTCAATTAACACAAGAACTATCCAGTCCAAAGAAAAAAGAAAAAAGGGAAAGGCTGTGTAACGACCATTCTCATCCACCCGCTGGGCTCGTGAATATCCACCCCCACCACAAACATAATCGCTTCCCACCCTTAACCCCCGACTCAACGTCTCCCCTCAGGCCAAGAAGACCCACACACACACCCCTCTCCTCTCACCTCTTGGGCAGCTCCAGCCGAAGCGTCGCCTGAGCCGGAAGCCCTTCCTCACACACACTCACACACGCCCCTCCCACCGGAAGTGCTTTCTCCTTGACACGGAGCAGAAGAAAAAACTTTTTTATTTTTCACTGGCGGGAATTCGATTCTTAGAGGCGAGGATGGGTTTCATGTGTGTGTATAAAATGATAACGTATTAAAGCGTCGTACGTCGGGGGGGGGCGGCGGCGCAGGGAGGAGGTAACCTCCGGGCCCTTCTTTCCCGGGGCAGCAAAGAAAGGCACGGGGGGCGGAGTCAACGTGAAGGGGCGGGGTTTCTGTTCAGCTCGAGTCGCTGCGTGAGGCAGAGAAGACTCGAAGGTGATGGGAGAGCAATGGAAGGATTCATTGGAAGAAATTAACTAGGTCGACGTCTGGGCGAGCACGTCAGCCCAAAACGAAACAAGCATAAACAGAAATAAAGACGGCCAAAACGTTGTGGCACCTTAAATACTAACTGTTTTATTGTAAGAGTGAACTTTCGTGGACAAGTTGCAGTTGAAGAAAGCAAGTTACTTCTTTTACTGCTTGGAGGCTGGGTATATTGATTATTGGACTTCGGATGCAGCACCTTTAAATAAGGACTGCTTTTGAGCATAAAAGCAGTGAGAAAGGTTAAGATGCCTTTGCTCTTCCAGAGCAATCTCTCTACAAAATATTTCCTGGTCATCTTTCAGACAACTCTTTTCTACTGCTCTCCACACAAGCTCTCCTTTTCTGCTTATTTAGTGATTCAATATTTATCTACAGACTGACATGCCACCTTCTGGGTAAAACTCTTTCATAGTGGTTTATGAAAGAATAGGAACCATGAAATGATTTTAAACATTAAAAAAAAAAAGCAGAGGGGAAAGCCACAGGTTAACACAGTTTAAAACAATCGAATGTTTACATTGTTTTTTTTTATTATTACTAAAATGAGGTCACAAACTCTTCTTTGGGAGAGATTTCCAAAAGTAAGTGGGCCACAACTTGAAGAGGCTCCATTTCAGGTCTTCACCCATCTTGGATTTTGATCATCACATGCAAATCGATCCTCCAGAGACTGATAGAAAGACTTAAACAAATTCGTAAATGTGCAGGTGACTTGGTCCTATACTATGTAAGTCACTTGAGGATGGCACACTTAGCTGAGTCCAGAAAACAACACATCACTTGTTCAGCTACAATAATAAAGTGGCATTCTTTGAATCTATGGTACCCATAAGCAGCTCTGTTCTGATCAACAAAGCTGAGGCATCTAAACCTTTAAAAGAAGTACCACATATATTGTATCACAGTAGTCCACCCTGGATGTAAAGCAGGAATAAATGACAGGTTCTGCCTTCTCTAAATAAGGTTTGTTGTTGTTGTTTAGTCATTAAGTCGTGTCTGACTCTTCATGACCCCATGGACCAGAGCATGCCAGGCCCTTCTGTCTTCCACTGCCTCCCAGAGTTTGGTCAAATTCATAAAAAAGGTTACAACTAACTAAATCAGCTAAAGTTGCCAGAAGGTACTTCTAGATACTAAAGCCAGCTGTATTTCCAAGTGAGACAGCAGAAAATTACACACACGTGGGTTTACATTCTTTGATTGTCCTGGTCTATTAGGAAAGTACTTGTGGAGAGATCAGGGGGCCTGCTCCTCACTCCTCCTCATCCTAATTACAGTTCTTTTTTTTCTTTTCTTTTTTTTCCCCAACTTTTTTTTTATTAATTAATGACGCAAACAGACATACAAAATACACACAAAACATATAATTGGGGAGAAAATTTTCCATATATCCATTTAACATACATTACTGACTGCATGTAGCATATTCCTCTACTTAATCTTTGGGCCAAATCCATTTGATATATAATTCTGACTACATAGCCTCCAATAATTAACGTGCATAAATTGTCAATATATAAACCTGTATTGATCTTATATTCCAGCCACTCTTAATTGCATAAACCAACTGTAGTTCATGAATTGCAGTACTTAATATCCTCATGTTTCTGGTTTGTCATCAGTACCTTCTAAACAATTGTGGTCAGATTATGTAATCTAATTTAGGCATTACTTGTACTTATCAACCATTTAAGACATTCGGCAAGTATTTTCCTCATTTTGTTATATTCCTTTGCTCCACGTGTAAGCCAGGGATGTAAAATCTCTATAGATTCTTTCATCTGCATATCTTTCTATCCGATATTTATCATCAACAATTTTAATTTCATCATGAAAGTAGCTTAACCACACACACTTCACCACACAGAAGCTCTTGGCCCGCTTAATACATTTCTGAGGGGTCTCCACTTTTACAGGTAAGAAAAACATTGTATATCTAATCTTGCCTATAAAATCAATATAGTAATTCACTCATATTTAAGCTTTACATATATATCATAAACACCAAAGCATCTATTATTATTAATAAAGTTTATAGCTACATATGTTTATCTACCCTTTAGCTTCCCCTCTGGCCAAACTTGTTCATAGTGTAAATTACTTATATTACTTTCTGTGTGATTATATATATCTCAAAATCCAAAAAAACATTTATCATTTAGTCCGCAGGTTACTTCCCCCCCCTTCATTTTTACTTCTTAACTACAGTGTCATACTTCCAAAATTGATTTATTACTCCTCTTTTGCCAGTTTTAAAATGCCATCTATAAAATTTCCTTAAAGAATTTTCTATGAGATCTATTAATATCCTCTCAATATAATCTGTATCTTGATTTCTGAGCAGAACAGATCTTTTTGACCTCTGACCATAAATTTCTGCCTCTAAATTCACCCCTGTCTTCCCTTTAACGTCATTTTCCATCAGGATAAACGCCATGTGTTTTCCCACCTTCTCTCCACCCTCCTTTCCTCCTTTTTAAGTGTTCCATTCCGCTTTTTTTTTAGCGAAGTCTCCCTCTGGTTCTCCGGCGGTTGTTGTTCAGATTCTTCAAAGTAGTCAATTGTTTCATTTTCCATCTTCTCCTCCTCCGTCTTCATCTCTGACGATGATGATTGTTCATGTGGTTCCATGAAAAGAGTATGTTTGTTGGCTTTCTCTATCTTAGTGTCCAAGCCAAGAAATATTGCTTTGATATCTATCTCCAGTTCAAACAGCTCAACAGATCCTAATTAAAGTTCTTGTAGTGTCCACCCAAAGTTTGGAAAGTAATTTTATGTAGTAAGTAGTATACTCTTAATAATCATTTTCTTGTTGAAGTTGTTCTGCTTAATTTGCTTTCACTTTCCCCATTTTCCTTTCTGTATTCCCTATTATTTTAGAAAAAAAATTAAAAAGGTAAAGAGGGGAAAAATACAAGCCCTCCAGTATTTCAGGAGAATTTTAGGTCAAGACAGGTCCTTTCAAGATGCTATTAATTGTGCAGATTAATCTTAAGACAAAACTTCCTAAGAGACGTGAGGCTGAATCCGACTGGGTTTTTCCATGTTCGCAAGAGAAGCATGTAGAACCTGGGTGTTCATAGGCAAGGTGTTGGGTGTGCGCTGGGTGTGTGATCAGGCACACATCTGACGTGAGACTAACAACTTGTGCATTAGTAGCTGCAGCTTCTGTGTTTCCTCTTGTGCATGCATACAGCCCTACAAGGATTTATAATCATGTTTTAAGATTCGAAAAGAGGCTAGAGGCGTGAGCAGGAGCTTAAAAGATAACTTTATTCCAGAAAGTCTAAAACCTTGTTCAAAGAACCAATTACTAATTATCTTTAGAGATGCTCCTTGAAATTCCTAATTCCTGAGTGATGATAAATCTATTGATGTAGATAATAGGTTTTGCGATTTTGGATGCTACACTGTCGCAAAACCTATTATCACACAGGTGATCATCACCAGTGTTTGGGACTTACCGTATTTCTTTGCTTTTATCCTAGAACCTGTCTTTTGGGTGACACTAAATGTTTGCTTGGGTCTTTTTACCAAGGCTGGCTGGACTCAGGATGAAGAAAAGGAAGTGAAACGCCAGGTAAATGCAAGGCTTCAAGATCCTGAGGGCCTGACTGGTCATGAAGAGCCTTTCCCAAAAGCTGACTTGTAAACCGAGAAGCTTCTTTTTCCCCTAAATTCTGACTGAGACAATGTAGGCGAGAGTCCATACGAGCTGGTATGGAGAAAGCAGTCAAACATCCCATTAACATTGATCATGTCACAGCAACCAGACAACAGAAGGATGAACACCTCAGCGGTGATTTCTGGAAATATGGGGGACTAGATCCTGAAGCCCCAACTGATATCGGTTTACTGAAGTATGAAGAAGCTGTTGAAATACCAACAAAACCTCATCTCTCCTCACCACATATTCCACAATATCCCCTCAGACATGAGGCTAGAGAAGAGCTAAAAGCTTTAATTGATTCATACTTACAGAAGGGCCCATTGGTCCACTGCCAGTCTCCTTATAATACCCCTCTATTGCCAGTCCAGAAACCCAGACCTGGTCTGGCTGGAAAGCCTCTCTTTTGATTTGTACAGGATTTGAGGGCTCTGAAACATGCACCCTGGCGAATCTACAGAGGAAATCTGTGATTGCACTTGAGGATATGACTTAGAGAACTGTTTTGTGTGTGTGTGTGTGTATGTGTGTGTTTTAAAAAATGAGTCCTCCAGCCAGCATAATCATAGGCCATAAGTAATATTTTCACTCAGAGCTGAACGTTCAGCATTTACAATGGAGAATTTGAGCATCTGATGTTAAGCAGACTAGCAAAGGATCTATTGCTTTGAGAGTCTCAGATCTTAAGACCATCTACCCGCTCCCTAAAAAAAAAAAAAGGTGGGGAGAGAGAAAAGGCCAGTTTTTAGACATTAAACCTGTAAATGGTATATCTGAATAGTTGGAGACAACAAGGATGGGGTGCCAAGTCAACTCCCCCAGAATCTGGGAATTCAGTGTTGGGCACAGATCTTCTTTTACACAAATATACAGACCTGCTCACTTTTTAACAGGTTAGGGAGTTTAGACTGTCTTTTCAAAATAAAGTACACACCACATTCATAATGGCTTTCTCTTACTGTAAGAGATCACATTTATATAGATATTAAGCCAAAAAGAATTACAAAGATACCAATCTTTGAGCACAAAATATACATATGCATATGTAAACATCCCCTTGTATTTCAAGGACAGTAAGGCACTGAGAAAAGTTAAGACAGGAACAGTACAGAAACCCTCCCTATGGCAAAAATAAAAAAGGTTGCTACAAGTTTATTTTCTCTGCATTCGCCTTTTATATTTAGAATTCAGAACACATGTGTGCATGTTTTTGGGAGTTGGCTTCTGTTGGGTATGATGGCTTTTGCCTCCCTCCTACAAGGCCTGCTGGAAGGAGTCTAGTTTTTAATCCTTTACTGCTATCAGTTCCTCCCTACTCCATCTTTTCTCCATCCTGACCCCAAAGTTTCTGAAAAACAAACACCACAACACTCTACAGAAGGCCCAGGATGCTACTTCAGGCCAGCCCTATTGCTGCACTTCCAGAAAGTCATTACATAGGTGCTTCCAAATCCATTCTTGCTCAGCAGGAAGGAAGGCTGTCCTTGCAGAGAAAGCAGAGGCCCATACAACAATCCCATGTCTAACCCTCTCAACATCAGAGCCTTGAAAAGTTACCTCCCCTTTTTGGGGGGTGGGATAACTCCCAGAAGTCACCAGTCATGCTGAATTAGGAACATTGCAGTCCAAAACAAAGCAACTTGTCCAAGCTCTGTTCAAGACTATCTCTCAGAGCAACAAATGAATCTTAAGAAGCTTTCTGCAATTAAGTTTGGTACCTCTTAAACATTTTTCTCTGCTGGGAGAGAAATATTGTACGTAGTCTTTTTGGTCTCCAGCAATGACATGAGCAACTTGTAACACATCACATGCTGTTGGACTGTAGCTTTCACCAGCTCTAGTCAGTGTAGGCAGCGGAGAGAGGAGGTTGATGTTGTGACAGTCCAACAACATCTGGGGAGCCACATGTTGACTGCTGCGCTATCCTCCCAACTGCAAGCATGCAGTTAGGCTTGTCTGCAGAAGTTATCTTCTCTACAAGCATATTTTGAAGAAAATATTGGAAATAATAGGTTTTGATTACAGTACATTGGTTGATCTGCGGTGGTGGAAGAGGACGAGGCTAAGATGTTCTCGGGCAAGGAGCTGATGGGAATGCTTTGTGATGACCCATAGCTTCCCGATTCTAAAGCAATAGAGCCATTTACACCCTACATGTCTCTGGGCTCAATTTGAGCCAGCTGTGAAACAAGTCACTTATGGAGATCAGTGACTCCAGAGTCTTATGCTGCAGTCTTAACAGTAAACATCAACCCCAACCTGATTCCACCCACTGGGAGCAGTCGCAAGATTTCCAAGTCAAATAGCAACGTTTCCAGGTAGACCTTCATCCCGGCATCCTTTTAGAGTAGTATCTTTGTCCCACTGCTAGCTTCAGTTCAACCTGGACACTAAAACAGCCATTCAAGAGAGTCCTTTGGTTAACTGGTCACAGTCAAGTCTGGCTCACTTAGAGCACCACACAAGACCAGCCCAGTGGTGGCACTGATGGTCCAAAGGGCTAAGAACAGGTCCCCTCCCACTGGATCACACAGCTCTTCAATATACATGCTTCATGGCAGAAGGGTAATACTTCAGAAATATCTTTGTGGCTATCTCCAGTGTACTGCCAGTTGCCTTGGCTGGGTATCGTTTCCCATTGTAAATAAATCCCCTTTCCACCTGAAAGACTGCTTGGTTGAACTGGTTCTGGTGGAAAGGTGTTCCAGTGTTGAGACATTCCACCAAAGTGGATACAAAGAGACTCCAGCGCACACCATAATAGTCAAGCACCAACCCTCCAAACTGCTTATTGGCATAGTCCAAGATGTTGCCACTGGGCCCCCAGAGAGTCAGCTGGTTGCGTGCATTGAGGTCATACAATTCTGCCTCTCTGTCACTGGTGGCTACATTGCGAGCAGCTTCCAGCCAAAAGCCCAACAAAAAACGCCCATCACTGGATAGGAGATTGTCCAATTCTGGGAGGAGGTCATAGACCAAGACACCACCTGTCATTAGGAGGCGGGAGAGCGTGTGGTTTTGGAAAGCCTGCTTGATCTCCAAATAATAATCACTCACCAGCTGCTGCATAGCTTGCCGTGTCACATCCACCAGGTCATAGCAGAAAGTGTTGCTGGCACCAAGCTCACTGGCTGAGCTAAGCAAGAGCCGCCAGGCTTCATAGACATCACTCTTGTTGTACCACAGGTCTGTGACCATGCGCAAAGAAGGACGGTGCACAAGCGGGCTATGGTTATGGTTTACACACACTCCTGAGCAATTGTAAACACTTCGGAGCAGCAGTTGCCATGCCTCCGTGGCCTGTGTGTTTGTAGTGCCATAGCGCTGAGTAGCATACTTGGCTGTCCACTGCTGAAGATCCAACGGCTCCCTCTGCCAGCCCAGGTCTGTCATCAGCTCATACATTATGTCGTTCTGCTCAATCCCTTCAGGGGTCAGGCCAACACCCACCATGGTAGAGTTGAGGAAGGATCTAGCCTTGAAAGGACCCTGGTTTATGCTTTCCACTGTGCCAAAAAGGCCATGATTCCCCCCAAAGTTGTGAAGCATACACCAGATGAAAGGCTGCCCATAGAAGGACTCTGTCCATGAAAAGACAGGCTTGGATTCTGCAAAAAGATCCAGCACTATCATCCTGCCAAGAGGCACACCATGCAAGAGGGCTTGGACTTGTGGAGGCCGCCAGAAGTCAGGCTGGTGTTGAAAAAGCCAACCCTGCATCAGCCACAGGGCACTGGGGTCAGCTGGGGGAGAAACGTAATTGATTACTAAAAGAAGCAATAAAAGGACTAGAAAGACACAGATGCAAACCACTAGTTGTATTTACAAAGCTGTAGCACATTTCCAATCTCATATACAGTGGTGCCTCGCTTAACGAGCGCACCGTATAACGACGAATCCGCATAGCGATCCTGTTTTCGGGATCGCTAATGCGGAGGCATAGCGTTGGCCCCAATGGGCAAAACTCGCATAGCGAAGATTGGTAAGCGTTTCGCTTACTGATCTTCGCTTTGCGACGCCGCGGATCAGCTGTTTGGCGGTTCCAAAATGGCCACTGGAAGCCCCGAAATGGCCGCGCGCAGCATTTTCACGCCCTCCCCTCGCTTACCCAGGGCGCGAAAATGGCTGCCGGACCCTGGAAACTTTGCTAAATGGTGAGTTTTGTGCCCATTTGGAACATATTAAACGATGTTTAATGCGTTCCAGTGGGCTTCCCCGTTCCGTTTAGCGAAGTTTTCACATAGCGAAAGTTAATCCGGAACGGATTAGCCTCGCTATGCGAGGCACCACTGTACTTTAAATTCACTGAAGATACTGTCAATGTTTATACTTCTACAATGAAAACCTATGAACAGTCTGTCCATCACATAATGATAACCTAGGATACTAATGTGGTACAGGGAGAGGACTTCAGCTGAGGAAATCTCAATTCAGATTTACAGCCAATCCAAAAACATGGTGATCTTTAGCAAGTCTTGTAATATGTTTTGTTCTTATGTCAAGGGAGAGGCAGGTGGCAGTAAGTGATGTATTAGTTACACTTATATCACTGCCTGTTCTTCAGTGAGCTAGCTCAGTGGTTCTCTTGCTCCCAACTTTGCCCTCACAATTGCCCTGTGAGGTAGGGCAGGCGGTCAGAGAACATCTGGCCCAAGCTCACCCAGTGAGTTGCATGGCTAAGTGAGGATTAGGATCTAGACTTCCCAAGTCCCAGTCCAGCACTCTAACCACTATATCACACTGTCTCCCATGGAAGACAGAATCTTACAGGAGCACCACACCTGCTGTGCAACTCTTTCCCAAGACAGATTCGACTGGCTCCTTTTTTGATAGTTGTTAGACCAGCAATTAAGAAGCTTATACTACAGCAGGGGTGGGCAATTAATTTCTATAGGGGGCCACATGAAAAATCTGAACTGTGTGGGTAGTAATAGGCCCCCAATTTGTGGGTAGTAATAGGCCCCCATTGGGTGAGGCCCTGGTCCAGGCCACAGACACAGATCTCCTGCTACCCCTGCACGCACTCCCCCCACCCACCTGACTTGCACGCACAGCCCACCACCCGCACACGTGAGTGCCCCACCCGCCCATGAGCGTGCCCCCACCCTTTCGCGCACGCACACTCCACCTCCTGTGAGCGTGTCCTGCCCCCCCACGAGTCCTAGGGGGTGCCAAAAATTTCAAAGCTCTTTCTATGCACTGATGTACAATTTCAAATCCTTTCTGGGAAAGACCTCTTCAGTCTACCAGCGCTTGTCCAACTCAGAAAAGGATGTAAGCAATTGCAGTAATTCCCAGCCTTAGGTCCCCAAATGACATCGACATGGCATTTGGACTTTAGTTTGCTGAAGTCTCAGCCGGCATGACTAATGCTAAAAGATTCTGGGAGTTGTAATCTAGTCTTACAGAACCACTAACCTAGAGAAGCTTAAGAGAGAAAAATTGGTTTGTAGAATAAGAGAATCTGTTGTACCGTACCTCCCGTCATGGAGCGGAAGACAGCTGCGCTGACCTTGGACAAGTAGGCCGGATTGGATGAGAGCGGGCGCATCTCATTGAAGGTGTCGGCACTATACACATGATCTGTTCCAAACTCCTTGATCAGTTCCTTTAGAAAGAGGGTCCCAATGACCTGGAACATGGGGTCTTCAGGTGATAAGAGGTAGGCACAGGAGTAGGTGCAATCAAAGTGACTCCAGCTCCCCAACCGTGTGACGTTGACCCGAGGGAAAACCCTAGGGTAGCATGGAAAAATAAACAGAGGAAAGAACTGTTGCATTAGCGGCACCTTCTAATTTATTATTGTCTGCCAAGTGTTTTTAAAGTATTTTTTTCCACCACTCAGATTAGATAAATGTTGAAACCCCAACATTTCAAAGGGTGGAGAATAGGAACAAATGGGAGAGGCCATGCTATCCTCTTCAGAGCTGTGCCAATTCGTCCCTAGGGTCATCCACCTTCACCTCCGACACCCCATTCCAAGTGTATCTCCTCTAGATCACTTTATTTGCACTGGACAGAATTTGGACACATAGATCAATACATGAACATATCAGCCTGCCTGTCACACCCTCCTTGTCTCAGACAAGGTAGTATAGCTGAAGCAACTTATTAGTAAAGGAGGAAAATCCTCTGCAAGGCCTCAAAGGCAATTTTCAGTGTTATTCTTTCACTCGGTCCTGAATTTTTCCCCAGAAGTTACCTCCAGTTCCCACACTTGTTTCCACATGCTTATTGTCGTGGGTAGCATCTTCTCCCTCTCTGTCTCCAAAATATCCACAAAGTTGTAGCCATGATCTAGTTCCATGCACCTGGGTCATGGCCTCTCCAATTATCCCACAGGAGTGTGTGTGCTGAGGCTAGAAGCCCCAGGCACCATTGCTGGCATCTCCAAATAGAGCTTGGAAAGACTTTTGCCCAAAACTCTGCAAAGTCCCCGTTGGTCACAGTAGATCATGGGAAGATTATCCAAATACTGTTGAGCTACAACTTCCATCAGCTCTTATCAAGACAGCCAATAGGGACTATGAACGCTAAGAGGGACGTGGTGGTGCTGCGGGTTAAATCGCAGAAGCTGTTGTGCTGCGAGGTCAGAAGACCAGCAGTCGTAAGATCAAATCCACGCGATGGAGTGAGCTCCTGTCGTTTGTCCCAGCTCCTGCTAACCTAGCAGTTTGAAAGCATGCAAATGTGAGTAGATAAATAGGTACCAACGCGGTGGGAACATAACGGTGTTCCATGTCTAGTCGCGCTGGCCACGTGACCACAGAAACTGTCTACGGACAAACGATGGCTCTACGGCTTGGAGATGGGGATGAGCATCATGCCCTAGAGTCGAACATGACTGGACTAAATGTTAAGGGGAACCTTTACTTTTACCTTATGAACGCTGCAGCATCGGGAAGACCCCACATTTCCCAGACTTGGGTTAGACAATATTGAGCTAGATTAAATGCTACTCCCCCAGCAAATGTTGTTTACTACTCCCAGAATCCCAAAGCCAGCATGACCATGAAAGGATTCTGGGAGCTGTATCCCAAAACTCAATGTTTCCAAGCTCTGTCCCAACCCTGTTTTCTGCTCATGTGCACAACAACCAAACTTTTCACCTCAAAATCCCATGAGGGACATGTCCAGAGAAGGCAGGCAGCACCGTCAGCATTCCGAGGATCCGCATCCTTTCCAGGATCCTGTACTGGGAAGGGAAAAGCAGCACCGTTATGAGGGCTACAGAAGGGTCCACTTTCTGCTCCACCATCCTCAGCAATCACTTCCAAAACCAGGTTCCCTTCTTAGAAGAGAGTGGACCAAGTTGGATGCCCAACATCTCTATGCTATCAAGCTCTAGAAGTCTGACACCACTTTCAGTACCATGCTGCATCCTGCGCAACCCCAAAACCTGCAGACTGATGCAGTATTTGGATTTCTCTGCAGTTGTTCAGGAAAGGCACTACAGCCTTTCTAAGTACCTCGCCAGTCTGCAAACCCAGGATTCAAATGGATGGCAGTTAAAGTGGAATCAAACTTCTACAAATATGTATTCTAAACATACCAGAAATAAGAGAGATCTAGGATATATTCTCCAGACATTTTTTACTCTTCTGCTCAAAGGGGCACACTGTTTGGTCAAGGGCGGGGGACTAGAGAAAGGGATTTTGAACCTTCACCCTCTACAGTCTCCTGACTTGCCAGTGAAGCAGTGAAAGTTGGACAACTCCCTCAGGCTGTTATCTGGAGGGTAGCATTCCCCCAAAAACTCTTCCTCTTTTCCCTCCCTGGAAGGAAAAGATGAAGATTGTGTGGCATATAGGTCTGCTTGAAACATATATGCCACACAAACTGTCCTGCCACCCCCCAGAACTAGCCAGCCACCCTAAGGTGTCGTTCTGGTTAGCTTCTGTACAAGGAATGGAAGAGGCACCAACTAGGCCTTTGCCTCAGAGAAAAGCCCTTCCCGATACCGGCAGGTACGCATCTTAAGACAAATCTGAAGATATGTTAGGTGCAGCTCAAACAAAGTTCAAGTGAGAAGAACTAATACACAGCAGGAAGGCAAAGGCCTCCCCCCCAGCGACTGGAGCCACAGGCTTAGGCTAACCACCAAGCTTAGACCCAGGTACCTGCAGGTAGAGTTGCTTCAGGTGCCATGAAAGCGGGAGTGGCCCAGCCCAGGTATGCAGGTTCCCCATCCGGTTCCAAGCCAGAAAAGCTGGCCCTGTGAAATATTCATTAATTTCTGACTGGTTTAGACCCAGGGACAAATACACCTGGAAACAGAGAAGGAAGGTTTTTAATCATTCATTGCTATGAGCTGCTTTTGGAGATAATTTTTGCATAAAACAAGGGTCTAAAAACTCAATGCAATAATATTAAATCAAAAAGATCCAATACTCTACCCGCTGCCAGATGGCTTCCTGCCCGGTGAACGCCAATGCCATGTTGATGCCATGGAGTGCCATCCAATCGATCTCCCGCTCCCAGCGGTCCCAGTTCCACCAGACGTATGAGTAACTCTGGGTGCAGACATTCTGATAGAAGCGGAACCTTGGCAGAAAGATTAATAAAAGCTGTGAAATATATCCCGATTGTTTTTGTCTGCTTGAAACATCTGGAGTTGTTTGCTGTCAACATAAGTTTGTGTAACACACCTGTTCCATTGCTGCTTGAGATATATGGAAGCTATTGTTGTCACTGAATAGTCTACCTTTACTCAAATAAGCTCATGGCAACACACACAGTTTTTGTCTTCAATATTTTATCTTCAGAACATCCTGTGAAAATAGCTAGCAGTATGTTTTGCCACCTAGTGGGACTAGCACCTTTCTATTATTATTTTTTATCATGTTTTAATATTGCTTTTTATATTGTTGTTAGCCACCCAGAGTGGCCTGGTTGCCAGATGGTGCGAGGTATATATCTAATAAATAAATAAATAAATTTTCAAGTTCCAGTCCAGTATTCTAGTAATGAATAGTAATTTGTCTTAGTAATTTGAGTGATGTTGTAATGTTGTGGCTAGAAGCAAGAAGCTTCAATGAGCTCAATGGAGAAAATAGGGTATATAAATGCAACTAATAAATAAAACATTCCACACAGACTCTCCGAGGGGAGGGGGAGGGAGAACTGGTTCTCATCCTCCCTTTCTGCTCATTCGGTCAAGCCCAGTAGGTATCGGGACCACTCTGTTTGCACCATGCTTCGTCTTGCATGTCCAATGTCACGTCAGTCTTGCCACTCTCACCCTTTCAAGTATCAGCTCAATTAGCTGACCTCATTAGAAAGGGTGTCCCTTGGACTGCCAGTGGACAAAGGTCCTGGCACAAATACGGAGGTTGGCAGGATGAAGGAAGCCTTGCGTGACACGAGTGCTTGTGCCACAGAAGAAAAGGAGAAAGGTCAGTGGTGTGTCACCATTTGCCCTGGCCTGAGGGAAAGCAATTGTGCCACAAATGGCTGGGCATTTCTAGAATAGCTTCCCCCCAAGAGCTTGGCCTGTCAACTCAAAGCAGCTACTCTTCATGACTTGTGATAATCACTGTGATTTTGTCTACGTAACACACATGCCGTTATTACTATTATTACTGCTGCCACCCTGTTTCCCTGAAAATAAGACCTAAGCTGAAAATAAGCCCTAGTATGATTTTTCAGGATGCTCATAATATAAGCCCTACCCCCCAAAATAAGCCCCACTTAAGTGAAACCCCGCCCTCCACGATTGTGCAGCAACCAGAAGATGATGGCATGACTGTATCTGAATAAATTTAGATTGTTGTACAGTACATGAAAAAAAAACATCCCCTGAAAATAAGTCCTAATGCGTTTTTTGGAGTAAACATTAATATAAGACCCTGTCTTATTTTCGGGGAAACACGGTACTTCACATTTTATAGTCCCTCTAGCACTTCTTTCTGTGACCTGGTGGACAAAATTAAAACAATGTTGCTTATTTGCAACACTCCTTGTGTGGCTGCAATGTAATGCATTAGTGCAGGACACTCGGCCCGAGTGCAACTGCAGCTGTCCCATGGAAGACCTTGCTGGGGATGGAAAGAATACTTACTAAACATACTCATTCTCCCTCATTTAGCCTGTCTTGGCAGAACAAGACACCTGATGTAGGAATATCAAATCCCAAATCTCTTGTCTCCAGCTGAGAATTAGACCAAGACTCTTCTCCATTCCCAACGTCTCTTTAATTAGCACAAAATATTTCTAGTGTCCTCTGTCTTTTGAGAACAAAGACACAGAGCAAGCACCAAAGGATGTAATAATTGTTAAACATTCAAACAATTGGCAGTTATGCTGATTGCACCATTTTGCACCCAAATAGGCAAGCTTGCACAAAAGTGGGCTAATTCTGCACAAAAGATTGCTCATGGCAATCAAACTCCACTGGCAGCGCGAGGAATTGACTCATCAGCAAGAAGACTGCTGTAGTTCCTTCTCTACCAATGCAAGGAAGAGACAAGAGATTTACAACTCCAAGCTTCCTAGCTAGGAGGAGAGAAAGAGAAAAGAGTTGCAGCAATATTAAGCATTACAGTCAATGAAGAAGGGTGGCCACTATTTGCCATTGGGCAAATTATACAAAGTTAAATTAAAGCGCACAAACACATGCATACACACAGAAGGAGATGTGCCTCTTCCATACAGCAACATCAGAATGGAAAACTTCAGTACACTAGCATCCATATAGAAGCTTTGAAATTTATTGTGAACTAGGCCCCTGGGCCTGGGTGCCTCAGGCCAAATTTTCAGGGGAAGAAGTGCCCTCTGCCTGGTCACAAGCTTCCTATGGTGCTGCACTCGAGGCCACTTGGAAAGCTGTTCTTGTCTGGAAGTTTTCTACTAAACTCCCTGCCCTTGATTGGTCAAAGTCTTGCTTAGACTGAACAGGGGAGGGGAAATCACTTTGTACATGTTCAGTTACTTCTATTACACTATTAGAGTTGGTGCTATATTGTTGCTCTCATAAAAAATGCCTTGGGTTCTTTTAAAGCTGCCTCGGGTTCCTTTAAGGAGAAAGCCAAGGTAAAAATATTTTAAATAAATTTCAATAAATAAAGAAATAAATACTGTAATGATAATGGTGGTTGTGGGTTTTTCAGGCTCTTTGGCCATGTTCTGAAGGTTGTTCTCCCTAACATTTCGCCAGTCTCTGTCCTCTAAAGACGCCAGGCGAAATGTTAAGAAGAACAACCTTCAGAACACGGCCAAACAGCCCAAAAAACCCACAGCAACCATTAGATCCCGGGCGTGAAAGCCTTTGCGAATACAAATAATGATAAGCTTATCCCTAGACTGAACGATGCCACTGAAGGTGACCTGTGATGAGGTGACACTATCCCCCACATTTTTATGGTGAACCGCTGCCCTGCTTCCTCCACCTGTCAGCCACGCCTATCTGAGGACTGGATGGATTCACACATCAGTTAAGTGTAGCAGCGTTGTGTCTTAATAATTCTTTGACACTACAGCTTTCCCAGTCACTGCTGCATGCCTAGAGAACTTGCGCCTGCTGGATTTAATTTCAACACTGAGCTGCTTAAAGCAGTGTGGAATGTGTGGCACTCCAGATGTTGGTAGGAAGGTGGGAGCTGCAGGTCAACAACATCTGGAGGACCGCCCTTTCTTTACCCCCGAGAGAAAATTTTGATGTGTCCAATAACGTTCTGGACAAGCGCAGAGATATTTTCTTTCTTTCTTTAAAAAGCTTCCCACGTGTCAAATTTAGAACCGGACATGCCCCTCCTTAGTGCCCAACAGAGAGGGCAAAAACCTTTGTTTTCTTCTTTCTCCGACCTCGTTATCACCTGTTGGGACTGGTGACGATGATCTCGGTGGGTACCGGAGGCAGACGGTCTGGTAGTCGGACCTGCGAACCGGACCAGGAGACGTGGCATCCGCAGAAATCCTTCAGATAGCGATAGACCCCCGACGCGGCAGCCACTCCAGTCGAGCCAGCGACCTCTATCACCCCCAGAGCCCCAGATCGCAGGCGGTAGGTATCGAGCCCGCCGGGCCCAGCCAAAGACCGGTTGACCGACACGGAGAAAGCAGAGGCAGCCCGTGGGCCCAGCAGCCGCTCCAACAGCTCCTGCACGGCGGCTGCCTGCGGTGATTCCTCCGTCTCCGGTTGCAAACGGGCGAGCGAGTCCCACAAAGGACGGGACGCAGCATCAGACGCAGCCACCGTCGCCAAAACCAACAACACCCGAAGTAGCGACATCACGAGGGCCCCGCAGAGAAGCGAAAAGGAAGTCAAGGTGCCAAGGAGCCGTCCTCTCCCCCCCGCGCTTTAGCCAATCGGTGGCCGAACAGTGGGCGGGCTTCTCCCTTTTGAGCCAATCGGGTCCCAAACCACGCCTCCAAAGTCCGCCCCTCGGATTCAAAGGTGCTGATATTCGAACTATACAGAGCTCTTCAGTTCCCTGGGGAAGGGATAGTTCAGTCGCGTTTTAGGTGATGCCAGAGGGCCTGAGCTCTCGAGCTTTTATTTTCCTCTTTTGAATGTCAGATACAAGAAAGTGCCTTTCTCTTACCTCTGATTAACTAGTGATACTCGATATTTTGATTAGTGCTCTAGTCTAGATGGAAAATACTTTATACAAGCATGGATGGCCTCGTTTGGTCAGCCTGATATAATCACATCAGTTTTCCATCATGAGATCTATGAGCAAATAATACCCTGGCAGCTGATCACTGTGGAGGCTGGAAAGAACCAAAACAGGAAAAAGTCCCAAGTTCCTATGGAAAACATGGAAGAAGCAATTAGATTCACATTGCACTTTTGCCTCTTTTTCATTTGGTTATATGGGAACATGGCCAAAAGGGAACATGAGCATGAAACCAGAATTTGCACCAGCCATTTATGCTGTGCCTTTGATTTGCCCTCCATTTTGTTTTTCTGTGCTGTTTTAGAAAATTTAGATTCCAATCTTCGGCCTAACATTTTAATCATTTTTCCTGCTCAAAACAGGCCCCAGGGTCGCTGCTAATAAATATTTGCCATGCATCTGTTATATTTAATATGCAGCCTTTCCTCAGATGGTCTCAATGTGGCTAACAATTTACATAAGGCAGTTAAATACTTAATACCGATAACAAATATCTAAAACAATATATCACAACTGTTTGCTAAAATACAATTAAAAACAATACAATGAAACAGCTGAAGACAAATTAGTCTATGCCAGGATAAATAACCACCCAGATCTTGCTGCACATAAAAAGACATGCTTCATTTGGCATAAACTGTTGTGGACTGCACCTGCAGAGGTGGGCTGTAGACCACAAAAATTAATGCCAAATGAAAGCAATTCATTTTCTAAGTGCTAGAAGCTTATTTTGCACCTGGCTCCAGCCAATGAATCTGCGACTTCTAATAAAAACAAGAAAGACTGCAGGTCTGAGATGAGTCTACTTCAGCAGTAGATGGAACTGAATGGTAATGTCATGATCCAATAATTTGTAGGAAGGTTAGCTATGTTGGTTTACAGCAGTGGTTTCTACCCTTAGGTAGCTCAGGTGTTTTTGGACTGCAATTCCCAGAAGCCTTCACTGCCAGCTGTGCTCGCTAAGGTTTCTGGGAATTGCAGTCCAGGAACACCTGGGTTACCCAAGGTTGGCAACAAATGGTCTATAGCAGAAGCAACCAGGAGTCTGTGGCAGAATCATAGAACTGCAGAGCTGGAAGGGATACCAAGGATTATTGAATCCGCCCCCTGCCAGAGCAGGAAATCCATAGCTAAAGCCTCCCTAACAGTGGCCACCTAACCTGTTTAAAAACTACGAGTGAAGGAGAGTCCACCAGCCTCTAGGGCAGTCCATTTCACTATTGAACAGCTCTTGTGGTTAAGTTCTTCCTAGTAGGTAGGTAAAATGATTTTTCTCTTAGGGTCTATTACTTCTGAGTGTACCGTTTGGAGCTTCAGAAAACAGTCCTTCAGATATTTGAAAATGGATATCATATCACCTCTCAGACTTCTCTAGACTAAACATACCTAAATTCTTCAGCTGTTCCTCACAGGGCTTCATTCCCAAGCCTTCTAATCCTGTTTTTCCTCCTCTGTTCCAGACTGTCAATATCATTCTTAAACTGTGGTGCCAAGAAATTGACAATTTTCCATATAAGGTCTGACCAAAGCAGGATGAAGTAACACTCTTACTTTCTTTCTTCTTTGTTTGTGGCAGAAGCAATCCAGTCATGCTGGGCACTATACTCCTGCTGAAACAACAGAGTATTGCATTTGCTCTTTTTGCTGCTACTTCATATAGTTGGCTTGTGGCCTAGCAAGAGCCCTAGATCCTTTTCAAACATACTGTACTACTGCTGAGCCAGCTGTCACCCATTTGGTTTAAAATTAACAAAAACATACACTGAATAGAACCTGTTAGTCTTTAAGGCGCCACAAACTCCTTGTTTATAATCTAGTTAAGTTACATGAAAGTTATTTCTGCTCTGCTGTTGCTGGGTAAACTTTAGTGCATATTTTCTTTTTTTAAAAATAGCTACAGCCATGAATCTTGGTTTGATTCTGGACTCTGCTAGGGTTCTCACAAAGGTCTGAAAGGATAAATTTTTACTGATTCAACATGCATTGGTTGCCAATTTGTTTATTGGCTCAGTTCAAGATGCATAGTTTCATATTTGAGGTTCTAAACCTTTGGCCATATGCTTAGGACTACAGCTCCCATAATCCACAGTGCAGTCTGGGGTTTATGGGATGCTGAAGTCCAAAACAACTAGAGGGCCAATAGTTCCTATCTCTGATCTAAAACGTGTGGGAAATATATGTGGATTCCCAGATGCTGAATTGCCAATAGCCCTAGCGAGACTAGTTAGAGGTGAGAAATAATGGAAACTGTAGTCCAAAATCTGGAAAACCTGGTATCACCCATCCCTGCTGTAAAGTGATTCACAAATGTTTATATCCTATGCAAGACTGTATTATAGAGCCTGGGTTCCTTCATTATACAGTACAAATAAAAAGCCTCCTTTTCCACAGAATATTTACATGTGTACACATATCTGACATATTTTATTATTTGCAGTATATTTAAAATTATATTAAAAATTAGAATAGAATTGTTGAGAATAAACAAAGACACAATGATACTAATTCTATTACACTGAAAGTTGTGTTGTTGCACATAAATGTTGTGGGACCTTTAAAAAACCCCAGAGATAATGGTACATCACACTTTCAGCTCACCAAGAAATTGAGAGAGAGAACAAGTTACTGATAATTGTTAAGAAAATCCTGCATGTCTCCTAGGTTATGTCTGTGTCCCTCTGGTAGTACAAATCCTGCACATCACAGCTCCAAATGTAACTGGAAAAAGATTGAAGTAGAACAGCAGTCCTTGACCAGGTCCACATGGTGGACAGGAAAAAAGAACATTGAATTCTAACTGGCAACTTTCAAAGTGAGGACACTGCACACTGTTTTACTGTCAACATTTTATGAAGCTGCCTTGCACAATGCATCAAAGCCACCGATTCACCATGGCTCTACAACCAACCTTAACTTGCAGCTTCTCACTAGGTTTTCTCTCCCTGCTCTGCTGAGATCCTTCGGATGAGTACACCAAAGAGTGAATGTAGGGTGCTGTGTACACATGGCATGTGCTAATCCACTAATGAAGGATAAGCTGTTCTGCTATGTATTATTGCAGCTGCCAAATTTGGGGGAAAATATTCTATGGGACACTGAGTGCACCTTCCTAAGAATCCCATGTTTTATTAAAACAAAAATGAAGACAGAAGCAAGCTGCTAGACCTTATGATCGCAGAGATAAAATTTTAGAAGATGATAGGCAACAGATAATAGAATGTTAGAAGCTGCATATTGGCAAGAGAGAGCAACCAAGATTTCTCTATTGTTTTCATTGACTAGCATAATCCTCTTCATGAAGGTGGAAGTATAAAATTATGCAAAATAAGCAATGTATACAGTCTGTATAAACTGTGGCCCTCCATACGTTATTGGGCTACAAGGCTCATAATTTCTCACCACTGCCTATGGTGGTAAAGGATGATGAGATTTTCTACAATAGAGAGGGAGCACAGTTGCCCTGACCTGATCTATCCAGGATAGGTAAATTGTTTTTTCTTTGAAAAAAGAAAAATGCTTCTAATAACTATGTTACGTACTTCAGTTCTACAATGTATAAAAAATGATAAAATAAAAAAGAAAAATTGTTTCCTAAGTCACCAGGATAATTAACCAGTCCTGCTGCGCAAGGTTGAGAGTCACAAGAGCATTACTAAACCAAAATAAATCATTCTACAATGTCTGTGATACTAGATCTAAAATAAAGCAGTAAATCTTTTCTGTTTTGGACATATTCTTTTATTTTTAACTCCTTTATGTATTTAAAAAATGGAATGGCAACATTATTGAAAGGCCTAAAATAGTAGAATCAGGCCCTGCAAATGTACACATTAAATACACAAACATGGTGGGCATAAGGCAACAGTTATTTTAAAGAAGGCAGGAAGATCATCGCTCAAAAGGTTTCCCTCCCTCTTTCCGCTCCTTTATTATGAGGTTCCTTACACAGATTGGAAATAATTTTCCTGTAATGAGTGGAAGGGATAGGAAAGGATGAGCGCACACATGATTGGAAGAAGACACTGGAATCAATGGAGGAAAATGTCTGACTTGGTTCCCATGGCAACTTCTATAGACTTTGTGTGCTGATGATTGTTGACAGATGGCTGGGAAGCAATACAAGGTTAAATTTTACACTGAATCACTGGCAAGGTGTTAATGAGAAACATGTAGTGCTGAAGAAATTATTAATTCTGGAACAAGTGATTGAACTCCAAAAACATCCACCTGGACGGGTCAGCCAGAAGGAGGGAAGAAAATCAGTTAGCAACTGAACGACTGTTGCACGGCCTGCCAACTTACAAACCACCTTCTTCCTCAGACTCTCATTTCCACTTAACTGAATCAAATTAAAAGTACAAAAACAGGAGTCAAAAGCTCTACTTCAGGCTGTTGTGGATGGAAGAGGAAAAGGAAATGGTAGATAGTCCTGAAACCTCATTTAATACAGGTTACCAATTTTCTTCACAAGGATCCAGTGCACTGTCAAGCAACGTAAGAGAACTGCACTGCAACTCCCATGGACCTGGGCCACCTCAGCTAATGAACTAACACTGCCATTGAGGAGGGATGATGGGTAGCGTAGCTTAACATCTGTTAGACTACAGGTTGCCCACGTTCGATTTGGGGTGTTTACATGTCAACTTCTCTCCACCTCATTATGCTAGGAATTCTTACCCGCAAGGATAAGTTCATTCTTATGGAGCTAATGTTCTCAAACCTTTCCCCTCATGGAAGGATGGGGGGAACCACTAGAGACAAAAAATGAAGGAACTGTTCTCTTCCCAACATAAAAGCTGGTAGCTGTACTTTTATTTCACTGCATGGTGGCACATGTATTAGCCGCCTCCTCACCTGACAGACATTTTGGGAAAACTGACTGGAGTGTATGTGTCGGTCAATGTGGCGGCTTTAATGTATTTATTAGATAATGTATTTAATGTATTTATTAGATAATATGATAACCTGAAATTATCTAGTGAGCAATAAAACTGTTTGCCTATATGGATTTTTTTTTAAAAAAATTGTAATGCTCCTGCCACCATCCAAAACACATGGAACAATCAATTTGGAAGACACTCACTGGTATATGACCAACAAAAAACACATTAAAGATCAGGGGGAGGGGAGGAAGAACAAAAGAGAGATAAATTAATGCCAGAAGTACCACAGTCGGAAGCAGCACGACAGATGAAAAGTGAGACCTGATCAGACTTAAATGTGCTAGAGGCCAAGTGCAGTGACTACCATTAGACTTTGGCTACCATTTACCAAAGAAATGTGAGGTCCAGTAAGTGCAAGGAGAAAAACAATCAGGAATCGTTCATCAATCAGGAAGTGGGGCAGGGAAGCCAGAGTGTTTGGGGGAGAGGGAAACACGCTTGCTCGTTCTGATCTGAAAAAGTAAGAAGCTTTTGATTTATTACTATCATTCTGCAAGACAACGATTTCCAACTTTGGGTAACCCAGGTGTTCTTGGACTGCAACTCCCAGAAACTTTGACCACTAGCTGGGCTGATCAGGGTTTTTGAGAGCTACAGTCCAAGAGCACCTGGGTTACCCAAGGCTGGGAGCCACTGCTGTAAGACAAGGATGTGGAAATGCTGACCATCAAGATGCTTATGTTTAAAGCACCATCCACCTTGACCAACATAGCCAACAGTAAGACAACATGAAAGCTGCAGACCAAACCATCTGGAGGGCCAAAGATTCTTCAGTCCCGATCCAGGTATGAATAAAATGCCATCTGAAAATGCTTTTGGTGGGATTTGTAAGTCTTGAAAGTGCATTGGGGGGATTAATAAAGGGGAGTTGTCTCTTCTTTCCTCCCCATATTACACTTTGCCCATGTCTCGTAGCCAGAGGTGATTTGGCCTCAATATTCTTTGCAGGAAAGAAAATGACACTTGAGTGGTGGGGCTTGTGAACAGTTAAAAAAGAAAGGGACGGTTTTAAAAGGAAAGTCCTAAAAGGATACTCTTCAAGTATGGTCCCACCAAAGGCTTTTTGGCAAGGTATGTGTGTGTGTGTGTATGGGGGGGAGAGCAAGGAAGAAACTCCCTATTGCTGAAAGGTCCCCACCCTTCTGCTTCTTTTCTACATTCACACGTCAACAAGAAATGGCTGAACCTTTAACTAAGGATGGAGTGCAAACAAGTGAAACTCTCCAGAAGGTGGAAAGCATGAAACTACAGAAGACCCACAATCAAAAATAGAAAAATTGTGAAAGGCGAGTGAGAATGGGGTAGACTGTAGAAAAGGAGCTGTCATAAGCCCCTTGTCAGCAGGTCTCTTAAGCTATAGAAGGTCCCTTGTTCGATCTCTGATGATTATGTGATCATTCTAAAAAAAAGAGAGTGAGGAATAATCTCCAAGAGGATTCCCAGTTACTCTCTTCTGGAAAGGAAGACCCAATGGATGGAGTGATAAGGCTCAGAAACCAACAGGGCTGATGGCAGTTCCCAGTTCATTAGAGGGAGGGAAGTGTGAAGCAGAAATAAAAATCTGCATTGGTTGTCATCTCTCCCCACACCACCAAGCCATAGTCCCAAGAACATAAAGCAGAACTTCTGCACATCTGATTTGTGCGTGACACGCGGCGAAAGGCAGCGAGGCAAATGTTCAGCTGTTTCCAAGCTTCAACAAGATGGAAGGAATGGTGGTGAAAAATCCTATGCGATCATCAGCTGCTACCCTACTTGTCAATAAGCCCTCCCTCCTTCAGCTTGAAATAGAAGAACTTCTCCAGGGTGTTGGCACACTTGCAGTAATCACTCTCGGGTGGGTTGTATTCACGGCAGTTGGTGATGATGCGCTGCAAGTCAGCAATGAACAGCTTCTTGGTGACATAATATCGGTTCTTGAGACGTTCTGTCATTGTCTTGAGGTCTGCAGGAGAAGGATATATTTGAGGGTGAGAAGGGAAGAGGCAAGATCACTTTTGTGGCATGTTGTAAAAACTGAAGCATACACACTTCTGGCTTTCACACAATGCTTCCAAACTAGCATCAGAACTGAGAAACATATTATTATTATTATTATTATTATTATTATTATTATTATTATTATTATTATTATTATTATTATTATTATTATTATTATTATTATTATTATTATTATTATTATTATTATTATTATGTTGGACTACATTAGGAAAACCTCCAGATGGTAAGAGTTGTTCCAGCAATGGAACAACCTTGCCAACATTGGAGGTTTTGAAACACATTAGGTGGTTATGTGTCACGAATGCTATAGGCATAGATTCCCTGCATCTGCAGGGGGCTGGACTAAAAGACCCCTGGTATCTCCTGATCCTCTGAATTTTTCAGAATCCCTGCCAATGTGGCCACCAGCTGTGCTGGATAGAGGATTCTGGGAGCTGTAGACTCCAAAAAACAACTTTTCCAAAGTCTGCCTGGTGTCCTCTGGATCTGTTGGACTATGATCCCTATCATCCTCAGCTAATATATCCAACATAGTAAAAAGCAAGCAGAAGGCCCCAGCCTGGACAGCAGATGTTAAGAGACATGGACAACAGCTTACATGGGGGGAAAGTATGTGGAGGGAGGGAAAGGGGGAGAGAAAGGGAGAGCGATCGAGAGAGCAAGGAGAAAAAGTGAGGCTCTTTTAGGAATGCTTCATGTGGTCTGCTTTAGTTCACAAGTATTCAGCTAAAATGCTCAAAGTGACAACGGCTGAAATCGTACGCTTTGGCATAGTTAAGTTGCAACTAAAATTGTCTTACTGGACCAATAGAACATATGCAGGTGACTCACCAAATCTGCACTGATTCAATGGGCCTACTCTATCTCTGACTTGCTACACTAAGCAACAGGATTTCAGCAATTGTCTTCACCTTTCTAAGACCATCTCTGCTCTCAGGAAAGCTAGGAACTCCTTCTGTGCATTGAAAACAGTTTGTAGTAATCTGACTAGTAATCTGATTGTCACAGTAGGACTCACATTCTTCAGCTTTGTGGTATGATTCTGATTTTTACATCAGCCACACTGATTTCCACTTGCCTTCTTTCATTTGAAGGTTAGCTACTTACCAATGGGGAAACGGATGATCTCATAATAGTCTGGAGCCTCAGATTTCTTGACTGGTTCCATGAATGGCCAGGCACTGGGGTGGGTCTAGTGGAATAATGAAAAGGAGCATGTTAGCTTGTAGAGTAACAGCAGCTTCTTAAAAGTGCTAGTAAAACAACAGCTCTACTAGAACATGCAGAAAGCTTCCTCTGGATATGGGGGTGGAAGAGACAAAATTAAGAGGAAAAAGAGGTTTCTGGCAGAGAGCAGACTGTCTACAAAATTTATTCTTACATTTTTTTTTAATCAGCTTAAAGAATGTTCCACACAACACAAAAGCCTGCATACTGCCTTGTGGTTGCAGTCTTCATTGCTTTTCTCTGTTCTTCTCTGTTTGGACTTATCCAAATGGCTGTTTGTTTTTTATCCATGTTGCAAAACTTCTCCAAACTATCATTGTAAGTGCGAAATGACTCACTGGCAGAAAAACAACATTTGCATAACATAATCCAGAATTTCATCACTCAGTGTACATTAGATGACTTGCATAGAATAAAAATCAACAACCAATCAATCCAAATAATATTCCATTCACATGATTTGCAAGCTAGAATGCAAGCTTTCCAGATATATTTTGCAAATGGACTGAACAGGACTTCCTTGTCCTACCAAGTCTAGAGTGTATAAACAGGAGAAACGACAGTGATGCTCACTCCGCCATGCTTACACCTTTCCCCTCTGGCTCCAGACAAAGTATCACTATATTAAGTCACCTTGATTTGTGCAAGGAGATTTTTCAAGGTGGTATACAACTGGTCTGGATCCTTAAGCTCCTTCCTGGAAGAGAAAATCAAAGCCAACACCATCAATAGCCTAAGAGAAATTAGGGATCCTATTTCTTCCCACTAAGATAAATGATCACTGTCTGCAGTTCTACATATATATGTCCTATTAAACACAATTAAGTTTTTTTTAAGGGTCGAAAGATGGAATATTATCAATTGGCTTTTAAAAATCTGAAATATGTGTGCCCTTCCAGATGTTGTCAACTCTAGGTCTCAAAATCCTTCACCATTGGCTATCCTGGTTAGGATTGATGGAAGCTGCTGTTCAAGAATATGTGGAGGGAGGGATGCATATTTCCATTTCCTATCCTGTTATGGCTGAGTCAGAAAGATGCAGATGATCCAAAAAATATCTCCTAGGCTGCAAGTTGGTTGATGTTTTGGGGAAACGTAAGAGGAGATGGTCTGTCTGGAGGGGATCAGGCTTACAGTATTTCAGTGAACTGCTGATCCTTTCAAGTTGATGGGGAAGGGTTGTAGGATAGGGGAGAATGGACTTCCATGTTGCTTACCCTTTCTCCTTTCCCAAGGGCTTCCATCCTGTTTCCCCTAGAAGAGAGAAGAGTTACATTCCATTTCAAAAGAAACCAGCGATCCATGTGGTCTATTCATGTGAAAAAGGAGGATCCCACAACGTTTGTATTAGGCATTTGTCCCTTCCTAATTCCAAATGAGGGCAGCTAGTTGCAGTGACGCAGCCTCCTGGTTAACATAGCCTTCACAGTTTCCAAAGAACAAACCCATCTCTAGGCCTAAGACCTTTCATACCCTTTTTAACCACTGACTCAACCTAAAATAATAATAATTTATTGTCATTGTAAGCATATACACATACAACGAAATTCACAAAATGAAACTCAGGTAACCACAGCTAAACTACCTTTTAGTGGTGAAAATTCTTGATGCCCAAAATGACATGGGGACAGATGGGGACACACACACACATTCTAGATGAGGGTGAAGAATATTCTGGCCTGTTGCCAGAAATTAAAGATGGAACTAGAGCTGCTGAGATGCCATAATTGAGCAAGAGTGGCCCATAATAGTTTGACAAACAAAGCAAACAAAGCTCTGAACAGAGTATTTTTCCAGCCTGTGGCTGGAAAGCACTACTCACACGAATCCCCAAGGCTTTGGGGATGCCAAACACTCCCCCCCCCGAGATTGCCCCTCCCCCAGACTCACGGATGCCTGGAATGCTTTCAATTGGGATATGCCGCACACCCTCCTTGAAGCAAGTGAGGCCAGGGTAGACTTTGCGGATCTGTGCCTGCTTCCTCTCTATCAGCTTCTTGATGATCTGGAGAGAGGGAGGGAGGAAATTTTAGTTCATTAACAATTACTTAATTTATTTATATGAAGGCTAAAACCGGTGTGATCACAGAAGCAGAGATGGACATGAAACAACCCAATTTTCCTTCCTTCCCTCTCTTCTTGTTTTACCTCCTTCTGCTTCTTGATGATGTGGGAAAGCTCTGTGTAGGGAATCCGGGGGTTCAGTTCACACTCCATCAAAGTAGCTCCCTCGTAGTCTTTGATGTAACCAAGATATCGGCTCTTGGGGACCTTGATGTCTTTGGAGAAACCCTGGCAGCCAGAGAGGAAAGTCCCTGTTAATTCTTTAGCACAGATAAACCACATGTGAACAACAATAAGTTGGCTTAATAGCTCAGTGAGTCGGATACCTGGCTGCAGAGCCAGAGACGGTAAGAGCAGCCAGCCCATGTGGCCTTTGGCAAACTGCACAGTCCCAGGGTGCCCCCCCCCCAACCCTGGAAAGCTTGCCATTATTAGTAGTAGTAAGAACTGAAAGATTGTCATCCCCCCCCTTCCAGCTTGCAACTGCTTCGCACTATTAATTTGCTACAGTTAAGTAATCAATTCTTTTGAGGAAAGGAAGAAGGACACCAACCCAAAGAAGGCCTCCAAGATTGGAGGGGATCTGGAAAACAGCAGTCCAGAAGAATCTGGAGGGCCACAGTTGCCCACCCCCCGGTCTGCTCTAACAAGCATGTGGAGGAACTTGCCGGAAGGCTCAGGGATGCTCTCTCCTCCACCCATGCAGAGCAAGAAAGAATAACTCAGAAATACTTGCTTTTCCTTTGTTTAAAAAAATCACCACTTGCTGTGTCATTCAGTCCCAGAACTGTATTTTACCTCAGTTATGGTTTAATTTACATAGCAGGCAAACTGCAGACCATAAAAGTCCCTCCAAGGACATTCTCCTGTACTCCCAAATTTCTGTCTCATAAAAAAAAAAACTCTCAGTCTTGTGGCACTCAAAACTCCAATCAATTTTATCAGGCATAAGCTCGCAAGGACCACAGTCCACATTAGATGCAACAGATGCAAGTGGTCTCCAGTCTACAAAATCTAATGCCAAACAAAACTGGTCAAATACCACACTGACTCACACAATTTGGGACTTGTGTCTATTAACCAACCACTTGTTATTTGGGGACCATGCATAAATATCCACAAAAGCTTATATCCATAAAAGCTTATGTGAAAATATAGCAGATAATCTTCAAGGTGTTACAATGTTATTGTCTTCTTTTGTTTGTTTTTATTTTTGCTTTTGTTTTGTTTCTTTTCAAATAAAACTGGTTATTCTTTAAGGAGCCACAATGCTCTGTGTTTCTGGTGCAACAAAGTACCTTAGCCAGCCTCTAGAAATGTACATCCTATTGTTCCTCCAATGACCTCAAAACAGTATACAAGGTTCTTGTGCACACCATTTTTATGCTCTCTCAGGCAGATCAGTCAGGTCTGGGAGCACAGCTGAGGAACGGACTGGCCCAAGATTACCATAGTTTCATGAATAAAGAGGACATGAATCGGGATCCTATAAGTCTCATCTCAATACACTTAACTACTACTACACACTGCCTCTCATGGTTTCCTGAACGGTTTACCTAAATACAAAGTAAGTTGTAAACAAATGTTGTCAGTGATGCTGTAGTACCTGCTTCTTGAAGTAGCCAATGGCATATTCATCAGCATAGGTGAGGAAGTAGAGAATGCCGTGTTTGATGTGGTACTCTTTCAGATGATTCATTAGGTGAGTCCCATAGCCCTTCAATGAGGCAAGGAGAGGAGGAAAAGAAAATTATTGCAGGAAAATCAGGAAGAAGTCCACAGACTGGGTACTCATGCAACAAAATGCATATATCATGTGTAAATTATTTTGCATTAATTCAAGATTGATTTGTAGCAAATTATAATCAATAAAGACAACCCAAGGTAATGAATACATCAACTAAACAGTTATTATGTTGTATGGCTTTTAAGCCAGCAGATGCTCAATGGAGTTCAAAGTCCCTCCTTGCCGTGACAAGAATGCGGGCCCAGAGAGGAAACCTTGGGCCTTTCAGATGTTTTGGACTACAGCTCCCACAATCCCCTTCCACTGACCATGATCGCTGAGACACCTGAGCACTTAATTAAGACTCCCAAAGGCTCCCCATCCCAGCATTCAGGTAACTGTGTTCTAGCAAGCACCCTTTTATTTGTCTTTTCTCAGAAGCCATGTAAGAATGAATTAAAAATAATGCTGTAATCCCAGATATAGGTTTACTCTGAAGTAATCTCCACCTGTACTAAATCGAATTCACTCTCAGGTAATGGAGGACTGGATTACATCTGGAACTGACTGCTCATCTCTACCTCACACTTCCAGTGAATTGTGTGAAAGAGAAACACCCACAAGTTCCTGA
Organism: Pogona vitticeps; assembly: GCF_051106095.1. Classification (NCBI taxonomy): domain Eukaryota; kingdom Metazoa; phylum Chordata; class Lepidosauria; order Squamata; family Agamidae; genus Pogona; species Pogona vitticeps. Next base: position 94,748,610 of record NC_135788.1, on the reverse strand, counting down.
ACAAGAGCAGGAGAGAAGCCTAGCTGGGGAAGAGGAAGCCATTCACCTCCACTCCTACTCACTAGTTTCATTATCCCACTTTTTTTGGAACACCATCCCCTTTCTGTGGTATAATTTTGCTCATCTCCACACAACCCATTCTCTAGACAACTCTCATGTTCATTACATATAGCACGATGACTCACCCCAATTTAAATTCATTTTTTCTCTCTCTCACCTAAGGTTACTGAAGACTTAACTCACTTCTTGTGCATACAAAGGACTATCATTATTTTTTCACCTCTTTTACCATTCAGTTTTTGGCTCTTTCCTCTGATATAATTTTCAAGCTCTGTGGTTCATTTTCAAGTGTGTTCACTCCCTTGTTGTTCATCACATTTTTCTGCTTTCTCTTCATGATCCCTGTCTGCTACCCATAACTCTGGTTCCACAGCCAGATACCTAAACCATTGAGCTATCCAGCTGGCTTTGGAAGCAGTATAAGGACATGCAAAGGCAACAAGCATCCACATTCCTTATCTTTATCCCAGACATGATCTTCCAGATAAAGCACTACTGCCAAAGTACAACTCCCATCATACTTCACTACTGGTCACGTTGGAAGGCATGGATGACACCTGGAGTTCAGGAACACCTGGACAGCCACACCTTACCCAACTCCACCTTAGCGCCCACTGGTTTTGGTGGGCAAGAGCATTCTTTCATTTAAAATACAAAATTTTGATTTTTTTGGTGTACGAAAGGTGACTGATCTCTTGGTATGCAAGAAACTATTCTTTGCTTGGCCTTCTCACACATTGCTTTTTACTTAATAAATATATTTTTTAATAAATCCATTCAAAACAGCATAACAAAAACAATACCTATTGTGTTACAATAATACAAACCTAAGGCCTTCAGATCCCGCTTGCATATCTCCTTGTACTGCAGCTGTGGTCTCCCTCTGGGGTGCTTTCCCTGCACTAATTCTCCATACATTTTGGAATCCGACCGTCAGCCATTCTCACAACATGTCCAACCCAATGCAGACATCACTGTTTCAGTAATGTATACATGCTAAAAATTCCAGCTTCAGCATGACAACAAAAAAAATCCCAAAAAGGGTCCGCGCAAGGATACAGCCCTGTTTCACTCTGCTTCAGATGTCAAAGGAATCTAATGTTGAGCCATCAAAAACTACAGTGCCCTTCATTTCTTCATGAAAGGACCTGATGATGTTAAGGAGTCGAGGTAGACATTCAATCTTGGGACGTATTTTAAAAAGGCCGTCCCTGCTAACTAAATGAAAGGCCTTTGTAAGATCCATGAAGGCCACAAAGAGTTGCTGTCATTGTTCCCTACATTTCTCCTGCAACTGTCTGAGGGAAAATACCATGTCAGTGATGAACCTATTGCCTCGAAATCCACACTGTGGTTCTGGATAGACTCTGTCTGTAAGCACCTGGAGCCTCTTCAGCACAACACGGGCAAGCAGCTTCCCTACAATGCTGAGATGAAGTGTTGAACTCTTATATGAAGATATATGAGTTTATGATCAGGGTTGTTAATGAGAGGACCTTCTGGAGTCATAGGACCACCAGAAGTTAGAAACAATTATGACACGTAACACACAGATCTCCTAATTTTTTTAACAATTCCTTGATTGATTTGTACTGATTATGAACTTTGAAATATTTTAAGTGCAGAGAGTGAAGTGTGATCTTAAAGCTTAATTCTCTTTCCAACATTGGCAATCACTCTCTTAGTCCCAATACACAACCCCACAAACGAAAATAAAATACATCCTAACTGCCCTACCTTCACTTGCTCATTGGACGTCACCGCACAAAAGACGATCTCCGTGAATCCCTGTGTTGGGAACATCCTAAAGCAGATGCCACCAATCACTCGTCCATCCTTAATCAGTGCAAGAGTCTTGTGCTTACTGCCAAGAAAAATGCAGGAAATATTTAGGACTAGAGAGTCAAGTCGAGTATTCTCGCACCCATCATATTTTCTTGATAGAATCTAAGAAAATTTTACAGCAGTGCCTGCCTCTTCTGCTCTCCAGCATGAACCTTCAACTGACATGGTTCCCCACCTAAAATCGGGGGGGGGGCCTGTAAAATTTGTTGTTGTATTGCTGAGGAACCCCTTGCTCTACCTCATAAAGATACAATTCCTGAAGGGCTTGCGAAGAGAAAATGACTGCTAAACCAGATTAAATCTGTACATCATATGTACTTTGATTAGAACCAATGGGAGAAGTACTAGGCAGTATGGAATAACAAGTCACATCCAGCCCTAGTCTTTACTTCATCTGTTGAGATGTTGAAGAATGTTCACAAATACTCTTAATATTTGAGGGCACTCACAGAAAAATGAGGGGTTTTACAGCAAAGCAGCACCAGAAGCAATACCATATTGTTCTAGGCTTTAGAGAAATAACATCTTCTATTTTCTGTTCTGCTCAAGCATGACTTTTTTCTCTCAGACACTGTAGTTTTTGAAGGGACAGAACACTAAGATGTGGTGAAAGGTCAGTAGTCATGGAAGACATCCTATGATACCCAGGAAAAACAAGAAGCTCTATGTCCTCATGGAGGGCTCATTTTCACATACAGGCCTCTTGCTATTTTGTTTGGGAAACAGATTCTTCAATTCATCTTCATGAGACATCATTGAAAGGAAAATATCTTAATTTGCCCAATTCCATGACAGCTTTGCATTGTATGCAAAATACTAGCACAGCAACAATATTATGGTGCAATTGTTACTACAACCACCACCACCACCCCTTATGATGAAGGACGGACCACAGAACCATTGCCCAACTCACGGGTCAAAAACCAGGCGGGTGATGTACTCCTTGGGCATTCGCGGAAGTTGATGTGAAAAAACATTCTGCAGGCCGACCAGCCACATGAGGATCTTCTTGTTTGATTTCTGAGAGAGGGAGTTGCCGATGACATGGAATTCAATGATGCCACGCCGCTCCTCAAGTCGGGCTGTCTCATCGCGTGCGGCGTTCGCTGAGAGCAGACTGGTCTACAAGTAAAAGAAAAGCGCAGGTAGGAATTGGGCCATGTGAGCATGAAAAGGGATGGGAGCTGAGTGTTGAGACTGGGGATGGGATTGGTCTTCTTTCCCTAAGCGCAGTTATGTCACGGATGGGGAACATGTTGCCCTCCAGGAAATTTCGGGTGGACACTCCTGCAGTCCCTCAACATTGGCTAAGGGGAATGTTAGGACAAAAATCTCTGGAAGGGCACAGCCATTCACCTCCAAGTTAACCAGTCATAATTCCTAAAAAACTTTGCTTCTGAGTTATCTCTGTATATTCAAATTACTCAATAAACAAATAAAGGACAATGGTTTTCAATGTTCAATTCATCATCAGAGTCTAAACTTATTCTACATTAAGTACTGTCTGTTCAAGGAACTAGACCTCAGGAGGAGACGGAGAAAGAGGAGGAGAGGAACAAGACAATTTGTGGTCATCAGTATTTCTGATATAAATGCTGGAGAAAATATGCAACATTTGAGACAGGGAAGTCTCAAACTTGTAAGACAGAGAACATTTTCACAGTGAAGCAAAGGTGAAAAAGTATTTGCCCCCCCCCAGAAAGCCACCTTCTCTTGATCCATAATGGGCAAAGTCAGATCTTGTACAGTTCCTTTTGTGGCCTGCAACTCATTTGCCAGGTGGCTGAGTAACAACTAGCTCCCAGTCATTTGGGATTATTAGGGGGAGAATGCCTTTTGGGGTTTACAAGAGGATATAAAGCAGCCTCTCAAACTCTGAGCCTTCAGACAACAAAAGTAAATTTCGCATTGTCTGGTCAGGGCTGAATACCAACAGCAGGCAAACCCAAAGCAGGAAGGGTCAAAGCTTAACAATCTCCCCCTGAACATATCTAAACACAGCTCACAAGAACAGCTTCAAAGTTTCAGCCTGAAAGAGAAAGCAGGATGTTTTTTTTTGGGGGGGGGGGGCTAGGCCTTTCTCCTCACACTTCTGTGTTTCAATTCAGTGAAGAGATATGCATGTCCTACAAACAAACAAATTTGACGGTGAAGGCTGTAATGCAGTACAGTATACCCCACAAACACTGACTATTCGTGGAACTGGTATGCTGAGTTCCATGGTAGTAAGGCTATAACTAAGAGATAGCAAAAGTGTGTTAACATATACTCCTAATTTGGTTTAACATACCTCAGGGCCCAACATGGCTGCTGGATCTGTGATAGTTAACATGACTTCATTCACAAGTTCCATCGGGATGTCACCTAACACACGAATACGCTTGGCGTCCTCAAGTGTTAAGCTCTCTGGAAGTTTCCTCTTCTCACCTATAAAAATCAAAGGTTTTCAAAGTGTAAGAGATTGATTTTAGGCCCTAGGGATTCCTGCAACTTCCACAAATCATTGTTTTGGACTTGTGTACATAATGCGTTACAGTGATGCCTCGACTTATGAACTTAATTGGTTCCGGAAATCCGGTTGTAACTCGAAATGGTCATAAGTTGAAGCACCATTCTCCATAGGAATGCATTGAAATGCAATTAATCCATTCCGGCCGAAGAAAAAAATCACTAAAAAAACCCACAAAAAAACAACCACACTGCAAGACCCATCAGAAATGTGATTAATCCGTTCCAGCCTAAGGAAAAGAAAAGAAAAGCAAACAAACCGTGCAAGACCCTTCGGAAATGAAAAAAAAGCAAAGCAAACAAACCCTGCAAGACACATCAGAAATGGGGAGGAGACCCAAAAAGCAAACAAACCCTGCAAGACCTGTCGGAAATGGGAAGAAAGAAACCCAAAAAGCAAACAAACCCTGCAAAACCCATTGGAAACGTAAACCCCCCCCACAAAAAAACAAAGACTGCAAGATCCATCACAGCACAGAAACATAACTCTCTCCAGCCCAAAACCACACAGCAAAACCCACACTCTCTAACTGCTAGGGTGAAAGAGCTACAAAGAAGCAGCCTCTTTGTCACCAAGGGTTAGCAATTTGAATTCCCCACCTTTTTTCCCTGCCTTTTTTTATCATAATGTGAAGCTCTGGTCGCAAGTCGAAGCAAAATTTTGCGGCCGGAGCTGGTTGTAACTTGAAATAGTTGTATGTCAGGATGTTCGCAAGTCGAGGCACCACTGTACATCTGATTGGAGATTTTACTTCTACACAGCTGATGAATTTAGGATATTAAAGATACTGTTAATTCACTCTTGAAATTCCTGTGAAAGTATGCCTTGGATCAAGATTTAGTTAGAGCAGTTCCAGTGAAATCAATGAGACTATTGTGATTTGGTTACAATGGGTCTATTCTTAAGCATGTCTAAACCTGGATCTATTTTTACCTCTTTAAACCAATCATCCCCAACTTGGGCCCTTGCAGTTGCTTTGGCCTTCAGCCCACCTCAGTCCAGTCTGAACAGCCAATGATAAAAAATGATGGGAAATCATCTTAACCAAAATATGTAGAGACACTTAAGCTGGGGCAAAATGCTTTCAGAGGCACCAAACCGATGTTTGCAAAGCAGTACGCAAGCTTCTGAATTTCACAAAACTCTTTAAAAGATCTTCCAGGCACCATTTTTTTCTAAGAGGGAATAAAAATCTTTCTCCCAATAGAGGTCTTTCATCAAGCCCTTTGTGGCAAATCTTTAAATCCACCTGCTGAAATTTCCTAGCTGACACTACTGATTTACCTGGCACAGAATCCATTGAGCTGCCATCCAGGTTAATAGATGATAAAGATGAGCTGCAGCTGAGAGATTTGCTGAAGAGTGGAGTGCTGGCTGCAGGAACTGTGCTGATCGCTACACGGGAAAAACAACAATAATACACAGTCCTGTTAAAACATCAGCAAGGGAGAATGTTTTTCATCTACTCATTCCCTCTTCCCATTTGTACTCCACCCTTTTTTTACGCAGATCAAGGTGGCATGCATAGATTCTTCCGTTCTGATGCTCAATCCTATATGGTAGGTTAGGTTTTGAGATAGCAAAGGGTACAAGATGACATCCCCCCAGCCCCCCCCAATTTTGGCTGATGGCGACAACTTCAACTAGAGTTTCATGACAATATCATATAGTATCTTCCCCAATCTTATGCCCTATAACCAGTTTTAAACTACAACATTCATCAAACCCAGCTAGCATTCAATGGAAATGAGAGCTGCAGTCTCATAACATGTGTATGCTGTCCAGTTGGAGAAAACGGAAAACCTCCTGGAACTCAAGATAGCTAGAGAACCTAACTTTAAGTGGGGAGAGGATACTAAGTGATTTTGTTCACTGCCCTATAGGCATCATTTTGCAGTAGACCATGTCTCTGCCATTGCTAACTCCTTTGCAACACACACACATCACCAGCACTTGCAGCCTCCTTCATGCAACCACCTGGGTGCACAACAGGCACTGCAAAACCCTGTATTTGTTGAGTCTGTCAGTTTGTGGCAGACAGATCCTTTGCCATGAGCGTGACATCTGTTTCAACACTGTCTCTGGCTGATGTGCAGACAAAGAAAGGCTACAGCTCAGTGGCTGAGCATGTTGCGCATGTCCAAGATTCTAAGTTCAATTTTCAATGCTGTCCATTAAAAGAACTCAAGACAGCAGAGTGAGGAAGGCTCTCTGCCTGAAACTTGTAAATCTACTACCAGTCAATGTAGGCATCAATGGGCCAGATCAGCCAACTCTGCATAATGCAGCTTCATAGGCACTGCAGGCTAGGGACTCTTGACTCCTGGAGTGCTGAACCCATGCTTAGTTTTACTCCAGACTTCAGAGGTGCTATCCAAGGTGCTGAATCTTATCCCCCCCCCAAATATTCAGCACCTTGGATAGCTTATTTACTAAATTCTAGAGGAGAGCCCTTGCCTCCATGAAATCAGACTCAGCTGTAAAGCATAGTTTGAAACACTCAACAGTTTTGTGAATACAGTTTTGTGTAAAGATGGATGCTAAGGAAGGGGGCGTGGCGTTCAAGAGATTTAACATACCTGGCCGGGGTACAAGTGGGGCTCCTTCTGTTGCAGGCATAGTGAAGTCTGCTTCCCAAATTGGGGAGCTCTCTCCATAGATTTCCTCCTCTAGCATCGACAGAAATCTAAACAAGGGGGTACAGACTGGAATCAGCCAGGCAAAATAATTGTGAGCTGTCCCACAAAGCCAGGAGCACTGAGCTTAGACTTAGCGTTAAGTTCAGTGCTTTTAAAGTTCCTTTTTAAAAGCAAACCAGTCCTGTTATTCATTTTGACATTCTGAAAAAAAGAATGTTGGTAATCACTGGCATTGCTTGTTATAGAGCTCCATGTTCCGTCATTAGGTTTTTGTGAGAAATCATAGGTTGATAAAAGAATGCATGAAACTTTAAAAATCCCACTCAAAACACCTCAAAATGCATTCAAATATCCTTTGAACAGCAAACAGACATTGCTAGTTCACAAACTAGAACACAATACTTGTTACACTAAAAGCCAATTAATGCATGCTTGTTACATTATTTTCACTATGTTAATTTCTTATGCTGTCACTGCCATTCCCAAAGTAACCAATTACAGTGGTGCCTCGCGAGACGAAAGTAATTCGTTCCGCAAGTATTGCTGTCTTGCAAAATTTTCGTATTGCGAAAAGCGGTTTCTCATAGGAATGCATTGTACTGTAATGCATTCCTATGGGAACCTCGCAAGACGAATGAATTATTTTTGTCTTGTAAGGCATCAGTCTTGCGGAAAAAAAAGTCTTGCAAAGCACGGCCATAGAAAAAGCCGTTTTGCGAGGCACCACAGTGATCGTAAAAACCATTAGTCTTGCGGGTTTTTCGTCCTGTGAGGCGTTCGTCTTGCAAGGCACCACTGTACAAGTAACCATATTACTTGGAACTTAGTACTTCTTAAGTTCTGTGTAAGATTCAGCCCAGGAATCAAATCAAACCTGAGAAAGCTGTATCCTCTGTAGAAGAAGGGTATCAATAGCTCCTGGTCATGATGGCTATATATTACCTTAAGTACTGGAGGCAACACGTTTCTTAATACTAGTTTTCGTAGAAATATAAGGTGAGGTGGTGGTGGTTGGCTTCATGTCCCATTCATGAGCTTCTTAGTTCTTAATTCAGTTGCCTTAATGGCACCTCATGAAGTGTGAGTGCTCATCACGATAGGCCCATAGCTAACCCCTCACCTCCAGGAAAATCTAAAAAACCCAGGCAAAGGTGTTGCTCTATACCAGTGGTTCCCAACCTTGGTCTCCAGATGTTCTTGGACTAAAGCTCTCAGAAGCCTTTACCCTGGTTCTGCTGGCCCAGATTTCTGGGAATTGTAGTCCACAAACATCTGGAGACCAAAGGTTGAGAATCACTGCTCTATACCAACAAACTAAATGCTTTCGTCTCCACCTAGAAGAAGTCTTTGACAAAACTAAGAGGTCTTAACAGCCTATTTAAGACTAAGCCATCCCAAATACTCAACATTACTATAGTGATAACTTGCAATAGTATCATGGGATTAGAAAGCAGCTCTGGTCAACCCTGCCTACTGGGAATACTGTAGTGAAGAGTGAGTGATGTTGGTGCTGGTGGCAAATAACCACAGATGTCCAGGTGTGCTAACCCCACCAGCCCTGCCTCCACTATAATACTGCTTAATTATAATTGTACAAAAAACCCCTTTAACTGCCATTTACATCCTACTTGGTGGACCTAGAGATTCTAGCTAAAGAACAAAAACAAGGTGGAGCCATCTAACTCAGTGATTCCCAGTCTTGGGTAACTTAGATGTTAGGAATAATTGATGTAGCTTGAAATCTACTCACCCTGGATATTTTAGCCTCTCAATCTAAAACAATCTAATAATTCGAGACATAGGTTTGCCACCCGAAAAGAAGTGAGCCTAAGATTCCCAAGAAAAGGCAATTCTTTGTGTGCATGCGCGCGCGCGCACACACACACACACACACACAGAGAGAGAGAGAGAGAGAGAGAGAGAGAGAGAGAGAGAGAGAGAGAGAGAGAGAGAGAGAGAGAGAGAGAGAGAGAGAGAGAGAGAATTTTAAATACAAATGGCAGTCAATTGAATCAATTTCTGAATGGAGGGACAACACTAAAATACCCCATTGATTCAATGGCTTCACTCTAGTTGGGACTACAAACTGAATTCAAGCCACGCATGCATACGTGCACTCCTCCTCTCCCACATATGTGATGCTTTGTGGAACATTACTTGGGGAAATGGGTGAGGATGAGGGTCCGCTTCTCTGGCACCAGCTTGTCTTTTTCCACTCGGAATTTCTCTAGCAGCTGCCGTCGAGTAACTGTGAAAGTGGACTTGAGGAGGTTGCGCCCAAAGACCTGGGTGGTTTCGTAGCGAGGAAGACTGTCGCAGCTCTGGGGAACATGGCAGTAACACAGCCACCTGGAGAGAGGGACGGAAGAGTGTCAATGAGAACCAATGGATCCACAAAACTCTTAGGCCTACTTGCCCCTCTGCCAGTCTGCAGGGATATAAAATAAAGGCAAGTTCAAGGCAAGAGATGTAGGTTGGAAGAGGAGACACTGTAATGTGACTAGAAAGTTGAATACCGAACACAGGAAGCTGGCTTGCATCATGCTGGGACATTTCTGTCCAGGTGAACATCAGAACTTGGAAAAGTTGCTTTTTCAGGAATATAGCTCCCAGAAATCAGAACTGTTTTTCAGTCATGGTGTTATTTAAAACAAACAAACAAACAAACAAACAAACAAACAAACAAACAAACAAACAGAAAAATGCTATGTGCCATTGTTGTCCCCTGGAGGAATATATTACAAGTAATGATGCGTCCAAGCCTTGCCTCTAGCACAACAAAGTTTGGGCAACTTCTAAAAAGTAGAAAGACTGCGCTGGTGGCAGCAGCAACGTTCCCCTCTGGGAGTGATGTTTCACAAAAGGAGGATTGCTCCATAGGATGAGAAGCACCAGGTTTTTGAATCTCAGTAGCTACTCAGGAGAAAGGAAACAAAGTATTTGTTTTTTTTTAATAACATGATGGCTAGAGACAGGCACACATTACAAAGCAAAGCACTGATACAGTCATAGCCAACACATGCTCTGGCAAACCTTGGCTCTGCTTTCTGAAGTACACCCTCTTCTTCTGAAACTCACCGGGTGTAGTTAACCTTATAGGTTGCCACATCATCGTTTTGTGAACGCTGGCGGAACTGGGATGGCGTTTCTAGTTTCCAGTAGTTTAGGCACAGAAGAAACATTTTGGACAGCTCAAACATGGTTTGCCGCTCCTTGGGGGGTAAATGACTGAACTTGTACTGCACAAAGTTTAAGACACCCTAGGAATGAGAAAGGAGAACAGGTGGTATATTCTAGCAACAGAACAACATTAAAATAAGCATATATACAGTGGTGCCTCGCATTACGATGTTAATTCGTTCCAGCGAAATCGCTGTAGAATGAAAACATCGTAAAGCGAAATTAAAAAGCCCATAGAAATGCATTAAAACCCGATTAATGCGTTCCTATGGGCTTGAAACTCACCATCCAGCAAAGATCCTCCACAGTGCGGCCATTTTCGCTGCCCGTGCAGCGAGGAATCCATCCCAGAAAACAGCGGGTGGCCACTTTTTTTACCCACGGTCATTTTGAAACTGCCGAACAGCTGTAGGAAAATTGTCGTTTTGCGAGAATCGGTTCCCGAAGCAGGGAGAAGCAATTCAAAAAACACTCAAACAACCCAACAGAACAAAACAAGACAAAACAAACAAAGGGTTTTACCTGTTCAATGTTTGGTTTTTCAAAAGGAGGACTCCCGAGAGATCCCTCAACAACTGGTCGACTCATCTGCAGAATGCACTTCCTAAGGAGCTGCAGAGAAAGAAAAACAAACCTGAGAATTTGTTGTGTTTGCTGGAGCAGGTCTACCTGAGCCTTTCCAGAATCTTATGGAATCAGCAGAATGCCCATGATCCAGTCCGCATGGTTTACAACCAAGCTGTGTACCATTTCCATATTGATTCAAAATCACACAATTCAAATTTATTAAATTATTTAATCCTTATACTTGGGCAGGAAATACTTACCTTGTATGAGCTGCTGGTATTTCCTGAATACTACCATTCCCGCCCCGCAATTCCACTGAGGGCGAGGCGTATGATTCATGCCTCACTTTCTCAATGAGATTTCCTCCATGAAAGAAATTTCAATTTCCCCTGAATGAAGCCGACCTACTAAGAACCAAACCATTTCAACTTCTACTTCACTGTATCTTTCACTGAAAAATGACATGAGACATTTTTGTCCCAATATACCGGTTACATTACTTGTAACAAAACAGTGCCCCAAAAGAAACAGCAATAGATTCCTTGTGACTTCTTAATCTCCTCTCTGCTATTTCTTTGTTAGAAACCATATATACGGCAAGTGACTGATATTTGGAAACACCGGAAACCTATTAAGTCTGAGTCTACTTGGATTCTATAACAAAACATGACTCTAAAGGGCCAATGTATTCCATCTTGTTGCACTGAAGTTAAGTCAGGGCTAAAAAAAAAATCAAGCAGTCCAAAAAAGACAGTCTTTTTGTCTTCATTTGTCTCTCTCCTATCCACATCAGTCTCCAACTTTATCTTAGTATCTCGGAGTCATTTCTTACCTCCATTAAACAGACACAGAAAAGGGGAGGATTGAAAATAAAAAGAAGAGAGGGGAAAAAAGGGGGGGAAGTAATCATAGGAGTGAGAAATATATGATCTCAAGCAATGGTAACAGCATTGGAAACAAGGCTAATATGTCTTTGTATGCCTACTCCCTTTCAAATATACACAGACACACAGAGAGACTTTTGATCTGCAGAACCACCATCATGCAGGCTTCTTTTCATTTTCACTGGATTCTGAAACATCCCAGGAACTACACTTCATTCTTTTCCCCACTACAGTCATGCCTCACTGGGTGATTACCCCGTTTAACAATGAATCCGCTTAACGCTGACGTTTTTGCGATCGCAAAACGATGGTTTAAATGGGTTTTTTTCGCTGTGTGATGATCGACTCCCTTCTTCGGGAACCTATTTCCGCTTTACGACGATCAACAAATAGCTGATCGCCGGGGTTCAAAATGGCCGCCGGCTGAAGAAAAGCCCCCCCCCGCCGCTGTTTTTAGGACTGATTTTTCGCACTACAGGCACCGAAAATGGCCGCCCCTATGGAGGATCTTCGCTGGACGAGCAGGTATTCAGTCCACTGGAATGTATTGAACGGTTTTCAATGTGTTTCAATGGGTTTTTTATTTCGTATGATGTTTTTGCTCCACAGCGATTTCGCTGGAACGAATTAACGTCGTCAAGCGAGGCACTACTGTACCCCACAGTCACCTCATTTGTTGTATGTTGATCTGCCTCCCTGACTTTAATCACTTCTTCAATTCTTCACTGGAGGGGATGGACATATCATAACATAGCAAATCTTTGGGAAGAAGCCATTCTGTGGAAGCTGGCTTTTTTCAAGCACAGGATTAAACAATAGATTCTTACAGCTGCATTATCTGAATGAGGTGCAACAAGATCTTGAAGGCATTTTGAAGCCTGAGACAAAGGACAAGACAGCAGCCCACCTCATTCCAACTACAGAAGACGACATGGTTGGCCACTGTATCTTTGTTAAGCACTGGTAATGGGACTGCATCCTCCATGTTGCATAGGGGCAGAAGGCTAGCTTAAACCACATAGGGCAGGTTGCTCAGAATACACAATTCTGTCCTTCAACAGAGGGGAATAGAGGAGGTTTACTACTACTTCCCTCTTCACACCACCCAGCATCTGCCATCTGAAGCAACAACTCAACTATGCCTAATGGTAGGGCTGACCCTATCAAGCTGACAACAATTCTATAAATAAAAACAATGTTGATGAGAAATGCCAGCTTAGGATATCTCAAACTTGTTCTTTTGCTGAGCCAAGTCTCTGCTCAAAAACCACTACAGACATTCCTGGTTGTTCTCCTTCCCTTACCGGGACTCACCTTGAACAGGTAGAAGTACACCTGCTTGGTGTCGGTGTCCTCTTCCTTGTGCACAGACATGAAAAGGTTCTCCACATCTACCACCATTCCCAGAAGCCGATTGATCTCTTCCTCAGAGACATTCTCCAGATGAGACACATGGTCAGCTAGACAAAGAAGAGAGATCATGCTCTATATGTGGTCTCTTCAAGCTGGGGGATGCAATGATCTACAGTCATGTTCAACACCATTCAATTTTCTATCCTCCCTCTCTCCAAAGCTGCTGTGTTTATGTAGAAACAGAAGTAGGGCTGGGTATGATTTAGCAGCTCACTAAAATGTTACAAACAAGGTGAGTTGTGAAATTCTCCAGAACTCTTTTGTCAAACATGGATACTAGAAAATTGGGAGGGATGAAGAAGCAAGCAATCCAAAAATATGACAAAATGAAAGCCACTGTACTTAAAATCAAACCAATGGTAATAAGGCAAGAGGTGAACTGCAGAACCAACATAAAATGAGATACCAAGATAGCAGTGGAGATAAAAGTCATTAGTCTGCTTTCATGGAGAATTGATCTAATCCAATTTTTTAGATGCTCTACATCTTCACTGGTCCTCAGAATCGGCTAATCTTTTTCACTGATCAAGAGTTGGGGACAACTCAAAAGCTTATTTTGTTTGTCACCTTTCAGTGACCCTACAAAAAAAGCATTATTCAACCAAGACTTTTGTTTCTAGACATGAATCATGTGACTACTTTGATTTTTTTTGGTGTTTATGTCACAACAGCTGGGTATGTCTGCCCTATGCAAGTTTGTGGCTTACATCAGCTTACGTGATATTAGGTATTGCTTTTATTGGTTTTTTGTACTTTTAAATCATTGAAATGCCCAAATACTCTTTTTTTAAGGCATCCAAGCAAGGGGATGAAAACAGCAGCTGCAATGGCCTGTACAACAGAGGGGAGACATTCCAGAGGTCTAGGGTCTACATACCTGAATCCGGGATCTTGGTGGGCTGCATCTGTTCCTAAAATTTCACCCCAAATATCGTTTTCTTCACCACCACCCCACATTTTAACTGAAAGATCACTTTCTAAAAACTGAATTAAGTTCCTAAATGATCAACTGCTTTTAAACTGGGGAGACAGCGTGGGGACTCAAGGATGCTGGGTGCCTCAAAACATGACAAACTTGCTCTCTATGTTACCTACGGGGCACAACGGAGCTTAGTGGACAAATCTAAAAAATGATGTCAAGGGCTGTGTGAAGGTATTGGGGGCCACATTTGGGCTCACGGAAGTCATATGCTGCCTGTGGGAAACATAGTGATGGACTGGGCAGCGATGTTCCCTCTAATTTTCAGTCCCACTGGACAGGTCTCTGCTCTTCTGCAACTCCTCGCCCCCCTGGTGTTGTTGTGAGCAGAACAGGGTTGGAAATGCTTGTTGTGGGTGTGCAGAGAAGGAGCACTGCATGGAGGAGGGCGCAGTGTTGTGGACCCACACAGCCACACAACTTAGAGGGAACCTTGCTGGACAGCCTAGGAGAAGTCATTTTCTTGCAGCCTAAACCACCTCACCGAGATGTTGAGAAACCTGAGTTTTATTCAATGAAAGCTGGGAAATTATATCAAACAGCAGCCAGTGGTTTTTACTTGGCAAGCAGTATTCTGGAAGAACAGGGAGGGAAAAAATGACAAATTACAAGCAAGGGGAAAATAAGGAAGTATGGCCACCCTCTAGATGTTGTTGGGTGCCACCCCTGAGAGCCTCTACCACTGGCTGCAGTAGCAGGGTCTGATGGAAGCTGGGAGTCGCATAATATCCAGAGATGTTTCCTGCTTTGTCTCATAAACCTCCGCTCTCATCCTTTCCAACTGCTGGAAATCAGAACATCACTTTTACACAAGTAAACGAGTTAAGACTCCTCTCCTCTGTGTTGTTATAAAGTTCCACAAGCTGGAGCAGACTAATTGTGTTCCTAATAGGGCCTTCAAGGTAAGTGAGATATTTAAGTTGTGGCTTTTCCACTTCCACCCCCACCTTCCTGAGTGGCTGAGTGGAGATTTGAAGCCAGGCCTCTTGAGTCCTAGTTCATCACTCTATTCATTGCACCACACTGGGTTTCCCCCCTGCCAGTGATAATCAGCTTGCTAACACAAAAGGAGAGAAGGGCATGAGGGACAAACGGTATCTTGTATGATTACCTAGCGTGTGCCCACAGCTACGACAGGGCTCGTTGAGATTGGTGACTGTTTGCTGCAGGTCCATGCGGGGGGCCGTGGGTGGGTTTGGGTTCTTCCAGCCATTGCATTTGCAAGAGTCATTAGCCTGGAGAGGCGAAGAAAGAAAGAGGTTTTTAAATT
The DNA here is from genome assembly GCF_051106095.1 of Pogona vitticeps. NCBI lineage: Eukaryota > Metazoa > Chordata > Lepidosauria > Squamata > Agamidae > Pogona > Pogona vitticeps. The sequence continues at coordinate 94,733,264 of NC_135788.1, read as the reverse complement.
GATCAGTGTTTTATATATATAGGGCAAGGCCCTCTGAGAATGTGGAATCCAGCTTCCAGCCAGCAAGGCCTATGGCTGGGACTCACAATAGTTGAGTTGGGGAGATTATTATTTTACTTTATTTGCAGTTTAACAAGATATGGAGAACCACCATTGGTATAAAGCAAAAGTACCACAGAGGCAAAATTCCTACCAAGGATACCAAAGGTTAAGATATGTGTTTTCAGAGCTTGGAAACATTACTTTTTGGGACTGCATGTCCATCCAGAATCCTTCAGCCAGCACTGACAGTGGTTACACTGGCTGTGGGATTCTGTGGCAGGATGTGGTCTGAAAAAGTAATGTTTTCCAAGCACTGAAAGCTACACATAATGCCATCATACAAAGCAGAGCCAGGCTAAATCAACTGCTCTCAGACATTTTTGAGGGAGAAGGAATGGAATTTTCAAGGAATGAGGAAAGTGTCCTTGATAGGAACCAACCCTCCTACCCGTTTTGAGCACTGTATTTCTGTCAATCTGCAGCAACTGTTCTCATTCCAAACAACATGAGGCCATGGTATTCGAAATACTAATTTTTCCCATATAAATTTGTCCATGCTTTAAAACACATCAAAAGTCAAAGATTCCCCTGAAAAGCAGTTGGGATCCTCTCCCTAACTCTAAATATTCCAAAATACATTGGAAATATGTATTCAAGCATGCAACAAGGCACACAGTTAATCAGGCACTCACAGTGGCACACCTTTTTTCAATGCGCCAGGATATCCAAGTTTCCAAGTAGATTTTCTCTACTTTAAAACATTCATTTGGCAGGTGTTACTACATATGCAGGACGATATTGTACATATTTGTCTGCTTAGAACCTTTATCCCACTGCAAATATCTGCAAAGGATGGGTTGCTTTGATTGGAGGAGACTCACTCCAAATCAGTCCACCAAATAGTACTACTTGTGTCCTGATGAGAAAGCCTGTCCATGCACTCGTATGCTCTTCTTACGGGGTCTCTTGTTGTTGTTTGTTGTTTAGTCATTAAGTCGTGTCCATCTCTTTCTGGTAAAATTCCTCTGTGTATTCTTGCCACCTCTTCTTGATGTCTTCGGCTTCTGTTAGGTCCCTACCATTTTTGTCCTTTATCATGTCCATCTTTGCACAAAAGGTTCCTTTAATATCTCCAATTTTCTTGAACAGATCTCTGGTTTTTCCCTTTCTATTATTTTCCTCTATATGTTTGCACTCTTCATTTAAGAAGGCTCTCTTGTCTTTCCTTGCTATTCTTTGGAAGACTGCATTCCATTTTCTGTAACTTTCCCTATCTACCTTGCATTTGGTTTCCCTTCTCTTCTCTGTTATTTGTACAGCCTCATTGAACAGCCACTTTGCTTTCTTGCATTTCCTTTTCTTTGGGATGGTTTTTGTTGCTGCCTCCTGTACAATGTTACAAGCCTCCACCCATAGTTCTTCAGGCACTCTGTCCACCAAACCTAGTTCCTTAAATCTGTTCTTCACTTCCACTGTGTATTCACAAGGGATTTGGTTTAGATTATACCTGACTAGCCCAGTGGTTTTTCCTACTTTCTTCAGTTTAAGCTTGAATTTTGCTATAAGAAGCGGATGATCAGAACCGCAGTCAGCTCTAGGTCTTGTTTTTGCTGACTGTATTGAGCTTCTCCATCTTTGGCTGCACAGAATATAATCAATCTGATTACGGTGTTGCCCATCTGGTGATTTCCATGTGTAGAGTCACCTCTTGTGTTGCTGGAAGAGAGTGTTTGTCGAGGACCAGCTTGTTCTCTTGGCAAAACTCTATTAGCCTTTGCCCTGCTTCATTTTGAACTCCAAGGCCAAACTTGCCTGTTGTTCCTTTTAACCCTTGACTCCCTACTTTAGCATTCCAGTCCCCTATGATGATAAGAACATCTTTCTCTGGTGTCAGTTCTGTAAGTCTTCATAGAATTGGTCAATTTCAGCCTCTTTAGCATTGGTGGTTGGTGCATAAACTTGGATTACTGTGATGTGCTGAAAGGTCTGCCTTGGATTCATATTGAAATCATTCTATCATTTTTGAGATTGTATGCCAGTACAACTTTTCCCACTCTTTTGTTGACTAGGAGGGCTACTCCATTTCTTCTATGGGATTCTTGCCCACAATAGGTGATAAGATAATTGTCTGAATTGAATACGCCCATTCCCGTCCATTTTAGTTCACTGACACCCAGGATGTCAATGTTTATTCTTGTCATCTCCTGTTTGACCACATACAGCTTACCAAGGTTCATAGATCTTATATTCCAGGTTCCAATGAAGTATTTTTCTTTGCAGCATTGGACTTGCCTTTCACTTCCTCAGTAGCATGTTGGACACCTTCCGACCTGAGGGGTTCATCATCCAGCATCATATCTTTTAGCCTTTTGTTTCTGTCCATGGAGTTTTCTTGGCAAAGATACTGGAGTGGCTTGCCAGTTTGGGCTCCAGGTGGATCACATTTAGTCAGAACATGTCACTAAGACCTGTCGATCTTGGATGTCCCTGCACAGCATAGCCCATAACTTCTCTGAATTACTCAAGTCCCTTTGCCACAACAAGGCAGCAATCTGTGTAGGGGGTCTCTGCTTGTGGAAAAAAAATCTTTCTCTGGTCACATGAAGGTGATGCTTTCTCACCATAGACTGTCAGACAAGTGGCAAGTTGGGAAAAAGGGTGGGTGGGAATAGGATTAGGCATCCTTGAGAGACTATGGTAATGTGCTCTGAATAGAGGACTTAGAACAGCATAAAGTGTGGCTGAGAAGGCCAATTCAAGAGTGACAATCCCTTCCACACTCAAGACAAACACAATCTGTCCCCTGTCCAGCCTCCTGATTTTGCTGGTTTCAGGAGTGCCTCTTTGCCTCGGCCTGCTGGACAAGTGTATCTTCAAAATGGGAGGCCATGATTCACTGCCTGCCTCCAGGCTGAATGCTCAGATGTCAACATTTCCCATCTGTTGATTTCCATTCCTAAGGCCTTCAGATCCCGCTAGCAGATGTCCTTGTATCACAGCTGTGATCTCCCTCTGGGGCGCTTTCCCTGCACTAATTCTCCATACAGGAGATCTCTTGGAATCCGACCATCAGCCATTCTCATGACATGCCTTAGCTAACATAGACATCGCTGTTTCAGTAATGTATTTATGCTAAAAATTCCAACTTGTTCTAGGACTACTCTATTTGGAACTTCGTCCTGCCAGGTGATCCCAAAAATGAGTTGGAGATAACGCATATGGAACTGTGCACAAAGGGTCCAGGACTCACTGTAGTACAGGAATGTACTCAGGACACAGGCTCTAGAGACCCAGATCTTGGTATATGCCACCAGCTTCTTATTAAGCCATACTCTCTTTGTGAGTCTAGAGAACATGGTAGATGCTTTGCCAATGCGTTTCTCCAGCTCGACATCTAGAGTGTCAGAGATCGTCAAGCCAAGGTACACAAAATCATGAACAATCACCAATTCTTGTGTGGAGATGGTAATAGAGGGAGGTGAGTCCACGCCCTGGCCCATGACTTGTGTTTTCTTCAGGCTGATTGTTAATCCAAAGTCTTGGCAGGCCTTGCTAAAACGATTCATGAGTTGCTGGAGGTCTTCAGCAGAGTGGGCAACAATGGCTGCATCATCGGTGAAAAGGAAGTCCTGCATGCATTTCAGTTGGACTTTGGTCTTTGCTTTCCATCTGATCTAGTCCGGAGATAGACGCTTTCTGTTGCAGCTCCAAAGGCATGCTTCAGCATGAGAGCAAAAAAAACCCTCCCAAACAGGGTCAGCACAAGGACACAGCGCTGTTTCACTCTGCTTCGGATGTCAAAGGGATCTGATGTTGAGCCATCAAAAACTAGAGTACCCTTCATTTCCTCATGAAAGGAGTTGAGGTGGACATCCAATCTTGGGACGTATTTTTAAAAGGCCATCCCTGCTAACCAAATCAAAAGCCTTGTAAGATCTATGCAGGCCACAAAGAGTGGCTGTCATTATTCCCTACATTTCTCCTGCAACTGTCTGACTGAAAATACCATGTCAGTTGTGGACCTATTAGCTCAAAATCCACACTGGGATTCTGGATAGACTCTATCTGCAAGCACCTGGAGCCTCTTCAGTACAACACGGGCAAGCAGCTTCCCTACAATGCTGAGAAGAGAGATGCCATGGTAGTTATTGCAGTCACCCCTGTCTCCTTTGTTCTTATACAATGTGACAATGTTTGCATCCTTCATGTCCTGTGGTACTCCACCTTCTCTCCAGCAAAGACAAAAGATTTCATACAGCTTGGTGGTGATTATCTCTTTACAACACTTCAGCAGGGGTGTTGTTCTTCCCAGGTGCCTTGCTGGAGTTGAGGGGGTCCAAGGCTGCTTTTATTTCTGCTAAAGTTGGTTCGTTGTCCAACTCTTCTAAGACATGCAGGCACCTGATGTTATTTAATGCCTTTTCGGTTGCTGCATTCTCTCTGGAATATAGCTCAGTGTAGTGTTGCATCCAGTGTTCCATCTGTTGTTCTCAGTCCTGGTTGATCATGCTTGTAGCAGATCTCAAAGGAGCAGATTTCTTCTGGGTGGGAATAGAGTTCAACAAAACACCACATACTTACAGAAAGTTAGCCCTTTAATTCCTGGCATGATCAATAAATGGGTCTTAGATAGGTTGCAAAAGACCCCTTCCAGCGGTGTTGCACTACAATTCCCATTAAAGCCCCAGCAGCCTAAGCCACTGCCTGTGTGGTTGATAATACAGAGAAATGTGGTCAAGTCTATCTTATAAGCAACAGGTTCAAAAAAATGAACCAATGAAGGCGTTGGCAACCTGGTACCCACTAGATACCACATCAGCATCGCTTCTTTTAGAAGCCACTGAGAACTGCAAGCTATCCAGAGATCACCAGGTTACCTGCCCCTCAATCAGCTACAGTGCAGAATCAAGCTATTGCCACAGACCACAGCACTTGGGTCCTAAATGATTAAGAACACATGTATTCATAATGAACAAACATACACTACTAGCCCAAGCCAACCGCGAAGTGCAGGTAAGACGGCTTCCAAGTTTACGGCATCTTTTCTCGTCCAGGGAAGGATGCAGCAATGGCTGGACCACGCACCCGGAAATTTTGCACTTTTTTGATCCGTTCAGGCCCCCGTACCTTGCACGCTGAAAACACTCCTAATTTTTCCAGCTTTTTTGGCCGTGGGAAGCTCCGCGCATGCGCCTTGCGCTGGCTCGCGCGCTGTTGCTGGCTTAATCCCGGGCGAACCGGATCGCTGCTGCTGCTGCTGCTGCTTCCCGCAGCTCCGCCTGTCCCCACTCCCGGCGGAGCAGCGACGGCGGCGACAGCGGCAACGGAGGGCGCGCTAGTCTGCGAGGTCCTGGAAACCTGAGCGGAGACCTCCGGCTCCGCCATGATGCCCAAGACCCTCTGAGACGGCGTGGGCGCATAGACAGTACTGCGCATAGTCAGAAAAAATGGGAGGTTTTTTTTTTTTTAAGGCTTTGGATTAGTAAGCATGCGCCCTGACACCAGTTGCATGCTGGGGGATGTAGTTCCACAGGTAGTCGTTTGAAGTGAAGATGCACTGGGAGAAGAATCGCCTCTATGAGATGAATGATCCTTGTCATGTAGAAATATGCAGCAGGAGCAGCGGGGGTGGGTGGGGAAGGAATGAAATCAACTGGGAATAATATTTGCAAGGGGAGCCGTGTTATTCCTCACAGCAAACACACACATATACGGTATACATCGATGTAGTTCATCCTTCATTTTCGGAAGACGACCATTTCCATCAAGCTTATTGGTTTGGAAAAACAAGTAGGCGGCTCTGGTTGAACATAACTGACTGATGGACGTGGAGATGACTAGCTAGAACAATACAAACCGGAATGATATGGCAACAGTAGGGACAGAATATTGGTTCCTGGACTCACTGTACTCTTAAGATGCTACATCCTTGTTTTATCATTCCTCTTTTGTGCATTCTTGATCCAAAAGTAATTGTGGAGACAAAATAGCAAAAAATTATTGACACACACTTTTATAGACTGCAACCTCTAGTGTCAAGTAAGTTTGCAGTCAAGTTAGTTTCAGTATGAAATTGTACTTTTATTATTGATGGATTTTATTTTCAATCATTTTATATAGTCACAGAGTCGAAAAGTTAGAAATACATTAATTAAAGTAATAGTGAATTTTATGTAATGCATACTTTGGTGTGTTGCAGATTGGATTAAGATATTGATTCACCTGCTCTAGATATGCAGGTTAATGAGCCTGGTACAACTAGTATTAATAAAGTGAAAGGGCTTGTTATTTAGAGGGACTTTTTAATAGTATCCTGCAATAACCACTGTAAGTACTCTAAATTTAGAGGAATGGATGTTTTTATTAAGCAGCTTTATTTTATAGTACAGTACGTAATATAAAGAAAGCCACTGAGAAATTATGGTACAAACCTCAATGAAAATCTTTCCTTGGAAATAAAAATTAGCCTTTTCAGTTGGCTATGAACAAAGTACCCCAGCAACAACTTAAGAGATAGAAACAATTGACAGTAAATAGACAAAATGCAGAATACGTGCCAACTGCTACTTCCTGAAAGGAAATAAATTTTGGTTCTTAAAAAAATAAGTGCCAATAGCCACATCCTCCTGATATCAACAGAATAACTTTCATCATTATAAATACAGAATTGGAAAAATGAACAGTCTTAGTCAGCAGACTACTGAGTAAAATCTCTCCAGGTTGACTGCATGCAGATTAGAACCAGGACTACAAAGCTGAAGGTGGGAAAATATTCAGAAAATACATCCTGGAGAATAGTGTTTCCCTACCTTGGATCCCCATGTTCTTGGACCGCAGCTCCCAAAAATCCTGGCCACCACAACCTGTTGTTGAAGGCTTTGGGGAGTTTTAGCCCAAGAATATCTGGGGACACAAGATTGCAAACTGTTAGCTTAGAGAAATGATTCTCAGCCTTGGCCCCCAGATGTTTTTGGACTAAAACTCTCCAAAGCCTTCACCACTAACTATACAGACCATGGTTTCTAGGAGTTGGGAGCCCTTGCTGTTGAACATTACATAGTGCAACTTCCTTGAACTCTTGCTTCTTCTGGAGAAGAAACTCTGTTCCTAGAAAATGAATACTGTAACCTGGTCCCCTCCCAAAAGAAAAAAGGCTAGCATATTGTTTTCCATATTTTCAGTTCAAGCACATTGTCACAAGAATGCAACAAGGAAGATTCTGTGGCATTCCAGTGCAAGATAAGACTCTGGACATGAAGTGGAAGATCTGGCTTGCCATTTACTGGATTGCTCGTTAGCCAGAGAACATTATTTGCCTCAATTTTTTCACTGTATGAGAAACCAGGTGGCTGAGGACAAACTGAATTTTATGGGGATCTAATCAGTTTGTGCAACAGAGTTGTCTTCTTCGTGGTCAAGTGGCCAGTTAAAGAAAATAAGAAAAAAATTGTTTGATTTTAAATCTCTTCTTCAGAGGGGGGATTGAGTCCACAAACATTTTTAATTACATATATATATATTAGGTAATTTTCATGTTTAAATAACCTGTTTTACTATTTAGATACTTATTACTGTTGTTGTTCAGATGTGCTTATTGTATCTGAAATGTTCTGATGACATGTCCAAAAAAGCAATGTCTTTTAAAATACAAATATTTGGAAAATCAGAAGTATTTTAGCTGTTTTACATTGGAGAATGCAACCATCTGAATTCATTAGCACAACTGGTACAATGTACCCATATATTTCATTCAATGAAAAACTGCCGTATTTCCTGTTTAGCAGAGACACCAGTCTATAAAAAGCAGAAGTCAATTTCTGATTTATAAAAATTTATTTTTTAAATCATACACAACTGGAACTTTGCATTGAAGAGACTGATGTTGACTCCTTCTCTTAAATACCAATATGAGTAAGACAAAAATGCCTCAGGCACTAGATGAGGAGCAAAAGTTGTGACCTCCCTTCTGCAGTCTTATTCAGTGGAATTACCAACATTTTGTCTGTATGTGAATACACATTATTTCTCCTCCCCCTCAGCCTGTTTGTCCATTCTCCCTACCTGCTGCGTTTGTACACCCACCAACATTATGCTACAGTGGCATCACGTTGCTCATCAAAAAAGTGATAATTATAATACAATTTTTCTTTAACACATTGAATTAGTGCAGTAGATCCAAAATGTAAATAATAAAAAAAGATGTAGTTGGTACACCCAAAGCAAGTGAGACGGGTGCAAGGCTAGTTGGTATATGGAATTAAAGAGATACTGATTGGTTATATGTTGAAAAGTAGATTACAAAATAAAGAAGAAAATCAGCTCTCCCCACCCTCTCGCTCCCACGAATACTCATAATTATGGTTTGGTCAAAACAAGGTTTAAAGGCTAGAGGTTTCTCTCAATCTAGCATTAATGCTACGATTTCATTCAGTGATTTACCTGCATATTCTTTGACCTGCTCTCTAAAAGGCAAGCCTATACCATATCTAAACTTGACTCCTATTGAAAGAATCATGGGAATAGTAATTCTACAACTCACAGCTCTCTTGGCACTTTCCCCAGCCTACAGCTACCAAGATTTCAATAGTTGCAGTGGCTTTGAATCATCACGTAGATGCATCAGAAGCCACACCTTGTCCCAGACGAAGAACTTCTTTCTTCCAAGCAGCTGCAAGCAAAATACAAGGCCGTAAAACCCATCACAAAGTAAAGGCAGAGAAAGAAGAAACGAGAGGCCAAAACACACATCACCACCTACCCATGAAAAGCAGGAAGAGGGTGCCGCAGTTCATTTGTGTTTTTAAAAAGACATGTAAGACTTCTAAAAATAGGATGTCATTATTGATACTGAAGAGGAGCAGCTGGGTTGGTTTTGTTTGTTTTGCACCTCTTGCCATAGTACAAATCAGAAGAGTAAAGAGGGGGAGGGGGAAAATCACAGTAGCCAAGGGAGACTGGGAGAAAAGAAGAGGGGATCCTGGCAGCTGGTCTCCTGTAAGTGCGATGGATCGGTTCAGGCGCATTCCAGTTGGGGCTGCTCAGAGGAGCTGGAAACGATCCCTCAGTTGCTGCAACACTGCCCCCTGCTGGACTGGTTACTCTCTTGAAGGTCGACACCTCGATTTCTGCCCGCTGCCCCTGCTGCACTCTGTGGTTCATTTTTGGGGAGTTTCTTAGCTAAGGGGGGGAATAGAGAAGAGAGAAAGAGAGGGCACACTTAGGAGGCCATATAGTGAATGGACGCTTGAATAAAGCATGAAAAAGTTGCAGTGCCTTCTCACACTAGGTTCATCCCAATGCCCACACCATCTAATGCCCCTATTCCTGGTAACCCGAAGGCTTGCATCCCAAGATCCAGCCTGCTGTTCCACAGTGGTGTAGGCATGCAGCTGGCCCTCCTCACTTTCTTGAAATGACTTGCTTACCCAGTCACAGACTCTTTCATCTGATCCCTTTGCTCACCTTCCCCTCCCTTTAATGCCTTGGCACATTGCTTAGTCCATGGCTGGAAAATCTTAGCCCATCCTGATGTTTTACATTTCAGCTCCTGTAATCTTTTGTTGTTGGACTTTCTGACTGGGTCCTCTGGGAGTTTTTAAGCCTAAACACTCAAGAGAGCCAAAGGTTCTCTCCGATTGCCTTTCTCTGTACAAAGATCAGCTTTCACATCATGGGACCTCATCCCTCTCAGCTTCCTGAGGTGCGGCACCTACTCTGCACTGCTGACAAAACTGTATAGCAACTCCTGCACTTATCCCTGGGATTTCCTTCACATTTTTTCAGCTGCCTTCCCAAAAAAGTGAGGAATGCTTAAAAATCCAGGACTTTTTAACACGTTAACATTGTGAGTAGTTCTCAGTCTAGGGCAGCGTTGGAAAATGGCCAGGATACACTGCTCCCTTTTTCTTACTAGGAACTAACCTATTGCCATGAAGGTTTCATTCACATTCATTGCTGTCTTTGCTGATGTCTCCATAAACAGCAAGCTGTTATCTTCTGCATACGCCTGGGCTTCCTGCAAGGAAACAGACAAACGAAAGTCTTATGGTGCCTGTAAGACTAATATATAAGAGTTTGCATGGCTTACAATCTATTTTTTCAGTAAGGTAAGAAGCAGTATGGAGCCTCCTTTTGCTGGTCTAACTAGTGCTTTCTAGAGATGGCTGAACCAGTGTTCAGTGCTTCCCAGCCCCACCTCCTCCTCACTCAAGAGGCAAAGCCCAGAAGCTGGGCTGGAAAGCCTCAAACACCTGTTTGGCCATCTCTAGAATTAGACCTGTTTGACCAAAAAATGGATCAGTACAAACCACCAAACTGGTGATTCTGCCTATCTCTAATGTTTTCTGTTCCTAAGTACCATTTACTGGAATGAAGAACATGGCAGAATGGTGTCCTCCTTTTAAGTGTTCAGTTCTTTTAATGTTACGTTACATTCTAGTGAATTAATATCAAGAAGCAGAGTGACCATAAAATAAAGCCAATTAAATTCTTGACTAAATTTACACAACCTATCAACAATTCCCAAGATCACTGAGCATCTAAGTCTAGGGTGGGTGGACAACTCGCCCTCCAAATGTTTCAAATTTCTGCAGTGCCCATCAGCTCTAACCAGCACAACCTATAAGGAGCTGCTGAACAGTAGCCTCTGGAGGGCCAAATCCTCTTCCTCTCTGCTTCATGCTCAAACACTTCACACACATACTTACTACTACTCTGAAAGGTCAATACTGGCATTCTAATACTGCAAAGGGGCAGCAGAGTGAACAGCTACTTATACAATTATGGCTATGGCTCCACACCGATTTATTACATTGCATCAGAACGAGCGTGGAATATCATCTGTTCAACAATTTTGTACAGAGACATGCGGGCTTGAATGGAAGACAAAACATAACAAATCAAGTCAGTCAACATCTTATGTAACTCTTTCTGAATGTCGTGGGCAACAATCTTGTTGTAAGAATCTAACAACCTTGTTAAGGCAATCAGTACAGTACTATCCACAAAGTACAGTGGTTCCTCGACTTAAGAACTTAATCCGTATTGGGACTGCATTCTTAAGTCAAAATGTTCATAAATCGAAGAACCATTTGCCATAGGAATGCATTGAAAACCATTTAATCCGTATCTGCTGTTTTTCGTTCTTAAGTCAAGGTGCTGTTCTTAAGTCCTATGGGAACGAATGCAAAGCTGGTTAATCCGTATCTACCACTAGGGGGTGATTTTTTTAAATTTTTTTCTTCTTTTGACCTAAGGTGAACTTAGGTAAAAAAAAGGGCAAGAAAGGTTTTGTTTTGTTTTTTGGTTCTTAAGTCGAGGCTCCATTCTCAAGTCAAAGCAACTTTTTGCAAACGGAAACGTTCTTAACACGAATTGTTCTTATGTAGGGACGTTCTCAAGTTGAGGTACCACTGTACAGATTTGGGAAGAAGCCAAAGTAAACTGAACCACTTAAAAATGTGGTACCTCTTGCCTTGAGATCTAGATTAGTACAAGAACTATTTTCTGTATGTTATTTTCAATTTTGGGGAGACTTTCCTTCCACACAGATGCTCACAAGAAGGCAAGATTATTCCTTTACACAAAAATGGAAGATGAAACCCAGGGTGTTACTGGAGTACCTACTAATGACATCTGAAGATTTGGAGATTTAGGAGACTGTAAAATTTCTTAGCACACACACTTATCTTAGCATGCCTTGGCTATTTTGTTCCACTCCTTTATCATCTCCATACAACAACCTAAAAAAAGGATATTCAGTTTACAGTGGTGCCCCGCATAGCGAGGTTAATCCGTTCCGGATTAACCTTCGCTATGGGAAAACATTGCTATACGGAATGGGGAAACCCACTGGAACGCATTAAACTTCGTTTAATGTCTTCCAAATGGGGACAAAACTCGTCGTTCTGCCATGTTTCCCCATAGCAGCAGCCATTTTCGTGCCCTCGGTAAGCGAGGGCAGGGCGCGAAAACGCTGCGCGTGGCCATTTTGGGTCGTCCCACGGCCATTTTGGAACAGCCAAACAGCTGATTCCCCAACATCGCAATGCGAAGATCGGTAAGCAAAACGCTTACCGATCTTTGCAAATCGAGTTTTGCCCACTGGAACCGTTGGTATGCCTTCACATTAGCGATCCCAAAAAAGGATCACTATGCGAATTCGTTGTTATACGGTGCGCTCGTTAAGCGAGGCACCACTTTATAGCCAACTTTGGGAATTAGTAACATTGCTCTCTCTGGTAAATCTGAGTCTTGAGGTTTTGGTAGAGCAGGCAGCTTGATCCTAAGGATACTACTTTGAAGCTTTGGGGTGATGATGGTAATGACAGTTTCCAAGCCAAAAAACTAGACTTACCTGGAAGTCAACAGCTCGCTTGCTGCCCAAATCAGCCTTGTTTCCTGCCAGGGCAATGACTATGTTCGAGCTGGCTTGTCTCTGAAGTTCCTTCACCCAGTTCTTGGCTCGCACAAAAGTGTCCTATGAAAAGGAAGCAGGGGAAAAGAAAGAGTTATGCTGGCATTTTACTATCAGGAGTCCTAATTCTGGCCCACTGGAATGCCAATATAAACTTCTCCCTACTTTAACAGGTAAAATATCACTGGAAAGCTCACATAATGCCCATTCCTAATTGTAGAGCATCCCCACATCAAGTAATTTAAAACGTACTACACGACTTCTTATGTACCTCTATGGACAGATGTTAAAAATTATGATGGTGTTATTAAATTAACTACACTGGTTTCAATGCTGTTTTGATTTTGCTTGTTCAGTTCAGGGCAAATCCAAATTAGATCTGTTTTCAAGGATTCAAGTCTTATAACATTTATAATTTTTGTTGCTGCACAGTTTTATATATTAAAGGAATAGGACAGATAATATCAGATTTGACAACTTCATGCTTAAAGAACATTGAACATGGACAGTAAACTACTGGTTGTCAGGACCAATGTTAAGAGTGTGCCACATATGCTTTACATTTACACAAAACTCTTCCAAAGATTGACATTAAAGGGAATAGTTAGCTTCTATTTTTTAAAGCTTCTTTAAGAACCATGTAATGCAAGCTTTCATGCCAGAGTGTTCTGGGTGATCCTAAGTAAGTAGTATTTTATAGTCTTGATATTTGCAAGGTACTAACAGCTACCTCTTTGTCCTAGCCTTTCAGCAAGTGGTTGCATTCACACACATTAGGCCGAACATAATTTATTAACACACAGAAAAGCAGGAAGGAGACTGGATCAAGTGCTGGCTTCTTGTGCATTCTCTCCCATGTGACTAGGAAGAGAAATAATTCTGAGTTACATGCAAACTACTAATAATGATGTAAAACAAACTCTAGTTTATTAAACAAGCCAGTAAAACAATTATTCAGCATCTGGCTAGGTTTTATTCTAAACCAGGATTCCTGGTTCACCTGAAAGAAAACATTATGACAGGAATCTGAATAAAACTGAATTCTGGTTTATTTCTTGCACAGGAGCAGGGAGAGTGAAAGGGGGCAAAATGTTTCATGCTACTCCTCCTTCCTGGCACACATAGTGCTCAACCAGGGATAGGAAACATATCTATCTATCTATCTATCTATCTATCTATCTATCTATCTATCTATCTATAGTGGTGCCTCGCATAGCGAGGTTAATCCATTCCGGATTAACCTTCGCTATGCTGAAGCATCGTTGAACGGGGCAGGGAATTCCATTGGAACGCATTAAACATGGTTTAATGTGTTCCAAATGGGCCGAATACTCACCGTTCAGCGATGGTTCTTAATGGCCGGCAGCCATTTTCGCGCCCTCCCCTCGCTTAACGAGGGCGGCCATTTTGGGCCATTTCTGGGCTTCCGGCGGCCATTTTGGCTGCTGAACAGCTGATCGTCGGGCTTCGTTTTGCGAAGATCGGTAAGCGAAACGCTTACCGATCTTCGCAAAGCGAATTTTGCCCTATCTAAAAAACGTTGAGCGATCGCATTAGCGATCCCAAAAAAGGGATCGCTATGCGATTTCGTTGTTGTACGGTGCACTCGTTAAGAGAGGCACCACTGTATCTTTCTATCTATCTGTTACTGGACTGCACTTCCATCCACCCTTGCCAACAGAGGCAATGAATTGAGGTATATTCAGCCCAAATAATAATTGGAGGCCCGGCTGCTCCCCAATCTTGCACTAAATCATCCTTGTCCTCTCCTGAAGAGAATCTTTCTGTATGGAATATCGCGTAATTAAGATCATGCCACACTGAAGTGGCACACACAGAACTTAACAGTGCAATGGAGCTCAAGAAGATTTGTTTACAATGGTATTTATATTGCAATAAATACATTCATCCAACTCTAGAACATTGTGCCTTTGATGCAACGGGGACCAGAAAAGTGCTCTTAAGCAACATTATATTCAAGTACAAATACAAATCCTCACCATGTTGGTGATGTCATAAACAACAATAGCTGCTTGTGCACCCCGATAATACATGGGTGCCAAACTGTGGTAACGTTCCTGCCCAGCTGTATCCCATATCTCAAACTTGACTGTTGTGTCATCTAGGCAGATGGTCTGTGTGAGGAAAGCAGCTGGAAATGAAGAACATAGGAAAGTTACAGCAAAAGGGAGCAAAATGCAGACTTGAGTTCCAATCTGATTTGAATATATTTTACAGAGAAACTCTTCTTTCACCTGTATCGTCTCAGAGCCACTTAAAAATATATAGATATATTATCCACTATGCTCACCAAAATCAAGTTAAACATGCCATGTTTAGATGGCCATGGCAGCCAAAGAGGCATGCCAGGAGCTGCTCCGGCATTTGTTTAACTTCTCTCTGCTAGACTGAGAACATTCGCTCCCAAACTTGATGTTTGTTCTTCTCTGTGGGATATGTGAAGAAACTCCAGTCTGTGATTAGCTTCAACAAATATCTGTGGTAGATATCATTACTAGAATTCAGGATTGCTTAAGAAATGTTTTTATTATTTTTATTATGCTTTTCTGTTTATTCTTAGTCTTAAACTATAAACCGATTTTTCCCCTGTTACAAGGGGTTAGACAATGGCAAAGCAAAGGTAGAAAGGCACGAACATTTCTCAAAGATGAAATAGGGGACACAATGCTAAAAATGCTGGGAACCATGGCTGTAGAAGAACTCAAAAACCTTCCTCTTTGGACTGACAATCCAACAATAAAGATTAGGCAAGTGTGGGTAAGAAACTCGGTCTTAAGCTGCAGTACCTTTCTCATGTTTGATTTAGAAACCTGCTTTTGCCCACCTTAAAGAAGTCTACCCTTACCCTGAAGAAGAGGCAAGGCTAAACAAAATTTTTAAAAAAAGGAATATAAGGTTGTTTGGATGAAGTGAAGCAAGCAGGGCCCTCTGGCCCTTTACATGCTTCAGTCTACAATCCCCAGTCTTCTGTCAATGGTCATAGGTGGGAACTGATGGAAACAATGTCAGGAAAGCCAAAAGTTCCTCATGGCTTAACCAGACCTGACACAGATACACTGCTGAACTGAGGCAGGTTTCACTTGTGCCAACAGTTCATCCCCTTCTAAGGGCTCAGGAGAACAAGGCCTAAGGTGAATTCTGCATGCAACAGCAGTGGTTAGTTCAATCAACGGCTCAGTTCCCTGGCACACCACATAGAGAATGACCAAGCCAGGTCATGGGCCAACCAGCTCTTATGCAGCCTTTGTTCTCTTCAGATTCTTCAATTCTACAGAATGAAACACGACTTGACACTGCTAATTTAAGACACAGCAAAAAATGCTCAATTTGTTGAACCTGTTCAGGCCCAGCACTTGACAGAGGGGAAATTATAAGAGGTGATAGAAGAAGTGCTACAGCCTTAGTGTCTGACTAGCCTCTCTGCTCAAGGCAAAGAGACTTTGCCAAAATGACACATCTTCGTGGCTATGCACACGCACTGACTTTTCATCCTATCTGATGTTTCACTCACTGGAGTTCCATCAGAGTTCTAAAAAGTCTACAAGGTACTGTTGAAAACAAATTAACACTGGTATCCCCCAGAATAAAGGTAAGGCACCTATGCTTCTCCAGATGTTGCTGGATTAGAAATGCCATGGTTAGTATTGAGGGATGATGGGAGGAATACAAGATCCCCTCCCCTGCCTTAGAGATATTAATTAATTAGATTTATATACTGCCCCCCTTAATGTAAGCACTACTTTGGGCACTTTATAGGTTAAAACCTAGAACCTCACAAGACCCGACATAACAATACATTCCACAAAATGCTGATTTACATCTATAGGTCTAAAATTCTTACAAAAAGAGAAAGAAAAAAAGTGCTCCTTATATACCACTTCAAGCACTCTCTGGGTGGTTTACAAGTTGCCCACCCCTTCAGCAAGCTGAGTACTCATTTTGCCAACCTCGGAAGGCTAGAAGGCTGAGTAAATCTTGAGCCAGCTACCCAGGATTGAACTCCGGGTCACGAGCACAGTTTTGGCTGCAGTTTAACCACTGCGCCACGAGGCTTTCTGCCACGTTACCTTCATCTGAAAATATTAATATGCTGAGAAACAGTATTGTGAAAACAGAAGTCTTGGGAGTAGTAATCTGTTGATGAACTTTTGAGAACTCTTCCTCAGTCAGACTCAGTAGTGGAAGAAGGTTTCTCTAAAGCAAGGATGGGGATAATGGGGTTCTTCAGATTCTCCTGGACTACAACTGCCATGATCCCTTAACATTAGCTATGCTAGGGCTGATGGGAGATGTGGCCTAACATCTGGAGAGCTACGCGCGTGTGGGGAAGAGGCAGGCGCCTGTGGCCTTCCAGATGTTTAGCCTGCAACTTCCTGAATCCTTCACACCTGGATGTGCTGGCTGAGTCTGAGGGAAGATGCAGTCCAATAGCATTTGCAGGCTCAGAGTGGACCACTTCTAGACAGGGTGCAAAGCACAACAGACGCAGCTACTGGCGCACAATGAAATGAAAAAAGTCCCAAGAATAGTTTCTCAAAATCCTTTGTGACATGTTAGAATGGAAGAACTTCCCAATGATGGAAAGACTGCAGACAACCAGGGTAGGTAAGGCTCTGAAGAGACCAACTATTGTCACTAATTTAACCTACAATGGGCTCTAAACCAATACTTACCCCCAATAGTGCTTTCCTGGTACTCATGAAACTGTCCTTTTACGAAGCGCAACACAAGGCTGGACTTTCCGACGGCCGACTCTCCCAGAAGCACCAGTTTGAACTGACAGATCTTATTTGCTGCAGCTGGTCCATTTGGTCTTGCAGCTCCACCGCGGCCTGCCATAGCCTGTTATGAGGATCTCAAGCTCCTAGGAGGAGGAGGAGGCAAGGCTTCCCAATTGGCTAGAATATCCAATTGCCAGCTGAAAGAAAATGGACATCTCAGCGACACAAGAGCCAGTTTTGATGTAGCAGAGCTTAGTGACTGGATGTGAAGCTTTATTTCTTCTACAGATCTTTTTAGATAGTCTTGGACAATATTGAGGAAAGAAGCTGTTTTATCTCAACTCCCCGATTTTCCTGACCAGCAGGATCAACAAAATTCTGGGAGTGGACGTTCAGACAAATCATTTCTCCGAGTTCTTAGCTTGGACAAAAAGCTCTTTAGTTCTGGGACCAATATCGCCTTACCCAAGAGGATTACTGCAAGACCTAATCTAGATTGCAAAATCCTAAACGAGACTGGTGATATGCAGTATGCCACTAACAAGACTTCTACCGATTCAACCAGATTGAGAGGTGGTTTAGCATAGTGAGGGACGTGGTGGCGCTGTGGGCTAAACCGCAGAAGCCTGTGCTGCAGGGTCAGAAGACCAGCAGTCGTAGGATCGAATCCACGCGATGGAATGAGCTCCCGTCGCTTTGTCCCAGCTCCTCGCCAACCTAGCAGTTCAAAAGCATGTAAATGGGAGTAGATAAATAGGTACCACCTCGGTGGGAAGGTAAAACGGCACTCCCTAGTCACGCTGGCCACGTGACAATGGAAACTGTCTTCGGACAAACGCTGGCTCTACGGCTTGAAAAACAGGATGAGCACCGCCCCCTAGAGTCGGACACAACTGGGCTAAAAATGTCGGGGGGAACCTTTACCTTTAGCATAGTGACTAAAGGAGAAACTTGTAAACCAGAAAGTCATGACTTTTACCAGTGATTGTAGCCACACCCATTTCTCACCTGCTGCCCCTTCTTTCATGCAGCATCTTCAACAAATAATAACCACTTGTTACTCTCAGAATGTGGAAAACATTTTTTTAAAAAAAACCTGACTTCTAAAATCCTCCAAGCAAAATGGCCACTAGATATGCTGACCACTTTCTAGGGGTCAGAGTCCAAAAAAGTAACTTTTCTAGATACTTATCCTAAGAAGTTCTGAACTATATAAATATTAAACATCATTAGGACTACCTGATCTTTGGACAAGTTATTCAGTGTTTTGCCATTTACAATGCTCATTTCCATAACAGCAAATAAGAAGTGAAAGAGAAACAATCCACGTTAATCATTAGACTTTGGTAAAAAAAAAAAAAACTTGACAATCTGTGAACAATCAGTGTTGACTTCCTTGTGGCATTATGAGTAAGCTGTCAATTGTTTCTGGCAGGAAGTGCCAGAGACATCCTAAAAGCAGGGGTGGGAGACCATGTGGACTTCCAGATGTTACTAAGCCAATTCCCATCAACCTAATGATCTACTTCTGGAGAACAAGTTTTTCCCCCACTTCTGATATTGAATATAATATATTGAATATAATATTGATATTGAATACAATACATTGTATAATGATATTTGCTAAGTTATAATTTAAATCCATATCACTGTAATGAAAGTCATTAGATTCAGTTTTTAAAAAATAAATATTGATGCTATAAAAAGTAACATTATCAACTGAATGAATAGAAGCTGAAATGGGGAACGGGAAGGTCTATGTGTGGAATGTGAAAAAAACATACGTATTAGAGATGCAAGATTGTTTTGTAGCTGGACCCTGAATTGCTTTGCTGGCCTCCACACCGTTCTAGAGCAGTAAAGGTGAGGGACAAACAAGGTACCAGTTGAGGACTGTGGCTTCAGGCCATGTGCTCAGTCAGGTCCCTGGCTTACATTTAAATCCCTTTTCATAATTAAAAGGAAGATAAAAGGGAAAGGGGCACAGCCTACAGAAAGGATCACAGCTTTGGCCCTGGCAAATGTTTTCTTCAGACTACAACTCTCATGAGC
This sequence comes from Pogona vitticeps, assembly GCF_051106095.1. Lineage (NCBI taxonomy): Eukaryota > Metazoa > Chordata > Lepidosauria > Squamata > Agamidae > Pogona > Pogona vitticeps. The sequence continues at coordinate 94,714,013 of NC_135788.1, read as the reverse complement.
CCTGATCAGCCATACCACCTACGGTTAATGGAAATTGTAGTCCAACAACATATTACACATCATATATTACATGTTCTCGGCTCTTGCTTTGTGGCCACACAAACAGTTCTTGAGATAATAACATTAAGAAGCCACGGTGCACAAATATTTCATATGGAATTCAACCACCTCTAGGGCCCATCCAGTCATTGGTAGCGAAGAAGTAAAATAAAATAAAGTAAAACAAAACAAAAATCAATGGGAAATTAAAGAAAACTAAACTGAGTTAAACAAACACTTATGAGACCAGGTTCACATGATGATGGTTAATTTAAAGGATAAAAAATTCTGTATCTTAAAATTTATATACAACCAAGATACAGTACTGAACCAAAACTGTCTGTGCCCTCCAGGCTTACAATAATCTATAAATATGAGAGGATATTGAGGGCTGGCAATAGCTGCTTCTGAGAGTGACAATAAATGGTTGTGTTGGGTTAGTAGGAAACCAGAGGACAGAGGAGAGACTATATTGATTCTTACAGAATACTGTACCTGGTATGGAGAAGCTTCGTTCCTATTAATAATGTTTTTTTTAAAAAAATACTGACCTTTAATAAAAGCTTAGTTTAGTTCACACGCATCATATTGGTATTCTTACAACCTTACAAAAATGGACCAATGTTATCCATATACAAGAGTGGGATAAAAATAAAATTGGGAAATAGATCCTTTCAAAATAATGACCAACGGGGTAATGGAAGGTAAGAAATTTTAAACTAAGACCTAATACCACTATGTATAACTCAGTGTATAACTGCTATGATAAGTTACAAGTGGCTCCTTTCAAGAAAGAGTTCATCTATCAAACATAATGATCATGAAACAATGGACGGGGCACCTGGTCCTATAAAATTAATGGGTTTTCACTGTTCTGTTGGGTTTTGTTCAACCAGAATATTTTGCCAAAGATGAGAGAAGGGCATGAAAAATTAAATAGTTATTGACTCCTAATATGGCTGCTTGTAAGGCTTAACCAAATAATTTCTGCCAGATCTGTCCAATTTTTGCAAAGTGAACCAATTATGCCTAAATATAATCCCTGATTAGAGCAAAAAAAAATATCTTGCATATCGAAATCTAGTCCACAGCCTATGTCTACATTGACTCAGTAATGTCATGAGAATGGCTGATGGTTGGATTCCAAAAGATCTCCTGTATGGAGAATTAGTGCAGAGAAGCTGCCCCTGAGGGAGACCACAGCTGCGATACAAGGAAATCTGCAAGCGGGATCTGAAGGCCTTAGGAATGGACCTCAACAGATGGGAAACCTTGACACCTGAGCATTCAGCCTGGAGGCAGGTGGTACAGCATGGCCTCTCCCAATTTGAAGAGACACTTGTTCAGGAGGCCGAGGCAAAGAGGCAGTCCCAAAACCAGCAAAATCAGGAAGCTGGACAGGGGACAGATTGGATTTGTCTTCAGTGTGGACACTAGACCCTGTTCCAAGTCCTCCATATGCAGAGCATGTTCCCATAGTCTCTCCAGACTGAAGGATGCCTACAAGTCCACAGCCTAAAAGCTCTGCCTGCCAGCTTTCTGCCTGACACAGCTGTTAAAGTCAAAGGAACTTTATTAAAATGTGAAGCAGCAGCAATGCCAGCAGAGTGCAATACCAACCCAGAACCCTACTATCCCTGCAAAGAAAAATGGTTCCGTTTAAATACTGTACACGCATTTATATTGTACACGTTTCTTTGTAACCATTCATTTCCTACGATCTTCGCACCAAACTTTCATTGCCACAGCTTAGAGTATAAGCTCCTTGAGGGAAGAATCACATTTTTGTTTGTTCCCTAAATATACCACATACAGTAGTAAAACCTGGTAAACCACCATACCCAACCAGACAAGAAAACCCACACGCACGCACAATCCTGCAGACCAGACCAGGGGGGTCCTTTGGCCCTGCCTCTTATCCCCTGTTGTGACCAAGCAAATGCCTCCAACAAACCCAGAAGGAGGGAACGAAGCCAATCAATCCCACCTGCCCTGTTTGCTCCCAGCAAGCAGTCCTGAGAGGTACACTGCCCCTAAACATGGAGGCTCCCTTTCGCCTGCCACGCCCATGGAGCCCCGCCTCGAAGCAATGCCCATCTAAGAAGGAGGCAAAAATTCTGGACTCCCCCGAAAGGGAGCAGGCAACCCTCTCTCTTCTCCCCCGTGAAGACAAGACAGCTTGCGCCTCCCCAGCCCACCCCGCCCCACAACGGGGCTGGGTCCCCTCATTCTCTCGCAAAACCTACCCCGCAAGCCTTCACTCACCCGCTCCCGCCTGCGGGACCGTCGCCTCCGCTCCCGCCACGACCTGTCTTCCTCCTACTCGGTATCCCCTTTACTCCGACTCCAAATCTCAATCAGCGCCACTTCCGCCCTCGGCTCCTTCCCAGCTTCTTCCGCTTCCTCTAAGGGCTCCTTGGTTTGGGAGAGTGGTTTCTTGTTTTTTTTCTACTTCCGCTCGCTGCCTCACAGGCTGCTCTGTCCACCAATGGAGAAGAAGAATTCAATAGCCCCGCCTCGCTATTGGAGTTCCTTTGGAGTGACGTCAAGTTATAGGAAGCGTCGGATTGGGGACGGTGCCTCCAATCAGACTGGTCCATCCTTGGTGGACCCAGGGGCGTTGGTGGGCTTCTTAGGTTTTTTGCTCGTGGATAAACTGTGGTAGTGGGCATTCCTTGGTTTCGTTCCCTGGTTGTATGCTTCCAGGGGACATTTGGGTCCTCTCTATTGGGAGCAGGATGTCGGCCTTAATTAAGCCTTCATGTGATCCAGCAAGATTACTCTTAATTGAGTTGCTGTAACAGTTACCAAGAAGAAGTGGTTTTTTAAAATCCACATAAGCACACACTGAAATAAATCTGCTAGAGTTTAAATTGCTACAATATTTCCCCCTTTAATTTTTCCTCTATTGCCAATATGCTAAAAAAAAAATCACTCCCTCTCAATCTTGTGTGTGGTGTGCCATGAAAACTAACATTAAGATATGATAGTCTGTTAGGTGCCACATGTTTTTGTTTTGTTTCTTTGGATTTTGTGTGATATGCTTGCACAGACTAACAGGGCTACCTCTTCTAAAACTACAACTCCTATTGAGTTTATCTGTGTATTTTTAGTAATCTAACAGTGACTGGACTCTCAAAGCATTTCTCCTGTCTATCAACTTTCTGTAAATTATGAAAAGAAACTTATACAGTAAATGTCCTTTGGAAGAAGAGAGCATTTATATCATGGCAAGATCAAAGTTCTTTGATAAGAATAATTGATAGGGTTTAAGCTAGGAAGGGTTGAGAACTGCTGGGTTATTGTAGGCAACATGCCTTTTTAAGGGGCAGTTACAGTTAGGTCCAAAAAGAATTGGACATTGGCACAATTTTCATAATTCTGGTTCTATGCCACCACAATGGATTTGAAATGAAACAACCTAGATGCAACTGAAGTGCAGGCTTTCATCTTTAATTCAAGGGGTTGAACAAAAATACCATATGAAACGTTTAATTATTGTAACCATTTCATGCACAGTCTTCTTCCTAAATGGGCTAATATGTAATTGGACAAATTAACACAGTCATATAGCCATAAATAAAATTTTCATTGTTAATACAGTAATTTGTTCAGGATCCTTTGCAGGCAATGACTGCTTGTAAGTCTGGAACGCAAGGACCTGACCAAACACTGCATTTCCTCTTTTGTGATGCCTTGCCAGGTCTTTGCTGCAGCTGTCCTCAGTTGTTTGTTTGTGGGTCTTTCTGCCTTAAGTTTTGTCTTCAGCGAGTGAAATGCATGTTCAATCGAGCTGAGATCAGGTGATTGGCTCAGTTGTTGCAGAGTATTCTACTTCTTTACTTAAAAAAAAAAACTCCTGGATTGTTTTCACAGTATGTTTTGGGTCACTGTCCATCTGTAAAGTGAAGCGCCATCCAATCAACTTCTCTGATTTTGTCTGACTCTCAGTAGACAATATATCTCTATATGTTTCAGAATTCTTCCAGCTGCTTCTGTCACATCATCAATAAACACTAATGACCCAGTGCCATTGGAAGCCATGCATGTCCACGCCACCACACTGTCTCCAATGTGTTTTACAGATGATGTGGTATGCTTTTTATCATGAGCCGTTCCCAGCCTTCTATCTTCTGGTACAGGTTGATCTTCGTCTCATCTGTCCAAAGAATGCTGTCCCAGAAATGGGCTGGCTTTTAAAGATTTTTTTGGCAAAGTATAATCGGGGCTTTCTGTTCTTGAAGCTTATGTATGGTTTGCACCTCATGGTGAACCCTATGTACAGTATTTGCTCTCGCAAATATGGCAGACCTGGATAATGATACCTTCTGGAGAGTGTTCTTCACTTGGCTGGTTGTTTTGAAGGGGTTTTTCCTTACCATGGAAATGATCATACGATCGTCCACCACTGTTGTCTTCCATGGATGTCCCAACCTTTTAGTGTTGCAGAGCTCACATGTATGTTCTCTTTTTCTCTCAGAATCTGCCAAAATGTTGATTTCGTCACTCCTAATTTTCTTGCTATCTCTTTGATGGATTTCTTTTTTTCTGTCTTTTTTTAAACAGCAACACCTCCAAATGTGAATGCCATACCCGAAATCAACCCCAGACCTTTTACCTGCTTCATTGATGATGAAATAACAAAGGAATAGGCCACACCTATCTTTTGAGTCAATTGTCCAATTTCTTTTTGTTCCTTGAAAAAGAGGGGGCTATATATTAAAGAGCTGTAATTCCTGACCCTTTGTCATATTTCGATGTGAATACCCTCAAGTTACAGCTGAGAGACTGTACTTTAAACCTGCATTAATTATTTAACTGTAACCATTTATTTTGGTAAATAGACGAAATAACAAAACCTGTGTTAGTGTCCAGTTACTTCCAGACCTAACTGTATTTAGTTTGTCCCAGCAAAAGCAGAATCCTGACTAAATGTTAAACACCAGGTATATGAGGAAGAGGTTGAGATCCACGAAAGTTTAACTTGAAGTCAATTTTGCATTCAAACAGAAGCAACATATTTTTCCTCCTAACATATTTCCTACATATGTCATCTCCAGTGAAAGTCCCACTGAGTCTAATGGGGTTTGTTACTAGATATTGTAGAATTGCATCCTGTTTATTAGGGTGATGTTGTTCGTTTTTTTCCTGCATATAACTAAACACAAACTTTCCCCTTCCTTCTCACTCCCACCAATTATTCAAAAGCCAAATAAACACAGGTATGCAATTTCCTATGTATATCTGACATAGCCAGATAATATACGTATTGGCCAAACAGCTATAACCAATTGATTGATTTATTTGCTGTTTTTAAATGCCCCCCCCCAACAATGCATCCTAACTGTCTTTGCATCTTCACTATCAGGTCCACCATGTTTACCCCATGGAATCATGAAGTGTCTTTACTTTTAAACAAGTCATGCCCAACAGGTGTCTTGTTAATAGGCATCGCTATGTTTCCAAAAGCCTCCTCGGTGTGTGATTATGTTTGGAAACAGGCAAACAGCAAATAATTAAGTTTAAATGACACATCAGGTTACGCTGTTTAGAGGTGAGCAAGGTGCAGCCAGTGCTCCACAAATGTCTTTCTTGGCACCTAGATTAAAAAAAAATTAGTGACAAACTGATAGCACTTTTCACATAATACCTACAACCTCGTAAAATCAAGAACAGAATTGAACATTTGTGGTTTTTCAATTACGATTTTATAAAAATTAAATATGTATATATCTTTCAAAAACACTTTTTAATATTATGTAAACTTTTTTTTGACATTTCAGGATCTGCTGTTGCAGGCAAAAGCCTGACCCCCCCCCAGATTTGCCTAAGTTCTTCACCTTGCCCTTCCTATTAATTTTTGGATCATCATGTCTGACAAATGGTTTTGGAGGATTGGAAAGCTTGCATGAAACTTGCACTACTTTGGTGGTCCTAACGTTACTGCATTTTGTTTTTACTGATGTACCACCTGGCTACTTTTGTTTTGCTGATGAAGATACCAATCTGCCACCCAGAGATGGCGTCACCATTTGAAGAATATTTTCAGCATCCAGAAGACATCACAGTGAGTATTAAGTAACTCTGGAAAACCTAATACACCATCTAAATTTAGTGCCCAGCTCACTTGATACAGAGAGTGCTATGTTTCTGGTGCCCTTGCTCTGAATCAAGCTGGAAGACAGTGGGCTTCCAAAATAAATAACAACAGCCAGCCCTCCAATAAGCAGGGAATGGAAAACTCTGTTAACCAGGTATCCAGCAAGTACGTAATACTGTATACAGAGCCATCTACATGTGCTACTTTTTCTTTACTGCATTTGCCTCACAGTACACAGTATTTCCATGGCCCTCAAGGATGCTCATTTGGGTTTAACCAGTAGAGGTCGCTTCTGGACAAATCAAAGCAGGCTCAGTGCCTCATTCCCATTTCCTCTACTTAGATTCAAATTCAAAATAAGAGCTGCTGAGGTTTCAGCCTGCCTGCCACGCCCTGATCTAGTTTTTGCCAGTGTCTCGGAAGGGACTGGCTGGGATTATTCCCAGAGAGGTAGAAAGTAAAATATTAGTCTGGAATTTTAGTAAACATTTTAAGCACAGAATATATGACACACACAATATATTATTGTGTATTGGAAGTACTGTGTGGGAAGGTTAATATGCTGAGTTCATACAAGGCTATGATTCTGTGCATTTGGTACGACTTTTTTTTGTCCTTTCCTTTAAAAAAAGATTTAAAGACACTATGAGACTTTTCTTTTTACATATGATAACGCATTTTCGAGTCCTTCTCACTCCCTTCAAAAAGTTGGGTCAGAGCTAGTGGTTGGCATCATGTAACAGTAACTGCATAAAGTCCATTCTCTGGGGTGGCTGATGAAATGCCCCTTTAGGTCTTATTAGGAAGAAAAGCAGGCCCATGTTGTCAAGGTGGAGGCAGCTGTTCCTCTGGTTGCTAGGAGATGTAGGTCCCATCATGAGAACAAGCCCAAATCCCAGAGAAGAGGTAATTAAATGGCCTGGCATAAAGACATGAGAAATAAAAGTGCAGTAGGAGATCCACACCGACAGGCACCCCCCACAACCTCTTCTAGCCCAGTCTTTATGCAACTCAGTTGTGACCACCAAAACAGTGGCAACAGTTGCCATAGCAACAGGCATACTATTTCAGATGCTCAGCCCAACAGGGCTAGGATGGCACTTGAACAAGGGAGAGAGAGGAGTGAGTGTGAAGATGCCAGGGGTGGTGGGTTTGTTTAACAGATCCTACTGCTGCTTCTTTCAGCTTCAAGAACCCAGAACTTTGTGAGAACTAGATGCGCTTTGCTGTGGTACCATATCAAGCCTAACACATTAAAAACAGCCTCCTAAATAATCAGGCAGTGTCATTTTTACATGCCTTTGAAAGCTAGCCTGATGCCCTTTGGGTCCCTAACTTGCAGGTCTTGATTCTCACAGCTGAATTCCATTTTCAGTGTCCTTGAGTGAAATACAGTATTTGGAGAATACATACTCCTGCACCAGAACTATCTCTGGAGGCAAAAATGTTGAAGCTGAGGCTGTCCTAATTTGGGTACATCACAAGAAGACAGAATCCTCTGGAAAAGGCAATAATGCTGGGAAAGGTGGAAGGCAGCAGGAAAAGAGGAAGAACAAATACAAGATGGACTGACTCCTGAAAGGAAACCACAGCCTTGTGTTTACAAGAGCTGAGCAAGACTGTTCAGGGCAGGACATTTTGGAGATTGCCTGTTTATAGGGTTGCCATGAATCGGAGGCAACTTGATGGCACATAATAACAACAGTAACAACAACAACACTATCCTCCAACAGAAACCCCTTCCACACACAAACATACTTGGGATTGCATGTAGGGATTTCCAAGTAGACACAGGCTCACCTCTTTTTATAAATTGAAGTAACATTGGGGAAAGCATACAATCCGGATGCTGTGGGACAGCAGCTCCAATCAGTACCTAGGCAACATAATCAGTGTTGAGAAATCTGTAGAGTTGTGGTTCCACAACTTCTGCAGTGCTGCACTTCGCCCATCCCTGTAATGGTCAGAGAGTTAGGAATCAGATGCTGGGAGGCAGCAACAGAAAGAATGACTATCGCACACCGTGCCTTGCTTCTCCCGGCCTAGCTTCCACGGCCATATGTGTGGCAGAGAAGACTGCTCTGTCACTGTTGCTAAAGAAAGAGCCAAGTGCCAGTCCAGTTGGCGATTGTATATGGAAAAGGAACAGGTTGCCATCTTCATCTCAGGCAGCAAAAAACCCTTTAGGCTCAATCAGCCTCTATATCTCTAGGATTAGGAGGCCTGATCAAAAACAAATTAACTTACAGGCAAGCTTTAGCTATGGTACCATTTAGCTGATAAAGTGGGAGCCTTATTTGCAGTCAGACGTGTTGAACTGTCAGATCTCACACAGAATGGGAAAGAGGGAGACTGATTTTATCTAATTGGCTGATTACCCTTCTTCAGCCTAGAAAGAATGAGGCCAATGCCATAGTGTCACAGAACCCCCAGTATTCTCTTATAAATGTGTCGACTACACAGATTCCCCGTGCCCGAAGGAACTGTTGGAACAGGTAGAAAAACAAAAATCTTTAATTTTCAGGTATTTCACTGAAGGTTCACATACTTCTTTCTGCACTCTCCTTTACCATAAATATTAAAAGAAAGGGGAGGGAAAAGAAAATAATAAATTATTCATAGAAAGAAAAAGAAAAACACACAGCCATCGGCCAAAAGCAACAAGCCTCTCAGTTCAGATATTTTTTGGAAAGAAAAACCAAAGTCAAGTCAAAACCAAGAGAAGATAAAAGAAATATGGAGAATTACGCCTAATTTGAATGTGTTGGTAGAAATGCATACATACCCTCACTCAGAGGGAGCCCTACCATGATGAGGTAAAGATGAGGTAAAGCTGACTGCTGCAAGCAAAGCATCTGGGATGTCTTTGAGGGTGGCCAAGAGGAGGATAGATAGAGTTTACCCACAGGGCACAATCCACTGGAAATTCTTCTGCAGAAGCCTCACTAAAAAGAATGGGAACGGCACAAGTATTGCTCCTGTAGTTCATACTTAATTCAGCGAGGCTGATGCAGGTGAACTTCCTGATGGACCATGTCTCACATTGAGTACCAAGAATGAAAGCTCCATAGGGATGTTTCCCTCCAACCTCAAAATAGTTCAAATCAGTCTCAGTGATTTTCTAATTTACATGCAAGCATAATTCTAATTCTCAGCATGCTGACTGATGGATTGGATGCTGTTAGATATAAAGATCTGAAGACTTTATCTGGCCAGTCAATGCATAATATTATTGCCTTCAAATATATTACCAAGATTTATGATTCAAGTTTTCTAAAACAGAGGCAGGGAAACTTTGGTCCTTTAGATCAGTTGTTCCCAATCTTGGGTAAACCATGTGTTCTTTGATTGTAACCCCTAGAAATCCTGGCCAGCACAGCTAGAGGTGAAGGCTTCTGAGAGTTGCAGTCCAAGAACACCTGGATTACCTAAGGTTGGGAACCATTGATCCAGATGTGTTAGACTACAACTTTCACTTTTCTTACGTGCTACCTGGTCTTCTGGGAGTTGTAGCACAAAATGTCTAGATGGCCACAGGTTCTTGGCCACTGCTTTTAAACAGTGCTTTCTTGAAAAAAAAAAATGTTCAGAATCTGGAATTCAAATTATCATTTTGTCTCTCACAGTAATCCCTTTCCTTTTCATAGACAGAATTTTTTAAAAAACCCACAAAAAAAGAGAAGAAATCCCACAGTAACAAATATACGACATAGATATTGGTGCTGGTAGTTGCTGAGTCTTCAGCACCAAATATCCAGAAGGGAAAAGCTGTGACAGGAGTTTCCTTGGCATCAGTGAAAAGTCTCTGAACTTGACCGGAAATAGAAGCGTGCTGGCGGATGCCCCTGTCCCGAGCAGGTGGAAAAAGAGTTTCTTGGAGAGAGAGAGGTAACAGGACACAACATGGGTGAGCTTGAATAAGAAGAAGTCATATTGGCCGTCTGCCCGCAGTGGCGCCTTCCATGTCTTGCATCTGCCCGAGGCGAGTGATACTGGTATGAGGGGCTTGCAGGGCCGCAGGAGGCAGAACCCCTGCTCTCCTGGAGTTCCAAGGGCTCTGTACACGGAGAAGCATCAGAAGGCAGGGAGTTGGTGAAGGCAGGGAAGTCTATGCTTGATGAGGCCAAGAGGCTGGTGGTCGGCATGGAAACAGAGGCCTGAGAGGAAGGCAGTCTGCTGACAGGACGTGAGGAGGGAGAGGTTTGGCCATAGTTGTGGGAACAAGCTGAAGCAGGGAGGTAGGAAGATTGAGCAGCAAGCTGACTTTGGAGGAGGCTCATCAGCTGCTGCAAGTCCTTGCTGAGTTGGGAAACTTCCCGGTTCAGGTTGTTGATCTGGGGGAGCAAGGGGGGGAGAGTAAGTAAAGAAAGGATACCTAGTATTTATGTACCATTTTTAGAGTCTTGCAGGCAAATTCTCACAGAGTGAGTCTATCCATGTAAGTAACAATTAAACAATCTTCACATGACACACACCTTCCCTCTTCCTTTGGCCAAGTAAAATGGATACTACCCTCCTCCCATTTCAGGGAGTTCCTGAAATGAAGATGTAATATATTAAGGAGGAGTGGGGGAACCCTTGGCAGATTCCAAATGTTTGGAACTTCAGTTCTCATGAGCCCCATTCAGCATGGGCTTTGTTTTGGGGGTCATAAACAGCTGAAACAATAACAATTTCCCATTTCAGTCTAATGTAGTACTATGTGTTAATGAAAAACACCTCTGAGCACGTATAACCTGACTTTCACACCCAATGAACAACTACAGGTTGTCCTGTAGACATGGGACTTCTTTTTGGGACCAATGGACAAGTAGCTCAACAAGATCTTTTGAAAAATTGAGCACTGCCACCATCACACTTGCCTTAACCATATTTGAAAAAGGCAATCTTCAAATATGGTTAAGACGACAATTTGGGATAATGGTAGAATTTTAAAAATTTATTGTGGACAAAGATAGTACCATATCCCTGCTAAACCTTTAGGTATAAGCACTTTCCATCATTCTTAAATATGCCAATGGAATAAAATTTCACACAACTTTTTCACTGCATGTACATTGCCCATTTCCCCCGGTGCCTCACCAGTCTTAATTCCACCAGATATCAGGGAGATATGGAGGAACAGACCACCATAGAGCAATTATACCAAAGGTAGCCATCCTCTGATGCCAACAAAATGGCAAATTAAATTCATTTCAATTCATCATGCTAAAAATTGCCAACATTTGCAAAATTCTTCATATTCAGGATAAAAAAGGATTTAAGAGTTTTTTAAAAAGGAGAATGTGGCAAACAAGAGCAAATATCTTAATGGTTTTGCACTTAACATTGTAGGATTTAAATCCAGTAATTTTGTTGTGGAATTAAAGATGCCACTTCTCCCTCTTTTTTTATCACTGCCTCCACACCTTGAACAGGTATGATTAACAGCAGTTAAAATCTTCTCCTTGCCAAGAATAGCTATATCAATTTAATGTAGCTAGTACTGATAGTGAGAATTTTATTTCAGTTTGGTTTCAACAAAAATTTAACAAAACCACAATTTCTTTATATTCACGTAGGAAAGAAATTGAGATTTTAACATTTTGAATGAAGAAGAATGCGGAACTGACACAGAGTCCAGCAAGCTATTAATAGAATTATCACTCACATTCAAAATGTATTTGCAAAGAGGCAGATATCTTATTCTGCTGCAGCTAAAAAAGCAAAGAGTCTTGTATCACCTTAAAGACCTTAAAGTCTTGTAGTATTAGTTATGATTGATCACAAAGTCCTCTTGTTCAGATGCATGGAGAGCAATCTTGAAGTTTTGGGTATATATACAGTAGGCAGAACAGAATAAATGGATAACACACTATCAAGAACCAGGATGTTTGTAACTGCCACTGTTAGCAATTCTACCTTTAAATTAATTCTCACCACATCTGATGTTGCCAGATTAGTAGCATCCCTGAGATTTCAAGGCCAAAGCCTGAGATCAGGGGGCATTTACTTATCATGTCACAGAAGAGAAGGCCCTTCAGCAAAAATTTCCAAACAGTTCATCATGCGAAACAGACAGATGATGTGGAGACTATATGAGGCCTTCAAAGACCAACAGGTAAAATCCAGCACCAGCAAGTTGATGAAAAAGACAAGGATGACATGGATAAGATCTAAATGACATTTCCTGAAGCCACCAGAATGAATCTCAAAATTTAGGGGCACAAAGTTGGTACTATCTCATTCCTTGAGATTTCAGGTCCAAAACATGGAGAATGGACCACAAAATCTCTCAGCACCAAAACGTCAGACCTGGCAACCCTAACATCTCATCCTCTACTACTTACCTATCTGAAGCTTCTGATCTGAGGAGGTGAATTGTATCCACATGTTATGATACACCTACTAACCTTCAGCTCTTTGTTGATTTAAAAGGCATGATGATGAAAGAGTGTTGGGCCTAGACCTCTGCTTTAGCTATCAAGAAGAGAAGGAACTTCAAAAGGGATGGCTGAAGGGGCATGGGAGGATGGTAGTTCTTCTTAGGTTTGGTTCTTTGTAAAAATGGGGGGAGAAATACACCCGGCAGTTTAAGAGGGCAGAGGGGGGAAGAGAAGGAGAAGGAGAGACTGGCTGTGTTGCTATGAAATTGTCACCAGCCCTGTGCTAATTTTAAACCCTGACACCCTGAGTCAGAAACGCCAACACCAGGAATGCACACAAAAATGACTCCCTCACCCTCTTTATTCCTATAGGGGCAGGGAAGAAGCCCAGGCAAACATAAACAGTCATTGGCAATGTGGTAATGTTAAGACAATCTTCTTTTTCCACACCTTCATACATAGGCATGATGAGAGGAAAGAGAAGGAGGAAGTAATTGTATACTTTTCCCATATTGATGTCAAATAGTTAATGAGAAGCTCTGGTCAAACAAACCAGAGTTTAAGTGAAGCACGTTCCTAGCAATGCTGAATTTTTAATTGAAACTGATGCTAGGCTTGGAAGCCTGTTCTAACTGGAAGGCTCCCGATTTCCCAAATAGCTTCTTCTGCCTATTTAGCATTGAAAGGGGAGAAATAGCCTTTGCACCTATCTGGAAACATTTTAATCCTTTTATTTATTATTAACACTATTTTCTAGGGGTGAACCCATGCATGAACAGAGAATGTGCCAGAATTTAGTTCTAGTAGGACCTTCCACAAATTCTTGATATTAAGAGCTGTTTGATGATGGACTTAATTGTCCTAGAAGGTAACAAGCTCTCCTTAAAAGTGTGGATTTCCTGCATTGCCAGGGGATTGAATTCAATAACTTTTGTGGTCCCTTTTAACTTTACAGTTCTGTGACTCTGAAAATAAGCTTGGTGTCCTACCTCTTGGTTGAGCCTCCTGATGTTCTGCTTTACCTCATCAGCTTCTGCAGGCAACGTGGGGCTGGCTTGTTCCATCCCTGTGAGAAAATCCAAGAGCGGGGCATGAGAAAATGAAAAAAAAAACCGTAAATTGGCTCCTAACAATCTTCTAAACTCTAAAGCAATTAATCCCAACTTTGTCTAACTCAGATGTTTTTGGTTTACAACTCCCAGAACACACTCCTCAAGAAACCCCATCCAGTAGAACTAGTGGTGAAGGCTTCTGGGAATTGCAGTCCATGAACATCTGGGTTACCCACAGTTGGGAACCACTGATCTAGAAAGTGCTTTCAGTGATAACCCTCCCTATTTGCATCTGTATTTTCTTGACAGTTTAAGCCTTGACTCATCAGTTCTTTTGATAAATTCAGATGTAGACTGAAGATCTGCTCCCCCACTTTTTGGTTTTTTCCCTTTGCATTTATGCACAAGCCTGTCAAAAATATGTTGAAAATAAGTCTTCTAAACCCTTTGGTCAAAAACATCAACATGGTTGGTCCTTTCAGAATATCCTACCAGGTGGGGAAATGATTTGAGGTTTTAGTTGCTAGTAAAAACATTGCAGGTTTCATTTTTAGTCCAGAACATCTGAGATGGGGATGAAAATTGCCACAGATTTGGAAGGACCCATATGGCAACTGGTACTAAATACTGTGTTCAGTATGAAGAACTGTCGCATGGAAATAGCCTCTTAAGTGTACATAATAATAAGTAGATCACAGTTTCTCTTGTGACTATCAGAAAGCTGGGTGGGGGGAGTGAAAACCAGTTGGGTGTTGTGATTAATGTATGGAATTAGAACTGAGGAGACTCAGCTTTAAAGCCCCAGTCAGCCACAAAGCTCTCTACATAATCTTTGTTTTTAGTCTGGCAAGATAAATAGTGACCTTTTTCAGTTTAAAATATGAAATATCAACTTATACCCCATTAAAAAAATTCTTTGAATGTAATCTGGATTCTTCCAATTTGAATTACCATTCCATACAACCTCTCTTCCTCCTCCCACCTCTTACATTCAGCTGGGCAGATCCCAAGAGTCTCATGACCTCCCCACATGCACAGGTGACATCACAGTTGATGTCAGGGGAGTTTGAATTATGCTCACCCCATAGGATCTGGACTTTTTTGGGACAGATAAACAAACAAACAAACAAAAAAAACCAAGCAGTTTCCAAGTGAAAGGAAATAATCTTGAAGGGATGGTTTAGTTTTTTAATAACATCATGGGATCCATAAATCAATCCAAATCAATGAGCAATCATTATCACCATGACCAACATCATCATTTTAGAATTCCAGAGCTGAAAGGGGCCCTATGGATTACTGAGTCCAGCCCCAACCAGAAGGCACAGTGGGGAATTGAATTCCCAACCTCTGTCTCCAAATCTGGATACCCAAACTCCTGAGGTATCAAACGGTTGCATGGAAACACCTCTTTAATAAAAGCAAGTAGGATGTGTGGATGAGCCCCATGTCTCATCTTTAATTATTCCACCTTGGGTTTCCTTGACAAGGTGTCACATTCAAGAGGTAGTTGAACTATCATATCTTAGCTTAACAAGTCAATATATGAACAAACACTATAGCCACGCTCCTTCATTGTGCAAAAGCAAGCTATGCCTTCATCAGGTAACTCCTGTTTCCTATTTTGTTTGAATAAAGGAATTCTAGCTTATAAGGTCAGAACAATCCAGAATATTAAAAATGCTTTGAAGTTTTTTTAAACTTCCTGACTTGTTCTGTTGTCAACTGGTACAGACAAAATTACAGTAAAATGAAGACTTCCTAGATTGTCTGCTTACCCACCAAAGCAGAGAGTAATGGGATTGCACGTGCAGGCAAAAGCTGTGTTCATATCTTAGTTTATTAAAATATCATCCAAATGCCCCAGTGAGTGAGAGTGAGTGAGTAAGAGAGTGAGAAAACTTTATTATGCCTAAATCCTGCTCTTTTTTCACAGAACTCCCAATGGCCTCCCATCTGGATTACTCCATGAGCTAACATACCTCTTAAATTCAGGAGTTTTGCAGTGCCAGGCCTCCTCTGGAGTTTGCAGGGTTGCCCCCCCCATACATTTGTCCTGAAAAACACCTCCCCCTGACAATTTGAAGGAAGCAAAAAAGCTGACTATATCTGCCAATGGTCTCTGTGGATCCCAATTTGCTATATATAGCCAATTTCCCCCTCTCTATAGCCAGTTTTAGACCTTAAAAGGCCTTTTATAGAAACAGGGTGAGGGACAATTGCTACTTGGGGAGTTTGGAGGTGCAGGAGGGCCAGGGAAGGCTTGGGAAACCACAGTGCACCCTCCTCGGCCCCCAAGGGCCAGACATGGCCCACGAGCCATACTTTGCCCAGCTCTGCTCTAATACAAATGGACGGACCCAGCCCCTCAGTGGTCATGGTTACCTGACACAGGTGGCTCTTGTGCAGAGCTCTGCAGAGGTTGATCCACATTGAAACTAAAGGTTTGTGTCTCCAAGGCTCCACCATCATCTTCAATTCCATCTACGACTCTAGAGAGGTGGGAAATGATAGCTTTTAAGTTCAAATCCCTATTCTGCTATGAAACTTCACCTACCTCACTAGATTGTATGAGGGCTAAATGTTGAGGGGGAAGAGCACATACACTGCTTTGAGTCCACTAATGGAAATGCTATATGGTCTGGCATATGAAGTCGACAATCAAAATCGCATATTCCTCTTCTCTCACTAATTAATATGGAGAACAATCAGCAGGAAAGCTTCTCCCAAACAGGTGATCTTTGGACGTATTAGATAGCAACTGCCATTGGGGAATACTAAACAAATAAGTTATCCTGCATAAGCTTTAGTGAAATGAACAAGAGTCACACAGAAGTAGTGCTTCTGTCTTCCACATTATGTACATCTGCCATTTGTTTGAATGTGGCTTACATAACACAACGTCAGTATGGACTGGCTCAAATTAGCTTGTTTATTATGCACATAGTGTGTATTCCAGCAGCTCTCATCTCTACCAGGAGCAAGTCTTTTGTTGAACTAATGAGTCTCAAAGCCTTTTCCTGATTTTTCCTACTCTAGACCAAGTCACTCCCCAAATACCATATTTTTCTCTTTGTAATACATCCCCATTTATAAGATGCCCCCACACTTTTCTAACTCAAAAATTAAGAAAACTTAGCTCTGAGTATTCAGCCTCTGGGCTCAGAACGCTTGGACATTATGAGTTCCTGTTGCATCTGAGCCTACCGGCTCCACCTCCAAAGACGTGTGTTCCAGTTGGTTTGTTCAGCATCAGCTGACATCAGTTCCATAAGGCTTGTGATTAGAGGAAGCTAAGTCTCCTGGCTATAGGAAGCTAAGCCTCATGATTGAAGGAAGCCTGTTTACAGAGGCAAATTATGGGCTGTTTGTTCTTTCCTCAGTTTTGTTCTTGCCTCAGTGTATAAGACACCCTTCAATTTTTAGTGTAATGATTTTAGGGAAAAGTAGAATCTTATACACGGAAAAATATGGTACTTCACATTACAATGGTGTATTATTGTTTGGAAGATTGAGTTTCCCAGTTTCTTTGGGTGTTGCAACTAAACTTAGAACAGGGAAAACTGTGAGGGTGGTGGCAGATGATGTAATTGCTATGGCTAATAAAATGTTTCATCCCTTTCTCCCTGCGAGAGCTGTCTTCATTATAGCTCATCCTTACCTGGGGCTGAGGTCAGGAGATCCATAGTTCATGAGGGAAGGAATGAGGAGTTTGCCCAGCTTCCGACCACTGGTGTCCTCACTGTCGGAGAACCGTTCCTCCTGGCGGCTTAGCGGAGAGGGGCGACGGCCTCGGCTGCACCGGGCTGGAGACCGACAATTTCTCCGCAGGGCTGAAAATTGGCGCAGGTCATCTCCTAGCAGGCTGCTAAGAGAGCCCTTCCTCACAGGACTGTTGAGGTTGGGCAGCAGGAGTTTGCGACGAGTGATGGTAGCAGGAGAGGGTTGGAAGAAGTCCTCCGGGTCCTCACTGTATTCTTGGATGGAAGGCAGGGGCTTCTCAGGGGCAGCACCACTTTCAGAATGAGACTGGCCAAGAGGAGAGAAGAAAGGCGACAGATCAGTAGAGAAGAAGAAGAAATACTGCTAGCTTTTAGATATTTTGAATACTGTGTTGAGATGCATCTATGGTTTAGCTCTTAATCCTTCTCACTTGTACGAATTAAGACTAAGCCAAGGTACCAGGGTGTAGGCCCATGGAAATCCCTAAATATTTATATGAACAAAACTGAGAACAACACATTTAATGATTTATTCTTCTTTGCACTTAAAGAAAATTTGAGTTCTGATGAAGCATAGGGCTTGTAACTCTTCGCCACAGAAATCTGCCCTGGTTTGGATTTAAAATTTAAAGTTTTCGTTTCAAATATCGGTTAAGTTTCACTTTCACATTTTGACTTTGGATATATCATACCTCAGGATTTCTCACAGTATTCAGCAAAGTTGCGCACATATTACAGCACAACCCTATACATCTCTACTCAGGTGTAAGCTTCAGTGAATTCAGTGCAGCTCAGTCTCAACTAGACATGTACAGGATTGTAGCTTTAAAAGGAGGAGGGAAGCTTGTTTTAAAGGAGAATTACTGCTCCTGGAAGTTTTCAACAGCAACATGTTTCCCATAAAGGAGTAGTATCTATAACTGGAACTATAATGTTGAATATGTGAGTGATGCTGTTGCTGGGTCAGCACCATCCTATTCCCTGAGATTTCCTTCCTAACACCTGGAACAAGCAGATGGACCTTGTGAGGTGAGACAGTCCTCACCAGGCTATATGATCCTAGGACTATATATTGAACCAGGACTATATATATATATATATATGCCAGGACTTGTGCAGCAGGATCATAAATCCTGGTGAGGACTGTCTCACCTCACAAGGTCCATCTGCTTGTCCCAGATATATATATATAACCATTCCACTGGATTTTTCAATATATATATATATAGATCCACGCTGGCACATCAAAAACCCCGGAGAATGGAGAGAGAGAGGCAATGAGCTCGTGCACTTAGACAGACAAACACACACATACACATCTCTTCACACTGAGCCAGAGTGCCTTGGCATCAGCTGGGAATGACTGGAGATGGGTACCCACACTTTAGGGCCCCCTCACACCTAAAATTCAAATGATCTCCTCTAGTGCTGTTCTCTCCAAGATGTATTACCCTTCATAGACAGCTGGAAAATCACAGCAATTCCCTGAGACCTCAGCCAGTGCTCTGAAACTTGGCAGCCTTAGAGAGTGACATATATGGGAGAATATGGCCAGTATCCCAGACTGTCATTACAATACCCACAAGCACAGTCATTACAATGCTTCCTTTTATAAAAAAATATATTGCAGGCGGGGGCACTGAAAAATCCGGTGGAATTGAAAACATTACATTGGGTTTAGGACTATAAATGCTAACGTTGCTTGCAAATTCAAATTAGAGAATTTACTTTGACCTCCCTCATCACAATCCATTTTGGCTCGAATCAAAACAGATTCCCCCATTGTTTCCACTCAGCTGCAGAGCACAAAAGCCAAGTTACCTGGGATAAACGTGGGGACCTGGAGAATCGGATAAGTCCCTGAAAAGGAAAAGAATAACACAAGAAAGAAGGGAGGGGGGGGGGAGTCAGTTAGCTTTTGTGCTTTCTTTGATCCCAAAGACTGCCTTTGGCTGCTAGACTGATGACACAGCTGAAAATAGAAGAAAAGATTCCTGATATAATTTTGTTTTATTTTTGTCTTTGGTTCATTTATGATTCCAGCACCTGCAGCTTGCAGACCATAGAACTTCCACTTTTCCAGAAGGCAATATGAGGCATTACTGTGGCCGCCACCTTGGCTTCTAGTGTGTTACACCAGTATTTGTCCCTCAGTAGAATTTAACCACAGGGCATCCTCTAAAAGCCACTGTAAATCAGCAGGGTTCTTGAACTGGTGGTTTTAGCATTAGAGCTGTCATTTATTTTCTTCACCACTAAGATTCCCAACTGCTGGCATGCTGTTTCTCTTTCTCTCTCCCTCCCTTTCACCTTTAGGACCATTATATAGGTAGCCATATGTTGCGGCTATCATCTTAGCTGGCGTCAGATGACACCATGGGCCAACAGGGCTTCTTTAGATCATATGAAATTGCAACCTTGGGACTCAAGCTTGAGAGTCTGAGCAGCTCTTGGTCTCCTCATCCATCCTTAACTTCATGGCTGGTCTATGACATTTTGCTGCCTGAGGCAAACGAGAAGATGGTCCCTTCCTCCATTCCTTGGTGACTAGATACAGCCCTCCAAACCTCAAGGCAAACAAGGCTGACCTGGCAAGAGGGCACAAGGCAGGAGGTCTGAAAAACATTTTGCCACCAGACAGAACAGCTGGGAGGCTGCAAATGTGGTCACTAGCCTTTGCTGCCAGTGATGAATACCTCACTCTGTCAAACAATACGTCTGGTCTTGTTTGACTCCCTTCTTTTCATTCATTCATTCCTAATATTTTCCTCACCAAGCAGCAGTGTTCCCCGTCTGCTTGCCTGTGGCTTCATCTTCCAGTTCCCTTCTTCAGAAGGACTTCTAGTTTGACAAAAGACTGACCATTCTGTCAGCCTACACAGCTCACAGAGCTACTGTACAGTTTCCAGAAGAGCTATAGTGTTTCAACCCAGGACAATCAAGTGATTATGAAGCCAGTTTTGTAACTGAGTTATCTTCAGTCTTACATAGCAGTGACAGAAAATCTAAATACTGAGATGAGATGCAAAGTTTGGTGCAGCTTCATGCAAATCTTGGCCTACTTTGCAAACTCTTCCCACTTTATGTCTGATTCCACCTCCTTTTTACTCTTGCCTTACCCATCATGAGTTGGTAATTTGTGACAAGTAAGTCCCAAGAGAATGAATCTCTTGACTGAAGGAAAGGTTCCCTACCTCTGAAGTAGAATGAGTACACACAGAGCAGTAGAGGAAACACTGATGGAGTTTTTACAATCTTGCATGCTGTCTTTAGTAGATATGGCTGGCATGGACCTTTCTGAGTTGGGATAATTGTCAGTTTACTCAGCCCTGACTAATAGTTCCTTCCTGCCTCTGAATTAAAAGAGAACCCTGCCTCTCTGCAAAGACTAACTTCCCGTCTCTTGTCGGAAGCAATTTGTTCTTAATTTGATGGTTGTTGCGGGTTTTTCAGGCTCTTTGGCCATGTTCTGAAGGTTGTTCTTCCTGACGTTTCACCAACACATCTATTTATTTATCTATTTATTTACAGTTGTGAATGGATCAACAACAAATTAAGAACAATGTATTCTCAAAGGCTTTCATGGCCGGGATCTGATGGTTGTTGCGGGTTTTTCAGGATCTTTGACTCTTTGGCCATGTTCTGAAGGTTGTTCTTCCTGACATTTCACCAGTTTCTGTGGCCGGCATCTTCAGAGGACTGGAGTAGGAACTCTGTGCATGCTGTGTGCATGGACATGCAAGCATGGACTGAGTTCCTACTCCAGTCCTCTGAAGATGCCGGCCACAGAAACTGGTGAAACGTCAGGAAGAACAACCTTCAGAACACGGCCAAAGAGCCCGAAAAACCCGCAACAACCATCAGATCTCGGCCATGAAAGCCTTTGAGAATACATTGTTCTTAATTTGATGTTGATCCATTCACAACTGTACATAAATAGATTTTTAAAATTCTTTCTACTATTAATGTCTCAGAGTGAGTTTATGAGACTGTTAGTGCCAGTTAAGAAGAAAGGAGTGGACTATCTGGGGAACCTGAAGCTATTCTCCTCTGTAAGTCTCTGTACTTCCATTG
The DNA here is from genome assembly GCF_051106095.1 of Pogona vitticeps. Taxonomy (NCBI): domain Eukaryota; kingdom Metazoa; phylum Chordata; class Lepidosauria; order Squamata; family Agamidae; genus Pogona; species Pogona vitticeps. The sequence continues at coordinate 94,692,661 of NC_135788.1, read as the reverse complement.
CATAGCACAAGGAATTTTAGCAGAAATTCAAAACTCTGCAACAAACACTGCAGTGTTAGGCTTTCCTTCCCCTCCCCTCCCTTTTGTGTTCCTTATGTAGAAAACTCCAGTGCAAGTATACTGAACATGTGTAGACTGAGGCAAAGTCTACAGCTACCATGCCCACCTCCTCTTCCCTGCCTATAGTCATCCTCCCTAAAATGCATGGCTGAATAGAGTTTCTACAGCAAAGGCATATTCTTACCCATTGCAGAGTTTGTAAACCACCCAGAGTGGCCTTGGTAGCCAAATGGGCGGTCTGCAAATCAAATAAATCAAATAACAATAAAATAAATTGCAAATTGTCAGGTTCTATCTTATAATCTTCAGGATTTTCACTCCTGCCTAAAAAATCTTTCATGACAAAATATTTTAACCGAGGAAGAAGTAAATTTATTTTAATTTTATTTACATATTTTTGCATTGTAAAATTATGCCAAAGCAGTCACACTATAGTACTCTCCCTATCGGTTCACCGTATCACCACATCAGACTAGCTGAGGGTCAGACAAATTTCCATGTCGAACTACATCAACATTTTAGGAAGGGAGAGGGGGAGAAGAAAGTTCAAGGGGGCTCTTGACACAAAGTGGGTCACTGTGATGCCAAGTGGGAACAGCGAGGTATGTCTAGGAAGATGGGGATGGAGGGAAGATAGCAGGATTGGGTTGGGAGAGACGACCTTTCACCTCTAGGTCACTGGCTCGAATGTAGCCCAGGCCGGTAGCGCCCAAAGCATGTTACCATCCGACGGCTGTTGGAGAGCTTACGGGTTACTGGCTGCTCACGCTCTTGGTCCTAGTGGACAAAAACCACCATCACAATCAGCGGGAGATTGGGCAAGTCCTGCCCGGGGGGAGGGGAATAGGGAGGGGACTGTAGACAAAGGAGGACATGGAGTGGAGGGGAAATGGGAGAGGCAATGACATAAATGCTCAGGTCCCTCCTTTGGGAAAGGCCAAATGACTCTGGAAGAACTGCAGCAGGAACCGTAACCACCAGCCATTCTCCCTACCAGTTGTCTGAAAGGGTTGCCTCACTCTGCCTAATAGTAGGGCCGGCCCTCAATGCCAGAAATGTCCAGCTGCCAGAAAGGAGGTTTCTAGATACAGGGAATAGTCATACTCTGTGAGATTGTGGGAGTTGTCTGTAGAAAGCAGTTTCTTCAAGCTCTGTTTTTTACCTTATGTTTAATGAGTGCCGCCACCTTGAATTAAGGTGGCTATTTTAATTCGGGGGTGGGGTGGGGTTGTAAGACCTCAACCTGCAGGCAGTACTTAAACATGCTCTGCAAACAGTAGAGTTTTGTGCTATGTTTTAGCTATGGAAGAGGCTGCAATTACAAGTCTGAGACTTAATGAGGGGCCTACACTGCAATTCTGTTCATTTTGAGCTGCGTATCATTTTGTTGCAGTCTCTATCGACTGTACATAAACATTTTTAAAATGTGTTTGATTTAACTGGTCTGAAGAATAGATTCTGTTCTAGTTAATTGTGAGAGCTATTCAGCCCAATCTGTGATTGCCAGAAAATCCTACTCTTCCTGCCCCTCACTTCTCATTATTCAGACATTTTCAAGCCTCTTTTTGCAGTTTTAAAGGGCTGAAACATGTTCTTAAAAATAAAAGTGAGCGGAGATAGTACAGAATGTTGAATTGTATGTTCAAATTCTGCACTTGTATGAGACCCTGGAGTAGATATGCCGCTTCACTCAGAACACACCCAGTTAAATTTTACTGCTACATCTGCCTAACCTACAAAATTTGTGATCTACTTCACCAGCAACCAGTGCTGGTCCAAGGCATCTTCCTGAAATGGAGACCAAACGTCCACTCCCTTCCTTTTCTCAGAAGGCGACTGGCTGGCTGCATTCATACCAGAGAGGTATACCACTACTACAACAATCTTGCCATGTGTTTGACACTCTTGCCTCTGGAAGAAATTGATTGGATAAGGGAAACAACATTTTGTCAGAGGTGAAGGTGATATGTAACGGACTGTGAAAATCCTGCAATGTGTGTTTGAATCGGGATGAGAGAAGGTGGGGGGAGGAATGAAGGTGTGAATGTGCCAGGAATAAATGCCTCTGTGTAATATCCTCTTAAAATGGTCATCTGACTCCATGTGAAGGCCACCTATAGCTTCTCCACTTAAGAAATGGATAACAGTTGGGGAAGGGATGCAAGGGAGAGAAGTCGTTTTCTCTACTTGGATAAGGGCGTAAGATATGATGGTAGACAGGCTTTGATTGCATCACAGAGGACTGGGAACATGGATTCTAATGGTGATGGTGAGTTTAGTGAAAGAGGCTGGGAAAGTCAGGAGGGTTTATCTCACAGCTTGGAAAAGTTACAATTTTTGGACTATAAGAACACGCCAGCCAGAATCATGGCCGTTGGCCATGTTGACAGGAGTGTGTGTGTCTAACAGTTGTTGTCTGAAAGAGCAACTTTTCCAGTCATTGATTTGCCTTTGCTGGAATTGGCCTGTGAGGATGAATAACTCCAGATACAAAGGGACATTGGAAGGGATGGATGGATGTCAACATCACCAGCAATGCACATCTATCTACCTCAATCTCACTCCCCTCACGTAGGTTGAAGGTGAGGTCCTGATGAATGTCTGCCATGAACTTGGCAGAATATTCAGGGTACAACTCCAGCACCTCAAAGAGCCCACGCAGGCTGATGTATTGGAGATCGCAGTAGGTGAGTGCTTTGACATCGGCATTGGTCTTGATGACTTGGTCTTTGCTGGGCAGGTCAGCACCGATGAGGTCCCCTTTACCTACAGACATTGAGATGTGAGACGTGCATGAATGGAATCAGATCAGAAACAGAGGCAACTGTCAAAGGTATCTGAATTAGCATCTAGGGCAAAACTACAAAACCTGTTCATTCCAAAGGTTCAGATGGTCCAGGCTGGGAAACTGGATGTTCCCTGCTTTCACTGTGTGGGGCCACTGTTCAAAGTAGATGGAACCAGTGTCCAAAGTGTGTGGGGCTACTGGTGGCATGTACAAGCCCTGATATTTTCAGAATTCATACACTATCGCTCCTGGAAGTCTAGCAGGAATTCCCCCCAGCTATACTTCTGAGGATTTCAAATGATAAATGAAAGTCCTGATAGGTATTTTCAAGTTCTTAAGCTAATGAATTCAGACTCCAGCAGGCATGTTCATCCTGTGGAGGTGATGGACAGACAGGGCTAAGATCAGTGGGAGGTATAAGGGATTATGGACCTGGTAGAGTGTTTTGTTTGTTTGTTTTGAAGGCTTCTTGTGTAGAATCTAATAGGCAGAGATTAATATACCCATAATTCCTTGCAACATTCACAGAGTTTAACCTTGTCCACTCATTTCCCCTACCTTCTCGACAGGATGAAAATAGCTGCCCCAGTCTGGTTGTATTAGCTTAAGAACCTGAAAACACCTGTCAAGATTTTGTTTTCTTGGCTAAAGCCCCAAGAAGTTTGGCTGGGGGAATTCCTGAAGACTTCTGGCGGTTGTAGTCCACAAATTCAAAAAATCCTATACCTAGCAGGTATCCTTCCATTCTCATAACCTCCCTCTTGTCTGTCTGTTTGTCTGTCTGTCTGTCTGTCTGTCTGTCTCTCTCTCTCTCTCTCTCTCTCACACACACACACACACACACACACATCCCCACACAATGTGTTCTAGAGTTCAGCAAAGTTACTGTTTTGAATCACAGTTACTAGAATGCCCCAGCCAATATGGCCACTGGAATTCTGGGAGCTGTGGGGGGGGGGTAGGTGGGGAGAGAGGTAATATTTCTCAGTTTTATAGTTTGCTTCCTGCTCTTATGGTGCCTTACCTAAAATAGCCAACACGATGTTGTCCTTTAAGACTTCAAGGGAACCTGAGCAGACAAAGTAATGTGCTTGCAAGGCGTCCCCCTGGCGGAGCAAGTATTCGCCAGGAGCGCAGAAGGAGGTCTTGATGTGGAGGGATAAGGCTCGCAGGCAGCCGCGGCTTGCACTCTCAAACAGTGGCAGCTGCAAAATGTCCTTGTTCAGGTGCATAGCAATGTCAGCCCGCAGCTCATCTGGAAAATCACGTAGGAGCTACAGGGAAAGGGAAAGAAAGAAGTGTTTGCATGGGCTTTGGGGCAATGTGAGTCCCCCACCATTTTTCTACAACTTTAACTGGTGCCACTGTTTTATATTCAGACTTGTTAGTTACATGTCTTCTCCTCAGAGTCCAGCTCCATGTAAGAGCCAGAGATGCAGACCTTAAGATTCAGGGGGTGGAGCCTGAGAAATGTGGGATAGATCCAACAGTGTTGCTAGACTTCCGGAAGTTTCTCTGCACTACACAGTTAAAGCAGTTTGATGCCACTTTTAACAGTTTTGGTTCTACCCTACAGAATCCTGGGATTTTTAATTTGGTGAAGAGTTTTCAATCCTGTGCTGTAGCTTATGTAGCAATACTAGTGTTCTTTAACAGGATGTTCTAAGTACTTCATCAAACTACAAATTGCATAGGATCCCATGACCAGTTAAAAGGGGTATCAAACTATGCAACATAGATAACAGTCATGGTGAAAACTAACATCTACTATGTACGCTTGTTTGGAGTCTGGTGCTGGTAGATGCACAAGCCTGAAAAAGCCAAAAATGCACAAAGCTCTCATGATGTCACCCAGTGGGGAGAACACTTTTGATTTTTTTCCCTTTGTTGCCTGTGAAAAAGTAAATAAGCTATTTGCATCTCTAACAGAGTATATTTAGCCTTTCCCCTCTCTGTTGTGCCCCACTCCAAAACTGTTATTAATCCTGCTGAGATGGTCCTAGTGGGCATAGAAGTCTATTGCATCTGTATTATTGTTTTTTTCCTATACCATGAGGCTAATAGTAGCATCTGGGTAGTGATTTAAATTGGAGAAGAAGTGTGGACAAAAGAAGTTACAGAACCACCTCTATAGCATCTTTAAAGTTGGAGTGACTGATCATGTCTCCCTCATGATATTGTACCATGACAGTTTTGCTCTTGTGGTGGAAGCTAGATTACTGGGGTGAAGAAATTTCAGCACATCTCCCCCACTCTGGCCACCCTTCATTGACTACCAGTTCATTTCCACATCAACTTCAAGGGTATGATGATAATATTCAAAGCCCTAAATGGTTTAGGACCTTGGTACCTATCAGAATGCCTGCTCCCAGCCAGATCTGCCCATAATACCTATTCTTCACAGGCAGGGCGGTTGAGGGCCTTGACCCCAAAGGAGGCCTGGAGGAAAAGAACAAGAAACCAGGCCTTCTCTGCCGTTCCCCCCACCCTCGCCTCTGGAGCAACCTGCCCATTGAAATTTGCCCGGCACTCTCACTGGACGGGTTCAAATGAGCATTGAAGACTTAGCTCTTTTGCCAGACTTTCCCTGATCATTAAGATCTTGGGGGCCCTTTAACCATCCTTTTTGCCATCCTTTTCATCACCCTTTTACCACCTTCATTGTCATCTGTTTTAATTTATCTTGTTGCTGTGAGAGGAGAACAATATAGCATAAATCCCCTCTAAAATTCAATGACTGAGGCAGGACAAATTTTCAATTGAACCCTACCCACCCTTACAACTCTGGTTCAAGGCTGCAGAATGAATCCCAGGTGGGTCATGCCTCCTAAGGAAACGCACAAAATGACACCCCCCCAACTCAACCAGTACCTCGTTGGCATCAATGCCGTTGTTGACAGACCACGTGGTCTGGAAGTACTCTAGCATACGCTGCTTGAGCTGCTGGGGCAAGCGGTGGACACGGATGAAATCCTTGAGATCCTTCATGCGGGTATGATAGAGGGAGCGCCGTGAATACATGCGCTGGATGATGGCAGTCACATTGCCAAAGACCACAGCATGCATCAAAGCTGGGACAGGGAGGAGAAAAAGACATAAGAAGAGCCCCATTGGGTTAGATCACTACCCCAACTAGTTCAGTACATGTATGTTATTGACAAGCTAATAAGAAGGGCCTGAAAGCAACAGCTTTAATAATGTTCTGCAATAGCTAGTGTTCAGAGATAGACAATGACTTAACGTGGAGGACTGATTTATCTGTCCTGGTTAATAGTGGGGATTGACCTACTCTTTCTGAAGTGGGGATTGACCTACTCTTTCTGAATTTGGGTCTCTCCCTCCATTGTAATAAATTTAGAAGGCAAATATTGAAATTAGCCAGTACCATAAACTGTTCCGTGCTATATATGCAGAAAAAAGGGACACAAATAAATCACACACACACACACACACACACACACCCATTTTCTATTCTTTGGGTGTTTTCTCCATGGATTTTCTACTTAGAATTAAGCAGAGTTACCTTCCCTCTAATTGACTTTTCTTTCAAAACTTTCCTGGGCTGAAAACATAGTTGACTGGGAATAAGCAAGTCTGCTTGCCTAGACATGCAGTTTGTGCGTCTGCTTGCTTAGACATACAGTTTTCAAGGAACTGCATGTCTGGAGAGTATGAAGCAGCAGTAGGAGGAAATGCACGTTTTGCCTAAAATGTAATTTGGCCATTCTGAAGATCAGTGATTCCTAATATTGGGTCTCCAGATGTTCCTGGACTAAAACTCCCAGAAGTCTTCAACACTAGCTGTGCTGATCAGAATTTCTGGGTGTTGTAGTTTAAGAACATCTGAGCACCCAAGGTTGGGAAGCACTCCTCTAGATGCTAGTGCCAAACCTTGTAGCTTTTAAAATGTTCCACTCGTTGTAAAAGAAGTGCAGCCCAAGCTGAACTCACCACCAATCAGCATGGTACAGATGGAGAAGATTTTCTCGGCATCCGTGTTCGCACAGACGTTGCCAAAGCCCACACTGGTCAGGCTGCTGAGGGTGAAGTACAGGGAAGCAATGTAAGCACTGCGGATGGATGGTCCACCCACTGAGTTGTTGATGTAAGGGGCTTCTATCCGCTTGCCCAGTTCATGAAGCCAACCTGTGGGGTAGAGTGAGGAATCAATCTTTCTGGAATGATCAAGCCTTGGAGAGACTGCATCATGGTCTTAGATTAAGGGACTGAAGTAGACTAGACTGGGTGCAAGGTTGATTCTCCTGACAGGGAGCATCAGAAGCTTTGACAGAGTTGGAGGTTGATGACTCTGATTTTTAAAGGGTCCTAATCTACTACAGGTTTATGTCTCAATTTTACAGAAGCTATTCATGGTACTGAATTTCACACAAATCCCAAGTTCAGCACCTTGGATAGCTCATATAAACTTCAGACTAAATCCTGGAGAGGATTTAAGCCCTCCCCCTGCCACAACATCACCACAATCCTACCTTCTTCACACTCTAGGGCAGCCTTCCTCAATCTGCTAAGCTAAAGATGTTTGACTACAACTGCCATCATTCTCAACTCCCAACCTATCTGGTCCTGTATAAATTGGCTTGTGCTTTTCCAAACATAGTGACCACCAAATATGTCCCTGTACATCATCTCAACATGCAGCTAGGAATAACTTCAGTATATCATTACGTTTTCAACTTCCGAAAAGAAAATTTCCTGCATCCAAAGTGATCAAAGGTATCAACATATTTCCCCCATGCTTGCTGCCTTGCATTGGCTGCCCATTCGTTTCTGCATTGATTTCAAAGTTCTTATGATTACATATAAAGCCCTAAATGGTTTAGGACCTTGATATCTGGCAGAGCGCCTTCTCCCACCCAGTTCTGCCAGAGTCACACATTCCAGCCAGGCCGGGCAGTTGTGCGGCCTAACACCGAGGAAGGTCTGAAAGGAAAGAACAAGGAACAGGGCTTCTCAGCAGTGGCCCCTCGGCTTTGGAACAACCTGACTCCCTCTCTGGGTGTTTTCATAAAACCTGGCTATTTGGGCAGACTTCCCCTCCTGCTGTATCTTAATTTCTTATACTTTTGCCACATTGTATCTGTAATATATGTTTTTTGGTTTTATTGTTTTTAAATTTATAAACTGCCCAGAGTAGACCTTTGGTCTAGATGGGCGGGATAGAAATCCAATGAATGAATGAATGAATGAATGAATGAATGAATGAATGAATAAATAAATAAATAAATAAATAAATAAATAAATAAATAAATAAATAAATAAATAAATAAATAAAAATCTCATGCTGCCCTAAAAATGTAGCCTTTGTCTGTACCCTAGGACTTGCTCAGACCCCCTTTGCTTTAGTCTGGCTGTCAATTGTAAGAAGCGCTGAATATAATCCTAGTCATTATCTCTGTCTCAGGATTTCTGTGATGCATGCTTCCCAGTTATTCTCTAAGCTCACCAATGTCCCAGGTCACTGGATCGTTGCTCTCCTGCCGGCCAATGACATACCAGATGCAAGCCATCCAGTGGGCCAACAAGGCAAACATGGACATGAGTAACGTCAGAACCATAGCGCTGTATTGAGAGTAGCGGTCCAGCTTCTGGAGGAGGCGTAGCAAGCGCAGGAGACGTACCGTCTTCAACAGATGCACCAGGTAGGTCTTGGAAAGGAAGAGAGAGCAAGTAAATATGTATCTATTTATTTCAGGTCATTTAGATCCTGCCTTTGTCCCAAGTGAGATATGCAAGACAGCTTACAAGTGGGGGTGGGGTGGCAGATACAAAAATTAAAATATTCAGAATGTGGTTAAACATGTAATAACTCTAAAACACCAGCAGGCTCAAAATAATTTACAAACAAAAAAGAGACACATTAAAAAGTTTTCAAAAAGTACAACTCCCTCATGTCCACTGCCTTGAGGTCAAGAAGGAAAGATGGCATGTAAGTGTGAACAATAAAATTCAAGAGCCATGTAAAGTCTGCAGCATTTAAATCAGAGACGTTGGCCTCTGAATCTGGGATCTTAATTTGCAAAGCATATATTCTACCACTGTGCTATAGCCAAGATGAGAAATTGAGGACTAGGATACTGAACCCCAATATTAATGTCAAATGAGCCATTTGTGGTTAAAACAGAGCCCAGATACCAGCATTCTTCTGCCCTACTATGCTGGTTAATATCATAATTTCCAATCAAAATTCTGCTTCAAATCACATTCAGGAGCCCTTGATACCAATGTGAAGATACTATAACTAGTAGTATAGTGGTACGTTTTGAGATGCAGCCATCTACCACAACAGTTCTCACAGCCATGCCTCCAAGGAGAGGCTAAAAATGTCAACAGATGTGTTGATCCATCTCAACAGGCAAACTCTAGCAGTTTTAATATCCACTAGAAGCAGATTTTTTATAAAGCTAATAAGTCTCAACTGAGCACTGATGACTAAACCACCCCAAAATATGTACAATTATATATTCTTTTAGGGAGGGGGGAAAACTATTTTCCCACTCCCACAAATATTGAGAAATACAGTGCTGCTGAAGAATTCTGTTTACTGTGGTCCTAAAAGTAATTTATTTAAGCTCTATAGCAGGGAAACATGAAATAATCACTTGCAATACTGCCCTCTCATTCAAACCTGCACTGTTGCAGGTCTGAGGCCAGGTCACTGCTGTTTTGAAAGGCAAGGGGAAATCTGACGTGATTTAATTGGGAAGCAACTCTAAGTGACTCCCATTTGCTCCACGAATCGGGAAGGAGGACTGTCTGAAAAGCAACCTCATTAGTAAAGTGACTGTGTCAAAGGCTGGAACCTGATGACATCATGACACCCTCCATCAAACTGCCTAATGAGACCCCCAGGGAGATGGAAAATAAGAACTCACGGGGCCTCTACTGATAAAAAGGAACATAACTTTACTGCTGGCGAAAAAGCTTGGTACTGAACCAGGAAAGAACAGGTCTGATTCTATTAGAATCAAAACAATCTGGATCTAATCTGGAATTCAGGTAAATTCATGTGGGAATTTGAAGCTAAAATTTCAGATTGTGCACTGCTTAATTTGAAAACATTTTGAGGGATGTAGCTAAATCTGAAATGTTACATTACATCTTTTCTCTATTTAAATACTTTGCCGTGTAGAGCAGCTTATAGCAGTTTATGGAATGAGAACTCTGTATCCAAGTTTTGAGCAAAGAGTAGAAAAGTTACTCTTTCAGATTCCAACTTCCAGAATCCCCCAGCCAGCATAGTCATGGTATATTTTCCAGATTCTGGCTTTGGGACATGTACAGAATCTCCCCTGTTCCAAAGGGGAACCCTTACTATAATTACCATATATAATAATAATAAATGCATTCTCTGAATGCAAATCCTTATATAGCCTAAATTGCATCACCTATGAATGCAGGCACAAGAACCTGAAACTGCAGACATAGAAAGGAAAAACAGTAACAACAAAGCAGTCTTATAAGTACTGATTATGTCTGACTGCCAGGGAAGGCTGGCTGACTAGGGAACGGAGAACCTGTCAAGAAATGGAGCAGAGCAGAATGTGATAGAAACCAGTGTGGCTGGCTAGAACCTTGAGCCTGCAATGTTAATATTGTTATTTTCACATTATGAGTGGTTTCCTGATCTTGAGGTCAAGTTGTGTACTGTATGTGCTTTTTATGCACAAGTATTGATCTACAGTCACACTATAGCCATCTCCTGCACAGATGTTTGATCTTGGGAGGAAACTGGAACATAAAGAATGGCAATTCTGAATCTCAGGTGTGCATCCTAACAATTGGGGGGAAAAAGCAGCATTTCCCAAAGGAAACGTAGTCAAAAGGGGAAGTACCAGAAAATAAGACCTGTGTCTGGCAAAGAGGGACAACTGTTGCTTACACATTCTTTGTGTTTCCTAGGTTCACATCTAAACTAGAGAGCCAACATATCACCATGGCTAGTCTCACTGTTTCAGATAGGATTGCAGGTGGTTTGCCCAGTAATTGAGATTTTTAATATTCCAAGCTAAAGCCCAAAGAAACATAGCCTTGTCAGACCCTTATATAGAGTTATTTGTGTCCATACATGGCCAAACAAAATTCACCAGAGACCCTGTTTTGGGGTAGCTGCAAAGCTTAACTTCACACATAATCAGATTAAGAGAAGTAATTATGCTGCTTGAGCAGGTGCAAAGTATCCTCCTGCCACAAAATACATTATAGCCTGCCCATGTTTTATGATTAAGAGGTATCATTAAAGCTTCAAGAAAAGTAGCAGTAGATACAGTATAGAGTAGCAGGGTGCCTAAGAGACTGAATTGCAAATCAGAAATTCTTCGCTTCAAACTTCACCTTTCTCATGAATTATTTAGTGTCCATAGGCAAGCCATGTGTTTTCAGCCTTTGTTCCTTATATACAATAACTTGTTGTGCATGGTAATAATGAAGTCAATGTCCAGGTAGGGCTACTTACCAGAGGTTGGAAAATTTACTAGTTTGTTCTGCATTTCACACTGTTAACATTTTGAGGCTGACATCAAATAACAATACTGATCGACCCTTCTAGATTGTTCTAAGAATAGCTGAGGTAAAATAATGCTGAAACCCTGTTATACAACTCTGCACACATAAAGGCCAATTACGTCATCAGCCACAGACATTAATCTTTAAAAGTTTCCTAATCACACCCTCCAAATATTCCGAGACTCCCTAGCAATCTCTATGGTGGAGATTTGGGGGCATTAAAGGCTTCCTTCTCCCATTCCAAGGTTTCCAAAGACTTCCCCAGATCCAAAATGAGCCTTAGGGAGCCTCAGAACTTGGGTGTGTGTGTGTGTGTGTGTGTGTGTGTGTGTGTGTGTGTGTGTGTGTCAGGGATAGAAAACTTTAAATAAAAGATGAATGTGTAAGGCTGATTAGGTCATCATCCTTTACACACATAAGAGTTGCACAACAGGACTTCAATCTATGTGAATTGCTATATAAATGGAATGTGCTAAGTGTTTTTATTCACTAGCCAGTAACCACAGTTTACCTCCCCTTTATCCATTTAGGATAATGTGGCAGCTTTTTATTGTCACAATTTCCCATATATCTGGCACATTACCAGATATATAAAAGCCACTTCATTATCACAGCAATATTCATGCTTGTAGGAACAGAAAGGCTTTGGTTCCTATCAAACCACTTAGGCTTCCCTTTAGAGCATCTCTTTTTGTGAAAAGCAAATGCTTAACAATCCAAGCAAATCAGCAGAGGCTCTTTTTGTTCTAGCTTTAAACTCCTGCTGATACCAAAGGATGGGTGTAAAACAACAGTGGGGTGTGTACAGGTTGCAAGTCATATGTGATCCCCACAGAGCACGGTGGATAAGCTTGAGTCAGCCATTGCTCAGACTTGTCTACTTCAAATCCTTGTAAAGGCAAAATGGCAAGGGAGGGACAGCCGTGTGTATTAAGTGCTGTAAGCTCCATAGAAGAAAAGTGGCATAAAAATGTAGTTTTAAAAATATTAAAGTCCGTTCCAAGAGTGTCTATCCTGCGTGGTTTGTGAAAGCCCTGTCCCCTAATATAAAAATCGAGACTTTCTCTCTTAGAAGTCTCCAGGAAGCATGGGTTATGTTAAAATCACACAGCTGCTTCCATACCTTTCAGTGAAAACAAGGTGGCTTTTTAAAAATCTATTTATGGGATGGAGTTCTGCAGCCCCTAGTGAATCATGGAGGCAAAATTTGCCCTCCAGATCTCTGAGATTCCACACACACAAATACCCCCCCTCTCCAAATGTATAGAGTCACTCACCACTGGAACATTGAAGACATAGAGGAGGTCAAAGGGCAAGGCTGCAATTAAGTCCACAAAGAACCAGGTAGCCACATAGTGGAGGCAGATGGAACGGGTGTCATAAATCACTTGGCCCGACTGACTCACATACGTGGTCCGGAAGTTCAAGATAATGTCTGCCAAGAGAGTAAAGGCAGTATGTTCACACACTCTGCAAATGTCCTTCCTCACCAATTACTCTTTTCTTGCAACATCACTAATGCTAAGGCTGCATATTCCCCTAGAAAATGATATGATGTGCACAGAGAGAGAGAGAGGTCCATGTCAAACTATGTATTCTATTTCACTCCTTAATCAGACAATATCAGATTGGGTGGAACCAGTACTGAAGATCCACTCTTAACTCTCCAATCTCCAGCATATCTTTGGAACATTCACAAGCAGGGGAAATTGAGAATCACCCTCTATGATTATGTCTTTCTAGTATCTAGTAGTCGCAGTCAGTGGTGTTGTTAGATAATTTTAGTTTGCAGTCTTAGTGTTTTTATGTCCCCCTTTCACAATCTTCAGATTGCAATATGTATTACCTTGTTTATCCCAAAATTAGGTAATCCATCCTTTCTGATGTATTTGGGTGTTTTTTTTACCCCCTAAGCTCCCAAGCAAGCAAACATCTCATGTTTCATTTACCACCTTAAAACACATCTATTTGCTCCAAACAAAATCTAAAGCATTTGGCAATGGAATTAAAATTGATGACTATGATGAAGAAAAAATAAATTTATGCAATAAGACTATAATATGCAACTCCTGCTTGTCTGTGATGTACCTCCTCAGGGCTGGTGAACATGCGATGCCTGTCAGTCTTAATCGGAATAGATATTACTATCCTGGAGATGCTGGGCATTGTTGTCCAACAAAGATCTAAAGAGGCACACCATGCCAACCCCCCTATGCCCTATTGCTCCATTTATAGTTAGATAACAGATCTCTTGTCTCTCCCACCACCACCATGCAAACGTACACACCCTTCCACACATACAAAACCCAGAGAAGGCAGTTTGTACTATCCTCACCAACAATGAAAAGCATCTCCACCGCGATATCACTGACAATGGTGCTACGGGCAGCTGCCAAGTTGTCCTCAATGTCGGTAAAGCACACATTGTACGGAACAGTCACGGCCACATAGAATGTGGCTAGGAGAATAAGCCAATCCCACAGGGCTTTGAAGATGCTGTAGTGGAGGAGGATGAAGCGCGACTTCTGTACAGAGGCTACTTTATACTCAGGCACCGAGGGCTTGCTTTCAAAGACATCCTGAGAAGAGCACAGAAACAACAACAACAACAAAACTCTTTCAGAAGAACCCAGGATCATCGTAGGCACCCTTAGCTTCCTTTCAGTGGCCCACAGGGCTAAAAGAATGAGACACATACATGCAGAACTTAGGACAGGGGTTGTTGGGAGACGGGGTGGACCATTTCTCTCACAATCCCACTGCCCAGTTGCCACAGGGCATACCCATGGGATTCTGGGAGCTGGAGTTTAAAAAAAAACTTTTCCAAACTCTGTCCACATATAGTGCCAAGACAAAGAATCTCAGATGGATAAGTTAGTCAGAAAAGGTAGTATGGATGAATTTTAAAAATCTAATTTGATTACATTTATATTGAAAGGGGAAGATTTTTAACAACATATGTTAAATTGATATTTAACTGTACTGCGTCATTATACTATAACTGCATCATTATAATAAAAGCTTCCTTACAGGCGGAAAAAAAATCCCATCTTTTGTGTCTTTACAGACTAGCTTTCAAATCAAACCCCAGAATTTTAAGTTAAAATTTACCTGTTAATTTGTGTTTTGCTAAATATCTGCATGCCAATAGAGATTCCTTATTTATCTTTAAATTCTACACCTCCCTTACCCCACCCCAAAGAAACACAAGTCCATATGTATAGCTGTCCTTCTGTCCACTCTCATCTCTGTGAAGAAGGTCAGGCTGAGAAAGAATAAGTGGCCCAAAAGTACCCAGTGAGCTTCATGGCTCTGTGGAGACGACAACTCAGATCTTCCAATGCCAAGTCTTATATTCAAGCCAGTACATTGCAGTGACTCTTGTCTTGGGACTGAAAATGATTACTTTGGTAAACACAATACCCCCTTCCACGAAGTCTTTGGATTTCATTTCAAAAGAAGCAGCCCTATTAGTCTGTTGCAACATGCTAGCAAAAGAAAACGGGGGTGAGGTGGGGTAAAACATGGTAGGTAAAGGTAAAGGTTCCCCTTGACATTTAGTCAGTTGTGTCCGACTCTAGGGGGTGGTGTTCATCCCCGTTTCCAAGCCGTAGAGCCAGCGTTTGTCCATAGGCAGTTTCCGTTGTCACATGGCCAGCGCGGCTATACATGGAACGCTGTTTACCTTCCCACCGAGGTGGTACCTATTTACCTACTCGCATTTTTACATGCTTTCGAACTGCTAGGTTGGCGAGGAGCTGGGACAAAGCGATGGGAGCTCACTCCATTGCGTGGATTCGATCTTACGACTGCTGGTCTTCTGACCCTGCAGCACACAAAGGCTTTTGCGGTTTCGCCCGCATGGTAGCTCTTTAAAAATTAACAGTTTTTCTCCACAGTGAGCTTTCATGGATCACAATCCACTTCCTCAGAACCAAAGATTGCAACCTTTCAGTCTTAAACAGCTACTCACACACTCCAGGTCACACAATACAAAGACAGAGAGAGGAACAAGACTTTATCACAAACCTAGATGCCAATTATACCCCCCCTCCACATATCTACAATAGCAGAGCATCAACATAGGCCCCAATAATGGCAGCCACAACATCAGGGGCCTATTTACTTGTCCGTCCTATAATGCGATGTATGGCATTTTCTGCTAGTGGTGCCTGTCTGCTATCTACATAAGACAAAATCTCTGCAAAGAATGGAAAGGACCCAAATCTGACATCAGATACGGCAACACAACCAGCTTCAGAACACTTCAGTCTCTCAGATACTCTATTATGGAACTCAAAGGGGCTGTTGTGTGGGGGGGGGGAGGGAAGAACTGCAAAGAGAGACACATGAAGGAGAAGCAGAAACCGGCTACATAAACAAGCTCCAGTGCATCTCTAAGGGCTTCAGTAGAGATCAGCTACTTAATGCAATCGTACATATATTAATAACCCAGCTTTCTGTGATATCTTGTTGATATGGAACTGCCAGATAGCTCAGTGGTTTAGGTATCTGGCTGCAGGGCCAAAGGCTCGGAAATCTGATTCCCCACTGTGTCTCCTTGACATTGGCTGGACTCAATGATCCATAGGGTCCCTTCCAGCTCTGCAGTTTTAAGAAGATGATTTATTATAAAACAGTTATCTCCCTAAACAGACTCTAACCTCTGTCCTGGAAACAGGTCCAAAGATTCAGTCTATCACTTTGGCCAGGACCTGCTAAATGATGTGATTAAGACTTTAGTAATCCCATTCCTACGTTAACCAACCATTGTCACTTTGTCTATTATTTGTATCCTCACCTGGTCATGTTGATATGGATAAATATAGAGGATACCACATTTGTACTCTTTTGAGTCTGAGGAAATGAACTTTGATCTATGGAAAGCTCACACAGATTTTTTTTTTTAGTCTTTAATGTTTTGTCTCCCCACTTGACCTCTGCTCTGACATGACTAGAATTAGACTCTTCCAATCCCAAGCAGCTTCCCCTCACACTTCTTAGAAGTAAGACATCCGAATAATTGAATTCTGTTGCTTCTGAGCAGTCTGTGAAGAGTCTTCCTCCTCTGACTGACTTTGCACCCTGCAGCTTCCTTAATTTAAGAGAAAGTACCACCAGAATAAGCACCGCCATAATGCTCTTATTTCCTGAATTCTGGGGAAACATTAATTCAAAAATGCAAAATCACTCTCGGTTTTTTTAAAGTAAATTAAGTTGCTCTTTTCCATTAGCATATTTCCAGTTTAATGGATTGCTAATTTTTATCAACAGATTTTTAGCAATAGATTTTCAAGATTTTGTAAGGCGGGGTAGGCAATATATGGCCCTCCAGATGTTGCTCAACTGTAAATCCCATCAGCTCTAGCTGCCACAGCTAACAGTGAGGATGATGGGATTTGCAGTCCAACAACATCTGGAGAGTTTGATGTCCTCCTCTCTAGTGTAAAGGTGGCTATCCACCCATTCATCCCCATGAATGCCCCTGAGAATGAAGCTGCGGTATGTCATACCTCCAGGGGTAGCTCTAGTCAGCCAAGCAAGACAAAGTGGCTTGGTTTTCATATTTAAGTAAAAGAAAGATGGCACCCTCCCAGCTGCTTTGTTTTTAAAAGGCAGGATTTCTTCTTCTTCTTTGAATTTTGTCCACGAAACACCACTGACTACCCCCCTTTGTGCAGTGGCCAGATGGGCCTGGGAAAGGGGAGGGTAAAATCCCCCTCACATACACATGAACAAGTCATATTTATTCTCAGCAGCATGTGGGGCTAAGTCAGCAGAACATCTGTAAGCTACGCTCATTCACTCGCACACTCATTCACTCATTTAGCTTTTCAGTAAAAGCTGTCAGAACAAATTATTAAGAGAAGCAAAGCAAAAGCAAAAAGCATGCTGCTTATATACCGCCCCATAGCGCTTCAAGCACTCTCTGGGCGGTTTACAATTTAATTATGCAGGCTACACATTGCCCCCCCCCAGCAAGCTGGGTACTCATTTTACCGACCTCGGAAGGATAGAAGGCTGAGTCAACCTTGAGCCGGCTACCTGGGATTTGAACCCCAGATCGTCAGCACAGTTTTAGCTGCAGTACAGCGGTTTAACCACTGCGCCACGAGGCTCTTAACAATAATAATAAGAAGTGTGCATGTGTGTGGCTTTGGTAGTGAGTTTTAATGCAGTCTTAAGTCTGCCACACTTAGGTACCACTAACATCAGTGGGACAAGTTATTTGAGGTTAATTTTTCAGATTCAATTAACAGGCATCTGAATGAACCTTAATTTATGCTTTAAATATACAATAGGTGGGAAGCTTTATATATATAAGAAATGCCACATGGACTATACCCCCACAATACTACTCAGACTCCATTTTGCCATCATAGAAGCAACTAGGAAGTGGCAACGAACCATCAAAGTAATCTGCAACTACGTCACATGGAAGGGCCAATTTCAATCCCAATATGGAAGATGGGGTGTATTTCAATTTTTAAAGCAAATATTATTATTATTTATTTATTGGACTTATATGTCTTCCTTCTCTCCTTCCCCCTTTTCTCTTCCCCCCAACAATCAACACCTTTAAAACTGAGGCAGAGAAAAACTTCAGCCTTCCAGATGTTTTGGACTAGCACTCCCATACCTTTACCATTGCCAATGCGATCCAGGATATTTGGGGACTGAAATCTGAATTATCTGGAAGGGTGAAATATCTGGAAAGCCAAAAGTTGGCTAACTCAGTTTTAAAAGCAACTGCCACCACCATCACCCCCTGTGTTCCTCCTCCTATCAGCTGTCCCAGATTTGGATTTGTGGGTTATGACTGTACTGTTTATCTCTAGTAATCTATGGGTCAAGGCAAGGGGAGTGAAGAAAGGAGAGACAACAATAGATGAGAAGCATCGAGGGATGTCCAAAAGGTGCAATTTGTTCAACCGTAGAGTTCTCAATACAAAACCTCTTTCCTATCTGTGTGCATATCATCCCACAGCATGTCTTTGAAATGATCTGTAAAATGAGGGCGGAGGAGGGCTTTTCACACCCATCCATGTGACTTCACACTGCTTTTACCCATTGGGATAATCCTCTGCTTTGCCCCTGGGACCACTTTCTTCCTAGCCTCGCCCTCCCTGCCAAAAAAAAAAAAAAAAAGCTCCTTAACCTGCTCCCCAAGTGTGGATGAGGGTTAGCCGCCATTATCAGCTTAGTGTTAAGTAAGTCTCTGGATTTCCTCATGGCAGGGAAGGGGTTTACCCAGCTTGTAGCTGGAGCAGCTGCTGAGATTGTTGTTCAACCGTATCGCTCCCGGCTTCCCCCCCGCCCCCTCCCTCTACACCATCACACAGCCTCCCTCCACTATCCTTCCCTCAAAACAGCCCAAAGCCTTTTAATCTGCCTTGGCGTTAGGTCACAGGGCGAACAGCTGTCAAGGCATGAAGAGCAGCAGAGAGAAAGAGGAGAGGTCTCTCTGTTGACAGACAGGGACTCTTCCTTCCAGGGTTGGTTTTCTAGCTGCATCCAGGCGACTAATGCCTTACCTCTCCCTAATACATACCAACATATGCCCAATAAGCACACCAAGTCCTCTAGCAAAGTCAAACCATGAGCTGTGGCACAGCTCTAGGACACTGCTATCTAGAAACAGTGCTTAGGACAATTATCATGTTGGACTACACTTTCCAATACTCTCCAAACTTCTAGGGGATTCTGAGAAGTTCCTTCCAGAAATGTCACCATTGCAAACATTGCTAAGAACCAGCAAAGACATCCAGCTGTTGCTTTCTCCACCAACTAAAATCCACTACAATCAAAAAAGCACTGCTGAAAGGGGTAAATGTGTACCCCTGATATGCACAATTAAAGAAGGAGTGCCAAAATAAGCCAAACTGAATGAACATCCCCCCACCAGCCGGCCTCCTGGACCCTACATTAAGATTGATTAGGCAACAGAGAGAACAAGAATACAACTGGCCACATCTTCTTTGCTTCTAGGAACTCAGTAACAAACCAGCCAATTCCATCCCTAGCATGTCCTGTAAAAGGTGAGCTCAGACTCACCCTCCTTTTGATCCAAGATGAAGAATCCAAGATGAGTCTCAATATGCATTTGTAATCCATCAGAAAGGAGACTCATAACCCATTCTCTAAGGCAGTGGTTGCCAATTTTGGGTCTCCAGATATTCTTGGACTAAAACTCCCAGAAGCCTTCACCATTAGCTATGCTGGCCAGGATTTCTGAGAACATTAGGGGACTCAAGGTTGGCAACAATTGCTCTGAGACTCAATTGTTGACTCTGGTGGTTTCATGCAGAAGCAGATCTTTGAAATCTTCCAGCTCTTCTCTGCCTAATGATAACCAACTTAGCTCATAGGTTTCATGACTTCTCAGATTGACTCTCCAGCTTGGGAATGCTACTTTTTTGGACTGGGACCTTGTAGGAGCTACAGTCCAAAAAAGTAACTTTCCCAAGATCTATCTGAGCCCCTGCACCCCTTTTTTATTATGCTTTCTGTCGCTGTCTCTTTCTTGTTACATGTGTGCATGTACGTACACACACATATTTCAAAGCAGAAGCCAACATCTGTGGCCTTGCAGATTTCGGATTCCAGTAATCTCTCACCATTGGCTATGCCATTTTGGACTGATAGGAATTACAATCCAGCAACATCTGAGCCATTGTGGCATAGTGATGTGATGTGTTATAGTTTCAGGCTGGAACTCAGGAGAACTGGGTTCAAATTCTGATTGGCCATAGAAACTCTTTGGGGGAATAGCAGTGGCAAACCATTCCTTGAACATCTGACATGCCTTGACAATCTTGTTGGGTTCATCATCAGTTTTAAATGTGTCAATGGCACATAATAACAACTCTAGAGAACCTCAAGTTGTCTCCTGTGGTTTAAACTCTGTACGGAACTCCATATTATTCTGGATGGTACTATGGACGGTTCTCTCCGAGGTGCGCTCCCATGAGATGCCCCTTTCAACCTTGGGACTTCATGATAAACCCTGTTGTATTTTCAATCCTGGCGGAAACCAACAGATGCTCCTGGGAGTAAAATTTGCAGCCGAAACATGACCTTTGGCAGAGGTTGTGGCTTTAATGACCTTCAAAGCCATGAGCTTAATGCTATTAACATTCTGCAGGCACTGGCCACAGCCCAACCTCATGTCTGTGGGTTCAGCATCTCTGAGGTTGTGCTCTGCTTGCAGAAATCATGTTGGAAATGGCCCACACCAAGAAGAGTTAATCTATGTGACTGTAAAAAGTCTGAAACCCACAAAACTATACACAACTCGGTGGGGGAAGGAGTAGCCCACCAGATGCTGTTGCACTGCAGCTCCCATCAGGCCTAGCCAGCACAATAGTGAAGGGTTATGAGAATAGTTGTCCAATATCATTTAAAAGAGAGGAAGATTGTAAGATCAGACACATCCAGTTCCCTCAGATTTTAGGACCAAGACCTGAGACTGTAGGTAACTGTAGGTGAGCCCAAACTGATTTTGGCCTACTTTGCTCCACTCCCTGTCTTGCCCCAGATGGCACAACAGACCCAAACACATGTACTCACTGGCCCTTTCCACAGACACTCCTGTCTTTTTTTCAATGTGCTGATGCTGCACAAATACACATATGGACGCCTTTGTACTGAGCCACTGAGCCCTGAGGCTAGCTGGGAATGGGGTGAAGGGAATGGGTGCCCAGATGAGGTTGTTTAAGGCCACCTTACACACAAAAATAAAATGGTCTCCTCCTGAGATATGACTCCCCACCTAGGAAAAATGAAGAACATAGCAAGTCCCTGAGGTAAAGCCAGGCCCATGAAACCTGGAAGCCTTTAGTAGTGAGGCGCATATGCCCCATCTTTTCTTTAAAAAGTGTCAATGGATCCACAACAGGTGTGACCAAATTTCAGGCAAGTTGCACAAGCTATGCTACAGCTCACTGAGGGTGAATTATTCCATGTATTCTCTCTCACACACTCCATACGTAAGAGGACTTTAGAGCAGAGTTCAGAAAATTACTTTTTGGGGCATTGCAGTTCCCTGATTCCCTCAGTTTGCTTGGCCCAGATGGAAGAACTAACTCTTTGAGGGCAGAAACAGATGTTTATAGATAGCCTATAATGAGAGCTACAAGCACATTAGTGTTGGAGAGAGGCGAATGAAGCAGTCTTTCAGGTTTGCAAAATCAGATGTCAAAGGTATCCCATGCTTACATGCTGTAAACCAATCTCCAAACAAAGCAAGCCAATTGGCATGCCCCCCATGAGAAAAACTCTTGTAGCGACATTTAGACACTTCCATTTGTTAAGGATTTTCCTCTTCTAATTATAAGCTATGTAGAACTCTGTTTTTGCCCTTAGGAAATTTTTTTGAGGGCTCAGCTGGGCTCCAGAAGGTCTGGCAAACAGCTGCGAAGCTGAAAATGTTAGGCTCATAGTGAACCCCAAATCTCTCCCTCCCCACAAGTAGACTACAGTATTTCTTTACACTGTTGATCTTCATCTCTGTCCGTTCTCTCCTGCTGAATTGCCTAGTGATATGGTGCAGAGCTGTGCGCCCTTGTCTTCTGGCTGCTCGCAGGTGGGAACTCCCTGCCCTCTTACAGCGGTGCTTTTCTGGAAGAGCAAAGAGAGAATGAACAAGAGTCACAACTCTCATTTGAGGAAGTGAACGGTGTATGTTTTTGTATAAATTTCTTGAAACAGCCATTCTCTCAACTTTCTGTCCTATCCCTTACCAGATGTCCTGCCATCTTTTCAATTTCTCCTCCCCATCTTGAAATGCTGACTTTGAAATCCAGTATATGTTTTTTTTTTAAACTGCTCTTTCTCTCTTAAGAGGAAAGCCTTCTAGCCATCAAAATACACAATAATGCAACTTCCTGAAGGATTCGCAAAGTTGTCAACAACAGGACATTGATGAAGAGGACGGTGTAAGTGAAGTGAAAGGTCAGTTCAGGAAGAAAAAGAAGGCGAGACACACAGGGCAATGAGTCACTAATTTTAAAGAAGGGGGCTGCAACTTTGACCATGCTAATTTTCTGCCCCGGGCCCTTTGAGGATTGCACAGCTGCCAAAAATGCAGCAGCAACAGCAACAAGAAGAAGAAGTGAAACTAAAGGATGGCTAGAAATCCATTTACAGTTGAATAAAGGAGTGCAATAGTGTTCAATGGTGCGAGGGTGGCCTGTTACTTACTGAAAAAGCAAATTACTATTGTCAGAGGCTGCCAGAAATGGCAACAGTGCCTTCCCCCTATTTCCACCTCCCTAGGATAAGAAAGGGCCAGCAGACTTGGGAACAGCAAATCTTGGTTTTAGAGGCCAATGGGTTTCTGGACAGGCAAATCAAAGTGATGGATAAAAGCACAGGTTTCACTTACTGACATGAGCTAGCCTCAAGGCAAAACATATGAATTAAGATTGGCCTTGTGGGTCCATTGAATCCAAAAAATTTTGAAGATCAGGAATCTTATCAGAAAGCCAAGCTATCCTGATCAAAGAATCATTCTTAAGGCTAGAGTGCATAGGTCTGGACAGTGTAATCTTATGCAAGTTTTATTGATAAATCAGTCCCAGATCAGTTGTTACTCCAACTTTATGGAATCCACAGCTGTTTTCAATTGAAGAAGATCATGTTGCATCACATTCTAATAAAAAAATTAAACACAATCAAAAATTTTATCCATCCCTCCTTTAAGGCTGTGCTTGACACAGAACTACTTCTGGCCTTCAGGAGAAATATGGTGAGAGGAAATAAAAGCCATAACTTTTTGTACCCCATACTTCTGGATTTTATTTGAAAAGATGCCTATGTAGCCTATGGGGAGATCAACTCTCCCCATGAAAGGATAAGGAGGCACAGTTTGTGTTTACAGGATCCCAAGCATAGACTGACACGTGATTCCACATTTCACAGAAATGTGATTCAATGGAAGGGAAATGTGTATTTCCCACAAGTCGTGATATATAACTTTCCCAGAGAGGAAGAAGCATGAACAACTTGTGCGCCCTCACCCCTAATTGCCCAAAGGGAGTGGAATGAGCATTTATTGGTGAAGGCATGGACTGTGCCATACCCCAGATGGGCTATGCAGAACTCCAGTGACGGACGTCGCTGGAGCTTCCATGTCTGTTCGTCTACTGAATGTTCGTTCCCATTAGCTTCTACCTGAAGACTATTGTAAGGTGTATATCTGGCCCTACATGTTTCTCTGTCACTAAACACGGCCTCATCTCCTGCTAGTTTTGATCCTGTGATTTGCTTGCCAAGCCCAACCCACCTCCCCATGCAAGGCCTCACCATCCTTTTTTTCGGTTGGCTGGCTTGTCTTTCCATGGCTGTCAGTGATGTCCTTGAAAGAGAAGAGGAACAGGACCACCTCGCCTTTCTCATTCTTGATAGGTACGATGTCCAGCAAGCACCAAAAAGGTGTTCCTGCACCCATAGGAAGAAGGAAAGAACAAATGTTCACATCATTTCTGCACCAAAGGGGAGAGGAAAAGACAGTGCCGTATTGATGCATAAATTGAACAAAATACAGTCTAGAGCCTCAGATTATAAGAGGTCTCTAGATAAGACAAGCGAAACCAAAAAACAACACAAATACACAAAAAGAAAACCATGCTGTTAGAATAATGTACATCGGGTGATGTTATATCCTTAATTGGCCCATGATTTATTTAGAATGGGCTCACTATTTTTCATGCTGATCCTCTTGCAGGGAAAAGGCACTCTGTGCATGCACAAAGGGACTCTTTCCATAGATTTGTTTTTTGTATTGTTCTTGAGGGTGAGAAGGCAACTTCTCCTGCTCAAATGCACCCTGGCATGGTGGCAACATTATAGAGCCATCTTTGTGTTGGCTTGGGTTGGACACAGCTGCTATGATAGGAAGCAAATTGGAGCAGCTTTATAAACACATATCGGATGCTTAGATTTGGATGACTAGTAACAATATAGTACAGTGACAGCTTTAAAAAAGCCACAAAAATTGCTCAACCATCAGACATTGAAAGAGCATCTATTAATACTAGTTAACTGGGTAACACGTTGGACTCATGTCTTAATCACAGGTAGCTATAAATATCAATAGACAAGCAAAACAAAAAATCAACTTAAAGACAACACCATCACAGCAGAGTAGTCCAGAGAAAAGAATCTGAATATAATCAGTAAAACCAGAGACTAACAGTAACCCCATCAATTTCTTATAAATTTTATTCTCAAGTAGAGGTGGGCAGAAGACAAAATGGGATCAACTGTTAGGTCTCTAGGTGACCTGCAGTAAACTGGCAAATATTTCTGACACCCAATTGCCTAAAAACAGAAATATTGGAAAGCTCCCCCAACTCCCATTATCTTGTTGTAGAATAAGCTTGGGGTGAACCTGGAGCTGATTTTTGTCTTGAAGGGAATTGTGAGATTGGCTAATCAAAATTTCCTAGCTGAGTGACAGACTTCGGGGCCCTAGTAAAGACCAACAGCCATGAGAACATCAACAATGAAATCCCCCCCCCCAAAAAAAACAAAGTATATCTGATGAATCTGAAGTCTTCCCACTCCCGTTTTACAGATTGGTGGCATTATTGTTTTGCTGATTCAACTTTTTGTCTGTTGTTTTTTCAGAGGCACTTCTGAGGGCATTTGCTGAAACGTGTCAAGTGATTAATTTTTTATTAATATGTTGAATTTTTCTTTGTCAACTGCCTGGAACTAACCTTCTTTTTTTTTTCTTTTGGGACTATTTCTGGAGTTAGGTCTCCATTCTCTCCCTCCTCCTTTCCCCCCATCTTCCATTTCAACTTGTCTTTTTGTTCAGATGGCCTTATTTCCAAACAAAGAATAACTAGGTAATATCAAAAAGCAAGAAGCCCAACTTCTCTTCTTCCTCACTCTTCTTCCTTAGCATCATCATCTTAGAATTTCAGAGCTGGAAAGGATCCTGTGGATCATGAAGTCCAGCCATTGTCAACGAAGCCCACTGGGGAATCAAACTTCCAACCTCTGGCTCGACACTAAGATACCTAAGCCTCTAACCTATCCAGCAATTCTTCTTGGCCACCACCATTATCTTCTCATTTTCTTGAGCAGAAAATTGTTGATGTGGTTTTTACAGTATATTGATATTTGTCCCTTGTAATTTGTATTTAAAGGGACGTGGTGGCGATGCGGGCTAAACCGCAGAAGCCTGTGCTGCAGGGTCAGAAGACCAAGCAGTTGTAAGATTGAATCCACGCGACGGAGTGAGCGCCCGTCCCTTGTCCCAGCTCCCGCCAACCTAGCGGTTCAAAAGCACGCAAATGCAAGTAGATAAATAGGGACCACTTCGGTGGGAAGGTAACAGTGTTCCGTGTCTAAGTCGCACTGGCCATGTGACCACGGAAGATTGTCTTCGGACAAAACGCTGGCTCTATGGCTTGGAAACGGGGATGAGCACCGCCCCCTAGAGTTGAACACGACTGGACAAAAATTGTCAAGGGGAACCTTTAACCTTTACCTTTACCTTTAATTTGTATCTACACTATTTGAAGTAGCCATAACATTGCAATCTGTGGATTACTATGTGAGCGTGCAGCCTTAGAAATTAAGTAAAAGCCTATTTGATTGCTTAATTGTAAACTGCTGATAGCCTCTTATCAGTCTGTCCCAACCTGTAGACTCCAGATGGGCAATTTTTATGCTGGTAGGGATGATGGGAGTTGTGATGCCACACATCTGGAGAACAGAAGACTGTGTAAGACGGACTTCTAGCATATCAATTGCAAACAAGGCAGGCACCCAAATTGATCCTGCGCTTCAGGGGTGCTGAGTCCTATACAAAGGAAAACCACCGCACTGAGAAAACCATGAAGACACAACTGGGGAGGTCATTTCTGAGAGGCTCATAAGCCCAGCTATTAAAAGCTTTGTAGGATGATAACAGAAACAACCTAACATCTTAAATTCTGTCCAGGGAAGAAAAGAGGGAGCTGGGTCTAATGATCCTAGAATACAGATGCAACAGCCTCTCCTCACTGTGGAAGTATCTCATTGGACATGTTGTTCTTTGAGGACTAGTAAAAACCCAGGAATCCAGGATCCCTGCAGCATCTGTTATGTGCAACACCAGTAGGTCTGTGCATGCTCTGCACTTTAAACCACTCATTCATTAAGCTATTCTAACTTCTGATCTGTGGACTGGAAATGGTGAGAACAGAATCATGTTATGCCAATGCAAAGGAGCTTTCTCAGAGGAGATGGAAGGTGTTTGCTGCTCTGTGGTCCCAATTATGCCCAGAGAAAGCTCAGTGAGTACAAGGCTCTGAAAGGGACATTCCTAGAGCATAGGCAGGGTGGGGGGGCAGGTTTGGATTCAGGTGCACTAGAACTAAGCCCCAGGAAGGCTTCTGGGCTTGGGTCTCCAATCTGTGCCAGTATAACATTGACTGATATACAGATTTTCTTCCCAATGAAATCAGTGGTGTGCAGTGGGGATTTTTTGAGATCCTGCAGGAGGATAGAGAACTGCTCTCCCAACTTGGGCACTTGGGTTCTGCCAGGGTCGGGATGCAGTAGTAGCTGCACACCAGATCTCCCAACAGAGCCATTGCAGGATCATTCAGCTAATCAACCTATGGCAAGAGAACCAAAGTTGGACAACCTGCCTAAATTATGCAAAGCAAGTTACTATAAATATAATCGCTTGACACGGTTTGTCTGTTGCTTGCTTTGTTTCTATGGCTGTTGTGCTTTGACTAGTTAACAAGCGCACAGATAGACCTGTTTGGGTTGTCAGAGCCTCAATCCCTTATTGCAAATTGTACTCATCTCAACTTTCATTCCTCAGATTTCACTGAGATTTATGAATATCCCTTTAAGCCTATTTTTGCAGCTTTAAGGATCAGGAAATTGGCTTTCTTTTTAAAAGGGAAAACTAAGATCCATGGAACTCTGCATTTTGTATCCAGTAACAGGTTTTCCACATGGCAAAATCACAGAGAACACACAGATCCTACCCCCTTGTCCGAACATCTGAATGTTAGAGATGCAGGAGCTATTTGGGTTCTGGTCCCATCGAAAGAGCTTGGTTAGACAGCAGCCTGAACCAGCTACCACCAGATTCCATTCTGAAGTCTGTTGCCCTTGGATGCTACAGAACCCCAATCTAAAGGGGAAGAGAGTTTCCCAGTAGACTCACCTCCCTTTCTGTAGAAGCAGACTTCAGTTTGGTACTCCTGCTTTCCTTCCAGCACTTTCTCGATGCGCTGCAGAACAGCTTCGCTGGTCTCGGAGCCATAGAGGAAGCGGCAGCTGCAATTCTTCTGCATGACTTCTGTCCGGGCAAAGCCAGTGAGGTCACAGAATCCGTCCGAGCAGTAGACAATGGGGAAGCCACGATGCACCTGAGCGTTGGCCAGGAGGAAGTTGCTGTCTGTGGAGAGCAAAGAACAGAGACCTTGGCCTTGAATTATTATGTCATCATTGGGAAATTGAAAAACACCCAGGAACCTACTAAATGCTGGTTGTGCTTTACTGGCCTGTATGGCCTGAGCCCAGCCTGCTTTTGGGTGTGCCTCTTCCTGCTGAGCAAATGGGACAAAAATGCCTTTCAGGTGTTGTTGTCTTTTCAGCCATAAGAATACAGGAAGGTATGTTATTGAGTGAGCCAGACCAGGGGTCCATCTAGTTCAGAGAGTCTACATGGAACCAGCAACCACTTGGGCCAGGTTTCAGATAGAGACGTTGCTCAGCTCACAGGCACCAAGTACTGAATCGGAGACCTTTTGCATCCAAGCATGTGTTCTGCTCCTGAGCTACAACCTTTCTGTAACCCCACTCACTTGCCTTTAGCTACTTCCACTAAGCATCCCAAGGATGCGGGGCCACATCCACTTTGAGATGTAACAGAAGCCAGATACAGATGATACATTCCTGCCCTAAAGAACTAAAGTTGTTAAGAAAGAAAGATGGTGCTCATGGTGGTGGTGGTGGGGTACATTTCATCTTACTCTAGCCTTCAGACAAACAGGTTTGTCAGGTTTTTTGTACTTGTTTTCGAAACCTACAAATCTTGTTCAATCACAGGAAAGTTGCTTAAAAGGCTTGTATGCACACACAAGTGTGTGTCTGTGTGCACACAGGCAACATAGGGAGGGGAAAAAAGGTAGAGGTTCCTCGTGACAATTAAGTCCAAGTGTGTCTGACTCTGGGGCCGGTGCTCATCCTCGTTTGTAAGCTGAAGAGTCAGCATTTGTCTGTAGACGCTTTCTATGGTCACATGGCCAGCGTGACTAGACACGGAACGCCGTTACCTTCTCACCGGGATGGTACCTATTCATCTACTCACATTTGCATGCTTTCGAACTGCTAGGTTGGCAGGAGCTGGGACAAGCGACGGGAGCTCACCCCGTCACACAGATTCAAACTGCCAATCTTTCAATCGACAGCTCAGTGGTTTAACCAGAGAAAAGCTATTTCTAAATTTCTTAGGAGCTACTTCCTGTCTCCAGCCAACTAGGTCATATTACTTAATAAAGAAAATTACCTCTGGGCAGGTATCAAGCAGTGCCTTTGGCTCAGCAAACTTAAACAGCAAAATGTTATTCCAGGATATGTGGACGGGATCTGCCACACAAAGGCAAGCTTTCCCTCAATGACTGTCTACATGGGTGAGTGGCCACATGGCTGGCTAGGCTACATGAGTAACCTTTAGATGGACTGCTATGCAATACTGCTCTTTAGTACTACTCATGTTTACCATCTCTCAGAGTGGTATTTGTTTGCTCTTTTTTTTAGTATTTGCATACTTATTGTTTTAGCTTTAATACTGTCTTTTAATGATGTAGGCTTCATTGTTCTTGGCTTTCAATATTGTATTTTAATTACGTAAATCACTGTTGTATACTCATCATATTCAGCTTTCAAAATGGTCTTTCAAGCATGTAAGCTGCCTTGGGTCCTTTTTAAGGAGAAAGCCGGGGTAACAATATTTTAAATAAATACATAATGGATAAGTGTGGGGTGGAGGTGGGTGGGGTGGGCTGCTATTCCGACAACCCAGTGGCCTTGCTAGCAGGCAGATACTGGGAGTTGTGGCCCTATGTTTTTACAGGTTTTGTTCAAAAAGATGCTATCCCTACATTCCTTTAACAGCACGCTGAGAATAAATGCCAAAGAGTGTTCTGTATATGGTGAAAGTTCACTGCAGTACTCCTGTACCTTTTGTTGCTCACACATGTGTTTCTGCTCCATATGTGAACAGCCACATGATTTTTCTGCAGCCATCTTCTCCTGATCTGAGTCCCCTTGTCTATGTAGGTTGTGTTTCCACATCATAGGGTTGGAATTCAAGGCTGTTTTTGTTATGTCATATCTCCTTCCTAGTGGAATTCCCTGCTCAGGGAGGCTCTGGTGCACCTGTCTGCCCCCTGGAGACATTCTCAAGGCTGTATAAACCCTTTTTGTTTACATCGGGCATTTGGGCTCTCTATCTGATTATGCTGAACATGAGATCCCACTGGGTACAGCTTCATGTTGGGCCATGAACTTAAAGGTCTTACAAAGGTGGGGAAGGCAGCATTTAGAAAGTCACATTCGAAATTCCAGTTTCAAAGGACACAGCTAATACACAACACTGCAATTCCATGTTTTACATTAGAAGCTAACAATCTGGAATTTGAATCCAGGTCTCGGGAGTTATACTCCAGCGCTCTAACCATCATACCACGCTGTCAGTGTATATCAAGGACTCGCTCTAAGTAAAAAAAACAATCTTGGGGCAGCATATGGACTGTAAGTCAACTGCTTTATAATTATCTCTACTCCTGATTTTAGAAAGAATTATTTATTGTAGCAGTATCAATGAGCACCACTAAGTCTAACAGTAAAATTAAAAAATAATAATAAAGAGAAAGAAAGGACATGCAGAAAGCAGCATCCACTTCCATGGATATTGATATTATTTGTTTTATTTATATGCCACCTTTCTCCTGATAAGGGGAATCAAAGTGGTTCACAATATTAAAAGGAATGGAATTACGTTTACAGTTAAACATTAAAAAAAATTAAACTATCTGCTAATAAAAATAAAATTGAATAATTAAAAACAAGTAAACATTAAGAACTGTCTTAACTCTAAGAAGGCATCCAGGGATTAAATCATGATTGTTAAAATCTTGCCTGAAAAGATGGCTCTTCAGCTTTTGGTGGGAGGCCAGCCTGAGCTCCTGAGGAAGAGCATTCCACAGCCTTGGAGCTGCCACCGAGAAGGCCCTCTCCTTTGTCCCCATCAGCCATGCCTATGTGAGCAATGGGGCCAATAGGAGGGCCTCCTCTGATGATCTGCCCATTCCATGCCATGTACTGCTGCCAGAGTTGTTTGATTGGTGGAGGTGGGAAGAACTGTGGGGTCCCAGACATGGGCCTCAAGGTCCAGGGATAGAGGCATCACTGCTGGGCCCAGCTTGAGTACACCACACCTTTTCAGCAACCCATGTAATTAAAACAGGTGCCTTGGCGGAACAGAAGGAGTGAAGTTATCTCTCACTGAAGTCATTAGGTCATAGTCCTACAGTAATATGTTCCTATGTTATGGAGGAAAGGGGTTAAGTAGCTAATTACTTCCCAGCTGAGAGCCAAATAAGATGAAAGTGAATAAAGACCAATCTGGACAGAACAATACTGGGTGGGGTTACACCTCCCTGAAAGGAAGAAACAAGCAGTTTGGATAGAGTTGATAGTTATCTCTCCATTTTGCCAAGGACAAGCAAAAGGTCTATTCAGTCTTAAGGTCTATTTGGTCCAAGTATAACTTAGATATCAGGAATGCCAGCTCACAACAAAGGTCTTAAAATGGCTCATCAACATTTTGTCCCAAGACAGAAGGCTGAGCAGACCCTCGGTTTCCCAAGGATGGCAAGATGCATTGCATTTCTATACCGTAATTGTGTTTAAATTGTTATTTAGGTGTGGGCATCAGCCTACGCAAATTTCATGCAAATCCATGTTCTTGTCCTTTGCCCAGATTTCTGCCCTGCTTTGTCTGGCACACCAACTCCTGCCTGTTGTAGGGAATGCTGATCTTGCCGCAGTTGCACTTGCCCTAGTTACGTCAAGAGTAGGCTGCTGCAAAGTACTGTATATGGGGCCACCCACAAAAGGTGTCTGGAAACGTCACTTGGTGCAGAATGCCGTAGGAGGACAGCTGACAGGAGCCTGGGCTTTTGATCTGTTTTAAGTATCAACAACCACACTGTCTCCCTCTTTGCTTCCAGGCCCAATTCAAAGTGCTGGTTGTTATCTTTAAAAATGTTACATCAGCCTCCTCCTCAAAATGGCATCCTCTAGGTGTCTTGGACTGCAATTCCGATGATGGAAACTGTAACCCAAGATCTCTAGAGAGTGCCAGGTTGGGGAAGGCTGCCTTAAAATGCTTGGGACCTTGTTATCGGAAGGGCTTCTTCTTCAGCAACACAAACCTGTTTACACAGAGGGATTGCCAGAGTAGTCCATGCCCCATACCAATCTCAGGATTATGGACGATGGAGGCATAGACTTGTGTCTTCTCTCCAGCAGCACTTAGCTCAGAGTGGGGAAACCTTTGGGGGCTCCATCCCCCATAATCCCTTCTCACTGGGGCATACCAGCTGGAACGTCTGGGAGGTGAAGTTCAACTCATCTGGAAAATTTAGGGTTTTTGCATGTAAACTCCCAGAATCCACCCCCCCCACCCCCCCACCCCCCCCAGACAGCAAGGGGAAGATACAGAAAAATCCCTGCATCAGTTTAGAGATGTTGTATTTGTACCCAATTCAGCCTTCTGGAGAAGAGTCAGCATTCACCAGGATCTTCTCATGCAAAGCTTGGAAAAGTTAGCTTTTTTTCCCAGACTATAGTGGCCAGCACCCATGGAAAAAGCATGGCCCCTGGCCAAGGTGTTTTGGAAGCTGTAGTTTAGAGAGGTAACTTTTCTGAGCTCCGATCATGGGAGAACTGCTTCTGGTCCCCTTTCGTAATGCTTCCCTGGCTCCATCCCCAAGAATAGATGCTTTGCTCTCCACCATGCCCACAGGGGCTGCATTGTTCTCAGCCTTCCCCTTGATGCAAATGACTCTGGATCTTAAGGCTGACGGTGCAGTTTGCATCCCAGAGACTCAGCAGTCACTAGAACTCAACGTAACCCCCCTCTGTCCCCTCTGGTGGTGGAGACAGAAGTGAGATGTGCTCTAAGCTGACTTGATCTTTGTCAAAAACCTTGAACCAAAATCAAGATAATGAGTGAACTGCCATTAGTGTGTGTGTGTGTGTCCATAGA
The DNA here is from genome assembly GCF_051106095.1 of Pogona vitticeps. Classification (NCBI taxonomy): domain Eukaryota; kingdom Metazoa; phylum Chordata; class Lepidosauria; order Squamata; family Agamidae; genus Pogona; species Pogona vitticeps. The sequence continues at coordinate 94,659,992 of NC_135788.1, read as the reverse complement.
AGAGGTACTTGCAGGATACTTACTTTCCTTTTCTCTTCATTTTCCTTCCTGGCCAGCTCTACCATCAGGCAGAGTGAAGCAAATTGTCTCAGGGAGCAAATGCTAAGGGGCAGCTGTGAGTGTCCCTAGAAGGTTCCTTCTGAACACTCCACGTTTGCTTTCTATCATAGGGTGGGGCTGGGGAGAGCATATGTCTCCTCGCCTACCTTTAACTAATTCAATGTCCCAGTTGGCTGTGGGATGCTATCCTCTCCATTGTGAGCCTACTCAGCTTCTGCCTGTAGAATGAGGAAGATTGCAGGGAGAGGAAACATTTGCTCTTTCAAACTCTAAGACCCAGAACCCCACTTCCAATCCCCATGGTGACTATGGGATTCTGGGGCATACAGACCAAAAACTAAATTAAATTAAAACATTACCCATCTCTAGGCAGGGGATATTTATATATTTGCTTTATATACTTTAGTGGACCACTACTCTGGGTGGAAGGAAGGAAGGAAGGAAGGAAGGAAGGAAGGAAGGAAGGAAGGAAGGAAGAAAGAACCAACAGGAAAAATGGATATTAAGAGCATCTGGGGAGGTGAGTTATTGAGGGCAGCTTTTTATCATTCTATTTTCATTAATTCCCTGACTATCAGGAGGGAAGGAGCCTAGCGTATGATTGCGATCTCGTCCTTTGACACAGGAAGGCAAAAGTCATGGGCAGCCTCCGCTTTGTCTCTTCCCTCTTACACACACACCCCCCCCGCTTCCCACACACAGACGCAAATCTACACATCTCTAATTATTGCCTAACTTAAAGCGCAGATGGAACAATAAGACTGTAGGTCCAAAATTACGAAAGAGGAAGATGCTGCATCTCAAAGCATAAGCAAGACTTACTCAGGCAAATGTGCATCTATTTTAAAGACTGTATTCTGCATTTGCAGCAAGTTGCTATACATAGAACTGAACCCACTCTCCTCAAGAACAAATGCAAGTACAAATGCACTTCTCTGTTTCTGAGACTTCACTAAGCACCAGGACTTGTTTTCCAAAGAAACTGTTTGTGCATTGTGTGGTGTGACTGCAGAAGTCTGAAAAATACCTTGTCTGTGAAGCAACAGTGAGAAATCTGGAGGAGAAAGAAGGAACACAAAAAGGAGGAAAAAACAGAGAGAGGGAAACAGGAGGATAATATATAGCAACAGTTAGATCCACTATAGACCTGTGCAGAAGTGCATGATTAGAGGTGAGCAGGTTTGTGTTTCTGGATAACAGTTCTCATAATTCTCCAGGCAGCATAGCAGCACTGGTGTTGCTGCTTGAGGAATTCTGGGAGTTGTAGTCTAAATACACAAAGCTGCAAACCTCTAGTAATTATGGACCAGCACTTATTGGTCCTAAGGGGAGAGCTTCTTTAAGTGAAAACATGTTACTTCAAAATGTGATAAACTAGCCCTGTCACATTTGGGGCCTGACCTCTGACCATGTGGCAGATTGAGGCTGGAATTTCCCTCTTTTGCTTTTACTCATTTTTTTGCTCTTCTGATTGTAAGTGCAGATCAACTGTAAGTAAAGGTGTGTTCTACTTAAGCTACGTGTAGAATGATTTTTTCTTTTATATACAAAGACCTAGTGAAAACAAAGAAGCTGTGATTTTTTTAATCTATTCTCTTTCATGTTTCTCCTGTGCTATAGTTGTATGTTTTGTATTTTATACTCTGCTAATTATAAGGGAATTACCAATTTCTACAACAAAGATTGAGCATTGTTTTACCTTTCTTTAATATGTCTGAAGAATCCTATCTCTGGCAAGAAACTGGTCTTACTGAGACCAATATCTTGTCAGAGACAGGAGTCTCCAAAGATGCTCAAGAAAAGTTTTGCTCTTTTGTTGCATGGCTTCCTCTATCCTTGCAAATAGGTTTCTGCCAGAGAACATTCCAGTTTCTGCCTCCACCCACCCACTCACCCCCAACTGGCAATCCCTGTTTGATCAGATGCTTTCTACACTGTTGATTAGGATGTTGCCACCTTGCTGGTAGGCAGAATGCCAAAGCAGACAGATGGCCTTCAGCACTGAAGGTGCCAAAGAGGATATTTGGGCTATGGATTTCCACCCAGCAAGGTGAAAGCATTGCTCTGAATGGGACCCAGGCCTGTACTCAGAAAGAGTCATGAATCTTATAAATGACTGAAAAGCAACAGCCATGGAATGACCCAGTAGAGTAGGTGGGGCGGCCTGTCTGTCTTCTCTCCTGCCCAATACAGATTATCATATATTGTACATATGCTTCTGAGGCAAATAGCTATTCAGATGACTAGAATCAATGGGAGTTGTCTCCCTTGGGCGATAGGTTTGTGGCAGTGTTAATTGTAGCAGAGTGAGGATGAGACAGATACAACTCAACAGCAGAGTTCAAAACCAGCAAATTTTGGACTACAAGTCCCAGAATCCTCCAGTCAGCATAGGCAGTGGCCATGCTGGCTAGCGTATTCTGGGAGTTGGAGTCCAGAAAGTTTCCATGCTTTGTGCAAATTCCCTTCCAACGGGGAAGATCTCTTGCATTGAAATACATGGGAAAGGGGTGGCAGATACTCTTATATAGTTCATTTGAATTAAGCTTGTGGAGAATTTACCAGGAGGACAGCAGTGGGGAATGTGTCATTCTCCAGATGTTGCTGGAGGGTGACAGATGCCTGCCCACCCCAGCCAGCATGGTCAACATTCAGGGATTACCATTGGGTCCAACAACATCGGGAGGGCCATAAGCTCCCTACTCCTGCAATAAACTGTGTCCCAATGATAATGTATGTGTGTTCATGTTCAGTTTCTTCCATTACCATACGGTGGCTCAGAACAAGAAGAAAACCAAGCCAGAATCTGCTGGACATATCTGGATCCAATAGCATTTTTAGCGTAGCATTCCATGACTGAAGGAAGTAGTGGGGAACCCCAGACAAACTAACTTTCCCATCTCTCTTGCTTCATTCACCCGGCTGGCAGACACTCATGGGAACTGTAGTCCATCAACATCAGGACAGCGGCAGGTCTCCCAGGCCAGCTCTAACAACAGACTCCAACCCTGTTACCATTCAACCCGGTTTTAATTGGAGCTGGAGCTGTGCCTTGTATCCTGTCTCTGTGGTGATACTCAGCCTTGGTACCATCATAACAACGGTGGCATTGCTTCTGCACACATGCAGAGTACTTCTTCCCCATTGCTGAGCATCCATAAGTAAGCTTCATGACAGTGACCTGGGCTTGAAGGGCATGACTTTCAAAGACACTGGAGTGCCAAGAGTTTGGAAAAGTTACTTTCTTGGATGACAACTTAAAAGAAACCTCCGGCCACTCCTTGCAAAGGAGGTTCTGCTCGAGGATACACCAGCCCTTACCTTCCCCCACCCAGTTGGCCATCCCTGTTTGCTGAGAAGCTTTCTACAGTTTTGATCAGATTCTGGAACCTTGCTGGAAGGTGGCATGCTGAAATTAAATACGTTTAATTCAATACTAATAACACGTGCCATCAAGTCAATTCTGATTTATGGCAACCCTTTTTAGAGCTTTACAGATAGAGAGAAGGGGTTTACCATTGCTTCATCTGGGACTACCCATGGAATCTACAGCTTGCTCAAGACCACACAGGCTGGCTCAAACCTCTGGCTCTGCAACTAGATATTTAAACCACTGAGCTATCAAGCCATCTAAATTTAGGTAAAAGTAAAGGTTCCCCTTGACATTTATTGTAGTTGTGTCCGACTCTAGGGGGCGGTGCTCATCCCCGTTTCCAAGCCATAGAGCCAGCGTTTGTCTGAAGACAGTTTCTGTTGTCACGTGGCCAGCACGACTAGACACAGAACACCGTTACCTTCCCACCGAGGTGGTACCTATTTATCTACTCGCATTTACATGCTTTCGAGCTGCTAGGTTCGCAGGAGATGGGACAAGCAATTAGGGGCTCACTGCATCACGTGGATTCAATCTTACGACGGCTGGTCTTCTGACCTTGCAGCACAGAGGCTTCTGCAGTTTAATCCGCAGTGCCACCACATCCCCCTCTAAATTTAGTGTACATTTAATAAACTACATTTAAATAATTGTATACATTCATAACCTTAATTTTCCCATGGCTTGGGGCAGGGGATTCAAATGGTTGTCATCGCCAAAAGTGGGATTCTTGAAAGAGTCATCCAAAAAAGTAACTTTTTCAGGTGCTGATTTCTTTCCCCCCACTCCCCACCATGGAGTAGAATAGCATTTGAAGAGACAGGCATACCCACCCAACTGACTCTTGTCAGTGGTCTTCTCTCAAGGTCTGACTAGGGAGCTTCCTCTTCATTCTCACCCCGACCCAGTTGGAGTTTAACTGCTGGTCAACTCAGGTCACTGTTTGGATTAACTTGGCAGGGGCGGGTGGGTTTGTGTGTGTGTGTGTGTGTGTGTCAAAAAATAGTTTGCATCTGGAGCTAAGTCCGGTTTTTGGCTTCTAGGATGTGGGATTAGGGGGCTGCTTAGATGGCTGTGAATTAAAATGTATACTCTCCGTGGTCCTGAACTGCTGTAGTGCTTGGGCTCTGTTGCTCCCTCGCTCCCTCGCTCTTCATGTTGAAAGGCTGACTTGCTGTGGATACCGCCTGTCAGAGGACTCAGAGTCCCCTAGAGGACTCAAATGAACTTTTTGACTGAGCATCAGCAAAGAGAAGCTCATCAAAGGCTCCTCCCGATAGTCTAGAAGTATAATTTGGGAACAGCCCCAAATGTGTTTTGTCATCCCAGTTCTGTCTAAGTCCCAGTGTCTGTATTCAGGCTGCCTTTGCAACTGTCATGAGGAACTAGGAAGGGCAAACAAAGTAGAAGCAGCCAAATTCAGCCTCATCTAGGGACTATTCGCATGCCTGTCGCTCAAGTGAGGCACCTCAGCATATTAAAATAACCTTTTTTTCACAATAGATGTTTGTTAGCACCTATTAACTGGAAGCAGGATTATAAGCAGTCAAGATTCAGGGTTTTTTTCCCCCCAGAATGTGGAGTTGATCCCACTGGAAGTGAAGTTGCGTTACAAGCTCGCAGCTGATTGCATTCCAGAGGAAGTGTTAGGGGCATAAAGAGGCAAGTGAGGGCATATGGTGGTCTAGAACAGGATGGGCAACCTCCATGGATTGGAAAGCACCTTAGGAGCTCATGTGAACCACATGCCCCTGTGCCACTGAAATTCAGTGCAGCAAAAACTATAAAGCAAAAAACAAAAACAAACCAGAAGCCTCCAAACTACAACCACCTATGCATTTACATTAAGCCAAGACAGGTGCCTTATATCAAAGCAAAACTGACTTTCCAGGAGTGTGATTTGACTTATACATAAGGCACATGTGCCTGATTTTAAAGCAAAAGTGTATATCGGAAGGTTGCTACCTCTGCATTACCAAACTAGACTGGTACAGCAGCAACTGCGGTGAAAGGACCCGCAAAAAATGCAGGTTGGGGGGGGAGACACATATTCCAAGGATTGTGTGTTGCCCACCCATGATTTAGAAGGTGGAGGAGCACCTTCCTTAAAATACACCTTTCCCCTTTTTAATTGACTTTATTATATGCATGCACCACACTTTCCCTGAAGAATGCTGAGCAGCTTAAGTATGATTAGAAACTCACAAGAGAGTACTTTTCAGAAGGGTGAAGAGGAAGGAGAAAGTTGGCTGTCAATGATCTGATTTTATCCTGCAGATTTGGTCAATGAAAGGGAAACAAGCAGGAACTTCTTTGTGAAGGAAGAGGTCCGTGTAATACTATCGTTTGTGATCTTACGGAAAATCACAGTATATGGGAAATACCTGGCTTAACACTAATACATGTGAAATGGGTATCAGGATTGTACCTAATCAAAAGCTATATCAGACCCAGCAGCAGGATGCAGCTACAAAAAAAGCAGAGGCAATTATAGGCTATATGAACAGAACAATAGTTTTTAAGTCACAAGATGTTATAATTTTCAGTTTATCCCACAGTAATCAGACCTCACCTGGAGGACCATGTCCACTCTTAGGTGCCGAACACTGAGATGGATATAAAAGACAAACTGGAATGGGTTCAGAGGAGGACCATAGAGGTGGCTAGATGTATGGGAAGCAAATTACAGTACAGTGAAAGGTTGTGAATTAGCAGAGTATCTTTACCCTAAGGAAGGGAGGACTGAATGGAGGACATGAAAATCCATCATCATCATCATCATCACAATTGTGATATATGCTGACCCTTTAGAAGACTTTCCAGCTAAATAGTACTCAGAGGTCACTTACCATTCCCTTCTTCTGGGGGCATCCTGGGGCTGTGCAGCTTGCCCAAGGCCAAACGGGCTGCCTGTACACACTGGGCAATTGATCTCTGGGTCTGTAGCCAGATACCTAAACCACTGAGCAATCCAACCAGCTCAAGTACTCTTCAAATTCCTGAAAGTATGCCGTTAACAAGAGGGCAAAAAACTATTCTCTGTTGCCTCAGAGGGCAAACAGTTCTAAGCAGCTTAAGGTATGGGAAGACCATTCGGTTTAAACATTAAGGGAGACTTTTAAGGAGGAAGTTCAGAAATGCAACCAATTAACTAGAAGGGTGGCAATCTCTCCTTTGCTAGAGATTTTCAAACAGAAGTCCATCTATAGGGAATGCCCTGGCAGTAGGTTATTGGTAATAAGAAGGGACTTGGATTATGTGGCAAAATGAGGGATGCCACATGCCAACACATTGCTCTCCAGCTCTATGAATCTGCATTGAGAGAGACCACGGGTCAATCTAGATCAGTGCTGATAAGCTATTAGTGGCTCCCCAGACCTTTAGAAGGATCTCTCCTAACTCTGCCTTAATGAACTTGGGATCTCTTATATACAAGCTTCTGCTCTAACTCTGAGCTACAATCTTTTGAGGGTAGTCTCTCATCTATACAGCCACATATGCTCACCTCCACTAAATGAACAGAAAGGTAAACTGGATCACATTTGTATGTAAAGCTCCTGCGGTTTGGGTCACATGTAACCCTTTACAGTGACACAGAGTTTTTCCTGTTCTGTCATTCATAGTGAAAAACAGTGCACGTGCCCTGTGCACACTTGTAATTTTGTTAACTTTCCCTTCTGAATGCTGAAGAGTTCTGTGAAACTTGGAAGCCTGCACATGTTCATATAACCACACTAAATATTTTTGCCTCTCCAATTCTTAAACTCACCTGGGTGCCACGGCTGCCACGTACTAAACTACCTAAGACAGACGGAGCCAACGAAGAACCAGTCTCAGAGAGTTAGGCAGCCAGTCTCAAAAAACACATGGTTGGACATGAGGACATAAGGTTGCCACAAGAGAGATAATCCACCACCAGCCATTCATGTGGGAGGCAATGTAGGATGTGAATTGAAAATCCAAAGCAATTGAGCCAAAGGATGAATGAGCTTTGCAAACAACAAGGAATTGTGGATCTGTGGATTTGATGTTAATCTCCCAGTTAAAATCCTCCTGTAACATGCTTCAGCCAAGCATGATCCCTAAAAGGGTTCCTTAGTTGAACAGGGAACTCCAGAGCCCAGTCTCTCAGCACCTTCTGCTGTGAGCACAGTAGCTGAACGAAGTGTAATGGAAATGGGGAGTCCCGGTTCTCAGCTTCCTTTGTTCAGACCTACAAGATTCCAGTCCCGCTCTGAAACAAAAGGGAATGCCTACTGTTTTTCAAAGTATGTTGCTTCCAAAACTCACTCTGAATAATCCCATTCCATCCTTTTATGGACCCATACTCCTTCCCCCTTGATTCTGTGGCTATCTATGGGAAAAGGGGATGGGATTGTGGTTATACAATATTTGTGGTTATACAATAGACAGGCTGAAAATGCTCAGAAGAACCCTTAATTACAGATTTCTGTGCTCCAAGGTGTCTCTGTGTGGTTGCTGCCAATTTGACAGCTTTGCATGAATGCCCATCTTTACCTGAGCCATCATTCATTCTCACCTTTCTCTGAATCCAAGGCTTTATTGAGAATGAAATGATATAAAGCAGACACCTCTGAGCATACACAGAGTATTTTCTCTCTCTGTTGAGTAATTGATAGTTCGAAGGCTAAGGGAACAAAGAGACTAAGATAGGCAGAGGAGGTGATTTCTAAAGCAGCTCGAGCCTTTATATCTTTTGTTTTTCACAGATGAGTCCTGCCCACACTCAAACCTGCTGTCTGGGAAAAACAACTAGCCTGGAAAGAGCGGTAACATAGTGGAATCAGGGACTGCATGTTTAACCCACCAGGTCATTTTAATTAGGAGGAATGCTAGCAACATCTGCTTCCCACCTCTCTCCACCTTCCTCTTTTTTTGCCTCTGAGCTTTCCTATAGTCATCACAGTTAATTGAAGGGCAATGGATGCCCCAATGACAAGACAGGATTACAAACTCTCCCATTGTAAAGCAAGGTATCTGAGACAGGCAGGTTTTAAATGGACAATTAAAGCTCATTAGATACACAAAAGACCTATCTCCAGTTGAGATGAAAACTGCTAAAATTAATTCAGTGCTACAGATTAATGTATCTGTCCGTATATTCTGGCTTCCATGATGAGGGCTAGCATTTCCATATCCATTCAAAAAGAATGATGGACTTACCAGCAGGTTTGGCTTGGAACACATTTTCTAGCACCAAGGGCACAAGAAAAGTCTTTTAAAAACCCTAAATAGGGGTGGGCTATTTGTGGCCTTCCAGATATTCATGAGCTGCAGTTCTCATCATCCCATCCCATTTACAATGCTTGCTGGATCTACTGGAAGTTGCATTCTAACAACATCTAGAACAGTGGTGTCGAACTGTGGCCCTCCAGATGTTCTTGGCCTTCAACTCCCAGAAATCCTGGCCAGCAGAGGTGGTGGTGAAGGCTTCTGGGAGTTGAAGTCCAAGAACATCTGGAGGGCCATAGTTCGACACCACTGATCTAGAAAGTCATAAAATGACCATGCCTGAAAACCAAAGCCCCTTGTAAGGGATTTGGTAACTGTCCAAGGTGCTGAATGAATGCATTTGCTGATTTCCTTGTGTCACGTCCCTTCCCCCCCCCCCCGCACTTATTTGTTGGCATAGTTGAGACTGTTTTAAAAAATCCTTCCAGTTAAACCAATAATAATTAATAATTCTATGCCATCAACGTTATTCCAACTTATGGCAACCCTTTTCAGGGTTTTTTTTAAAGGTAGAGAGTACTCAGGAATGAGTATTCATTACTATTCCCTTCTTCTGGGGGTAGTCTGGTACTGAATAGCTTGCCCAAGGCCACACATGTTGGCTCTTCTTCTATGAGGCAAAATGGGGAATTGAACTCTCAATCTCTTACTCCAAAGGAGCTATATATGTTTTAAATGAAAACATTTGCCCCATTCCTGAAATCATCACACAAATTATTATTTTCCTCAGAGGTTCAGCATGAATAGTTCTCTTTCATATATTTGCACCTGAGCACCTACAGGGGAAGGAGGACAGTGGAAAGAGCATAGAGGAGGGGCTAGGGGTGGAGACATTTTATTATGAAAGCTTTTCCTGGACCGCCCCCACAGGAAAAAGGCTAAATTAGTTTTCATTGATCTTTCTGGAAGCATTTAAACCGTCCTCCCCACCCACAACGCAGGAATCCTCTTAAGGGAAAATCCCCAAGCCACAATATGGCATTTTAGTTGTGTGTTTTTTAAAAAAAACATGATTGCTACACCTTTCTCCCCTCCTCGTAGCACTTTCCTTTCAAAGCAGTTGGAACCAGGTAGTTAACAAAGAAGAAGTAACCATCAGACTGACTTTCAAACAAAGCTTCAGCCCCGGGACCTATTTCGAATGCCAGTGGAAAGATTAAATATGTAAAAATAAAATATTATTCCTAGCATTGTCTAGAATACATTTAAGGCTTCCCACCAGCTCGTCCGGTCTTAGATCAGGGACCAAACCCTTCACCTCAATAAGCTTGAGATCAATGCTTCTCTCCTCCCATCCTCCAAACATCGATTGTTGATGGTGCAGGGCAGGGTGGGGTGGAGGAACAAACTAGCCCTGGAACTCCTCCTATTAATCTCTCAGGTAAAGGAACTAGCGATTTTTCTCCAATCACTGGTGAGAATGGAAAGGAACTCCGCACATAGGCATGAGACAATTATTACTGTTACATCTCATCTTCCTTCTGAGAAACCTGGTGTCTAACCTTTAAAGTGAGCAGTGGCAAAAATGGCACAGTTCTGTGTTACCTTCTCTCTTAATCTCACACATACAGATTTGGGTGTGCAGTTTGGGGTTGATTTGTATGTTGTTTTTGTTTTCAATAGTGAAAGGGAGAAGGCTCTTTGCACATGCAAGGAGTGCTCTTTTTTTTTGTTCACATGTTTGAAAAAGACCACCGAGCACTCTACATTTCCTCTGTGTATTTGATGAAATACCCAGCAGGGATGAGTTTATATCAGGACTTGAGATTTCATCAAATACACATCCAGGCACTTGAGCCCGAGTACAACTTACATCTTAGCTGAAGTCACAAATTTGCATAGCTTGGAAAAAGTTACTTCTCTGCTGGACTACAGCTCTCCGAATTCCCCTGCCAAGCAGTGGGGGGGGGGGATTCTGGGCACCGTAATTCAAAGAAGTAACTCATTTAGGTTCTGTAAATGAACTGCTTTTCATTGGGATTCCCCATCCACTGAAAAAGCTGTACCTTCCCCCAAACTGAAGGTCTAACACTACGTGAGCAATGTGTTCTTAATTCTGAAAAGTGTACTAGGTATTTTTGTCCCAATTTTCTTAAAATGAGAGGATGTTTTAGGAAGTGAGAACAGGGAATAAGGAAACAACTTCAGCATCCTCACAGACCAAAGGAGGTGAGTTAGTTACTGGTTTCCATACCAAATAGCAAAGCCCCTCTGATGACAGAAGTATAGAATATGGGGGTAACTAAAATTCATTTTGGGATGCAGCTGCATATAATTGTCTGTTCCTTATCGAGGCTGTTAATTTAGCTCAATTTTTGCAAGAATGAAAAATAAGAAGTGTGGAACTAGTACACAACCTCATCCTGATATAAATGAAAAATATCTACATGCTCATTATTAATCAGATGTAAGTCCTGTTCACCTTCTTCAGCCTTACTCCCAAGTAAGTAAGAATAGAATTCAGAGCTGAGATAATTTATCCATTTTATTCCCATACCTCCCAGGATCTTTCTTCCAGCTGGCCGTACTAGCTGGGAAATCTTGGGAGATGGTAGTTCCAGAAAATACCTTTTCTGGACTCTAAAAGACCACTGCCAAAAATTTAAGGAACGTTACAATTGGCTTATATCTATTTGGAAGTACTTCCTTGTTTTATTTTTTTTAAGACAAATTACAAGGCTGAGCTGCCTCAAGGCACTGGGCTGGCCCTACCATTGGATAGACTAAAGTAACCCCTTCAGTACAGATGCTGGGAGCCACAGTAGCACCACCTCCCAACTATTTTTCTGGCGTTTCCCTGGTTAGTGCCCTCTAAGGCTCTCTCTGCCTTGTGCCCACTTAAGCCAGCCTAGTGCCCTCAGGTATGGCAGAAAATGCTGAACCATCCCCAGTACTGGCGTAGGTATTCCAGTCTACTGGCCTCCTGTATACAGAATGAGAAAGTTCTCATCTTGCTCTTTGACACAAGTAGTAAAATTGTCCTGGGTCCACCTTGTCAAGGCATATTAGCAGTTACTGATTACTAGAACAGAAGCTGTTGAGAATAGATTTATGATTTATATGGCTTCTTCATTCCTCACTGACATGGGAAGGTTCATCACCTGAGAATGTCCCCTACCCTTCACATATATTATCCCAAGGATTCTTAGGATAGAAAAGAATAGTAAAATAGGATACTGTTTTTCATCACTGCATTACTGGGGGCTGAAGCAACAACAGTATTTTGAAAAGAGGCTGCTGTATGTTTTTGGCATAGATAGATAGATAGATAGATAGATAGATAGATAGATAGATAGATAGATAGATAGATAGATAGATAGATAGATAGAGAGAGAGAGAGAGAGAGAGAGAGAGAGAGAGAGAGAATACACGGGGATTCAAAGTTGGGAACTACTGCTCTACATCATTCACAGCTGGAGTTAGGGTTGCAGTTAGGAAATTTCAGTCTTTGAATGTAGCTGTCTTACACCCATCCTGTTGCTTTCTTCATACAAGCAATTTTTCACTTTCTGCAGAATGTGGTAATTTGACCCTGCTGCCTCCTGCTCATTCTGTTGAATGAAAAGGCCTGGATACTCATTCCAAAGTCCTGCCCTAGTGGCACTTGCATGGCTTATGGGGCTCGCTGGGTGATTTTATTGGCTTACAGCCAGCCTGTGTGGCCTTGGGCAAGCTGCACAGTCCCAGGGCACCCCCAGAAGAAGGGAATAGTAAAGCACTCTACCTAGAAAACCCTGAAGAGGATCACCATTGACCAAAATTGACTTGATGAGACATGATTATTATATCTGTCTCATAGTGTTGTTCTAAGAATAAAATGAGGAGGGGGAGGATCATGCTTTCCACCTAGACTTCTTCAGAGGAAAGGCAGGACAAATATAAAATAAACAAGTTTATTTATTTTTAATATAAAATAAATAAGTTTATACTGAAATTATCAAAGCGCCACATGACATGTTTAAGACTAGCAAATTTATCATAACAGGAGCGTTCACAGACATGCAGCCCACATCTACAGATGCATGGGGGGGGAGTTTTTTGGAATACTGGAAATATTTACAGCATATATGATAGTGGGAAGGATATAGACAATACCTACACAGAGATGTGCTCTGTGAAGAAGTGGGTTGTGTGTCCATGAAAGCTCATCTTACAATACATTTCTTAGTCCCGAAAATGTCACATGATTCTGTTATTTTTCACAGAGACTACCAACACTGCTGACCTGTCAGACGGAAACTCAGAACTGTGCAAGAAGAGCATCATCAAAGTAAACAAGGATTGTACAAGGCAAGATTTTCAGACAAAAACCCAGGCCCCCACTTCACAATACGGGCAAGGGGACTCCATATGCAGCGTGGCTCTCTTACGATGGTCTGAAGTAACATTATACACAGTACCATCTAAAGAGTCCCCCCCCCCTTATAAAATTCTTAAGATCAATGTCTAAAATTCTTGCACTGAAACTCTGACTTTACAGCTGTCACTCCCTTGCTCAAGAGAACTCCCTGGCAACATCCGAGGGAGTCTTGCATCTTAATACCCTGAATGGCACTGCAAATCCTGCACTGAAGCTGCTTGGGAGCTAAGAAGAGCAAATCGTTCTACAAGTCTGAGAAACACAGAGTGTTAGCCAGTTCAAATCAAGTTTCTCAAAACAAGCAAGGTGTTTAAGCCATTACTCCTTGTTTACAATCTTCCTAACCTTTTCTTCATTATCATTCTTGTTTTCATTGCACTGACAATACAGGCAGTGCTTTGCAAAATTTAAAAAAGGTCAGTCTATGCCCCCCCACCCCGTAGTATACAGTCTTAATGTTTCAGGTGTAGGGGAGACAAGGAAGGTAGGGAAGAAAAGAGAGGGGTGGGAAATATGGGGTAGGGATAGCTAAGGTGATCAGAGATGGGCATGTAATCTTGTGATTATATATCGACACCTTTGCACATGCTCAGAGGCATGCTCTTTCTCCTTTGCAGTGGGCTGCAGTCCATAAAAGCTTAGAGCAAATAAAACTAGGTAGTCTTAAAGGTGCTCCAGGACTATTTGTAGATTTTGCAGTCACACCCTAGAGACCATCTTGACTCCTGCCCTGGAAACTTCTTTAAATTCTTGTTTCAGGAGTTCTAGGGCTGAGCTGGGGATTGCAAAGAGCCCAAAGAAATAATCAGGATGGGATTTTGGGGGAAATAGCCACAGCCTCACTCAGCAAAAGGAGCAAACACGACCCTGAAAGGCCCCAGCGGGGCTGGCTTACCACCTTTTGAAGTGATGGCAATTCTAGGGAATCCCTTTGGGACTCCCTAGATTCCCTCCACCCCCATTCCAAAAGTAACCGAAGAAGTAAGTTCTGGGCTAAAAGTTTGCAGGAAGGAAGTGGGGCACTCAAAGAGACTCTCCACCGCTGTCTAACCTAGAAACACCTGTCAGGACAAACTGCAGTCTCATCCATTTTAAGCTGCTTCACATTCTTTTCTTTAAAAATCCATGTCAAATGGCATCATATATACTGTACACAGAGTCCCTACTACCCCCCCCCGCTATGTTTTAGAAACGTGATTTTCACATTTGAAGGATGTTTCTTTCCCGGTTTGCCGACCGACTGCAAGGATATCAGCCCAAGACTGCTCCGAAGGGGATCCTTTTCACACGCGTGATGGGGGGGGGGTGTGGGGAGCGCGTTAAGTAACAACTTCGGCCGGCTTTCCCCGTTACTCCCGAGGAAGCACGCGAGGGTTGCGCGACCAGATTGGGAGGCTCCTCCGGCCATCCAAGGGCAGAGGGAAGCCTTGCCCAGCAAACGAAGGGGCGCCGCAAGCAGTTTCCGCCGCAAAAACATAGGGAGTTCTTTTTGTTCAAGGGCGACGGGGGGGGGGCGGCGGCAGTGAAACCAGAGGGATCATCACGCAACACACACCACACACACATTTAAAGATCGGCGGCTCCCGCTCGGAGAAAGATAAAGAGCATTTCTTGCCTCTTTGTTAACTCCAGGGATGGGGACGGTATGTGTGCGTGTGCGTGTGGCGGGGAGAGATGCCGGAGAAGAGAGAGACGCCACACAAAGCAAGCCCGGGAGCCGGAGGTGGCGGGGGGGGGTGTCTACGGAGTAAAGCACCTCTATTGTTCCGGATTTGGGGCAAATAGCTCGCCTGGGCATCCCGCCTAGCGCACGGGATCGCGGCCCCCCTCCCCGCTGCAGGGCCGTCCGCTCACTGTGAAAGGGAAGTAAAAAGCGCGCAGGAAGCGCGCGGGGGGGGGGGGAGAGTTATCAAGGCGCCCCCTTTCTGTCCAGACGTCTTTCTTCAACCTCTGCCAGCTCCAGAGGCAAGCGCCCCGGTCCTCAGGGCGCCTTCGTCCGAAGCGGAGTTTAACTTTTGTGCGGAGGGAAAAGGGGAGAAGAAGGTTCGCGGCGGCGTGGGGGGAGCCCTCTCTCCCGCGCACACGCCCTCAGGATCGGTCCCCTCGAACTCCACGAATGGGAAGAAAGGGTCGGGGAAGGAGGGCTGGTCAATCTCCGGTCCCCGGCACCCCGAGCCGCGCCCGCGATCCCCAAGGCGACTTACGTGTCCCATCGAACCTGTTGGCGATGTTATCCAGGAAGGTGTTCTGCGGCGCCAACAAGCCTTTCATCACCGGCATGGCGGCAGCACCATCGGCGCCCCCCGCCCTCGCCGCCCTCGCGGGGAGGGTGTCCCTCTGTGTGTGTGTGCGTGTGTGTGTGTGTGTGTAAGGAGGGGGGGGTGTTTTCAGAAGTCGCCCCGAAGCGGGTCAGGCAGGAGGGTGCGCGGCATCCCGGCCTGCGCTGGCAGCGCGAGGCGAGGCAGCTGCGGGAGCCACCCGGGCTCGCTCCCTCCCGGCTGTCATTTCCCTCCCCACTAATCCCAGCCGTGCAATTAGCAAGGGAGCGGGCTGAGGCGAGCACATGGGGAAGCGCTGGGGGTGGTGGGGCGCGGGGAGGAGGGAGGAGAGCTTGAGAGGAGAGAGCGCCCGGGAGGCGAGGGGAGCGAGCGAGAAGGAACCCGCCCAGATCGCGGGCGCCCGCGCCTCCTGCTGCTCCCTTGCGCGCTCGCTCCCTCGCTCACTCACTCCCAGGAGCGGCGCCTGGCACGCTCCGCAAAGGGTCCCGCACGGCGCTGCCCGAGCGAGGCCAGACGCGCCAGGAGATGGGCAGGAAGCGCCTGTGCCAGATGCGCGCGCCCTGTTGGATTATTTGCTCTTCAAGATATTTCCAGATAAACGCTGGGAATTGTTGGCTCAAAAAGAAAGTATCCTACAGCCATGTAGGATACTCAGTGAGCAGCGAAGGTGAAAGAAAAAAAGAAGTCGGCAAACAAACTACACACACACACACA
The DNA here is from genome assembly GCF_051106095.1 of Pogona vitticeps. Classification (NCBI taxonomy): domain Eukaryota; kingdom Metazoa; phylum Chordata; class Lepidosauria; order Squamata; family Agamidae; genus Pogona; species Pogona vitticeps. The sequence continues at coordinate 94,643,953 of NC_135788.1, read as the reverse complement.
CACACACACACACACACACACACACACACACACACACACACACACACACACACACACACACACACACACACACACACACACACAAAGAAGTAACCCAATATACATCTACTATAAAAATATCAAACAGACTTAAAACCACCCATTTGCTATGCACAGCTTAATAAAACTAAGAGCTTGTATGTAAAAATGTAACAGCTTTGCTAAACATACAAGACAAAAAAAAACCCACCAAAAAGAGGTTGATGGTAAAACAGAACAAAATGACTTAGCTTCAGGAGAAAAAACATAAAGCGAGCTCTATCAAAGAACGGCAGGCATATCAAGGTAAAGGCGAGATAGCAGCAGATACAACACACAACTGCTTCTGCTATCTACTAGCATCTGGTGAAAAGGTAAGCAAGGCTTTCCCTTATAGCCAGAGAAAGAAAAGAAGAACAGGTGTATTTATTATTGTAGTAGCCGGAGACATGGTAGGAAAAAAAGGAGTCAGGCTTTTAAAGAAAAAGGTACATGCATGGCTGCATTGCACTGTAAGAAAAGAAAAAAGAGGGGAAAACAACAACACTCACATGCGCACGTATCCCCATAATGTCTCTTTTTCACTTCTTCCTTCGGATACTTAAAGAGAGAGAAAAGAGAGAGATGGTAATAAAATGTACCAAAAAGCATGTTGAAAAAGGGACGAAAATAAAACCATCGAGTGCGTTCACCTAACACTCTTAAGGCCCCACTCACTGAGAGAAAAGCCCTGAACTCATTGGAACTGACTTCTGAGGAGACAACTGTAGGGTTGTAGGGGAAGAATCCTGGGAGCTTACTAGCCGCTTTGCAACTCCCAGGCATGGATGAAATGACCGTTTTGGCCCTCCCTGGGGCAGAAAGGGAACCACCGCTAAGAAGTACCTTGTGGGCTTTTCCACTCTCTCCTTCTTGTTGTCCTTGCCCACCCTTGTTCTTGACAAGCACTTCCAAAGGTGAGGAAGGGCAAGGCTGGTGGGGAAGCACACATACCTTCAGGTCAGGACCTTCTTCCGCCCTACCTGACAAAGGGGGCTTTAAAGTGAGTTTTGAACTTAAAAGTTCCCAGATGGAACGTGGTGTATGTTTTCCACTCCATTTATCAGACTTTTTAAAAAGAAAATGTCTTGGGGATCTTGAGATGCACACCACAAGATCTTGGGGATCTTGAGGTGCACATTGTCCACATGAGGCCTGAAGACACCTGTTCGCCACTTTTGCTTTAAAGTGCTATGGGGTTGTGGGTGTGTAGATGTGTCTTGGTCAGTTTTCCTGGAATCCTTCTGAGCTTTTATTACTCCATTTGCTTGGCTGGACTGTGGCTGGACCAGACCCATCATTTCCTTTTCCTCTCCATTTGTCACTTCCCTTTTAATGCACGGTTTTGCTCATTTGTGGGACGTGGTGGTGCTGCGGGTTAAACCGCAGAAGCCTCTGTGCTGCAAGGTCAGAAGACCAAGCAGTTATAAGATCGAATCCACAGGATGGAGTGAGCTCCCGTCGCTTGTCCCAGCTCCTGCCAACCTAGCAGTTCAAAGCATGTAAATGCGAGTAGATAAATAGGGACCATCTTGGTGGGAAGGTAACAGCGTTCCGTGTCTAGTCACACTGGCCATGTGACAACAGAAACTGTCTTTGGACAAATGCTAGCCCTATGGGTTGGAAACAGAGATGAGCACCGCGCCCTAAAGTCGTACATGACAGGACTAAATGTCAAGGGGAACCTTTACCTTTGCTCATTTGCTTGCAGGCATCATCTCCATGTGGGCTGGAACAGACTCCTTTCAGAATTGCTGGTGCCTGTACTTGCTGCTGACATCAGGCCTCATGCACTGGTGTGAATGTCCGTCCCATCCATGCACACAGATGTGGAAGCAGCTGGAGACTTGTGCTTCAAAAAGGTCAGCTTCCTTCATGAACTGTGAAACACCCCAGAATCTTTTGCTAAGAGATGTTGCTAAGAGTTGTGCAGTGCACCCTCAATGCACATGCAAGGCAGCCCAGCCTTGGCTAGTCTCCTCTAAGGCAGGTCATTTAAGGAGGTGCAGTTGGTGTTACTGACTAATTGTTGAATGAGCGGCAGGAATGCTCCCATTTTGAATGTGGACACAAATTGGGGAGATTGGGAAGCAGTTACAGCACTCTTTCTTGCTATATTTTGAGGAAACTCTCTTTTGCAGGATGAATTTGTATTGGATAAAATGTAGTACAGCAATGTAGTGTTAGATGTGCTGGATAGGTACTCCTATTGTTTGGATTCCTCTATTTTAGGTTTGTCTTTTCAATTTCAAAACAATTATGGCAACTACTGTTAAAGCTTGCAATAAAGGCCAACCAAAACACCATACATTTTCCACTCGCCCCCCCCCCCCCAGTATTTTGGTCCTTTAAAAGGTATCGTCCCACTGTTGGATTTTGTGCATATTGTGCATGAACCAGTGTGGCTACTTTTGTTTATTCCTGTCCTTAAAGCACACTGTTTTTGCAAGATGACTTTGCATGCCAGCTTTTCCCCTTCCTCCCATCCCAACACACATGCAAATCCCTTGGAATGCTGCCCTGCCTTTAGGTAGGGGGGTGGAATGGAACGGATGGGCATTGGTTACCATCCAAATCTATTCTTGTCACTCCTCCATCCCATACCCTGCTCAGTGCCAGCAACCCTGTTAAAAATGGGCATATCAAGGCAGCTCATAGACAGATGGGCTTTTTCCTTGGGTCTTCCTCAGTTACCCTGGAAAACTACTTCCGTGGAGATTTCCCATAGAGGTGCATTCCAGTTCAAAATCATAGACCTGCTCACTCCAGTTTTACTTCCCTTTAGGCTGACTTTGGATGGCTACACCTGGGAAAAGGAACTTGTAAGTCTCACTCAAGAAAACTGATTTAATCATGCTAGAATTCAACTGTGCAGTGTGTGATGGATTACAGTAAAGGAGGAAAAAGAGTATATTTGACCATGTGCAGAGTTCAGAGTGCTCAGAGTCAGGGTTTGCTTTGGAAACTAGTTCAGATTGCCACTCAAAGAACAGTTTGCTTGGCCCAAGGAGTTTCGGTTCTTTATCCCTGACGTATATAGTGCATCTCTGAACAAAGAAAAAGGCCAGTATCCTGTTGCGGGTCTTAAGTAAGAATAGACCCATTGGATCCATTTCATGTTAAGTCAACAATTATGTAAATCCGGCTGAGTCGATGGGTCTATTCTAGTTGCAGCTAGCATGGCGATGTTGGTCTAAATCTTTTTCTCTTACCATATGGCAGAGGTGAGGTAGAGGACATTTATGGTGGTGTCGTGGACCCTATTCCCTCGCTCGAGACAGCATGGCAGATGTACTCATTCTCTGCACCCCCTTCTCTCTCTCTCTCCCACCATCCCCTACTGGCAGACTGATCTGGAAGGGATGCCATTGTCAGAGTCCAAAGTAAGGGAACCCCCCTCTTCTGTCCCTCCACCCAGGTTAAGTCTTTCTATTCCTCTTGGGTAAACTGACCACTTGCCTCCCACCCCTGCTTCCCTTGCTCCATCTCATGCAGCTTTCCTTCAGCAGAGGCTGGCCCTTTAAGGCAAATGGGGCACCACCAGCCGCTGCCACCCTGCACCGGACTGGCTACTCCCAGCTGATCCCTTCCTGTCAGTTTCTGTATCTGAGTAGACATGACCTGCCCATGTCCCTCTCCTGCTGAATGCCTAGCTTCACACAGTGTGAAAGAGTGTATGCGTTGAGGGGAGGGTGGGAATGAGATAATGAAGATGAGTTCATCAGCCAACTGTCCTCCCTTGAAACCAGGCACAGAGAAGGAAGCGGCAATTGGTTTGGGATCTTGGATGTTTTTTCCCCCTGCTGTAAGTTATAGAATGAATGAATGGGCTAAGGGTGCAACTGAGTGTGTGCTTCTGTATGTGCATGTATGTGCACGAGTACATCACTCACTTGCCTGGTCCAGTGTGTATGTCTGCACACATACATGGTACAGTATATAAATGCCTGCTTTGGCCCACCTTTGGCCCCTGCGCCCTTCCTGCCGCCATCCATGCTATCCACTATGGGCATCAGCTACTAATGCTTTCCTTCCCCATTTCCCCCTCTCCTACTCCTTCTCTTGCTTTACATTAAACTGGGTTGGGAACTACAGGTCAGGCCACACGCTTGCTATAGTATTGACCATAATGGATCTAGAATTTATATCACGGAGTGGCCAAGACAGAGGGTTTGGCTTTCAAGCAGAACTGAACCACCACGACCACCTGTGCCCAGGACCTTTTCTGTTGGGACAATTCAGATTTTCACAAAGCGCAATTTGTTCCAAGACCTGGCACAATAAAGAAGAGCAGTAGAGGAGAGAGTACCCTTGAGCAAAGTGTTCTCCTCTGCCTTGCTAACCTGGACAATCCCTCACACGTTTAGGGCTTAGTGTTCCAAATCAGACCCTGTAATGCTAACCCAGGAAGCAGAGAGCGTCTGACAATTTCTTTGTGGAGACGAAGCGCTAACACAGTGCACAAAAGGATCACCCACACAAAGAGGTTTATTGTGGCGCTGGGGTTTCCAGCTTTCTTTGCCAACACTGCCCTCTGGCCGCCAACCTGGGCCAAGCCTGCGGAGTGGTTCAAGCAGTGGTGAGTACACAGAAGACTTCGCTGTGATGGATAGCTAGAAACATCCTCTTAATAGATAGGGTGATGGAGTTAGGCTCTGGCTTCTGGTCACTCTGAACACCGAGGCCAATTTGGAGGCAACAAAGGTGATTAAATGAGTGCTCTGAAACAAAATGCCACTGGCTCAAAAAACTGTAGGAAATAGTTCTGGTCTGAGTCGAGCGGTAATGGGATGACAGCTCTTAGCATAGCTCTCAGTCCCAAAAAACAGACACCTGTCCCTCTCTCTTAGATCCCTCCCTCCACCCTTCTCTGTTTCTTATGTGCGCACATACATATACTGTATGCATGCATGCACATGTACAGCTATTTTTCTCCACTCAGGAGCTGGAATTCTGCAAGCCAAGATGAAAGCAAATGTAAGCAAATCTCTGGTGATCCCAGTAAAAGGACGGCTTGGTCAAATAGCTCTATTACTATGTGTTGCACTGCATGCTGGTTTACAAAAGGCTTATGCCAAAGGAGGGAAATATAGTCCAGTGAAGTCTGGAAAGTCAAACGTTTCCCAATCGCAGTCTGAAGCTTACTTTACATGTCTGCATACAGAGTGAAGTTTGGAAACAGGAGGGCATATTGAAGGAGGAGGAGGAGGAAAAGGAAGAAGAGAAGGGGAAAGAGTTTGTCCGTTTCATACACGATGGGCATTTTTGCCTGTCTTGATAAAGTTACTTATTTTGGGTTACAACTCCCTGGGTTGGCTGTAGGATTCTAGTATTTGTCATCAGAAAAAAGTAACTTTTCTAAGTGCTAGTTAAAACTCCACCACATGTGAAAGGGACACATTTTGATATATGGTAATTAACTTTGATTATTAATTGGCACCCTCTGGATGAGGTTTTGTTCTATCCAGGTTCTTCAGGCAAGCAGCAGAGTGTTTCATACAAGCATTGACAGAGCAGCTATGAAACATGATCACCAGCTTTATTTGAGAGAGGATGAGGTGATGGATGTTTGAAAAGAGCTGTTTACACAAGGGGAACAACCGCGGTGATGCTACCTTGGACACAGCACCAACACCTGCCTGATGTTAAATAACAACCCACAATAGTGATGAAAGAAACCTTAAGGGGAACTAATGGGCAGTCTTGAACAGCTTCTTCCCCCTTGAACACACCTTAGTAAGTGGAATCAACAGCACCAGTCTTTGGTCCGGGTGGCAAGTCCTTTTCCAAGTAGCCTCCAGCAGGATTGGGCCCTGGAGCACATAGCACTGGTGCCAGATGGGCAGTGCTGTTGCGGACATTCCCCTTGGGCTCCGTTGCCCACTCGCTCGCTGCCCTCCTGCCCATGGTGAGGATCCCCGCAGCCTGGTTCTCTGAGCCGTGGAAGAGACGGTAGAGCTGGCTGTGGAAGGCCTGCCTGGCTGTGGCACGGCCCCGCTTGCCAAGGGTTAGGATGCCAGCGGCGTGGTTGCCCATTCCATGGAGCAGCTCGAAGATGCGACATGAGCAGCTTTTCTGATGGCAGCACGCTGGCACCATTTGCTTGGCATCGGTCAAGGAGCACAGCAAGAAGAGCAGGAACAGGAAGGTGGCTCTTCGGACCTGGGGACACACAACAAGGAGTTGGCAGCTTTCAAGTTGGAGGGGGTCCAAGGCAGAAGCCTTTGCTGATGAGACTTTTAGCTCATCCAGACTGACAACTGGCAGTTCTCTAAGGTTTTGGGTAGCCATGATTCTTCCCACTGGTTAACCAAGATGGAACTGGGTGTTGGAATGCCCGGTGTGAAAATGATTATGTTGTTGTTTTAAATTAGCACCTATCCTTTGAAATTGTTTTGTCAACTTTCCGATGAGCCTTCTTCCCCTAATTCAAAGTTTCTTTCCAGGGGGGGTTCCATCAGCTTGGTTTTTTTTTTTTTCCAGTAACAGAGTAACTCATTTAGGGAGCTGAGATGGTTGAGAAACTAAGACAATATGGTTTTGTTTTTGTTTTCAAGAACCACTCAAAATCGAAAGAAAGAAAGAAAACATTTCAAAACTCTGTGTTTGTTTTACCTTACAGCCCCTAAGCTATTTCCCCTGAAATATTATCTTCCTCACCCCAGCTTCAGCTTTTCTAACCTTTCAGGCTGAAAGGCTGTGATGAATAATATTTTTGGAGCTGCTGTGGCTTAACACCATTTACTTCAGTCATTTACCCCTTCTGTCTGAACCTGTGTACAGTCGTGTTTTATATCAGTGTCAAGGTTCTAGCCCTCATTAAAAAAAATGCCCGGTCTTAGACAGTACCTTTGCCCAGGATTCAAAACTCCTACTTATGGCTCTGCCAGCATGGCTTTGGGAGAGTAGCACCCCATCCCATTTCAAGGGAACCAGGTTGTTGTAATTCATAATACATGTTTAGATCTGGCTGTGCATCAATTCTTGGGGTTCACAATGTTCTTTCTTTCTTTCTTTCTTTCTTTCTTTCTTTCTTTCTTTCTTTCTTTCTTTCTTTCTTTCTTTCTTTCTTTCTTTCTTTCTTTCTTTCTTTCTTTCTGTACACTCACAGACCAAAAGGCGTGCCATATTATCAGTCCTATGGGAAAAGGGGACAAGTGGCATAGCGCTGTGGAATTAACAAGGCTCTCCATTAAAGCCAATTTTGTGCACATTGAATGGTGCATCGTAATTTGCAAAGGGAAATGCCATTTGATGCCCCTGCTTTGGGCAGCAGAAATTATTTAGCTGGCCCTGCACTACCCTTAGTCACCATTTGTTCAACCAGGATTGCATATCCCTCTTGTTCCTCTGCTGAGGTAGCATTGCTTTTATTTCCCCTATCATATTTAGCACCCTGTTATCACACAGTGGCAGAGGTACTGCTACAAAACCTTGAGACAGGAGATGAGGCATAGTAGACAAGATCAGAGCTTTGAAAACATACTTTTAAAAATAGAAACTCCCTGAATCCCCCAGTCAACGGGGCCATTGACAATGAGAACTGGGGACTGTCTGAGACTTGTAGTTTGAAAAGCCACTTTTCCAGTCACTGGACAAGATGGTTTCTTGGTGATGCAAAAGTCTGAGTTTCACCATACTTCTAAAACCCACATTGAATGAATGAATGAATGAATGAATGAATGAATGAATGAATGAATGAATGAGAATATATGAACTGCCTTTATCTTTTCTAGATATACCATGAGCCTGTATTGCCCAATGCAATTTCTGTCTGGCTCTTTCTAGGGTTTCCCAATGATCTCGCATGGCTTCATCCCAAAAAGGTGTCTCCAACCCCATGTCACACCTCCCCACCCACTCACCCCGGGCTCTCCTTAGCTAGAAAGATGCATGACTATTACCTTCATATTGTGACTCTCCCTCAGCTTGAATGTCTTCAAGGCTACAGGTGAGCTTGTGTCATGACCTTCTGGAGGCGATGCTCTCAGCAAATGCTGGAGGCGGCGGCCAATTTATAAGGTTGGGTTTTGAGCGGGTACTGGGAGTCTCATTTGCTCCTGTTTGTGATACTCTTTGTCTCCATTGTGGAGCCGAAAATAATACTCCCCCTCTGCACCTCGAAAAGGCTCAGAAAAGAGTAGAAGGATTCTTTTGCACGCTGTCTCTAAGTGACAAGACAAGTCACCTCCTTCCTTTGTCCCGTTCCTTCTGCTAACAAACCCACCCGGGTCTGAGGAACCCGGCAGCCACAAAAGAGGCCAAAGCCTCGGCTGAGATAATGAGAGAGATGCACTTGTTAGCATAGGCCTATTAGGCTAATTACCTTCTCTTTTTTAAAAAAAACACCAAAGGCCAAGAAACTAGCAGTGTCCTTTTCGTTGCCCAGCCTTAGCACGTTGCATTGACGTACTTCAGCAGTGGCATGTGGCTCTTGAAAGACCTGCAGATGGGGACCTGTTGTGAGGGATCGGGTTCTTTTGGAGTTTTAGGGGTGCAGAATCTGTTAACGTTCAACCTGGAAGCGGCTTTGGAGATTCCCTAGTGTACTCATTGTGCTCACTGCATCTTGCAGGGGGAGCTTGGGAAAGTTGTCATTTTCTTAGACTACAGCTCCCAGAATCTATATACCTATATATATAGATTCTGGAAGCTGTAGTCTAAGAAAATGACAACTTTCCCAAGCTCCCCCTTCTATCTATCTATCTATCTATCTATCTATCTATCTATCTATCTATCTATCTATCTATCTATCTATCTATCTATCTATCTATCTATCTATCTATCTATCTATCTATCTATCTATCTGCCTGCCTGCCTGCCTGCCTGCCTGCCTGCCTGCCTGCCTGCCTGCCTGCCTGCCTGCCTGCCTGCCTGCCTGCCTGCCTGCCTGCCTGCCTGCCTGCCTGCCTGCTTGCCTGCTTGCCTGCTTGCCTGCTTGCCTGCTTGCCTGCTTGCCTGCTTGCCTGCTTGCTTGCTTGCTTGCTTGCTTGCTTGCTTGCTTGCTTGCTTGCTTGCTTGCTTGCTTGCTTGCTTGCTAGCTAGCCTGGGAGTCTTATCTTCCAGCATTATCATTTTTTTCTTTTCTTTTTGAACTGTCTCATCATAAGGTTTTCAAGTTAAGGAAAGTTCAGCAGGAGTTCATCATTGCCAGCGACTGTGAAGTTGGTTTGAATGTCACCACCTCTGCCTCCTTTGCCAATGTCAATTCCGCTACCGCTGCTGCCCAGTAGCTACCCTGAAGAGGGTGGATGCATCTTAATCTCCACTGCTATTCCTGTTTCCTTGGTGGGGACTCCTTCATTATCTCCTCTTCCAGAGATGGTCCTGCTTGACTGGGTTTGTACTTTGGGCTGTTGTTCCTGGGGCTGTTGCGGGATTCCTTTCCCATCCCTCCTCCTCTGAAGAAGCCACATGGTGAGGTCCATGCTCTCCTTCTCAGCCAGGAGCTCAGGCAGGCACTTGCTCTTTGGTTGCTTGGCTTTGTCAGCCAGTCCACCCACAAACCCCCAAATAATGTGACTCACAGTTTACGGTTTGCTGCAAAGCTCTGTATTGACCCCTCACTTCCAAATCATGCTATCATGTATGGTGACTAGTTTGTACTTGGAGAATCCAATTTCAGATAAAGTCAAGTAAAAAGGGGAACTGGTCAAGGTTTCAGATTGATGCGGTGGTTATGCCTGAATATTATTTCTGTCATATTCTTCCTGTTCTTGTGGATGACCAGGCCTGGGGCTCTAGGACCGAGATTCTTCCCAGCCATAGGTGGGGAGAAATGCCCTTGAAGAGCGCTGTAGCCCCATGTTGCCCAGTTGACATGCACCCATTTAGTGAGACAGACACAGAGGATCACACTTATCTTGGCTTCTGAGCCTCCAGGTGCTCATCACACTCCAGTATGTAGCTGCCCTTGACAAAAATCACATTGTTGGGGAAGACTGCAGCATCTGCCCCCTCTAGGGGGAACACGGTACAACAACTGACCTTGAGAGGGGCAGGGAATGTCTTCTTGGCACATCCATCGATCTGCTGCTGTTCCTTGCCATCAATCTGCTGCTGTTCCAGCACCTACATCTCTAGAAAGGTAGATGTTCTGGCAGCTGAATGGATGAGGGCCCTATCAAGGTCCAACCCCACCCTTCTGGCTGACCCCCATTCTTTGGCTACACTCAAGGTGAGGTGCTCCACACTGCAGCCCACATCTAGCATCTCTTTGCTCTGGAACCACTCTGGCTTCATCACAATAAAACATATTGTGCCCAACATCTGTCTGTGCTCAGTAGGATCCAGGTCAACAAACTTTACACACTCCAAGGGTCTGAATCATAATCTTTCTCATTCTTTATACCAGTGGTCCCCAACCTTGGGCCTCCAGATGTTCTTGGACTTCACCTCCCAGAAATCCTGGCCAACAGAGGTGGTGGAGAAGGCTTCTGGGAGTTGTAGTCCAAGAATATCTGGAGGCTCAAGGTTGGGGCTCACTGCTTTATACTGTACAGTAGGACCACTGTACATGCGGGGCATCGGTTCCAACCCCCGCCCCCCCGCTCACAGATGCCAAAAAACTTGGCTAGAGAACCCCTATGTTTATAGCATAGTCTTTGGTTCCCTCAAGTGGCCAGTTCTGGTAGCACACTTTGGAAATGCATAAGTATTTCTGAGCTTTTTAATTTAATATTTTTGGGCAGTGGGTAAGAGAAGCTGCAGGTACTGATCCTGCAGATTTAGTAGTTCTACTATATTGTGGTTTCTTCCTGACTCATACATAATTTGCACATGCCAAGTTCCTAATCTAACTTTAAGCCTGTCGATTCCTAAAACCTTTTGGATAGCTAGACCCTGCTCACGTGACAAATGTATTTGGAAAAAACAATGCTGTGGTTTTGCCAGTTGTATTCTACATCACAGTGCTATAGTGAATTTAACAGCTTCCACCATACCTGTAGCTTTTCGTATTAAAACCTGAGTGGCATCTTTTGCTGCCAACCTCATCCGTAAAGGGAATTATGTTGTCCGAGGTCAGGTGGGATTCAGCAACATTTTAATTCCATAAAGCTCAACAGTCCTGGTCATAGAGTACATCACATTGCTGGCTTTTTTGGGAATCTGATTAATTAACTACCACCCGACACTTGGCATTGGTGAGGCATGTAGTGACACACCCTCTAATAAAGAATAAATTTGAAAAACTTTTCAATATTATTCTAGGACAAAGTGGGCCTTCATAACAGGACTCTGGTTCTTTTACAGAGTAATTGCTGGAGTATGAAATAAAAAAAGATTAAGAGCCAGTCTGTGGGGGTTTGCTTCCAGTGTCGAGCCTAGTTTCCAGCAAAGGATTTCTCTCAGGACTTTGGTGGGGAGGGAAGCATTAGATCCCATCCCTTTCCCTACCACCTCTGATCACATTATCAGTCCCAAAGCAGTTGATATAATTTGGATTTCTGGAAATCTGAAAGCCATATCCAAAACTTTGGTCAACTCAGGATGAATGTTGTCCTTAGGATGCACGTTTGTTTATAACGGGTTGGGGTTCTGCATGATGCACTTTCTTGTTGCTTTGCGTGCATAGAAAATGTGGTCAAAAACATATCCGATAGAACCCTAGGGTTGCATTTTTGCAGAAGATGGGTCGTGGATGAGAAAGTGGTAGACTAGGGTTGGTGAAAACCAGGTTTTGGCTCACACTCAGTCATAAAAAGCTCACTCCGTAACCCTGGGCCAGACACTGTATCTAAGCCTAATCTAACCTCAGAGCCATCATGGCATTGTTTTGAAGACAAAAATTGGAAGACCCACGTATACCACCTTGAGCTGCTGTGTGGAGTCTTGGGGCAGGAAGCCAAATCTGGTTCTCAGATCCATCCAATTTCCCCACTCTGAAATAACATAGTACAGTATTATCTTCCTTGACCACAGGAGCTTTCCAAGGGCCCATGCCAAAATCTTTGCCTACTGCCTATTATACAATCCTTTCCTTTGGGACTTCTACATGGAGGGCGCATCAAGTATGCAAAGCAAAGCAAGTGCTTTGCTAATGTTAAAAACAGAATTGTAGAAACTCTTTCTGGGTGGGGAGCTTTTCTTGACATTGATGTAACCTAAGCATCAGAGAAGGAGCCATTCCACTGAGATACGGACCCCCTTCCCTGTTGTTCAGCTTACATTCCCATTAAGTTCCTTGCTTTTGTATTAGTCAAAAGTTTTTAATTTAAAAGAGACAGACTCTACTCAGGGAAGGAGAATCCCACTGTGCTCCCCTTCTTTGTCTAGGCTGCCTTGTAAGACCTCACTCAGCATCATCCCTCCATAATGTACCAAAGGCTCATCCAGACAGAGCTTTTTAACACCTTTCTGCTACCTGGTAAACACAGAATCAATTAAAATTTGTGTCTCTTTAAGAACCCACTTCACTTCTCTTCTCTTAAATAAATCCAGTTCTAGAAGTGCTGGAGCTGTTTTGTTTTCTTTTAAGTGCTGATTGAGAGCGTCTGACTAGGAGGCTCTCACCACAGATATCAACTTCAAGCAGGAAGTGCAAGAGTGCTGAACTCCACCTCCCTCTGCAAAGCGAATGAAAAATAAACCTTGCTTTCAGGAAGGATAAGGAGCGGGAAGTTGCAGAAAAAGCACAATACTAAGCGGGGCTTATGAGAAGGTTGTTTGGATGGCAGGAAAAATAATGACAGACATCCCTGTGGAACCTAGTGCTTTAAGGAGAACAAACGAAGAACCTTCATTGGCTGCTCTCTCTAAAGCAATCCTTTTACTTAATATAATTTTGAAATTAGTTTAATTACAGGTTCCTCCTTCTTTACCCTCAAAGTATATATTTGTAAAAACTGTACAGCAGAGGTGAGGCATGCTCAGCCCCTTGGTTGTTTTAGCTTATGCTCCCCTTCAGCATCCAACCAGGGTAAGGCATTGTGGGAGTGGCAGCTAACAGTACAGTATCTGGACAGCCATACGTTCCCCACCAAGAAGGAGAATCTTTAGAATCCCATGGTTCAGATCAGTGGCTATTCTTGAGCAGCTCTTTAATAGCTTTTCACGTGCGGTGCAAACGTAAGAGTTCTGAGGTCAATCTGACTATGGTGGAAAGACACCAAGAGAATGAAAGAGACATTCCAGTTTTATTGTCATCAGAATTCAGCCCTCTCAATTCTACAGCAAGCCTTCCAGGACTGGCAAGAAGAGAGCAGCCAAAGAGTATGGGAAATTTCCCTTCCCGTCCAAGCCATCCCAAAGAGAAAGCGAGATGGAGAGTGGCATTTGGAACTGGAAACAGAGTTTTGAGCAAATCCAGAGCTTGACATAAATTATAAAATTTGACGTTTTGAATAGTAACTCTTCCCTCCCCCCAACCCCATCCTCTTTGAACTTATTTTGAAGGGACCCCAAGGACTGGGCATAATTGTTCAAGTACCACTTGAGTATCAATTTGCTCAGGATCATTTGAGGATATTTATACTGTCTTTTGTAAAAAAAAAAAAGGGGGGGCAATCTAGAATAAAATTGGAGAAATGCTAGTTTAATATTTATTTTATTTATTCTATTTATATCCCACCTATTTGGTTGTTATGACCACTCTAGGCGGTCCCTAGAGTGGTCATAATTCCAAACTTAAAAACTTTATGTTTTTAAGTTTGGAATCAATGCTGATCTATGACTGTAACAGATCTTCAGAGTATTGTGGGAGTCATGATTTCATAGCCTATTGTTCTTCTGTTTGTTTGTTTGGGTGTTTGTTTGTTTTTTGCCTAACAAAAGAAAAAGAACTTAATCCAATACTATTCTAATGCTGGGAACACTGTGGAAAAACCTAGTCAAGAGAACACAGCATTTGAACTATTATAAACATATTTTAGGAAATTTTCAAACCCCTCCCTTCACCTCCTTTCACCTCTAGCTAGGATCTGGATAATATGAAGGAGCAGACAAACTGTAAAGCTTTTTTCTTTCAGCGCAGTGTTTCGTTACCTTCAGTCATGAGATATTATTGGACTACATTGGCCATAATTCCTAACTGGCACAGCTAAGGTTGGGAACACTGGGAGTTGTAGACAGAAGATATTGGCTACCACCTAATGACGTTTGGGCTCACCTTCCTTTACAGACAACCTGGTCTGATGGAGGCCCCTACAGTAGATAAATGAGCCTTGTTTTGCTGTCATGTTGCAATCCTTTCCTAATACTACATTTGCATGGCCCACTTGATCTTGCTCCTGCTCTAGTGAATTAGATTAAAAAAATGGAAAGAGAGAGGCTATTCAAATGGGCCAGGGCAAAACATTTAAAAAAACAACATCCCTTTTCCAGTTGTTGCTATGAGATACAGCAGCCCACCAGACTGCAGGGAAGCTTGGGCCTTCCAGGTGTCTTGGCCCGCAGGTCCCACCAGTCCCAAACAGCATGGCCAATGGTAAAGGCAGGCTGGGGTTGCAGTACAAAAGGTCTTAGGCAGAGGGGAGCAAATGTTTTTTTACATCTACACCGGGGGGGGGGGCGAAGAGCCATAATAGGACAGGGTGACCAACCCAAGGTGCTGTACATTAGAGGGTGCAAAAAGAAGAAGAAGAAGAAGAAGAAGAAGAAGAAGAAGAAGAAGAAGAAGAAGAAGAAGAAGAAGAAGAAGAAGAAGAAGAAGAAGAGGAGGAGGAGGAGGAGGAGGAGGAGGAGGAGGAGGAGGAGGAGAAGGAGGAGAAAGAAGAAGAAGAAGAAGAAGAAGAAGAAGAAGAAGAAGAAGAAGAAGAAGAAGAAGAAGAAGAAGAAGAAGAAGTGGTGTGCTGGAAAGGCACAGCTCTGCCTTCCCTGAGCACTTACACCCCCTCCAGCTACTGTTCCACAGGAAGGAGTACACAAAAACCAGGCAGGCTTCGTGTGGCATTACTATGGCTGCTGCCCATTCAATCCCAGGCGTTGCTCCCCATTCCTCCACCCACCCTCTGTGTATGTGGATCTCAAGGGATCCAAGTCTAACCAACAGGTCAGTGGAGCCCCAGGCACCAAAACTATTGGTTGCAGCTCTGCCAGGAGGATATTCCATGCAGCAGCTCTTCAGACCTGCCTTTGCAGTACATCTCGAACCAAGAATCCTGGGAAACACCTGGCAGGATGCAGCCTCCATGGCACCACTAGGTTCTGGCCGGGAGGAGGGAGCTACAGGAGTTTAACTAGTGAAGCCTCCTAATATTTCGCCAGCAGACGGCCAGCTGATAACCTGCTAAACTTCTGTAAACATTTTCCAGGTCAGGTCAGTCCTTGCATGCCCAAGGAATTAGGTATCCAGCTTCTGCTGGTTACACCATGCTGTAAGCAGCAGAACTACTTACTATTCCAGACTACAGCTCCCAGAATCCCCAGCCAAGCTAAGAATAGCCATGAAGGATCTGGAAATGTACCCACTGAAAAGTGAACTTTCCAGAATCCTTGCTACAGACTGTCAGGCTGAAGTGAATGAGAGTCTCTAGCTTGACTCACTAGGGGCAGTTTCCTCCTAGAGTCTACCCTCGCAGAGTAAAATCTGTTACCACCATCCAAAATCAGGAATCTGGAAGTCCTAGCTATTACACACATAAAGATGTGGAAATTGAGTGCCATGCCCTCCTTTGCGTCCCAGCTATGGAGCAACACTGTGCTCTGTATGTGACTTTCCTGTTTCAAATTCATCACATCTCATCTTCTCTGCAGGGCCCACGTTGTGACCGCAAGTCCTTTCGCGCTGCCCCCCCCCCCTTTGGTCTCAGCCATCCTGAGTCAGCAGGATCCCACATCACTCGGCCCTTCTGTTTCAGGGATGGGATCAAGAACAGTTCGGTTGCGGAAGAGGTCCGGAGAGGCAGCTCCGTTCTGCCCAATGCCACAAGACTGGGCGGCATTGTGGATCTGCCACAGTGTATCTAGAGCTTCTGCTTTGGAGTGTTTGAGCAGATCAGCCTGGCCCTGTGGAGAAAGGAAGAGTTGGAAGATCAGGAAAGATTTTCGGAGACTCAAAGACGGAAAAGAAATGGGTACAAAACTGTTAAGAGACAAGAGGTGCTTTCATGCAAAGCTTTTCTTTAGCAAACTCAGAGCCTCTTCAGAGACTTTTAGGAGCTGTGGGTCCCCCTGTGAGACTATCTTCCACTGACTGGCCCACCATGTTCTCCTACTACTTCTTCCATTTCCCCTTTATGGGGGAAGGGACAGAATAGCTGTCCAATATATTTTGACTGGTAGCACCTAGAGCTGTGCATCCAAGATGTTCTTCCCAGATGCAACTGGGAATGAGATTTTCAGTTCCACCCCAGCACCTCCCTTCTAAGCCCAACTGGACTCAGAGATTATAGTCCTCACTACTTCATCAAGGAAACTTAAAGAGAACTTCTATAATGTGTGTGGGAAGCTTTGGCCCTCAAGAGATTTGTAACTTCCAACTCCCAGAAGCCCCGGTTAGTAGGGCCAGTGGGAAGAGATTATGGGAGTTGCTCCAAAACATGTGGATGATCAAAGGCTCCTCACCTCTGTAGGGCAAGGATTCAATGAGCAGAGAAGTACCATCATGGGATGTTAAAAGCCTTAACACTTGGAAATCACTTTATTATATAGTGCAATCGCACCAGCTGTGACTGCCATATTTTGTTCACTTGTTTCACAGGCCAGTCACGAAACATCACTATCATATTGTTGTTTTCCCTGTGATTGTTGTGTTGTTTTCCTCCCACCTCCAGACAATGGCATTTCCAGCTTTTCTGAAAATAATTGAACAGTTGTGATATATTCACAGGTGAAGTCATCTTAGTGCTACGCTTTGGAACTGTTTAATACATGTAGTTTGAGCCGTTGACCTGGCTGGATAGCTCAGTGGTTTATGTACTTGGCTGCAGAACCAGAGGTTGGGAGTTTGATTCCCCACTGTGCTTCCTAGGAAAAGAGCCAGCCTGTGTGGCCTTGGGCAAGCTGCAGT
Source organism: Pogona vitticeps (assembly GCF_051106095.1). NCBI lineage: Eukaryota > Metazoa > Chordata > Lepidosauria > Squamata > Agamidae > Pogona > Pogona vitticeps. The sequence continues at coordinate 94,626,948 of NC_135788.1, read as the reverse complement.
CCCAGGGCACTCCTTGGAAGAAAGGAATGGCAAACAACATCTGAGTACTCCCTACCTAGAGAGCCCTGAAAAGTGTTGCCCGTAAACCATAACTGAATGGAGAGCACACAAATATTATTATTAGTTTGGATAGTTACAGCATCCTTTCACAAAATATCTAATTTTGGCACACTTTCACTACTATTTTTCTCGTTAGTGCATTTTATTAGTCTTTTAATTCTTTTTAAAGCTGCAATCTTCTACCCGTCAATGTGGGAATAAAACTCTGTGAGCTCTATGGCACTACCCTCTGAGTAAAACATGTATTAGACGGCGCTATTAATTGAGCTTTTAATTTTCTAAAATGCTCTCTTCCTTAATTATTTAATTTTCAGAAAAGTAAAATATTGAAATAAAAGCACTTTGAATAAAAAGCATTTTAGCAGAAATTAAAGCATTGATTTTTTTTTTTTTAAAAAAGTTGGTGCCATTAGATCACCATGCTTGTTTTCCCATCTTTTAATTAGTACTGAAACACTTTTGATGTACTCATTGATAAAATGTCATTAAAGTAATTACATGATCGCGGGTTAAAAAAAAGTGCTTTACTGCAAATTTAAAATTGGATTAAAATATTTTTTAAAAAGGATTTTAAAAATGGCTTACTCAACTGAATGGTGCCTTTCCTATCCACACAGCTTTTTCAGTCTCATTAGCGTACATGCAGTGCTGTGAAGGGCAGGATGAACATTCGGGGGGGGGGGGGGGGAATCCTTCTGTCCATTCCAAAATATGGAAGATCTCTGCACGAAGTGGGCTGCCTCAGCTCCAACAAACCCAAATGAAGTGACTAGAAGATCCTGAAACAATTCCTTCAATCCACAATCCACCACACCCTCTCTCACAACACCTTAGTAACAATAAACATATGAACGCCCACTGCCCGCTAGGTGGCAGTGCTTAATCACCCAATGACCACGTTAGCTTGACAATGGCAAAGACTTTAGGGCCACTTCCACCTGGACGTAACTCGTGGGTCTAGTTGAGTGATTTTTCCACGTAATAATCCAGGGAGGATCTGAATCAGTATGGCTGAGTACAAGAAAGGGGTCATTAATCTTTATCTTGACTGCTGTTTCCAAATAAACACACACACACCAGCTGACTTTTATGTCGTGGGAAAGAAGATACCACTTTGTGTGAGAAGTTTCACAGTTTCACAGTGTGAGAAACTGTAAAGCTATTTATGGTGTGGAGGAAATGATAGACAGATGGCCTCCTAGGTCTGAAGAAGTGGAATTGCCTATGAAAGCTCACGTTTTAAAATACAGTGGTGCCTCGCTTAACGAGCGCACCGTACAACGACGAAATCGCATAGCGATCCCTTTTTTGGGATCGCTAATGCGATCGCTCAACGACTTTTAGATAGGGTGAAACTCGCTTTGCGAAGATCGGTAAGCGTTTCGCTTACCGATCTTCGCAACACGAAGCCCGGCGATCAGCTGTTCGGCGGACAAAATGGCCGCCGGAAGCCCCAAAATGGCCGCGTGCAGCGTTTTCACGCCCTCCCCTCGCTTAACGAGGGCGCGAAAATGGCTGCCGGCCATAGGAAACTTCGCTGAACGGTGAGTAAAGGAGCCTATTGGAACGCATTAAACGATGTTTAATGTGTTCCAATGGCTTTCCCTGTCCCATTCAGCGATGTTTCGCTATAGCGAAGGTTAATCCGGAACGGATTAACCTCGCTATGCGAGGCACCACTGTATAGCAGTTAGTCTTTAAGGTGCCACAATGTCTTCTTCATTTTTTTGTTTCTCTTTTCTTTTTGCCAGAAATGGTTTTATGGCAGACAGACAGGCATATCTGTGCATGGCTCAGAGGTATTTACACCTCTGTTTTACGGTGTCCCTTGCAAAGGTGTCTCCCCGCAAATGCTGCCCCACATTACCTTGAGGACAGTGATGTTCCAAGCAAAACTCTCCAGGGCCTTCTGCAGCTTCCGCCCTTTCAGCCCCTCCTTTGCCTCCAGGCGATGCAGCTCCTTATGAAAACCCATTCCTGGAGAAGAGGCAAAGTGGAAAATCTCACAAGCCTGCTGCCTTCTGGTCAAGGTTGGATTTTATCACTCAACGTTAGAGGCACAACCTCGTTTCCTCACTCTCATGCCAGAGGTGGTATAAGAGATGCACCATTGCCCATGGGAGTCCATGTTCTTCCTAACAGGGGTCCCTGGAAACAGATTCTGCAAATTTTTGAACCCTTCAAAATGGCTTTGACCGAAAGCAACAGTGGGACTAAAGCATGATGTGGGTCTGTAGAGGAGGAGTCAACAGCCAGGTGTCTTCCAGATATGGAATCATAGATTTCATAATTCCTGACACTCTAGGGTCTGGGGCTGATGGGAGATGTAGTCCAAAAATAACTCAGTACTTCTACACATAGAGTAATGATGTCTCTCTTGTAACAGTTTTTGAGCCTCTTCCCAATCTGGGTACAAAATATTTCCCATTCTTGCCTGTAGGAATTCTTACTGTTACTTCCACCTCCAAAAACTTTGCCACCCAAATTTCAACAAAGTTCTTGCTTATCCATAATCTCACTATCCACATGTCATTTTAGGACAGGTGAGGGAACCTCTTGTTTGCCAGTCAAATGCAAACTTGACTACTATATGTCTCCATCTAGACCTCCAGATTTTACACAAAGTATATACTGTAACTCATGCTACACCCGTCTCCTCAGGCTATACCCTCAACACCTCTACTCCAAATTACTGATATTATCCACTCCACCCCATTCTCCTCCCCAGCTACAAAGCTGATGGGAAGAACCCTGAACAACTTGGGAGAAAGCAAATCCCTGAAAAGAAACATACACTGTAGTCAGGGGTGGATTTACTATGAAACTAATGAAGGTTAAGCTTCACGGGCCCTAATCCCGAATGGGCCCCCAGACACAACTTGAATCCACATGTTTTTAAAAATTGTGGTGATCTGTCATGGAACCACTCCATTGAAGAAGATAGCAGTGGTTATCCAGACCTCATTACTGGTTGCAAAAGGGGCCCCATAATAGTCCAAGCTTCAGTGGCTCTAAAAACGTAAGCCTGCCACTAACCATAGTAAGTGCTGAATGTAAATACGAGTCATGTTGATGATCCTACCCCACTTACACAAATAGAGAAGACTTGCCTTCACATATAAACTAGATCTAAATTAAATCTAAAACGACTAGCCCTTGGTCTCATTGTGTGCAATACTGCTTTGCTCCCAGATAAATGAGCACAGAACAGCAGGATTTGGGGTTGAAAGACAAACAGTGGCAGTTCTTAGATTTGGGTCTTTTAGCTGTTTCAGACATCAACACCCAAAAGATCCATCCAGCACGGCCACTGGCTAGTGAATCTGGGAGATGAAGCCCCCCAAAATCCAGAGAAGTGAAAGTAGAGAACCTGCAACAAGAGGAGGTCAAGAGGGAGAAGATTGGCAGATAGTCTGCCAGCACCTACCTGCTTGTTGCACCTGAATAATCTTGGCATGAACCGCATCAGCAGACTCTATTAGTGTCCGGCTTGTCTGGATCATCTGCGGTGGGAGGGGCAGAGAAGGAGAGGGAGAGGGAGACAGAGAGAGAGAGAGAGAGAGAGAGAATGAAAATTAGTGATGGTTAGGCGAAGTCAGACCAATTAGCAAAGCTCCCCAGCCACCCCTTATATTTCAGTACTGAAACAGAATGTCTGTCACAGACAGGAGGGGTACAAACCTTTGAACCTTCAAATATTTTAGACAGGAGCTCTTCTAAACCCTTATCATCAGGCCTGCTGGCAGGACTTGCTGGGAGCTGAAGTCCAAAATATCAACAGGCCAGTTCTCCCACCAAAGTCACTGCAGTCAATTTCATGGCTTCCTTCCCCCCCCCCCACAAAGACATCCACTTGGCAATCCTGCCCAGGAGGCAGGAAGCCAATACCCAGACTGTTCCCCTTCAGACTACAAGTGTGTGTGTGTGTGTGTGTGTGTGTGTGTGTGTGTGTACATATACAGTGGGGTCTTGACTTGAGAACTTAATCCGTATTGGAAGGCAGTTCTCAAGTCAAAAAGTCTGTAGGTCAAGTCTCCATTGACCTACAGTGCATTGAAAACTGATTAATCCCGTAACAGGCTGTTTTTGTTCCATTTTGGTTTTTTTCTGGTCTGTAAGTCAATTCTCAGTCTGCAAGTCAAACCTAAATTTTGCGGCCAGAGAAGTCTGTAACTCAAAAAGTCTGTAAGTCAAGCCGTCTGTAAGTCAAGGGTCCACTGTAACTGAATGCTCACACACACACACACACACACCCCATCTGTTTGCACACAAAACTAGTCAGTTTAGCATATTTGTTGTCTTTGTTTGGAGACAATGCCAGTTGTTTTGGAATGGAGAAACATTCAGTCACACAGTCCCTTCCTCCTTGATTCAGCAGTCCAGTCCAGTCTAATGCAGTGGTCCCCAGCTTTGGGTCTCCAGGTGTTCTTGGACTAAAACTCCCAGAAGCCTTCACCACTAGCTGTTGGCCAAGATTTCTGGGAATTGTAGTCCAAGAACATCTGGGGACTCAAGGTTGGGAACCACTGGTCTAACGTATGGTTTGGCCACAGAAATTGGAAGTACATTGGCACCCAAAGAGTGTCCATTTAACATGTTGATATTTTAATTATTTTTCTCCTATTAAACAGGAGGAATGCATCCAGTCTTAAATAAACAATATTTTGCATATAACAAGCTTAGAACTAAAACTGTTACTTTCAAAATGGTGCTGTCTGGATTGACTGGTCCTCCTTTTTGAAAAGGAAAGCCATGATTTCAATGTTAACACATCAAACTAACATGCTGTTTCCACGCTCTAAATAAGACTATGAACTTTAGACAAAATCTCCCTCGCCCATAAATTACTTGATGGTGGCAACAGTGCTAGATGTGCTCTAACCCACAACCGGTCACCAGGTTTAGGTAGAGCCATTTTAATTTCCCACAATGCACCAGAGCAACAACACATCAGAATATTGATGGAAATTAAAACAGTTGCTTCTACAGCCAGCCAGCCAATTCAGTCTGGATAACCGAGGCAGAAATTGCTCAGTATTGGGTTTTGTAGGGGTGCTGACCCCTCCAAGAGCTACCTGAGGATACCATATGCTGACCCTGAACCTGATGCTCAGACCATCTGAGGACAGACAAGAAAGGAGTTTTCAGAGAATGATGCTTTCTCCAGTCGGGGTTGTAATGTGAACAAAAGCTTCCCATGCAAACCATACCCATTAAGTGACAGGACTGTGATGCAGCTTAAGAGAGAGCCATTTTATCGTTGTACTTTCACAATACCATCCTATTTTCCAGACATGGTTTGTTGCCTGAATGGTGATTTGCAATCCCACCACTGCGTTGGGCAGGATTTGTACCACAGAGGTGTGCCCCAGAATTTTGCCAGAGCCCAAGCAGAATTAGCTGATCCATAAGAGGACCAACGTATCAAACACTCGCTGGACAAGGCCCAGGGATTCCTGCCATACTGGATGCACTCACAGTGTCATAGGCTGCGAGCACTTTCCTCAGGAGTTCCGGGACGGGGCCCTGCGCCTCCATGGAGGGGTACTCTTCACCCAGGTTCAGAGTGACAGCTGGAGGGCTCTCCTTCTCACTGGGCTGTAGCCACGTGGCCAGCTTTAAGATGCACTGCTTGATGTTGGCTGCTGGTGTCAGGCCACACAATTCCTTGAAGGAAACCAGAGCATTCTGGGACAGAAAAGATGCAGAAGTCAACAACATGCTAAACCACTGTGGAGTTCTCAGCTCCCAGTACTTCTGATCACTCCTTCATGCCACAATAAATAACCCCAGTTCCAGGGCCACATACACATCGTGGTGAACAAACTGGTGCACCCCTGCCTGTTGCCTCTTCTAAACCAGTCGGTGCAGGGTTACCATGTGAACAGAGCGAAAAGTGAGCTTCAGCGCTAAAGGCACAGACACTCTTAAATGCCTTAACCTTCTTTAACAATTTATGTCCGTTTCAGGACCCCTGTTAAATCTCTCTGGCAGAGCATCTGCTGTGCATTCAGAAGTTCCTGGGTTCAATCTAGAAATTGGAAACATGTATTCATGGTGAAATAATTACTTTTGTGTTAAGAAGGGGGCTGGGGGAAACCAAACAGATGCATATGATCTTCTAAAAATAATGAGTTGAAAGTAACATTTTAGTGTTACCGTGTTTCCCCAAAAATAAGACAGGGTCTTATATTAATTTTTGCTCCAAAAAAAAGCAGTTGGGTTTATTTTCAGGGGATGTTATTTTTCCCCCATGTACAACAATCTACGTTTATTCAAATACAGTAATGTCATCTTCTGGTTGCTGTGCAGTGGTGGAGGGCAGGCTTTCACTTAACTAGGGCTTATTTTTGGGGTAGGGCTTACAGTGGTGCCTCGCTTAATGATTGCCCCGCATTACGACAAATCCGCTTTACGACGATCTTTTTGCAATCGCAATTGCAATCGCAAAACCATGGTCTAAATGGGGGAATTTCGCTTTGCGATGATCAGTTCCCTGCTTTGGGAACCGATTCTTCGTAAAACGATGTTTTTTAAATAGCTGGTCGGCAGTTTCAAAATGGCCACGGGGTGATTAAAATGGCTCCCCACTGTATTTAGGGACAGATTCGTCGCTATACAGACAGCGAAAATGGCCACCGTATGGAGGATCTTCGCTGGACGGTGAATTTTTACCCCATTGGAATGCATTGAACGGGTTTCAATGCGTTTCAATGGGGTTTTTTTGCTTTACGATGTTTTTGCTTAACGACAATTTTCCTGGAATGTATTATCATCGTTAAGCGAGGCACCACTGTATGTTATGAGCAGCCTGAAAAATCATACTAGGATTTATTTTCAGGTTAGGTCTTATTTTCAGGGAAACAGGGTAGTTTCAAAACATTATTCTCAGAGGATTAAAGGCACCGATTTTTCTTGTCCTGTTAACACAAAAGGGGCAATCGAAACATTAACGCATTAATAGTAATGTGTTATTTCTAAACTCTGATTCAATTTCTGTGTCAACAATTTTAAAAATTAGGAGATAAGAAGGACATCTTTTTGCCCGAAACCATCAGAGGTTGCTGCCAGTCAGAGCGCACAATACTGTCTCAGAAAGCAAATTATTTTAACTTGCACTAAAGCAGTTCCCTGTGACTATTCTCCCCATACTTTTTCCTTGCTTAATCCAAGCACTAAAATTCTAGGCTTCATTCCCTATGCCAGGTCACAATTACTGCACTAACCTACACATCCCTCATGTCCCTCTGGAATAATCTCCTCTGAGCTGTTCTTCTCCATACATATTGGACTGGAGCCTCCATTAACTCTAGCTAGGAGCCTGGCAATGCTCACAGAGCATAATGGGAGATGTAGTCCAATACATCAGGAGGTGACCAGGTTGGGGAAGGCTGATTTGGAAATTCCTTCTGTAGAAGGGTTAAGGTTCTCCTCATATGACCACCTCCAGCTCACTTTTGTGAGCGGGGTGGGAGCAGAATGAAGAGCATGAGGCAGCACCCAGCTTCACAATATTTTCCTGGAGCAATTTATTTCTGTAGCATAACTGGGCACTCGGAGGTGTACAAAACCCACCAAATTCCTCCCAAATTCCAAACCCTTGCAAAGCAAATTCAGGAGACCCCATCTCCCACTACCTGGGTACCTGCATGTTCTCCCGCAGGTCTGTGGCCTCGCGCAGCGGCTGCGTGGCAGTGCGAAACACTTCATCAATGGCCTTGATTCCTGTGGCTTTAGTGGATGTGTACTCCCGCATACGCCGTCCCTTCCGCCCCGCAAGCCCCCGCCGTTGTGCTTTGCCTCCCCCCCTCCGGTTGGTGATGGCCACATGCACAAACAAGGTGGCATTGGGGAGGGGCTCGCCTGCCAGGGACTGGAGGGGCACGTGGCGGTAACCCATCTGGAGGCACTCAAAGGGGATGGTGTACTGTGCAATGAACTCATCACCGATGTAGTCATCGTCAAGCACCATGAAGCGTAGGATCGCCAGCTCAGGGAGGTTCACCTGGAACTCCAGGGTCTCCTCAAAAACTGGGTTGTCCCCGCTCTGCAGCACCGTCTTGGTGCGCTTTTCAGCACAGTCTGCAGGAATACCATGCATCTCAGCACAGACATACGGCTCCACCACATCACCTTTGGCTCCAGAGCCTTTGGGTTTGGGCAGATTTTGACCACTGATGATCTTGAGGTGCAACAGTTGGGCTGAGATGCCAGGTAAGGTATCCCTGGTGTTTGCACTGAAATAGGACACCTCCTCGCGCATGATGGCTGGCCGGAGCACATAGCCACAGCCTCCATTCTGGCGGAACCAACCAGCATTCAGGTCCATCATGAGGCCTGGTGTCTGATAGTTCATGGCCACCATCTGACAGCCACACTTCCAGAAGTCCTGGGGGTTCATGTTGCTGGCATCGATGCGCATGGGACTAGGGTAAACCCGGGACAGGAAGCGCTTGTTATAGGCCACGAAGTCCTCTGGCTCCTCGTTGGCATAGCGTCCAGCCTCTACCTCACTGAAGGAGCAAACCTCCCAGTAGCACTGGCTTCGCCGAGATGCCTCAAAACCCTGGAAGGAGACTGTCTGGCATAAGCTCACCAGGTCGGAGAGTTCACGACACAAGACCCGCCGGCAACGGGGCTGCTCCCGGTGCTCCTCGCTGTGGGGCAAGCCAAGCTCCAAGGCTTCCTCTTCATCAGACACCTCTCCCTCACTTGACTGGCAGCTCGGGAGCAGCTTCCGGCCTTTAATCAGGACGCAGCCCTTGAGCCTTTCAGGAGAAGGGAGATAGACCTCGTTTGGGTTTGGGGATGTCAAGTAAAGCTTGTCTCCAAAGGTCTTCCTCAGATATTCAGCCACAAGCCTCTGCTGGGCGACACAGCAGCGCACGGACAGGCACAGGATGAGGGGAAACTCGGAGGCCTCAAAGGCGTGTTCTGCCACAGCACTCACCACTCTGGAGAAGGCCAAACGGCTCCCGGCCCCAACCACTGGTTCTCCAGAGGAGCCATCGCACACCACCAGTTCCAGGCTACGGCAGCCAGCCTTGAGTGCTGCCACATAGCCGCCAATGTCTGAGGTGGAGCCCCCCCAGAAGCAACTGTCCTCTGCCAGACACGCTCCATGCGCAGAACTAATGTAGTAGTGGGACAGTGGCTGGCTCATGTCCTGACAGACCTTGCGGTGTTGGGGGTCAAATATGTCGCAGTCCGCTGAGAGGAGGTAGCGAGTGAAGCCGTCAATAGCTAAGTAGCCCTTTTCCCGGCCCTCCTTAGATGGCTCATATTTGCTCACAATCTCCAGGCACATCTGTTCCACCACCCCTTCCATGCCTTGCTCTGCCTCTAGAAAGCTCAACAGGTCCTTCACGGTCATGAATTCTTTATTGCTGGAAAACTGGACCAAAAGGAAGAAAACCTCCGGCCTGGTGCAAAGCTCACAGTAAGCCTCCACAAAGACCTCACAGCTCACTTCTTCCCCAACCCGCTCACTGGCTGCTTTCTGAAGCTCTTTGAACTTCAGTTCAATCGTTGACGCCTTCATACCTGGGTTAAGGGCCCGAATAAGCTGGACAGCCCGAGAAACAGGGATCTGGCCTTCTTTCTCCAGGTCTGCAATGTCAAAGACAGATGAAATCCAGGAGGTGCGGGGATTGGGGTGCCCGGTCTCAGGGGCCCCTTCCAGAGTGTGCTTGCCATAGGAGGCCAAATACCTCAACCCCATCACCCAAGCATTCACCACATCCGGAGAGCTTGCCACCAGATCCAAGGACTCGTAGTTGTCTCCATAGATGATGGAGAAGGCGCATTCATCTGGGAACTGGTCTGAGAGGCCGTTGGAGCGCAGCACGGGGGTCTTCTTCCCTACGCGCACTTCCTTGATCGACTTGATCTCAATCTTGGCTTTTTCCGAGTCCTTCTTGGAAGGTTCCCAGTGCATGAAGCGCAAGTCTGGGTCCAAGACAAAGAACCGACTGTACATGCGGGAGTTAGAGCGCACCTTCTTCATCTCACAGCCCTCCAGCATGAAGGAAATGCAGGCAGCTGTGCTGCTGAGTTTGCGGTTGCTGGGCATGGTGCTGAAGGAGACTGTCTTCTTCTTGTGCTGCAAGGGACGCTGGCGGGACCCATCCTGGGAGAAGGGAAAGGAGGAAAAAAAAACACAGAGATCAGGGGCAGGGCTAGGAAAAGCTGACCATTTTGCTTTCTCCTACAATCTGAAAAAAAAATAAACCTCACTTTTTTAAAATCCCAAATGTGAAGAAATGTGGGAAAATTAACAAATTCTCCAAAAAGGAATTAGAACAAAAGTCTACTACCCCATTTGCCTTGGACAAATTCAATCAGTCGATCTTCCCAACACAAAGAGGGTCAGATTTTGTTTGTCTCCCATATAGGGTTAAAGTTGAGGAGCCTTTCAGGAAAAGGAGCTGGCAACTCTAATTCATCCCCTCTATTGTAGCTGAAGACACAACAGGCAACAGGAGTTCAAAACAGGTGTTTAAGCATCCAAAGTTTTGGGCCTGGATAATGTAATTTGTCACTTTCTGCTTCTTCCACAGAGAATTTTTTTAAAAATCCCAAGTTCTTTGTACAGTGGACCCTCTACTTAAGGAATTAATCCGTATTGGAACGGTGGCTGTAAATCCAAAAGTCTGTAGGTCGAATCTCCATTGACCTACAATGCATTGAAAACTGATTAATCCCACAACTGGCAGTTTTTATTCTATTTTTGTTCCATTTTGGTTTTTTTCTGGTCTGTAAGTGGATTCTCAGGCTGCAAGTCGAATCTAAATTTTGCAGCCAGAGAAGTCTGTAACTCGAAAAGTCTGTAAGTTGAGTCGTCTGTAAGTCGAGGGTCCACTGTACCCCTAAAATGAAAAAAAAATCTGCAGGTTCCAGATAATTCTTATAAAAATATGAATGGAAGCATCTCATCCAAGCCGAGTCAAGGGATGCAACTGGACTGCTGAAGACACATAAAGAGAAAACTAAGGCAACTGAAGAAGAAAGGAAGAGGAAAGTTTAATCTTCGATCTGAATTACATCTTCTTTCTTGACCTCGCGCAATAATTGCCTACTAAGGATCAGGCCTCAGAAATAGAAAAATTAGAAGGTACATGTGAGGTGTGAAAAGATGGAGAAGCAAGAACTTGAATGACTGAAACCTCAGTGTGGATCTAGCCCACAGATGATGGCAAAACCATAGACAGAAACCATTTTTCGCGAAGGCTTTCACGGCTGGGATCTAATGGTTGTTGTGGGTTTTTCAGGCTCTTTGGCCGTGTTCTGAAGGTTGTTCTTCCTGATGTTTCGCCAGTCTCTGTGGCAGGTATCTTCAGAAGGTTGTCCTCCGAAGCTGCCAGCCATAGAGACTGGCGAAATGTTAGGAAGAACAACCTTCAGAACACGGCTAAAGAGCCCAAAAAACCAACAACAACCATTAGAGACGATTTTTGTTCATCTGTTTTTAAAACAAGCATTTCATACAGCTGTAAGGAAACAGGGATGGGCTGATCTGGACCAGAGGGAGAAGACAGGCCTGACCTGAACTCATAGAGCACTGCCCACCCCTCAAAGGTGCAGTAGCCAGATAAGAATGAACTGGCTCCAGGAACTGAGAGCCTATTCCTGACTACTAAATATACTGACATCCGACCATTCTGTTATTTCCTCCCCTCCCCCTAAGCGCCAATGCTTCCTGATGGTTCAAATGGAAGGTCAGGTTGAGGGGAGGGGGTCAGATAGGACAGAGTGGACAACAGAGCACAGAGAATGGAAGACTGGAGGGCGACAATGTTGGGAAATGATGTATCGCATGAGCTGGAGCTGCAAAGGAAAATGATTCCATCGACTCCCAGGAAGCTACACACACTCCATTCTGAAGGCCTCAGCCATTTATTTCCTTCATGACATCTCAGTCTTACGAAACTAGAGAAACTGAAGGGGCGACAGGAAAACTACATTCCCACTCCAGCATCCAATGATTAATTTATGGCCGAAGAGTAAGACCCCAGGGTAAAAAGTCATTTGATGCTGCAATCTGAAGCACTGTTAAGCTATCATTTACTTCTAAGTAAATATGACAGCAGTACACAAACTAACTTTGATTCTTTGCCTCTTCCCCAGATCTGATTCAGTTCCTCATTTTTTGCCTTTTTAAAACAATTGTTTTTGCAAACACAGAGTTAGTCTTATGGTATCGGTTTCACATTAGGATTTTTGTTAAGATCATTTTGTAAATTGCTTTGATTTTTTAAAAAATCAGGTATACTTATTTCCACAAGTGAAGCATTTGTTTTTGACCTTAGGCCAGTCATTATCTGAGAAAATAAGAACATCCCCGCTGGATCCGACCAAAGGCCAACATTCTGTTGACACAGTGAGCAACCTTGGCCCCATCTCTGTGCCATCTCTCCGGATTCCTCAGGAGGTTTGGCCCCCTGCTTCTGTAACAAAGGCTTCTTACTAGTAGAGTCCCCACGGCCTCCGTCTGATTATATTTTCAGAGTTAAGAGAGTTCTCTGTTCTTGCACATTTGATGAGACATAATTGGCTGTTTTTAAAAATGCGACAATTGATTACCTCCTAATTTGTTCTTAGTGTTTGTAGTTGGCTAGGCAGCTCGGTGGTTTGGGAGTTCAATTCCCCACTAGGCCTCCTGTGAGTACAGCCAGCCTGTGTGGCTTTGGGCAAGCTGCAAAGTGCCAAGGTGCTCCAGAAGAAGGGAATAGTAAACCACCTCTGAGTATCCTCTACCTGGGAAACCCGGAAAAGGGTCACCGTAAGTTAGAATTGACTTGATAGCATATGATTATTATTATTACTGGATTTTTATATACTTTAACTGTCTTTGAGCATTCCCCCCCCTTCCCTCTCTTTTTTTTTAAAAAAAGAAAAAGACACCCAAGATGTAATTAATCACAACTGTTCTCTTCCAGGTCTAAAGCATCTCACTGGGTTGCTGGAAGGATTACAAGGGCAGGCAGGGCAGGAGGAGAACAATTAACCTACTCTGTATATATATACTGAATGTAAAGGTAAAGGTAAAGGTTCCCCTTGACAATTTTTGTCCAGTCGTGTTTGACTCTAGGGGGCGGTGCTCATCCCCGTTTCCAAGCCACAGAGCCAGCGTTTTTGTCCGAAGACAATCTTCCGTGTTCATATAGCCAGTGCGACTTAAGACACAGAACACTGTTACCTTTCCACCGAGGTGGTCCCTATTTATCTACTTGCATTTGCATGCTTTTGAACCGCTAGGCTGGCGGGAGCTGGGACAAGCGATGGGAGCTCACTCCATCGCGTGGATTCGATCTTACGACTGCTGGTCTTCTGACCCTGCAGCAAAGGCTTCTGCGGTTTAGCCCACAGCGCCACCACGTCCCTATAATATACTGAATGTAAGAATCCATAAATACCTGTGTACCTGTTCTGAAAGTGCAGACGGCCAAACTCTTGCAGCCTCATCAAAAGAATAAAGGTTCCAGAGTGGATTGCACTCTTGCTTTTGCACTTGTTCCACTTGAGCGCCACCCTCTTTCCCTTTCACTCACCCTCAAAGTGGTAAAGAAGCCAGGCCTGGATGTAGTAGGCCGTGGGTGAAGACTGGAGACTCCTGTGTAGAGCTAAAGAGGTACCACTTGGTGCTGCCTCAACCAGCCCACGTCAGCCATGGCCAACTCCAGAGGCATAAAGAAGTGTGAAGACGTTGGGAAGCAAGAACCATTGAATACAAGAGTTGTCGTAGGTGAAAGTGTGGCCAGAAGAAGAAGAAGAAGAAGAAGAAGAAAGAAAGAAAGAAAGAAAGAAAGAAAGAAAGAAAGAAAGAAAGAAAGAAAGAAAGAAAGAAAGAAAGAAAGAAAGAAAGAAAGAAAGAAAGAAAGAAAGAAAGAAAGAAAGAAAGAAGGAAAGAAATCTGTGCATGATCAGAGGAAATTATGTCAGCCCTGATGAGAGATAACATACCCCCTGGACCATGCCTGGACTGAGGAGTGGTCCCAGGTATAAGCTCTGGGTGGTTTTGCTCCTGAGCACGGAATTCTGCTCCCAAACAGGTGGGGATCCTTTCCCGGGCATCTTGCTCCTCCCTGGGTAAGACTGACAGAAAGCACTTTTTGTGGGGTTCACAAGGAAAGAAAAGAAAACAGAGCTGGGATGCTTCCTTGCTCCGCAGCTGGAACCAGAGGCTACTCTAGATGGGGCCATCTCAAGACATTTTGCTGCAGAGGAACAAACGGCGCCCCAATGAAAAGTTCCGAAAGTTAGTCAAGTTATTTTAGTACAGAAGGCAGACAATCTCAGAAAAGATTCTTCTGCCCGCCTCCCTGGCAGTAGAAATATAGTAACTATCAATTAAATAATTAACAATTTGCTGCCTCTTCATCACACCTAGCATCAATTACATCAAGAGATGGCTGCCTCATTTTGGTCCATGGTGGGATGGATCTGTCTCTATGGGTGGGATCTGAAGTCCCTTCGCACTTTCCCAGGCCACTCGGAGGTGCTAGAAGACCCTAGATCCCAGAAAGGAGGGGAAGGTGTTCCCTCCCTCCCCCAGCAGCAGAGCAGAGACAAAAATTGACAGAGAGGGGGCGGAGGAGATGAATCAGTCATCATCCTGTTGCATAACGTTCCATCTCTACGGTTACCACAAAAAAAGAGAGAGAGAAAGAGGAAATTGATGGTTCCTAAATTGACACAAATCAGGAGATTGGCACAGGAGGGTACTAATCTCGGCTCATTGGATTTTGCTCATGGAAACAGAGAGGAGAAAGGGCTTCACGCTGAGGTTGGCAGGTGTAGATCAATGTATCTGCCTTTATTGGTTCGATTGCACATCAAAACGGACACAGGCCAACGTAATTTCTTCTTCTTCTTCTTCTTCTTCTTCTTCTTCTTCTTCTTCTTCTTCTTCTTCTTCTTCTTCTTCTTCTTATTCTTATTCTTATTATTATTATTATTATTATTATTATTATTATTCTTATTCTTATTCTTATTCTTATTATTCTTATTATTATTGCCAGAGGTGGAATTCAAAACCAACACTTCTGGTTTGACTTTGCAGCCTTCATTTTGAAACTGGCATCAACATCCTGCTATGATTTTTTTTTGGGGGGGGACTCTTGAATTTTTATTATACTATTCACAGAGAAGTGGTGTCTAGCTCGATGAAGGCTTGTATAGGCTAAAAGCCAGCTTTTTTTCTGATATTTTAGTGGACTAATATCAAGCTGGCTGGATCGCTCAGTGGTTAGAGGCTGGGAGTTTAATTCCCCAGTGTGCTTCCTGTGACTAGGACCAACCTGCATGGCCTTGGGCAAGCTGCGCCAGTCCCAGGATGCCCCCAGAGGAAGGGAATGGTAAATTAACGCCTGAGTGCTCTGAAAAGGCTCACCACAAGTCAGAATTGACTTTATGGCACATTAGTGTAATTAATAGGGGTATCACCCCTTTCTTGCTTTTACTATTTTCGAGGTCAACTTTTAGATTCTCCTGGCCAGTGACTGGGGAATTCCGGATGTTGGGAGTCCAAAATGATAAACTTCTCCAGGCTCTAGAATCAATTCCCCCCCCACCCCAATGCTCTCCCATCCGTTCTTGTTGAACTGAAGGAAAGCTGCCCATCTATTTTCATGGGGCTTCCAAGGCAGAACATTCCCACAGCCCACACATCCAAAGGTTCAAAATATTCGGCAGATAGGAGCTGCATTGAGTAGCAATGAGTTACAGAGTGTCTGAACATCCCTGGAATTCAAGGTCTCTGTTTGATTCACAGTTTCATCCCCAGCAAGGTTATAAAAACTCACAGGGAGGGAGTGCTGAAGGTTTAGAAAACAGAATGGGGAAGGGCAGGCAGCAGGCACATTCTGGAGAAAAAGCTTTTACTGTTTCCTGTCTATTTCCCTACTTCCATCTCCATATTATTCCTCCTATTTCTTCTGCAGCTCAGTGATTCCCTTTTCTACTTAGTCTCAGCTTCCAGTAATACGGAAGGGAAAATCACACCACATACATTTACAATAAGAAGTAAAAGTTTGGGTTTAGACAAATCCTTCCATGTACAACTATAGCCTTTCTCAACATGGGGACCTCCAAATATGTCAGCCTACAATGGGTCTGCTGGCTGGGGATAATGAGAGTTATCATCTCATGCTATTAGAGAATACCAGTTCAGCAAATACTGGACTTCTGCAATGCATTGCACACGGGTCTGTCCTTGAAGATAACTTCTAAATTCTTCCAAACATTTCTGTCTGCATGGACATATTGCTTTGGCCAGTCAGCCTGATTATAATTTTACAACATCTTGTGTTATTTTCATTATGGCTTTTTGCTATTTGTATTGTGCTTTATAGGAAAATTTTCATCATCCTGGTATCTTTTGATGGTTTATAAATACGTATCCACATAAATCAATCAATGTGCCTTAACATACTTAGACCTCTGGATTCTCTAAACATAAAAATATAATTGTGTACCAACAGGTAATCCAAATTCTGTACCAAGAATTGGCTGGATTCTACAATCCATACAACAAATGAAGACCAAAACTACCTAATCCTTTATTTTGCAAAAGTAATTCCAATTTGTTTTGATATAGGGGATGCGTAAGGAGCTAAGGAGAGCACTAAAGCCTAAACCTGCAAACCAAGACAGGGAAATGTACAGCCACTTGAACACTGCCAGATTGTCTCTCCCCTAAGCCTCCACCAAATGTAGATGTTCTTGGGAGTGCATTTCATATCAGCTGCAAGGGCTGATATGAAATGCACTCCAAGAACATCTAAAGGATCACATATTCCCTTCCCCATCACAAGATTCATTCAGCCACACTCTGGAGATCTAATCAGACATTATCCATAAAATCTCAAACCTATCCTGGCAATCATGAGAACTAAGAAAAATCACTTTTTGACTTTACATTTTTGCAACTAAGGCTGACATTCATAAGAAACAGGATCCATTGCCTGCTGTCAGGTTCAGTCCTTTCCTGGTGCTCCTGTGAAACCACAACATGACTCATTTGGCTTGCTCTGTCTGGTTCCCTTGGGCCCAACAATAACTCTGTGAATTCAAAAGCTTTCCACTTTTGCAAAACGGCTCATTTGTCAAAGGAGAGATGCTCCGAGTTAACCTTCCTCAACTTGGTCCCTCCTGAGATGGTGGACTATGTCTCCTATCTTCTAACACCCCTGCTGGCATGGCAAACATGCTCATGATAATGGGGTATGCAGTTGCATACATTTACAGGAGTCTGAGTTGGGAAAGGCAGCCTAAGAGTGATATTCATTATTTACTATATTTATGTAATACTTCCCCCCCTCCTTCCCCAGCTCCATATTGCCTTTACAACAACCTTGTGAAATAGTTTAGAATTTGATTGGTGGATGTCAGGTTTCTACTACAAAACTAAACAGATCCCAGAAACCTGGTATCTAAGTGCCCCTGCGCTACACTGTGCTGATGCTCCTAGTCTGCCTTACAATGTACATTGTTTATCCAGTAAATGAACTGGGAAACCACATTCATCCTTTGTTTGCAAGATATATAACCATCAACTATGGAACTGATCCGATTTCCTGTTTCCAAGGGACGTAAGCTATGCAAAGTGCTGGCTCTTGGGGCAATCAGGAAACTTTGCCCACTACCTAGGGCAAAGTTTCAAGGTTTTAAAATTAGATGGGCTTGGTTTTAATTGTGTAATATTATTTATCTGCAATATAAACAATATATTTCTCTGGGCTGCTTCCAATGATTAAAAAAAAAAAACAACCAAGACTTCTTATTAAGTTTTGCTCTGGCTTTGCTCACCATTGGTTGCTGTGCCTTCCATGCCACCAGCCTCCATGAGCAATCAGCACCATCAAATTCCCCATGCCATCTCTCACTCTGGATTCCTCCTAGACCTAGTCATCACATCTACCTGCATTTCTGCCACCATATTTCCATAAGACTCAACCTCTTCCCTCCTCATGTCTCCTCTTTAGCTCATCCAAGTCTAAATACACAAAGGCAATATTGCCATCTCACACTAAGCCAAAGTTTATGCTAGCCATGGTTTGTCATTTTAATGAGCGACTGCCCTAAATAAACCACCCAAACCACCGTTTGTTTTTCCCATTGATGGTCTGCTCCTCTTCTGTGCCTTTTTGTCACCTCCTGTTTTAGAGCAGGCAGCTAGCATAACAGCCCAGGAACAAACCATGGTTGCAGGCTCAAGATGTGATGGCAAACATCAAGTTAAACAACTCAGGAGTTTATGAATGAACCGCTAGCACTCTAATTGTGGTTTGTTGCCAATTAACAAATTGGGAAAAGTCTCGGAAAGAATAACAAGAATTCAACAAACCAAAATCTGATTTACCATTACATGGAAAAAGTCCTAGGTGGCACTTTGAAGGCTAACCATTTTAAAATGGGCTTTGTAGACACCGCGGACTTCCTCAGACGCGCAACAACTTGCCATCAATCTGGCAAATTCCTATTTCCATTCTGACTGGGGAGATTGCAAAGAGTGAGTTCAAAAGAAACGGAGGTGCAGAAAGCACAGGTAGTAATAAGAACCTTAACAGTGGTAACTCACAATCCATTGTTGGCAGTGGATATCCCAAGCACCACTTCACTGGTAAGCTGATTAAAAATGTAGTGTCATTTTTTAAAAAAATGTTCTTGTCAGACCAAAGAAAATGGAATTGAATCCCTTCATGAGTTATTTGAGAATTTCGCACTGTGATATGTTGCCGAAGTCCCGCTGCTCCAGACTGGTCACCTTAAAGTCACCAACAGCAACAAAATAACATTAGCACTGTGAGCACCTAATGAAGGGGGCCGCAGTCCACCAAGAAACAAACAAGCTGTAATAATTTTTGTAGGCGTTAAACTGAGAGGAGATTCCTTCCTTATTTTGCTGCAGCAGATTAATATGGTTACTTTCCCTGAATGCACAGAATTGGATTTTTCATATTCTACTATTTTTACTGCCATATCTGCTTTCCTTCTATATGCCACCTCCTTATGTTGTCGAGATTTAAATTGTACGTTCCTTGGGGAAAGGACTTACTCTTCTTGCTTGTGTTACTTTATAGATTATCACATGCATGCACCTTACAAAGTGCTTCTCGCTTGAACAATTTCATTGTGACACCAATAGCTGGAAATGTCTCTGATCCTCCTGGAAAGACGGCAGAAAGCTACCGCATCTCCAGATGGTGCTTTGCAAAGCAGGCACATATGTGAAAGGTCCAAGTTCTCTCTCTTTGATGTACTAAGCAAACGGACACAGTGGGAATCTGGAGAGCAAGGAACGGAGTTCAAAAATGGACTCAGCCACTTCCTAGAAAGAGGCGTGCGCGTACACACACACACACACACACACACACACACACACACACACACACACACACACACACACACAGAGTACACTTCCTCGCCATCAGGCGCAGCTGAAGGAGAAAATCTGGACCTCCACAGGAAGTCTGTGTAACAAGAATAACTTTTCCTGCCTTTGGAATATGAACAGGTGTTTAGCTTATTCTTTGAGAAAGGGGTGAAGGGAAGGAAAAACAAAATAAAATTAGAAAGCTCCAAACAAGGAGAAAATGAACTCCCCAAAAAGCAGGTTGCAGGATTTTCCTACCATGTCAGCAAGCAGCAAGTAGGCAAGGTTTAAGATTTAGGACAGAGCTCATGGGAAGCCTTGTTTCTCCCTTGTCTCTGCCAGGAATCAGTGCTGGTGTATGCAATAAATTGTTTTAGAAAATCTTTCCAGCTATGGACACAAAACAGGTGAATGGGAAAGAGAAGGTGCAGGCAGAAAGTCCCCGGTTCAGTTACTGGCATCTCCATATAAGGCTGAGGAATGGGTAAAAAATGAGGTCTGGAGGGTTTCTGCTTGATGGTGATGATAGTACAGACTGACACTGACCTATGAGCTGACTTCCGTCAGGCAGTTTGCTTTATCCCTGTGTTGCATTCATTGCCAGTTTGTGGGCTTCCCAAAGGAAAATAATTTGGCTCTGGTGGAAATGCACTGCCGGATGAGCAAGATCTTTGTTCTGGTCCAACATAAACATATGTTTTGTTCTTATACAAGTGTCTCATATATCAATAATAATACCCCTGACTGTCACCATTGCCCTTGGTTTGCACCAGGGAGAGTGAAGGGAACCAGAGCCACTAGATCCTGTTTGGGGGTCATTAGCTATTCTATGGCCTTTCCTCTATCAATGGTCACAGCCATTCCATCCGATTACAGCAGAGGGTGAGGCAAAAAATCAGCCCTTCACCTCTGCTGAGATGTTAATAACTTTAAGCTCTTCTGGAACCATCCATGGGGTCACGAAGAGTCAGACACGACTTAACGACTAAACAACAACAAATATATATATTAAACATCTCTAATTACATCTTACAGAACTTACAACAGTAAGCTCTGTTTTGGGAGCACATTTTATTTGGGGAGGTATTTTTTCTAGGCTGACCTTTGCTCTCACTGACCGCATGGCCTGAGGGGGCGGGGTTTAGATTTAAATGAGTGTGAGCAGAAGCAGCGCACAAAATTCTCTGATTCTATTTTTTACCCTAATCTGATAAATAGGAAAGCCAAATAGCATTGCATACACCTGGGGGGCAGGAAAGTCTTAGGGGTCGGACCATACTTCCCCACTATTAGGGAGCAGGCTGGGTAGGTGGGGCTCGTCAGCCATGGAAGGCAGCCCATCTAGGAGAAGGAAAACTCCGATTTCAAACCTCCACTGCCTTATAGCTGTATCCGTTGATGGAAAAGGCTTCAGGAGTTAACCTCGAGGCAAAATCCGGGGCTGGAGTCCTGGAGCCAATTTGTGTCATTCTGGCAACTCCTGTGACATCGCTGGAACCAGTTGTATTGGCTCTTGCCTTTCCATTGGACTATTTCAGAGATGTGGAGAGGGGGGGTTTGCTGCTTGGGTAACAACCTATCCTCCATATTATTTTACCCAGGCTTTGTCCTCTGGAGAGGGCACTCCAGCTTTGCGTACAGCATCGAAACAACACAGGAAGTAGCAGTTACCGGTTATAAGTCTTTGCTTGATTAGCGTAGAGCAGGCTTGTCCAACCTTGGCCCTCCAGATGTTCTTAGACTACAGCTCCCAAAAGCCTTCACCACCACCTCTGCTGGCCAGGATTTCTGGGAGTTGAAGTCCAAGAACATCTGGAGGGCCAAGGTTGGACAAGCCTGGCGTAGAGCATGACGCCAGGGGCTACTTCTGACAATGGGAGAGGTCATTGCACCTCATTAGGTAGCTACAGCCCGCCTTAAGCTGGACAGTCCCCAGCCACTAAAAGGGGACAGATTGCACTTGTCTGCAATGTGGAAGGGACTGTCGCTCTCGAATTGGCCTTCTCAGCCACACTAGAAGCTGTTCCAAGTCCTCCATACAGAGTACATTACCATAGTCTCTCTAGACTGAAGGATGCCTAACTAACTTCTGGAACCATGTCCTGTGCCAGGTGCAGGGTCTTAAAATGTTAGCATCACCACCAGTGCAATAAAACTGAATGGTTACAGCTACTGTATTTCATTCTTGGCTCTTTAAAATGTTGAGACAGATATTTTGCTAATTCATGTGTTGGCTTTGCCATACTGTGGAATGATTATGCATCAAAACTTTGAATTACTTCATCTTAAAAATGGCTAAACTTCAGCTTACAATTGTTGAAACAATAATAAGGATCTACCGTAATGAGAAAAACTAAATCGTTGTGTTTGCCATTTTGATAACAAAAATAATGGATTCTAAATTGATTGTCGAAAATTTAAGGGACTCAAGTAATGTTTTAGTTTTTAATTAATTATTTCCAAGTTTCGTCCACAGGTTATCATGAAACAAGTGTCTGAATTTGGTTCATCACCTTCCTCCTTCTTCCCAATCCATTCTCCTCCTGAGTTTGAGGGCAAAGATGCTCTTATTACTGAGCTTTGTAAGCTGCTCTTTGAGTCTTTTGAAGCTGTTAAAAAAAGCTTCAGGTATATAAAATAAATAAGATAAGACATTCCTGTTGAAATGCAGACATTCCACTTCGTTGCCACTGTCCCACTGGGCTACTACCACCAACTGCTATGAAGAGGACCTTTACACTTACCCCTGTTGAATTTCATTCTGTTGCTTTCGGCCCAGTGCTCCATCCTATCAAGGTCATTTTGAATGTTGTTTCTGTCTTCCAGTGTTTGAGCTATTCCACCCAATTTTGTATCATCTGCAAATTTGACAAGCATTCCCTGCACTCCCTCATCCAAGTCATTAATAAAAAAAATATTGAAGAGCATCGGGCCTAGGACTGAGCCTTGGGGTACCCAACTAGTTACCTCCTCCCAGTTAGAGAAGAACCCATTAATCATCATCTTCTGAGTATGATTCTGTAGCCAAAATGTCTATCCACCTGACACTTGATTTAACCTGCCCACATCTAGTTAGCTTGCTAATCAGGATATGATGGGGCACTTTGTCAAAAACTTTGCTGAAGTCAAGATATACTATGTTCACAGCATTCCCTCTGTCTATCTGGGAGGTGACCTGATCAAAAAGCAAGATCAAATTAGATTGGCAGGATTTGTTCTTGACAAATCTGTGTTGCCTTCTCGTTATTACTGCATTGTTTTCTAGGTGCTTGTACAACGACTGCATTATGATCTGTTCAGAATTTTGCCTGGGACTGATGTCAGGCTGACTGGCTTCTAGTTCCCAGGTTTCTCTTTTTGGCCCTTTTTGAAGATAGGGACAACATTAGCCCTCCTCCAATCCTCTGGCACCTCCCCCATTTCCCATGATTTCAAGAAATTAATGGCTAATGGTTCTGAGAGTTCTTCAGCCAGTTCCTTCAGTACTCTCCGATGCAGTTCATTAACTTCATATTCTACAGCAAAGGTCGAAATCCTACTATTTCATGATCCCCTTTCAAGGGGCTAAATCTGTTACTCCCAACCAGGATAGAATGAATGGTACTTGTTAAGTCAACACTTACATCAGTCCCATATTTTAAGCTGGTCCCTTCCAGCTGGGACTAATAACAGCATTTAGTCCAAGCTTTGCTTCCTCTTTGATTTGTAGCATCTGGTCTATTACAATTTTAAAAAACACAATGATAGCTCCAGAAATAGAATGTAGGTATGAATGAAAAACCGGGATGGCCATAGCTCCAAGGGCATTGCCCAGACTGTGCATGCAGAAATGTCTAGGATCAATTCCTGCATCCCCAGGTAAAGAGGATCACCTCAAATGTGGACAGCCATGACCGACAATCACAGGTTGATTCATGTTTTGTGCCTTGCATTTTAAGCCCCCTTCTTCAGCTGAAAAAAGTTCCAAAGGTGGCTTACATAAGAAGCTGTCTGCTCTTGGGCTTACAGTCAAAAGCCACGACACTAAAGGAAAATGAGATATGAAGGAGAAGGAAAACAACAACAACCATAGGTATTCATTGTTAGTTTAAAAGGTCTCATGAGTGTCATTTCAGGCAGGGAGGAAGGAAACAAGCTCCCTGCAGCTATTCTTGAACTGGCTGATGCAAAGAATGAGGATGGATTCTCTCTAGTTATGATGTCTTTCCCTGGGGAGGGGAACCAGCCTTCCCTTTGCTGAGAACAAAGGACAAAATGAGCCACCTTGTTAGTTCTGAGAGCAGGGAAGATAGCTGGTCTTAGCAAAGCTCTTAAAACGGGAATATGTGGCTTTCCAGATGCTTGGATTCCAATCCCTATGATGCCTTACTATTGGCTGTTTATGGAAGTTATATTCTGAAAATGTCTGTATTGGAGTTTCCCCCCACCACCACCTCATGTGCTGTCTGTAGTTTGAGAGACTGGGAGGGACTTTTCGGAGCTGATTGTCTGTCTATCCAGCACTAACCAATTGTTCTTTCCAGCTTTTGAAATTCAAAGAGAGCCCTGCCTCTCTTCTAAGTGTTCTATCCCTTGCTTTCATTTGTCAGTGCTAGTTTGTTCTTGCTATTGATTTGTTCGGTTGGTTGCTAGCATGTGTGCAGTAAAGAAAACAGGATACATAAGTCTGTAAATCTAAGCAACTGTAATTACAGAAATGTTTTTCTCTCTCCTACAAATGTCTCAGAATGAGTTACGGGAACTTTAAGTGCCAGCCAACAAGAAAGGGGTGGACTCTGAGGAATTTGAAGCTATTGCCCTCTGTAGATTTCAACACTTCTGTCTAGCCAAAATGAGAATTTTACTAGCAATTCAAAACTCTGCAACAGTCTGGAGGGCCAGAAACTGCCCATCTCTGTTTTAGAGCATTGCCTCCGGTCCTTTACACCACCGATCCGTTAGAGTCAGATGCCAAACTAGGCTCATAACCGCAAATGCAAAACAAGAGGCCCACTGACATAAGAAAGTACTTTGGTCCTTTGCTCAATTAATATCCAGCACATCCAGCGATTAAACCTTCAGGTTTGGCCAGACCTTAACCTCTCAAGTCCCAGTGAGCTGATTTGCTCCTCACAGGAATTAATTTGCTAACACGGACTGGCTTTGAGAGGAAGGGTGTGTGCATCAGATCTGCACCTCCTTCCACTAAAGGCTTCTCTTCTCTCTTCCTACTTCCTTCTGCATTTCTCCTTCTGAGAAAGAGACGGCAGGTGGCTTAGAGACAAAGTAGCAGGAAAAGAGAGCCAGATGGGCAAGGCACTCTGGACAGTAGGTAGGTCAACCAGCAAGAGAAAACAAAAACACAAGAGGGATCCCAGCAACATAGCCGACTAAACCGCCTCCCGATCCAGCTTCTCTGAAAGCCTCTCTCTCGCTTGCTTGCTTGCTTGCTTACTCACACTCTTCCCCAAGCCAGAACGTATCCCAGCCAAAGGCTCATTGGAGATTCTGTCTGGGGATGAGCTGGGAAGTGGAGTTGCATTCCCACTGAACGCCAGAAATGCTTTTCCAGCCACCTGTGAATTCCTCTGGAAGTGCATCCCCTTGTCTGTTCTCTGCCATCCTCTCCGGAAAGTGGGACGAGGAGCACAAGTCTCTGCACCAGCAGCTGCAGGTGGCAGCAGGAGAATCTCTGCCACAGGATTTCAGCTGTCACTTGGATAGACAGACAGACACAGTGTGCGTCAGTCAGGCTGTGCACTGACGACAATGGCAACAGAGACAAATTCTTTTTTTTTAAGAGAAGGTGTTGTTAAAAAGATTTTCAGTGAGCCCATCATCCACACCTCATGTCTGAATAACAGAAGGGCACACACCACTATTTTTGAGAGCTGATCATAAAAGTCAGATTTCTTCTTGACAAAAAGCTTTCTCCTGTGCCTTTCAGGGGTCCTTGAAGGCCTCCTCATTTGGAACACCTTTTGGCTGGAGGATTGTGGGGGAGGGGATGTATTGTGAATTATGGGATATGTAGTCTAGTGCATCTCGTGTGTGTAAGGTTGGCTAAAAATGGCTAAACCGAAACAGCATAAGCATAGGTACCTGAAATAACTATATACAGTAGCGAATGTATGGCTCTTCAGATATTATATGACAATTCCTATCTGCTCCAGCTAGCACAGCTAATGGGAATGATGGGACTTGTAGTTCAATAACATTTGGAAGGCTATATAGTCCTCACTCCTGATATATAGGCCCTCTGTTTGCCCCATCCGTACATCCTTTTCTTTCCTTCGTTGTTTCCCCCACATCAAATTTTAAATTGTAAGCTTGTGCCAGGGAGCTGTCTTGTTGTGTTTCTCATACGCCACACAGACTGATGGCACAACGCTCTTATATTATTACTAATGCCTTATGGAGTGGTATTGATAGTGGTGGGAATGGCAGCAGCTGCCAAATTAATTTTAATTTGACACAACATTTTCCACTGCTTCAGAGGCAGCTGCCCAGTCCAAGCTCTCACAGTGGAACAAGAAGAGGCACAGAATGAAAGCTGGTGATCAGAGTTTAGAAGCCAGGCCGGTCCTTGTCTGGTCCTGAGGGAAAATCTTTCACCCTCAGTTCCTCTGTCTTAAAAATGGGAATGTCAAGAGCCTAATCCACAGCTTTGAGACAGAGAAAACTCTGTGCAACTTAGAAAAAACTAATGAGATATTGTTCATCTTTTAGAAGCCACTCCCCCAATTGATGCAACAAATTGGCACTCTGCCCATTGTCAAAAGACCTCAGGGCTATATTGTGCCTGAAAGTGTGAGTGAGTGAGTGAGTGAGTGAGTGAGTGAGTGAGTGAGTGAGTGAGTGAGAGAGAGGGGGGGGGAGGGAGGGAGGGAGGGAGCAAAGCCTCTAGAATGGAGCAGTGTGAGAAGCAGAGAGCACTTCAAAATTAGTCTGTGAATTTCAGTCCTGAGGCAGTCCTGGTTCATGTTTTCCTGGCCCAAGGTATAATGCTTGTCCTCTGCCCATCTTCCCAGACCCCCAGGAACCTCTCTAGATGCCCTTATAAAAGGTCCTGAGCACACTCATCCAGTATGAACATATCCCAGCCATAGAAGAGCACTCCCTTCTCCCCTAATCTTTCAAACGGGATACCCGGGGGAAAGTAAGCTTCCCCTATTGCCTTGACTAGTGTGGGTTTAGCCTTTTTAAAAAGACACTACCAGCTAATGACAAGCTAATTCTGTGTTCTGCAAGGTGCACGAGAATGGCCTAGGAAGCCAGCGGAGGTGGTGGTTTGGAACACAGCCCACACGCCTTGTATTAATAGCACAGGAGCAATCAATTCTTAAAATAGGCTGCACGGAGCAAAGGAGGCGGGTCTCGGGTGACAGCAACCTATTCTGGAGATGAGCAATGGTGACGCAAGAACAATTAAAAGGCTGCTTTTAGAAAGATGCACACCTACCAGGCCACCTCTGGCAGAAATGCTGGCATGCACCCACCCAGAGGTTAATACCCTACAGATGGTGGGGCGGGTGGGGGTGGTCTGTGGCAGATACTGACAAGAGACCAGTTAAAGGAAGATGTTCTTTACTGGGCATGTGTACTGCACATGGATTTTGTCATGACTCAATAACTATAATTTTCAGTTAAAACAACGCCTTTTAACGAGGAATCCGCTTGACGACGATGTTTTTGCAATCGCTTGGTTTGAATGGGGAAAATTCGCTTTGCGATGATTGGTTCCCTGCTTCGGGAACCGATTTTTGCTTTACGACGATCAAAAACAGCTGATCGTCAGGTTTCAAAATGGCCACCAGGTGTACAAAATGGCTCCCTGCTGTGTTTAGGAGCCATTTTTCGCTTTACAGGCACCCGAAAATGGCCGCCCCTATGGAGGATCTTCGCTGGACGGTGAGTTTTCAGTCCATTGGAATTTTTCAATGCATTTCAATGGGCTTTTTAATTTCGCTTTACGATGTTTTCGCTCTACAGCAATTTCACTGGAATGAATTAACGTCGTTAAGCAAGGCACCACTGTATTTGCACAACATATCTATGGTATCCTTCCCTTTTGAGATGCAAAACACCCAAAAGAAGCACCAATGGAGTAGGAAATTTTTAGTAAGGATACAAACAACCCATTTAGTGCTTTCAATTTTTAGAACAGCAGTTATTGTGATTTTGAATAATTTGTGCAACTGCATGAATTCGGCAAAAATAGCCAATTTCCCACAAAACATCATTCTTGTCAACCAAGAACCCAACTGAGAGGACCAAGCAATTTTTCTTGCTTTCCTCATAGATAAGAAAAAAAATATTGCAGTTCTTTGTCAAAGACTCTCATAAACGGCCATCGATCTTTCTAGGGACTGAAAGGGGAACATTCTAAAATATCCACCTATGTGTCAGAGGAGAGGTGGCTGGCAGGACCATAGCTTTGTGGTTGAGCACACAGAAGGTCTCAAGTTCAATCCTCACCACCTCCATTTAGAGCAGTCAAAAGGCAAACAGGTGGAAAAGATTCCCTGCCTGAACGCCTAGAAAACTGCTGTTTGTCAAGGTAGGCAATATTAGGCTAAATGTAGTCCAACCTGTCACAATAAGGCAGTTTCCTATCTTAGGTTGGAAAGGTTCTCTGCCCAAGACCTCCAGCCTTTTGCACACTCAAATGTATCAAGGCCACATCACACCTCAAGCTGTAGTTTGACAAGAAGCCATTACTGTACAATCAGGGTAAAATGCAGAGCAGAAATCTACATTCCATCCTAACTCACTGGAGTTTTGAACACCCATGTTTTCATTTGTTTCATTTTCCAATAGTATTTGGGGTGGGGGTGGGTTGCTTTAAAAGTAACAACTCTGGCAGATCACAGCTCATGTTTTCAAGTGGGGATGGAATAGCTAAAAGGGTTGTTTATCTTGGGAAAACCTTTGTTTGAGACCTTGGAAAAGCCAGTATCAGTCAGAATATTCAGCACCTGGTCAAACAGACTACAAGTCTAATTCCACAGAATGCTGATTCATAGAATGATATTTAAACCGATACAGTATTTTAATAACACATTTTAGCCACTAAGTATAAGCTTACCCAGTTTGATATTTCAAATAGGAACCCTTTCTTTTATTTTTCTCCATGCCCCAAGAATTATAAATCTGTCAATGTGCTGCCAGAAAGAAAAATGGGGGAGAGAAAATTAACAATATATTTTGTTTCTTTTCCTTTTTTTAAAAGTTTGAAATAGGAACATTTGCTGCAGAACATTTCCACCCACTACATTTATTTCAGCTTCAGAATCAATCTCGCTGTGAACCATTTTATCTGACTCAACAGATCAGTGTCTTCCAAGCTGGTGTCAGACTACAACTCCCAAAAGGCTACTGGAGGCAGCCTTCTATGAAATATCCAGAGAGCACCTGCACGCATAACTGCATTTTTATAAATTTGTTTTCACTGATAACTTCCACTGCTGATTCTTAAAAGAGCAGACCTCAGTGGAACCTTTTCACTTGCCTGCACATTCCAAACGATTGTTTGGGCACAGTCCGGAGTCAGGACCCCCTCGGATCAATGGTAGAACGAAATGGGAAATGATAATTAGTGTGTCCTGTTCAAGATGCCTGCCAGCCAGCTATATCTTTTACAAGAGTAGTCCACCCTTGCTCCCTTTGATTTTCCCTTTTCAACCCACCATTCTGTCAACATTTTGTAATCCTGGACTATGTTAAATCCGAATTGGCATATCTCATGTTTCCAGCTTCTCTTTAGGTATTTTTGGAAATATTCAAGGGAGCAAAGGTCAAGGGGGCAGAGGAGGAGAGAAACTACTTGACTACCGCAATGCACTCTACATGGGGATACCCTTGAAGATAATCTGGCATCTTCAATCACTGCAACATGCTTCAGTTAGGTTACCACCCAGTGCATAGCCCATGATACTGAAAGATCTTCATAGGTTGCCAGTTCTTTACTGGGCCCTATATTCAAGGTGTTGCTTTTAACCATTAAGGATCAAAATCGCTTGAAACTTAGCTATTTAAGGGGCTGCCTGTCTCCTTATGAGCCTGTCCTGATTTTATGAATTTCAGTAGAGGTCTTCTTAAATATACTTGTCACCAGTTTCAGAGGTTTGCTTGACAAGCACGTAGGGGGGCTTCTCCTGTGTGTATCCAAAACTGTGGAATGCGCTCCCTCTGGAGTTACAATCAGTTTCCATTCTGACTTATTTTAAAGGACAAGTAAAAACACAACTGTTTACCTGCTCTGCTGTGTTGTCTTTAACTATACCTTTTGCTTTTATTAATTTAAATGATTCACTTGATTTTAATGATTTTCACAGTGGGTTGGTTATATTTGATTTTACGATTTTAAAGTTAGCTTTGGTTTTATTTGTTTCTCTTCTTTTATGGCACAGGTTGCTTTGAATGTTGTTTTTTAATGAGAAGGCAAGGAATAAAAGTAAAAAAAAGTAAATGAAATAAAGAAAAATATATTGTGAAACATTTAGCAATTTTCTTCAAAGACAAAAACCCATCCCTTTTTTAAAGTGCCACAAACATTTTGCCTTATTCCTTCTTTTCCTTTTTTTCCCCTTTAATTTTTCCAACATGCTGAAACAGATTAACACAGCTACTTCTTTGGAACAGGGATTTTAAATCATCATCATCATAACTGAACTGCAGGGTTGTTTTTCTCTGCAAGAGGCATACATCTGCAAACCTTGGTGTTTCCCCCAAGCCCACTGATATCACTTCTTGTGAGTTTTGACTAGTAATTCAGAATCCACACTCAACAAGTGAAGCTTTGGTTGGTTGGTTGGTTGGTTGGTTGGTTGGTTGGTTGGTTGGTTGGTTGGTTGGTTGGTTGGTTGGTTGGTTGGTTGGTTTATAAAGAGAACTGCTGGATAGCTCAGTGGTTTAGGAAAGAGTTTGGGGGTTCAGTTCCCCACTGTGCCTCCTTGACAGAGGCTGGACTCAAATGATCCATAGGGTCCTTTCCAGCGTTTCGGTTCAAAGTTGTTTGTTAGTTTTTGTCTCAGCTTTATTATAGTATCCTCTTCCTACTTAGTTCCCTCTTGACATGGAATACAATCCCCTTTGTCCCAAACTATGCTAGTTGCGGATTGTGTGGGAAGGAGAGGGACAGAAGGTAGTCCAGACACCAGATCAGAAGATACTTCTATACAGAATTGACAACCTCCGCCACTATTACTTTGAAGTATTTAGCCCTATTCAGTCATTTCTTAAAGAGTGCACTTTCTACTATTGTTTTCAACACAGAAAGCTGACTTTTTGAAGAAAAGGAACCATTTATTTATTTATTTATTTATTTATTTACTTACTTACTTACTTACTTACTTACTTAAATTTTGAAGACCCCACATGGCAATACATATAACATACTGTGTTTCCCTGAAAATAAGACTGTCTTATATTATTTTTCCCCAAAAAATGCATTAGGGCTTATTTTCAGGGAATGTTTTAATTTTTTTCATGTACAACAATCTACATTTATTCAAATACAGTCATGTCATCTTCTTCTGGTTGCTGCACAATGGTGGAGGGCTGGGTTTCACTTAACTGGGGATCATTTTTGGGGTAGGGCTTATATTACGAGCATCTTCAAAAATCATACTAGGGCTTATTTTCAGGGAAACAGGGTACATATCATATGGTCATTAAACATCATTTAGAAAAATTAAAATAAAAAATAAGAAAAGAAAAATTAAGTATTAACACTAACAACATCTAGAAGACTCATTTGGCATATTTTGCAACTCCCAACTTTAGCCAGCACAGTGAGAAATGCTGAGAGTTGCAGAGCAAAATCTAGAGGGTCGTAATTTGTACATACATACACATTGGGAGAAAGAGGGATTATAAATAGGACAAATAAATAAGACACACATTGGCCATCTGTGCTTCTCTTTGACATAGCCAAGTAAGGTAAACTGGCTGGGTAGTTCAGGGACTTGGTGTCCCCGGGGTCAAGAGTCTGATTTCCCACCATGTCTACCAAAAGCCAACCTGTGTGACCTTGGGCAAGCTGCACAGTCCCAGAAAAAAAGGAATAGAAAACTACTTGTGAGTATTTTACACATAGGGAAACCTGACAAGGGTCACGATAAGTTGTGTGGCATGTTTTTCTTCTTCTATCCAAGTCAGGGTCTAATTGGACACTGTGGTACCATGTCTTTAAAAGAAGAAAATGAGCTGGTTTCAGCCACACTCATCGTCTCACCACCTTGTGTCTGAGGAATCGGAATGCAAATGAAGCCAATGTTTAACTCCTGATGATCAACCACTAAGAAAGCAAGCTAACATGCAAGCTGCAGCAGACCAGAAAAGCATGAAGAATTAAGATCAGACAAGTTTTAACACTTAAGGATCTGCCATTTGTTCATGTCCCAGAAATGTTTCTCCATGAGTCCATTGCTCTTCCATTCTTAAGGGGACTTTGGGACCATAGCAAATCTCAAGAAACTGCTTATATGGAGGTAAGAATTCATTAAGGTTTGTTTCTGTCATTTACTTTAAGGTAAGAATTCATTAAGGTTTGTTTCTGTCGTTTACTTTAAAAGATGCATATGTTCTTGATCATCTTTGCAAAATCAGAGTATTTTATGCACATCACAACAGCCTCAAGTGCACTTTAAGCAGCAGACGAACTCCATTCACATCTAGAGCCCTTCCTCAAGTGCTTTTGTTTATTTCACGAATTAGGTATGGAGTACAGTGATGCCCCTATACTTTTCTTCACAGCAACATAACCTGTAGTTCAGAAGGGGGAACCTTGTTATTGGTGTCAGCCCAAAGCAGCTTGCCATGCCGGCTGCACGGTGATGTAGCTTGAATCTAACAATATTTGAAAGCTCCTCACGTTTCCGCTTCTGTCCAGGCCAGTAATGAAGAGATTGTAGAGCAATGGTTCCCAACCTTGGGTCCCCAGAGGTTTGTGAACTACAACTCCCAGAAATCCAGGCCAACACAGCTAGTGGTGAAAGCTGCTGAGAGCTTCAGTCTAAGAGCATCTGGGGACCCATGGCTGGGAACCATTGTTCTAGGCTCAAGCCTGCCTGGAAATTGCATCTACTGAATTGAAAGGCCTTATTCTAATCTCAGGTGTTATGTAGACCAGGGGTCCCCAACCTTGGGCCTCCAGATGTTCTTGCAACTCCCAGAAGCCTTCACCACCACCTCTGCTGGCCAGGATTTCTGGGAGCGGAAGTCCTAGAACATCTGGAGGCCAAAGGTTGGGGACCCCTGATGTAGACTATTTGGAAGTTGTTACTCTCCTCTGAGCTAAGACTAGAAAGGCCCACTCAGGCCTGGTGTCAGCATCTGGAATCCTTGGGTGCTTGCCAGGGCCCTGTATGCCAGCAAATTCACTGGCAATACCTGCCCCCCTCCCCTTCATTTAAAAAAAAATCAGTTCAGCACCCCTAGCTGTGACTGTGGTGGGTCTTCATTTGATATTTCCCAGAGTGCAATGCTAGTGAGCAATGCTACATTGAGTGCACTGTGGGAAATCAAAACGGTAACCAGATCTGGCTGACTGCTACTGCGATTGCCACTGCTAGATAAACCTACAAGGTTCCATCAGTGGATGAGAGGACTGTACCAACGATGGACACTTTGTTCAAACCCTCTTCAAGCCTAGAACAAGCGCTCTCCATATGCTCAGAGACATCTTACTTTCCCAAGACTGGTTCAAAGGTTGGAGTCTGGTCTTGCAAAGACCAGCTCCAAAATTAAAGCTTAAATTGTCAAGGAGCAGCACTCTTGGCCAAGAAAAAAAAACCTTCAAAACAAACATGACAGAGCATTTT
Source organism: Pogona vitticeps (assembly GCF_051106095.1). NCBI lineage: Eukaryota > Metazoa > Chordata > Lepidosauria > Squamata > Agamidae > Pogona > Pogona vitticeps. The sequence continues at coordinate 94,593,708 of NC_135788.1, read as the reverse complement.
GTGATAAATCTCACAAATTCTGAGCAGAGAGATATATGCCTATCTAATTATTCCAAGAAGTAATTGGAGATCGATTCTTTGTACGAATAAGCCACTTTTGAATAAAAGTAATTGTTGAAATGTATGAAGCATAGTGGATTTTCTTCTTTCACATTTGCCTTTGAATAACGTCACCAAATATATTAAATCAATTATTCTTAAACAGTAAGCTGTGCCCCACCCCCCAGCCCAGGAAGGAGCATTCCGGGATTGCCGTAGAGGCATCTGGAGTTTCAAAATGCATATTCAATATTATAATATAAAATTTATTTAGAAAATGAGGAAAACAATTGTGTTTATTGCTTTCTTAATACTCAGATTACTGTGTCATCTTTATAATGTGCTGTAGTACACATGTTTCCTTCCTTTATCCCTCTCTCTCTTTGCAGCTACGAGTGTAGACAATTTGGAATGTGGAAATAAACACTTTTCTTCTTAAATTTGCAAAATGCTTTGCTTTGTTTTAAGACATGGTGTTTCAGATTTCAAATAAAAGTGTTGGTAGAGGCAGATTTGAAGGGAGACATGGACATTTTTGGTGTTATCAAAAGAGAATTGATTCAAATAAATAAACATTGTGCACAACAGCAGCAGCATCCTTCCCAGACTCTCCTGACCTTGTGCCAAGAGGTGTCCAAATCTTCCTTAACTCCAAGGAAGTTAACTTGATTTCCAGAGCCCAAAGCTGCTCCTGTGTGGAGCCACCACCAGCCTGGAAAGGTCATGGCAGAGCCAAATAACAAATATGTGAATCTGCTTCCAGGGACCCATCAGTCCAAGAAATGGCCTTGGCTATCTGTTTGCTAGTAAACATGCCATAAATAACCAGAGGGAACTCGAGAGCCCCTCAGGGGGTGTTTGTGAGGGGGAGGAACAGCAACATCCTTCAAGGATACAGACACTAAGAGGCTTTGATATGAACTTGGCTCGTCTACCGCAGTTCTCAGAAACTATCCCTTACACATCTTTGCCCCAACACCTGCTCTCACCTCATGGGACACACACACCCCAGTTGAATACACTGTCGTCTCCAGTTAAAGAATCTCAGCTTGGAACTTGACCTTAGTCTGAAGGCTGGAAAAGGCCATTTCAGCTCTCCTGAGGAAGAGAAGTGGTTGTCTGTGGAAACCCAGAGAGACTAGCTAGGAACCGGAGGGGGAGCATTGGCTCCGGCTCCAGAGATTCTGGTTCCCCAATGGCCATGCCCTAAATCCTCTTCTAATGTTTACTGCTGGAGAGCAACCAGGGTGGCATTTGTGGCCTTTCCCTTTTGCCTTAAACCCCATCTATCATCAGAGTAAAGCCCCCAAGAAAGTCTCTGAAGTTCAGTTGAACTGAAATGCAACAATGGGCTCAAGTTAAAGGAAGCCAGATTTCAGCTGAATATCAGGAAAAACTTCCTAACTGTTAGAGCAGTACGACAGTGGAACCAGTTACCTCGGGAACTGGCGAGTGCTCCAACACTGGAGGTATTCAAGAAAAACTTAGATAATCACCTGGCAGATGTGCTTTGATTGTATTCCTGCACTGAGCAGGGGGTTGGACTCGATGGCCTTGTAGGCCCCTTCCAACTTCACTTTTCTATGATTCTATGAAAGAGGTTCCCAACTCTTGATTTACAAGGTACATCTTGCAGCCAAAGCTAGAGTCACACAGCCTAGCTGTACAGCAGGAGGCTGGACTTCGTGACTTTTTGTCTGCTTTGATATGAGCCCTGCTGGCACACAAAATGTCAAAGAGGCTCTCGGGGGGATTTCCTTGTGAACTCTGGAAGAAAACCTTCGTGGAGGATGGGAAGAACCGCTAGCTTGTGCCGCAGCGTAGGAGGCTACTGCTGAGGAACATGGCATAATCAACTGGTGGGGCACCTCTCTCTCTGTCTCTCTCTCTCTTTTTTAGCAAATAGCAAAATGGAAATCAATTAGGAGCCCCAGCAGACTCGGAAAGAGGGACTGTACCTCTCTTTGGACAGGTGTCACGCAAGTACAGCTGGCCTTCATTTCTCCTAAGACCACTAGAGGAAATTGTGGCATCCAGATGTTTCTGGATACTGACTCCCATGACCCGTTCATAGGTGATATTCATCGATGAGTCCAGCTACATAATAGAAGACCATGGGTATTCCACACCAGCCTTAAGATTTACCAGCCACAGTTCTTCCCTTTTTAATCATCTTGTGTGAAAGTGACATATTGCCATCCAAGGAATCATGCTAAAGATTCACATTCATATACTCTTGCAATCCGGGTTCTTAATCTGAAGCAATTACCTCTTTTTTTAATTCCTATTGCTAACACTGTGTGCGCTGAGGATGAGCTGTAGGAGCTGTGTGACAGCCATCAGAGGTATGAATACAAATTTAACCTCTCTCCACATCATCTTTGGAGCAACACTCATCATTCAACTTTGATCAGCTGTCAGTAACGGCATGTCAACCCATATGTTTGTCAGACCTGGCCTGAGGTATTTTGCTGCCTGAGGCAAAGGAGAGGACGTTATCCCTCACCTCCATATCCAGAAGCTGACCAGACTAAAAGCGGAATTTCATTTCAACACCATCCACGGAACAGCATCTTCCATTCCACTTGAGGGTGACAGGCTAGCTTAGAAGGTTTGAGGCAGGCCACATGGCACATCCAGCTCTCTCCTCCAACTTCTAATGGCACCTCTCAGACCTCCAGCATCTGCTGCCTAGTATGGTCCTTTCCATCTACCTAATGGTAGGGCCGGCCCTGTGTTTGGCACTTCCTAGGATGACCCGTTGCATTCTCTGCTTTTGTTTGTGTTTGATCCTTTTTAGTATCTGCATATTTACTAATTTTAGCATTAAATATTGTGTTTTAATGATAAAGGAGAAAGGCAAGGTAAAAATACCTTCTTAAGGAGAAAGGCAAAGGAAGAATATTTTAAATAACTAAATGAGGATGCCAAATGACAGGGATAGGGACTCAAGCCGTAGGACTCACTGTCAGGTCAGACTTAAGTTACACCGGTGGTCCCCCCCCCCCAGTGACTGGGACTCAACTTGTGACTTGGAGCCTACCCACTCCTCTTTTTTTCTGGGGGGAAAAAGCTTGTTTTTAAGAGGGACTCGAATTTGGTACCAAAGACTTGGACTTGGGAGTTGCCAACATCCCTGCCAAAACACAAAGACGATACACACGTGCCCACTATTCAAGTTACTGAAAACACCCAAATGTAGTCCTGGGCAAACAAGAGGGACCCACATGAAGGCTTCAGTTCACATCACAAACAGAAACCACTAAGGAACCCAAAAGATCTGCCAACTGGACAGATCAGGTCCAAATGAGCACTGATGTAGGCTACAGACCATGTGGGAAGGTGTTTCTACCAGGATTACCACTTCTTGGCCTCATTCACCCATGCTCATTTCTTCATTTGGTAAATCAAAGGGATGACTTGCACCAGCAGGCCTGCTGTGGCCAATGTAAATGTAGCAGATCCAACGTGCACATCACATCAGACAATTCCCCAGTCCTGCCACAGGTAGAGCTGACTGACCCCCCACCCGGCATTCCAGTCCTCAAATGTTCACACTGCATGTGGGAATCAGCTTTTCAGATTCGCTTTCATTAAAAGTGCAGAAGAAGAAGAAGAATATGATGGTGGTGGCGGTGATGGTGTGCACTGTGACTTTTGAGCAGGCACCTTTAAAAGAGCAAAGGGAGTCTGCTATCAGGGTTGAGCGCCCCCTTTTAGGATCAAAGGCATGGGGGGGCTATAGGAGAAAGAGCAGTACGGTAATTCCAAAAGGAGCAGTGGGGAGAGTGGGGAGCTATGAAGGCGAGCATTGAAAGAAAAAGAGAAGAAGGAAAACGGCTAGAATTGTTTCTGGAGGAAGGCAGGGGTCACCCTGACTTTTTAAAATTGAAGCCAACAACCTGTTTGCCAGATGGCACTTTCATTGGCCTCATGACTCCCCCCCCCCCACTCACCTTCCTGTATTTACTCTCTGACCGAGGCTGATCAGCAAGGTGTTCAATTCCCAGAACAAATGATCTATCTGTCGCCACATCACAAAATTGTGAAAAATGAGATCAGGAGGGCAGCTTAGATTGCAATGGCATGAAGCCTCGGAACCCGCCCGCTTCCATAGCAGACAGAGACCAGCCTTGGATATATAACACATACAGTAATGAAATTGCTGGACACCACGAGGCATATGCAAAGCGTCTTTCTCTCTCTCCGGCTTGTGAAGAAGAATCCCTGGCAATGCCCAGCCTCTTCGCCCAGGGAAGGGGGCCTCTCCCTCCCACTCCCACCCGCAGCACCTGTTGTCGTAGAACTGAAAGGAGGCTGGGAAGGGGCATAGGGTGGTGGGGGTGGGAGGAGAACTCTTGCGGCGGGGGGGGGCGCGTTCACCGTGGAGCGAGGGCAAGGAATAGCTGATGGGTCTGAAATCTCTGGCAGATCCCTTGGTTAGGTTTAGAAGGTCAGATGAGGACAGGAGTGGCGGTGCGGTGTGTGTGTGTGTGTGGGGGGAGATGGAGGAGATTAGCAACTGCTGCTACTAGAAGGATGTCCTTAAGATGTGGGGCAGGGGTAGCTGGGGATTCCCTGCGGAGATTCAAGTGTTTTGTTTGTGTGTTTTTCAGGGACCGGGGGGGGGGAATGAACCCTTACACACGTGCCAAAGGGATCCGGGCGCGGGAGAGGTCGGGGCCGGGGCTGGGAAGGGAGGCGATCGAGACCCACCTTCATGATGCCGGCGGCGGGGGCGGTCCTGACCAGGCCGGAGGGGTCCCTTTCCGCCGAGTTGTCGCGGCTGCTGCAAGCGGAGCCGCCCGAGACGGAGCGCAGCGGGCTAAGGTCACCGGCGGCTTGGGCAGCAGCCGGGGCTGCGCTCGGCTCTTCTGGCGGCGGCGGCGGCGGCGGCGACAGCGCCCGGGCGCGGGGGGGCCCGGGCCGGGGCGAGCCCGAGGGGGGGACACCGGGGGTCCCGTCCGCCATCCCCCCCTGGGGCTCCCAGCAGCCGCACCGGCCCGGCCCGGCGGGGTGGCTCAACGCCTGCCCCAGCGGCGCCCCCCGCCTTGGGCACCCCTGCCCACCCGCGGGCGCTCCAGCGTCCTCCCCCTGCAAGCCCGGCGGAGAGACTCTGCCCGCTCGGCTCGCCTCGAGTCCCTTCGCCTTGCCGGGGAAAGAGGGAGGAAGACAGCAAGCGATCGACCAGGCGCCGCTGCCGCCGCCGCCGGGTGGAGGGATGGTGGGCCGGGCCGGGGCGGGGCCAGGCAGAGCACGGCCCCCTCCTTCTTCCTAGCCCCTAACCCGCCCCCCCGCCTCAACCCGCGATCCGGCCCCACCAGCGAGCTCCACGCGTAAAACCGCACGCCGCGCCTCGCCTCGCCTCGATTACGCCGCTGCCGCTAGAATCCAAGGCTGGGGAGCGAGTTGCATGCCAGAGGGGCGACGCGCGTCCCCTCCGTGGAGCGTTCACACGGACGAAACACAAGCATCCTTGCCTGCCTTGAAGCGTGCAAAACCAAGCCCCGATTTGCGGGAAGAAACCTTGTGTGGAAGGGGGGCATTATAGTTAATGACATCACCAGACGTCAGCACACTGCCCAACCTTAAAGACCATGTCGCCGCCGATGGATTGAATACACACATTCGGCTCTGCCTGCCTGACCTAGGTCAGGATCAAGCGCTGGGCGTGTTTGTGTGAACAGTCGAAACTAACGTGGAATAAGACCTTCCTGTCAGATGCTGTGGCCTTAACAGGTCCGGGGCAGCAGCGAGAAGGGGCCGGAGAGATTCCTTTGAAATCTTGAAGCGAGGCAACCTCCGGCCTCAGCCCAGGAGCATCCTTCTGCAGTCCATTGCTTCACACCTGTTCAGGTATTACTTGATTCAGTGGTGGGGAAACTGTGACCTTCCAAATGTAGCTGGACCACCACTCTCATCACTTAGTCTACAGAGGCAAAATGGAGAGAGATGATGGGTCGCCAGACAACAACTGGTGGGCCATCTGTGACCTATTTTTCCAGCCTTCCAGAGTTCAGAGCACTGTGTATGAGTTTCACTCCCAATAAATAAAGCTGGCTGAATAGCTCAATGGTTTGGTTGGGAGTTCGATTCTTCACTGTGCCTCTTGCAAGCAGAGCCGGCCTGTGTGGCCTTCGGAAAGCCGCCCCCAGAAGAAGGGAATTGTAAACCACCTCTGAGAACCCTCTTCCTCAGAAACCCTGCAAGAGTAGCCATAAGTCAGAACTGATTTGACGGCTCATGATGATTACTATCTACTACCATAATCCTGTGCTGTCCTCTCACTGAAACTGGGAAGATTTAGATGGATTAGATCAACACAGATCCATTGGCTGATACAGCAGAGTGATCTGCAGAAGATCGACCAGAATTTTTCCAAATATATATCCTTCTTAGTCCTTCTCAGCATGTTGCCAAAAGAAAAGAGGTAATAAGATAAAAGGGGCAAAATATTGTAGCACGTTAAAAAGAACAGTTGTTTATTTTAGTGTGAGCTTTTGTAGGTCAAGAGGAAGGGACGTGGTGGCACTGTGGGCTAAACCGCAGAAGCCTGTGCTGCAGGGTCAGAAGACCAGCAGTCGCAAGATCAAATCCACGCAACGGAGTGAGCGCCTGTCACTTGTCCCAGGTCCCGCCAACCTAGCGGTTCAAAAGCATGCAAATGCGAGTAGATAAATAGGGACCACCTCGGTGGGAAGGTAACAGCGTTCCATGTCTAAGTTGCACTGGCCATGTGACCACGGAAGATTGTCTTCGGACAAAACGCTGACTCTATGGCTTGGAAACGGGGATGAGCACCGCCCCCTAGAGTCGAATATGACTGGACAAAAATTGTCAAGGGGAACCTTTGCCTTTACCTTTGTAGGTCAAAATTCACTTCCTCTGACATAAAATAATAAATAATAAAAGTGCAGCATAATGCACACATCTTTCTATGGAATTCTGTGACCAGGGAAGAATGCAGACAATAAACAAAGTGATAGTGGTTTTTAATACAGGAATGGGACTAGCAAACTTGTTTAGAACGTTTGACTCCCAAATGTTTTAACAGTACAAATGACAAAAAGGCCTTTCCCACCCATTAGGATGTTGAAATGAAGAAGGGGATGTCAACCAAAGTAGATTTGTGTGAACAAATGAGGAGCTTCCTTTTGGTTCTGAATGCAACTTTCTCTACATGCACATATGTACAGTATGTTCCAATGTCCTCTGTTCATCAGCATAGGGGTAGGTACAGGGGTGACTCGTGACCAGGATGGAGGAGGGGTGCATTCTTGACAAGCTGCCCCTGTGTAGGTAGTTCACTGTCTTGTGCCTGGAATCTTAAAAGCAGACCATACATACATAGGCATCATTCAGTCTCGAGAGACTATGGTAATGTGCTCTGTATGGAGGACTTAGAAAAGCGTCTGGTGTTTCAACACTGTATGCGAAGCTGGAGTGTCCTATCCAGGACACAAAGCCTGGGTAAAATAATATGGAGGATAGGCTGTTACCCAAGCGGCAAATCCCCCCTCTCCACGTCGCTGAAATAGTCCAATGGACAGGCAATAGCCAATACAACTGGTTCCAGTGACGTCGCAGGAGTTGACAGAATGACATGAACTGTTTCCGGGACTCCGGCTCCAGATTTTGCCTCAAGGTTAACTCTTGAAGCCCTTTTCATCAGGGGATATAGCCACGAGGCAGTGGAGGTTTGAAGTCGGAGTTTTCCTTCCAGACCACGCACTCCAGAAGTCTACACTTTCCAGTCATGTAGGGATTGGGATCATTTCAGGATACAATATTTTGCTGCCTGGAGCAAAGAGCAGAAGTAAGTTAAAACATGATATGGGAACTTGAAATGAATTCAAATTCCTTCCAGTCTCAAGGCCCAGATGAATTGCATCCAAGAACACAGAAGGATCTTGCGGACACAAGTTCACAGCCTCTATCCATCATCTTTGAGAATGGTTAGAGGACATGCGAGGTCTTTGGAAACTGAGGGCAGGAAAATATTGTCCCCATTCTCAAAATGGAATAAGAAGAGGACCTGCATAAGTCTGACACTGACAGCAGGGAAGATTTTAGGACAAAGAGTTAAATAGTTCATCTGTTGAGTATTTAGTAAAGAATGTGGTGATTAGAACAACCCCAAACTTGTTGGAGAAAGAGCTGCCAGTCACAAAGGGTCTCACATACAGCCCCAAACACAATTATATAAAAAATTATAGTTCCTTCCTGGCTGAAGACAGACATTGTTTCTGTGTGCCTGTAATCTGCAATGCCTGAAGTGAAATACAAAGACATTATCCCTTTGGAGGCCCCCCCGCAATGGATCCTAAGGAACCTGCACAACCCTGAACTATATCCATCGGTTCCTATCTTTCAGTTCAAGAAGACCTTGATAGAATTGGAGAACTGACCTAAAACAAACAGTAAGTTTCAAGAAGTGTAGAAATGTAACTTCCAAGTGTGAAGTTCTATATTTGGACAGGAAAGTTCAGATGCAGAAATGTACAACTGATGATGCTTGGCTTGGCAAGTAGTTCATGTGAATGGGATCTAGGGGTCTTAGTTGACCACAGGCTTAGTCAACAACAGCATGACGTCACTGTTAAATAAATAAAAAGCTAAGGGAATTCTGGGCTATATCACCAAAAGTTTGTTATACAAATCAAGGGACGTCACAGTTCCACTCTGTTCAGCTCCAGTCACTTGAAGTACTGTGTCCAGTTCTGGGGACCATGGTTTAAGGATATCAAAAAGCAAGAATGTGTCCAGAGGAGGGTGTCTAAGATGATTAAAAGGTCTGGAAATCACCAAATGAGAGATGATCGAGGGAGCTGAGTATGTTTAGCTTGAACAAGACAAGATTTAAAAGTGATATGAAAACTGTCTTCAAATATTTAAAGGACTATTACTTGGCAGACAGCACACACTTGCCTTCTGGAGCTGCAAATGATGGGGACCAAGTCATGGATTCAAATTATGAGAAAGATTTCAGCTCAGCATTAGGAAAAACGTCATGCCTGAAAGCGCTGTTCCATAGTGGTGGTGGGCTTTTTCCTTCCTCAGAAGATAGCCATCTGTCAGGATTGTTTAATTTTGGATTTCCTGCATCAGCAGGGAATTGGAGACGCAGAGACTCTTGGGATCTCTTCCAGCTTTAAAATTCTATGATTCCATGTACAAAAGGTGGCGGGGCTGAGGAATGATAGGGCAGCATCTTCCACTGTACCTAAAGACAGTGGGTAGATTTGCAATGGCGAGTATGCCACCACTTTCTAACACTTTCTAATACTTTCTAACCAAAAACACTTCCTGCTGATACCACTAAAAGATTTGATCAGATTTGGAGGTCCAGTTCAACCACAGTCTGCTTATCTTCTTCATTATCTTTGTTCTTAATTAAACATGGAAGATGCTGATTACAGATCACCTAGTACATTTTGTCTGTGTTGCAATACAGTACCAACCCATGTAGCAGGTGGAGCTTTTGTACTCATGTTTAGGGCTCTTTTCCTAAATGGATTTCATGAAGCAATGAATGTAAGTTTTCTGACTTTATCTGATTACAAATTCGTGGCATCGTTATTCTGGTTCAATAGGCACAAACTCCACATTAGACTGACTGCACTTTACTAACACACGCATACTCGCATAGCAAATATTCTTACAATTTTGGCCGTGAGAAAGAGTAACTAGTCCAAAGTTGCTTGTTGAGATTCATGGATGAACAAGGCTTTGACAGTAGGGTGAATTCTCATTTGGGGAATGTCTTGAGAGCTGCATTCCAGTAAGTGGGTGAACGTAAGGTCATGGGTTGGGGCCAAAGCTACCCATGATATAGCTGTCATTGTTAACAAATTGGACATTTTTCCCATCAAGCTTGCAAACAGCTAAGTCCTATGGGTGTTTCTTGGGATTTACCCAAGCTGAATGACTTCCAAGGACAGCACCTTTCAGTTCCTTACAACAGCTTCCTAAGCTGCCCAACATGGCCACAAGGCACAGACCAGCATTCTGGGCTGGGACCCAGTAAACTCACTATGATTTGATATGCTTGTGTGTGTGTGTGTGTGTGTGTGTGTGTGTGTGTGTGTGTGTGTGTGTGTGTGTGTGTGTGTGTGTGTGTGTGTGTGTGTGTGTGTGTGTGTGTGTGTGTGTGTGTGTGTAAAATGATACTTTGCTTACCTCTCGAGATGGGAAGGCCCAAAGCAGTCAACAAGAATGTAAAACAGCTGCCCAGCAAAAGCAAAAAACAAACAAACAAAAAGCATGTTGCTTATATACCGCCACATAGCGCTTCAAGCACTTTCTGGGCAGTTTACAAGCTAATCATGCAGGCTACACATTGCCTCCCCAGCGAGCTGGATCAGATACTGACCTCAGAAGGATAGAAGGCTGAGTCAACCTTGAGCCGGCTACCTGGGATTGAACCCCAGGTCGTAAGCACAGTTTTGGCTGCAATACAGTGGTTTAACCACTGCGCCATGGGACTTTGTTTTTAATTAGTGTGAGTCAAGATTTAGTGAAATATTAAAATCAAATGATGCAAAGGCAGCAATAAAACAAAAAAAATACTGATGTAAATCACAGCAAGCTTAAAGACCTAATCAACACACTGATTCTTGCTCACAGTTTTATGACATTTAGTCTTTACAAAGATGTTTACCTTAATATAGTGTTTGCATTCCTGCTCCCAATGGATCAGAACTACCTTCTACATTTTCTTTTTCCCAACTGGTTTCCTATGCTAAGCACATGGAGGCTTCCATCTTCTCCCTACAACAGTAGCCTTTTCTCTGGGGTCCCATGATCTAAACTGGGGGGGGGGTGGGCTTCACCCTACCCAGCTGGAGTGAGCTCCCTGTCACACTCAAACTCCAGGTGGAGTGGCTTGAAAACAGAAATAAGAAAACAAAGATAATACAATCATATCTATTCTTAGTTGTTAACTCCTTTAAAGGAAGGGGGGAGGGAGAAACAGAGAGAATTCGAAAATTCTGAACAGTAATTAATCCAATCATAAAGTTGAAAGGAACCACAATGTTAGTTTGCAGTTAAGAGACTTATTTACACTAGCATCTACACCAGGATTTTCTGGACTCAAGGGAGTACTCCCCTTTTGCTTACAAGATTAGACTTGCTAGCAGGTCTAGTTCAAGACTGGCCATGGCCTTTAGCCAAGTCCCTTCTTATGAGCCCCTCCTTCCTTAGTGGATCCCCCTGAGGTTAACTTGAACGATAACCATTCTTGTTGGTGGGGGGGGGATTGTTCCTCTTTGCCAACAAAATGGCACTGGCAAGAAGAATTTATCATCTGGCTAGGTCACAGACTTTTCTCCAATTGGTGGACTGTAATGGATTTTACTAAAATTAATTGTGACATTTCCATATACATTTAACTTAGCACATGGAAATATAATGCCAACATAATTTTTAAAAAGCCAAGTCTTTCTTTTTGGCAATCCATCAGTCATCAACCTAGGTGGGGTTAGCCTTGATTGTAGGAAACTAAAATGGCCTCTAGCTAGAGCCTTCTGCATGGTGCTAGTTGCAGTGGCAGATTATGGGGTGCGGTGGGGAGCATATTTCCAATAAACCCCTCATCAGAAATAATCATCCAGAAGGCTCCTTCCATTTATTCTTCTAGGATGATTCCAAGAGACTGGTGAGGGCTGAAAAAAATGCCCCAGTTGCAGCTGTCACCACCTCCATCTCATTCTCCTTTGGCTTAGAAGGGCTGCTATCCTCTGAATTCCATTGATCATTCCATGAGAGAGAGAGAGAGAGAGAGAGAGAGAGAGAGAGAGAGAGAAAGAAATTTTAATGAGATCCTGGAGCTTGGGCTTCCGTAATTGGCAGTATAGTTTTGCAAGGCCTCAGCCTGTCAGACCAAGACTCATGGAAGCTCCAGGCTTGTGGCCTTAACAGTGGGATAACGACTGATGTGGGTCTAAACAAACTCCATCTGGCCCAGCACAGCACCAGCCGCTGGCATCAAAGCAAAAAGGCTAGTGCAGACTTGCATGCTGGTGTTGGAAAAGGTAGAGGATGAGCTGCTCCTGTGGAGTCTATGCATCAATAATGCCAGCTGTTTCTTATTTTCCATTAGAGGGGCCTCCTACCCATTCTCTGAGCAGTGAGAAATGATGGTACTTTGTATATAGAGAGCTTAACAATGATGACAGTCATGATGAAGAAGATGACAATTAATTAAATCCATAATGAACTTTACAACTGGGTGAGGAACCTCAAGACATGGGATGGAAGGTAGCCCTCTAAAGGTCACAGTCTAGCTCAAATTTATTTATTTTTATTTATTTTATTTATATGCCACCCACTCTACCCAAATGGCCGTGCCTCCTTTCTGAGGACAAAATGATCTGGTGGTTTCTCAGTTTTATACTGGCTAAATTGCTTCTCTAACTGAGAATAATTGCTTTGAACGGAAATATGCTGGCATTCCCACCCACCAATGAAATGTGATTTTTGAGATCCCTGACTCTTGCTTTATAAGGCAAAAACTCACATCCAAACAAGGCCAATGGCTTTTGTAAAGACAACTGAAAGATCAGAAATAATGTACAAGCTTTTGAGTGCTTGGGAACTCTTCAAAGTGAGGTGTATACAGTAGTGCTTCACTAGACAATTGCCTCATGGGACGAAAAACCCGCAAGACGATTGGTTTTTGCAATCACTATGGTGCCTCGCAAGACTTTTTTTCTATGACCGTGCTAAGCAAGATGTCAGGGGTTTTTTTAGACCGATACTTAGGGAACCTCGCAAGACAATTTTTTCACAGGACAACAATTTTCACGGAACGAATTAAAATTGTCTTGTGAGGCACCACTGTACATGAAAAGGAAAGTAGCTGCCATTTTCCTTTTTTTAAAAAAATGCAAACTTTCCACTAGCAGCTCGTGTGCCTAGCATTTGTTGAAGAGCTACATGCCATACACAGTGAGGGAAGAGGTGCCCTCTCAGCTCAGTCCCTGGATTGCACCTGGATATTCCTGTTTTCCCACACTTCCTACTCTTCTGGCCATCCTGTCCAAGGAAGACATGTGGAGAGCTGAAATGCTTGTACACTTTTGTAGGAATGTGATGGATTCTGATCAACTGAATTCTGCCCAATTTGGGGATAAAGGAGGATTTCACCTCAGTTCAAATTGCATAAGGATTTCCCCAAATCTGCAAATGTCTCTTCTGTAGGGTGGAAACAGAAGGAAGGAAGGAAACCTAATAGATTCAGTTATCAAGGCAGATTAAGTGCTTTAGCCGATGAACTATTAAATGTCCCGATGTAAATCCATATGTATGTGACAATTTTAGTGCTGAATTAGGGTTGCCAGGTCTTTTCTCTATAATGTTTCTCATTTTTAACATTAATATCACCAGCAGGGTCTGGGGCTAGCTTATCTATTGGTTGTGTGGCCAGTGCAGAAGGGTGAACCTTTTTGTTATAACTTGTTTTTAAAGAATTTGCCAATTTTGCTAAGTGAATGTTTGCAACAGAAAGGACACAAGATTTAATGCATTTGAAAAGGGGAAAAAGTAAAGCTGACATTTTTCCATTCCATGCCCAACTATGAGACTTAATATGGAATATGAGTGGTGAGTGCAGACATTTATATTACAGTACAGCAAGACCTGAATCTTTTTCATCTCCAGAGAGTAAAATTAGATCAGGACACCACTAGCCTTCTGAAGAACAACAGTTCATTTCTCTTTACATTAAAGGGAGTTTGCTGGAATATCTTGATGGATTGCGCCCAAGATTCAAATTTGGCTGCCATCCATCCAGAAACTCACAATGACATCCAAATTCCATTGTGTGGAGCATATTAATTATTATAAGTAGAGAGAATGCCATATGGATTTCCTGCTTCCATCATCAATGTTTCTTAGCCTAGCCCTGGGGGAAAAAAAGGAGTGAGCAGAATGACCTGATCCATCTTCCATTCATCTTTTTCTTTTCAAAAACATTGTTCAACATTTTTATTTCTCCCTAGGGATGCTTTTGCTGGTTTCCTAGGTTGAACAGCATCATACCCTCATGTGTTGGACTGCAATCCTATCACCCCCAACCAGAAGAATGCTTGTAGCCCAACAGAGCTGCAGAAGGCTAAACTGGGGGACGCTGCCCTGGGAGATAGAGAGGGGCATCTTCAGTAGCTGGGCTGTACGGCCTGCTCCCACAGTTGCCCCCCACTTCTCCTATTTATAGGAGCCAGCTGTCCCCACAGCAGGTTTCCTCCGGAGGAAAATGTAGCCTCTTTTACTAGCAGCCGGCATGTGTCCACTGAAGCCAGCTGGTCCCAGCCAGTCCTGGAAGCAACTCTGCCTTCAAAAGAGCTTGGCCAGGAACCCAAGTTCTACTGCAAAAAGGAATTTTTGTTTTTAGACAAAACAGAGAGTTTGGCCTCCAGGAACAAAGCAACAACCACATCCCTTAATGGGGATTAAAGGATATTCGGTCTGTGGCCGCAGAGCACAACTTTTATTTGAGACCGGAAAAGACCATTCTGCCTCTTTGCACTTCATCTTTTCAAAACACATTCACACATGTGTGGACCTCCTTCTTTCTTTTAAATGAGGACCCAGTCAGTTTAGGAAGCAGTGGGAATCGCCCTATCAATTTGAAAAGGAAGGGCTGTGAGGATGCCTCCGCGTTATGATGCGTTCGCACTGCAATCATACATCTCCATTCACTAAATTCTGTAAAGGAGAGTTCAAACACTGCAGGTTTCTATCTGTAGCCCTCCACTATTTTTTTAAGGAAGAGAAAATATTGAATGGTAGGGTACTTCAATAATACCAGCACTTGGAAAGACTGTTATCATCCTGTGTTGTCAAGTCGGGACAAACTTATAGCGACCCTAATAGGGCTTTCAAGGTAAGTGAGATATTTAAAGAGGGGCTTTACCAGTTCCACTCCCCCAGGGAGTTTCCATGGCTGAGCGGGGTTTCAAATCCAGCCCCTTGAATCCTAGTCTGCCACTCTATCTACTACAGGCTTGTCCAACCTGCGGCCCGAGGGCCACATGTGGCCCAGGTTGGCTCATAATGCGGCCCAGTGCAATTTTTATTTTTAAAGAAATTCCAAAGTTTCAAGTTACACTGCTTGCGCTTGCGCCCAGAATGCGGCTGGGGCACATCACAACGGTGGGGGGGGGAGGGAAGGAAGGAAGTAGTGGGAGGGAAGGGGAGAGGGTGGCTGTGTGACTGCATTGTGCCATCCCCGTCAATAGGTGGACCCCCTCCTGGCCCCATAAAGCCACCGGAGTTGAAGCTGGCAGTCTCTGCTGTCTGAGATCGCAGCTGCTGGTAAGCGCGCTCGGAGCGGGGCTGCAGAGGATGGCTAGGGCTGCCCCCCCATGCGGCCCAAACCAAATTTATGTGCGGCCCAAACCAAATTTTCATCTTCTAATGTGGCCCAAGGAAGGTGAAAGGTTGGACACCCCTGATCTACTACATCACACGAAGTATATTTTTTTTTAAAAAAACACAGCTTCCAGTATTCGTAGCCTATGTGATATTGTCACTTTATTTCTTAATTTGTATTTTTTAAACCATTTCTCATTTACAGATATCAGGTCAGTATATTTTTTAAAAAATGTAAAAACATTAAACCATGGAATCAAAACAAACAGTTGTGGGATTTGCAATGTAAACACAGTAACTTTTCCAGGTTTTGCTAGAAACTCCATCTGGAATCACCTTGGGTCTCCAATCTGCCCCAATGCCATAGTTTATGGGTTGGAAACCAGAGTTTACAGGGTGCCAAATATGGTTCTCTGAAGTTCTTAATTTATTTAGATCCATTTCTCATTTAAGGTGCCAAGTCAATATGCAAAAATAGAACCAAAACCCAACATTATGTAATGAAAACAATCATCCAGTAAACATCAGACTGCGAGAGGCAGCTTTAAAATGTTTGGACAGAATGTGGAAAAATTACTTTTTAAAGAATTCAGCTCCCAAAATCCCTCTGTCAAAAATAGCTGAATTCTCATTTTGATCTAGGGCCAAAGACAATAGAATCACAAGGAGAGTGATCCATAGTTGGGGCACTATAGTGAAGAAAGGGCTGGAGCACCAAGATGATCTGATTACCTACCACTCTCTGATTCCTCTGAACTCAGCTATACTTTCTCACAGGAGCAGGGAGTGACAGAAATGGATCTTCCCAGCAACAATATATTCCTGCAAGCTACCTTCACTAGAGTGGTCCTAACAAGACTAGATAGGCGGGATATTAAACAAACAAACAAACAAACAAACAAGTAAGTAAGTAAGTAAGTAAGTAAGTAAGTAAGTAAGTAAGTAAGTAAGTAAGTAAGTAAATAAATAAATAAATAAATAAATAAATAAATAAATAAATAAATAAATATAACAGAGAATATTAATAGCAATTAAGAGCTATTAGTTTTACAAAAGTTCCATTTCTGGTGGAAACTAAAATTCTAAAATCAGTTCATCAACTTGAGATGAAGCATTTCTCCTTGATAGTGTCTAGAATTGGCAATTTTATCCTGTTTTGGGCCACTCAATGTCTGTCCTGGTCTTTCCTTTCCTTGTTCTCAGATGTCTGTACCCAAATTCCAACATGTTTATCACTACAATGACTTTTGTAGCTCTCTGTTCTAGTACTGTCAGCTTAATGAAGCAAGAGTTTGCACGGGTGTAGCAGACTGAATGAGACTAGGACCAACTTGGTTTCAAATCCTTCTTCAGCCATGGAGACCCGCTAGGGGTTGGCAGTGTAAAACCACTCTTTATAAACCTCACATACCTTGCAAATTCTGTTAGGGTTACCAGCAGTCCCTTGCAATGTTCTGCACCCGCAGAGTAAGAGAGGCAGACGCAGATGGATCAACAGAGCTCCTTGCATTTTTGGACTCTCCTTGGGAACAGGGCTATGGAGAATGTCATGATCAATGACTCCTAGCACTTCAACATCTACGGCTAGAAAGATCCTTTTGGAGCAGTAGAAGGAACAACCTGTTTGCGAGCAAGCCAGATGTGTTTCCAAGCTGCAAAAGAATGGCTTTTGGGCTCCCTCTAGTGCTCAAAAGTCAAACTTCAGAATGAGGCAATGGATTTCCCAGCCTTTCAATCTACTAGCGCTCAAGAGACTAACAAGAGTCAGAAACCATCCAGGATGAGGCAAGGGGTATTAGAATGAGGGCATTTTTAAATGGATTCCAGCTTTCTCATCAAAGGCAGAGTAGAGGAAGGACAAGGCCTAGGAAGAGTGTTTAATTCAATGTATTAGCCATTGAATTTTTAGAGGGAAAGCCATGTTACTTCTATGGCTATAAACACAACAAGAGGACCCTATCAAGGCTTCTGGTTTGCTGTACCTCATCAGTTTCATAGGGTGATAGGAAAGGCAGGTGCTCCTAGAACAACTAAAAAAAATCATTACCTGTATGCAACAGGGGTGGTCAGCAACCACAGCGCTCATAATTCCTCATGATGGGGCTCTCATGCTGATAGGAGGGATAGGCCCACAATAAAGGGAGGACCATTGCCCATCTGAACTGTATAGAACAGGGGTCGGTCCTCCAAGTGTTGTTAGGCTACAACTCCTATCAAAGCTGGCTATAACAACCAGTGCTGAGGAATGATGAGGGTGCCCTCAGGAGGTTGGTGCAGATGTTGGTTATCTTCCTCAGATTGATGGCTGTAACACTCTCTGTGTGGGGCTTCCCTTTAAGGCTTTCCTAGATACTTCTGCAGGTCTAGAATGCAGCAGCCAGGCTGGTGGTAGGTGTGAGCAAGTTTGATCACAACTCCCCAGACCTGGCTCACCTGCACCGATTACCTGTCTCAGGTGAGGTTCAAGGTCCTAATGCTGACTTGTAAACCTCAACAATTTGGGATCATGCTACTTCTCAGAGCGCCTTTTCCCAAGGTCATCTCCCTGCACGACCAGATCCTTCCAGGCAATGCTCCACTGGGTAGCTACTCCAACAGAGGCCAGAAAATGGCTGCTCACTGTAACCTATATTTAGCCTCAAAAGAGGGAGGTTAAATGCCACTATTACATGGCAAATGGTGGGTCAGGCCTTCACCACAGTGGCACTTGTACTTTGGAACCAGCTGCCTATTGAGTTGCACCTGGCCCCCTCCCTCCTAACGTTAAGGAAGGTCCTGAAGACATGGCTCTTCAAAGAGATGTGTCTCATTACAACCCTGCCTGACACACTTGGCTCTTCATTTAGATTGTGTTTAATTTTTTTTCTATTTATTCATTCAATTATTGTTTCTCACTATTTCTTTATTTTGTAACCATCCAGAATAGTGCATTGCACAAATAGGGTGGTATATCTGCTAAACAAACAAACAAACAAACAAGAATGATGACAGGTGCACTCCAGAAACAAACCATAAGCCTACCGTAATATGCAGCCTTATTTTAAGAACTGTCATTTCACATTATTTCGTGGCTTACATGCTTCCATTTCTTCCTCCACCTGCCTTCACCTGAATGGCTGCTGATTGTTACCTATATTTAGCCTCCAAAGAGGGAGCTTAAAGGCCGCTATTACATGGGCAAGTGGACTGCTGTGACAGCAAAAGCTTAGCTGGATGGGAAGTGGGGGCTGTTCTATGTTGGGGACAGAGGCAAACCTACACTGTGCCACCAATGTAATATTAGGATCAAGGTGTGAAGAGAATTAGCAGGCAGACACATCTGTCAGATAGCAATGACTTGACTGAACCAAGAGGGAGTCCCAGGCTGCCAGTCCCACTTCCGCCCCCACTTATGAAGTCATTAAGTGGTCTTAATAGACGCCATTATTTTCTTCTCCTACGCCCCTTTACAAGAATAGAATTGTTGTAAAGATTAATGCAAACTCTAAAGCAGGGGTGGGCAATTAATTTCTATAGGGGGGGGCACATGAAAAATCTGAACTGTGTTCGGGGGCCAAACCAACTTTACTTAAAAATAAAATGAAACAGTGATGTTATGATTGTTTTTATTTTAAACTTGTTAATCCTGACAAATACTAAAGAGGTTTTTTGCAGTATGTTAAAGATAAGCAACTTTAGGCAAAAAGCTATAAATGGTTTTGATGTTCAAAACTGTCCGCGGGCCGGACAGGAGCAGCTCGCGGGCCGTATGTGGCCCTCCGGCCGCACTTTGCCCAGGTCTGCTCTAAAGAGACTCAAGACCAGAGGTTTTTTCCTCATATGTAAGAGTTACTCCTGATCATATGACAATGTTCTTTTTTTGGCTCTTTTCTTACAAACCAACATAGATGGTTGTATTCCTTTGTTTCTGTTATTATAATACAGCAACTATAAATAAATATATGATATTGTAATACCAGAAATATCCCATTTATAGGCAGAAATGCTGTGGGACTTCACAAAACTTTTGCATATTTTGGAGGGACAAATGATGTGGAATTGGAAAGGTGCCTGGGCACATACCAGTTGTACAGTCAGCAGCCTGACCTTGAATAAAACTGAGATGCACCCAACCATCTCATCAATTAGCTGCCATTAGCCACAGGAAATTATGCAAATGCTGTGGTAGGTAGGCAGGCAGGCAGGCAGGCAGGCAGGCAGGCAGGCAGGCAGGCAGGCAGGCAGGCAGGCAGGCAGGCAGGCAGGCAGGCAGGCAGGCAGGCAGTCTTTATTTTCTTGCATTTTGCTAAATCCAGTTTGCATCCTCATTTCACCATTTGCTTCTCGCTGGCTGCAGGTTGGATTTCTCCTCCCTTGCATGGATATTACTGTCATTTTCTGTTTGAATTTTTCCTAATGTACATATTACTCCTATTAACTTAAAGTATGCTTGTGTGTACTTTTCAATGTGGTTTTAGTGGTTCACATTTTAAAATGTACGTATACGTAGTTCCCTGCATTTTATTTATGTGAAATTCACTGCAAATTTCACACATGCTTGGATTTCTTAGGCAAGGCTCTCTTTCTCACACACTTGGGAGTGTTAAAAAAAGCATACTTCTGCTGAGAATTTGAATGTTATTAAAATTCATTTTCATCCCCAACAACTCCAAAACACATGCACACACACACATCATTTGGAGAAGTGAAAGGATGGCAAAGATTGTGGGTAAGGAATTAAGGATTTTGCTATATATTTAGAATGCAAATATATTGGGACTCAGTGGCAGCTGGTGTTTCCTGTGGTTGATAGAATGAAAGATACAGCAGCCGATGATTGCCAGAACCAAAGGTAAATATGTGTACACAAACAGACACATACATACACATGCACACTGATGGAGGCAGGCATATATTAACACAGACACACAGATGCAGGTAAACCTGCATTTATTTGCTTGCTCTGCTTCACTCCCACCAATTCATTTATGCTAAAACTAAGCATGCGATCAGATAGACATTTGTCTCACAGTTTGGTCCATGCAAGGGCTGGGCTGCTTTGTTCCTTTTTCCCATTCCTGTATGCCACTGTAAAACAGTGCACACTAACCAATGTCTATTGTGAAGTGCCTCCAGCAAAGGGGCAGCAAACAGTCATATGACTGAGAATGTTCATGGAGAATCTTTTTCACAGATAAACCAGTCATATGGTTTGATCCCAGCTATCACACAAACTGGAAGCAAACCAAAATGAAGCAATCCTACCTGTACCTTTGGGCCCCCTGTCAGGGGCTACTGTTTGTTTGTGTTTTTACTGTGAATCATTTCATTTTGTTCTGGTTCCAGCCTGTGTAATTGCTGGGACTGAACCAAAGAGGCTGCCTCACTAACCCTTTGCTGCAGCCACTTAAAGTCTTGAGAAATGGGAAACTTCCTGGCAGCTCACCTGCAGAGGGGATAGAAAAGGAAGTTTTGCATTTCTTTTTAATTATTGGTATCATATCAAATTGCTTGGAAAGGGTTTTTTTCTTAAAGCTCTTTCATTGCTCATGTTAGTTAGCAAAAATTCGAAATAAATTGGTAACTTCCTCTCTTCCCCTTCATAGGTGAGCAGAAAGGGAGTTTTCCATTTCTCAAGATAGTTAAGAGGCTTCAGCAAACCACAAAGGAGGAGGAGACATGAGGGGGGATTTTTGCTACTTTTGTTTTCTTTCCCTTTAAAAGGAAAAACCAGCCTAGATCATGCTAAACAAGATCATGCTAAACTTAAGGTGTAATGTGGTTGAACCTTGCATTTGGATGACTAATCCGATCTCAAAGTGACCCAGTTTATCATGATATTACTGATTGCAGGCTGGGATAACTGGGCCATTTGGTTGCACCCTAACCTGCGATGCACCAGTTCTCACTGCAGTTTACTTGTTCTCTCTCTCTGTCTCTGTCTCTGTCTCTGTCTCTCTCTCTCTCTCTCACACACACACACACACACACACAGAGAGAGAGAGAGAGAGAGAGAAGTGAATGGGATAGTGGGCCACATTTGTGTGAGTGCCTAATGCTCCTTGGAGTCATCCCAGCAGAATGCTCCAGAAGTCTGACTGAAGTTGTTGTTTAGTCGTTAAGTCATGTCTGACTCTTCATGACCCCATGGACCAAAGCACGCCAGGCCCTCCTGTCTTCCACTGCCTCCCAGAGATGGGTCAAATTCATTCTGGTAGCTTCGACGACACTGTCCAACCATCTCGTCCTCTGTCGTCCCCTTCTCCTCTTGCCTTCACACTTTCCCAACATCAGGGTCTTTTCCAGGGAGTCTTCTCTTCTCATCAGATGGCCAAAGTATTGGAGCCTCTTTGTTCTCCTTACAGTCCAGGGGACTCTCAAGAGTCTCCTCCAGCTGACAGAAGTATACTCTCCCAAAACTCTCTACTTTAAAAGAAGCAGAAACATGGGGAGAGGGAGAAGCAGAAAATAGTTGCCGGTAATGGATGTGATAACAATCCCAGTATAGCAATCCCAGTGTCAAAATGCTGGTTCAGGAAGCTGTTGAAAATTAATTAGATTAGTTTGTGCCAAGCACAAAAGATAATAAATTGTAGCAGAATATAAAATAACTAAGAAGCAATATCTGTTATTCTTCTGAACTAGAATGGGGATGGATATAAAAATGAATTGCAATATTCATTGAATATCGCTGATTCACCCTGACGAATACAAAGGAATGAATATACCCTTTATATTCTTCCATTCATCAGCTTCCCTCTCTGCCTATGTCCCTGTGAATCAGCTGTTCCTCAGGGGCACAGGAAGAGAAGGAAGGTTAGGCTGCCAGAAGGAAAACCTGGCAGCTGTTTGCAAAGATGGTGGTGGTGGGGGTTCCCTTTAGGCAGCCAAGCTTTCCCTGTCTTTCTATGGCCCACCAAACAGCTGATTGGCAGGTGCATAGACAGACAGGGCAAGCCTGGCTGCCAGAAGGGAATCCCTCCCTGCTGTTTGCAAAAGGGGGGTATTCTCTTTGGGCAGGCAGCCAAACCCTGTCTGTCTGTGCCTCCACAGATCAGCTGATATGCAGGGGCATAGAGACAGGCAGGGCAAAGCTGCCTGAAGAGAATTCCCCCCCACACACATACTGTCTTTGCTGATGAGCCAGGGGGTTCCCTTCAGATCCACAGAGGCATGGACAGACAGGGCATCCCCCCCCCCCAGTCTGCAAAGAGGATTGCCCTATTGTATATCAGCTGTTCAGTGGGTGCATAGACAGACATGGCATGTCTGGCTGCCCAAAGGAAAGTCCCCCCCCCGCCGCCGCTATTTGCAACAGAATAGAAGCCAGGCTGCCAGAACAGAAACCATCATTCCAGCAGCCTAGCTTCTGTTCTGCCAGTGGCAGCAGCAGGGATGCGGCAGAAGGACAAGTTAGGGAAGTGACGGGGGCAGTGGAAAGGTGGTGGGGACAGCCCATGGGCTGTCTTAAAAAAAGACCCAACAAACCAATGCACCAGTTTGTGGCTCGTCAGTTCACCGCAGGGAAATTTGTGGTTCGTCAACCTTGATGAACCATGATCCAAGGTGAATTTTGTTGTTTTTTTTTGTTTTTTATAAGGGATAACAAAAAGGAAAAGGGAATTGGGATTGATGAGGAAGAGGGGAGACAATAACATACTTTCATCCATTCTGTACCTATTGCCATATCAAGATTTTAAATTATTCTATTTACTCTTTTCTGCCTTCTAGATTCAGTTCTCCTTTCAATATGTACTGTTCACAAGCTGCCTGTTGATTCTGTCCACTTGTTAAATAGATCCCATCTTTCTGTTGCCTTTTGCAAGGGATAGTCCTTCATGACTTCTGATAAAATGTCCATTTCGGCTATTTCCCGTATCTTTTCAATAAGATCTTCTTGTTTCGGTACCGTTGATCTTTTCCAATTTTTAGCATATAAAATTCTAGGATCCAAGGTGAATTGCCATTTTGGTGGTTCGTCCCCATTCCTATTGTGAACTCAAAATAAGGAACAGCACGTTTATTAGAATTGGTCTCTTAATATGGATTTAAATTCTTATAAATGTTATGACAAAGAGAGAGGCAAAGTGCAGTCCTGTAGATGCTGCTGGACTGCATCTCCCAGCATTCCTCATCATGGACTATGCTGGCTATGGCTGCTAGGAGTTGCAATCCCAACATCATCTGGAGGACCGCACTATGTTCACCTTGTTGTAACATAATGGCTGAAATCCAGTAGCAGGTTGCAACTAAATCCCTACCAATTTAACTTTTAGATTCCATCCATTGAATTCAAAGTGTTCGTTCTAACCTATAAAGCCCTAAACAGATTGGTCCCAAGCTATCTCAAGGACCTCATCTCCCTTTATGAGCCTGCTTGTGTGTTAGGGTCATCAGGAGAGGTCTTCTTCTTGGTCTCACTACCTTCACAGATGCGTTTGGTGGGGACACAGGAGAGGGCCTTCTCTGCTGCTGTTCCCAGTTTTGGAACTTCATCCTACAGGAGGCTAGGCTGGCCCCCTCTTTACTGTCCTTTCACAAGCAGTCAGATTTTTCTTTTCAGGCAAGCTGTCCCTGAGTGACTGGCTACCTGAGTGGGGTTCTTAAATGGATTCTTGCACCTTTGCTTTGAATGTGTTTCGGTGTTGCTTCTGTTTTTAAGTATGGTATTTGTTTGATCCCTTTTATTATTTGTATGCTCACTGTTGTTTACTTTAATATTATCTTTTAATGATTCAGTCCTTTTAAGGAGAAAGGCTGGGTAAAAATATTTAAAATATATAAATATAGTGCAAATGTTTCATTCATATGCATGCTTATTCAAAAGTGAGCCCCACTAAGTTCAATGTGGTTTTACTTCCAGCTAAATACTGTATATAGAGAATTATCCAGCTTTAGGCAGCAACCCTGTGAAAACTTAATTAGGACCATGTTTTTTAAGTCAGTAGGGCTTATTTCCGAGTAGACATGAGTGCATAAGACTGAGCTATTGTTCTCCTTTACGGGGGGAAAAAGCCTTGATAAAAATTAGACTCTCATAATGAAAGTACCTTACGTCATCTTCCCTTTCATTTGTCTGCAATATACTCAACTTTGTGAAATAATCACAGGCTCCCAAACTGTTCAGTTCTTGATCTCTGTACGGTAGAAGAGAGAGTGCTCCTCCATTGAAGTGATGTAAAGCTATTCAATTATATACAGTATGTGACCCTTGCTACCCCAATGATGGCTGCCATTTTTCACCAAAAGAAAGAAAGGAAGGCCAGAATTAGCCTGCAAATTTCAGGCAACATTTATTGGTAGCAGGAGTCTGGAACATCTTTCAAACCATGAATAGTTCATCAAAATATGTGTGGTTTCAAATAAAACCTTGAAGGCATTTTAAACTAGTTTTCCCCCTCATCTACATTTCATACAAAAACTATCAAATCTGCCCCCTATGGTGTTTTGTTTTTTACAAAAAAGGTGGCATTTTAGCAGAAAGCTTGTTTCTATGTACCATCAAAACTGTTTCTAGTTTTGGCAGAGCAATTTATTATTAGTGCAATATTTATGTTGGGTGCCTAACTTTACACATTTCTCTCTGAAGGTAGTACGAACTCCAGTTCATGGTCACTAGTGAAAATGGAGTTGGTGTGACCTGCAAGAAATTTGTGTGTGATTTCCTGTGAAATAAGCAGAAACCTGGTGCTCTTGTTCAAGTCTCCTCCATATAGACATGATTGTGTTTCTCAACATTTGGCCCGTCCGTTATTTTGGACTTAAACTCTCCAAATCCCTCACTATTTGCTATGTGACCTGGGGATTCTGGGAGTTGACATCCAAAAGCATTTGTTGGGAGCCATTGTAGGGCATATCTCTAATAGTAGATCATGATGTTCAATATGCAAACGGAAGGAATCTTGATGCCAGATTGCAGACCTGTTTGTGTTCCCATGTAAAGCTGTGTTGACTCAAGATGTTCCCAAATTCTGTCTACTTTCAACATGTTGTAAAACATTTCAAGCACCTCCTCGCTCATTTTACAGGAAGTGTAGGCATTTCTTTATATAACACCAGTGTTTTGCCTCATGTCAAGAAAAATTTAGAAATGAAACAAGAGTCTTGTGGAATCTTGAGGAGCATTAGGTTATGTATGGCATAGGCATCCATAGACAGTAGGCCAGAGTCCATGCCCAATAGAACTTTACAGGGTGGAACAAGACTTTGTGTTGTTTTTTCTACAACAGACTAACACAAACATATCTATGGCCCTAGAAATGTTCATGGGCTTCCTTCTATTGAACTGGATGATTGATATTGTCAGTACTGTCTACAGTGAATGGCAGAGGCTCTCCAGGAAATTCAGACTGGGGTTTCTTTCAATCTGCACCAGAGACATCAAAGATTGAACCAGGACCTTTTGCATGCATTGCAAGTAGACTAGCAATGAGCAAAAGACCCCCCCTTGGTTGTTGACAAACAGTAGCAGAGTGGAGTCAGGGCTCGGACGCTTGATGTCCCAGTGTGTTCTGACTAACAGGGCCTATGACTTCATCCACTGTCACTACATTCAGGCTTCGCTGCTGCTTCCAAACTTTGGTGGAATCCTCATAATAGCTGGGAGCTAAATGGATTTTCCCCAGGAACAATGTATTGCTTCAAGTCATCCCTGTTGTAACACAAAGCATTTGTGGGTGTTTTGGTTTGGAATGGGCAATTAAAAGCCACTAAATTTGCAAAGGTCTACTCCTCATTTGTACACCTGGACTGACCCTATCGCCTTTAGACCCTCCTGGAGAGAGTCCTACCCAGTTTCCTTTGTTCTATTTAAGTTTTTGATCGCTCTATAACTCTGGATGATACAAATGGTTCATTCAAAAACAAAAGTCAATCCCACAGTTAGAAAATAACACATGGCCAGGAGGAACAATAGCTTAGTGACCAAGTCCATGCTTAAGATAAGTGGTTCTCAACATTGGGTCTCCATATGTTCTTGGACTACAGCTCCCAGAAATCTTGTCCGTATAACTAATAGCGATGACTTCTAGCAGCGTTAGTTGAAGAACAACAGCAAGGTTGGGAACCACTGCTTTAGATACATAATGTTCCACATTCAACTCATGGCATCAAACAGAAGATGAAGAAAATGATTACTTTTTGAGAACTTGGAGAAGAGCTACCAATAGAGCAGAAAAGATAGATTCAGATGTGGGGGGAACCCCTTGACCTGGTATAAGGAAGCTCCCTGTTGTTTTCAATTCTGCACAGAGCTTGGAACACCCACTCAGATCTGTGGGATTCTCAAGAGTTGTAACCTAAATAATTTTCTGAGAGGTAATCATGTCGGTTTCAGAAACAAAAACAAAATGCAATGTGGTACCTTTGAAGACTAACAAATTAATTTCCATGTGAGTTTTCAGAGACTGTGATCTTCAGAACATCTTAATGGCTCAAGGATGGTAACCCAAGAGTCTGTACTGAAATAAAGGTTAATCTCAAAGGTTCCATTATACTTTGGGTTATTTTCATTCAAGGAGGACGTTTTCCAAACCCTAAACCTGACATTTAAAAATACTGAAACCTTTCTCACTTTTCAGGTTTAAAAAGAAAGACTAAATTTAAAACACATGTTGTCCTCCAGCATGATTTTGAAAACCATGTCCTATAGTGCTTTAGAAAAAACCGCCATAAATTCCAAACTGCCAGCTGAGGAGCTTGAAATCAAAATGCATGCTACAGCTATTTCCATTAAGAAGCTAATCTGGGCTCTACATCATCAGCTATATGAATTTAGGACATTAATAACATTACATAAAATTTGGAACTACCCACAAGAACTTGATGCACAGCCTTGAAGATGATTTATCTTTGAAATCTTGGCTTGTTGTTTTATCTTCTTAATGGTCAATTAAAGGTATCACCTGTTCCTGCAATCGGTATTTTTTCCACGACGATACGGCCTTCTCCTGAGTTTGCCCTCCTATACATACCCTTCCCTGGGAATGAGTCCTATAAGCGGGTCTTATTTCTGAGTCAACATGTATAAGGTGGTGCTGCAATTCATTTATAATTAAGAGACTTGTGTAAGGCATCAGTGTGCCAAAGGCTCTGCTCCACCACACAGGGAACATGGGACTTCTCATCTACAGCGCACACAAAAAAGAGAAATGCAAGGAGTTATGGAGAAATCAGGTTGACAGATTAGCCAAGGCAAAGCGTTGAAAAGGTTTGGACACAGATCAGCGATGAGACTGATGAGGCCCTCCAAATATATTCCAATCAGCTTTAGCTGGTAAAGCCAATGATGGGGGATAACAGCAGCTGCAGTCAAAAAGCATATCAACAGCAATTTGGTCCTTACCCCTATACTTTCAATAGTGCTTTCATTCAGCTAGTGTTGAGCGTCACATGCCTGACATTTCATTGCCCATGAAATATGGACAGCTGTCCTACTAACTAGGTCTGGCAAACAGAATTTTCAAAAATCTGTACTTGACCAGATCTGTGTAGGAGGGAGGGGGAAGGGTGTGTGTTTGGTTCCATGTGCTTGCATATGTATGTATATGTCATGTACACCTGAAGAATGCTTCCATCACAATACTTCCAACAATCCCCGTTTTTCAAATAATATCTATTTGTTTCCAGCCTGGAGCACGGGGGGGGGGGGGGGAGGAGAGCAAGAGGTCCAGGCACAAGAAAGGTCATAGAGATTGTGAAAGGAAAGAGAAAACAAATGGGCTGATCAGAAGTAACATTCAGGATAGGGGACATGGATATAAAAGCCATAAGAAATCAGAGAGAAGATTCAGACACACAAAGGTGGTGGTGGATTCCAATGCTAAATGTTATTAAATATGTAAACAAGGACAGGAAACTGCTAGAGGATGTAATTTAGCCTTTAAAATTCAATGGACTCAATTCACTCTGCTGTTACAGACAATCACAGACTAAGAATACTCTTGGAAGGCTTTTTCCAGAATGTATCCTAAAGCTTTTGTAAACATTGCACAACTTGCAGCCATGTCCTTATCTCTTGGCAACAAACAGAGGGCAGGACTAGCCTTGTAGCTTGATGATAACCTTGCCATGAGAGGAGAGAATCCTGACAGAAAAGCTGGAGGCATGTGGTAGCACATTTGTCAAGGTGAACATATAGCCTCAAGACAAAATGTTAAAGAAAAGCAGTTTTTAAAAGGTACTGCTCCTTCAGAGTAAGTGCAGGGAGGTAGGAGGGAGAGCTGTGATCTGGCCTCAGCTGACATCAAAGGTACTGTCCAAAAGGCACTCAACACAGTAGCAGAACAGATTTTTAACTTCACTCCAAATGACCCAGAACAGCAGGACTGGGTAGGTGAGAGCAATTATGACTCCCCATGATTTTCCAATGATTGCTATAGGGACATTTGCCAATAAGAGCTCTCCGGAATCAGGCTGAAGATCTATCTACTTCAAAACAGCTCATACAACAGTCACCCAGTTGCCTCTGGGAAGCCTGCCAGCAGGACATGAAGGCAACTAAACCCTCTGTCTGGCATTCCCCAGCAAATGAAATACAGAAGCAAACTGTTTAAGGATACTCAAAGTGATAGACTGTCATACTATTCAGTGTCTCCTGATGAACCCCATTGATTTATCGAATCTCATTTTAAAGCTGTCCCATCTGGCAGCTATCCCTACATCCTATGGCAGGTGTTCCACCATTTTACTATGTACTGTGTGGAGAAGTACATCCTTTTATCTATCTTAAATCTCTCCCTCCCACCCGCCCCCATTCACTGGATGACTCCAAGTTTTAACACAATGGGGCAGGGAGAAGCATGCCACCCTGTCTGTTTTCTCTAGACCATTATTATTTCATACACCTCTACCTTGTCTTTCCTTCACTTTTTCCTAGGCCACAGAACCTATGAAATGGTAACTTTTCCTCCTAAGGGAAGCTGCCCTACTGCCCTGAACGCTTTGGCTGCCTCTTTCTGATGATTCCACCAGAAGGAGCATGCATGCTGAAATAACACAATATTATTGTTCCTGGGAAGGGAATCCTGTCTGGCACAGTCCTCTGAGAGTAGACTATTTGTGAGCATTTGAAATCAGCAAACAATATGAAATCAATTCAACATCAGTCAAGCCTTCACAGCATGACCTCAGACCGAATAGACTGTGTTTGCCCTGGAGACACATATCTGCCTCTGTAGCCTTCAACAAGTTGCTTTCAGATTTTCTGCCAGTGCAAAGTGCATAGAATATGTGATCCTCCAGCTCAGTGAGCAAACTTGGGGAGAGGCCAAGAGTATCTTATTGTGCTGAGCTTTGAGAGAAAATATCTGGGAATGAATATTCCTTTGGAGAAGTCCAGAAGAGCAAAGAGCAGAGCAGCTCTCTGGTTCAAATCGTACCCAATGATTCCACTTTCAAATGAACACAGAATAATCTGTGCAGCAATGGCTAGTGGCAGTAACACTGAGAGAGGGGAGAATCTGGATTCAGAACAGATTTCTTCTGCCCAAAACCTTACTTGATGGGGTGTGTCTGTGTTAGAGTAGTGCTCCCCAACCTTGGGCCTCCAGATGTCCTTGGACTTCAACTCCCAGAAATCCTGGCCAGCAGAGGTGGCGGTGAAGGCTTCTGGGAGTTGTAGTTGAAGAACATCTGGAGGCCCAAGGTTGGGGACCACTGTGTTAGAGGGTGAGTGGTACATCCTAAATACACAGAGTGTCCCAAGCTTCTGGTGTTTAGTTGGAATCAGCAGACATGAAATTGCAAGAACAGATCTGAACTGTAAGGACTGCACCAGTAGTTTGGGAAAGAATAGCTTTCAGCTCAGCAGCAGCACTTAACTTCATCTATCAGTCCCCTATACTCAGTTCCTCTTGCCTTACACCTGAATGGCTACAGATTGCCAGAAGAAGCTTTCGTTCTGCCATTTGCTTGCTGACAGATGAAGAAGCACTCCAACTATTGGAGCAAAATCCAAAAGCAGTCGTCTCTTGTATATCCACCATGTGACAGTGCCTCCATTTTTAAAAGGAAATCCAAAGTTGCTTGCCAGACACTACTGTCAGCACCAGAGTAGGGACAGGAGAGCACGATGGTGGTAGAAACAGAAACTGGAACCTTCCTCCCCAAGGAAAATCACTTCCCCTACAAACATATATGGGAGAAATCTGTAATGCTGTGTTAAAATAGTCTGCTTTATTGACTAGAAGATATAAAAATAGTGCTTATAAGGAGATGTTCTACCCAACTGTTCAGCTAGGTGAGAGGTCAAGCTTGCAGGGAGGAGAGAAGACAGAAGTGGTAAATTTTCTCAGCATATCCAGAAGTCTCCCATCAGAGCATCCCTTCTTCTGTGAAGCCAGCAAGGAAACATGCTCCCATTTCCCAATCAAAGTGGGTGTATACGTATGTGTTTTGTTACCATTATTTCAGTGTTTTTTTTTAATTCTGCCCTTTGCAACTCTTTAAAACAAAACAACACCCTCAACAATTTGCTGAATCTGTTGTCTTATGTGCCAGGAAGCTGGAACCAACTTATAGAGATCACAACAGGGCTTTCAAGGTGAGATATTTAAGGAGTGGTTTTATCAGTCCTCCCCGACTCCTCTGCCCCAGTGAAGATCCATGGCCAAGTGGGGATTCAAGCCCAGGTCTCCTGAATCCTAGTCAATCACCCCATCCATTACACCCCACTGTTCCAAGGCTTGTGCCTGGGGTACAGATCAGCACTATGGTGCTCTGAATGGGAAGTTCGTTGGTACATCAGATGATCCTCACTGGAAGTGTGTGATACCTAGGAACAAAACACTGGACATGCCGACAGCTTACGGCACTAGATGCCAGAAGCCAAGAAGTTAGCAACTATCTTGCAACAAGACAAAAGACTGAGATGGGGCCCGGGATGGTGGTGGAGCTGGCGGGGAAGGCATTAAAATGGCTCCAGAGGGTTTCCGTCAACCCAGGGAAACCTGGCAGGAGCAGGCTTCAGGGCCTGGGGGGTTAAACAGAAGCAGCACTGCCACAAAACCAATGCCTCTTGCACGGAACACCACAGATATGCATGCACACAGGAAACATAGGCCAAATGCAGGCACACATGCGCAAACACACACACACACACACACACACATACATACACACAGACAGCCCATTTTTCCTGGGCGCAGCTGAGCGAAGAACATTCATACACAGAAAGATTACAAAAAGACGATCCTTCAGATAAGGCCCTCTCTCCTCCGCTGCTCAGCCCCATCTCTCCTCCCAGACTTCCAGAGGCTTCTTGGCAAAGAACGGCAGTGTGGCTTGAACTCTGGGAGGAGAGGAGGAGGGAATGGCTCCCAATACAAATCAAATGGTAGCTTAGCAGACGGAGGTGGCAGTGTGTCCAAGAGGCAGAAGGCCTAAGGCAAGCCTCTCAACAGAGCAGATGGGGGGAAAACCAAGCTATAACACTCCACTGCCATTTTTTTTTTTTTGGCGTACATGGGTGACGGGAAAGAGGGCAACCTACTGCCTCTCAGGCATGTCCCCTCCCACACCATCTCAGCTAAAGCAAGGCAAGCCTGCCTTACAATGGGGAGAGGAAAGTCACATCTGCCACAGTTAACTGCACTCCTGGATGGCAGCGCCCTCCCATATTTCACAGTCTTGGCATGGTCTCTCTAGGGAAGGTTAAAAGGGCAGGGTCAAGACTGCGCATGTGAGATCCATTGGCTGTCCATAGGGCGACGCAGCAGTTCCTCCACATGTCGGGCCACATCCATTGACTCATCCAAATCAAAGTCTCCTTCTGGGTCCAGCACAGAATCAGGGCTGAGAAAGAGGGAGAAAAAGAGACTTTGAATCTCAACTGGTCTCTAAGCAAAAGCCCCCTCTTTCTCTCTTTGCATTATAAGAAGTAATTTTCTGGGCTCCTGCCTCTGACACTGATGTCCAAAATGGAGAATCTTACTGTACTTGATAAGACATAATAAGAGCTTCTGTAAAGGGACTGCAGGGCTGTTCTAAATGGTACACAAGTTCATTTAAAAAGACCAAGTTCTGCACTGACTTTTCCCCTGCCTTTCTGTTTCTTTTGTTTATCTTTTACTCTGTTGAAATGTTGGTTTATCTTCTCCCAGGACTTTTTCCTAGGCTAAAATTAGCCCAATGGTGCTTTCAATGGCAAGTTTCATTTCTGCCTCCGAGGCTCATCGCTGGAAGCCTTTAATCAGCACTTTAGTTGGCTTTAAAATTAACTTTAACCAAGAGTCTTAATCAAGGAAAGGCTTTCCTTATTTCCCCAAAACGTTTCTTTAAAAGAAACAAACAAAACCGGACATTCAGTAGCATTTTTTTAAAAAGAGTATTTCTGATTAAGCCTTCCTTATGTGAAGGTCCACACAGTTGCAAAACTATCACTTGTGTTTTTAGGTCTTCACAATGTTTATGTTAAATCCTGCATTTCTGGATTTTGGTCTTTCCCAAGGTAACTGAGGGAAGATTTCTTAGCAAGGGGGCTCAGAAACTCTCCATGAAGCTGGACATACCAAGGCATTGCACAAAGTTGCATCTTGACTGGGGGGAGTCTATCAATTCCTTTAATGCACACTCTTATAAAGAAACAGCCTGCCAGGATGGAAAGAACTCCTTCCTCCCAGTTCACTATTGGAGAACTTTAAAACTCAGTTCACCCCTCTCTCTCAATGCAAGATGGTACAACTTTATTTCTGTCTCATGCATTAGCAGTAATGAATAAGTGGTAGGAATCAAAAGTATCAGTGCAATGAGATTTCTGGCATGTTTTTTTCTACATCAGTCCTCAGACAGCCTAGTCCAATCATCTTTGGGTTAAGGTAACAGGAAATGGAGAACTCTTGGTTCAGACCTAGAGAATGGGAGCTTGGACTTTGGAAGTTAAACAAATCATAGAATCACAAAATAATTGAGTTGGAAGGGGCCTATAAGGCCATCAAGTCCAACCCCCAGATATGTGACAGATGGCTGTCCAAGTTTCTTATCAAAGGGTTTGCTTAAGACACACGTGGGCAGCATGTGGCCCTGAGATCCGTTTGGTGTGGTTTACTATGGAAGCCCAATTCCTCAAATGCTCAGCAAACATGCTTCCCAGCTGAAGTCAGCAGGATTGTGATGGGGAGGAGGGGTGTGGCCAGATACTATCCTCTCCACGTAAATCAGGCTCTTGACTGTGCTTGGCAAACTGCAAGGTAAATGGGGAGGACACAGCATGTTGAGGGACATTCCCATTCTCTCTTTCCTCTGCCTAAATCATGTTCCCTGCAGCCGAGGAAGTAACTGCTTGGTGATCATAATTTATGGGGAGGGTGGTGGACACTCAGAACCCCACCTGTCACCTTCTTCATTTAATTATGTCCCCAGTGATTTGTGCGGGGAAAAGATGAGAAGTGTTCTGGTGAATATGCTCCTTATATGTTTCTTGCATAAATCAACTGGGGGCATGATGTGATCTCAACATGCAGGAGAGAGAAACTGAAACCTTTCTCACCCATCCACCCATACTCAGTTTGGGTCTTTCCAGGATCTGACCAAGATTTCCATCCTATGCTATTCCCACAATTGATGCATGGCCCCAACCCACTGCCCAAGGACATGCAGCCCTTAAAGGCAAGAATGTTTTTTGGCTTAAGAGCAGATGAGGAGCAGTGAGTGGAAGGTTACGGTCAGAGATGACAGCCTTTTGGCAAAACAGCTATAATGGATGGGAAACCTGCTGTAGAAAATACATTTATGCATTGCTTCATTAAGTCACGTCACCAGCACAGCAATAATCAAGAGGATAGAGAGAAACCTGAACTTACTGTAAGAGTAGCTTAGCTTATCAAGCTGATAACATCCTGACTTGGCCAGACAAACTATTTGTGCCATTCAGCACATAGCACTGCCTGTTGGAAGGAGGTAGCTAGCTGCTGTCTTATTTCCCTCCTGGTCAGTTTCAACATAAGGAAGCTAAGCTATAAAGAGTCTTGGTTGCCTTGTTCAAGGAAGGGAGGCTTAGTCATCCATGCATCTCCTGGCCTCAAGGATCATGTCCAGCTGGATGAAGGGAGGGGTCTGGCTCCCTAGGATTTGAGGGTGTCTATGTGTTTCCTTTTGCTATACTGTAGTATGCTGAATTTTTATCAACCACCTATACAAAAAAAATTCAGGCACCAATGATTTTCTGTCCTCATCAGGTCTCGAAGAATGTAAGTTCACTGGGGTCCTTGATGATTCAAAAGCCCCAATTAGAATAGAAGCTGAGCCTGCTCCAATAGTAAAGAACGTCCATTACTTACTTCTGTGGATACATGTTGTAATGGGATGGAGGGCACACAGCTGGGGATGAAGCTTGCTCCATGTAGGTTGCCCCACTACCTGCAGAGTCACCTGATGTGGTTGCAAACCTGTAACAGATGGGGCAAATTAGAATAGGGTCTCCAAGGCTCAGAGATAATCCTTTCGTCTGGCCTCCTGAATCCAGCATGACAGCACTTGATGTAGGCAAGTGAGAACTACTTTCTTTCTGCCATGGCTTAAAAAGACCCAGAACGCTCAGCAGCCAGCAGGAGGAGGATGCAAATTTAGCAAACAAAAGTACAGTGGTGCCCCGCTTGACGACAACCCCGCTTGATGACAAAATTGCTTAACGATGAGTTTTGTGATCGCAAAGCGATGGTTCCTATAGGGGAAATCCGCTTTACTTCAGTTAGGTGCCTGCTTCGCGAACCATTTGTTCTCAAAACAATGTTTTCCCGGTTCCGCAAAATGGCTTCCCTTTGCAAAATGGCTTCCCTCCCTTTGCAAAATGGCTGTTTTCCGGAGCCCTGCTTCGGAAGACAGCAATTTTAAACAGCTGATCGCCGGTTCTCTATGGGCGATCTTCGCTGGACGATGAGGCATTTCCCCATTGGAACACATTAACCGGTTTTCAATGCATTCCAACTGAGGGTTTTTTTTCGCTTGATGATGATTTTACTTAACAGCGATTTTCCTGGAACAGATTATCATCATCAAACAGGGCACCACTGTAGTAGTAATTGTATACTAATGGGTTTATGTCCTCCTCTTGCAGCCATCCAATAGCAAAGACTATTTATATGAGGGACCTCATTTCGTCCTGTACCATCTGAAAGACATTTTATGGAGTGTCCCTGGCTCCTTAATTTCGTTCACGTGCTGCATTTTCAGAAACTCTTTGACTATAAACAAAACAAGCCAATGCTCTCTCTCCCACCATAGCTGGAAGCAGAAAGACACAAAAATGCAAAAACAGACCAACTGCAATGGGTGTGTGGAGGTGGGGTAGGATGGCCAGAACCCCTCAACCATGTTATCTTCTGTCTCTTTTCTCACTCATTTCTCCTCCATCTGGGAGGAGTCCAACATGGACCCCCAAATCCTTCCAGGTTGGGAGATGCACCAGCATCACTCACCATATCTGAAAAGTGAGCAGCTGGCAGAACTCCTAGTTGCAATGCAAAATTCTCAAAAAGGAGTTGAAAAAGTTGATAGCCTAACTGAAGAGATTTCTAAAGCAAAGTGTGCTGCTCATATACCACCCCATAGTGCTTAAAGCACTCACTGGGTGGTTTACAATTTAATTATGCAGGTTACACATTCCTCCCATAACCCAGCAAGCTGGGTATTCAATTTACCAACCTTGGAAAAATGGAAGGCTGAGTGAACCTTGAGCTGGCTATCTGGAATTGAACCTGCGTCATGCATAAAGTTTTGGCTGCAGTACTGCAGTTTAACCACTACATCACAAACCTGTACAATCTCCCAACCATAATTATGTGTCCCCATCCTTGAGACAAAGTAAACCCATCATCATTATATTTATGTTCTTTGGCACTCACTCTGGCACAACTTGCTTGATCTGTGGCTTCACATATCCATCTACTGCCTTTGCTGTAAGACAAGAAAGGGAGGAAGCATAGAATTATTGCATAGGGGAATCCTCTGACTCCACAAACTCTGCACAGGCGTCCTGTGCTGCTGTTCTGTTCTCTCTGGGTCAAACCCCTTTAGCCAACAGAGGAAGCAAAGTTACATCATTTGCTACTACCCTTTACACTAAAGATGGCTTGTATCTGTTTTGGATACATCCACAAATCTGTTCTTTCTTACCAATGCATTAATCTGCAAATCCTTTTTTTTTTTTGCATGCAAGTTCATATGTAAGTATCCTACTGCCTAAACATGAGAAGAAAGGCAGACATGCAAGCATCTTCTCTGCTCTACTGGGATCTACATCATGCGCCTGTTAATCACAGTGGTTGTGAGATAGGTTGGAGAACTGGTTGTGCTCCAAGAAGCCTGCTTTCAGAGAGAGAGAGAGAGAGAGAGAGAGAGAGAGAGAGAGTGTGTGTGTGTGTGTATATACTTATTTTATTAATTCTGTGCTCTGTTTTTAGGCAGTAGCATACTGAATCAATTTTCTTACAAATCAAGCTTTTATAACTGCATCTATCCTACAGTATATACTGCTAAAATCTATTTTGATAAATGCATTCTCTGCACAAAATTTCAAGAAATGCAAAACGGAAAGGACTGCTATGCTTTAATCTGCAGAGGAGGACAAGGATCCGGTCTATTTACTTTGGAATAAAGCAGACTATTTACTTTGGAATAAAGCAGACATCTCACCTGTTTCAAAACTTTTACATTTTCTTGAAACTTTGAGATTTGTTGAGAACAGTTTCTATTCAGATAATTAAAAATAACTTGTTCTCTCCCAGTAATAAAGAAAAACAAAGCCATAATTCTTTAAAGATAACATTTTCACTGGTGACTTCGACTCTTTGGAACCTACACCATTCTAATCTAATGATATCCCATTTTTATTTTAGTTCTCTCTTTGACATCTTCATCAGGGCTCACCTTGGCTTTTTTAATTAATTAGCTAAACCATCTACAAAATGGCAGCATCATTTGCCAGATGATAATCTGGCTCTCAAATTCAATCATCAGTACAACAGCTGAAGCTAAACGTTAATCACTAAAATGGAATTCCAACAGTATTTTGCTTTATGTGTTGTCAGCAATGTAGTTCCTGCATCACTCCCTGTTCTTGGAGTAATTTCTGGTTTATTTTATATATTTTCTCTTACAGCTTAACATTATAATGTTCTCCATAAATTCTGAATGAAAAGGGTTGTACTTACAACATAAGTAGACAAATTAGGTGAATTTCAGATAAAAAAGAATTGTTGCTGAATGTAACTATTGCTTAGGTTCCTCCAACCAAAGTCTGTGGATGTAAGCTGACAGATAAACTGCACATGCCAAATGCTAAAAGATGTCAATGTACATTTAACCCAGAATTTGAAAATGGTATCTTTGGGAATTATAATTCCAAAAATTCGCTGCAGCCATGCTGGCTATGGAATTCTCAGTGTTGAATACAAAAAAAAAAGAGACAAAAAGAAAAAGAAAAAGAAAAAGAAAAAGAAAAAGAAAAAGAAAAAGAAAAAGAAAGAAAGAAAGAAAGAAAGAAAGAAAGAAAGAAAGAAAGAAAGAAAGAAAGAAAGAAAGAAAGAAAGAAAGAAAGAAAGAAAGAAAGAAAAGGTAATGTTTCCAAGCTCTGGAACAGAACAGACACAGCCAAAGCAAATATACTTTCTTGGTGCTTCAAACCTACCAAGGACAGGCATATAGTATTTAGAGAAGACCTCTTCCTTGGGCCTATCAGGATACACAAAATGGAGGTATGGGAGGTCCCCAAGACGGTCTGCCAGGGAACGGATGGAGAAGTCACGAGTGGTGAAGGGCATCAGGTTCCAGAACATTCTGTCAGCTATCAGAAAAAGAAGAAGGAGGAGGAGGAGAAGAGTATCATAACACAGCAATGAGAAACTAGCAACTCTGCAACCAGGTGCAACTATAGACAAATTTGTAAAGAAATTTAAAACTCCTGTAAATGTAAGTATTAAGGGTTACTTTACAATTACTACAAACAATACTGCTGGAGCAAAATGATGTAGTATATTTAGCTTCACAAATGGGAATATAAAGAAAGGGAAGAAAAACTGAAACTAGTCATTAAACTAATAATCTGAGCCAGAAGAGTTTAACAAATGCAGAGCACATAAAATGTAGTACAATAAATGTTAGATAACTTTCATCTAAGTCCTGCCTATTTACTCCCAGAACTCCTGGGAATTAGTATCTTATTTCTACATCATTTCATTTTCCTTAATTTTCTACACGGTTTCTGTTTAACTGAAGTAATGAATAAATGCCTTCATGCAGAGCTTTATAATTTATGACTGTACTATAAGAAACATACAACATCCTTGCAAGTTAAGCAATGTTTTCAGGAAGGAGGCCCCAAACCTCAGCAACAACTAAGGAACAGCTTTGCTCTATTTATGTTAAAACATCTTCTAACTACAGCCATTTCTTAAAAAAATTCTGATCCCACGTTCCCTGGGAAGTCAAGAGCAAAAATGGAACATTTGTTCTGATGGAAAAAGGAACTCACTGTTATCAAACTTCCAGGCAACTGTGATACCACCAATCTCTGAGTCACTGAATCTTAGAAGGAAGGTTCCATCAGGTTTGTTGATTAACAAATCATGGGCTTGTTGCTTGTTGACAAAACCCAGAATAGCCCTGGAGGGGGTGTAGAAAGGAGAGAAGTCAGGGTACAAAGTGTTAAGGGAGGAGAAGTAAACTAACTCAGCAATAAGGGGGCGTATCTCACCCGTCATTCCAGTGAGGCTTCAAGTGTTTTTTGAGGACCTCCATCACTCCATCAAACCACTGCCAGAATGTGTAATTTCTCCCTGGAAGGTTCTCCTAGTTAGTTGAAAAGAAGTGAATCTCACTTTGAGGTCCTGCAAAATCAACTATGTATGTCCTTTGATCCTATGCTGAACAATTTACAAAAAAGCAAGGACTCACTAACCAAGAGTAATCAACTTTTTTCTTCTCACGTAGAATTCCATGAATGAACTTACTTGTAATGAAGTCCACAAGTAAGTTCATTAAGCATCCTTTAAGCAGAATTGTTTCTAGATCCCAACTGGCTAGCCACAGTGTTTTAATCTATGTTACAAACATACTTGTGCTGAAGAAGCTGTGTATCTGATTCAGGGAGAACTCAAATGCTGATACTGCAAACAAGAATTCCTGCTTCTGGAAGATTTATGATCAGCCAAAAATGTGTCTTTACAGACATATTGTCCACATGGTCACTTCTTCAAAAGCACATTTTAAAGAGCCTGGCTGAAAGGCAGCAGGTTCCAAGCATCTTGAGAGCCACTGCAGTGGATAAGCTCTGCAATTCGAAACCCAGAGTTTAAATCTCACTCCATAACCTTGCTAGGGCAGGCCAATAATTATGACTAGCCCTTTCATCTGTAAAATGTTGGGAATGGCTGTTCTAGTGGCTGACCAATCCCTGACTGGTGCATCCTCTTACCCTGTTGAACTGAGCCCAGGAGACAAGCATGCTGTTGTAGTCTTCTAGGTGGCTGTTGTTACTGTTGAAAAGTTTCTGGGCCAGGAAGAGAAGATTCTCCTTCGTGAGTCCTCGGCTACTCTGGACTTCAGACTTGAACTTCATGTTGAGGGCTTCACAGAGTTGTGACCACGTCACCTTGTCAGGCACAGCAAATGGCACTCGGCCTGGCTCTGCAAAAGCATTGTCCCACAGCACTGTGGCAGTTGCATTGTTGTCCTGGCTGCCGTGCACAATCACGACCACAGGCAGAGATAACGTCTTCACCTGGAAGACCAGCTCATTACCACCTACACTGAACTGGGACTCAAAGAGGATTGTGAACTTCTCCTCAGTCACCGATTCAGCACCACGTCGATCTGAGCGCTTGATCCGCTTCAAAGACTGCAAAGGTGTGGGATGAGGAAGGAAGGAACAGAAAGGGGAAAAAAAGGAAGTATATGCTATAAAGGGCCTAGAAGCAAAATATAATACTTTGAAGGGAAGGAGGAGAAAACTTTATGCCTTATATCACTATACAGTGCAGTAGATTTGCAGACAAATTTAGTGTAATTTTGAGTAATTCTGGTGCAGATTTTGGCATTTTCATTACAGATTCTAGCACCTGAGGAAGACATGTAATATTTATTTATTTATTTATTTATTTATTTATTTATTTATTTATTTATTTACTTACTTACTTACTTACTTACTTACTTACTTACTTACTTACTTACTTAGATTTATTTTATTAAATCTAATAAAATAAAATACTGATGAAAGGTACAGAAATTAAGATAAAGGGATGAAAGAAGAAATGCAAGATGCTTCCCTTGCAACTTTGTAAGTCATCAAAAGTTCTATCTAGCCCTGTATCTTTAGAAGATGATTCCTGACCACTATACATGGCTAAACCTTTTTTAAAAAATCAATGAAGTAGTAAAGTGGTGCCCTGCATAGCAACGTTAATCCGTTTCGGATTAATCGTCGCTATGCAAAAACATCGCTAAACGGATCAAAAAAACCCATAGGAACGCATTAAACTTCGTTTAATGCGTTCCTATGGGGCCCCAAACTCACAGTTCAGCGAAGTTCCTCCATAGCGCCGCCATTTTCGCCCCCTCGGTAAGCGAGGGCATGGCGCGAAAATGGTTGCAGCGGCCATTTTGGGCGTCTGGCGGCCATTTTGGAACCGCCGATCAGCTGTTTAAAAAACATCGCAATGCGAAGATCTGTAAGCGAAACGCTTACCGATCATCGCAATGCTATGTTTTGCCATTGAAAACATCGCAATGCGATCGCATTAGCGATGTGAAAAAACAGATCGCTATGCAGATTCATCGGTAAACAGTGCGCTCATTAAGCGAGGCACCGCTGTATTAGAAACATGTCTTTTAGTAGGAAACGTAATAGCAGGATAGCGATCTGGAAGGAGAGTGGAAATTAACATAGGCATCTCTCTCACCATGTTGCGGAAATGAGCACTCAGGGTTCCAGTCGCCTGGTGATATTCCATTACACAGCAGTTGTTCAGTATATCACCACTGCTCTCACTGTCAAAACAAAGCAACTGCAGTTAGAAAAAACATGTTGGAGTACCAAAGGGAATATACTACTTCTATGTTTTGAACATGGGCTTTTCAGCAATGGGAGTTCATTTGGTGGAGACTCTGGTTCAGTTCTCATGCATAAACAGAAGCTCATTTTATTGACTAATACCATGCTAACTATTATAATAAAATGCACATACACAAACATATACATTATACATACATTTATAATACTGAATAGGATAAAAACTATGTTGTCAATTTTTCTTCTGTAATCCCTTAGAGTAACCTTGCTGTCATGACATTAAATGTTCACCAACATTCCAACTTCTCAAGAAAAAGCTTATTTGAACAAAACACACAAAGTGTTGTTGCTTTTTTCAGTTCTGCTAATGTCCTAATTTGCTTTTAGTTGGGCTTTTGAATGACAGTTGAGTATTTATGGATGTGCTAAATTGGGATTTTTTCAAAATTTATGCTGTGCAATTGGCAAAGGCCTTTGCACATACACAATAAAGGTATAGCAATCTGATTGTAACACTACACAAAAGTTCTGCTTGACTTCTGCCAGGGGCTGTGACAGCAACAGTTGTTATGTGCTGGCAAGCTGGAACCGACTTATAGCAACCGAACCATTCTTTAAACATCTCACTTCCAAGGTAAGTGAGATGTTAAAGGAATGGTTTTACCAGTTCCAGACCCCCAGTGGGGATACACACCCAGGCCTTCTGAATCCTAGTCTGTCACTCTATCCACTACACACCATGCTGGGTATCCCAACTTGTGTTCTAGCCCAGTGTTTTTTTACTCCGTAAGAGGGAATGTGAGTATGAGAGTTTAAACCTGTAAGTGCATTACAGTAGGTTCTGTTTTTTCCTTTTAACAAGGCAAAAGCTCTGCATGACACTGCGTGTGTCTATCCAATTTTTCAGTCTGCCAGATCATGCCACTTCCCTGCCACACATGGTATTTGTCAGCCCCACATACTTTCGGGTGCTCTCATTCTTCAACAAGGCTTTGGCCTGCTGCTCGCTGATGATGGTGGCCTTCACCTGTGGGGGGTTCATGTGCACATTCAGCTTTCCACCGACCAACAGCCGTACTGTGGCTGCAAATTTGGTCTGGGTCTTCAGCACCTGGGGAGGTTGCTTTTCAATGATGAAGGTGCTGAAGGGAGAGAGAGAGAGAAATAAAAAGAGACTTTATGTACAGAGGCAGAAGACAGTCAAGAAAATCCTTG
Organism: Pogona vitticeps; assembly: GCF_051106095.1. Taxonomy (NCBI): domain Eukaryota; kingdom Metazoa; phylum Chordata; class Lepidosauria; order Squamata; family Agamidae; genus Pogona; species Pogona vitticeps. The sequence goes on along the minus strand of NC_135788.1, from coordinate 94,551,101 downwards.
ATATAAATAATTCAGTTAATTAGCAAGCTCTCCTTTATGGCTATGAAAGGTGTTTAACTTTAGAGTGTGGGAACAGCAATGGGGACCACTACATAGGGGGAAAAAAAGGCTCACAGACAAGATTTTGTAAGTAAGTAAGTAGCTCGCACCACAAAAAGAAACCTCCTCTGATACCTTCCTGCTTTTTAATACATGGGTATGCTATGGGCAAAGCTATCTTACAGCTCTAAATAAACCACTAATGCCACGGCTCTTCCCAGAAGGCTCGCCTATCTGTCTGCAAACAATGCCTGGCCCACAATATCACCATAATTACCTTGTGACGAGGGCAGAAATAATGTCTGTGACAGTGGCATTGAGGTTGGCCAGCATTTCCTCAATGGGCCCTGGGATAGGTAACTGCTGGCACAGGTGTTCGGCACGACGCACTTGCTGGCGGTTCTGACAGATGATCTCAGCCAGCTTCTCACACCTTGGAGGGGAAAAAATTAATGGGTGGAAGTGGAAAGAAGAAAAGAAGCGACAGAAGAATGAGGCCAATCCAGGCAACACTTCCTGAGCAGAAGCGTGAGTGAGGATAGGGACTCAAAATGTATTCACACTAAATTCTGCAGAGAATAACTAAGGCTGGGTTGAGTTTTCAATCCCCTATGTAGAAGTAGATTCGAGCATATTGGCATGCAAAGCAGACAGTAATTCAGCCATATTGGGGATGTGATATATCAGTCTTTGGGAAGAATTGTCAGCACCTGGACAATTCATATTCACCATCCAGAATAGCACAGGAGACTTCACTAATCCCTCGTTTGTCCACAGTCTTTTGTCTGCCACAACTTACCAAGCCTGCAGGCCATCCAAAGGGCCCTCAGGGGGTCCGCCATTTCCTGCCAGCTGCTGTCGCCTTTTCCACTGAATCAGCTCATCATCTAGGATGATTGTCTGCTGCTTGCGGAGCAGTGCCAATGTTTCCTGGTGCTTTTCAGCAAGCTCCTGAGCAGGAGAAAGAAAAGGAGTGAAAATGCACACAGGCCCAATGAGCAGAAACAGAGTGCTGGGGAAAGATCAAAGCAAGGAAGAAGGGTTAGAATTGGAAATGGTTATACGTACCACACGGTACTGCTGCAGCGTCTGTGCTTCGCGGTGTAGCCAAGCTTCCAATGATGCCTTCTTCTGCTGCAAAGTGGGTTCCCGAGCCATGCGCTCCTGGGGGTTTAGCTGGGATAGCTGAGTAAGTTGGGCTAGGAAGAGATAAGAAAATTACCCACCTGACCCATCTTGGCCATTTCAAAATGAGGGGCCTCATTCTGATCCCTGTCTCCTCAGGTGCTTATCAGTGTCCTCAGAAAGATCACTTTGGGAACACAGGAATGTTTTACAAGTCACACTACCTAGTCCAGGATTTTCAACTCTATGCTGACTCGCAATAGTTTTACAAGATTTCCAAGAGAAGATTTTATATTCTCATCTAGTGGTGATGGGGACTTTCTGTATGTGCAAATCATGTGCTCTGCCAGTGAGCTACATATGACCCTTCCTCAGGTTCAGTCAACCCTGGTGTGCATGCCAGCCCGCAGGAGTGACATACTAGTTCTGCTTGCTTTCCAGTTGCATACCTTGTAAACGAAGGCTTTCTTGGTACTGGATGATGAAATATTCCTGCGTCTGTTGAAGCTTCTTCAGCTGGTTCTCAGTCTCCTGAGTGACCAAACGAAGTTCCTCAAAAGTCTGGTTGATCTGCAGGTGCTTCTGAGACAAGGCATCAGCCAGACTGCTAGCTGGGGATGGGCTCTGCAGACACAGGTGGCAAACAGGAAGAGAAAAAGTATCTGGATAACACTGTCCACATGCAGGAACAATGGACAAGCAACAGCCTTTGCCAGACCTACATATACCTACAGGTGGGACACAATTCATATAGAAGGTATCAGAGCCTGAAATATTACTTTTTAAGAATCATTTCTTCCTGGTAATACAACAATTAGCAAGTGACCCATTCTCATTACTCATTACAATGTAAAAAAGAGAAAGGGGAGTGAATGCATTATTCAATGCATCATTTGTTTCTATTTTGCTTTTAAACCTTAGATAAGAGAATGGCACAAATCTTGGAAAATTCCATTTAGAATCTCTCTTAAAATGCCTTTAAAGATATCTAGGAAAATGTAACTATAAACTTGTTTATCAGATACAACAAAATAAAAAAATAAAGAAAGAAGATAAAGCTGTTGTGGCACCTTAAAAAGTAGCTACTACGTTTTAATGTGAGCTTTCATGGTCAAGTCCACTTTCAGTCTGAGACCTCCTGTAACAGCAGAGACTCACTTGTGTTCTGGGAAGCTGTCTAACAATGGCTAGATTTTATCTTAAAGGAAGCACCCCATAGCTCCTTTGTAACTGGTGATGCAAATGCCCAAGGCTGCAGTAAAATACTTTCTCCTGCCCAACATGTCCATCTTATGGCCATCTCTCTTATTCAGCATGGTGCTGTAGTGCCCCTTTGTCCTGGTCTGAGAGGCTTCCACAGTCTTCATCATCATCTTAGAACTGCAGAACTGGGACCTTATGGATCATCAAGACCAGCCCCTGCCAAGAGGCACAGTGGGAGACTTAACTCCAATCCTCTGGCTCCGCAGCCAGATACCTAAACCACTGAGCACTAAAGCAGCTCACAATATGATTGAATATGTTTGTGGATGCTTGAGGAGAAATGTAGCCTCTGTCATGGATTTTGTACAAGTGTTCCAGGCATCTCAAGGTGGGTGGCGAAGTAGATGGCATATCCTATGGTTCCTTCACCTGATCAAGCAAAGACAGCAATATACCAATGTGAACAGGAGAAGCAGCATCCTTATTTATCTCATCATAAACTGGATCAGATTTGGGTGGAGGTGACCTTTGAACCTCCAACTGAAGAGACTTTGTCACTGAAGCTAGTTTTTAGGGAACTCACAGGCAAAGGAAGGATAACAACAAGGGAGACAACAACAACAAAAAGCATGATTTTCAAGGTTTTTGACGTGTAAAATAAAAGGACAGCTCCAGTGAATGTTCCTAGAAATTTCCCCATCTGCAACTAAAAGAAACTAGGGATAACCACTAGTCGCAGGGACAAGTGCAGTAAAGAGACTATTCTAATAGTTCTCTCTTTAACCACTAGAATGTTCTGGCAAGTGTTGCGTAGGCACAAAAACATCCACATGTGTGATTCACAGAGATCACAAAGAAGAAATAATAACTTATTGCAGATAAATATGTTGCACACTGCTTCCTAGCTCTGAGCAGGATGCATATAACCTATCCTAAGGCTATATCTCACTTACATCTGTGGCCTCTCGTACCAGGCGCTGCTCATGGTAGAGGATGTGCCGGATGCAGCGCACCAGCTCCAAAGGACAGTGTTCATAGGTATTCTGTAGAGAAAGGGAGAACAATCACCCTAGGATTTTGCAGAAGAAAAAGTAGGAAACAGGTGTTAGTGATCCTACCACCCATCCACACAGAAAGAATCATGACTGCAGCAACTCTCAGAACCACCATACCCCAGAAACAGGAACCTACCTGCAACTGGGTGGCATAGTGACCCAGCTTGATCTTCAGAAGAAAGCCATCCTCGCCCATTTGGTGGTCTGCCTTCTTCTGTAACTCCTGGATCAGCCCCTCCAGCAACTGTGTGGCTTTGGCACTTTCCTGCGGGTTGTCCAGGTCGATAGAATCCCTACCATTTGTGGCACAGACCAGGAAAACATGTATAAATTTCCTGAAGTCAACTTCAACTTCCTTCCGTGTACCCCAGGAGTGGGCAATTAATTTCTATAGGGGGGCCACATGAAAAATCTGAACTGTGTTCGGGGGCTGAACCAACTTTACTTAAAAATAAAATGAAACAGTGATGTTATGATTGTTTTTATTTTAAACTTGTTAATCTTCACAAATACTAAAGAGGTTTTTTGTGGTATGTTAAAGATAAGCAACTGATCAACTTTAGACAAGAAGTTATAAATGGTTTTGATGTTCAAAACTGTCCGCGGGCCGGACAGGAGTGGCTCGCAGGCCGTATATGGCCCTAGGGTTGCACTTTGCTCAGGTCTGGTGTACCCTCTCCCAAAATGAGAGGTCAGAGGCAACAAAAATTGCCCACTTCTGGATTTTCAAGTGAAGGGGTATAGTGTTATATGGCAAGGCCATACTCTTGCATACCCTGTTAGTGAATCTGAAAGAATTATTATTCTATAGTTTCTTATGATCATTAAACTGAATTTAGAATTCCTGTATCATTAACAAGCAGGCACTTCAAGTGCACAAAAATTCAAAGAAGGACAGTTCTTGTATATAAAGACAACACTAAAGATTAAACTAGAGAATACGCTTAGTACATTTTTATAAAAAGCAATCCCTCAAGTGGTGAAAAATGTCTGGCGGACGTAATGTTTGATTTTAGTCAGCTATTTATTTCGTATTTAGCATGCTGTGCTTTGCAGTTGGTCATGGTAATATGAACATATTAGCAAAATTAAAGCACAAAAAGGATGGGGGAAAGAGAGGAAAATACTATGACACATTAGAGATTAACAGATTGAAATCCAAAAATATTTTGCCTCTCTCTCTCTCTCTCTCTCTCTTTTTCTTCCTTAATCTTGCCAACATGTATAGACAGACTAACATGGCTACTTCTCTAAAAACAGGAAAATAAACATGGACTTAATTTGCACATCTGATTACTGAAGCAAAAAATCTTTGAGGAAGAAGTGAAAACAGGTTAATATGAGGAAATATGCATTCACCTTAAAAGCTCAGTTTGACCCAAAATCTGGGTCTTTTTCCTGCTGGTTATTTTTCCTCTCACCTTCACAATGTTACACAATTACCACCCAGAGTGGCCTGGTTGCCAAATGGTGCGGGGTTGAAATCAAGTAGATAAATAAATTAAAGGTGTGTACAACTGAATTCTGCTCCAAATGCATACATTGTTTTTTTGGGGGGGGAGGGAAACTCAAAATATATGGTAATTACACTTCTACAACAAATCCATCATTCAAATAATAGTGCCTCTCACATAGTGCAATCAGTTAAACAATTAAAAAATGGTTTGTGGAATTATGAAAATATGGACTCCGGTAGCCTGGTTTGTTACTGCTGAAGAAAAGCCAGGATGTATATTTCTGGAATACTTGGGATCAACAAATTAGAATTCTAGGTTTTGACATCACAAAAAGCATCTCTGCCTTTTTCATCCACTTGCACTAATGGAAGGAGCCAAGTAGGAGCAAGCGGGCTATGCAATATATTCAAGGTAAGCCAGGAATTCTTTCTCACTGTGCAAATGCAGAGAAGAGAAGCAGTATAAGATGTAGAAGCATGGGAACAAGACAAGAATTGTTGTTGGAAACCTTTTTCAGTTAGGCCACAGTCACACGAGGCAAATGTCCCCCTGGCGAGACAGATAAGGCTGAAGAAGGAAGAGCTGGGCTGAGAACGCCAGGATGGGAAGAAGGGGGCTTTTTTTGCTCAGGGTCTTGGTGTTGGAAATGGCAGCAACCTGCAGCATCCTGAGGCTGCTGGAGCAAGGCCACCTACTCTCCCCACCCGGCTTGTCCAGTCTCCTTCTCTCCTTGTGTCACCGGTGCCTTGGGCTCAGCCTTGCATGCCCCAAGCCTTGCCAGCAGCACTGGCAGCTCGGGATTGGAGACTACTGGCAGATCCCCACATCAACCTGCCATCACACCACCACTGCCTGCAGGCCAGCCTATCCGTCCTCTCCCGGGGCTCACAGCGTCTTCAGCTTCCTGGTACCCAACCTGCTTGGGTGGCCAGCCAGCTCCCCTCTAACCCCTTTAGCAATGGCCAGCTCCCAAGCAGGAACTTGAAAGAGTTGATGCCAGATAACTAAGCTCTTCTGCCTTCAAGCCATACTTCCAGAGGGCCAATAAAGAAGGCATGGAGAAAAAGGCATTATTTATGACATACCCATACATTAGGCACCCCCTCTTTTCCTCTGATTTGATCAGTCAAACAAACCAATAGGGACATTCACACAAGCAACACCAGTAAGGAGTTTTTCTATACCTCATAGGTACAAAATAAAACAACCCTCCTGGATAGGGGGAAATGTTCTACAGTTACACTGCTGGACAGGATTATACTTGCTAATGGCTGGAAACCTATGCAGCAATGTAACTGGGGAATAACTGGGGTATATTTAGCTCATGTGACCACAATCTTTAAGTACCTTTCTTGAGCTCCAACAGCTAGAATACAGTAAAAAATGGCAAAACGGAACTAATGGCAGTTATCTTTCAAGAAGGCACCAAACATTGACTCCTAGATACAATTACTGATGAACCCAAAAGTGAGTTTAGCAACCCCCAATCTTCCATGGGGCAATGAATAATCGGAAAAAAAGGTGGCTTGTTCCAGAACATCTGGGCTTCACATGAAGCAAGCAGAACCAAGACAGCCTGCCTGTGATGACAAATGAAGGTCAAACTATATGTGATATGGTTTGCTGTATAATCCTAGACATAAAGGCTGAACTTTCCCTCCAAAAACTGCCAACATGGCCCCCCTGATTGGAACAAGGACTACAAGGAGTAGGGTAGAGGGAAAATTAACCCCTCACCCATCCCTAGATTTAACTCCAATCAGAACTGAGACAGGAGCTGCACCTAATGATTGACACTGCTAAGAAAGATCATGTTAATTTCAATAGTAACACTCTCCTTTTTTGGCAATTCAAACTGCTTTGAAAACCATTTTTGTTTGTAAGCAGGTGAAGCTCCACACGATGCCAGAATTATGTGGTTAAGGTATCACAATACAGTGGTGCCTCGCTAGACGATGATGATCCGTTCCACTGAAATCGCTGTTTAGCGAAATCATTGTCTAGCGAAAAACATTTCCCCATTGGAATGCACTGAAACCTGTTTAATGTGTTCCAATGGAGGAGAATCGTCGTTGTCTACTGAAGATCGGCCATAGGAAAGCTGCTTTGCGAACTGCCAATCAGCTGTTTAAATCGCTGTCTTGCAAAGCTTAGGTCCCGAAAACACCTGTTTTGCGAGCGCGGAGGGAGCTGTCAAAATCACCATCTAATGAAAATCGGTTTGTGAAGCAGGGACCAAACATTGTCCAGCGAAATTCCCCCATAGGAATCACTGTTTTGCGAATTGCTATAGCGATCGCAAAAAGTCAATGTCTAGCAAAAAAACCTGTCATGCGGGGTAACTGTCTAGCGAGGCACCACTGTACTGTAATGCAAAACAGGGGATCTGCTGCACCCACAAAGATCCAGTAACTCTTCTCTTACAGTTCTTTGTAAGGCGGTCCTGGACAGCTAGGCCTCACGCTCACCTACCATGGTTGGCTCTCAATCCACTGTGAGAGGTAATGGCGAACCTCAATAGGAAAATGCTGGCCATACAGAGCTTGCATCTGCCGTAGGGCATCTCCTTGAAGCTGCTGGGCTTGGATCCACACTGCCATGGCTCAGGACCTGCTGACGAAGGAACTTGTTAAAAGCAGACAACATCATGCTTTGGATCTCCAGATTCATGCAGTCTTCAGCAAGCACCATCTCAAACTCATGTTACTCTCCAATGGTTGGAGAGAATATATCTGATGCATTTTCCATGGGGGAAGCAGACATTATCACCTGCTTTCTTATTTGTGAAACAGGAATTTAAATGACTTTCCTCCCAACAGGCTTAGTAGGAGAGCTTTGGCAGCAAAGGACTCCTCTCTACAACAAGCTCAGGAAAAACATAATGTTTGGTTTGGCTTCCCAGAAGCCCCAGTGAGCTTGGCCAGTGAGCATGTTAGTTGGGGTTTCTGGGAGTTGTGGTCCAAAAAAAATAATAATGTTGGTCCAAGTTATGGTCCAAGAAGTTAGTCAATAAATTGAAAACTTAACATTACATTTATGTAAAGTTTGCTTAATGCTGCTACCTTCCTTAGAAAAGCAGCTTTCTGGAGGCCTGATTGAAACCACAGTATACAGCCGCTGATTACTGTTTAAAAAACAAACAAGCAGACAAGCATCCTGGATTCCATTTGTTTCCCAAGATGCCTTTTTATGGTTTGAGGGTCTGCATTTCAGGAGACCAGAATAGTGGCTTTCAGAAGACTTGGGTCCCCACCTCTTGATCTAGACACCAGGTGTTTGCCACCATAGTACATCTAATAAGCCTGCCAAGAGAAAGATAATTTATAATTCCCATTTTCCATGGTCCAGAAAGTTTTCATGTTTTGTCTAAGAGCTGGGGGATAGAAGCTTACTAAGACTATAACAAAGGTGGAACAACTGGGGCTTTGCCCGAAGGCACCAAAATTGAGATGCACCAAAATCTGGAGGTATATCTCCTGGTGAATGTCAGGAAAATAAAAGGCAACACCTTCCAGTCCTATTTACTTTTCTTCTTCTTAATTTATTTTCCTTCTTTCTTTCTTTTAAATAACAAACTTTCTCTTTCTTTGCAGGTAGGAATACTACATTCTCCTCTTCTTCCTTTTTATACATTGTGTTGGGGTGGCTTGTAGCCCGTACTGTTTGTCCCACGGTCCAAAATGGCTTGTTAGGGCTCTGAAGCTTAGTGTTACAGTACAGTATATGGCCGGGGAATCTGCCGGATGGATCAGGAAGCAAAGCCAGGCTGTGCCTGAGAGGAGGTACCTGATGGGCACTAGGTGGAGCTGGCAGGAAAAAAAAACATTCCCGTGTGAAATCAAAAAGTAGCCTGCTCCTTTCTTTCTGATCTGTACTGTGAGATCCATAATCTAATAACCAAAGTAAAACTCTGGAATGTCAGATCAAACTCTAAGAACTAATGGTCAATTTTCATCCCGAGAGCCCAAGACATCCTTCCCAAATGGAAATAGCCCTCTGCTACAACTATTTACTGGAAAGAGGCTGTGATGACCCAGTGGTGAAATGCTGTCTGTAACTGTTCAGGTATGCTTTTTATGATTACAGAGCACTTTATCCACAAGAGTCCAGTAGCACATCTCCTAGTATATCAACAACACTAAAGATTATGATCCTGAACCTCCAGAAGGAAATGCTGCCCAAATAACAGTGAGATTCCTTTAAAATGCTTATAGAAATGTCATAATTCAATACCAGTGTATTTTTAAGTTAGCAGCATCACTGAGGTTTATACAATTGCACCCAGCATGGAAAAACAACAGAGTAATCTATCTCGATAGCCCTAATTCAGGCACACACAGGAACCTTCATATTTTAGCAAGCTTTGAAAGAGAGTGGTGAGCTGCACGTCCACCATCACTTTGCTGACATGAAGTCTGAAGAGGAGAGATATCCTACTTGCACAAAGTCTGACTCTCCATGTGAAGGAGAATTCTGGAAAATCTTGAGAATTTCTTTGCATGGAGAATCTATCTGCAAGCAGAAATCTTTCTTCTTCAGATTTGTCAATGATTGTGTAATCTAAACGACAACAGAAGGGGCAGCACCAGGCACTCCTCTCTAACTCTCCAATTCTGTAACAGTTGAATAGAGTATTAATATTAGAGCTCAGGATCACCTCTAAAGACTGCTGGATGCAATGCTTCACAAACTACTTAATAAACTAATTTAAAGTAATCCTTGAATAACTTAATGGAATTCAGTACCACTAAATGTCATCATACTCATAAGCCACTATTTATATAGAATCTTTTCATTTGTAAGGGAAATGGGTTTATCAATGAGTTAAGGGGTTATACAGATAAAAGTGAAAGTAACTAGATGTGACAACCCCAGACCTACTGGAGTATACCACCCTTTAACTAAGCTGCCACCAACCATTCCCTGTAAGGAGTCACACAGACCAGGAATGGATTTTTAACAAATAAAGGAATAAGGTTTATTTAGATAACACACAGGGAAAATAAAATGATCAAGTGAATAAGATACAGTAACGTGGCTTAGTCTCAATCATACATACACCAGGTTGGTTCACACAGAACACCTTTAAATAAAGCACAGACCCTGAACCTATCAGTTCTGGCTACCCATAAAGACACCTGAACCTATCAGGTTGGTACTGACTGACACACAGTAGTACCCTGTCTGACACACAGACTCCCACATCAGCTTCTTCTTCCCAGCTTCTCTCCCAGCTTCTGACTTCTCTTCACACAAGCTCCACATATATATACAGTACAGCCCCTCCTCCTGATGTCCCGCCTTCCACTCCCCATAGGATGGAACTTTCCCTCCAACCCATGACAGACAGGTAACATCAGTGCTGTATGTAACACTAGACATCAGTGGTAAGACACATGCTTTATGTGAATAAAATCCCAAGTTCAACCCCAGCATCACCCAGGTAGGAGTGGATAAACTCATGCCTAAAACCAGTGTTGATAATGGGCTAGATATATACTCAGTATAAGGCTGCTTCCTACATTTGTATGAGTTGGGTTGGGACTTAGAAAATCCAGGGTCTAATCTCCACTAAATCATGAAATCCACCGGATGACCTTAGGCCAGTCAACATATTTCAGTCTATCTTTACCTCACTAGGTTGTTGTAAGGCTAAAGTGGGAAGGAGAGAAGGTTTAAACTCACTTGAGAAAAGGGGGGGATATACATGTAATTAATAAATGAAGACTGTCTAGCACAGTTAAAGGAAACCTCTTCACTAAGACAGCCTGTATATCTATATGAAATGTTCACGGGGGATAGCAGGGGAAGGTTATGAGCTTTCCAGAGGTAAATGGCTGGATGCTACTGGGTTGAGCAGAATACTAGATGAGTTTTTGGACTGGTCCAGTATAGAGCAAAGATTTGATCCCACATAGTTCTTGGGAACACATATGCAGTTAGACACTCAACTCACATGATGTCTGTCTGGGTGAGTTCTGCCATTGGATTCATGGGTGCTATTTTGGGTCACTGAGGCTTCCCAACACCAGCAAAGATAAGTTCCAACTTCTATTTTGGCCCTGGGTGACATTCAAGCCTAGCAGTTTATTTTGGGATGGTGGGAATTTATATTGGCATATACTGTAATGGACACAACAAATGAAAGCGCAAAAAGGACAGATGAGGGCAATACACTATAAAAAGTAACCCACTGCCTTGTCATGTTCAGATCCAAGGCTTAACAGGCCAAATTCAGTAGCTGGAATCTTAAAAGATGATGCAACCACAACCATATACACACTAGCTGTATATGTGTATATGGAATGGTAGCGGGAACTGGGTATCTGCCAGTAATTAAAGCACATGAGACACCACTGCCATTTGATAAAGAAATTGATTCAAACATATTTCATAAAAAAGAATAGCTCAGAAAGACTGGACTAATCTGACAAAGTGAAAAGAATGATATGTGACTAGCCTGATTCATTTTTACCTCCTCTGTATTAATGAGAGAGAAACAGGGAATGAACCAAACATGTCTCCATATAGTGGGATCTTCTTCATTATTACTAACCCTCCTCTATCTTGGCTGCATAACTGCGAACATATTCCGACCAACCAAAACATGTACGTAGTCTAAATTACAATTTCTGCAGGATATGACATACAACAGCCTGGAAAACAAATGTATAGAAGTTATTAGCTCCCCTGTGATGCCCAGCCACTAAGAATGTCCTCAGAGGCATCTCTTTGTATTCATTTGCTATTTGAGGCAAGGTGGATGATTACAGGAGACTGAACCTTTTGGTTGAAGCACTTAAACTGTGGCATTCCCTTCATCAAGTTATTTGCCTGTTGCTGTTTTTCCTTTTTTTCTTCCTCACTGGACAAAACCCTATTTATTGCTCCCAGTTCTTCTGGCTACAATATTTTGTGCATTTTTTTAAACAGGAAGCTGTTTCAGCTCTAGATCAGTGTCAGGTGACAATAATGGACTGTGTGAGAGCAAATAAACTCAGACTTAATCCAGACATGATAGAGGTGTTCCTGGTCAGTCAAAAGGCAGATAAAGGAATAGGGATTCGGCCTGTGCTGGATAGGGTTACATTCGCTCTTAAAACAGTTTGGCAGCTTTGGTGTGCGACTGGATTTGTCTTTGAGCCTGAATGCCCGGGTTTCAGCAGTGGCCAGGAATGCACTTTCACAATTAAAACCAGTGCACCAGCTGCATCTGTTCCTGAAAAGGTCTGATCTGACTATGGTGGGACATGCTTTAGTTACATCCCAGCTGGAGTACTGCTCTAAGTGGGGCTCCCTTTGGAAAGTGTTCAGAAACTTTAGTGGAGGGGTCTCAAACATGCGGCCCGGGGGCCATTTGCGGCCCCCCAGATGATAGTTTGTGGCCCTCGCCTTGCCTGCCCCCCCAAAGCGCCCACACATCCTCTGCTGTCAAGAGTAAAAAAAAGCCTTGCCTCGCTCACCGGCTCTCTCCCAAGATAGCACCTCTTGCACCGTCCATCCAGAACTGCAGCCTGCCAGCCAGCCCACCTGTCTGTCGGCTAAGGAAACTCCTGGGCGGCTTCCTCGGGCTCTCGCTCCGCTTGGCAGAAAATCTGATGCGGCCCAGCCTCACCCAGACTCTGTCTCTAGCGGCCCTGTGAAGGAGTGGGACCCAGTGTGCCGTCCCCAGAAGAAGAGAGCTCGAAGGACGCGAGTGGCTGTGCTGAGGGGATACTGGTAGAAATAGAGAATGAGGAAGAGCTACAGAGGAGGCCTACCGAAGTGTGCTTGGTGGATGAGGGCGGAGCCGAGATGGACTTAATCATGTGGGAGGAGGTGAAAGGGGAAGGAGACTTTGCGCGGGAATTCAGTTGGTTGGGAGAGGGAGAGCTGGGCAGATGCACAACGAGAGGTGTGCAGACGGATTGGCTGAAGGACGCCAAGAGCCTAGCGGACGGGTCCCCAGGCGCTCAAAGCTTACCGGGAGGCGGAGGACTGCTGCCTGAGCCTCCAGCTACTAGCGGTCGGGGTAGGACTTACGAACCCCTGGAATGGAGGGTCTCGGTCTTCCCGGTGGGCTACCATGGTGGGGGACGGAGAGTTATCCGCCCGGGGCCCGAGTTCCAACAGAAACCCCCGGAGGGGGATTGGGCCCGCCACCCCTGCTGTGGGACCATCTGCGCCGTCAGGAGTGCGCCTTTAAGACCCTTGACGGATCGCGAGCGGTTTGGCCCGGCCCCTTGGTAGATGATGAGATGGGTCAGCCGGTTGTTAGACCCAAGAGGTATACTCTGTTATCTGATGAAGTTTTGAAGGATCCGTTCGATCCAGTGGAGTTAAGTGTTCATACAAATAAAATTGCTGTTTCTCAAGACTCGAACTCGCCTCCGCGCCTGTTTCCCGCCTTTACCACCCAACCCCCCCGGCTAAAGACGAACCTTGTCACAGTGGCGCCCAACGTGGGGCCGGGGGGAAGGAAGTGGCGGGAAACCAAGAGGTGGACCGGTTGCGCGAAGCAATGGAGAGGCAAGCTCGACTTATAGAAAACCTGACCGAGCAGCAGATTTTGATGGCTCGACAGATGCGCGGGAGAGGGAACGAGGAGGAGAGGGGCGGCAGGAATCTTGCCAGCGTACGGGGCAGCCTGGTGGCGGGGCCGGCGCCAATCCGAATACAGAAGATGACTGCCACGGATGACCCTGAGGCATACCTACATACGTTTGAGAGGGTGGCCACGGCTGCGGGGTGGCCACGAGACCAGTGGACTCTGGTGCTCATACCGTGTCTCACCGGCTTGTTGCAGGAGGTGGTTGATACCTTGGGAGTTCAGGAGGCAACGCGGTATGACGCGGTGAAAAACGCTATTTTGAGCACCCTGAACCTAACGGAGGAAACTTATAGGAAAAGACTGAGGGAATTGAAGTGGAAGCCAGGAACCCACCCGCGTACGGTTGCACAGAGAATGAGGGCTAATGCGATGAGGTGGTTGAAACCAGCCGAAAACGATGGGGAAAGGCTAGTGGATGCAGTCGTGCTGGAACAGCTGGTACAGTCCTTGGGAACCAACGCTAAAAACTGGGTGCAGAAGAACAACCCTAAAACGCTAGAGAGGGCGATTACGCTGCTGGAGGACTTCAGCAACACGGAAGAAGCGAGCAAGGAAGTGACCGCCCCCTGGGCGGAGAAACAGCGACCACGAGGAGAAGTTTCGCTTTCAACTTCCAACCTTACTGCGAAGGCGGGCACGGACATGAGCGGACCTGCTAGAGCGCGCGGGAAAAGTTTCGAGCCGTTCGCACCTAAGCCTGTCCGGCCTATTACCGTGGATCAGAGGATTTACGCGCCGGGCACGGGCTGGAAAGAGGGCAAGGACGGGCGCCCCCTCTACACCCCGGGAGTGGTAGGGAAGGACAACAAAGAGGGGCGGATCATCTGTTATTCCTGTGGGGTTCCGGGCCACGTGAAAAGAAATTGCCCCGGGATTGATTGTTCGTGGGTGGGGCGATTAACACGCGCGGTAGAAACTCAGGGCCCAACCTCGGAACGATGGGAAATAGACGCTTGGGTGAATGGGATGAAAAAAAGAGCCCTCATAGACACGGGATGCGGGACGACCCTGGTGAGGGATCTGCCGGGCGATAAGAAGGACGGAGGACTGTCGGTGCGATGCATCCATGGGGACCTTAAAAAGTATCAAACTATGTGGGCTACCGTGAAAGTAGGGGACGATGAGAGACAAATGAAAATTGGGGTCGTTCCAGGACTGACGCGTGAAATGTTGCTTGGTCGGGACTGGGTGGGCTCCCGCAATGTGGGGTCGGTAAAGGAAGGGCTGCAAGGGGATGAGGAGGTTTGTAAGGATCAGTCCGATTTTTTGCAGAGAACGTCGCGAGAGCAAGTGAGAGCCATGCAGCAGGATGACGCGTCGCTGCGAGAGCCCCTGCTGGCGGCTCAGCCATCGGGAACCATTGTAAGAGGACAAAGGGGGTGGGAAATGGATAATAATCTGCTGTATTATGTGCAGGAGGATACGAGTAGAAGGTTGGTGGTACCCTCCAAATGGAGACCTAAAGTTATGGAATTGGCTCATGATATTCCCTTGGCGGGGCATTTGGCGGAAGAGAAAATGCTGGCAAGAATAGAGCAACGATTTTGGTGGCCTGAATTGCGGAAGGAGGTGAAAGAGTATTGTGCGACCTGCCCTCAATGTCAGAAAACCCAAAGGAAGCCACCCACGGGGGCTGAGTTAATCCCGTTGCCCCTTATGGATCACCCCTTCCAAAGGATTGGATTAGATATTGTGGGACCGCTGCTCAAGTCACAAGGGGGACATACTCATATCCTGGTGATCATAGATTATGCCACCCGGTACCCCGAAGCGATCCCACTGAGGTCCACCACGGCCAAAGTTCTAGCGCGGGAGTTAATGCAGGTATTCACGAGGCTGGGGTTCCCCAAGGAGATACTCACCGACCAAGGCACGAATTTCATGAGCCAAACCTTGAAAGAATTATGGCGCCTCCTAGAGGTGAAACCCATCCACACCGCCGTGTATCATCCTCAGAGTAACGGCTTGGTGGAGCGTTTCAACAAGACCCTAAAGGGCATGTTGCGGAAATTGGTCATGGAAAAGCCCCGACGATGGCACCTGTTGGTAGCACCCTTAATGTTTGCCATAAGGGAGGTACCACAATCCTCTACCGGGTTTTCTCCATTCGAATTAATGTATGGGTGGAACCCCAGAGGTATTCTGGATCTGGTAAAAGAGAGGTGGGAGGAAGGTCCAGACGATGCGCGGATAACTATTCAACAAGTGATCGAAATGAGGGAGCATCTAAGAACAGCAGCGGGGCTGGCCAAGGCCAACCTTGGCCAGGCCCAAGCCGGGCAAAAGAGGAGATACGATCAAAGAGTGAAGGTGCGGGAGTTCGTACCAGGGCAAAAGGTTTTGTTGTTGATGCCTTCTGAACAAGCCAAGTTGTTCGCGACTTGGCAGGGCCCATATGAGGTGGTACAAAAGATAGGAGATGTTGACTATGAGATATATATGCCAGACAAGACTAAGAAGAAAGGTATCTTTCACGTCAACCTCCTTAAGGAGTGGAAAGAAAGAGAGGCTTTGTGGGGGGAAGTAGAGGAGCATGAATTTGGACCAGAAGTTGATTCTTGGGGACGGATAGAGGGCCGGTTACCTATAGATGAGACCTTACCCACGGCACAACAACAAGACTTATTGCAGCTAGAGGGCGAATTCCAACATTTGTTTTCAGGGGTACCAGGTGAGACTCAGCTAATACAACACGAGATACACACCCCAGCAGGGGTTGTTACAAGATCAGGGAACAGAACCTGGCCGTACCACCTTAGAGAGGCTATAAGTAAGGAAGTTGAAGAAATGTTACAACTAGGCATTATAGAACCCTCGCGGAGCCCTTGGCGTAGCTACCCGGTGATGGTGCCAAAGGCCGACGGGAAGATGCGGCTCTGTGTAGATTTCAGGCAATTGAACGAAGTCTCCAAATTTGACGCCTACCCCATGCCTCGAGTGGATGACCTATTAGAAAAATTGGGGGGGTCGGTCTATCTGACCTCACTTGACCTTACTAAAGGTTATTGGCAGATACCCTTAAGAGAGGAGGACAAGGAAAAAACATCCTTCGTGACACCCCAGGGGTTATTCCAGTTCAGGAAAATGCCGTTCGGGTTGCATGGCGCCGCCGCAACGTTCCAAAGACTAATGGATCAAGTTTTAGCCCCAGTTAAAGATTTTGCGGGGGCTTACATCGATGATATCTTGATCTATAGTAAGTCCTGGGAGGAACATCTGGAACACATAAGGAGGGTGCTCAAGGAAATTGAGCAAGCTGGGCTGAAAGTAAATCCCGATAAGTGCAAGATCGCGCGGAGAGGTGTACAATTCTTAGGGTTTCAGGTGGAAGGTGGCAAAATACAACCGGTGTCCGATAAAGTGGACAAAGTTGTATCATGGACGGTGCCCAAAACTAAGAAGGAGGTTCAACAATTTTTGGGACTAGCCGGATACTACAGGCAATTTGTGCCCAATTTTGCGGAGGTGGCAGCTCCTCTCACAGATCTGACGCTGAAACGGAAGGGGAAAGGTGTGGTGTGGGGTGCTGCAGAACAGCACGCGTTCAGACTGCTTAAGGAAACCTTGGCAACTCTACCTTCTAGGTATGCTCCGGACTTCAAGTTACCTTTCTGGGTACAAACAGATGCTTCCGACAGGGGAATTGGCGCGGTCTTGTCTCAAAGGAGGGAGGGGGTGGAATACCCTGTAATGTACTTAAGCAAAAAGCTGAGTAATCGGGAACAAAAGTATGCGACGATTGAGAAAGAAGCCTTGGCGGTGAAGTGGGCAGTACACGCCCTGAGGTATTATTTGTTGGGGGCTCCGTTCATACTAGTGACAGACCATGCACCCTTGCAGTGGCTTAATCGCATGAAGGATACCAATGCCCGCCTGACCAGGTGGTATCTTAGCTTACAACCATTCTCATTTCAGGTACAATATAGGAAGGGGAAGGCACACTCTAATGCCGACTATTTCTCTCGACAGGAAGGGGAGAAGGAGAATCTTCCCTGGAGGACGGCCCACTCAGAGAGGGGGGCGTGTGAAGGAGTGGGACCCAGTGTGCCGTCCCCAGAAGAAGAGAGCTCGAAGGACGCGAGTGGCTGTGCTGAGGGGATACTGGTAGAAATAGAGAATGAGGAAGAGCTACAGAGGAGGCCTACCGAAGTGTGCTTGGTGGATGAGGGCGGAGCCGAGATGGACTTAATCATGTGGGAGGAGGTGAAAGGGGAAGGAGACTTTGCGCGGGAATTCAGTTGGTTGGGAGAGGGAGAGCTGGGCAGATGCACAACGAGAGGTGTGCAGACGGATTGGCTGAAGGACGCCAAGAGCCTAGCGGACGGGTCCCCAGGCGCTCAAAGCTTACCGGGAGGCGGAGGACTGCTGCCTGAGCCTCCAGCTACTAGCGGTCGGGGTAGGACTTACGAACCCCTGGAATGGAGGGTCTCGGTCTTCCCGGTGGGCTACCATGGTGGGGGACGGAGAGTTATCCGCCCGGGGCCCGAGTTCCAACAGAAACCCCCGGAGGGGGATTGGGCCCGCCACCCCTGCTGTGGGACCATCTGCGCCGTCAGGAGTGCGCCTTTAAGACCCTTGACGGATCGCGAGCGGTTTGGCCCGGCCCCTTGGTAGATGATGAGATGGGTCAGCCGGTTGTTAGACCCAAGAGGTATACTCTGTTATCTGATGAAGTTTTGAAGGATCCGTTCGATCCAGTGGAGTTAAGTGTTCATACAAATAAAATTGCTGTTTCTCAAGACTCGAACTCGCCTCCGCGCCTGTTTCCCGCCTTTACCACCCAACCCCCCCCGGCTAAAGACGAACCTTGTCACAGGCCCCCAAGTAAATTGAGTTTAAAACCCCTGCTTTAGTGGGTCCAAAATGCTGTAGCTAGATTGTTAGCTAGGGCTCATTACAGGGATAACAATAACCCCCCATTACAGCAGCTCCACTAGCTGCTGATCCAGGCACAATTCAAAGTGCTAGTTTTAACCTATAAAGCCCTAAAGAGCTTAGGTTCAAGCTTCTCCCTTTATGAGTCCGCCTGGGTGCTGAGATCATCAGAAGAGGCCTTTCTCTTGGTCTCACCACCCTCACAGATGTGGTTGGTGGAGGCATAGGAGAAGGCCTTCTCTGCTGCTGCTCCCAGACTCTGGAAGTCCCTCTCATGGAGGCCAGACTGGCCCCATCTTTGCTGTCCTTCTGTAAGCAGATGAAGACCTTTCTCTTCAGGCAAGCTTTTCCTTAGTGACCGGCTGTCTTGGAAGATTTTTTAATGGACTGTTGTGCCCTTTTGCTTTTAAATTTTTTTTAGTATTGATATTATGTACTATTTTGAATATATTTGTTTAATTCTTTTTAATAATTCTATACTTACAGTTTTTAGCTTTTAAATAGTGTCTTTCAGATAAGCCAAACCACCTATCATTATGCTACTTTTGAAATTTGACTTTTTAATTCCTTGTTATTCCATCCTTAAATAAACACAAGGTGACTTAGTAATTCTTTAACTTCCATATTTTGGTCATGAAAGCTGCAGAAATACCAAGAACAAAGATATAGTCACTCAGTTTCATTTCTGCATCATACTGATGAAAAGTATTTCACAAATGTCATGATTCAATAAAAGCAGTGGTAACTGTTTCAGCTCTGCTACAATGGTAATTACATAGGCAACCCCCACCCCAACCTTACCATCTCATGTGAATATTATGCACATTATGCAATGCAGTGTGTCCTCCACCTGCACTTCATTACTGAATCTTGGATTAGCAAGCGTGATAGCACAGGCTCCAACAGCTTGATGTTCTCCTGAATACCTCCATGGTTTCTATGGCTATGATAAACCAAGTAGAGATGCTGCTTGAAGCAGAGAGTAAGATGGGAAACATCATTAAACCAGTCTGCTGGAAAATAATTCGTGGACATTGGCAAGCAGGTGAATCGATATTAACAGAGGCATAACAGGATGCAATGATGGGAGTGAGGCAAAATGAAACTGTTCTTGAGCATAAGTCAGACAACTCCAACTAGCTATCTTTCTGGGCTATTTCTGGAGCTCGGGTGTTACGATTTTCTCCAGCTTTTTCTCCAAATAGAAAGCTTACAATAGAGGGAACCTGGAACTTCTTGAATGCCCCTCTATGCAGTTGCTCTAAATTGTGGTTCTGCACAGGGTGCCTTCATGAGACACAGGGCAGGGATCACTATTTGTGGTGCAGAAGGGCATGTGGTATGGGAACTGGGCCCTTGGTCGGGTGAATGAACCCTATCATCAATCTTTCCTTTCTTCAATCCTATGGTTGTGTGGTTAAAAGTCTGGATTCTAGTCTGGCTACAACTCCCCATCTAAAATCACAGGGCCAAAGAAAGCTCCTGGTGGCTAGGGTACTGAACTGGGGTACTGAACTAGGGTACTGAACTGGGGAGAACCATGTTCAAATTCCCACTAAGCTGTAACACTTTCTGGGTGATCAGGAGCCATTCTGTCACTTTCTCTCAACCTGATTTACCTCACAGAGTTTTCTAAGAACAATGTGAAATAATATGGAGCAGGAGAGCCATGTATGCCATCTTGAGCTCAGCGGAGGGAAAAAAACAAAAACAAAAGGATATAAATGTAATTAATAACTAAGCAGAAGGGAAAAAATTAAGCCAGGCTTTGTGAACAGGAAGACACAATTACATCTCCCAAATGTGGGAAGCAAACCCACATCTTCTGTTTCCTCTTGCACTACTCATTCTTACTGAACTCCTAGCCAGCCCATGTTGTTGCCTCTTGTGACCTTGCTGTGGCGGCTTCCTCCCCTCTCCTTTGCAAAATGCTGATTCCCACCATATAAACAAAAATCTATTATTTCTCTGTGGGGCTTCTGTGAGGGATGCCCCACTTTAAGCCTGTCACTCATAGCTAGAGCTCATTTGCATAAGCTTATGAGAAGACGGGGGGGGGGAGACAAAGTGTCAGTTGAGGAGTTAGAGAGGGAGAGTGAGGGGAAAAAGAGAGAGGTTTGCAGAGAGAGAGAAAGATAGAAAAAACCTTGGTGCATGCGCTCGTAATCTCAAGATTAGACCACTGCAATGCGCTCTACGTGGGGCTACCTTTGAGGCTGATGTGTTAACTCCAAGTTAATAGCCTTTAATAAACAAGTTCTGTTGTTGGCAGCCAGTATCAGACTAAAGTCCTTTGTGTGTGTGTTTAGTCGTTTAGTCGTGTCCGACTCTTCGTGACCCCATGGACCAGAGCACGCCAGGCCCTCCTGTCTTCTACTGCCTCCCGGAGTTGTGTCAGGTTCATGTTGGTTGCTTCGCAGACACTGTCCAGCCATCTCATCCTCGGTCGTCCCCTTCTCCTCTTGCCATTACACCTTCCTAACATCAAGGTTTTTTCCAAGGACTCTTTTCTTCTCATGAGATGGCCAAAGTACTGGAGCCTCAGCTTCAGGATCTGTCCTTCAAGTGAGCATTCAGGGTTGATTTCCTTTAGAACTGATAGGTTTGTTCTCCTTGCAGTCCAGGGGATTCTCAAGAGCCTCCCCTTTACAGCGCAAATAAAGTCCTTTACAGCGCAAATAAAGAAATCCACTGGTGGCAGTGAAAGAAAGAGGGAATGTCACCAGTGTAAGCCCTTTGGGTTGAGAAAAAGAAACCGGGGCACAGGGTGAACATCACAGCTTCCTTTCCAGTCTCTCGCACAAGTCTTATGCCTATCATATACTGTAAGTACAACTATATTATATACCTTAATGGAAGCACAGGTACCACCGTAGTACAAAACTCTTCCAAAACAAATACATTTGCCTGCATGTTCAATATACAGTAGTGCCTCGCTTAACGACGATAATCTGTTCCAGGAAAATCGCCGTTAAGCGAAAACATTGTAAAACGAAATTAAAAACCCCATTGAAACACAATGAAACCCGTTCAATGCGTTCCAATGGGGTAAAAACTCACCGCCCAGCGAAGATCCTCCATACAGCGCCCATTTTCGCTGCCTGTACAGCGAGGAATCCGTCCCTAAACACAGCGGGGAGCCATTTTAAGCACCTGGTGGCCATTCTGAAACTGCAGATCAGCTGTTAAAAAACATCATTTTGCGAAGAATCGGTTCCCAAAGCAGGGAACCGATCATCGCAAAGCGAAAAAACTCTATTTAGACCATTGTTTCGCGATCGCAAAAAGATCGTCGTACAGTGATTTTGTCGTAATGGAATTACTTATATCGTAATGGAATTATTTATTTATTAGAAGACATTGAGTGACAGTAGCTGTGCATGGTACAGTGGTGCCTCGCTTAACGATTGCCCAGCATTATGATGAATCCACTTTACGACGATCTTTTTGCGATCGCAATTGCAATCGCAAAACGATGGTCTAAATGGGGGAATTTCACTTTGCAATGATCAGTTCCCTGCTTCGGGAACCGATTTTTCGCAAAACAATGTTTTTAGAACAGCTGATTGGCGGTTCAAAATGGCCACTGGGTAATTAAAATGGCTCCCCGCTGTGTTTAGGGACGGATTCCTCGCTATACAGGCAGCGAAAATGGGCGCTGTATGGAGGATCTTCGCTGGGTGGCGAGTTTTTACCCCACTGGAACGCACTGAACGGGTTTCAATGTGTTTCAATGGGGTTTTTATTTTCGCTTTACGATGTTTTCGCTTAATGGCGATTTTCCTGGAATGGATTATCGTTGTTAAGCGAGGCACCACTGTATAGTGAAGGGAAACATGATCATCTATGGTATATCATGGTCTTCTCTCTATTGCTATATACAGGTCCAAATCCTAGTGGTGAGCACATTAGGCTCATGTAACTTCTATGGCTAGCTACAGTGAACTGAAGAGGTACAGGGGCATGTCTCAGTTCTATGTCTGGTCACACGCTCAACTGCACAACCAGACACTCAAACTGCACTCTGGCACCTGGTCAATTAGCTGCAGAAAGTTGCACAACCCTTATGTGAACACCAGTAAGCAACCACCAATTGTTGCCTTCCATGTGTGTGTGTATGGATGGGTCTTCAGCAAGCATTACTGTGATTACTGAGCTGAAAAATCTGATGCAGGTTGCTGTTATGGACATCCTATTTTTCTGATGGCATTGTATCTACTAGAAAAACAAAGGAACTCAGTTTATCTCTTTAAGCATAGACTCTGGCATGGTGAGACCCTGCAGGCAACCTACTGTTTGAATATTCTGTTATGTTTCTCCCCTGGTCTCCTTGCAACAACTTCCTTCCTTCCCCATTTACAATATTAACTATTGGTTCTCTCACACAGGACACAGCTACATTATAAAAAAATTTGGGAGAGGGACTGGAGTTTTTAAAATCGGTTTAAAATCACATGGTTGTTATGTGGGTTTTGGGTCAACTTGTGCATTCCTCTTTGGAAAAATGTAATCTCTTTTTAAACTGTGTGGTACAGTATACATATTTTAATTTCTTGCAGTTTGGCATAGCACTAGCACAGAATGACAAACAGAAAATAAAAAAAATAAAAAAATAGGTTTCCCTGAAGCCTTACATGGAAACAGACTCACACACACAAGAGATGGAGAAAGAATCATAGAAGCATAGAAAAGTGAAGTTGGAAGGGGCCTACAAGGCCATCAAGTCCAACGCAGGAATACAATCAAAGCAGATCTGCCAGATGATTATCCAAGTTTTTCTTGAATGCCTCCAGTGTTGGAGCACTCACCAGCTCCCGAGGTAACTGGTTCCACTGTCGTACTGCTCTAACAGTTAGGAGGTTTTTCCTGATATTCAACCAAAATCTGGCTTCCTTTAACTAACCCCATTGTTGCTTGTCCTGCACTCTGGGATAATCAAGAACAGACCTTGACCCTCCTCTGTATGGCAGCCTTTCAAATATTTGAAGAGTGCTATCATATCACCAACATGCCCAATTCTTTCAGCCTTTCCTCATAAGGATTGGTTTCCAGCCCCCTGATCAACCTTGTCGCCCTCCTCTGAACTTGTTCCAATTTGTTAGCATCCTTATTAAAGTGTGGTGTCTAGAACTGGACACAATACTCAAGGTGAGGCTAACCAGCGCTGAATAGAGGGAGACTAGCACCTTGTGGGATTTGGATACTATA
Source organism: Pogona vitticeps (assembly GCF_051106095.1). Classification (NCBI taxonomy): domain Eukaryota; kingdom Metazoa; phylum Chordata; class Lepidosauria; order Squamata; family Agamidae; genus Pogona; species Pogona vitticeps. The sequence goes on along the minus strand of NC_135788.1, from coordinate 94,527,549 downwards.
CTTCTATTAATGCAGCCTAAAAGAGCATTTGCCTTTTTTATGGCCACATCACACTGTTGGCTCATTATTTAGCTTGTGATCTATGACAATTCCAAGATCCTTCTCGCTCGTTGTTTTGCTGAGCCAGATATCCCCCACCTTGCAACTGTGCAATTGTTTCCCCCCCCCCCCCAAGGTGCAGTACTTTGCATTTATCCCTGTTGATTTCATTCTGTTGCTTTCACCCCAGTGCTCCATCCTATCAAGGTAATTTTGAATGTGTTTCTGTCTTCTAGGGTATGAGCTATTCTGCCCAATTTGGTATCATCTGCAGATCTGACAAGCATTCCCTCATCCAAGTCATTAATAAAAATATTAAAGAGCACCAGGTCTGGAGATCTGAACTCGTTCAAGGTGGTAAGTTATTCTTTGACTATTTGTTTATCTATCTCCAGCTGCAATCCTATGCCCCCCCCTTGCACTTCCAATTTGTTTGGAAGTTCATAGTCTGTCTTATGGGAAAAGACGGAACTAAAATAGGAATTGAGCACCTCTGCCTTTTCTTTGTCCTCTGTTATCATTTTTCCATCTCCATTGCGGAGCTGTGCCACTATGTCTTTTGTTTGTCTTTTGCTACTCACATAACTGAATACAATGCTTTTTAAATTGCTTTTAGTGTCTCTAGCTAACCTCAGCTCATTCTCAGCTTTTGCCCTACTAATGCCATCCCTGCATTTCCTTGCTACTTGTCTATACTCTTCCTTGGTGGCCTGGCCTTCTTTCCATTTCCTATACATGTCTTTTTTGGTTTTTAGGTCCTCCCTGAGCTTTTTGTGAAGCCACACTGGCCTGTTTTACTGTCTCCCACCTTTTTTCTTGTTGGAATGGTTTGTAGTTGAGCCTTTAGAATTTCTTTTTTTAGAAGCTCCAACCCTTCTTGGATTCCTTTTCTTGTTAGGATCTCCTGCCATGCGACCTTACTTATCCTTCTTCTGAGATTATTAAAATTGGCTTTTTAAAAATCCAGCAGAAGTGCGTGGCTACATTCTGCTTTCGTTTCCTTTGAAATCAAGAATTCTAGAAGGACATGATCACTCTCACCTAGAGTTTCCCTTACTGCTACTTCCCCCACCAAGTCATCTTTGCTGGTCAGAATCAAGTCAAGGAAAGCAAATCCTCTAGTTTCTTTCTCCACTTTTTGTAGGAGCAAATTATCAGCCACACAAGCCTGGAATTTCTTGGAAGGGCCATACTTGGCAGAATTTACCTCCCAACATATATCTGGATAACTGAAATCTCACATCACTACTACGTCACGTCTCTTTGAAAACCCTGCAGTTTGTTTTTCAAAAGTTTTGTCTGCTTCCTCTCTTTGATTGCGTGGTCGGTAGTAGACTCCAATTACCAAGTTCCTTTTGTTTTTTGCCTCAACTAGATTGATCCAGATGCTCTTGATGGGACAGCCACTCTCCTCCTCCCGTATTTCTGTGCAGGAATTTGTATTTTTTATACAGTAGTTTCTATGGACGGAAAAGAGCAGATACGGATTAAATGGTTTTCAATGCATTCCTATGGGAAATGCAGATTCAACGTAAGAACTTTTCAACTTGAGAACCACCTTCCAATACGGATTAAGTTCTTAAGTAGAGACCCCACTGTATATACTGCAACACCACCTCCCTTTTTATAGTCTTTGTTCTTTTTGATCAGTTTATATCCCTCAATCGCTGTATTCCAGTCATATGAGTCATACCAGCAAGTTTCAGTTATTCCTATCAAGTCATCCTTACCCTCCTGAATTAAACTTTCTAGTGCTTCTTGTTTGTTTCCCATACTCCTGGCACTTGTATACAGACACCAGAGTGTGTGTGATTTGTGGCCTGTTTCTCTTTGTACATTTTTATGAATATTACTATGAATATTATTATGAATATTATTATTATGAATATTATTATGAATATTATTATGAATATTATTATTATGAATATTATTATGAATATTATTATGAATATTATTATTATTATTATTATTATTATTATTATTATTATTATGTTTATGTTTATGTTTATGTTTATGTTTATGTTCATGTTCATGTTCATGTTTATTGTTATGTTTATTGTTATGTTTATTACTGTGATTTTTATTGTTCATGTTATTATTGTTGCCCTTTTGATCAGTTTGGTCCAGTGGGTTTTGAAACAGACCCCAAACTTTTGACTAGATTGCTGCTTCTAGGCTTGCAAAGGAGGGAGAGAAAACACACACACACACACACACACACACACACACACACACACACACACACACACACACACAGAGGTGAGTGGCAAATTCCACAGACACAATTCACATATGGCAAAATGATTCAAAATAAATCAATTTCACAGTAATTTAAAATGAACAACTGTCTGACAGCCAAGTACAATACCTTGCTTTTGAATCAAAAAGTACACTTCCCAGACAAAAAACTCTGCATTTCAATGTGTGTTGTGTAGTCACCTGTTTAAAAATGGATTTCAAACATGCTAAATCCAATTCAAATAAAATTTCCCCTCCCACATGTAATCACACTCAAAGATATTTTGTTTTTCTTTGTTATTTATTTATTTATTTATTTATTTATTTATTTATTTATTTATTTATTTATTTATTTAATTGATTGATTGATTGATTGATTGATTGATTGATTGATTGATTGATTGATTGATTGATTGATTGATTGATTGATTTATATGCCACCCACACTACCCAAAGGTCTCTATGAAGGAAACTTATTCTACCATGCTGTGAAAGTCTGCGGAAATGACTGCGAAAATGCTCTGGGTAATGAAACACCCAAGGCACTCCCTTGCAGAGCTTTGCACAACTAAGAGCAATCACTAAAAGCAAAGTGAACGAATTTTACATACATATAAACTTTATTGTTTCTGGCCATAGACCTTTATAATGTACTGACTACTGTAGCCTATAAAATCCAATTAAAACAGGTAATTACCTTAAAAGCATTAAAACCAATAAAACCCGGTCTAAGAATATTGTCATAACGTATAACGTCAATCCACTGTATTCAGCATTTATGTGGCATTATGACCCCTGACAAACTGAAGCCTCAGCTTCTTAGCTGCTAATGGAAATTGTGAACAAATTTTGAATCACAAGCCACAGAATGACCCCAAATTGCAGAAGAGAAGCACAAAGCATGTTAAATTAGATAGGTATTTAAAAAAAAACAAAGCTGAAGAAAAATGCTAATTACGGGGGCTTAAGTATGGGATTGGATTTGAAGAAGGATGTCCTATTGTCTGAAATGAAAAAGTTTCTGCTTAAAACTCCCAACAAGACTAATGTATCATTTTAAAGCATCTGAAAATATATGCACTTCTGCTGGGGGAGAAATATCACAACCCCATCAGGATGCAGGCAAAAATAAAAGCTGTGTGAAATATGCCCTTTGTCCATTTACAGCAGGATGGGAAGCTTTAGACCCCCAGATGCAGTTGGGACTGCAAATATCCAAAGGTCTACCAGGCACACTTCAATGGTGAGGCACACATTGGGAGTTGCAGCATGACAACATTCACTATCTCCAATCTACAGGAATGGAGGGGAGGCTGTTCCACATCATCAGGGTAACTGTTTCACTATGCAGCATCACTGGCAGAATAAAATGAGAACTTCAACCTAACCTAAAATGTAAGCGATCTGCATGTTGTTCACAGTTAAAAATTGCTTAGTTGCTATTTGCTCAAGAAATCTCTGCAGCAAGGGAGTAAACAAATGAGGTAAGTGTTACGCAGTACAGTTTATATGTGTCAACACTGACAGTCTGCATATATGAAAAGAGCTGAAGTGCAACCTGCCAACTAGTTAGAAACGTGGAGGGGCTTATGTGCTGAAATTTGTTTCAAGGCCAAACTCTATGAAACACTACAGTAGATCTGCAGCTAGACATGACAGAACTTTCCCTTCCAAATATGCATTCACTCAAACATGCTACCAATAATTACGTGCTAGAATAAAACCAGACTAAAGCAGAAAGCACTGTTTCTAATGACCAAGAGATTGTAACATATTTTTTTACATACAGACTTACCTTAGAATAGAAAAACTGATTTATCTATTAGATATAAAGGATATATCTGACAGAAACTTTGAGAATTTAAAAAAAGTATGTCTGCTGTAACAGATCCCCCAAAGCCACTAACTGTAAGAACAGTTTCAACTTGGGAGACAAAGTCGAAAGCCCTTAGAATTTCTTCCCATATCTGTTCTTTATAGGCTGCTCCTTTGTGCCTCACTAGTTAGCACAGATGTTTAATAGAATACAGTATACAGCAAATTTAACTATTATCAGAGCACCAGATCCTAAATATACATATATATTTTACGTAATGGTGGCAGGATGGGTTGTAGTAACATCAGAACCACAGATACGCAATTCTGTACAAAGGAAAGTGTCTGGGCTTTGATGAGTTAGGAAGGTAGCCACACAAAGCCTGTGAACTCACAGTCTCTGATCATTATACAATATGGGACAAGAAACCCTCTTTTCATAGTGGGCATAGATGCTTGGCTACAATTTTGAGTCACATGCTTGATCCATCCAGTTCACTCTCACAGTAGCTGCTTGGGCTCTAGTTCTTGTTCCTGCTACTCCAGCTGCCTGTGACAGGAAAGAGTCATTTCCTTCCAGAACATCAGCTGCTGCTAGTCAACCACCATCCTCTCCCACAACATTCACCCACATGCTTTTTTACATGCCTGGGTAACAACACAGCGCTAGGGACTGCCAGAGTTGCTGCAATGAGAGTGGCTTCTGCTTAACAACAGAAAGCTTACTATAAAGATAAGAATTGTGAAGATAAATAATGAAGCATATCCTGGGTGCTGTGCAAATAAGGCAGGAGTGCAGGGACATAGTAGGCATCCTTCAGTTTTGAGAGACTATGGTAACGTGCTCTGAATAGAAGTCTTGAAACAGCATCTAGTGTGGCTGAGAAGGCCAATTTGAGAGTGACAATCCCTTCCACACTGAAGACAAATACAGTCTGTCCCTTGTCCAGCTCCCTGAACTCTCACTAGTAAGTAGCTAAAACAACTACACTGAAGCCTTCATGCTTTGGATGTAAGAAGACAAGAAACGACCATAATTCTAGGAAAAGTAGAGGCAGTAATAAAAGGGGAAGACTTAACATGAGATGCATTGTTTAAGTAAAAGAATTCATGATCTTTATACAACAAGATGTGAGAAGGGTTGCTAATGATAGAACCTTTTGGGGTAATTAACTCATGCAGTCACCACAAGTAAGAAGTCACCTGATGGCACCCAGAAACAACAGCAGAATAGGCCTTTTCAATATTAAAACCTGGAAGGACTGTTCAAACCACAAATTCCTTAAGGTAGGCCCAATTCTAGCAATACTGGAGAAGACTGTGCACTTGAGTTTTATTAGTCAAATCCTCTGCAGACACAGACTTGATCCATTGGATTGGAGGCAGACTTAGTTTAGTGGAGAAACAGCATACTTGCAGAACAGCAGACTCCTAAGCAGAGAATGTTAGAATGTTACTCTGCAAAACTAACTATTTTTCCCCTAAATGAATTGTTGAAGCTACAAATCATTATTACTGGTGTCCAGGGCACTGAAGTCACTTGGATGCTTGCTACAGCCTACTGTTAAGAGGACATTACAGAAATTGCAGGAAGTGTGGGCAGCTACCTCCCACACTTCCTGGTTTGTGGCAAAGAATGTTGTGTTTGGAGCAATACACAAACTTATTTTTTAGTTGAAAATAGAACAGACACTTCTCCTGCTGCCACCTTATGTAAAAAAGGCAGAGAGTAATAAGTAACATTGATGAAATGTTGCTTATGTTAATATAACATCACTGATAACTTTGGAAAGAGGTAAGTGCTCCTCCAATTCTGGAGGCATTCAAGAGAAAGCTAGATTGGATTCCTGCAATGAGCAGGGATTAAACTTGATGTCTTTATAGGGCCATCCCAACTCCATTATTCTCATTTCATTAAAAATACAGTAATATTCCTTCCAAGCTCTGTTCTTAGTCTTACCCAATAACAAGCCTCCGTCTTGTCCAGGTTCAGCTTCAGCCCATTTTCCTGCATCCATTGCAGTACAGACCCCAGACAGCGCTACAGGGACAGAACAGCATCCTCTGTGGTTGGAAAGAAGGAGATGTAGAGCTGAATGTCATCAGCATACTGATGACACGATGCTCCACACCCCTGATGACCCCACCCAGCGGCCTCATATAGATGTTAAACAGCATTGAGGAGAGGGTCGAGCCCTGTGGAACTCCACAATTGAGGCTCCACGAGGCTGAGTCCCCCTCCCCAAGCTGGACTCTCTGAAGACGATTCTCCAAGAAGGATCGGAGCCAGGCCAATGCCAGTCCACCAATTCCCACCTCGGAGAGCCTCCCCAGGAGGATACCGTGGTCAGTGGTATCAAGGGCAGCTGAGATATCGAGGAGGACCAACAAAGACATTTAGACATTTTCCCTCTGTTGGCCTCCCTCAATAGGTCATCTAACAGGGCGATCAATGCCATTTCTGTACCATGGCACAGCCTGAAGCCCAACTGGAATGGATCCAGGGCATTTGTTTCATCCAAATGCACCTGAAGCTGATCGGCCACCACCCTCTCGACCACTTTACTAATGAAAGAAACATTGGCGACAGGCCTATAATTGCCAATATCGTCTGCCGCAAATTCAGTTTTTTTTCTTATGGGCCTAGTGAGTGTCTCCTTGAGGCCGGGGGGAACCCTGCCATCATGGAAAGACCCATTAATTATTCCTGTGGCCCATTCTGTTGTTATAGGCCTGGCTGCTTTGATTAACCAGGCCGGGCCAGGGTCAAGAGTAGAGGTGGTGGCCCGGCAGCGGTCAAGCACTTTGTCTACAATATCTGGTGTCACAGGATGAAAGAGATCGAAACTTATTGGGCAAGGCGGAGCATTGGACATCTCTGCTCGATCCACTCTATCCAAAAAAGGAGAAAGCTCCCGGCGGATGCCCTCCACTTTAGATTTTTAAAATGCTGCAGATTGGTCGGGTGAGATACTAAAGGGAGGCACGTCACTTTGACCAATTCCAGATAGGTCTCAGACTATACGGAAAAGTTCCGCCTGCTGATTTGAAGCCTCGCTTATCCGGTTAGCGAGGAGAGCTCGACTGGCAGCCCTTATCTTGGCAAAATAACGGTTAGTCGGGACCCTAACAGCTACCTTATTGTGATCTGTCTGTTTCTGTCTCTAAATGCACTCTAGCCTTCTCCTGGTTTGCTTCATCACTCGTAGCTCCTGATTAAACCAGGGTGCTGGCCAAGCTCTGCATTGGAGAGGGCATTTAGGAGCGATCATATATACCTGGTAGCTACTGTGAACCAGCCATCAACCGGAGCCTCGACAGGAGCGCCAGCCAGTTCAACCGGAATCCCTCTCATGGAATCCTGGAATCCTATAGGCTCCAGTAGCCTTCGAGGGCAGACCATTAAAATGGGTCCTTGCTCCCTGCGAAGTGGGAGGGCCATTGAGAGGTTACATTTTACTAGGTGGTGATCTGTCCATGACAAAGGGACCGACACAAGGTCAGTCACCAACAGACCATGCTCACTCCAGTTGTTGGAGAAAACCAGGTCTAACGTGTGACCACCCACATGGGTGGGGCCATTAACATGTTGGGACATGTTCAAGGAAGCCATGGTTTCCAAGAACTCAAGAGCTGGACCAGAAGTCTCTGCCCCTGCATGAATGTTGAAGTCACCCAGGACCAGAAGTCTCGGGGACTCCAACAGTGCTGCGGAGACGTCTGCCAGCTCTGGTAGGGAGATGGCTGGGTCATGGGGAGCACAGTAGCCCAACAAAATCCCAATACCATCCCTGGCCCCTATCGACGATGAACATATGCTGTGTTGATGAACATATGTTGTGTTATGTTGGTTTAGATTAACAGTGATTCCCAACCTTGGGTCCCCAGATGTTCTTGGACTAAAACTCCCAGTAGCCTTCTACTACCTGTGCTGGCCAGGGTTTCTGGGAGTTGTAATCCAAGCACATATGAAGATCCAAGGCTGGGAACTACTGGCTTAAAAACTATCAATATCCCCCATCAAAACAGCACTCTAAATATGTAAGAAAATCTGAGAAAAGAACAGAAAAATACAGAATGACAATGATTGGGTGACAGAGTCACACAAATGCCCTGTAAAGTAAATGAAACAGTGATTCCACACTACATTCCCATGATCTATCTAGATGAAGATTTTATTATGCAATTTCCAGACGCAGTTGCAAAATTTTATAGAAGATACAAACAAAATAGATTTTTCTATCTTTTTCCTTTTCACACGTGTAACAGAAAATATGAAGGAGGAAAAGACAATACTCCGTCAGTAATTTTTAACTGGCAGAACTATGAGCCATGTCTTTTGAAGTCCTCCAAGTACAGTATACAATCCACAGATCCAATTATATTGTTCCATCCACAAAGGAAGTGCAAATATGTTTGATCATGACAAGCTCAACACCTTGCAGAAATGAATCTACCTACCAAATGAAAAGAGCAATAAAAACTCTGATATATATGTAATGTGTGTACAGTATGCGTGTCAGTTAATCTATTCTCTATTAATCAACCTAAGATGCCTAAAAGAGCTAACAAGCTAGAATGTTAAAACAGAGCAATTCCAGCCTGCAGGAGAAAAAACTGCCACACAGAGTGGAAATGTACCATCATCCACAGTAAGGAACCTCAACTTACTAGGTGACATACAGTGGGGTCTCTACTTAAGAACGTCCCTACTTAAGAACAATTCCACTTAAGAACAGCTCCATTTGCTAAATTTTGCTTCTTCTTGAGAACAAAAATCCAAGATAAGAACAGGAAAAAAAACTTTCCTGCTCTTTTTTTAACCTTAGGTCATCTTAGGTTAAAAAAAGTTCTCCCCCTAGTGGTAGAGTACGTATTAACCAGCTTTGCATTAGTTCCTATGGGAACTAATGCTTCAATGTACGAACGCACCTCTACATAACAAAAAAACAGCCAGAACAGATTAATTGGTTTTCAGTCCATTGCTTCAAAATTAGCTTCGTCAGAAGTGCTTTTAACACTTTTCCCTGACCTAAGGGGAAAAAAAGAAAAAAATATCCCCCTCTAGTGGTAGAAGGCGGAATAGCAGCTTCCCATTAGTTTCTATGGACGGAAAAGAGCAGATACAGATTAAATGGTTTTCAATGCATTCCTATGGGAAATGCAGATTCTACATAAGAACTTTTCCACTTGAGAACCACCTTCCAATACGGATTAAGTTCTTAAGTAGAGACCCCACTGTACTTGGAGCTCAGAATGGGGAGTAGGAAAGGCCCAGAGTTTAATAAGGCAGCAACAAATTGACAAATATTCCAAACCAAACAATATCAGCAGTAATTTGGCCACAAAAACATGAGCAAACCTCTTCACAAAAACCAATGGGAGGGAGACCTTAATCTCCATGCCTACTGCCCAGCTGCTATAAACCCCTCTGATTAGAAATGCTCTCAGGACCAATTTAATAAACGTTCCTTACTGATCCTGACAAGCAGCTATTTTCAGTGCCTTGGCAACAGGCCAGCAAGAGTGCACACCTCGAAGCACTAGAATAATATCATCTTAAAACTGAGGCCCACTTAGTAAACCTGCTCTTATCTTTTGAAGAGAGGTGTGTGGATATGTTTCGTGGACTATAATTCCCAGTGTTACCTGGGCAACTCTGCTATCTAGGGAATTTTGGGAGCTGTAGTCTGAAACAAATCTTTCACACGTGAATTCTATAGATAAGGACTAAGTTGCAGCTGGTACATCAGTCTCAGGTGTTGAAGTAGCCAGCTTCCAATGACCAGGAGCACCCCAGACTGTGATCTGTTAATGGAAGAAACCATCTCAAAAGGACAATCACTGGTTTGAATGGATAAATCCCTTACTTTAGTACAGTGGTTCTTAACCTTGGTTTACTCAGGTGTTTTTGGACTGCAACTCCCAGAAGCCTTCACCACCAACTGTGCTGGCTGGGGTTTCTGGGAGTTGCAGTTCAAAAACATCCGAGTAACAAAGGTTAAGAACCACTGCTTTAGTATCATCAAGACTAGTTCAATTTGTAAAGTTTTATCTATCCTACATATCAATGAAAGGCATCATACCATTCTTCTACAGCACTACTGTCTGGAATTGCTGCATGCCTTAATTACACATAGGACTAAAGAACACCAAAACACCCTTCCATCCTTTTTCCTTGGCCAAGGTCTTTCCTAAGATAGTCTCTAGAGAAACTATCTTAGGAAAGACCTTGGCCAAGGAGGATTGACAAGGTTGCATTTTCCCAGTTTTTCTCTAGTTTATCATGGCAACCAATGCAATTTGTATACCAAATTGCAAGCTTCAAATTACAATGAATAGATCTAGATAAACAGGCTCATTCAACTGCTGTGCCCAGTTGACACTTGAACAAGTATTTTTTAAGAAAAAGAATCATTTCCACCTGCTGATGGCATCAGAATCCACCAAATTCCATGATCCTCCAGTGAGGAATCATTTTAAGAGACTCTCCTATAGTGCTATTTGTTACATTAGGTATTTCTTTTTTTAATAAAAATGTATGCTTTCAAGCCAATTTTGACTTCTGGCAATCTTTTTCAGGGTTTTCTAGGTGGGGAGTACTCAAAAGTGGTTTACCATTCCATTCTTCTGAAGGCAATCTGGAACTGTGCAGCTTGCCCATAGCTACATAGGCTGGCTCTTCTCCCTGGACACACAGTGGGGAATTGAACTCCCACTCCACACCTAAACCACTGAGCTATCCAGCCAAAATTTGCTATTAGCCAGCTTCACTAGGCATTCTTAATTCTTATACCTTGAGACAGAGAGGGGGAAAAATCTTTCCCTCACCCCGTTTTAAACATCATTGATATTCTTTCTTCCTCTTCTTAAGAGCTAAAGGCACTCCAAACCCTTTCCCCTTTCTCCATATAAACACTCTGCTTTCCTACTATGTTTGTACATTTGTATACATACACTGCCACACAGTCAAATTTAATTTTTGGCACAGATTTATTCCTTCCCACAACACAAGCCCAGTCTACGGAAATCTCTCTCCAGCTGTCCTGACCCAGTTGTTAGCTACATGCTACACCATCGATCAAAAATTAAGAGGACTTAGAAAGTCATAACCTGGAGGATTAGTTGCCAGTATGTAGCCTATAATAGCTCTTGCTAAATAAAGAAGGCACCAAACCGACTCAGAGAGGCTTATTGCTTATCACAAGCCTGAATCAGATAGAAAGGAGACAAAAGAAATTGAGAGCAGAGGATTCCAAGACCTCGTCCTGAATGTCTTACACTGGGACACTGATGAAGAAAAAGGCATCAACAACAGAATGACCAGACCATGATCCTTAACAATACCATGCAGAATATCAGCAATGAATAAAAGTAAGGTGCACGCAAAGTCTTACTTCCATGGAAAACCTATTATTAGAAGCTGCCAAAGGCTACAGCTACCCAGATACTGTATGAGGGATGGAAGGAACCAGAAATATGCACCAGGTCTACTATGTAAAATAAGAGTTTTGGTCATTTTTTCCACCCTCAAGCTTGAACATTTGCAGCTTAATTGTTAAGTTCAGTTGGTTTTCATTCCGCTGCAAGAAGCAAATTACACTAAGGTAGAAAAATCAGGGGAAGGAAGTTTAGAGCAATGGTGCATACCTGAAGCCACACTTTCAGTTTTCAAGGAAGGAACAGATGCTTCTAACAATCAAGCCAGGGGATGTGAAAGAACTTTGAAATGCAATGAATGTCAGCAGGCTTGTACAGAGAGGTGTGTTAGATAGGAACTGTGTTTGGAAGAGCAGGGTGTCCCCAAGAGGCAGGCAGTTTCTCAGTCTATTTATCACTGGAAACTTTTTGATTTATTTATTACTCCATCCACTAAATTGTAAGTTAATTCACCAAATAACAGTATTTTTCACCGTAGCTTAAATACACTTGCCAACAGAAAACCTATGACCACTCTGAAGCTGTTGCCAAGAGATGACCAGTGCAATCACCAAATCAAATACTCTGCCACTGAAGCAGAAAACTCATTGCAAATTGTGAAAAACACCATGTGACTCGAGTCAGCAAACTTTCTTGAGATGCATGTACAGAGAAGCATTAGACTTGCACCTTAGCACAACCTGTTTCTCTTGTGCAAATTCAGCAGTCTTCCGGGAAACTGAATGGCAAGGACATGTTCAAACTACTTTGGAAGGAGGTGTGACAGGTGCTTGCAGTGCATTACTCCCAGGTAAGTCAAGCAAAAAAAGCCAAGCCACACATTCCGAGGGTCAAAAATAAAAATAAAAGAGAGACCATGTATTGTTCAATGCTTGTTTGTTTGTTTGTTTGAAAGGAAAGTTCGAGAAATTATGGGGTGTCATGGACCTGCAAAGCTACTTTTTATCACTGATCCAGCCAGCCAATACTGCTTATTCTGGCCAGCAGTGGCTGTTCAGGCTTTTCACAGACCACTTTCCCTTCACTTGCTATTTGTTTGACTAGTAATGAAGAGAACGGATATTGGGCTTAGTATGTTATGTTCTACTAGTGAGTCTTCAATATTGTGTAGGAATATTGTATCTTGCCAGTATCTCCTCACTTTCCAGTACATTTAATAGCTATATGAAAGTTACCATGAGTAACTTTCATATAGCAATATATATAGTAGTATAGTAAAGATACATTAGTAGTATAGTAAAGGTACATTATATTTCCAAATAAATATAATTTTTAAAAACTGGTATGTTATGCTATGTACAAGAGAAAAATTACAAATGCTGCCTAACAGATGTCTAAGATACTCCCCAACTTCATTTCTGACAACACTAGTAGCTGAAATCTAAGTGCCAACAGAAAAGAAAATTGCAATTTGTCTCCTATATATCTCATCAAAAGAAATGCTACATTAAGAAAAAAAAATCAGGGTCCCCAGCTTACATATAATAAATAGTACCTGCATGCTCAAATTGTCTTTTAGTTGGGATTATTACTTTTGTCAGCTAACTGACTTGGTGACAATCCTCCAGCTTTTAATTATTCTCCATAAATTAGTATGGATACCCTGCGTTGTGTAGTGGGCAGAGGAATGTATTAGGACTCAGGGTTCAAATTATTCTTTAGTCATGGCAGGGTTGGAACTGATAAAACCATTTGCTAAGTATCTCACCTTGAAAGCCCTAGTAGGCTCACTGTAAGTCATTTCTGACTTTATGGCAGGTTAAAAACACAAATCTGAACAATTTTCTGCCACTTTACCCTCCTACAAAATCTTGGATTATCTCTGCACATCTTTATACAGAGACACTTGTGTAAATGTTCTTGGACAAGCAGCACACATATATATACACACAAAAGGATGGTTATTGTTCTAAATGTTGTGAGTCAGAACAGCTGTATAATAAACCGCAAGGCTCTAACATCAGATGGGACAAGGTATTTTTCTTTCTTCATGATGAAACATACCAATGAAATCCTAATCCGACTGGAAGATTCCAGGTTAAACCTGTCCTTAATCTCCAACATAATAACAAATCATTCTGGATAAAGCAGCATCTGTCTGCACATATACACTTTAAAATGTGCCATTTTGCAAATGCTGCAGAAGGCACAGTTCCTAAGGTTCCCAAACTATTGCCATGCACACGACACAAACTGCATTCTAGGAAATTCCTTCTGTTTCAGTTTTCACAAATATTTTTGTCTCTTATGTTTCAAGAGAACCAAAGGTATGTGCAACTTGTACACTCTTTAAGAAAAAAAAAGCAACACCCTAATACAAACCATCCGAATCTATGATTCACTATAATTACTAAATCCAAGTTCAAAGCTGAATAGCTTTTCTGTAGGTGGTATGGAAGCAGTGCAATCCAGCTGGGAAAATCCCAGATGTCTGATCACCAAGAGATCTGATGCTTTTATACTTAGTATAAGTAAGAAACTGATTGGATTCCCAGTTCTGAATGGAAGATGCCTACTTCACAATTCCCATGACTGACAACAGAAGATAATGCATCTTGCCCCAGAAACTGCAACTCTTTTGTGAAGGAGGGGAAAGTGCACAAATAAAATCATATATATTTGAAAAACACATTTTGATCAACTAGAACATGGTGCACTAGAATACATAAATAAAACAAATGTGCATAATTTGAGCAATGCTTACAGAAATATTCATGAATTCCTGAGAGACAAAGAGAAGAAAGAATCTAATATAAGTAAATGGGATTGAACATGGGTCAGAAATTGATAAAGACCTGATTGACCTCTGTACATCTATCTGTAAGATCTGTTCAGTCCCTGCAGCACTTGTAATAAAAGACAAACTTGATGCTAGCTCCTAAAAGGATGAAGACCAATGCTTAGAAAACTGAAATACTTTTTTCCAGATCTTGGACAGAATCTTTCCCTGTCCCATCAACATATTTCCAAACACCCTACTACCTCAGTTTAGGGCTAATTTGCTATCTGGACTTCCAGATATTTTTTCCACTATAGCTTCGAGGCATCACTAAGAATTCCCCAAGCCAGAATTCTGGCAGTTGTAGCCACGCACGCACGCACGCACGCACGCACGCACGCACGCACGCACGCGCGCGCGCGCACGCACGCACGCACACACACACACACACACACACACACACACACACACTTACAGTTTTATCCCTGCTATACCACTTCGATTGCCATATTTCCACCCCTGACTCCCATCCCAGAATCCTAGCAGTTGCAGTTTGATAAGACACATAACATTCTTGCTAGAGAACTCTGGGTGAAGTTACCTGTCCAAATAGTCCTGTGTTTGTGTTGAGTTTAGCACACTTGAAAGCAATTTAATTTTTTTTAAAAAAATCAATTTACATGATGTACAGTTAAATACACTTTTATTGGCCAAGAGGCATAAGGTTTTTGTTCAGAAAGTGACGTATTTTAAACAGCCTTGAGGTTGTTTAACTTCATTATGAATGCAACTTGTTTTAAATCATTTTGACATGTGGCAGAATAAATTGTGCATGCAGGGTTTGTCAAGTAATGGTTGCTAGGATAATAGGTTTCAGGCTGCAGAGGAACCTTGTAGTCTGATCTGGTTCCCCCCCACCTCTCTCTATGAATTAGTGCTATCCCAGTTTGAAAGAAATAAAATAAATAAAACAAATATTAAAAATAGCACTGCTGGCAGCAGTGGTGAGTAGCTGTGAATGGTAATCAGCACGAAGCAGGTGGGTGTAGGACAAAGCCTCAAATGCAATAGGTTTATGCCACCTGCCCACCTTTGCACTGGCTGCCTCTCACAATCACCCGCTGCCACTGCTGGCAGTGTTATTTTTAATATTTTTTAAAAAATTTCAGTATTACAAATTGGGGAAGAAGAACCAAACCAGACAGATCAGACTGCAAGGTTCCTCTGCGGCCCAAAACCTATGAACCTGTCATCTATTACTTGACAAACACAGTTAAGCAAACATACTGGTGTGGGGGTGGATGGACATAGAACAAAGCCTCAAATGATACTGTAGGTACAGACTGAGTCTGAGAACTGCTGAGAAAGTGAAAGCTCTGTGTACTGTTGCTGTCAAATGCAACTAGGAAGCATAGAGAAAGACATCAAAGAAAAATAGGAGATAAGTAAAAATGTTAATG
This sequence comes from Pogona vitticeps, assembly GCF_051106095.1. NCBI lineage: Eukaryota > Metazoa > Chordata > Lepidosauria > Squamata > Agamidae > Pogona > Pogona vitticeps. Next base: position 94,511,838 of record NC_135788.1, on the reverse strand, counting down.
GAAAAAGTGTAAAGAAAGGCCAGAAAGATGATAGGTAAGTGAAAAAGAAGAGGCAAGAGGGAGACTGGTACAGAGAAAGGAGTGTATGGTGGAGAGACCACAAATGGTGTAGAGAAAAATTTAAAACAATCTAAAAAATAAGACTTTGGGGAGATTTGCAATGGCACAGAAAATAAAATATTAGAAGTTTCAGAGGCAAAACAACAATTTGATTGTATGAAGAACTGTGGTGGAAGGAAAGAAAGACTGATGGAAAACAAATTTAATAAAAAGATGCAAAGTAGGTAGATATCAAATGTGCACTATGAAGTACATATGGAAAAGCTGGGGTAGAATGAGGAAAAAGCATACTACAGGGTGCAGACAAAAAATGGTTAGCAAAGAGCAGGCTTTTTTTAAAAAAGAGCCAGATTAACATATAATTAAAAGATTTTTCTACCATCATATAGCAATGGAGCTGTCTTTAGGTAATAAATATATAAAAGCAGTCCATGAAGCATTTTGAGTTGCACCCCCATCTTATACAAACAACAAACAGTGCACACCAAGAATTCAGGACAAAGGCCACGATCATTCAAGCACATCCCCATGGTCAGTCAAGCTGGAAATCCAATGAACAGGAACAAAAAGTGGGGGGGGGGGGTTAAAAGAAGGAATTATCACTCATGTACATCCTTCTTTCTCAACCATTTCACCAAAATGAGGAATGCCATGACTGTCATTTTGCCAACAGTGTACTTCAAGAAGGTAGTTCCAAGCTCTGCCAGTCAAAAGGCACTGTACAGCAATTCTGCCTTTCGCTCTTTAATGGATAATTTCTAGGAAGAAAAAAAGGCAGAGGGAAGGGTTGCAAATTAAAGATGCCATTTTTACCCTTATTTTAAAAATCTAGAAGACAGTTCAAATGCATAACAAAAGCCTTGCTTGGAAGGATCTCAATTTTCAGAAGGGTAAACCTACTTTCATACTGAGGCAAACAGCCAGAAGTTCTCCAAGTACAACTCCCAGAAATCTTGGCCAGCACAGCTCATGGTGATGGCTCCTGGGAGTTATAGTCCAAGAACATCTGGGGACCCAAGTTTGGGAACCAATGTTCTAGCACATGCACATTTTTAACGTAGGCATGTGTGCACGTGCACACACAACACATACACAATTTCCATATTAGCAGTGCAAACAGTAAGAAATCACATGACTTGTGTGTAAGGAAGTCTCTCCTTTTTTTGGATAAAGTAGTTCTTCAGCCTCCATGATAGGGGGTGAGCTGGCAATTTTTATTAGCTCCTCAGTGCATCTGATCCCATCAAGGCAGCACAGAAAAGTGTTTCAGGCCTTCTTGCTCTCACCATTTCTCACCCCTCCCAAGAGACAGAAATCATTGCATAATCCATGTTTGGCTTGTTTAGCCTGCAGGGCACCATCCTGCTTTGAGTACAGACGTGTCTTACATTGGGGGGGGGGATGCCTAACTTTGTCTATGGACATTTAAGAGTTAACTTGGGAAGATACTGAAGTGGAAGAAATGGCAACAAGTGGCATCAAAACATCCTCTAATGACATCTTTCAAGCTTTCTTGATCAAGCTGAAAGGAAAGTTATGCGTACAAGACCATCATAATATATAACCTTCCCTAAATAAACTGTGATCTTTGCTGCCACCTGAAAGCACTACTCACTGTTATTTAAAAATTTAAAAAAGCAGAAAAGAAGCACTGATGATGAAGGAACACAAAAAGAGAACATAATGAGTATAGCCAGACTCGGCAGCTGGAGACGTCACAAACACGCAAGCTTGGCAGGCACGGAAGGTCACAGCATTATTTAATTTTCAAAAACAGCACAGCTATTCTGAATTGCTTTTGACCATGCTGCCTATTTGTGCAAGATACAAAAATAGGCAAACACTTCACTGGCTTTCCCTATGGCATACAACAGATCTCACCAGGCAAGCATGCAAAACGCCTAGCTCTCAGAATCAACAATAGGACATTAGACATGAAAGCAATGTACTCAATGTACAGTCTTTAAAATAAAAACACTCTCTAGATCTAAGATGCCACAAGAATCCACATCAGCAGCTCTCCTATGAACAAGAACCAATGTATTGCATGCAAACGGTTAAAGGAAGAAAGGAGGAGCAGAGAAGTATATCTCAAACTTACCAAAGACTCTACAAACCAACACCGATCGAAGACCATGTTACAGCTTGATTACAACACTGCAGAATAGGAAACTGTCAACATGGAGTTGGGAAACCGACCTACTTTGTCAAAGGCAGAAACATCAACCAGTAGGTTGTACATGCAATACACACAGCAGTCCCGTTGACTAAACAGTGCCTTTTAGCTTCTGCAAGTGAATGAGGAGACTTGCCATTCCACTGTCTGGGCCAGTCAGATGGGGGAATCCTGCTTTATCAGCAGCCTGGGCATAGCCATATCATCCAGGAAGTCACACTTGCAAAGAGCCAACCCCCCCCCCAACACTTCCCAGCATTTCAGGGAGCGACAGTTAAAGGCGACGTACCTTATAACAACTGACAAATATTCACAGCTGTCCTGGCACGGGCAAGCAAGCACACTGCAAAGTGTATGTCTGGTCAAGAAGTATTCCCTCCAACATACTCAACCACACTTGCACAAAATATATTAAAGAGCAACGATAGATGTGCTGCTCCATAAATAAAACAAAACCCATAGTTGGACAGTATCTTTATTAGGGACAACCAAAATGCTAGAAAAAGATGCAAGAATGGATTTCCAATAATGGAAATTCTCCAGAATTTTTTAATAGGTTTGTGGCTGTTTAGTCGTTAAGTTGTGTCAGACTCTTTGTGACCTCATGGACCAGAGCACGCCAGGTCCTCCTGTCTTCCACTGCCTCCCGGAGTTGGGTCAAACTCATGTTGGTAGCTTAGATGACACTGTCCAAACATCTTATCCTCTATCGTCCCCTTCTCCTCTTGCCTTCACATTTTCCCAACATCAGGCTCTTTTCCAGGGAGTCTTCTCTTCTCATGAGATGGCCAAAGTGTTGGAGCCTCAGCTTCAGGATATGTCCTTCCAGTGAGCACTCAGGGTTGATTTCCTTTAGAATGGATAGGTTTGTTCTCCTTTCAGTCCAGGGGACTCTCAAGAGTCTGCTCCAGCACCACAATTCAAAATAATCAATTCTTTGGCGGTCAGCTTTCTTTATGGTCCAGCTCTCACTTCCATGCATTGCTACTGGAAAAACCATAGCTTTGACTATGTGGACCTTTGTCGGCAAGGTGATGTCCATGTGTAGAGTCGCTTCTTGTGTTGTTGGAAAAGAGTGTTTGTGATAACCAGCTTGTTCTCTTGACTAAACTCTATTAGCCTTTGCCCTGCTTCGTTTTGAACTCCAAGGCCAAACTTACCTGTTGTTCCTTTTATCTCTTGACTCCCTACTTTAGCATTCCAGTCTCCTATAATGACAAGAACATCTTTATTTGGTGTCAGTTCTAGAAGGTGTTGTAAGTCTTCATAGAATTGGTCAATTTCATTCTCTTCACCATTGGCGGTTTGTGCATAAACTTGGATTACTGTGATGTTGAAAGGTCTGCCTTGGATTTGTATTGAAATCATTCTATCATTTTTGAGATTGCACTCAAACACATTTTTGAGATAGTACTCAAATACAGTGGTGCCTCAATTTACGAACTTAATTCATCCCAGAAGATTCTCGCAAGTCGAAATCTTCTGAAGTCGAATCAGCATTTCCTATTGAAATGCATTGAAACCCGATTAATCCATTCCAGCTGTTTTTTGTTCGTATGCAGAGGTGCCGGTTGCAAGTCAAAACATTTGTTCCTATAGGAAGTACTGTAATGCAAAACCGGTTAATCAGTCCTCTACCACTAGGGGGAGAGAATTTTTTTCATCCTAAAATGAAAAAAAGGGCAGGAAAGGAGGGAGGGAGGGAATGATGTGGAAAACAGAAAATAAAGAAGGTCACTGGGGCACACAAATCCCTCAGACAAAGGTTTGTGCTTTTAAGCACAAAAAGAGAGAAGACAGAGAGAGCGAAGGGGGGAGAGTTTGGAGTCTAAAACACATTTTAAACCCACACATTTTAAACCCACACATGCTAAACCCACACATTTTAACCCCACATATTTTGCACCAACACATTTTAAACCAAACCAAGCACCTGGGGAGGGAGGGAGGGAGAGGGGGAGAGAGAGAGAGAGAATACAATGGAGGGGGGGGGACTTGAATCTAAACTCAATTTTAGAGCACAACAGCCAGCACAGACCCTTGCAAAAAAAATATCTGATTTTAAAACCAAAAGACTAAAATCCATTTTAAAGCACACCAGCCAGCACAGACCCCTTGCAGAAAGGGTCCGCAAGACCCATCAGAGCACAGAAACTGTAGAGTAAATACAGTGGACTCACCCAGAACAGGCAGTCTCTCTGTTTTAAAAAAGAAAGTCAAAAATCCAAAAATAAAAATTAAAAAAGCAAAAAAAAAAATACAGTATGTACAGTACAGCACCAGGCAATCCAGTACCAGGCAGTCTGAAGTATCTCTCCATATCCACACTCTCTAACCTCTGGGGCGAGTGAGGTAGCAGACAAGCAGCCTCTTTGCTTGCCAACACTTAACTGAAAGTTCAAATTTCCCGCTTTCTCGGCATTTTTTTTCTGTTCATTAAGTTGAAACTCTGTTCGGAAGTTGAAGCAAAATTTTGTGACCGGAGCTGTTCGTAAGTCAAAATGTTCATATGTAGAGGTGTTCATAAGTTGAGGCACCACTGTACTACAATATTAATTCTAACTTTAAAAATTATAGTTAATGCAGAAGCTTGAATATACATGTAATACTCTGGTTGTTCCTAAAAATGTATTGCCCCATTATAGATTATGCTTCTGTGTATTACAATGGTCTCTTTCCCGCTGTGCACAAAGGATAGCCTGAGATGGAAAAGGTCCAAGGAATATTCTAAAAACTGAAAGAATCAAAAATGGAAGACCCAATATTACTAATTTTGTAAAGGTAAAGAGGAAAATAAAATCTTGATACAAATGAAAGCACCATTAAAAACAACAACTGATGATGTAGGAAAAAAGAAACTACCAATTTAGCATTTCACCAGTGGACACAGTCTAGTGGGAATTTCCAGAACAAAGATTTTGAATTCCTGAGTCCTGCATAGTTTCAACATACTGTAACACACTTCTGGAGATACAGTACAGTACCTGAAAATCACAAGTTGAAAGAGAAGAAATTGCTACAGAAGAAGCCACTAAGTCAAAGGAGTTTCTTCTGTCCCAAACAGAGCTGAGAATTTCCATACAGAGTGAAGCTCAGTTACCAGAAATACCCTCCCTCCCACTCATATCATGACATTAATGACCAAACCCCAGATATGGAAGTGAAATTTTCTCCTGATAAAAATATTATAGGTTTTGTTATTACACACATACATATAGACACACAAAGAGATGGGAAGTCCCAGGCATATACAAATACTTCAGTACTAATTCTGAGCAAAAGACATTGATTATCAGAATACTGCTAAGTTTTCATACACAAAAACCTCTGCAATGGCACAATCTGACAAACGACACACCGCTCCACTGAACCATTTAATCCCTCAACTGGTATGTCTCCACTAGGCTAACTGAGCATCATGCCTTCATAGCTCCTGCTGTACCTAAAGCCACACTTGGAGAAGTTAGTATTTGGATTACAATGCCCAGAATCCTCCAGCTACCATGGCCATTGGTCATGTTACCTTGGTGATTTGGGGAGCTTTAGTCAAAAAAGTAATTTTTCTAAGCTCTGGAGTTACTTGCCCAGAGGCAGCAAAAGCATGTTGGTAAAAGAAACAACATCAACAGTAGATCATCCCAAATCCACAGAATAAGAAGCCCACATCTCTTTGGGAAAGCAACTTGGAACAACAGAAAATAAATAAAATAATTTATGTGGACATGATTTAGAGCAGAAAGGCAGCAGGCCAAAGGCCCAAACCTGCATGCGTGTACTCTGTCCTTTTTTTGTATTGTCCAATCACCCTGCTGCTATTCATGTTGGGAATTGAGCAATGTGTTTTTGAAGCTTCAAGTATCAGCCAGCCCAAATTCTCCTAGTGGTGCAAAGCAGGAAGGGAATGACTTCCTGCATTGCTTCTCCCTCCAATTACTGAGCTTGTCTGCACTGTACACTTAAAACCCACACATCTAAATCCACATGGTATATGTACTGTATCACTTATAAAAACTAAGTAATACAATATACCATTGAAGCAAAATGGCAAAAAAAGATCACTAAGACTATCTTATTGTGGAAAACCATATCATGCACAGGCTTTACCTTGTTAAAAAGAAAAACAGGACCTCATACTCATCTTCCCTCTTGTGGACGATAAAAGACTGAGGTAGGACATGCGTTGGGATACCCAGTGCGGTGTAACGGATAAAGTGATGGACTGGGACTCAGAAGGCCTGGGTTCAAATCCCCATTCAGCCATGGACACTCACTAGGGGTGGGGAACTAGTAAAGCCACTCCTTAAATACATCATTTATCTTCAAAATTCTATTAGGGTCAGTCCCAACTTGACAGCAGATAGCAAAGGACAAAGTACTCTGGGTTTGTGGGCAGAAGGGGACAAACTGGCACCTTCCAAGTCCATCAGGGACTGGAGTTTCCTGCAGGTCATTTATTGAGGTGGGAAGTGCTGCGTTCCCTTTAAACAAGACATGGGGTCTCTGTCTGCCTTGTTTACAGCTAGAATCATACTTTCAGAAGACTTCTAGATTTTGCTTTTACATAAGTCTTCTCAGAAGTGCATGCCATGTTTTGAAGGAACAGCAGTACTTTTCTGACTGCCACTGCAAGTTTAACAGAACAAATAAAGGGACAAAAATGGTTCAGAGAGAGTATGGCCTGTGGGTTGTATGTTGCCTAACCTAACCTTGGTCTAGTTGGTGTTAAAATAATGGACAATAAAATCCAGGTTCAGAAGTAGATGCTGACAGGTGATTAGTTAAATACTGCTCCAAAATGAAGGAAAAATATTACTGCATGACAAACATATTTGAGAACAATGTACTATAAGTTAAAAGAGATTTCTACCATTAAATATTTTAGAAGTATATGACTATTATACATTAATGGAGGCTGGCTAAAAGGTGTATTGTTGTTTTATTCTGAATACCATCCTCTTTGTCAAAGGATCACAGACACTTTGTTCTGAAGTCTTATGTAAAGAATGCTTTGTAAAATGCTTTGTCAGCCCAGGAACTCAGGAACAGAAGTCAGTTATTTCCATCTTTAGCACAGAGGTAAAAATCTGCAACCAAAACAGTTCTGCAGCCCATTTTAAACAGTTATTCATCCACTTCTTCCCTGCTACCCATCTTCCTCATAGGCATCCTTCAGTCTTAAGAGACTATGGTATCGTGCTCTGCATGGAGGACTTGGAACAATGTCTAGTGTGGCTGAGAAGGCCAATTCTAGAGTGACAATCCCTTCCACACTTAGGACAAATACAATCTGTACCCTGTCTAGCTCCCTGATTTTGCTGCTTCCGGCACTGCCTCTTTGCCTCAGCCTGCTGGGCGAGGGTCTCTTCAAACTGGGAGAGGCCTTGATGCACCGCATGCCTCCAGGCTGAATGCTCAGATGTCAGGGTTTCCCATCTGTTGAGATCCATTTCCAAGGCCTTCAAATCCCGCTTGCAGATATCCTTGTATCACAGCTGTGGTCTCCCTCTGGGGCGATTTCCCTGCACTAGTTCTCCATACAGGAGATCCTTTAGAATCCGACCATCAGCCATTCTCACAACATGCCCGGGCCAACGTAGGCGTCACTTTTTCAGCAGTGTATACATGCTAAAAATTCCAGCTCGATCTAGGACTACTGTATTTGGAACTTTGTCCTGCCAGGTGATACCAAAAATACGTCGGAGGCAGCGCATATGGAACGTGTTCAGCTTTCTCTCCTGCCGTGCATGAAGGGTCCAGGACTCACTGCAGTACAGGAGTGTGCTCAGGACACAGGCTCTATCGACCTGGATCTTGGTGTATGCTGTCAGCTTCTTATTGAGCCATACAACCTCCAATTCTTGCATGGAGATAGTAATAGAGGGAGGTTAGTCCATGCCCTGGCCCATGACTTGTATTTTCTTCAGGCTGATAGTTAGTCCAAAGTCTTGGCAGGCCTTGCTAAAACGATTCATGAGTTGTTGGAGGTCTTCAGCAGAGTGGGCAACAATGGCTGCATCATCGGCGAAGAAGTCCCGCATGCATTTCAGCTGAACTTTGGTCTTTGCTCTCAGTCTAGAGAGATTAAAGAGCTTTCCATCTGATCTAGTCCGGAGATAGACACCTTCTGTTGCAGTTCCATCTTCCTAGACAACTCATTTCTTCCAACTCTTCTCTTATGGCTTCCCTCATGTTCTTCAGGCTCCTCTTTGAACCTACATCTCGCCACCTTTCAAATTTTACATTCCTGTCTCTTCTTCTGCTCAAAAATCCTGAATTCCGTACTAGGAAATATGCATAAATAAGACTAATATGGAAGTCTGCTTACAATAGGAGGAAGATGGGAACCAGGAAAAAGAGGCTGAATAGCTCTAGCTGTTAGAGATGGGCTACACAACTATCTGCTGGAGGATGCAAATTACCAACTTCAACTCCCAGATTGTTTCCTGCTATTTAAAGCTTCATGCTGCCAGCCAATGACTGAGCTGTGTACTGTCATGGAATGGTCACAAACATTTTAATTGTTTATTGTGTTTCACCCACATAAAGTCCACAAACACAAATCTTCCACAACGGCAGTAAACTCAATTAAACATAAAACTACCCTGGAAAATACTTCAGTTTGCTCCAGAACTGGCACAGGTGAACTTGAAGTATTTTTCAAAGGTCACACAACATAAAGGTCAATTCCAATCAGCCTGTTATTTTTTTTACTTCACATCCATACTTTTTGCCTATGCTGCTGGAGGCTTCTCCTTTTTTCTAACCAGAACAATTCTAATGATTTTTTGCCTGTGTGGTTGTTTGTTTTGATCTGCAAAAAGACTAGGGGACATGACTTTGGGTGGTTCTGGTGATATAGTACGTTGAGACATATTGTTTTGGGACAGCAGGAACACCCACACCCACAATCTTTCTCCCTAGTGACCCAAAACTATGTTTCCCCCCCCCCAACAAACTACAGCAAAGTTCTAGATTGCCTTATTACTGCATTGCAAATTAGTTTTGGCAGCAGGTTACCTCTGCACAGTAAAAAAAAAAAAGAGAGAGAGAGAGAGAGAAAAATCAATATAAAATTGAAACAACTCTGGCGAACTCCTGCAAACTACAATGTTCCCATGGTATATGTGCATGTTTATACATGTATGAATAACTTTGGAAAAATGCCCTTTTTAACCTTCCAGCCATACAACCCTTTAAATAGTCCCAGCAGACCATAAAAGAACAGCTGGGGATAAACAGGAGGATAGTAAGAAAATGGGGGCTGTGGCTATGGACTGAACTGAACCAGACTGAGGAACCAGTGTGGACGCTGGCAGTGAAACAACCCAAGGTCTTTGTGCTTCCACCTAAACCAAATACAGTCAGAAAAGAAACTGCAAGTCAAGCCGATGCAAAGCCAAATCACCCTGATTTGGCTTGCCAATATATTCACACACTAAGGTGGACAAAAAGAGGTTGCAAAGGGCCAAAAGACAGGAGGAATGTTCTAGTGCATGCAAAAGTAAGTGTGTGTGTGTGTGTGTGTGTGTGTGTGTGTGTGTGTGTGTGTGTGTGTGTGTGTGTGTGTCAAGAACAGGACAAAAACCTTGGTTTTCTTGTGGCCAGGTGGTGGTATATATTTTTTCCAATGAGTCCCATCTGCTCCAGTGCAAGATTTACTCATGTGAACCCTAGCATTGCATTGTTCCATGCTGATCCACATTCTCTATGGATGTGTGTCATTTGATGACATCTCCTTATGAGTGTTTTTCTGCTGGCCACGCTCTATCCCTCCATGTCCTGTGGACAGGTAAAACAGGAAAGGAAGAGAAAATAGGGTGAAGTAAGCAGGGAGGGCAGAGATGATCAGCAAAAAGGAAGAGAAGACTATGTTGGGAGTGAGATGTAAAGGAGCAATTCTGAATGTACATGGACAGACAGTACTAGGATGATCCAGTGTATCACAGTACATCCAACAACTACTACACTCCCCTAGTAATAACAACAACCAGAACAACCCCAGAACAACTGCAGACAACACCACTGTGTGGATGAGCCCAAAGACAGAATTGGACAAAATGGTGTGGAGGGGAGGAGAGAAGGCCAAACTCAGAAATAAATGGGACCCAAGGAGAAACAGCAACTTGAGCATAGACATTGCTGTTTCAGTAATGTATACATGCTAAAAATTCTAGCTCATTCTAGGACTACTCTATTTGGAACTTTGTCCTGCCAGGTGATCCAAAAATGCATCAAAGACAATGCATATGGAACGGAAGGACACTTTTATTTCTGCTAAAGTTGGTTCACTGTCCATCTCTCCTAAGACAGGCAGGCACTTGATGTTATTTAATGCCTCTTTGGTTACTACATTCTCTCTGGAATATAGCTCAGAGTACAGTGGGGTCTCTACTTAAGAACGTCCCTACTTAAGAACAATCCAACTTAAGAACAGCTCCATTTGCTAAATTTTGCTTCTACTTGAGAACAGAAATCCAAGATAAGAACAGGAAAAAAAAACCTTTCCTGCTCTTTTTTTAACCTTAGGTCATCTTAGGTTAAAAAAAATTTCTCCCCCTAGTGGTAGTGTACATATTAACCAGCTTTGCATTAGTTCCTATGGGAACTAATGCTTCAATGTACGAACGCACCTCTACATAACAAAAACCAGCCAGAACAGATTAATTGGTTTTCAGTCCATTCCTATGGGAAATTTTGCTTCAACTTAAGAACGTTTCAACTTAAGAACACCATTCCAAAACGGATTAAGTTCTTAAGTAGAGGTTCCACTGTAGTTTCTATGGATGGAAAAGAGCAGATACAGATTAAATGGTTTTCAATGCATTCCTATGGGAAATGCAGATTCAACATAAGAACTTTTCAACTTGAGAACCACCTTCCAATACGGATTAAGTTCTTAAGTAGAGACCCCACTGTAATTGGTTTTCAGTCCATTCCTATGGGAAATTTTGCTTCAACTTAAGAACGTTTCAACTTAAGAACACCATTCCAAAACGGATTAAGTTCTTAAGTAGAGGTTCTACTGTAGTTTCTATGGACGGAAAAGAGCAGATACGGATTAAATGGTTTTCAATGCATTCCTATGGGAAATGCAGATTCAACATAAGAACTTTTCAACTTGAGAACCACCTTCCAATATGGATTAAGTTCTTAAGTAGAGACCCCACTGTACTGTTGCACCTAGCATTCCATCTGTTGTGCTTTTCCTGGATGAAAGTGTGGGAGACACCGCATATGGAACGTGTTCAACTTCCTCTCCTGCCGTGCACAAAGGGTCCAGGACTCACTGCAGTACAGGAGTGTACTCAGGACACAGGTTCTATAGACCCAGATCTTGGTATATTAAGCCATAGTCTCTTTGTGAGTCTAGAGAACATGGTAGCTGCTTTGCTTTGCCAATGCTCAACATCTAGAGACAGAGTATCAGAGATCGCTGAGCCAAGGTACACAAAACCATGAAGAACGTCAAATTCTTGTGTAGAGATGGTAATAGAGGGAGGTGAGTCCACACCCTGGCCCATGGCTTGTGTTTTCTTCAGGCTGATTGTTAATCCAAAATCTTGGCAGACCTTACTAAAATGATTCATAAATTGTTGGAAAGTAAAGAAGTAACAAAGCATTAGGACACCATATTTGGCATTATTACATTTGTATTTTAAATGGAAGATTATTCAAGGAAAACAGAACTGCACTAGAAAATGTCTACAGATCACCTTCCCAAGCCAACTCAAATTAACATTTGAATATAATTACCTGTAACGTCTAGACCAAGGTCATCCAGTGAATTGTACAGTTAAATGGAAATTTGAACTCAGGTCTATTATTTTACTTTAGGCATATACAGTAATAAGAAGATACAACTCATTGAATAGGACTATGATGCTGTGAAGAGTTGAAGGCAGCAGGAAAATATAAAACCCAAGCATAAGATAGACTGCTATGGTTAAGATGGAAGCTTTGGTTTTTAGTTTTCAAGATCCGAGGAGGGTTGTTAATGACAAGACCTTCTGAAGGTCATAAATTGAGAGGGTCCCCTTAAGTCAATGGCATTAATAAAATCACGACTATATCTTTTTCACATGCCACTTATACGAGAACAACAGACTGCATAGCAGCAGATAAATTTAAAATACAGTAATGGTAGTCTAGTCCACTGGTTCTTAACCTCGGGTTTTTCAGGAGTTTTGGACTGCAACTCCCAGAAGCCTTCACCACCAGCTGTGCTGACTGGGGTTTCTGGGAGTTGCAGTTCAAAAGCATCTGAGTAACAAAGGTTAAGAACCACTGGTCTAGTCCATCATAGCTGTTAATGGTAGCAACCAGCTACTAGCCCAGTGGTAGCTGCAAAAAGAAATAATTACGGTCCCCAGAGTCTTATGCGTGTCTGTGTTCATGTAAAACGGGTGACCAAGTCAAAGGGAATTATCACTGTATTTGTTTCCTCTTTATTCTCACCTTTATATATTCAAACCTACGGGTATCTCTTGCAGTGGAACTCCTCATAAAAGATTTCTCATTTATAGTAGATTCCCTATTCACCCACTTAGTTACCTCTTTTCTTCCTTCCTCAGGAAAGTTATTTTCAGCTTCACCTTGCCTCCAATTTCAGAAGCTAAGTTTTGCATCTGTAAGAACAAAAATGCAATGCCTGACATCCCTAGTTAAAATATTTCTTGCAACACATGCAGGAAGGAGCTCTGCCTGAGACAGCAAAAAGCTTCTGCAAATCAGAACAAACATTAATGGAACAAATAGACCAATGGTCCACCACACAGCAGGCTCATGTTCCTCAAAACCTGTTCAAGAATTCCTAATTTTCTTCTTCAATTTCATGTTGTCCATTAGATGCAGATCCTGACTGAGCAAAGACAATGCTAGGATCAATCTTCTAGCACTTATGAGTACGAAGCATGAGTCCCTGCTGTTTAATCAACATGCACATATCCTGCAATATTTCAAGACTATCCAAACCAACACAAAAGTAACTCAAAACGTGCAGGTTCAACAACACGTGCAAATATGTTTGTCTATTTGTTTTCCATGTTTCTGCTACAAACCACTGCAGAGGCAAGGAGCCATTTAAAGTATCACAGGGCTTCCCTTTACCATAAAAATCCCGTTTAGTTATTTTTTGATTTCTAAGATTTCATTAATGCCCACCATTCTTCACAGGATTTGGCTTAGGATCCGATCAGAGAAGTGCGGAACACATGCTGTCCTGACCATGGAGAACCATAAGCAGGAGAGGCCATGTGTACCAGGTCAAAGCTGCATTACTTCCAGTAAGCAGAACAAGTTCAGTAAAAAAAAATACTCTGTAACCACAATGCCCGTCAAATGCATACTCACTCCTCAAGCCTTCAAATAGATACCATTAGAGGAGAGACATATGATGATACATTTCAGATGCAGAAACAGTTGACTCATGTAGCATGAATCAGTCATATAATAATAATGCACTTTTCCACAGAGCTTGGGAACAATGAGTTACAAGTTAGAGAGTTAGCTTTCATTAGCTACTTTTTGGAGAAACAAGAGTGTACTGATGTTACACTTCAAACATATAATAAAAGGATTAATTTAAGTGGCATTCTGAAAGGGATTTTTCATATTTTATACTGATCTCCTACTAACCATAAAGTAAAAATGGGAATGGGTCCGATAGCACCTAAAGACCGTGTTCTCTGCTTGCAATGGACTAACACAGCTATTTTCTCAGAGATTTCTGTAATCCTATGTTTTCTTAAGTTACAAAAAATAATAAGTAGTAAATCGAATACAAGTGGTGCCTCGCTATACGATGACAATCCATTCCACTGAAATCGCTGTTTAGCGAAATCATTGTCTAGCGAAAAGCATTTCCCCATTGGAATGCATTGAAACCTGTTTAATGCGTTCCAATGGGGAAGAATCGTTGTTGTCTAGCGAAGATCGGCCATAGGAAAGCCGCTTTGCGAACCGCCAATCATCTGTTTAAATTGCTGTCTTGCGAGGCTTAGGTCCTGAAAACACCTGTTTTGCGAGCGTGGAGGAAGCTGTCAAAATGGTCGTCTAGTGAAAATTGGTTTGCGAAGCAGGGACCAAACATTGTCCAGTGAAATTCCCCCATAGGAATCACTGTTTTGCGAATTGCTATAGCGGTCGCAAAAAGTCAATGTCTAGCGAAAAAACTGTCATGCGGGGTAACTGTCTAGCTAGGCACCACTGTAATATGAAGTTTTCTTTTCAACCCTGAAATCATAGAATCATAGAAAAGTTAAGTTGGGCCTACAAGGCCATCAAGTCCAACGCCCTGCTCAGTGCAGGAATACAATCAAAGCATATCTTCCAGGTGATTATCTAAGTTTTTCACCAACTCCCAATGAGTAACTCACCAATGAGTACCAATGATGGGTTACCTTAAATATAAATATAATAGGAAGAAGACACTTTCAAAATGTAGCTTTCTAATCTCTAACGCAACTAAATTCACTCCATTGAAATACAATGACAGCATTGAGATACTGGAACATGCAGTATTACCTCGGTGTATGCAGCCAATTTCAATGCTTCTACTTAAGAATACTATAACACACAATGGCATATACATTGAACAAGAGCACATGATCACAATGGATAAATCATTAAAAACACAAAGATAGCTTTTAACAACCATACAATTACAATTTTCAGATTCTGGGGCACAATACACACATGCACAAATATCTGAAATAACATACCTAATAGTACTTAAAATATAAAAGGACATAAGAGTAGGTTTTAACCTCACAAACATATGAAGCGAATAAGATTGTTTCACATTTGTAAACATAACTGCTGAAGCATGCGTCATCATAGGAAGGTCACACAAGGCACAGGAGGTTAGCCATCTTGTACCTGCAACACTTCTGATAGCCTATCATCCAGACGCAAAAAGGAGCAATCAATGAGAAGACTGGGAAGCTTCAAGGAATATCACTCAGAAGGGCTCATAAAATCCATCTGAATTTAGCTTGTTATGGAAGGAAGGGCACAGAGGAATATATAACCCACATGAATTCACTTTGTTGCAAAACTAACCTCAGAAGCAATGTCTAGCTGCTGACACAACCATGATGGTATAACTATTGTCTTTACACACTCCTAAAAAGAAACTCAGAGTTGATTATTTGGCAAACAGTTTCTTTCTGGACCTCATCTACAGTGATATTTCCTACATTAACACATGTGACTCCTCTGCTAACTTCTTTAATTCTATCTTTCCCCTCTTGAAGTTCAACTTCATTAAAAAAAAAAAACTCACCCACCCTTCTCTCTTTTCTCCCTCCCCCTATCTCTGCTCAGACCTGGTATCTCTTTTCTGTCTTCAAGAATGTTTACAACAGGACCCTAAAACAAACATAGGCCTAATTACTGCATGTAACCAATGAACATTTAGAATGTGAGACTGATATTGCATCTACATTTCATTCTATTTCTTTATGTCTGACGAAGTGGACATGTTCATGAAAACTTACGTTAAAATATAATAAAGTCTTTAAGGTGCCACGTATTTTGTCTTTGTTTTGTTTCTTTGGATTTTGCCTAATATGCTTGCACAGACTAACATGCCTACCTCTTCTAAAACTACAACTGATATTGTTGTTTGTTTGTCAGTCAGTAGGATAATAAATCATTTAATGTCCTATAAAGTTTCAATTGAAACATTACATAGGGCACATGACCCCCCTTAATAACAGATTCATAAACTGTGATAACGCATGAACCAAGCTGTTACGTTTCCAACATCATACCCTGTAAGTGCATAGAATCCTGGAACAGCACACAATGCTCCAGACATTAGGATCTTTAACTGAGTAGCAAAGTAGCAGAAATACAAATTACATACCAAACCAATGTCAGTGTGTATAAGTTCTTTACACGTACTAACATATAAATGTGTTTCTTCGTGATTGCATGGAGAAAGTGAGTGAAGATCATGTTGGTGAGAACATTATATACTGTACCTGTTCCCTTTCCATAACAATTTCCATATATGCCTCAGCAAATAAATGGACGAGTTTTTTTTTCAGAGGAAGACACGTACATCACATTTTGAGTCCCTTTGTGTTATCCCATGTTAAGCTATCTGTGCACACAAGTGTATGCCCAATGGAACACTCCTCCACATCTGAAAATGATCACTTTGTATTACTTAAAAATTATGTACAGTATTTGTGGTCTCACTCCAGAGAAGTATACAATTGTTATAAAAAAAAAAACAGAACAAAACAGGGCTATGCTATAGTAGTAATAACCCTGGATGGTTTAAAGCATATGTGCAGAACTCTATAATCAGGAAAATAAAACTTTCCTATCATCACGAGACAATTGTCATAACCTTCCATATGATGTAGCACCTCAAATTCACAAAATGTCAACAAAAAAGGAAAAAGAAGGTGGCAAAACTAAACCAAACATCTAGAAGTTGTTTGTTGTGGGGTTTTTTGCGCTGTTTGGCCATGTTCTGGCTGTGTTCCAGAACACGGCCAAACAGCCAGAAAAACCCACAACAACCATTGGATCCCTACTGTGAAAGCCTTGAAGAATATATCTAGAAGGTCTTCGCTAGATATTTTGTTTCCAAAGGTCAGAGGACAGTGGCCACATAACTGTCCCCATAATTTTAAACAGCTCAAGGAGCAGTACCTAGATGAAAGGTGAAGGAACCCACAGATTGTGGTGGTGGGGGGAAAGTTGCAGTTTTCACAAGTATAACTTTTAAAAAGAAAAACTCCTAAAAAGTATTAAATCCTTAAAACAGCCATATCAAATAAAGGCACAGGCTGATGAGCAATCCTGGCATTATGCCAGTGTGAGATAGTTTTAACCTAAATACATGAGACAGTGGCCACACACCAGCCGCAGTCGCAACATCCTGTCATGTGCAAGGCCTTTCTTTTCACTTCCCAACTTTACAAGTTGAATGAGGAGGACTCCGTCGGGTTTCTACACACTTTCTCCTGAACAGAACAGCAGTCCTTCCTGTACTATTATTCTAATCTACACTCTACACGCTCTCCCCAAAAGAGGTGTTTGTATTTTTAATTCTGCAGGTCTCAGTATTACTGAGGGGAAAGGGGTTTAATTTAAAAAAACAGCATGAGAGAAGCTGCTTTTAATCGCATCCTCAAAGCTGGGGTTTCATCCTGCCTCTCCATATAGTGAAACTGACACAATATTAAATCACTCTGAAGTATCACGTTTGTCTTAATGCCTCAGACACCAACTCACTTCTACAGATAATGATGCCAGTCTGTAATATCATTTACACCTAGAGCAGTTTGTTACAGGCACCTTACTTGAAATACTTTTTATTTTAAAAATAGCTATATAATTTCACATGCACAATAATTTTTGTTTTTCACTTGATGGCCAAAAAGCTCTCCTCTTTGCTCCAGCCTTATGAAAATTATGCCTAACAGATGCAGAGAACACATCAAGAACGAAAGAAGGGTCCTCTTGGATCAGATCAAAGGCTCATCTAGTTCATCATTCTATTCATAAAATCTTTCCAAACTATGAGCCTAAATTATCAGGGGGAGCGCAAGCCCTTCCAGAACAGGTCGGATTCCAAAACATGAGCCTGATTTTTCACTGATTAGCAGTTCCTCTATCTTGTCAGAATTTAATGTCAATTATACGGTCCTATGCCAGCCCTCCTCTATCTTGTCAGAATTTAACTTCACTTTCATCGCCCTCAGCCACCCCATGATTAAACTCAGACAAGATTTAAGAGTCCTGACTCCTCAGTGTCTGGTGACAAGGAGCAACAGAACTGGGTAACATCAGCATATTGATGATACCTCAATCCAAAGCTTGAAATGACTTCTTCTGCTGGCTTCATGTAGATATTAAAAATATCCTGTTTCCCCAAAAATAAGACATGACCTGAAAATAAGCCCTAGTCTGATTTTTCAGGATGCTCATAATATAAGTCCTACCCCAAAAAAGCCCTAGTTAAGTGAAACCCTGCCCTCCACCATTGAGCAGTATTGTGCAGCAACCAGAAGATAACATGAGTGTATTTGAATAGATGTAGATTGTTGTACATGGAAAAAAATAAAACATCCCCTGAAAATAAGCCCTACTGTGTTTTTTGGAGCAAAAATTAATATGACCCTGTCTTATTTTCGGGGAAACATGGTATAGAGAACAGAGCAAAGCCCTGAGAGCAATGCCCCACTCTTCAAAGTCTTTGGTATCAAATCCAGCACCTCCTTTTGAGTATGTCTTGAGAGACAGAATCGGAATTACTGCAATACTGTGTCCCTCACATCCAAACCAAAGCAGTTCATGGTATCAAAAGGCCAAAAATCTAGCAGGACTTTGCAAGGTTGAACTCCCGTACCAAGGCAGTCGAAACACACTAGACAGAAGTGGAACAGGAAAGAAAAATGGAAGGGTGAAGTGTTTTTCCAGTCCATAATAACAAGTGGTTCTAAATGTAACCCCATAATAATCAGAGTTGGTTTTCTTTCTAAAAATAAAAAGATATAGTCGTGTTTCTATGTGAGCTATGGGATAAGAGCTAAGGATAGGAAACATACAAGTATATATGTGTGTGTGTCTGTCTATCTCTCGTTATTAACCTTTAAGGTGTGAAATTACATATAAGGCACAGCCTCACAGCAACAAAGCAACAAAGCAGAGCTTCACAGACACAAATGTAACATAAACCTTTTAGAAAAAGTGTGATTTTCCTCTCTAAGAGGATCAAAATAAATCTAAAGAGATCTGTTATCATGTTGAAACAACACAATTATCACATTAGCGAGAAAAAGAACCACTACAAAATACTGTATCAACTTTATCTGCCACACATTTGACTGAGTCACACATACAGTAATTGTGAAGAGTTTATGATGTGAAAGATCCCAAGCTAATTTTATACAAACTTGCTGGAAATATCTTGTTTTTAATAACTGTAAAAAGAGAGCTATATGTGTGTTATCACTAATTTCATGTTTCACATCTACATCATTCGGCCCTTTAGATGGTTCTGCCTGGTTACATAAAACAATCAGAAGTCTACTGATTGCTACTGTGTGCTTTGTATGTTATTTTGAGTGAATATTGGACAATTCTTTTTATATCTCTTTGTCACAGTTGTTTAAAAGCATGTACTAAAACATAGATTTTCTATTTTAAAAAAATCATACCCAATTAAAAAGAAACACCATTATCAGCACGAGTAACCTATCAAGCATCTATTTCTCCATACAAAGCCAAATGACAAAACACTGCACCCATTAAGGATAGATAGACCTTTTCTCCATTGCAACACAGCTAGTCAGTAATTACTGGTGGAATTATCACAACCACAGAATGCTTCAAAGTCAACCACAGTTGTCAGTATTGCAGAATTTTAGCAGAGTTAAGCAGTAGGTAAGCCTTTTCCACACTCCATCTACCACCACCTGGTTTTCTGTATTAATTATTTTTATTTTTATTTTTATTTTTACTTGACTTTTATATCACCCATTTGGCTGCCACGGCCACTCTGGGCACTTTACAACTAAAAACCACATAAACAATAATAGGAGACAGTAAACACAATAACAATCAAAATTAAACATCAACTAAACTTAAGCCAGCAACATAAGTAAAAACTAGAAAATAATTAGGATAGTTTAAAGGTAAGATGGTGGAACAGGTAGTATTTAGTTTTAGGCAGTATTTTAGTATGTCTAGTTTTTAGACAATAGATTTAAAAATTAATTAAAGTTAAATATTGGAAGTCAGGAAAATTAACTTGTTGACATTAACATTTCAAACTTTAACTCATTAAATTAGTATTAAAAATAAGAACAATGTGCTATCGAGTCCATTCCAAGGTTCTACAGGCTGGCTCTTCTAACAGAAGGCAGAGTGAGGAATTAAACTCCCAACCTCTGGCTCTGCAACCAGATACCTACCTCACTGAGCTAGCAATTTGACATGTTATTTTAAAATGTTAATTTCTGAACTTTCTTGAAACGGCACAGGTCCACTTTCCTAAAGAAGAAAAGATCTATTACTCTCTGTAAAAACTAGATTTGTAGTTTACATTACCCATTTTTGGGATTAGAACTGCAGACGTACTACAACACTTAAAAATTTTAGTTAACACAGCTAAGTATCTAGTGTTTGTCCAAGTTATTGCCTAAGACTATAAGGAGCCCCAACATTAGGAACCACTCTCTACAAACAGAAAATTGGACACTCCTACTACTCTTCTTTAGTGCATCGCTAAAAAAAAAAACCCTTTGACTAAAATTACAGGTCTCAGAGAGCTGGCCCATCAGATCCCAGGAATCTACTGATGTTATAGCAGCCTCATCCCTATGGCTCCCAAGAAAGGTCAAAATAACTGACCCAAAATTGGGGGCAAGGGGAGTCTGCAGTCTTCCATGGATAATCTTTGATTATTTGAAGCAAAATCACAACCCAACAATCTCTATGCAAAATGAAGCTGCGATTATTTTCACAGCACCACTCCAATAATGTCTGCATATTGCAAAATAAGGCCCAACTAAAGGCGTAGATTAACTACTGGCCCATCCTATGAGTGCCTGCAAATTTGTCTGTGTCAAAGAAATGCAAAAATGATTAATGATCACAAAAAATAAAAATAAATACGAAAATGAAAAACAACTACACGTCTGTTGGCATATAAAGAGGCTCTTTTTCATTTGCAGCTACCTATAAAATGGTTAGAAAGAACATGACTCAAAATGTACTTGCTTGGCTATTTGTGTTTGTCAGTTCAACAATATAGTCCCAGCAATAATAATATGGCCTGTATCACGCTGGCATTGGTCCCCTCCTCCAGTTGCCCCAATATTCTCTCTGCCCCAATATTCCTGATTCTTGACTACTCCCTGCCTTGTTGCTCTGCTTTCAGCAATACTAATGCCTAGGCAACTACATCCTCTGCCTTCCAGGGTTTTTTCTCACTCAGATGTCCAGCACCACTTTAGAGCTCTATTGCTATGCTCTGAGTCCAAGAGGAATGGAGCCACTAAAACTTCAGTAGCTATCTGGGCTCAGATATGCAGGTTATACTGAAGCCTACCTTCTCAGTGAGTTTTGTATAATGTTATGTTAAAAGGTATGCAGGTATACAACAATGGTTCTCTAACTTGGGGCTCCTAATGATCTTTAGACTATAAGTCCCAGAAGCCTTCAGAAATACCATAGACTCTTGGCTGTGTTAACTAAGCTTTCTGCATATTGTAGGTCAAGTGCATTTACAGGACAAAGCTTGGGCTATCCAGCATAAATCTAGTTTTCAAAGAGAACTGCAGACCTTCATCCTTTGTGGAGGAACAATATGGACTGATATAGGCTCCTTTACAAAAGGGTATATATGCTAATGTTTTTAATGAGTAAAATTCCCATTAATGTTATTTTTAAATTGTTGTTTTTAAATATTACTGGTACATTAGATTTTGAGAACTTTTTTTCCTGGCACAGAGTCCAAAAAAAAGTTCAAATTTAACATTAAAATGTCAATTTTCAAGTGATTTTTACAAGCTCTTGGAAAAAGAAAACAATGCGAGTAGGAAAAGAGGAAAAGATGCAAGCATAGGGGAGGTCTGGGAAATATTGGCACAAAGAGAATGGAGAAGTAAGGGAGCTTCGGAATTAAGACAATGGGCAAAGAAACCAAACAGGGAAAAGGTCAAGGCAAACATTGGTGGAAAAACAGGGTGAAAACATAACTGATTGCTCTCACTAAACATAATGTTGGCTATACCCACCTGATCTGTTATAACTGTTTTGAAAGCCATAAAGAGGTGTGCTGACAAGAATAATTTTATGGGTAATGTTTTCAAATGCATAAGACCAATGTCTTTACACAAGGCTAGCTTACCTTAAACCACCATCTTCTCAGTTTTATCTATATATTTTATCACAATTGAGATAAGTCACTAAGCATAGACACTGTATAACAATATTCTTAAGCAGACTTTCAACTAGTGCCTCATCCTTACTCACAGACCCTACCAGGGAAAACGCCAACCTTACTGGCACTTTTGCTTAAAGCATAAAACAGAAGCAAATCAGAGGGAGGATAAAAGCAAAGACAGAAACAGAAGCAGCAGATGAGCAAAGTTTGGTTTTCTACAACACTTACTTCCACTCGTTCTGTGCCTTGTCTGGAGATACTGAACACCACTGCAAAAGATGGAAATGGGAAAAAATTAATACAACACAAAACATTTGGTTTCTAGCAGGTGCACTCCAAATAAAGTAAGCTTTGAGTGTATTAAGTGCGATGTGGTTCTTTGGTTCTTTTTTTTCCCAAAGCAATATGTCATTTTCCACTCAGACCCTTGAAGACAAGAGCCAGATGAAATTTCGCTTTGTTAACATCACACTGAGAAACCAACTCAAATTCTATTACAGAAAAAGCCACAGTTGAGGCAACCTCAATTAGCTTTTTCACAAGGTACAATATATACCCAGACTAGACCTAACAAAGGGTGCAAATATCATTCATTTAAAATAAGAGGGGGTGGGGGTGGCAGCAATTGTGTCTATATGATGTCAACACTGTGCACTGCTTTCAGTTCAGCAGTATATAATTAACATAATAACATCAGCCATAAAATTCAATCTGACTTTATCAATTTTAACCTAGAATTGTGTAATAATCAGATGAGAAAGGAACATTAAGAGTTGTTCACACCATCCATCATTACCTTCTATCCCCTGCTATCTAATTTGAACAGTCTACATAAATCCTGATCACAAACCACTATTATGGAAAGGGAAACTATGGAGTAAACAGGAATAGGTAACCTGTTACATAAGCAGTGAAAATGTCTCACCCTAAAATTTTAAATCTGTGGCACCCCTGGCTTAGTCCATTAGGTAGCTCCATAGTTATTTCTAACACTAACATTTCCATTATTTACGGGAGGGAACAAAATCATTGTGAATAAAGAACTAATTGTGATTATATTATGAGGAGCCCATAACAAAATTGCTCATCTGCAGGACGATCAGGACATGTCCTTGAAAAGATTTCAAAATAGAATATGGAGATTGGCTCTGATGGAAAGACTTATCTATTGCATTAAACTCTATAGAGATGAAATAAAACAAGATAAATTCATGGAAGTATGATATCTCTTGTTGGCCTCTGGTGCAGGAGATCAAATGGAAAATGGGTTGAAATGCTGGTTAGTTTGAATAACTGTAGGGTTATAAGTAAAACATATATAAATGTTTAAATATCATTAGTATACTATAGATATGAAAATTATTGGAAGTGTAACTGTATTTGTAGGTAATTACTACGTTTTTCCTTTTTTGTTATGTGATCAGAGGATTGTAACTTATAATAATAATAATTTAAAAAGAAAAAAATCTAATGCTAACAAAACAAGCATATGGCGTCAACAGCAACCACATACTCAAGACTGCTTGCTTCCAATTCCTCTTATATCTCTTCACTTTATTTGCTCTTTAGGAATGAAAACTTAAAATGTATTCAAGATAGGATACATGGTAATGAAAGAAACTACACGTTTACCATGTAACAGCAGCCAAGTATTTTCACAGATACTTAAAATAGCACATTGTTCTACTGGCCTTTTTCTTCACTATGAGACAACACCATAATTCTACAAAATACATAATAAAATAGAGAAATAAATCACTTCATGATCCCATTGTCCTAAGGAAATGAATACGGAGTTCTCTGCACCTGAAAATACAGTAATACGACTTCTGCTCATAAAAAGGGTAGATCTCCACAAGTGAACCATGTGGTGAAGGGGTCAAATGCTGGACTGGGTTTGGATTGAAGTCTATCCTGACTGAACCATAAAACTCATTAGGTGACTGTGGGCTAATCATTCTCTCTGAGATCTACCTCACAGGTCTGTTGTAAGGAAAACGTGGTAAGGAGAATATTGCCTATTTTTAATTGGTTACATTTATATCCTCCTAGAGCAGTGGTCCTCAACCTTGGGCCTCCAGATGTTCTTGGACTACAACTCCCAGAAGCCTTCACCACCACCTCTGCTGGCCAGGATTTCTGGGAGTTGAAGTCCAAGAACATCTGGAGGCCCAAAGTTGGGGACCACTGTCCTAGAGGACAGGTGGGATATAAATGTAACCAATTTAAAAAATAACGACAATAATAACAATTAATCATAAAAAGGACTCTCCAAATGAAACTGACAGCAAAAAATCATTATCAGTTGCACTGCATAAAGAACTACCAACCATAACAGAACTGCTCATTTATTGGCAAGTAGAATCAACATACATGGCCAGCTAGTAGAAAAAGTCACCTTATTAAGAGTGGCTGCCCCACACATGCCCTAGTGGGAAATATGCCATATGAATTGCCACTATAGTGCAGTGGATAACCCACTGAAACCTCATGTTCATACACATGCAAAACATTCTCTAAATTGGCAAGCACGTTGGATGATCCCTATCCTGCAAAGCACGTGGGAGTGTGACACATCTACTCTGTTTCCCCAAAAATAAGACAGAGTCTTATATTAATTTTTGCTCCAAAAACACATTAGGGCTTATTTTCAGGGGATGTTTTATGTTTTTTTCATGGACAACAATCTAAATTTATTCAAATACAGGCATTTAATCTTCTTCTGGTTGCTGCACAGTGGTGGAGGACAGGGTTTCACTTAACTGGGGCTTATTTTGGGGGGTAGGGCTTATAGAGAGCATCCTGAAAAATCATACTAGGGCTTACAGTATTTTCAGGTTAGGTCTTATTTTAGGGGAAACAGGGTATGTGCTCTCTATTTAAGGCAAAATTTAAGTGGACTGCGATTATAGGCTGAGTTATAAGTGCCCAAGTATATGAGACAAAAGGTAGATACAAGACACATACAGGATTTACTCTCTTTTTTTTGCAAAAACAATGAGAAGCATTGAGAATATGTATCCTATACAGGTATTTGTGTTGCTCTACCTTGTATTTTAGTAGATTGTTAACACTTTATTTATCTTTATCCATGTGTAGGCTTAGTTACATTTGTACCCCACCCTTACTCAAAGGAACTCAACAGCAGTATATATAAGTAAATACCAACAGAGATCTTCTTTTATCATTGTAGGAGTCGTGACAGATAAGTTAGCTCAGTGTATCTGGCTGTGGAGCCAGAGTTGGGGTTAGGGTTTCTTAACAGAAGCTGGACTTGGATGATCCACAGGGTCCTTTCCTATTTATTTATATGATGATGATGATGAAATGCACCTACACTTTTATGCATCACACTCCAGTAAGAAAATCAGACATTGCATCAGTAGTTTAGAGCAGGAGAGACTGAGAGAACAGGGAACCTAAAACTCAGCTCATTGTTGCCCACTCCCCAAATGGCTGATAAGTATTACTATTAATTTGCTAACTGAAGTCACACACTGTTGTATCAGGACAGGGTTTATACATTAGATTCACTGTGTGACCTGGTCTCACTCTCTCAGCCTGACCTTCCTCACATCCCCTGACTGGAGCAAAGTGCTTCCCAACCTTGAGTCCCTAAGTGTTCCTGGACTACAACTCTCAGAAGCCTTCACCGCTAGACGTGCTGGCCAGGATTTCTGGGAGTTGTAGTCCAAAACCATCTGGGGACTCAAGGTTGGAAACCACTGAACTAGGCTATTGCCTCCCCAAAAGCTTCATAGCTATGTATGGACTTGAACTGAACTTCCACATCTGAGCTCAATTCTCTAGCCACAGCACCACACTGCCTTTCAGGGCAAGAAGATGCCTTTTTGGGAAGCTATACCCAAGAAGCGCATGAACACTGATCACACAAAAAGGTCAAGCTGCATTCTGCAGAAAAAACTTTCAGGCTCATCATGCAATCTGATCTAGGGGTGTAGGAGTAGTTGAACCCATTCCTAAAGATGCAAAATTTCCAAAAAAAAAAAAATCCATTTTTTCCAGGGGGGGGGGAGAGGGGAAAATTTTTCCTAGAAAAAAAAATGAAAAAGTCCAGAAATGTTACATCTCAACCCATTGCTGAATCAGAATCTAAAGGCCATACCTAGAACACCAGCAAAACCAAACCAAAGGTCCAGGTCATTTTCTCCTGGCTTGGGCCTACCTCAGGGGTTGTTGTGCTACTAAATAGGGATGGTAGAACACTATACTGAAGAAAGCACAGAAAATGCATTACTGTATAATTACTGTATAATAAAGCCAAACCTATGCAACAGAATTATTCCACAAAATTAAGTACTGTGAGCTTCACCTTGCTAATCTAGGACCTACGTCTATAATGTGTAGTAAGTTGAGCTTCCTCTAAAGACTGGAAAGTGCAGTTGATTCAGGACATGGCAGTGGGCAGCTCTGTCCAACTGTTTTAAACACATAATGTTACTGTATTTTTCCGTGTATATGATGACCCGATGTATAAGATGACCACACTTTTCCAACCCTAAATAAGAAAATTTGATCGCTGCTTTCCCCCTCTACTTCTAAGCCCCGCGAAAGCAGGATCAAAGAGCTGCGGAAGTGGAGGGGGGAAAGCAGTGATGAAAGGGCTGCAGGATGAAAGGGCTGCAATCCTGCAGCCTTTTCATCACTGCTTAATCCTCCACTTCGTAGGGCTATGGGGCTTATGAAGTGGAGGGGAAAGCAGCCATAAAAGGGCAGCAGGATCAAAGGGCTGCAATCCTGCAGCACTTTGATTCCTTCCCCCTTCCTTCCGTGTATAAGACGACCCTCAATTTTTAGTCTAAAGATTTTAGATAAAAGTATTGTCTTATACATGGAAAAATACGGAAGTTATCAAAATAATGTTAATGCCTTTATAAACTTTATTTATCAGCTGATGGGTTTTGAGCAGCCCATGAAGGATCAGGAAGGAGATCTTGGTGTCCTGGTGGACAGCTTGACAAAAGTGTCAACCCAATGTGCAGCAGCAGTGAAGAAGGCCAATTCCATGCTAGGTATCATTAAAAAGTAGATTGAAAATATAACAGCAAATATTATAATGCCACTGTACAAAACGCTGATAAGGCCGCACCTGGAGTACTGTGTACAGTTCCGGTCGCCACACTTCAAAAAAGACATAGTGGAGCCAGAAAAGGTGTAGAAGAGAGCGGCTAAAATGATTACTGGGCTGGGGCACTTCCCTTATGAGGCAAGGCTACAGTGTTTGGGGCTCTTTAGTCTAGACTGAAAAGGCACCTGAGGGGGTGCCTTGAGACAAAGAAAATTATGCAGGGGGTGGATAAAGTGGATAGAGGGAAGCTCTTTTCTATCTCATGCAATACCAGAACCAGGGGACATCCACTCAAATTGAGTGTTGGGAGAGTAAGAACAATAAGAACACACAAAAGAAAATATTTCTTTACCCTGCGTGTTGTTAGTCTGTGGAACACCTTGCCACAGGATGTGCTGATGGCATCTGGCCTAGATGCCTTTAAAAGGGAACTGGACAGATTTCTGGAGGAAAAGTCCATCGCAGGTTACAAGCCATGACGGGAATGTATAATCTCAAGGCTTAAAAGGAAGGTACTTCAAAATGCCAGATGCAGGGGAATGGTATCAGGAGACAGGTATCTAGTTGTCTCGTGTGCTCCCAGAGGCATCTGTTGGGGCTCCTGTGAGATACAGGAAGCTGGACTAGATGGCCCCTTAGCCTGATCAGCAGAGCTCTTCTTATGTTCTTACACTGGTCAGCCCACCTGAGTGCAATTCAAGTGCTGTTGCTTACTTCTAATTCTATATAAGGCTTAGGCCTAGGTACCTACAGAAATGTCTGCTCTTCTATCAGCCTACCTATTTATTCAGATCATTTCTGCAGATCCTCCTCTAGACATACCACTCTCTGAGAGGGGGCATATTTCTTTTGTCTTTATGGGTGACAGCCCTAAATAGACTGCTTTCATTTGGGCTGCCCTATTTACAAAATTCCCTTCCCAAAGACACACATCCAATGTTGATCCTGATCATCTTTTCCTCACCCCATAAAGATGCTTTTACTTCATTTTAAAAATATTATTTCAACAGGTTATTTTATTCATACCTGTTGATGTTGACTTCTCTATTTCATCATAAATTGTCCTGAAAGTATTATGGTGGGCACTGCAGAAATTGTTTAACTAAATACATATTTATATCTATGCAAGAAAATCAGGATAGCAAGCTCTGTCGCATAATAAATATAATTGCAGGACATGACAGTGGCTGAAAAGCAGTCCAGTGCTCACAACAGTAATACCAAAATAGGTACAGATAAAAGAAAAATCTTGCAATGATTTGGGGAATGTTAGGCACTTGACATAAAATTTTAGTCCATCTCCCAAATGCACCAATTCCTGAGATCATTTATCATACAAAACGTTTTAAGCAGTTTAGTATGATGTAAATGGGCTGATGAAGTACTAATTTACTGCTGTAGTCATCTGGCAATTATTTTTTTTTTAAAAAAAGAGGAAATTAGTAACAGTAGTATATCTAAATGCTCCATACTAGCTAGCTGTTTGTTGTTTGTTTGGGTTTTTTAAGTGGTCTAATAAATGTATCACCTGTTCTTGCATTTGTAAATGCACCATGACAGCCTTTCCACCTTAAAATAACTCCGTTATATGGGAAATTTAGGCTTCCTTGACTCACAAACACCCTTCCTTTTTTTTTCTCCAGGCGACACTGCTGTCAGAAGCAAAAGGGAGAATCAAACAGCCAGCAACACACAGATGGGAGGTTGCCCATAACCGTGACTCTTGCACCAATGACACTGCTTTGAAACTTAAACTGGCCACAGCAACTTTTGGAGGGGAGGAGAAGCTGCAGGGCAGATTTATTACTGCTTCTGCTGGGAAGTAAACACTCCACCACACGCTGTTTACAACACAGCAGGAATAGCAAAACACACCACCTAAAACCGACGAAGACCAGCGTCGTCTTGATCGTCGGCGCGTAGCAGCCTGTAAAAGCAGATCGGCCTCCAATAGGGGATTTAAAAACCTAATCAATCCAGGAGTTTATTATCAGCCAGAGCTTAATATGGAACAGGGAGCCTATTTAAAGTACAGAAGAAGTAGCTGGCGTTTGTGAATAACCGAATGTTTCGCGCTACAGGTTTAGGAAGAAAGGCTCGTAAGGCAGAGAGCACAACTTTGAGACGGCTTGAAGTCTTGGCACCTTTTCTTTGGAAATTCAGCAGAGAATAACCCTTGCTCAGAAGCAATAAAAAGGGTGCTTTGTATACTGTTTTATTTTTTCCAAACTGTCTGTGGTTTAGGCATTCATCTGTAGCCGCTGATACCTACAACTTTTAGATATACGTACACGGTTCTCATTCCTCATTCTACTCTTAATAACTGCGGTAACAAACAACTCCACAATCGTTATCTTGTTCACAACACACACTGGGGTTGAACAACAGCACGTGTCACACGGCGGCAAATATTTATCACCCCCCATGTATACAACACACAGGGAAAGGGTGACCAATCCCCCTTAAGGATTACAGCACGCCACGCACCTGAGTGGCAAACTCACACGGCCAGGGAACACAGGTTTGCCCCCCACCCCGCGTGTTAATTCGGCCACGGGCACACGTGACATGTTTTGCACGTGCCCGCACCCGATTATTTACAAGGCGTGAAGACGGCCTTCTTGGCGGAGACTCCTCGTATACGGACGCGTTCTCGCCACTGAAAAAAAATAAAAAGGAGCACGCCCGGGGGGTCCCTCGCGCGTCACGGCTTTTTTTCCGCAAACAGGGAACGCCAGCGTAACGTGTGAAGCGGCGTGGTGTCCTTGTGACGGGTGCGTGCGTATGTTCGTGGTTCGTCGCCCCGTTCTCCTCCCTCTCCCACGGCTCCCGGCTCTTACCTGGGCCGGCGCGGCCCAGCGCGGCTCGACTCCCAGGACTCGTTACGCAGGAAACTCCTCTGTGGGCTCCGGGCCTCCTTCGGTCCCACAGCCCTGCCCCGTCACAGCCCTGGCTTCAGCCACAGCCCTTCCTGCCTTCGCGGACCGCCTCCCTCCCTCTCCCTCTCTCTCTGCTAACCAGACCCGCCTCCCTTCCCGCTAGAAAACCGGGGGCAGGCTCCGCGAGACGAAACTCCCCTCAGTCACACAGGCTTATTAGCGAGCTCCGGCGCTTCTTGTCGACGGTGGAGCCATTTCCTCGTCGTCGCTTTTTTCACTTTTCCTTTCGCATAGAGGCGCGCGCGCGTGTCCTCATAAGGCCTTTGGGAAGGAACGGCTTCCCCTTGAGCCCCCTCAAAAGTGCGCAAACACAACCGTAAACTCCTCAGCCATGCCCTCATGCGGGCATCACAACCTGGCTTTGCCGGTTGCTTGAGACACACACACACACACACAAAACAACCCACGCCCATTGTCTCTAAGGGTCTATCGTGTGCCCCCCCCTTCATCTTGGTCAATTTAAGGTCCCTCGTCTGCCCTTTAAGGGGTCATTTACTGAACCCCACGAAGCTCTCATAAATTTCCCGCCTAGCCCTCAAATTCCCTTACTCTCTGCAACAGCCCAAAGCCTCCTGTCCTCTTTTCCTTCTTGGCCTTCTGCTGGGAATTTCCTCCCTCGTTCAAACAGCTGAGGGCATGGCGCCCACCACCACTTTCAAAACTCAACCTTGCCATGGGCAGACAATCTCTCTGTGTCTTCAACTCTAACGTTCCTCTGAGCTGAGTCCACATCTTGCCCCTATTTATCCTGGTTTTCATCTACAGTACCACCTATCCCTTGTGTTATCTTTCATGGTACAGTGCTTAACTTCTTTGCAGTAGTTACTCTGCCAGGACACCACACACTTGAATGGTGGTGTAGCAGGTGTATTTGTCGTAATGACAAAGTGGACACAGGTACAGTTTGAAATCTGTGCAGCTTCTACCTTCACAGTTCTCTTCCTGCTTTTCATATTGCCTGTCACACATTTCCAGAGCAGGACTGGTATATAATTGCAACCAGACTAAAACATACAGTATCATAAAACAACACAAGCAGCCATGATAACAGGAACACAAGAACAGTATAGGGAGAGAAGAGCACAGCACACCCACCTTCTCAAAGAATAGGAAAGTCTTGCCTTGCTTCTAAATTTAAACCAGGTGCCAGTTTAGAATGCTTGTCCCTGAATACGGATGTCAGGCTGGGGGGACACTTTATACACTTGAATAAACCCCAGATTTATTTCTTTTTGAAGTGTATGCTAGCATACCACTAGGCATCTCCCCTCCATAAAATAAAAAAAAAAATCCTGCAGCCAGTTTTGTCTCCAAGTACCAAGCTTCTTGGGTTTCTTTAGCACTAAGAATAGGGGAGAATAAAAGCTCTGTCCTTGGGTTAAAACTGTATTGGGTAAAATCATAAAGTTGAATTAATGCCTCTCCATTTCTAATGTTTTCACAACAACAATACAGGAGGGATTGGGCCAAATTAAGACTGTCACTCAGTACTTTCCCTTTACGCCATTAGCCCTCGTCTCTTACACTTTACTGTGGAAAACCTCCCATTTATGCTTCCAAATATGCTGCCAGCCATATCTGTGGGACCGTAACTCAGACAAGCAGATGGCAGCAGACACATGTATTTGGCCACCTTTATCTTTTTACTCAAAGAGAGCAAACAGCTTCAGGTGTTTCATATGCAAAACAGTGTGAGGGGAAAAGATTGCACCTCACTCTATTATCAGGTATGATGTGCAGAAAAACTTCTAAAATGTGTTCACAAACATCTATCATAACACAGTGGCTTTAGTTTTGATATGCATTTCCTGCTACACTACTACCAAATGCTGTTTCATTTGAGGAAAAAGGCTTGGGGACCGTTTTCTTGACATATTTTTCAATCTGCTACTCTCCAGATGTGTTGGATTAGAACCATATCGTATCCATCCAGCTCAAGCACTCTGTCAGAGGATGATGGGAGATCTAATGCGGCACCAGGTTGGAGAAGGCAGTTTCAGGGATTTTCACTTCTGTTCTTAGGAAGTAACAAAGTTAGGAATAGTAACTGTCCATATCTTCTAATCTGTAGGTGTTCCAGTCTTCAAGCACAGGGATGGGAGAGTGTACCGTACACACTCTGTGTGTGTTTGTGTTGGGATCCTCTGAATCCTTGAAGCCATTAGGTCCCAAAGTCCTAGCCAATAAATGAGACTGATGGGCTATATTGTCCCACTCCAAGGGGGGGGGCTCCATGAATACTATGATACACACACCATACTTCTCAATTAAAATAAGGGGGGAATCAGTCTTTCCTATGCTATAATCACCTCATAGCTCCCCTCCACACACATAACTCCCTCTGCAGGAATCATATATTCCATTATTACCAAATAATCATAAAATGTAGTCGTCTCATACACACACACCAGTTTTGTAACCTGGGATCTACACATTCCAAACTGTTCTTGTTTGCCAGATGCAATGAATTTAACAAGTTATATTGGATGGTTGCTTTCAGAACACAAATTGATGAGCCAAAGAGTAATCTCTCACCCCATAAAGTGGCACGCTCACAAGTCTGTTTGCCATAGCTATCATTCCCCCTACGCTGTCCATTAATTTCTGGTTTGCAGCACTCATGTGGACTGCTAACACCATGTGGCAAGTTGTTTGTGTGGGCTGTTCATGGGATGCAGGGTGTTCATGGGATGTTAGGGTTTCAAATGGTTTTAGTATGGCTTCTGTTTTTGTGGTGCCCCCAGTTATTGTTTAATATGTTTATAATTATGGTTTTTATTGATTCTGAATTAGTAAGCTGCCCTAAACGTTTGAGGAAAGGCAGGGTAAAAATGTTCTAAATAAATTCATACTATTCAGGCTGTTTTAACCACAGGAATGCAAATTAATAGCAAGAGAAAAAGTATACTGCCAGTCTGTTTCGGAAACCACACATAAATGATTTATCAAGCAGAACTGCTGTGATAGAATGTAGTTCAGTTGTCTCAAATACAGGAACTGAGACTATGCCACCCCCTTTTATTAAGCCAGAAAATTTTCATCTTGTTCAGTACTTATGGTATTGGTCATGTGTAGGTTCTCTGAATCATCCCACCCTAGTTCAGTGTGCATTTTATTGCCACACCATCAGTCCATTCCACATTCTTGTTCTCCCCACCCAAGTACTTCTATACTCACATACATATTTGTGAGACACTAAATGTCAATAATGGGGGGGGGGGAGGAACAAATATCTCTATTTTTATTTACCAAACCTCCCTGAAATAGACAAGATATATAGGAGCTGCTGAAGGAGTAATTATAATGTTGTAGAAAGATGCTAACATCAGCTCCAGAATGCATATACACAAAAATACTGTAAAGGCCAGCTCTTCCTTTAAAAATCCCTTTAGTGTTTATCAAATACCTTCTTTTTAGATTTCGCAGTGCCCTTTCTAGTACCTCTGCTTTCTGCTCTCATCCCATGTAAACTGTGCTGTTACATCCACATGAATTTGTAGTTCTTACAGGTACCAGTATTAACATGGTGACTAAACCACAAGTTTCAGGATTAGTACGGGGAGGTGAGCCATGTCTGACGAGAACCTAAATGAAGGAAGCTTTCAGCTTGATCTCATGCTGAGTTGATCTTTTTTATTACTATTATCATGATTTATTTATATACTGCTTTTCAGTCTAAAGCATTGAATGACATATTAAATAGAACAAAATATGGTCTATAAAACAATGTATTCGCGAAGGCTTTCACGGCCAAGATCTAATGGTTGTTGTGGGTTTTTCGGGCTCTTTGGCTCTTTGTTCTTCCTAACGTTTCACCAGCACTTCAGAGGATAGCACTCATAGTCTATACAGTATAAGACTTAACACAAAACATTTAATTGATGACTAGGTCAGTCATCAGTCAAAGAAATATAAGATAGCAACATTCCAGCATGTTACGCAAATGTAACAAATCTTATGGAATAAGTGAAATTTATTTGGGACACACTTTTGTGAATTGCAGTCTATTTCCTCGAATGCAACCAATTAAGATGATTACCTCTTCCCTAAAAGCTAGCTTGTAAAGAATCAGTCATTTGCATTTGAAGAATGAACAGCATTGTCCATAGCAATATTTTCAGTAGAACAATCACTGCCTTCCTTTTCTCCTCTTTGCATGTGAATGCAAAGATCACACCACTACACACCTTTTGCAACCTTCTGACTTTATTTAGTTCAGTCCAGCCTGATCCAATTTGGCTGCTTAGCCAGGCCCTCTGATGGTATCTCCTATGTTCTCTCACCATTGTCTGGGCCAATGGCAATTCTATTTGCATATGTGTTTCCCACTCTGGGTTAAAACAAGATAACAATCACTTAAGGATCTGCGCCTCACCTATCTAGCCAGGTTGCTCAGAAAGGCAGTAATCTGTAGATAAGGTCCTCCTTGTACTTGATGGCTCTTGAGGACTGTATCTTAGCAACCAGAGGTAGAGACATTGAAAGTTTCGTGACCATTTCTTTCAAGGGCTTTCATTGGTCAATCAGATCAGGCAGATTATGGTACATAAACAGCATGTGAAAGAGAGGAAAGCATTTGCATTCTAGAGATCCTCCCTTTATGATAGTGAGATGCCTAAAGGAATGGATGGGTCATTGCTGACTCCAGTAGGAGCCATCCTATACACACAGCGGCTGAAGAAACTGAGAGAAGATATATGTTGCATGGGCTCATCATATAAGCATGTCAGTGCTCCTTACCACAGGCACTGGGGAGGAGGCAGTTCTCACCCTGCCTTGAGGAAATCCAAATGGAGCATAAACCCTGCAG
Organism: Pogona vitticeps; assembly: GCF_051106095.1. Lineage (NCBI taxonomy): Eukaryota > Metazoa > Chordata > Lepidosauria > Squamata > Agamidae > Pogona > Pogona vitticeps. Next base: position 94,476,852 of record NC_135788.1, on the reverse strand, counting down.
CGCCCCCCCCTGCAAATCTACAACCTTGCTCTCACAGTTTTATGTTGACTTAGAATTTTCTTTAGCCTTGAGCTTTTCACAGACTTGAGGTCTTCTAAAACGTTTCACTCCAAGTATCAATAAGAGCCCAGTTTATTGCTGTTTTTATTTGACTTCTACCTACCTGTTAATATTACTGGATTTAGTAGCTGCTGAGATAACTTTATTTATTTAAAGGGCAGATCAGAGGTCCAGCCAGTCTAGGAGATAAAAGTGTTTCGGAATGGTAAGTTCTCATTCGGATTTAATCTTTGATCTGCCAGTGTTTTGTTCCCTCTGTTCCCTCTGTTCTTTAAAAATAAATACAAGAGAAAGGAAACCCACACTCTTTGTTGTTGTTGTTGCTGCTGTGGGAAAAACAAATTTAATATCTGCTTCCATAAGACCTATCTTGTATCATTTACCATGTTGGTCATTTTCCTAGCTGTTTTCTGGAAGCTTTTACTCTGTCTATTTTTCTTGAACAACATAATGCCATGAAATATTTTTTTTCCAGTCTGTTCTTGCCAGTAGTAAGTAGAACAGTAACGGTGCTTCCTAAATCTTCAGTGGGAAGATTCTATTATTTATTTATTTACAAGATTTTTTAAACCACACCATTACCAGTGGTCTCTGAATGGCATACAACAATATTAAAAATTTAAAAACATGAAAACCATTAAATATAGGCAATATTATAATAATATCTATATTAAAAACAATCATTAAAACATTAATATTAATAAATTCTGCTGCTCATATGGCCAACTAAAGACTACTATTTAATTAAAATGCTGGCTAAACAGAAAGGTCATTGCCTGGTGCCGAAAAGTAAAAAAGTGTTGGAGCCAGGTGGATCACTATAGGGAGGGTGTTCCAAAGTTGGGGGGGCAACAGCTGAAAAGACCCTGTTTCAACATGCCATTCCTCCTCTCCTCTTTCAGGGATGGCACCATTCTAAAGTGGCATTTATTTATTATGTACCTACATTAAATTGTAAACCACTTTATGATATGCTGAGCAATTGTTCAAGGCTATCTCATTTGTCCCTCATTCTCTGTTTGTAACATGAGAATGAAGAACACTGTAAATAAGACAACTTCCCAAAAATTACTCAAGCACCTGAAAAGCAATGTATAAATACTTTAAATAATAAACTATATTTTCAGTATTAGTGTAGCATCTTAATGGAGGATGCCTTGCAGTTTCCTCAGAAATACAGATATTCCTTCTGCGAGGAAAACAAAAAAAAGTCTACATTTTGTTTAACAAAATGAAAACCTGTTTGTATGGCATGCAACATTATTGCTCATGCTGAAAGGAAATGAAGCAAAACAGTCTGCCATCAGCTAACGAGCTACATATCCAAACACTGGGGACAAGTTTTAAACTCCTTCACCATTCCCTTCACCCCACCTTATTTGTAGTTGTAATAACTTTACAAGCATTTGTTCTTTCAGAGTTGTAGGGTGTATCACTAGGGTTAGACGCACACACACAGATGTTTATGTATTAAAATAACTGGTAGGATCACTTGTAATACTGCTTTTCCAACTTACAAGAAAAGGAGTAATTCCAAGAAATATACACCCACAGTGGAAATGGCTAGCAGCTAAATATTAATTTGCAGAACTGTCTGCAGATTTAGAAGTAGTTCAATCTGAATTCGTGAGGGCCATCTTACAAATTCCAGGAGAGGTATCCAATGCAGCGCTTAGGCTTGAAATAGGCTACCTGAAGGTTGAAGCCAGAGCTTGGCTGGCCATTTTTAACTGTTGGCTAAAACTAACCTTTCAACCAATTGGACTGACTTCACTGGTATTACAGGATAACCATCAGTCACCTTGGAAGAGAACAATATACCATGAAATCAACAGATACGGCTATTCAGTAGAAAGTATTCAACAAATGGGATACGTTAAGGCCAAGAGTAATCTTAGGCAGTGTATTATTGAGACAGAAAGGCAGCAGGACCTTGATATTATCAGAAATAGGTTTATACTTGACAACGCACTGCTCCCACCCAAACCGGCTAAATATCTCGACATAACTAAACATGTACATTTTTGAAGCTATGAGGAAACACTAACAATATTCATGAGGTCAATTGCGTGTTTGACTTTTGACTATAGTGATGGCGGCAGAATATAATCTGAGCCAAACGTCACTGTGACTCATGCTGAACCTCGTAAAGGTTCAGAACTGGAATAAGTGAAGGAACAAATGAAAATAGTATCTCTGCGTAGGTGCGGGGTGGTTTGCTGTCAGCATTTACTAAATATAGGCAGCGCCATCATACGTTGGAAGGAAGAATAATAGAATAATTGAGTTGAAAAGGGCCTGTCAGGCCGCTGCTCAGTTCAGGAATGTATCAAGTTTAGTGTAAGTGATTTACAGATAACCAGAGCAGCCTTTCCCAGGCTGGGATTCTTCTCAAGATATTTCAGACAGTAACTCCCACCATGCGCAGCCATTACTAAAACTTTCTGAGGCTAAAAGGATATGTAGTCCAAGACACCTAGAAGACACGTGCTAAAGAGAGCTTGGGCTTCAGTTATGATAACCGTGTTTGCATATGACCACTTTGGTTGGAGATGATGTGGATACCTCAGCTGAGAGTCTTGCTTACTCAATTTCCTGTGTGGTTCCAAACAGATTGGCTGCTGCATTTAACCATTTAATGGCATTCACAATACCTTAGTGGCAATGAGAAACCTCAGCTAAGATTAAAACAAAAACAAATGTAATCACCTGGAAGTCTGTACAGGATTTTGCAAAGAACACTTAAACCAATTTTGCTCCTTTTTCCATATTTCAAACACCAGATAGTTTCTGCAAAGGCTGGGTTGCCCCATTTAGTTTCCTTAAGGAAGAGATACAGATTGTTGTAATTTTTAAATTTAGTTTCCGTTCCTAGACAAATTCTCCCATGCTTTAGACTCTAAAGTTATAAATTTTTAGTGATATGTATCTCAAATAATGAGGCGAAATTAGTGATGTCACACAGTACTGTAATAGAATCATCGAATATAAGAATTGGAAGGGGTCTACAAGACCATCAAATCCAAAACCCTGCTCTATACAAGAATCCAATGTTCAATGGTTCCAGTTTGTTGACATCCTTCTTCAAATGTGGTGTCCAGAACTGGGCCCAGTACTCTAGATGGAGGCCTAACGAGTGCCAAGTAGCTCTGTTCTCAAGCCTATCAAGATCTTTTTGAATTTTATTTCTGTCTTCCAGGGCATTAGCTATTCCATCCAATTTTGTGTCATCCACAGATTAGATAAGCATTCCATGCACCCCCTCATTCAAGTAATTAATAAATATGTTGAATTTCATCTTACTTCCAATTTGAGAAGGAGCCATTGATAAGCATTCTCCGAGTATGAAAGTGACAATGTTAGTCCTCCTCCAGTCATCCAGCACTTCACCCATCCTCCATGATCTCAAGAAAATAATAGACAATGGTTCTGAGAGTTCTTCAGGCAGTTCCTTCAATACTCTTGGATGCAATTCATCATAAGGTATTACTTGATGATTAATTTATCAATCCCAAGCTGCAGTTCTGTCCCTTCTACTTCACTTTGTCTGGAGGATCATAGGCTGTCTTTTCGGATAAGACCAGGCTAAATTAGGAATAAAGCATTCTGTCTTTTCTTTGTTATCTGTTATTATTTGTCCATCCCCATTGAGTAGCTGAGCTGAGCCACTATTTCCTTTCTCTGTCTTTTTCTATGCACATAGCGAAGAATGCATTTTGTTGCTGTTAGCATCTCTTGCTAACCTCAGCTCATTCTCAGCTTTTGCCTTCCTAATGCCATCCCTGCAATTCTTTGTTATTTATCTGTACTTTTTATTTGTGATCCAGCATTCCTTCTATTTTCTATGTGTCCTTTTTTATTTTCACGTCCTCTCTACGTTTTTGTGAAGCCACATTGATTTTTTTTTCTGTCTCCCACCCTTCTTTCATGTTGGAATTGGTTGTAGTTGTGCCTTTAGAACAGGGGTGTCCAACCTTTCACCTTCCCTGGGCCACATTAGAAGATGAAAATTTGGTTTGGGCCGCACATAAATTTGGTTTGGGCCGCATGGGGGGGCAGCCCTAGCCATCCTCTGCAGCCCCGCTCCAAGCGCGCTTACCAGCAGCTGCAATCTCAGACAGCAGAGACTGCCAGCTTCAACTCCGGTGGCTTTATGGGGCCGGGAGGGGGTCCACCTATTGACGGGGATGGCACAATGGAGTCACACAGCCACCCTCTCCCCTCCCCTCCCCTCCCACTCCTTCCTTCCTTCCCTCTCTCCCTCTCTACTGTTGTGACATGCCCCGGCCATATTCCGGGCGCAAGCGCAAGCAGTGTAACTTGAAACTTTGGAATTTCTTTAAAAATAAAAATTGCACTGGGCCGCATTATGAGCCAACCTGGGCCACATGTGGCCCTCGGGCCGCAGGTTGGACAAGCCTGCTTTAGAATTTCCTTTTTAAGAAACTCCCCACAGCTTGGACTCATTTTCTTGTTGGGATCTCCTGCCATTGGACCGTACTTATCATTGTTCTGAGTTTATTAAAATTGGCTTTCCTAAAATCCAACATACACATGCAGTTACACTCTGCTTTGGTTTCCTTTTAAATCAAGAACTCAAGTAGAACATGGTCACTTTCTCCCAGAATTCTCCTTACTGCAATTTCTTCTATTATCTGTATTGATTAGAATCAAGTGAAGGATAGCTAATAGTTTCTTCCTCCAGTTTTTGTAAGACAAAATTATCAGCAACACAAGCCAAGAATTTATTGGAAGGGCCAAATTTGGCAGAATTTGCCTCCCAACAGATATCAGGACAATTGAAATATCCTGTTACTACTACATTGTGTCTCTTTAAAATTCTCAACATTTGTTTTTCAAAGTTTCATTTGCATCTTCTTGATTGGGCAGTCAGTAGTAGACTTCAGCTACCATATTCCTTTTGTTTTTGCCCCAGTTATATTAATCCAGATGCTCTCAAGATCATCCTTCTGTATTTTTACGCAGGAATATATATTTTTACATATACTGTGACTCCACACCCATTTCTGTGCTTTCTGTACTTTCTTAACAATTTATACCCTTAAATTACTATATTCCAGTCTTTGGAGTCATCCCGCCAAGTTTCAGTTATCTCTATCAAGTCATATTTTCTCTCCTGAACTAAGATTATTGTTTGTTTCCTATAGAGACTCTGGAGATTGTATTATTTGTGGCCTGCTTTCCTTCGTACATATTTATGAAGATTATTATTGGACCCCATTAGAGCTGTTCCATCTGTTCCTCTTATTGTTCATAAGCCTTTATCTCTCTTTACCTCTGAGCTTGTATTTCCCTCCCCTTTCCAATTCACCCCTCCTACCGAAGTTCCTCATGCTATGGCCAAAAACAGTCTTCCCAGTTTTTGTGAGGTGCAACCCATCACTTGCCAGCAGCCCGTCTTCCAGGAAGCGTTGCCCATGGTCTCAAAATCTAAATTAATCTCATCCACACCACCTTCATAAGGTAGAAACTTACCCAGAATATTTTTCATTCCCTTTCTGTTCCTTTCCTGAGTAATAGTAGGATGGACGAGAAGACTATCTGGGCCCCAAAGTCCTTGAGTTGCTTTCTCAGAGTTTCAGAGTCTGACATGCTGTGTCATTTGTTCCCACATGGATGAGAAGAAAGGGATATGTATTTGTGGGTTTTATGAGTGATGGCAATCCTTCCATCAGCTCCCTGATCTGTCCTCCAGGGAGACAGCATATCTGGCAAATCCATGGATCTTCTTGGCATATTTCACTTTCAATCCCATGCAAGTGGGGAGTCTCCTACTCGAACTACTCTTCTTCCTTTTGTAGGATGTGGATTCAGTGCTTCTGCTTGGCTGAGCGTCATCCTCTCTCATGTGCTCCTGCAGGGTTTCCTGTATGTATTCCACTGCATGCTGTCTGCCAGACTCCTCTTCAAGAATCTAAAAGCAGTTTTGAGTTCCACCAGTGAAGAATGTTTTCTCCTTCTTCTTCTGCACCTGTGACCTTTTTCCATGGTGATTCCTCCACTATGTTTGTTCTCTCCTGAGCATTCTCCTCTGCTTTGTCTTGATGTTTTTCTACCTCCCATGTCTCCCTTGTCTGGTGCTGCTTGGGAGTTCTACCTATGTATTCTTCATCTTCTCTTATAGCCTTAAACATGGCTGCTTGCTGCCCCAGTTCTTTAACTTTTTATTCCGACAGTGCTACCAGTTTGCACTTGCTGCATGTGTATGCAGTGTTGTTCTCAGGCACAAAGTCAAACATTGCATACACTTTGCAAGTCATCACCACTAAGGTGTCTTTACCCTCCATAATCCCATTACCTTTTACAGTACTTTCTTCTGTTTGTCTATGAGTGTCCTTTCGTTTGTCTTGTCTGCCTTGAAGAATGCTGGGAAAGTCTACTAATATATAATTCCTTGCCTTTGACCCCTTTTCTTTTCACTCTTCCTTCAGTAGATCTTTTCCTCACTACCACTCCCCATCAAACTCCTGTTTGCTCTCTCTGGTTGTTTACTCTCTGGAGTCTGTCTCAGTTTTATTCCTCTACTGTACTATATGAAGAGTCAGCAAACAGAAAAGCTGTTTGGTAGCAAATGATTTCCCCAAAACACATGAACTACAACCCCCACAAAAAAATATTAAAATACATCTTGGAAAGCACCCCTTTCCCTGGGGGTAATATTATGTGAAGAACAAGTGATTTCCATGCAATAGAAGCAGATGGCTTAGTTCCTTGTAGCATCCAAGGTGTGTGTGTGAAAGAGAAAGAGGGAGGTGGGAAAAGGAAGAGTTTGTTGTTTGATAATATCTTGAATTGAGTAGGGACAAGAGGACTTTCATTTTCCACTCTCCCTCCCCCAAAGAACAGTGGAAGGATGACAATGGGAGAGCCATTGTTTCTTGTTCTGTTTCTCAGAGGAGAATGATGAGAGATGCCAGCTCCTCAGTTAGACGTTAATACAGAATTTTTTCCCTCCAAAGAGGCACTCCTTGAAAGCTCCCATGCATGAGAAATCAATTTGCAAATGAAGCCTGTGCTTATCTCTCAGTGCCCAATCACAGAACACAAGCAAGCTAACTAGAGCTTTAAAAAAAACCATCAGCTAGGATAAATACATTTAGTATCTTAAGGGAACTCTGCTTATAACGACAGGCTAACTGCATTGCCTGATTTCACCTTAAACTTTCCAGGCATTTGTATACAATTACAGGCTATACTGTAGGGACATGATGGCACTGCGGGTTAAACCACAGAAGCCTCTGTGCTGCACGGTCAGAAGACCAGCAGTCATAAGATCGAATCCACGCAACAGAGTGAGCTCCCGTCATTTGTCCCAGCTCCTGCCAACCTAGCTTTTCGAAAAGCATGTAAAAATGCGAGTAGATAAATAGGTACCACCTTGGTGGGAAGGTAACAGCGTTCCATGTCTAGTCGCGCTGGCCACGTGACTTTGAAAACTGTCTTCGGACTAACGCTCGCTCTATGGCTTGGAAACTGTGAGTGAGCACTGCGCCCTAGAGTCAGACACAACTGGACTAAATGTCAAGGGGAACCTTTACCATTACCTTGCAGGCTATACTCTGTGGTCCCTTGAAGTAAGTCCTGCAGATACTGCTTCAGAGAAGGGAGACTGGAACTGCAAATAAATACCAACCAGTGATCAAAATTGTGTCTGTTTTGTTGGTTTGTCACTGCTGTAACTGTACTTGTGCAGGTCCTTTCTGATGCCCTCTCCACTTCATGTTGTGTTGATGTTGCAAGAAAAAGAATTCTGCAGAAAAATGGCAACATGGTACAGAAATTATGAACTCGTGGAACACCCAGAGAATGTCGCATTAAATGAGGCACCATCCGGTAGAATTAAAAGGCAAGTACTTTTCTGCCACTGAAAAAAGAGATAGGATGCACAGAGGGAGTTGTTTCCTTTTCTTTTCCTATTCTGAAAGCAGTTCATGTGAATCCTTTCTGTACCAATGCAGGAAACACTATACAAAGTACTTGCTTATGCTTCAGTGCTCTAGAAGAGCCTCTTGGGAGTTTCCTGCACTTTCGCTTTCAGTAGTTGCTGAGAGACTCCAACAACTGCTTCTTGAAGGTTGAAGGACGTTACCAACAGATTCCCTTGGAGGAAAGAGTTTGCCCATGTAGAACTAAAGCAGTTGAAGATCTAAACCCTCTATTTATTTGACTGCCCAGTCTATAAAGATCAGAGAGTAGCTTTGTTCCAAAAGCTAGGTCTCACACTTGGTAGATCTGGTGAATATTTGATAAATTTTCTATTGGGGGATAAGGTACCATACATTTCTGAAAAGGCAGCCAGCTTTGCTTTTAGAGCAATGGTTTTAAGAAGGAAGTTCTATAATGATCATGCTTTAACTGAGGATTGAACTGTTTCATATGATAATGTTGTTTTTAGATGGTTTTACTGTATTTGTATACTATATTTAATATTTTATCCTATTAAAACTTCTTTTGTAACAGCGATACACAAATAAACTTGCTTTACTAATACTAATATCCAACAACTGCTTCTGAAAATGCAGAACATTCTTGATGGAACTAAAGTTGCACACCATATATCCCTATTAATTCGATCCGTTTACATCCATGGAATATTTTGTATTTGTGTTGTCAAGACTCCCCTCTATTCCTCACTAGGCAAACAGAAATAAATTAATGAGTATATGCAGTGGTGCTATCAGAGCAGAAATCAGAGTGCCATTCAGCTGTGCATGCAGAATGGCTTCCGAAAGCAACAGCAGGACTGGCTTGCTGCATTTTGAAAGGAGTGTGGCAATATATCTAGGGACACCCTTATCCTTAGGCAATATGAGGCAGTTTCTTCAGGCAGCAGAATTTGTATGGCTTGAAAAAGCAGTAAATTGTTAGCTGTTTAAGCTGTTATAATTGCTTTTTTCTTGCCAGGGATTATTGTTAATTTTCTTCCTTATGTTCCAAATTGCGTCAGCCAGTTTTGGAAAGTTTTATACTTTGGCCGTGAACAGGGCACTTATAGTTCTGCCTCCAGCAACAAAATTAAGGAGTTTGTCCCTAAATATTGCTAGTGCCACCCACCTAGAGGGCTAACCACTTCTATCATTCAACCAATGTGTCTAGGATCCAAAATTACACAACTGTGCCACTTTGTTATTGTATCTATGTTATCTGTAGCACTATTTTTTTTTAAATTGACAACTCTTCCACCATTGGGATTGTCATTCAGTGTTTTTACTACGTGTTATAATAATGTAGTGGCAGCAACTGGGGGAATTAATCCTTTCACCAACACATTTCTTCTAGCCATGTGCTACATGGTGTGTCCTGACCACCAGAAACACATGCTTTGATCTATTTCCTTGGCGGCTATCCTTTTTGGGTTTTTTTGTTTTTTGTTTTGCTTCCATATGATCCCAGATGTATTATCTTATCACACTTTAGTGCTTTGTGGTGAATGGGAGGTACCAGAAATCCTTGAAGTGTTTTAAGGGAGAAGTAATTAGGACATGGTGATGATTGCCTACTTTTCAAGCATGTTTTAAAATATTTTTACTTAATGGGACAATAGTAATAAAGTGGCTCATGTGTTATCTTGAAAGTAATTAAAGCAACAGGGTTTACTTATTTTTTAAAAACTAGCTAGATATTAGTGCTAGAACAAATTTATTGTGCAGAAATTTTATACATATGGTATATTGCCACACAGATGTCAGCAATTTCCTAAACTGATACGTAAAAAAAACACATGATCCAAGACTGAAAGGGGACCTCCATCTTATTTGTCCTGGACCCAAATTCACTTTAGGATACCCCATATCATTTTTCTTTATGACTAGAAGAGTCTATCTTGCAAAATAATAATAATTATATCCAGTCAAATCTACTATTTTTAATCATATTAATGCATGATAACCTGATCTAACAACTACAGATCAGAAAACATGAACCAAACGTTTCAGCTCACTCCAAATGATACATCCTGTTTTCTATGTGATGGTACTGAATTCTGCTCAGCCCAAAGCTGTTGTATAAACACCGCACTCCCAGTTGTGAGTCCAACAGCCTTGTGATGGAGCTAAGCAATTCTGGAGAAAATGAAGGAGCCTCGGCTGAAGATGCAAGAGCCCTGGCATAAACTAGGATGCATCCACTCTCTTCAAGCCAGCTACTGGGCAGAATGATAGCTGAGGATGACACTGGTGGAGGAGTGAAAAAAGAAAGTGCCAAAGCAGGACTACAGTTGCATATTAAGAAGGCAAAAATCATGGCTACATATACAACTTTAAAACTGACAATGAAGAAACTGAAATAGTTAAAATTTTTGTTTATCTTGGTTCAGTCATCAATCCAAATGGAGACTGCAGCAAGAAGTCAGAAGAAGATTGATACTTGGAAGGGCAGCAATGAAGTGTAAGGATACATCACTGGAGATCAAGACCAAGACTACCCATACTGTACTCTTGTGTTCCCGGAGGCAAGTAGCAAAATTTGATGGCAGGTAACAACATTCTTTTGGTTAATTCAAATGAAATTGCCAGATCCTACAAGTTGAAGCAACATTCTCTGAGAATTTGGAAGTTTATTGTTTTAGACTATAACTTCCAGAATCTTCTTGTGAAGAAGATTTTAAAAGGCTTAATAGCATCTGGATGCAAATTATGGCACCTTTGCCAGTGAGTCAGACTGGGTCCATTTTAGGCGGCAGCAGGCTGATGGGAGAGGAGGTTAAAATGTTAGGAAAGCTGATAGATTGCATGTCATCTGGGATTTAAAGGAAAGAGAAGGTACCCGAATTTTAAGGAGGAATTGTAAATTCGTTCACAACTGCATTCTGATGAGAAGCCACTGCAGAGAACTAGAAACAGTCAGCTTCTGGGGAGAAAAGCAATTTTGATTTGTTGGTTATCCAAGGGAAAGGTAGTAAGTTCCTAGAGCAAAAGGGGCTCTTAGAGCTTGCAATTCAGCATGTGACACTGTTAGCAATATTGGTGCTCTGTACAAGTTCAGATGCTCAGCTATATCTAATAATGGGTCCTCCAGTGCATAAAATAGGCTTGCTCCCTAGTTTTCTTATTTTCTTTTGTGGGAGTTTCGTTTGCCTAATCTCTACTTATTTTGTATCTGTACTTAAAGAAATTTGGATTCATTTAAAAAACTGCTTGTTCAAAATGCACAAACGTGGGTCTGTAATATATTCAGGGCAGGGCAAATGCTTTGCAAATGCGCCTGAAATACAGAAGGGCAGTTTTCTGTGACTATGGGGTACTGGTGGTCTCTAATTGATTTCTAAGAAAATTAGCCTTCCTTGTTCCGTGCCAGAAGCACAAAAGTGAACCGTTTTCATGGTAACCTTTTTCCCATCTAAAAAGCACCTTCAATTATCCTCTAAAGAGTATGCATCTATTTAGCCAGGAAATGAGACAGGGGATGGAGAGAAGGAAGAGTCACTGCATGTTTCCACTTATTCTTATGCTACACATGGTTTGTGAATATACCAACTTGATTACATACCAAGTGTGTCACAGTCAGCCTGAGCATCTTATAATCACCAATAACATATTTTCTCTTCCAGTCTAATGTTGGTAGTGCTTATTCATGGGTGGAATCTATTGAAAAATGCACAAAGAAAAGTGTTGTTGCTTTTATCAAGTGTCTTTCGGCTTTAGAATTCCAGCTGCTCCGCAATTCTAACTCTGAGCCAGATCCTGCTGAATTTCCCAATGAAAAAATAGAAATCCCACAAATGTTTCTATTTGCATTATAGCATTTTTTTTTGGGGGGGGGAGGAAATCCTATGCCAGCAAGCAGTCCAAGAAATAAGAAAAGTTTTGAAAATGTTGAACCTAGCAATTTTACAAAGGCAGGAAGGAAATGGCAAGGGCCAAACGGTACATTACATGGCAGTTTTGTGAACGGTTCAATCTCTCAACCACTGAAAATAACTGAATTGCAGTGGGGATGCCCATGTGCAAAGTCATTTCAAGAAGTGTGCTCTCCCCCCCAACCCACTTTTTCTTGCAGTGTTTTCCCAATAAAATTTACCCAAGATTCTTTCCCCACCACCCTCCATGCAAGAACTGCAGATCTAAGTTACATATCTAATTGGAATATAGATTAGCCACCCTTTCTCTTGCTGTTGGGATGAGCAAAATCCACAGCTGCAGTTCTGTTTAAAGAAACAAAATTGGGTGATATTATTCCAAACTCTCCTGTACAGCAAGTGCTTGGCGTGGAGAAAGAGCATGCTTGCATGAGGCTTTATGGACTGACTTATACACCCTGTCCCCACCCACCCTCACCTTCCAAGACCTGTTTTTCTGCATTATTGGAAGATCATGGTAGTGCCGTGGAAGAGCATTAGCCCTGGAAGAGACAAGTAGTGCTGCTGGTGGTTTTTGTCTGCCCCCCCCCCATGAATATTTTTCCCACTTGAATGTTTTCTTCTGCAAACATGCAGACAGAATAAGTCAGACTCTGGGAAAAACAAGCTGCTTGGGGCATGAGACAAGTTTTCAGCACCTCCTTTTACTCTTCTGTTTAGCAGTACAAGCCAGCAGCTTAAGTGAGGAAGGGGATGTCTGTCTGGTGGAGAGCCTAGGAAGCAAAAGTTGCACAGGGCCACAGAGGACTTCAGTGGTTCCTTGGATCAGTTAATGTGCTAGGCTGAAAGGTACAGCACACACACTGTGATCCGCACGGCAGGTAGGATGAAGACGGGCAGAGATCAGGGTGACAATATTTCCACCTTTAATTTGTGCATGGGGCACAGAATAACAACATGTGCATTGCCTGAGAAGTAGGAAGGATACATCACAGAAGGAAGGAAGGAAGGAAGGAAGGAAGGAAGGAAGGAAGGAAGGAAGGAAGGAAGGAAGGAAGGAAGGAAGGAAGGAAGGAAGGAAGGAAGGAAGGAAGGAAGGAAGGAAGGAAGGAAGGAAGGAAGGAAGGAAGGAAGGAAGGAAGGAAGGAAGGAAGGAAGGAAGGAAGGAAAGATTGTATTAGCTAATTTATGGAAATAGGGCACATTCATACGTAGTTACTACAATTTAAATAAAAAATACAGGACATCTCACTGTCACACAGAACATTATGATCAGGGGTGCTTTCTGTCCAGATGACCACAGTCACCACTGAGATGCAACCCCAATTTTCAGAAGCTCTGTGCAAACATGTTTGAGAGGGGCTACATGTGGTGCTACAAAACACAGGCTGTGTGTTGCTCATCTCTGCTATAAATGGTCAGATATGAGCTTATGTTTTCCTCACTTCCCTTCCTGCTTAATGTTGCTGGGCTGATACTGGCAACAGAGATATTAAAACATGCAATATGGAGATGCCTCAATTGTTCTTGTCAGTTTAGACTGCCTTGACCTGATAAAACAACCTGAAGAGTTTTCAGAACTCATGAGATCCCATGTCTCCACTGGGAGAATAAGAAAATGATCTCTCAGTTTCTCTCTCTCATTGAGGTTTCTATGATTTGTGCAAAATATCTCTGCAAAACTGGTGCCACCTTTGTGAAGCTAAGCAAGCATGGAAAGACTGGCTGGTTACTCAAAAAGGTGCGAGCAACCCATCTAAAACTGCTAATTTTTAAAAGTCCATGCAACGTCAAACGGCTTTCATAGTTTTCACATTATTTTCACATAAACTGCTGTTGCAAATATGAGAAATTTCATAAAGGCTGACAGAAAATATCATGGCCTCTTAACAGGCAAAGAATTAAAAACTCTCCTTGGCATTTACATTCCTTGATCCCCAGGTCTTGACTGCAATCATTATTAAACAAATGAGGAGGGGGAGCTTGGAAAAAAGAAAATCATACTTGTGTCAGGAACCATCATTTCTGGGCTAAATTTACTATTTGAATCATTGCCTCTGTCATGCACACTCCATTTGTCAGCCCAAGAGATAAGAGACATGCTTGCTAGAGTATATCTACATTTAGTGGACTATTTAATACTTTTCGGAAAAAGATTGTTAACCAGGGAAAACAGAGTTTGCGGATATAGATATGGTTGAGGCAATATTCCTCACGTACTTGATTATCAAGTGGTCACAAATTGCGTTTTCTACTCCCCAATCCTACTTTAGCCACCTATCTATTTAATATATACATTTATTTAAAGGGATTTCTAAGCCACACTCTGCAGTTTTTTAAAAAAATTGTAGTACGCCTCCTTTAGTCTCAAGAGACTATGGTAATGTGCTCTGAATAGAGGTCTTGGAATAGCATCTAGTGTCACTGAGAAGGCCAATTCGAGAGTGACAATCCCTTCCACACTGAAGACAAATACAATCTGTCACCTGTCCAGCTCCCCTGATTTTGCTGCTTCCGGCACTGCCTCTTTGCCTCGGCCTGCTGAACAAGTGCCTTTTCAAATTGGGAGAGGCCATGCTGTACCGCCTTCCTCCAGGCTGAATACTCAGATGTCAAGGTTTCCCATTTGTTGAAGTCCATTCCTTAGGCCTTCAGATCCCACTTGCAGATGTCCTTGTATCGCAGCTGTGATCTCCCTCTGGGGCGCTTTCCCTGCACTAAATCTCCATACAGGAGATCTTTTTGGAATCCTACTGTCAGCCATTCTCACGACATGCCTAAGCCAACATAGACATCACTGTTTCAGTAATGTATACATGCTAAAAATTCTAGCTCATTCTAGGACGACTCTATTTGGAACTTTGTCCTCCCAGGTGATCCCAAAAATGTGTCGGAGGCAATGCATATGGAACGGAAGGCCGCTTTTATTTCTGCTGAAGTTGGTTCGCTATCCATCTCTTCTAAGACAAGCAGGCATTTGATGTTATTTAACGTCTCTTTGGTTACTACATTCTCTCTGGAATATAGCTCAGAATAGTGTTGCACCCAGCATTTCATCTGTTGTGCTCAGTCCTGGATGATCACGCCTGTAGCATATTTCAAACGAGGAGATTTCTTCTGTATTGAACATAAAGCCTACCCATCATACATTCCCTTGATGTTACCTGTGTGCACTGCTATCTGTGTCTGAGAGCGGAGCTGAAGCCAGTAATCAGTTGGCTATGAGAAACTCGAAGAATCTGCAGGTTGTACTCACTAGGACAGGCTTTGTATGCCGCTACAGCTCTCTTCTTTTCCTCAATGGCTGGCATCAACTCCTCCAACTGGGCTTCAAACCAGTCTGGCTCTTTTTGGTCTTCTTGCCAAATGTGGTCAAGGTGGTGTTATAAACAGCGTTCTTGAAATGTTCCCATTGTTCAGGTGCATTTGTATCAGCTGGGCCTGGAAGAGTTTCCTCAAGCGCTTGGGCAAATTCCTCTACTTTTCTCTGATTGTGAGTCTTGTTGATGTCAATATGTGGTCTTCCTTCCTTTTTCATGGGATACAATCTCTTTATTCATGGTTTTACTCTACTACACACCAGGGAGTGATCAGTATCGCAATCAGCACCCTGATAACTGCATGTGATCATAACAATAGGAAGGCTAGAATGTCTTGTGAGGATCAAATCGAGCTGATGCCAATGCTTCGATCTTGGATGTCTCCAGGAAACTCTGTGTTAAAGCTCTGTATTAAAGAACGTGTTGCTGACACAAATACCATAATAACAGCAAAACTCCAGCAAGCATTGGCTATTTTCATTCATCTTCCCACTGCCAAAACAGCCTAGACAAGTGGGCCAAGAATTGTGATCAGCACCAACTTTAGAGTTAAAGTCTCTGAGAATGAACAGCAGCTCTCTCTCAGTAGCTGTCAGATCGTCATAGAATTTGTCTTTGACTTCTGTTGTGGACGACAGTGTTGGTGCATATACACTAATGAGGGTGACCGATCCTGCTGATGAGTGGAGCTGCAGAGACAGGATTCTTTCACTCCCCACAGTAGGTGGAACAATGGATATCATCAGAGTATTTCTAATTGCAAAGCCAACACCATATTCCCTGGTCTCATTCAATGGTTTTCCCTGCGAAAAGAATGAGAATTTTTTTTGTATTCACGAAGGCTTTCACGGATGGGATCTAAAGGTTGTTGTGGGTTTTTCGGGCTCTTTGGCCATGTTCTGAAGGTTTTTCTTCCTAACGTTTTGCCAGTCTCTGTGCTGTCCTCTGAAGATGTCGGCCACAGAGACTGGCGAAACGTTGGGAAAAACAACCTTCAGAACGTGGCCAAAGAGCCCGAAAAACCCACAACAACCAGAATTTTTTTTCCTTGACAGATCCCAAGTCTGGCAATCTTGCAAGGCAACAATGTCCACCTGCAGCCTACTCAGTTCCATGTTAATCACAGCTGCCTTGCACACATTGTCTATTTCCAGCAGGTCATCAGAAATGCCATGGGTCATTGTCCGAACATTCCAGGTGCCCAACTTTAGGGCAGAAGTTTTCTTATGATTGTTGCATGGTGCAGGGTTCTTGATCTGCTTGTCGGCTTTCACCCTAAACCCCATGCATCCCGTGGGGTTAACAGACCGTGACAAGGCAGCACCTTACTGGTAGGGGGCTGCCCACTTTAAGACAAGTAGTAGCTACCTAGTGAGGTGCAATGACCTCTTCCACCGTCAGAAGTAGCCCCTGGCATCATGCTCTACACCAATCGAGCAGAGACTTATAACCAGTACCTGCTACTTCCGACACAGGTAACATCAAAGGAATGTATGATGGTATCAAGCAGGCCTTAGGTCCATTACAGAAGAAATCTGCTCCCTTGAAGTCTACTACAGGTGTGATCATCCAGGACCGAGCACAGCAGATGGAACGCGGGGTGCAGCACTACTCCGAGCTATATTCCAGAAAGAATGTAGTAACCGAAGAAGCATTAAATAACATTGAGTGCCTGCCTGTCTTGGAAGAGCTGGACAGCGAACCAACCCTAGCAGAAATAAATGCGGCCTTGGATTCTCTCACCTCTGGTAAGGCACCTGGAAGGGACAACATCCCTGTTGAAGTGCTGAAATGCGGTAAGGAGATCATCATCACCGAACTGTATGAAATCTTTTGTTTCTGCTGGAGGGAAGGTGGAGTACCACAGGACATGAAGGATGCAAACATTGTCACGTTGTACAAGAACAAAGGTGACAGGGGTGACTGCAATAACTACCGTGGTATCTCTCTTCTTAGCGTTGTAGGGAAGCTGCTTGCCCGTGTTGTGCTGAAGAGGCTCCAGGTGCTTGCAGACAGAGTCTATCCGGAATCATAGTGTGGATTTCGAGCAAATAGATCCACCACTGACATGGTATTCTCCCTCCGACAGTTGCAGGAGAAATGCAGGGAACAACAACAGCCACTCTTAGTGGCCTTCATAGACCTTACAAAAGCATTTGACTTGGTTAGCAGGGATGGCCTTTTCAAAATACTTCCCAAGATTGGATGTCCACCTCGTCTCCTTAACATCATCAGGTCCTTCCACGATGGAATGAAAGGCACTGTAGTTTTTGATGGCTCAACATCAGATCCCTTTGACATCCGAAGTGGAGTGAAACAGGGCTGTGTCCTCGCACCAACACTTTTTGGGATCTTTTTTGCTGTCATGCTGAAGCATGCCTTTGGAACTGCAACAGAAGGTGTCTATCTCCGGACTAGATCAGATGGAAAGCTCTTTAATCTCTCTAGATTGAGAGCGAAGACCAAAGTCCAACTGAAATGCATGCGGGACTTCCTCTTTGCAGACGATGCAGCCATTGTTGCCCACTCTGCTGAAGACCTCCAACAACTCATGAATCGTTTCAGCAAGGCCTGCCAAGACTTTGGACTAACAATCAGCCTGAAGAAAACACAAGTCATGGGCCAGGGTGTGGACTCACCTCCCTCTATTACCATCTCCACACAAGAATTGGAGGTTGTTCATGACTTTGTGTACCTTGGTTCAACCATCTCTGACACCCTCTCTCTAGATGTCGAACTGGATAAACGCATTGGGAAAGCAGCCACCATGTTCTCTAGACTCACAAAGAGAGTATGGCTCAATAAGAAACTGACAACACATACCAAGATCCAGGTCTATAGAGCCTGTGTCCTGAGCACACTCCTGTACTGCAGCGAGTCCTGGACCCTTTGTGCCCGGCAGGAGAGGAAGCTGAACACCTTCCATATGCGTTGCCTACGACGGATTTTTTGTATCACCTGGCAGGACAGAGTTCCAAATAGAGTAGTCCTAGAACGAGCTGGAATTTTCAGCATGCATACATTACTGAAACAGCGACGTCTACGCTGGCTTGGGCACGTTGTGAGAATGGCTGATGGTCGGATTCCAAAGGATCTCCTATATGGAGAATTAGTGCAGGGAAATCGCCCCAGAGGGAGACCACAGCTGTGATACAAGGATATCTGCAAGCGGGATCTGAAGGCCTTAGGAATAGACCTCAACAGATGGGAAACTCTGACATCTGATCGTTCAGCCTGGAGGCAGGCAGTACATCACGACCTCTCCCAATTTGAAGAGACCCTTGTCCAGCAGGCTGAGGCAAAGAGGAAGTCACAAAGGAAGCAAAACCAGGGAGCTGGACAGGGGACAGATTGGATTTGTCTCCAGTGTGGAAGGGATTGTCACTCTCGAATTGGCCTCCTCAGCCACACTAGACGCTGTTCCGAGTCCTCCATACAGAGCACGATACCATAGTCTTTCGAGACTGAAGGGTGCCTACCATGCTACTTCCGATGTTATTTTGACACTGTATGCAAAGCTGGAGTGTCCTCTCTACAGCACGAAGCTTGGGTAAAATAATACCCAGTAATTTTACCCTGGGTAAAATAATACTTACCCAAGCAGCAAATCCCCCCTCTGCACATCACTGAAATAGTCCAATGGAAAGGCAAGAGCCAATACAACTGGTTCCAGTGATGTCGCAGGAGTTGCCAGAACGACACGTACTGCTTCCGGGACTCTAACTCCAGATTTTGCCTCGAGGTTAACTCCTGAAGCCTTTTCCATGAGTGGATATAGCCACAAGGCAGTGGAGGTTTGGAATTGGAGTTTTCTTTCTCCTAGGTGGGCTGCCTTCCAAGGCTAACAAGCCCCACCAACCTGGATAAATAAAATAATCATTACAAAATTATTGTACAAAAATCAACAATCAGGCAATCCTTGCTATCTGTTTGGTAATGTAAAAGATATAATATTTTAAAAAGACACTGGAAGAAAGGAAGCAAAACTATGGTAATGGTGTTGGATTTAGTCAGCTGTAGAGATGGGGATGAATTTTTTCAAAAATGGCGATTTGTTGTGATTCGTGATTCATCAAGGTTAATGAATCAACAAATACGAATTTCCAAGTGATTTAGGCTTAAATTAGAAGCAGAACTGCTCTCAACAGAAGTAAAAAGAAAGTAAAGCAGATTATTAATATGGGTATAAAATAAGAATTAAGAAAGATATTATTAAGATTGCGAAGAAAATAAATGTTTGGTGGAAAATAAGGAAGTAAACATGTTAAAGCCTTACAGTTTTGCGAAAGAAATTATAGAAAGTTATTTTGGCTATGTGCTAATATTGTGATAATTATTTACTTATTTTTATAATTTCTTTTTTAAATGCAATAAAGATTAAAAGTTAAAAAAAGAAATACGAATTTACGATTATTCTATGACAAATTGACATACCGATTCATCAGGGGAAGCCTGACCCAAGTCATCTCCCACCCCCACTCATCCCAATCACTTTGGTCCCTTTCCCCCTTTCTCTGTGTTCCTGCTGGCATAGAACGAGGGTGAAAGCTTGACCCAAGTCATCCCCCAGCCCCAGAGGCGGGTTTCCTTTCTGGCAGGCCTTAGCAAGCCACTGGAAGGGGAAATCCCTCCAGTGCCCCCCGAGGATCAGCTGATCTGTGGGGGCATAAGCAGATAGGGAATGAAGGAACGAATATAAAAGGGTTATATTTGTTGCTTTGTATTCATTGGGGTCTCTGGACCCCAAGAATACGAAGCAACAAATATCTGATGAATCAGGAATATTCGTTGAATATCCTGATTCATTTTTATATTCATCCCCATGTCTAGTCAGCTGTACAGTGGTGCCTCGCTTAATGAGGATAATCCATTCCAGCGAAATTGCTGTAGAACAAAATCCTCGTTAAGCGAAATAAAAAAGCCAATTGAAACGCATTGAAAACCCTTCAGTGCATTCCAATGGGCTGAAAACTCACTGTCCAGCGAAGATCCTCCATAGGGGCGGCCATTTTTGCTGCCTGTAAAGAGAGGAATCAATCCTAGAAAACAGCGGGAGGCCATTTTGTACACCCGGTGGCCATTTTGGAACCTGATGATCAGCTGTTTTTAGATCGTCGTAATGTGGGAATCGGTTCCCGAGGCAGGGAACCGATCATTGTGAAGCGGATTTTTCCCTTTTAAACCATCCTTTTGCGATTGTTTTTGCGATCGCAAAAACCTAATCGTCAAGCGATTTCCTCTTTAAGCGAGCCAATTGTTAAGCGAGGCACCACTGTATTAAGCTTTGAGCTGGCTGGATAGCTCGGTGAGTTACATATCTGGGGTTGGGAGTTCAGTTTCTCACTGTGTAACCCAGAAGAGCTGACCTATGTGGCCTTGGGCAAATTGTACATTCCCAGAAGAAGGGAATGGTAAACCATTTCTGAGTCCTTTCTTACTAGCAAACCCTGAAAAGAGTCAACTTAAGGCAGAATTGACTTGATAGCACAGGATTCAATTATTCAGCATTGAATGATGCCTGTTATTCTTCTGAGTTGGCATGTTGCTACTCTTCCTCTTCTCTTTTCTTTTGTTTCTCTTCAGCATTTGCTTTCTGTTCATGAGTTCAAGCTCATTCCCTTTCAAGGACAACATGATTTCTTAGGAGCCATTTTGTTGGCTGTCAGAGCATGGAGGCAATACATTGTGAGAATAAAAGTCTCAGCTGTAACAAATTATTTTGAAGCTAGCAAAATCATAGTTGGCTGGATAGCTCTGTAGTTTAGGTATGGTTGGGAGTTCATTTCCCCACTGCACCTCCTGTGATTAGAGCCAGCCTGTGTGGCCTTGGGCAAGCTGCACAGTCTCTGGGTGCCCCCAGAAGAATGGAAGAGTAAACCACTTCTGAATATTCTCTACCTAGAAAACTCTGAAAAGCATCACTGTAAGTCAGAATTGACTGCATGGCACATGAATATTATTGTAACAAAGGGATAAGGACATTCTTTTTTGTAACATGACAAAGCAATTGGGAGGGGAGTGTTATTAAACATTTTTTTCTTGTTTAGAGGGATTTATCTCTCTAAAAAAGTACTGTAACAGCAAAGTAAAACTGAGTAATAAATACTGGCAATAAATATTCATTCATTCATTTATTATTAGATTTTTTTAATAATTTGAAAATAATTTGAGAAAATGATTTTTTTTCTCAAAAACTCTTCTTTTTTAAAAAAGGAACTTTTAGAGCTCTGATGGCAGTTTATCAACATGAGCCAGCAGTTCAGTGGGTTCACGCAGTTTATAATAACTCCGCGAATAGTGAGTGAAAAGTTGGTCAGGTGAAGGAGCAGTTAAACTGGGCCAAATAAAACTTATTGTGGGAAAAGAAACATTCGGTGTGTTTGTTCCTCCTTTGGCTGCTTGAGCAGTTGCCAAGGTAATCTTTGCCCATTTTTTTCCTGCCTGCTTCCAGGCTATGCTCATTTTCTAACTGTATACCAGTAAATGCTACTCCCTCCTCACCACCCCTGCAAAAAATAAAGAGTAGATGGGGGCATGGCCACCGTGACTCATTCAAGACTGAGCAAGAATAACACACATTGAGTGTAGCATAGTGCAGCACATCTGTGAGGTTTTCAGTGACTTGTTTACGGGCAGACTTAAAGACTTGGTCCAGGGCTCAAATCAGAAAATGGCCAGAGGGAGCCTCCTACAATTTGTGACACTCCCCACCCCACCCCACCCCAGTAAGCTGTTTTTGAAGATGACAGGAGGAGGATGGTTTTTAAAAGAAGGGAATAACAAAAATACACACTTTATTGTTGCAGCATCAAGCCATATACATAAAATAACATTAAATACAGAGCTTCAAGTACTGACATATACTGCAAAGGCCAAATCAAATAAGCAAAAGGCAACAAAACTACAAATATAACAATGTAAGACCAATGTCTAATTTTGACTATCTATTCTGGCTGCTGTGGCATGCTGCCCAAAATTTCGCTACCTGTTCTGTAGTAGTCCGATTTTGATCAATTAACAATTGGTTACAGTAGTCTAAGTCTGATTGGCTTGTCATGTCTTTTAAGAGACGTGTAATATATTTTCCTTGAATCTTGTTATGCCTGTTACATCTGAGCATCATATGCTCAATAGAGTCTATCTCACCAGATCCACAAGGACAGAGTCTCTGTTCCCTTGGGATCTTCTTAAATCTGCCTTCCAACACCGCTGAGGGAAAAGCCTCACATTTAGCCAGAGTAAAGACTTTCCTAAACTTATATGTGTCAAGCTTTGATAAATAGGCCATGGGGAGCAAGCAATATTTGTGCGTGTCTATCACTCTAAAGTTGGGGCATCTACTAAGATCTACCTGTCTTTCCATGTCCATTATTCTCTGTTTAAGGGCTGATTTCGCTTCATCCCATTGCATACTCAGTATTGCTTGTGGAGAGGAGCCCATAACTTGCAATTTGTTTAGGACCACTTTCAACCACTTCAGTTGAAAATTGTCCTCTAGAAGTAGATGGGTTAATCCCTGTAATTTGGTAATTTATTTTAAGCCAGTACTGAAGGTAGGCTAGTGTAATTTTGGCTACCATTGTTAGTGAGCCTGCCTCTAAACAAATTTGTGCATTTGGTACACATCTTGGAACTTCAAGAATTGCTCTAAGGAATTTAGTCTGAACCCGCTCTATTGGATCACAGCAGCTAGATGGAGGTGCCATAGAGCACTGGTTCTTAACCTTTGTTACTCAGATGTTTTTGGACTGCAACTCCCAGAAGCCTTCACTATCAGGTCTGCTGGCTGAGGTTTCTGGGAGTTGCAGTTAAAAAACACCCGAGTAACAAAGGTTAAGAAGCACTGCCATAGAGCATCTGGCTGACCACCTTTGCCTGAAAGAGTTTTTGGGCTGCTGGAATATATCAACCCCCTTTGGAATGGTAGGACCTTAAGATGGCATTTGAGCATAGTTTGCTTAAAATTTATTTGCCCCCCCCCACACACACACACCCTAGCCTAGTTAATCAGGATTTACACACATGCAAGTTTTTCAGTTACCTGAAATGGAAACAACACAGATTGTTTTCTGCATGTGGCAAACTGCTTTCACTTATCAGTGTTCTCCCAAAAATGTGAGAAAGGTGAGTCTGCTTAAAGGTTGTAGCTGCATTCTGTTCCAGTGACATGCACACACTCCTGGCAGGAAGCAGCAGCTGCCAGGATACCACTAGTATCCTATCTGTCTCTCTCATAACATACTATGTAATCATGCTAAGTAAATAAAAGAGCTCTCGGGGCATTGCCAGAAGGCTCCGCTGGCTTGGACATCTGTTTTTGACTTTGTTCTCTCTCTAAGGCAATTAGCCTTCCTTTGTTCATGATCACCCACAGGTGAGGTGCATCTCTCTCCCACCCTATGCCCTGCTTGTTTTCTATACCAAGGGTGATAGGGAGCCTGCTCAGCGATTCTATTTCTTGACTGGTGCCTTCTGACCTTGAAGAACTCCATTCAGATTTGTTGCATACCATTTCCCTGCACTAACAACAACAACAGCATTTCACAAAAACTGGAGGGGAGGGGAAACGCAATACAGACATTCATGTTGATGAATCCTACAGATTCACCTTATTGGGGGAGATACAGACTTATATGTTCATGGCTCCTTCCTACACTAGAACCATTTTAGGATAACTGAGCTTAAAACTATAATTTCCTATACAGAAAATTAGTTTTCACATTGCATTTAATATTTTTTCTGTAAAATTCATTAGGAAGTAAATTCCATCCAACATTTTTTTTCTAATGTTAATTACAAGTCTCCACTTTGCATGTTCTTCCCCTTTTTATTTCTTCCCTTTGAACACGGCTGGGCAATTTAGAATGAATTGCCCCTTAATTGTTCCTTGAATAGCCTTTTAAAATTGCCCAGCCCCCACTGTTATTTTTATGGGTAGGTTCCAATTACTTGTTTCTCTGCATTATTTTTTCTGCCCCATTTTATTGTAAAATAGTTTACACATATATATTAAAAGACTACAGGATAATGAAAGAAGACCTAGTAATAAAAGATCCTGTATTGCAGTAGAAAACTCTAGTGGGATATATAAAAGGGGCTATATAAGAAGCCCATAAGAGGCTATTCACCACTAATTATCTCATGTCTGATCAAGGCTGGACTGGGAAACAGGATTCTTTAATTAAAGACACAATAGCCCTGCAAAACCTCAGCAATTATTCGATTGTTCGTGTGGAACAGGCTGGTGTTGCAATTATGTTTGATTGCCCTGCCCCTACCAACACAAAACAGAACTGGGGGGCAGGAAACATTTGAACATGAAAACAGTGGATTATTATAGTGTGACATCAGTGTAAGAAGTGAGTGAACATAGGGTGGCTTTTCCTGAGAAAAGGGCTAATGGGAGGAAAGAAGTGCTGTTAGAACAGTAAATGCTTTGTGGTAATCCTTGGAACTATAGTGCAGAGCAAGAGAATTATTTGTCATTTGGCATACAGCTTTTTCCATTCTCCCAGCAAAAGCTCTATTATTGCAAACATGTATGGGGTGACGAAACTGTAGTCCTTCCCCCTACCCCCACCCCAGTTGTTGGTGGACTCATCTGTTCCAACAAATTTGGCAAGCTACAGTGGTGCCTCGCAAGACGATTTTAATTTGTTCCATGAAAATTGTCATCTTGTAAAAAATCGTTTTGCGAGGTTCTCTATTTATCGGTCTCAAAAAAAAAGTCTTGCGAAGCATCGGTCTAAAAAAAAGTCTTGCGAAGCATCGGTCTCAAAAAAAAGTTTGGCGAAGCAGAGTCATAGAAAAAAAGTCTTGCGAGGCACCATATTGATCACAAAAACCAGTCGTCTTGCAGGTTTTTTGTCCTGTGAGGCAATCGTCTAAGCGAGGCACCACTGTATTATGGATGATGGGAAATTGGTCCACCAACATCTGAAAGGTGGTAAGTTCCCCCTGTTTGTTATATGATGCCTTGATGTGGGTTGATTATTTATTTATTTATTTATTTATTTATTTATTTATTTATTTATTTATTTATTTATTTATTTATTTATTTAATATCCTGCCTATCTGGTCAATAGACCACTCTAGGCGGCTTACAACAGGGATAAAACAATAACTAAGACAAGTTATATAAAAACGCATTCAACATGCATAACCTATGCATTATTTTTTGTTGCATTGTGAATGCATCCTAGAAACATGAGAATGGCTGCTGTTTTTGGCTAGATGAGAATCCTTCATGCTCAAGGTGAGTTTAGTATTAGCCTACAGGATAAGAGTAAGCAGATCATGTTTGTTTGCTTGCTGGCTGGTTTGTTTGTTTGTTTGTTTGCTTGCTTGCTTACTTGCTATGTCTCATTTGTAGGCTGCCTTTCTCCCAATGAGAGGACTCAAGGTAGCTCACAACATTAAAACAAATAAAATTTAAAACGTAATAAATAACACATTAAAAGCAAATTATAACTTTCAAATCCACCCTGGTTGCTCAAACCATTCTTACAATCAGCTGAATAGAGAAAGTAGGAAAAAGTCAGCTATTAACATAATTAGATCTCTTGCAGCAATAAAAACAATTAAATAGTGTACAGCAAATTGCAAACACAGTAGTTTAGTGCAGCAGGTGGATTATACCATTCGTGTCTCTACAGACTTGTTATGGGACACTAGGAGGGGATTTGATAAAACTTCTGGTTTCTTTTTCATTTCTTCTTATGCTGCTTCCATCGACATGTTTTCATATCCCATGAACACAAGTGAAAATTACAGTGAAATGTTGCAGTGTGGAGTGCTTCTGTTACCGCAGTGTATTCATGTCCTTTCCCTCAATATCTTATTCCATTTGTGCTGCTTTCTCTGTATTTCCATCCTTGCTCCAACAGACAATCAATCTTCTGTGTCCTCTGAATATGCACAGTTTTCACTGGGCTGTTCTTGCTGCCATTAGTGCTTCTTCCTAAGTATTTTTGTTTACTTGTGCAAACCTTTAGTATTTCTCAGCTTTCTAGTAAGCATCTTTTTTATATGGATAATACCATGTTGTCAAGGGATGTGGTGGTGCTGCGGGTTAAACCACAGAAGCCCTCTGTGCTGCAAGGTCAGAAGAACAGCAGTTGTAAGATCAAATCCACGCAACGGAGTGAGCTCCCATCACTTGTCCCAGCTCCTGCCAACCTAGCAGGAGCATGTGAAAATGCAAGTAAATAAATAGGTACCACCTCGGTGGGAAGGTAACAGCATTCCGTGTCTAGTTGCGCTGGCCGCATGGAAACTGTCTATGGACAAACGCTGGCTCTACGGCTTGGAGACGGGGATGAGCACCGTGTCTTAGAGTCGGACACAACTGGACTAAATGTCAAGGGGAACCTTTACCTTTTACCTAATACCGTGTTGACTACATCACAATCCATATGAGAAAAAATCAGGACACCTTTATGAATTTACTTGATGTTTTTTGTTTGTGCGTGGCAGGGGAGAAACAGATAAATTGAGTACACAAGGCTTCCCAAAGTTTCTGCCCTCCACCATATGTTGGACGACAACTCTCCTTATCATCAGCATAGTCTAATAGGTCTGGAGCTGCCAGATATTCTTACACTTGGCACATAATTGCTTTATAGATCCTTGGTATCCAGCATGCTTTGGATCACCTCTTTATGATAAAATGCTTGCCAGTTGGTCATTAATTTCCATAATATCAACAAGGAAGTCAAACCCATTTCCTCCCCTTCCCCACTCAATTTGGGGGGAAAGCTTTTTTTCATTCCTCCACATAATTCTACCACTGATGTCTCTCCTCCTGGATTATTCTCTTCCTGTTTTTCATCAAGTCCATTGTAAGCATGGATAAGAATTTCACTCCAGTTTGCGGTTTTCCCTCAGAACGTACTGAAATTCACAAAATGTGTATGTGGAAGAAAGTGGAATTGACAGATTAGTCCACCTCTATCTTGTACAGCTTCGAAGAAGCTCTTTCTTCCCTCTCTCCAGCCTTTAGAAGATTTTATTATCAGAATCTCATTGACCTTACTGCACATCTGCTGAAAATAAATCTGTGACCTGCTCTAAACAGTGACCCCATCTGTTTAATATTGTTTGCCATTCTTTTTTTTTTTAAAGAATCATTCTATCCCACTCCCCATCTCCTGAATTGAGCTCAGAAGGACAAGCTGCACGGAAGGTCTTTCTTTTCATATAGACTGTGGTAATCACACTTTCCCACATCTATTTTACTGAACCGACTCCATCCTTTGCATCTATTCCATGATAAGCCTGTTGTTCACTAGCTTTGGATACCCACCTTGCTGCTTTAAATTAATCTGTTTTCAGCTTACATGGTTGTAGCTGTTTTGATGCAATATCACAGATTGCTTAGGTGGAAGATCACAACCCACATCACTTAACGTTAATCTTGGCCTATTCCCTATCATCCTCCAACTGTTTCCCAAATCCAGCTTTCTAGCCTTGTTTATAACCTATTTTTTATTGTTGTTTTTCAGCATCTCCCGTGTTTTCAACCTCTGTAAAATCTCTTTCTGTGGCCGCTGGATTGCCTCCACCCACGCTGTTTGTTGCACGTAGACTGCCTGTCTCCAGACCTAGGAGGAATGGCCATAGCAACAGTGGGATGGCGGTATCTTTTGAAGGGCAAAATATCACTGTGGCAATCTTTGTGCCCCCTGCCACCGCAGCGTCCAAACTGCTGGCAGCTGTGTTGAACTGTATCCCTGTATCATTTTTGTATAGACATCAGGATTGGGAAACATAACTGCACCATCAGGATTGGGAAACATAACTGCACATAACTGAATCCTACCGTCAGCACGGCCACTTGTCATACTTGCTGGGAAATATTGGAAGCTGTCGTCCAAAAGAAAATGTTGTCACTTAGCGCATCTTATCAAGCCATGTGCGAGTGCCTGGACTTGGTTGGACCTGAAACCAGAAGTGTCTTAGGTAGGAGGTGCTCCCTCCAGAAATATTGGGACTGCAACTTGTGCAATCCCTTCCCATTGGCCACATTAGTTGGTTGAGAGACTTACTAATCCAAATGGGGGAAAGACTCCTTGACCCTGATCATGGGAAAAGATACTGTATGAGATCTGAAGGGCAGTCATTTCACAGAGCCTCAACTCACTAAATGAGGCAGGAAACCTGACTCCATGTGCATTCTGCATAATGGCAGCAGCTATATCTAGGGCACTGGCAGCCATTTTTGCTTATGTTTCTGCATACACATGAAATATTCAGATGGGCAAAAGCAGTCGGCGTAACCAACTGAGGTAAGTGAAGAAGTAACTATAGAAAGTGAAAATAGATTTTCTGTGGGAAATGCCGTGAAGCAGCTGCTGAAGTACCCACCAAAATGTATGTTTATTTCACAAACTAACTTTTTTGGACCACATCTGCCAGCCTTCTCCAACCAGCATGACTACTGACCATGCTGGTGGAGAAATTCTGCCAGCTGTAGTCCAAATGACAACACCTCCTCAAAAACATGCCCAAGGTCTAGATTGGTGGGAGCACTGATGGATGGATCTAGACAATTCTGACTGATGGTGAGCAACACTGAGCCCCAGGAACTTTGTCCTGCAGAACTGTCCTCCATTGTAATGAACAGGAGCTACAGATGGACACCATTGACTTCTCTCATTTAGCTGCCACGCCTGCCAATGGTACTTGTGCAGAAAAGTGTCCCCCGGGACTCAGCCTTGCTTAGGGATGAGATCTCCTGTGGATATCTGCTTCAAATTAATTCCCTTCAAGAATGGCCTTTAGAGACAGCTGACAGAGCAGAAAGCATTATACTGTTGCACAAAGGTCACAGAGTCACC
This sequence comes from Pogona vitticeps, assembly GCF_051106095.1. Taxonomy (NCBI): domain Eukaryota; kingdom Metazoa; phylum Chordata; class Lepidosauria; order Squamata; family Agamidae; genus Pogona; species Pogona vitticeps. Next base: position 94,447,816 of record NC_135788.1, on the reverse strand, counting down.
CTTTGGGAAATCAGATTTCAAAGGAACCTCTGTTTAAATCCTATAAACCAATCACCAAACAAAGCAGGCTAGCCTACATAATCCTGGAAGTGAGAGAAGTTGCTGTTACGACACCTGCATGCTCATATTAGTTAAGAATTCCCTTCTTCCAGTCAAGGGGAACAACTAACACATCCTTTCTGACCTCAGCGAGAGGAAATGTAGATATCAAGGGGCCACTGCAAGAGGCCTGGCTGATGTGTCATCTTGTGGGTTTCTGGATAAAATCCTTTTGTAACTGTGTAGCATAAATCAGGCATTGCATAACTCCCGGACGTGATCATTCTGGATGGCTGTCTCCCACTGACACATCATACCCAGCATACCACAGACATCAGAGAATTGTGAACTACTTTGCACATTTCCTCTTCACAATAAGATTTGATCCCCTGGCTCTTTTACAGAAGGATTTGTTTAAATTAAGTTCACACAATGGCCACGAATCTAGTCATTGCCTGAAAACGTAGTGTGAAGCTAGTCCACATGGTTGCTGTGCATGAAATACTCATAACATTTCAAAGGGGAAAAAAATCAGCAGAAAAGGTTGTCTGAAGTAATTACTTCCCACTGGATCCATCTTGGACCATCTATTCGAAGGATGGCTTTTTATCCAACATTGCTGGGACAGGATGGGAGGCAAGAATCCCTCCCATTTTGGTGTCTGTAGGGCAAGCATGCCAGTTTCACCTGGTCATAGTCTTTCCCACAGCGTTAAGGTGTATCATACAGTATTTCTCTTCTACTCAAATAGATCAGTGGTTTAGGTATCTGGGAGTGGAGCCAAATGTAGGGGATTTGTGCTTCCTGAGAGAAGAGCCAGCCTGCGTGGCCTTGGGAAAGCTGCACCGTTCCAGGATGCCCCCAGAAGAAGGGAATGGTAAACCTGAGTAATTGGGTCACCATAAGCTGGAATTGACATGAGGGCACATGATTATATTAGAATTATTTCTAAATTTGCTTCTAGATGTAATATTTCCCCATGCAATTTATAGTTCTTATTTTAAAAAAAATACTATGGACCCCTTTGTCCTGTTTTTAAGGATCTGTAAGGAGCTGCTGTAGAGTAACAGATGAACTGAACCTGCCTGCCATTTGGTGTACTTAATGTGCGTGTGAGCCTCTAGTATTTTCTCCAGCCATGTAGTTAAGCTTCTCAACACTAATTTTGTTTCCCCTGGTTTTCTGATCAGGATTGTCTCTGAGGGCAGTTTACACCAAAATGCTACAAGATGCGATCCCTTCTGAGTAAGCCTTATAGGGCAGCAGCAAACCCCCCACATCCTCTCTGACTCTAATCCATAAGTCTGAGGGTTTATCTCACCAGGTGGCTGTTACCACAAAGATTAGAGTTCTTGTCTCTTTCCGTAGCCCCCCCCTCCTGGGAATTAGCTGGGAAGGGGGGGCTGTCATTTCTAGATCTCAGACTTGATTGCTGCAATGCCTGCATTCGGGAGGAGCAAAGAGACAGCGATTGAGGCCTCCAAGAGTGGGTCTTGGGCTATTCATGACAGAGGAAACTTTCCTAGCCCCAAGGCTGTCTGGATAGAGCCTAGGCGTCTGCTTCAGGGAAAGCAGACAGGCTAGTTTTGACAGAGGATGGGTGTGTATCGCTTTTGATAACTAGAGTTACCAGTGGTTAAAATTAAACATGCAGAAAGAGCTGACACTGTCAAAATCAAACACATCAGTAACATACTTGGTACTTAGTTCCCAAGGCCTCCAGGCCATGGATAAAGCCAATGTTCCTCTAGGGCAGGCACAGCCCCATGGGGGAAAAAAAGGCTTCCTAGTTTGGGATGTTAGAAGCTGAATTATTGCTTCTGCCCATAGGCAAACACACAGAAGAAAGGCTGAAGCACTGACAATGTAAAGGCTGTCTGGTCTCTCTGTTTTCCCTCAACCGAGACTCCTTTGTGCCCACATAGGATGGAGGTAACTTAAGAGTTCACTGTGAGATCTGATATTGTCCAAGGTGGAGGTCCCAAAGTTTCTGTCGTTCTTGTTGTCAGTGAGTCTAAGGGCCATCTCACGGAGCTCTAACCCTAATGATATCCTTAACACTGTGTGATGGGATGAGGCCCGTATCTTCTTATGCCACTTTCTTCCCTTATAACTTCCTGAAATGTACAGACAAGGGCTTAAGACTAACGTTTCTTCCCCCAATGAAATTTAACAATTTGTCAGAAGAAAAGAGCATGCTCTCAAAAGTGCAGGCATTAGGTGTGTGCATTTTGGTATCCTTTTGGGTAGCCCAAGTGGTTGGATAATTCATTGAGATAGAGCACTTGGTCAGGAGATCAATTCCCCACTGAACTTTTCATGAGAAGAGCCAGCCTAGGTACAGTGGGCCCTTGATTTACAGACGGCTTGACTTACAGACTTTTTGAGTTACAGACTTCTCTGGCCGCAAAATTTAGGTTTGACTTGCAGACTGAGATTTGACTTACAGACCAGAAAAAAAACCAAAATGGAACAAAAACAGCCTGTTACGGGATTAATCAGTTTTCAATGCACTGTAGGTCAATGCAGACTTGACTTACAGACTTTTTGACTTGAGAACCGCCTTCCAATACGGATTAAGTTCTCAAGTCAAGACCCCACTGTAGCTTTGGGCAAGCTGCACAGTCCCAGGGCATCCCCAGAGGAAAGGTAAAGGTTCCCCTTCACATTTAGTCCAGTTGTGTCTGACTCTAGGGCGCAGTGCTCATCCTCGTTTTCAAGCCGTAGAGCCAGTGTTTATTCGAAGACAGTTTCCGTGGTCATGTGGCCAGCGCGACTAGACACGGAACGCCATTATCTTCCCACTGATGTGGTATCTATTTATCTACAGTACTTGCATTTTCACATATTGAGATCAACAGGAGAACCAAAGCCTTCTTCTCTCACTTTATTATTGCTAGAAGCACAGAACAAACTAGGTGTGACCCCATTAATGCAACTGGCAACAGAAAATTGTGAGTGGTGTTTTTTTGTGGGAGGAGAGAGTCTGAGCTAGAGAACAATTTTAGCATGGACTCAGAGGGCCAGCACAAATTCTGTCCTCCACACTACCTCAATGCTGCTGTTGAATGGAAGCTCCCCTCCCCCAACACACAAAGAGCACAAGGGGACTCAATCTGCATCCAGATTACACCAAGGAGCAAAAGGGTCCCCCTTCTTCGAAAACAAGGTTCCAATCAGGATGCCCCCTCCCTCTATGATTGCATCTTTTTCAGAGGCTAGTAATGTAATTGCTAACTGTATAACATCTAGTTTGTCCAGAGCAGAGCTTGGAGAACTTACTTTTTGGACTACAGTCCCAGTGGTTCCCAACCTTGGGCCTCCAGATGCTCTTCGACTACAACTCCCAGAAGCCTTCACCACCACCTCTGCTGGCTAGGATTTCTGGGAGTTGAAGTCCAAGAACATCTAGAGGCCCAAGGTTGGGGACCACTGCTTTTAGCCAACATGCTGGGAGTGTGAGACAGTTCTCTACAATATAGCCTGCAAAAAATGTAGCAGCTTTATCCCAGGATAACCTACTATGTTCCTATCATTATTAGCTTCTTTTCTTCTCCTCAGACCTTTATCCCTGTATTTGCAGTGTTTTCTTTCCTCCCTCCCTTAAAAGGCGGGCTTTTTGAAATTTTTGTGACATTCAGTTCCTTATGATGCATTCTTTAAAAAGTTATTATATTGATTTACAGTACATTTTTGATTAATGTTATGGTGTAAGCACCCTCTGTTTGGGAATTGGAAGGCCTGGTTAACAATGTCACATTATTAGAGAGCAGCAATAGCAGCAGGAGGAGACTTTGTTTTCTTTAAACCAGTGAGGATGATCAGGTCCTTTTAAGCAAGAGAGCAATCCCTTGCGGATATACACCTTAATGTGGTGCGAGAATTTGAGTATGTCAAGCAAGCTGAGAGTAGTACTGTCAGGAATCTAGGCTGTTCTATGTGTTGAACCTCCTAGCACAGTTGCTCAGGGCAGAAGGGTCAAAGCTGAGACACCAGAGTAAAAACACATCTGTCCCCCCAGGTATAACAGCTACATAGCAGAAGACCATTAATAAGCCCAATGGCAACGAGGCACAGAAATTCTGGTAGCAGGGTAGCAACAATAGTAAATATGACACTGCTTGTAGATAATAGCAGTGACACTTAAACTAACTCTTGATAGTTCTGAGTAGAAAAACTGAGCCTTGCTCACGACTTGGAGTTCAATCCCAGGTAGCCGGCTCAAGGTTGACTCAGCCTTCTATCCTTCCGATGGCGGTAAAATGAGTACCCAGCTCGTGGGGGGGGGGCAATGTGTAGCCTGCATAATTAACTTGTAAACCGCCCAGAGAGTGCTTGAAGTGCTACGGGGTGGTATATAAGCAGCATGCTTTGCTTTGCTTTTAGAGAGAAGCAATGGTAAATCACTTCAGAATACTGTAGTTTACATCTCAAACATCCTACAATGAGACAATCCAAAATGAAATAAGACATTGTGCTGGAAACTGAGACTGCCAAATCCCTGGTACTCAGTTAATTACTGTGAAAGAGGTGAGGATAAGTAGTGCTGTTCTTAATGAAGCTAAGTAGATTAAAGCTAAAGGGACATTTAATTGCTGATGTACATGGATGTGGAAGTCCAAAACTGCACAGTGCATATAGTTGTGATTTGGAAATTTAGAAGCATGGATCAAGGTATGCTTGGATTGTTAAAATAAGAAACTGAACATGGCATACTTTACTGGGGTGAACTAAAGTGAGCTGGAGGAAAACATCAAATAATTGAACACTTTTAGTTCTGGAAATGAACTACCTGCTGAAAAATTGGTGGAAAATGGTTCAATAACTTAAGCTATGCAGGTAAGCTAAGCTACCTGCATAGTTCAAGTTATGGGTAAGTGGGATTCGTTAGCCTTGGAAGGCAGCCCATCTAGGAGAAGGAAAACTCTAATTTCAAACCTCCACTGCCTTGTGGCTATATCTACCGATGGAAAAGCCTTCAGGAGTTAACCTCGAGGCAAAATCCGGAGCTAGAGTCCCGGAGGCAGTCCGTGACTGTGTACAGTCACACTCTGGCAACTCCTGCAACATCGCTGGAACCAGTTGTATCAGCGCTTGCCTTTCCATTGGCCTATTTCAGTGACATGGAGAGAGATAACAGCCTGTCCTCCATGTTATTTTACCCAGGCTTCGTGCTCTGGAGTGGACACTCCAACTTCACATACAGCATTGAAATAACATAGGAAGTAGCAGTTACCGGTTATAAGTCATTGCTCAACTGGCATAGAGTGTGACACCAGAGGCTACTTCTGACAGTGGAAGAGGTAATTGCACCTGACTAGGTAGCTACCGCCCACCTTTTTACTGGGTAGCCCTCAGTCAGTAAGGTGCTGCCTTGCCGTGGTCTCTTAACCTCACAGGGTGCGTGGGGTTTAGGGTGAAAGCCGACAAGCAGATCGATAACCCCGCACCATTCATTTACCATAGTCTCTTTAGACTGAAGGGTGCCTGCACACATGCAGATGACATACTACTGGGAGAAAACGGCAATGACTTGAAAGGAATACTTTAGGAAAACTAAAGAAGTGCAAAAGCAGCATTACAGTTGAAAATTAAGAAGACAATGATAATAACTTCACTATTAACAATGGAAAAATTGAAATAGTTAAAAACAAATTTATACTCTGGTTTAATCATCAAGGCAAATGCGTATTGTAGTCAAGAAATCAAAAGGCAGAGAGAAGGTTGTCTATGAAGTACCGTATTTTTCTGTATACTATACTGTTCTCTAAAATATTTAGATTAAAAATGTAGGGTCATCTTATACACGATAGTATGGAGGGGGAGGGATCAAAGCACTTTGATTCCTGCTTTCCCACTCCACGTTTTGTGAAGAAAGTGGAGGGGGAAAGAACTTTCTTGTGAGGAAAGTGCAGGGGAAAAGCAGGAATCATCAAATCAATTCATCAAAGTGATTCCTGCTTTGATGAATTCTTTGGAAGAAAGTGGAGGGGGAAAGCACTTTCTTTAATAGAAAGCACTTTTTTGCAAAGGAAGTGGAGTTGGAAGGCAGGAATCATCAAAATGCTTTGATTCCTGCTTTCCCCCTCCAGTTTCTAGCGAGGAAAGTGCTCTTCCCCTCCACTTTCTTCCGAAGAATTCATCAAAGCAGGAATCACTTCGATGAATTGCTTTGATGATTCTTGCTTTTCCCCTCCACTTTCCTCACAAGAAGTCACTTTCTAGTGAGAAATGTGCTTTTCCCCTCCACTTTCTTTGGAAGAAAGTGGACGGGGAAAGCAGAAATTGCTTTGATGAATCACTTTGATTATTTCGATGTGACACTAGAGACCAAGGCCAGGATCATCCATACTACAATAATTCATAATTGTTACATATGGATATGAAACAAGTCATCAAGTAAAAAAAAATGAAATAATTTGAAATGCAGTCCTACAACAGAGCTTTATGGAAAGAGAAACAAATAGGTGGATTCTGGAACAGATCAAGCCTCAATGCTTAATATGACTAAATTGAGGTTACTGTACTTTAAATAAGATAAGACTCACTGGAAAAGTCAGTAACACAGGGAAAAGCTGAAAGCAGTAGGAAAAGAAGAGGACTGAACATCACTTGGATTGACTCAACAAAGGAATCCATTAAGACTTGAGCAGGGCCATCATGAGAGGGCACAGGATTTCCAACTAGCTCATAGCAACAAAGCCAACATGTTTGTTGGGTATCCCAGGTGGTGAGACTTGAGCTCAGCATTGCAGCTATGTTTTCCTATACCCTCATGGTGGCAGCACCACACTGATAAAAATGTGGTGTTTGTGTTTTGTTTAAATACATCTGTTTGAAGAACAGCAATTGTGAACAACAAAGAATTTTTGTTGACTCATAACAAATGGATTTTGCCCCGGAAGTAGAAAGTTGGTTTATTCTAAGACACATACTGTATATTTATATAGTATTCATTCTGTCACTTGCTGTCTGTCCATATGAAACAAGGGCAAAGCCCAACCTAATAAATACACTAGTGTTCCACTTCCATTTGTTGCATCTATCAGTTATACCTGGATCCCACCTTTCCTCCAAAAACCTCAAGACAGTATGTGTGGCTTGCCATCTGCCCATTGTGTTCTTGCAAGAATTTTGCATTCAGTTTTTTAAAAAACTCTCTGGTTTATGAATGTGGAATATTGTGCTTCTGTATCCACAATTCGAAATTCGATAAAAATGGCCCAAGATTATGGCACAATATTGTGCCCATTCACAAAGTGATGCCAAGCAAGGGGAAATCCCAGAAGCTGACTTTTATTTTCATCAGTTAACCACTTCTCACCCAAATACAAAGCAATTGTCAGGACTGTTTTTCAACAAGCGTGAATGGCAGTGAGCACAAGAGGGTATCCTGTAGACCATCTTCACTGCTGCCGTTGGTGTTATCAATGTTCAGGTTGCCCTTTGCTCTGTGAAGTTTGGTATTCGTCCTGCTGGCAAAGGAAGCCACATGAGTTTGCAAGAGCTGAACAGGACTGTTGATGTTTTGGAGGTCACTAATTTGTAAGGATGTCAAACGCTGGAGGGGACTTGAAGACACATAACAATAACCAATTATTGAAATGTTTGATATGCCTCTTTCAAAGCTTTGTTCCTGGCAGGAAGATTTCCAAGTGCCCCTCTTTTGTATTCAGCCCTGGCTGCCACTGCAGCAGTTTCTTTGTGTGGTGAAGTGAATGGTACCTTGGGACTGCCACAGATAAGACCTGGGTTTAAATCCATACTCAGCTAATGAAACTCACTGGGCGACCTTGAGACAGTCATAGTATAACCTACTTCATAGGCTTATTGTGAAGATAAATTACAAGAGAAGAAACAGGTACATTGCCTTGATCTCACAAGAGGAAAAGAAGAATTGGAATACGATTAATTAAAAACTCTTAAGCTGAAAGGGTTTTTTTCCCATTTTTGCTGTACATCCATTCTGGTTTATTTGCATCAAGCACTCAGAAATGATACAGGCCCACCAGACAGAGGTATGACTACTTCAGAGGAAACTGGAACTGTTACCTTCCATGAACTGGAAAATATGGTCTTCTTCATTTAGCCGAAATGGCATTAGCCTTTTCCACACAACTGTGTCACACTGCTGCTGACTCACGTTCAACCTTTGTTTGTTTGTTTGTTTGTTTGTGTGCTGTGCTGTCGCTGTCAAGTTGGAACCAAATTATAATGACCCTAATAGGGCTTTCAAAGCAAGTGAGATATTTAAAAAGTGGTTTTTACCAGTTCTACGTCCCCATTGAGTTTCCATAGCTGAACGAGGATTCAAACCCTGTTCTCCATAGCCCTAGTTTCTCACTCTATCCACTACACCACCCTGTTCCACCTGAGTGATTATGGTCCCAACACACTTTTTGCCTACACTACTGCCACAGATATGCTTTGGAAGAGTTCCAGTTGCATGCATTTTTGCATTATAAATGATAACACACAACCGTGGGCTATGAAAAGTCTATTTTAAAAAAGATACATGCCATCCCAGAGTGAAATCAGATGACCATGTTGGCTCCTTATGAATTAACAGCAGATATTTTATTTAGTGAACTAGATATCCATGGAAAAGAGTACACGTCTGGCAAAGCTCTGTATTTTCTTTGTCTCTGCTTGGCTTTTTCTACTTTGGGCTTTTTCCTTAAAGCATTTAAAAACAAAAATAAAAATACTGAGAAGAACATGCCCATAATCACACTGAAGTAAACAAAGCAGCTCATGTATGGTGTAAGTATAGAGATGTATAACATTGATATGTGTGTGTGTATATATATAGTGTGTGTGTATATGCTCAATGTTATACATCTCTATTTTTAAAAAGACAGTCCTGAAATCATAGGGCAGGATGCAAGGATATACAGTTTGCTAGATCCTTTTGCTTCCTCCTCTCTTCTCCCCCTGCCCATAGAACCCTAAAAGTCTCATTTTATGTGGGAAACCCTAATTCACATGTGTGTGTATGTGTTTTCTGGAAAACTAGCTCTCTCTCTCTCTCTCTCTCTCTCTCTCTCTCTCTCACACACACACACACACACACACACACACACACAGAGTAAATCATACTTCGAGAAATGTCATATCAGGATTTATTTAAGAGAAAACTGAAGCCCATAGATACATCAATAAAATCTATAAAACATTTTTACCATTATTATGCTTTCAGAGAGCAGTTAGCTACAGAGAAAAAGGAAGTTTTCGAGTGGTGCAGGGAGGAGAGGGGAGTAGCTTGATACAAAGTGGAATTTGGCATAAATAAGCTATTTGGTTAGATTCAAGGAACCAGTGCAGCTGTACATTAGGCGGAGCAGTTATAATAGGCTTTTCCAACCTGTTGCCTTCCAAATGTGCAGGACCACAGCTCCCAGACGCTCCCTTTAAAGCAGCATAACCCTTTATCCTTCTAAATAATACTGTGGAGAAACAAAGAAGTTATCACCCTGTCTCATCGGCCGGTAGACCTACCGGGCGGCTCCCTCAAGCCCAACAGCTCAGACATACAGCTAGAGTATCAGCATCCAGATTTTCCATTTCCTAAACCCGACTGCCAATATCATAGGCAAACAGCTACTAGCAGCATCAGGTATAGCTGGAGCTAAGTCACTAAGCCACAAATGGGAGAACAAGGGAGACATATGGATGCAGACAGAATAGCTGGGCAGAGAATACTATAGCTGATTATATATCATCATCATCATCATCACCACCATCATCATGTGCCATCAAGTCAAGTCTGATGTATGGCAACCCTTCTTAAGTAAAGAAATTGGGCTAACCCAGCATCTGCCAATTGGGTGCAGCCCAGATATATTGGGACTCCAGATCCAATAACTCCCTTAAGACAGCAGGCTATGGATCATGGGAGTTGCAGTCCAACAGTTCTGGAGGGCACGTGGTTTGGGGGTTCTGGGCTAGCCCAAGCAACAAAAACTTGGAATGAGAAAAAGAAATACTGGTACACTTTTAAAAATTATATTAGTTACTGTTTGCTCCTAACATACAATCAAGATGTAGTGGCTGGAACTGTGGGATGTCTTCCATGGGACAGAGGTTGAAGACCCCATTCAGCTATGAAGCAGGCTGGGGATATCTTAAGCCAGTCACTATCGCTCAGCTGACCAACCTCATAAAGTTGCCATGAGGATAAAGTGGAGTTGGTCAGTAGGAAGAAGGGGTGGGGGTGGGGGACAGCACTGCCTGGGCTCCTTCAAGGAAAGGCAGGATAAAAAAATGTAATAAATAATAGACAATAACTACAGATAACTGGAACTAAATGCTGGCAACAGTTTTGCAGCCGAAGCCACTGGTTGAAATCTTAGCTCACTTTTGCTGTGTCTGCATTCGTGGTCTTAATGGTGAAAGGTAAGAGTTCCCCCTAAATAGGGAGTCCTCAAGGAGAGTGAGCCCAGGGGTTTCACTGGGTGATCTGGGCTTAAATCGGAATGGAACTGCTCTGCAGCCATAGGGACACCACTTTCTCCCAAGCACTATTCCCCACCAGTAAAGCTGAAATTGACATGAGTGCAAGAAAAATCACATTACAAAATCCCATATGCCTGCCAGCATCATCCAAGATGCTCAGGGAACCAGGCCACTATCCTTTCCCTGGGAGAACAGTCTCCTCATAGCTTGCAGGCCTGTTGTACTGGGTTTATGTTTAGCTTGCTACCAGTCTCAGAAGTCTTAAAAAGCAAAGGTGAGAGGGTGAAAAATGCATCCATCTCTAAGACTCTGCCCCTTATTGTTTCTTCTTTCATTGCTGAAACCTGCCTGCCCATTCATTTCAGTAATGGGAAAACACCTGAATCTTAGCTAGCACTAGCTGGAGAAGCAGCCTTTGGTGACATGCAGGATAAACACGCACAGAAGGCCAAAAGATAACGCTGATGAGGGGACACGAAGAGGCACTTGGATCGATCTCACAAAATAAGTCACCCCTCAATCAAATTTTATACAGAAGGAAAAATAATTCTAGATATCCCCCAACTAAAATGAAGTGGCAGAGCCTCTCTTCAAGCCAAATGAGCTCACGCAAAGAGCTGCCTGCCAAGGCAGACTCAGAGTGGCTAGAGAAGGGCTCACAATCAAATGTCTCCTGCCCAAGCAGAGCCTGGCTGAGTTAGGCTCCACAGTGCTGCAAGAAGAGGAAATGTTTCATGCCAAGAAGCCAGAACAGGTCACAGTAGCCTATCATGGGTCAATCACATGGGTGAGTTGGCACACTCTGCGGTCATCTCCATGTCAAAGACTCGCAAGGACTCTGCAAGAAAGAGAGAAAAAGAAGAACATGGTCTGACTGCAAATGCAGAAGTCTTGCCCAGGCCAAAGACAGTTGAGCATCTCCTGAGAGAGGGCAACATCACAGTCAAAGCTGTGCTCTTTCTTGGATTCCATGCATATGCACCAAGAGCAACCATCCAGAACAGGATATATATAACTGAAGTTTTGAGGGTTGGGACATAACAGCAAATCATGGTTTAGTTGAAATGGAAAGCAACGAGTTGATTTGCAGAAGGATGGAGTGTGTGAGTATATGTTCATTTTACAATCCTCCAAACTAGCCTCCAAGCAGCGGTTTAGATGACTGTCTAAATGCCACCGCAGGAACAGGTAAGGAAAAAATGGTCCTCTTCACCCAACAGCCACACAATTGTGCCAAATTGTCTACATACTCACCAAACTGGCCACTGGCATTTCCCTCGGCTCCCTCACCGTTACCACAAAAAGGGATCAAGGATTCAAGTGTACGGGGAGACATGGGTAGTTCAATGGTGTTACTGCAAGTTGTCCTGGAGAGGAAGAAAAAAGGAGGAGCGAGTTAGAAGCTGTAAAAGATTTGGCTGCAGCTCCAGAACCACTAACCTTATATATATAATCTCTTTTTTTTGGGGGGGGGAGGCAGGGAATACATTGGGGCAATGGCTGTTTGCTCTCTTTCTTTTTCTCTCTCTCCATTTATTATGATTGTAATGAGACGTCTCTATTGGATTTTGTTTCCACCATGTCCACTAGTCAAGTGGCAAAGGGAAAATCCATTTACTATCTCTTCTTTTATTACTTTTCAGCAGCAGTTTGGCTGTTTCTAGACAGAGAGACCTCCAAAAGTTGAAACAGAAATATGGGTGAGCCATGTAATTGCCGTATATGTCCCTCAAACTGTGGGGGATACTTACGGGGTCACGCAGATGAACTTGGTCTTCAGATATGGAACTGTACCTGCTGGGGGTGAAGAAGAACAGGTGTTTTTTTTTTTTTGGTTTATTGGATTTGTATTCTGCCTTTTCCTTTCCCAAATGCAACTCAAGGCAGTTCATAGTAAAACTGAATGAAAACACAATTAAAAAACAAAACCAGTTCAGTACTAGACACAAATGCATTGAGGAATTTGATTAGCTGCTGTTTGTTGGAAAGCTGAAGCAGTTTTCTCTCCAGTTCCTTCTGCTACTCTCCTCACAAAGAGGATTTGGAGGAGACAGTGGAGAAAAGACAAGCATCTGTGCTCTTCTGCTTTTAAAGTTGCAAGTCAGATTTTGGAAGTGAGGAAAATTGGTAACAATTGGATTAAATATTCATTCTTGAATTGTCTTCTGGTTTACCATCTGTTTGCTTTTTTGCCAACATGTCCCCAGATTTATAGGCACAAAAGTAAAAGATTGTAACAGTATCAAAACAAACAAACCCAAACCAGATGGGAATTGTAGTTCATTGGCAAAGCACCTGCTTCGGATACAGCAGACACCAGGTTCAATCTCCAACATTTCCAGGTAGGGCTTGGAAAAAACTCCTGCCTGAAATTGTAGAGAGCCAATGCTGATCAGTGTGGACAATAATGGGACTAGGTGGACCAACAGTATGACATGTTATAAGGCAATCCCCTGTTCTCTAATACTGTCCCAGACTGTGCCAGCTAGGGGAGCAATGAGGGTCACCCTTATCAGATAGCTATGAGCTATCTGAGTCCTTCATGAAGAAGTCCTAAATTCAGTGGAGTTCATAGCCCTATTCAGGCGATCACAAATAGAGTTTGCAACCATATGCGATGAGAGGAGCAACAGTTCAGACAGGAAAGCCTCTGCTATCTGTGGAGGTTCTCCAAACCATTCCAGATCTTCAGAGACCCTAAAAAGGACTCCTTGAACAATGAGAGCAACCGACTGTATGGTTTTCCAGGATTTATAATCATTTGAAAAAACGGGGTTTGTTTTGTTTTTAAAAGAGACTCTCCAGTCCGGACAGTTAGTTGCTCTTTACATGGGAAGAGTGACAAAGTGGGGCTAGTTCACTTCTCGTGTAGGATTTTAACTCTTTCTGCGAAAATGTTCCTGCCAGAGGAGAAAATAATAGATGAAGTGGGGCAACAGGGGTGAATTCCTTGCTTCATTACAGAGTCTATTTTTACCTTGAATTTTGTGATCTTGGCCCCGTGCAATCTTCTATGTGTGCATATTCAGAAGTGAATCCCACTAAGTTTACTGGGGCTTACTCCCAGTTAAGTGTAATACAGGACTGTGGCCTAAGCTACTCAAGATATATCCAGCACAGGGCACATATGTTTAAGTTCCACCTGCCCAACATGAAACCAAGAGATGGATTTCCACTATTTTTGTTCCTGTTATTCCAGAGCCTAAGGGGAACAACTCAGAAAGCCAACTACTACCTGGATCAGGGGCTTCGGGGTGCTCCTGACTCTCTGGACGGCAGTATTTTCCAAAAGCCTCCTCTTTTGGAATATCAGGGTACAAGTAAACAAGTGGGGAGACCAATATGTTGGTGGCATCCATAATCTTGTAGCCCATAATAATCTCAGCAAAGGACATGCTGTTCAGCTGCTGCTTGGTGTATGGCTCCACTGACTGGATTTGGGTCTTCCCTGTGGCAAGGAAGAGAACAGAAATGTAGAGGTAGATTTTAGACAATACACACAAGAACCCTGTGTATAATTTCTTCCCCCACCAAAAAGAAAGCCAGCATCACAGGAGTAGAACAATAACAAACTATTACCTTCAAGAGGAAACACAGGAAAGTAAGAAATCTTATAGAAAGGCTAAAACCTGTCACAGAACCTTTTTGAATGTTTTTTTTAATAGGGAGATTGTCATTAGTCAAATGTCAGTGATTGGTAACATTTCTGGAATAAGTGAGACCTCAGTTCTGCACAGTTCCAAAAACTGAGTATTTGCTTGCATGCACAGAAGGTCTCAGGTTCAATTTCTGCCTATTCTAGCTAAACAATATCAGCAGGACTGGTGGGAAATGATGAGAGCTACTTCCTAAGAAGATAGGACTCTGGGCTAAGAACCCTGACACCTGCACCAATACACAAGCGTAAGTGAGACAAATTCACTAGGTTTAAAAATGCCTGCAGCACCACAAGCATGCATAATTGAAAAAAAGAAGAAGCTCAAAGTTAAACCATAGCAATTTTCATTCCGAAATATAGGTTTTACCTTTACAAAACAATATCTTCAATACCCTAGAATTCATACTACTAACAGATTAGAATGTATTCACATCTACTTGAAGCCCTAAATACAAGGTAGTTGCAGCATTGCAAGATGCATTCCTTACCGCTAATGTCTTTCTCCACCCATGTGAAGGTGATTCCACCCTCTTTGCTGCTCTCACTGAAACGCAACAGGAAAGTGCCTGGAGGCTTCGTGCTCAGAATTGCTCTCTCCCGTTCTTTGCTGATAAAACCCATGATATACCTGAAGAGGAAGAGATAATATGGTTTGTTTCCTTACATATTTTCAAAATAATCATGAAAGCAATTCTCTGGTTGGAAGAAGCCTTGTAGCTCTAAATAGTTCAATCTTCTGTTCAATAAACCCCGGGAATACAGTAGCCAACATCTGCCTGAAGACCCTCAGCAAGGGACAGCCTACCATCCTTTTAAGTAACCAGTTCCGTTGGTGGACCACTATCAAGATGTTTGCTTCAATCTGCTTGCCTGTAATTTAAGCCCATTAGGATCAAGCCTTGTCTCTGCAATAGCAGATGGGAAGTCTTTACCCTTCACTATGTCACAGTCCTACAGTTATCATAGCATCCCCCCTCCCTACCAGGTTTACTTGTTTCAAATCAAACTTTCCCCGTTGTTTTCCACCACCCCACTGATCTCTGTTGCCTTTCTTTGAACCCATTCCAGTCTGCCTGTACCTGTCCTTAAAGTGTGGCATCCAGAAAGGAACACAGCGGTCTAGATGATGTCTGACTAGCACAGAATAAAGTGGGCTTGTTACTCCCCAGGTTGCACACCGTGCCTACTTCCTGCCAACTAGAGTCTGTAGTGAAGGTTTAATCTCGCTCCCCAAAAGCTTTTGGAGAAGCTCTCCCCAACCTAGCACCCTCCAGATGTTGGGGGCATACAACTCCAGTCATTCCTGAACTATGGCCAGGCTGAGTTGGGGTGATGGGAGCTGGAGGCCAAAACAGCTTGAGGTCAGCAGGCTGGCGAAAGCTGTCCAAAGGGTTGCCACTCAGCCACTTTACTGGCCGAGAGCAGAGACAGAGGCAGAAACTGCCTAGCAAGAGGAGCAGCATTTGGGGGAGGTGCCTACCCTTCATTCCAGAGTGCCAGGATGTACTTCTTTACCAGATCAATGATATTATCCAACCAGACCCAGAAAGAGAAGCCTTTGCCTGCCATGTTCTCCTGCAAACAGGAATGCAAAAAAAGACCTGTGTAAATAAAAGCGGCTGATGAACCCTGGGCACTAACACCGTACCTAACCTTCCTTAAGACCATACCTTGCAGAACTTTGCCCATGTAATCTGACATCCAGAATAATTGATGCCAGGCCCTGGAGTAAGAGGGAGATAAAAGAGAAAGTAGAAAGAGACAATGTTGTATAAAATTATTAGAACATTCTTACTTAACAGGTATCCTCCAGTTAGACTGCACCTCCCATCATCTCTGTAGATGGCTCTGGAACAACAGTCAAGCTTATGTGGAAGGGCTCCAGGCAGGAGAGGAAAACAATCCTGGGTTGGAGGCCCCAGATTAACCAGATGAAGGGACCTAGATTTCCACCCCTATTAGCCATGAAGCTCCTTGACTAAGGAGAAGTAGAACCTCTCTGCCTAAACCACCTCCCAGGACAGTAATGTGGGCAAAAACTGAACAGAGGGGGAAAATCATATCTGCCACATTGAATTCTATCTTTCTCTGGAGGAAGGGTGGGTTAAGTAAGTTAATCCATCAAGATGAACAGGTTAAACTTAACATCTTGCCTGGAATGTTTTGATTTTTAAAATTAATTGATAAGAGAAGCTGGGAATTTAGTATTTCAGATTCCAAACATCCAACATGTCGATGCTTTGTACATTTTTTGGCTCCATATTTCAATCACTGGCCAAAGGACCTCGGAAATATACAGCAGTTCAGTCCTGCTAATAGGCAAGGGCTGGTGCTCATAGGCAGAGCTTGGAAAAGTTAACTTTTTTGAACTGCAACTTCCTCAAGCCAGCAGAAACAAAGTCTGAAAAAGGTGACCCCTCCCTTTCTGGCCTATTCCTTTCAAAAAAGGGGAGAGTTTGTTACCAAGGAGTTTTTCTGCAAGCGTCGTCAGTTGCTCAATGCTGAGGCCTCGCTTGGTGGTTGAGGAGAACTGCCAGCTGAGCACCTCTGCAACTTGGTCCCAAGTGCCAATAGGCGGCTTGGTGAAAAAGTTCACATTCTATCAAGAGAGGAAGAGTGGAAAAGCTGGAATAAGGAGAAATGAATCCTATTGCTCTCTTTTGCATTTTGAAATCTGGGAAGCTCAACTTACCTTGGGATTGTTTGTCAGCATGTTGTACCACAAGATCGATGCCCAGGCATTTGGCATCTGGCAGATGTTGGAGATCACCACTACAGGAAGTGAGTGGGTCTGTGGGAAATAAAAAGAGCAGCAGTGAGCATGGGAAAAAACTGTATTTCGCTTCCTTGCTACTATCCACTGTCTCTGTTGATCAACACCCCCACACTCTCATTTTAAACATTAAACCAAACCATCAAGATTGTAGTCCTCATGTATCACAAAGCTAACTGCCTGCACGTGGGGGCTTGCATGATCACTTCCACATCTGTGATAAAGGAAGCTGGAAATTTTGGCATCTGCATAAAGCAAAAGTGACGTTACCAGTGGAGGCAATGAGCAGTTCAATAATCATGGAGACTTCTTTGCCTTTGTTTCAATCACAACTGGGAAGATAACTTTTAAAAGAAATTACAATGGTTGTCAGTTGCTACTTTTAGAAAACTAACTTGCTAGGAGTAATAGAATATGTTAACCTGTTGCTTCTGGTTAATTCCTTCTTTTAAAAGATCTTAAACATTAAAAACGAAGGTCTAATGCTGGAAATAAAATTTCCTAGTTTTGCTTCCCAAAGCATTTGGTCTCCCCAAAAGAAAGTAACTTTATTACTCTAAAAAGAAATGTAACTTCAAAAAATGTCATGTAATGGCACCAACCTTTGGTTTCAACAGACAGTAAGAGGGTTTTGCTTTTGTCATTTTTTTTGTCCTTATTGTTTTTGACCAGCTCTGATCTTCTATATTCATTTTCATGGCTGTTAGTTTGGTTTTTCAAGATACCATATCCACATTCAGAATACAGTGAAGCACAAATTGACACCTTTGTCCAGAGCTACACACATGTATGCCAAAGTATACGTAGAAGGAGCTGCCCCATTCATTTTAACAGACACAATAAGTCTATATATACAAAGGGGAGATAGATACATACAATGTACCAGGAACACCTGCATCTGTTTCATGTTCCCCATCTGATTTGCATGGAAGATGCTACCTGTTACCATACACCCAAGTTAACATCTAGGTTTCCACTGTTGTTCTCATTCTGCTCATGAGAGTCTTCCCGCAAGACAGAACTCCACTGGAGTAGGTGTTTGCGAAGACTCATAATCCACCCACAAAGGGGTTGGCTGGAGGTGAAACCAGTCCAACCAGGGGCAAATGCAGGGCTCACCTCTAGGTCAATCTTCAGCCCTTGGTGATAAACCTCGGTCTCAAAAGTGATGAGATGGAGCTCTTCCGTGACTATGAGAGAGGCCTGAGGAGTAAGCAGTAAAGGAAAAGTTGAAAGGTTTCTGCAGATAAGTGTTTTTAGCCTGATGAAAAACCTGTGATACTGGTTTCCTTTTTAAGCTCTGCAATCACTGTGGTGAGGGTAAAAAGTCATGCTGAGAGATATGCAAGTGGAGTGAGCCTCAAAGCGTTAAAAAAAGTCATTTAAATACAGGTCTCCTGACTACTACTATCATCAGATTCAACACAGCCAGCACTGGTCTATTTCTGTTTACAGGAGATACTGGAATGTAAACATTCCAGACACAAGATAGAGACCTTACGAGCTCCGGAATTTTCCACAGGAAAGCTGTGAGGTGCCAATGAGTAAGGGAAAAAAACAAGGGCATGCTAAGATCAGATCTGCAACTAGCATTTTCCAGCAGAGCTACATAAGTAAGTGTTTGACATTAAAATATCTGATTTCACATCAACAGTCTGGTGAGGGGGACTCACATCACAGTTTGCTCTTCCACCATTACCACATCTCTGCTCCCGTAGTGTCTGTGGGGGGTTAAAAAAGAGAGAGGAAGAATTAGACACAGGGGGCTAGTATGGACACTGAAATCAGGGCCGCCAAAAGGAATGGGATTTGTCAGAAGTGACTTGAAGATGTATTAATTTTAAAGGGACTGCTTTAGATAGAATTTACACTGGATTCAGCCCTGTGTGGTCTACCTATTTCTCCTCCAGTAGAATCAGGAGGATTACTTTAGTAGTTGTGGCTTCCATTTTTATAAAATGCAGTTCAAATCTGGAAAAACTGGTTTAGGTGCTTGTTGTGGGTTTTTCGGGCTCTTTGGCCGTGTTCTGAAGGTTGTGCTTCTTGACGTTTCGCCAGTCTCTGTGGCCGGCATCTTCAGAGGACAGGAGTAGGAAACTCCTAACTAGTTTACGGTTTGGATAATATGAAAATGTGATTAATCTAAAACGTACTGCAAACAGAAGCATATATTTCCACCACTTTTCCAAGCTTGTTTGGTGAGGACATGAGAGAGAGCCTCCACAGTGGCTGCCCCCCTCCCCAGCTTTGGAATGCACTGTCTGAAGAAGCCAGGTTGCCCCCCCCCGGTCCTTCCATCGTCAGACAAAGACCTTCCTTTTCAGACAAGTTTATAAGCAATAAGTGGGGATCTAGGGAATTTTTTTCTTTATAAAATGTAGGTGTGTTTTTTTTTTAAAAAAATCTAAAAAAATGTTTTAAAAATTGATTTCAACCTTGATCAATGTTCAATTTTATATGTGTGTTGTGTGTGTGTGTGTGTGTGTGTGTGTGTGTGTGTATAAAATTGAACATTGATCAAGGTTGAAATCAATTTTTAAAACATTGTTTAGATTTTTTAAATCTTTTTTTTATCACTTTGCATAGCATTTCAAATAATAACAACAACAATAATAGTAATAGCAAGGTTTTAATTGCTGTGAGCCACCTTGGATCCCCTATGGGAGAAAGGCAGCATATAAATAATATAGAGAAGTAAACAAGCAACCAAGGTTACAATCTCCTTGATGTCATTCTTGGAGGAGTTGGAAGGAAGCACAGGGCTCAAGGTGTGTTCCGACTTATCCTTGTAACACTAAACTATGGTTTAATGCAATATATGAACTGGGGCTGCGTGCTGAAGGAATTGCTAGCCAGACTGGTGCGTCCATGAAGTTGCGGACTGTCTTGGGAAGAGGAGAACAGAGAGGAAGAAGAATAGAGGAGCCAAGCAACTCACCAAATGCTTGAACTCTGCAGAGAGGCTGCCATTGTTGGACTCCTCCATATTCATCACCTTTGTGTTTGTGCCCAAGATGTTAAATTTCCGGGACCTTGATGGAGAAAGAGGTGGGGAGAGGAATTTCTTTAGCGTGTTCGGACACAAGGGCATCCACAGGAATCTTTCAGGAGGGAACAGCTTTAGTATATTATGTTAACCAAATTTAGGTGCATAGCATGCTCCTGCAACACAATGTATCTGCCTGTACAAATTAAATTAATTAATTAATTAATTTAGGGTTGTGGCAGAGCAAGTGCTCTCTTCCTTACTCCTCCTCTTTGTTTAAACCTTTAAAACAGTGGTTCCCAACCTTGGGTCCCCAGATGGACTAGAAGCCTTCACCACTGGCTTTGCTGGCCAAGATTTCTGGGAATTGTAATCCAACAGCATCTGGGGATCCAAGGTTGAAAGCACTGCTTTAAAATAATCACCCCTTTAAAGACAAAACCCAAGCCTCAATATGGGAAGGAAAATTTGGGGAATCGGGAGTGTTATCTTATAGATGTCAGAGAGTGCAGTGCCTCGAACATACCCCCGGAGGGCAGCCACTTCACCAGAATCCCTGCAGAAGGAGAAGAAAAGGAAAATACAGTCAGATAAGGACAAACTGGAAATAAAGGTTATTTTATTTATTTATTTATTTATTTATTTATTTATTTATTTATTTATTTATTTATTTATTTATTTATTTATCTGTTTGTTTATTTATTTGTTTGTTTGTTTATTTGTTTAACTTATATGCCGCCCACTCTACCCAAAGGTCTCTGGGCGGCTTACAACAATTAAAATTAAATTAAAATACAATAAAAGATAAAATGATTAAAATACAATTAAAATAGATACTCTAAAAATTGCCATCAGGACCCACAGTTGATGTTATTTCAATTAAAAGCCTTCTGGAACAGGAAGGTTTTGACCAGGCGCCAAAATGTCATCGTTGGCACCAGGCGAATCTCAGTCGGGAGGGCATTCCATAGTCTGGGGGCAGCTGCCGAAAAGGCCCTTTGTCTACAAGCTGTCTCTCTTACCTCCTTGAGGGATGGCTCTTTCAAAAGGGCCCCCTGGCTAGGTCTTAACTGCTGGGTAGGCTCATATGGAACTTGTTTGTATTGTGTAAGCCAAAAATCAGAAAAGGCTTGCTGCTGAAGGACATCTTTCAGTCTCACATAGCTTTTTAAAAAAAAGTTGTTTGCACTTACTTGTCAATACAGACTTTGATTTTCAGCTGGTAGTTGAGCTCAGGAAATTTAACCAGTAACCTGCCAAAGCCAAAGGATCTATTAGCTTTTTGAAGATGCTAATTACTGCCACCGTTCCCTGATACCCATGCACGTGAATACAACACACATTTTATCTGCTGTTTTATTAGCTCCAGATTGGGCTGAGTTGGAGGGAACACGATTTGAGCACTTGTCTGCCTACTGGCCAACACATGGGGGGGGGGGAAGGAGGAGGAGCAGGAGGAGCAGGAAAAGAAGAAGAAGAAGAAGTATTTTAACTGAAACTAGTTTTCATCGTGTAATGCCAATCTTCAAGAAGAAAGACTTCATTGTGAGCAACATCTATCCCGTGATCCCCTCTGTTGCACTCTGCATTCTTATATTTAGGGTCAGTTCAGAATCTTGAGAACCTGATAGGAAAACAGGAAGCTCCCTTAATATTCCCAGTGTGGTGTAGTGGATAGACTGACAGATTAGGACTCTGGAGAACAGGGTTCGAATCCTCATTGGCCATGGAAACTCACAGAGGGAGTGGAACTGGTAAAGCCACTCCTTAAATATCTCACTTACCTTGAAAGCCCCATTAGGGTCACTACAAGTTGGTTCTGACTCCCTGGCACAGAACACACACACTTTCTATTGAGTCAACCCGCTGGTCTGTCTACTCTAGCATGATCAATGTATACACAGAAGAACTGGCATTTGCTCTCCAAGGTTTCAGGCAGGATTCTTTCCTTTCCCTTTCTGGAGATCACTGGTATTCCCTGGTGGTCCTCCATCCAAGAAATACACAATCTCAACCTTGTTTAGCTTCCAGAACCAGACAAAGCTGGTGTAGTCATAAGGGAATAGTGGCATAAGACCATCTTTCCTTGCTTCAAAAAGCAAGCTGCTTCTATGGATTGAATGATTTACATTTATTTACAGTATTTGTATCCCACCTGGTACAGTATCCTTGAATTTTCAGCACTTGCAGAAAAACCAATAGGTTTGTAAATATGTTTGCATTGCTTTGTGCCTTCACACAAAGCAGGCAAAAACAAAATACTTGGGCAGGGGTTGGGGTGGGAATCAAGACAATTTACACAGATTACAAAATGTAGGTCTACAGTTGTTTGAATGCAACATTATACGGCTAGCTTACATACAGTTCAGCATCAGTAATCTCCCCGACTCTGAATTTATACACAGCCAATTACTCACCGCACTTTCGTTGTGAACTGTACCCCAGTTTTGATAACCAATGGGCGATCTGGGTGCATGGGCATACATGGCTGCCTCTCTACCACAAATGCACTGCAAAGAAATAGGACAGGGATGAGAATGGGCGGTGGGTAGGACCAACTTATTTTCAAAATCTTAAAAATAGCTTCTGGGTGTATACATTTACCTAAGGACACTCAAAGATTTCATTCTGCTTGCATCTAAATAATGAATCAATCTGATTTGTACTCCCTAGATTAATATGAAGAAAAGCTCTTTTGGGGGGAGCTCATTTCTCCAATCTTTTTTGCTATGTTTATTTGGATTAAAATATCTGATGGCTAAAATGCCTGAAAGAATGTGTAGTTTAGAGCAAAATGCATACAAGGCCAGCACAAAATGGTAGATAGTTGAAGGTTTTGGATAGAACAAACTAATGAATAAACGCAGGTGGAACTATAATGGGCTTGAAGTAATACTGGTCTGTCCATCCCTACTCACACACCATTAAAGCACCCATCATCATAATACACTGAGGAATGGCAGGCAATACCTCTTCATGAGATTCCTGAATAATTCCACAATGCGCTCCTCCAGCAGGGGTCGGTGCTGGACAATGGGATCACCCTTATACGAGACCTTCTGCTGGAGCTCCTCCAGCTTCTTGATCTGTTGGCGTGTCTGAAGTTGGGATTCTGCCAGGGATGTTATCCTAGAACAAAGGAGAAGAGATGTGATCTCACACATATACATGCACAGTAACATCAACGAGGCCTCAGCTCAACCTTACATTGGAATAGATGTGGCTTCTACTTATTTCGGAAAGACATCAAAATTATCGGTTGGGCCATCAATCCACCTATGTCTAGGGGTAGGTAACCAACAGCCCTCGAAACATTTTTGGGCTCAGTTGCATGATTATTGGGTCTTGGATGATGGCACCTATAGGCCAATAATATCAGGGAGGGGGGAGGGTTATAGATTCTCTGCCACTGAGTTAAGCCCAATACTTCCTGCTCTCCAAAGAATTGAGGGTTGTGTCTCTTCCTCTTGCTATTCAGAAACGTCCTGCCATAGCAAGTGGCAAAAGGACTTCATTACAGAGCCTATAAGAAGACTGTGTTTGTTTCTGCCTTCTCTCTCTTCTTGACAGTGGGGTACTACTCTGTACCCAGTAGTTCATATGATTTGGAGTGAATCAGAAAGGAAATTAACTCTCTTTTTGTAACTTCATGGAAAGAAGATGGGTTAAATGGCTGGGAGAAGGAAGGGCAGCCAGGTTGCTCTGCTCTCACCAGTTCTCGAGGCGATCAAGGCAAATGTTGGGCGGGCCACCAATGCATGCAATCTGCTGCCTCCTCTTCCAGTCTGCCAGCTCCTCATCCACCAGCGTCTTCTGCACGTATTCCATGGCTGACAAGAGCCCAGCCAGCTCACTCACAATTCCCTAGGTGGGGCAAAAACAAGCATGCTGAGGGCTCCCTCTCGTTTCATATTAGCATCTTGCTTTTACCTTCATACTCACTGCTTTGTAAATATCGTGAAACTATATTGTGCATATCACACACACACACACACACACACACCAGACATACAATGATTTTGCATCAACCCATATCAACTTAAATACAATTGGTTTCATTCAGACTTAAGATGTAAGAGTCCCACTGAGAGCAACTAAATTGTCTGGGCATGACTGAGTCCTCTTGATTACAATGGTCTTTCTCACTATGACCCTTACCCTCCGCATTTGATCCAGCGCTGACAGCATCTGCTCCAGTTGTTGCATCTTCTGTCGTGTCACTGCCTGGTTATTTCCATTCAGATCTTGCATGTCTAAAGATCCATAAGAGAGAGATAAAAAGCTTTCTTACTATTTCAGAAGGCCTTGTAATTCTCTGGATTCTTCCCCTGCACACTTATTTTATCAGCACATCTAAAAAAAAAATTAAAAAAGCAAAAAAACAAGAAACAAAAACATTGTGGCACCTTACAGACTAGCTGCTATATTTTAATGGGAGCTTTCATGGATCAAGTCCACTTCCTCAGACACAAGACAGAAACTATATGACTGTCATATTTATACATGGTCTCATGACCTGATAGGTCATGAGGCCATGTGTAAATTGTCACTAGTGAACGAACTGACAATGGTTAGCTAATGAAGGAATAGGCTATCAGGTCGTGACTAGCATAGAGGATACAAGTGACAAATTGTGTGAATCAATGTGGCATTTCACACTTGGTAATAAGTTAAGGACTCTTGACTAGGCATGTTTAGCCTCAGAAGACTAGGGGAGATATGATAGCACTTTTCAAATACTTGAAAGGTAATCATGCAGAGGAAGGCAGGACCTGTTCTTGACCATCCCAGAGTGCAGGACACATGATAATGGGCTCAAGCTAAAGGAAGCCCGATTTAGACTGAATATCAGGAAAAACTTCTTAACTGTTACTCATACAACAATGGAACCACCACAAGAGGTGGTGAGCACCCCAACGCTGGAGGCATTCAAGAGAAAATTGGACAGCCATTGTCAGATTTGCTATGATTTGGATTCCTGCATTGAGCAGGGGGTTGAACTTGATGGCCTTATAGAATAAAGATTCTATGACTAATAATCAGTCCTTTTAAATGAGTCTCCAGTATCTGTATATCTCAGCAATTTCTCTTTGAAGCCTTGTTTTGTACAAAGTTGACAATGGCTCATTAGTAAATGAACAGGTATATAAGCCTGTGAACAACAACAGCAGAGTTGACAGAAGCGGCCCATTTGTGGTACTCCAGATATTGTTAGATGCTGGCTTCCCTAAGTTGAAGTCCAATCATACCTGGACAGCCACAAGTTCTTCAAATCAGTAACTACTACAGCAGCTGTAGTAATAATGGTGACATTTACATCCCTTTCCCCACCACACACCCCAGTAAGGTCAGGACAGCAGAACTCTGTTTTTCAACACCTCCAGCAAAATCATTCTTATCAGCCTAATCATTCTCCTGATAAATAAGCAACTTGTTCCTGTTTAACACCTTGACCACCTTAACTTTTTCTGCATATAAAAATGAGGGGTGGGTGTGTTTTGCTTTCCCATTCCTTTTACTGTTTTATCCTCTTCACATCCAATAGAAGATTTGGTTAAGTCAGCTTTAAAACTATTCATCTGTGATCTCTTATAAAATATTTTGGGGAATAGAGAAAAATTGGTCCCTACACGCTTCTGTTTCTCTGTGGTTTTCCCTTATAGTTTTAGGGTTTTCCCCCCTTGATGCTTGCTCTAAACTGGTTTTTGAGTGCCACTCCCAGACATCCTTCTATCAGCACTAACTATGCTAGCTGGAGGGCTCTGGAACATGTACGTCCAGAAAGTTGTTTTCCCTCTTCTTCAGCAGTGAAGAGACCATGATGGATAATATCCTTCATTTTGCCAAACATTTCTAAGAAGCTTCCACCTACCGCCTTGACTCTTTAAGGTTTTGTAGTTGAAATCAAAGTCATCCTGGAGATTTTCCACCACTTTCATCTTTTGCTCTAGGTCCTGCAAGAAAAACAAGGAAAATTTCACAGAGCCGGGGCCAGTTACATGTTTGAAGCACAAATCTCAGACTTTCCCAGCACCACCGCCACCGGCAGCCAGTATGAACTTCAGCTCTGCTAACCGGTAGTTACTGGGAGGTGTTAGGTCCTGAAATTAACACTTCTAAGCTCTGATGCAACACTGATACAGTTTGAAAACTGGGAAGAAGGGAAACAAAGATGTGGTTCTCTTCCACTTACCTGCACCCTCTTTCTTACATCTTGCAAGTGTTGTTCCAGCATCTGTTGCTTCTCTGTCACAACTGCAGCTGTAGGGTGGTTTGCCTGCCCGCCTTGCTGCAGTAAAGTGGGGGGAAAGGGAGAAGACAAGAAAACCATTTTTAAAAAATGGTTACACAAAGACAGCCACTTATTCATATGTTTTTAAAAAAAGGGTCCATGAAAGGCACAGATATGCATCAAATCTGCATGTGCTAACTGTTATATATAGATTGCACATTTAGAAATTATTACTATAATTTATACGGAAACACAATACAGCTCACCTATAGCAGAATTAATGATCTAATATGATACGATTAAATAGTACTATTAAAAGATTCAGAGATAATGTGTGGGTCATTAACCTTCATGGGTCATACATCTAAGTACAGTATCACAATGTGTAAAAGTTACATTCCCCTACCACCCTACCTAGGAATAAACTCCACTGACCACTGACCCTTAAAGGATCTTACTTCTAAGCATAGGGTCATGAATTCCTACAGTTATGTGGGGTGTGGTATCTTTTTAAAGCAGTTGAACTAAACTACTACTTAGCTCATTTTCGGTAAATAAGCAAGAAGTTTATCTGGTTTGTTTTCTTTTTGAAATATCCTTTAATTAAGAAGAAGGAATATTCTTTCTGTTCAAATGCAAATTAGCAAAGTTTAATCGTTTTATTTTTTTCCTCCTGGATTTTTATAAACCTTCTTGGAACACTGATTTTTACATTCCTTCACTCATCGTTCCACACGGACATTTTTTCTTTTTGAGAAGGGAAGCATTCTGGTTATTGCTTTCCATGTTTCCCAAATTGTAATCCAAATTATAATCCTATGTGATATTTATCTGGAAAAAATTATGAAGATTAGTAGTTATCTCGTGGGTAAGTTCATCAGTCTGCTACTGTAGATTTCAAAATGCAACTGTTTCATACAGTTCTCATTTCTTCAGTATCTTTTCTAAACAGATTAAGGGATGCTTAACATAACACTTTGATTCTATTTCAATTTTCTTAACTACTGTATTCATGTCTCTGTGGGAGTTGTAAAAAAAGAATAAGTCATTAATGCTCAGGAATAGAAAAGAAATATGATCTTGTTAACATTTGGATTGAATGCTTCTAAGTATCTATCAAAAAGGCATTTTGAAAGTATTTCATAATGCTTTTGGCAAACAGTCTGTACTATTCTCCATACAGTTGGACCTTGCCTGCTTCAGAGCAATACTTTTACCTGAGTCTGTAGAAACATCTGGTTAGCATCTAGTTTTCAGAGAGAGAGGCATATTTGGAACCTATCTGAAATCAAGCAGCACCTGATAACGTCAGTTCCACCAACCCATTCCTAGAACAGGTTGAGATGCACCAAAGAGCCAGACTACAGCTCCCATCCTCCTCAGCCAACATGGCCTATGCTATTCTCTGCAAGAGAAAACATGAGGATACTTTGGGGGAGGCTGATGTGCAGAAGGGCAATGTCTATAAATTGCATTGGATTCAACCACTTTGCTTTCTCTACCAGGAGTACATTTTGAAAGACTGCATGTAAAGCCAGACCTGAGTAGAGAAAATGAAGCGATAGACAGAAATGAAACCTCTCGAGGTGCAGCAGCATGCACTAACCTGTCTGGCACAGCTGGCTACCTTAGCCAGAAGGCAGCATTTCCTGACACACAGTCACAGATTCGTTAAGAAAGTGTGGGGCCAGAGTATCACTCCTTCAACATTATATTTCTTAGAGGGAGGAGCTCATGGCACCCAGATGTTATCATGATGGGCTCGCACGCATACAGTCCAGATGGTTTTTGCTTTTACACTCCCATGGCTAGAAAAGACCTTACAGCGAAGTATGACAATAGCACATGGCAAACCAACCAGAGCAACCTCCTCTCACCTGTGCTGCTGTGGCTGCGGTCTGCAGCAGCCGATTCTCTTCCCATAGGCAACGGGCTACAATGCGGGCAATTTCCATTGGTTTCTCCAGGTACCTGCTCTGTAAAGAGAAGCAGAAAACAAATTAATCCCCAAAGAATTATGATAGAATGGCTCAGTCTTTCAGGCCTGGGCTTGAGAAAGGGGACACTAAAGCCAACTGGGAGGGGAGGGGAACCTTAATTTAAGGAATAGGGCAATGGGGTATTTTGTTCCTTTTCCTTGAGTGGCAGAGGCATGCTGTGTAAACGCCATGTGGTGCCAGTTTCGGATTCAGATGCCTAACAAGAGCACCCATGAATTTATGTCCTACAGGATGTCATCATAAAAGTTAAATTAAGCCTGGCATGGCCCACGCCGTGAGCTCAAGACTCAGCAGCTAACCTCTCAAGAAAGGCTCTCATACCACCTCTTGAGATAACCGGTGGAGAAGCCCCATCCTTGAATTCCACCTTCTCCAAGATGTGGGCTTTCCAGCTTTGGTGCAAGTTTTTCCATATTCCAATGTTTTAATATGCCCTCCCCTCCCCCCGCCTCATACTTACTAGCAATTCAGAGGTCTAAGCTAAAACAGTTTTCATGGTATTGGTTCCACTTTTTTTGCATGTGACACCTCCCACCCCCACCCCACCCCAAACATAGCTCCTTAGAACCTGATCAGAAATTGAACAGTCTGCTCAAATGGAAAGATATCGCCTACTCTTTCTTCAGATTATCCCAGGCTTAGTGGTGCCATGGTGTGTTGTGTGTATACAAACAGAAAGAGGGGAGGAAGGGGACAGAAATATTGCTTCACTAGCCTATCCACACAGTTGCCAACAAGAGGTATGACCTGGTTTCACCCCAAAAACAGAAAAATCGTTAAATCAGTCCCTCAAATCTATGTGGTTTGTTGCAACTTCTATGCTATTTTTAGCTGTCCGGAATCCTAATGTTGTTTATGTAAGATTTGTGTAACCTCCCACAGCTATTTGCACCTAACTGATAAGTTGCTGAAGCACATCTCAGTTGCACAACTGCATGCAAGGCCAGACACACGATTGAGACATGACCCAGAACCTTATCAATTAGCTGCAATTAGGTGCAGCAAGCTATGCAAACTTTAAGCGAAACAGGCTTCTAGCTCTTCTGTTTTTAATATCAGAGGACTATGCCTGCATTGCTACCTAAAACAGTGTACAGTTTTCACTGTTTTTTATTATTTTAAGCTTTCTGGAAGCTACTCTGAGAATTCATATAAACGGGAAAATTCAGGATGTTAAAATATTCCAATTGTAATAAAGGTAATAAATGTAATTCTAACTGCATCTAAACTGGTATAGAAGACTGATGTTCCAAGTTCCGCATTCTTGTTTTGCAACTTGAATATGATGAGCTAAGCAAATGTGCTTTTGATTCAACTTCTTAGCTCAGCTTGCAAAATAGAAGCCAGAAAGTTTGTAGTTGTTTGGTCCTGAGTGCCAATGACACCACAGGAGTACTGGGGACAAGGGAGCAGGACACAGAAAGAGAAAGGAAGATATATTCCAAATGTAGACATTCATGCAAATCTATCTCTACACCAAAGTCTAAACAAACAAAAAACCAGTCAAAAATATCCATAAAAGCTAAAAACTGGCAATTCCTGTTTTTAAAAAAGTCACTGGACATCTCAAGATTCTGCAGCATCCACTTTGAATTCTAAGTTAACAATTAAAATCTATCACAAGGTATGGTGGGTGGAGGTGGTATACACGCTCATACAAGCATCCTGCAGAAAGAGGAGAACAAGATGTTTGCAGCACTCTGTTTCAACTTTATGTTTTTCTTTTGTCTCCTTGCACTGTAAGGTGCTTTTGCGATAACCTGCTTATTACTATGCATTTTATAACCCTCCAGGAAACCACAATCAATATTCTGATGGCTGCAAAGGATCTGTATTCTGCTCTGTGCAATGAGAATAAAATACCCATCAAATATGCTGGTATATGATGGGGTCTGACAGAACACTAAGAAACTAGTGTTGTCAGAAACAAAAGTGGAGGGAGTAGCTTAGATTGAAGCCCCCCCTCTCAATCCCCTCATCTCTTTCCAGCTGTTGGTGGTAGTTAAATGCTGGAAACTGCAGTGGGTGCATCTCCTTGATCATAAGGGCTGTTCTCCTGCAATGGAATCTCAATTAAAACAAAAACCCAGGCTGCACAAGTGACCTCCCTTGGAGGAGATCCAATAGCTGCTAGACCCTGGAAAAGATTTTTCTCTGTGACATGAATAAAGTGTGAGTACAGGGATGGGGGAGTAGACATGGAGAAAAGAATACCTCATTATGGTCTCACACAGAGCTTGGAAAATTTATTTTTAGAAGTCATTTGTTTCCATTACTTGTGGCAATTTTTGAGACTTTACCTGTTTTCATTACTGTACTTGTTGCAATGTTGAAAAGGTAATCTGTTATACATTTCTGGTACTGTATCTTACTCTTCTCATAATTTACTTTCTTTTTACTTATGATTCATAAGTAAACAGCATAACCTCATGAAGTTACTCTCAAAATGCTTTCATATACTCTCTGAAAGTAGCATTTTAAAGTAAATTGGAAACGTTTCATCTGTAAATTGACTCTCTCCTTGCTTTTTACATTACTTTTAAAATGTAATACTGTATTATTAAAAACTCCCTTCCAAGTCACTAATTATAGGTACTAAATTACAGACTGTGATATTGTATTCACATTTTCTTGCCATGATGCAGGAAACAATATAAAATCAAATTTTCAGATTCTCAATTAGCCTAGTTGAGTGTGGGATGGCATATGAAAGGCCTAGCTGGAATGAGGAAGCCTCTCATGCATTTTATGTATTTATTTTATAGCTGGCCCATTTGTGGTCCTCCAGATATTTTTGGGACTCCAGCTTCCACAACCCCTTGTCACTGGATCTTACGGCTAGGGCTGATGGAAGCTGAAGTCCAACCACATTCGGACAGCCACATGTTCTTCAAATCAATACCTACAACAGCAACAGCGGTAATAATGATGGTCACGTTTATATCCCATCTTTCTCCCAGTAAACCAATGGCAGCAACATACAGAGTTCTGCCTTTCAACATTTTAGCCTCACAACATACAATATAGAGGAGGCAGCTCTAAATTATAAGACACCTCAGTTTTTCCTAGGAAATTGTAATAGAGGTATCCAAAGCTAAGGAACAATGAATACTTTCTTAAGAATCTGTGCAACAGGAAATTAGTCACTAGCTTCTTCCCGAGATCTTAAGCCAAGACCAAATGGTATGCACATGGAGAGTTTAAGGCTTTTAAATCATCCTTTTCTCTAATAAGTTCAAGGTGGTATACATGGTTCCCACTTTAACCTCACAACCACCCTGTGAGGTAGATCAGGCTGGAAGTCATCCACTGCATTTCTTGATCCAGGAGGGGTTAGAATGTACATCTTCCAGATCTCATGTTTGTGTTCTCTCATCAGTACACTTCTGTGAGCAGCTCACTAGATGGGGATTTCTCTTTTCCCCTCTCTGTGTCAGTCTCTTGATATTTAAAATATACAATGATAGTACAGTGGTGCCTCGCTTAACGGGCGCCCCGTTTAACAACGAATCCCCATAGCGATGATTTTTTGCAAATGTTTTTGCAATCGCACTGCAATGTTTTTAATGGGAAAATATCACTTTGCGATGATCGGTAAGCAGTTTCACTTACCGATTTTCGCATAACGATAATTTCCCAACAGCTGATCGGCGGTTCTAAAATGGCCGCCGGGTAAAAAAAATGGCCGCCCGCTGTGTTTTCGCCTGGATTCCTCGATTACCGGGCAGCGAAAATGACGGCCGTATGGAGGATTTTCACTTAAAGGTAAGTTTTCTGCCTATAGGAACGCATTAAACGGGTTTTAATGCATTCCTATGGGTTTTTTATTTTCGCATAGCGACGAATCTGCATAGCGATGATTTTTGCTGCACAGATTATCGTCACTATGTGGGGCACCACTGTAATGCAAATCTGTTTTACAGAACTGTTACTGGGATTATTATGAAGAAGTAAATTTATGAACGTTTGTGAAGAAGTAAACTCATGAAAGTTCTCAAGCCCTCTCTAAAATTCTAAGATTGCTAACAGCAGTAATTCATCTGCTACTTCAAATTTTGGTAAATGGAACAATCAGTATTCAGCCTGGAATCAAGTGCAACTCCAGAGACAGGTCAGCGCACAAGGGAGTAGCTTCTCTTTCTGGTGCTTCTGGATTTATTTATTTAAAACATTTTTACCCCATCTTTCTCCTTAAAAAGACCCAACATGGATTACATCATTGAAAGACAATGCTGAAAGCTAACAACAGTGAGTATACAAATACTAAAAAGCCTCAAACAAACACCATACCAAAAAAACACAACACCAAAACACATTCAAAGCAGTAAGGTACAATAATCCATTTAAAATCCCCACTGAGGTGGCCAGTCACTCAGGGATAGCCTGCCTGAAGAGAAAAGTCTGCCTGCTTGCAGAAGGACAATGACGATGGGGCCAGTCTGGCCTCCTGTGGGAGGGAGTTCGAAATACCATCATTCCTACAGTTCAGAAGTGCCTCCCATCTCAGGCTTCTACTATCTGGGGCTGAGGAGGGCAAAGAGCTGCATGACACAAGACCTCCAAATACCAAAATCTGCCAGTTATTCCCACCTGCAGGAACTGCTTGATCCGGCGCAGGTTGTGCTGGTAAAGAACATTTGATTCCTGGAGGAAGCGGCTGTATTGCTGGTCAATTTCCCCCAAGAGGTTGTGGAACACCAGTGTGGCATGAGATTCCTTGCTGGCAGCATAGGCCCTGTAGAAATTGAGGGAGCAGAAACCACAGGAAAGCGAAAAACAAATTTGTAGTAACAATCTTTAAAACAAAGACTATCCAGAGTCCTGTGGCACCTTAGAAGGCAAATGTATTATTATATCATGACTTTCATAGGCTACTGCATCTAATGAAGTGAGCTATAGTTCCTCAAAATGAATGCTATAATACATTTGTTATTTGTTAAAGTATAAGAGGACTTTCATTTTCCTCCTGCACCAGATTAACATCTTTGTCTCTTTGGAAAGTCTTTAGAGCATGATGTTTAAGGTCAAGAATTTCCTCTCTGACAAATAAATGTTATTCCCCATTAGAGAACGAGGAAGCACAATTAACTCAGCAATTTTCTCTATGTTTTCAAAATAGAAAAAAGGTTTCAGTGAATTTCCAGCTAGGCTTTGTAAACATAATCCTGGGAACTCAAGGGCCAACACCCACAAAGTGAAAAGAGTAAAAAAAAAGGTTTCAACCACTGTTTCAACCACCGGTTTCATTGCATTTGGGGGGGGGGGGAGCGAGAAATGTCGTAAGATGTCAGCCAGAAGAAAATAACGGAGAAAAAGAGTCTGATGGTTTATAAACATCTCAAAGAGCCACCATCAAAACTGTGCCCACCAAGAGTATAGGACCATAACTCTTACCATTCCCAGTCAGAATTAACTAGGAAGAACAGGAGATACATTGCAACCAAAGTTCCCTCTAAGTGGGGTGCATGCGTGCATCTCTGCCTCCCTCCGCGCAGCTTTCTTCCTCCTCTGTGCAGGGATCACACTCAACCCCTTAGGTTCCGGTTGTGGAACCCTGTGCGTGGGGGGAGTGGAGTCGCTCAAGAGAGAGGCGGAGTCTCGCCCAGCAGGGCTGAAAATTAGAGGGTATTCTGATTCCAACACATCTTTGTGGGAACTATTTCTGTGAGTTTACTGCACATCGGTGTTTAAAATTTCAGTCCTCTTAGATGTTTTGGCCTTCAACATCCCAAAGCTCCACCAGCCAGCACACTAGATAGTCAAGAGTTATGGTATAAAATATTTGGAGGGTCAAAGGCTCTGAATCACTGATCCAGAGCATCAACAGGTCACATCCGCTCTACAAATACAATTCTATTTAGTTCCTGAGGGCTTTGCCAAATTTTGATCAATTCTTAAGGTATGCTCTTCCATGTTTTTGGACTACCGCCCCAATGTTGCCCATTAGGATCCATTGAGACTGCCTCCTGAAGAACTCCCAGGAAGACCTGTGATTCCCAAGTAGCACTGGGGCACCTTCCTTGTTTTTACAGACCAACAAAGACACTGATGGCAGTAAAGTCAGCTGGTCTGTAGACTTCTGTTTCTGGGCTACACCTCCCAGAATTCTGCTTGGAGAATTCTGGGAGTTGCAGTCCAAAAATATGAAACAGCATACCCCTAACAATTATCTGTTTCTATCCCCATGGGAGTCCCCAGACAGCTGGGTGGGGAGGAGAATGAAGGCTGAGGGAGGAAGAAAATTGGCACTGCCCATTTCTGGTGTAGCTTTGTCCATCTCTCACCCTGACAGAGTACTCCAAATGAAAACAGCCCTCGATAGAAAATGCAAAGCTTGGAAAAACTCCATTTTTGACTACAACCTTCATGAATCTGCAACCAGCAGCCATACTGGCTGAGGGACTCTGATATATGTAATCCAAAGAAATATCTTACTCTGATTTTAAAATACCAGATGGTATCATGTGCAATTAAGTCAGAACCAGCTTATAGTGACCCTAAAATGACTTTCACGGTAAGTGACATGTTTATCAATTTTAACCCAATACTCCCTAGTTTCCTTGGCTGGGTTTGGATTTGAACTCAGATCTCCAAAGTCCTAGTTTATCTCTCAAGCCACTCAACCACATTGGGTATCACTTTATAATTGAACCTGACCATATGTGAGGGAAGTTTTCACCTTCCCTCACCGTTGGGTATTCTCGTGGCACCCAGGAGTCCAATGATATCTAGAAGGCCACAATTTGCACAGAACAATAAATGTTTCATCTCTAGGCCACTATCTGTTTGGGCAAGACTGCTTTCCTGAGGAAATAAAGAACATTGTGGTATTTCAACACATTTATTTGTGCACTGAAAGCTACTTTTCAAGTATAAGTGTAATCGATGAACACTCATGCTAAAAAAATGTGTTAAAGATACCATGTAACTTTCTTTTAATAATGCTGAAATAGATTAACTCACCTATTTTATTGAAAATCCCTGGAAAAAAGATAGGCTAGCTACTCCAAATCAAATAATGTCAAAATTCCAGTCTTTTCCCTATGCAACGTAAGTTGTTCCTAGCAAAATGTTCCTTTCTATTCTGCCCCCCCCCCCCTTTCAAGGATGATATGAAGAGCTTTAAAGAGCTTTACTAGGAAAGAAGGATCTCAAACAAATCTAGACAAGATGCATATATAAAGAAAACTTAAATGGCTCACCAGTCCTGACTTTCAATCCAGGGTGCAAGGAACTGCCGGAGTTCCATTGGAAAGCTGTCACTGTACAGCTGGTGGAGCTGCTCCAAATACCGTGTGTCTAGCTGCTGAAGTTGGTTCCACTGGGCCATCTTGGCAGCCAACTCTGGAAATATATAAGCGGTTTTACAAGAATGTTAGTCCGCCACTTCTGATTATTCAAGCTTGGAAACATTGACATTCTGTAAAGCTGAAACACCACCATCTCCTAGCCAGACTGACCAATGTCCATGTTGGCTAGGAGATTCTGGGAATTAAAGTCCAAAACAAATTTTCCAAACTGTGCTCATAAAAGTAGTAAAAAGTATAACTAAAATCTTACAACAAAAGAAAAACTTCAGACATGTATATTACTACTTTATGAATGACATTCCTTGTCAGCTTTCCCCAACTGAACTCCTAGTGCCTCAACCAATACAACTGTGGTGGTTTTGCATTGCATGCGTCACTAAGATCTGCTGGAGAGACACTCCTCTGTCCTCCACCATTGAGAACCATTCAGTACGTAAAGACATGAGGGAGGGCTTTTTCAGCAATGGCACGCTAACTATAGAATACTCTCTCTTAGAGCCTTGACTGGTGCTGGAGTGCATCAGCCAAGTCAAAACATACTTCGCTATTTGAGGGCTGAGGAACATGGCCTACCAAAGTTTCAATGACATGGCTTTAATGTTTTAATGTTGTGTTTTACACTGTTAAATTTTACATTGTGTTAAATATCTTATGTACTGTACTTTAATGAGACCTGAGGTATAAGGAAGGAACAAACAAACAAACAAACAAACAGACGTTTGTGTACTGGAATGTGGCTTGGGTTTGTGAGGAAGCTGCGTATAATGAAAGACTGAATGAAAGTATGGCCTTATTAGTACTAGTGTTAAAGCAAGTATCTAGTTAGAAAGAAATAACAGAAAATGTTTAAATTATAATCCTGAAGTAAGTAATTATATTTTAAGGTTGAAAAGAAAAATGAACACTTCTAGTTATATGCTGAAAAAAACTTACTACAGTACTTGAAATCT
Organism: Pogona vitticeps; assembly: GCF_051106095.1. Taxonomy (NCBI): domain Eukaryota; kingdom Metazoa; phylum Chordata; class Lepidosauria; order Squamata; family Agamidae; genus Pogona; species Pogona vitticeps. The sequence continues at coordinate 94,411,413 of NC_135788.1, read as the reverse complement.
TGTTCTTGGATTTTATTTATCCTTGTTCACTGAACTTTTTTTATCCTTTGTGCCTTTTTAAAACAATAATGCTAATTTTTGTTTATTAACTTGCTCATTATTTTAATAGGTAGTAGCCATAATGTCTAAAACCCACATATACTGCTGGCCAGTGCAATGACACATGATTTGTGTAGTATAACCAAAGTAAATGATGTTGTGTGTCACCAAAATCATTTTTACTTTTAAAATAATATAATAATCATGTACAGTATCAAGTCAATTCTGACTTATGGCAACCCTTTTCAGGTAGAATTTTTTCCAGTGAGAGTATTTTTCCAGGTAGAGAATACTCAGAAGCGGTTTACCATTCCCTTCTTCTGAAGGCCCCCTGGGACTGTGCAGCTTTCCCATAACTGCACAGACTGGCTCAACTTGTAGGAGGCACACAAACTTCGAACCTCTTGCTCTGCAGCCAGATACCTTAACCACTGAACTATGTAGCCAGCCTTGGCTTTAGCAGAGTCACAGACACAGTATAAAAGAGAACTCGGGCTGTTTGCCTTGGCTGGTTGTAGAGATAATCCAAGAGAAGGAGCCCCTGTTCACAGGTATAAAGAAAAAAAATTCCAAACCTGGCATAGGAACTTGGAGAGGCTGTTCTTTGGGTATCAGCAAACACTAGTAGTGAAGATGTATAAGCACTCCAATGACCAATGACCACTTTGGTGGGAGAAAATGGGGGATCTAGCCAAACATACCGTATTTTTTGCTCCATAAGACGCACCTTTCCATAAGACGCACCAATTTTTAGGAGAAGAAAACAGGAAAATATAATCTGTTTTCTTCACTCCATAAGACGCACAGACTTTTCACCCCCCTGTTTTGTGGGGGAAAAGTGCGTCTTATGGTGCGAAAAATACGGTATCTGGAGGCCATTAGGGTCAAAAAGTTGTTACTGAATGCTCTTCCAGTTCTTTCTCCCCAAGTTGTTAATACATTCAGTACCAATATAAAGTCAAAGACTAAAGTGAAGAGTTTAGTACCAAACAACATTGACCCATCAAATCAACATTGTTGCCTTACCATGACTGGTAAATATGGAAGCGCAACTGCTCATTATGGCAGACCCCATAATCAAAAACCCAACAATCAGGAGAGTATAAAAATTCTGGTTTGGTCCATATCAACAAATAAAGAGCAGCCTTCTGGTAAAATCATTGGCTCTAAACTGCTCCTTCAAGAGCAAATCATATCCACATACTTTGCCTTATGAAAGGAAGACTATGCAACAATATTACTTTCTCAGAATAGGTTCCTTATTCCTAAACTTACTCCAGTTGAGACCCTTCTTCTTCTTCTTCTTCTTCTTCTTCTTCTTCTTCTTCTTCTTCTTCTTCTTCTTCTTCTTCTTCTTCTTCTTCTTCTTCTTCTTCTTCTTCTTCTTCTTCTTCTTCTTCTTCTTCTTCTTCTTCTTCTTCTTCTTCTTCTTCTTCTTCTTCTTCTTCTTCTTCTTCTTCTTCTTCTTCTTCTTCTTCTTCTTCTTCTTCTTCTTCTTCTTCCTCCTCCTCCTCCTCCTCCTCCTCCTCCTCCTCCTCCTCCTCCTCCTCCTCTTGTTATGTGTCATCAAGTTGCCTCTGATTTATGGCAACCCTACAAATGGGCAATCTCCAAAATATTATGTCCTCAATAGTCCTGCCCAACTCTTGCAAACTCAAGTCTGTGGTGTCCCTTAGGGAGTCAATCAATCTTACATTTGCTCTTCCTCTTTTCCTGCTGCCTTCCATCTTTCCCATCATTATTGGTTTATTCCCAGAGAATACTGCCTTCTCATGAAATGCCCAGAGTAGAACAGCCTCAGCTTCAACATTTTCGCTCACTTCAGGCTTGATTTTATCTAGGACCCACTTGTTTGTCTTTCTGGCAGTCTAAAGTATCCACAAAGCTCTCACCCACACCAAACAATTTTTTTCCTGTCTGGTTTCTTTGCTGTCCAGCTTTCACACTGTCCAGCTAATCACATGGTGATTAGAATACAAGAATGTGGATGACCTTGTCCTTCATCTCCAGTGATATCCTTACAGTTGATTATCCTTTCTATTCCTTCATTGCTGCTTTTCCTAGTCTCAGTCTTCTGATTTCTTGACTGAAGTCTCTATTTGGATTGACGACTGAACCAAGGTATACAAAATCTCAATTCCTTCATTGTCAGTGTTAATGTTGTGTAGTTCTTCTGTAGCCATGATTTTTAACTTCTTAATGTTCAGCTGCCGTCCTTGTTTGGCACTTTCTTCTTTCACTTTCACTCAGAATCATTTCAAGACATTGCTGCTTTATGCCAGTAAGATGGTGTCGACTGTATATCTTAAATACGTTTCTTAAAGATGCCCTGAAATGCCATTCTATTGTAGATATCTGGGCCTGGGAGCAAGTATTAACAGGAGCATTCTGCCATAGTAAAAGCAATGATAACACTGCCACATTTGGTTGTAGGTCCTTATTTGCAATGAAATGTATTTCCCTTTTTTGATAATATATTCTTTCTCAATAATCCCTCTCTATTCAAAGTGCTCCACTCTTTTTGTTTCTTGTGTCACAACAGTCCTCTGAGTCAGAGCATTGTTTCTGCTATATATCCCTATATGAAAAAGAAAAGCACAGGGACAGCAAAACTTAAACTGATAAAACTGATAATAGTTTTCCTGAGGTGCAATCAGTTCCTAGCTGAGGTCAAATTTGGTTAGGGATTTCCCAGGTCTCACATGTTGCTGCCCTGCCTTCTTAGAGAATTAGAACAAAATTTCTTTAGCTCTGGGAAAACAGTGTGGCTGCTGGTGGTGGAGGGAACCTTGTCTCATTCTTTGGGTAAACCAGGACTAGATTCTGTGAGGTAAAAGAACAGAACAGAAGGCAACCCTCAGGAAAGAAAAGGTCAGTTTAGAGGCGATTAGTCAGGTTAGGCTGGTCACAGAGCTATTGGGCCATGACTGATTTTTTTTTATTCAAATTCTAATATTTGAAATTAATCTCCACTTCTTATTCTCCAGAACAACTGCAAGTAAGGAGAATTGGAGGGTTTAAAAACATGAGCTAAGTCCCTGGTTCAAATTTCATCTTCACTAAGAATTTTCTACAAAGCCTTAGGCAAAAAAAACCTAGATGTCACCCATCTACCTGCAGCACTGCACTAACAGTGTGGCCTAACCCACAAGATAACTGAAAGGTGGTGGTGGTTGCTCTTGTGTGCTATGAAGCTGCTTCTGACTTAATTAGTGAGTTCCAAAAGGTCCTGACATTAACAGTCCTCCTCACAGTCTTTCAAATTTAAGGCTATGGTTTCTTCTACTGAGTCACTCCAATCCACATTTGGTCTTCCTTCGAATTCAAAAGGTTTTACTGAAATAAACACTAAATTAGCTATTTGATCATATAACTGGCTTATTTTTTTAAAATGGTGGAAATTCAGTTCTGAACTTTAGGGTTTCATATTTTAAACTATCTTGGAAAGGTCAGCTTTAAAATGTTGCAATAAACCAATTTTAAAAAAAATCAGAAGCACCACCACCACCAACTTGTCAACAAGCCAGCTTCATTGGGTTTTGTCTCTCCTTCACTTGTCATCCTGCAGAAAGGTCCTCAACCTTAGGCCTCCTGAGTGTTTGGGACTTTCAGCTCTCACAATCCCTGGCCATTGACGGTGCTAGCTGGAGCTTCTGGAATCCAAGGTCCAAAACATTTGGAGAAGTGAGAACCCCTGATCCAGCATCCATTCCATCAGAGCACTTCCAATGGTTTTGCTAAGGACACACAATTTTTCTGGCACCTTCTCTCTCCAAACCATTTTTATTATGAGGGGACATGACAGGATGATCAACACCAAGACTGCATTACAACGGCAGCAAAGCTGATAGGAGCAAGATCCACCTAAAGCACTCAGAATTCACTCCTAGATTTTTCTGCTTTTTCTTCTCCTTCCCTATTTGCTTTTACTTATTTCTTGTATCTTTTTCAGACTGTAAGCTTGAAGGGAGGAATTTAAGGTTGTTGATGATGTATAAACTGTTGGGGGTGCTTTGGTTTTTATATAAACTGCTTGAGGAGTTGCTTCTAGCTGAAGACGAGAGTGACAATGCTTTAATTAATTTAGTTTTAAATAATACATACTGAAATGCTTAAATGGTTTAATTAATTAAATTAAAATTAGGAAACTGATGGTAACAGCACAGCAGTTTTGGGGATGATGAAACAATTCAGGCTGGAACATCATCTTATCAACCTGAAATTAAAATGAAAGTTGGGATGGGATAAGGAGGTTTAGAATTATTTACCACAATTTTACACAACCAAATGCTCTTAACTGATACAAATTTCCAAAATATCAGCACTGCTATTAAAATTATTTGACAAACCTTCATCTCCTCAATCGCTCCCTGGCTTCAGTCAACATCAACCGTGGCTAATAAAGAACAGTGATTCTAACGCTGTGAAAGGCTGAATGTTGTGTTTGCAAGGCTAGGGTGACAAGAGTTCATGCCATTTCCAGAACATTTCCATTTCCAGAAATGTTCTCTTTACGTATCAGACAGAAAAGGGAAACGGCCTGAATCTGTCCTGGACAAAAGCCACAGCTCACACATTTAGCCATCACAATCTAATTAGCTGCTGAATGGGAACGATAAGCTACTAAGGTTGCTCAGGTTGCTATGGCAGTTATTCAAAATAACAGACAGGCTGGGTCAGACTGAGGGCATATCCAGTCTAGCACTCAGTTCTGCTGCAAAAAGCAGACATTTTGCAAGAAGATGGCAGATATGGTCAGATGCTCTGTACAGGGTGGGCCAGGGTCACCTGCTAATGGCAGGGGAACGCCAGTGTCTGTGGCATCCCACCAGCCCAAACTCCCTCGTAGGACACGATTAAGGAGATGCCTGATATAGGCACCTCTCAGACTGGAAATGATGAGTCCATTCTGTTGCTATGTTTCCAGCATGTCTCATAATCTGCAAAACCCAACCAGACTTCCCAGAACCGTCTGAGATGCTCCAGGCAGGAAATTCTGGGATGCTGTCTTAATTTATTTCAGGTTTCTTGCTAACCCATTCCTGCCAAGAATACCAGCCTGGATTAATTATTCTCATGGCTATCGAGATGGATGCACTGTCAGATGTCTGCCTCTTTACACACTATCCAAGAGGTGAACAGATGAAGGAAGAGGTATGTGTCTGTGTAGATTTGAGGTACTATCATCCTTTCTTTGTGTGGCTGCTCACCAAACATTCAGTATTTTAAGCCAGAACTATCTAAAGAAAGGAGCTGGCTGGATAAGCTGGCCTAGAGCTGGCTGGATAAACCAAATGGGCGGGATATAAATAAAATAAAATAAAATAACTTAGTGGTTTCGGTATCCGGCTGCACAGCTGGAGACTGGGAGTTCTATTTCCCACGGTGTCTAGAGCCAGCCTGCGTGGCCATGGACAAGCTGCACAGTATCAGGGTGCCCCCAGAGGAAAGGCATGGGAAACCACTTCTGAGTAGCTGGAAAACCCTGGAAAGGATCACTAAGTCAGAATTGACTTGGCGGCACATGATGGTGATGATACTTTTGAAATTCCTGGCTCACTCTTAGAGCCTAAGAACTGCCATTCTGGATGAGACCAACAATTTGTCAAGCCCAATATTTTGCTCCCACAGTGACCAGTCAAATGTCTCTGGTAAGCATTTAAACAGGACACGCCTGCAACAGCACCCCCAACTCTTGCTCTCTAGTACCTGATATCCTCTGCGCACTGCCTCTCATAGTTACGTTCTCCATGAATTTGCCCAACCTGCTTTCAAAGACATCCAAGTTGGGGGCCATCACTGAATACTAAATAAGTCACTTACTTAGACCACCGCTTGCAGTCAACCCACAAAACAAGCTGCCAGAATGGCTGAATTTAACTAAGAGCCTCCGAAGATGATCTTAAAATGCATGGGTATATATGGGAGGAAATGAACCTTCAGGTAATCTCCTCTAAGTCATTTAAAACCTTAAATGTTGTGATCCTCTTAAATCAAGAGCTGCATTTTAGTAGTTACTGGCATATGTTAAAATGTTGGGTTTTTTTTTTTTTTCTTTTACTAATTTAATGAATTTTAGAGGTAAGCTTCTTGGGACACTTGCCGGATAAATAAGGCAACAGCCACCTAAACTTCCTGGGTTGGGAGGAGTGTGTTAAATCAGACAAGAAGAAGAAAAATGAAGTGGGATGCAATCACCAAAAGCATATGACAAACAAAACTTACATTTTAAGGTGCCACATGACTGTTCTTTTGAAAACCTAAGTAACTGACAAACTTTAGAATTTTTTCTCCCCGCCAAAAAACGTCTTATTATCCGGTGTCACGTCAGGGACATTTCTGTACAAGGTAACCTAAAGGTCTTATAGTCCAAACCGACACTGATACAGGAAGTTTACTATTTCAGCATCCTTGATAAGGTCCAATCCACTTGTCATCATTCATTCATTCAAAATATTTTTTTACCTCACCTTTCTCCTTCAAAAGGATCCACAGCAGCTTACATTATTAAAAGACAACATTTAAAGCAAAAAAAACGAGTATACAAATACCGAAAAAGATCAAACAAATACCATACTGAAAAAAACAATGGACAGGAGCAACACAAAAAAAAAACCATTCAAAGCAGTAAGCCATAAGAAATTTTTAAAATCCCTCTTAGGCAGCCAATCATTAAGGGAAAGCTTGCCCGAAGAGAAAGTTCTTTACCTGCCTGGGGAAGGACAGCAACATGTGTATGTATGTGGGAGAGTTCCAGAGTCTGGGAGCAACATTAGTGAATATTCCTTCCCTCATTTCATTGAATTTTTCCTTCTTGTACTTAGTACCTGATGATCTCTACCTTTTCAAGCAATAGAGAACAGATAAGCCCCGTCATCTAAGTGACAGCTGTTCCAGTATTTCAAACTAGGTATCATATTGCCTGACTAACCTCTTCTCTTTGCACACTTCAATATGCCTTGTCTACAAAGACACCAGAATATACAAGTAAAATCCAAAGGTAAGAATGTAGAAAGATGTCTAGACTCGGTGTCTAGACTGAGCTATCAGACTGCTGATGTTTTTATCCTGAATTTCTGGAAGATAGTTCAGTAATGTAGACAACACTCCAAAACTTATCCTGATATTTATCATTGTGTTAGCAGGGACATGGATGGATCTATATATTACAGTCATTAAACTGCATTTACTGTAGCTGAGTTTTCCCCCACCTACATTTTAAAAGTCCCCCATAGAATACAAAATGAAAGAAAGGCCCCCAAGCCCACCACAATCTCTGCTTTTGAGAGCAGAATGCTATCTAGGGTAGTAGCCAGTGTTGAACTCGGTAAGTAACCGAAGAGTCCTGGGGCACCTCAAAGACTTGTCAATTGCTCATGATGTACCTTTGTGGAGATGACAATCTATTTCCACCAGTTGCCTGGCTAATGAAGAATAGATTCTCATCTCACTGCCGCTCTCTTTCATAAGCTGTCCTTTAGTTAGCTCCTCTGAGAAGCAGGAAAAAAGCTTACAGTAAATGCAGGAGGCTGAGCTTTCTCGGAACTGACCAGGAGACAAGGAAGTAGCTGCTTTCAGATTTGTTCCATGCATGTGTCATCTGGAAGCAGATTTTAAAAGTAGGCAGTATTTGTATGTTCAAATCCACTCACTCCAAAAAGGCAGGGAACTGTGTGAAATCATTTCCCCACAAAGAGGAAAAAAGAAACAAATAAGAACTACAAAAAGAACCCAGGATTTCACCTTGCTTCTCTTTTTGGAGGAAGGTAAAGAAAATTGAAAGTATGAAAACAGAAGCTTGCACCTTGGATCAGGAAGTGCTTTGAAGTTGCCTTTAGGAAACAGTCACAAAAGAAGTGAAAACGCAGGGCAAGGGACTGGCTTGCCCTGAAAGCAAAAATATAACAAAAAAGTTACAGCAGAGTACTGTACATGAAAGGAGATGGGAAAGTTGGATTCGCCACTTAAAAAAAAAACTTACAGAATGACACGTTTAGAAAGTTACCATGCAGAAGGAATCCCCACATCTATCCACAACTCACCCAAATGAGGAAGTAATATTTTAGATATACATGATGACACTGCTAGAAGCACTGTGAATTTTATCCACCTGCTTGTTACTCATCAGAAATGTGATCCATGAGTGCAACAAATAATGTATTTCCACCTAATATACCTTTGAGCAACAATATTCCATCCCAATCCCTTGAAGAAAAATTTGAGAAAGGCTAAAAGATATTATACCCCACAAACGTTCAGATCCAACTCGCCAAGACAGTCCTCAGAGAGAGTATTTGGGCAAAGCCAAATAGAACATACCAACACAGTTGCCTTGATTTTGTGACAAGAACAAAAATAGAGGTGGAGTTGTACTTCATCAACACACAACAGTCTTCTGTGTGCAATACACACTCTGCCATTGTTGTTTAGTCATTTAGTCGTGTCCAACTCTTTGTGACCCCATGGACCAGAGCATGGCAGGCCCTCCTGTTTTCCACTGCCTCCTGGAGTTGGGTCAAATTCATGTTGGTTGCTTTGATGACACTGTCCCAACCATCTCATCCTCTGTCGTCCCCTTCTCCTCTTGCCCTCACATTTTCCCAACATCAGGGTCTTTTCCAGGGAGTCTTCTCTTCTCATGAGATGGCCAAAGTATTGGCGCCTCTGCTTCAGGATCTGACCTTCCAGTGAGCACTCAGCAGCGAGCACTTCCAGTGAGCACTCAGGGTTGATTTCCTTTAGAATGGATAGGCTTGTTCTTGCAGTCCTTGCAGTCTGCACTCTGCCATACAGACGTTTAAAAAAAGATGCTGCAAGTCTGAATCAGCCCATTGAATTGCCACTTTTTTGGACCACACTTCTCACAGTTCCCCAGCCACCATATGGAGTCAAGGGATTCTTACAGATTCCAAAGGTAATGTTCACAAGCTGCCTGCTGTAGCACTACTCTTCCTGCACAATGAACTAGATGCTGTAGGTACCTGACCAAGAACAGCTCTTATCTCTTTGTTGCATTCATGACCATTAAATCTTCTGGCTAAAATGCTGGGTTAGGCAAACCTTTAGACTCATCCATCAATTTCCTATAGTCTTATCCACTTAAGTGATTAAATTATTACAATCATTTAAAGAGCTTGAAGGGGAATAAAATTAATTTCCAGTTCCAAGAATTCCACAGCCAACATAGCATGAGCACTGACTGTATTGCTTGAAGATTCTGGAAGCTGAGAGTCCAAACAAATTAACTTGTTTGAGCTCTGCATCATCAAAAAGCGAATCTTGAAGAATAACTGGCTACTATCAGCTGTGACTACTATGGATGGAAAGGATCACCATGGCAGAATTGACTTGGCAACACATGATTATTATTATGCTTCATGATCAGGTAGTGTTTCTGTTTGCTTCTTTGTTCTTTCCTTTCTTTTTTACTTCAGTTTTTTAAAGGTTCTTCCTTCCTAGCAAAGAACAAAAAAGCAAACAGAAACACTGGCTAATCATCAAGCATAATAATAATCATGTTTCATGGTTGTTGTGGGTTTTTCGGGCTTCTTGGCCGTGTTCTGAAAGTGGTTCTTCCTAACGTTTCGCCAGTCTCTGTGGCCGGCATCTTCAGAGGACAGCAAATAAAGATGATCACTAAGCAGGGAGTGTTGCAAACTCTCCATAGTTTAGAATTCAAAGGAGGTGCTCTTTGGAGATTATGATTCCCAGAATCCTCCCACCACTTTGGCCATTGGCCATGTCAACTGGGAGTTGTAGTCCAAAAACATAACCCTTCCACAAAAATTCCAGCAGAGTAAAAGTACTGTACGTATCTTCTTAATTCTGGACTGCTTAATCTAGGCTTTCGGAGGAAGAAGCACAAACTCACAGGAGACCACATTCACGTATTTTAAATCTATATAACACTTCATTTATAAAATAACAATTCCAAGAAGCTGATAAACATATTTTAATCCAAACATTGGTCAATCAACAAACGTTTATAAAAACAGACAGCTAAGAGAACAATAGTTGTGTTCTGTCAGGTCAATTCAGCCTTTTCCAACCTAGTACTGTACCCTCTAGGTCTATTGGGCTACAGTTTCAATCATTCCCAGCCAGAAAATTTAGCTCAACACCTATGGAGGGTGCCAGATTGGGAAGGCTGATACTGTATAGATAAATCAGAAGAGGAGAGCAACAAAGTTGGTTAGGAGAAGAGGAAACATATCCTACGAGGACAAGCTGTGAAGGAACTGCTAGGCTTTGTGTTTAATTTGTTAATTAAGCAGCCTTTCCTAACCTGGGGTCCACTGGATGTATGATATCTTTCCCATCACAACCAAAAAGTTTTAATTAATTAATTAATTAATTAATTAATTAATTAATTAATTAATTAATTAATTCATTCATTCATTCATTCATTCATTCAATTTACATCCCACTCCCATTAGTGTCACAGCACTACTCTGGGTGGATTACAACTCATAAAATAAAAAAACAAAAATAAAAATAGAGATATTAAAACCAACCACAATAACACAAAAAAGCCCCAGATGGAGCCGACTAATCCCAGAGCAGATGGAGGAAAAGAGGGAAGGGAAGATGAGGAAGTGAAAGGGAAAAAGGGGGGACGGTGGTCAGCTGGGGTCAGTGTGGAAAACCTTAGGTTTCTTACCCTCTTTAGCTGGGAACAACCTCCATGAATTGAACTTACTTCACAGGCATGCAGAGGATTGACACAAGACATATATAGAATGCAGACATATGAAAGATTGCCTTATAGCTGACTAACATTTTCTTAATTGGATGGGAGCCAAAATTAAGGTTACGTCAACATTTTCAGGTACTATTTCTAATGTTTTGGTTTGCTTCCTGCCTCCTTGTCCCCATGCTACACTCTGTGCACTTCCTGTATACTGTATAGTCACACCTTCACTGCTCAGGATTAGTAGCTTACAGTTCATTTTAGTTCATTATTATTAACAATATTATGCATAGATAACTTTGCGATGCTGGAGACACCAATCTTATGACAAGGTGTTCAATTTGTGCAATCTTGATCTGTTTCTAGAAAATCACCAGTAGACAGGCCATTTTTGGGAAAGAGGACACGAGATGTTTGTTAACAAGGATAAGCAGGATGGAGGCATACACTGTCCACCGCAACCAGTAATGCACTGCTAAAAGTTTGTGTAGGTCTATGGGGAAAAAAGGACTGGTAAACTTATACTGTACCTAGGAAATTTCCCTCAAGAGTTGTCATAAGTCAGAATCAATCTGATAGCATATATTATTTTATGTAAGACTGAGTAAGATCCTGGCATCCCAAAACTTACGACTGGCCCTCCTCAGCCTGGGATCCTCTGGCCATAATGGGTGCTGGTAATGGGAATGGCAGTCCCAAACAGCCAGGTGGGGGTAAAGCATAGAAACAGTTTAGGAATTTAAAACCTGGGGATTCATGCCATATTTTGTGAGATCCCATGTGACAAAATCACCAACCCTAAACCAAAAGAGCTGACTCATAAAGCCATTTCTGGTTGCCAAATATCTGGTTCTTGGGTATTGGAAGCATAAGACCCTACCCCTGAATAAGAGATGTTGATCAAAACCAGTCTCAGAGCCATGAACATATACAAAGTGAAGAAATTATGAGAACATCCAGAAACGTTGGGGGTGGATTACAAGAGGTGCGGACACGATGTTACCTACAGCAAATAAAGAACAGCACAAGGCAACAATATAGGAATTGGTAAGAATCAGAAGAACCATTTTCACACTTGGTGTTCACTGAACATTAATCAGAGCAGGATACAGGAAGAGCTATAGATGATGCAACTTATTTGCATAATAAATTATGCAAGGAGAAAGAGACACACAGCTAGTACAGATACACATTTCTGATTGAAACAGGAAGTTCGATTTTGTTCAGGTGCATGAAATAATATCCTACAGCTGCTGAGATGACCAGACCCTCAGAAAAAGAAACAATTGATCCTGCACAGTCCACATGCTTTCTGGAAGTGAAAAATCTTCAAGGGACCATGTTTAACACAATTTAAACAGCCAAGTTGTCTGTAAGGAGCATGAAAACCAAAGATGGGGACTCCATACTGTATCTTTCATCTCTGCCACCTTCTCACAAGAGAAAAAATGGTATGAATGCAAACGCAGAGACCAGTGAAGTCAGCAAACAGACTGCCAGGAACTAAGGCACAAAAGAGAGGAAGAGTATTGTTGGATAACACAGTGGGCTAAGTTTACAATAGCAACAAGAAAACAATTTAAGCAAAACTATGTCTTTTAACTGATTAGCTACTTATAGAAAGATTGACAACTGAAAGCAGAGACTGAAACCAGAACAAGTATGAAACAGATTTGCTATTTGTACATGGAGGTGGTTAACTTGGTAGACAAGGTGAGCAGAATCCAGGGGTTTGGGTCTTGATCAGGCAATACCTGTGGAGTTAGGAGAGGAGTCTGGATGAGGATGAAGAACAGGCAACACTGCCATAAAGACCTATATCAGTCTTTTAAATTCTGTACATCTGCCATGGCTGATGGTCTTAATAATAATAACATTAAAGTATGTCTGTTACGTCAGTCTTCCCACATCTGGAATCCTCCAGAGCACATCATCTCCAAACAGTTTTGATTGGATGATGGGAGTAGTAATCCAACACAATTCTAGATTGGGGAAAGCCTCTCTAATTTATAAACATCTTAAGAATGGGCAAACCACCTTAGCAAATTTTAAAAATTAACGATAAAATAAGATTAGGCAATTCAGCACAATATTCTTTGAGATGAGCATACCTGTTTGGTTCTTCCTCCATATGCTAGTTGCTGGCAAAGAGAGAGAGGGGGGGGGGCTGCACCTTGTGGCCTCTTGCTTGTGGGTTTCCTGGAAAACATTTGGCTGACCACTGTTGGAATCTAGTTCTTAGGCTAAAATTAATTTCTTACCAAAACCAAAACCAGTAGATGAGGGTCTGAACTGGATTATACCATTTCAGACCTCAGCTGGGGGCTCCTGTGATTAAATGCTCCTAAGTATAAATGCAAGAATAAAAATTCAGCATACATAAAAAAGAGGAAGTTTTATCTCCTTCCTCTAACATATGGATTTGTGTTTTTGTTTGTTTGTTTGTTTTTAATTTGGAGACTACTTGTAGACGTTTTATGAAAAAACACAGAACCAGGAGGGGGAACCTGTGGCCCTCCAGTTGTTGCTGGACTACAACTCCCATCAGCCTCAGCCAGCATGGACAATGTTGGTGGATTCTGTAGTTCATCACCTGAATAAAAACCAGGCCCTAGGACTGGGACTGTACAATCCACCAGCCACATTAAGTCCTCAGTCTAATGTCACATGAAATGGCACAGAGAGAAAAAGGAAAGAAGTGGGAGACTAGCAGCCTCTTGTTTTGCTCCTAAGAATACACTAAACTTATCCTACAACCACTTTTCTCCACATTGTCTGAGGATGGTGGGAACTCTGTTCCTGCCCATCTTGCAGGGACATGGTTCAGCAAGGCTTTTTCAAAACATTTATAATAATAAAAATTCAAGAAAACACCTGTATGAGACCAAAAAAAGAAGAAAAGAAAAAAAAATTATTCCTTTTACTAAGCTGGTAATCTACAGACTTAAATTGCAGAGGAATGCAAGATACCAGATCTCAGTATGCACTGAAAAAGAAAACCCTCAATGCAGCAATAAAATAACACCCAAGAAGCAACAAGACAGATCTCCCTTGGTTAGGAATTTCAGCCCCAAAGTATAATTGCAAAAAAGGCCCGGTCCTACCTGACAAAGATCAAAGTTTGAAGAAGGCCTCCTACGACTAAATCCTATCATGCCAATTTTAATTTTGCCTTCTCTTGAAAAAAGACAAGGGGGTCAGAGTAGCAGGCAAACATGAAATGCAGAAATATGCTCTGATCCTGTGTGCATAATTGCATTCCAATATCTCTATATCCAGCAGAATTCTCACTTGAAGATATGAACAAAGATTAAAAATTCCATGTGTCCATTAAATTCTATGTACTAAAGTTACACCTCTGTAAATTTTCCTATTCAACCTCCCCTACAAAAATAAAAATAAAAAATAGAGTTGGGAATTCTCTCCCGCCCCATTTTTCTTCAGACCCGTACATCTCTATTTGTAGGCAGGCCACAATTTAACAGCTAGCAGACTGTGAGTTTTAAAAATCTGTTCCTAATAAAATCTAGATTTGATGAGCTCCTAGTCAAAATAAACATTCTGCCTGAAATTTATTGGGGGGGGGGGAGAGGGACTGGAAGCAATGTTTGTTTTGAATATATGACCTTTCACAAATTTAACTTGTTTCCACCTAACCAGCAATTTTTTTCATGGATTAAGCTCGTAGGATAGTTATTCTTTTCTTTATAGCCAAAGTCCTAAAAGAGATGTCACCCTATCACACCTCAGCTATATAAATCCCTGCCCAGAGACAAACACAGCACTGTGGTTTTGATACTGTCACGACGCCAACTGAGGGAACAGCAACAACAGCCAACCAGGAATCATAAAACTGACTTAACTGCAAACTAAGGTGGGGAGGGGTGGAGGAGACTTCTGTTCACAGCAATCAGCTTTCTGAATTTATATCTCACATACCTTCCAGAGTCACCACTGCAGAAATCACAGCACCAGCCTAGTCACATGACTACTTTCTAAAGTGCCCAGAGTTCGGGAACATTAATTTTGGGGACTACAACTCCCAAAACTCCCTGTGCAGGTGGGGGAATTTGGGGGGTTGTAGTCCCAGAAAAGTAACTGTTTCATTCCATTTCAGATCTTAATCCATGCTGCTGGTCCTCAATCCACTTGTCTGTAGTTGGGAAGATGAGAACAGAAAGGTCACATTCCTGTCTTAGAGCAGAAGGGAGAAATACGAAGCCCTTCGGCATCTGGCGGACTCCAGCTCCCATCAGCCACAGCCAGCATAGCCAATGGTCATGGACAGCACAAGTTGCCACCCAAGAATATATGGAGACCCACTAGCTATGTACCCATGAAGGCCACAACCTTCCCCAACATGGCCTCTTTCTGGAATCTTGGACTACAAGTTCCAACAACTTTCTAAGATGAGAAGAATTTTCATTCAACACATGCCAGGCTGCTTTAGGAACCAAGGGCCTCAACTTTGGGCATAAGACTCAACACCCAAAAAACTAATACATGCTTTGTTATAATTCCTACAAAGTAATTTTTTTTATTTTTATTTAAAATATTTATATGCTGCCTTTCTGTTAATATGTCCAAGGCAGCTTACAGTATTAAAAAAAAGTTAAAAGCGAAACAATAAATGATTAAAATATCAAAAAGCATTCAACAAATATCCTATTAAAATTCACAAAAAAGAGCAATATTAAAAACTCTGGTAAAACAGAATAAAACAATCGCTTTTTTAAAATCCCCTTGGTGAATCAGTCATTTAATGAAAGCCCACCTGAAGAGAAAGGTCTTTGCCTACATGCGGAAGGGCAGCAAAGATGGGGCCAGTCTGGCCTCCTGTGGGAGTTCCAGAGTCTGGGAGCAGCGACAGAGAAGGCCCTCTCCCATACCCCCAACAAATGCACCTGTGAAGGCGGTGGAACTGAGAGAAAGGCTCATACAGGGAGATATGGCCATTTAGATAGCTTAGACGCAAGCTGTGCAATGTACCACAACAACAGCTAAACTGAGGGGGAAAATGTCAATATGGTTTGCTATTCAAAGTGTTAGCACCTTCCCGACATGTTACCAGGTTACATCAGGACCTGAAAACAGAAGCATAACCAGGATAGTGAATCCAGAGCTTTGCTCCAAAGCACCAAAATTTAGAGTAGACCACAATCTACAGAATGTTAGGACAATAAACAGCAGCAGCACCTGGTCTTATTGGGTTTAAAAGAATGAACATTTTTTCTTTGAGGGGCATCATATTCTCCTGTTTCTTAGGAGGCTCATGCCCATGTGTCAGAGTAGAGAGGGTAGGCGATGGTGCTGATGGAGCCAGCTGCCAACCTTGCTTGTTATGGCCCTGTCTGAAAACTCTAAATCCTCTAGGGAAGGTTGATGCATTCAAGTAAATAATCTTAGAGGGTCCCGAATACAATTTGGGGTTTCGAACATTCCACTAGCTACATACCAGGCTATACTGAAAAGAAACCAGACTGCCTCCCTCTTTCTTTCCATCCTCCAAGCCTATTAATTGCTGCCCACGTCTGTGTCAGTGTAAACTTAACTACCTCAAGAAAAAAGCGCCATAGCAAAGGACTATTTTTTAAAGCCGAAAGGTAAACACTGAGTTTAGAGGCCCCACCAAGTTGCAGCCTTTGGACTGCCCGGTTTTCTGAGCCACAATGCAACTTTCCCCAAATGCCCTCCCCCCCCCCAACTAGGCCTTTTGAGATAGTTGTGCAAACAGAAGCTTCCTGTTGCTTCTGTGGTTGGCTAAGCACCAGCACCCAGTTTAGTCATCAGCCTCGCAGGGCACTAAGAAAGGTCAGCTGTCTGTGACATCACTTCCATAGGCGGGTCAAGGGTGCAAATGCTCACAACTTGCTGGCAAGCAAACAAGCAAATGGTTTTAACAATAAAAAAATTACAATTGGAAATACAGTTTCTGCCTAAAAATATATATATACCGTGTTAGTCCACCAGGTACAGCAAGCAATGTCAGGAGCTAAAGAAAACAAAACAAAACAAAAGTTTCCCCACTTCTTCTTCACTTTTGACACCACACATCATCCCAGCAGGCATAATTGTCAGTAAGAAGCCACAACGAAGGGTCAAGCTGCCTACACACACACACACACACAACGTCAGGCAAGGACTCTTCCTTGCTGCATGGCAAGGGAGCGGACAAAAGAGCAAAGGCACCCAAACCACCGGAGGTCACCCCTAGCTGCCCATTCTGCACCCACGGGGGCTGCCACCTGACCGCCCAGGCCTGCAGGGCCCGCCATTCCTTGAAGAGAAAGAGCAGCAGTGCTTCCTTCTATGCTTCGGGACAACCGAGGGCCTTTCTCTCCCCCCCCCTTCCTGCACCACCCACCTATATATAATCCAGTAACTTTCCCCCGTTCCTTGTTTCTGTCTTTGCAAAGTTCCCCATATTCAGAAAACAACAACTCAGGAGCCCGGCAGGCACCCCTGGTCAGCCTGTGGGAGCTACTGGGAGGGCAACCCCCCCCCCGGTTCTTCTTCCAGACTCGGTCCCTCTCAGCCGACAGCTGGGGAAGCCCCACGACTGCCCTCGCCTCCGCCCACGGCGCTGCCCACTTCCTCCACATCTATGCTTGCACACTTCCTGGCTCCACCGGCTCCCCGGACATAAGCCCTCTTGCCTGCGCCCGCAGCAGCTCCAGGCCGGAAGGCTCGGCACAATCCCGGACCCTGTCAGCGCACACGGTGGCCCTTTTTGCGGCTGGCGGTCTGCCCGACCTGCCCGGGTCTCTCTGCTAACTCGCTCCAGGCGTTTCTTCTTCCCGTCCCATCAAAGCCCCGAGAACAAATGGGGAAAGGCTTCTTCTCCCTGCCCGAAAAGTGTCAGCAGCACACAAGAAAACGGATTAAAATGCCTCTTTCAGCTCATCCCAAATGCATGGTATAGGGAGGGATGGAGGGAAAGGGAAGGGAGCACTCTGCACATGCTTAGAGGCAACTCCCCGCCTAAGCAAAAGCTAACCTATTGCACTTTAAAGTGCAGTCACACGCTATGCTCCCTCACCTCCTCCGCCTACCTTGCTGACCCCCCTCGGGGTCCCTCGCCCACCGTAGGAACCGAACCGACGTCTCTTCTCTTCCCGTCGCCTTGCTCCTAGCCCTGCCCCGGCCGCGGAGTGCCCGATTAGCCCCGCCCCCTCAGCCTCCGTATCTTCGGCACCCTTCTCCACCAACCAATCCCCAGCCAGCCCGCTTCATCCATTGCCAGGGGGGGCGCTTCGGACAGCCAATCACGGTACGCCTCCAGTTTTATTATTCATAGGGCTGTTCCGTACTGGGCTTTCTCCTCCCGCTGCTCTGCTGGAAACCCAGCTGAGTTCCGGGCAGTGCGTGACGTCGACAGCGCCGCTGTTGTCTTCGTCTAAAAAGGAGGGGGGTGGAGAAGGAGGGTTGTATTCTTCTAAGGCTCCTAATGAGCTGCTGAGGGCACGGTTCATAGCGGTTTGCTTCCCTGGAAGATAATTGCAAGGCAATCTGTTGCAGCAAGAACAACGAAGAGCCTTGTGGCTCTTTAAAAACTAACGTGTTTTGTTTGGTACAAACTTTGGTGGATTGTGGCCAACTTTGTCAGATGAGAGTGACTCTTACTGTGCCTTAATGACTAAGAAATGTGGGTTTGTCATAAGCCTTGGTGGGCTGCATTAGTTGTATCCAATGAATTGAAGTAGGCTGAACTCCACAGGAGCCTATGGCAATGAAAACATTACTCTCTAAGGTGCCACTAGAGTTCTGTAACTCATAGTGGGCGTCCTGTGGGAGAGCCCAGGAAAGTTGGAGAGGATTAGGGTTTCTTTGGGAGAGTCGTCCCACTCTTCTTCCTCTTCATCAGCCTAGTCCTCATCAGTATGTTGCACAACCAGAGAAAGCCAGCCCTCCTGTCGCTTCCCAGTGCCTTTTCTCTGTGTGGCATAGCAATGCGAACGGGGCCCTTTACAACCTAGGAAAGGATACCCAGCTGCTTGAGTTCTCTTCAGGTGGCTAAGCAAGGGCACAGGATTTGCTGCTGGGCCCAGGCGCTGCCACGGTGTCGTCCTGAGGAACTATGAGGGGAATGGAACCTGCTTTTTGTATGAACAGCAGACTCTGCCATGGTGGCTAAACAGACTTGAGTTAAAACAACAGGGCTGGAATAAGGCACGGTGAGGCCCTGTCATGACAATGGCCTTGAACTGTTCCACCTTCATGAGGCCTCACAGCATTACTAAAACTTGAAATATAAGTTTGTTTTTTATTTAAAACTCTTCTAATGACCCGAGGCCTCCACTGTCGTTTCCTTAGCTTGGCATAGATCTGGTGCTGTTGAGCAAACAGAGCATCTGTTCCTATTCAGAGCTGTTTTATGTTGAGTCACACCATCAGTCCAGTACTGTCAACACTGCATCTAGTCCAGTACTGTCAACACTGACTGGCAGCAGCTCTCTAGTATTTCAGGTCTCTCCAGCTCTCATTGCAGAGGCAAGGGTTTGAACCAGAGAGCCTTGGCTTGATGCTTTACCTCTGAGCTACCTTCTCCATCTCATTTATTCCCTCTGGCCTGCCCTGCCCAGAGAAATTATGTTTCTATAATTCTCATTATGCAACAGCCAACATGGCCATAGGCTGGAGGATTCTGGGATCTATTTTCCAAAAAAAGTAGCATCTCCAGCCATTGGAGCGGGTGAAAGTAGTTTTCCCCTTCTTTTTCTTCCTCTGTGAAGCAGGACAGGGTTTGGTCATCTCTGCCACACTGTCCATGGAAAGAGGGATGGGGTTGCTTTCTTGTAGCCCTAGCCAAGCTTGCTGGGCTGAGTCCCCTTCACACCTCCCAGACAGGTATAGGATGAGGCAGATGCCCTGTGGGTAAATGGGTTCATCTGCTATCTTCCATTGCCTCCTTCTCAGTTGTTCTTTCCCTCTGAGCAACACAGCAAACACAAGCTGCATGCACTACATGATCCCTCCTACAGGCAGCAGAGACTGCTCCTTGTAACTGTCAGCTGATCTCCTGGTGGCTGTTTTCTCTCCTTCCTTTACATCTTGATACCTTCAAGAAAGTATGGAAAGGAGAAACGTGGGTCACCTTATAATAATTCAGGGGCCTTCAACAGCACGGGAATGCATTTCTGTTTTCTCTTATCAAAATCACACTGCCATTTTTCTATCAGGAGGCCATTTCTTGCTCCTCTTCTGTCCGCACAAGCTAAGAACAGGGTTGCTGTCAGGAAATTCCCAAGACTCTAAATTTTCTATCTCTGCTGCTTCTTATAATTTTAAAAAATTGTATACAGAACTAGCGACAAAATTGCACAGTGTGCAGGGCTTCTGTACAGCTTGGCAGCCAACCAGTTCTCATTTCCACAATTTTTCTGTCTTTCTCTGATGCCTAAAGCGCACTTACCAAAACATCAGGCACTCAGCATTCTGGGGTAGTTTAGCATAATTAATTCTCACTGCACTTTCCTTGTAAAATTATCCCTCTCTTTTTTCTTTTTTCTTTTTTGTTTTTGTAATCACAGTTCAGTTACATGGCCGTCATAATTCAGCACCTGTGGCATAAGTTGTATTTAAAGCTGGTGGAAGAATTTAAAATGACAATAATTATTTGCCACCACTATGTTTTCACTTTTGCAACACTGAATGAGGAACTTGATCTGTGTTGTCTCCAGGAGTGAGACATTGCTTTTGCTGGTCATGGCAGACAGCAGATGAATTGATGTACTCATGAGGGCATCAAACCTATCTGGGACTGCAACATCACAGCAGTGTGGGTCACTGTTGGCACAGGTTGGCCTGCTGGATGTTCATATCTGGCAGTGCCAGTTCCCACGCTGGTCCCAGGAAGAGGCTGGAGCAACGTGTGCTTTTCTAATGTCTGTATTAGAAGACCAGGAAAACTGACAGGAATTTCATTATTTAGCTTGCAAATTACTCCTTTTTTGCTGATGATTTCTAAAATCCATTTTGTTACACAACAAATGGCACTTACCAAACATGACACAAAATACATTATTCGGTAGTGTGGAAAATATATATTGCCCAGTGTGTATATTGAAAAATGCAAATGTGCACCCTGCATTCTCCCAGAATTCATTTTAAAAATTCTGGGAGTTCCTGTCTACAGACATACAGCTACATTTCACTCACCTGGAACAGAGCCCATCTTCCTAGCTATCTCAGGCCTACGTCCTCTACAGAAAGGAAATGTTCTAGTGCTTCCTGGAAAGCCTATATCTATATGGGAGAAACTTCTAGAATTCTCTCTGGGAAATTCTTGGGAAATTCTGGGAGCTGATGCCTCTCCCCAAGAAACAAGAAATGGCAAAACCCAAATGGCACAGCTGCCTTAAGTGGAGTATACTAAGGATACTGTTTCATCTCTCATAAAGCCTTCCATGAGAGTTGGCAAACTTGTTTCTGGGATAGGCAACGAAACAAAACACCACACAGACTCTGTTGTGGCACACATTTAAGTCTAACTCTGTGAGCTTTGGTGTATTATAATAGTGTTTAAAACATTAAGATAGTTTTTTTTTTTAAAAAAAAAGTGTGACTACATCTCAAATGAGTAGTTGGTTTCCCGCCCAGAGACCTTTGGGTAGTGTGGGCGGCATATAAATTAAATAAATAAATAAATAAATAAATAAATAAATAAATAAATAAATAAATAAATAAATAAATAAAATATATGCCATTTAAGCCATGAAACATGGACACACCAGTTGTAAGTTAAAATAATAATTATATGCCATTAAATAAATTCTGACTGATAGCAACCATTTTCAAGGCTTTTCAGGTAGTGAATACTCAGAAATGGTTTACTATTCCCTTCATTGGGGGTGCTCTGGGACTATGCCGCTTGCCCAAGGCCACGCAGGCTGGCTCAGGCAGCATAGTGGGGAATCAAAAACCAACCTCTAGTTCCTCAGCCAGATACCTAACTCACTGAGCTATCCAGCCAACTAAATAATAATCATGCGTCGTCAAGTCAATTTGACTTAAAGTTACCCTTTTCAGGGTTTTATAGGTAAAGAATACTCAGAAGTGTTTTACCACTCCCTGTTAGTATAACAGAATAAAAATAGAGGACTATCTCTGAGACAAGTATGGTGCAGTGGCATAGCAATCAAATTGTTATCTTGTGGTTCCTAGAAATGCAATTACCATCAGCCGCTACTATTGATTATTCTGGCTATTTAAAAATGCCAAGTCCAGCAACATATGAAGAGCCATCTATTGCCCACTGCTGGTTTATAGCTCCATTGCTGGATGGCACATGGCATGTTTTTTTTTTCTCCTTGATAGATGTTCTGATATCCAGATGTTCAGAAGGTGAAGACTTCAGTTTAACTACAACTTCATGAATTTTCATTTGTGCCAGTCCTCCATCTTTTAAAGGTGCTATGACTTGTTGGTGGGACCAAGAAGGTTGGCAATTCTATATGGAGCAAACTCAGGAAAGAAATAATTACTTGGTATATGATGCAAGCCAAGCCACTCTTTTCTCTATTATGTTTAATATGTAAGAATAAAACATGAAGTAGACATGTTGACCAGAGTGGAGTCTGGGATTGCGACATATTTGATTAAATGTGGAGTCAATGGCAAATTTGTTAAGTCGGCTGTGGTTTTAAGATGAATCATAATAACCAGCAACAGAATTTTCAAACTGTTACATACAGTGCTTTCAGGAAAGCTTTTTTTATGGCTATGTTTTGAGACCATGAAAGTACATACAGGCAGTCAATATATAAGTGAAGATGTAGGGTGCATCTACACTACATAGTTAATGCAGTTTAATCCCTTTGTGTGGAGGAAATGGGGGATCCTGTGAAACCTGTCAAAGTTTCCCCATTAACACCCCTTTCTGTAGTCACTCAGCCACATAAATCCTGATAATCCTGAGATGGGAATACTCAGGGAGAGGAGACATGAGGAAATGCTACTAATCTTGGCTAAGAACATTTCACTCCCCAACATGCTTTTCAGCCCACTGTGCATGCTCCAGGAGATTTAACATACAAAAAGAGAGGTTACCTATCTGTATCCCTGGTTCTTCGAGTGGTCATATGTGAATCCACATGAATGGGTAAGGTCTGTGCCTGCACAGGACTCCTTGGAACTTTCTAGAGCTTCAATTCATGTATTTAGTAGGATGTTGCCCCATGGTGGTGTGTGCCCTGCTCATCCGGAGGGTCCCTCAGCTCCCAGCAGAGTCTGCCGCTGTCAAGAAAGAAGGGAGACAAAACGTGATGGACAGCAGGGAGGCTGAGCAGGACATGTGGATTCACAGATGACCATTTGAAGAACCAGGATTACAGATAGGTAACCTCTCTTTCTTCTTCCTGGTCTCTGTGAATATATACGAATGGGTGACTGGCAAGCTTCACTTACTGGTAGGTGGGTGGTCACAATAAAACAGATGTCAGGGCAACCCAACCAAAGCTTGCATCTTTCTTGGACTGAACATCAAGCCTGTAATGGGAGATGAATGTAGAGGGCCTGGACCAGGTGCCTGACATATGAGGGAAATGTCAATTCCCTGAAGCAAGGCTGTGGAAGTAGCAACAATGGTAGAATGTGCTCTAATCAAGCCCAGTAGGGACTTATTTGCAAGCTCATGCACTAGATTAATGGTCTGAACCGTCCAGTGAAAAAGTGTCTGAGAACATACTTGGCAACCTTTTTTTGGCTCTTGGTAGCAGATGAAGAGACAGGGGGACATTCGGGAATCTTCTTACAGGATGTATAAAAGGCCAAGGAACACTTGACATCAAAGATATGAAGAAGGCACTTAAGATCTGAAAGAGGCAAAGGGAAGAACGTCAGAAGGACAATGGATTGACTGAGAGAGAAGTCAGAGACAACCCTGGGCAGGAATGAAACATCCGGGTACAGAGTAACATTATCTTGGTGGAATTGCAGGTAAGGAGGATCCACTCATAGTGCTGCTAGCTTGTCCAGCAGATGTGATTGCTACCAGGAACAAAGTTTTAAAGGAAGGGGACTTGTACTGGGTAGTAAGTAGCAAGTGGTTCAAAAGGTGGACGACTTAAGTGATGTAGTATGAGTTGCAGGGACCATTGCGGAATAGAAGGTTTGGGAGTAGGCCAAATGTTTTGAAATCCCTTGAGGAAATTCTTCAGAGTTGGATGGGAAAATAAGGCTAATGCCTCTGAACCAGCAGGTTGGTGTGTGACGATAGCAGCAATGTATACTTTTAAGGTGGAATGCGAAAGTCCCTGCTTGAAAAGATGGAGAAAAGTGAGAAGTGTATCTAGAGTGACTAGCATGGTAACAAAACCATTAGATCGAGCATAAGTGGTGAAAGCATTCAACTTGTAGGAGTACAGCAAAGTTGTGGACGGTTTTTGTGCTCTGGCAAACACAGCTGTTATTGTGGGAGAATCCAGCAGGCTATGAGGTGGAGATGCTTGAGGTTTGGATGATTGATTGTGCCCCTGTCCTGAGTTGGCAGGTGGGGGCATCTCAGAAAGTGCAGAAAGTCTGATGACATTGCTTTCAGTGGGGTGAACCATGACTGGCATGGCCACCAAGGAACTATGAAGATGGCATTTATCCCCTCTTGGCGCCAGCAAATAATTGTTCACTGGATCAAGGGGATGGGGGGGGATATGTATATGAGATCCATCCCCCACTGAGTCATGAACACATACCCTAAGGAGTGCATGCCCCTTCCTACCCTTTAGTAATATTGGGCACATATTGTGCTCCAAGGTGAAGACATTCATGGTGGGATTTCCCTATTGGCGGCAAAGGTGAAGATAGTGGTGAGGCGACTTAAGTGGTCTGCTATATTGTTGTCCTCGGTGGCAACATGGACTGCCACAGGGAAAACTTGGTGAACGTAACTAGGTAGAGTAGGGAAAGTGAATGTTTGCCTCCTTGTTTGTTGATATAGAAGAGGGCGATAGTGTTCTCTGTGGCTACCTGAACCCCACGTCCCAGAGGGAGACACTGAAATGCACAAAAGGCCTTGATTACTACTAGTAATTCCAGATGATGTCTGTATAACTTTCTTCCTCTTTTTGACCAGAGAACATGAACCTTGTGGTTGTTGCAGTGAGCGCCCCAATCAGTGGGGCTGGCATCTGTCATCATGTGGATGGTAAATTGAAGAGGGTAGAAGGGGTTACCCATGCAGAGATTGGCAACAGACGTCCACCAGGTAAGTTGAATTGCAAGTTCTGGTGTCATTGTCGGGGTCTTGAAGGGGTGGTTTTTTAATGGGTTGAAGAGAGACAGGTACCAAGACTGACGGGAATGCATCTTCAGTGGCATGTTGTACGACAGCCGTGGTTGTGGCCATGAGACCAAGAAGGCTTTGGGTCTGAAGGGCCATCACCAATGTCAGGGGGCAGAATGGGAGTATGGCTTTGTCAATTTGACAGTCCTTTCATAAGGAAGGAAGGCTCTGGTGGCAGTGGAGTCCAAGTGAGCACCAATATAATCCATGGTTTGGGAGGGTTCGAGACATGATTTGGTGAACTTTACTTCAAGTCCGAGATCTGCCAGGGTAAGGAGGGTGAACTGAGAATCCTGTTTGGCTTGTATATGAGTCTGCAACCACAACCCAGTCATCTATGCAGGGGAAGATGATGATGTCATGAAGACGTAGGTATGTGGCTACTGGTGCAAGACATTTTGTGAAGGTCCTTGGAGCAGTAGAGACTCCAAAGGTGAGGGAGCTGAATTGGAATATGGTGCCTTGGAAGATGAAACAAAGGTATCTGCAATGGTACGGGTGGATTGAGATGTTGAAGTAGGCATCTTTTAGACTGACAACAATGAACCAGTCTGTGGGGACATATATGGGCAATGGAACAGCATTCTGTTCCATTGCCCTGTGGGGACATATATGGGCAATGTATGTCCCCACACCAGTCACCTCTGTGAAGGAGAGGAACGATGGTATCGAGAGTAACTATTTGAAAACGCTTGAGATAAATATAGGAATTGAGGTCTCACAGATCTAGTATAGCGCGAAGGCCTCTGTCTCCTGTGGGGACTGTAAAGTAATGGGAGCAAAAGCCGGTGCGTTGATTTTCAATGGGAACTCTCTGGATAGTGTCTAATTGTGAACTCATTCTTCAGCTATAGCCAAAAGGACAGGACAGTGACACAAGAGCAAGTTATCAGTAAGTTTGGGAAGAGGCAGCAAAATGTACAGAAATCTTTAAAGGGGGAAAGTTTAAAGAGGGAGGGGAAGGAAGCTGGACTTTGTTTTAAAGTGTCATCGCTCTAGTTTCTCTCTCTTTCTGCTATGGACCCAAAAAGGTGTAGGTACATAAGGATAAGGTCACCATAAAATGGAAGTAACCAGCCTTTTCCCAAAACAGACTGCACTGCACAATAAAGCACCGTCTGTTTACAGTTCTAGCTGGAAGAAATAACTGAGGTTAAGCATGTCTGGACTATTACAATGTCTTGTCATGGTGACTGCTTTGAGCTCACTGCTTTGGTTACTTATTTTGGGGGATTCTCTCTTTTTCCTTTGCTTTCCCCCCACACTTTTTTCATTCTAGGCATTTATTTTGTGATCATCTGAAATTTAATGGGCACAGCTTCTTGGAGTTGTTGACAAAAGCTGTGATATTGTGTTGTAGTGACTTTTTGCTTCAAGGAAATAGATGCAGTTAATAATGAAGTGAAATGGTGGTAGTGGGGATTTGGGACCAATAAAAGGAAGTACATATTCAGACTATATGAAGGTAAGCTGTGGAACTGGCTGCTGGCAGTAGTGATAGCCGCCAACCTGTAAAATAGAGATTAGGCAAATTCATGGAGGATGATGCTATCAGTGGCTATTGACCATGATGGCTAAATATGCCCTCCAGTCAGAGCTTGGAAATTATAACTTTTTAAAAAGTTATAACTCCCAGAATCCTCCATCTAACATAGCCAGTGGATAAGCTGGCTGGGGATTGTGGGAGATGTAGTCCAAAAATTAACATTTCTAAGCTCTGCCTCTCCCTCAGGGAAGTCTTTGCTAGTGACTGTCCCTTATAACCACCAAATGTCAGTAGAGCCCCCTTGTGCTGCTTCTGGCTTGGCTGGTCTTGGTGTGTGGGTGGGGGGCTATCCTAGTCTGCAGATGACTCCTGCCCATTTGCACTTCCCAGCAGCTTAGCTATTATCTGGGAAGCTCACAGGAAACCCCACCAAGATAAGAAGGCTGTTTCCCTTGCCTCCTAGCTTTTTGGAGGAAGGGAACTGGGAAATTTGTGACAAAGACAAAGCAAAGCATCACTAAAGATAAAGCGTTGTTTATTTTTAGTGATGAAAATGAGTAGCCATGACAAAACTTTGGGAATTTTTTTTTTGGGGGGGGGGACGGCATATCCATGCTGACTGAAGGATTCTGGGAGTTGTAATCCAAAACAGTGACTTTTATAGCGATGAGCTCTCTCTGTGTGTGGATGTGTGTGTGCGTGCTCTTTTACTGTCACAAAGCTTAGGAATCTGTCCCTTTTGGAGGAGGCAAAGCAACATGTCACCCCGTACTATCATTCTTAGCCCATGCTGCAGTTCATGAAGCCTGCTGAAACAATAAGGAAGGATGATTTCTGAAACAAAATTATCTCACTCTTTCCAAGGAAATTTTGCAGGGTGCAGCCAGAGCCAAATAACAAATTGTCATTTTTCCCAATAATGTGTTGATCATTGGATGCAGCTGGAAAAGTTTTCCACTGGTTATTTCTTGTGTTTCTCAGCCAAGAGCCATTGGTATGTACTTCAGGGGGTGGGATGGGAGGAGAGTGTGAGGCTGTAGCTCAGGCACCTGAGGTGGGACACAGTTTAAGGCACCAGACAAAGCGGACAAGATATTTGTGATCATTCAATTTTTAATGAGCAAAATGGACTTTGAATTAGAGGCACAATGTTGAGGGGGGAGGAGTTCAGCAGTACCCACTATCCCAGTGATTTTCATGTCTGAGTCAAAGAACAAAATGCTATAAAAGACCATTAGATGGTGGTTGGCAATAGTATCCAGTAACATACCAGAAAGCTGAAAACTAGCTTCAGGCTTGCAGGTCAGACCACATGGCTTACATTTTTTAATTCCATCACCTTGCTCCCAGCTTCCTTCCTTCTGTATCCAATTTTTCCCCAGTGATCTGAAAGTAATGTATCTTGCTCCCTTCTCCCCACTTTAACCTCAAAACAGTCCTTAAATGTAGGTCAGACAAGAAAGAATAACTAGCCTAAAGTCACCCAGTAAATTTCACAGCTCAGTAAAATACCTGAAACTGGATCTCTTTCATCCTGGTCCCACAGAGTAACCAGTACACCTGACTGTCTCTCTCTACGTAGGACTGGCCTCCTTCTTCCTGTGCCAGTTTCCTCATATGGAATGTCCTCCCCATGTCCAATTAACATTTGCTTTCTCTGTCTGGCAAGACATATAGATACCATAGTTACACTTGGGTGTGTGTTCTGTGCAATCAAGTCAGAACTGGCTTATAGCAACCCTAATGGGTCTTCCAAGGTAAGTGAGATATTTAAGGATATTTACCAGTTCCACTCCCCGAGTGAGTTTCCATGGCCAAGTGGGGACTTGAACCCTGTTCTCCAGAGTCCTAGTCCATCAGTCTACCCACTATACAGCACTGAGAATCCCATAGTTACACTTCGGTTGCCCAAAGTATGCCATCTTGAAGAATGCTTTGTCTGCAAAAGGACCCAGGTTCATCTGCTGGTATTTTCAAGATGGGATGAGTAAGTTTCCTTTCTGAAAAATTGGAGGACCATTTGGTTGAAGAAACACTGTTCAGGGTCACTTAGTGGAGGATTGCCACTGCCCCACCACCTGTGCTCTGGTAAGCAATATGGCGAACAACCAGCAGTACACACAAGAGCTGAGGAAGGAGCTCATTGCTTAGTGGAGGCCCAGGGCAAAGTGCCCTCCCCCATTTGCCCCCTCTGAACAGTACTGATACTGAACTGGACAGATCAGAGCTTGAAAAAAAGTACTTGTATTTCAAAAGAATAACATTTCCAAGCTCTAAGAAGTCCCATTATTTGACCCAGTAAAAGACAGCCTTCTGTGTTTCTGAGTTCTAGAGTTTACATCCTTCAGCTCTCCTATACTTGGTTCTTGCCCATTTAAGTTGGTAAGAACTTGCCCCATGAAACTGATGCCACTGAAAGTGAGGCTGAACATTTATTTACTCATGTGGGAAAACAACCAAATGCACCAGCCATTATTTTTAAGGAGATAGGTGTACATTGTTCATTGAAAAAAACAATAGGATTTTTCAAACATCTGTATTTGGTCTTAAAAACTACTTTTTCTATCAAAAGGTGGTTGAATGCTTGGAGGCTGTGGAAAATGTTCTTGTAAATCAGACTATAGAAAGTGCCCATTCTATTCCCTCATCATGTATCCATTTTCCTTCCAACTAACACTGAATATTCAATGGAGTGTGAATATTTGATGTCCTCATGGGGTTTTTAATTTTTTTCCTCCTTTGTCTCATACATTGGGATTTACCATATCATGCCAATGCCTCTTTTATAGGGTAACCATGTGTCCCTTTTTACAGGGAACAGTTTTCTGATGGGATTGCAGAGACCTTGAACTGGCCCATCCTCCATTACCATGTGAGCAGCAGATTCAGCCCACATACAGACTTTCCCAGTTCTCCTAGAAGTATTACTGTTCTAGTTAAATTGTAAATGTCATTTCATATTTTGCCCAAGCACATATGAACGTGTATGTGCACTTTTAGGCATGTGTATATTTTAGGCATGTGTATATATCTGTATAAAAGGGACGTGGTGGCGCTGCGGGCTAAACCGCAGAAGCCTGTGCTGCAGGGTCAGAAGACCAAGCAGTCGTAAGATCGGATCCATGTGACGGAGTGAGCGCCCGTCACTTGTCCCAGCTCCCGCCAACCTAGCAGTTCGAAAGCATGCAAATGCAAATAGATAAATAGGAACCACCTCGGTGGGAAGGTAACAGCGTTCTGTGTCTAAGTCGCACTGGCCATGTGACCACGGAAGATTGTCTTCGGACAAATGCTGGCTCTATGGCTTGGAAACGGGGATGAGCACCGCCCCCTAGAGTCGAACACGACTGGACAAAAATTGTCAAGGGGAACCTTTACCCTTTACCTTATATATCTGTATATACAGTATATACTGTATACACATGTATGCATGCATGTTTCTTTCTCTTTTTGGTAGTAGTGTACATCCTTTCCGTTGGTGACATGTATGTGGCAGCTTTAGTAGTAATGTGCCATCCAGTGGAAATTGAATTTCAGCTACTCCAATAGGGCTTTTGAGGTGAGTGAGATATGTAAGTTCCCCCAGAGAGTTTCCATGGCTACTTGGAACTTTATGTCCTGCTCTTCAGAGTCCTAGTCCATCACTCTATCCACTCCACTACACTGGATACCCCTTGTGGTAACCTTGATCACTCTTGATCCACAGAAGATCCTCCTACAGGAGGCGTGATACCTTCACCCCATTCCCAATTTACATGTCAAAAGAAATGTGGAAAAGCAGCAACTTGTAGTTAGATTGCTTTGGAGGCAATGGCACACTAGTCCCCATTTCTCACTGTTATAATAAAGAAAGAAAAAATCACCACAGGCTGAGTGAACCCTATTAGTGATCCAAATGCAACAGCACCCTCCTTCGTTTCATGTTCATACCTGAAGGGAAGGGAGCTAACACTACCTGGAGAGTGAAATAAGAACCAAATTTTTGGTTTTGGCTAACTGGCAATTGGGTGCACATTGTCTCCTGGCCTTGCTGAAGACCGAATGACATGTTTTTTTTAGAAGCATGCATGAGTGCCACTTTGTTTTCAAGAAGCTGCTGATCAGCAGCTGTCTGCTGGTCAGATGAGAAAATAAATAGCACCCTCTCTGCACTTCCTGTGCCCTGGAGCAGTGACTGCAAATGGAATAGGAGCCTTCCATAAGGCGCCATCCAGGAAGCCCATACGAAGCCCTCTTTCCAAGGTCCCACCTCTTATTTTCTAACTCTCCCTGGACACAAGTAAGCTTCTCTGACTAACCATTCATCCTCTCTTTGGACAGCAGAGTTCTTTCCCCTTGTCTCTCTCCGTGGTTTAGTCTTTGGCCAGAGAAAGTTCACAAGTAAATAGAGTGAGTAGAGTTGAGCACTTGTTTTCCCAGTGTTTGCTGCCATCATGTGGATGCGGCTGCATCTTGCATTTCCTTCAACCCTATCTCCTATAGAACAGGGAAGAAGAGGCTTGCAGGGCTGTGATCTTGCCGAAAAGAACACAGATAAGCAAGTGATAGAATGAGTTTGCAGCTCAAGAACCTATGATCCGTAAAGCACTGATCAGAGAAAAGTGTGTATGTGAACAGTCAAGGCAACTGCAAGCAGCTTCTCTCTAGGACAGACACCCAAGTCCAGTCTTTGTGCTGCATTTGAGATCCAGACACTGAACAAAGAACAGAGTTTCCTTCCCCTCCTTTTTTTTTATTTACACACCCGATCTGTCCTCTGCCCAAATAGTAGAGTTCTAAAGAGGAAGAGAGGCTGGCAGAGGATGGCCCTGCCAGAAGGCAGAGGTTGGCAACGGCTTCAGATGGCATACACCAAGCGTAGGAAGAGTAAATCTATGGCTGCTATGTAGTTCTGCCTTGCACCTGCTAAGCTACTCTGCTACCTTCTGAAGTAGAAAGGTATCATGCTACCAGTTAGGAAGCCAGACAAAGTGCTGGTCTTTGCTGGCCTTTCTGCATTAATTTGCGGAGGATAGTGGGAGCTTTCTTTGTCTCAGGTGGAGAAAGGCCTTGAATTGGCCCTGGATATTGAGGTGTGTGTTTATCTCAGGAACTTCCTTGTGAAAATGATTCTCATCACTAGCAATAACTGCTTTTCCTTTAGAATAAAAGCAAGAGTGTTAAGCACATATTTACATGAAGTTTGGCTAGAAAAGTGTCCCCAATTGCCTCTAGCAGTGACCTTGGTAGTGTATCTACCCCCAAACACTTGACGCCTGTTCTTTTAGAAAAGAAAGTTTATTAGTCACGCTGCTCACCAGGATGCAGTCTTAGAAAAGGAGCAATGCATCTGCCTGGCACATTCCCCAGCCTGCTCTATTTGCCCCAGAGTAGGACACAGAGCATGTTCTCTGCCCCATGTAGGATAGCCCTAGAAGCCTCATCTATTTCATACTGTGGGCTTTTCCTTGACATGAGATTCATAGCAAGAATAGAAAAATTCAAAGGAAAGTATGGTGGTGGGGACATCCCCTTGCTTCCAAATTACTTGTACACTCCTTGGTCAAGTAAGAACATCCCTAGACACACACACACACACATATACACGTATCTCCCTGCTGGATTGCAGGTAGCTCTGCCAAGTCATCTTGGTAGAGCGGGCAGCTCTGGCTGTGGTAAAGGAGTTTCTGGTCATGGAATGGGCCAAGACAGCGCAGCAGAATTGAGTGTTTGGGGAATCTCGGAAAATCCTATCCAATGATGGGAAGAGGCGAATGGTCTGTCTTATCATGTAGGGGGAGACAGCAGCATGCATCAAACATTGGAGAAGGAGGTGTCTTTGGGGAAAATGTCACACTTCAGACTCACCCTCATTTATTGCAAAATAAAGTAAGGTTAAGAACCATATTGGCTGGGAGAGTATGTGAGCTGTAATCTGAAAAAGAATTTTTTTCACACTCTGACAAAAAGCCAGAGGTAGCTGTTTATGTTTGTGAGATGGTTGAAAGCTTCTTCCTTTCACCTGCAGCAAAGCTGTTTCGTGTCAGAGAATTCCTAGCTCCTCCTTCTGTCCCCAAGCATCACATTCAGAGCACACATCCAGGAAGCATGAAATAATTGGTCTACTGTAAGCCAACACAGCAGGAAAACAGGAACACAGTATCTGGAGCCTAGGCACTGCACAAAACAATGTTGTGGTGCAGAAGATCTTGTTCAGAGATGCTGGGGAGACTGCTGATAGATTAGATAAGAATTCCCTCCTGTATTCTCCTTGTTAAAACATTACTGCTTACTACCACAGGCTGTAATGTATGACTCCTCTCCCCTGCTCTGTCTCATCTCTCTCTCTCTCTCTCAGCTCGACTTGCTGCCCTGTTGCAAGGCAGCTGACAGAGGCATGGCTAACAACATACGTGGCTCTGATGGCACTCTGCTGAGAGGTCTCCCTACCCTTCCCTGTATGTGCAGAGTGCTGGTGATTCACATGCCAAAATACAAAGCTGATTGTATGTGACTGTACACAAATGATCTCCTGGGAAATGTACAGACCCCATTGCTCTTGCATCACCACATGACATTAAGTCCTCTTCCCACCTGACTTTCTCCCAACTCTGCTTCTGTCCCAACCTCCCTCGGTTCAGTGATGTAATTCAGCCAATTCCTTCTTTCTTTGGTTCCACAACTTTGCTTTCCTTCTTTCTGTCCAATCTGCTTTCTGGTCCCCACGAAGCATTCTTGACACCTAGGCAAACAGCTAAGAGGCAGCATGCTCCTTGAGAATACAAGTGGATTACTTTGTTAGCAGCACCTTTGGGTGGTGAATGGAGGATGTTACCATAACAGGCTGACAAAGCAAGCCTTCAGTAGCAGGAATGGTGTCTGAGAAGTTGCTATGAAGTCCCATGTTCTATATGCTAACACAGAGATATACAAAAATGCACCTTGGCATTACATTTTTGAGAGGATCAGGGCTGTAAAATTTATATGATCTGTGTTTGTGTGTAAGTGTGTGTATGTATGTGTGTGAGAGTGAGAGTAAGAGTGAGAAAGAGAGAGAGTGCATGTAAGCACCTATGTGAGGCCAAGAAGAGGAAATGTGAAAAGGTTATATGTTTGGCTCTTGATGTTCTTCTTCTGCTGCTGCCTGCCTGCCTCACTCACTATCACTCTTTTCTGCCAACACTGTGTCTGATTCTTCTGTGATTTGCAGGAGCGTGCTCATCTCAGGGCTTTCACTCCTCAGCAGATCTGCATTTTCTGTCTCATCCCCACCAACCTCCACCATCTCGGTGGCCTTCACTTCCACCTCTCCTTCCCGAATCTTCTTCACATGGAAAGTGAAAGGTGGCACTTTGTAGACGGCTGTCTTCGAGCGTGCATAGACCACGTGGTCAGGGGTGAAGGACTTCTTCAGCTTATCCCGGGAGGATTTCATCTTCTCCCTGCGTTCGGTAGTGACAATCTTGGTGCCCAGCTTGTTCATCCTCTTCTCCAGGTTGTGGCGGGTCTTCTCTAGGTTCTGCTTTGTCTTCTCCAGGTTTTCTCTGGTTTTTATCTTCGTCTTCTCCAAGTTCTCTCTAGTCTTCAGCCTGGTCTTTTCCATCTTCTCTTTAGAGAAGGCCTTCTTGAAGTCATCCACCTTCCTCATGCCACTCCTCTTGATACGTTCTGCTCGTGACTCCTCAATAATTTCCTCTACCTCTACTTCTTCATCCGAGGAGAGCTCAATATGGTGTTCCTCATCAGGATGTTCCTCGCCTGCTGGGACTTCTTCCCCTTCCCCTTCTTTCTCCGTCTCTTTCAAGGACTTACTAATGCTCAGCTTGGATGGTAGTTTCACCTCATCCTGGAAAACAAAAGATTGAGACTGTGAGATTCCTGGCTACTGCACCATGAACTGAGTTTGCAGAGATCCAGCTAGAATCTGACCTCCGTCAATCTGAACTCTAAGCACTGAGGTGCATAACATGCTGCTCTCCACTTGCTTTTAGCCTACAACTCCCATCAGCACTAGTCACCAAAACCAGTGGTGAGGGATTCTGGGACTTGAAGTCCAGAAACCTGTGGAAAAAATATTTCCCATTCCTGCTATATACAATGCAGCACTTGCTGCTTGCCTCAGCCCATCCTGATACAGTCTTCGAAACGACTTCATAGAAAAGGTCTCCAGGTTCTTGCCTTTAAAACATGCTCTGAATTAATATTTATGTTTAAAATACAGCATATTCATTGCGCATTCAGCATGGACAAGTGTTGAGGTCCTTGTGGATGGGACGCTATTCTTAGAGATCAGTCTATGTTTCTCACAAAAGGGTTGTCTTTTCTTGCAGTCTCGGCACATTTTCTGAGTATCAGATGCAACATTTTGATCTTCGCAAAAGGAGACGGGAAAGAATTTTACTCATTTTGTGATACCTGCTGAAATTGCCTATTTTGCACTTCTCTACTAGCCCGGTGACTTAAGTCTCTGGCTGTGGAGCCAGAAGTTGGAGTTCAAGTCCCTACTGGACATCCCAGAAGAGCTAGAGCTAGCCTGTGTGGCCTGGCACTGGCAAACTACTTCTGAGTACCCTCTACCTCGAAAACCCTGAAAAGGATCACCGTTAAGACAGAATTGAATTAACAGCACACACTTACGGTAGCATTATTACCTATTTTAAAACAAAGTGCTCTTTTCCTCAGAAACACATACATTTTCAAGGCTTATGGCACATGCCGTAAGGAAGAAATCACACATACATAAATGTAAACAACTTTAAATGTGTGCAACTGAAACAACCACAGAAACAAGTCAATAGGGAAATACATGCAAAATAGGTACATTAGGAAAAGTGTGTGTAAGTATGTGTGTATGGTATGGAAAATATGTACAATTTTTAATGCAGAAATAAATATTTGACAAACTCGTATGAACAAAGGATGGGAGATGGAGAAATGCAACAACAGGGAGACTGGGAATTTTTCACATGTCTAAGAGAATGTGATTGCCTCTTCGTGAGATTCTGTATTTTTAGAGAGCTGTACGGGCTGTAATTTCATGCAAGTTTCATTAGCATTTTCCTGCTGCTTGTCTTTGATAGCTTTTGTGGAAAATGACACAAGTTCTCTCATGATGTTTCCATCTGGTGAATTTAGCCTCCCCGCTTCCACTTTATATTATTTAGAGCAGACATCTGCACAACTGGTGTTCTGCTAAGCCATGCTGCATCAGGTCCACATGTTCATCCACCACCCTTTTGTGGCTGTTCCAAGGACCCCATAAAAGTGAATGTTTCTGTAGGCTTCAGCAGGCTGCAGTTCATGGCTGCTCTTCGCCTATCAATTAGCAAAACGTGTTGGGTGTATTTAATTTCAGTGAATGAAACTAGAACTGGATTGTGGGGGGACACCAGATTAAAAAATGGTTTAATTAAGTACCTCCAAATCCCCCCCCCCTTTAAAGGTAACTCCCCATCACTTCCCCTTTTGTACTATTTTTATTGCTGGAAAAATCCAAAATACTGAAAGTCAACGAGAGCCCCCTGGTGCATGTACCTTGATATGACACCTGTCCAAAGCGACCCAAAGGAAATTGAGATTAGGAGCGATTCAGTAGGTCCAGAAGAGTAACATCTTGACCCAACAAACATCTCAGGGATTTAGGGCATCTGTGAATTCAGTCGCATCTGCCACGTACCTGGCAATGTTTCTGACTTCTCACTATATCCAATCCAACAAAGAATTTTAAGGGGCTGCAAATGACTAATAAATGCATTACATCATAAAGTTTTGTGGACCAGAGCCCACTTCACCAGATGCCTGCAAAACAAAGCCTGGAGAAGCACTTTTTTTTGGGGGGGGGACTATAACTAGGCACAGCAAAGTCCATTTTTGGACCATAAGTAGTCATGGTGATTCTGGATTCTGTGAGTTCTTGTCCAAAAAAATTTAACTTTTCCAAAGCTCTGTTACAGCCACACAGGTATAGGAAAAAGAAAAGGGAGCAATAATAATAATAATAATAATAATAATAATAATAATAATAATAATAATAATAATAATAATAATGATGATGATGATGATGATGATGATGATGATGATGATGATGATGATGATGAAAGAAATGAGGACAGTGATAATTATTTAAAACCTAGATGTATGCAATGTGCTTACAATTTACTATTCATATAGTAACACTAAAAAACTTCCTGGCATTGTTGACTCAACTCATATTGTACATCACAGGACTGAATTTTTTTTAATAAGTGTTAATTCAGCAGTTTAAGACTGGATTCTCCCTTTGAAATTCTATTTTTTTCAAGGACAGATTTATTACAGAAGGGAAAATAGAAAAGGAAGGAAAGAGGAGTAGAGGAGGTGGAAATATGTTCTTATCAATTATTGAATATTGCCTTTTTCTAATTTCACATTTATGTCTGCTTTGTCTTCTGTGTAGAAGACTTCAGGAGAGTCAACTGTCATCTAGCAGTCAACGGCTCCAGCAGGTTGCAGAGTGGAGGCAGAAATGAGAAGCAGGGCAGTTTACGATTTAATTATGCAAGCTACACATCCCCTCCACCCCACTAGCAGGCTGGGGACTTAGTTTATCTACCTCGGAAGCATGGAAGGCTGCTGGTACCTGTGCTTGCCTTTTCACTCTTCCCTTCCTGTCTTATTTTCCCTACTGGGTCATGTGTTTCAGATGGTAACCTGAGGACAGGGGCAGTCTCACTGCTGGCATTTCCGAGATGCCATGAGAGCCTTCTGGACTAAACTGCAGGGCGTTATATCCACCCACCCACAGTACGTGCAGCAGAGTATCAAAGGAACAGAATTCAGCATTACAAATCGGTGTGAATTAATTTCCACTATTATTTCTGACATGCTCATGTAAAGTACTTGAAGGCTTTCTATGTACACAAGTTATTATTTAACAAAAGACATTAATTAAAGTACATGCATTCCAGGAGTTCCCTAATATTGTCCATGAAATGCTGAAAAACAAAGATTTCAGGTTTGGTTTGGAATGGAAATGTAGATTGGATACATTTTGATAAGTTGGTTATGGCTAGAAAAACTGAGTTGATTTTAAAAAACTATTGTAGCATTTAGATGTAATTCTGCTAATATTTAAAATTTAAAAATATAATCAGAAGATAATTCTAAAGACAATATTTAAAAGTATGTGTTTAGACTAGAGATGGGGACAAATAAAAAATGGCGATTTGTTTTGATCCGTTATTCGTCAAGGTTAACGGATCAACAAATACGAATATACAAATATTCTTCAGTGAATCTATGAATCGATCCGTTGATTTGTCTGCACTTTAAACAGCTATAACACTGGCTCCCAACCACTTAGAGACACCAAATTTGCAGGGAAGCGTCCTCAGACGCCTTTCTACAACTCCTGAAAGTTTGGTGAACATCACGGACCCTCGAGTTATATAGTGACAAAGAGGACGCCCCAGGAAAGCTCCCCCCAGGTACTTAAGAGACTCCAGAATCACAACGGAGCTTCCTATGTCCTTCCCCAACATGCCTGCCAATTTTGGTGAAGATTTGATATCGGACATCCAAGTTATTCACCTATAAATTAGGTCCCCCCAGGAGAGTATACCACACTGCACAGAAGCCCATTCTGCCTACCGACTGCAGATCAGCTGATCAGAAGTTGATAGGCAGCCATCCCCACACACAGCCAGCCACTCCAACAGCCTACTCCCACACCCCCTTCCTTTCCCTACTTTAGCCCCCACTCCACTCCCACCAAGACCCCCTTACCTTAATAGCTGCTGCTGAGGTCTCCATTAGGCCTTTACAGCCACGGTGTGTAAAAAGGGAGACTGGCTGCTCTTTGCAAACATGGTGGCTGCAGCTTCCCTACCCTAAATGAAGCTGCAGCCACCATCTTTGCAAAGGGCAGCTAGTCTCCATTTTTACATGCGTGGCTGCAAGGCCATAAGACCTTGGCAGCAGCAATTAAGATAAGAGGGTGTTGATGGGAGTGGAGTGGGGCCTAAGATAGGGAAAGGAAGGGGGTGGGTGTAGGCTGTGGTATTGAGTAGCTGTGTGGGGTGGTGGCTGCCTTTTTTAATACGAAAGATGAAGAAAAACGGCCCCTTTGTATTCGTGGGGGTCTCTGGAACCCACAAATACAGATCGACGAATATTTAACAAATTGGCTATATTAGTCGGAAAAAGCGATCCGTTTTTATATTCGTCCCCATTTCTAGTTTAAGCATAAGATGTGATAAACTAGTGCCCACCGAAGAGCTATAGCTATCCATACCAATTTAAATACAATTATGCCTGACCTTAATGCTTGTTTTAAACCTCAAAAAGCCTTTATTAGAACTTGGAAGTGATCTCATGGGATGAGTACTGTACTGTACATTATCCTACCAGTTACAAAGAAACCATGTTGTTGTTTTTTGAGAGAGAGAGAGAAAGAGAGAGAGAGAGAGCACACTTAAAATCACCCCATCTGTAGAGTTAGCTGTACTATTCAATTTTTCTTAATCAAATGAATGCAACTACTGCTTTCTGCTTAAGCAGACCTGGGTAAAGTGCAGCCCAAGGGCCACATATGGCCCGCGAGCTGCTCCTGTTCAGCCCCCAGACAGTTTTGAACATCAAAACCATTTATAACTTTTTGTCTAAAGTTGATCAGTTGCTTATCTTTGACATGCCACAAAAAAACTCTTTAGTATTTGTGAAGATTAACAAGTTTAAAACAAAAACAATCATAACATCACTGTTTCATTTTATTTTTAAGTAAAGTTGGTTCGGCCCCCGAACACAGTTCAGATTTTTCATGTGCCCCCCCCTATAGAAATTAATTGCCCACCCCTGTGCTTAAGCTTGCCGCATCCGAGTTTTCAATATTAAGAAGGCCAAATGGCTAAAACAAGCAATAATGTGAATGGAACAGAATGAAGAGTTAATATTTGTGTGGAGAACCTGTTGCCTCCTGGAGACAGCTGGGAAGAACTTCTACACATATTCTTATTAATTGTTAGAACTTGCTATTAACTACTACAACAAGCATGATGGTCTGAAGCACCCCAGAAACATTCTTCTGAACTCCCTCTACTTTCTCTGAACCCATGGGCCAGGGGTAAGGAACCACTGAATACCCTATCAGCCTTCTCCGACCTGGCCACTATTAAAGGACTATGGGACATGTTATCCCACAAAGTATACAGAAAGCCAAGTATTCCCACCCTTCTTAGGTGGATCTCAAATCACAGGCATTTGTTTGTAGATGCTTGCCTACTTTTCTCCCAGGCTCCACCTGCTGCAGGAATGGGCTCCTCCAGCTTGACCACAAGGAATTAAAAGGGTTGCCTGTCCCTGTTCTAGTAAACCTCTGTTACACCTCAATGTTAAGGGTAAAGGTTCTCATTGTTATACATTCCCCTGGATCAGGGACAATTCATGAGACTCAGCGTGGTGTAAGTAGATAGTACAGTATATTGGACTCTGGCTCAGGAGATCTGGCTTCAAATTCTTACTCAGCCATGCTACATCACTCCTTGAACATCTCGTGTAGCTTTGAAACCCTGTTGGGTTTTAAGTTAAACATCATAAACCAACATTAAATTAAAAATTAAAGAGAGCCAGTATGTAATGGTTAAATGTTGGGCCGGGATTTCAGAGGTCCACATGCTCATTCCCCACTGAGCCACAGGACTCATTGGGTAATCCTTGGAGTCATACTCTTTCAGCTTGACTTACCTCACAAGGTCACTGTGAAGATAAAAGTATGGAAGAGAGTCATATATACAAGCTTCTCGGAAGAAAGGCGGGATTCAAATTTAACTAATAAATAACAAATTGTTTGAATCCCTAACCTGTAATTTCATGTGTTACAGTGTAAACACATGCATGCCATTTTGGGTCAGGGTTAGGCCTAGATGGTAATTCAGTCCTTTGCTTTCTCTCTCCACAAAGCCCAGCCCAGTGTGGCTGCAGGCAAAAGGAAAGTGTGTAGGCAGGCGTGGGTGGGTGAGGAGAGGGCAGGCCTGATCTGAGATTGGTTTTCACCCAAGTAGCACATAGCGTGCATCCCCGCTTGGCATTCTTGGGATGCGCTGGAAATAGCCACTGCAGTACTGAGCACCGGGACTGGGGCTGAAAGATAGGCAGATTGATGCCTCCGAGAACTTTACTATTTGAAAGGGGAGGACTGAATGAGGCATGGAATTACTAGGGGAAAGTCACAGCCAGAGATGTAGGGAGTGAAATGAGGCACAGAAGGAAGAACAGCTACAGAGGATGAAAATCCAGCTCTCCATGCCAAAACCTTTTTTCAAAATCTGGCCATTTCAAAGAAACGCACACCCCCCCGCACCTCTGTCCAGCAGAACGACTACTTTGCAGAGAGAGAAATGTGGGATATGAGAACAAGCTGGCCTCTAGATGCTTCCCAAATGTATGCATAATAAATATTAATAAATATTATGGTGAAGATGCAATAGATTTTTTTTGAGAGAAATTGTAGCATGAATCCACAATTATTCTTTTATGGCAACTGATTCTTTAACGCTCCTAGGCCAGAGCTACTCTTCCTATCTACTCTGGCCCACTTCCATTCTTTTGCGGCGTAGGGAGGGAATGGTGTGGGGATTGGTGTGGGAAAAGTGAAATCAATGAATGGAACCAGGTCAGCATCCCTTTCATACCTCCCAACCCTCCCTAATCCTTGAAAACAACTCTCCAGTGACTAATCCTATAAAAGCACTCAGAACTGTATATCTAGAGCAGGGGTGGGGTTTGGATTACAGCTCCCATCAGTGCTAGGTAGCCTAGCGAAAGGTGAGGTATGATGGGAGTTGTGGTCTAAACATCTGGAAGACCACAGATATAGTGCTCTCCCTGGCTGCTGGGGCATACATATTCCACTAATCTACAACTGCACAGGATTGTAAATCAGGCAATAAAAGCAGTTTGTACATTCCATATGATGCCAGTTTTGCATTCAAATTTTAGATATGAAACCGCAAGAGGGATTTTCAACAAAACATTCTAAAGATGCAAGTGCTTTTAACATGAAAAACATTAAAGCGCTGAGAATGCTGGCTTAGCACAGGAGGAAAATGCTGAGGTACAAACTCCCTCTCAGCTACAAAGCACAGGCAGGTCACTCTTGCAACGGATCTTTGCAGGCTTGTTGTGAGGACAGAATGCTTCATTGAACTCTACAGAGGAAAGAAGTGATAGAAATCCAATACACAAAATGACAGATATTGCAGAAAAACTATCAGGAAGTTTCTCTAGTATAGGAGGTCAGGCAATGCAGCTCTGCTGGTCTCTGCACAACACTAATGATTTTCAAATGGTAACTTTCTGAGTTATGAAAAATACTAGTTGAGGAGTAGGCTTCTGCATCTCGGATTCTTAGTTTGCAAGACTGAGAACAACCATTTTACAATTGACAGTAGAAGCTGATTTTCCAGTCTCACACTGCCCGTGTTTACTTGCGAGGTCCCCCTGCTTTGCTGTTTTTCAGAGGCTCTCTGGGAACATTTGGCCAACATCTGCTTTAGCAATACAGTTTTCAGATCTGGGATAAACTTTACAAGTAGCCTCTGGGAGGAAAGGGTGGTTTTCTGGAATCAGGATATCCCCCACCCCTAGCTCCAGCACAGAGGTACTGTCATTTGCTCCACAACAACACCTGTGAGGGCAATTCCTCATTTTTTGGAGACTCCAGCCACTTCTGGACCAGAAACACTTCCTTCCCTGGGAAGCCACACAATAACATCCAAACAAAAGCTGTCGTCCCCTTTCCAGATTGGCATAGCCAGCCATATCCGGACAGCTCTGATCCTTATCAGCCCCTTCTTGGCTTCGTTTGTGCAAGGAGGGGGTCTGTTCTAAACCTTGCCCTCAGTGGCACGTAGGTCCCATCTTGCCTGCCTTCTGCTTGTGGCAAATGTGCTAATTAGGTTGCCTATGGATTTCCAAATGTTGTTATCCAAAAGAATGATGGCTCTATTCTTCTATTATGTTAAAGAGCGCAGGTCCTTAGAACTGTAAGAAAAGATTTTTTTTAAAAAAAGCACAGTATGTGGGAATGGAAACATATTCAATGGTTGTCTGTCATCCCCTTCTCCTCTTGCCTTCATACTTTCCCAACATCACGGTCTTTTCCAGGGAGTCTTCTCTTCTCATGAGATGGCCAAAGTATTGGAGCCTCAGCTTCAGAATCAGTCCTTCCAGTGAGCACTCGGGGTTGATTTCCTTCAAAATGGATAGGTTTGTTCTCCTTGCAGTCCAGGGGACTCTCAAGATCCTCCTCCAGCACCAGAGTTCAAAAGCATCAATTCTTTGGCAGTCAGCTTTCTTTATGGTCCAGCTCTCACTTCCATACATCACTACAGGAAAAACCATAGCCTTGACTATGCAGATGTTTGTCGGCAAGGTGATGTCTCTGCTTTTTAAGATGCTGCCTAGGTTTCTCATTGCTTTCCTCCCAAAAAGTCTTTTAATTTTGTGGCTGCTGTCACCATCTGCAGTGATCATGGAGCC
Source organism: Pogona vitticeps (assembly GCF_051106095.1). NCBI lineage: Eukaryota > Metazoa > Chordata > Lepidosauria > Squamata > Agamidae > Pogona > Pogona vitticeps. Next base: position 94,368,426 of record NC_135788.1, on the reverse strand, counting down.
CAAGAAACTAAAACCTGTTACTGCTTCCATATCATCCCCTTCTATTTGCCAAGAGGTGATGGGACCAGTGGCCATGATCTAATTTTTTATTTATTTTTAGCTTCAGACCATTTTTGGCGCTCTCCTCTTTCACTCTTATTAGGAGGTTCTTTAATTTCTCCTCACTTTTTGCCATCAGAGTGGTATCATCTGCATATCCGAGATTATTGATATTTCTTCCGGCAATCTTAATTCCAGCTTGGAATTCATCCAGTCCTGCCTTTTGCATGATGTATTCTGCATATAAATTAAATAAGCCAGGGGACAATATATAGCCTCGTCGTACTCCTTTCCCAATTTTGAACCAATCAGTTGTTCCATATCCAGTTCTAACTGTTGCTTCCTGTCCCATGTATAGGTTTCTCAGGAGATAGAGAAGGTGGTCAGGCTCTCCCATTTCTTTAAGAACTTGCCATAATTTGTTGTGGTCCACACAGTCAAAGGCTTTTGCATAGTCAATGATGCAGAAGTAGATACTTTTCTGGAACTCATTAATACGGTTGCCATAAAGTGGAGGTGACTTAATGGCACATAACAACAAATTTCTATGGGCCGAATTGTGAAGTCATGATAATATTTACATTTGCCCCTATCTACATTCCTTTGACCATGTCCTGTGCTCTTTCTGCTGTCTACTACTGAAATGTACCTCTCAGACTGTACACAAGCTGGATTTAGTCCCCAGCCCTGGGGATAAAACTTTCCCACCTCTGCATTAGTAATTCCTCTGATGCAATTTGTAATATAATATCCACTTCCATCTCCCGTGGGTCTCCTACCATTCTTCTACCGCATACAGAGAAAAGAGGAGGATCTGACTTGTGTGCCCTAAGACCGTGCTATTTAAGTCTTGGGAAGGCCAGACACACCTGCAGAAGGCTGTGTGGAAGAGTTCTATATGTACTGCTCCCCCTCCCAGATCTGTCAACTTGGCAGGACGGCTTCCCTTCCTGCTTCTCCTCCCGATCCAAGTCCACGTTCCTGAGTGGTGAGTCACTGACAGAGCAGACTTTATAGCATACTCAAACTGTCTGGTTGCTACAACACATATAAACACTCTCCTTCATGTATAAAAGGCCAACAAGACACAAAGACGAGTGATGTTCCCAGCCTGGTGGGGCCTGGCGTTATGAAACTGGGGGTGGAAGAAGTGCAGGGAACGGCGCAGGCATGAGAGCAGCAAAAACAACAGAATGGTCAGCCCCGAATCAGGCTTCCGGGAAGGCCGGAGGAATGTTTGAAGCTCCAAATAAAGAAAGGCTTATCCAGACCAGTGAATGGAGGCTTTTATCATATTTCAGGAGGACTGGCCCTCCCATTAGGCAAAGTGAGACCACTGCCCCAGGGAACAAGTGCCAGTGCTAAAAGGGAGAGCCTCTTGCTCTGTCCTCCAGGAAGCTAATCTGGAGGACAGAATTCCATTAATAAAATGGAGGAAAGATTCAACTGCAAGTATGGTCAGACTTTACACAGGAATGCGAGGGGAACACATTTAGATGGGGTAGTGGTAGTTTGTTCAGATGGGCATTTGTCCTGCTGTTTCGTGCACTGCACAGGTGAGTTAGTTTGCTCTTTTTTCCAGTGAACATACAACATAATCACCAGAGTGGATCAATTTGCCCCCAGAGTACCTGAGTCCTTGTCAGGTGTTTCAGCTTTTTTGGGGAGAGTTGGTATGCTCTAGTTCCCAGCACATGCAATCACTGGGGATGGACTAAAATCAAGTCTTGCACTTATCAAAGCTGCCAAGGCTCGTTCCAGTGTCAATTCCTGGCATCATGAAGTGGATTAATAAGTGAGTCACTTCAGGGTATTGTCAAACTGAACTCCTGCTCCTCTGTGGATGGGCAGGGAGGCGAATTTTTTTTTTTTACTCTGTTAGATTATTGCTGTTGTACTGAATCATTATTTTTTTTCCAAAAAAAATTGCCTTTATGTGAAGTACTGATGGAAACTGCTGCTGCAGAAACTTTCTTGCATGTTAACACACAAGGCAACGTGTTTTTTTAAAATAGTTTTAGTGATTCAGTGCATCAGCAAATGGTCTAGCACTGGCAAAAATAATAATTTAACTTTCCTTGTCCTCTCCATAGGAGGAGGGGAAGTGTTCCCTTGATAGCAGAGGAACGCAGAGAGTTTGAAGTCGATACACTATCTGGATGCAAGGATTGTGTCAAATACGCTATCTGTCCTCCCCTTGACCTCAAGCGACCCTATATAGACCGCACCAGCTTGTACCAAAGTGGCTGCTGCAGATGTGCCCAAAGTAACTTTTCCAGGCTCTGTTCATAAGTCTTCAATCAAAGATATCCACTCTACAGTACTTGTAGTAGTATATATTGATAACCTTCCTTTGTGGTGGGCTGGAGAGATTGTTGAATGAGAATGGATGTGCACTTCCATGCTGGGGACAGGTGTATGACCACTATAAAAAATGAATAATGAGTAGGGAATAACAAGCTCAAAGAATGGCAAGGCCAAATGTTGGAGAGGCCTGCTTTGCCTTTATGACTTTTTTTAAAATGCTAGATGAACTCTTCTGCACTGGAGAGCAATGGCACTAGACTGCTCAAACTGTAAAATATTATAAACAACCTTGTAAATTGACGGAATCAGCTGCATTTAGTTGGTGCATCTCGTAAGCAATGCATTGACAAACTAAATTTAAATGAATATACATTTTACTAAAACCTAGACTACAAGTCAAGGCTAGACAAGGTGATTCCCCATTCCTTTTACAAAAGCAGCCTGGATTCTATTGAACTGCAGTACACTAGTTTGGGAGCAGGGCAGGGCTGACCACCTGGGGCATACAGTTCTGCCTAATCTTTGCCCTTGAGCATCTGCCACTGACATGGCTGTCTTATTCTGCCTAATGAAAGGGCTGTCCCTGGTACGAGCATTTTAAGATACTGAAAGATGACTTATAAAAGTTTTGTTTATGTTTCTTGGTTCCTATTTCAGTAAGTCCATGAAAATGTAAACTACTGTGCCATATGGTGGGGGTGGGGACACCTCCTTTAAAATGTGCAAAAGGAAGATAACTTAGGACTGAGAACTACTAATTGTGGGTGAATAGATAGTAATTAATATTTTCCTCTCTTGCCATTTGTTCACTCATACTCCTCCTCCTGACGCTGTTTTTCTCCCATGGGAAGAAATACATGCATTGTACTCTTTTCCAATATAGATGCAAAGCAGTGGAAAGGGGTAGATTCTAAGAGCATTGTACACTCCACCTCTCCCCATTGTCTGTTTCTCCCACCACATTTCCAACCTCCTGTGGCTGCTTTTTATTGGAAAAAGGGAAATGGGAGACTGTTAGGTGTGCAGTAGAATTTCTTATTCTGCTCTTACCTTCTGGAAAGTAACTATGCTTAAGAATGCAATTATATAGCCTAAACTGATATATATTTTACTCAAAAGAAAAACCAGCCAGGTTAGGGCTTACTTCCAAATATGCATGCACAGATAGTCCAATCTTACTCCCTCCCCCTTTTTAAAAAAAACTCAAAATTAAATCCCAATAAAATCTAATTTTAAATTAGTGGGAACAGGATTGCATCCTTAGTGGTTGGATCAGCTCAAGAATGTTAAAATGAGTACTTCATTTTAGAGTCACAAAATGGCACAGGGATTGTGGAAGACTGTGAAAGCAGGGTGAATGGTTTGTTACCATAGATGCCACAGGAAAAAATCAAGCAGGTACCCATGATATTTACAATCACATTTCATATGTGAGATGCCCAGACTGAAAGCTGGATAAACACTCTAGTTCAGACAAACCAACAAGGATCTTATTTATGCATTAATTTATGCAGGACAATACAACTCTCTCAAAATATAAGAACAGAATAGGAAAGTTTTTTTAAATATGGATTTGGACATTAGATTGCAACTCCCATAATCCCTTACCACTGACTGTGGGAGTATGGCCAATGGGATCTACAGTCCAGCAGCATTTGGTGGGATGTAGGTTTCCCACCTGTTTGGGAGCCTGGTTTTCCCTAACCTCTGAAGGAACGGAATGTAAATTCTTTTTCTGAGTCATAGCAAAGCACTCTGTTCCACATCCTCCCTTTTCTCTCTGCCTTGCCTGTTAGGTGTGGCCTGAAGGATAGATGGATTAAAGCAGGAATTTGAAGCAAAAGGGCCAGGAGGGGGACCTTCCATGCCTAGCCTGGAAAATAAAACTCTTTTTAGTTTTGACAAGAACAGCTTCTTAAATCTGCATTCCTCTCTAAGCGAGGGTGTGGTTGAGTTGCTAGAATTCCAGATCTGAAGAGGCATACTACATCTGGAATCAGGCAGATGAGAAATTCAGTTTATAGTAGCAAAATTGTAGCCTAAGAGCAGTAAAAGTTCCATTTTATAACTTAACCTGCCTTGAAACAGAACATACGAAACTGTTAATTTTTCTACCAGGTGGAATTGTGTGTGTGTGTGTGTGTGTGTGTGTGTGTGTGTGTGTGTGTGTGTGTGTGTGTGTGTGTGAGAGAGAGAGAGAGAGAGAGAGAGAGAGAGAGAGAGAGAGAGAGAGAGAGAGAATTCACTAAATGCTTATCAGTTTATCCTGCCTCCATTTGGCAGCTTTCCTATCCATTACAGATGGAGGCAGGTTTTTAACAGGACCATAATTTCCACATTATTAAAATGTAACTGCACCAGAGGTATGGGGAAGCTTTCAGAGGTTTATCTGGTAAGCCCACAACATCGCTGCTAATAGTGGGAAATTAATATTTAAATATAACAAATAATTCCCTGAATATTTCTGCCCAAGTTTAACTATCTGTTACCCTTTCACACATAAACTAAAAAAAAGTTACCACTTGAGGGGCTCTGAGGTTGTAATCCAGAAAAGTAACCTTTCCAGTAATGACTCAAAAGACACCTCAGTCCTCAAATAATGTAACGTGGCTCTCTAGAGGTCCCCTGATCTGTTATAGAGGAGCGAGAGAGCAAGAGATTTTTCTGGAATTAACTTTTGAGGAGAATCATTATTTCCTGAAAACTCTCGTGTACAACCTCAGCTTCTAACCTAAGGCTGCCAACTTGCAAGCAATGGGGCCAGCAAGATGTAGACAGAAATGCCAGCGCCTCGTGTTGTTTTACTCTGCTTGAAGCCAACAGGGCATATAAAGTTTAACTCACCACAAGACAGCAAGAATGATAAATGATGGGACCATAGAAGGCATAAGGTGGAAGGCAGAGCAATGCGGTGTCCTTTCTTGCCATAACAAAGCTTGGAAAGGTTATGTTTTAGACTGCAACTCTCAGAACTGGCCAGCCAGCATGGCATATGGCTGTATGTTCTGATAACTGTAGTCCAGAATGTAAATTTTTCAAGCTGTGCATTATGGGTAATGGTGGTTTTTCTGCTTGACAAACTAGAGGCTTAAACACATGGACCGTTTGGATAGATTCCTTTTCGTTCATATTTTGTATCAATATATTTGTATATATAGTCACATGGTAGCACTATATGGTAGCAGCAGGACCACTTATCCATGGGATCACTATCCACTGACTCACTTAACCACAGTCAGAAAAAAAATTGAAATATTAAAGAAAAAACATCCAGAAGTACTGTAACTATTTTTACATGTATTATCAGAACTGGCCACTAGAGGGGGCCAGAGACTGCTATGAATACTTGTTAGTGAAGAATGCATAGCATGGTCTGTGTTGTCCAACCCATGTGCACAGTATGAATCAATAAGAACTGATGAATCACACAGGATGAATCAATAAGAATTGGATCAATACAAGGATCAGGTCATTTAAAAAAGATCATGACAGCAAGGTGGAAAAAAGATCGACTGGGTGGTCAAACTAATCAATGTTACATGTACATTGTGTGAATAGAAATTTATAAAATGTTTTAAATAATTGCATACTTGATATAACTATTGTTCTTTTGGGGTGCAATTATACCCCACCAGTCCTTTTTCTGCCACCTAAAAATTAACTGGTGATAGGAGGTAGTGGTGAAGATATGCACAATGCTTCTTGCATGAGACCAAAAAATGGCTCGTCCATGAGATTATTTACGATGGCTTTATTCCTCCCACCATCAAAAAATTATGGGAGTTTATTTCTGTTTATTCAACCTCTTGCATGCTTGGCATACAGTTTATACGACAAAACTTTGCCAAGGCGTGTCCTGTGCCAAAAGAGGCTTATTTACATGACAGCTAAACAGTTCCAAAACAAAGCTTCAACGCTTGATGTGACACAGCCATTCCCCACATCGGTCTGGTGCCATCTCTGTGCCATTTGCTGGCTAATAAAGTGTTCGTTCTTGTTACCAGACTAAAAGCAAATACTGTATGAATGAAGCAACAAAGCACCAATGATCCTATCTGTCCTTCATGCACTGTCCTCAGGGGAATGCACCCAATCTACCTATTTATTTTATTTTATTTTATTTTTTATATATCCTGCCTATCTGGTCTTCTGCGTGTCTAGGTTCTGTAAAATGGGTGGGGAGCATTTGGGGTCTTCCAAATGTTTTTGGATTTCTACTTTCACAAGCCCGGGCCTGCATAGCAAACAGAAAGGGGGTCTCGGAGTAGCAGACGAAAACATTTGGAAGGTTAAATGTTCCCGCCTTGTTTGTGGCACCATGACTTCCTCAAATTGCTTGTTCCCAGGAAAGGCCCATGAAGGAATTATCTAAAGGTGAGTGAAAGCTGTCGTCTAAACATGGACAAAAGCAGCAGGGGATGGTCATAGGCCGAGGGAAAGAGCAGCTAATAGAGGGCCTAAGAAGGTTCTTGAGGGGCTACAGCATGGCTAGACCCTTACAATTAGAATGAGTGAGGCAGCTGCCGGCGTCAGCTGATTTTGGATGCCACGAAAGCCCAGCAAGTTGATGGCTATTTACTGATCATCATTATTTTTCCAGTCGAGGAACGGGAGAAATACTTGGGAGATTCTGGGCCTCAGGTACTAAATTAACGTGATCAGCTCTGGGTTTTATTGACTGGGGAAGAGAGTGTCATTCACTGCTCTGCTTCAAAAAGGAAAATGTCTTGGCACAGCCATATCCAGAAGACAAAATTATCCTGGCACTTGTAGGTAAACCTAGAAGAGCCGAGAAGTGTGCTTATACGCCAGCAGAGCAGTATTGACTGAGGGAACTCCATTCAGGCCCCATGAGATTGCCTTCAATATTTATTGGTTTTGTACATTCAGTAGTGGTTGTTGCCCACTATTAAAAATCCCTGCGTAGTATACATGTCTGCCAAAGGCACATGTTTCTTTGTGACAGGGGTCAATTTGACTATTATTAACTGGGGCCCAGTTCTTTGAATGCATTATTGCTAATGCCAGTATTTTTTTATCTTGAGAAGTCGGAGGGGGACAGGGGGCAACAGAAAGAATGCCCTTTAGAAGCAAAACAATGCGTAGAACTCTAGGTTTCTGAGTTGTATGTGATCCTTCTGGTCTTCCCTTCTAGAGGCAATTAGGCAAACACAGCAAAAAGGTGTGTGTAACAGCTGAAGCAAAAGATACCTAAGCAATGACTAAACTAAACCAAGTCTGCTCCATGGCCCCTAACAGGAGAACCTGAGTGTCGAGGAGAAGACCAGCAACCATTATGCCAGGGCTGGGCCCACTGTGCGGACTCAAAGTCTGAGAAGGAGGAGCTCAGTATCATCCACAGGTGAGTTTAACTCCCTTGCCAAGATGATGCCTGCCTTCTCATTTTTTGCTGGCTGGTGCAATGGCTCATTTTCTACTAAAAGGCCAGAAGACAATGTTTCTTCAGGAGGGTCAAGAGGTTCGCTGTCTTCTGAGAGGTCAAAGGGCATGCTCTCCGGTGAAAGGCCAAAGGGCACACTCTCTGGTGAAGGCTCACTCAGTGCACCATGGATCTTCCCGGGCTAAGATGAGGAAAACGAATTATCAGTGGGCAGCAGGATTGAGGGGTCCAAAAGCTTCTTGACAAGCACAGCCAGAACCGCCAGTCATAAGCCACATCAGAAGAACAGCAGCAAGGATGTTGCCCAAGCAAAGCAGCCTAAAGAAACCTGACAGATAATTAGCACATCTCATAGAAGTGGGGGAGACTTGTGTGCCTGTTGAGTCCAGTGCACTGGTGCTCAGTTTGGATGGGCTACTTCAGTGTCCCTGAGCTACCTCATAATGGTTCAATATGAGGCTCCAGTGGACAGCCATTCAAATAGAGAATGCCTTCAAAAAGAGGACCACCTGCTAAAGCCTTGCTAAAGCCCTTCAAATGGATAGGCATCCTCTGCAAAAGGAAACACGTAGCTATCCTATTCTTACATTCCACGATTGTGACAAGGCAAATAGCTGTTTAAGAGCTGCACAATGTACAATACACACACAAAAAAACTCCTGCAGCCCCCATACTGCAACCTGTCATATGTTCTACAATCCTACCCTTTTAAAGCAGGCAGAAAATCTAAGAGTCTTCTTCCCTAGGGCAACCTCTTACATATACAGTTTCAATTAAAAGTATGTTGATGTATATGGACTGATAAATATTTAGAAGCAATTGTTTCTTAGGTGTCATCACGTCATACCCAACTTATAGTGACCCCAGTAGGCATTTCAATTTATGTGATATCTTGAAGTAATGGATTGAGCAGTGCCATTCCCCCCCCATCCCCCCTAAATGCTGATGGGCAACATCAAAGTCTTTGGATCTCTTCTCAATTCTTATTTTTTAAATCTTTAATCCAGATGTGGACATGATAGCCCTTGAAAAAGATTGCAGCTCTTCCATGCCTATGGATTTAACAGACTCATCCTTATCTGAACCAAGTGCCCTACTCCAGGTGAGAACTCTGGGAAAATAGTATACAGGTTGTGTTTAAGAACTGCTTTAACTAACGGAGAATGAGAGGGACTCCTAATTCAAAGCTTCCAGATAGCTTCACATTGTCTTAATCAGCTTTGCAACACAAAATAAAACAGACACAAAAACGTATTTGGTAAGAATACTGATTTGCGTTATGAATCACTGTGAATTCTCTTCCTCATTGTGACTAAGCATAAGAGAGTTGGTGTAGTAAATAGAGTGTCAGATTAGGAATCAGGAGACCTGGGTTCAAATCCATGCTCAACTATGGAAACTCATTAGTGGTGGGTAGGGCAGGCAATGATAAGCCAGTCCTTGAATATATATCTCAAGAAAGAAAGAAAGAAAGAAAGAAAGAAAGAAAGAAAGAAAGAAAGAAAGAAAGAAAGAAAGAAAGAAAGATTCTCGTACATTACAAGTGAATCTATTAGCATAGTGGAAAATCTAAACCACAATGGACAGCTAATGACTCTCCAGATGCTGGAACTGTAGCTTCCATCAAGTTTCACCAGCAGTCCAGGCAGGGGAATTTGGAGCAGTCTGGTTCACACTTAAAAGCTTCTTATCTTCAGTGTGATCTATTTTATCTCACACTTGAGCAATCTTTCCATTCACTCTGGAGATGTTTCTTCCCCCATGAGAGGGGTCCAGACAGATTTTTGGATTGCTCCAATTTGTCCCCCATTTGATTATTGACATTTCTCTTACTGCTTCTCTTCCCCATTGCCATAATAATTCAATGGGAATGGTGGCTTTCCTTTACTTAATTAAAGCGACATAGCGAAACAGCAATGCATTTATCTAGCATATGCACAACACTGCCAATGTAGCCTGTTTATTTAGAATAGTGCTGCATAAGTAGGATTTTTTTAAAATGTAAAACTGTAATGAAAATAAAGGTCCCCTTCCCCTCCTTTATATGCCCACTGGTCTCAGTGACTTCCTCCTCTTTTTAAAAATTTTTCTCCCAAGGAATCAGCTACAATACAAGTACTGAAGGGCATCTCCAATACATATAGAATTTTGCAGCATCCATTACGAAAATATTTTTTTAAAGTAAGAGAATATGAAAATAGAGAAAGGGGTCTTTCTGTCATCCTTTCTATGCCACAACTCACCAAACATGTCAAAGGGTTGTCACCTTAGACAACACTTCCTATAGCTCAATAATGAAGAGCTATAGTCCAATAATATCAGGGGGGGAGTACAAGTTGATTTAAGCTGAGCATTGAGTGTTTGTGGTTCTTAACGCTGGAAAGAAAACAACAGTAATTTCACCCTGAAAGGCAGACTATATGATAATGTGGAATACAATGCAAACTTGACAATACTGGGAAAAAATACATTTGCACTTCGCTGTTTCCAAATGTTAAGCAAGGGAATAGAATAGAGGGAGCTGTGGGGTTTTAGCCCTCTGAAATCAAGAAGCCTTTGCTTCTTGTCAGCTCTTCTGAATAACTAGAGATCAACATTTCACCTGAGCTGTAATATTTTATTAGTCACACAGACTAAAATTGGGGTTCTAAAAATAACTCAGCTGAAAAATTATTTCTTCAATTTAACTGCCTTCTCCTTCATCTCAATTCAGACTAATTAACTCCCTAATTCTAAAGTGTCTTTATGTCTCCCCAGGCTGTTCTTAGCACACAACATGTAGAAGGTGGAGTGACAGATCTCCTTCTGCCTGAAGGTGCAGACTAAACATCCTGGGGTTTTCTACTCTAAATGTTGAACTCGCTTTTCCTTCCTCCAGTATGATATAAAATCAACAAGACCTCCTGCTCTGTTCTTTGTCTTGACTTGTAGAAAGCTGACAGATCTGGTACTATTCATTCCAGGAAAAGGTCCACAGGTAGCTTTTCCTTTCTTCTGTAATAAATGGACCGTTAAGAACATATAAATCCAGAGTTACACCCAAAAGCATTTTCCAGCCTCCTTCCCACGAGTGCCTGTTGCCTTGACTCACAGATCTCTTCCCAAATAATTTTCCTGAGACAGATTCTTTTCATAGTGGCTTTGGCTTGCTCATCTCTCTCTACCTGCAACTACAGGTACAGTGTTTACTCCTGAGAGCATGAAATAAACTATACATCCATGAGTACCACCTCAGTAGACTCAATCCTTGCTACTCCACTACAGTTATTAAAGACAGAGTGCAAAAAGTGTGTCTGTGTGCATGTACACATAGAGACATGTTCAGTCTTACTCTCTCTGGTTACTATAACCTGAGAACTGATGTTGAAGGGTAGGTGTCTGTGTTAATAAGTAATTCAGCAAATCAGCTGGTATTTGTATAAAGCCACATTTGAATGCATGTTCAATTCTAAGGAAGAGGGAAGGAGGCAGGAGATCAGCTCTGTCTGGCAAAAAAAAGCATCTGAAAAGAAAACAACTTTGGATTGGGTGAGAAGAATTACCCTTAGAATTCTGAGGTGCTGGACTTGCATTGGTTTGTAGCGGATATTGCTTCCTTGTCCATATACAATGCCTACTTAGCCTATACATTTCTTGAGGAGGGGGTATCAATGTAGCATGGAATTATTCAAAGCCCTCTGACTGAGGTTGCAGCAGTCTCTGTTTCAAAATGTTTTTTATCTGGTAAAGTTGGAATGAGTGAAGTGCAGACCTCCAAATGTTGTTGGGCTGTACTTCTAAGCATAGCTCACCACTGGCCATGATGTTAGGACTGATGGGAGATGTAAGCCAACAACATCTGGAGGGTTATGCTTTTCCAAATCCTCCTGTAAAACAAAGGTGGGGAGCCTGTAGAATTACTGTACCTAATCTGACCTGCGAAAAAAAGATCCCTTCTGTAGACCACCTCTTTTACCTCCAGATCTGATCTGATCTACCCCCAAGTGAAAATAAGTGGCACATCTGGAGATGACATGAGGATTTAGAAAATGCACAGAGCAGGAAGAATCTGGTTCCCAATGGTATAAATGTTACTTTAAATGTAGTATTCCTCAGAAAGGGGTTCATAAGGGAAATACTGTATTAAATATCTAGATTTGCAAGCTGATTTACAATGCTTTACCACAGTTCATCCCCTTCTTGGATGCACACCTTAATGTGATGAAGGAGGTCGGACACGATTGAACTAAATGTCAAGGGGAACCTTTACCCTTACCTATTACAATTATTATTATTATTATTATTATTATTACTTTGGGGTTTGCCTGAAAAGTTCCAACAGAAAGGTATACTAACTTCCTTTCTCTGCAGTCTTCAACTGTTGCTACTGAATTAACACAGCATAATAAACATACATGCCACAGAAAAAAGCCAAGTCCCTGACCCTGAAGAACTTACACACAAAGCATAAGCTTCCTGTGCTTTTTTTTCCTACCAAGGGCAAATGCTGTTTTCATCAGTCTGCCTCCCTTGCTCTGGGCTAATTTGTTCCTGCACGGCTCAGTCCGCTGAGACAATGCAAACAGCATTCCAGCGAGGCTTCCCTTCTATTACTTCAGAATAAACAGCAAGAGCAGCTTGTTTAAAATAAATTATCAGATTTTACACTGTAAGTGTGGGGAGAAAATATATTGTGCCGCCAAATAACAGAACTTTAAAAATTATTATTCGCATTATTTTAAGAACTAAGAAAAGTAATCTTGAAAAATATTTTGTGAGAAACCCACGAGGATTGAGATGCTGCTGGTTAAACAGAGCAGATGGGAACCACAGAAATAAATTCTCTGGGTGCCACTTGGGAACTAGAGCATTGAGGACATAAGCGATACCGAAAATAGATGGAAGAGAACAATTCCACAGCTGGTTCCTGTGGGACGGTGCAGCGATGACCTTATAGGGCCTGCTGGAGCTCCAACTGCAATGATTTTTTTATGGTTGCAGAGCAAACATGTGTCAAAATCCTCTGGCAAAATCTCAGGAGTTCTTCAGACAAAGGGATCTTACCGTGATGCGGTAAAGCTGTGCCTGTGTATTTGTGCACACCCCACAGTGTCTTTTTATGGCCCGAATCAAGTCGTGGAGGATAACACTCAACGGACACTAGTCACGAGGGCTACATATCACCTCCAGTCTCAGAGGAAGTAGGGTGCTTTATACCAGTTGTTGGGAAACAGATGCACACATGTTTTTTATTTTGGATTTCCCAAAGATATCTGGTTGGCTCCTCTGGCCACAATGGATTATGGATGAGCATGCTGTAGCCTCCCCGCCCTGCCCCACGGGTTGCTGGATAGCAGCTCCTATTAGTTCTACCGTAATAGTGATGGACAATGGGAGTTGAAATCCAGAAACATCTATCAGGTCACAAGTGACCCATTCTTGTGACCTTCCTTTGGTCCGATTCAGCATAACTCTTATTGTGGTCTTATGGGCTCTTTTCACAGTTTTGCATTGTTATACAAGGGGCATGGTCATGTCAACATAAAAGTATATGAAAGGCCTAGACTCCAGATCTTAGAATGACGATAGCAGCAGTACTAAATCTTAGCAGTGGTGTGTGAGTCCACTGCAGAACAGACAACTAGGAAGCTTGAAAATCACTCAAGGATTTGTGTCTTACCTCATTTTAACCCTCTATGATTCCATTAGGAAAACCCATGGACTACAACTCCCAGGGTCTCCCAACAAGCATGACCAGGGTTTCATCTGAATTCTTGGAATTCAGCCTCTCCAAGGACTGAACAGGGAATCTTGAAGGACTTACAAGTAATTTTCCATATCCAGGAAATCCAAAAGCATTTCTATGTTGTAGGCACAAGAGGCACTCATAGGATCACTGTATCATTCTAAGAATGAGTAAATCCAAACAAATGCCACACCCTGATTTTATCCACACAAAGAAGTGATTCATACTGTAATTATTTAAGTGCAATCTTAAGATGTTTCAAGTGTTCTTCTGAAAACAAAGGGGTTGCAAATAGGAAAATATGGAGTTTATAAATACAAGCACTCATGGTATAGGTCATGATGAAAACTACTGCTTTAAAAAAACCTACATTTACTGGGAGGAGTGCAAAGGCCCAAATGAAGGTAAAACTGTTACCGTAATTTGAAATTTTTCAAAGTGGTATCCTATAGAATAGATTGTTTAACGGTCTCTAGTTGAGCCAGGCAGATGGGCAAGAGAACATACCTTGGGAAAGATAACATAATGAGTGACCTCTGTTGAAATTCTGTAGAACTTCTTTTGCATTTGGACAGATTACCTCTAGCTAGGTACTGCTTATGATACTTCAGGCTCCTTTTATAAAAATCTGCATTGTTGTGGTTATTATTATGGAAGTTATGTTCTTCCACAATACAGATTGTGGAAGAACAGATTCTACACAATACAGATTGTGGAAGGATAGAGAGAAAGAGAATTAAAGTGTCATCCAAAAAGTGTTGTGCCTGGCAAATTCTAGGCTTTTCTTACCCCTCCCTAAGCTTACAAAATGATTTTCACAGTGGTCTGAAGCAATAATGAAGGTATATCCTGATATATTGATTGGGTTACACCTATATAAACCAGCACTTTAATACCTTCTGAGGAAATCAGCAGCCTCTGATGTGATGGGTAGCAATCATTCTTCCAGGTTACAGCACCTATCCTGTTTGGCCACTGCCCTGTCCTGCCACTTTCAGCTGACCTCATAAAACTCATAAACACGCACATACAGAGGCTCTCCTCTCAGCAGTGACAGTGATAAATCATACAGAGACATGAAAGTGGGTCTTCTCTGCTATTGCAGGTTGGTTGGAATACCCTCCTCTTGGAGGCATGAATGTTGGCCTCCTTTCTGCAACAGGTTAAAGTCTAGCCCTATGTGTAAACGTTGGAGCCCCAAGACCATGGTTTAACCCTTAATGACTGGTTCATGGATTTCTGTACATTATTTTATCTTGTTGATGTATTGTGTATTGTTTTACTATCTGTACCACGCTTCTAGGGTACAGATAGTAAAACAATACACAGGGTATAAATATTCCAATAAATTAAAATATACGTACAGTGAGCTCCCATCACACTAGACTGGATTTTCCAAAGGGCAAAATCAGACTTTAGTTAGTGTGTTGCAGCCTTGTTTAGCCAAGAAAATTTGCATAATGGCATTAACTCCACTGCTACAGCAGAACTTTGAAAAGTTACTTTTTTGGACTATAACTCCCAGAATCCTTCATTAGCATGGATACTGGCCATGCTGCCTGGCTGATTCTGAAAGCTATGGTAACAGAAAAGCAGTATTTACAAGCCCTGAGAGCAAATTAGCCCAACAGCAACGCAGCTCGATCTTCAGCCAGAACAGCAAGCCTTTTGCATCGTGCAGTTCTGAAACAAAGCAAACAATGCCAGGCGGCTAGGCTGGGTGAGAAGCATCCAGAACAACATGGCATAGGCTGACCTCATTGTGAAAAAATCCCCCTTTGAAAGCAGATCTATTTTTTCCTATTGTGTGGAGAGATAAAAGATATTTCAGCAGGGCCAAGTTCTGGAATATATACATAGTCAGTGTTTCCCAGGGCCCCTGCAGTCCAGTGTGATCACTCATTGTTTTAAGGGGCTGCCTGCGAGAAAGCAAATGGATTTCTTTCCAGCATCTGCCTGTTCTCTATTCACTCACGAGAGTAACATTTCATCACTGTTTCCATAACCCTTTCCACTTCATAATAGTGTGTCATAATTCTGATCTCATTTACCCACCACCACAAGTCCACAACAATAGCTTATTACTTTCATTACTATTAAAAAGCTCCTGAGTTCCCCGTCATTATTCCCATTTTACAGATCACTTGAAGAGATAGAGTGGTTTGCCTAAAGTCACTTAAGTGTAACCTAGTGAAAGTGCTGGGATTTGATCCCCTTCCAACTCC
The DNA here is from genome assembly GCF_051106095.1 of Pogona vitticeps. Lineage (NCBI taxonomy): Eukaryota > Metazoa > Chordata > Lepidosauria > Squamata > Agamidae > Pogona > Pogona vitticeps. The sequence continues at coordinate 94,352,729 of NC_135788.1, read as the reverse complement.
AAGACTTAATAAGTGAATTATTCAGCCACAGAAGATGCCAGCTCTACAGAGTGCAAGGGTGGAGTGATTGTCTTGACAGGGGGAAGGGGCACATGCCCATCGTGGGTGAGAACGGAGCCAAACAGGGATGGCTCCATCAGCCCCACCCTATGTTTTTTCCTCTATATACTGCTAGCTTCTAAAACTACTTACTGAATGTCATTGTGCAGCAAGTGCACCTTTTTCTGATATATGGAGTTTTGTGGGAAGAAAAATATGGAAAAAAACATAGCTTGGGAAAGCTTTTAGACTACAAATTCCAGAATCTCCAGCTATTATGGTCACTAGCCAGCCTGGCCAGGGGGAATTGTGTCCCTAAAAAATTAATATTTCCAAAATCTGCACAGAAGCATTTACCCAGAGGGTTACAATGATGTTTGGAATCCCCCATAACATTCTCTGCTTGAGACAAGGTGATCATCATACAATAAAATCCTTTTTTGGAATCTCTCTGTGTGCCACACCCTTCTTGCTCACTTTTCCACGTATCTCTTCGTTCCTTCTCCTGCAGAAAGGACAGATGATTTTTGCTAATATTCTGACCACATCCCTTGTGGTATGCTTTTGATGTTCACCTTAGGTCTGCAGACTGCCCACCACTGTCATAGAGGATAACGATGGAGTAGTGCCTCCTATTCATAGACAACACAGAGGAATGGCCAGAGCATAGTGTTTCCAAGTAAGGTAAAGGTTCCCCTTGACATTTAGTCTAGTCGTGTCCGACTCTAGGGTGCGGTGCTCATCCCCATTTCCAAGCCATAGAGCCAGCGTTTTCTCCGAAGACAGTTTCCGTGGTCACGTGGCCAGTGCACGACTAGACACGGAACGCCGTTACCTTCCCACCGTGGTGGTACCTATTTATTTACTTGCATTTTTACATGCTTTCGAACTGCTAGGTTGGCAGGAGCTGGGACAAGCGACGGGAGCTCGCTCCGTCACGTGGATTTGATCTTATGACTGCTGGCCTTCTGGCCTTGCAGCACAGAGGCTTCTGTGGTTTAACCTGCAGCGCCACCACATCCCTTCCAAGTAGAAATACTAAATTCTAGTTGGGGTGATTTATAGTTCAAGCAAGGGATGGCAAGATGCTTCAACATTTCACCCCCTGCTTGCATCATGAGCTACCAAGTATTCAAGTGTGAGATCAGCCGTAAAGTTAAAGAGTAAAAGAGAGTAAGCTGCCGTTTTCCCTCTCTCATCTAAAAAGACTGTCACGAGACTAAATGTTACTCAGAAGTGCTTGGAAGAAAGGTGTGGTATAAAATATATGTGGTTGTGGGTCTGTGTACACACACACACACACACACACACACACACACACACACACACACACACACACACACACACACACACACACACACACACACACACACACAAATGAATACAGTAGGCACTGCAGAAACATGTAGAGAGTGCTGATCTAGAGAATTATACCGCTCTGAAGACCCTGGCCAGTGTCCTCTTCATCTATTGTGCAATCAGTGTGACCTTTTTCAAGTGTGAGTAAGGAGGCAACCATTACCTCCTTGTACTGGCAGTGCAAAGCCCATTTATTTTAAAGGTGAGGCCGCCATCTTGCATAACAGTAAATCAGAGATTGTAATGGTCTGTTTTCTTATGATGCCTTCTTTCAAAAGACCCATTGACATCAATGGGACTTAAAGTGAGTCACAAATGACTTACGCTCCATCATTTTCAATGGGTTTAACACAACCATGTCTGGCTGCTATCTAATGTCATATTCTTTTCTGTTCATTTGGATCAGAATGAGAAGATAAGATGAGAAGATAAAAATTTAAAAATTATAAATGAAAATTTAATTATGTCTGTTAGAATAATAACCGGCTAATAATTATTTCAACAGATAGGAATCCTTACATTATTTATTTATTTATTTATTTATTTATTTATTTATTTATTTATTTATTTATTTATTTATTTATTTATTTATTTATTTATTTATTTAGCTCGTGTATACCTCAGACATGTCATCTTAATTGAATACTTTGCTGGAATGTTTCAGTTCAAATTTTACTTGAATGTTTCTTAAATAACTCAAATTACAAATAAAAAAAAGCAAAGATGGGAAAAATCTAGCATCTGCATGGTCTGAAAAATCAGCCTCTTCTGTCTCAGGTTGCTATTTAATTAATGCCAATTAAAACATAATTATTATGATACTGCTATATGCACAATAATTTTCTGCATTCCTACCCAGAAGAAAGTACTGTTAAGCTTTTTTAAGATAAGTCCTCAAAGGGTTACAGCCATAATTTCCATGTTGCACAATGTACTGTATTAAATTCTCTAAGACTGTAAATGCATATATACTTACCTGGAAGTATAACGATTGAACTCTATAGGACTTTCTTATGAAAAGATGTGCAATGGATTGCATGTTAGATATTTCAGGTGTAAGTATTTTTCCAGTATACTACTTCAGTTTTAAGAAAACAGTCCTATACTACAGGTTAACATATTCACTGTAATGTTAAATATTCTTGTATTTTAGAAGTATGGCTAAAAGTTAGTTATTTTGATCCAGCTGACTCAGGCATGAACTGAGATTTGACTTGGAATCATATTAGATCCTAAATTAGTATTCTAACCATTATATTACAGAAGTCCATTCCATTCATGTCCATTCATTCTACAAAAAAGAGACCAAAAGCCTTATGTGTTCTAAGGTTTATTGCTCCTTCTTCCTCCAATATAAAATTCTGGAAAATTTGGAATTGCAGGCTCTAAAGTTTGGTGCCTATTCAAAATTAGGCTGCAGGTCCTATTCCCTTAAAAACCCATGAGGGTTTTGCTACCTTCTTGAAGTAGAGGAGAGGGAATACTTTTCTTAGTATTTGTGACGGGCATGAACCATACAGGTACACATGGACTTCCAGAGCCTCCTCTCAATTCCCTCCTCTTTCCTTCCCTAAAGGTTTTATTTCAGCCTGATTTGCAGGGCTTCCGATTAAGAATATTTATAAACTTGGATTGATGGTGTTCATAGCCCTTATGTACCAGTGTATTCCCGCCTTTGAGGCATGATATAATTGAGAATGCTCACGCTGTGAATCAGAGGGCTATATTGGTCAGCTACTTGCCAGATTCCTCAAACAGACATAACTGTGCTCTCTTTCATGTTGCAGTAGTACAAAACACACAGCTACATTTCTTATGTAGGTTTTCTGTCCCAAGCATTCTTGGAATCATCATGGTAGCCTTTCTTATATATATATATATTTGTCCTGTGGCTATAAGTTAACCTATCTTAACATGTTGCCCCTTTTCTCTTCCACCACAGGCTTCAAAAGCTCAGACCACCACAGAAGAGGAAGCCTGGCTTGACGCTGTGTATTTTGATTTGACACTGGAGATCTAAAGCTTATCCAGGAAATGTGCTAGATTTAGGGCTGCAAAGCTGAACAAAGATACTTCTCATCCAAAGTGATAAAAAGCTTCAGCACCTCAAAAAGGCAAGGACTAAAGAATCTGAAACCCACACTGCATCAGATTTAGTTTTGCAGGAAAAGCGTCAACGCGAATCCAAGGGAGAGTGTTGATTTTAGTCAGTGAACTCATATCTATATGTGTATATGTGCATGCTTGAAAAGTTGGGAATGGAGTTCCACTCATGGTGGCTTTAAGGACACCAGTTGGCTCCCTGCTGCCCTATAAAACAACTGACTGAATGTTTCCTACATTACATTTTCTGGCCAATTCCTGCAAAGTTTACAGCAATGTTGGCAGCTGAAGGTCAGCTGTGGAAACTTAACAAAACTGTAGGCAAGGCATTACAAGAATCAACTCTCTCTGTGTGTATGATTCTCTTTATGATACAAACCTTGATGTTTCTGTCAGAGCCGAAGAAGTTACTGTTTGAACTACAATTCCTGGCACAATAATTAGGTTTGGGGGTTTTCGTACAAAAAGATAATGTCCCCAAGTACTGTACTAGCTTCTATGTAACGTGTAGAGTAATACATAAGTCTTGGAAGCCCCAGGTGGGGGGCAAGAAGCACTGTCATGCTGGGGAATCTTTACATGCCAACCAAAAAGACTTTGCAGAAAAGCAATTGAAGGGCACCTTACCTGATAGATCATAACTTTAAAATTTCTGCGCTTCAGCAGCTCTGTCTCATTGGATTCCAGCTTCTTGATTTGCCCAGCTTGTTTCTCCAGGTTCTGCCGGACCGTTTTTACGTTGACACTGACCTTACGGACCTTCTCCAACATCTTGTTAACTGTGTTACTGGTGGTGGTGTGGGCCTTGGTCAGTTTGGCCAGCTCCCCTTGAATGCTGGCTACCACTCCATCCATCTCTTGCTGCCGCTCCTCCAACTGACTTTGGGTCAGCTGAATCTGATCCACTGCCCCAATGATCTTGTCCAGAAGGGTGAGCACCATAACCCCATTGATCTGGTCAGGTTTGATAGGTTCCTCAGAAGCTGGTTCCTCTGAAGCCTCGGAGGCTGCTGGCTGCTCCACAATCTGGAGGGTGGTGTCTGCCATGGTCACTCAGGAGTCCTGATTAGCAGAGCCCAGAGAAGTTTGACAACTGCAAGCACAAGGCTAAGAGACAGAGACAGAAAGGGAGGCTGAATCTGAGACCTCTTGGATCTGGGAGGCAAGCCAGAAACCAAGAGCACAGCAGCAGCAGCAGCAGCAGCGTGTGGATGTGTACTTCAAATGAAATGGCACAACCCTTGCAAAGCTGTTTGGGGAAAACTGTCCTGCAAAAATTTCCAAGCTCCCAAGCTATTGGCTGACTCCACCTCAACTGGAGGAAAGGAGCCTCCTGCCAAATGCGTAGTGGACGCCCCCCCTCGCCCTGTCTCTCTGAAATGATTAAAATAGTTGGAGAGGCTTGCTGCTTTAGCATGCAAGCACAGGCAGGGCTTGCTCATCCGACTGCTCGCTCACTCGCTCACGGAGGAATGCAAAGCTCCAAATGGCAACAGCCTCTGCTTTCGCTAGGCAGTGGGAAGGCAGGGATTCCAAGTGAAACTTTTGGGGAATCCAGCAGGGGAGGGTGGAGAAAATAGCAAACAAAAAACTCTTTGTACAAAAAGTTACTGACAGGAGAAAGAATGTCCTGTTATGCTTACCACAGTAAATGTTCAAGGGTGGTGGCTGGAAACAGCTGCATGTAGAAGAGCACAGCTGAGAGAACCCAGAAACATCTGCCTTTGGGCAGGACTGGGCAAGGTTGTGTTTCCTTTTAAAGGCACCAACTGACACTTTAGGACACATGTGGCTCAGATAATTCACCATGCACAACTGAGCTGTGCCACTGAGATCATTTCTGCCACAGAAGTGTGCCCATAACAGTAGGCAAATCTACTACTGATACACCCTTCAGCAAGCCATACTGAATTAAATGGTTTGGAATGCAACACAAGCAGAGTAGTTTGGATTTAAATAGATGAGTAGGAAAACAATACTCTTCTTTTAAAGAAGTGGCAGGCATCTATGATTGGCCTGACAATACCTCCCTGATATAGGGTGCAAATACACAGTTGGGAAAATGAGAATGGATGTGAAGTTGCACCCTGGACATTGGGTTTTCCCAGATGAACTTGCTTTAGCCGACCACATAGAAGTAAGCAGAGAGACAGGAGGAAATTGGCACAGGTGCTCACACTATCTCAACCAATATAAATGCATTCACTACAAAAATGCAGAAGCCCCAGTAGTGGAGGAAAAAGGTTTGGATTGGTTGATTCACATTGACTTGTACATAATGTAATCAAGAGAAAAAAACATGAACCTCTCTGCCCCAATCCCAGAGTATCTCCCATATTATTTGCCAATGAAATCACCCCCACCCTTTCTGTCTTCCAATGTTATATCCAAATGGGAGAAATCCCATGGTATTTCTCTTCCTGAAATCCAAGAAAAGGGTACTTTTTGAGCTCTTATTCAGTACACTGCTGCCTCCTCACAGCCCTCTCCCAGTCTGAAGCAACAGCAACAAGTAGATGATAGCAGTGTTTTCCAAGTGATAAAATTGTTTTCTTTGTCCTATTCAGGCACCTCTAATGTTCTGTACCTTGACCTCCCCTTATTACAATAAGATGGAAGAGTCAGTGTCAATGCAGTGGCTAGTGTGTCCAGCTTAAATGTGAGAATCCTGTGTTTATGAATTTTGAATTGTGTTATTGATATGAAGCACATCACTTTTTCACTTTAATCCAAGTTTTATTTCAAAACCCTACATGATTATATAGAAAGAGAGACGGACCAGCATATCAGGGAGCCACAGAGAGAAAGACCACAAATGTAAAATTTTACAGGGTAAAGTTGTTGGCTGCATAGGTCAGTGGTTTAGATATCTGGCTTAAAGCCTGACGTTGGGAGTTCAAGTCCTCTCTGTGTCTCCTGCAAGTAGAACCAGCCTGTACAGTCTTGAGCACATTGCACAGTCTCAGGGCACACCCATCAAAAGGGAATGGTAAACCACATCTGAGTACTTTTTACCTTGAAAACCCTGCAGAATGTTGTCATAAGCAGAACTGACTTCATGGTGCACAATTATTATTATTTGGCAAATCTGTCTGTCAAATTAACTGTTTGTTTTTAGATAATGGACTATGTAGCATAGGATGTAGGCATTTCCATTTCCAACACAATGTTTCTGCAATACGCAGAATTATGTAACATATACAGAATAATGCATGTAAGGGACTTCCAGCTTGACAATGCAACGAGACAGCAGGAGGAGGATGGAGCTCCGTCCCCTGGGCTGAATTCCGACCTGTTTGGGACAACCCCCAGGGGGTTAAAACCACTCCAAAGAGGTGGTGAAATGGGGGAGAAGCCTGCTGATCACAGGGGGGCAGCAGTTACCCACATTTGATCCAAGAAACTCCCCAAACATCCAGTGGGTGGAAACAAACAGCTGAATTAGTTTGCTTGCAAGTCATCGGCAGCTGGCAAAAGAAAAAGCGATAAATCAGCCAGTTTAACATCATAGATACCACTGGGTGAGATACAAAATCTTAACTATACTGCTCTATGACTATCCCTGGATGGAATAATTCCTTTAACAGAAAAAAGTGCTGCTTAGCCCTACCACTAAATTGAGTTGCAGTGGATCTGGAGAAGGGAAAGAGATGTAAAGAGATGCAAAGAAAATAAATTGGATATTAATTAAACAATTATACTTCAAGGAAGGAAGTTTGGTAATACTTTGGTGTTAAGAAATTTTCCTCTTAAAATTATTTAGCCAAACAACGCTGGGAATTAAACTGTTATGGCTATCTACAGGGTTGGCAAAAAGCCCAGAACATGACCTTGAATACTCAAACTTGGAACTCTGTTTTGACTTTCCTTTTTTTCTTCTTCTGAGAACTGACTAAAACATAGACAACTTTGGATAGTCTAATACAAACATTGAGTGAATGGGGCTGTCAACATATGTCAGAGACTGGATTTAAATTAACCCTAAAGGTAATCAATTTACTAAAGTGGACTTATTGAACCAATTATTGATGGAACTGGACTGACTGCACTAAGCTAGTGGACATCTTTTACTTGAAATACAAGTTCTTGGGACATAATGCTACAACAAGGGAAATTCTGGGATGAAACAAAATCTACCCTTCAAGCAATCTTAGAGATAGTGAGATCCCATAAGGAAGAGGTGAAATCATTCAAGAAGCAACTAAAGAAGAACTATATTCAACAGGAGACATGGAATAATGAACAAGGAAATGTGAGGGTGGAGGACGATGTATGCCAACCAAAAGAAGGATTGTAGGAAACCAGAGGGGAAAAATTAGGAGATTTACATCTAACCCTAGAGCCAAGGAGAATTTTAACTGTTAAGGGAAAGTAAGGGGAGAAAATCAGCAGAATTAATTAAAAATAGCCTGGAAGATCTACTAGAGAAAGATCAAGTACTGTATATAAAATGTTTTCAGATTACACAAGGGACGGCAGAATGTTTAGGGATATAGAAACAAGAATTAGGAAAAGAAAAATAAGAGAAGGAGTTAGAAATATGAAAAAGGAAAAATATTAAGGTGGCCCACAACGTTGAAAGCATGTATATACTTAACTTCTGGAATTGCAAAGAGGCATATCTTATATATTAAAAAAGAGAATCTGAAATAAGGGCTCATTAATCAGGGTAAAGGCATAACATGGTGGTTTTTATGGTAAATTGAAGCTAGATATAAGGATGGGGCAAAACAAACAGTACTTAATGAATACACATTAGATATGATATTGATATAGACATGATAGAAAATGTGGAGATAAAAATGGCTAAACAATTAAATAAACAAAATATGTATAAAATGCTTCAGATAACATCTATTTATCTGTTAGGAACCTACTCAGTTATTATTGGTATAAAATACAAAGTTTGTTGGTTAAATCACCTCAAAATTACAGTGGTGCCCCGCATAGTTACAACCAGAAAAAGGCAGGGAAAAAGTCATGGAATTCAAATTGCTAACCATTGGTAGGCGAAGAGGCTGCTTCTTTGTAGCTCTCTCAGCCCAGCAGTTAGAGAGTGTGCAATCGGAGGAGGTCTCGGACTGCCTGGTAAGGTAAGGTGCTGCTTTCTGCTTTTTAAAAACTGTTCTGGGTGGATTTTGCAGCGTCGTTTTGGGCTGGGTGGTGGGATTATGTTTCTATGCTGTGATGGGCTTTGCAGGGTTTGCTTTCTTTGGGGGGGGTTCCCTTTTCCAATGGGTCTTGCAAGGTTTGTTTGGTTTTGGGGTTCCCCCCCTTTCCGATTTGTCTTGGGGGTTTGTTTGCTTTTTGATTTGTTTTTCCCCAATTTCCAATGGGTCTTGCGGGGTTTGTTTGCTTTTTGGGTTTCCCCCCCCCATTTCTGATGGGTCCTGCGGGGTTTGTTTGCTTTTTGTCCCCCCCCCATTTTCAATGGATCTTGCACGGTTTGTTTGCTTTTTGGGTCCCCCCCCATTTTTGATGGGTTTTACGGGGCTTGTTTGCTTTTTTTGCACTTTCAAAGGGTTTTGCGGGGTTTGTTTGCTTTCTGCTTTGCTTTTTTTTTGCATTTCTGAAGGGTCTTGCACAGTTTGTTTGCTTTCTGCTGAGATTTTGTTGCATTTCCAAAGGGCCTTGTACGGTTTGTTTGCTTTCTGCTTTGCTTTTTCTTGCATTTCCGATGGGTCTTGCACAATTTGTTTGCTTTTTTTCCTCCGACTAGAACAGATTAATCACATGTCTGCTGGGTCTTGCAGTGTTGTGTTTTGTTTTCTTGAGCCTGAACAGATTACTGTAATTGCATTTCAATGCATTCCTATGGTAAATGGTGCTTTGACTTATGACCATTTCGAGTTACGACTGGAGTTCTGGAACCAATTAAGTTTGTAAGTCGAGGCACCACTGAGTATGACATGATAGCACAGATAAGTATTATAGGCCAAATTAGGGCCACCAATCAGATCATGCAGCCTGCAGAGCCTCAGTACGATGCCCCTCTCCTGTTCCAGCCAGCATTTATTCCTTCAAAAGAATAGGATGGGTCAGTGAACAAGCTGCAGTTTATTCTGTTCTATTTCAGCTTGCCCACATGGGAAAAATAGGAGGAAGCTTGAACATAAGGATCACACAACCCCCATTACAGCAACTCCACTATAAAGGCCTAAATGGCTTGGGCCCAAGCTACTTTGAGAACTGCATATCCCTTTATGAGACTGCTGGACTATTAAGATCATTATGAGAGGCCTTCCTCTCAGTCCTGCCACCTTCACAGGTGTGTTTGATGGGGACATGGGAGACAGCCTTGTCTAGTGCTGTTCCCAGACTCTGGAACTTCTTCCCATATGAGGCTAGACTGGCCCCATCTATATTGTCCTTCCACAAGAAGACAATGACATTTGGAAAACTCCCAGCTGGTATTTTGGCAAGAATTCCGATGATATCAAAAGGCATGGCATCAGCCTTGACATAATCTGTTGTGCAGTTCATACTATTTACTGAATGTATAGAAGGTGAGCAAGATAGTTTATTAAAATTAAAAAAAATTTAAATTAAAAAAAATTTAAAAATTAAAAAAAAGATATTTGACTGCAAGTGATATTTGGCTACAGTCAGTAAACCAATCCTTTGTCATCTATTTCTCATCATTTTAATGGTTTTATTTATATCAGGTCATCCCACATGGAGTTCCATACAGTAGGAAGAACTGCTACTCCTGGAATTTTCTTTTCTTTTTGCCATATGTTGAAAATAACTGGCCATTTTACAAAAAGGTGTTTCCCGAGAGCTGCCTATCTTTCCTGACTCTTATCCAGAAAAGGAACAAACATTTTTCAGTGTTTGAGGGTAATAAGTCAGCTGCACATTAAAAACATATCATTCAATAAGAGCAAACCAAGGCTTTTTGCATGTATTACTCACAGAGCACGAGCTTCAGGTATGCCCTAATAAGAGTGGAATATTTCTACAATGCAACATAGTATAAGATAGGATTAACAATGCTACATAGTATAAGATAGGATCATTTACTAACACTAATCAAAACATTTGTAAAATACAGTACTGTTCTACAAAAATTTATTTTACAAAATCTCATGAAGCTTTTGTGATTGCTAGAAAGAAGGCTGGACTCCTTGAAACAAAAGATCTGCTGGATCTTGTACTTAGACTACATAAAACATGCATAGGAAAGAGGTTCCCCTCCCCGAAACTCCAACACATAAAGCTTAGTTGACAGAGTACACTCTACTGCTGGGAAGATCTGGTTCAGAATTTGTTATTAGACTCAGTGCATGATCATAAATTAATAATAATCTCCTAGTCTGACTTTATTGGTCATTGCAAGGACAAAAGTACTTGTGGAGAGCTACACATCATGTACATTGCTCCCCATATAGTAAGCACTAGATAAAAACAGAATGGGATGTTCTGAAAGTTAAATGCTTACATGCCACCATTTTCATAAGTGAACCCTGGTTCAGCCTATGAACCTTTTCTCACCTGCACATGCTGCCCCAAAAGCTGCATCTCCTGGATTTCTTCCTGTCACAGCTGTTAAAAGACACAGGCTGCAGTCAGAAACCTGGAAAAGTGCATATCTGATCATTCCAGAAAGTGCTGCTTTGCAGAAAACATCCTTCTTAAAGTGACCCTTCAATTTGCCAGGAAATCGCTCCAGGTCGGCCTCAAAAGTAGCAGCTCTATAGTTGGTCCTTCTGGGGCACAAATCAGGGTTGGGGTGGAGAGTACAGTATTTCCCTGTACACTGTCAACAAATTGTACTGAATGGCTCCACAAGAGGTTCAAAATATAATCTATTTCCCCATGGGATCACACCTATAATGAGGACAAGACAGAAATCTTGGATATAATAGTGGGAAGGAACTGTGCTCTTTTTTACTTGGTATCTTAAACCATAACATAGCCCTGAAATCTAAGCAATCCTTGGGTTAATGTCATATTACATTTCCCCTTCCATTTTCAAAGCCACTACAAACTTTGGGGTGGGATATTTCTCTTATTACAGAATTCTACAAGGAAACCATGGTATGGAATTCTTAAAATGTTAAGGAAATATTCTTAATATTGCATTTTAAGAGCCTAATCTGTAAAGAAGGATTTAAATCTTTCCCTATGCTGTATCCCAATCCAGAATCTGAGCTCAGTGAACAGACACATATTTAAAGAATCTTTGCTGTAATTTTTGCTGTAATTACTACAGCAGTATTGGTCAGTCAGCTCACCACTTAACAATTTAAACTATTTATACCTCAGTTAAATAGGCAGATTAAAAATTATTCTTGACATAAAGACAGTGAATGGCTTTTTTTTTTGTCAGAAAAGGTGTGCTCTTATTTGACAGGGTGAAATATCTCCAGCTGTTATTCCTATTGAGTGCAACATTATTTATAACAAATATACAGTAGTATGTTTCTCCTCCTCTCTATATAGAGAAAATTAAAAAAAAAATCAAACAGAATGCTATTACAGTAATTTTTTTTTCACATGGAAAGCTAGGTTCAACTCCCCAACCAACTATGAAATTCGTTCTCAGCCTGACGTATCTTATAGGGATGCTGTGAAAATAAATTGTAGAATATAATCACGTACAAGGGTTTGACAGCAAAGGTGAGTTACACATGTAAAACAACAACACAATATCAGGAGCTGTTTCCTGAGATATGGCAGTCACCGGAGAAGGTGAGCATCGCCCTGTGAACAAATTTCCCCCGAGCTATAATCACAAGGCAAAAGTACAGCAACAAAACCCAACGCGTGACACCGCAGGCGGTGGGGTGACGCCATCAGAGCCTCGGGGGAAACAAACCCCGACGTCCCCTCCAACCCATCTTCCACTCAGAATGCCAGCCACAAAATGGCGGCAGATCACGCCATCGTCAAACCCTCCTATAGCTATACTAAGCCGGCGCGGGGGCCGTTGCTAAGCAACTTGGTCGGACGGAAGAAGAGGGGGAGGGCGCTGCGTCCTGACGTTGTCGCGTCATTAGCGGAAGCTCTGGCGGTGGATCAGAGTTGATATTGCCTCTCACTCCAAGGTGGCAGGTATGGGTGGGTTTAAAGGTCGGGGTCAGAGGTAACCCTTTTGCGAAGCGGGGGCGACGAGGAGGCTAATAGGGGCATGTGCAGTGCATTGTGGGAATCGGGGCCCTGTCTCGCCAGGCAGGCCAGAGGTACATGCGTATTCGTCTGAGAGTGGAGTGTGACCCCCCCCCTTGTTCTGCGTTATAAAAGGCTGGTATGGGTTTGACAACCATTCTTTTCGTTCTTAATGGGTACAAGTCAGGTTGTGTGTGTGTGTCCAGAGCCTGGCTTTTGTGGGGAGGCGAAAGCAAGCGGCTTTGTCTCAGGTGAGGTGACTGCGAGAATGGGGTTAGGATGTGACCTCTCCGTGTTAGTGAATTAGATTACATTGGGTGCTGCTTGAATGACTGTATATCTGAAAGGAAAAATGCTTGGACGGCGTCTGTGACAAACGGGGGAATTTCGAAGGCAGGAGGGTGTTTTGGGTCTACCTACCAGGTATTTTTGTGAGCGAGGGACGTTGCATATGTGCCTGAAAGGATGGCAGGGTGGTTTGGGCAAGAAGGTCGTCTATTAATGGAGAGGCATTCGTTTGCTTTTTGTGAGTGAAGCAAAATATGTTTTCCCTTATTTATTAACTCTGCTTCCCTGAGTGTATAATCGACTGTCCTTGCATAGTTTGGGAGGGAATAGCAGCCTCTATGAAAATGTGGCTGTTTTTCATAGTTAAATAGTTGATAATGAAATTAATTTCCTGGTTGCATTGTGGGTGAAGTGATAAGAAGACATGGCTTTGATAAGTTAAGGGAAGGGTGGGTGGGTGTCTTACTGAAGGGGTGTATCTTCTTTCCTTGCTTGAAGCATTCTGCAAGGGAAAGGTGATATAATTTAGTGGGTGTTGGGGGAGCAGAGAAATACACAGGATGAAGAGCAGATTCTTGCCTCAGGTATCTTCTGGGTACCGGATAAGGATGAGCCTTTGAATTGGGTGTTGTTCTGTAGAGAATACTATGTAACGTAAATAATCATCTTCTGCAGTTCTAGAAAATTCATGAGAATGTTTAGTTGATTAGCTTAAGGTCTAATCTTGATGATGCTCTGATGTCCTTGAAATACTCCCATATCTAGTTGACAGGACTGTAGGGATAGGCTGATAGTGTTCCTCTTTACTACCTTCTCTGTTACAGCTCTCAGACTCTGGAATTCCCTCCCTCACAAAGCCAAGCTGGCCCCATCTTTGCTGTCCTTCTGTAAGCAGGCAAAGACCATTCTCTTCAAGCAAGCTTTTCCTTAGTGACTTACTAAGCTTGGGGTGTTCCTGGATTTAGCCCTGAGCCTGGATGCCAAGATTTAGGTGGTGGTCAGGAGTGCCTTTGCACGGTTAAAGATAATGCACCATCTGCAACCGTTTCTTTAGAGGTCTGATTTGGCCATGATGACGCACACCCTAGTTATACCTCAGCTGGATTATTGTAATACTGCACACTCTACATGGGGCTACCTTTGGAAAGTGTTTGGAAATTCTAGAGAGTCCCAAATGCTGTAACCAGATTGCTAACTGGGGTTGGTTACAGGGAGCATATGACTTCCCTGTTGCAGCAGCTTCACTGATTTGCCAGTCCATTTCCGGGCACAATTCAAAGTACTGGTTTTAACCTTTATACCCTAAACAACTTGGGTCCAAACTATCTCTAAAAGACCCCATATTGTTCTATGAGCTTGTCCAAGCGTTAAGATCATCAGGGGAGGCTTTTTTCTCAGTCCCATCACCTTCACATATATGCTGGGTGGGGACACAAGAGAGGGCCTTCTCTGTTGCTGCTCCCAGGCTCTGAAACTCCTTCACATGGGAAATTAGGCTGGCCTCATCTTTGTTATCCTTCCATAAGCAGGCAAAGACCTTTCTCTTCAGACAGGCTTTTCCTTAATGGCTGGTGGTCTGAGAGGGTTTTTTTAAATGGATTGTTGTGCTCTCTTTTGGGTGTGTTTTGGTATTGATTTTATTTACCATTTTTAATGTTTTATTCTTTTTTAATATTTGTATACTTCCTGTTTTAACTTTTAAATATTGTCTTTTTGATATAAGCCATCTTGGTTTATTTTTAAGGAGAGAGTTGGGGTTAAAATATTTTAAATAAATAAATAAATACTACCTCAGTGTGGTTTTTTAAATGGTTTGTTGTACTTTTCAGCTTGGAATGTATTTTTGTGTTGATTTTGTTTATTGTTTTTAGTGTGGTGTGTGTTTGACCTTTTCAGTATTGTATTTTATATCACTGTTGGTAACTTTACATTCTGCCTCTTAATGTTGAAAGCTGTCTTGGGTCCTTTTTAACAGAAAAAAGTGGGGTAAAATATTTTAAACAAATAATTTTATTGAAAGTTCCTGCTCTTGATTTCTCTTAGCATACTGTATAGTTTATAGGGAGGGGGGAGATGCAGGGACATGTGTGACTTTCAAATTATCTGCTGCTGTCCATCCGTAGGTTCTGCTTTCTGTGTATCATTTTCATTTCATTCTGCTGAAACATTGTGGTGTTTTTATATATTTAGATACAGATTTTGATCTGAAGATAATTATTTTGATATAGTGTCTGAAATGTTAGCTAAGCAAATACTTTGAATGGCTGCATGTACTGGTCTGTAGGTTATCTAGGGAGAAATAATCCATTTCCTTCATTGATGTATTAAATGGTACAGAAAAACTGTATATAAATACCTTAAATAAGTAAACAAATAAGAATATTGAAAGTTGAAATAAGACAAAATAAATTTATCAGATCTCTAGTGTTAGGATAGGATGCTTACCAGAAAAGCCTCACGCCTTAAAAGATTTTTTTTAACCTGGATTTTAATGTCATTGTGGGTTTAAATGTTTCTGAGCCCTGGATAAACCCTTCACCTTCTTCTTTGGCTTTTCTTAAGTCTGCTGTTAATGCATTTACTTTTGCTAGTATGATTAGGGAAATCACAAAACCAAGACTTATGTTTCACTAGATAGTTCTTGTTGCATCTGGATGAGTGGGCATTCTATAGGGAAAAATGAATTCAGAGTCCTTGTGTAGTCAACCAAATCTGCTGCAGAGTTATGTGACAGTAATGTTCTTCTCTCACTCTTTTTATCAGCTGATAGGCCGCTAGCTGTGTTTATAGGACAGCAGCCAGCAGAGATGGTTAGGTGCCCATGTGATGGGAAGCTGCTTGTAAAGCTTTCAGCCTAGAGCTGAGAGGCAGATTTCAGAAGTGATGGTGTTTTCTGATATCTGATCAACTGTGTAGTAAGACGTAGTTATGTGTGCCACATATATGGTTCTTGAAATGGTTCTGCCGTCACAGATGTCATGAATGCATATGAGCAGCCTTATAATAATCTGTGATTAGAGAAGTTGTAGATATATCCACAGACTTGACATATAGACATGTTTTTCCCTTTATAGTTACGACATAATCTTTTGCTGGTAAAACCATTACAGATGTTGGAACCCTTTTTCTAATGACAGTGATCTGATGTGTTCTGAGTTTGTAATACTTTGTATAATCTATGATTAAAGAAGTTGTAGATGTGTGGGGTATCAACAGATGTCCTATATAGGCAGTTTTTTTCCCTTTACAGTTATAAAATAATTTTTCACAGGTAAAACCATTATAGCAATTGGAACACTTTTTTGGTAGCGCGGCGTTTTCCCAAAAATAAGACAGGGTCTTATATTAATTTTTGCTCCATAAAACGCATTAGGGCTTCTTTTCAGGGGATGGTTTATTTTTTTCATGTACAACAATCTACATTTATTCAAACAGAGGAATGTTAACTTCTTCTGGATGCCGCACAATAATAGGGGATGGGGTTTCACTTAACTGGGGCTTATTTTTGGGGTAGAGCTTATA
The DNA here is from genome assembly GCF_051106095.1 of Pogona vitticeps. NCBI lineage: Eukaryota > Metazoa > Chordata > Lepidosauria > Squamata > Agamidae > Pogona > Pogona vitticeps. Next base: position 94,336,307 of record NC_135788.1, on the reverse strand, counting down.
TTACGAGCATCCTGAAAAATCATACTAGGGCTTACAGTATTTTCAGGTTAGGTCTTATTTTTGGGGAAACAGGGTAACAATCTGATGTGTTCTGACCTTGGTTCTTAATCACCTTGTAAGACTTGACAGTATCAGTCTATGTTCCTGATAATGTCAGGAAAGGGAGGAGGGCATAAGTGAACCTATATCGTATGCCTCTTTTTGAAGAGTCTCTCCTTTTTACTTTAAGGCATAAGAAGATTCTCACCCTAATTTAGCTGGCTGTTCTCTTTCACTATGGGGGAGCTCTTCCGGAGTGAAGAAATGACCCTTGCCCAGCTTTTTCTTCAGTCTGAAGCAGCGTACTGCTGTGTCAGTGAATTGGGAGAACTTGGAAAGGTCCAGTTTCGAGATGTACGTGCCTTCTTCTGTTTATCAGTACAGTGCTGTGACAATTACATTCAAAAGAAAGTGGATTTCCTTGTGATGCAATTGAAAATCCTCTTGATGCTAAATGTTGTTTTTAGTCATGACTCTGGCATATACTGGATAAAGCAAAGTAAAGCAAAGTCTGCTGCTTATATACCGCCCCATAGCGCTTCAAGCACTCTCTGGGCAGTTTACAAGTTAATTATGCAGGCTACACATTGCCTGTTGCTTACTTTCCCTTTTCCATTAACTTTCCATGTGTCTGAAGCAGTTTATCTAATGATAAAAAGAGAGGCAACAACTATCTTTCAATATTTTCCTGCATATATCTGTATGTTATAATAATTATGCATTTTTATTTGCAGCTAAACCCAGATGTGAATGTATTCCAGCGTAAATTTGTTAATGAAGTCCGAAGGTGTGAAGAAATGGACAGGAAACTCAGTATGTCTTTTGTTGTTGTTTTTGCATAAATATATAAGACTAAATCAGCTGGTGCCTCATTTAAATCTCTCTCCAGTTTTCTTTTTCTGTGGTAGATAATGTACAACATACCATTCCTATATAAAAGTAGAATATAATCCCATCCATATGGCAGTTAACTGCACAGTTGGTAGACAATATAGAAATAAAAATAGATTTCAACCATGACTTGTGAAGCCATTGTGAAAAAACTGAGCCAGGTTTCAGAAATGTGATTCACATATGAAGAAAATCTCATGAAACTGCATGGAGCTTATGCAGTATTCCCCTTTTTCATGTATGCTAAACTTGTTAATTGTATTTTCTGCTTTTAAAATATGAGAAGATACCCGATAATGGGGATTTGTACATCGATTGGAGTAGCAAGGCAGCAAAGACTCAGTTGTTGGATTTGGAAATATTTGGTATCCTTGTGTTTTCTTGCTGTATCCTTTATGTCCTGCTTTACTTCATGTTCCTTCATAACTTTTTTTCTGTTCAGGGTTTGTGGAAAAAGAAATTAAAAAGGCCAATATTCCTATCACAGACACTGGTGAGAATCCAGAGGTACCATTTCCCCGTGACATGATTGATTTGGAGGTAAAAAGCCCTATGGTTCAGGTTATGTTTTTTTTTTTGCTGTACATTTGGGTATGAAGTGTGAAGAAGTGTCTTGGGGAGGAGGTTGTTCGGAAAAAATGGCTTCTGAAAAGTCTTACAGCACAGTCTGATGCACTTGAACTTCTCAAGTTCTTTTTCATACAGCCTTAATCTATGTTAATAGTATGTGCTCATGAAAATACTTGTATTCTGAATTTCTATTAAACAATACCTATGGCTTACAGAACATGAATAGACAATGCAACAATTTATTAAAACACAGCTGTAATAAATTTTAATGGACAGTTAAAAATAGCATAACATAATGTTAAAAATCTTAACTTCATAAAGCAAAGAGCTTGAGACTCTGATGAGCCTGAACAGCCTTGCTCAATCTGGTATCATTCCAATAAGAACATAAGAAGAGTCCTGCTGGATCAGGCCAAGGGCCCATCTAGTCCAGCTTCCTGTATCTCACGGTGGCCCCACCAGATGCCTCTGGGAGCACACAAGACAACTAGATACCTGTCTCCTGATACCACTCCTCTGCATCTGGCATTTTGAGGTTCTAGTCCAATATATTGGACGAGAACATAGCTGTGGTGCACTGTATCATTATAGTTTAGATTTGAGGAAAGCTGATGTAAGTGCATGGAGAGGCATGGCAGATAGCATTTGGAGAAAAAAAGCAAGATTTCTGGAAATCTCTGCAGGTAGTTTTGAAACATCTGGTAGACTAATAAAAGGGAAATTGGAATACATCCACTAATTACTAATTAGTTAGTATAACCACCACCACCGGTACAAAGGGCATCTTTTGCAATAGAATTTATTATTATTGCTCTTTAATATAAAGTCTGTAGTATGCTGCAGCATGTGTGTTATTTTTTAATGATGTTTGAGGGGTCAATTTGTTGAGAATAGGCATCTTTCAGGGATTTTGACTTTCTTTTTTAAAAAACAATCTTTTTTTCTCTTCAGGCAAACTTTGAAAAGATTGAAAATGAGCTGAAAGAGATCAACACCAACCAGGAAGCCCTGAAAAGGAACTTCTTAGAGCTGACAGAATTAAAATTCATATTGCGCAAAACTCAGCAGTTTTTTGATGAGGTCAGAATATCGGTTATTTTTGCCTTTTGTGCAGCTGGGCCAGCCCATCACATCACTTTCCTTCTTGAGAATGCTTGATTAAGTTGCATTTTTGAACAGAAGTGTCTCTTTGATTTTGAGAAGTTTTTGCAAATTGATTTCCATCATTCATGCAAATGTGCAAGGTAGCTACCCTGTCAGTTTCTGATAGTTGAAAGTTCCTAGTTTAGGTAAGAAGGTCAAAATACGTCAAAGTGGTATATGAATATGTAGTCATGTAGAGTTTTTATAAGGGTCCTGCTGCAGAGGATGCTGATAGCTTTGGAATGCTGAGCTGGAACTATTCCAGTTTTAGTTGCTGGGATAAAATTTTCAGTTATCCAGAAGATCAAATGCTTGAGGCACATCTAGCCTTGTTTCTTGTAGCTCATCAGGAAATAAGATATTGTGTATACAGACTGTATTTGTGAAATGCACCCTATTCTCTTTTTATAGAGCAGTGTTAAGCAAAACAGTGAAAGGTTGCATAATTTGCTCTGTGTACCTCTTTTCTGGGTGTCAAGCCCCAGTGACCCTTGGACTTTGATGCTCTGGGGTACATGGTCTCCAGATTTTTAAGTATCCCATTGTTGCTTGCTTTGAGCTCTTTCAGTCCTGTTTGATTTTCAGAAATGGCAACAATGAAAATAGAGGAATGTAAACTGGATCAGCAAGTATTTCTAAGACTGTATCATTAAGTGAATATGTTACAAGCAAAATGGATGCTTCTTCTATCTGAAATGTTCTTGCTTTTGCTATGTCAGCGCTCCAGTTGGTTTGTGGATAATAGTATGGTGAATCGGTCTAGGCGCTTGGTCTTCAAGTGTTGGGTATCATTCTGCAGTCTCTAAACTTTGAACTCTGCAGCTGTCACCTTCAAAAGTAACTTCAGTTCTTATTAATCACTAAAAATTACAAATAAATGAGCTTATTGGAGAATTCAAAAGCAAGTCTTATGATATGCTAGTTTTTAAATGCAAGATACCTTTCTGGATGGTGAAATATTCTATCACATGTACCTTGCCTTGTTTACAATGGATTAGACCTCAGTTGCTCTTTAGCTTCACAGTCTGAATAGTGGGCAGTAGTACTCACTGAAAGAAATATTTGCCTTTATGAAGTCTTTAATGTTTTCAGTTCTTGGAGCCCTCTGAGCAACTGTTTAAATTAACCAGATCAGTGTGAATGCTACACACAGTGCAACTTTCCACTGAAATGTAGCTTCCATGGAGTCATGAGTTGTTTCATGTTTATTCTTTGAACAGCTTCATATAAACAGATGATGCTTTTGTCAGTGATCCAAATTTAGGGAGTGGTATAACCTAGCTTTTGCTTCATCTCCCATTTATTTATTGTTTTTGCCACAAGGAGGTTTGCAGCTATATTCAGTATTTGAAGACTGTAAATTTGGGGGGAAAGCTTGTGAAATATTGGTATTTTTACAGCAAGAAATGGTATGCAAGTCTTTGATTGTAGACTTCTCCATCAAGAGAGAATTGGAGCTTATAGAAGAAGTACATTCTTGTACTGTAACCATTTCTTGCTCATGAAAAAGAATACAATGATTTTGAGTCTATTAACTGGTGATCCTTTTCATGGTCTTCATATTTCTACTTTAAGAACAGTAAGAGTTGGAGAAATATCTCTGAGTCTAGTAGTCCAAAGTAGACTGGAAGAAGACTGGAAAAGTAATGGTTAATGGCATGCAGTTCCCATCTCTATCCTCTTATTTCTTTCTTTTCTTTCTCCATCTGTAATCCTTAGTTCTCATTCTGCATCTCTCTTTTCTTGGTGGTCCTTGCTGCAGGTGTTGGATACTGTGGAAAGTGTTTTCTCTTAGAAATTGTCATTTGCTGGAAGGCTACATGTGTGTATTAGAAGGATCTTGAGTTGTATCTGCTGTGCAAATTCTCAATATGGGGATACTTTGTTCATGATCCTTTTTTCAAGGAATGGGGTTTTGAAGATGCTGGGTATGTGTGTCATAGGTTCACCATCGCTGGAATATACAATAGTTCTTGAAGAGGATTAGCATCACCATGACTTACAGGCATCAGCATTTTTGAGGATACGACTTGTCTTCCTCAACAATGAACAAACTTAGAAGTGTGCCATAGGTAATCGGACTGCATCTCTAGAGATGTCAAGTTTAGAAAAGGCATGTGTTGCCCTGCCATGTGTCGCTTTCAGAGATTTTTCTTTCCTTCCATGCGATGCAACATTAAAGCCTTCACATGGCAACATGTTAATGCTCCTCCTAGTACTATTATTCTACTACTGACAGTTTTTGTACAGTATTTGCAATACAACTCAAGATTCTTTAAAATAAGTCTTTTGTCCTCTGCATCTGTATGTGTGTATCTGTGTTGGAATAATTGTTTTGGAGTATAATGGCTTTTTTTTTTTTTTTTTTTTTTTTTTTTTTGCATTCTGTGTTATTGCTTCTTGTTGAGACCAGAAATGATGGTGAATTTCAGTGTGGTTGAAGGCAAGGTACAAGGTGGGAGATTTAGAACAGGGCAAAGTGAGCTTAAAGGCAGGAACAGTTTGAATTAAGAGAGAAGGATATTATAAGAAATTAATAAATGTGGATATTTGAGCACTTCACACAGTGCTTTACATCCTACTTGGAAAATAATATGCTTTGTTTCCTATGTGGATTAATTAAATGGGAGTTGCTGTGCATATATGTTGCCACATGTATAGATGATGAGCTCACCTTGTGACCTTTAGCTGCTTAAGCACAGAGATTCTATACAGAGGATGTGGTACTCAGCCTCAGAAGCTTTTTTACTATCATATATATAATTGTGGAGCAGGGTGAGCAACCTGACAGCATCTGGGGGATCTTGGAGCCTCTGAGTGCTGCTTTTATTTCCCCAAATTAACAAAATATACAAATAAGGAAAACATGGAGATTTCTGAAAGCCTACTTTATGCGCGCGCACGTGCGCGCATGTGCGCGCGCGCACACACACACAGAGTTTTGGGGACCCTGTATCCTATTTCATTGCAGAAACATTTATTGCAGCATTTTTCTTTCACTGAACAACTATTGTCCCTGAAAGTGGTATTAGAGGAATACTGTTGTAGAAAAGGGAAGACATAGTAGATAAGGGGAGGATATTTGGCTTAAGAGGAAATAACTCTGGTTGGATACCATAATAAGCCACAATCCTTTAGAGTTCAGGCTTATGGGTAACAAGGCAGCATGTTAGTGCATGTCCCACCCAATTACTCTCTGCTACAAAGAGGAGTGGCTAAATAAATCAAGAATCTTGTTCATAGTGGTTTCTGAACCCCAAACTGTGCCTTTTCTCTCTCTAGACTGCTTTGGCTTGTCTGGGAGGGACAGTCAATGCTGCATGTGGTCATTGCACTAAATTACAGAAAGAAGGTCTATGGTTTGTTTAGTTGCTCCCAAATGCAGCAGGAGAGACTGAACCTGGCTTTATTATGGAATCTGAACACAATCTATGTATTCACCCTGATTACCATCTTGTGAAAGATTTTGCAGTTGAGATTGATGTTAAAAGTCTCTTTCCACTCAAATTGATGGACAGGTGTGTCTGTTTTGTTAAACTGTCGTCTATTGTGGCCTGCTGTGTATGTTTTCAGTCATGTGAAAAGGGCACCTGCCCTCTGTTTTCAGGAGCTCCTTGCATGCATTGAAAGGTGAGAGATTATTTCTCCACCAAGTTTCATCTGCTTCTTTATTGAAAGTGTTTTTCTTTATTGTGTGGCCTTTCAAGGTAGACATTATTTTAATATTTCTTTCCATGTTAATGCTGCCTCTGAGCACGTGGCATCAACATCTGCCCTGAGCTATAGTGCAAGTTAAGTTCCCAGGAGTCTCAGCCAGTAGGTTAATAAAGTGAAAAGATTAACTTATGCATTCCAGCCTAATAGGCAGCAAGATAACATATAATTGTACAGAGTTCAAAGTCATGCTTATTCTGTGTGAAAGGAAGCATGTTTTGGATCATAGACATCAAATCTCTTTATGTAATTGCCACATGAGTAGCAGAAAACCAATTTGTTTTGTGTATGTCAATCTTGCTCCTCTTTCGATCCACCTGTGAAATTGACCTGATTGTATACTCAGGGCTGTGTGCATACTTTACAGCAGTGTTTCCCAACCTTGGGTAACCCAGGTGTTCTTGAACTGCAACTCTCAGAAACCCTGGCCAGCCCAGCTGGTGGTGAAGGCTTCTGGGAAATGCAGTCCAAGAACACCTGGGTTATCTAAGGCACTGGTTCTTAACCTTGGGTTACTCAGGAGTTTTGGACTGCAACTCCCAGAAGCCTTCACCACCAACTGTGCTGGCTGGGGTTTCTGGGAGTTGCAGTTCCAAAACATCCGAGTAACAAAGGTTAAGAACCACTGATCTAAGGCTGAGAACCACTGCTTTACAGACTCTTCAGTTAGAAAAGCTGTATAATAACTCTGCAGCTGTAGAACCATACTTCTAAGTGCCTTGACTATCATTATTTTTAAAAAGGAAGCTTACAGCCATTGTGACTAAGAAAGAAGATTGGGAGGGGGGTTTGATTAATTTTGCAGAACTCAAAGAATTCCAGAGAATTCTGGAAAATAGTTTCCAAAAAGTTTCTGTTTGTTGTTCATACTGACCTTACCTTCTTTGTGATTAGTAAAAGAACGATAAATAATTGCATTGATAAATGTGTCATAATAAATTATGCAGTCAGGGAAGTTGTACAGGTTTGTTTAGGGTGCAACACTGCACAATGATGTTTGCATTTTTTGAGCTTGGCATTGGGTCTCTAAAATTCATTTTCCTTCCTTTTAAGCAAATATTTATTCCTACTGCCTGTGAGGAAAGGCAGAGCTCTTGGTCCTCTGATAACTTCTCTGTCTCTCCTCATTCTCTGGAGCATCTCCATTAGTGGGATGGTAATGTGTAGTGCATGTCACTTACATTCTTCAGGGATACAAAGTAGGTATTTAAATCACTATAGAGCAGTGGTGTCGAACTGTGGCCCTCCAGATGTTCTTGGACTTCAACTCCCAGAAGCCTTCACCACCACCTCTGCTGGCCAGGATTTCTGGGAGTTGAAGGCCAAGAACATCTGGAGGGCCACAGTTCGACACCACTGCTATAGAGCAATGCAGTGTGACAAAAATAAATGGTTTTTTTTTTAAATCAAATTTTATTTAAATAGTTTAAAAATCCAGTATTTTTTAAAAAATAAATGATTTAAATCATGATTTAAATGAGTTTGATTTAAATCAAATCCACCATGGAGCAGAGCACTTGTTTTTAAAGAAAAAAAGTCTCTTCCTCAGTCAGCAGGCTTGCATGAGAAGCTATTCCTTTCATAGCATACTTCTGTGGAACTTAACTTGCAGTCCAACCAGTTTTTGTCCAGCTTGAAAGATCTGTTTTTCATGACTGTCATCTTTCAATCCTCCTATTGTCTTTCCACAGATGCTTTAACCATCTCATATTTCCTTTGAGCTTTCTCTTTTCTCTCAAATTGTTTTTCTTCTTTGCTTCTTTCCATCCATCTCCTGGTTCCTCATCCCTCTGCATGCCACTAACTAGTTTCATTAGATATTAATTGATTTGTGAATTCAGGCTGAATTGCATCATCAGCAGATGGCGGATCCTGATTTATTGGAGGAGTCCTCGTCGCTACTGGAGCCAAGCGAAATGGGAAGGGGAACACCACTGCGACTGGGGTATGTATAACTTTTCCAGTGCAGCATCTGAATTGCGTGAGTGGCAAGTTAAGGCCACAGGACTTGGGCCTACATTCCTTCATACTATTCGTAGTTCTTTGTCCAGGAAACTAGAAGAGAACAGGCCAGCCTTGCATGCATCTTGTTTTCCTCTAGATCAGCTGAATTTGTAAATTTAATTTATTAAATATCAAATAAACTGAATATTGTATACATTGTTTGTGGCAACCCAATCAGCTTGACTGCATTTCTATGTTTAATGCAATTAGAAGTTTAAATAGTTTTTGCCCAAAGTTCATGCAAAAAATACAGCATATCTGTTTTGATTTGATGTTTTTATAGCACTTCTGGGATATCTGGATAAAATTATTGGAAAGCATGATAGTTTCAAAAGCTAGCATGTGTTATTAAGGCCTGTATATTCACCAACAGTTGACAAATGGGATTCTAGATTTAGAAAATTGCTGATCTTGATAGGATTGCAAAAAGATTGCCAAGAAAATAAAGACTTTGAGTTATTATTACCAAGATGTTTATGTATTGGAATACTAAACTTGGGCAAAATATTCTACTGTCTTCACTTATTTCGTCCTTGCACTAAAACTAGGTTTTGTATTTATTTTTGTTTGATGATTTCTAAGCTTCCTATAGTATATTCATATTTGTATATGTCAGTGGACATTACAATGTGCCTATCATAATGCAGAATTAGCTTTAACTGCTAATATATTAGGTTTGCAGCTTTTGATGTTCCCACCAAGCTGCTAAGACTTTTCTTTTCAACCGTTTCTAGGCTGTGCTCTCTCAGGAAGCTTACCTCAAAGTACTTCCTTATATGGATGCAGAGAATTTTTATGGATATCTTTTAACAAAAGTGCATGTTCTTTGTCAGTGCAGCTTGTTTGGATTTATTCTGAGAAATTGATAGCATTTGCTGCTTTGGTAATTGGAGTAATTCAGACATTACTCCAAACTATGGTTTGTGATTGTTAAATTTGGGAACCAAATTTTGGGTTGAACTTAAAAAGTATAGCAAGTAACATGCATAGTGTATAAAGATGATGGACTGCTTTTGTTTCCTCCATCTCAGCACTCAACTCCCATCTCTTTAGTGTAGCAATCTCTAGGGTGGTATGACGCCCATGAGTATAGTTTGTCAGTCCAGAGATCAACCAAAACCATTTGGAATATTTTGGAAACCCACTTCCAAATATGGTTACTGGTTTGCTTTCCAAGAAGAAGGTTTGCCAATTCAGGATCCATTCCAGTGGTGGGATATATGAATTGATACTACTTGTAACTTCAGTGAAAAAGTGGTTACTGTGGGTCCTTACAACTATGAAATGGTCAGTTTCGTCTAGACCTTTCCTAATTGACCCTTTGTTCTAATACATTTCCTTTCTTTCCTTTTGACAACCACTTTTTCAATGTTAAGATTTGTGGCTGGTGTTATCAACCGTGAGAGAATCCCTACCTTTGAGCGAATGCTGTGGAGAGTATGTCGTGGAAATGTCTTCTTGCGTCAAGCAGAAATTGAAAACCCACTGGAGGATCCAGTTACGGTACAAAAGCCATTTTTGCAGAAGCATCAAGCTGTTTTTGGTGGGGGGTCATGATAAAAGCTTGCAGCCTAGTTTTTACTGAAAAGATCAATTAAAGCTTGATTTCTTTGGTGAGTTGGGAAGAATACTTACTTTAATTAGGGCCAAATGCAAGTGGCTGCTTGCTTACTTTGAAGCTATGTAGTATATAGGAAGAATATGAAAACTTTAAAGATTATGTTTCTCACTGAACATTTCTAATAATTGAAAAGCAACTGTTTTGTATATTGGTATCCTATAAATTTTAATCTGCTTGAAATCTCCATTCTGAACATCAAACCTGAATCTTAAATTATTTGATTTCATTTTGTGTTTCTGTACTTTGGTGTAGGGATTTTATATACAGTATTTCAATCTGTCCTATGTTTTAAATGTGGCCTCAAACATAGAGATATGGCAACATATAACATTTGCTCCATGTATAACCTTGAGGCTTTTTTTAAAGGATGCTGCTTCTACAACTGTGCTACTGGAATTCAGCATCACAGTGCAAAGAGCCATTTTTAAAAAATGGATGATTTTAGTGGGATTTTACTAATCTGCTGCTGGATTTTGATGGTGATACAGATTCTCTGACCCTCAGACTCATAAAATAATAGCGTTGGAAGGAGCCCATGATGCCCTCAAGTCTAACCCCATGTTCAGTGGAGGGACTGGATCTGGCAAAGATGTCCACTTAACAGATTTTAAAGCTTTCTATTATATATTTGCTGTTAACTCAAGGGACTAATGTTATTATTAGCATCCCTAGAGTGTTTATGAGATGGCATATCATACAAAATAGCAGCACATTGGTGAGGAACTATTTTTATCTCAGGGCTGCATGACAAAAGCAGGCAGAGCCACTGTTCATCTTTCTTTCTGTCAAACACTTTTTTCTGTTTTGATACCTTCCTCTTTCTCTGTCAAGTGTTGGCAAAGGGAGAGACAGAGTGCTTTTGCTTGAATTTTGAACTGATCACTTGTAAAGGGCTCTCAGAAAGAACACAGAAGTTGCACATCTCTTTCTTAAAGCATGTACAGTTTGATTCCTTTGTTACTGAGTACTGGCAACCCTCTGCAACTGAGTGGAGGTGTTTCAGGTTTGAAGACATTGATTCCAGGAAGGAATGGCCCTCATCTCTCTTCTGTTAAAAACCAAACAACTTGTTTTGTAACAAAGGCAAAACAGGAATATATGGAAAGTTCAGAGAGATGTATGAGGATTGCAGAGGGGCCAAAACGAAGACCTTTTTCCGCACTCTTTGCTGCCCTTATTACACTGATTCCAACTGTATTTCACATGGATAAGCTGCAGCATCAAGCTGTTACACCTCCCCCCCCCCAAAAAAAGTTCAACCTCAGTTTTGCGTTAAGGAAAGTATTCTGAGTCATACTAACTTCCCCCATCTCACGGGTGAAGCTGTAATGAATGGCAAGGTTGAGCCCAATACCTCTGTTCCAATCAAAGTTACATGAAAGTTTCCCAATAGAGGTGTCCCAGCATTTTGTTTGAACAAATGCAGGAAAGGGGGGGAGTCTCTATCTAAGCCTAGCCAGCTGCCTGAAGAATGTGTTGCTGGCCTCCCTGGAGAGTTCAAGGGTTGGACTCTTAAAGTACATCCCAGGCATCAGTTCCTTTCCATTCACTCCTTTTCCTCCTGCTTGTTTACTCCAAGAGCATGTCCTTGGGCAGCTGCTTGGCTTATGTGTCTGGGTTCTCTGCTTCCATTATGATTTATCCACACTATCCAAAGTTAATTTAGCTGTGTTTAATGGATCCCATATCTACCTCTAAATTCTGCAGAAGCACAATAAGGTGTACTTCTATCTCTAATAGACTACTCTGTATTATGTTTGGAACAGCCATGAGAACCTTACAGGAACTGAAACAGAATGGGATAAATTTGGAAGAGTAGTGGGGTAGACTTTAATATTTTGTTCCCTATCCATTTCAGGAGCCCTACATCTGCCATTTGCTTTAGTTTGTTTTCATTAATTAGTGAATCTGGAATGAGGTGTAGTAGAAATTGTGTTTTTCTTTTCTTTTCTCCTTGTCTGTGTTTTGCTTGAGTTCTCTACTGTCCTTGCATTGTAAAAAATATTTGGCAGTTCACCTGCCCTCTCTTTTGGTGGAATATTATGGCCCTTGTGTAATTGCATCTTTGGATGCTAGTGATTTTGAGACATTGAAGTAGTGGAAATGTTTCAAATTTGCCTTGTCCAGCATCCTAGGATTGCAGTAGGTTTGCCATGTATGATGAAAAACTTTTTGACTTTTCCACAATGCCACTGTTCAGGTCTTGCTCTGATGTTCTTTCAAAGAGCACAAAGCAATGTGCGTGATTTTGCTGCCATTTTAAATTCACATGTCCCTATGAAGTAGCTAGTGCAGTGGCTGAGCAGGGGATGTCAATCAGGGTCTTCTCAGACCAGGACTAATAGTCCTCTTTGCTACATTCCACACAGTGCATAACTCTGTGAATCAGTCCACACTGGTGCTCAGAGTTTTGTATAGTTAACTCCCCCAGATCATTTTGTTACTGCCCTAAGTGCCTACTTTCATCAGTTTCTTCTTTTTTCTTAGGGTGATTACGTGCACAAGTCTGTATTCATCATTTTCTTCCAAGGTGACCAGCTGAAAAACAGAGTCAAGAAGATCTGTGAAGGGTAAGCAGGTTGGACTTTGCTTCTAACCTAAGCAGCTCTATGAGTTCTTTTGTTCTTTGAAAGGTGAAAGATAATAGTGCTTTGCTCGTTATCTTTCGTTTTTCATATAGAGCTACTTTTCAATGTGAGTATCCCATTGCTTTTGTCATGTTATTTCTTTATCACTGTGAATAAGCTACGTCTCTTTCAGATTCCGGGCTTCTCTTTACCCCTGTCCAGAAACACCACAGGAAAGGAAGGAAATGGCTGCAGGAGTCAACACCAGGATTGATGACCTTCAAATGGTATAAAAGATGACAGGAGCAAGGGAGGGAGAGAGTTTCCTTATTGCTTAATTATATTGCCTTTATCTTGTAGGGCTCAATTGTTCTCTGTTGTGGCTTTCTGTACTGGGGGACATTCATCTATACGCCCACAGTGTACATTTGATGGTTAACACCAGTCATCTCTAGAACTGGGTGTGGTTTTTAAGCATCCTCCAATAATACCTGTCCTACATTTGTCCTAGAACTATGAAATGTTAATTTTCTTGTATGCCACTTTACATTAAAGAGATCAAATCAGAATATAAAATTTGCTTTTCAGAAAGTTCTGAAACAATCTGTGTTTTTTTAAAGTCATTAACTAGGAACAGTCATCCTTTCTACACAGTCCTTTGTCTTGCAGTGCTTTTTCCATCAAATGCTGTGATAGGGAGGGAAGAAGTGAACCTTCCCATGTTGAGAATTGTTACATACAGCACTGATGGTACCTGTCTGTCATGGGTTTGGAGGGAAAGTTCCATCCTATGGGGAGTGGAAGGCGGGACATCAGGGAGGAGGGGCTGTACTGTATATATATTTGGAGCTTGTGTGGAGAAGTTTAGTTGTGGGAGTTGGAGTCTGTGTGTCAGACTGGGTACAACTGTGTGTCAGTCAGTACCTACCTGATAGGTTCAGGTTTCTTTATAGGTAGCCAGAACTGATAGGTTCAGGGTCTGTGCTTTACTTTAAAGTGTTCTGTGTGAACCAAACTGTTGTATGTATGATTGAGACTAAGCCACGTTACAGTATCTTATTTACTTGATCTTTTTATTTACCCTGTTTGTTATTTAAATAAACCTTGTTCTTTTGTTTGTTAAAAATCCATTCCTGGTCTGTGTGACTCCTTATAGGGAATGGTTGGTGGCAGCATAATTAAAGTGTGGCATACTCCAGTAGGTCTGGGGTTGTCACAAGAATCACTTAATTTTTTCTTTTGCAGTTGTCTAATGGGAGGGTCAAGAAAGTGCTTGTCTTAAGTATTATACATGGCAATGCAGCAGCATGACTGGAACTGTGCAGCTAGTGATCCTGCATGGTCTCATACACTCATTTGTGTAGTTTTTATTCCTGCCTCCCCATGATGTAAGCTAAGCATTGTCTTGAAATGCAAGGGCAGCACGCATTTCTCACTTTTGGGTAAATACCATGAAAGTGGGGAGATTGTTCATTCTCTGGTGCAGAACTCAACATGCTGTGAGTGCTGGTTATTAAAGCACAAAACATAAGTATATTTTTTGAATATACATACTGTTTCAAACCAGAGGAGTGGAATATTTCCATAGATTATAAGATGGAGAAGGAATGTTTCATGTACCTCTTTCCATCTTTTCTTGGGTGTTAGATAAACAATGTAACTTTGAGCACAACTATATCATTTTATCTTGTGTATGGTCTCTTAAAATAAATTATTTATATCATGTACACTAACAAAAAATCCTGAAAACTTGTCTATCTCAGGGTACATTCTGTAGTCTTCTATGCCATCAAGTTGTCTCTTAGTTATGGTGAACGTATGAATGAGAGATCTCCAAAATGTTCTGTCTTCAACATCCTCGTTCAGTTCTTGTAAACTGGCTTCCTAGGGAGTCAATCCATTTTTTTAATTTGGTCTTCCTCTTTTCTTGCTGATTTCATCCTTTCTGAATATTGTTGTCTTTTCTAGAGAATCCTGCTTTCTCATTATGTGCCCAAAGTATGACAGCCTCAGGTTTTTTTATGTTTGCCTCCAGAGATAGTTCAAGTTTGATTTGCTCTAGGATTTATTTGCTCATCTTTCTGGCAATCCAGGGTATTCACAAAGCTCTTGTCAACCACCATATTTCAAAGGAATTCTTTTTCTCCTGACAGTTTTCTTAATTGTCCAGCTTTCACACACATACATGGTGATTGGGAATACATACAAGGGTGTGGATATCTTGGTGTGTAGGCATCCTTCAGTCTCGAAAGACTATGGTAGCGTGCTCTGTATGGAGGACTTGGAACAGCGTCTGGTGTGGCTGAGGAGGCCAATTCGAGAGTTACAATCTCTTCCACACTGAAGACAAATCCAATCTGTCCCCTGTCCAGCTCCCTGGTTTTGCTTCCTTTGTGACTTCCTCTTTGCCTCGGCCTGCTGGACAAGGGTCTCTTCAAATTGGGAGAGGCCGTGATGCACTGCCTGCCTCCAGGCTGAACGATCAGATGTCAGAGTTTCCCATCTGTTGAGGTCTATTCCTTGGTATTGGTCTCCAATAACACGTCCTTACACCAGATGACCTTTTCTAATTCTTTCATTGCTGCCCCTCTGAGTCTCAGTCTTCTATTGATATCTTGGCTGCATTCCCCAAATAGATTGCTGATTAAATCCAAGGTATACAGAATCTTTAACAACTTCAGTTTCTTCTTCTATAATCATGATTTGTGTCATCTTAATATGCAACTGCAGTGCTGCTTTGGCACTTTCTACTTTCACTGAAAGTCATTTCAAGTCATTGCTGCTTTCTGCCAGTAAGATGGTATCATATGGATATCTTAAATTAGTGATGTTTCCTCCACCAGTTTTCACTCTTCCTCCGTTGAAATCCAGTCTTTCTGTATGATATGTTCTGCATACTGATTGAACAGTTAAGGAAATAAAACACACTCTTGTCTGACATCTTTGTCTATAGGAAACAATTCTCTCTCCATATTCTGCTCTAATGATAGTTTCTTGTCCACAGTACAGGTTATGCATCAGGGCAATCAAGTGCCGAGGCATGCCCATTTCTTTTAGAACAACCCACAGTTTCTTATGATCCACACAGTCAAAGGATTTGCTGTAGTCTATGAAGGAGAGATCAAATGAATGTCTCTTATTTGTCAGCTCCTGTGCTTGACTATTAAGAGACATGGCCTGTTTTCCCTCATCCTGCCTCAAGGTGCTGAACCAAACAGAGGATCATCGGCAGAGGGTTCTGCAGGCTGCGGCAAAGAATGTCCGTGTCTGGTTCATAAAGGTGCGCAAGATGAAGGCAATCTATCACACTCTGAACCTCTGCAACATTGATGTGACCCAGAAATGCCTCATAGCTGAAGTCTGGTGTCCTGTTGCTGACCTTGACTCCATCCAGTTTGCTCTCAGGCGTGGAACAGTGAGTACAACCTATATTTTTAAACTTTGCTGTCTGCTCTAAAATTGCTGCTGGCATGTATGTTTATGGACAAAATACATGTGGGAAAATATGCGGATCTCAGAAGCCAAATTTATTTATTTGACTGAAAAACCTCTTATCTGAGCAATGAAGTTATTGTGTTTCTACCTAGGACTGTGAAACAACACTAACTGGTTTATTCCCTCGGTGTTTGTGAACACCTATGTATGAAAGATTGCCTTGATCTTCACTTTAAGAAAAAAAGAGAAGGCATAAGGCATGTAGCCAGGAGGGTAATGGATTGTGTCAATTAGTTTGCTGTTTGAGACTCAGATCTAATCTAAAATTTTCTTGCTTCTTTTTGGAGTAAACTTTTCCAAATAATTTGAGCCTACAAAGTAGCAACCTGTAGCCATTTCCAATATAATGAGGGCAGAAGTATTGGGAGAACAGGGACAATAAACCACTTTCTCTAATGACACATATGTCTGTATGTAACAGGAACACAGCGGCTCCACTGTGCCCTCCATTCTAAACAGGATGCAGACCAACCAGACTCCTCCTACATACAACAAGACCAACAAATTCACTGCTGGGTTTCAAAACATAGTAGATGCCTATGGCATTGGAACCTATCGAGAGATCAATCCAGGTAATGATGATTGGCATACCAAGGGCAGCCCTTTTAACTAAGATGCTTCCTTTTTTCTTCCCCGCCCCTGCCCTCCGTCATGTAGCTGTGTTGAGGCATGCCGTGGTGGTGGTTCACTTTCCCTAAAGGTGACATAGACAGGAGATTTTTCTCTCCGTTCTCTTAGTAAATTTCCAAGAATGTACATCCTTTTTTTTACAATACAAATATATTCAAAGTGATTCCCAGTAGAATGTTAAAGAAAACCTTAAGTCACTAGAACCACAACATAAAACCCATCAGTAATAAAGTATTACATAATGATGGCAAAGTATTTTAGATTAAAATATAATTCAGGACAATTGATTTGTAAGGAATACCTACAACAACTTAAGAGAGCTTTACATACTGCATAAATACTTCTAGGATGTGTCTTTTCTGATACAACTGCTGCATTTATCTTTTTGAGATTCCGTGAACATAAGCACTTATACTTTTAGCTGTAGGGCACACCTTTTGATAGCCAAGCACAGATAACATGTGCACTTAGCCAGGCCAGATAACACCAGTGCATGTCCTAAAATCCCTTGAATAGCCTACAAGACTTACAGGACAGGTCTTGATGAGGATAGCTCTGCCAGATATCTAGTAATCAGAAGCATAATGCCTCTGAAGAAGCACACTCTATTTCTAGTTACCTTATATAATGGCAGGATATGAATAAATATGTTGTAGAGCTGAGACTGTGAAATGCACTCTCTTCAGAACTGAGATCAGTTTCTACTCTTGGCTGCTTTTAAGTAGGGTGTAAAAACACATATTTAAAAATGACAGGTGATGTTTGATCTACTGTATTGTTTCAGTGTTGTAGTTGACTGCAGTGGTTTTTATGTTAGAGTTGATTTTACTTGCTTCTAGTGGTTTTATGGTTAAATTTGGTTTTATTTGTTTTAGTCCTTTAGGAATAAAAATCTTGAGCAGTGCTTTGTAGTGGAAAGGCAGAGTACATATGTAAGAAATAAATTCCTAAAACTAAATAAATAAGTGTCACTGTGTTTTTCAAATGTGGATCTCTATGTAGCCGCAACATAACTAGCCATCTATCAGAAGGGATATACAGTATGAGGAAATTCTAAAATTTGCAGAAAAACCAAAAGGGGGAGGGCAGGGACTGAGAATGAAAGCCATAATCAGAAACAGCTCAGTTAAGGAGTAAGCAAGCTCAATGGGCATAGAATGCTGCCTTAATGCAGGGAGAGGACAGAAGGGAAGGGCTGGAATTCTCTATAGCAGCTGTCCTTGCAGCTCCACTGCTGTTACTGGTTCCCTTGAAGGAAACATGGAGAGCTCAACAGGAAATGAATAGAGTGTATCAGAAAAGGGTAGGGCAAGTTGAACTCTGAATAAGAGTTGGAGGTTCAGCTTGTCATGGCAGAGTTTAAATGCATCTCATTGAATCTGTTTAAAACAGCAGTCATATTAGTTCATATCCAGTGGAATATAGGACAGTTTGAAAAACAACTATATAAAAGATGAGAAAGTTCCTTACCAGTATAATTTCGTTTTCTTCCAGTCCCTTTACCTCGGATCTCTTCTGTTAATGCAGTATCTTCCTAGTAGGCATAACTGATTTTTGTGGGAGAAGAAGAAGGCTGTTTTAGAAATGGATCTGAACACTGAGAAGGAAAACTGTGAGCTGGTGTGTCAGCTTACTTTTTAATCTAATTTAAAAGAGCATGAGGCTAATTTCCTCACATAAGAAGTTTTGTTTATCTGGTTATGTTGATCTGAATAACTTTGTTCCAAACCAGAGAGCTTTTTCTAAGATAGCATTGGCTTCTGAAAGAATATCTGGCTTGAAAAGTTACACAGAACTCTGTTGAGATAATTTATTTCATGAGATAATTTATTTCAATGTAACTAAGAATATGATTAGTATTTATACAAATGTTTAACCATTTTTTGTGTGTGTGTCTGGTGCCTATAGACAGTCCCAGTGAGATTTTCAGCAACAGATCTGCAAAACCTTTTTTTTTTTTTTTTGGCTCATGAGTAGTCTGTAGGACTAGATCTCAGGATCTGCTAGACTCAAAATTCATCATCAGGTACTCTTTTTCCTGGTAGGTGGTCTTTGGTGTTCCATCGTGGGCTAATCTTGACTCTTCTATCCTTCCCAGCTCCATACACAATCATCACCTTCCCGTTCCTGTTTGCTGTGATGTTTGGGGATTTTGGCCATGGAATTCTTATGACATTTTTTGCTGTGTGGATGGTGATCAGGGAAAGCCGTATCCTGTCACAGAAGAATGATAATGAGGTAACAAGGACTGAGCCCTACTGGGGGTGTAGAGGCTACAAGGAGGGAATATAAGAAAAAATGAAACATAGTCCCTGCTTCCTTGATTTGTTTCATTTTTTTCTGTAATAATGATAATTTGGTCTTCACAGAGAGGATGGAAAAATTGGCTGAGTGCTCCTGGACTTACAGTTCCTGTAGTCATAGTTTCACAGTGTTTGAAATGCTTCTAAGAAATAAGAAGACTAGTGAGTTTTGAGCTGTGTAGAAACACACAGCTAGCATTTGATCCCAGGGAGACCAGGGATGCAAATAAGGATACCTTTTGTTTATCTTAATTTTATTAAATGTAAGCAGAATTTGTTTTGACATTCAAATTTTGAAAAAGAGTTTCTCGCTCCTTAGTACGAATCTGTCCAACTTCTAAGGCTCCTTTTGTTCTGCCTCATCTCCTTGCACATAGCAATTGGCATTCTCAGTAGCAGCTTTTTCCTTCCAGACCAGGGCCAGGGTCATTGGAGAGATTGTTCTTGGGGTTGCATTGTCCTTTTGTGCTTTTTAAATGCAGGATCCTAGTTGCATATCTCTCACTCGCTTGTTTTTAATGTGTTTCTCCTCCTCCCCCAATTCTTCTTCTGCTAGATGTTCAACACCATTTTCAGTGGCCGGTACATCATTCTCCTGATGGGATGTTTTTCCATTTACACTGGCCTGATTTATAATGACTGTTTCTCGAAATCCCTCAATATGTTTGGGTCATCCTGGAGCGTTCGGCCAATGTTTCAGAAAAGCAACTGGTCGTAAGTGATGAGATGCCTGTGAAGGCAGAAAATTATTGACTTGGGAAGATAATCTGGATGGTAGCAGTCAGAAAGGGGGAGGGAGCAGCAGCATCAGTCCCGTAACATCTTCCACAACAGATATTTTCTTCGTCCAATAGTAAAAAATAGCTGAATTGTCCCTCCCACCCCAACAGTGCCAAACATACATTTGGCTCTATTATATCTGTGCTTTATCTCTGAAATGGTATTTCATGTGTGGCTTTCTGCTCTCTTCCACACAGAGAGGCTCTTCTCAAGGAGTATCCTGTGCTTCAGCTTGATCCTGATATTGAAGGTGTCTTTGGTGGGGCATACCCATTTGGCATAGATCCAGTAAGCATTCCCATTTCCCATTCTCTCTCTTCCTTTGCCTTGTCTTCCACCCTCCTTTCTTCTCTGTTCTCTTCTTGCCTTGCTCATCTTGGTTGGTATCTTTTCTGACCAGTAGAGTTGTTGAGACATTAATTGCAAGAATGGTCTGAACGTGATAGGTCCAAACTCTGTTCACGGGATGGGCAAGAGCTATTGGTAGATAATGTAGAATAAGGTGGTAACATTCCAGACTCTGTCACGTCTGCCCATGCAGTGAACTCCTGCCATATGGTTAAATGGTTTATTGAGGAAAGGGCTATGCTAAATGTCTTCCCTTCTGGGATGCTAGATTACCACAATCAGGAGGCCCTTTATGTTATGGGAGGCATTCACATGTACGACTCTTTAATCCCATGCCCCCACCCCTCCCCAAACTTCATTGGCGCACTCAAGGAATTCTGCCACATCAGTCTAAGATGGCTCTAAAATTCACAAATAAATTCTGTGCTGTTGATCTGTCCACTAGAAGGAAGTGAGCCATGATGCTTCTGCTGAATGGAAGTTAATTTCTTTCTTTAAAAAAAAAAGTACTACATGAGGATTAGGACTTTAGAGTATTGATGACAATGAACTTGAGCTACAGTCCAAAAGCAACGAATTGGGAGTCTTTGAGACATGATGTGAGAATGTGATGTGCTGAAGTCTCTCTCTGTATTCAAAATTTCCACAGAAGCAGCTTTAAAACCACTAGCCTTGACTACGATTATTTATTTATTTATTTATTAGTTTTATTTATAGGCCACCTTTCTCCCTATAAGGGGATTCAAAATGGCTCACAGTATTAAAAACAATAGAATTAAAACACAATGAGCATTTAAAGACAATAATACTGCTTAAAATACATTGAAAGATTAAAAATATTTCAAACTTTAAAAAGAAACTTAACTAAAAATGGCATTCAAGGGACTCAGTTATGCCTGTTAAAATTGTTAAAAGGGATTATTTATTCACCATTCTTTTTAGACAGCTTTGCTGGCCCTGGCTATATGTTTTTGCTCTTTAATACTCATGCTGGGTTGCACCAGGCCTACGCTGGGCACTTTTAAGAGTCAACTAAAAACATGGTTGTATGTTCAGGCCTTCCTTCTATATTTAATTCTTTCTTTATTTTTTCTTTCATTTATTATTTGTTTTATTATTGTATGTGTTATGGACTGTTTGTAAAATTCTTATGTTTTCGTATACACCTTATTGGAAGCCGCCCAGAGTGGTCGACCAGACCAGATGGGTGGGATATAAATCAAATAAATAAATAAATAAATTTCTCTAAAATGTTAAACAGATGGGGGGGAACATAGTCTGTTTCAGGTTTTGGTGCCCCCCCCCCCGATTTGAGATGTAGGGACCTATTTAAAATAGAATACCCACCACTTGGGTTGTTTGGAGTTGCAAAATTCATTTTACTCTTCACCCGCCTCTCCCTTAGACTTGTAGTCTGAGATGCATAAGGAAGATCAGCCAATATTAGTCCGAAGGATACACTCTGAAGCAAAATAAATTTAATTAATCAATAACCATCTCATCATGATGTTGGCCTGAATGTATTTAACCAACTCTTCCATTATAAGCTCCTTTATTCTTTTCTTCCTTCTGTTGTTCTAAATGCTGCTGTCTTGATTTTGTGCTAGATCTGGAATATTGCCACCAACAAGCTGACGTTCCTCAACTCTTTCAAGATGAAGATGTCAGTCATTCTTGGTATCATCCACATGACCTTTGGGGTCACTCTCAGTCTTCTCAACCACATGTGAGTGTGATCCTCTTTTCTTAAATTACAAATGATAAAAAAATAGATTAAATTATATCATTATAAATATAAAACGATAAGTAGTATTCCACTTAACCTAAATCAATTATAGGTCATATTACTTTAATTAGCTGTTTGTTTATAAACAGTTTACCATTCAGTTCCAAGCCCTCTATGTATAGATAATACCTAGTGCTACAAAGATGAAAAGAACCTGTTAAATCCTTTTACTTAAATCCTGTTATTAGGTCCAGCATAATACTGTAATCCTGCATATTATTTATTCTATCATATTCTTTGATATATTTTATTCTAATATCAGAAAATTCAAAAGTAAAAATAGTCTTGAATTTTTAACTGTTTTTTATACCTCAGCAAAGATTAGTCACTGGTTCCTTTATTCCAATAATTTATAAAGCTATGTCAGTATTCCAGAGAGTTGTTTCTTATCCTATGTCATTTCCAGACTTTTTTTTAAAAAAGTACTTTAAGACAGTCATGTAAAATAAAACTACAATGGTTGCTAGTCCACAGAAATATTTGTGGTCCTGTTGGGGCCTGGCTGGAGGGGAGTGGAAGGCTGATTTTATGCTTGACAGAAAGAAAGGAGTTTCCCTTCTCTAGGCATGTGCTTGAGTTCCGTTCTAGGCAGGGAGAAGATACAAAGCCAGAGCTAGACCAATACATGCTAGGGGTCTAAGGAATGTCAAGATTAAGAAACACTATAGCATTGCCCTCCAAAATGTTTATTACTCTAACAGAGCAGATGTTTAGTATTTGTTGTTGCATCTGATTGTATTTAGAAGCTCCTCATATTCTCAGACGTTAAGCTGTATCTTAGTTTGTGCCCAAATCTTACACTGAGCACAGTGTTTCATCTCTCCAGCTGTCACCTCGCTCAATTGACAACATAGAATTTTGTGTTATGTGTTGCCTTCAGACTAGTTCTGAAATGTTTCTTAAAGCTTTTTTTAACAGCTTAGATTCTTGCGCAATGTATCTGTTTTCTGCTCTTTGGCTAAAAGTAGCTGCATATATTTTTCATTTTTTGAGCCACTGATAATCAGTATCTGTATTTCATATCACCATCAAACACATCTGGAAGCAATATGTTTGAATGATAATATACAGCATATTTCCTTAATAGTATAGAGTACAATTTTCCAGCACTTCTTCACATCCTTGAAAATCCATCAGATAGGTCTACAGTCAGCTTGAGCCTGTTACTGGCAAAAAGTCAATACTTTTTATTTTGCAGCTTATAGGAATATTAGCATCATAGATATGGTGTTTTATCACCAGCATCTATTAAATAGTTAGAATATCACATGAATGGTTTTGTAACTCATTAGTGGAATGCAATGTCTAAAAGATTTTTAAATCACTTGTAAAAATGTGTGTCTGTTTATGCCCCTGTAGCTACTTCAAGAAACCTCTGAATATCTACCTTGGGTTTATCCCTGAAATTATCTTCATGTTATCGCTATTTGGCTATCTGGTCATCCTCATCTTCTATAAATGGACAGCCTATGATGCTAAGAACTCAATGCATGCACCCAGCCTTCTCATCCACTTCATCAACATGTTTCTCTTTTCCTATGACCCTAAGGACACAATGCTTTATAAAGGGCAGGTATGTGGTCTGGAGAAGATAGATACTGGAATATATTTTTTACATGTTGGTGTTTAAGGTGTGAAGATGAACTAGTAGTGTGAAAGGAGGGCAAGAATCTCATATCTGCACTTTTAAAAATCACAACACAGAATGTGAGCTAGGTCTTGTGGGCAATTGTTTACAAGCCATAGTGAGCAAAAAAATTGTGCGAGAATCTGGATCCGGCACTCACCATGGAAACCCAGGTAGTGTCAATGGTCCTCTCCACTTATTTCCATCTCTGGTGGATTGCCCAGCTGCATCCCTATCTTGATGTTGGGGCGCTCACCACTCTGGTCCATGTGCTTGTAATCTCAAGATTAGACTACCATGTAGCACTCTACATGGGCTACCTTTGACATTGATGCGGAAGCTTCAAATGGTGCAGAATGCGGCAGCCAGACTTCTCACTGGGGTGAGAAAACATCAGCATATTTCCCCCACTCTGGCTGCCTTGCATTGGCTGCCCGTTTGTCTCCGCATTGATTTCAAGGTGTTAATAATGACATACAAAGCCCTAAACGGTTTAGGACCTCGATATCTAGCAGAACACCTCCTCCCACCTAGATCTACCCAAATCACTTGTTCTAGCCTGGAAGGGCGGCTGAAGGGCCTAATGCTGAGGGAGGCCCAGAGAGAAAGAACAAGAAAACCGGGCCTTCTTGGCAGTGGCCACTCGCCTCTGCAACAGTCTGCCCACAGAGATCTGTCTGGCTCCCTCGCTGGGTGTTTTTAAGAGCAAACTTAAGACCTTTCTCTTTAGGCAGACTTTTCCTCCTGTCATCACCTAATTACTTTTGCCATCTTGAATTATATTATTACTGTTGTCTTTATTTTATTATATTGTTTTTCTTTTATCCATTATTGTTAGTCGCACAGAGTAGACTTTGGTCTAGATGGGCAGGGCATTAAATAAATAAATAAATAAATAAATACGTACGTACATACGTACGTACACACATACATACATACATAGAATGGATGACAAAAGGGCTTTCTATCATAAGATGTGTTAGCATTTATAGAATAAATTCTTAGTTCTGGTTTAAAAGCCAGTTTCTAAATGGTGTCGTGATAGGAGAGCATTGATATATTTTGCTGAAAGAGTTCAGGGGTGGGGAGCTGGGGTGTCTAGTCAACAATAGTAGCTAGCTGCTGACATGCTGCTCTTTGTTTCCCTCGCTTTCATCTGTAAAACTACAAAGTTTGATGGGGACAGGATCTAACTGCACACGTGTACTTGCAACACTGATTTGTCTTGTCCTCCCCACAGAAAGGTCTCCAGTGTTTCCTGGTAGTGGTGGCAATGATGTGTGTACCATGGATGCTTGTTGCCAAACCCTTGGTCCTTCGCCAGCAGTACTTGCGAAGAAAGCACCTGGTGGGTTACTCTCTTTGCTTTTTAAAATACTGTACTCTTCGAAGTCTTGATCCATATGCATGCATTTGCCACACAGTGGTTGGGACCCAAATAACTCATTAAGGTGTTTCTGACCCATTGGGTGTTTTGATTCTCTTTTGGATGACAGACCCCCTATATTACCAAACAGCTTTGGAAATTCTCATTGGTTTTGAAAGGGATTGCCATGTGAAAAGGGGAATGTTGTTTTGAGGAAACAGAAACCCAAACAGCCACTGGAATGTGTAGAGATTGTGAGGTTCTTCTGGACCCAGGCCTGTAAGAGGAAAGTTGCCTTTTTGGGTATTGCCAAGCTGATTGTTTGGGAATCCTAACGACATCAGCAGGGGCATCTAGAATTGTTACTCCCAAAACATGTTATGCTTGTCTTGTCCCCAGAGTTCTGCCTCTGGCTCGTGGCTGTGGTGTTCTTGTGACAAGCACATCGTGAGGAACTGTTAGGATGCAACAGCCCTTCGAAGTGCAGCTCAGTTAAAGACACTCCCTCTTCCTTCTCTGACCATCTCATTCTCCCACAACCCTTCCATTCGTCTCCCTTTTTTTTCTCTTTGTTTTTCTTCGCCTTTCCCATTTTTTTCCTTCCATTTGCTATCAGGAAGGGCAGCCCGCGGAGCCCCCTGTCAACCCAGCCCAGAGCCCGCAGGCAGTAGAGGCAGCAGCGGGTGCAACAGTGAGTGGATTAAAAATATGCCAAATGATGCACATGGCGAGAATGGGAGTTGCCAAGGGCTTTGGAAAATGTCTGCCTTGAGGAGGAGGATTATCACAGTGGTCCTTTCCTTGAAAAGACACATTCCAAATTCTGCACTCACTCACAGAGGGGAACTGATGCAACTGAATATTGTGTTGGATGTTTCAAGCCGTGGTTTGTATGCTAAGGAACTCCTGCACTTGTGTTGCAGTAGATTCTGGGCCTTGTTCTTGTGCTAGAGTGGGTTATCTTTGGCACTCTGAATGATTTGGACATCAACTCCAAGAAGTCTTGTTCTAAGGTGTGCACTCTCCCTTATTTGGAGTGCTAGAGAGATTTTTTGGGCCTTGCTGTTCCTCTGTGCAAGTTGAGGTATGTTGGAATACACCTGCTACTCCCTTCTGGAGGCATACTGTAGGGGGAGATCAACAATGACAAACAAGTTGTTTTATGGGCAGCGTGTCTGTCTTTATTGATTTTATTGCAGAACCCTGATAAGCCTTGGAGAAAACTCAGTGTTCACGAGAGCTTAGTTTGAAAACCACTGTTGAAGCATAAAGATGTTTTCACTTAAGTCTGAAATAATGCTGCTGCCACTCATTTCTAGATGCCATGCCCTTTAAGTATTGCATAGTTGCCTGTTATTCTGTAGACTCATCTTGCCTGCTTATCGTTATGACCTTGTCCAGCCA
This sequence comes from Pogona vitticeps, assembly GCF_051106095.1. Lineage (NCBI taxonomy): Eukaryota > Metazoa > Chordata > Lepidosauria > Squamata > Agamidae > Pogona > Pogona vitticeps. The sequence goes on along the minus strand of NC_135788.1, from coordinate 94,310,019 downwards.
GGACTTTTCTGTTCAGTACACTTTTAATTTTACATACCATGTTTTCCAGCTGTCGTACAAGGTGATGTCTCTTTAGCAGTGCCACTCCTTCTGAATTCACATCTTTGGCCTGCACCAGTTTCTTATTGTCTGCTATTAACTGCACTCTTTGAAAATTGCTGTGACAGTGCACTGAATTATTTGGTGTCCAGTTTTTATGCGTGCTCGCAGTTCTCTGTGCTGTTATAAGTACTGGTAGATGAAAAGGCTATTTAGGATCAGTGTTCTGTGATTATACTCCAAAAATTTATCTTGAAGTTATGTGAGTGGAACACCTCAATGTTGTTGCCCTGTCACGTTCTTGAAACAGATAATATGATTATGAATTGAAAATTAGGTAATATCCAGCGTCCTACTGGTCTTCATTTACAGTTTGTGTAACTTGCTGGTTGTGGATAACTGACAGTGTACAAGGGCATATCTCAGTTGTGCAGTTAGGCCCTTGCATTTGCACCCAAACAAGATATACTCCAACACCTTGTCAATTAGCCATGACAAGTTACACAAACATCATTAGGATTCTGGCTGTTGTATTTAGATGTTAATTTAGATGAAACCTTCAGTCCTGCTGTGTAATTGGACATTAAATGGAAAATCTGCCTCTTGAGAACTGTTTTTGCACTTGGAGATAGAAGAGGATTCTAATCTTCAAATTTAAGCAGGGTGATAATGTAAGAACTGTCCTGCTTTGTCAGGAAAAACAAAAGCAGTACTGCCCTATAGTGCTTAAAGTGCTCTGGATGGTTTACATTTTTTAAAATTATGCAGACTACACTTTGCACCCCCACCCCAGCAAGCTAGGTACTAATTTTATCAACCTCAGAAGGATGTAAGGCTGAGTCAACCTTGAGCTAGCTACCTGAGCCCAGGATTAAACTCAGATTGTGAGCAGAGTCTTCACTACAGTAGTGCAATTTAACCACTCTACCATGAGCCTCCTTACACAACTTCCTCAAGCAGCCTGATTCCACTGGATTCTTGCATGTAAGCAAGAAGATGGTGAACATTTCAGTATCTGTTGTTCAGAATTATACTGTGTAAGTCATAGTTAATGAAATCGAAAGCCTTAATAGTTGGAGTAACTGGCTGAGTGAGATGAAGCATGTTGCTGTGGAGCCAGGTGTCAGAGGTTTGATTCCCTACTGTGCCCTGTAGGAGAAGAGCAATCCTATGTGGGCTTGGGCGAGCTATGGAGTTGCAGTGTGCCCCCAGAAAAAGGGAGTCAGCAGCCCACTTCTGAGGACTCTGTACCTAGAAAACCCTAGGAGGGTTTGCCTTACGTCAGAATCAGCTTGAGAGCACCTAATTATTATTAATGGTGGAGGTAGCTTTTTCTCTATCAAGTTGCACAGGGTGTGGTGTTTAATCTTTCTTAGTGAATCATTTAAATTTCTGAACTATTCTTACTTATTTGTTCCTTTTTAAAACACTCAATATCAACAAGTGCAGCTATGTATCCTGGACAGTGTGTTCCTATAACAAAAACACAGACCCTGTTGATTTGTCAGACCCATGTTGCTGTTATAGTATATTGCTTTCTGATATTTGAAGAGAGCTGCGCACACAGGAGCTGAGAGTCCGCAATGGCTGAACGCATGCCCAAAAGAGGAGTGGCTTCTTCAGGCTGGGTCTCCCATGTAAGGGCAGATCTGAGTGTCTCTGCTGGTGTTGGGAATGGGTGAAGAGGGCAGTCAGTGTCAACCACACCCACCAAGAGATATGTGCTGCAATTTTTGTGTGCCAGCACATGATTTCTTCCGTATGCTACGGATTGAATCTTCTCCAGGGAGTATCTGAGGGTTTCTTGCTCATGTTGATCATGTGTCATCCTTCCTAAGCAAAGGAGAGTCTCTGTTTCTCCCTCTCTCCCTCCCTTTTTCTACTCCTCTCCCAAGCTCTTAATTTTGGGTTTCATTTTAAAAGGTCGTGTGTTTGCTTGGAATAGCTTCAGCTTTTGCTTTGGAAACGAAGCAGAACTGAGCATCAGGATTTTTCCTAGAGAAGCAACAGTGTACATAGGCCAAGGTGTACTTTGCTATGAATTCTTTACTTTTATAGCTTAAAAAAGCAAATGTGCAATGATCAAGTTAGTCTAAAACATTGCGGTGCTTGTGGTAAGAAATCAAAATAGCATCCATTCAGTCCCGAAGCATGTTTCCTGAGGTGCAGTTCCACAGTTCTTGTTCCATTGAATTATTCCATGCAAGAATTTCTCAGTGAGTCAAATCTGTATGTTGTTTGCTGCTGTCTTTATTTGAACCCATAATTCACTGCCAATGGTGACTGTTTTCCTTGTCTCATGTTATGGCCCTCTCTAGCATCTAGCCCTGCATGTTTCTAAAACATGGACCATTTGTATGTCTTCTCTTGTTTTCTTGGTTGCCTGTTTTAGGGGACGCTCAATTTTGGCGGCATCCGTGTAGGCAATGGACCAACTGAAGAAGATGCCGAGATAATCCAACATGACCAGCTTTCAATCCATTCAGAGGAGGGAGAAGAGGTAATACCCTCCTTTCTTTTGTCTTGTGGATAAAATGATTAGAAAGTGTAAATGTTGTAAAATCCTCTTTCCAAATAATATCAGATTAAACTAAGTCTTGTTACAGTACTTGTTCCGTCCTCTCTTGCTGCTTGCACTCTGACTAGTACTAGCTAAAAATTAATTCCTACAAGAACAGAGCAAAAGCAGGATATTTTAATGGATGCGTGTTGTCCCACTAATGTTTATCTTAAGGCAACTAGTTCTGATACTTGTGAATGTTGTAAAAGTCAATTAAACATCCCACTTTAAGGGTGGTGAGAGTAAGCACTGAATGTGAAGAGGGGGTTGCCTGCAAAAGCGTGCACTGGTCACTGACCTATTACTCATCCTCCAACACAAAGCATGTGGTACACTTGCGGGGTTCCAATTACTTTTACAGTTGGTACAGCAGCACTGTCTAAAATAGGGTAATAGTCCCCTGTTGCAATTGACGGAGTTAAAGCTGAGAGCTAATGGTTTGCTTATGGCCAGTTTGTGAGATTGTGGTTGATGTGATCTGGAAGGTTCGTGGCTTGCAGTGTCTCCTCTGTGGGCATTGCTGTTTTGCCAGTGTGACATGAAAGATAGTGACAATATTGCCTTTTAGGATGCTGGGCTGAAAGAGGGAGGTTTGTTGCTGGGCAGAGGGCACAACTGTGTTGATCAACTAACTTGTTTCTCTTGTGTAAGAAATGGTGCCTGACCAAAACTGAATGTTCCCTTGTGTTTTCAAGCCTACTGTGGAGGAAGTGGTAAGCCTGTAGCCAGTTTATGTGCCTGTGTTCATCCAGACCATTTCTCCCATCAATATAAATTGTTGTGTAGAATTAAGCATACATGCATTTGTGACTTGGAAGTTATTTTTTTTGCAAAGCTGTCTTCTTCTCATAATCATAGACCATTATTAATCATTTCTGTGGAAAACTGCTTCATTTTTATTTTTTAAAATAACCGACACATGTTTGAGCCGCTGCATATGCTTGTAGGGGTCCTTCTGCATTGTTATTAAGGCTTGAGCTGCATGTCAGGGGTTAGCATAACAACGTCACAAAGTTTCCTTGGCCTTTGGAAGGAACTTGGATATAACTGTACCTTTAAACTTACTCTCCCTCACTTGGCTTTCTTAGCCTTATCATAAGAAACGCCTTTGCTCCCTCACATAGATCTTCTTTTTGTTCCTATGGTTATTCCCTGAAGATATGGCAAGAGGAAAGAATACCTCACAGGTCATTAATGAGTTTCTGTGTGTGCCCCCATCCCACTCCTGTGTTCTCCTGTATGTGTTAGACTTGCAGCAAAAAAGATTTGATGTTCCTCTGGGGTGGCCTCAGTTTAACTAGTTGGTACAGTCATATGTTTCCATTCTGCAAATGAAGCCACACATGGGGCTGGAGGAGAAAAGGCAGTTTATTTTATTTTATTTTATTTTATTTTATTTTATTTTATTTTATTTTATTGTTTTCTAAGGGAGTTTCAGCTAGACGCACAATTAGGAAGGGAGTAGCAGGAACAACCAAAAATCTGCTTTCCAGAATACCTTTGCCCTTTATTTCAATTTTTTTAGCATGCTGTTGCAAAGTGACATTCTTTTAGATGTCACAGGGGATAGTTGCAAAGTGGGTGTTGGCACTGAGCCAGAAAAAAATTCTTTCCTTTTCCTAATTAGCACCTTTGTGACAAATCTTTAACTGCCCAGAAAAAGCCAAGCAGTTTCAAAATAGGGATAGGTATCAGTCTTAATCTGTTAATCTTTGCTAGTCAACAATGAAAACTTGTCAGAGATGGGCAGAGTCTACTGAGAAGTCTTCCTCCATGCTTTTATGGTTAAAAATGTGAACGAGAGGATTGTACCTCTTAACGTTTGTGTTCCTCACTTTAGCCAGTTTATGAATGACCTTTTGCCTGTTTTGGGGGGCACCAGCTCCTTGGCAGCAGATGATAGCAGAAGTTAAAAATAGACCTTTTTATCTTGGTGCTTCTGCCAAGAGGTGAGCAATAGCCACTTCATAGTGGCCACTTGATAATGGGTTCCGACCATGGAATGCAGGGGTGGGAAGTGTCCTTTTTTCCTCAGATCAAACAAATGCCGGCTAGGACATTTGTCTAAATCATATGCCCCTCGGCATTTCTAGTGAATGTAATCCCAAATGAGTACTGATTGAGGCAAACTCTTCAGCTCTCTGTCTCAGGCAGAGGGCTGCTATCCCAACACATTCCTGGTTAGTATTTTATTTATTTATTTATTTAAAATATTTTATCCTGCCTTTCTCCTTAAAAAAGGACCCAAGTCAGCTTACATCATTGAAAGACAATATTTAAAGCTGAAAACAATGAGTACACAACCGTAGTTTGCATCATTAGAAGACAATATTTAAGCTAAATACAATGAATATAAAGAAGCAGCTTACAGTATTAGAAGACAATAAAATTAAAAGCCATAAGTATAGAAATATTTAAAAGGAACAAATACCACTCTGAGAAATGAAAACATAAGTAGTATTAAAAACCCAATCAAAGCAGTAATGCATAACAATCCAACTAAAAATCACACTGAGATAGCCAGTCACTGAGGGAAGGCTTGCCTGAAGAGAAAGGTTTTTGCCTGCTCGCCAAAGGACAGCAAAGATGGGGCCAGTCTGGCTTCCTGTGGGTCGGAGTTCCAAAATCTGGGAGCGGCAACAGAGAAAGCTGCCTTCTGTATCCCCATCAAACATACCTGTGAAGGTTGTGGGATGGAGAGAAAATCCTCTCCTGATGCTCATTAACACCTGAGATGGCTTATAATGGGAGATACAGTCTTTGAGAGGTTGGAATTGTAGGGCTTTATAGGTAAAACCAATTTTGAATTGTGGCCAGACACCGATCAGCAGCCAGTGGAGCTGTTGTAATGGGGGTTATGGGGGAAGTTGCTTTAAGTACTGCTGGGGAAGTACAGCTTACAGTATACCATAGAGATGCAGGAGCAGACTGACTGATGCTTTGTGTTCTGATCCTGTTCTCAAATTGGAACTTTCAGTTTGAGGTTAGAAGTTGTGTCTGAAGTGTGAACAAGGAGTGTATTCTTAAGGAGAGAGTTGGGTTGGGTGACTGAGCTTTCTGTGTCCTGATGGTTGGAATGAGAAATGCCTGTGGTACCTGGGAGCTTTTGAATGAACTTGCAATAAAACTAGCTGCTGCTGCCGCTTTTCTTTGTCTTCCCTGTTTTCTTCATCCTTGAAGCATTGCTCTGTACTTTGGCCATCACTCAGAACTGATTTAATTTCTTTCCACAGTTTGACTTTGGGGATACCGTAGTCCACCAGGCCATCCATACCATTGAATTTTGCTTGGGATGCATCTCCAACACAGCCTCATACCTGCGCCTCTGGGCACTTAGTCTAGCTCATGCACGTAAGTAGCTTCCCCACGGTTGGCCATTTAGATGCAGGGACGAGGAAGGAGAGAGGTAGACGTCATGGGAGTAAGGGGAGGTTGTCACAAACACCCTTTTGCTCTGTAAGAGTCCAACTCTCTCTGTATATTTTAATTCCCTGTAACTCAACATTTTAAGAGGAGCAGTGAGGATTTTGCACAACAAGTGCAAAATAGCTACAGAATGCATGAGGTAGCTCTTTCTAAGCATTTTGAATATGCCATTTTGTGATTTAGAAGCACATGTAGTTGTGGGAGATTTGTGTGCTTATCCCTGGAAGTCACAAAATCCACTTCTTTTGGGGCAGTAAGCAGTCCCAGACAGGAGCAACCAGAACAACAATGGTCCTTTTTTAAAAATCACCAGATATGGCCCACCTTTATCAGCATTCCTTCTCACTACCTTTCTCTTCACAGAGCTCTCTGAGGTCCTCTGGACAATGGTGATGCACGTGGGGCTCAGTGTGAGCAGCTTGGCTGGTGGTTTGGGGCTGTTCTTTGTATTTGCTGCCTTTGCGACCCTGACAATAGCCATCTTACTCGTCATGGAGGGCCTTTCGGCTTTTCTGCATGCCCTCCGCCTGCATTGGTGAGTGTCACGTAATAGACTTCCGAGTCGTTGAAAATAATTGTTGGGACAGGGCTTAGTGACATTGTACAGGCTTTGCATCTGTACAGTGCTTTGTCCCTGTCTTCTACAGTAAACTATGGAAAGTATCAGGGCAAGGAAGAAGGAACTGTATGAAGGAATGGCTAGATACACCCAACCGTAGGCTATACAGTGGTGCCCCGCATAACGAGCGATTTGTTTAACGACGAATCCACATAGCAATGTGTTTCTTGCAATCGCAAAAGTGATCGCATTGCGATGTTTTAGATGGTAAAACATCGCTTTGTGATGAGCGGTAAGCGTTTCGCTTACCGATTATCGCATAACGATGTTTTAAGAACAGCTGATCGGCGGTTCCAAAATGGCCACCGGATGAAGAAAATGGCCGCCTGCTGTGTTTTCGTGCCCTTTCCTCACTTACCGGGCAGCGAAAATGGCAGCCGCATGGAGGATTTCCGCAGAACGGTGAGGTTTTTTGCCCATAGGAACACATTAAACATGTTTTAATGCGTTCCTATGGGCTTTTTTTGCCCCACATAGCGACAAATCCACATAGCGACGATTTTTTCGGAACAGATTATCGTCAGTATTCGGGGCACCACTGTATATGAGATTGCTTCATTTTCCCCCCAAGCCTGCTTGATCCCATACTAAGATTTCAGCTGCCTCGCCTACTGTCCCAATTTTGCTTTCACCTAAAATTGGTGAAAGTTTTCATTCATTGCCTGGGGATGATGCTCTGTACCCTCTCTCAAAATGGGACTCCTCAGATGGGCTGGAGCTCCTACTGTCCTTGGTAGCTCCATGTTAGACATGTTGGCTGGGGACAGTGCAAGTCATGGAAAACAGATGATGGTGTGCCATCTTCTGCCATTCAACCACTTACAGAATAGTCTTGCTAGTACCTAAATGGCATGGCTACCCAATATGTTCTAAGGGACTGGGGCTGTGTTAGCATTGCCTGTGTTATTATTTGTAATACTGCCCTGTGTGGACTCTATGATGTAAATTAGTGGAAGGTCTGCCGGTCTCCAGGCAAACTCCAGACATGGCCTTTGTGGTTTTCATCCCCAGGAGTGAATCCTGTGAAAAACTGGAAGACTGGTTGTTCAGTATTGAGAATGAAGATACTAAAACAGAAATTGAAAAGGAACATCTCTCTAAATCTTGTCCTGAAATGAGTTTCCCTTAGTTTTGCACGAGTCTTCGTTTTGACATTTATCATGTCTTCATTTTGCATTTGTCTTTCAGTCTTCCATAAGAGAAAGGGATATTGAGCTATATCATAGCTCTATTCCATCACTGATATGTGAATTCATATTTACATTAGTCCTTTATGAAAATATATCTAGATTCCTGCAAAAGATATGGGTGTATAAGACTAAATTCATAGGCTTCCTCTTTGCACATGTCTATAGTCACCATACATGTCCAGGGGAGGGAGTGGGCAGTAATTTGCTTATGTACGGCAAATGTATACCACTCTCCTTAATCTAGATGGGCTTTTCCTACCCTAGTCAGATTAGTTTATTGTTTTTAGTGTGCTTTGTCTTTGATCTGTTTGTGTTCTTTGTTTTATTGCCCTGCTTGACTTGTAGTAGTTGGCTAGGCTTCATTCCTTGTCAGGAAAGCGCAGCATAGCAGAACAATAGCAGCTGCATCCTCAGCAATCATGACATCAGCCATTATCTCGATCTTGCACTTGGGCCCAGGGATTGCTTTCCTTGCTGGCCCAGCCCTCCTTTCTGTGTGCCAAGTTTAAAAACCAAAAAGACTTCCAACAAGGCCAGCTGTGTCTGGAGATAAGGATTGTTGAGTCATTCTTGTGCAGGATGGAGGTCACTGCTAATATATGGGGACTTGTGGGAATCCCCCCTAGCTGTTTGGATGACTACATTTTTTCTTTAGGGGAAAATCAGAAGAAAGGGAAATGTCAAAAGCTGTTTCTATGAATAAACAAATACAGAGAAATAGAAGGCATGGGGTTCCTGTTGCATTAGTTGATCATAGATAGTTTGAACAACTGTAGATGAACTGGAGCTAAAAATTTCCACAAAGTGCACAAAAATTGTGCATTGCTGTTTTTAAAACTGCAAATGACAAAATAATTAATACCTTCTTTGCCTTCCATGCCATAAATATTTTCCTAACTGCCGACTTTCATTGCTGTTTTAGGGAAGCTTTTTCTGATGTGTTTTAATAGGTGTTTTGACTTGCATCGTTAGTTTTTAAATATAGGCACATGGCATACTTGTTTAAGGAGAGAAGGAATCAGCTGTTTCAGGTGACTAAATGAAATGCTTAGTGGTGAATATTGCCATCTTTCAGAGTGCTTCTCTTTTTCAATGGAGTTTGTAAGGTGATGGCTTTCAAATCTTATGGCTAGAGCAGAGGGTAAAGACTTTTTGAGGTATCAGGCTTAGAACTTAAGAAAATGTCCTTACATTAGCTGTGTTTGCATGTAACAGGAACTCGGGGATTGTAAGTAATCGTGATATGAATAAGTTGTTTGCTGAGGTAGACTTCCTCTTTGCCCCCTTTGCATGTGCACCTAAACTAGTGAGGAACCAGGAGAGCTTTGCCAATGCCAGGTTCAGACATATAAGCTGTTCCCTTCTACTTGGTCTACTTGCTGTTATCAAGGGAAGGCGTGGATAAGACTAGCACACAGTTTCTTCACACTGTGGCTTATTAAGCCAGGATTCCTGACTTAGCATTATGGGAAAGTTCCCACTATGTAATCACATTGGCCCTGTGACCTGAAATCATCTTAAACTGGAAATTCCAGGATTTGAATCTGTGAGCTTCTTCATGCAAAGGGTCTGCTTTAATCACCAGGCAACTCCATTTTCCCTTCAAACAGAAAAGCTAGAATTCAACTTTTGCTGTAAGGAAGAACTGTATGGATGGTTTTAACTGCTCCCCCTACACACAAGGTTTCCAGCTCCTCCCTCCTTGGTCACTCCTAACTGGGCTGTGTTTATCTGGTAATTTTTCACGCAACTGGACATTACAGATGGCTGATGTGGCTGAAAAGCAAAGTATCCAGCAAAACTGTATCTTCATTAGCTGTTTGCAATGACTGCATGTGACTATTATGCAGTTAATGCTGTTGGTTGATTAGGTTTTACCTCCTGTACTGTGCAAAGGGTCCGTTTGACATAGAGTTTTCAACTGGGAGGCAGCTGGGGGTTCATTTTATCACTTTTGGGCATAGGAAAGCTGAAGGGGCGACCAGGGCAGGATGGGATGGAGATCTGAAATAATAGGTATTTTGTTCCTGCAACTGAACAAGATGGTGCTGACACAATAGATGATGTGTTCTTCCCTATGGCCTGTATCTGTTTGTGCCAAAGCTGGCATGCCATAGTACCCTTTAGCCTTAGGTGAATGAAGTGCCAAAAAAGATAACTGAGTTCAAGAACAAAAAGGCCATCCCTTTTAGGGTCAAGGTTTCATAATAAGTTGGAGAAGAGGCTTGTTTTAGTTGGAAAGGGAAAAATCTTTGAAATCTCCTGGCTAAAAGGAGAAAGCACCAGTCTTCCAGATGTCTGGGCCAAGGAGATGGGTGGGGGGAATGAATAAAATCATTGGGGAAGGGGAACCATGCATTCTGTGATACGAAGAAGCTGAACATTCCATTGAGGACGGGCATGCAGGTGTCCTGTCCCTATCCCAAGTAGGGGAGGAGGTTTAATTTGGTGTAGTAGCTAGTAAGATCCCAGAGTCCTTAGCTGATTCAGGTGCAAGGAGGATTGTGTTTTCCTTTTCCTACCATCTTGATATAAGGGAGATGATCTCTGATTCACCAATGCTCGTGGTCTGCATTGCTTGTCCATTGGGGGGGAAGCAGTGAAACTGAGATGGAAGACACCCTCACGCGCCAAAAAACAAACAAACCCCAAAACATACCTTTCTTGACTCCAAACAGCATATTTCTTGCTTGCCTTTTGATTATACAAGGTCTGTTGCCATAGACTTCAGTCTCAAAACTTGTTGACTCCTTTGTTCAGTGACAGCAGATTTTGAGTACTTGAAACATGGTCAGGCTCCTTGTCCCCTTCTCCATTCTCCTGCCACTTAGTGGAACAAGTGGCAGATAGCTGTTCCCCATCCATACGTGCAGCTGGCATGCTGTGGATATGCTGGATATGCTGTATTTCTGGCAGCATGACCGGCATTCTGTATGGGAGGAGGCTGTTGGTGTTCCTGTCCAAGGGGTATTGGTGAAGGGAACAAAGTGGGGGTGCTTCAGTTTTCCATCCCTTTTGCCCTACCGTGATGTTCTGTTCTTAATTTTATAAGATGCTGTATACCCAGAATTTTAACTAGCATTACAACTTCTGTGCAGTTTGGCTTTGTGTGCTTCTATTCCCCACCCACCCCCTCAGTGATCACCAAGCTGTTTGGCTTTTACTATCTATTCCCACAGTGTGCAACCTTAAAATGGAAGACCTCTGTCATTCCTGCTGCTTCCAAGTCTGGGTTCAGCAAAGGCTTTCAAACTTTTATGACTCGTGCCTTACCTTGAGAAAGGTAACCGATTGATCTGGCCTCCGCTGTAGCTTGATACTGTGGCTAAATAATGGAGTGATCAACTTGGGTCCAGAATGTGGAAACTTGGGTCCAGAATGTGGAAACTTTGATAAATGAATGAAGTCCTTACGCAAAGAAAACTGGCATGTCAAGAAAAAAAAGCTCAAACGTAGCCTTCTCATGTATAGTGCAGGAAATCTATTTGCATGGTGAAGCACTCTGTCACATGCGGCCCTGCTTGCAGCTGAAGCCGTAGAGCCCTGACAAAGCTGCAGGCCAATCTTGATTGTTACGAACATACACAGACAGAACATAGAGACCTGTTATTTACTCAAATCAAGCCTCCTCTTTCACAGTTTTGTACAAAGGATCACATTTGCCCATCAGGCTTCCTTTGTTCTCCTGTCCCTTTTAATTTCACTCTCTTCTCTATATAATTTCAGTTGCTCTGTTGTGTGTTTTGGTTTGTAAGATAAATGTTGGTCCTAAAAAGATTTCAGCGGTTCAGCCATTTCACACTGGAGTTGAAGGAGCAGCACATCAAGTCTTGCTCGATTTTTCTCTAAAGCTGGCAGGCAAAGAGGGATGGAAAATGTTTCTCATCAGAGGGCCAAGAGAAGAGCACAGGGCTTGTTTTCTTAATGAATCATGGGGGTTTTTCTTTCCATGTTTGGTGCCTGTTTATGACTGGGCAGCCTTCCAGTGTCATTCCCTTTACATTTTGAGCTCATAAGTGGAAACAGCAGAATAGCAAGGGAAACAAACTGATCCTGGAATGCAGCCTCTGACTCCTTTGCTGGTGTCTCCCTGCTACACCCTTACAATGAGGCAGGATAATAGGTTGGGATTTTAGAATGGATTGGTGTCCTTTCTTTCCAATGTAGGTGGATAATTTTAAAAAATGGGGTACAGGTACAATTTAAATATGTCATGCCGGGATCTGAAATCAGCTGCGTTCCTGGTTTGAGCTAAGGAATTCCAATAAGAAGCCTCCTCACATTTTCCAAAGACATGAGATTTTACCTTTCCCTTATTTAATGGCAAATCAAGTTGTACAGTTTGTGTATGAGAGGGAGATGATTCACCAGTTGGGGAGGACATGATTGCAGTGACAACTGGCCTGGCTGACTGGGCTCAAGGCCCTGGTGACTGAGAAGCTGCCCTCAGATTTGCACCACTAAGAACCGTTCATTTTTGCAAAAGTTGGTGATGTCTCTCAGGAAGTTGTGCAATAAGTGGGGGAAGGGGTTCCAGTCTACTCTGTATTGTGTAATCTCACTTATACTTCTTTTGTAAGAATAACTAGGGTTTATTTTCTAGTTTTGGACAGCTCATAGACTTGATGCTCTTGGGTGAATGACAAGTCAGCTTAACCTCTTTCAATTGCTTTAGTAGTCATGGTATTATCCAATGATCTGTAAATGTTTGCCTCAGTAAAAGAGACGGTGGAATTTTAATATGAAGGTGAAGATGATGTAACCTGCAAGATGTATATGAGTTAGGAGTACAAATGGGATTGAGGTGTAGGTTAAGCAACAGCCAAGTCTCTGGGAATTCCAGGAAAACACTTATTGGAGAAGGATGATGGAATATCATTCTTTGTTCTGAGATCAGGTTGGTTATCATGCAAACAGGGTGCCCTGCCATGTATTCAAACACAGTATTTTAAAAATCAAGTTCCTAACTCTCCTTTCCAGTTGAGGAGAGCATTCCTTCCTGCCTTTATGGAAGAGAAACATAAAAGAAGCATTAATCTAGATCCAGAGAATGTCCTTGCACAGGGTTTTTCCTTGTTGGTAATAGGTAGGACCTTGGTTTCCCTTGGTATGTTTGCACATTCTTGTCCTTGCAAACAAACAAGCAAAAAAAACCCCATGTTTCCATTTGATGCAGCTTAAACCTTCAGCAAAGACAGTGGGGGAAGAGGGAGAGTTAAAAGGAAAGCTTGGACATGGAAATGTAAAACAGCAAGTAACTGCAGTGAAACATAAATACTATTAAAAGTATAAGGTATCACTGCCTATGAACATAAAAAAGAAAACACCACAACTTTTCAGCCTGCTGAGATTGTGCAACTGATGTCTTCTTGTGTGTCTTTTTCTTTCTCAACAGGGTGGAATTCCAGAACAAATTCTACATGGGTACAGGGTTCAAGTTTCTTCCTTTCTCGTTTGACAGCATCCGTGACGGGCGGTTTGATGAATAATCTTCTTCGAGACCTACTCTGGCAGCAAACCTCAACTCCTTCCTGCATGTATATGTTTCTCTCTGTGTGTTGAGTTTACCTGCATGATAGTCTGACGTTCTGTAGCAATCCTGTTGTGGCCACAAACTGCTAGTGTGATAGTGAATTGCTTTGCTTTGAGCACTTTAGTGATGGGAGAAAAAGAATAAAAGGGAACCTAGAAGAATTTAGGAGTGCTACTGCAAATATGCAGTGTAGTCTTGGCAGCTGTTTGGGTGGGGCATTGTCCTGCAGGTTGCATAGATAGAGAATGAAAGGGGTTATCATGGAAGAGGACATTTGATGGTTGTTGCCATCAGTTTCATAACAGGCATGCTAGCAATTCCGTCTGGTAGCTGGAAGCAATCCAGATTTCTAGCCCTGTGTTCCTTTGAAGTGAGTTGAGGGTAAGCATTTCTTTTGCATACATCTTTTCTTAATGGAAGTGCCATTCACCCATTTCTTGTACACTTGTCTCTCCTGAACTCTAAAATAGCACTCTGGATTTCTTTCTACAAGGCCAGATTGTTTTCTTTGATCTAAAAGATAGCCATATACCACTTCAACATGTTGCTCACAGTGGTGTTTTCCCACAAAAGCACCTCCACTATTCCTTTCCTGAGTTGAATCACTATCATAAAGTTGGCCTTCCAAATCATCACCATTCACAAAGCAGCATTTAGAAGGGAAAATGCTCCACAGTGGCTCCACACATTCCCAGCCCTGTAACCTCTGAGCAGAACATTAGCTCCCATTCCATCCCCTTCCCTTTGCTCTTGCTCTCCCATCCTGAAAATAAAATTATTCCCTTTCTACCTCAATGCAATGTTTGTGTGTATATGGGGCAGGGGAAGCCTTTAGGAAACTTTGACTGAAAGCAAATGGTTCTTTGGATGAGGTGACCCTGAATAACACTGTAATTTGGCAACGTTGGAATTTGAACTTCCCTAGAAGAGAACAAGGCAGAGGGAGAGGAAGAGGTGAGCTGCCTGGCTTGAGTGCTTGTCCTGTTGTGGAGCCAACCTGTGCTTGGCTCCATGGTATTTGCTAATAAGGAAATTTTACTCACCCCTTCTGAAACCTAAATAGCTTGTTTTGTTCCAGCGAACTTTAAGGGTCTTTTGCCTCCAGGATGCTGTCATGTAATGCCATTATCCGTACTTGATGGAGGGGGAAAAGTTTTTTTTGCCATTGAGCTGCTCCTGCCACACCCCAGTTGTTGCTCAGCAATTGCAAAATAAGCTGTCATGCACTAGCACTTGTGTGTATAGGAAGGACTTCCTTTGGAAAATAGGAATCTGCTGAGGGTAACCTCTGCTTTCTTTTTGTGCCAGTTGTGGTGTAGAAGAGACACAGGGCTTTCTGTGGCACTGTTAGATGTGTATTTATGAAGTGTGTGTATGTGTGTAGTAAGAAATATAAATGTGCACTTTTCTATAGGTGTCTAATTAAAAAAACCTTGGAACAATGCTGTTAAATTTAAAAGAGGAGCCCAGATCAAATGTGATAATTTTATGGGAAAGTGATAACACATGACTTACTGTTGAATACAGATTGAATTCCAACTGCTGTGAGGTGTTTTTGTGTTTGATTGTGATAACAGAATAGCCTGTCGTTCTGTCTACTTGTTGATGTTTGGAATACTAGCATGCAAAAAAGTATTTTCCTGGCTGTTCTCATCAGCCAGTCACTGTGTCTATTAAATCCATTGATGTAACCTCTAGTGTGTTCTGTTCTCGAATATTCTTGGCCATTGGAGTAGAGAAACATACGTAGAATGCCATGAACAAGTCTGTTCTGCATCCAGTCCAATGCCTAAGTTCTGGCACATTGCTTTTCGCAATCAGCTGAATACATTTTGCATTTTTCCTTCTGTGTTTTTGCTTTCTTGGAGAAGGCACTGAGTTGTGTGAAGTCCTGCCTTGACTACTGGAAACATGAAGCTGGTGCAGCTGCCTCTCTGGCTTGAGATATCAGCATGCCTTTGAAGTCACAAGAACAGGAAACTTGATATTAGAAAAAGAAGAACTTCTGATTCTCAAGAAGTTGAATTCTTGCCCAGAACCATGTTCTTTGTTTCCATAGAAGTCCTGCGCCCACAGAACCAGTCCTGCTACTTCCTGTGGCTCATGATGATCACACTTGTTTTCCATGGTGTTCTCACCAATTTAGGATTGCTAGAAAAAGTTCCAGAGTTTATTTGTTTATTTATTTATTTACAAGATTTTTTTTAGCTGCGCCATTACCAGTGGTCTCTGAGCGGCATACAACAATATCAAAACTTAAAATCATTAAAAACATTAAAATAGGTAATATTATAATAATATCCTATATTAAAAACAATCATTAAAACATTTATATTAATAAATCCTGCTGCTCGTATGGCTAGCTAAAGAATACTATTTAATTAAAATGCTGGCTAAACAGAAAGGTCTTTGCCTGGCGCCAAAAAGCCAAACGTGTTGGAGCCAGGCGGATCACTATAGGGAGGGCGTTCCAAAGTTGGGGGGGCAACAGCTGAGAAGGCCCTGTTTTGACATGCTGTCCCCCTCATCTCTTTCAGGGATGGCACCTTCAGAAGGGCATCCTGGCCTGATCTTAAGAGGACAGGCAGGCTCATATGGAGGAAGGTGGTCCTTTAGGTAACCAGCTCCTAAGCTGTTTAGGGCTTTATATGTCAAAATAAGCACTTTGAATTGGGCCCGAGCAACAACCAGCAGCCATTGTAAATTTTTCAGAACCGGCGTGATATGAGTCTGTGCAGTGGTACCACTTACCAGCCGTGCACCTCTGTTCTGTGCCAGTTGCAGTCGCTGAACTGTCTTCAAGGGCTGCCCCATGTACATTTTATTTATTTAATTTATATGCCGCCCACTGTACCCAGAGGTCTCTGGGCGGCTTACAACAATTAAAATTCAATACAATAAGAGATAAAATGATTAAAATACAATTAAAATACAATTAAAATTGCCATCAGGACCCACAGTTGATGTTATTTCAATTAAAAGCCTTCTGGAACAGGAAGGTTTTGACCTGGCACCGAAATGTCATCAACGCTGGCGCCAGATGAATTTTAGTATAGCGCATTGCAGTAGTCCAGTCTGGTTGTTACCAGTGCATGTGAACAGTTAGGCTCCACTCATCCAGATAAGGGCGAAGTTGATATGTTCTCCGTAGCTGTAAGAGGCACCCCTGGACACAGAGTCCACTTGGGCTTCCAACGCCATACCCAGGTAAAGGAGCCACCCCAAGCTGCGGACCCAGCCCTTTCGGGGGAGTGTAACCACATCTAAGGGAGGGAAATGGCCCTTTAATGGTTATCTGTCAGAGCACCTAGCAGCAGCCTACCAGCAGCACTTCTGACTTGTCTGGATTGAGCCTCAGTTTATTGACCCTCATCCAGTCCATTATCGAGTCCAGGCACAAGTTTAGAGCGGCGACTGCCACACCTGGATTTGTAGAGAATGAGAGGTAGAACTGGGAGTCGTCAGCATATTGCTGACTCCTCAGCCCAAATCTCCTAACGACCTCCCCCAGCGGTTTCATGTAGATATTGAATAGCATGGGGGACAGTATAGAGCTCTGAGGAACCCCAAGATGCAGCCGCTGTGGATCAGAGCTACTGTCCCCAGCACCACCTTCTGGACTCGATCAGCCAGGTAGGAGCGGAACCATCATAAAATGGTGCCTCCCATTCCCATCCCAGCCAATCTGTCCAGAAGGACACCATGGTCGATAGTGTCGAAAGCCGCTGAGAGGTCCAGGAGAATCAACAGCGATACATTCCCCCTGTCTTTCAACCGACAAAGGTTGTCAGACAGGGCAACCAAGGCAGTCTCCGTCCCATAACCTGGCCTGAAACCTGATTGAAATGGATCTAGATAATCCGTTTCACTCAGGAGAGCCTGGAGCTGCTCGGTCAGTTTGTGTCCTCTGTGAAGCAGGTGGAAGACGTGCCTGTTATTAATGCAGCTCTGTTTTGTACAATTTCTCTTAACAGCTTGTGTTTCTTTGCTGTGGGAGGGGAAGGGGAAGTAATCCTTTATCTCACAGCTGCTCTGCAGTATCTTCTAACATAGACATGTTTCCTTTCACATTGCAACCAGCAGTACACATAGCCTGTCTTCCCAGCTTTTTGAGAAGTTTTCAGTTCTAACTTTATACTGTATAGCTCTAGGAGGGTCAGACTGGTCATACCACCCACTTCGCCCCTCCAGAGTGACATAAATGGGAGAGGCAGAACTCTGAGGCTGACAGATCCCATTTCCCCTTTCCACAGATGTTCCTTGGTTGCTTTGAATGCTCTCCAGCAAAAGATTCCCACTGAACCCACTTGATCTTGGAGATTTGACTTTTCACTTTCTTCCTAAACTCCAGTCATCCTTAGGAAAAGCTGCTGCTGTTGATCCAAAGGTGTTTCTCTCTGTGTGGTTTCAGGTAGAGACAGATGTTTGTCTCAAATGTCAGTGTTGGACTATGCCTAGCCGAAGAGCTTTCCACACAGCAGCAGCCCACATGTGCTTAACAGTGTGCAAGGACTTTTTTGTATGATGTTGCTGTGGGACAAAGTAATGGTGGGGATTTAGTTAGGAAGCAGAATAAATTTGGAAGGAAGAACACAGTTTAAAAAAAATACTCTTGGTACCTTAGACATTTATTTAAGCATGGGCTTGCTCTTTGAACCGGACTGATTGTGCTGCAAAAGAAAGCCAGTATATATCAAGGGCAGGAAAAGCTTTACTTAAGAAAGCATTCTGGAATTAAATGATCTTCAAATCTCATCCTCTGCTCCGGCTCCAGGATGGTTTTTCTGGTGTGATGTCAGGGTCACTGTCCTATGAAGATGGTGCTATGCTTCAGCCTGTAGAGGAATGAAAAGAGGGGTTGTCCCTGCAGCCTGTGGCCACCTCCCAACCATCAGAAGAATCTCCGTGGGCTGGAAAAGGAGTGGAGCAGTTTGTACTATGCGGTTTTTTTGGAAGAGTTTTGCAATGCCGGGCTCCTTGCCGTTGGATCTGTTACATATTGCTTGGGGAAAAGAGCCATGGAGTGTGTGGGAGGAGGGGGTGGATGGCATTGGCATAGACCTAGTTCTCACAAAACAGCAGCTGCCAGGGCAACCCTGTCTTGGGGTTGTACCCACTTCAGCTGGAGATAAATATGGTGGAATGTTCCTGGCATACAGTCAGAGTTCCCTTCCAAACACTGAAGCTGCCATATGAAACGTGCACGCACGCACACATACACACACTCACACCAACTAAATACTTATCCCTAACATAGCTTCTTTCAAGACATGACAATTACCCTAATTAGCAGGTACTGTATTTGTATTCTCCATGAAAAACATGTGCTGTCAGATCACATCCAACTTAAGCCTTTTTAAGAAGTGTGAGATTTAAAAGTGACATTTCTCAGTGAGTTTCCATGGCTAAGTGGGGATTGAACCCTCACTCCTGAGCTCTAATCCAGCACACTATTCACTACACCATAGTGGTTTACCATAGTTCATAGTTGCACTGTGATGTACCTCTTCATAGGTGGAAACTATGGTGCAACTCAGTCACACTGTCTCTTTCAGACAGAGCAAATGCTGCAACATTCTGTTTCAACTACTCCCTCCCTGCTCTGGTATTCAGTTTGACAGAACACAAGTTGTGCAAGTCCATTTATATCAGTCTCAGTTTATGTTGGTTTTTGAGTTAATGCTAAACCTCTTTATCTACATTGTGGAAGGAAATATGTCTCGAAGAGAGTATGGTATTGTTGAGCCCATTCTCTAGTTTATTTCAGGCTTAGGATGTTGGTGGGACATGCTCCTACTGATGGTGATTCTGCCATATATCTTCTCCTCAACCTGTTTGCCAGAGATTTCCATCTGGATATTTTGACATTTCAAACTCAGTTTGTCTAAAGCCATTTCTCTCATCTTTCCTCCCAAGCCACCTTATTTATTATCCTTTCTGTTGACAATGATACCGTCTGCCATGTAGAACGATCAGGAAAACCTACACTTTATTTGTCCCCTCTGTCCTCTTTGCTCCATATATTCATTCTAATTCAATATCCTGTTACTTTTCCTTTTACAATATTGCAAAAATATTGTCAACACTAAATTATGTGGTTGTTGGATATTTATCATAATTTCACAGCTGCTCTTGTGTAATCTCTCCCCGTTTCTTCTGGACCATCTGTATTGTACTTTGTCCTTGCTTTTGCAAGTATTATATTTTAAGCCTCCATTGCCCTGCCCTGCCAGCAGTCTGTCCTTTTGCGTTCTGTATAAAAAACATGCATTGGAATGGAGCCAAGCAAAAAATTAAGCTGTGTGCAAAAGATCACAAGCTACACCAGGGTAGAAGAACATGTAGACTTCAGTTATTCTTTGACTACAGTCCCTGTGATTCCTCAGCATTTGCTAGCCTAGGTCTAGCCAGTGTGATGTAGCAATTAGTTGTTAGACTAGGACTGGAGAGACCTGAGTTCAAATCCTGTCTTGACCATGAAGGACAGTGGTCACCTTGGGCCAAGCATACTGTCTTTCTCCATGATCCACCCCATAGATTACTGTAAAGATAAAGTGATGATAACAAGGGCCATATATATATATATCACCTTGAGCTCATTCCAGGAAAAGTGGAATATAACAGATACACCTGATGGGAGCTGCAGCCCACCCACATCTAAATGGCTACATGTTTCCCGTGCAGGCAGTTGTACATATGTGTGCTTAGACTTGTGTGGGCTCTTAGGAAAGTATCCTTTTGGGAATTCAAAACAGCAGCAGCAACAACAAGGACCCCACTTAGAAATCACTAGTCTTTTCTAAGCCTGGTAGAAGAAACAATTTGCAATGTCAAAAGAAACTTTGGGATAAACCTTAGAAGGAAAAGCATACTGATTAGTGAGTAGCCACCATTAAAACAGGAGGAAAAATGGCTTTCAAGAAGACTTGAGTTCTAGTATCTTTTAAAAGATCATTGCTGGGGTTAGTGAATGTAAACTTGTGGGTGGCAGTTGGCATTTTCTAAGCAAGTGAGTGGGCAGTGATAGTAGATGGCTGGGTGCCCTGGCATTCTTGGTGGAGGCAGAGACTTTGGAGTCCATTCTTTGGAGCTAGAGTTTGCTTATATTTCCTTTTTCCTCCTGATCACCCTTGAAAATGAGTGAGTTATCTCACTCCCAAATTTCTTTGGCATCTTAACAGGCTTTCCTCTTTCTGAAGGAGAGGGATGCCTCACCCTTATGTCAAAATATTCTGATTTTTTTAATGCAGTTACTTCCTCTGCTAAATGCACACATATGCTCCTGTCTATAAAAAGTCTCCTGCCCACTTGATCTTGGTGTTGCACCGCTCTCTGCTGGTGGTGACCCAGCAACTCCAGTTGTTTTTCTTTTCTTCAGAAAAAAATAAGCAGTAAGAGGGGAGGGCAGAGAGATACTGAGCATCGGGTTAAAGGAAAAGGGATATGAAAAACAGTATTTTTAAATAATTGCACCAATAGGTTTAAATTATTGACAGGGTTAGACTTTACTCTGTTTTAGGGATTTGGGGTATAATATACTATGCAGATATTCAGTGTGGTGTAGTGGATAGATCGAGTTATGGCCTAGGACTCAGGAGACCAGAGTTTGGCCATGGAAACTCATGGGGGTGAGTGGTAAAAACTGTCCTTAAATAGCTTATTTACCTTGAAAGCCCTGTTAAGAATGCTGTAAGTTGATTCCAACTTGATGGCACATAGCGCGTGTGTGCGTACACGCACGCACGCACGCACGCGCGCACACACACACACACACACACACACACACACACACACACACACACACACTGTACAGAACATGGCCTGGGGTCAGATGTCAGACCACTGAGCAACATCTAGCATTCAGCACTCCATTAAGCAGGAAGGAGAGGACTTGCAATTCCCTTTGCCTGCTCAGGATGGCTCAAGTGAACAGGTATGCGTTTTTTATACCTCTTATGTAACAAGTGAAAAGCAAGAACAATCTGGCTGGACATTTTCCAGTTTTCTATTCACCATTCCTAGTCGGCAATAAAACATTTTGGTGTTGGGGAACCAACCCCACTCCCATAAAAATAAAAAGCAACTAGGGATAAGAATAAATATAGGCCTCTGTCCTGTTGAAAGCTGATACCAGTGTAGCAGGAATGAAATCTCTGGCAGTGACAGATTGTTACTCATTAAATATTCCCTGCTTCAATTTCAGGTTGCATGCAGGTAGCTCACATTAAAGAGAGAGTCAGGTACAACCCCAAATTGAAGCAAGTGTCAGTCTGCCACTGCCAGTAATGTTATTCCTGCTGCTCTGACATAGTTATCCAACAGAATTTTGGCCATAATGTAGCAATAACTATTTTACCTTTGCTCACTTATAAAAATTGAAAACGGATATAAGGACATTTTACATTTTGGTAGTCTTGTATTTGTTGATCATTTTTACTGATACCTGTTTACAGATTTAAAGCCCATTGGATATTTTCTCTGTTCTACAGCAATGCCCCAGGGTTATAACCAGTAACGAACCTTAAAGAATACCTTTAAAAGTGTAAATATAGAGAGTTTTAGATTGCCACACAGCAAGTGATGAAATAATGTGCAACACAGATTAGGTCCAGATTTACATAGTTTTCCTTTGAACAGACTCATTTGAATCAATGAGACTAGGAAGTCTAAGAATGGTGAGGCCTCATGTTTTTTGACTTCATTCAGAAAATCATCAAAAGAGAGTTTTCATACAAAGTTTAAGCACTTGATAGAACTGATGGTAGGCATCCTGCTGAAGCTTATGGGTCTATGTGATCTGAATCACATTGGGGAGATAACATAAAACTTCCTGAAAATAAAGGATCACCCATCAAAGATTTGGCTGAGTTACATTTTGAAGTCCAGAAAGCTATTTTTGTTTGGTGTAAGCAAAAACAACTGCAGAACTTGGAGAAGTTCCTTTTTTAAATCTACAGCTCCTTAGTCTCCCCAGCCAACAAACTAACATTGTAACATTTTCAAGCTCTGAACAATGGTGAGTATTGTGAGTAACAGATTTATGATGGTGCAGACGTTCATACAGCAAATTTTCCCAGTAACTGAGATGAAGTAAGTGATCACTGAGATGGAAGTACAGTGGTGCCTTGCAAGATGATGTTAATTCGTTCCGCGAAAATAGCTATCTTGTGAAAAACATTGCCTTGCGAAATGCGATTTCCCCATTGGAATGCATTGAAATCCATTTAATGCGTTCCAATGGGGGGAAATCGTCGTCTTGCGAAAATTGCCCATAGAGAAACTGTTTTGTGAAGCATGGACCCAGCTGTCAAAATCGCTGTCTTGCAAAAAACCGTCCCTAAATCGTTTTGCAAAGTGCGGACTCAGCTGTCATCTTGCGAAGCACGGACTCAGCAGTCATCCTGCGAAAAACGGTTCCGGGAAAAAAAACCGTCTTGCGAAGCACGGACCGAAACATCGTCTAGCGAAAATCACCCATAGGGAAAACCGTTTTGCGAAGCACTATAGCGATCGCAAAAACCCATCATCTTGTGAATTAACCATTTTGCAAGGTAATAGTCTAGCGAGGCATCACTGTATTGGGTATATTGAGAAGGGGGAAAGGAAGAAAGACCAGTCAAATACTGTGAGAGATAAGGATACTTCTGATATGTATTGTAACAAGGCTCTTATGCTACATGAACTTCTGGCTTCACTCTGAATCAAAGCAGGAGGGCATTCCCCAAACATTTGTGGTGAGGTCCCCACCCCATTGTGAGTCACTGTCAGATCTAATAATTATTTCCCTTTTTGTTTTCTGGCCAATTAGACTAATGTTTGATATATTGCATTGGATGAATTGAATCTGGCCTCTACGTAACGCTTGTACTAGAATTAATAACCACCTGCATTTACTACAGTGTTCAGTGGGAATTTTCCTACAGATAAGTCTGTAGAGGATTACATCTGGAAGGAGATTTATCTTTGTTTCTTCTCAATTGTACTAGCTTGTTTATTCATGTGTTAATTTAATGTTGTATATTGTTATGCTTGTGTAATTATATTGTTTTGCTGAGTATTATTAAATACCTTGGGAGAATATTTCGTCTGGAAATCATTATTAACGTACATTAAATAAATACAATAAAAAATAATTATACAAACCAATTTCTAGTCACTTTATAGTGTCATGTTTATACCAGGAACATAATGCCTGAATATATGAGATAAGAGAGTGCATTTTTTAAAAAAGCTTACATGGAATATGTTTCGCCAATGAACAATTACACTTGACCTCCAGAAGTACAGAAATGAGGCGGCTTGGATTCAAATTCACATTAAGTCAGCTACCTTCAGCCCAGGAAACTGCCTGTGCTGAACATTTAACTGCCAGAAGCTTCAGTCAATATGCCCCTTTTATAAATGATATTTAAGACTGCAGCCAAAAACCTCTGCAGTGCAAAGAGTTTACTGGTCCTGCTGTACCGTAATTTCTGCTATACATTTGCAGAAATTGCACACAGATGAGTTGGGAGACAGACATGGAACTGTATTCCAGAAAAATCTTGTGATGAATTTGGACATGTCTTCTAGCCACATGGCACATGCTGGGAAATTAACAGCTTGTGGTTTAGGATGAAGCTTGAACAGAGTTTATGATCAGTTTGTGATTAGAAGGAGGGAGGCCTGCACTGTAGTTGCCATAGTGACGCTACTTGCAAGGACAGTGATTGCATTTTTCAGGAGATCAAGAGGGTAGTGGTTCGAGGCCATTATAAAATTAGCAGACTATCACTCTAAGGTTTTATTATGTCAAGCGAATGACTATAAATTAAATAAATTATATCCATGGAATATTGTTCATGTGGGATAAAAAGTGAGCAAGAACAGGGCTGGATGACAATGTTTTATTCTTTGAAACGAGCAAACTGCTATCCCCTCTGTGAGACTGGAAACATCCTCAGAGATGGTCAAAGGGGCGTATTTATTTATTTATTTATTTATACCCCGCCTATCTAGTCATTTCAACCACTCTAGGCGGTGTACCCTTCGTCTCATTGAGAGGAAACAACGAAGGACAACTGACAGACTTGTTGAAGGATTTACAGGAACTGAATTTAGAGACAGGAGCGAGAGGGGGCGCTATTTTGGCAGTAAGACAGGAGAAGGAGGAAAAAGGAAAGGAGGGGGGCAGGAGTTAGTAGATCTAGGGGAAGGAGAAGGATGTTGGATGGAGAAGGTGGAGGAAAAAGCAGATATAGTATATTTGATGCAAGAAGACCCCTGGACAGGGGAGTGGGTGGAATGTAAGGTACTGAGAGAGTATGCAGAAAAAGAGTGGAAGAGACAGATATATAGGAAACCTCCATATTGGGGTGAGACAAAGGAGAAAGAAGAAAAAAAAGAAATACAAAGCTTGGCTACAGAGAGAGGCACAATGGAAGGAACACAACTGAAGTATGGAGAGAGCTGGGAGACCCCATGGGATCAGTCCATTTCACCCCAACCTAAGACCTATGCCAGGCAGACGAGTATGGGAACCACAGGTGGGTTGGATATTTCATCCCCCTCATTGAGACCAAGAGCAATAGCAGCAGACATTTTGGGCTGTGAGTCTAAATCGTATGATCATGCTTTGAATTCTTCGCCTTTCACATTGAAGGGAAATCTGTTACCATTTGAGGATGAAAAGTTTGGTGCCATCTCTACAAAGCAAGAGGCTGATGTTGACGACAAAGACTACAAAAGTTTGTTAATAAATAAATATGTTTTATTAGAAAAAAAACAGAGGTATCGGAGTCATCTTCGCACCATGATTTTGCACTAAGAGGAAAAGGGGCTGACAGGGATCACACCCTCCTAATACAAATGCAAGCTAAGCTGGCAATTTAACTTTACTTCAAACATTGTGATGGAATGTTGTCCTCTGCTCTATCCAAAAACGACAGGATCATTTAGAAGATGGTGAACAGAATGGGCAGAGGTTTTAGGAGGGAAATAAATATAGGTCAGCTACTGTCCTCAAACAGCTTCTCTCTGAGACAGACTTTAAAAGTTTTACTTGAAATTAAGGGTAGCCCTGTGGTCCAAACAAGATAAAATATAAATGCAGAAATAGGCTATATCTCTATAGACCACACACACACACACAAAAATCATCATACAATATTGGAGCTTTTGTGGATCAAAACCTTAGAACTGTGGAGCTGGAAGGGACCCTCTGGATCATAGAGTCCAGCCCCTGTCATTTGGCACAGTGGAGAATCAAACTCCCAATCTCTGGCTCCACATCCAGAGATGATTGTAAACTACTGAGCACTCAAACATTTAAAGTGAAAGATTAATCTAAAACAACAGAAGCACTTCAGTGCAGTTGCTACAGTGGACAAACCCACCTTATGAGGCATCCGGAATTTTGTACTTTATTTTATTTTTGAATGTTAAAGTAATAATAGAAAACACACAGCAGCCTGTATTTTAACAGTGAAAGGTATGCTCCCAAAATAGTCTATTAGTCTTGAAATAGTACTCATTTATTTCTTTGTGTCTTCTTAAAAGAAGATTTCTGTCATATTTCATCTATCCATAAATCCTCCTGTATCTTTGGTGGTGTGTAGAATGCTGAGTTGCTGTTACCATGTTAACAGTAAATTTTAAATACCATGTCCTAACAAATGTGACTTTGATCCTCGAAGTTTTTTCCCTTCCTCCTGGAAGGCAAGCAGCAATTGGTCAGAAGGACTTCTTCCTGCTGGGCATCCAACTATCATGGTGTCACAACAGAAGAGACACTGTCTGTAATCTCTAATTTTGAAGACCAGGACAAAGTCATTTGCTGCCTGAGGTGCAAGATAAGAGATGACTGGATGACCAATTCAATGTTACATTGGTACTGGAAATAGTGTGGTGCCCACTCCATCTAAGGGCAGAAGGCCTGTTTAGGAGAGCCGGGCTAAGCATGCCCAGCTCTGCCCTCCAACCAAGAAAAACAGTGGAAAGAGTTTATGAGGAACAGCTGGAGGTTACAACCACCACTGCTGCTCCCCCTCCCATGCCTATGGTGATTGTCTCATGGTAGCTCTGGCCCTCATTCCCACCACCCCATGCTTCAGTTGATATGGCAAGGAGACCATAGCAGATCAGGTCCTCAAGGTAGCTCTTAAAGTTGAGACTGCCCCACACTGCTTTAAATCCAGTCATTACCACAGTAAGGCTTGTTATGTATCCCTTTGCGTTGGTTTGTCCTGTTTTGCTCCACTGCATTTAACACATGAATCTTTACAAGAAAAGCAAGGCACAACAAGAACTGGGTGTTTGTGGTTGAAGAGACCAACTTCCATGCAGGTGGGATTTTACTGTTTCGGAGTAGACCGTTCCTGCTCATTGTAAGGGCGGGTGGAATGGGATGCAGGAAGGACATAGTGTGCTGCACTGTTTTTTTAACAAAACGTTATTTGCTCCATCATTGCCATCCTTCTGTAAGGACCAAGTCCATTCTCTACAGGCAGGCTTTCCCTTAGTGACTGGCTAGGGTTTTTTAATTAGATTATTGTTCCTTGTTGCTTTGCATGTGTATTTGGTCTTGAATTTGTTTACTATTTTAGTGTGGCATTTGTTTAATTCTTTTACAATATTTGTATAAAAGACTTACTGTTTTTAGATTTTAAATATTTCCCCTAATGATGGAAGCCGCTTTCCATCATTAAAACATTCAAGATAGATTACAGAGATTTTAAAAGGCACCCAAAACAATAGGGACACACTGTAGAGACTATAAAGACATGTTCCCCTTCCATGGATTCCACTCAGCACCTAAGAAATGGAAGGATTTGAAACCAAATGTCCAGAAGGGTGACCAAATGCAAAAAAGGAAATTGTTCCTGTACTTTTAAGCAAAGTCTGTTAAGGTTGCTGTTAAGTCCCTTTCGACTTGAGGACACATAATGTACAACATAGAAGTGTGAGGGCCAAGAAACAGCACCTTGTTTCCTGTTGGTTGTGAAAGATATAAACCATAGAAAGGGGATTTTCAAAAGGGTCAGATTTCATTACTCGTTTAAATTTCTTCTTTTTCACATTTATTAAAGATACAGATCCCTTGCAGTTCTTTGTAGGACTTGGAGTCCTCACTAATTCTTTCTTCTGTACAAATATTAAAGGTACAGGAATTTTATCTTCTTTTGGATCTTACCACCAGAACACTAAGCTTTCAGGGATTGGTTGGTTGATTATTTTTAAAAGCTTATCTTCACATCACCATAGCTAAATGAATGGTTGATGAAAAGAAACAGTGATTACTTCATACCAAAGTCGTTCTCTTTAAAAGTTACCTTGGGTCCTTTTCAGAAGAAAGGCAGGATAGAAATATTTTAAATCAATCAATCAATCAATCAATCAATCAATCAATCAATCAATCAATCAATCAATCAATCAATCAAGATTTTTGTATAGTAGGTGTGTTGTTTTTTAAAATAGTCAGACTGCTTTGCATACATATCAGGCAAAAAGAAAATAAAAATAAAAATAAAGGAGATGAAGACATTGTGGCACCTTAAAGACTAACTGCTATATTTTAATGTGAGCTTTTGTGGCCAATTCACTTCCTCAGTGGACTTGTATGTTTTCCTTCTGTGATTCTCAACAATAGCTTGGAGAGGTGAGTCAGCATTATTATTTGCCCCTTGGTGTAAAGAGGACGATGATGATCTGTGTGGTGTAGTAAATAGACTGACAGACTAGGCCTCAGGAGACCTGGGTTCAAATCCCCAGACAGCCACTGATACTCGGAGGGGAGGGGGAAACAGATGGAACTGGTAAAACCACTCCTTTAATATCTTACATATTGTGAAAGTCTGTTAAGGTTGCTGTTAAGTCCCTTTCAACTTGAGGACACATAATGTACAACATAGAGGTGTGAGGGCCAAGAAACAGCACCTTGTTTCCTGTTGGCTGTGAAAGATACAAACCAGAAATGTGTTTGTTGTGCTTGGACACCACTTGAAAATTAGGGAGGGAATCAAAAGAAGCCTTATCCCTTGACCTTTGTGCTTGACCTTTGTAACTTGGGAAAGGTCCCCTCTATCTAAAAGGAAGAAGAAGAAGAAAAAAATCCTCTCATGCTTCTAGCGTTCTGCCTAGCTGTCACTGAGGTAAACCAGTCTGGCCCAATTAGAGCGAAGCAAGTGTTCTGATTGACAGGCCCAGGGAGAAAGGGAAGACCATTGGAAACTGCAACAAAAGCACCTGGGTAGAAACAATATACAATACTGAGGCAAAACTTTTACAATAACAGGTTAGTCACAACTGTATTGTCCCAGCAAAGGCTTTAATTGTTTGTTGTATGTCAGGTTTGGAATAATAACAATGAAACTGTTGTTGCTGAACACACAAGAAATACATTGTCTCCACCAATAAAACCAAAGAAAGGGCAGAACTTCAGTCGAGGCATCCAGGATGTTAACTCACAAACATAACCTAAAAGCTAGTTTTTTGGACATGTGGCTCAACCATAATAAAGACAACTCTAAGAATTTACTTAACCCTCATTCTCCAGGACTGCATTTTTTTTTTAGAAAAAGTAATATTTTGACCCGAATGAGAATTCCAGTGTACTGAGGTTTAATTGTAATGTGAGGATCGTGGTTAGGGTTTCATGCACATGCTTGGCATCTCCTGAACCCACAGACAAGTCCAGTGTCTCTCACATTTCTAGAAGAACCAACCTACTGAATATATATATATATATATATGAGGGAACTCAAATTCCATCCATATATAGATATAGATAGTGACTGAAAATCAGAACATATCACTTTGGTTTCTATGAAAAATTATATATATATAATAAATATAATAAATATATAAATATAAATATAAAATTCCACTATATATATATATAGTGGAATTTTATAATTTTTCAGAGAAGCCAAAGTGATATGTTCTGATTTTCAGTCACTATCTATATCTATCTCTATCTCTATCTCTATCTATATATATCTATATATTTGAGTTCCCTCATATATATAGTAGATAGTATATAGTTTAGTAGAATATATATATCCTTAGGTAAAGGTAAAGGTTCCCCCTGACATTTTTTAGTCCAGTCGTGTCCAACTCTAGCGGGCAGTGCTTATCCCGTTTTCAAGCCGTAGACAGTTTCCATTGCCACATGGCCAGTGTGACATACATATAAATGGGAGATACTGAAAGTCTGTATTTTGAACTTGTTGGATAGAAAGCTGAAGATAATTTAATTAATTAACATTTATTTTGGCACAGGGTTTTGTGGACTACAGCCAACTTTGTCAGCTACTATAATCCACAAAAGCTAACTCCAGAATGAATTTATGATTTTTTTTAAGTGCAAAAGATTCATTGCCTTTTCTGCATCGTGACCTCCCCTCTGGAAATTATAATGAAGAGTGCTTCTGAGCAAGCCTAAAGAGCCCTGTCTTCATTGTTCAGTAGCAGTGTCTTAGGTACCTAGAGCGATGTCATAATACAGAACTCAGAGGCCTACAAAATAGTTCAAGTTCTCTAAGTACTCCATACTCATAATGGAAAATTTAGCTGCAACTTCATAGAAGCAGCATTCTATACATTGTGTTGTGTTGGCTTTTGAAATCTAGTTCTGACTGGCAGACAAATCCTCTGCCCACTCCCTTGTTTAAACCTCCTGAGTTAAACAGACCTGAAAGCTGTCACAGAGTCTGAGCAGAGCTTGAATGAATTGGTGGTGGATGAAAAGCTTTAAGTCATTTCTCCAAACACAAATCTGATTATTTTGTTTTCTCTTAACTAATAGAATGAAATAAAGTAAAATAAAATAAAGTTTGCTGTTGCATTTAGTATGGTTTAAAATTTAATCCTGGATTTTTAAAAAGCTGCTTTTCAGAAATTCACCACATTTTCAAATTTCAGTAGAATTTCATGTTTGGATCTGTCCAGATGCCATGTGTAACCTGTTACTACCATGTTCTTCTGTCACAGTAAAGCCCATGTTAACATCCAGATGGCTGGATTTTTCATGCTCCAGTTACAGGCTCTAATGGTTGTGAGAAGCCCTTAATGATGATATGAAGTTGTTGTTGTTGGTTTGACTTGTATATCACCTCATAGTGCTAGAGCACTCGCTGGGCACTTTATATCATAATTATGCAAGGAGCACTTTGCTCCCCAGCAAGCTGGGTACTCATTTTATCAATTTCAGAAGGATGGAAGGCAAAGTCAACCTTGAGTCAGTTGCCTGAATCCGTTGGGATCAAACATGGGCTGTGAGCACGGGCTCAACTACACTACTGCACTACTGCACTTTAACCATGGTTCTGTGAAGTCATTCTACTTAGGCCTGTAGTGACTTTGGCTCTGAAAACAAGTCCTTCCTTCCTTCCTTCCTTCCTTCCTTCCTTCCTTCCTTCCTTCCTTCCTTCCTTCCTTCCTTCCTTCCTTCCTTCCTTCCTTCCTTCCTTCCTTCCTTCCTTCCTTCTGTTCTACCTGTACAAGTAAACTCACAAAACAGCTGTAAGTTGAGTTCTTCTCCAATTTTCAAGTCACTTACTGCAAGAATAGTCTCTTGTGAATGGAAAAAGGAGACAACTTCCTTTGTTCCACGATGGCTACACAGTGGTCCAAGATTTAAGTTTGGTATTTTCCCACATGCCATTTCTCCAATTTCCTGCCTCTCCTGATACAAATGGACTTCTCTCCCTTTGTTTCAGCTCTTGACTCCACCTTTTGCAGGTGCTTCTGGATATGCTCACCTCTTGCATTCTCCCAACCAATCATCTTATTTCCCCTGTTGCCAGGTAAAATTGACTAGGGTTCCCTCACAAACACCCATACCTTTCGTACTGTTTTGGAAGAAGTAGCTATGCAAGCATATCAGAGAAACAAAACAAAACAAAATCCAAGAGACAAAAACGTTGTGGCACCTTAAAGACTAACTGCTATTTAACTGCTATTTTAGCAGCTATTTCTGGTCTTATTTTTGTTTGTTTGTTTCTTCTTCGTTTTTAAATCTGATATGCTTTCATACTGTGTTTTTCAGCTTACCCACAGAGCTCTCAGATCAGCAGAAAAGAAACAAGAATATGTATGTATGTATGTATGTATGTATGTATGTATGTATGTATGTATGTATGTATGTATGTATGTATGTATGTATGTATGTATGTATGTATGTATGTATGTATGTATGTATGTAGTCTTTCTCCCCATAAGGGACCCAAGGTGGCTCACAACAAAAGAAACTATACAATAATCACATGTTTAACATGCCTTAAAATTACTTTGAAAATACAGTTAAACATTTGTCAATATTAACACCATAAGTAAAAATAATTTTAAAACATTTTTTTAAAAATTAGAAATCTCTAAATTCAATACGTACACCATTCCTGAGACCCTCCCCCATTTATTGCTCAAAACATTCATCTCCCAAAGTTCTCCAGCAAGCAGGGGATCAACATGCTTCCAGATTAGACTTTTATTGTGCAGTTGCCTTGCCTTATTTATATTTGGGGAGTGGGCCACATCTGGGACTTCCATTTTCTGCTTGTACCCTCCTGTGCTTTCCAGTTCCTTTTTAAATATATATATATACAGTACCTACAATTTTTAAAAGGAGAAGGAATCTTTATGGTCATTCTTTGGGCTTAGAATGTAAGACACATCGTGCTGGATGCCTGCCTAGTCCAACATTCTGTTCATACAATGGGCCACCAGTTGCCTAAAGGAAAGCTGCCAATAAAACAAGTGCAATTGAGCTGTGCATGTCAAGACCCCAGCTACTGATATGTACAAAAATAGCGCCTCTGATACTGGAGGTGGTATATGACCATCCTGGCTTTTTTCTGTGATATTTTCTTTCTCAGCTGGCACATGCCTGATATAGTTTTAATAATGGAAAAGGCAGAAAAGAGCTATCATAATGATCAAGAGACTAAAGAAACTCACCTGTGAAAAAGGTTTATAATGTTTGGGGATTTTTTGCTTGTAAAAAATGCAAATAATCAGAGAAGCAATACAGATCCATCAAATTAAGCAGAGAGGAAGTAATTTTTCTCCATTTCTCAAAGTACTAGAATGCAGGCTTATCTGGAAGGTGAATGGTGGGAGATTCAGAACAGATAAAAGGAAGTACATCTTCACGCACTGCACAATTACACTGTGGAATGTGCTGCCAACTTGAGTGGCTTTAAAAAGGGACTAAGCAAAGTCACACAGGCTAGGACTCTGGCTGCCAGTCAGGATGGCTAAACATCACTTCCGCTATCAAGGGCAGTATACAGTACTTGTACATATCAGTTGCTGAGGATTGTGAGAGTGCAGCTATACAGTCAGAGAAATGTGCATTATTTCTCAGTGAAGTTGCACCAGGGAATTCAGGTTTCCTCAGGTCTGTTTGAATTAACTGGCCACACACAAAGAGGAGGAAATTGGCTAAATAACCTTGCTTGCAGCTTGTTAACATCACTCTCCATTCGCCCTGCAGGAGATACAACTGCATACTTATTGCTGTAAACAAGGACAGAGTGGCAGTTTCCTCATCTTGTTTCCATGATCTAACACATTGCAGAGCATATTTTGGTCAGATAGGAATGATGGAGAGTGAAGGAACACAGTTTTCTCTGGTGGTTCAAGCAATCACACTGGCTGGATCAATGCAAATACGATACAATGGTAAAAAAAAAAAAAAGTAAAAGTAGAAGCTCCAATGGTAGAGACAAAAAGCCACAGATGGGGGTAGTGATGGTGGAAATATCCAGACTAATCTGGATTGGTATTCTGCATGTAATTGACAGGGAAAAGAAGTGTGTATCTGCTCATCCCAATCCTGTAGCATTCCCTGCTTTTTTTTTTTTTTTTGCCAGTGTGGTTACCCCCTGAGACAGACTGTGCAGTTGGACTCATGTCCTACTGGCACACTTCCCATAAACAGCATGTTAGTCCCTGTGTTAACAGAACCTTGGTCTGATTCAGCAAGGATCTTTTTATGCTCTTGGATATTTTGTTGCTGAATATGTCTCCTTATCCTGAACAACTGGAGTGGAATAGGCACTGAGTCCCAGCAGACACTGCTGAACTATGGTGTCCATTATCCATGACTCTTGTCAGACTGACTGAGACTGAGGAGAGTCTCAAAAAATCTGAAGGATCACCACACTTACTGCTTAGCAGGATAGGCAGAGTTCAGGTTTCTGGAATTGCCTTTATTTCATATTAGATGCTTGAGATTCATCAACCACAGCCTTGTACACAAAAATATGCGTTTAGAATTAAAGAATTCTGAGACCAGACATTTGTTCTGAGTTTTGTTCAAAATGCTGCCACCAGACTGCTGATGGCTGTTGGTTACAGGGAGAATATATCTCCTTTATTACCACAGCTTCACTGTCTACCACTCTGTACCTGGGACCAATTCAAAGTGCTGGTTATTACCAATAAAGCGTATATACATCTTAGGTCCAGGCTATTTGAAGGACTGTATCACCCATTATAAGCCTACTTGGCTCTTAAGATCTTCTGGGTAGGGACCTTTCTCAGTTCACTCAATTTCCCAAGCTCATTTTGTGAGGACACAAGAGAGGGCCTTTTCGGTGGCTGCTCCCAGGCTTTGGAATGCACTACCCCAAGAAGCCAGGTTGGCCCCCCCTCCCCCTGGTCCTTCTGTGATCAGGCAAGGACCTTCCTTTTCATGAAGGTTTTAAAACAATAAGGGCTGCGGGTATCTCAGAAATGCTTTGTTTATTAAATTTAGAGATGTTTAAATAATTTTAAAATGTTTTTAAAGTTTGCTTTTAATCATTCCTTTTAATATTGATAAATGTTTAATTGGTTTTTTAATGTAGTTTATTTGGTACTTTAAAACTGTTGATTACTGTATAATATTAATTATTGTGATCCTCCTTGGGTACCTATGGAGAGAAAGGTGACATATAAATAAGATAGATAAATAAAATCAACCAATCAATATCAGAACAGAACAGTTCTTTCATGTACCAGTCCACTCCTAGATATACTCTATACTTTTTTGCATTTCAGTACAGTAGTATAATTTTGGGCAGAGAAGTATCATCTTGTTGTTGCTACTGTAAACTGTTTTGGATTTGGAAAACCTATCCAATCTATAGCTAATCACCCAATCTAACTTCTGCCCACCCCTACTGTATGGCACGTTTATGCACCATGAGTTTCATATCCCATTTAATGGCACATTTTTTCCTAAGAAAATCAGGCTTATCGCTCTGCAGAGTTGCTCTGTTTATTATTACAGCTTCCCCCCATGCCTACTTACTTGGGAATAAGCCTCATTTTTAAGTGCAATTATTTTCCATAGGACATGCTTAGAAGCAGCTTGTAAGCCAGACAAAATCTGTGCATGGACAACACGTGCCCCTTAGGTACCACTCAGCGTCTGTGCAGCATCTGTGGTGTAAATTCTGAGAAGGGAAAAGCTTTGGAAAACATATATGCAAGGAACTGCAAGCGACAGAGACATGGGCATGCAAAGGACTGGTGGAAGTTACAATTATGTCTTTTTCAGGATTTATGAACAGACTATTGTGTGTACAGAATAAATAAAATAGATACATATGTGATCACCAGTAAAGATGGAGGAGGAGGGGGGGGAGTGGAACTAGGATATCAAGATGCAAAGGAACACAGAGCTACTGCTTTTTGAACAGTTGTGTAATAGTGCTCTGCCTCCTGAAATTCTCTCTTCTGCACCACTATTAAAGTTGCAGAAACCAATCATTTTTTTTACAATTGACCATCCAAGGTGGAACAAAATGAAAGTAGGTCTCAGATGGAAAAAATTACAAAAAACCGTATGAATCATTTTTTTTACAGTTACCTTGGTATTTCATCCCATAGAGAGCTGGCACAGTATAGCAAATAGAATAGCAGACTTTGCCCACAAAGCCCTAGCTTCAAGTTACTAGTAGCCATTAACCTGACTGGATGATCTTAGATCAGTTGCCTACCTGATCCTAAACCTACCCAACAAGGTTATTGTGAGCATAAAATATGGTAGTAAATTAAAATCATGTCTCCTGCCTTGAACTCCTTCAATAAATGCAAACTGAAACTTGTCAAAAGATAAAAAGTGACAAACTGTAGAAGTAATGTGCTGGCTGCATGAACTACTATATATAGTAAGATATACATATCTATATATTCTGATAACTGAGATTTAAGCAAGTACTTACTCCTTCCATTGAACTCAATAGTATTTACATCATGATCTTATGCACACTGATTCAGAAGTAAGCCTCAATATTTGATTTGGCTTGTGTTCTAGCTATTATTCTTGGTCTAACAGCTTCACAGTATAATCCTATATGTATATGTACACCAATATGTTATTTGCACTGAGTTCAGTGCAGTTTATCCTCAGGAATGTGCCTATAGGATTCCATCCTTAAAGTGCCTAATTGTGACTCTATCATTCTTTGTATATATACACATATATATTGCATTGAATTTTAGAAATAGCATGTATGAGTGTTAGGTATGAATACTGAACATTCAAGATACATTTTGTGAATAGGTATGTATCTAAAGATACAGCAATCCACTGCCCGCCCCTACACATGAATACTGTACATCACATTTATGAGATTTAAAAATCAGCTGTTTGCCTCTTATGTTTTTGGACATTCATAGAAACATCTGCGATTATCAGTATTCTCCTGTGAATGATGCCATCATTCACCACATTCCAGGAATTTATTTCTTTGCTCTATATAGAAACCAGATAGGAAATTATAATTAATTTGGCTGGCATTGTGACATACCCTGATGCTTGACTTTTCTCTTCTGCTACTTCTCCGATCTAGCAGCCCAGGATTTTAGATGAAGGAGAAAAGAAGCATGGAGGTTTCCTGTGGAGCAGACGGTATCCTGTTAAGACAGATGGCAAACGTTAAAGAGCAAAAAAGGCAAACCTATTTACTGCAGACAAGTGCAATGCCCCGCTGATGCATTCTCTCCATGAATCCTTATTGGCAAACATGCTTAGAGTTCAGCCCTGGCTGTTTTTTGCTTTTGTGGTATGAATGCCAAATCTTTCCGAGATGCTCAGTGATGGTGTTAAGGCCTTTGTCCTGTGAGTTTTGTCCTTCTCTTCCTTTTTCTTGGCTTCATATCAGAGGACTCCCAGACTAAGAAATTCACCAATTAGTTTTTGGAGAAAAGATGCAGCCTGGGAAGGGAGAGCAAAGAGAAGGATGCTGGAATCCAGCAGCCTGGAAGATAATGTGTGGAGAGTTGGAGGAGGGGGTAGAGAGTCCTGTCGCTGCACTGTTTAAGAGCCTTACTCTGTCCTGCAGTTTGTTAGATCACGGAGACGTGCAGCAGCATCCTTGAAAACAGAACGTTAGCTGATAGATTACAAGCTCTGAGTTGGTTAGCTGATGAGTTTCATGCAGCTCAGACCGTGCCCCCTCTTACACACACGCATACACACACACACATACACACACACACACACACACACACACACACACACACACACACACACACACACACACACACACACACTGGTAATCTCATCACTAGCCTCTGTGTGTGTGTGTGAGAGAGAGAGAGAGTGAAGGAAGGGGGAGGGCTTTCTTTCCATTGGCTGATCCTCGCCTTCCCACCCACATCTATTCCACATCACCTTGGTGTCTCCCTAAATAAAACCAGCCCTCCTTATCGCAGCAAGGAAATCAAGCGGTAGAGTTGCAATGGATTTTAAATAAACATTTTACACCCCCTGCTGTCTTTTGCCAAGCTGCCGAGGAGCACACAGGAGGCACCTGACTCACTGGCACCCAAAGAGACATACAGATACAGATAACACACACACACACACACACACACACAGATTGAGAGAGAGAGAGACACAGCTTGCCTTTCCTGCTAGCTGCCTCTGTTTCCTCTTTCACCCCATGAGTGAGGACTGGAGCACACAAAAAGCTGGCTGCCGGCAGAGGAGGAAAGTGACTCATTTGTGTCCAATTCTTTCTCCATGGATTTGAAGGAAAGTACCAGCGAGGGAAGTCTGGGGAGCCTCCAGCCCACCAGCCTCCAGATTTTTGCCAACACCTCAACCCTACATGGAATCCGACACATCTTTGTCTATGGACCTATGACTATCCGCCGGGCCCTGTGGGCTCTAGCATTCATAGCTTCCCTGGGCATTCTCCTGGTGGAGAGCTCTGAGCGGGTGATCTACTACTTCTCCTACCAGCACGTCACCAAGGTGGACGAGGTCGTTGCCAACAACTTGGTCTTCCCAGCTGTCACCATCTGCAACCTTAATGGGTTCCGCTTCTCCCGCCTCACCACGAACGACTTGTACCATGCTGGCGATCTTTTGGCCTTGCTGGATGTCAACCTGCAGATCCTTCACCCTCACCTCGCCGACCCGGCAGTCCTGGCCACCCTTCGAGAAAAGACTAACTTTCAGCACCACCGGGCCAAAGTGTTTAGTATGAGTGAGTTCCTGGGGCGTGTGGGCCATGACATGAAGGAGATGTTGTTGTACTGCAAGTACCGAGGACAGGAGTGCAGCCACAAGAACTTCACCACTGTGAGTATCATGAACAACAGCTTGGTTTCCTTTCTTATTGTCTCAGTAATGATGGTGGGGACCAGGAGGAGTCACCCAAGATGTGACAAGAAGGTCTTTGTGTGGGAGACTTGGCTGGATTTGGTTGGTATCTTGAACTGAAGTGCATTTTGATTGCTCTCCTTGTGGTGCAAATTTGTTTGGAGTGATATCTTAGTTGTGCATACCAAGGGCCTAAGGCCTGTTACATATTGGTTTCCCAGCTGCTACAGTGATTGGCTTTTATAGAAGCAAGGAACAGGACAAAGAAGATTCTGGTTTACTAGGAGAAAATATCTGTGACTAATGGATGGTTCCTAGTAGCAAAATAGTGATGAAATAGTACAGGACTTTTGGATGATCATGGTTCACGTCAACGTAGATGCCTTCTAATAAGTCAACCCGTTGGTCCATTTAGCACCGTGTCATCTATGCTGGTAGCAGTTACCTCAAGGTTCCTGTAGAGGAAGGGTGGCAAAAATGTGGCCTGATTTTGTGAGATTACAACAGTCATCATCCCTCAACTATGCTAACTGGGTCACAATTTCCAGCCTTCCAACAGGAGATCCAGTAAGAAGGAAGTCTGAGGATCAAACTTGTGCTGTCCCAAACAACGGCTTTGTAGTAAATTTGGAAATGTGGATGCTCATCATATCAGTCCCCAAAACTAGTCCCCTCATAAGAAGTCTGAAAATGCAGACAGCTACATTAGTCCATGTCTATAAATGAGGAAGGTTTTTTTTAAAAAATGTAATGGCTCTTAATTTCCATTCAAGAACAAAACACTGCAGATACTTTGTATTTCAACAGGGATTGCTTATTACATATGATTATTTTCACATTCCTTTGAAAATCCACTTTTCTCTCAACTATTGTGAGGACTGCAGTTAAGCCCAGAGGGAGCAGGGAAGCCCGAGGAGGATGGCAGATGATGTCATGGTCCATATTACTCAGGAAGTTCCATGGGTTCAACCCAACAAGCCCTGGCCCCACTATACCACTGGATTTACCTGAGCTATGCCCCTTGTCCTAGACATCAAGATCTATGGCTGATGGGCAAAAAGAAAGGAAATACAATAAGGAAACCTGTTCCTTTTTAGCAGCTACAGCCCATCATTGCTAATTTCTGTGCCTGTCACATGGTGAACTCTAGGTTTGCTATCTCTTTTTCTTGGTCATTCACACAAGGATGTTCCTCTCCTCATAACTGCAGCACCAAGTGCTATCTTCTGTGGGGGAATGACTTGCAGCAGATAGAATCTTTCTGTCCCCACCTCTCCCATCAGATAGACTGTTCTTAAGCCAAGTCACTTCACATGTTTTCACATGTCATTGGAAACTGTGTGTCATCAAGCACTGCACATGCCTATGTGTGTGAACCTGCTCACTAGCTCTGCTTCCATGCCTTTAACAGCAAGCAGAAAAACAATAAATAAGCAGCTGAAGTCTTTCAAAGAAAATTATGGAAGTTGACTTGTTACGTTTCAGTCCAGTTACTATTAAAGATACAGGATCAAGTTGAGATATTGCAGCATGATGTCCTGTATGCCACCTCATGTTAAATTCCGTATTTGTAGAGATGGGGAACAAATCTGGATGTAACTGGACTGCACCTCCCATCATCCTTCTTCTTTGGTTGTAATGCTGGTGGGATCTGATATCTGTCAACTTCTGGAGGGCCACACATGCCCCACTTCTGCTCTAGGGTGACACTTTTCTTTCCTGAATTAATTCTTGTGCCTTTAGCAGCACTCTGATGTGGAGAAATTAAACAGAGGCAGCTCTTGCTGGCATGGTGGTAATGCATGGTGGAAGAAGTTTAATCAATGTCATTTTTCCATCTCAGACTTTTGTTATGTAGACTACTGCATGGCTGGTGCAGGGAGTAGAAGTGAAGGGACAGCAAATCTTTTTGTCCGACCTCCGTGTCTTTTTTTGATAGGGAACGGAATGAACAGATTTCAAAGAAAAGAACTAGGTTTTTGCCCTTGTTGTCATGTTCAGGCATTGCACAGAGGCTAGCATCTGAGGCCTTCATAAAAAAACCCCACAATAATTAACATATATTCATATACTTGTAAAGGTTCAGAGCATTTTATATATACTGATGTGACCAAATTGAGGGTCTTCCTGTTACTGTTTGACTGTACCTGGAAGGGCCCTGGTGAGAGATGATGTCAGCTTCAGACATCACTAGCTTTGTTATTCCTTGCCTTAGCCCTGTTAAGTAGACTGGCATTAATATCCTCAAGCTACAGAAAGAGGCTGAGAGAGACTGGAGTTAACCTGGACTGGTCCAGACATTTTACAGCCTTAAGTGGCTCCCAGTTGTGCCCCTCAGATAGGTCAACTCTTAAAACCATCTTGTTCTACCATTCTGCTTTCATTAACTTGCCCATCCTCCATGCTGTGTGAAGCAGGCTATTTCATCCTGTTGCTTCTCATGACGAGTCCTGTGCTTAAGATTGTCCAATAGGCTCATGGCAGATGTGAGATTCAATGAGAAGACTTAAAGTGTGATTAGGTAGTAGGAAAGGTACGCATCAGACCACATTGGAAAAGGTTGCTTTGCCAGGGGTGATCTCCTTTAAAGCAACTCTTCCACATGTTGGGGAATTGCTCCAGGGTGGCACCAAAAATTAGTAGCCCTACTGCTGGATCAAAAAGGTCCAGTTTGGGCATGGAGCAGGATCAAGCTGAAGCACTAGTCCCTGTACATTGTGTGATCATCAGGAAATAGTTTTCACTGGAGTACACCATCTCTGGGTGGCTT
This sequence comes from Pogona vitticeps, assembly GCF_051106095.1. NCBI lineage: Eukaryota > Metazoa > Chordata > Lepidosauria > Squamata > Agamidae > Pogona > Pogona vitticeps. The sequence continues at coordinate 94,269,302 of NC_135788.1, read as the reverse complement.
ACAGCAATTAAAATGCAATAAAAATAGATAATCTAAAAATTGCCATCAGGACCCACAGTTGATATTATTTCAATTAAAAGCCTTCTGGAACAGGAAGGTTTTGACCTGGTGCTGAAATGTCATCAGCATCAGCGCCAGACGAATCTCAGTCGGGAGGGCGTTCCATAGTCTGGGGGCAGCTGCCGAAAAGGCCCTTTGTATACAAGCCATCCCTCTTACCTCCTTAAGGGACGGCTCTTTCAAAAGGCCCCCCTGGCTAAATCTTAACTGCTGGGTAGACTCATATGGAAGGAGGCTGTCCTTCAGGTATTCATGGCCCAAGCCATTTGGGCTTTATACGTCAAAATAAGCACTTTGAATTGGGCCCGGGCAGCAACTGGTAGCCAATGTAATTTAATCAGAATCGGCTTGATATGTCCCCTAGCAGCCCCACCCCTCACCAGCCACGCAGCTCAATTCTGGACCAGTTGCAGTCGCTGGACTGTCTTCAAAGGCAGCCCCATGTAGAGCGCATTGCAATAATCTATACAAGATGTTACCAGTGCGTGTGTAACTGTCATGAGACTCCGCTCGTCCAGGTAGGGCTGCAGCTGGTATAATTTCCACAGCTGAAGGAAGGCACCTCTGGCCACCGAGTCCACCTGGGCTTCCAGAGTTAGACTGGGGTCCAGGAGCACCCCCAGGCTGCGGACCCTGTCCCTTAGGGGGAGTGTAGGAAAGGGCAGGAAAGTGGCCCTCCAGCCTGTCCAGCGAAGCACCCACTAACAGCACTTCTGTCTTGTCTGAATTGAGTTTCAATTTATTAACCTTCATCCAGTCCCTTATCAGGTCCAGACACGAGTTCAGCACAGAAACCGCCTCACCTGGATTGGTGGAAAACGAGAAGTAGAGCCGAGTGTCGTCAGCATATTGCTGACTCCTCAGCCCAAACCTCCTGATGATCTCTCCCAGCACTTCCATGTGGATGTTAAACAGCATGAGGGACAGTTGTGATCTAGAAGGGTGTATATGCAGTTTTATATGTATCTGCACTAACTTTTGGGGGATGGGAGATAGCACTCATGTTTCAGAAAATTCTTCCATAGAATTCACATGTTCTTTACCCCAAAACTTAAAAGCAGAATTTGAAGTAAGGGACTTAACATTTGTAAGGTGAGCAGATCTGGGGTAAATTGCATGCACAATATTTTCCTTTCAAGGATGTATTGTAACAAATCTCCAGTGGGCCTTTTGGGATTGTGTATGTGTGCATGTGGATGTGGATGTGGATGTGCATGTGTATGCAGGCACTGGGGCAAACAACTACTCACCTGCTAGGTAAAAATTACCACCATGCAAGGAAGCTTTAAGACAGGACTAGGGAACATCAGGCTGGACTGCAACTCCGGTCAGCCTTCTTCATCAGCAATACAGGCTAGAGCTGCTGCAAATTGCAGTCCAGCAACACATGGAGCAGGAGTAGATAAGTCCAAGGACCAGTTTTTAGTTCCCGTAACCCCCCAAGGAGCACTGCTTGAAAAAAAACTTTGGGGTGATGGGAACCGTGTGCTTAGTGTTTAAGAGGAGGCAATTTTTCATCTTTGCTTGGACTTTTTTGCTTGCAAGAACACTGAGGAAGGTGGTGTGAGTCCAGGGACTACGAAGACTGGCAGGGACTTATGTAGCTCATGAGCCCTTTAATTTTCGCCCTCACCTGCCGGAGTACTGCCACAGGGTTCTGAGTCCTGTTTTAAGGGGTAAGTTTGTGGTTCACAGGTAAAGCACATGATTTGTAAAGAGAAAGTTCAGGGTTCGGTTCCCAGTGATTCTGGTTAAAAAATTTTGTATAGCAGGGTCTGGAAAATAATGGGCAACCCCAGAGAGTCATATTTTTACCCCACCTTTCTCATCAAGGACTCCAGTCACTATCCGCATCAACAATCCTGGGTAAATGGACCAGTGAACTGACTAATGTAAGATATCTTTGTTAAATGCTCATTTTTTTTCTGGTCAGTGACTGCGTCTGGTTAAAATATGAATAAAATTTGAAGGCCAACAACTTTTGCTGGCTTATTATAAAGACTGTGGTATGTGAACTTGGCAATAGAGTGGGCTATGGGAGAATGGTTGTTTGATCACATGGTGCTGTGATTATGAAGAGAAGTCTTAGTCCCAAACAGCTTCCAATCTACATTAGACAGGAAAGGAAGAGGCAAGAGTTGCAGACAATGAATGTGTACACCTGCATTACTTGTGCTTAAACTTCATTTCTTGGAGGTGGGGGCCAGAAACTGAAAATTAAAGAGTCTTTGGCTTCAGTGTTCCATACCTGTAAAAGAAAGCAGGAAGATGTGAGTGGCTAGCAAGACCTACAGCTCTTGCTCAGCGCTACCGGGTTTGAGGTTCCACTTCTCTGTTTACCCAGTCTTGAAGCACTATGTCCTTTGAATCTGTATCAGCCCACAAACTATAATTCGTTTCCTCAGTTGCTTCAGGCTGCTTGACCCCAATTCTTGTGCAAGGTTTCATATCCTGGAGTCAATTTTCTAGGGTCCAAAAATCTGTTCTTACATGTATGTGTTTGTGTGCATGCACACTTTACGCAGGTATACAACTCATGGGCTTAGTCTCCAGAATAACACCCATAGATGGTAGGCCTTTTCAACAGAGGCATCTCACAAAATATCACACTCTATAGGAGGTGTATGTGCATATCTATAGCTCCTTGGACTGGCTGACAAAACCAAACAGACAGACACATACACATACACGGTCCTATACAAACAGAATACGGTCCCTCAAATACCCCTCCTCCTTTTTTAACACAATCCTGATTCCTAAAAATCAGCTGAAACAATCCTGCATGGAGTTAGTTAAAACAACGTAATTTTACATTGTGATTTAGATTACCAGGAGGAAGGTATAGTTTATATGCCAAATTTCCAGCAGGTCTCCAATTTTCAAACATCTGTATTTTCAAAACTAGCATGCATAACCACCAGTTACAGCTAACTGGCAGCTATAATCACGTGGACAGGATGGAGTGTTATAGCCCTGGAATCAATGTTTGTGAGACTGAGTACCAAGACACAGTGTTTGTTCATGTATGTGTGTGTGTCCCCGTCCACATGGACAGGATTACTTTGAAGTGACAGGCTGGATAAGCCTTGAGCAACCTTATCAAGTGAAACAAGCTGGGCATTGGTGAGATGGATGGGCATGGGGAATGCTTTACTTTTCGGTGCTGGAAGTTATTTAGTTGGTACAGAAGTCCCCTTGGATTTGTAAAAGGAATGCAAATAATTAAAACAGAAATTGTCTTTGCTGCTCTACACGAAAGTTATCTGTACCCAATCCATTTTTATCAAGGAAGGGGTGAGGTACCTCTAAAACTCTGCCAGGAAGTACTCCCACTGAGACAGTGTGACTGTGTTTACAAGTAGCTGCAGTGGAATGGATTAAGGGGGGGGGGGGTCTTCTATGCATGGCCCTTTTTGACTATACTGTATATGACTGACTAATGCCGCCCACTGTAGCTTTCTGTGCAAACTGGTGTTAATGTGCTGTAAAAGCAAAAGTGAAAACAGATGGCAAGCTGCCTTAAAAAGCTGTCTCAATAGACTCAACTAATCTGCGGAAGGCTATTTAATAAGAATCGCCTTGCTGAATCAGACCAAGATACAGTTGAGTCCAGTATTATGTTTCTAATAGCCATGAGCATGACGTACTTGGGTGCTCCTTAACAAATCCATGAAGCTGATGCCCCCCCGACAACCCCCAGTTTTTACATACTGGTTCAATGTAGACATTCAATTTATCTCTTGTTATATAATACATTAATAGTGATCATGGTTGTCACTGCATGCCGACCATTATGTAGTTAAAATGGCTTCAAGCATTCAAATGATGTCTAAGGAAGCCTGAGAAAGCCCCAGGTTCAAATAAGTATTTAAAAGAAGAGAGAGAGAGAGAAAAGAGAATCCCTAGAGGGGGCCCTTTCCCCAAAACAGGTCAATGGAAACCAAAAACATTCAATGTCCATGGAATGCTACTGCAGAGAACAGAAAAGCAGGTAGGAAAAACAGTGGAATGGAACCCCATGCCCTCATTCCATGGCTATGAATTCATCTAATCAATAATGTGTTGTGTGCAGATTGGTTATATACTAAATTAAGAAACAATCCAACAAGAGCTTGAAAAATTACTTTAAAAATGATTACTTACTGTTACTATAAAAAAGGAATTGCTTCCAAGTAAACTCCCCTTTAGTCATTGTTATGATATAACATTTAAAAAGCACATAAAACAGAGTGTGGCTGCCCAAGGCAGATCATGAACAAGCACTTGAACCATGTGATTTTCCTCCTCCACCATGTTGTGTGACAACACACACATATAAGTAACTAAAAGTTAAAGTTATAGTCCAAGAAGAGTGAAATTATTCCTTGTGAAATTAATGATTGTAGAATAATGTCAAGGAAGTGCAGGATAGTTCAGTGTGGTTTAGGTAACTAGAGGTTAAGTTAGAGGTTGGAAGTTCAATTCCCCACAGTGCCTTCTTGACCAGGGCTGGACTTGATGATCCATAGGATCCCTTCCAGCCCCTCTATTATTATTATTATTATTATTATTATTATTATTATTATTATTATTATTATTATTATTATTATTATTATTATTATTATTATTATTATTATTATTATTATTATTATTATTATTATTATTATTATTATTATTATTGTTGTTGTTGTTGTTGTTGTTGTTGTTGTTGTTGTTGTTGTTGTTGTTGTTGTTGTTGTTATTATTATTATTATTACTATTACTATTACTATTACTATTATTACTATTATTATTATTATTATTATTGTTTCGTTGTCGTTGTCGTTGTCGTTGTCGTTATAAAACTCAAGACACAGTCAAAATTATAAAAATATTAACTGGTATTATATAACACAGTGGTTCTTAACCTTGGTTTACTCAGATGTTTTTGAACTGTAACTCCCAGAAACCCTAGCCAGCACAGCTGGTAGTGAAGGCTTCTGGGAGTTGCAGTCCAAAAACACCTGAGTAACCCAAGGTTAAGGACCACTGATATAACAGATACAAGTTTTAGCAAGAAACCTAATTATCTGTTAAATATCGATGCAGTATATATTGTTGTTTTTGTTGTTGTTGTTGCAAAATGAAATTGTTGCAGGTTACTAATTATTTGTAACTAGTAACTTCAAACTCTCTGGGTCATCAATTCCACTGTAAAATCTGTGGGTTTTGCTCTTAATCTGCTCAGGGAATTTTTCAGCGATTAGTGTGTGTGTGTTTTAAGATTACGTATGTATGTATGTTCACGTGAGAGTAAAAATATTTTGGAGAGTAATATAGCAAAGATATTAGGAAGCCCTGTGGCTTCCTAAACTTGCTATAGGTCCCACTGTCCATGTCTCAACCCAGAATGCCAGCATGGTGTTCTTCTTGGAATGCTGCAGTTGCAGTATGGCCCACTGGTGCTTTGTTTTGCAATGTATTGTTCCTCCCCCTTGTGTTTAATAAAATCGTAATGGAATGTTAAACAAGATCCTAAATGTTAACTCCAAAGTCGCTAACTGGCAAATAAAACAGACAGGCATTTAACAACCATCACTTGATCTTCCAAAATCAGCCAGAGCAGAGGTGAGCATCACCACCTGTTAATTCCTGCACATACTTTTGCTGTTAAAAACAGAGGATCAGTGGTTAGTTAATAACACTCCTTGCATTTTTTTATCATCATTATCAATTATTTTAATTAGTATATCTAAGTACTGAATCTGTGTTTCCATGCTAGTAGATGCAGCTTGCTGTGGCTCAGAATTTTGTCCTATTTCCTCATCGGGGAAGGAATCAAATGGAGTTTCAGCCAAGCTATTCAGAGTATTTACTGGGATTGTTTCTGTGTTATAATCCTGCTAGGGCAGCTGTACCCTAAGTGGCTATTAACTAGTGGCAAAAGCTGATGGAGAGCTTGTGCCATTCCCATGAATAACAAATGAATTTGTGCTATCAAAACAGCAAGGATGAATTGCATTTCAATAAACATAAGGATAGTTGTTTACAGTTTGCCATTCTTTCCGGTACATTCACATTATTTCCCCCTGCAATTTTATATGGAGGCAATGCTGGGATAGTCTCCAATAGCACAGTCCACCTGGACATGCTTCTGCACAAACAATTTTTGGAACTGAATAAATGATACATTACTGTGTTCTTCCATCAGGCTTTGTGCAAGGAAATTTTGCACTGGCTTGTTTTCCAGATGCTCATTGGAGTCACTGCACTCACAGATACCATAGACCGGCCACTTTTTAAAACTGTCCTATGCAGCCAAGAAACTGTTGTTAAACTGATCTGAGGCTTCAGTTCTACACACATTTGTGGACTAAGCCCAGTTTAACTTAATGGGACTTACTTCTGATTAAAGGTGTGTGAGACTATTGTATGTGACAGGTGAGTTAAATATAGCCCTAATAATTTTTAAAATGCGAAAACTATTTTATAATAACTCTAGTTAATGTGAAAAAGAAAGAAATCGTATTAAGAATTATTGCTGATAGGTTACATGAAACCATCTGCTATACAGTGGTGGTATCTGGATATGCAGTGACCTCCCCCCGTCTCAATTTTGATGTAGTATGAGCCCTCTCCTGGCGGATATATTTTTAATAAAATTTTTCTTTAAATACTCCTGAAGGGAGATGTGGGAGGGAATACTGAATGTTCAATTAACATTAAATAGCTATTATGATTTAAATAGAACTATATATTATTTTGGTGGTGATGGTGGGAATTTAGGGCTAGAATACCTTGGGTATGCAATGTTTAATTTTTCCTGTTTATTTTAGTAGGAATACTTAAAAATACCTGTCTTATCAGGATGCAATTTCAGTCTATAAAATGTTTGAGAAACTGATCAACACTGCCAACCAGTGATTTACTCTGTTGTTCCATTTTAAGTCAATCAGTTGCTGGAGTTCACTTTCATTTTTGTGTGTGTGCTTGGACTGTGTGGACCTACTATACATCTTGCACTCCTTATGGTAGGTAGCTCACTGGGTGATCTTGGGCCAGCCATAGTATCTCAGCATGTTACCTTGCAAGTTTATTTTGGGGTTATGAAAACAACTATCCTGAACTCACTTGATAAAAAGATAAGCTATAAATGTGATTTAGAAAATTCCACTTCAGTCAGTGTATTAGTGAGAAGACTAATTTAGTATGATTAAATTAGCATGGTGTGGCTTCCTTGTGAACAGAACCCAGCTTATGATGACTACGGTTGTCTTTTTAAGAATCTCCTGGATGTCAAACACTGAAATGTGTTGGGAAAATGTTGGCATTGTTTGTTTGTTGAGATGAGGATGATGTTGCTGCCTATATATTCTGGGTCAATCCTGATAGTTGAAGTTGGCTCAGGAGTGGAGCTAGGCTTTATGAATATTTGATAGACTCTATTCCTGGCAGGAGCATGTCCTTGAAGGTGTTGAGCTAAAAGGCAGATGCCTTTTGCGTGTGAGCTCTGAGATGAGGATTGCCCTCTTCTGAGGGAAGAAACTGCAGAGTCCAGAAACACTCTCATGAAGAAAAACATGAAATTTTATGATCTGTTAGATAAGTAAGGGTGCAGTTATATGTCAAAATACTCCTGGGTTTATGTCATGTTTAACATTCTTAGAAATCAATTTTAAAATATCCATTTACACGATATACAGCTAAGTGTACATTTTGTGGGGCCAGGAAGCTTGTTTTTCTATCAGAAAGTGTTTTACAGTGCCTCGCTTAGCAATTGCCTCATTTAACGATGTATTCGCTTAGCGATGAGGTTTTTGGAGCGATCTTGCGCTCCGTTTAGCGATGTTTCCAATGGGGAAATTTCGCATAGCGATGTTCGGGACCTTGCTTCACTTAGCGATGACAGTTTAGGTCCCCCTGTTTCGCTTAGCGATGTCCGTTTTCACTATTTTAAATGTGTCTTAAAATGTTCAAAAACTGTTTAAAATGCTTGGAATCGTTAGTGCACCCTGTACAACCTTTGCAAACTTAATTTGGCTTTGTTCTGAGTCTTCGTTAATTTTTGGTGAATCCCCCCCCCCATTGGAATGCATTGAACTGTACGTTTGACAAACCTACAGTTCAATGCATTCCAATGGGGGGGAATTCACCAAAAATTAACGAAGACTCAGAACAAAGCCAAATTAAGTTTGCAAAGGTTTTACAGGGTGCACTAACGATTCCAAGCATTTTAAACAGTTTTTGAACATTTTAAGACACATTTAAAATAGCGAAAACAGACCTGCCAAAACCATTGAAATGCATTGAAACCTATTCAATGCATTCCAATGGGGGAACCGCGTTTCGCTTAACGATGTTTCCTATGGCGATTTCCGCTTAAGGGCGGTAATCCGTTCCCATTGGAACGGATTATCCGGTTTTCAATGCATCTCTATGGGAAAACGCGTTTTGCTTAGCGATGTTTTCCCATAGCGATTTTTTTTCCGGAACCAATTAAAATCGTTAAGCGAGGCACCACTGTATTTTAAACAGCCGCTAGCTTGTTTATTTTAACTTGATTATGAAAGTGATTTATTTTGAATCATTTTTGGATGTGTGTTCACCTGTTGTGTCTGTGGGATTCGTCAAGTGATGGATGACAGGATCATGGGTTTGGGGCTGCAGGGTAACCTTGAAGTCTGATCTCTTATATTTTATTTCTGTCTGTAACACTGATATAGTGGTATGCCAGTTTGATTTAAAAATAAAAAATATTTTTTTAAAATATGAAAAATTACACCACAGCGCAGGAACATGGCTTTTGTCCCTGCTACCCACATCATCTCAATATGGGAAGTGAGTTGACAGTGGTGGTGGCAAGTGGCTGTGGGAGGCAGTTAGCACAAGAATGGATGGGTGAAGGCTAAAATCCTCAAAAGCAGTTGTGTCAGCAACCAGAGCATCTCCCTATAGCTATAGCAGCATGGGGTTTTAATTTTGTTTTTTTGGTGCAGACACTTCACTCTGGGAATATAAAGCCTTGGGAGGGCAAAACACAGGAATCTGGAGCCCCACAGTGCCAATTTTAAAACCATTTAAAAAGCCTGTGTAGCCCCCTTTAAGTGCTATACCACACATCTTATATCTGGACTAAAAGTTGTCCCAGGAGGGTGCACATACAGACCCAAAAGCCACATGACTAACATGACTTTAAACTGATTTCAAAAATCCCGATCTAGCTCCCAATTGATTTCAACAGCGTAACCACGTCCAAGCATTTTTTTAAAACGATTCACCATGGTGACTACTTAAACATTTACAGAAAGCAGGAATTCATTTTCAAAAAAGGAGATGCATCTTCTCAAGTCTGTATGCTAGTTTCGATATATATTTACTTTAAAAAATAGTTATTGCCACCTTTGGAGAAATATATGATTTCTTACCAACAGTGATTATTTGTGCTTGGTGTACTGGTGACTTAAGCACCTTCTCAGTCTGCTGTAGACATGCTACCTGTTGATGTGAAGATTCAAGGCCACTGCTGCTCTGTTTCCTTACTCTTTATTTACTCTTCTTAGCTCTCTATTCCCAACCTTTTCTATCCTGAACACACCTGATATAATCTGATTTTAGAATTTTAAAAGGGTCAGGCCATCACAGTGGGTGGGAGGCTACTTGGAATATAAGTGATTTCTAACATGGGCTTTGAGGGAATCCTGTTTGAAACCTTGGTGAGATACTGACCGTCAGAGATAGCAGTAGTGTGCTAGATAGACCAACAAACTGACTCACTGTAAGGTTCACCATTATGATTACAGAAGGGCTACACAACTTTAACACGGACAATGAAGAAATAGAAATTTTGTATACCTTGGTTCAGTCATCAATTAAGAGTGTAGCCAAGAAATCAGAAGAGGACTGAGATTTGGAAGGGCAACAATGAAGGAAGTAAGAAAGATCCAAGTGTTAAGGATCTGTCACTGAGACCAAGACCAAGATCCTCCACACATTTGTATTTCTGAGCATCCTATATGGATGTGAAAGCTGGACAGTTAAGAAAACTATCAGGAAAAAAATTGATTTGTTTAAAATGTGGCTCTGGAAGAGAGCTTTGCAGATACCCTGGACTGCTAGAAAAATAAACAAGTGGGTCCTAGATCAAATCAAGTCTGAACTATTTCTGGAGACAAAAATAACAAAACAGAGGCTGGCCTACTTTGGACACATCACAAGAAGACAGGATTCTCTGGAAAAGACAAAAATGCTGGGAAAGGTTGAAAGCAACAAGAAAAGAGGAAGACCAAATATTTCCTAAAGGAAGCCATAGGCTTGAGTTTGCAAGAGCTGAGCCTATCCCAAGGAAACGGCATTTTAGAGATTGCTCATTCATAGGCTCACCATAAGTCAGAGGCAACTTGACAGCTCATAACAACAAGGCAGTTTGTTGTGTTCCCGTCTTTAAAATGGACATTGATCTGATACTCCCACAAATAAAATATTCCTTCAAATACTGGACTATCCTCTGTAATAAGCATTAAACCTGAAGTGCACAGTGCAAAAAGAGTAGTAATTACACAGGAGGCAGGTAAAGAATAATGAAGAACTGCTGATCATGGAAATACTGTGAATGTTCAGCTGACCATATTTACAAATACCTTTGCAGCCTTCCTCCTGAACACTTGAAATTCTGCATGATGGCCTGGTGGGTTGGGGATATAGAATCACAGAATAATGAAATCGGAAGGGGCCTATATGGCCATTACGTCCAACACCCTGCTCAGTGCAGGAATACAAATCTGTACGAAGAATATGTCAAGAATAAATTATAGGCCTGACCAGAATCAAGTGCTGTAATGAGCAACCATGTCTGTCAGGTGTGCTGAGAATGAGTCAGGGTGACTCAGCAAGGATGATGTAACCCAGGCTGATGCAACCTAGAGCTGATGTAATGCTACGAGGTAATCTGTATTGTGATTGGTTGTGGAAATGTATATATGTAGACTTGTACAGTCAGTATTATCTTCACTTGGTTGGAGATCACATATGCCTGCCATGCTGCTGCTGTAAATAGACTTTTGCTGCACGAAATGCTGCCGGTGTGCGTGTGTTTATTGCTGGACTGCCTAGACTGCCATATACTCTGCTGAAACTGCTGAAAAATGTAATTCCGCGAGAAAAACCCCAACAGAATACAAAGGATATCTGACGGTTGTCCAATTTTCCCTTGAATGCCTCCAGCATTGGAGCACTCACCACCTCTCAAGGTCATGGGTTCCATTGTCATACTGCTCTAACAGTTAGGATGTTTTTCCTGATCTTCAACCAAAATCTGGCTTCCTGTAACTTGAGCACATTGTTGTGTGTCCTGAACTCTGGGATAATTGAGAACAGATCCTGGCCCTTATGTGTCCAGCCATCCAAATCATCCTTTGAACTTATGTGCTTTGAGAATCAATGCCTTAAAAGGGCTGTTAGGCAGTATTGTATAGCATATATCTGGTATGGTAGTCAGGGGAGGCCAACTTAAACCTTACAACCTCAAGGGGCTATAAGTAGTGTTGGTTGGACAGGCTGGAGCTGCATCTACCCACATGCAAGTATGCATATGCATACATACAGAAGTGCAACCTTGTCTTCCTCCCAGTTTTAACCTCACTACCAGATCTATATTCCTTTCCCTCAACTCTTTATTGTATAAGACTCAGCATACACATGACATATATGAACTTTGAGGATTACCCTTATTAGCATGGTCATCTCAGCTCTTACATAAGAAATAGTCATGCTGCAGCCTGTTAAGACTGTGAGGAGTGGGTGGGCCTTGTCTGTAGTGTAGAAGAAGTAACCATGGTTCCCAACCCTATATAAGCTAAGTCCAGTCAAGTAAATCATAGAATAATTGAGTTGAAAGGGGCTTATAAGATTATTGAGTCCAACTCCCTACTCAAGGCAGGTATCCTAGTCAAAGCACATCTGACAAATGGATGTTCAATGTTCTCTTGAATGCCTCCAGCACTGGAGCATTCACCATTTCCTGAGGTAATTGGTTCCATTGTTGTACTGCTTCAACAGTTAAGAAGTTTTTCCTAATACGGTATTTCAGACTTAGATTTATGGGTTTTAAGCATCTCTCCTGTTTTAGGTAGTGATCAGTAGCGTGTATTACTTCCAATTGTGTCTCAGCATCTGGGGAAAAAGAAAGGGGAAAAAGAAAGGGGAAAAAAGAAAGCAAAATACGGTAGATTTGTTTCTTTTCCCTGTTTACTTTTCTCAACATGCTAAGCCAGATAAACATAGCTACTTCCTTGGAAATTACTTCACAACGTGGTGAGCTGTCCCTGCTGCATTTGATGGCTGTTTTGCTTATTCTATATAGTCCATGTCTACTTAAAACCTGCCCTGCTGATATTTCTGTACATAAAAAGCTCTAGTTCCTGCCCATCCTTTGTTTTACTAGTAGGATGAAAAAAAAAACCCTGCTTGGATCTCTTGGCATATTTATTTATTTTGCATATTCAGGTAGTCATCAAAACACATTCAGATTTTTTTTTTGTTATGAAGTTTAGCAATGTAGTTTATATTGGTAAATCAAGACTGGGGAACTTTTAGTCTTCTAGATATTCTGGAATACAATGCCTATACTGTAATTCCTTCTTGTTGGCTATTCTATCTCTGTTCTGGGAACTGAAGTCTAAAACATTTGAAGGGCTAACATTTCTCTGCTTCAGATAAATGACTTGACAAATATAATAGCAATCCTGGTATCTTGTAATGAGGAACCTCATCTGCATCATTTTAGATAGCAGTAAACTATGAAACGCTACTGAATACTAGGTAGTTAGTAAATTCTCTTACTGGTGACAACAGACTTAGTAGAAGCATTAATGGGCATCAGTAAGGGGTACACTGATTGCTAAGTGACTTGGAAAGTGGTTTGGAAGATAAATGTTTTATGTGGCCCTAAAAAGTTTTTAAAAATGGATTTTCTCCCTCTTATTTAGCAACATTATTTCTTTCATAGGCTCTCATGTTAAGCAGAAGTCTGTGGATTAATTAGAGTGATCCTGAACAAGAGCTGTGAAAAATAACATCCATAAATAGGGATTCCCCCTTCCGCACTGTGTCTGGTGAAGCCATGTACAGGCCGAATAAAAGGATCTAATACAGACCAATAATCTGTGTATGTATAAAACATAATGACTATATTTGTCAATTAAATGCAATAATAGACTGGATGGTTATTCTCATTGTGAACAATGTATAGAATCTTAGATGGTTATATGTAATGCAGTGCATAAATGTAAAAATGGTAATGTGTTACCTCATTTTTTTTGTTTCCACTTTGTACAGACCCTGAAAGGCCTTAAAATTCAGGCTGAAATGTGTTGGGCATTTTAAAATGAAACAAAGGGAGATTTATATATATTTTACATCCTAAGACTGTAGTTTCTCCTTCAGAATCAGTATGAAATGCAACTACTGTACCAGATTTCTAATAATATTTGTGAAAGGTTTGCCTAACTTGCCATGGTTAATTGATGAAGGGTGAGGTGTTTTTTGGTTGTACTGTGACTGCATGACCAAGTAAATAATTGAGATTTACCTCTACACCTGTTTATCCACTGCTAATCAGGGCAAGTTATACAAACCTTACACAAACACCAATAGGATTTTAATAATCAAATAAAAAGGGATTTTAAAAAAAGTTAGAATGGAACACTTCAATCAAGATTCTAAGGGTGGATGCCCTTTGAGGTTGGGGTTATTGTGGAAGGAATTTTGCTATACATGGCAAGATTCTCAGAAATGTTTAATGACCTGCATTGCTTTTACAAGGGCAAGAGAGACCCATCATAAAGAATGTTTGTTGTGATTAATTTTTTAAAAATATGCTTCATAGTAACTGCAGCAGTGCAAACAGGTCAAGCAAGTCATTGTTTCATTTTAAGCTAAGGGATTTATGCCTTCGGCGTGTACCTTAAGCCCATAAAACAAATAGCCATAAAGTGTTTAGAAGCATCAATTTGGCTGGAAATGAAGATGCATCTGAGAAGTAAACATGGGAGTGAAACATGGAAGAAGTGAGGAGAGACTGTGGATGAACCCTACCTGTCTTCCCAAAATTAGGGGATCAGAATTTGCGCAGCCATCCGTCCTTAACTGAAGAAATATTTATCCACCCATAGTTCAGCCTATACTATCGCGCTGAAAACCGATGTTGCATAAGAGCACTATGCAAAGTAGGCTCAGAGAAGTGAGCCAAGCTTCATGCTTTATGACAATGACCTTGAGAGAAAATTCCAACTGTTTATCACATAGTTCCTGTTCTATAATATTCATAGAAGTAAATGGGCATTTAAAGACCCAAACAGTTGAAAATGGTTTCTTAAATGCTACATTTAAAAAAATCCTTTGGTTTTTCATTTTTTTGCTATAATGGAGAGGACTGCAGATTTGCTGCAGTGCATTTAAATGCAGACTGCAGCTATAGCATCCGGCCAGCAGGAACTTTCCTCAAGCGATTTGATCTGTGGCAAGTCCACAGGATCTTTTTTTTTCTTCCTTAGGAATATTTGTAATTTTCTCTGTGGTGGGTTTCTCCCAAATCCAACGTATCCCCAATCGGTTCTCATTGAAGTCTTAGGCTGGGTCTACACTAGTATTTAACAGTGAATAATACCATTATTATGGACTGGGATGTAATACAGTATTTTCAGTCAGACAACTACAATGCTATACTGTATTTTGGAAATGACAAATCCAGAAGAAATGGAGTAGCTCTCATACTCAGGCATGACATAGCACAGGCAGTTAGGGGCTATAATGCAACATCTGATGAAATAATATCAATTAGACTCTGGGGAAAACCTATCACCCTAACCATCATTCACATCTATGTTCCAGCTACCAGTGTGGAAGTAGATGAAACTGAAAGGTTTTTTGCAGGCATCTAGGAGAAAATTTGTCACATTAAAGTAGGGAACAAATCAGAGCCATTTTTTTTTTTACATTTTTGGTGCCTTTTTCTCTCTTTCCAAAGTTTATGTAGGATCTTGTTTGGAACTCAGACAAACATACAATCAAAAGACAAGGGCTCCTTTTGAAGATAAGAGGGAATTTCACACAGTATTGCTTGCACTACAAGCAACCCCTGCTGAACTTCTGAAATGTTATAACTAGAGATGGGGATAAATTTAAAAATGGTGATTCATTTTGATCCATTATTTATCAAGGTTAACGGATCAATGAATACGAATATACAAATATTCTTTGATGAATCAATGGATCAATCTGTTGATTTGTCTGCACTTTAAATGGCTATAACACTGGCCCCAGACAACCTAGGGACACCAAATTTGCAGGGAAGCTTCCTCAGATGCATTTCTACAACTCCTGAAAGATTAGTGAACATTGGATCAGGAACCCCCGAGTTATATAGTTACAAAGAGGATCCCTCCAGGAAAGTCCCCCCCAGGTACTTAGAGAATCCAGAATCACAACAGAGCTTCCTATGTCTTTCCCCAACATGCCTGCCAACTTTGGTGAAGATTGGATATCAGAACTCTGAGTTATTCACCCACACATTGGGTCCCCCAAGGAGAGCTTACCACACGGCACAGAAGCCCATGGCATTGAGGGAGTTATATTTGGCCCCAGCAGAATGAGAGGTCCCGTTGGCAGAAGCATGCATGAGGTATTGAGTTTGTCTTCAGCTCAGCACAACATTACATTTGCCAGTGAAGTAGAGTAGAAGGAGGACTGGAAGCAAGGAGGTATTTGGCAGCACAGCAGGTTTTTTGGCTCCGTTGGGCACTGAGGGAAAAGGCATCAGGAAATCAGGCTTTTTTGGCCGCATCAGGCACTGAGGTAGTTGGCAGCAGCAAAGTGGTGTGTCTTGCCCCATTGGGCACTGAAGTAGTTGGCAGCCGGAAAGCAGGCATTTGGGCCACATTGGGGCACAGAGGCAAAAGGCAGCAGAACAGACTCTGGTCTGCTTCAGCAACATCAGATTAGCTTGAAAGGGAAAGGTTTTTGCCCCCAGGAGGCAACTGAGGTTGCTTGCAACTTCCAACAGCACCAGCAGCACCAGCAGATGAACAGGGTCGGTGCTACTAACAGCAGTTAATCTACGGGGCTGCGGGGCTGTAGGAAATAGATCAGCTCTGCAACCAGAAGCTGGGCGATAGGGCGACAAAGATGCTCTTTTCGAACTAGAAAGCTGGAGATTGCAACTTGGCTGCTGAGACTGCCTGGATATGATAAAGATAGCCCTTGAAGGTTTGTGGGGGCTTAGACAGGCCGGCGCCCTTGGCAGGGGTTGAAAACCAGATGAGCTCTGCAGTCTGAAGCCTACTGGGGCAGTAGAGTGGGTAGGGCATGAATAATTAGAATGAAGCCCCAGGAGGCTGGAATCATGAAATATGTATAAATATACATTTCCAAGATTTTTCAGAATAAATGAATCAGCGGATACTGATCCTGGAGATAGGGAGGGAGATGTCACACATAGCACATCTCAGGAGGAGGGAGCACATTGGTCAGGTTTGGGTGGAGCTGAACCTGGCCTTCTTGGCATGGGGACGCCCGAGGAGGATAGGACACTGAAGTCAGCAAACTGCATTTAAAAATCAAGCGTGAGGAAGTTGGAATGAGCATGCAGGCCTTTTGAAAGTGAGAGGAGCTGCAGGACTCGGAAAGTTGTCATGTAACCAGCAACGTAGACTTTTGGAGTGGACCCATCGGGCACTGAAGAAGTTGGCAGCAAGGTAGACAGTGGCGGTGCAGGTTAAATTGCGGTGCTGAGCCACTGGGCTTGTTATAGGTGCTGTGGTTGCTGTCCATCTTAGTATGGGGGATGCCTGCACAGGCTTGGGGGGGGCAGGGCCCGGCTGTCGGGGAATCAGTAGCACCAACAGGAGAAAAGGGTCCAAGGTGCTACTAATGGTGGTTAATCCGTGGGGCTGCGGGGCTGTCAGAAACGCAGTCTGAAGCCAGGTGA
Source organism: Pogona vitticeps (assembly GCF_051106095.1). Lineage (NCBI taxonomy): Eukaryota > Metazoa > Chordata > Lepidosauria > Squamata > Agamidae > Pogona > Pogona vitticeps. Next base: position 94,252,303 of record NC_135788.1, on the reverse strand, counting down.
TTTGGTGATGGGGTGACACCCTGTCCCTCATGACCTGATGTTCCCATTGCCCAACACAAGTATTGTGCCCCCAACACCCTGCAGACCTCAGTAGAGAGCTCCATTCTCTACTCCTTGAGGTCTGAGGTGCATGCTGCCAAGCCCCCCTTGATTCAAGGATCACACAGGCAGGCCATGGACATATGACCCGTCCCTATTAGGAGCTGGCAGAAGGCAAGGGCTCCTAGGGAGCCTTGGGATTGGATTTCCATAAAGATATTTATCAAGTCCACAAAGATATTTATCAACAAATAGAGCACCAGACAGACTCAGTTCTCCTTTGCGAATGGAACCAGGACACAAGAGACATTGCTACAAGAACTTGAGCCAGTGTTGGGAACTAGGGCCAAAGAAGGAGGACCATGTATTGAACCAGAAATAAATCCCATTTTGTTTTAACCTGTAGGCCTGAAGTTACTGATCCAAAGATGGAAGAGGATCACTTTACTGACCAGGTTGGGGTTGGCGGGGCTCTCAATATGTGTCACAGACATGTGAAATCTGTCTTGTACTAAATAACTTGCCCTTTTGCATTAATCTTCTTTCAGAAAATAGTAATGTATTTAGATTTATTTGTTATATGTACATATGGAACTCTCAATGGGCATGTAATGTGCTGAACAAGAAGTGAATATACTGCCATAGAGGCTTCTACATGCAGGCTGCACATAACTTCCTTTGTGTAGGAATTCCGCGATCCTTGAGAGATAGCCAAATGGGACAATATGCGCTTAGTCAAATTTTAAGAAAAGATTAGAAAACTCTGGCACAGGAGGTGTGTCAGGACAGAAGGTGTTGTGAATTGTTTGCCTAAATAACTGTTGCTGTTGCTAAGGGATTTGGCAGCAGAATGGGCATCTGTTTAATGGGATGGGGTTTTTTGTGTGTGTTGGAAACATCAGAATATGGATTAGATATTTTTAGATACAGACTAGTAAGTGGCCAAAGATTTTTGTTGTTAATGATTTGGGTCAATTAAAATGTTCAAATCTTTTTTCCCCCTCCTACTTATTTTTTGGTAAGGTAAGGTAAAGGTTCCCCTTGACATTTCCAGTTGTGTCCAACTCTAGGGCGCGGTGCTCATCCCTGTCTCCAAGCCATAGAGCCAGAGTTTGTCTGTAGATAGTTTCCGTGGTCATGTGGCCAGCGTGACTAGACATGGAATACCGTTACCTTCCCACTGAGGTAGCACCTATTTATTTACTCGCATTTTTACATGCTTTCGAACTGCTAGGTTGGCAGAATATAAGGTTAAGAACTCCAGAAAGTAAAACTTTAAAATCTGATTATTAGTATTATTATTTTTGTTTGTGTGGTAGCTTCAAATCTATATGACATTTTCCTTCCAGCTCTGTCTCTGAATGTGTAAAATAGGAACAGCAATCACCTGAAAACTGGCTAGTATAGACATATTTTTTCAGAGCTGACGGTTGGTTCAAATTGTCTCTGGAGTCTCAGTTGTACAGGAAAGATAGAAGCTCTCTAGCAGTGATTCGGGTTTCCCTCGAGGAGATACGTGTCTCTCGAGTCTCCCTTCTTATTGCCGGTTGCTTGCTGCTGTTTTTACCTGTGCAGTTCCATCAGGGTACATGTCACTAGATTCTTCTTTTCTAACACAGTGAACTGCCTTTCCTGTTTCGCATCCTCAGCATTTCACACAGTATTTTCTCTTTCCCTTGTTTATTACGTCAGCGAAGTATTTACAGTATCTAGTTTAACTGTTGTCAGTGCTGACTCAATCAGGCCTTAGGCCAGAAAATCTTCAATAGATAGAACTATGCCATGGCCTCTAAAATACATAGATAATCTTTGTAGATTAATGTGCTATCTGTTGAATTATCCTTTCTCAGGCTGGCATGTATGAACCTGTACTACTACTAGCTTCTGAGATTTCATCAGGCATTGCTTGTAGACTTCCACAACTTCTCAAAGTAGTGATGAATATGCGTAAGAGTAGATTTCCATAATATATTTTGTTCTACATAGTGAGACTGTGTTATTGTTTATATTTTGGAGAATAGATCATATATAATGTGTGAAATCCAGTAGCGTAGTTTACACTGCATATGGCTGATGATACCATCAGCGAAGGCAGTTTTTTGGGAAACTAAAGATGTCCAATTCACACACCTCCAAAGGTCATCTTTTGTGGCCCCTTTTCATCATGGGAAAGCCATTGGGAGCTATATGAGTGTTGGGTTGGGAGGTTCACCACTGGCAATAAGATTTTACTTAATGCAACAATATTCAGAAATTAAAGTCTCTCTGCTGTCCTGTGACCCCCCCAATTATTCATATATTTATATATATTATTTATATGCTGCCTCTCCCCCAAAAGGGGACCTAGAGTGGCTCATGACAAAACTGCAATAATAAGATAAAATATTCTGCAAAACTATATTTAAAAAGAATTAAACATTGATTAAAATTAAAACCAGCTTTAGAAGCATTTAAAAATATCTAACTTTCATACATAAAGCATTTCCTAGACCCCCAGTTATTGCTTTAAAGCTTACCTGAAAAGGAGGGTCTTTGCCTAGTGATGGAAGGAGAAGGTGGAAAGGGCCAATCTGTTTTTTTGTTTTTTTTGGGGGGGGGCAGAGCAAAAGCCTGGGAGCAGCCATTGAGAAGGCCTTTTCTTGTGTCCTCACCAAATGAGCTTGGGAAGGTAGTGGAACCAAAAGAATGGCCTCCCCAGAAGATCTTAAAATCCTGGTAGGCTCATATGGGGTGATATGATCCTTCAAATAGTCTGAATCTGAACGATATAGAACTGTATAGGTAACCACAACGAATTCAGACTGGAAACCGACTGCCAGTCAGTGAAGCTGTTGTAGTAAGGGCGCTCCATGCGCCTTGTAATCGGTGCCAGTCAGCAGTCTGGCTGCAGCATTTTGAACCAGCTAAAGTTTCTGAATATTCTTAAAAAAGGCAGCCCCAAGTAGAGTCCACTGCAATAACCCAGCTGAAATGTAACTAAGGCATGTGTCACTGTGGCCAGGTGGGACATATCAAGGAATGAGTGTAGCTGTATTTTGCCAACTTTAACTGTGCAAAGACATTTCTGGCCACTGCTGAGACCTTTGCATTCAAAATCAGGGCTGTATCCTATTGGTGCCTGCTTTGCTGCAAGACGGCTTTCACCGCTCCCCTTAACCCCTCTGATTGCTTTTATAAGCCAGGAAGGGCAAGGGTCCAGCAAACATGTGGTGGCTTTCACCTCTCAAAAAATCCTGTCTATACCCTCGAACTGCACCAACTGCAACATATCCATTATAACAGGACAAGTAGGAGGCAAAGTTTCATCAACAGGAACTACATCGGCTATCCCATCTAGGTCAGAGCAGAACCAAGTGACTTTGTCTGCAGAGTGCCATACAGACTCTTCACAGCAGGCTACCAAGTGGTCATTGCCCTCTTTTTGAGGACATCTGTGCAACAGGTTCTTGGCCACGTGAAAGACCTCTTGTGGATGGGTCTGTGCAGATGCACAGGTGATGTTAAGATACGAATATTTGTGTGTAGAGAGTGCTAAAAATATTAAGGGGGTGTATAGAAAAATGCAGTCCATTAAGTCAAAACAATAGCTATTATCTGCTATAGGGGAAACTTGCCAGTCTCATAAATTACAAGAATTTTATTTTACCACTATGGTGAAAACAATAGGGATTTCTATTGGAAAAATTCTGACCATTTATAGGGATCAGTAACAATACACCATCAAAATTCAATTGTTCACAACTGAAGGGAAATTTAAACAACTGAGATAAATATAAATACAGGGAGGCAAAAAGACATGCAAGAAGGCAACCTAATATAACACACACACACCAGATACCAACAACACAGATACTGGGTACCAGACATTAAAGAGCAGCAGGCATGTAGTAGCGTAGCAGCAGGCTTAATTTCCAAAAGCCTGTAGCACAAACATTATGGATTTCCTTCCATAAATGCAGACTAGGCATATGGCTGGTTTGGCCAGGTGAGAATATTATTTAATAATTTTCTCTGTTTGTCCTCATAATATGCTTAAAGGCTAAGAGATGTTATTTTACTTTATATATTCTTACTTTTAAGAACTTTGATATTTTAAGAAAGGTATCCTCTGCTTTTTTAAATGCCTTTTTACGTCCTGAGCTACTTGTGATAAACTGATCTCCACGTGATTGTTGACATCACAACAAGCCAAAGGCTTTCCCGTAATTGCTTTATCACAATGAATTGGCTTTCCCATGAAAGAAGTCCCAAGATGTCTATGCCAAGAGGGGACAGCTAATAGATTTCTAAAAATCAATTGTGGATTATTACATCATCATCATTTTTATGCACTGTAAACTGTGTTAGAGGATTTCAGCCAATAAATAATACACATGAAGACTTTCCAATATACCTTTCTATTTAAATTTTATTTATAGCTGCCCATTTTCTCACATTTGTGACTCAAGGCAGCTTATAGTTGAATTAAGCAAGTCCAAATGAAGAAGAGAATGGTAAACCACTTCTCAGTAATCTCTACCTAGAGAAACCCTGAAAAGGGTCACCATAACTCAGAATTGACTTATTTATTTTTATTATTAATTAATTAAATAAATATTATTAATTAATGTATGATTATTAATTAAATATAAGATGAATAAAAACATAAAATTAAAACATAACTTACAAATGCATAAGAAACTGAAAAATACATTGTCTATCCTTATAAAAGACCCTTCTGAAGCAGGCCAGGATAGTTGCCGAATACCTGCTTGAATAAAAAGATCCCCACTTAGCCTCCCTTGGTAAGGATTTCAAAGAAGTCATTCTGTCACATAGTATGTGCAGATTTGTTTATTTATAAACTTATTCCACTGTAGTGTGGTGATGAGAACAGGACCCAGGAGATTTGAATTCAAATTCCCATTCAGCTCCAAAAACACTCTGAGAATATACGTATGGCATCTCATGTGCTTTGAAAGTCCTGTGAGGGTTACCATTAGTTGGAAATGACAAGACAGCACATAACAATAACATCTGTTTCACTCAAGTCCAAATGAACTTGGTTGTTGTGGTAATGGAGAAGAGCCTTCACGAATACACCAAATGAAATCATTGCCTTGTTAGCTCATGGTGAACATGGATGGCATTAGATCTGCAAAGGATGCATTAGAAGTGCTGTAGAAGTGGTTTTAAGGTAAATTATGCATTAATAAAACAAGAAATATTATCCAAATAGGGTCAAAATCTCAGCAGTTGTTTGAAACCCAGCCAGAACATGATCAGGTCAGTCACTTCCTGTGGATTTCAGATAAGGCCTTTGGTTTGGCCAAAGAACCATTATGTACTTTGCCTCAGCACAATGCCTGTGGACTGGCTGTGACACCACATTTTTCTTGACATTTTCAAGAAGCCAAACAGAAGGTTACATTACAGTAAGGTTCAGTAGTTACGAATCAACAGTCTGTTCTCTCCTGACATGACTGACCTCCCACAGACCAGTATAAACAAGCGGGGGTTTATACATCATCATTCATTTCTTGATCCCTGTGCTGCTCTGGGATCTGTTATCCTCCTAAACTTAAAGAAAGAGGAGGGACATACATAGTAGTGAGATGGAGGAACTCAGAGGGAGAAAATATGGAAACCATATCATATAATAATATATCATATAAATATGGGTCTTCTTTCTTAGTCTGATTTTTGTGTTTATTATTAGGTGGCGAAATATGGCTGTATGGCCAGCAGGAACTCAGGACTATCTCAAGACTGCTGACTTGCATAACATGTTTCAGTTTACAACCTGATCTTGTTTTGGAGCAAAAGGTGAATATCTATGCCTTGTACTCTGGATTTGGTGATCTTTTAACACTATAATTATTTTGAATTACTCATGTGCCTGCTGTGGATTATTACTTACAGTTCAAAATAAAATCCATGACATTTTGACTAGCAGTTGTGACATACTTTCATACTGCTTCAACAATGTAGGACCAGGCTCTTAAATCCACTGTGACCAAGATTTGTATACCTTACAAATTATTTCAGTCCAAATTGTTATATAGTTTAATCTTCTCTTGGTTGGTGGTAATGGAGAAGAGCTTATATATGCAAAGATGCCTGTGCTAATGAGTGTTTACATATGCTAATAACATCTGATCTGTCTGGTGCCAGCTGGTCTGACCACTGTGAAATATTGTCTCTTTTTGCCTATGCTGCTTTTATACATGATGTGACTTATTGAATCTTTCTTGTTCTTTTTGTTCTTCTCCTATGGGAGGTTGGATGTTGCCATGGCTATTTTGTCTCTGGATATGGCAGCTCTAAGTAGTGATATTGTATTATGCTTAGACTAACTTTCCAGGTTCTACAGGCAATAAGATCTTCTCCTTTCCTACAATTCTCTTCCCATTTATTTTATTTTGAATGATCAGCTGTAAGAATCCATATATTTTATTTTTCACCGGCTAAAATCTTGTTGTTTAGTGTATTATGCTGCACTAAAGTAGGCCAATAGAATCACTGGGGATCTAGTGAGTCAGCTCCTCTGTTGATTCAAATGGGACTACTTTGGTTGTGATTTAATACACTAAGGTTAGTTGCAATAGTAGGCCCATTTGAATCAAATGAACTTATAGAGGAGCTGATTTACCAAATCCCCACTGATTCTGAAGGAGTCAAATTAATACATACAATATATATACGTATCTTAGCCTAACCATAGCCACCTTACTTTCTGTAAATTGCTTTGCTACATAAATGTGTAAAGTGTAACCTATTGTATCAAGATTTCTGCCTGCCTTAGTAGATAAGAATAGACGAACGAGGCTGCCTGAATTGCTGTTGCTTGCAACTAACTAGTCTAACTGAGAGTGTGTCCTTGGTCAGTGATAAGGGACCTGGGAGTCTAACTGCCCGGAACTGGAAGGGATGACGTCTGCAAACTCTCCTTCCCTCCTCCTACTCCCCATCCCTTGCCTCCACTTACTCATTTAAAGCAGGGGTCCCCAATCCCTGGTCCGCAGCCCAGTGCCGGTCTGTGGCCATGGCAGAACCGGGCTGTGGAGACTCCTCTCCCGTCCCTCCCACATGCACTCCCCCCACATGCACGCATGCCCTGCCCACCCATGCGAATGCGTCCTGCCCATCTGTGCAAGTGCGTGAGCACTCCCTGCCTGGGAGTGCACCCCCTGTTCCTCGCATGCACACGAGCACACACCCATCCATGAGCACGCCCCCACATGGATCCTGTCCCCCTGGTCCATGGTTCAGAAAAGTTTGGGGACCACTGATTTAAAGCTTATAAAAGTATATTCTGTAATGAGCGCAGCGTGCTTCTTCTTCCCATGTTTTCTGCATGTGAGGTTTGCGACTATTTGCTTGCTTTCAGCTGAAAATAAACAAATACAGTATCTATTGGATTTCTCTGTCTCTGGCTGATTGATTAATGCGTTAGAGACAGGCAAAAAGCCAAGAAATAGTCTTGGCACCCTTCAATTCAATGGGACTAGTTTAATTTACTGAGCTAAGCAACAGGATTTGATCCAGTATGTGACCAAAGAATTTGTTGTGTTAAATCCAGAAATATTACAATTTCAAATACTAGCAAGGTATTTTCATTTATATTTCTTGATATAAGTTTACAAATGTATATATTACCCAGACCGAGTTTCTGCACCTATCATGTGATTTGACATTATTAAATCTTCCTGTTTTTGATGCTATGGCTCAGCTATAGACTGACCTCACACAAGAGAAAATGGCTTCATTTTAATTTTTCTAAAAAAGGGCCTTTAGCTATATGCACAGTACCTTCCTTTCACTATGAATTCACTACAATGTAAGCTTAATAAACCCTGACACAGCTAGAATAAGGTGTGAAGAGAAAACAAGGTATGTTTTGTAGGCAGGCTTGCAGGACGTTTTCTTTAGAGAAATCAAGCACTGAGTGGTAAACTCTAGCTACTTCAAACTGAAATATCTAACATTTCTGCTGTCCTGAGCTTCTCAAAAAGCAGAAACTGATTTGCCTGGTTACCAGGCTCCAGGGAAAGGATTAACTAAAGGCCTACAGCAAAAGTTCAAGCCTAGATATGGGTGAGGTGTGTTTCCATGGCAACTTTTGCAAAGAGAAGGCTCAGCAACAACAGAGGCCCAGGGCAGTGGCATTTCACAGTTCATGTCCTCCATCCCCTCCCATATGTGAGAGGTTCTTTTCCGATGTGTTCTCCCTCACTGCTGTAATGCCAGAGCGTTCTGAATTCAGCTCTTATGATGAGCATGCCCTTATCCTAAGTATGATGCACATAGGCACTACTGCAACCTTGCTTAAGATGTCAGTCCATCTTTCCTCTGTTTTCCTCCTTGACAAGATCTCAGGTTCTTTGTATTTATTCATGCATAAAGATTGCCTGGATCACATGCAGCACATGAGGTGCAAGTGTTGAAGTGTGCTACCACCTGAGAAAGCACATGCCAAATTAAATTTCTTAACTTTTGAAATGCTACAATATTTCTGGTTTGTTTTACTGCATTAGACTAATACAACTACAGTGGGGTCTTGACTTGAGAACTTAATCCGTATTGGAAGGCGGTTCTGAAGTCAAAAAGTTCTCAGGTCAAATCTGCATTTCCCATAGGAATGCATTGAAAACCATTTGATCCGTATCTGCTCTTTTCCGTCCATAGAAACTAATAGGAAGCTGCTATTCCGCCTTCGACCACTAGAGGGTGGATATTTTGTTTCTTTTTTTCTTAGGTCAAGAAAGGTTCAGGGAAGGCAGGGAAAATACAGTCCAGGCAGTACAGTACCAGGCAGTCCGAAGACTGTCTCCCAATCCACTCTCTAAACGCTGGGAGGAGTGAGGAAGCAGACAGGCACCCTTTTCACTGGCCAACAGTTAACTGAAAGTTCACATTTTGCACTTTCCCTGCCTCCCACGTGGGTTTTTTTCAGTTCTTAACTCAAATCTAAGTACTTAAGTCAAGTCAATATTTTCCTATGAGAGCGGTTTTTAAGTCAAAATGTTCTTAACTCGAGCCGTTCTTAAGTCAAGACCCCACTGTACTCTCTTCTACCAAAAATGCTAGTTACTCTTTCAGAGTGTTAAGGGCAAACTTCAGTTTTAGATTGCTGTGGTATTGAACAACACCCAACATCTCTTCCCAGATAGAGAAGGATGTGCGTTTAATTTGCTGAGAGTTTAATTTGTTTTTTTTAATTGAAAGCTTTCTAAAATCCACACATTCTTTTTCATAAAACTGACAGAATGAAATGGTTTTTTTATTAAAAAATGCATGTGGGAGAAAGAGAAATAGTTTCAAGCAGCTTCAGTAAGAAGAAAGTTACTTGGCATTCCAATAACACTTGGGTTACAGATATCTAACCTAATACTCCGTATGTACTAATTCTGATCAAGATTACACAGTATTCAGCTAGACCAATGAGCTTGAAGAGCCTACCTACTCACACAAGTTGTATGGATTGTAGCTGATGATCTTAGCTGTCTGTGGTGTTGATTTACGCTACTGGCATGAAGTGTTAAAGATTGGTAACCAGTATGACTCTTTTATGTATTAGATTTTCTGGAGGAAAGGATCTTTAATTTACTGCTGTTCAGCCCTGCACATGACCCAGGAAGATATTTTGGAGAGGCAGAATCTCCTTAGATTGTTTTGATTTGCAGCAAGATCTCCTGTTGGTCCATATTCATAGTTCTACTTAACTAGAGTTCTTTGTGCAATAAGTTGCATAACTTGCTATTGTACACCCTTCCTTTTTTTTTTTTTTTTTTTTTTTTTTTTTTTTTTGGTCTGGAGGGATGTGTTATGATGGCAAAAGCTTGAAGAAAAGAGAGCCAATATTGCACATTTGGATTGGGATTTGGGAGACTCAAATTCAAGTCCCAGCTGAGCTGTGAAACTCTTTGGGACAGTCACTGACTGACCTCATAGGGTTGTTGTGAGGATAAAACCAAGAGGAGGAGAATCACTTTGTGAGGGTTCGACTTTTGGCTCCATGTATGGTTCAAAGAAATCAGTAGATTTTTGTTGCTTCAAAACAGGTGAAAGATTTATTGGTGTATTTAACAATAAACAAGTGTCTGGAACATGATTATGAGTCTATTCTCCTGCTGCCAACGGGTCCGGAAGGGGTTTCCATTCTTCAAACAGGAATGGGTTCCATAAATATTGTTTCATGGTCCCACTAGATCAGTGGGGACCCATTCTCTCATGGTCTGCCCCGTCAGGCCTTCCAACAGGAGCACGGTCTCCTCGTACAGGTCATCATCCCCACAGGATCCATCTATCGGGGTTTCAGCTCTCCCAGGACCCTCCCTGTAACTCCTTCTCTTCATCTCCTTTACTCTTCATTCCAATCTTCCACTCCTTTCTCTCTCAACTCATTCTTTCTCCTCTCTCAATCTTCTCCTCCGCTCTCTCTCCTCAGTCTCTCTCCAGTAAGAGGATCTAGGTGGGATCTCTGCTCTCCTTCTATAATCTGCTTCCTCCTTGGGAACTCTTAATCTCTCCCATAATCCAGTCCAGGGATCCTGCATCCATACCCATTCCTAATTTGGCAGCAACTGCCCTTCCTTCTTCTCTATCTCCCCTGTTCCTGCTTCCAACTCCACCCTCCTTTTTCTCTCTCTTCCCACCTTTACTCCCTGAACCTTCCCCGTCATCACTATCTGCATGTCTTCTGTCAGTTCCTTTGTCTCCTGCTGAGGTTTCACTGTAGACTCTGGTGCAGGTTTGGGGCCCACTTCCTTAGCTTTGCTGTTGAGGAGGGATGGCTCTCCAGCGAGTGTCTCACACATTTACACTGCCTTAAGCTAATTAGAGGAAAAGAGGAGTTGAAAAGAAAAACCCATGGGAGTTTAAGAACTGGTGAGAAAGGAGAGCAGGAATGGGCAGACACACACAATTGTGTTATCACCAGGAGCTCCACTACAAATTCATTAAACAGCCATTGCTTGGAAACTTATTGTAAGTCAAGGGCAGTTCAGATCTTAGTTCTCAGTCACCCATGCACTGAGCCATCTGAAAACCAAAGGTGTTAAATATTTTGCTAGCTTGACAAAGTGCTCGGGTTTCCCAGTGCAAAAGCTTAAGTCTCATTCTCTCCCACCAAAGGGGGAGCTCTCCTTTAAAATGCTGTTAATCTGCGCTTTACAGCTAAACAAATAAGACCCATGAGATTATATTACAGTTCAGGTTCATGTCTATGAAATTGCTATACAAGGATAGGATGCAGGATTTTAAATGCTTCATTCAGACCGAGTATCAGCATTGAAGGGGATAAAACTTTCAAACCCTTGTTAAATCTAGAAAAGAGAGAGAGAGAGAGAGAGAGAGAGAGAGAGGCAAATTTGTCTTCTGTTTGGGATTAATTTTTCATTCTATTTCTCAAGGCTGCAAAGTGGTTTCGGTTGGTTTTTTCTTGACATAGGTTCAGTCAAGGGGAAAAAAACATAAAGATGGATTTTAAAATTCCCCAAAGCTCAAAGGTAGGCTGTGGAGGCATATTTACAGGCAAAAGGAGTCCTGATTTGCCTTCAGTTTGGCCTCTCAGTGCTGAAATGCCTGCTACAATTTGACAGTACAGGATTCCTAAAGGAACTATTGTTAAGAGATGGCTCTCAAGTTTTGTAGTGTGTGTGTGTATGTATGTGGAAAGGGGACCTGTGCAACAATTCCAGTTATTTCTAGCAGACTAGACTTTGTTTTTACATACATTGTGTAGCTTTGTGTGCCAGACTGTTGTGGTTTGCTAACTCAGGTCTGCAAAAGTAATGATCTATCCAGATGAATACAGCCCCTCAGGTCATTTATTGCAGCCTGTTAGCTATTTACTCCCCCTCCTGAAATTGTTTTTGCAGTCCTAAGGAGGTGAAAAAACCCAAGTGATTCATGAATTCTCTGGTGGCCCACCATACATGTTTGGTGCTTTTGGCTCAGAAGACCATACATTGTGTAGTCAGTGGTAACTTTAAGTGGATAGCTGTTAGATTTTCTCTGCCTTCCAGGATTTGTTCAGACTTTGAGGTATTTTCTATTATTGGAAGAAAGACTTAAGAAGGAATTGTCTGCTTTCTGAGACATTCAGTTTAGGCACAGTTATATACGGTAATTATTACAAACCATTCTTTAGCAAAATGGAACACACCTAAGCACCTCTGCCTACCTTATACCTCCCTCTTCCCTTTTTACATATCGTAATGCAAACTTTCGAGAGTTTGGTACACCAGATTCCTGTAATTTCTGAAATGGAAAACTATGCTGAAAGCTCTAACTACAGCAAAATATTGCCTTGCCAACCAGGATCGACTGTGGTTTGAAAAGGAAATTCAAGAAAGCAAAGTGGCTGTCCAGCGAGGCCTTACAAATAGCAGAGAAAAGAAGGGAAACAAAATACAAGGGAGATAGGGAAAGTTACAGAAAATTGAATGCAGACTTCCAAAGAATAGCAAGGAGAGACAAGAGGGCCTTCTTCCATGTATAAATTGGCAATAATGGGCGACATTGGGGAACCCATGGCATACCATATTTGTCTGTAAAAGTCACCCCTGTAGGTGAAGTAATTGGTGCTCACATACAAGTCCAGAAGCAGGCATATCTGGTCTGGGTTGAGGTTGCTTCTGGTGGAGAGGATGTTGTCTTTTTCTAGTCTCGTTTTTACAGTTGTTAGTGCATCGGGAGGTGGGAATGCTGCTGAAGAGGGATGTGACCCCAAAGGATATCATGGTTTCAGTTTCATGACCTTGGACGCAAACTCCTCTGGTTGTGAATGTGGTGGTCCAAACAATGGTGCTAAAATGGTGGTCAGGTATTTAGCAATTATATATATGCATGTTACCGAGTTTATGGTGCTGACAATGGGTCTGAGGGGGGCTCCTTCCTTGTGTATCTTGGAAAGTCCAGAAAGGTGTGGGGGGGGGGCTCTCCAGGATACAACCGGTGGTAGGTTGCCCTGTCAGTGGCATAGTCTTTTTCCAAGAGTTCCAAGCATTCTATCCTTTTCTTCCTGTAAGTGCTGGTGGGGTCCCTCTTCAGTTTCTTGTATGTGTGTTGATCTTCCAAAAGTGAGCTTACTTTTCTATTATTTTTCTGGTAATCAGTGGTGTTGAGAGTGGATCTTCCTTTGTCTTCAGGCAGTATGGTGATGATCTCATCCCTGCTGAGGGATGTCAGAGCACTTCTTTCCTGTCTTGTTTCCTTCCTCCTCAGACTAAAGAAACTACTTGGATGAATAGCGAAACATTTCAACCTTCTAAGAAAGAAGTCCAGTTGCTATGATTCAACTTCCAGGTAACCTCACCTGGATGACTAAGAACCTTCACGGAAATGTGGGCAAATGTTCTCTCTAATTGTCATCCCCTCTGCATGGGAGGCTCACCTATCTGTATGTGGGAGGTGGAGTTTAATTTGAAACCCAAAAGTACGTAAAGGCATCGATCCCAGCTACCACAGCATGGCACTGATGGAACTTTGCATGCCTGCACATGTGCTTACCTTAGAGGGAACGCAGATATGGACGTTTTTATACTACTGTTACAAGGAAACACTGGGACAAGGTATTTGAATCGCTTTGGAGGGTTAAAAGTGCTGTATAATAGCTAAGGATTATAATAATCCACGGTATTCAATATTCCAGATGAGTCTGAAAAGGAAACAAAACCAAACAACTCTGCAGCCTGAGAAAACTGCAGAATATACCTGTTGAGTGCTTCAATAAATTAGTTCCAAAATTAATTTAAAGTTCTCTTCCTTTGTCTAGTTTATATTATACCAGCTGGCATTCTCTGTTTCCCAGAGGAACAAGCTCATTTTTTGTGCCCTGCAGCAACTGTTAAGAACTTTAGGGCAAACACCTAGGGCAGTTAAGTGGATGCAAAAGAGCCATGAATTAATTACATTTATTTCGTGAAGTGACGTGAACTGGCAAAACAAATGCCTGGGGTTTGTTTGAGGACAACTCTCACTGGGTGTGTGTTTGAATATGTAAATCTGGGGTGGGGGGAGGGAAAGGAGGAAATATGACTGAGGTCACAGCTCCTTCCCCTGGTTTTGACACCTCATTTTTTTTACCTGTGTTTCTGGTACCTCCCCAGAAAGCTGTGTTGTCAATGAATAAAGCTTGAGGCTATTTCTTGGTGTCATCCTGATTTAGATCAAGGTGAGAATTTGTTTATCCTGGAGGAATGGTAAGAACCCCCCCCAAAAAAAAATTATGCTGCATTAAGCAAATTAAATATATGCATAAAAGTAAATCCATCATGCTCCATAGTCTAGTTTTATACCTCCCACATGCTGATTTGACTAAAGGTGACCAGTGTCAAGTTATCTTGTTAGGGTTATTTGGGGTAGCTACCTCACTGTTATGTAGCTTGCACAACTTTCTGGGGTACATATGTAACTGTTTAAATGTGAGGAGGTCTGGCAAAGGAAGAATAGAGTACTCTGCCTCTACCCCCCCCCCCGCCTAGAGGATAATCAGGGTGCTAGTGGAGGGAACTAAACTTCCAGATAACCTCACCTGGCTGCACCTAGCATAGAAATGCAGAAGACGAGTGCCAAACCTCCCAGGTTAGTTACTTTTCTAGGCTACTATATGAAGCTAAGTTAATGACAGGAACAGAAAGAAAAAGGAGGTGGGCAAGAAAGACTAATCTTTAGGGGAAAGTTGTTCTCCTTAAGACCTTGTCAAGAGAAAGTTAAACTCCCTCCCTCTGCCCTATGGACTCTATTCTAATCACCCAATCCTATCTGCCATTTACAGTTTTAAAGCAGAGACCAATGGGTTCATGACTCAAAAAAAAACTTGGGAAACACTGCTCTAGAGTCACAAAGTCTGTTGACAGAATAGAATTTTCCATACAAAATTTTTTGTTGGACTTCCAGGATGTTAGAATGTGCAGATTTTGCAAATGTGAATGTTTCCAGACAGGAATGAAGTGAAAACAACTTAAATAATTATAACTATGTGGAGATAAGATATAGCCACACAAGGCATTCATCAAATCATCACAACTCCACAGCACTTTAGACACCAAATACTGTAGCAAAAAAACAACAATCATGTAGCAGTGATGCAAAAAGCTTCATTTCCAGTTGCTGGAAAGAACAATGAACATGGATTTTCCTCCATAGAGGAAACTGGTGTGGTTGTGTGAGCACTTAGACGACTAAGTAATGTATTTTACTTTCTATATATTTTCTTTTAACAACTTTGATATTTTTCCCTGCTTTTCAAGTACGGCTAAAGACTACTCAGAGTTATAATGCTCTTTGCTTAGATATGTATTCTTTTGTTTTTAAATTCGTCTCCTTTAGGCTATATACTTTTTTATTTTTATATGACTCTTATGTTGCAGACTTTTGAATTTGTGGTTAATTCCTCTAGGTGTTCAGCAGAAATGCATGTATTCACAGAACAGAATAGTTTCAAGTTTCCCAGAGTATTCCACCTCTTTTCTCACTAACTGTCACTTACAGTCTTAGTAACTCACTTTGAGACATTAATAGTAGAAAGAATAAAAAATGTTTTTATTTATTTATTTATTTGGCTGTTGCCCCACCCATCTAGATTCAGATGAATCTACTTTGGGTGGCTTACAGTCTGAGGAATATAAAACAAGAATTAAAACCGACAATATCCAAACAAAAAGAAAAATGAAAAAAAGAGAAGTAAGCAAAGTCAAGATGGAAAAACACAGGGAACTAAATGATGGAACGGGGGGGGGGGGGAGGCCTGCCTGAAGAACCAAATCTGCAGCTTGTTCTTTAAAACTCCCAGTGAGGGTGTGAAGCAAATCTCAGGGGGCAAGATGTTCCCGAAGTGAGGGGCCACTGCCAAGAAGGCCCGGTTTCTAGTTGTCTCCTTCCAGGCCTCTCTCAGGGTCAAGCCCCTTAGCCACCCAGCTTGGCTAGATTGAGTGACACGAGTAGAGCTAGGTGGGAGCAGGCGCTCTGCTAGGTATTGAGGTCCTAAACCATTTAGGGCTTTATATGTAAGCATTAATACCCTGAAGTCAATGCAGAAATGAATGGGCAACCAGTGCAAGGCCACCAGAGTGAGGGAACTGTGATGATATTTTTTCACCCCAGTTAATAGTTTGGCGGCTGTATTCTGGGCCATTTGTAGTTTCCACATCGATCTCAAGGGCAGCCCCATGTACAGCGCATTACAGTAGTCTAATCTTGAGACTACAAGCGCATGGACCAGAGTGCTGAGCACCCAAACATCAAGATAGGAGTGCAACTGGCCAATCCGCTGAATATTTAGATGAGTGGCATGGACCACAGATGCTGCCTGGGACTCCATGGTAAATGTTGGGTCCAGATGAACCCCCAAGCTGCGGACTACACTCTTTGGGGTGAGAGTCACCCTGCCAAAAGAGAGGGAGCTTTGTAGAATTAGGCAAAGTGATGTAACTTGTAATTACTGCAACAATAAAAAAGGCTTATACTTTAATATTAAGATGAATTTTGATATGATTGTCAAAGATTGTTTGGTTTCATTTTGGAATTAAGCATTATTGGGATATATGCCAGCTGTGGGGCACACAGGCTTCTGATATTTTTCTTGGAGATCTATAAAGTTTTGTAGGACTACTAGGGAGAATCATGTATCAGTTACATCTGACACCTCCAGGTATTTATAGTGCTAGCTCCCATAAACCCTGATACATGCACATAGTTTAAGCACCAAATAGGTTGCCGCACTCTTAGGGCTAAGTTTTGCCTAAAAATCTCTCTCTCTGTGTGTTTTGGATAAATATGCAAACAGCCACCCATGGTAGCTGTAGGAGCAAAAATATTTCCCCTGACTTGCCAGATTTCCTCGTCCCTAGTCTACCTTGATGGGCAGGAAATCTCCAGAATTTCAGATAGAAATCTTCCCTAGTTCTTCTTGAAGGTCCTGAGGACTGAACCTGTGACCATGTGCGTATACATTACACACCTTATGGTTTGGTTTACGAATGAACTATAGTATTTTCCAGCAACAACTTCTTCCCATTTTAGGAAGAATCTCTTGAGGCAAATGGAAAAGTTATCAAACAATTTTTGAGTTTGTTTGTTTGTTCAAGCTGATCATGTGAAGAAGGATTAGTCACAGTTAGTGGGTCCTCTAATAGCTGTTGTTCCCTTTTCGGTATTGACCATCTCATTTATTTTATGGAAGCCAAGATACCAGTGAATAATCTTGGCCTCACCGAAGCATCTTAAATGGGGCTTTTTAGAAAAGTGGATAGGGATTTAAGGCCCTTGAGCACTTTTGCTATAAATGAGAAGCAAAGAATCTCTAATGATGGGAGATTTACAACCATGACACCATTTTGTCATCACCACTGAAGGCTTCTGTTGTTTGTAGAGCAAGTCTCCCTTTTTGCACATAAATGTCATGATCTAGATTTTACTTGGACCTCACTCTCTCTATATTGAGAGATAATGGATAATGGATAATGTGGTGCAGGAGGCTATTCTTGCAAAATAAAAACCAAAGGAAAATTAAAATAAATGTTATTGTTTATTTATTTCTTGTATATACTGTATTGTCTTTTCTGTTTGGGCAATAGCTGTTAAAAAGCTGTCATAATGATGTGTGGTGAAGTGTAGATATGGAGAGAGCATTGATTTATTGCAGAGCCTTTTTGGGAAGGAAATGTTCCTCAGCATCAATTGTCAGGGGACTGTAATTTTACTTGCACTGGCCATAATATTGTCTTCAGCTGAAATTCATTACTTGAACAGCAGCCAGTCACTTCGGTGGGAAAAATTAAAGGGGGCACTTGGTGACAATACAAAAGTGAGTACAATTTTCTCCTTACTCTGAGACCAACCGAGATAATGTTTTCCCCTTCACATTTGCACCCTGCAGCGCTACCCCTGAATCTTGTTCCACAGAACTCAGTGAGAACCGGACCAATTCCCATAATCTATTCCCTTCTGTTCTGTTTCAGAAGCTAGTTTGCATGTACAGCATATTAAGATATGAAAATATTTAGAGTGGGCTACATTATTTCAGACTGTAAATGGAGATGTAATTTTTTAATCCTTTCCTATAGGCATATGCTAGCCACCCTCCCTACAAATACAACCACCACCATGTCAAGGTCCAGTATCTCATTCTAGTCCTTGCTCTGCTGTTTTCAGTTTGCAAAGTTCTTTTTCTTTTTAAATGTAAGGGGGAAGTCATAAATTGTATCCTCCACTACCTCCAGAGTGTATTGGGTGGTGAGTCAAATCAGTGGTCCATCCTCACACACCTAATATTGTTCTATTTGTAGCTAATTGGATATCCAAGGGAAATCGATTAGGGAGCCATAGTGATAGTACTAATCTTCTGTCATCTTGTAGACACCAGACAATTCTGTCTGGTTCAATATCTGAACTATTTGGTTATTATAGACATATATTCCTCTAATGCTTATTTCTGCTGGACATCTTGCAATTGAACATAATTGTACCAAGTTCTGTGGCTTCTGTCCTATATGGTAGTAGAAATGGCTTATGTTTTTCCTTCCTAGACCTCCTTTCTCACCCTTGCAGGGGATGATCTCCAGATTCTCATATTTGAAAAGAGGGGGCGATAAATGTTTTCTATCCACCCCCACTCTTTTTGATAAATGCCTTTGACATGTGGCTTCATTTCCTGTTTGTTTTTGCTGATTCAGATACATTTGGCTGGGTTTCTGTTCTGCTGCTTGGAGGCCAGTAATACAGCTTGCCAGACATTATAAAGGCTGACGGTGAAGAACGCTCAGGCTGGTTGTTGGATGTGAGCCTAGAAAGGCTAAAAGTTCAAGGCCCATCAAGTAAAGCCTTCTTTCTGTCTATTAACTTTTGGATAAGTAATAGTGTTGACAAACACAGAAATGCCTTCGGGTTTCTCTTTGCTAGTTGTGCTTATGTGTGAAGGCTATGGTGCACAAAAGGAGATTTTTTAAAAATCTGGGTTGATTCAAGCCAATGCAGGGTATGGACACAACAAATACAAAGCTTTTACTTTTGTTAGAGTGTTGAGCAGGCTTTTATGTGTAAGAAAAACAGAGTTTCATCTGAACTGATTTTTTTTTTAAATCAAACTCGGATGAATTTTGTGTTTCAACAGATAGCTTATCTTCATTGTTTAATATCTTGCTGGGGCAAGTAGAATATAACACTCTGCACTCACAGCTCCCGTATCATTAAAATAATTGGCACGATGGAAATGGAACATAAAAACGTAAGAAGAGACCTGCTGGATCAATCCAAGGGCCCATCTAGTTCAGCTTCCTGTATCTCACAGTGGCCCCACCAGATGCCTCTGGGAGCACACGAGACAACTAGATATCTGTCTCTTGATACCCCTACCCTGCAGCTGGCATTTTGAAGTACCTTCCTTTTAAGCCTGGAGATTATACATCCCCATCATGGCTTGTAACCTGCGATGGACTTTTCCTCCAGAAATCTGCCCAATCCCCTTTTAAAGGCATCTAGGCCAGATGCCATCACCACATCATGTGGCAAGGAGTTCCACAGACGAACAACACGCTGGGTAAAGAAATAATTTCTTTTCTCTGTTCTCACTCTTCCAGTAGTCTATTGGAGTGGATGTCACCTGGTTGTAGCATTGCGTGAGATGGAAAAGAGTTTCCCTCTATCCACTTTGTCCATCCCGTGCATAATTTTATGCATCTCAGTCATATCCCCCACTTTTCTCTGGACTAGAGTCCCAACCGCTGTAGCCTTCTCTCATAAGGGAGATGCCCCAGCACAGTAATCATTTTAATCACTCTCTTCTGTACCTTTTCCAGTTCCACCTGCTCTCTGTTTCCTGGTTCTCAACCAATTCTCAATCCATAAGAGGACCTGTCCTTTTATCTCCTGATTGTGGAATTTTCACAGCAGCCTTTGGTGAGGGACCACATCGAACGCCTTCTGAAAATCCAGATAGACAATATGCACTGGTTCGCCCATATCCACATGCCTGTTGACCTTTTCAAACAATTCTAAAAGGTTTGTGAGGCAAGACTTATCCTTACAGAAGCCATGCTGATTTTCCCTCAGCAAGGCTTGTTCTTCTATGTGTTTTAAGATTTTATCTTGGATGAGGCTTTCGGCCATCTTTCCTGAAACAGACATTAGGCTAACTGGCCTGTAGTTTCCCAGGTCCCCCCTCCTTCCCTTTTTAAAGATTGGCGTTACATGTGCTATCCTCCAGTCCTCTGGCACTGTGGCCCTTTTAAGGGACAAGCTGTATATTTTAATAAAAAGACCAGCAACTTCAGTTCTCAGTTCCTGAATAATCCTTGGGTAGATGACATCTGGGCCTGGTGGAGATGTAAATGGAAGTGCTGTAATCTCATCAGAAAATGTGTCCTCTTGTATTTCCACCTAAGATGACCATTTATTACTAGAATAGTAGAAAATCCTATTATAAAGGAATATATGTAAGGCTGAAGTCTTGTTCTAGTCCCTAAGAATTTCTATATTTAATTCCATCACGATTAGACTACTACAGCAAATGTGTGAAATGAAGAAGGTAATGTGAGAAACTATAGTCAGATTTGCTAAAATTTCAGATCAGTGTGATCTTTCTATCCTTCCTTGCGTTAGAAGCATCACAGTACAATTAATATATCAGATAATTTTTGCCCAATAACAGGCAACATCAGAAGCATTTGGGGGCAACTAGTGTCAAGTCTTTGATGGTGTATGTTAAGGGACAGAGTACAGTGAAATAGATGTGAAGTTGCCTGTTCTTTGCAGTCACAAAGTACTCTGTTGAGGTCAAACCTTCATTTTCTCACCTTAGATCTGCCAAATCCAGTCTGTAGCCTGTTAAGTGATTTCCCAGTAACACAGTTCTTCATGTGACCAGGCGGCTGGACTTCTCTGAGGTTCCATCTATTTTAAGTGGTGGGTAGCTTTTTCTTTCCTCATTAAAAGCAAAGCGTGTTGCTTATATACCGCCCCATAGCGCTTCAAGCACTCTCTGGGTGGTTTACAAGTTAATTATGCAAGCGACACATTGCCCCCCCCCCAGCGAGCTGGGTACTCATTTTACTGACCTTGGAAGGATAGAAGGCTGAGTCAAACTTGAGCCGGCTACCTGGGATTGACCCCTGGGTCGTGAGCACAATTTTCGCTGCAGTACAGCAGTTTAACCACTGCGCCACAAGGCTCCCTCCCTCCCATTATAGTCATGGCATTTTCTGTTGTCCCTTCAAGATTCAATCTTTTCCTTGATTTTAGTCTAGGAGGGGTGGGATGGTAGCCAGAGAATGCATATGCATTTGATGTGGATATCTTGAGTCTTTCATTTTTAGCTGCTACCTCCCTTTGTAGTCTTTGGGTGCAGAGCCTGATAGGTAATTGATTTTATCAATAGTGAATTGTTTCAGATATCTAGTAAGGTTTCTGCAGATTTCACTGAATACTACATGCAACTGTTTTGCATGAGCTGAAGTATACTATGCTGGCAGTATAGAGTCAAGGCTATAGTTCTTATTGTTTGTATATGTGTACCCCAACCAGTTCCCTAAAGGTTTCAAACAGTTTTGTTTCTTAGAGACACCTTTTGCTTTGTATTTAAGCAATGTTTCTTACGTATATAAGATCCTGACAGAAATAGGGGCAGAACCCTGAATGCAGTTTTTCCAGTGACTGTCACATAGAGAGAAAAAGAACTATTACAGTAAGCAGTGCAAAGAAACAGGGGGGAAACAAAAGGGGAAAAACGAGATATCTCTTCCAGAAGATTAAAAAATAATCAAATGGAAAATCAAGCCTAGATTAGGACTGATGAATGACCAACAGGAAAGCACACTATCTGACCAGGAGAAATTAAAGAGAAGGTAGAAACAGTATACTGAAGACTTATACAGAAGGGATAAAAGAACAATACAGTTGGTGACTTATGAACGTCCCTACTTACGACCAATTCGACTTACGACCAGCTCTGGCTGCAAAGTTTTGCTTTGACTTGCGACTGGAGCTTCCACTTATGAACAGAAAAAGGCAGGGGAAAAAGGTGGGAAATTCAAATTTCTAACTGTAGGTGGCGAAAGAGGCTGCTTCTTTGCAGCTCTTTCGCCTTGAAGTTAGAGTGAGTGCGATAGAAGGGGGCTTGGGACTGCCTGGCTTCTGCTTCAGAGTGAGTGTGTGTGTGTTTGCAAGGAGGCTTTGAGCTGCCTTGTAAAGTAAGGTGCTGTTTTCTGCTTTTTAAAAACTGTTCTGGGTATTTTTGCAGTGTGGTTTTTGGCTGGGGGGGGTTATGTTTCTGTGCTGTGATGAGTCTTGGGGGTTTGTTTGTTTTTTGGTTCCCCCCATTTCTGATGGGTCTTGGGGGCTTTGGTTGCTTTTTGGATTGTTTCTTTCCCATTTCTGATGGGTTTTGGTGGGTGTGTTTGTTTTTTTGGCTCCCCCCCCCCATTTCAAAAGTCTTTTTGTTTTAAAATCAGAACATTTTCTGTGAGGGGCTGCTGTGGTGGCTGGTTTGGTTTTAAAATGTGTTTTGTTTAAAAGGTGCTTGGTTTGGTTTAAAAGGTGCTTAGTTTAAAATGTGTTTGGTTTAAAAAGTGTTTGGTTTAAAAGGTATTTTAGACTCCAAACTCTCTCTCCCTTCCCATTGTCTTCTTTCTCTCTCTCTCCTCTCTTTTTGTGCTTAACAGCACAAACCTTTGTCTGAGGGGTCTGTGTGCCCTAGTGATGACCTTCTTTCTTTCTTTCCTCTTTTCCCCATTGTTCCCTCCCTCCTTTCCTGCCCCTTTTAAAAGTGATCTTAGGTTAAAAGAAGAAAAATTCTCCCCCTAGTGATAGAGGATGGATTAACCGCTTTTGCATTTAATCCTATGGGAACGAATGCTTCGACTCACAACCAGCGCCTCTACATACAATCCAAAAACAGCTGGAACGATTTAATCGGGTTTCAATGGGAAATGCTGATTCAACTTACAACCATTTTGACTTACGACCATCTTCTGGAACAGATTATGGCTGTTAAGTCGAGGCACCACTGTAGACTCCTTTGAATAGGAATCCTATGATGAGGAACATGCAGTTCTAGAAAGTGAAATGAAAGTTGCTCTGAAAGCACTGAGAAGAAATAAATCACCAGGGGAAGATTGGATACCAATAGAACTATTTCTATCCACAGAGACTAAATTTCTCAAAATCCTAATATCTCAACAACAAATATGTTGACATATGTTGAAAGCACTGAGAAGATATAGTGTGTTTCCCCAAAAATAAGACAGGGTGTTACATTAATTTTTGCTCCAAAAAACGCATTTGGGTTTATTTTAAGAGGATGTTTTATTTTCTGGTCATGTCATCTTCTGGTTGCTGCACAATGGTGGAGGGAGGGGTTTCACTTAACTAGGGGTAGGGTTTATATTACAAGCATCCTGAAAAATCATACTAGGGCTTATTTTCAGGTTAGTTCTTATTTTTGGGGAAACAGGGTAGATCACCAGGGGCAGATTGGATACCAATAGAACTATTTCAATCCACAGAGACTAAATTTCTGAAAATCCTAATGAGTATATGTCAACAAATATTTAAAACAAAATATTGGCTCACAGACTGGCAATGTTCGTTTCCGCATAGATTTCAAAGTGTTAATGATGACATATAAAGCCCTAAACAGTTTACGACCCTGATGTTAGGAAAGTGTGAAGGCAAGAGGAGAGAAGGGGACGACAGAAGATGAGATGGTTGGACAGTGTCATTGAAGCAACCAACATGAATTTGACACAACTACGGGAGGCAGTGGAGGATAGGAGGGCCTGGCGTGCTCTGGTCCATGGGGTCACGAAGAGTCGGAAACGACTAAATGACGACGATTTGAGTGTAGTTGGGTTTGGTTTAAGTTAATTTATGTCACAATATGTGTGATGTTTTTCTAATCCATCTGTTAGGAGATGTTCTACTATCATAAAACTGTCTGACTGAGCAGCAGGTGTGAGATCATGAGCATCAATACAATTTGAAAAAGTGATTGGTCGTTGGTCTATGTGGGGTCATGTATATATGTGACTGATCTTGCTTTTAAATATAGATGTGACCACAGCAGAGGGACACAGCAACCTTAAAACAGTAGGGAAATGTATTTTTCCTGTTCAGACTATGAGCTATTGCTAATTTTGTAATATAAATATTTGCAGTGTAAGTGCCTCTATCAGCACAATATTCTCTTTAAATAGGCTTTACTATTTTCTCTAAGAGAGTAACTTCAAAGCAAGGAGAAAATGTGCTATTGACCTCTTTCAAACAACATCATTATGAGAATGAATACACTGTTAAGTAAATCAACCCCCTACTTTCCTAAACAAAGGACCAAAGAAGAGTGACATAACACTGCAGCTATTTAGAAACAGGTCTTTATTCCATAGCAACAGAACTACAGTACTCAGTAGCTAAGGTTAGAGAAGAGCTGGCTGGATAGCTTAGTGTTGTAGGTATCTATCTGTGGAAATAGAGGTGGTAAGTTTGATTCCCCACTGTGTGTCCTGTGAATAGAGCGAGCTTGTATGGCACTGAGCAAGCTGAACAGTCCCAGGGTATCCCCAGAAGAAGGGAATGGTAAACCACTTCTGAGTACTGTATTCTCTTTCTGGAAAACCCTGAAATAATAATAATAATAATAATAATAATAATAATAATAATAATAATAATAATAATAATAATAATAATAATAATAATAATAATAATAATAATAATAATAATAATAATAACAACAACAACAACAACAACAACAACAACATTTATTATTATTATTATTATTATTATTATTATTATTATTATTATTATTATTATTATTATTATTATTATTATTATTATTATTATTATTATTTAGAGATAGAGACAAAACAATAAAAGAATGAGGTAAAAGTATCCACCCTGGTCTCTGTCTGATGAATGTCACCATGCATTTAAGAAAATTCCATATGTTAATTACTTGTTAAGTTGGTCATCTGCATTTTTAGGCTGTCAGCCAGTGAACTTTACAACTGAGTGAAGATTCCAATCTACATCTTCCTTTTCCAAGTCCAACACCCTATCCACTATCCCACAGTCTCTAAAGGTCTGGCAAGACAAGCAGACAGGCACAGTGATGCCTGTGGTGAGATTAGAAGCAACAGCATCAGAAGAATCTAACAATCACTTGGGCAAAGAATCATACCTTACCTGGAAGGCTTTATAGCCAGGGAGATCAGGAGAATCCAGTTAGCTGCTTGATTCTTTCAGAGTGATACAGTAGTGTAGTTGTGCTGGGAGACAAGGGACAAAATATTGCACTTTTCTCCTCCACTGTGCAATATCTGTTGGATCACTAAAAAAGGAGCAACAAAGCACAAACCTATTAGGCCAAATTCCAGATGATCCTAACAGTGGCAGCAATCTTGAATAAAAAAAAATAAACGTGTTCAGGACATGGGGCTACATGTGCTGAGGTATTTCTTATGCCTCAGTGCACACAGCTGGCCCCATAGTTCTGATGTTATAATGTTCAGAGGTAAACTCATACCAAGTGTTCTACTTGCATGTAGACTTCCACCCATCTTCAGACAGATTTATACGGTCTGTGGGCTTACAGTGTCTGAATAAGGCTTGTGTCAACACAGCTATGTGGATCAGGTCTAAAGTAGAGACACAGTCTTATTTACATTTGGTTAATGCATAAAGTTATAGTGATGCATTAGAACTATGACAAAATAAATGTTCAGAGTTTAAAAAATTCTGGAATTCTATTAGGATTTTATTTTATTTTTAAAATGAGTTTGAAAGGCATTATTGACACCAAGTTGTTGTTGTTTAGTCGTTTAGTCATGTCCGACTCTTCGTGACCCCATGGACCAGAGCACCCCAGGCCCTCCTGTCTTCCACTGCCTCCCGGAGTTGGGTTAAATTCATGTTGGTACTGTAGCTTCAATGACACAGTCCAGCCATCGTGTCCTCTGTCATCCCCACATTGATGTTTCGGCAGGCCTGCCCCCCCCCCCAGTTAATTCCTGACTCCTCTTTCCTTTTCTTTCCTAGTGTTTTATCCAATTGATGAAAGTTTTCCTTTTTGTAAATTAGTTTTTACTATTGTTGTCTCCTCTGTTGTGAGCCGCCTAGAGTGGTCAATCGACTAGATAGGCGGAATATAAATAAATAAATAAATAAATAAATAAATAAATAAATAAATAAATAAATAAATAAATAAATAAATAAATAAATAAATAAATAAAATTCTCTTGCCTTCACACTTTCTTAACATCAGGCTCTTTTCCAGGGAGTCTTCTCTTCTCATGAGATGGCCAAAGAATTGGAGCCTCAGCTTCAGGATCTGTCCTTCTAGTGAGCACTCAGGGTTGATTTCCTTCAAAATGGATAGGTTTGTTCTCTTTGCAGTCCAGGGGACTCTCAAGAGTTTCCTCCAGCACCACAATTCAAAAACATCAATTCTTCGGTGGTCAGCCTTCTTTATGGTCATGCTCTTGCTTCCATACATCACTACAGGAAAAACCATAGCTTTGACTATGCAGACTTTTGTTGGCAAGGTGATGTCTCTGCTTTTTAAGATGCTGTCGTGGTTTGTCAGCGCTTTCCTCCCAAGAAGCAGGCGTCTTTTAATTTCGTGGCTGCTGTCACCATCTGCAGTGATCATGGAGTCCAAGCAAGGAAAATCTGTCACTGCCTCCATATCTCCCCCTTCTATTTGCCAGGATATGATGAGGCCAGTGGCCATGATCTTAGATTTTTTGATGTTGAGCTTCAAACCATTTTTGACGCTCTTCTCTTTCATCCTCATCAAGACGTTCTTTAATTCCTCCTCACTTTCTGCCATCAGAGTGGTATCATCTGCATATCTGAGGCTGTTGATATTTCTTCCGGCTATCTTAATTCCGGTTTGGGATTCATCCAGTTCTGCCTTTTGCATAATGTATTCTGCATATAAGTTAAATAAGCCGGGGGACAATATACAGCCTTGATTGACACCAAGTACCTTTTATGAATTTTAAGGTAATTGTTCTGAGTATCACTTTAGGGCCAATGCAAGCTTCTTAAATTTATTATATTTTCAGCCATCCCCTAAAACCAATTGCATTCATGAATCAGAACACAGGGTGAATGGTGGGATAGGTATTAATCTTGGACCATGTCAGTTCAGTTTTTTGCACACACGTTCTACCTGTGAGAGTTTTTATATTCCCAGAACTTTCTGCACTACCAAAACCCAAACAAGATGTGTGGTTTCCACAGCCATGGTGTCATGTATTCATGACTATGTCTCTGTCCAAGTGAAGATTCACCTGCCAACCACACAACAATTTGGGCTGCTTCTCTAGTGTGTCATAGAGCCTTGGAGCCAAGCTTTGCCAAGGAGCATGGCAGGAAACGAGGGCTGCCTTGGCACTCAGTTCCACAATAGAGCATTATGCCAACAGACGGAGAGAGGCTGCGGGGGAAGCTTACTGCACTGGCAGTCATCAAAGAGCCCCCTCTATGTTATTTCAGTTTGTAAATACAGAAATTATATCACCAGTTGGCAGTAATATAAACAGGGCTGTCTGTGTGTTCTGTATACTTAGGGAAGTAAAAATGTTCTGTGCCAAAGGAAAACAGAAAAATAAAATAAAAAAAAGCTAGCTTCTGTAATGGTGTGAATGATAAATGTGGCAAATGTTTGTACATTCGTGCTTACTCTGCATCAGTGACTGTGGTTTTGCTAGTCATACAGAAGCAGTATATGAAAGGTGCTTGAGAGCAGTCTCATAACTCCTCAGTTGCCTATCCACCCTCATTCTCCCCTACTATTTCTCAAGCTCTCTTTCATGTCTCTAATTTTTTTTCTTGGTAGGCCACTTCTCTGCCCTCACAGACAACAACCTTGGTGAGTGTGTGGGAATATCAACTGTCTCCTAAGCAGAGGCAGAAGAGATGTTAGCAATTTCCATCTACGCCCCAGAATGAGGAATATCAGATGTGTTCCTCTATCTGGACTGTAGTACATGGGAGGGGATATCGTTAACCTTTCCCCTTCAGTCTTATTGAAAATTGCTTTCCCTCAAAAGCTTCTACCTGCCCAAGGAGAGAAGCTGTAATTGGTGCTAACAGCAGCCTCCCTCTCAGAGGCAGTAGCAAAAGGATGAGGAGACAGTCTTTATTGGTATCATAATGTCAAAAAAATGTTTAACCCCTTCTTACTTTCTGTTTATTGTAGAGACTCTCAATCACACAGGTCCTGTGCAGCTGCTATTTTTTTCATTTTGTTTTGAAGTTAGACAGAATTCTTTCTCAGATTCTACATTTAAAAACCAACAAAGATATTTCTAGCAGATGCAGAAATGGTGTTTATTTCCAGTTGTAAGATTAGAATGGAAGAATTCCTTGGCAGGTGAATTGAGCAAGTCTTATGCTTTTTGTAAAAGATCAAAGATGATAGAGAGGCATCCTCCAGCAGAGAAAGCAACAGAGGCTTTCTCTTTAATAACAAAAACACCTTGTTGTTGTTGTTTTGTCATTTCGTCGTGTCCGACTCTTTGTGACCCCATGGACCAGAGCACGCCAGGCCCTCCTGCCTTCCACTGCCTCCCGGAGTTGGCTCAAATTCATGTTGGTAGCTTCGATGACACTGTCCAAACATCTCATCCTCTGTTGTCCCCTTCTCCTCTTGCCCTCACACTTTCCCAACATCAGGGTCTTTTCCAGGGAGTCTTCTCTTCTCATGAGATGGCCAAAGTATTGGAGCCTCAGCTTCAGGATCTGTCCTTCTAGTGAGCACTCAGGGTTGATTTCCTTCAAAATGGATGGGTTTGTTCTCTTTGCAGTCCAGGGGACTCTCAAGAGCCTCCTCCAGCACCACAATTCAAAGGCATCAATTCTTCGGCGGTCAGCTTTCTTTATGGTCCAGCTCTCACTTCCATACATCACTACAGGAAAAACCATAGTTTTGACTATTCGAACTTTTGTTGGCAAGGTGATGTCTCTGCTTTTTAAGATGCTGTCAAGGTTTGTCCTTCCTTTCCTCCCAAGAAGCAGGAGTCTTTTAATTTCATGGCTGCTGTCACCATCTGCAGTGATCATGGAGCCCAATAAAGTAAAATCTGTCACTGCCTCCATATCTTCCCCTTCTATTTCCCAGAAGGTGATGGGACCAGTGGCCATGATCTTAGTTTTTTTGATATTGAACTTCAAACCATTTTTGCGCTCTCCTCTTTCACCCTCATTATGAGGTTTTTAAATTCCTCCTCACTTTCTGCTATCAGAGTGTTATCATCTGCATATCTGAGGTTGTTATTTCTTCCGGCAACTTTAATTCCGGCTTAGGATTCCTCCAGTCTGGCCTTTCGCATAATGTATTCTGCATATAAGTTAAATAAGCAGGGGGACAATATACACCCTTGTCATACTCCTTTCCCAATTTTAAACCAATCAGTTTTTCCATATCTAGTTCTAACTGTTGCTTCCTGTCCCACGTATAGATTTCTCAGGAGATATATAAGGTGATCAGGCATTCCCATTTCTTTAAGGACTTGCCATAGTTTGCTGTGGTCCACACAGTCAAAGGCTTTTTGCATTTTCAATAAAGCAGATGTAGATGTTTTTCTGGAACTGCATGCCCGCCCGAGTGCCTGCCCACCCCTTCGCATGGACGCTCGGGCACTTGGGTGCATGCGCAAAGCAGTGAGGGAGCGTGCACCTGCCCCGGCATGAGCGCCGCCCCACCCCTTCACACATGCGCAGGGGTGCCTGCACGCCCACATACCTGCCCACGCCTTCACATGGGCACTTGGGCGCTCGGGCGTATGTATGAAGGGGTGGGGGAGTGCTCACACAGGTGCTGGCATGTGCGCAAAGCAGCTGTGGGGAGGAGAGTGCATGCAGGGGGCATGAGGTCTCTCTTCATGGCCCGGTCCAGCTCAGGCCACGGACCAGCACTGGGCCGGGGACCAGAGGTTGAAGGCCTCTGGACTACTCCATTCCTTCTATGGGCTTCTTGCCCACAATAGTAGATAGGATAATTGTCTGAATTGAATTCGCCCATTCCGGTCCATTTTAGTTCACTGACGGCCAGGAAGTCAATGTTTATTCTTGCCATCTCCTGTTTGACCACATCCAGCTTCCCAAGGTTCATAGATCTTACATTTCAGGTTCCTATGCAGTAATTTTCTTTGCAGCATCGGACTTTCCTTTCACTTCCAGGCATGTCCACAGCTGAGTGTCCTTTCAACTGTGGCCCAACCACTTCATTAGCTCTGGAGCTACTTGTCCTCCGCTCTTCCTCAGCATGTTGGATGCCTTCCGACTTGAGGGACTCATCTTCCAACGTCATATCTTTCAGCCTTTTTTTCTGTTCATGGGGTTTTCTTGGCAAAGATCCTTGAGTGGCTTGCCAATTCCTGCTCCGGGTGGATCGCATTTAGTCAGAACTCTCTGCTATGATCTGCCCGTCTTGGGTGTCCCTGCACGGCATAGTCCATAGCTTCTCTGAATTACTCAAGCCCGTTTGCCATGACAAGGCAGCAATCCGTGAAGGGGCAGCAATCCGTGAAACAAAAACACCTAGCAGTTGTCAAAAGCCATCTCTTCCAGCACCAATTGCTTGTGGTGGTGGACCCACAGTGCAAAAGCTACATATGAATTGAGATATGAATTCTAATATCCCTTGCTACAACACAAGAGACTCTTAGGTTTGCCCTTCATATATACCTACTTTTAGCAGCAAAGCATTTAGAGACACAGCATGTGAGATATGTGTATTGACCTTTTGTGATAAGGATAGGTGTTTTGTTATACAAGTAGTTAGACTGTTACTCAGTGAGCAGAGACATGTGTTGAGCACACGAAGTTGAGGAATATCTGAAGATCCAAGGATAGGAACCAGTGGTGTATAGTGTTGCAGCCTAACTAAAACAATGGTTTGACTCAGCATTAAAATGATAATAATAATAATGTGCTATTCAAGTCAATTATGATTTATGGTGGCCCTTTTCAGGGTTTTCCAGATAGAGAATATTCAGAAGTGGTTTACCAATCCCTTCTTCTGGGGGTGGCCTGGGACTGTAGAGCTTGCCCAAAGCCACATAGGCTGGCACTATTCGCATGAGGCACAGTGGGGAACCAAACTTCTAATCTCCGGCTCCACAGCCAGATATTTAAACCACTGAGCTATCCAGCCAGTTGACTGAACGTTAGGGAACAACATATATTCTTAAATAGTATAATAACTCTGAATGGTGATAGAAATATAATAGTAACATACCAGTGGTGGCTTATCAATGTGTATTTTAAAAAGGGCAAAGTGAGAGAAATCAGGTTGAGGATATCACGGAAAGTGAGGGGCCTCCTTCATAGAAAGTGCTAGTTATTTATTTTTATATAAGAAGCATAGTGAGCACCTCTCTGTTAGGGAATTTCCAGCTGTGTTTCAGCGAAAGCCATCCATTTGGTCTGCAGTAATCATTGGCTAAAATTACTGAAGACCTTGATGACAGCATGATGAAACTCCCCAAATCACATACTGTACTTGAAGGAGACTGACAAGACAGCTGGAAAGCACAGACAGCCACTGATGCATCTCACCTCTGTGCCCCCCCGCCCAGGCTTGGCCTGTGGAGCCTCAAAGCCATTCCATTAGAAGGAATGTGGGCTGCCGCAGAGAGAATGGATTCTAGCTGTTGTCGTAGCAACTGCCTCCATCTGGTACAGATCACAGGAAGCCTAATAGCCCCTCGGCAAATAATTTCCAGCACTTCGCCTGCAACTCCAATGCTATTCTTACACCAGACTTCCTCATGGCTAGTGTGGAATAAGATATTTTGTTGGCCTGGTAGTGATGGGTAGAGTAATAGAGAAAAATGCTTATTATAAAGGAGACTTTGACTGCAGATTTTTTTTTGACTGCTAGAGCACAGTTTTGGAAATAAGTGAAAGAAGTGAATTTTCTGTCTGTCTGTCTGTCTCTCTGTCTGTCTGTCTGTCTGTCTCTCTCTCTCTCTCTCTCTCTCTCTCTCTCTCACACACACACACACACACACACACACACACACACACACACACACACACACACACACACACACACACACACACACACACACACACACACACACACACACACACACACACACACACACACACACACGTTCTGGAGAAGCCTGAATGAGTAAGAGATTCCTGGAAGGCAGGGATAAAAAGATCCTAAAGCAGTATATTAGTGTCCTTTCTTTATTGTAATTGAAATAATTAAAGTTCATTACCCTATGTATGTTCAGGCAGTTACATACCCTCAAGTAAGCAGATGAACTATCTGAATTCTAGATAAATGCAAAAGCCTTCTTGACAGTTAAAATGCTAGCCTAATGAAGAAAACCAGCAGGAGCCAATGCCTCATTGTTTCATTTGTTTTAAGAGCCTTGACCTGTTCATTTCATTGAAGCCTAGGTATTGTCATATTTATTCAGCCTTCCTAAACCCACTCAAAAAGCCAGGAATATCTGGGGCTTATCTCCATTCTAAGAGACAAGATATCAAATCCTTTGTTTTAGCCTGTACACAGTAAAACAAGTCCTTTGTATTCCTAGGCTGTAACTGCCATTGATTCTAGACCCACTCTAAGAGGTTTTTTTTAAATTAGAAAATATCTTCAGTGGAATTCAACACACTTGGATGCTCTGCTGAGTTTGTTTATTATTTATGTCACTTGATTTCAAGATCCTCTTGGAGTTTGTCTGATATAGTACCTGTTCCCTATCATTAGCTTCTAGTACTGTCTGTGTCTCCCTGCCTCCACCTTTTGCCCTAGTGCCAACTGACAATCTCAGGACCAGGGGTTTTTTAGTTCATTGTTTGCATACCCAAGAAGACTTTGCGTACATTGTGCTTAGACAGTGCCTTCTATTTCAGTGTTGCTGTCCAATGACAGTTGGAGTTTGGCTGCTGGTGTAGAAGTGCTGAAGGGTAACTCTGCATGTAACCACATTAGTGGAACTATTGATCATTGTGGGCTCACCATCTTGGAACTGTAGAGTAATGCTGTGTGTTGCAGTGGAATAAACTGTGTATTAAATACAGTTGGCTTATCTTTAGTAATATTTTTTAAAAAATGAAGGCACTGGATTATGAGTTTGTGGAATCTTCAGCCAGCAACAACCAGCATGTACAGTGGACCCTCAACTTACAGACGGCTCGACTTACAGACTTTTCGAGTTACAGAGTTCTCTGGCTGCAAAATTTAGGTTCGACTTGCAGCCAGAAAACTGACCTACAGACCAGGAAAAAAATGGAACAAAAATGGAACAAAAACGGCTGGTTACGGGATTTTCAATGCATTGTAGGTCAATGGAGACTCGACCTACAGACTTTTCGACCTGCAGCCACCGTTCCAATATGGATTAATTCCATAAGTAGAGGGTCCACTGTACTACATTCCATTCATTCCCTCCTATTTCAGTTCACAATAAATGTAGAGGAAAAATTCAGGACCATATGGTCATGGAAACCATACAAATACAGGAACTGGTCATACCTTTAGTTGACCGTTAAGAATATAAAACAAAAGAACAGAAAATAAAAAACCAACCATCAAGCTTTCAATGATAAAACATCTTCAAGACGGTGCATCAAGATATGTATAATAGAGGTACACTTCCTGCATCCTAATGTGTACTGCCCCTTGAACTACTCCTTGTGCTAAATGAAATGCTCTTGTGCCTCAGGCTGCTGCCCTTCCACCACTTTCTTGTTTATTTATCATTCCACTTTCAGCTATCAAAGACTTAGACCCAACAGGCAACCTCCTTTTCTACAACAACCTTGCTTTGTATTAATGGGGACCTTCCTATGTCCTGTCTCTCTAGTTAAGTGAATTTCCTTTATTTCCTTGAGCTGTCTTTGATCCCTGGCCTTGCTATCTTTAGCAATGGAAACTTTTCTTTTTAAAATATATGGCCGCATTAGTATGCATTTACCAACGTACCATTTCTGGGTTTTTTGCCTTCATTCTTTCTGTTCCTTGTAAACAAAACGATGGGCTGCAATTCCCATGAAAACATAAAGATCAGTCTGTTTTCTTTATCAGTTTGCAGCTGCATCCTGTTTGTCAGGGGCAGAGGAAGAGTCCTAACCAATTTATGGACCTTACTTTTCAGAGCACATTTTTCTATCCCCAAACCTAAGTTAAGAATTGGTTTTCTCCTTGAAAGGTACTGGTGAAGATTGAGTATCTGACTTTCCACCAGATTTGAAGCTACTTGAGAAAGGCTGACTATGTTGTAGTCTATTTCAGAGACTGTAGCACTGAGAGGATGTTTCATGAAACCTGAGGAATTTTATTTACTCCTTGTTTCTGCAGCACTAATACGTTGAGATTTTAACTAGAACACTAACATTCTGCTTCCATTCATGGACACAGATTTCTCTAGAAAGGTCTTGAAAAGGGTATAAGAACAATAGCCCTCTTCTGTCTAGGGCAGGAAACACTTTTTTGGATTACAGTTCACAGACTCCCCAATGCTGGCTTAAGGATTTGGTGCATTTTAGTCCAAAAAAGTAATGTCTCCAAGTTTTGCTTCCGTTGTATACTCTGGATATCATGGTCCTAAGCATGGAGGTTCCAGTGAACGTTTGTGGCTTACAGCTGCTAATATATAGCTATTACTGACCTTGTCCGGTCTTTTTAAAAAGGTACTGAAGAGCTAAGCTAGGCTAGGTCACAGTGATCTGTGGCTGGGACTGCTTGTCTACTTCAGTGTTGGCCAACAGCAACTGCAGCTTATCCCCTTTCTATTAGTTTGGATAAGATAGTGAGGCTGAAAAGGGAGAGGGATTAACTTTTTTTTTATCCCATTGTTTTCTAATGTCATCTCTATCTCCCTCTACTAATATTTACACTATCATGAAAAACATCCAGGTATATCTATTTAGGGAAACCTCAGTGACAAGAAAAGTAGCTTGAAGCACTTCACACTGAAAGGCAGATTGCAACATAACAAAGAAGATGCAGCACTACTTAAAACTTACATTAGTTCAAACAAGGATAAATTATTGCCCAGAAACAGGTAGTGCTGCTGGGTTGGAAAGTATTTTTCATGAGTGACTAATTCAGGGTTGTAAGACTTGTGCCTTTTGCATATACATAAAATTTTTGTATTTTATACATAAAAATTCAATTACAAAGTTTGCTAAATTCTGTGACCTTCACACACTGTACAAAAGCAAATGTACAGTACACATAGTTGCTTATTTTCCATCATATATGTTCTTCATGTCCTCTCGCATTTTGAAGAGACACTTGTCCAGCAGGTCAAGGAAAAGCGGCAGCCCTGAAACCAGCAAAACCAGGGAGCTGGGCAGGGGACAGATTGTATTTGTCTTCAGTGTGGAAGGAATTGTCACTCTTGAATTGGCCTTCTCAGCCGCACTAATCGCTTTTGCTTGCAGCCCTTTTGAAAGGGCTACCACCTCTTTAATAGACATAAAAAGAAGAACTGTATTTTTAACAGCTGGGCCATAATCAGAATTATCCATGAGCAAAGCTTTCCTTCTCATTGCAGACCTATAGCATAAAATCTACACCTTTGATTTATGCATAATATGCAGCTGTGAAAGGTACAGAGTTTCTGTCCATAAACAATGCAGATTAAAATGTGCTTTAAAAGAGTGCTGGACGAAAGCAGGTGAGCTGATATTCTCAGAATGTAATTCTGAACCTAGTAAAAAGAATTTGTAATCTTGTACACTGAAAATAGCAGTGAGGTTAAATTACAAGGTTGGTATAGTTGGTAAAACAATAGGAAGAAGTTCTTAACAATAAAAGCTGTTCTATACTTCAGGCAAGGAGAAGAAAGCCAATGTGATGACATGGTTAGAACATTAGATTACAGAAACCAGGCTGAAATCCAGCAAGCTTGTTGTGCGATATTTGGCCTGTTGTTATCTCAGTCTAACCTACTTCACAGAGTTGTTGTGACGGTATAAAGGGTGAAATTGCATAACCCATCTTCATAGGGAAAGAGATGAAAATACTCAAATGCATAAATAAAAAAGCAGATGATAAGATTAGATGACCTCAGGGAATCTTTCATTCAACTCTGTGGTATTATGCTAATCTCAGCAGACTCAAATCTTTGCTGAAACAAAATACAATATCATGAGCTGATGTGTTGGTGGATAGTTGTTTCCCATTTGTCAATACCAAAGGCAGATCAGATTATTTCTTTTATAAAGTTATCCCATTATATTGCGAGATAACTGAGCAGACATTAGGTCTCCACTTACATCCACGCAGGACAATTTCTTATGTCCCCAAAGATAAGCCAGTGCTGTGATGAACACCTTGCAACACACAGTGCTAAGCAAAGGTGTCCCTCTTGGTAGATTACCTGTTCCCTCATTTCATGGAACAAAAACCAACCAAACAAACAAAAGACAGAGAGAGAGAATAATATTTGACAGAGGTTCCA
Organism: Pogona vitticeps; assembly: GCF_051106095.1. Taxonomy (NCBI): domain Eukaryota; kingdom Metazoa; phylum Chordata; class Lepidosauria; order Squamata; family Agamidae; genus Pogona; species Pogona vitticeps. The sequence continues at coordinate 94,215,845 of NC_135788.1, read as the reverse complement.
GTCATCACACATGGATCTTATCCCTCTAGGTATGTGCTCTGGCAGTTAGCTCTGAGGCAAACTAATCCTATTCTCTTTGCATCTTCCTTTGGTTTTATGGAGCGTGTTTGATTCAATGTCTGCCAAAATCAATAGCAGGACTTACATGTATGTTTCTTTCTTACAATTTTAAATCTTACATTCAGTTTCTCAGTCCGCTGCAACATTTCCTCTGTCTGTGCTTGTTTCTGGCTAAGGAAGGAACGCCTGATTTTTATGAGATCACCCAGTGACAAAACCTTCTCATACCAAGCATGTAGTTTAAAAACAAGCATTAACTTTTAAGCGGTAAAATAATGTTATAGATGAATAACAGGTGCAGAAAAATCCAAAGAGAAAGTGAGTCATAGAACTAATGCTAGAAAACTAATCACAAAAACCCTGGTTTTTATCTGAATTTTGAAATCCATGTCAATCCATGTACTCAAGAGATAAAGGAATTCTGCATCTAATCAAAGGTGATAAAACACTGAAAGCGTCTGGACAGAGCTTTTCATTTCCCTCCCCTTTATAGGGGCTGGAAAATGACATCTGAAATTATGACAGAGGTACTGCTTTGAACTTCCTCCAGTGATCCACAAAGTTGTATCCAGATTAAAAGTGCACTGTTTGGTCCACTGTGGGATGGGCTGGCTTGCTTCTTTTTCCTGGTGGTCACTTAACATAATTGCTGGAATGAACCAGTTCTTCCCCAGAATATTCCTACCCACACATTTCTGTATTCATGTCAGGGACTCCTACTTTTTGTGTGCATAGAATCACTCTGTTTTGGTTCATTTCCATCACGTTGATTGCTAGAAGTGAACCCAAGTGAGATTGCAGCTGTCAGTTTGCTTTCTGCTGTCAATTTGCCAATATCATGAAGCGGTTTAAGAAGATAACTTACCCACTTATGATACTGCGAAATTAAACATTTCCTCTGCTGTACTATGATTGTGCTGAAGTGCTTCAAAAAATTTTGAAACCTTCCTTGTGGAAGCAGGAGGAAACAGGAAGGTGATTTTTGACATAGCAACATGGAAAACACATACTAAATAGGAAAATTATATATAAACTGCTTAGGGCATATGTTTTAGATTAGGTATCCTTCAGTCTTGAGAGACTATGGTAACGTGCTTGGAACAGTGTCTAGTGTGGCTGAGAAGGCCGATTCAAGAGTGACAATCCCTTCCACACTGAAGACTAATACAATCTGTCTCCTGTCCAGCTCCCTGATTTTGCTGGTTTCAGGACTGCCTCTTTGCCTCAGCCTGCTGGACAAGTGCCTCTTCAAATTGGGAGAGGCCATGATGCAACGCCTGCCTCCAGGCTGAACACTCACAGATGTCAAGGTTTCCCATCTGTTGAGGTCCATTCCTAAGTCCTTCAGATCCCGCTTGCAGATATCCTTGTATCGCAACTGTGGTCTCCCTCTGGGGTGCTTTCCCTGCACTAATTCTCCATACAGGAGATCTTTTGGAATCTGACCGTCAGCCACTTATGATACTGGGAAATTAAACATTTCCTCTGCTGTACTATGATTGTGCTGAAGTGCTTCAAAAAAATTTGAAACTCTCACAATATGCCTGAGCCAACATAGACATCGCTGTTTCAGTAATGTATACATGATAAAAATTCCAGCTTGTTCTAGGACTACTCTATTTGGGACTTTGTCCTGACAGGTGATACCAAAGATGCATCGGAGACAACGCATATGAAATGTGTTCATCTTCCTCTCCTGTCATGCACAGAAGATTCAGGATTCACTGCAGTACAGGAGTATGCTCAGGACACAAGCTCTATAGACCTGGATCTTGGTATATGCCGTCAGTTTCTTATTAAGCCATATTCTCTTTGTGAGTCTAGAGAACATGGTAGCTGCTTTGCCAATGTGTTTATCCAGCTCAACATCTAGGGAGAGAGTGTCAGAGATAATTGAGCCTAGGTACACAAAGTGATGAACAACCTCCAATTCTTGTGTGGAGACGGTAATAGAAGGAGGTGAGTCCACACCCTGGCCCATGGCTTATGTTTTCTTCAGGCTGATTGTTAATCCAAAGTCTTGGCAGACCTTGCTAAAGCGATTCATGAGTTGTTGGAGGTATTCAGCAGAGTGAGCAACAACAGCTGCATCATTGGCAAAGAGGAAGTCTCACATGCATTTTAGCTGGACTTTGTTCTTCACTGTCAATCTAGAGAGATTAAAGAGCTTTCCCTCTGATCTAGTCCGGAGATAGACACCTTCTGTTGCAGTTCCAAAGGCATGCTTCAGGATGACAACAAAAAGATCCCAAACAGGGTCGGCGTGAGGACACAGCCGTGTTTCACTCTGCTTTGGATGTCAAAGGGATCGGATGTTGATCCATCAAAATCTACAGCGCCCTTCATTTCCTCATGAAAGGACCTGATAATGTTAAGGAGTTGAGGTGGACATCCAATCTTGGGAAGTATTTTAAAAAGGCCGTCCCTGCTAACCAAATCAAAGGCCTTTGTGAGATCTATGAAGGCCAGAAAGATGGCTGGCATCAACTCCTCCGAATGGACTTCGAACCAGTCTGCCGTCTTTTTGGTCTTCTTGCCAAATGTGGTCAAGGTGATCTTATAAACAGTGTTCTTGAAATGTTCTCATCATTCAGGTGCATTTGCATCAGCCAGGCCTGGAAGGGTTTCCTCAAGTGCTTGGGCATATTCCTCCATTTTTCTTTGATCGCGAGTCTTGTTGATGTCAATATGTGGTCTTCCTTCCTTTTTCCTGTGATACAATCTCTTTGTTCACAGTTTTACTCTACTACACACCAGGTAGTGATCGGTATCGAAATCAACACTCTTGTAACTGCGTGTGATCCTAATACTAGGAAGGCTAGAATGTCTAGTGAGGATCCAATCGAGCTGATGCCGCTGCTTCGATCTTGGATGTCTCCAGAAAACTCTGTGTTGAAGCTTCGTATTAAAGAAAGTATTGCTGACACAAAGACCATAATAACAGCAAACCTCCAGCAAGTGTTGGCCATTTTTGTTCATCTTCCCAGTGCCAAAATGGCCTAGACAAGTGGGCCAAAAATTGTGACCAGCACCAACTTTAGTGTTAAAGTCTCCAAAAATGAACAGCTTTCCTTCCCCCCTAGGGCATATGTAACTGATTATATTAGATAGCTTGTTCAAAAAAAGGTTGTAGTTTAACCATCCTGCTACAGTATTTCAAGCCTGAAAATGCCTTGAGAATAGAGTGCTCTTTGAAATGAGGTGTGATACAGTGCAGTATATTGTAGTAATTTTAATTAATGACCCTGGGCAGTATTTTTCCAAATTGTCAGAAATTGGAAGGAATTCCAAACTCTTTGGGACAAGATTTTGAATTTTCTGGATTTATCTATGCGACATAAATTTTGCAGTTTTTATTGTAAGATGAGAAACTTTGGGGTGGTGAGTCAAGATCAAGATACAATTGGTGTTTATAGTGTTCTCAGTTAAGTCTTGCAACAGGTGAAGTGTTAAAAAAAAAGAAAGTGCCTCTTTAGTATGCAAAGCCAGAGACTTGTCTTCCTGTTAAGATCAGATATGGGTTAATTAGAAGATTTACTTTTATGTACTTTTACGAGCCGGGTGGATGGGGCTCGTCAGCCTTGGAAGGCAGCCCATCTAGGAGAAGGAAAACTCCAATTTCAAACCTCCACTGCCTTGTGGCTATATCCACCGATGGAAAAGGCTTCAGGAGATAACCTCGAGGCAAAATCTGGAGCCGGAGTCCCGGAGGCAGTTCGTGTCGTTCTGTCAACTCCTGCGACGTTGCTGGAACCACTTGTATTGGCTCTTGCCTTTCCACTGGAACATTTCAGTGACGCGGAGAGGGGGGATTTGCTGCCTGGGTAACAGCCTGTCCTCCATATTGCTTTACCCAGGCTTCGTGCTCTGGAGAGGCCACTCCAGCTTCGCATACAGCGTCGAAACAACACGGGAAGTAGCAGTTACCGGTTATAAGTCTTTGCTCAATTGGCGTAGAGCAGGACGCCAGGGGCTACTTCTGACGGTGGGAGAGGTCATTGCACCTCACTAGGTAGATACCGCCCGCCTTAAGCTGGGCAGCCCCCAGCCAGTAAGGTGCTACCTCGCCACGGTCTGTTAACTTCAAGGGGTGCGTGGGGTTTAGGGTGAAACCCGACAAGCAGATCAATAACCGTGCACCATGCAACAAGCGTAAGAAAACTCTTGCCCTAAAGCTGGGCACCTGGAATGTACGGACAATGACCCCTGGCTTTTCTGACTATGGCTTTTCTGACGACCTGCAGAAAATAGATGACATGCGCAAGACAGCTGTCATTGACATGGAACTTAGTAGACTGCAGATTGACATCGCTGCCCTGCAAGAGACGAGATTGCCAGACTCGGGATCTGTCAAAGAAAAAAAACTTCACATTCTTCTGGCAGGGAAAACCATCAAATGAGACCAGGGAATATGGTGTGGGCTTTGCAGTCAGAAATACTCTGCTGAGATCCATTGTTCCACCTACTATGGGGAGTGAAAGAATCCTGTCTCTGCAGCTCCACTCATCAGCGGGACTGGTCACCCTCATTAGCGCATATGCACCAACGCTGTCATCCACAACAGAAGTGAAAGACAAATTTTACGACGAACTGGCTGCTACTATCAAAAAAGTCCCTGAGAGAGAGCCACTGTTCATTCTTGGAGACTTTAATGCTAGAGTTGGTGCTGACAACAACTCTTGGCCCACCTGTCTAGGCCATTTTGGCATTGGAAAGATGAATGAAAACGGCCAACGCTTGCTGGAGTTTTGCTGCTATTATGGTCTTTGCGTCACTAACACGTTCTTCAATACAAAGCTTCAACACAGAGTTTCTTGGAGACATCCAAGATCCAAGCATTGGCATCAGCTCGATTTGATCCTCACTTAGACATTCAAGCCTTCCTAGCACTACGATCACACGCAGCTACCAGAGTGCTGACTGTGATACTGATCACTCTCTGGTGTGTAGTAGAGTAAAACTGCGAACAAAGAGACTGTACCACACAAAAAAGGAAGGAAGACCATGTATTGACATCAGCAAGACTCGCGATCAAAGAAAAGTGGAGAAATTTGCCCAAGCGCTTGAGGAAACCCTTCCAGGCCCAGCTGAGGCAAGTGCACCTGAATGTTGGGAACATTTCAAGAACGCTGTTTATAAAACTGCCTTGTCCACATTTGGCAAGAAGACCAAAAAGATGGCCGACTGGTTCGAAGCCCACTCGGAGGAGTTGATTCCAGCCATCGAGGATAAGAGGAGAGCTCTAGCAGCATACAAAGCCTGCCCTAGTGAGTACAACTTGCAAGCTCTTCGAGTTGCTCGTAGCCAAGTCCAACAGACTGCCAGGAGATGTTCCAATGATTATTGGCTCCATCTCTGCTCTCAGATACAGTTAGCAGCAGACACAGGTAACATCAAGGGAATGTATGATGGGATCAAGCAGGCTTTAGGTCCAGTACAGAAGAAAACTGCTCACCTGAAGTCTGCCACAGGCATGTTCATCCTGGACCGAACACAGCAGATGGACCGCTGGGTGCAGCACTACTCTGAGCTGTATTCCAGAGAGAATGCAGTAACTGAAGAAGCATTAAATAACATTGAGTGCCTGCCTGTCCTGGAAGAGTTGGACAGTGGACCAACCTTAGCAGAAATCAAAACGGCCTTGGATTCCCTTGCCTCTGGCAAGGCACCTGGAAAGGATAACATCCCTGTTGAAGTGCTGAAATGCTGCAAAGAGACCATCACCACCGAACTGTATGAAATCTTTCATCTTTGCTGGAGCGAAGGTAGAGTACCACAGGACATGAAGGATGCAAACATCGTCACATTGTACAAGAACAAAGGAGACAGGGGCGACTGCAATAACTACCGTGGCATCTCTCTTCTTAGCGTTGTAGGAAAGCTGCTTGCCCGTGTCGTGCTGAAGAGGCTCCAGGTGCTTGCAGACAGAGTCTACCCAGAATCACAGTGCGGATTCCGAGGAAATAGATCCACCACTGACATGGTATTCTCCCTCAGACAGTTGCAGGAGAAATGCAGGGAACAACAACAGCCACTCTTAGTGGCCTTCATAGACCTTACAAAAGCATTTGACTTGGTTAGCAGGGATGGCCTTTTTAAAATACTTCCCAAGATTGGATGTCCACCTCAACTCCTTAACATTATCAGGTCCTTTCATGAGGGAATGAAGGGCACTGTAGTTTTTGATGGCTCAACATCAGATCCCTTTGACATCCAAAGTGGAGTGAAACAGGGCTGTGTCCTTGCGCCGACCCTGTTTGGGATGTTCTTTGCTGTCATGCTGAAGCATGCCTTCGGAACTGCAACAGAAGGCGTCTATCTCCAGACTAGATCAGATGAAAAGCTCTTTAATCTCTCTAGACTGAGAGCAAAGACCAAAGTTCAGCTGAAATGCATGCGGGACTTCCTCTTCGCCGATGATGCAGCCATTGTTGCCCACTCTGCCGAAGACCTCCAACAACTCATGAATCGTTTTAGCAAGGCCTGCCAAGACTTTGGACTAACTATCAGCGTGAAGAAAACACAAGTCATGGGCCAGGGCGTGGACTCACCTCCCTCTATTACCATCTCCATACAAGAATTGGAGGTTGTCCATGAATTTGTGTACCTTGGCTCAACCATCTCTGACACTCTTTCCCTAGACATCGAGCTGGATAGACGCATTGGCAAAGCAGCTACCATGTTCTCAAGACTCACAAAAAGAGTATGGCTCACTAAGAAGCTGACAGCATACACCAAGATCGAGGTCTATAGAGCCTGTGTCCTGAGCACACTCCTGTACTGCAGTGAGTCCTGGACCCTTCATGCACGGCAGGAGAGAAAGCTGAACACGTTCCATATGCGCTGCCTCCGACGTATCTTTGGTATCACCTGGCAGGACAAAGTTCCAAATAGAGTAGTCCTAGATCGAGATGGAATTTCTGGCATGTATACACTACTGAAACAGCGATGCCTACGCTGGCTCGGGCATGTTGTGAGAATGGCTGATGGTGGGATTCCAAAGGATCTCCTGTATGGAGAACTAGTGCAGGGAAATCGCCCCAGAGGGAGACCACAGCTGCGATACAAGGATATCTGCAAGCGGGATTTGAAGGCCTTGGAAATGGATCTCAACAGATGGGAAACCCTGACATCGGAGCGTTCAGCCTGGCGGCATGCGGTGCATCACGGCCTCTCCCAATTTGAAGAGACCCTCACCCAGCAGGCTGAGGCAAAGAGGCAGTCACGAAAGCAGCAAAATCAGGGAGCTAGACGGGGTACAGATTGTATTTGTCCTATGTGTGGAAGGGATTGTCACTCTCGAATTGGCCTCCTCAGCCACACTAGACGCTGTTCCAAGTCCTCCATACAGAGCACGATACTGAGACTGAAGGATGCCTGTGATGATTACTTTTATGTTACCAGTTTACCCAGGGCATTTTTTACTGGGTGGCAGGAGAATGTAGGAGGAAGTTCACCAAACACGGCAGGAGGAAAGTGGGAATCTGTGGATTTGGAAGTCAATAGTTGCAGTGCACGGATGAAGCAAGTTTTTATTGCAGACCCCCAAGAAAAACAACTATTAAATGATGAAAAGCGTGTTTGTGTAAACATTATGTTTCTCCCTCCTGAGCATGTGACTGGTCTGCTTGGCTTCTGTACACAGGTATAGAATGCAGCACCCAGTGGGAAGGCCTGTGTGGTGCTGCTGTCATGGTAACAGGAACCATTTTGTGTGTTTGTGTATATGATTCATCCGTCATGAAACTCCAGAGCAGCTTTAGATAACATGACACTTAAGTATTGCAGTATTGCACAAGAACATGTCTGAGAATAGAGTTACATTAGTGAAATACTTCAACGTATGTAGCGGTGTTATTGAAATCGATTTGAAGTCAACATGGCAGTCACATGGTATATGAGTGCTTTTTTTAACTGCTGTACTCAAAGGAGCTGGTGGTTGGTTGCTGCAAAGCGCAGGCAAGCCGTTCTCTTATTATTTTAATTGATTTGTAAGGCACCTTAAGCACTGCTTTTCTCTCTCATTTTCTCTCTCCACCCCTTCTCCCTCCCTCCCTCCCCTGTGCTCCCCCCCCCCCGTGTGCCCTCCTGGGGCTGGAGTTCTGACTGATGCTGCTGAAGGCTCCGGGATCTCTTTCTTCCTGGGAAGTGGCCAAGCAGCAGCAGCAGAAAAGGAGTCCTGTCAGGTTGATGCCATTCCCTGTGGCCTGGCTGTGCTCAAGCAGCCACAATCAGTGGAAGAAGAGGAGGAGGAGGAGAGCTGCAGCGGGCTGCTGCACAGATCAAGCAAGTGGCTGCTTGTCCACTGAACAGCTGATTGGCACCCTGCTGACCAGTTGACCAGTGAGGCCTACAAACTGTCAAGCAGCTCCTGCCCAGCAGAAAGCGGCCCTGCCTGGATCTTGCTGGATGGTTCAATGGCACGGACAAAGAATAGGGCAAAGTTCTGTTTTAATTTTTAATATACTGTATTTTAAAATTTGAAAATAGCACCATACCAGATAGCAAGATTTAAAAAAAACACACACCAAAATATTAAAAATAATACCAAAGCAGCAGGGGCAAGTGGCCGTGAGAGCCAGGCAGTGGGAGGGTTCGTTAAAAATTAATGCTGATAGAGGTGTTCTTTATATGGTGAATTGATTTACTGTAAATGAAATCGATTTGGCATCTGACTTCAAATAAATGGCCCTCTGGTGGAACTATACCTAACTTCTGATCAAATTAAAACTACTGTGTTCCCTCTCAAAAAATAATCTGCTCATCCACATGCATTGTGTTGTCACCCTTTTTAAAATTAATGTAAAACATGCTAAAACTGATTCAAATATCGTTCTTTTTCCTAGTGTGTCTTGGCTGAGTTTAGCTTGGAGGCTTGGGAGCCAGCCTTGTCTGTAATTAGTGTTCAGTCTATGAAACGGCGCACTTTGAGCAGGCTCAGGAAGACACTCTGTAATTCAGCTTTATAAATAAGCACCCTGAAAGTACCATAACTAGCCTTTATGAGGATAAATGTGTTTCTGTGCTATGTATGGACAAAGGGGCTCTCCTTCTTTGGCATCCTGCTTAATCTCTATGTCAGGTACAGAGGAGAGATGGAACACTTTGCCAGTATGCATATTTGCTAACATGTTGTTCCTGGTTTTCCTGTGCGTACCAGCCCTGTACTTGACTGTCAGATCTTTCACTGTAAATCAGTTCCAAAGTTAATCCCTCCAAAATAACTCCTAGGAATTTCTAGAATAAAATTCCAGAAATTTTGGACCAGAGGCATCAGAAGCATACCCAACATGGGCAATCCCCAGAGAGGATGGGAAATGTATTCCAAAGTATGGTATCTGAAGGGTGCAAAGTCAAGGATGACTTCTGTACAGAACTAAATTTTATGTGCACTCAGACAAACATTCATTGCTTAAGATCTTGCACAGCAGAGATCCAGAAGTCAAAACCAATTCTGATTAATTAATTTAGCACATATAGTCTCTGAATAAAACCCTCTGTATGAATTTTTTTAAAAAAACATGAGATAATCACTACAGTACCTACCACTTGCCTCTGTCTTAGTGAAGGATATGTCAGAATCCGCAGCAAAAAGTAATTGTCATATTATTAATTAATCATGTTGGGTTGGGGTTTTTAATTTTTGATTCTGTAATGACTTTCAGCATGCAAAACATTTTGTTTAGTACAGTGGCTAGGAAAACTAAATTTGGAAAGTTAGGCTCCTCACTGTTCAGGAGACATCCATAATTTAATATATTTGCTTGCTCTTAAGAGCTGAAATTTTAAAATGCTGCTTAGGCTAGGGAGTTTAAAACAACTACCGTTCTAGGCAAGTACAGTAATAAGGAGATATACTGAAACAGTTCTGGTCGCCGCACCTCAAAAAAGGCATTGTGGAACTGGAAAAGGCGCAGAAGAGAGCAACTAAAATGATGACTGGGCTGGGGCATCTCTCTCATGAGGAAAGACTACAGTGTTTGGGGCTTTTTAGTTTAGAGAAAAGGCGCCTGAGGGAGGACATGATTGAGATGTATAAAATTATGCAGGGGGTGGATAAAGTGGATAGAGGGAAGCTCTTTTCCATCTCACTCAATACCACAACCAGGGGACATCCACTTCAATTGACTGTTGGGAGAGTGAGAGCAGATAAAATAAAATATTTATTTACCCAGTGTGTTGCTCGTCGGTGGAACTCCTTTCCACATGATGTGGTGATGGCATCTGGCCTAGATGCCTTTAAAAGGAGATTGGACAGATTTCTGGAGGAAAAGTCCGTTGCAGGTTACAAGCCATGATGAGGATGTATAATCTCCAGGCTTAAAAGGAAGGTACCTCCAAATGCCAGCTGCAGGGGAGGTGTATCAGGACACAGGAATCTAGTTGTCTTGTGCGCTCCCAGAAATACAGGAAGCTGGACTAGATGGGCCCTTGGCCCGATCCAGCAGGGCTCTTTTTATTTTCTTATGGCTCCTTCTGTAATGTCGAAAGTGCAGCTCTCAGGGCTCCCCACCACTTTTGACCTGGGTTCATTGGGTCCTTCCATGTTCTTTGACAGATGGGCATCACAGACACAGCCTCTAAATCATGGGCTTTTATAGTGATTCTGTTCATACTGGTGGTGCATCTTCTGTTTTCCTGTCATTTCCAGACATTGTCCACCCCCTATCCCTGCACTCAGGCTGATTATAGGATGTAACAGCTGTTCTGCTGGTATAACAGCAGCATTTCTCCCAGTGTAATTGGTGTATAGGATCAGTTGGTAAAAAGTTCAAATGTAATCCAGAGGATGGAAACTTGATGCAGATCTTTCTAACCTACATTACATGTTGCAGTCCCAGTGATCAGGGATAGTACCTGGGTCTTGCAGCACTTGAGGCAGAAAGCAAAGTGATGCTTCTTCATTGGTGTTCTCCCTTAATGCACACCCTAACACTGCAGGCATGTGTGGTTATGAAGGTAAGTCAGCCGCAGAGAAAGACACATCCAACCCTCCCTCCATTGTATGAATCCAGCACACCCTTCCCATAGTGCTTCGGCCCAAGAAAACAATTGACCCAAGTATTAAAGCCAGGGGGGGAAACAATGAGAAATTGAACTCTCAACCTCTGCTAAGTGATTGAGCTATCCAGCTAGCATGTTGTTGTCAACTGTGGTTGGTTCCTGGTTTGCATTGTCTGTCTCTCCCTTCTTTAGAGCAATGTGTGGGGAAGATGCAGAGGTGCTGCTACCTGTAATGGAATGGGATTGGAATGCTTCTTTCTCTGGAGGTGGGAAGTGCAGTGGAGCAGTTCTATCTACAGGGGCAATTCTCCAAATTAGTGAGCCTTCCTTGGAATATGTATGTATGGGATGGATACATTTGCTGCTCCAGGTGTTCTACCACCTGAGGCTTCAGTCTCATGGGTGCTCATGGCAGGACAGGCCCTGGCAGGGTTTCAGAGGTTTGACTAAACTATACTTGTAAGAAAGCTGAAAAAGTGACTGCCGGTAGCTAATTTGTTTACCTAATCTGACATTAATCATTGGCCAGACAAAATCCCTCTATTCTACACTGTCTGCCTGGAACCCTGTTGGTGTTTTATGGATGCATAAGTTAAATTGTGTAACTCACAGTGGCATATTGCTGCTAACTAATGAAGTGCAGTGTGAATTACTAGATGTGTGCCCAGTAATTGTGCATTTGGGCACAGTTAGTTAGGCACCTTGTTAGTGGCAAGTTGCTGTGATGGGTTATGCAATTTAAATTACGTGGCATAAATCACCAGCAAGATTCTGAACCGGGTTTGTGAAATGTGCTTGGTTTCTTACATATTTTTTTTTTGCTTCCATAGTCTATTATTTTGTGGAACGTAAAACTGTAAATGCCTTGGGACCAACTCCTTGTTTTGTGAAGCATTGTAAAACACTATGTACACTGATAATATATGTACTGTATACCTAATAGATAAATATAAGTAATTTACAGCAACTTCCCTGGATGGTCATCAGAGAAATTTTTCAGCGGGGATGACTTGGCAAGTGATTATTGACAAGGAAGTGAAAAAAATTGTTTTTGTGATCTCAGGGTTTTCTTTAGAGAGAGAAAGCAAACTCCACATGCTTCAAAAGTGGTGACTGATCTCACCTTGAATGTTTGTACTAGCAGATAATCAATGTAAAGTAAATAAGGCAGATCACCCTCATAGAGTTAAGTGGTTCCTGCTTCCCACTTTGCAAGTGGCAGTTTACAACTGGGGATTACAGGCACAGAGCTGTGCATCACTGCAGCCTTTTACTGTTCAGTGGGATTATCAGTGTTTAATTACACTGGCTGAAGCTTCATTATAATTAGGAGACAAAGGGTCATTTGTACAGCTACATGGGGACTTAACCTGAAACTTCTCATTAATGAGCAGGTTCCCCCTTTTGTTGTTGTTGTTTAGTCGTTAAGTTGTGTCCGACTCTTTGTGACCCCTTGGACCAGAGCACACCAGGCCCTCCTGTTTTCCACTGCCTCCCGGAGTTTGGTCAAATTCATGTTGGTTGCTTCGATGACACTGTCCAACCATCTCATTCTCTGTCATCCCCCTTCTCCTCTTGCCCTCACACTTTCCCAGCATCAGGGTCTTTTCCAGCGACTCTTCTCTTCTCATGAAATGGCCAAAGTACTGGAGCCTAAGCTTCAGGATCTGTCCTTCCAGTGAGCACTCAGGGTTGATTTCCTTCAAAATGGATAGGTTTGTTCTCTTTGCAGTCCAGGTGACTCTCCAGAATCTCCTCCAGCACCACAATTCAAAAGCATCAATTCTTCAGTGGTCAGCCTTCTTTATGGTCCAGCTCTCACTTCCATACTTCACTACAGGAAAAACCATAGCTTTGACTATTCGGACCTGCTTTTTAAGATGCTGTCGAGGTTTGTCATCACTCCCAAGAAGCAGGCGTCTTTCGCACAAAGTATTCTGCATATGAGTTAAATAAGTAGGGGGACGATATACAGCCTTGTCGTACTTCTTTCCCCATTTTGAACCAATCAGTTGTTTCATATCAGTCAAAGGCTTTTGCGTAGTCAATGAAGCAGAAGTAGATAGTTTTCTGGCTTTCTCCATAGTCCAGTGCATGTTAGCAATTTGGTCTCTAGTTCCTCTGCCCCTTTGAAATCCAGCTTGTGTTTCTGGGAGTTCTCAGTCCACATACTGCTGAAGCCTACCTTGTAGGATTTTGAGCATAACCTTGCTAGCGTGTGAAATGAGTGCAATTGTATGGTAGTTGGAGCATTCTTTGGCACTGTTCTTCTTTGCGATTGGGATGTAGACTGATCTTTTCCAATCCTCTGACCACTGCTGAATTTTCCAAACTTGCTGGCATATAGAGTCTAGCACTTTAACATTGTCATCTTTTAAGATTTTAAATAGTTCAACTGGAATGCCATCACCTCCACTGGTGCTGTTAGCCAGGCTTTCTAAGGCCCACTTGACTTCACTCTCCAGGATGTCTGGCTCAAGTTCAGCAACCACACTATCTGGGTTGTCTGGGACATCCAGATCTTTCTAGTATAATTCCTCTGTGTATTCTTGCCACCTCTTCTTGATGTCTTCTGCTTGATGTCTTCTTGATATCCCTGTCATTTTTGTCCTTTATCATGTCCATCTTTGTACAAAATGTTCCTTTAATATCTCTAGTTTTCTTGAACAGATTTCTGGTTTTTCCCTTTCTATTATTTTCCCCTATTTCTTTGCACTGTTCTTTTAAGAAGCCCTTTTGTCTCTCCTTACTATTCTTTGGAAGTCTGCATTCAATTTTCTGTAACTTTCCCTATCTTCATTGCATTTTGTTTCCCTTCTCTTCTCTGCTATTTGTAAGGCCTCACTGAACAGCCACTTTGCTTTCTTGCATTTCTTTTTCTTTGGGATGGTTTTTGTTGATGCTTCCTGTACAGTGTTACAATCCTCCATCGATAGTTCCTTAAATCTGTTTTTCACTTCCACTGTGTATTCATAAGGGATTTGGTTTAGGTTATACCTGACTAGCCCAGTCATTTTTCCTACTTTCCTCACTTTAAGCTGAGTTTTGCTATAAGACGCTGATGATCAGAGCCACTATCGGCTCCAGGTCTTGTTTTTGCTGACTGTATAGAGCTTCTCCATCTTTGACTGCAAAGAACATAATCAAACTGATTTTGGTATTGCCCATCTGGTGATGTTCACGTGTAGAGTTGCCTCTTGTGTTGTTGGAAAAGAGTGTTTGTGATGACCAGCTTGTTCTCTTGACAAAACTCCATTAGCCTTTGCCCTGCTTCATTTTTACCTCCAAAGCTAAACTTCCCTGTTGTTCCTTTTATCTCTTGACTCCCTACTTTAGCATTCCAGTCCCCTATAATGAGAAGAATATCTTTCTTTGGTGTTAGTTCTAGAAGGTGTTGTAAGTCTTCATAGAATTGGTCAGTTTCAGCCACTTCAGCATTAGTGATTGCTGTATAAACTTGGATTACTGTGATGTTGAAAGTTCTGCCTTGGATTCATATTGAAATCATTCTATCATTTTTGAGATTGTATCCCAGTACAGCTTTTCCCACTCTTTTATTGACTATGAGGACTACTCCATTTCTTCTACGGGATTCTTGCCCACAATAGTAGATATGATAATTATCTGAATTGAATTCGCCCATTCCCGTCCATTTTAGTTCACTGATGCCCAGGATGTCAATGTTTATTCTTACCATCTCCTGTTTGACCACATCCAGCTTCCCAAGATTCATAGATCTTACATTCCAGGTTCCTATGCAGTATTTTTCTTTGCAGCATCGGACTTTCCTTTCACTTCCAGGCGCGCCCGCAGCTGAGTGTCCTTTTGGCTTTGGCCCAATCATTTTATTAGCTCTGGAGCTACTTGTCCTCCACTCTTCCTCAGTAGCATGTTTGGTGCCTTTATCAGGTTCCCCCTAGGATGTATCAAATGGTTTCTCCACACTACACCAAACCAATTTAGGTCTGCTAGCATATTCCACATCCAGAAACCTATCCAGAGACCAAATCAGAAAGGATGGCTGTTTCTCTAACCTCCTGGGCCATTTCTGATAATCAGTATTCAAATGAGACCTAATCAGCCCTTGATTTCTAGGAAGCCTCCACAGAGGTATAGTTTACAGGCGACATCCTTAGCCTTTCTAACAGGATTGGCTTTATATCCTGTGATCCCTTGAACAGAACTGACTGCTTTCTCAGGAAGGAGGATGCATTTGCAAAGTAGGAGTGCCGGCTGTGTGATGAGTTGAGCTTTTCTGGCCAAAGAAGGAAATGCAAATCAGTGCAAAGAAGCTGAACAAATCAGCTTAGGATAACATTTTGTTTCATGTGAGTGATTGCATGCAACTCTGTGTGTGTGTGAGAGAGAGAGAGAGAGAGAGAAAGGGGGGGATAGAGTATGTGAGTGAGTGAGAGACTGTTAAATAATCCTATAAACCATACAAATCTATAAACCAAACCTCTTTGAGGACAGGTCCATTATCAGGGTTGACCCAAGATATTTTGCAGTCTGAGATAGATCAGGAAATGATGCCCACCTCACAAGTCAAGGTGCATGGTACCTTAAAGCAGGCAAGTTATTTTTTGCACCTGAGGTTGCAAATCCTAGAAGCACTTTACTGTCTCCCTGTCAGTAAATATATAATGACTATCAGTTAACTAATTGGCAATTAACTGCCCATGACATTCAGATCTCTTGCCTGAGGTTGCGTCCACATTCTACCACACTAGGGCTGGTCCTCCCACTAATGATGAATTCTGATCAGTGGGTGATGAGCTGTTTCATGCAGTCAATAAGACAAAGGAGACAAAGGGGAATGGTGATCTGTGCCTCCTTTTCTGCAGGCCTTACACCAGGGTCCGGATATGGCTGGACTACAATTCACATAATCTGTCAGCCTTGGTTATGCTACCTAGAACTGATAGGAATTTTCGGCTAAAAACATCAGGGAGTCCACAACTGCCCACCCACACCCTACACTCAGGGAAGGATCAGTGTTCAGGTCTAGCTTCGAAAGGAAAGGGTTCTGAGGTTCAAATATAGCTCAGGTAGGTAGGATACTATCTCCTGACTGCCCTTGTCTCTGCCCTGCAGCTTTTAGTAACAATATAAGGACACATCCAGACCTGTATTTGTTTTGCTTCGAGCTATGGATCCTGCATATATCATGTTACTGTTTTCTCTGATATCCAGACAGTGGCCTGTGTTCCATTCAGTAGTTACACATGTGAAACTCTATCTGTAGATGTTGTCATTACAGTGCAACCAGATCACATTATCAGACACAAATCCACACAGAACTAGCACCTTGTCCAATCACCACTAAAGTTTCTGTAGTTGCAGCTATACATGCGTAAATACTGACCATGATACTGGTTAGCATTTTGCTGATCTGCTGGTAGGCTTCTTATGCACAGCTGGTTGAGGTGTGTGTGAACACATTGTTAAGCTAGCTAGGCCTTTAGTCTGATCCAGTATGGCTCCTCTTATGCTTCACATGGCATATAATCTTCCTTGCAAATTAAAATTAGTGTTTGAAAGAAAACACTAAGGACAACCTTTCTTCAGCTGAATGCAGTCTACCAATTCTATATTGTGGCCTCTCCTATATGCAAGACACCATCTCTTCCAGTTTGCCCTCCCTAGTGAGCAGTAAAACCAGGAGGTTTATTGAGCTCTAAGGAGCAACTGACTGCTGTACCTGCCTGGTGGGATCCATTGAGTTTTGGTCCTGATGGAAATCATTTTCCTAGTGCCAACAGCTATACGTTTTTGAGCTAAGCTTCCACATATACCTTTCTTCCTCCCTCCCAAAGCTCTCATCATCTATCTTCCAAAAGAGTCAAAAAAAGCGCTCATTTGTCTACATGAAGGATGATCTGAGAACAAATATCCAAGGACTTTAGAGAAATGAACAAGGGAGCTATTATTTGCTTATTAATAGTGAAATCCCTCCAAAAGAGCTTTGGAGAGCATCACTTAAATTTCCCTTGATAGACAAGGAGAAGCTTTGTAGAAGGCACAGAGATTGGGAACTCTGGAATTCTTGCAGCAGAAGAATCCTCATAGGGGTCATTTAGTTTAGTCCCCACCACGTCATTTCGGGACACACACATCCCAAGGACCAACTAAGGGGCTAGATCCAATGGCCAGTTTGGATCCAATGCTGGAGTAGTATATATGGGGGAAAATTCAACCTAAATATATTTTGTAATTTTGTCATGTTTTTCAAATCAGAATTCAGTGCATAGAAAAGCTTATCTCAGTTGCTGGTATAAATTATTAAAATGTATATACATTTGGTTACTTCTTACATAATTTGCTCTGATCTCCTTCTCAAGCAGAGGAGCAAATATATGCAGGATGCTAAAATTTCACTTCTTGACCATTAGAATTTTCTCTTCAATTCTGGTCTGGCTCAGCCCTAAGAGGAAAATTATAGAACTGGCCAAAATGCCTAAGTTCTATGAAGTGGTAGGTGGATGATGAATAATTTCTGGGAAATTGCTGAGGAATAGCTTTGGAGCTCTTTTCCCTGGATAAGATTCCTGGCATTTCAGAGGCTGCAGATTGAAAACCTTCTGACCTTTGCTGGCATCCAGGGTTATAACTCAATTAGTAAGAAGAGGAAGCACACAGCTGTAGATATGAACACAAAAATGAGGGAATCTGCCTCTGTTTTAACTGTTCGTAATATAAGATGGTAGAGTTGTGATACATAGCATAAAAAGACACAGAATACAGGGCAGATTTTCTTTTGCTGTGGACTAGAGATTGGCACAAACTGGAAAACTGGTGCTTCATGATGGTTCATGGTTCATGGCTACTCATGAACTACGAACCATCACAACCACCTGAAAAATGAACTACTTCACGGGTGGTTTTTTGGGTTCATGTTGGGGGAGATCACCTGCCTGCCCTTCCTCCCCCCCCCACTGCCCTGTCACCGCCTTAACTTGTCTTGAAGCCACCTCCGCCTCCTCTGCCATTGCTGCCACCATCCTGAGAAGCAGCTGAGTGGCGGGTGCATGCGCACAGGTAACAGGCCCAGCTAGGCTGCTGCCACTCACAATGGCATCAGTGATGGCGTCTTCAAGACAAAGTAGGGAGGCAACGGGGGCAGAGGGAGGAGTGGCCATTCCATTTTGCTGAACCACAATGAACCGCTGAGGGGGAAAAGTTTTGTACTTTGTTTTGTTTCGGCAAAAATGGGATCCCCAAACTGAACCATGAAACAGCCCAGTTCATGTGTTTGTTTTTTTTTTTCTGATTTGTTCCCGTCTCTAATGGGGACCATGTAAAGTTTTTGTGCTGACCTTGGTCTGTAATTCTGGAAGTGGAGATGGGTGACCCAGTAATATCGATTTCCTCATTCTTTTGAGCTAAAAACATGGTTTCAAAATAAAACACCATGATTAATGTTGACTGGTTGATTGATTTGTTTGTTTGGCTTATAATAGGGGAATGTAACTAGAAAGACTTAACGTATGTCTCCAATTTGCTCATACTCATCCCTTGTCATACAGTTGTTTCTTTTCTCCTCCCCCCCCTCTCCTCTCTATAGAGTATAAATTGTAAGTTCTTAATAAATGGAAAACAGACTTAGAACCATCAAAAACAAGTACATCTTCATGGAGCATTGTTTTGCAAACCCAGAGTTCTTCTCCTTTGTCTACATCCTACTGACTGAGTCATTCAGCCATTTTTACAGCATTTATGATCATTTACAGAACACTTGTGGAGTGCAAAGTGCTCCAGCTTTTATTTTGTTGATCTTAACAATGCAGTGAGTGAGAGTAGACTATATTCTTATTTTAGAGATGGTGAATGGAAGATGATTAGAACGAAATGGTCCAAGGCCTCACAGTGACATTAGAGAGTGGGGATGAATAATGCTTGAACCTAGGCCTCTCACACCAAGCTTGTACTGAGGGGTAAGAATACAACATTAAGATGAGGCCAAGGCATAGATGATCTTATCATAGGAAGATACGCCTGATCTGGCAGAGTAGCTGTTGTGTGGGGGGTGTTTCTTTTCTCCCAAGGATAGGGTTAATCCTAGCTATATGTCATACCTTGGAAGTTTTATTTTCATCAGGGAATACTATGCCCTCCCACTCTAATTTATTGCTGTTAATATCTACAGATGCAGCACCTCACCTGTCTCACTGCAGGTTTCTCCTTCAACCAGAGCTGGGTAATGATGTTCTGTGAGCTGGGAATACATATTGCCCTTGGCTTAATTCCAAAAGCTCTCTTCAAGGGATCTGCTGGGGCTTTTTGGGATGCTGTGAGATACCTCTCTCCCAGCAGTCTGTAGGATAGAGAAGGAGATGCAAAGGGAGGAAGGGGAAGAGGGAAGGAAGTGTCTGAAAGGGAACCCATTGCCTTGCAGTTTCTGATGACCTCTGAACAAAAGGAACATGACCCTCAACAGGGAAAAAAGCTTCCACAATCCAGGTGTATGATTGACTGGATCTTTGTCGTTCTTCAGCTCCCAGGTTCAGGAATATTCTAGACCCTTGGGATCAAACTAGATAATAATTTATCACAGTTTTGTTCAGAGGTGCTTCCCCAAATAGTGAAAAGTACCTGTCATAGCATGGGATCTTCTTTATCTGCAGATCTTGCATTTTGTGCCCTTTGTTGTGTGATTTATCATTGAAAGGCAATCATGGACGTCATTTACAAGTCTGATTCTGAAACAGATATTGCTGAAGAAATCCCATTGTTGGAAGAGAGGAATGGAATACACATTCCCTTTGACATACAGCCTGACCTTCAGCTTTAAATCTGACTTGTCACCACAGGAGAATGCTCTGTCCAGTGGGTATATGGCACTGGAAAGGAGATCTCACTAGCATAAGAAGAGCCTGGTTTGATCTTACTAAATATCCATCTAGTTTGGCATCCTACAGTAGTCAGCCTGTTGCTTCCAGGAAGTTCACACACAGAGCACCAAGGCAACATCTCAACCCCCCCAGCTAGCATGAGTTCTGAGAGCAGTAGTCCAGAAAAGTAATTTTTCCGAGCTCTGGTTCTGAGGCAGGGCTTCATGTACTGAAAAGTTCTCTGATGGATTATTTGAATGCAGCATGAATCTTTACTGCTTTGGACCCATGCTGAAGAGACTGGTTTGAGTCATCAGTGAACCCAAAAGGTTCCATACCATTTCTGCAAAGAGATGTCATTAGATTTGCAGTCTCCATGCAAATGAGATCTTATAATTGGTGTGCCACATGTGGCAAACATCTCAGTAATTTTGAGAAGTTATGCAGTATCTGTTTGCTGTAGAAAATATGACCTTGTCCTTTAAGTGTTTCAATACAGCTGATGGAACGCCTTCTCCCACCTAGGTCTACCCGTATCACCCGATCTAGCCAGGAGGTGAGACTGAGGAGCCTAACACCAGGGGAGGCCCGGAAGGAAAAAACAAGAAACTGGGCCTTCTCGGCGGTGGCTCCTCGTCTTTGGAATAGTCTCCCTCCTGAGATCCATATGGCCCCTTCCCTGGGCATCTTCAAATGCCAACTGAAAACCTGGATGTTCAAGCAAGCTTTTCCTCCATCCACCGCCTGATTTTGTTCTCTGTGCCTCTCCTATTTGGATCTTTGCATTTTTAGTAATATGTTGTTATGTTTTAAAATTGTACTTAGATTTGATACATTGTCACCCACCCAGAGTAGTTGGTAGGACTAGATGGGCGGACTATAAATGTAATAAACAAACAAACAAGCAAGCAAGCAAACAGCTGAGTTTTACTATAGCATTTATTACTGTTTGCTCCCCAGTAAGCTACCAGTCTTTTTCTCTGTTAGTTTCATCATAATTCTGTAGGCTACTTGTAGCGCACCTCAGCCCAATACTGCTATGTAGGCTGCACATTTAAGAATCTCCTGCCTAGAAATTCTATTGTAAGAATAGACCGTTTAAGATATCAATATGGGCTGTTGGCTATGGGCTGTTGCCTCATTCTGTCTCCTGACAGAGCTGACCCTACTAAGTGACTTTGGAAAGAGCAGCCACTGTCAAGGTGATATAAAAACCAAGGCTTATTCACCTCCTGATTTAAGGATTTTGTGTTCACAGGCCCCTGCCCCTACTATGACATTCAGAAAGACCTCTCTGTGAGCAATGCCCCTAGCAAGAATTAATTGACTCTCTGACAAATTGTGAACAAGAAGCTTAAGGAAACACATTCCAGATTTGTTTGGCTGGTGAAGATTGAGTACCTCTCTCCAAGATAAATCATGTCATAGTGCAATTAGCAAAGCACTGCACAAGCTGTAATTGCATAACTGAATTTTTATTAATACATTCTGGTTTCCTTCTCTGTCTCTGTGCACAAACTATGTTTGCCTCTAGTCGTTTTTCTTCTTCTACAGAATGAGTTTGCTTAAAGACAATGATGATCTTTCAGGCTAATGTTTAGAAAATGTTTTTTTAAAAAAATGTTTTGAAAGCATCCGATTAACTATCATGTTTTAAATGGTAGTTATGGCCTTAAGCATTCATCCAGCAATAATGAGGACATGGAGGTAATTTGCATATGTTTATACTCACATAATTATTATGATTTAACTATACTGCAGGCAAATCTATCTTCTTATTCAGCAAGGCTTCTAAAAGTTCTGCTGCAAGACACTAAGAACAAACCCTATATATGTCTGCTGGAGAGCAAATCCCATTTAGCTCAGTCAGAATTCCCTCCCTCCAAATTATAATGGAAGCCTAGAGATCCACAAAGGAGAATTGCTTTCCCTGATGAATTTTGAAGAAAACTAGAACTGGAATGTGAAATAGCAGGGCTTAATTTGAGCCACAATTTAATTATTCTTCTGTAAGCAGCTGGAATGCTATGGCACAGCCCCTAATGATGTGGATCTATAAGGATGAGTAACCCTGAAAGTGTGCAGTGTACCATTTTCTATCTGCCAACCATAGTTATTGTGCATACATTTTAAATCAGAAAACACAGCTACAATGTCAAAAAGAGTGGCTTCCTGGTTGAACTGAGCCTTCTTATAAGAAATGACCTGAGAAATGTGGTTCTGTTAGTGGTTAGGAAAGAACGTACTGTATGTGGCTTTTGCTATACTTCTGTAGAAAGCAGCTGCTGCAAGGGTGTTATGGCTTGTTTGCCTCTCTGGCCATTCAGAGACTCCTGCAGGAACAGGCTAGCTCGTGTCTGCCAGTGTAGCAGAGTGAAGCAAATAGAAATAATTTCTTGCAGGCACAGGTGACTTTGTAACTTCTGTTTTAACTTTCTACTAATTAGCATCACTCCTCTGATCTCTACTCCTGTGTTTTCTTTAAATTAGCAGATAATACATAATAATTTATCTCCGAGAATATGCAATGTGCCTTTTCCTTAAGCAACCACCACCTATCTCTAATAATTACTAGCCACACTTAAGGAATATGGCTTCCATTTAGGATAGGTGGTTAATGTGCCCCTAGGCTTGAGGTTGGTAGCTCTCTTTTTAGAAATTAAACCTTTTTCACATCCTGTCTAGTCAGGACCATAAAAAAAACCTTACAGATTTCTGTGCATCTTGCTTTTGTAGCCCTTGTCTACTTTTAACCATATCCATTAAGCACCCTCTCATCTTTAGTCAGATATAAAGTGGAAACAAAAATCATGCACAACGGCCTTTCCAGCTACACTAAAACTTTTGCTCTTCAGATAATTCCGGCCTACAACTCCCATGAACCCTAATCTGCCTGGACAACAGTATAGGTTTGTGAGAACTGTAGTGTTAAAACCAAATTGACAGCGTTAAAGAAGAGAGCGAGAAGGAGCAGGTCTTCCTTGTAGAATAGATGGCAGGGGTTCTCATCATAGGCTTGCCTGAACCATCACCTCTCTCTTTTTAGAAATTATTCAGCACAGCCCCCATTTCCCAACAGTAAGCTTTCTCCATAGACATTACGTCACTGTTCTGTGTTCCATTCACACACTCTCACTGCCATCTTACATACTGACATGGAACAAGCTGGAAGAAATCCAAGACACCCTTTGGTCAAGTGATCCCCTCATTGCATGTGGCTGAAAACTAGGCTTAGTTTATGTCTTTGCTCGAGCTCATGGTAAGCGTCTGGTATTGGCTGAGGAAGGTGAACTGGGAACTTTCCCATGAATACAGATATGAGAAGAAGAAGAAACTCCTTCTGAGCAACAGTATATTTTCCCTTATTCTTTCTCTGCTTTATTTTGTGCTTTTAAAATTGTCACCAAGATGTGAGTGACTAGAGGGAACGGTGTATGTGGGTGTGTGCTAGAGTCATCAAGACTGTTCTATTTTATTCTTCCATTCACAGTTTTATTCACTCTATCACAATCTGACCCTCAAGCTCAATGATTCCTTAGTAGTCAAAGCTTGATGGCCAAAACAGGGTTGTTCCCCCCCAGACTTAAATGTTATAATCAGTGTGGCCTTGTATATATCTGAAGGGACTCTCTCTGCATGGAGATTGCACCTTATAGTCTTTCTTATAATCTCACATATGTGAGTTTTGATTGTGATGGAGAAAGGAAATTCTGTGCATGTTTAGAGTTGTAGTTTTCATGTTTGCTTATGTGCATGCGCCACAAAGCAATATCTAGGCTGTAAGCAGCTGTTACAGTGTCTGTTCCTTGTGAGAAGAAAAAACAGTGGGAGCTTTCAATCTGTTTGTTTACAGATACATGTTTTGAACAGGCGCACACCCACAGAGTCTAGCACATTGTCTGATACCAGTTTGAAAAGAAGCATCAGTTTCCCCAAAGCAAAGAGCATCTAGGGGAAGACCTCCAAGGCCGCTTCCTTCATCTAGTTTATATTTAACAACTTGTTTCTCCTTCCATGGGTATGCTGTAAATTCTGAATTGCAAGTTCAATGGTCCATTCTCAAGGATTAAGGTCACAAGTGGAGAACAGGTAGCTTTTCAGAAATGGCTAGATATGCAGTTCCCATCAGTTGTAGTCAGAATAGATAATGGTGAAGTATCCTGGAATTTGTAGCCAAGACTACACATTCCCAACTCAGATTTAGGATGGTGGAGGATCACCATTTATCTCTGTTCTTTCAGGAAACATTTTCTGGCCCTTCAAAATAATTGAGCCAGTCTCTTTAGCTAACTCTAAAAACATCAACAGACCAGCAGTGCCCGTTAACAAATAATCAAATTAAAACACACACATCTCTCCTCTTGGCATATAACAGTAGTGTTTCTGAGTCTCATAGTGGCGATCTGAGGTCAGGAAAGATTTTGGTCAGGATTGCTTGGCCTTCTTCTATAATAAGGATGGGCAAAGTGGCCCCCAGCACCCCAGAGACTTGAGGACTTGCAATGCCCCTGTAAAATGGCCTGTTACACTCTCTAGATATCAGGAACAATTTGCCTCTTGATTGCTTTAGGCTGCTGGTGGTGGTAAAAACAAAACAAAGCAAGACTGATCATTTTCAGGTTTGAGCCCCAGATGTAAGAGAGGTTTGGGAGGGCAAAATTTGGCAAAGTTGGACTTGTGCTTTCTAACAGGGATGAGAAGAGTTTCTATATAAAACAATAATTATGGGACTCTGTCTGACACCTCCTCCCCCAAAAAGTCCAAAATTCAGAGTGGGGTGCACATATCTCTGGGCCCCTGAAAGTTGCCCACCTCTATTTTCTAGCAAATCGCTTACATTCCTTGTTTGAATTATATTTGCTATATATAAATATAGCATGGTCTTTCCACAGCATACCTTTGTGTTGATAGCAAAATGAAATATGGGCAGAGACTCTCAGAATACTCCAGCCATCGCAGCCCCTGACCTTGCTAACTGGTTATTCTTGACATTTCCTGTTTCTGCCTTTGGGTTTTGTGGATTTCATTGGGAATGGTTAGATGGGTAGTCTTAGGTAAAGTGCCTAGATGGAGTTGCTACATGGGTTTTTTTTCCCTCTAGGGGGAAAAATCACATCTTTTATTCTTTCTCAATTTTAATAACAGGTTTCTCTGGTAAATCCATCTGCCTAGTTAAATTATGTGCACTGCCTATCCTTTCATATTCTTTATGGAGTGTCTCAATAAAAAGGCCCAAATGTTTTCATTTGTGCATATACAGTATTCAATTGAGATAGAGAACAAGGCCCAAAAGGAAAAATAAATAAATAAAAGGTTCATATATTGTGTAAAGGTTTGGGGGGGTTTGAGGCAAAAAATTATAAGAGTAGCCCATGCTCAGGACATGGGTGGGAATTATTTCTGCACAGCTCCCATTCATTTGAGTGTAACCGTATAAGTCAGTGATGGTGAACCTATGGTATGCATACCACAACTGGCACACAGAGCCCTCTCTGTGGGCACACGAGTCATAAGTTGCCATAAAGAAATACTTACCCATCCTCTGATCCCAGATTTCGGCACTCCCCTCTGCTGGTGCAGTGGTCCAGTGGAGGGGTGCAATGGCGACCATTGCCAGTCTAGCTCAAAGGGGTTTTTGAGGACCAGTAAGTACAGTATTTATTTGTTAATGCCGCCCATAAGGGGGGGGGGGGGAAACACAAGCATTTAACCCTTGCAGTGCAGGAGCAGTTGTTTTTTCTAAACTAAAACCTCAGCATTCGGGTTTTAATTGCAGTATTGGCACTTTGAAATAAATAAGTTGATTTTGTGTTGTAGTTTGGGCACTCGGGCTCAAAAAGTTTCACCATCACTGGTATAGGTGAATGAGCCGTGTGCTCCATTGGCCAGATCTGCCTGCCTCTCACTGTACAAACTTTTAATGGCATGCAAAATCTGCTGCCTGATGGAACTCCTTCGTTTTGCATTGTGGTTTATTTTGGCTTGCTATTTTGTTGAGAATGAAGAGAAGTTTAAAGGTGCAGGGCTTTGGATTCAAGCAGAGGCTCACAGCCATTTCAGTGCCAGAGGTCATATCCTGTTTTGCCTGTGGAGGCAGGGACCACACATATGAACCCTAAGAGGAGGGGAATTCAGAATTACAGCATGAGTACAGATCTAGCTTCATACATGTTGTTGCCTAAGGCACTGGTTCTTAACCTTGGGTTACTCAGGAGTTTTGGACTGCAACTCCCAGAAGCCTTCACCACTAGCTGTCCTGACTGGGGTTTCTGGGAGTTGCAGTTCAAAAGCATCCAAGTAACAAAGGTTAAGAACCACTGTCCTAAGGCAAAGGGCAAGTTGAGACCCATTGCTCTTGTGCATATAAAAGCTGACAGCACAGCCAGTTGGCTCTTATTTGAGTACTAGTGGTAGAATAGTACCTGAGAGCAGCCAGCTTGTTTACAGGGACAGGCCAGGCCATGTAATACACCATAGAAACAAATAGCAAGGGGTTCAGGAGGAATAGCCAAGGCTGCTTTCCCTCCACATCTGCTGCCCAAGGACATGGATTTAGATCCACAAAAACTCAGATTGAAACACGTCTTTATTGTGCCACAACATTTTGTGCTTTCCTCCCCACCCTTTTTTGTTTGTTTGTTTCCCCTCTTTAATTTTGTCAACATGTCTGAGCAAGTTGCCTGATTCTGCGTAATGGTAAGGACAGCCCTGGGTTTATCAGGGAGACCTTTGAGCCATGCTTGTCAGCTTTAGTTTGTTGTAACTGCTTAGTATAATCTTCTACTGTATATATTTTCTACTGGGAGCTTTAAAAAAGGAACATGGAACCTTGGCTAGGTGCTGGGGCACCAGAACCAGGAAAGAACCCTCCCACCGTCAGTAGCAGAGAGAGGAGGCACTGAATCCATTTTTTCCAAGAGGCCTGCAAGAATCCTTGAGCTAGGTGACCCACATCTCTAGAGGGCTCTGCGCCTGAATCAAAATCAGAGGTATCTGGGATATGGAACATGAGTTGCCTCTTGCACAGTGAAATGCAACACGTCTGTCAAAACAGGCATAGGTTGGTTTAAACCTGAGGCTTTTTCCTTGTCTGTTTATGCTACAAATGGAAGATGTCCTCCAACGATGGCAACAGTAATAATCCAAACAAGGATGTAGTTGGGTCTGTGAAAGCTGATGCTCTTATACTAATTTCTGCTGAGTCTATG
This sequence comes from Pogona vitticeps, assembly GCF_051106095.1. NCBI lineage: Eukaryota > Metazoa > Chordata > Lepidosauria > Squamata > Agamidae > Pogona > Pogona vitticeps. The sequence continues at coordinate 94,188,742 of NC_135788.1, read as the reverse complement.
AAAAACATCAACAATAGTGGCATGTTGCTTTTAAAGGTGTTTTTGTCTTGTATTTGTTTGTATATTTCATTTTTTAAAATTTCATTGGATACTAACAATTTAAAAAAGAGTTATTCATTTCTTGATGCTTTCTCTTTGGCCCTGTTAAATATGCCCTTTCCTCTTATTATCAAAGCCATTTGTGCCTTTGTAAACTTTCTTAATTTGATTTTATTTTGCTAAGCCAAATATTCCTCCCCCCTCTTCTCTTCATGTGTATCTGTTGGATAGGCTATAGACGTAAAGCGGTAACATTTGTTGAAGCAATTATGTACAATGTATCTCCACCTCCACATACCAGTTCCAATGCAGCGCCCTTCCCTTCTAAATGCAGAATAGCATGTGTGCAATACAGTACAGTATATTGGATGTTCTTTTTTCCTTTGCTTGCTGTTCAGAATTTTGCACAGAAGCAGACCTTTGCTGGAAAAAAGAGATAAATGACCCAACATACCTTAATGTTTGTCCTTTAGAAAGAATATTTTTCTTTCTAGATATAATAATCGTGCCTACTGTTACACACATACACTGATTCACATTGTGTGCCCATAGAACACAGAGCTGATATATCAAATTCCCCAGATGAATTTACAGTAGACATTAAAGCTGAGGCAAACAAGGAAAGAGGAAAAATACATCCTTAGCCACATTTATCCCCTTCATAAAGTTTCTTTATCATGAGATATCAGCTATACAATTCACATGTTGACTTGGCTGGATTTTTTTTTTCAAAAAGAAGTAGGCATGGTGTTCTGTTTACAAATGTGTTCCTAGATCAGGGTTTTATACTGATTTTCTGTTATCCCCTTGCCTGTATTTAACTCTCAAGTTTACTGTGAACAGTATGAAGGAGGGAAAGAAGCCAGGAGATACTGTGACTAAACTGGACTTTCCAGCAGCTTTTCCCCATGTTCCAAAATAAAAATGCCAGTCAGTGTTAAGCCCATTGATTCAAATGTGTGGCCGACATCAGTCCTTAGACTGAGCATCCTGATATAGGGTCTTGTGGCTCAACCTCTTGATTGTTTAATGCAGAGCGTACATATTGTATAACAGCTAAGAGTGCAACTATGGGCTGGAAAGATGGTGGATACTAATAGGATCACCTATTCAGCCTTGGGCTTTTTCACTGAAAGTTTCTCATTTTATGTTTCTCAATTTTCCTCCTTGTTATGAATACCATCTGGTAGAACACTTCATTGTTGCCTCCTAAGAAGTTCTGTTGTGTGGGTGATCATGGAACAAAGGAAGGCTAATTGCCTTAGAGAGAGAACAAAGGAGTCAACAGCGGATGACCGAGCCAGCGGAGCCTACTGGCAATGCCCTGAGAGCTCTTATTTACTTAGCATCATTACATACTATGTTATGAGAGAGTCCTATAAGATACTAGTTACCTTATCATAACTAGGATTGGTTAAAATAACCTTTTGATCTTATGCTTTGCCTCTAAGCAAAAGGACAGAAGAAGGGGTTACCCTGCCTGCTGGCAGCTGCCACTTCCTGCCAGGAGTGTATGCACGTCACTGGAAAAAATGCAGCTACAACCTTTAAGCAGAAGTTCCCCACACTGTTGTAGTAGTAAAAAGAACAAAGTGCCATGCAAAGTAAAAAGTTCTAGCAAGGGTCCTCCAGGAGGTTCTGGGCTCAGCAGCTGCATTTCTTAACATGTGACTGTGATTGGGTTCTTTGTACACATTTGACAGTTTCAGAGTTTGCTCAGGAAAGTAATGAGAAGGCTCATTCAAAATATTAACGGATTTATTAAACTTGGTTTCTAAGGAATCAATAATAACTTCAGTGGGGTCAAAGTAACTCAATTCTTGTAACTGTCTATTTGGTTCTACAAACACATTCTGGTTGGTAATGTCTTTCATTACCGAGGAGCCAGTCCAAATCGTTCCTCATTTGTTGGCTTCCTCAGGGGTGCACTCCTGATGGCTCAAATTGTGCCAAAACACAGGTGTCGAGCCCAGTCCCCCTCAGGTGGAGGCTTGTTGAAGATGGAATCCAGATGCACCACCTTCTTCGAGCGACCAGCCCCTTTTGGGAACACCACTACCATCCATTCTGTTGTTTCTGTGATGGTCACTGCGTCTTCCTTCAACATCGGGTCAGGCAGCAAACCTCCCACTTTCAAATTAGGAAAATTCATCCAAGAGACTACGTGATTGCTTGTATTTCTTCTCTCCTCCCTCTTTACTCGGGAATCTGGGCACACTAAAGACTCTCTCTTTCCTGTTCCTTCTTTTATCTCCCTTCCCACACATCAGACTTTAACTCCTCCCCCCTTTCTTTCCTTTCCTCCACCAGAAAGACCTCTGTTTTAACCCTTTCCTCTTTTATCACATTCCCTTCTATCTCATTTGTTCCCCCCTTTGATTCTGTTAACATTTCTTTCACTGGAGGAGATGGTGTACTCTCCTCTTTCAGTTCTCCTTCACAGTGGCTCCTCCTGCAACTCCAAGTGTGATGCTAGGTACACTTACCTCTGCATTTTGAGTGATGCAGAAGCACTGCCGCTAGCAAGCCTTTGTAAACACCTGTAAGTGGGGGAGAAGCAGACACATTGAGTCATGGCATAGCTATTATCAATTCCTGATCATCAAGTGCAGAGAAATAAACTTTGTATTGGTAAGCTGGCCAACATGCTCCCCAGAGTGTTGCATCTGAGTTGCTGCATCTGAATTGATGTGCAAGATTTTTCTGTGACATTATTTCTGTAACAGTATATTCAGACATGTACATGTTGCAGCTGTTAAATGCATGAACCAGACCTATGTGTACAATAATAAAGTGCAGAACTAGTCTTGGCAGCCTTACAAGTTGAAAAATATGTTTTATTTATTATAACAGGATTTTGGCCTGCTGGTTTCGAAATGAACAACCAGCGAAGTAGATGCTTGAGATTATGGTGAAGAAAAATCCAACAAGGAAGGAACAACACTTGATCAATTGTGCTAGAATAGCTGCTGAGACTCCATCCAGTACAGTGCTAGTTCCTTTCCAGCACTGTGGCTATTTTTTTCTTGCAGGATAAATTAGAATAATCCAACGTGTGTATTCGTGACAAGAAGTTGCATTACTCCATTTGTCACCTTCCCATCTACTAACTTCCGAATGGTAGCCGTGACTGCTGCCACTTTTACGAGGATGCCCAGTCTGTTGTAATGTCCTTAGTCTTGCTCAGACAGTGGGGCACACAAAGGGGGTGGCCAAAACAGATTTGATTCTGATTTAAATAACAGTAATGTTTACTGAGGCCTTGCATTAGCAAATCAGTATTGTCTCTGGTCAAATTCTGTGAAAGCCTTTTTTTAGCAGTGGCCAGGAAGAGCTGAAATGAGCAAGAGGGAGAGTTTCAGTCTCCCTAGGGCTCCTCAGAAATGTATTGAACAGCAAGAAATGGTCCACAGCATATTAAGTGTGCCAAAGACCTTTGGTCCACCGTTGTCAAGTTTCCTTTGCTGTGCATAGCTATGGAGTATGGATGGATGGATCTTTGAGTTCCTTTTTTTCTCACATTGATTTTTAAAAATCTGAAGTGCATTCTGTTGAATGCATGGAATCACTGCCAATTTTGGTGAGTTCTTATACATATATTTTTAAAACTCCAAATCATTTATCTGGTCAGGACAAAGCCAGTGAGCTATTCACAGAATGGAGATGGTGACAGAACCACAGCCGGAAGGGACCACAAGGACCCCTTGGGTGAGTTCAACCCCTTGCCAAAGTAGAATATTCATATGTAGCCATTTGTCCATTAGCTATTAAAGATGAGAAACTGGGGGGGGGGGGTTTAATAGAGGCAGCAACTCTTGAGTAATCAGCATCACAGATATGACTGAACACAAAGGATTCAAAGCAAGGCTTTTAAGGGCTGAATACTCAAGACCCTCTTCCAGGATGTGTGTATTCGTCCATTTTAACTTTCTTTCACATTCGTCCCTGCCCCCAAGCGACATTATCACACACAAAGAAGAAATGTGTGAATGTCGACTATATATAAATGAAAAAAAAATCACACCCATTCCTGTTAAAGAGCAGTACTGGTGGTATTCTAGGGTGCATGATCAGCATTTTAATGTTTAGATTTTAGGGGACCATTAGACAAATTGCCCTCAGTGGGATCCTTCTCTTAGTAGGCCCATCTTCTCCTGATGTTGCCCCTCCTCATTTCCTTTTCAGTGTGATCTGGAGAACCCCTAGAGAGAAGGGTCCAAACAAGGAAAGGCTGTTTTTCTTTCCCTTTCTTCTTCTTCTTACCACTTGGTTGCTCACTCAAGAGAGGGCAGGCAAACAAATAGCAATGGTGAGGAGGAGGAAGAGAAAGGGGATGAAGACCAACACCTATTTGGTCCAGCTGCAGGGCTTCTTAAAAGTCACCTGCTTCTTGGGAGGAAAGCGATGACAAACCTAGACAGCATCTTAAAAATCAGAGACATCACCTTGCTGACAAAGGACTGCATAGTCAAAGCTATGGTTTTTCCCATAGCGATGTATGGAAGTGAGAGCTGGACCATAAGGAAGGCTGACCGTCGAAGAATTCATGCTTTTGAACTGTGGTGCTGGAGGAGGCTCTTGAGAGTCCCCTGGACTGCAAGGAGAACAAACCTATCCATTTTGAAGGAAATCAACCCTGAGTACTCACTGGAAGGATAGATCATGAAGCTGAGGCTCCAATATTTTGGCCATCTCATAAGAGAGGAGACTCCCTGGAAAAGACCCTGATGTTGGGAAAGTGTGAAGGCAAGAGGAGAAGGGGATGACAGAGGATGAGATGGTTGAACAGTGTCATCGAAGCTACCAACATGAATTTGACCCAACTTCAGGCGGCAATGGAAGACAGGAGGCCCTGCCGTGCTTTAGTCCAGTGGTTCTTAACCTTTGTTGCTCGGATGTTTTTGAACTGCAACTCCCAGAAACCCCAGCCAGCACAGTTGGTGGTGAAGGCTTTTGGGAGTTGCAGTCCAAAACTCCTGAGTAACCCAAGGTTAAGAACCAGTGCTTTAGTCCATGGGGTCACAAAGAGTCAGACATGACTAAACGACTAAACAACAGTAGGGCTTCTTTTATGGGCCGGTGTAGAGCAGTTCCCTGGCAGATGAAAGGATTACTTTAAGGGAGATTGCATCCATTAAAGCAACCTTTTTGGTGCAATCAGGCATGCACCTGTGCAGCTGTCTGATTGTAGCCTTAGTTTGTGTGGAATGAGAGCCAGTCACAAAAAACATGATGCATGTAAAGTGTGTGCAGTATATATGATAAAACATGTCTTTTTTTTTCTATTGTTGGCAGAACAGATTTCTACACTCTTTCAAAAGCTAATAACCCTCAGTATTGGCTTGTGCTAGAGCTCGGGCTAATGACAATGGCATTCCAACCTGTCTAGAGGGCCACATGTCCACTATCTCTATTCCAGGATACACTCTAGGGTCTTCTGCCAGAGCACATCACTACCAGTGGTCCTTTTGCATAACGGTCAATGTGAAAGTACTTCTATAAGGATGGCAACTTGTGGAACTAATACTGAGTGGTGAATATTGGAGATAACATATCAGGGCTTGGAAGTTACATTCTCTAATTTAGAAGGTCAAGTGACTGTCCTTTCAGCCATTTGAGTGTAGCATTTGTAGATTTCCAGATGGTGGAGAGCAATTATGACCACTGCAGTCCTGGAGTGTACGGAGCTAAAGTAAAATGTGACCAGCTTCCCAACAGTTAGGGTTGATAGTGGTTAGTCCAGCATTTTGTTCCCCACTTCAGCTGTCCAAGTGTGCTTGTGATGTTGGCAAAAAGGGATTGGAGGGGACTTCCCCTACTTGTCTCTCGCATTGGGCTCTTGGAGATACAGTACATGTGAACAGAGTGATTCTGTTTAGTCATTAGGCTGAATACTGTGTTGACAGATCTACCTATCATGAGTTTGCCTGATCCAGTGGATTGTAACTCTCTAAGAGCTGAACTACACACTTTGTCAAAGACCTAGTAGGCAACTCAGTTTCATTTTTCTTTTTACACAAAATGATTTGGAATGGGATCACCATGAATGTATAGTGAAAATTTAAATAACTCTTGCAGATGTACCAACAACAACAACTTTCATGTCAGATGCGGGCTAAGAAAGACCATCACCCTGTGCTGGCACCAAGAAGGATGCCAGCCTTTCCATCCCCTGAACTGAGAGGGGACAAATGTAGATAGAAGGGAAATGTTAAGCTTCTCATTTCCATCCATCAAGTTCCTGATCTAGATCAGGTCCACACTTCCTGACTTTGGAGAAAGAAAGGAGTCTTTGCTGCATACGGTGCCCACTATCCAGTTGAGGATTCCTGTGCATACAACTGATGTTATGCCAGCAGTTGTGCTGTTTGGTGAGATGTTTCTTGTATGACTTTTAAAATCAATTGCACAACCAGTTGCACAAAAGACACTTTGGCTATGGAAGATACAGGAGTTTGGGAAATGGCATCTGACCTCTGAAGCTTACTGATTCCAAGGTAAATTTTTAGTGCTCCAAGCTGAGGTGATAATACTCTGCACTCGTGTAGTGTAAGTCATTTTTATTTTCTATCTGTGGTACTCCAAGTAGGTTCCAGAGCTGAATTGGATCAGCTGTAATGAAACCAGTGATCTGTTTTAGAGATGTTTTTGAGTTCCTTATCAAAACAGTCAAAAAGCAAAACGATTTGTTCACAGTGGGTATTTATGATTTGTCTACAGCAAAATTCCAGACTTGTCTATTTGGCCCAGCACCCCGATACTGCACTCAGCCTGCCTCCTGTTGAGGGAGATGAGAGATGCTAGCCAGCCACACCCCCTCCTCAGACTTTTAGCCAAACTAGTGCTGTTTCACACATACATGTAGATATTAAAGGCTTTTTAATCCAAGCCATTGACTCAGATCTATGAAACTTGGTGAAAGCTCTCTACAGTAATGTTTTTAAAATTATCTCTTTGCTCTGTAGAAATTGAAATCTGAATGCTTAATCTAAACCTCTTTCATATTTAAGGAACTCCACAGTGATTGACAGGGACAGGAATTACCTAGTACATTTTTCTGTGAAGGATAGCCTGGGAGAAATGATGATGCACCATGTGCTACAAAGCCATTGTAGATTAATAGCATACAACATTGCTTTGTAACTGACAGGTTGCAGTAAGCTGTTTGGGAAGCAGCTGTAGTCAGCGAAGGAAGATTTGGGCAACATTCTTGATGCTTCTACAGTGTTGATTTCCACATTGGGCTAGATCCCAGTTACATAGGGGCAGGATGCAAAAGTTGTGCACTTGCTTTACATGCTCAGAAAAACTGTTTGAATGCATTACAACTTCTTAGTAGGCAATGAAGGTTCAGAGAAGGAGAAAGACAGCGTATTTGCGTGGACTTTGTTCTTGTTCTTTATTTGTTCCCATTTTTTCCTAAAGAGTGTGGAGCCAACAAACATACATGGTAGTCACAGAACAAGATCCCTTCCTATGGGGATTTAGCACAGTAGAATCTAACCATAATTTATGTTTTTCCAGCCAAGTACTGACAAGAAATGTGTTTGTTCAAAATCTAGAGGAGGCATTGGGTCAGGAAAAGGTTTTTTTCTGATCCTTTACATCCCTCTTTAGGACCTGCTCCTTCAGCCACCATGCCTGTTAGACCAGTGATCCCCAACCTTGGGCCTCCAGATGTTCTTGGACTTCAACTCCCAGAAATCCTAGCCAGTAGAGATGGTGGTGAAGGCTTCTGGGAGTTGTAGTCCAAGAACATCTGGAAGCCCAAGGTTGGGGACCACTGTGTTAGACTCCTTTGTTTCCATATGAGAGTAGAAGTGATGGTGGCGGTAGAATGTCTTCACATTGTTACCACTTTCCTCTACAGATTGGTGCTGAATGTCACTTGTAACAGTTGTAAAATAGTAAAAACTGTGGGTAACAAACATATTCTATCGGGAGGAACTGCTGGATAGCTCAGTGGTTTAGCTATCTGGCTGCAGAACCAAAGATTCCTCACTGTGCCTCCTTGATAGGGGCTGGAGTTGATGTTTCATAGGGTCCCTTCTATCTCTGCAGGTCTAAGGTGATGATGATGATAAAACAATTAAAATAAATGTAGTCTACAAACTGCTAATTAAAATCATTGCAATAAATTAAACTGTTTCATTTGCCAGTTTCATTCGCCTGTTTCATTTGCCAGAGATAAAGATGTGTATCTTTTTCCTAAAACTCATAAAAATGTCTCTTCACATTTGTTTTTACTATTTTTCTTAAAACCTTATTGTGAGTTAGAACTCATCATAACATCAAAGAGAGTGCATTTCACAGTAGAAGGTCCTCTCCTGCATGCCCCTCTAGGTGTTTTTAGGATGGCTTTTCCTGAAAATCTTAACATTTGCACAGATTCATAATGCGACAAGTGATTCATTAGTTAATCAGGCCCCAAGCCATTTATAGCAGCTCCGAGTCAGATAACTGGGTGGGACGTCTGCTAAGGGATTAGATAATGCATTTTAAGCCTAATTTGGCCCAAGTGTATACAGTACGTTCAACCTATGTATTTTAAAATATATATGCCTAGGACTGTGCTGAAGGCAGAAATTATATGGGCAATTAAGGTTCTCTCTAGTGTGTGGATTACTTCTGGATCAGACTGTATACATCCTCAGATTAGGGAACGGGTGATTTCCACCAGCAGCCAGAAAATGTGTCCATGCTTGTAGAGTAGAAATTGTTGTTTGTACATGTGTGTTCATGCATATAAATTGGGGTGGGTGGTTGTGGAGAGCCTGTAACCCTCCAGATGTTGTTGAACCAAAACTGTCATCATCCAGGATTATGACAGCTGGGGCTGATGGGAGTCCGAAAGTGCTGGCAGGCCACAGGTTCTTTATTAGTAACGCAAAAGATTTACTTTTAGTGTGAGACTGATATTTCATTCAATATTTCATTCTGTTTCCATATGTCTGATGAAGTGGACTGATCCGAAAAAGCTCACTTTAAAATATACCTTAATAGTCTTTAAGGTGCCACATGTTTTTTGTCATTTTCTTTTTTGATTTTGCCTCATATACTTTTGTGATGGTTTCTACTTCATACTGACATTTCAGTAAGTTCTAATGATCCAGTTTTCTCCTGGTCTTAAAAATATTTGCTAGTTTTAAATTGGTTTCTGAACTTGGTTTAAGGGCATATGTTGCCCTTTAAAACCACCAGGGCACTGGGGCCAGAAATGACAAAGACTGCTTTTGCCTATATAAACCTACTTGTAAATTAAGATCTCCTTTAGAGGTGTTGTTCCATTTCTTCTCTCATGCCCCGTAAACAAAAATCTGGTGTATGGATCCCTGAGGGCCACAGGTTAATGTGCATAATGACGGGCTTCCTTATTCAGTATTCTCTTTCAGGACATTTCAGTGCAGGACAACAGCTAGTTTGTGAGAAAGCATAAGTTAAAACTCTGTTCATTGGTTTTTCTAGTTTTCTTTAAGTGAATTGTGAGGCTGACAAACTGTTGCTGTTTCTTTTTCCCTGTTTTATGTGTATTCATCCTTATTGTTTTTATGACACCCATTTTAATACATATTATTCTGTTGGTGTTTAAGTGGGTTTTTTTAAAAATCATACGGAGGTATAGAAATATTAATGCATACGCTTGGTTTGTTTTGCTAATAATATGCAGGGATGACAAGAACACTTCCTAAATTCCTTTCATAAATGTTTACATGCTGACATACAAGTCTGTGAAAGAGCCCAGAGTCCCCCCCCTCCACTGATCCATATTTTTCCCTCTGCTGTTGGGGCTTCCGCTTTAAAAAAAATCAAATCCATTTGCATTGGTTCAGGCAGTGTGGTCACTTGAGCCTATGCAATGGGTGATCAGAAGCTGGCTCTTCATAGTTCCAGCTGGGGAGAGAGAAAGCAAAGGGTACTTGGGTCAGTTCCCCTGAATTTGAGCACCTTTTTCTCCAAATTATTTGTTTATTAAAAATGTCTTTGTGCCTAGGAGATAAAGCAATAACAACAAGAAAGAGAGAGTGAGAGGTAGGAAGAGGAGGAAAACATCAGCAAAGAAGAAATTGGCAAGTAGCCTGTGTGTGAACCTTGTTAAGGTAGCTTTACTGCAGCCATGCTTCTTGCAAATTTGAATGGCTGAAGTAGACTTGTCTTAACTAGGTGCTAATTTCCTCTCCTGGGTATGACTAGATAACCAAATTGTCCTGACCTGGATCAAGTTAAACAGGATCATTTTGAGATTCAGTAGGATATTTGGGGCAATCCTTGCATCTATATTCAATGACTGTATGTTTCAGGGAAGGAAACCACACTGCAAACACATTGCACCTCAAGCAGTCCTATTAAGCCCATTCCTCCCTTTAAAGAAAAACAAACAAACAAACAAGTCCCCTCCCCATGTCCCCTCTTGTTTCCCTCTCTCTGTAGAAGTGGGAGAAAGCTGCTATTTGTTTGTTTGTTTATAAGTGGCAAAGTTCTGAATTGGTTTGCCTCTCAACTGATTCAGCACATCCTCTTTTGTCTCCTCTGTGGGGAGAGCAAGGAACAAGAGAAAGCTAGATTTTGTTTCGAATGTATTAATAAATAGCATCCTTTCCAGCTACATAGAGATTAGATCCTGCAGTGGCTTAAGTGAACTGATAGATACAATATCCTCTCTTATACTGACAACAACGCATGCTGGAACCGAACCAAACTGAAGCAATCCTGTCTGCACTAGAAAAACTAGTAACCCCTCAGAAAGTTGTGACTAGATGTAGGTAAAGGCGGGGTTGACTTGTCTCTACATTGTGTGGTCACCAGAAAATAAAGTGAGCCAGCCATTCCCAAAGTGGAATTGCACCCTCTCTCTGTTGACTTCTGTGTGATCAGCTAAATTGGGGAAACCGAACTTCCTGGGTGTGAATTCACAGTTAATCAGTTCACATTTTTTCCTGCTGTTTAGTTGCACCCCTAGAGAATGAGACAAAGAGCTCCTTTTCCGCACCAGGATTCTTGTATTTTCCTCTAAACATCTCTGTGCAAAAATAGTGCCCTTTCCCTTTAAAAAAATGAAGCACATATGCCAAGCAAGCACAGAATTACCCGGTGATTATTAAAAAAGAGGCAGACAACCCCTGCAATGCTTCTAATCCCCCAAGATTCCATGCAATAAAGTAGTGTAAGATCAGAGAATCTGATTGAACATTTTCCCAAGAGCCCTATAAAATTTTATAGACCTCTAGGAAAAAAAATCAGAAGCTTACGTGCATCATCATATAAGTTTATTGCGTGGCACATAGGCCGTTGCAAAGTACATCAAATAAAAGCAATACAATACAGTAAAATTCAATACATTATAGTATGAGGGGGGAAACCCAAATCAAGTTAGATTTCTATCACAGCTAAAAAACCTCTAACATCTGAAAAACAACACACAAAACCCTAAGGAAAACTAAGTGAAGACAGTTGATAGACAGTATCTGATGCCAATAACAAGCATCTATCGCGGAAGGGTACATGAACCTAAATAACCGCTTGATTAGTAGTAGTGGGGGCTACAAGTTTCATTTTCATAAGTATAGATATAAACCTTGCCATTCATAGTGTAATAAATTTATCTCTTTCTGAGAGTAGGATCCTGAGCTTTCCTGGACATGTCTTCCAGGATATTTTTCCAAAATAGGCTTCAGCAGCCTTTCATGGCGGGTCACGAATAGGGGACAGTAAAACACAGCATGTACTAAGACCTCAACTGATTTTTGGTTGCAAGAACAAACTCTCTCCTAGTATGGGATTTGTGTGTAACACCCTTTTAAGCTAGCAAGCGGCAACATAAAGCTTATGTTAATCACAGCTGGTATTTATTTGATTTATGGTTAATTCTGGAATGAAATCAGAGAACCATTTCCAATCATATCAAAATTCATCTGAGAATCAAGGTAGGTATACATCTTTTCATTGTTGCAATGATTCCAGACATCAAGCTTTATGTATCTACATTGTTTTAAATTTTCCATATAAATAAAATTACTTCAGAGTTGTTGAAAACATCTAAAAGTCTTAAAGCTATGGAAAACTGTAGGCACAGTTGAAAATATATGAAAACTAAATTTTAGTTGCAGGCAAATACTTAGGTCAGATTTCAGTCTAAAATGCAGGAGCATAAAAGGTACAATAAAATGCAAAAAAGAGAGAGCACAATAAAAAAACAACAGAGAATACATCTCTAACACACATTATTAAAAAGTAAAAAGCACTATCTTTAAGTAATTTTTAGCCTTTATACATATTACTGGACACACATGAAAAAAGAAATATTTTAAGTGTTCACGCAGTCAAGCCACTTTAAATCTTCAAAGGAAAATTAATGTTGTCTTCATCTGTTCTGAAGTGCTGTTGCTAAGCTGTTGCGACTAAATATTGCTGTTTTTTGATGTCTGGTACCAGTGCCAGTATTGTTGGCATCTAGTATGTGTAGCATGTTGTGTTCTTCTGAGTCTCTTTGCCTTCCTGTATTTATGTTTTTCTGAGATGTTTACATTTCCCTTCAACAGTAAACGACTGACTTTTGCTGATGTAGTAAGTTACAAGGACTTGATACATAATCAAATATGTAAAATGGAAATTACTATTGCTTTTACTGGGATGGCAAAGCACAACTCCTGTAAATTAGAATCTGGCAAACTGCCACCATGATGATAAGCATCATTATTTTGACTAACAGGTTGACATCTGCTATGCCACTAGCTTGCACTGGGACTAAATCACTGAGGAGTAAAATAGAGACAGTGCAAGTCACTGGATGGATAAATGCCACCTGCTGACCATGTTAATATATTGCAATGTTTTATACAATATAAACCATTTTACTCTATCTGGAATTTAGGAGTCTAGAACAGTGGTTGCCAGATGTTCTCTCAGAAATCCTGGCCAGCACGCCTAGTGGTGAAAGCTTCCAGGAGTTTTAGTCCAAGAACATCAGGAGGCTCTAGGAGGCTAGTGTTTTTTTCTTCGCTCCTTTGTTTGCTTGCATGCTGGACTGTCAGCTATGAAGAAGACTCTTTTGCAAGATAAACTTATTGTACAGTGATCTTCCTTCCAGATTGTTTTGCAGTAACTTTTAGCATCTGGCTGTTCAGACTTTATTTTTAAAGCATAATATACATTTTCAGGAATGCTTTTTCTATACCCCTCTTAATTATTTTAGCACTCTGTACATTCAAAATTTCACATCTTGACAACAGGAGCTATCATAGTTTTGCATAATTTACACTATTTGATTTATCTGTGCAATATTTATTCTGGGAGTTGTGTCTACCAGCCTTACAGAATCCCAGTATCATTCATGATTTTCCAAAACCAAAAATAAGAACATTCAGATAGTTCTATTTGGGGTTAAATAAAATTATGTGAACATTTTCAGAAATATGTTACTGCAAAGAATATCAATCCTGAAAGACTATCTGATTTCTTTTAGACCAGCTCCCTCCTGGAACTCTGGCTGTGGAGTTACAAGGTTCTTTCTGATGGTAGAAAGACTGCAATTCTCCAGGATCCTGCTAGCAAGCTGTGTTATAATGGAGAAGAACATTTTCCCTGATGATAATGTGATAGTTACAAAGCTGGAAATGTTAGTACAGTTTATAATGGGCTTCTTGCAGAGTGACTAGAAACATTTACACCGCTGACAAAGGACATTTTCCGAAACATTCGTCATTCTCAAGTAGGTGTTAGAGCTTGCTATATTAACCTGCAAATCCAGAGCCTTGATTTATGCTCATTCTGTTGGGCTTAGAAAGGTGGTGAGTTTTAATTCCAAGGTTAGTCTCAAAGCAGCTGAAGTGGCTAAAGGTTGCAATATCTTGGGAAAATGTTTTAGTTGTGTGTTAAATGGAAGGGAAAGTGAGTGCGTTTAAAATTCCCAACCACCACCACCATTCTACTTTTAAGTCTAAGCATGGAGCAAGTGTTACTGGAATACAGGCAGGTTTGGTTTCCATGGTGATGGATTGGGGATGCTGACCAGGCTGCACATAGAATCAGAGCAGGTTAACAACAGATTTTGATTGAAAAACTGGATTACCTAGGCCTCTACTAAGCCTAGAATGTGTGTGGTTCTGCCACATTCTAGACATGGATCATGAAGCTGCAGCCCCTACCCTTTAGCAATAAAAGCACTTCCAGAGGTCACAACTCAACATAGATATTAGTACCAATAAGGGGCTATCCACTCATTACAAAGCTGTACAAACTGGAATTGTAATTATGTGTACACTGAGTATGGCAGTCCATTCTGATTCTCTAAGTATTGTGCTTATACACATGTTCTTAATAGCTCATCCACATATAGCATTTTAATGCTTTGTTTCTAAACTCTTAGGTTTTCACACAGATGCTCTGAGTCCAGAATCTGGAAGAAAGGTTGGAAATATATCGAATAAATAAATAACCATCTCTAGGGTTTTTCCATATGGAATACAATATATTTCAAGTTCTGCCACTTTCTGCCTAATAAACTTTGGCACAATAAACCCCTTTGTGGGGTTTATTGGTATTCATTTCCAAATATATATTTAAAAACACTGCTCAGCAACTCTTTAAGAAATCATTCAAACTTCTAGAAGAAATATTTTCTCCTGGATTTTTGTTTGGCATTGAATGGTGGCTTAGATTTGGTGAAAGTGTTTGAGTGGGAAACTTGCTTCCTAAACTCTCTTCTTGGTTCAAAGTGATACAGTACTAGAAAAAAAGGCTTCCTTTTAAGAGTGTTTAAAAAAGAGAAGAAAGTCAGGGTGGAAAAGTAGTGAATGAATCAATATAAGGGGAATATTGTATGGTTGGGGCTGGCTGTGGATAACATCAGTGTGAAACCCAGTTCTTTGTGACTTTGGTCACTTTCCTAGCTTGGAATAGCAAAGCCTTTTCCTGAAATGTGGTAGTTCATATCCTAGGAGGAGTGTTGTTTTTTCAAGAGATTTGCTTTTGCTCCAGAACAGCTGTAGGCGGTCTGGGTGTGGGTGTGTGGCTAGCTATAGCTTGAATGGTATGATGACTCATAAGGCAGATAGCGGAGACCTTTTCCTCACAGCTGTGTTAAATGACAGCTGGATCACCAATGAACTGGATCGCACTTGGGGCATTGCATAGTGCGCAATAGGAAACTCTTGATCCACCAGCTGTTTTGGCCAATCACCCCCATCAGACCTACTTAGCATAGCCAAAGGTTAGAGATTGTGGGAATATAGGCAAAAACATCAGGAGGGCTAATATTTCCTTCTCTCTGCCCTACAACTGGCCCTGACTTCTAGGATGGAACACTGTGAAGGATGGGAAGGAGAAGAAAGGATAAGAAAAGTCTGGCCTGAAAAGGTTTGAGTGAGAACTGCCATATATAGGCAGCCTTAGCCACAATATCAGAAAAACCATGGTCTTGCGGAAGAAGGCATGGAGAGATGTGTGCACTGAGTCAGGCAACCAATAGCAGCAGTGATGGAGACCAAGGAAACTGTGCCTTGCAGAACTGAAGAGAAGATAGTCCTGTACACAGGGCATTTTTCAGGGAAAGCAGCTGTGATTATCTCATACATCTGTGGAGAGAGGCTGATGATGATACACTGTGACAGCCTTTGCTTGTTTGCCTATAGCGTAATCACTGAGCCATACTGAGGAGATGCGACAGCCCAGCTCCTTTTGCAGACTTGGCATGCCCCTTCCCCACTCCATTCCACTCAACAGGAAATACAGCAAGCAAATGTAGGAAGAGCTTGATCCTAACATGATCTGCATATGCAGACTTCTTTGCAAAATCAGGGTTGTTGATTCAAGACTGTCATCTAAAAAGCTTTATGTGAACCAAGAATCCTGGAGTGCTTTTATTAAACCTTCTTCCATGGTTCATACTCACAATAATGAACTGAAATCTCTCAACTCTGATTCCCCAGAGGGGAATAACTAATTTTAACTGAGAACTGATATTATTTCTATCATGGTTAATTTTCTGCAACAAAGCAAAAGTTAATCCCCAAAATATCAAGAACTCTTACCACTTTCCATTGGGTTTTATCCAAAGCACCTGGACCTCAAGTATTCATGGAAGGAAAACCACCTTGAAGAATAATGACTCTTTCAGGAAATGACATTTTGATATATATTGTTGGAGAAGTTGATGGAGTAATAATGTAGAAGAACAAGCAACCCTTTAATTTTTTAAAAAAGGTATTTGACCAGCCTTTTGATTATCCAAAACCTATATTAAATGAAGATCTAACGAAGGAGATGTTAATACCCAGTTAGTGAAGAAAAAGCAAAATATAACATTAAATAAAAAGGATTGAACTTGATTTTGGAAGCCGAAATTAGAATGTTGCTGCTACTCAATGCCTGCAAAATCTGGGAGCTCCAAACTGTAACCAAAATTCAAATTCTAGTGCCAATATTTGACATTCAAAAGCAAAATTAAATGTAATGATTTTTCAATCCAGAGGGCTAATCTTCTACTTCCTGAGGTTCCGGATTTATTTTATACAAATCAGACTCTGCAGCAGGATTGAATGACAGATGTACTCTTCATAACAATTGGTACTTCTTGCCCCAGTCCTTCTTGCCCAACAAATGTTTATTTGGACATTTCCAGCTGTTTCTGTTCAGATCTACTTTGAGCATTGGTCAATAGCTGTCAGATCAGACTTCCCATAGCTTCCCAGTTCTGTGCAGACAGAACAGAACGGTTATTACCCCAAGGCCTTATAAGCAGGAAGCTAATAGTTCAACATGCCCTGTTTGGTGGGAATAGAGCAGCCTTACTCCATTTCTCCACTAGATGGTAGAAAGGGACCATGGGAAAGCCAGAGTGATTTGTAAAAGGAATTTTGATGCTAGACTCATGGAGATGTGTGTAATGTGAATACATAGTGTTATTGAAAGACAGTTCATCCTCCATTTCTGCATATCATCTCCTAGCTTATTTTTAGTGGAGATCCAGGCTTACAGTCAGGCTAAAGTAGACTCATTTAAATCAGTAGGCTTTAAGTTGTTATGACAAACTGAAATTCCATGGATTTCAGTGGGTCTACTCTATGAAAGACCTGTTAAAATTAGTAGTACTTGATGTCACTATTTTGTCACATTGATCTCCATCTGTCAACTCTTGGGCCAGCTAACATCCAGGGCTGGAAGCCCTTATAGGCTCCCTCACCTGAGCTCTGACCTGACTGACAGGAGTGATCTGAGAGCTGTCTGTCACACTAAGCCTTTTGGAAGGTTACTAGAAGGCATAGTTGGATACCAGGCCCAGCTAGAATGTGTGCAGCATCATCACCTTATTTGTATTCCTTATTCAGATACTCAGAAGATGACAAATATAATTTACCAACATCTTTATTACATTTAGAATTCATGGGGGAATGAGGTAGATTCTTCTACACCTCATGTTTCCAGCTGTTTTGCTTCTCTCTGCTTAACTTTTCTTCCCTTTCCCCTGAGCTTTGGTGCCCCGCTCGTCCTTTTTTGGGTAGCCCCAGACGCAGGCTCTGAGAAGGGCACACATTTTCCTTGGCTTCCGGGTAGTACCTAAAGAAAATAAGAGAACAAGGTTAGATCCAGACATTCATGACTGAACTGAAGGAGGCCGAGGAGACTGATGGAGAGAGAGGAGGTCAGATAAGGCAAAATATTTTAGAATCAGACTTAAGGGGTGATATCTATTCCAAACCCCTTGTCTGGTGCAAGAAATTCAAAGCTAGAGGAGTGGAAAAGACAGATCACTACCTTGAAGGAGAGATGGGAATATGTGGAAGGTGAGGAAATTGGGTGAGGAAGAGAAGAATATGGTGTAGATGAGGCCATTACTATGTCCAACTGTATACTATCAACTTCAAATGGTAGTGGACCTCTCAAGTTGCAAGCAACCACCCTGCTCACAGTGCTCTTCCCCCAGAATTTTAGACCAGGGGTAGGGAAACTGGACCTAGCTTTATGTAGGCATTGATCTCTGCCACTTTGCTATTGTTTCAACACATTAAGATAAAGAGTAACTGGAGACAAGGAAAAATGGATGTTAAATAAAGAATATAAAAACTGATTGCTTTTTCTGACGAATATAGCCGATTTGTTAAATATTCGTCAATCTGTATTTTTGGTTCAAGAGACCCCCCTCCCATGAATACGAAGGGATGAATATTTACCCGTTTTATTCATCCTTCGTATTAAAAAAACACACAAAAAACCACCATTCTGCCTATCAGCTGCCGATCAGCTGATTGGCGGCAGTAAGGCAGCCACCACCCCAAACAACCATCCAAAACCACAGCCTACCCCACCACCCCCTTCCTTTCCCTACCTTAGGCCCCACCCCACCCCCACCCCCGCCCCCACCTCTTTCCGCAATTGCTGCTGCTGAGGTCTTCAGGCCTCGCAGCCACACATGTAAAAATGGAAACTGGATTCCCTTAGCCTGCCTTAAGGGAATCCAGGATGCCCTTTGCAAAAATGGCAGCTGCAGCTTCCCTACCCTAAATGAAACCGCAGCCACCATCTTTGCAAAGGGCAGCCAATCTCCCTTTTTACAGGCCGTGGCTGCGAAGGTCTGTTGGAGACTTCAGCAGCAGCTATTAAGATAAGGGGATGTTGGTGGGAGTGGTGTGGGGGCTAAGGTAGGGAAAGGAAGGGGGTGTGGGGGTAGGCTGTTGGGGTGTCTGGCTGTGTATGGGGTGGCTGTCTATCTGCTTCTGATCACTTGATTGGCAGCCGGTAGGCAGAATGGGCTTCTGTGCAGGGTGGTAAACTCTCCTGTGGGACCCAATTTGTGGGTGAATAACTTGGATGTCCGATATCCAATCTACACCAAAGTTGGCAGGCATGTTGAGGAAAGACATAGGAAGCAATTTTTAAAGGAAGCTTTTTTAAAAGTTGGCGCCGGTGGCGGGCGGGTAGCGATTTCACCGCCACCGCCTCGGTTTGTTTTTATATTCTTTTTTCGTTCTTTTATATTTATTTCTTTTTTTCCCTGAGTTGCCTCTCTCTCCTACCTGTTCTAAGAGCTGGGGTGTGTGCACAGGAAGAGCTTTGAGTCCTGGGTGGCTACTGCAAGTTGGAAGGAGTGTGGGTGGAGCTGGCGTGGCGCAGTGGTTAAAAAGCTGTACTGCAGCTAAAACTGTGCTCACGACCTGGGGTTCAAATCCCAGGTAGCCGGCTCAAGGTTGACTCAGCCTTCCATCCTTCCGAGGTCGGTAAAATGAGTACCCAGCTTGCTGGGGGGGCAATGTGTAGCCTGTATAATTAAAAATTGTAAACCGCCCGGAGAGTGCTTGTAGCGCTATGGGGCGGTATATAAGTCCAATAAATAAATAAATAAATAAATAAATGCGGGGGTTGGCTGGTGGCTGCTTGGTGGAGCTCGGAGGTTCCTTGTCTGATCTGGAGGGCATTGTCAGGAGAGGATCCAGGGACTAGAGACAGGTAAGATCCTCCTGATGGAATGAGTCCCGACGGAGTGCCTGGAGAAAGACTGCCTGGAGTTATGATCACCAGGAGAGTGCATGGTTTTTGCGACTGTCTGAAGGCTATCGGAAGGCGCCTGTGAGGTCCAGGAGCGTTGGGACACTGGTGCCATATTGGGTGACCGGAGGGCAGTATTCTTTTTAAGTTCCTCTCTCTCCGTCTGCTCACTCTGGGTTAATGCCTTCTTACCCAGCTTTCAGGGATGGAAAATGGTAACGAAAGCGCCTTCCCCATTTCTGACTTCGGTGTTTTTGATGCCTTTTATGCATATTATTGAGAACTTTATGCCCACCATTGAGAACTGTGTGATCTGCCCCACTAATAAGATCCATACTCAAGCTCTATTAAATGCTGCAAGCTTAATAACATCAAAAAGGACAAGGTCACGTGGCAGAGGAAGACAACCCAGGACTATATGTGGGGTATAAACACTGTGAGGTTTTTCTAATAAGTTTTTCCTCTTTTTTGTTTAGTATATTTATAATTTGTTCTGTAATTTGGGATTTTAGTTACTATACTGTATTTGGTTTATGTACTCTTACTCTATGTAATTTATTTTATGTATTTTTACATTGTTGTTGGTTTATGTATTCTAACTTTGTTATTTAATTTATTTATATTAATTTAGTTACTGATCTAATTTCCTCTTTCCCCCTCTTCTTTTTCTCTTCTTTCCCCCCTCCTTTCTCTCTCTCTTTTTCCTCTCTTTGATATGGAGTGGAAGGCCTGCCCTCCCAGCGAGGAGCCTTTGAACATCTGTGATCACGGGTAGAGGGAGCTATGGCATTGACACAGTCCCTACTCGTGTTAGAATGTTCAACATTTGAAGGCTGTTCATTGTTTTGAGACTGTAATCAACCGTCAGTATCAAGGTAGTCAGACCAGCCAGCCTTCCACTCTAAAACTGATGCTGTTGAACGCCAGGTCTGTGTCCAATAAGCTCCAGGTAATCTACGATCTTATCCTGGAAGAGGATGCAGACCTGGCATGCATAACCGAAACGTGGATTGGCAGAGAGGGGGGTCCTCCCTTAGCACTCGCCTGTCCACCCGGTTATGCTGTCCAACATCAGAGTAGACTGGAGGTACCGGGGGGAGTAGCCATTATATATATAAAACACCTTGGAGGTTACTAGGCGCTCCGTGGTGGTAAAGCCAGGTCTGGAGGTCCTCCACGTGCCGATTTGGGCCAGGGATGATATTGGGATTGTGCTGGGTTACCGTGCTCCCCACGATCCAGCCATTTCCCTACCGGAGCTGGTGGACTTTGTCTCCGCGGCACTGTTGAGATCCCCGAAGCTGCTGGTTTTGGGTGATTTCAACGTGCACGCGGGGGCAGAGATTTCCGGACCAGCTCTTGAGTTCTTGGAAACCATGGCTTCCTTGAACATGTCCCAACATATCAACAGCCCTACCCACGTGGGAGGTCACATGCTAGACCTGTTTTTTCCCACCAACTGGAGTAAGTGTGGTCTGATGGTGACTGACCTTGTGTTGGTCCCCTTGTCATGGTCAGATCACCACCTAATAAAATGTAACCTCGTAGTGGCTCTCCCCCCTCGCAGGGAGCAGCGGCCTGTTTCTATGGTCCGCCCTCGAAGGCTACTGGATCCTGTTGGATTCCAGGATGCCATGAGAAGTGTTACGGTTGACCTGGCTGGCAGTCCTGTCGAGGTTCTGGTTGACAGCTGGTCTACCACTGCCATAGACATGATCGTGCCTAAACGCTCTCTCCAGCGCAGAGCTCGGCCTGCGCCCCGGTTTAACCAGGACTTTCAAGCGATGAAGCAGCATAGGAGAAGGCTAGAGCATAGATGAAGGAAGAACCTGACGGATTATAATTGGATAGCTGTCAGGGTCGCGACTAACCTTTACCTGATTAAGGTAAGGGCTGCTTGTCGTACATACTTTGCTAACTGGATAAGCAAAGCTTCAAATCAGAAGGCGGAGTTATTCCGTATAGCGCGTGACCTATCCGGAATTGTTCTGAGTGATGGGCCTCCCCCTACTATTTCACCGGACCAAATTGCAGCATTTTTAAAATCAAAAGTGGAGGCCATCCCCCTGCCCTCAAGGAAACACTCATTAGGCCCATAAGAAAGAAACCTAGTTTGGCAGTGGACGAAATTGGCAACTATAGGCCCGTCACCAATGTTTCTTTCATTAGCAAAGTGGTGGAGAGGGTGGTGGCGGACCAGCTTCAGGCTCTTTTGGATGAAACAGATGCCCTGGATCCATTTCAGTTGGACTTCAGGCTGCGCCATGGTACAGAAACAGCATTGGTCGCCCTGTATGATAACCTATTGAGGGAGGCTGACAGGGGTAAAATATCTCTGTTGGTCCTCCTCAACATCTCAGCAGCTTTTGATACCGTTGACCACGATATCCTCCTGGGGAGGCTCTCCGAGTTGGGAATTGGTGGCTTGGCACTTGCCTGGCTCTGCTCTTTCTTGGAGGACCATCCCCAGAGAGTACAGCTTGGGGAGATGTTTCGGCCCCGTGGAGTCTCAACTGTGGGGTTCCACTTGGGTCGATTATCTCTCCAATGCTGTTTAATATCTATATGAGGCCGCTGGGTGGGGTCATCAGGGGGTGTGGGGCATCGTGTCATCAATATGCTGATGACACACAGCTCTACATCTCCTTTTCACCAACTGCATATGATGCCGTCCTGTCCCCCCAGCGCTGCCTGGGGGCCGTACTGCAATGGATGCAGGAAAATGGGCTGGGGCTGAACCCGGACAAGACGGAGGTGCTGAGGGTGGGTGCCCCCGGAGTTGGTGGCTTGGGTGACTCCCCCTCATTTGGGGGGGTGATCCTTGCTGCAAAAAGTGGGGTCCCCAGCTTTGGGATCCATCTGGACCCGGCGCTCACCATGGAAACACAGGTGCCATTTGTAGTCCGCACTGCCTTTTGTCATCTGTGGCGGATAGCCCGGCTGCGTCCCTATCTCAATGTGGGGGCGCTCAACACCTTGGTACATGCGCTTGTAATCTGAAGATTAGACTACTGCAATGTGCTCTACGTGGGGCTACCTTTGAAGTTGACGCGGAAACTCCAGGTGGTGCAGAATGTGGCAGCCAGACTCCTGAGCAGAGCGAGAAAATACCAGCATATCTCCCCTATTCTGGCCGCACTGCATTGGCTGCCCGTTCGGTTCCGCATTGACTTCAAAGTCTTGATGCTTACATATAATGCCCTAAAAGGTTTAGGGCCTCGATATCTGGCGGAATGCCTACTCCCACCAAGCTCTACCCATGTCACTCGTGCAAGCCAGGAGATGAGTCTGAGGAGCCTGACGCCAAGGGAGGCCCGGAAGGAAAAAAACAAGAAACCGGGCCTTCTCGGTGGTGGCTCCTCGCCTCTGGAACAATCTCCCCCCAACTAAAAACTTGGATGTTCAGGCAGGCCTTCCCCTCCAGTTAATATCTGTTTCTTTTCTCTTTTTTTCTTTGTGGTTTATCTTTCATTTTCCTCCCCATCTTTGAATTTTTAATGAAATCTCTTCTTTTTGTTATTATTATTTTTTATCATTGTATCATGATTTTGTAAGCTGCCTAGAGTGGTCATAACGACCAGATAGGCGGGATATAGATATAGATATAGATATAGATATAGATAGATAGATAGATAGATAGATAGATAGATAGATAGATAGATAATAAATAAATAAATAAATAAATAAATAAATAAATAAATAAATAAATAAGCAAGCAAGCAAGCAAGCAAGCAAGCAAGCAAGCAAGCAAGCAAGCAAGCAAGCAAGCTCTGTTGTGATTCTGGAATCTCTAAGTACCTGGGGGGGGAGCTTTCCTGAGTAAAGCTTTCCCCTTTGTGACTATATAACTTGGGGGTCCATGATCCAATGTTCACCAAACTTTCAGGCGTTGTAGGAAAGTGTCTGAGGAAGTTTCCCTGCTAATCTGGTGTCTCTCAGTGT
This sequence comes from Pogona vitticeps, assembly GCF_051106095.1. Classification (NCBI taxonomy): domain Eukaryota; kingdom Metazoa; phylum Chordata; class Lepidosauria; order Squamata; family Agamidae; genus Pogona; species Pogona vitticeps. The sequence goes on along the minus strand of NC_135788.1, from coordinate 94,165,285 downwards.
TGTAGCCATTTAAAGTGCAGATCAATCGATTTGTCAAAGAATATTCGGATATTCGCATTCGTTGATCCGTTAATCTTGACAAATAACGGATCAAAACAAATCACCATTATTTTGATTTGTCCCCATCTCTAGTGTTAAATATTTCTGAGTCATTGTTGCTAGACACTCAAACAGATGCACTGTCAAATCAAGAAAATATTTAGAGAGTAAAGTAAGAAACAGAAATATACAATCTGACGTGTGATTGTATATTAAAACTGCAGAAGGCTAAGCCATCCTGTTAAAAGACACTATGATCATATTTAAAAATTAGTTGCTATAATCATCCTTTTTTTAAAAGATAAAGAAGTTTGTATGTCCATTCTAAAAGTCAGCAACATAATGACAGTCATGATTTTCAGGGCAGGGAGTTCAAAAAATATATTCCACTCAGAGCTTGAAGAAGTTACTTTTTTGGACTTCAGCTCTCAGGATTTCCCTGTTATCATGGTCATTGGCCATGCTGGCTGGGGGATTCTGAGAGTTACATCCAAAAGTAACTTTTCCAAACATTAGTTCTCCTTCCTTGCCTACAGGCATATTTCATTCTTACAAAAAGAAGGGAAAATAGAGAAAATATTGTCCCCCAGTCCCAAGAGGTGTGGAGGTGCAGGGCTTTCCTTAAGGTGAAGAGGACAGAGTAGAACCTCCTCCTCACCCCAGCTGGGCTTTGAAGAAAATAAGTGTGTGAAATAGGAGGAGATGATTGATGCCCAGCAAGAGAAGGAGATATGTGGAGAGAAGGTCTGTCTTTTGAAAGATGAAGATCGATATAAAGCAAGACCTGCTCTGCTAAAAAAACAGAGCAAGGCAGCGGATTTCAGAGCACTGTTAAGGAAAGAAAATGATCAATTATTTCCATTGTGAGAGGTGCCATTTTGATTTTTTGCCTCAGATGCCAAAGTGCCAAAGGGGCATCTCTGCTATAAGAAGTATATGAAAGAGCAAACAGTTATTATTATAATAATTATTATAGAAGGTAAAAGTCAGTGTGGTGTAGTGGATAGAATGTTGAACTAGCATTCAAGAGCCCTGGGTTCAAATCCCTGATGGACTGTGGAACCAATAGTATTGCTGGCAACAGTAAGGCACTCCTTGAACATCTCACATACCTTAAAACCTCTGTTAGACAGTGACTTGACAAGACACAATAACAATAACCGTGCGTGTGTGTTCTGTGCCGTAAAGTCAGAACCAACTTATAGCGACCCTAATAGAGCTTTCATGGTAAATGAAATATTTAAAGGGTGGTTTTCACCAGGTGCACTCCCCTACTCCGTAGCCAAGTGGGAATCCACCCTTGGTCTCCAGAGTCCTGGTCCATTACTCTATCCACTACACCACACTGGGAAACAACAATTGTAAAGTATACATATTATACACTTTTAAAATATGTCAATATGAACATTTTTAAATGGAGCATTCTACGTCTCAAAAATGATTGATTAAAGGTAATTTCAGCTCTGACCAGATGTCGTAATTGCCAAGAAATATTGAGAGAAGGGAAGTTAGAGATACCACAGGAAACTGAGATTTTATTCTGATGTTACAAAATAAACCATTTTGGATTTCTCCTACCTCTTTGTCCCGACCTGCTTTGATTGTCATGCTTCCTCTTGGGATCAGATTTTCTGAAACAAGAATGCACCCAGTCAGAAACCTATTTTGTTGTTTAACTGTTCTGTACAGCCAAAGTAATCAGTGTACATTAAAGAGAACACTATCATATTTGATTCCGGGGATGGGGGGGTGGGGTTGAGCCTGTTTTTGTGCTGGATGATGAATGTTTACCATGAGACTATTTTCACATGAGATTATTTTTTAAGGTCAGTGGAGTTTCTCCTGCTACTGATGCCCTCTGTGAATGTGAAACAGAATACTGACTTAGACTGACTCAGAACAAAGAGAAACTAAGAGAATTTCCTGTTGGTTTTCAATTTACAATTATAGTCTTACTCAAACTAAAACAGATCTGAATTCAGAACAGCCAGATGACCTGATCAGGACACTGGCATCAGAGGATTTAGAGGGATTTAATCCTGTTTCTACTCTTGGGGTGTAAATCAAGTGTTTAGTTTTAGGAGACAGGCTGCAATTTGCATTCAAAAGGTTTATTAACATTATTAGTGAAGTGACTTGGATTAGCTTGGAAGCTCTCCAGCATGAGCTGATTTTGATGGGACTAGAAGGGAACTGTCCTTTTAGAAGTATTATAGAATTTGTAAATGCCCGCATTTGCTTTATTACCAGGCTTCTTCTTCATGATTCAACATTGCCCTGATCCATCCAACAGTCTTAATTGTTGGCATTTCACTCTAAACAGGCTGAGGGAGGGGAGGGTTCCTGCTGACAAACACACAATATTCATCCAATGCTGAGCATTGGTGTACAGGCCTATTGTTCTTCTGATCTTGTATCCTGGGGTAGAAGTATGTGTATTTTTATGTCTAGTTCTCTCAGGCTCTTTGAGTTGTTCAAAAGCACTTCCTCTTTGGGTTGAATATTGTCTGGGGTGGTACATCCTGACTCCCTGTGGTTCTAGTCTGTGCTGTAGGCTAAAAAAAGTCTTGCCCTCTTCCCAGCTCCATGTCCCAGATGAGAAGCTGTATAGCTGTTCCTCTGATCAAGAGAAGAACTTTAAACTATCACTGAAAACATGGCTTTTCAGGCAGGCTTTCCCAGAGTATTTAACATCCTAACATAGTGGTTATTTCAGCATTTTATGCTACCCGTTCTGCCATTTTGCCTTTAAATTATCCTAATTATTTTTAGTTTTTACTTATGTTGCTAGTCTATATTTATTGATGTTTAATTCTGATTGTTATGTTTATTGTTTCATACTATTGTTTATCTGTTTTCTAGTTGTAAATGACCCAGAGTGGCCCTAGCAGCCAAATGGGTGGTACAGAAGTCAAAACAAACAAACAAACAAACAAACAAACAAACAAACAAACAAACAAGGAGCACCATTGTACCCACTATGCTAAGCATTGTACATGCCATCAGTTTTGGGGGTATGGATAGGAAGTCATTTGGTTACAACTTAGCAGGGTTTATCAGTGGGCATGGCCAGCTTTCAAAGCCGGTTGAATTACACAAGGAAACATTTCTATCTAACTGTTCTCACTAGGCAACCTGAGCTTTTTATTGATAGGATCTTCAGTAGATACTGCTGCTACCCAGATTGGGATTGGTGAGGGTTGTGGCCTGGGAGGTGGCTGTGCGGCCTAAGGAGAGAGAACAGAGCAAAACAGGAAAGATTCAGAGGCTTCAAGACCCATAGGTGGCCCATGCACTAGAGATCCCCCTGCCCTGCTTTAAAGGAATGCCTGCAGTGATGTTAGTAGAAGAAGAGGGCACCACTGAGGCAGCTGCACACCCACAACTGTTGCAGCTTTCCAAAAGTTCTTGCTAGACTCTCCCTAGAGACCTCCAAAGCAGGAGACAGCATAAGCATACATCCTTTCTGGCCAAGTTTATCTTTTGAATACCTCTTAGGCTGAGAGTCGCTCTGCTTGGTAGCTGCCTCTGCCTTCTCACTAGCTGGGCTCCTGTGCCCAGGGATTGCTTTTGTCATGTCCTCCTCGTCCTCCTCCTCCAATTTGCTAAAAGGAGTTTTATTGTCCTCTTGTTTTTTTTCAGTCTCCTCTCTTTCTGGGGATGTAAGAGGGTCTTGTGCTTCCACAGACTTTACATTGGAAGGTGGGATAGTGACCTGAGGGCTGGTTATGCTCTCTGAAGATGGGGGTGGCTTGTGTCTCTTCTTGACCTCCTTTTGACGAGTGCTGGCCTTTTTGGGGTGATCATGAATGCTCTTGAGTGCAGTTTTGTGTTGAGAAGATGGACCCTGGAAAGATGGAGATTGAGACAATCAGCACCAGAGCAATCTAGAAGTGTATGCTTCAGAATGAGATGGTAGGGCATATTGTATCGCTCTGGAAGATGGTGGTGGGGAAATTACATGTTTAAAAGTTCCTCTGTGTTAAAGGAAATCCATGCAAGTTGAAAGGTAGCTTTGCAAGGAGCAACCAGCAATAGAACTTTTCATCCTGGTGGTCTAGGCTAGGGTTTCCCCACCCACCCACCCACTTGTAGCTGAAGGGAGCGATTCAAAATGCTCTATGTACAGCCAGAAGTTGAATTCTAGCACTTCTCATTATTGTTTCCTTTAACTGTCACAGTAGGGAGAAGTTCTAATTAGCGTCCTCCTTGCTGTACTTCTTTTCTACTTCCATAAAAAAATGTTATTTCCTGCCTTCCATGGTATAATCCGTTCTGCCGTCTTTTGTGCTTATAAACTGGGCCTCAGAATGAACAGCTGTAATGAATATTAAGGGAAAGGGGGGTGCTAAATCCTTTTTAGTATTTTCGCTGGAAAGGGAAAAGGGAGAAGCATCCATGGTTTCTGTGAATGAGTAGGCAGATAATTTACTGGCTCTTCAATCCTTTCCGAATTCTTAACACCCCTCTCAGAAATGTATTGCCTCACAGAGTCCTAGTCTATTTGAAAACAATAAAGATTGGAGAGAAGTTGATTTGTTTTGCATATTGAGATGAACTGACCCAATCCATGTGTCCCAAAGCAATAATCAATCCGGAACACAATTATCCTTTATCTTCCACACTTCCTCCAATTTTGTGCTCCATCTCTCTAATTTTAAAAAAATAAATTATTACTGAATTAAATTTCCTAAAAGAAATACATAAAATATGTATTTTACAGAATTTTATTTTGTAATAGTTTATCAATATATAATCTATATGTAAATTATTTGGATACATTTCTGAGAATATATGTATTTTTAATGCATTTTTCCTAAAGTAGAAATCAGGAAAACATTATACAAGAATGCATAGATTAGGAGAAATGTGCATGAAAATGTGTATTTAAAACAGTATACACAAAATATGCAGAGGTAACAACCTGGAAATTAGGTTACATAACTAATTATTTTTAAAATAACTGAGTTACTTTATGAATGTAACATGAAAAGGAATAACTTCTTTTGTACTATTACTTTAACCATTTTAATTCTTTTTATAGTTACAGCAGGCATTTGTTTAAAAAAAACTATTTGAAGCATGTTTACTATTTTAGGGACTTTTGAATAATGACAAAGCAATTACTTTTAAAATTATAACTGAAGGTACCTCTTTTATGGTCTGTAGCTGTGTTTGATCAAAATAAATGAATTAATTGTAAACTGATGAAGAAGTAGGGTGGACTGAATTTGTGCATCATAAAGTTCAAAAGTTATTAAAAAATGAAACAGTTGGTTCTCCCTAGTGTCTTTGCTGGATTCTTAGTGCCTATTTGGCAGTGAATGGATCATTGCCACTGTTGGAGGGTAGAAGCTCGTATAGATGTAAGATTCACATGCCCATAAATTGCTGCTAATTCTGCACTGCTCCCCACCAGTTCCTCTCAAGATTACAGATGAATTCATAGGTGACTCACTTTGCTTTGCTTTGCAGCACGTCGTAGTCCTTGGAACTTTCTTTGGCCCTTTGCTTTTCTTGGTTGTTCCTTCTTCTCACTAAGAGTAGCTTCTAAAGGTGGCCGCAGCAATTGCACAATCCTGATCCAGGCATCAAAAAGGTCTTCTTGCCTTTTGGAATCAGGACTCAGCTGGAGGTAGAAAGTGCGGCCATTTGCTACCTTAAACCGCAGCTGTTGTCTTTCTGCATTATGGATTGTAATCTTGACAAAGCACAAAGGAAACAACCTGTATTGACAGTGAAGTGAGATTGGCAACGTTTAGGCTTTTAACTACAATTTACTATTTCTTATTGCTGGATGGAAGCTGAAATGGTAATCTGTAAGAATTTATGAAATGATAATCTGCAAAATACCGTATTTTTTGCTCCATAAGATGCACCTGACCTTAAGACACACCTAATTTTTAGAGGAGGAAAACAGGAAAAAATATTCTGAACCAAATAGTGTAATAAATATTTAATAAACTATAACAGAATAACATTTGAACCATGTAAAGTGAACAGCAGTCAACAGTGGCATTAAGAACCATTACCACTGTCATTAACAAATGGAGAGACTTAAAGGTTTGTGTACTCTAGTTTATGTACCATAAAATTGTGTACTATAAATTTAAGTCAAGTACATATAGACCATTATCAGCCAGTGATAAGACCTATACCACACTACCTATATTTTACATTTCCTTTCATCCACCTCCTCCCCATGCTTATAGAAATGGCTCAATGACAGATGAGATTGTTGTGCAACTCTGCCCAGCTACAGCTCAAGCCTGTATTACGTTAGAAATCGTTTGTCTGATTTGGCACTGCATTGAGAGGTCCCTTTTAGTTGCGTGGAGGATAAATAGTGGAATTAAACTATTTAACAGCTGGTTTTCCTTATTTACTTTAGGTTATACAAAAGAACAGCAACACAAAGCTTAACCTGATCCCATTCACCAGCAGTAGCACATGCTCAGCATAAGACTAAATCTCGGTTTTCCGACATAATTGAACGTTTATAGCATGCAAGGCACAACAGGTTAGGCAACACAAAGCCAGGAAGAATGTTCTTGGCGAGCCAAAAAAAAATTGAATACAAACTATAGTAGCTGAAATCAGGAAGCAGGTACTGTAATCCAGTTAGAAGTCACGAAGAATTTTGACGTTCTTAATTTTCACACTACTGTTTCAGCAAATGTAGTATGTGCTACAGGCAAGAACTCTTTTCCAAAAACACTAACTAAATAACTATGCCCTGTCTCTGAGAATTCCTGGCCCTGTTCTGATTTAGATACATCAAAGAGATACCACAACCATAAGGACTTGGAAACAACTAAAAGTAAGACTGAATTTTGCTTTCCCATATATGCAGGGTTAATTTGTGATCAGCAGCCAAGTTTGTGTTCTGGATCATAAAGCACAGTTAGTTTCCTTGCTGCAACACCCTTTGGAAATACAGTGGTGCCTCGCTTAGCGACGTTAAACAGTTCCGGAAAAAAACGTTGCTAAGCGATTTCGTCGCTAAGCGATATTAAAAAGCCCATAGAAATGCATTAAAACACGATTAATGTGTTCCTATGGGCTTAAAACTAACCTTTAAGCGAAGATCCTCCATAGCACCGCCATTTTCAGTGCCTCTAAAGTGAGGAATCCGTCCCAGAAAACAGCGGGCGGCCATTTTGTTTACCCAGCGGCCATTTTGAAACCACCGATCAGCTGTTAAAAAATCATCGCTTTGCGATGATCGGTAAGCGAAACAGGGAACCGATCATCACAAAGCAAAATTCCCCCATAGGGAACATTGCAAAACGATCGCTTTTGCGATCGCAAAAAGTTCATCGCTTTGCAGTTTTGTCGCTAAACGGAGCGATTCTAAACTGCAGGATTGTGGCAGGAACACCCAGCCCCTGATGGGGGTCCCATGGGGCACCCCAAAACACTGAGGAGCTATCTTGGCCTCTGGCGGGACTGGGGCTGTGCAGCCCTGTTCTGAGCAGGAGGTCCAGCCAGGGGGTCACCACGCTTTGGGGGGGATGGCACAGAAGGGGGCAGGATGTGCAGAGACCACTCTAACTCATACCTGGCAGGGGAGATACCATGATCATGAAAGTGGTTTTCCCAGGGTAAGGCTCATCCATTGCACTTTAGGTGTGCTGATCCCTACGATTTCCCCAAAGGTGGGAAGATCAACTGCCTAATTAGTGGTAGTGGGGGACTGTGCTTGTGGTTTCCCCTGGTCTTTCTAGAATCACTATTTCCCCTTCAGTCCTTGGCTGTTTTCACTGCCCTCTGCCATTTAAATTTGCTGCCATAGGCCTGTTGGCCCTGCTGGTTTTCCAGGTGGGTTCTAGGAGGCAGATCCTGGAAAGCCAGCAGTGCAGATGGCAGAGTGGTGAGGTGCAATGTGGCTGCCATGGCAGGCATCAGGGCTCCCAGCATTGTGGTGGGAGGCTTCTGGGTGGTGGTGGCTGAGCCCTTTTTTATAGTATTCACTCCATAAGATACACATACTTTCTCCCCCACTTTTTTGGGGGGGAAATACAGGGTAATCATGTTCTGTTGCTCATTCCAAGTAATGTGTTTATCTGAAGAGTATACAGAAATAGGTTTTGGATGGTGACATGTATAAGGATGGTCAGTAGCTTGTGGTGACCATTTTATTTAAGCTTGTGTGTGTTTATTTTACATAGAGAAGAGCCAACCTTTGGCACCAGCAACTGTCCTCAGTTATGTAGGACTAGAAAAGCGCCTATAGCATTTCACGGAAAGAAAGATTCTTAATCTTACTCCTGAGTTTCTTTCACAGTTTTTCAGTTGATAACAACAGGCTACATTAGCTAATGGTTTGACTAAATACATAATACTGGTAATGATAGATTCCAGGATAGAGCCAAAGGGACTCATGACTCATATCAGAACCAGTGATTGAGATGGTGATAAATCAGCAATAGCGGTACCTCGACTTACGAATGTCCCTAGTCACAAATGATTCGAGTTCCGAACGTCTCCGTTCGCAAAAAGTTGCTTCAACCTGTGAACGGAGCCTCCACTTATGAACCAAAAAAAACCTTTCCTGCCCAATTTTTTTAACTTAAGTTCACCTTAGGTCAAAAGAAGACTTTTTTTTAGAAAAATTGCTTCTTAGTGGTAGATACGGATTAACCGGCTTTGCATTAGTTCCTATGGGAACTAATGCTTCAACTTAAGAACAGCGCCTCGACTTAAGAATGAAAAACAGCAGGTATGGATTAAATGGTTTTCAATGCATTCCTATGGAAAAGTTTGCCTTGACTTACAAACTTTTCGATGTACAAACGCTGTTCCAATACAGATCAAGGTCGTAAGTCGAAGTACCACTGTATTTCCCTCGATGCCCTTGTCAGAAGACTCACCTTGTTAGCTCATATCTCACTGGAGGGTGAGGATGGAACTTGTTTTTGAGTTTTGGCGCATACTCTTCAGGAGAGATAATGGGCCGAGCCAAGAGCAGCACATCGGGGATCAGTAGGACAGGGCTTGTAGCGGTAATGGCAACAGTCACAGTTTCTTCCTGGTTGTGGATCTGGGTTGGCCCCCCTTGCTTGCTGATCTGAGTTAGAAATGAATGCACAGTTTGCCACGTTCTCAAAATGTAGAATGCCTAATCTAATATTTTAACACTTCTTTCATTGCTGGCTATCAAATATGTAGGAAGACGATTTTTATTATGATCTACAGGCAGAGCTATGGAGAAGAGTGAGGGATTGGAGTTGGGTGGGAATCATTTAAGTGCTCTTGTGGTGGGAGAAAGAAATGGCAAAGGTGCAGAAATAGGAGATGTGGGTTATGGAATCTTATCAAAAGAAGAGAGAATCAGGTTCTCAACAACAGCAACAAAGCCATCTGGCAGTTCCCTGAAAAACATGTTTTTCACCCATCTTTGTTGCTTATCCATTTGGTTGTTTTCTTTCTGTAATCCTGTTACACATACAACTCAGCTCATTTTAAATGGACCAAGGAGTAGTAGTTTTTGTCTGTTTTTTTTCCAACATATGGGGGAAGAACCATTCCTATCTGATTACACGTTGCTTTCTGGCATTTTTAAAAAAGAGCCTAGGGAGAAATCTAGGATCTGACATTTTATTCTCAACACAGAGTGAGTAATGTATAAGAATAACATTGCACAGGCTGTCAGAAGCTAATGCAAGGGTGAAAAAAGGACCTAATATACTAAAATCTTGACTGTCCCCCCTTCAGTGCTGAGATCCTTTCAATAACAGTTTTCTCTCATAATTTGTAAATTGCCCCAAGCTGAGGTTAGGAATATTCCTAACTGTAAAGTCCTCTGAATGAATGAATTTGTCCCAGGCTAAGAACTATAGGTTGAATTCATCCCACAATCACATTGCTTGTGACTATTAGTTGGATCCAAATTTTACTATGCTTAAAATAATAAAATGAATAGCATAAATAAATTACAACAAAGTCCCCTTGATGTTAATGGGTTTTTTCTGAACCTGGCTAAGTCTAGATCCATCCCTTTGCTTATGACCTTTTATGAATTATGAATGCTTATATTCCTAGAACTGCAAAATGGGATTATGTTATCAAGTACTAGATGGCTGATATGCTGTGTTTAATTTGATGGGCCACATATTGTGCAACCTTATACTAAACCAAAACAACCATCTCTTGTCATTTAGGAGGAATGTGGAAATGAGGGGGAAAAAAGTCAGAGAGCATAACTTTCAAGCAAATTGGACCCCCCCCCCACACACACCTCATATTTTAACCCATGGTGATGAGAAACAAGTAGCTATAATCATCTTCCTGGCCAGTTTTGTTGGCTTTTGAGCATCTGCTGGCACTGCTGAATACAGCACTGTGCCACTGCATTTTGGCAGTACAGTGGTTTTAAAAAATATCCTTGATTGATTGATTGACTGACTGACTGACTGATTGACTGACTGACTGACTGACTGATTGATTGATTTGTATACTGCCCATCTAGCCCAGGGCCATTCTGGACAGTTCACAGCTAAATTAAACAGTATCAACACTACAAATATAAAATAAAATCAACATATAGACGCCATCAAATACAACAATTTGACAATTACATTTTTACTATAAAATCACACACAGCCTCTAAATATTTTTAAACATCTGAATCATAAGCCTTGTTCTAGAAGAGAGCTGCACTCCAGGAATTTCATCCTGCACTTTGGTTTAGGATAAAATTGTGATTTCCAGGAAACTAGAAATATGATTTTTCACAGGCAGTTGCTGCCTTTGTTGCTGAATTTTAGCAGCACACAGTGGTTTACAAGGGGCTGACTGTTGACCTTCAGACCTATCAAAGCTGTCTCTATCTGAATTAAACTTTCACCCTGGCCACATTTGCCTATATCTTTCTTACATGCCTTTTTAGTCTTCTGTCCCTACTGCTAAGTGTCTCAATGACTTACCTGGACAAAGTTACTTTCAAACATAGGGGAAAACTTGAACAATTCATATTCTCCTTGGCGTAACTGTGCCTGGAGTGGCCCCATTTTCCAGGCAAAATAGCCTTTTTCACAGGCCATCGCTTTGATCATCGCATTGAGACTGTTAGAGATACAAAGAGACACAAATTTAAATAAACTGAGATATGTGGTAAGTTTTCTCAATACAGTGGTGCCTCAACTTACAAATGTCCCAACTTATTACCATTTTGAGTTATGATCAGCTCAGGATGCAAAAATTTGCTTCTACTTGCGACCGAGTTAACAACCGGAAAAAAAGATGAGGGAAAAGGCTGGGAATTTAAATTACTAAGCGTTTGTCAGCGAAGAGTAGCTCCTTTGCCCCAATGGTTAGAGAGTATGCATCAGAGGAGGCTTTGGACTCCCTGGTGCTGCTTTCTGCTTCTGAGTGAGTACATACAGGGTTTTACAGGGTGGGTTTGAGTGCGGGGGGATTATGTTTCTGTGCTGTCATTTTTGTGTGTGTTTTCGTGTGGTTTTTTTCAGCTCCAGCGTGTTCCGATGGGGCTTGCTCTGTTTGTTTGTTTTTTGGTGATTTTTTCCCCAGCCCTGACACATTCTGATGGGGCTTGCATTGTTTTTTGTGGGGGTTTTTTCCCGACCCCAATGCGTTCCGATGGGGCTTGCAATGCTTTTTTTTGGTGGATGGGAGGCTCTGGGAGGTGCAGCCCATTCAAAATAACTTTATAAACCTCTATTAAACTGATAGTACTTGGGAGGGATGTAGGGTCCTTACAGACCTCAGAGGGGAAATATGTGGCCTTTGGGCTGCACATGCATCCCCAATACCTTAGCCCTCACATTCCCCACACTATCAAAAAGTGTTTGTACATTTGTAAGGGATCACACAACTCCTCTGTTAACAGCAGCTGCACAGGCTGCTGATCCATTTCTGAGCACAATTCAAAGTGCTGGTTTAAACCTATAAAGCCCTAAATGCCCTGGGCCCGACCTACCTCAAAGACCGTATCTCCTATTATGAGCCAGCCGGAGTGATAAGATAATCAAGAAAGACCTTTCTCTCCGTCCCACCACTTTCACAGTTACCATGCACATCTGATGGGGACACAGGAGAGGGCCTTCTCTGTTGCTGCTCCCAGACTCTGGAACCTTCCCCCACAGGAGACCAGACCGGCTCCACCTTGCAATGACTTTTCTCTTCAGGCAAGCTGTCCCTTACTGAATGGCTTGCCTGAGTGTGATTTTTAGATGAATAGTTCTGTATTCCTCTTTTGACTAGGTTTTTAGTACTACTGTACTTGTATTTTCTTTTTCTTAGAGTTGTATTTGTTCCTTTTTAGTATTTGTATACCTATGGTTTTTAGTTTTAATAATGTAAACTGCCTCTTTATACTCTTTGTTCTTAGCTTTAAATATTGTCTTTTAATTATGATTGTAAACCACTGTTTTATACTCATTGTTTTCAGCTTTAAATATTGTCTTTTAACAATATAAGCCGCGTTGGACCCTTTTCAAAGAGAAAGACAGGGTAAAAAGATTTTAAATAGATAAATAAAATAAATTAAGGGAGACACAGGTGTTGTAGCCCATAGGAAATGTTGAAACCACATTGCTGTAGCAGAGGCAGTCTTTCCTATTTTATATATCAGACTTCAGAGGAATCCCAGTGCTCAAGTCCCAAACATCAATTACAGAACAAAGCAAACTGGCTAATTTGGATACCCCAAGAGGTGACAGAAACTCCAGCTGTGAGACATACAAACCTGAAGACAGGTTGGAAGCTTCAATTGTTACAGCAGGCAGTGCCTAGGCTATTGACTCCCACTATGATTATATGAAACCTATCCTGTAGTAATTACACTGGCTGATGCTGGTTTTCCAGGTTCAGTTGAAGCATTGGTTATTACTTTTAAAACACTAAATGGCTTGGAGCCCACATACCTATTAGGCTGCCCCTATCTGTATAACTCTGTGCACCAATTGGGGTTGTTTGGACTTCCCTTTTAAAGGTGCCAGCTATTAAAATTGTTAGTCTCTTGCAAAACTATTTTGGTGTGCTTTTGGCTGTTGCTAATTATGTTTTATTTTTATTGTTTTTAATCTGTGTTTTCACTACCTTATATATATTTGTTATTTTAGGTTGTTATGTTGTCATGTTTTAATGTTTTCTTTAATTATTGTATAGCAGTTCTTGGTATTCTCCGTCAGGGACAGGATACCCAAGATGAATAAATGAATGAACTATAATCACCCCTCAAGCATTTTGTTCTTTTAATTATGGAGCATCTCTAATATCTGCTACTCTGCCCTTTAAGGTCTGAGCCAAAGTTCATCAGGGTTTTGCATATTTTTAATGCTCAGGCATAGACTTGGAACATGAGAAGTATTAATCAAGGAAAAAATGGCAGTGTGAATGTCCGGAGTGTGTTTTGCTCAGCATTAAATAATTACAAAAGTGTTTGACTGTGTGGACCACAGCAAACTATGTCAAGACCTTAAAGAAATGGGAGAGCCTGACCACCTTATCTATCTCCTGAGAAATCTATATGTGGGACAGGAAGCAACAGTTAGAACTGGATATGGAACAACTGATCAATTCAAAATTGCAAATTTTATTTATTTATTTATTTATTTATTTATTTATTTATTTATTTATTTATTTATTTATTTATTTATTTATTTATTTATACCCCGCCTATCTAGTCATTTCGACCACTCTAGGCGGCTTACAACATAAGAATAACAAGTTCAAAAGGAGTACAACAAGGCTGTATATTGTCTCCCTGCTTATTTAACATATGCAGAACATATCATGTGAAAGGCAGGACTGGATGAATCCCAAACTGAAATTAAGATTGACGGAAGAAATCTCAGCAACCTCAGAGATGCAGATGATACCACTCTGATGGCAGAAAGTGAGGAGGAACTAAAGAATTTCTTAATGAGGATATCTGCAAGAGGGATCTGAAGGCCTTAGGAATGGACCTCAACAGATGGGAAACCCTGACATTGGAACATTCAGCTTGGAGGCAGGCGGTGCATCACAGCTTCTCCCAATTTGAAGAGACCCTTGTCCAGCAGGCTGAGGCAAAGAGGCAGTCCCAGAAGCAGCAAAATCAAGGAGCTGGATAGGGGACAGATTGTATTTGTCTTCAGTGTGGAAGGGATTGTCACTCTCGAATTGGCCTTCACAGCCACACTAGACACTGTTCCAGGTCTTCCATACAGAACATGTTACCATAGTCTCTTGAGACTGAAGGATGCCTAACCTAAAATGACGGTGAAAGAGGAGAGCGCAAAAAATGGTCTGAAGCTCAACATCAAAAAAACTAAGATCATGGCCACCGGTTCCATCACCTCCTGGCAAATAGAAGGGGAAGATATGAAGGCAGTGACAGATTTTACCTTCTTGGGCAGATGGTGACAGCAGCCACAAAATTAAAAGCCGCCTGCTTCTTGGGAGGAAAACGATGATAAACCTAGATAGCATCTTAAAAAGCAGAGACATCACCTTGCCGACAAAGGTCTGCATAGTCAAAACTATGGTTTTTCTTGTAGTGCATGTATGGAAGTGAGAGCTGGACCATAAAGAAGGCTGAAGAATTGATGCTTTTGAATTGTGGTGCTGGAGAAGACTCTTGAGAGTCTCCTGGACTGCAACGAGAACAAACCCATCCATTCTGAAGGAAATCAGCCCTGAGTGCTCACTGGAAGGACAGATCCTGAAGCTGAGGCTCCAGCACTTTGCCCATCTCATGAGAAGAGAAGACTCCCTGGAAAAGATCCTGATGTTGGGAAAGTGTGAGGGCAGGAGGAGAAGGGGACGACAGAGGACGAGATCGTTGGACAGTGTCATTGAAGCTACCAACATGAATTTGACCAAACTCCGGGAGGTAGTGGAAGACAGGAGGGCCTGGCGTGCTCTGGTCCATGGGGTCACGAAGAGTCGGACATTACTTAACGACTAAACAACAACAAATAATAATAATAACAACCAGATTGCCCCAGATGGAGTCAAATGGGAGGGACGAAGAACTTTTGGGATTGCAGACCAAGCTGCAAAGTAGCCTCTGTCATCATGTTTTGTTTTTTGAGCTCTTAGTCTGTCATCCTTGCCTGTACTTGTGGGTGATGGACTGAGACTTACCTGTACACTCTTAAACTGATGTTGTCTTACTATCGGCATCTGCTATTCAGAGTCTGTGGCTCTTTGCTCTCCTCCTTTGACACACAAAGTTGTTTGTGACATCACTGGTGTGTCTAATACCTTTTTAAGCCAATCACTGTTCACCTGCTTTGCAAGAGAGGAAATGGAGCAGAGAGATCATAAATCTGAGGCTCAACAGAGATTTTGAGCTTCCCTGTCAATTGGAGCACTGATGTGAATTGATGTAACGTGAATGATCTAACAGTTACAAGCCTCCTGACAGCCGTATTCTGAAGCAGTTGTATTTTCCAAACTATCTGTCAAGCCAGCATTGCATACATAGGATTACAGCAATCACTTTAGATCTCAACTGCATGAGGAGCTGAAGTTCAATTTATCCTCCTCATCTAGGGATGCAGCTGAAGTTTCATCCTTCTGCACTGCTCCTTCCATGGCTAGGTAACTGTACCGAGGGTCAAGGTCCCCTTTCCCCACCCACCTCAGGATCCCCATGGCTGAATCTACTCTTCCTGATGAAATCAGAAATGATTTGCAGCTACCCTGTGGAAGCTGCTGGATGTATGATATTTCATTTTCAGATCATTTTTTAATGATGGGGAAGTCTGGGAGGCAAATGAATAACTGGGGGAGAGCACACATGACTCACATATGGGTTGCATTGCTTCCATCCCTGTCTAGTCCTGATCTGATTGCCACTGACCTCTACTGAATAAACCTAATGAGAAAGGGAGGACAGTTTTCCTTAACCACTTTCTTCATGCCTTTGGAAATGTAATAAACAACTAGTACAGTATGGCTCTCTCTGTATTGTCCCTCGCCCTCTCTACCTGAACAGCCCCCAAATGCTGTGCTGGTATGAAAGACGTTGTAATCATTTCCACATCTTAGTTTCCCCTTTCAATGCCTTTTTCTTCCTGATGCTATTCTTGTTGGGATAGGACGACCTCTGTATAACTATTCTGTTCTTAATGTCATTATATCACTGAGTTCTGTCGGCTGCTGAGGGAGAAACACGGAGGGTTTAGCTCACTTTTCCTTCCAGCCACATGAGGGTGCTGCTGGTATGCTGCTCTTAAAACAGCTATTTAAATGGCAGTGCATGTTTAGGCTCACCCGGGTCACTGGCCAGCCAGCATCGTCTCTAGTGGACATCTTGGCAGAGCCATTGCTTTTCAAGATGGTTCCCCCTGCTCTCTCTGGTTCCTAATGCAGAAAATTCAAGGATCCCCATTTCTTCCTGCAGGTCATTTTGGAACACAACCTTCTAGGGAGGTCTCTTGCAAAAGCCCTTTCTATGTGCCCAGGAATTCTTGCACAGCTGCAGCACATTGCAAAAGGAATGTCCACAGGCAAAACTCCTGGGAAATTTTCACTCTGTACCCCAAAATTTGGTGCTCCCATGTAATTGATCAAATGCACGGCCGCCCGAAAAAGCTTGAGCTTAATAAAATTGTGACATTCATAGCTCCACAAGACTCTGTTGCTTTTGCTGCAATAGACTGACAAAGCCATCTTCTTGGAAATGTTAGCAGATTCTGTCCCGTGTAGGGTATAGTTATTTTGAGACCCTGGGTATGATGGTATTATCAGGAAAACCATTTAGATCACCACACATACTACTTCGTTGATGAAATATACAACCTAACATCTCTTTCCTCCTTACCTTCACCAACTACCAATATCAGTCCATTCCTGATATTGTAGAGCAAAACAAACAAATTAATGTTTGCCATCCCTGATTAAAAATTAATATTCTGAGCATGTGCAATTTTGTGTTTGAAGCTCATTTAAATCACAGCATAATCATGAGAGACATAAACAGAGTTTACTTCTGCTCTCCTATTATTAAAGACATTTACTTGGGAACAAAAAACATTTTCTTGCAGAAAGGGATAATATATTTTCCAAGTATAGATAATATAATGAGAAGTGTACATCAGTAAGTGTGTATAAGTCTGACCAACTGTCCCTGATTACAGAATAGTTTTTAAAATAAGAAAGCCAAAACTCTGTTGCTGGTTTATACTTGCTTAAGGGAGATTACACACATTTTGAAGGCAAACACCACCATCACAAGGTGTGCAGTGGATCTTCCTTGATGCAACCACAATCTCTTTTAATAAGCAGCAGTTTGCCACCAAGATGTATGCTATTTGCTTGACACATGACCTGTTTGTCAGTTCCCCCATCACCTGTTGCTTCCTGGGTGGTCATCTGAGGGCCTTCCAAGCTGCAAGGCTATAGACCAGTTCTGAGGTTCAATTCTAGTTGGGACACTAGTATGCCATGGCTTAGTTGTGTCTGTTGTTCTTCATGGCACCCCCAAATCCATTGGCTCATCTTCCCTTCAGATGGACTCAGCCAGACCTCAGAAAGTCTATTTGAAAAGTAATAATTTACAGCCATAGATGGTTCATGACTGGACAGGTAATGCCCCCTGCAATTTTGTGAAGAGAGATTGCCTCATCTGGTCCACAAACTGCCCTGATAAAGAACCAAGGCAGACAACGCTGGTGTTTGAACTGGTTATTGATAGTTATACTTTTAAAAAAACAGCTCTTTTCTGTTTCTGAGAAGTAACTACAATAGTTATATTTAGTTACTTTTAAAATACACACACATAAACCTTAATGGTGTCTTATAATACAAAATACATTCTCTAATAATGCACCAATTATACAACACAAAGTAGCAGCATAAGGTAGGCCTTGAACCAGGCAATGATCTTCAGTTGTTTAGTGAGGGCATACTCAAAAGCTGCAGAACTGATTTAAATGTTACAGAGTCACCACAAAAACTATGACATTATCTTTTGTTATTATAGTACAAAATTGGGGAAAATAATTAATAACAAGTAACAAGCTGTTTGAGACTTGATGGTTCTAAGCTCCTAGTTCAGCCTTTGTAGGAGGAAGCTTTCTTGAATGTTGGCCCAAATGAGATGAAATCGAGGATGATGTTAGGCCATTGGGGTTAGTGGTTTCTTTAAAAAATAGATAGCCCAGGCATTGACACATGAGCCTTCAGAATGCAAAGCATGTGGTTCTAGTATCCCTGAATGAGTTGTGACCTCTCCCCCTTCATCTGTGGCCCCTTTCAGTTTATGAACTACATCATTCAGCAGTCATAGCAGTGCCAAATACTGTCAAACAAATACAGAATATCCATACTCATACAACTAAGCAGACACAGACATTCAGAAAATGAAGATATTAGGTGCCCCCTGTGCACAGAATCCAAAATATCTGGTGAAGTCATTGTGACTTCATCTCCTTTGCTGACATAAAGCTCCCCTGTTCACAAGATGTACTGTGTATAGGCCAGCGGCAGACAGCTGCGGTCCTCCATACATTTTTACCTACAATTCCCATCAGCCCCTAGCCATGTCAGTCCATTATGCGGGATAACGGAAGTTGTAGTCTAAACATCTGGAAGGCAGGTTGCTTACCCCTGCTATAGACACTTGTTTAAAATCATTCAGGGCCTACAACAGTTGGTCCCAGCTGAGCACTTGAGTGGCATGATTCCAGCTATATAAGAGTGTTCCTTTCTCTTCAGATAGTGTGCCCAAATATTAATTGCATAATATTTATACATCACAATTTTCCTGGTATGTAATACTGTGGCTTCTGGGAGGACATCTTGAATGACCATATGTTTTTTTTTAAATCTCCCTCTCAGAAGATGATAAAGGCAAGAGAACCTCAGAGAGGTTCTGGGTAATTCATAGCATAAATACACTTGGTCTGAGCAGTGGGGTGCTCACCCTGAAAACATTGGGTTGAGATACCCCCCTCAGCTTATTTTATGAGCTGCCCTTCTTTCATAACCATTAGTAACTGTTATAATAAACATGCAATGCAATCCTTTTTTGGTTGTTGTGGGTTTTTCAGGCTCTTTGGCCGTGTTCTGAAGGTTGTTCTTCCTCACGTTTTTCCAGTCTCTGTGGCTGGCATCTTCAGAGGACAGCACTGTCCTCTGAAGACAAAAAACCCACAACAACCATTAGATCCCGGCCGTGAAAGCCTTCGCGAATACATCAAGCCTTCTTTTGTTGAATTTATGTACTGAAAATCTTGTTTCAGTCTGCTTGTTCTGTTCCTATGTGAGAAGGGAACCCCCTTGGGCATAGTTATCTTGGACATAGTTATCAGTTTCAACTTCCCATATGTTTTGGATTTCAATTCCCAGAAACCTCAGCCAGCATGGCTAATAAGGGTTCTGGAGTGATAACCCAAAATATCTCAAGGACCAACAATTGACAGCCACTGATCCAGGTTCTTCCCAGTTTATAGCTCCCTAGATAGTCCTTCCCAGTTTAATGCTCCCTGGGTAATACAGTACAACAGTTCTTCATCTGAAACCCAGTATAGTTTCTAAAAATGAATTTTCTTGCTACTAAAGCCTAAAAATGTTTCTCAGGAGCTTTTGAACTCATTTCCCCAATTGTTTCATTTATTTAGAACTTTTCTTAGTGGTAAATTTATTGCTCTGGATAAACTCTAAGTTGCAATACTATAAGTTGCCTCTTTTACGACTGTAGAGGCTCTTCAGAGCAATTTAGACTTTTTTTTTTCATTTTGGGTAGAAGCACCTTGCTGCTACAGAGTGAGTAATGAATATGACCTAAGATTTACAAATCCTAGCCCAGAACCTCTTATTTTCATTTTTATTGAAATGGTTGCTCTGCTTCATCTTAGTGGCTGAAGATTCCTATATTTTTTTGAAAGAGAGCAGGCCCACCTTGCTAAAACACGAAGTTGTTGATCAACATGTGTGTATAAGTGTGTGTGTCTTTTAAAAGTACATTAAAGTGTTGGATTTGGACCAAATAATATTTTGGTTCAGATTCTTGCTCTGCCTTGAGATCCACCAAATCAACTTGGCCTGCTGCTGTTCTCAGTGTAATCTACTTTGCAAGGAATATTGTGAGAATAGCATGAGGTAGCCCCAGGTGCAATGGCTTGAGCTTCTTGAAAGGAAATGATATATATGGAAAATAAAAGAAATTATAGAAAAAGAAAATTACCTGGCTCTTGTTTAACCCAAGCCAATGACACAGCCCAAAAAAGGTTTAAGACCCTTCCAAAGAAGATTGCCAGGTTAAAGGTTTGTTAACTTTCATCTGAGTATTTTATCTGGAAGGGTATTATTTGGACTGGGTCAGTAGCTTGAGTGAAACAGGCAAATTTGGGACAGTTCTGGTAGGATGGAGGGTTACAGAGAGGAGAGGAGGCAAATCAACAGGGAAATGCAGTGGTTTCTGCAGTAGTTTCAGTGGCAGTGATTTCATTTGTGGCTCTTTCTATGGTGCTTTTGACTGTTGGTTAGGGTCTTTGAGAGGGACCATACTGATGGTCGTAAGGAGTTGGTTATAGTTTAGAGACCATGTATTGCTCATCCATTCTCTAAGGCAATGGATCGCACCATCATGAGATAACCACTAAAAAGTTCCTGTTCATATCCTAGATTGTTCATACAAATGTGCATCTGATGTTGTGTGACCACTTAGTATAGCATTCCACAAGCCATTACTGATAGAATGACGGAGTCCAAACAAAAAGTTTCAAATTTTAAACCACATAATGAATTATGTGCCAGATAATAAATATCAGTAGATGTAAAACTCATCAAGGGAGAGCCTTTCCAGCTTGAAGAGCTTGGCAAGGGTGAACTGTGGGTAAAGCTTGGCTCCCTCCAGGGCAGCACATATTTAATGCTTAAGAGGTCTGTAATTTTACATTTCCAACTCATTAGCTAGATCAATATACTACAGTCACCCTTCACTTCAATTGTGTTGTTAGCATATCTCTAATTTGCCTGCTATTATTGAGTTCTCTCTCTCTTGCTCTTGGTGTGTGGTAATTGGAAGCACAAGAGGGCAGTAAAAGGCTGCAATGGGTGGGCAAAGGCCGTGTGACACAGATCAATGTCTGCATAAGGGCAGTGTAGGAGGGCTGAGAAGGAAGAAAGCCTTTGGCCAGAGCCAGCCTGAGCAGAAAGCAACTAAACTTCTGTCAGCAACCTGAAGATAAAGGGGAGTATCTCTAACTGGCTGATCCTTGAAAATGAGGACTATATTTCTATCTTTTCTGCATTATCTTGAGCTGCAGAACACCATTGTTCTATTGTGCATCATTCATGCTTCCCCCTACCCCCTAGTCATGAGTAAGGAACAATTAATTAAAGGGTAGTAGTGCTTGGTGGTGTGGGGTATCCTGTAAATTGTGAAATTTAAAAAGTATATTTTAAGTGCTGTAGTAAATAAGTGCATAGACTCCCATCCACCCTGTCTTTAAATCTAACTGATGGAAACTTTATAGCTGATCAGTGTGTATTGCACTCTGAATGCACCCTGGATCTCCAGAGGTCCCAGAAAAGTGTTTTCTGGATGATCTTATCTTCTGGCCTGGATCTGATCCTTGTAAGTCAAATTGGTACATTAATAACTGTTCCCAAGGCTCTGTCACATTTTACTGTGATCAGAAGAGTAGACCGATTTTTTCAGATGGAGGTATAGGCTTGAGTTCTCTGGGCTGGGCATGCCAACTCTACCCTCTTTATATCACCCCACAGTTGCTATTCATTGCTATGAGAAAGACTAAAGTATGATATTTGGAGATAGTGTTATACTGAAGGTGAATCCTGCCCTTTACCCATATGGAGTGTGACCTGACTGTCACTGACAAAAATTCACATTGGAAATGCAGCATGTCTTTCTGTGCATCCTTGCAACATATATTGCCTCTTTCTATACAAATCCACCCCACTAATAAATAAACCAGCACCAAGGGAACTGTCCCACTGAAGTTAATCTCTTTTAAATCCCATAGATTTATATAGGAGACATTACATGTGTACTACAATTTTCTTTTATTGCAGTACACGTTTTATTACTTGACTGAATGCTGCCCAAATTAACATCCCCTCTTCTCAAGCCAGGCTCCTGATACAAGGCATGAAAGAAAAGGGTAATCAATTTCAGCTTTTAAGCAATTCATGGTTTGAAAAGAAGAACAAGCCCAACAGAGACAGCTGCTGGTCACTAGCAGGTTCATGCTGAAGTGGAGAGAATGGTCCTGAAGGTTCTGCTTTTGAAAGCTTTGAATATTGCCCCATCATCATTCCAATCTTCCATGGACTGCCTGCAAACATCACCTTTATAATTAGAAGGTCCTTGAGTGCTGGGTCATCTGCAGAGATCAAATTCTTGCCTTCAGCACCAACATCCTACAGCTGCCTTTCTGCAAGGAATACAAAACACGACTTAATTGTGATGCCTCATGAAAACTCCTGGAAACATGGCCTTTCTGTGGAACCAGTAATCAAGGGATTTGTTGCTCAGGGAATGTGAAAAAAGCCTCACAGTCTAAGAAGTAATCAAATGGCATCCTTTATAGAAAGGCTCAGTTTAAGGGTTGAAGGGAATTCAAATGAGAATCAGTTTATACTTTGTCTGATTGCCAGGCATATTGTATGTTGTATGTGTAGAAGATAGCTGGATTAGTAAACAAGAACTAAGAAGATTTTCTTTCTTTTTTTCATTTGGGGGCCACATTCCCAAAATCGATCAGGGTCTGTGTGCTGATGGTTGGTGAACCACTCTATCTGTCTCTCACTCTGTCACCCTTCTTTGTCTCTCTTGATAACATTCCCTTCTCTCTCTTGTTGCTTCCCTCCTTCTTTCTTTCTATGCAGCAGGATGCTGAGATAACAACAGCCTATCTGAGCAGCCCACTGTTAAGCTCACACTGGCCAAAGTCATGAATAAGAGGACTTTTGAAATTAGGCTGGCTCCATGGGGACAAATGATTATATAGCCACATCAAGTGGCTTAAAATTAATAATTTTAAAACAGGGCTATGTGCAAGTTCCAAGTGTGTGGCTGCATTTGTTTCAGAGTTTATTACTTCTTGGTCTCTCAGTCGGTTTTCAGTTCCTGAGAAAATCTGAAGTAGCACGTGAAACTCCCACAAAGTTTCCCCTCCTCTTTTCTTTCCTAATGTTTACCCAATTGTCGATAGTTTTCTTTTATGTATTTTGTTGTTTTTATTGTTGCATCCCTCGCTGTAAGCCGCCTAGAGTGGTCTATCGACTAGATAGGCGGGATATTAAATAAATAAATAAATAAATAAATAAATAAATAAATAAATAAATAAATAAATAAATAAATAAATAAATAAATAAATAAATAAATAAATAAATAAATAAAGTAGTGACAGACTCTTTTATTGGAGATTTTTAAACAGAGGTTGGAGAGTCATCTGCTTTAACTATGAGTTCCTGTATTGGCAAGAAGTTGAGCTACATTATCTTTGAGGTCTCTTCCAACACTACAGGTTTATAGTTCTATGTCTATAGCACCTCTCTCTTACCACCAGAAAAGCACTACGAGTCTTATGCATCTGGGAGAAATTAAAAACTTGAACTAATTATTGCCATGGTTCTTCCCTATTCCCTATCTTTAACACAGCTTCCGTCTTGCAAGGCTGTCCTGTTGCTCTTCTGTGTGTGAAGAATGAAGCTGTCGGCCCCAGTGGGGCCTTTATTCATAATAATTGACCATCAAGATAATCATTGCCAAGCAGCCCAGCCCAGAGAAAAGTCTGTCTCTCTCTATTATGCTCTTCAATTTGCAGACATTATCCTTGCTGGGGCACATGCAGTGAGCCTCTTGTCCACTGAATTAATTGGCTTTTGCAAGAATAGCATGGATCGATCTTACCATCAGAAAAAATTATTTTTATACCTGAATCTGTTTAATGCATGAGAAACCCAAAGTCTAGGGACACAGTGTAGATGAACAGAATTAATTCCCAAATAATTAGTCACATAAGTGGGAGATCTCTGTTGAATGAAGACTTGAGACCCCCAAGGCTGGGTAGAGGTCTGAGATCATCACTGAAATATGAGACCCTTTTTGATTGTTTAGGCTCAGTGTCTCTTTTTCTCTCCCTCTCTCCTCCTCTCTCCTTCAGCTTCTCCTCTGAGGTCTTGTAATAATCATTAATGTTTATATTTCCTAACAAATTGCTCCTTATTGCCCTCCTGCTGTTGGCTTTGTGAGTCTTGCCTCTTTGCACCACAGGCATCTTCTGAGTTTTTAATCTTGTAGTTTTCTTTGACTGTAAAACTCACATAGGGTCATAGTACAGTATCGTATCATTTCTTCCTGAGTATACTTTCAAAAGCAGGCTATCTTTTCAGTCTTCCCTTTTGATTCTATTTGAGATTTCCAACAAAATATAGTTCATCTAGTAGCCACTGCAAAATTCTGTGATTCATATAAACCCCCCTGACTTGACATGTAACTATCTCTCAGGGCCAAAGCAAGAAGGAAGGGAGAAGGGAGAACTAAGTTTGCTTATACTGTATATGAGACTGTCATGTTCATGTATATAGGAGGAGATAAGGTGAAGTGGGGTATTTTATTTCAACATCAAAATGTATACATGTGTAAGAAGAGAATAATTCAATTTCAGATGACACATTTCGCTTCCACCCTGTAGCCAAAGTTGTGTGGTACTCTGGCACTCACAGAACGGAGGTTAAAACCATAAAATATAAGAAAATAACAACCTCTAACATGAAAAGGTAGAAGAAGAAAGGATCAACATTGCAATCCTAACTTAAAGGTGTTGCAGCTGTAGAGAGGGTGTTAGAAATAGAGAGAAACTTCTCTTGCTACAAATGTTCTGCTAGGCCAGCAGAAATGTATTTCACTAGCCGTAACTCCTTCTGCTAGGAGGTGATCTATGACATCTACCACAAGAGGGGTCTGCCAGCAGAACTGCTTTGCCAGCTATGATCTGCTACTAGAAGAGCAAAAACTGGGATGGAAAAGAGGCTGTGTGATGAACCAAGCCATGTGAGATCTAAGTGTCTTCAACCAAAGAATACAGCCACTGCATTGTCACAGTTTGACCAAAAGAAGGGTAGTGCTAAGCGATTTCTAACAACAGTAGGCTGGGAGAGGTTTGCATTTGTGACAGCTGCTTGGCTGACAAATGGTCGTCTGCGGAGAAGCCAGGCCTGTCTGTGCACAGGGGCCTGCCACTCAGCTGACAGGCAGGTGCATGCATATACCTGTCGGTAACAGGCCCGACTCCTTGCATGGAAGCTGGGGTTGCTGCCTGTGTGATAGCACCTGATGCTCCATGGAGTGGCGGGGAACATGTGCATGGGTAGCAGGTCTGGCATGAAAGGAGCTGGGCCTGCCGCCTTTCAGAATGGCAGCAGAGGTGGTGGCTTCAAGACAAGATAGGAAGGGGGAGGGGCAGGCATCCCATTTTGCTGAAGCAAAATGAAGCGCTGAGGGGGAAAAACGTTGGTGCTTTATTTTGTTTGGCAAAAGGGGACCCGCAAATCAAAATATGAACAGTACCATGAACCAGCCTAGTTAGTGTTTTTTTTTTTCCTTTCCTTTTCTGGTTCGTGCCCATCTGTAACCTCCAGCCAGCAATTTTTCAAGCTCTAGTCTCTTTGTCTTTTTGTCTAGGTGTTGGAACATGCTTGGATCTTTCTAGTCTTTTGCACCATTTTGTCCACAACAAGCATAATCAGTTCCCGAGATCTGTTCCATAGCTAGCAGTCCTGAAAGGCTAGGCCAGGCATGAGTTCTTTGGCCATAACTGTTGAGAGAATAGGCCATCTCATTCCTCATTCTTCTTTATTTCCAGGGTCAGCCTCTAGCAGTTGCATCCCAGCTAATTCTTCTATTCCTGGAGCAGGCAACCTCCCTCTTTAAGAAACACAACCGAGTATCTACTATTTTAATTATTCATCTTAGGAAAACAAAGAGAGATTCATTAAAACATGTTGCTTGCTCTACAGAGACCAAGTTGACTCCCCCCTCCTGGTAATTAGTTGTTGAAACAGAGAAATAAAAGTATTGTGAGGATTTGTCCTGCTCATTTATTTATGAACTATCTACAAACATGTGGTCGGATTGCTCTGTGCTTGTGCCATAGCTGGAGGGGAAAATACAAGGTGGAAATTTTGTAGGGAATAGGAGTTTCCAGCTCAGCAGTGGGTTAGAATTAGTGCATTTTATGGCTTGCTTGAATCAGGCTCTTCTTTTTCTAAACCCATCACACTCTTACTCTCCATCTAAATGGGGGTAGGGGTAGTACAGACCAGGCAGAATTCTGTTGAGGGCAAGGAGCTGTTCTTCTTGCAAGCTAAAATTGAGCAATCATTAATTGGTAATTAATCTGCCTTAGTTCTACAGTTGTGCCTCGCAAGACGAGTGCCCCGTTTAATGACGAAACCGCATCACGACAAACTTTTTGCGATCGCAGAAGTGATCGATTTACGATGGTTTCAATTGGGGAATTTCGCTTTGCAATGATCAGTTCCCTGCTTCGGGAACTGATTCTCGCAAAACGACAATTTTTGGCCAGCTGATTGGCGGTTTCAAAATGGCTGCCGGGTAAAAAAAATGGCTCCCCGCTCTTTTCTGGGACGGATTCCTCGCTGCACGGGCAGCGAAAATGGCCGCGCTATGGAGGATCTTCGCTGGACGGTGAGTTTCAAGCCCATAGGAACGCATTAATCAGGTTTTAATGCATTTCTGTGGGCTTTTTAATTTTGCATTACGATGTTTTCGTTCTACAGCGATTTCGCTGGAACGAATTAAGGTCATAATACGAGGCACCACTGTATAAGCAAACTTCAGCACTAGACAGTAAAAGGCAGACATGTGCCATGGCTGAGTCCTACTTTACAGAAGATACTCCTCAGTTTGAAAGTAATGCTGTGTTTGAAGAAGTGTCTGGTCCCTGTCTAGCTGAAAAGTAAAGAATCCTAAGAAAAGAAAGAAACAGGGTCTTTGAGGTTGCCTATCAGCATGTATGGGGATATATAATCACCAGGCTTAAAAGAAAGGTACTTCCAAATGACAGATGCAGGGGAGGGGTATCAGGAGACAGGTGTCGAGTTGTCTCGTGTGCTCCCAGAGACATCTGGTGGGGCCACTGTGAGATACAGGAAGTTGGACTAGATGGGCCTTTGGCCTGATCTAGCAGGGCTCTTCTTATGTTGTTATGTACCTTCCCAGGCAATAGAATGAACACAAGTTTCCACGTCAAATCCCCACCTTGAGTGGAGTATTGTTTTTCAACTTAAACTACAGTCATCATTGCTACATGGTATAAATATACCAGATGAGCGGGATATAAATCAAATAAATAAATAAATAAATAAATACATAAAATAACATAAATGTACAAATAGTATGCCAAGCACTGGCTTCCGTTGTCCACTTTTTTTGAATGATTGCTATCCTCTAACTAAAATCCCTCCCCCAAATCAGTGAGAGAGATTTGCTAACAACGTCCTTCCTCCCTGTGAAATAAGCAAATGAATACTAATTTATCTTTTACTCATTTCCTGCAGTCACAAGGAGATGAAGCCACAGAACACAAGTATTTGAAGAAAAGTAAAATGGTTTACTAAAATAACACACTCCAGATAACTGGAAAAAAGAAAAAAATAAACATGTATGGTGGTGCTTGAACCTTCTGTTACTGTTATGACCATTTTGGTCAAATACATCCTTTCTGATTATTGTGCTGGGCATTGGAGCAGTTCAGGCACTATATGAATGGAACAGTATGAATGGGAAAGAAAAGAAGGTCAACGTGGATGCAAGTAAGCAAGTAAAAACGGATGAGGTCTTTTGTGCTTCATAGCCAGGCTCCTCTCAGCCTTCCTATTTCCTTCAGAGTGGAGAGCTTAAACTTGAAGGTAGCAACCTATGCTCTTCTAATGTTATTGGATTGTAGCTCCTACCACTCCTGATTGTTGGTCATACTGATGGGAACAAGAGCCAGTCAAATTTGGGAAGGCCATGGAATCCTGGGGACAAGCAGTTCATCTTTATTCCCATTAGGTCCCTCCAGACTTGGTTCCTGGGACACTTGATGCCTATGACAGAGGGATGGGAAGAAAAATTGAGCTCACAAGCTTTTTGCCCCTCTCTCCAGTTAGAAGTGTTGGCTTGGTGTCAACACTTTGGATCTTGCTCTTCCATGGTTTTTTGCTGCATTTGTCTTTGATGTGCTATTTCTGGCTTGCCTCATCTGGGTTAGAATCTGAACTTCTGCTTGGTGGGGTTCATAACTGTCTCAGTTTTCAGCTGGAAAAAAGGAGGAATTGGCAACCTCACCTGAAAATATCAGAAGCATAACTTTACAGACAAAGGCATCAGATATAAAGCAAACAGGTGTTTTCAATCCTCCCCTCACCCAGTAATGACGAACAAGCATGATATATTGCTTAGGGTGTCGCGCAAGGATTTTGGAGATCCAGATTCTAATCCCCATTTAGTCATGAAGCTCACTTTGGACCAATTGCTATTTCTATGTATAATAAACTTGTAGTGAAGGTAAAAATGAAGAGGAAGAAAACTATGTAAAATGCCATGGAGGGGGAAACAGAATATAAATGTAACATGTGCAGATACATTTAGCCCCATGGCCAGTGCAATCCTTAGAGAAAGCAAGGGAAAAACACTAAGTGAAAATTGCTCCGAACAATAATTATAAGTGGATTTTCTATATGTACGGATTTTCCCCCATTTGCAAGTTTAGTGTAGACAAAACATATGTGTACAACCTCCATGAGAGCTAAAGCACTCTTGAGTGTCTTGAGTACAGAAAGAAAATGTACATCCATACAGAAACATTTCAGTGAGTGACAGCAATGAAAAAAATCTCCATGCATTCTGATGCGATCCTGATATGGATCTCATTTCTTAAAACTGTACAACTATATAGATAAGAGGGAAGAAATGGGAGATTCCCTGTGATACTTACTGCCCATTAGCAAATCTCTTCTGTTGCTTTGTAAGGGTTAGAGATGAAAAATATGCCTTTTCTGAGTTACAGTTCCCATAATACCTTAGCCAGCATGGTCAGTAGTAACGTTCTCCACCTCTGATAAAAGTAGCTCTGGTTTTAGACCTGAGCTGAATATTGGCCTTATGTTTATTTGTTGTCTGAAACAAAAGAAGAGTGAAAATAATACTAATCATGTGCTGTCAAGTCAATTCTGACTTATGGTGGCCCTTTTCAGGTAGAGAATACTTCCCTTCTGGGGATGCCTCGGGACTATGTAGTTTGCCAAAGGCCCCACAGGCTCACTCTGCTTGCAGGAGAAACAGTGGAGAGTCAAACTCCCAAACGCTACCTAAACCATTGAGGTATCAAAAATGCCACCTTTAACAGGTGTTTCTTAGTCATAAAAATACAAATCTCATAAATCACAAAGTCATTACGTACATAATATTATGCATTCAAGACAAAAATTGGAGAACCGTCTGCTTTGATTTTAATTTCTGCACTGAGCAAGGGATAGGACTTGATGGACATATAGGGCCCTTCCGACTCTAGTTATTCTATGTTTCTATGATTAACATTATCAAGAATAATAGAACCACAAATGTGGCAGAATCTGGTTAATTAATATACATCAGTTTCTTGAATGCTTATGCAATAAATATAGTACAAATTAATCAAACTAGTACTCTTCAGATATGTTCCCAGATTTGTTGCCCTTCAGAGTCCGCATATGGTGGTTAGGAACAATGAGAAAATTAAATTGTAACACATCTACAGTGCACCAACTTGGAGAAAGTGGTGATGAATTTGTTAAATTCTCTGTCCTGTATGAAAGCAGTTGTTTTGAATGTTGTAGTCAGTAGTTGTACCTTGAAAGCTTGTTCTGTTATGGGTTGATTTTTAGTAAGACACAACAGAAAATTTGGCTGCCACCAGTAGGCTTATTACTATCTTTAAACTTCTAACTACATTTTCCCATTTGTTTTCTGCAGTTTTGATCAATGTAACATAAACACATACCTTCTTCCCATCATGTGAGTTGCTTCATATGATTGAAATATACATACCCCATAAATGAACATAAAAGAAATGTTTTTCAAGGGATAAGAAACATGTTCTCTTTCTTGCAGGTAGGCTCTTTCCTGGCAATGCTTCCATTTAATACTTGCCAGCCAAACAAGAGGCTTTAGAAGTTATTGAAGTGGAAACACAACCAGTGTTGCATAGCATTGCATTGTAGAAAGGAAGTGAGCCAAGCAATTTCAGGAGGAGCCCATAAATGCGCTTTTTAACAAATAACATTTTAATTAACCTGCCATAGATTGTCCTCCCGTAGAACTGTTCTTCTTAATTAAAACAGCAGTGATATTCTATAAAGGTTCCCTCCCTCCAACGTTTGAGCAGCAGCACTAGAATTATTTATAGCAGGTGTAATTTGAGTTAATGACACAGTCTCTACTTTTATTGGTACATTGAGCTAGCAGCCCATTAGCTGTTAGGCATTGACTGTCAATTGTTAATATTTATTATTGTTGCTGTGGTCATTTTCCAATTGTCCTTTAGTGTCCAGGGGACACATTCCAACTTGTTAGTGGTCTAGATTTAAATCTAGAATGCTTATGTTGATGATCAGGTGTGCACTCTAGACAGATGCAACTGAAACTTAACCTTGAATTATCAATTTCATAGTCTTCGGCTTTAATAGGTAACCTCCTGCTTGTGGCTTGTTATTGCGTTTATGACCAGGTTGAGTCATAAGCAAAACCAGGGTCGCTATCTAGGGCAGCCCTCTGAAATGCAAGGGTGGAAAACCATTTGTGTGTCAGAACTCTGCCTACAAACCTGAGTTTGATCCCGACAAATTCAAGTAGCCAGCTCAACTCAGCCTTCTGACTTCCTGAGGTTGGTAAAATTAGTACCCAGCTTGCTGGAGGGTGAAGTGTTGTTCACATATTTGTGTTGAAGACTGCCGGAAGAGTCGTTTAGCAGTATGGAGCATCATTTAAGTTGTAATAATAGCAGCAGCAACAAAGGCATAGGGCAAATTGTGCACTGTTTGGGCCAATTGTTTCATGAGAAGCAAACTTTTCAAGATTATTAACCAAAAGAGTGAAGCTGTGTATGGTTTGACAGAACCTAAAGAGGCTGAAGACTTTTCTTCTGAATGCTAATGTTGTGGAAATGCCTGCCCTAGGTTATTAGAAAACAGCTAAAATTTAGAAAATGGTGAAGCCACAGAAATGAATGCTGACCAGATAATTATGGGAGCTATAGTCCCAAAAAGGAACTTTTCCAAATGCTTGCAGTATAGATTTTACTGCACTTCTGCTTTTTGGGGGGCCTTTTGTGGCTATTCAGTTCTAGCATCCGAAGAACCTATGATTCCACTGGCTTCCCAAAAACATCAGGTTCCCTTTATATTCCCCATCTTAGCTGTGAATCTAGCTAGTTGCTCTCCTAAGGATAGAGAGAGTTGGGACAAACAAGAGGAGAGGAGTATAAATTTTTACAAATCTTGCTCATTCATTCATTCATTCATTCATTCATTCATTCATTCATTCATTCATTCATTCATTCATTCATTCATTCATTCATTCATTCAGCTTATTGAGTTCATGGTTGTTATGAATTTTGAATGTCAGACAATGAAACAGTTTCAAACAATGATAAGGAAATTATTATGTCCTTGAAAAAGAATGAATTTGATATATATTTGTCAGCATGACTGCGTGAATAGCTAACTCATATGTATAATACAAATTTATGATTTTTTCTTAATTAGAGGGTTTGAATTTAGAACCCTATAAAGTGGTCCCCAAAGGACCTAGAGACACCACATTTTCTGGGAAGCTTCCCCTGAGTCTCCTCTACAAGCCCTGAATATTTGGTGAAGGTTGGGTTTCAGACATCCAACTTATACATCCACAAAGTGGGTCCACTTAGGAAAGTGGCCTTTAGCAGCTGGCTTGGAGAAACCCAATCTTCACCAAACTTGGAGGAACTGTAGAGGAGAGTCAGGGGAAGCTTTGTGATTTTAGTGTATCTAGGTGCCTGGGAGAAACTTTCCAGTCCCCCCCCCCCCTTTGTGGGTGTATAACGTGAACAGCTGAAACCCAATCTTCACTAGCCTAAAGAAATTGTATAGGAAAGTTGGAGGAAGCCACCTGGGAATTTTGGTGTCTGTAGGTGCTTTAGAAGCCACTTTATAGCCAAACGAATCAAGGAATCAAAAGTTGCTAACATTAATCTTTGTTGAGGGCACTGATTTGTACAAATGCAAATCAAGAAATTAGCAAATTTTTGAATTAATTTGGTGATTCATTTTTTAATTTGTGCCCATCTCGAATTTCATTCCTTACCGCAATACAGCCCATAGTAGTGAAACAAAACAGCAACTACTTGATGGTAAAGTTTTAAAAGCAAAAAGCAAAGTGTGCTGCTTATATACCACCCCATAGTGCTTCAAGCACTCTCTGGGTGGTTTACAATTTAATTATGCAGGCTACACATTGCCCGCCCCCAGCGAGCTGGGTACTCATTTTACCGACCTCGGAAGGATAGAAGGCTGTCAACCTTGAGCCAGCTACCTGGGATTTAAACCCCAGGTTGTGAGCACAGTTTTAGCTGCAGTACAGCGGTTTAACCACTGCGCCACGAGGGATGAGGAGATCTGGAGGCAAAATAACTTTTGTTTGTGACTGTCTCTGTCTCTTCCTATGCGTATGAGTATGAAAAGTCAAATATGGCAAAGAAAGTTAAAGCACAATATTTTCTAGTTATAATAAAATATTAACTCAGTATATCTAAAGGAAATTACACTTTTAAAATTCTTGATCACCACAGATTATATTTTTTTCCCCTATACTCTTCCTAAAAAATCAGAAAGCAGTGTATCATTTGTGGGGAATTCTTCTAGTTTTCTGATGGATCTATATGGGGGAAAAGAAAAAGAAAATGAGAAAGAGAAAAAAGCCTTTTTTATGATAATATCAACAGAAACCTCTGAGTGAGGAAAATGTTACTATTTCTTCATTTACTGGCACTTGCAATATAAATAACATTTTGCTATGGCTGTGCTGATAGGTACCGATTAGCCAAAGAACACCAACTGAATAAGGATTTGAACTTGGGTCTTCCAAATTCAGCACTCTAACTATTACACTATACTGGCCCTCTGAGATCAGTGATTATCATGGAAATAATGCTGAAGCTGAAATAAACAGAATACAAAATATATTGATAGAAAAAACAATGTAGCAGTTGATGTGCTTGAGTTGCATACTGTGTGAATGAAATTCATACCTCATGAATTCACACATTATGCAAATAAGGCCATAATATATAATTTAAGATATCCAGATTTGGGGGTCAGGATTATGTCAACTCTAGTTACTCTTGACACTGCATTCTGCACTACTTATCATCCTCTTTTGCAGCAGCACGCTTTGTGACTATGCTGCTTTCATTACAGTTTGAGGTGATCATTATGCCATTATAGAGTTTTTACAGCTATGTTGTTTAATCATTTTGATTGCCAACTGCCTTCGTACCTTCATTAGGCCAAAATGCAGGCTGTATCTGTAAAAAAGAAAGCACAACAAGCGTCTGTCCACTTTGCTGTATCTTCATAGACTGACCAAATGAAGGCAAATCCCTACATACATATTTTCCACTGCCATTTGTTTCATGCAACAGGAGTATGATTTGAAGCAATACAAAAAGGCCTAGTATTTTGGATCGGTGGTCACATTAAGGCATGGTCCCCACACTAGCATGCATATATAAAAAACTAAATTACCCTGTTGCCATGGAGATACTTTGGTAACTGTTTATTTGAAATACGATCTGACGTTTTGTGGTTATTTTGCTTATTTGGTTGTGCTGCTGTCTTCCTCTGCTGTTACACTGCTACTTTTCAGTTCAATAATACTTTTCATGCCAGGGATGGAGGCACAATTGAGGCTGCCTGTTCTTGCTGCAAGCAGAAACCCATCGGATACTGGAGATATCTATGGTTCATTTGGTGAAGCAAGTGGCAGTCAGACTAGGATTACAAGAGAGGCCCAAGCAATCAACCTGATCCAACAGTGTCAAGAATTCACCTCAAGTGTTTTATTCTTAGGTCAGATTTCTAAGGCTCCACCTTTTTTTCCTGAAAAATTTTAAGAGGCAATCCTTTGGCTTGCTGCCTTCTGCTCTGCCACCTCTCTTTCTGCTTCCACCTTGTGTGTTTCCACCACTATCAATCAGACATGCATGTTGTCTCCTGAGCTCCCAGTTTCAGGACTTAGGCTAAAAGAGTTCTTGGGTGACTCAGATTCTGACCTAAGGTCTCAATCTGGGTTCACCACTTCCTAGCTTGCACTGTTGGCCATCCTAATCCAATTGATTCTTTCCCTTCTGTGTCAGTAATAAAGAACTGGGAGTTATAGTCTAAAACATCTGGAGTGCCAAAGATTGGATCACCCATCAGTGATTCCCAACCTGGGGGTCTCCAGATATTCTTTGACTACAACTCCCAGAAAACCTGACCAGCACAGCGAGTGGTGAAGGTTTCTGGGAATTTTAGTCTAAGAACATATGAGGAGCCAGGGTTGGGAACCACTGGTAGACATCAACTGGTAGCAGGTCCCAAGGGCTTCAGCTGCTGGAAACTGAACCATGGAAATTCTGTACATAATACATGTGCTCTGTCACTGAGATCTGGTTTATAAAATGAAAGGAGAGATTATTTGAAATTATTTCCGCATCTGAAAATCCCAAAGGCAGGAGACAAAGCTAGAGAGAGAGAGAGAGAGAGAGAGAGAGAGAGAGAGAGAGCTTTATGATTCTGTAATTCATGAGTCACTTGTTTACCTCTGTTAGTAATTCCTAAAGCTCTGTATCTCAACACAATTAAGGGACCCTAAGAGAACTGCTGATGCACTATAAAAATCATTACAAAAGCCCTCCCAGAAGCCCAGATTACCCACTCACAGGTGAATACTTGAAAGGTAGTCATACAGAGGAGGGCCGGATTTGTTCTTGATCATCTCAGGGTACAGGACACATAACAATGGACTCAAGCTACATTTAGGTTGAATATCAGAAAAAAACTTTGTAACAATTAGAGCAGTATGACAATGGAACCAATTACTCCTACGCTGAAGTGATTCAAGAGAAAATTGAACAACCATCTATCAGATCTGCTTTGACTTGGATTCCGGCATTGAGTGGGGGGCTGGACCTGATGGCCCTATACACCACTTCCAACTCAGTTATTCTATGGTTCTATGATTTGATGATCCCATAAGATGGCTCACAGCATAACTGACTGCTGTGGGCTTACCTCCTTCCAATAAGTTTCCATCCATGCTAGCTGGTAATTTTGTCCATGTCTGCATGGGTGTGATTAGATCACTCTGGGGAAGAAAATAGGAAACTGCTTTATACTGTCAAAGCACTGGATTATATAGGTTATGCTTTCCCAACCTGGGGTCGTGACCCCTAGGGGAGTCACGAAGTGTTTTCAGGGGACCGTTGCCAGTTATTTTTATTTGCAATTATTTTTATATTTATTATATTACATATGACATATATGATAGTATTTTATTTTAAACTCACCAGCCAACAGATACAGTAGATAAATTTAATCTAAACCGGAACTGTGGACAGCCTAGAGTTTTTAGTTATTTCGGTACTCCTTTGTGTAGATTTTCCCTTTATGTATGCACATCGCTCCTACCCCCTCTGAAAGAGCCACTCTTGCTTGTTTCTCCTCCACATCCTTCTTTGGAGAACCAACATCAGCCCTTCAGACCTGAGTGTTAGCCTGGCTCCAGTAGGCCTGAATGAGGCGAGTGTGTGGTACACGCTCAGAATGCTGATACCCAAAATGGCTGCACGATTGAAAAGTTGCTGCTTCAGTGGGTCCCTCACTCTTCCAGGTGCAGTGATGGTGGCACAGTGAAGGGAGAGGGGACCTGGGCATGGAGATGGCTCCAGGGCCTGCCTGAGTCATGGAGGAGGAAGACAATGGAATGGTGAGGGAGGAGAATGTGGGATGTACATGGGGGTTCACTGGGGAGGTGTTTATTTGGGCTTGAGGGGGAGGGGCTTATCACTGAGGGCAATTTTGTGGGGGAAGGAGAAATGAAGGGAGGGTCATTTCCACACCCCAAAAAAGTTAATTAAACTCAAAGTGTACTGACATTTGTTTCTTCTCAATTTTTATCTGGCAGATTTACAGCCCCATCATAATTATGTATTATTATATTAATATTAATATATGTTAGAATTATATTTTGAAAAATCTAATTTGAATGTGTTCTCTTTACCCCATTAAAATGCCGTTTTTGCAAATATGGTGGGGGCAGTCTCAGGTTACTTGGCTATGATTAAAGGGGTTTTGACTTGAAAAAGGTTGGGAAACACTGGTCTAAGTCAGTAGTGTCTCCCCAGCCACCATTGACCTGAGTCTCTCCACATGTTTTGGACTTTTAACTCTCATCCTTGATCATTAGTGGTTGAAATTAATAAGAGCTGTACTCCCAACACATCTGAAGGTCGATGAAGGCTAGTTATATCTTCTGTTAGTTGCACACCTTAATGTGTTGACAGGGTTGGGAAAGTTGAGAGCAATGCCATCAGGAGGTTAGACTCCATTAAGTCTGGACTCCGAGCAGGATCACTGAAGGTAGAATGGTTGTGTCAGATCTCAGACACCAGACTAAGATGCATCCACCCTCTTCAGGATTAATGATCCCATCAGCAAAAGAGACTCAATACGACCCATGGTGATGAAGGTGGAGAAACTCTTGAAGGGCACCTACTGAGCCTCGTGGCGCAGTGGTTAAACTGCTGTACTGCAGCCAAAACTGTGCTCACGACCTGGGGTTCAATCCCAGGTAGTGGCTCAAGGTTGACTCAGCTGTCTATCCTACCAAGGTCGGTAAAATGAGTACCCAGCTTGCTGGGTACTCATTTTACACATTGTCCCCTCCCCCAATGTGTAGCCTGCAATGAGTACACATTGCCCACCCAATGTGTGGCCTGCATAATTAACCTGTAAACTACCCAGAGAGTGCTCAAAGCACTATGGGGTGGTATATAAGCAACACGCTTTGCTTTGCTACTGGGCAGCATTAGAAGTGGAAGGTGACATTGGCAGAGGAAACTGAGACTGCACATTGGGAAAAGGCAAGACTCTTGAAAAGCTAATAATACTCGGGAAATGGGAAAGTAGCAGGAAAACAGAAAGTCCAATTACAAAATGGATTAATAAAAGAAGCCACAATCTTAAGTTTGCAGGATCTGAACAAAGTTTTACTGATAGGAAATTGTGGAGGTCCTAAGGTCACCATGGGTTGGAGGTGACTTAGTGGCACATGACAACAATAACAAAAACAAAACAACAGCAGCAGTTATGCTGACATCCATAGTTGCAGTAATTAAGTTTCTTGCCAGGAGATATCTGCAATTAAACCTGGGAATTTTGCACGCAATGCACATACATCCTCTATATGGGTTCTAATCATC
Organism: Pogona vitticeps; assembly: GCF_051106095.1. Taxonomy (NCBI): domain Eukaryota; kingdom Metazoa; phylum Chordata; class Lepidosauria; order Squamata; family Agamidae; genus Pogona; species Pogona vitticeps. The sequence continues at coordinate 94,127,774 of NC_135788.1, read as the reverse complement.
ATAATTATTTGCCATCAAGTCAATTCCAACTTTTCAGGATTTTTTCAGGTAGAGAGTACTCAGAAGTGGTTTGCCATTCCCCTCTGGGGGCATTCTGTGATTGTGTAGCTTCCCATAGCGACATAGGATGGCTTGTCTCGGATGCTCAGTCAGGAACTGAACTCTCAACCTCAGGCTCCACAGCTAGATACCTAACTCACTGAGCATTCCTGCCAGCTTAAATGATTTATGGCCCCTGCAAATCACCTTCTACCAGATAATATTTCCTGTTACTTCTCTGCATGTGTCATTGCTGTGGGCTTCCTTCTTTTCTCTTAAGATGACTATTGACTTATACAGAAACAGCATGTGGTTTTTCTGAGGGTTAAGGCGAAAATCTGTAATTCTTTTTTCTCTGTTGCTTGTGTTTCCAGCTTTAAGGTTCATTCATCGTGTTTACATCAGTTTGCAGTCTGTTAAAAGTATGTGCAAAATTTCATACAAAGGTTTGTGTACATTCTAGATACAAATACAGTACTTGCAAGCACTTTCTCCCTGATCTTCATGTTTTTACAATTGCCCTTAGCACAACATATTTCAAATATTATGCGAAATATGTATTCTGAAACATCCACTCAATCATCTTATTTTTTGTTTGTATCAGAGTGTTGCACAATTTAAAATTATGGACATATATGAAATACAGTAGAATGTGCATATCCACAGGGGATTGGTTCCAAACCCCTTCCCCCTGCAGATGATGAAGAGCACAGATATAGCGAAAACTATTATAACAGCAAATGCTTCACATGCACTCCTGAAGCTGAGGCTCCAATACTTTGGCCATCTCATGAGAAAACTCCCTGGAAAAGACCCTGATGTTGGGAAAGTGTGAAGGCAAGAGGAGAAGGGGACGGCAGAGGACGAGATGGTTGGACAGTATCATCAAAGCGACCAACATGAATTTGACCAAACTCCGGGAGGCAGTGGAAGACAGGTCTTGCATGCTCTGGTCCACAGGGTCGCGAAGAGCCTGACACGACTTAACAACTAAACAACAACAACACACATAGCATGGTCTCTTGCTCCTTCTAGTGGCCAGTTCTGGTAACATCATCATTAGAAATATATATTGGGGTATTTTTCTTCTAATATTTTTAATATTCTCAGACTACGGCAGACCTCCTGTATGGAGAACTAGTGCAGGGAAATCGCCCCAGTGGGAGACCACAGCTGCCATACAAGGAGATCTGCAAGCGGCATCTGAAGGCCTTAGGAATGGACCTCAACAGATGAGAAACCTTGACATACGAGCATTCAGCCTGGAGGCAGGCGGTGCACCATGGCCTCTCCCAATTTGAAGAGACACTTATTCAGCAGGCCAAGGCAAAGAGGCAGTCCCGAAACCAGCAAAACCAGGGAGCTATACAGGGGACAGATTGTATTTGTCTTCAGTGTAGAAGGGATTGTCACTCTCGAATTGGCCTCCTCAGCCATACTAGACGCTGTTCCAAGTGCTCCATACAGAGCACGTTACCATAGTATCTCGAGACTGAAGGATGCCTAATCTAATCAGACTACAGATAACTGAATCAATGGATACTGATCTTATGAATAAGTGAGGTCCTACTATAAGCAAAATTAAAAACAAATTAAAATATTAAGATTATTAGACTATCTTTGACCAAAAGCAAGCTACTTCATCTTGGTTCTTTATCTTGGTCACTTGCTAGATCTTCTCTTGTATACATGGTAGGGCATAAATTGCATGCATTTGGTGCTGAATTGATTTAATTTCTCCAGTCACAGAAAATTTGTATTGTAGTCAAGAAGACTCATTTTACTTGATTGGTCTTTGATCTTCCTATTTTGCCCCAAAGACTATTACCTGACTTCCAGATGATCTTTAGCATTTATCCATTGGCAAAGTGTGTTGTTTTTGTTCTCAATAAGTTTAGTTTAGCGTCTTCTGGTTTAATATTTAGAGCTTGAGATATATGCAGAAAACTTGATATTAGCCATCATCTAGGGGATGGTGTCCATGAAGTGAATGGGTTTGGTTTTGTATTACCTTATTTTGTTCATTATTTGCTAGCAGCTCTTGACATACTTCTGAAGGGTCTATACTAGCTAAAGAATAGACTTTTTCAATGGGGGTAGGTTTCAGGCAACCAGTAAGATTTTTTAAAATTGATGTTTTTAATTCTATTGTTTTGGACTGTAAACCACCCAGAGTAGACTTACCTAGATGGGCGATATAAAAGCCAAACAAACAAACAAATAATACTTCTTCGTGATTCATTATGAGATACGTCCACTTGTTCGGCATGTGCTGATTTTTAACCATATGGCACTAGCATATTCTGCTCTGGAGTGGCACAGGGCAAAGCTGTGATTCTTATTGTTTGTGGGTGTGCACTCCAGTATGACACAGCCAGTTTCCTAAGTGTTATTTCTGGTGGCAGTTTTCTGTTTGGTGTTTCTACAATGTAGTTTGGAGGCCGGGACTCAATCTACAGTAAAGTTCAAATCCATTGGAGTAGAACAATGTTTCAAAATCTTGCCTTCCTGGCTAACTCAGAACTTCCTCTCTGCTTCTCTGTTCCATAAGTGAAAGGCACAGACCTGTGTTTTCAAACAGTTTGGTTTCAGCAGGTTGTGTAGACTTCTGTATTAGATATTTCCTTATATTATAAAAACAGTCTATGCAAATGATTAACCAACATTCTCATACTCCAGAAATTTCATCTCTGCTGATGATCTTGCCTTGACAGTCCGGGGGTGGGGGGAGACACATGAAAAACTGACATGGGTCATTAATAGCCTGATCCATACATAAATTGACAGACATAAATCTGCACACTCTGACTCTTCCCACCATTGTTTTTCTTTTGTGCAGGCCTCAGCCAGCCCTATACAACTGGGGGAGACAACCTCTTTTTAAAAGGAGATACCTTCTTAATTTAGTTGCCTCTCTCACTGCTTTTTTCCCCCAGAAAGAAGAAAACACTCCCAAGTGTTTGTAAATAGTATTCTTCACACCTCTTTGCTGAACTAGTAAAGTAAAGAATCACTCATGACAATTTGGATCTTCAAAGCACTTAAGACACATTAACTAATTATCATCACAGCAGCTGTCAAAGCAGGATGTTTTGTCTCATTTTCTTTCACTAGACAGAGGAAGGGAGGAAACTGTGAATTTCTGATCTTCTCTGCCCCATCTTTTCAAAATATGTCACAAGCCTTTCCCAGGGCTTCATTACTTTCTTTGAGAGAGAGAGAGAGAGAGAGAGATGGCTGAGATCCTGACCACTCTGTGAAAAGAAAGAAAGAAAGAAAGAAAGAAAGAAAGCAAGAAAGCAAGCAAGCAAGCAAGCAAGAAAGCAAGCAAGCAAGCAAGCAAGCAAGCAAGCAAGCAAGCAAGCAAGCAAGCAAGCAAGAAAGAAAGAAAGAAAGAAAGAAAGAAAGAAAGAAAGAAAGAAAGAAAGAAGGGAGGGGAAGCAGAGGAAAGTAGAGCAATTTGAAGGGTGGATGCCACTGCCCAGTTGCTGCAGAGACAAATGACACTTGCCAACAGGGTGAGAGATTTGATTCCAGTCTCAGAGAGCAGCTGAACTCAATCAAGACAGGACTTCATTTGACTTTGTGCCTTATGGATCGATGGAGGGATGGTAAGCCTCACAGGGTGCTTGGCCGGTGCATGAGAAGAAATCTGAAGGCCACTTCTTCTCACTTTACGTTCGCATGTGTAAGATAGTCAAGCACAATATATCCCAGCTTTTTCAGGCCATTGTTTATTCTGTCAAAGGAGCTCACAGTTCTAAAATCCATGACATACAATACATTCTGTAAATAAGAATAAAAAGCAGTTAACAAAGACATCTAAAACTTTTTTAAAAAACCTGACTCTAAGGAGTATCTAAAATGTGACATGCAATTGAATTTTTTTAAAAACAACAACAACACAAAAGAAAGACTGATGCTCCAGCAGATTAAAATAGTTTTTGTTCTTCTGAGCACCAAAAGAAGCAAGCAGACTTCTATTGCTAGGCTGTCAGCACAGAGAAAGCCTCAAATGTACAGCTGCTGCCTTTGACCTCTGTGATTAAGGGAACACAAAGGAAGGGTCCTCTGATGATGTAAGGAAAAACATATGGGGGAAAGCATTTCTTGAGAGCACTCTAAATTAAGAATGGACACAAACGGACAATTATTGCACTTCTCAGAGACTAGGTGTGGTATGCTCTCTGACTAGCAAATGGTCAAGATCCTTCAAAGGGGAAGGGGCTAGTGTACACAGACAGTCCTTGGCCTGTTAATGCAGTCTTCTCTAAATCCCCAGTTCCAACTTCTGGCATGATTTGAATGAGTTGTTCCTCTTAGATAAGAAGAGAGAGGAAAGAGAGTGTGTGTGAGAAAGAGGTGGTGAAACGGGGTGGGGAGAGCAGCGAATGGCAGGAACAGAGAAAGAGAAAGAAAAGATGAAGTCACTGTGGCTCAACAGAGGCTGGTGACTGTGGTATTGTAGGAATACTCAGTTTATTCCAGGTTTCAGTCCAATACAACTATCATTCCCTCTTCCCACTGGCCAAAATGGTGGGGCCTGATGAGATTTGTAATTCAAAACAACAACAAGCTGTTGTTTTGTTATCTGTTTTGTTTTCAGTCTCTTGTTATCAGTGGGTAGGGTTTGGTTTTTCCCACTGAAGTGGTATCTCAAATGAACTGTTATCTCAAACAATGGCAGTCCTCTCAAAATACATCTGGTGACACCACTGGAGTAGGCAGTGACGCTATCTCATATTCTAATGCTGTGGTGTGAAGGTCAGATTTTGCACATTCTCTACAGCTTGTCCCCTCGGTGCTGCTAATATATGGTGCCTCATAAAACTCATGAGGCACTATTAAGAATGAGCCAGTCACTAATCTGCCCTCACTTCGGCTTCTTGATATGACACTACAGTGTAACAGGACCCTAGGAAATGACTTTTAAAAAAAAATATACTGGTGATGGTAATTGGATTTGACTAGCCTTGACCTTAAAAGACGCTTCTTAAAGTCTGTCTTCATTTTACTTAAATCTCACCAATCCTTCTTTGCTTTTCAGGTTCCCCTAAAGCTTTGTATTCTGTCCTTTTGCTTTCAAAAAAAAGAAAGAAAGAAAGAAAGAAAAAAGAAAATCAGGAGCACTCTTCAATCTGTTTCAACTTTCTCTTTACAAAGCTCTTTGAATTTCACATCTGCTGACTTTCATCACATTCCCCGCCCGCTGATACTTGTCTAGTATTGATTTTGTCTTGGCTACAGTGCCATTACCTGGGGCTATTGATTGTGAGGAGACCCACCAGATAGCCATTTCGTCCATAATGAAGACACATAGCAGACCGCATTTGAATAAAACTTAATTAATCCAGTAGAAGAGCTGAAATGAAGGGACTGACTCTTAACAAGGCCATGATTAGTATCAAGGGGAAGCAAACAATTTAGTACATAGCTCTTGGCTAGGTCATTGGACAACACTGGCATTTGACCAAGATGTCTGGCCTCTAAAAAAGATCTTGTGGCCAACAGCAGGCAGCCACTGTGGCTCTTCTCCTCCAGCATGGGCTACATCTATAACCACCTGTTTCTTCCATTCCCAGGCAGGTGATACAATTCTGTGGTTTCCTAGCAACCAGAGGATGAGCTTAATGTCCAACTCTGGAAAATGCATAAAGCTCCTGAAACTCCACACACACACACACATGGTAGTGTGAGCATGATTCAATCTATATAGATGGTTCAGCCTTTGCCTTCATTCAGATCATATTTCTAAAACTATAACTAACAGAAACATTAGACTGCTACATCTCTTGTATGTATAGTTGTCCCTTCAGAAATCTGTCTCAATAGGAGGGTAAGCAATGTTTGAGCAGCTGAACTTCTTGATGGAATATGCTCTGTGAGTCAGCCCTGTCTTCTTGTTTCTCAGATGCCCTTACCTTGTTTTGGGGACATATATTTCCTAGTCCTTTCACATGGGTTGGTGAGGGGGGGGGAGATAAGGGAGGAGAAGGACGGCACCTTGCATAGGTCCAGAGGCATTCTCATCTTGAAATTTTGGTGAGTCTGTTATTATTATTGAATTAATAAATAAGAGCAAGCTGGAGAGGCTGCCCTCCATGTCTCCTTTCCATTCTAGTTTCTCTTTTCCAATTTTTCCCTTAATGCCTTCTATAATGACTTAACTAATCTTGCAGCCTCTTTCACCGTGCACAGCTTGGAGCAAGCAAGCTAATCGTGTCTCTGCTACACATAATATTTTCCCAATCTGATTTCAAAGGAAATGCTATTGATCACGTCTGTCCTGACAAGGCCTCTGAAATCATTACTGCACCAGGAGAACAACTTTGCATTCTATACAGGTCTGTGCCATACCAGATTGGGCAGGAAATGGTGTGTGTGTGGAATTAATACCACCACATGCGGTATAAGTACAGTAGGCTTTGGTAGTGATATACAAGTAAGAAATAGGATGAAAACAGGTATTGCATTTGAAGCTCAGTTACAGCGCATTCCTTTTTCACTATGCCAGATGTGTCTTCTTGTGAAACAGAAGTTGGCAGATCTCAAGCTTGTGGGATCTACTTTGTTTGAACCATCTCCAGGGGCAAAATAATAGTGGCAGGACCAGAGGTTGGAAAAGTTACTTTTTTCAGACAATACTTTCTAGAATCATCAAGAAGTCTCAGTGCTCTAACTCCACAGTCCTTGTGTTTATTACACCATTAGTGATCATAACAACAGTGGCAGCACAATCAAAATTCAAATAAAGCTGACAGGACCACAAACAAAATATTACATGTGATTCAGTTTTCGAAATACATGTAATACATGTGATCAGTTTTTTCAACTGAAAGACAAACGCCTGGGAGAATAAGAAGGGAGATGCCACTTTGGATTGGCAGTTACATCTTTCTACTTGTTAGACATCTATTATAGTGCCAGTCCCCAAGCAGTCAACTGTGGTATCTCTCAATGATTATAGACCAGTAGCTTTAAAGGTAAAGGAAAAGGTTCCCCTTGACATTTTAGTCAGTCCTGTTCGACTCTAGGGGGTGGTGCTCATCCCTGTTTCCAAGCCGTGGAGCCAGCGTTCGTCCGAAGACAGTTTCCGTTGTCACGTGGCCAGCGCGACTTAGATTCGGAACGCTGTTTACCTTCCCATCAAGATGGTACCTATTTATCTACTTGCATTTACATGCTTTCAAACTGCTAGGTTGGCAGGAGCTGGGACAAGCGACGGGAGGTCACTCCGTCGCGTGGATTCGATCTTACGACTGCTGGTCTTCTGACCCTGCAGCACACAAAGGCTTCTGCAGTTTAGCCCGCAGCGCCACCACGTCCCTGATGTGGCTTTAATATCTGTTAGCTTTAACATCTGTTATTATGTTAGTAGCTTTAACATCTGTTATTATGAAATGTTTTGAGAGATTGGTGCTGGATTACATTAAGGCTAGTTTTCCACCTTTTTTGGGCCCATGACAACTTGCATACAGGAGAAATAGATCTACTGATGATGCTGTGTCCTTTGTACTCCATACTGTATTGAGTCACTTAGAACAACAGGGAACTTATGCGAGGCTGTTGTTTGTGGATTATAGCTCTGCTTTTAATATCATTCTACCAATAGGTTGTTTTTTAAAATGATCAACCTGGGATTACCTCAGAAGATTTGCATGTGCATAAAGGACTTTCTGACAGCTAGGCCACAGTCAGTAAGGATGGGATCTCACCATTCTTCTACGCTGGTACTAAGTACAGAAGCTCCCCAGGGCTATGTGCTAAGTCCCTTAATATATTCCCTGTGCACACATGATTGCACCCCACTGTATAACACCAACACAATTATTAAATTTGCAGATGATACAACAGTGGTGGGGCTCATAAACAAGAACAATGAGTCTGCTTATAGAAAGGAAGTAGAAGGGTTGATACTCTGGTGTAAAGAAAATATCTTACACTTAACATCAAAAAAACTAAAGAACTCATAATTGATTTTAGGAGGAAGAGAAATGTACATTTACCACTGTACATAAATGGCAAGGAAGTGGAGAGAGTTGGTAAGTTTTAAATTTCTGGGCACTTACATCTCAGACGACCTCTCATGGGCTATAAATGCCAACATGCTAGTGAAGAAGGCACAGAAGAGGCTGTATTTCCTGAGAATGCTCCGGAAATCAAAGTTATCTCAGCATTTACTTCTGTCCTACTATCGTAGTATCATTGAGAGTGTCCTAACCTATGGCATTCTGGCATGGTTTGGGAGTAGCGGACAAAAAAGCTCTACAGAGAACCATTAAAATTGCCCAGAATATCATAGGCCTCCAGCTACCAACCCTGGATGACATCCCACTGTCTGAGGAAGTCATACAACATCCTGAGAGACTCTTCCCATCCTGCTTACAACTTTTTTGAACTGTTGCTGTCGGCAGAAGATATAGAACAATTAAAACTTGGGCCACACGTTTTCTGAACAGTTTTTATCCCAGAGCTATAATTGCACTTAATAATGAGCTTAAAGACCACCAGTAGTGAATAATTAGCTGGATAGTGTTACTTAGCCCACTGGTTCTTAACCTTGGGTTACTTAGGAGTTTTGAACTGCAACTCCCAGAAGCCTTCACCACCAGCTGTCCTGACTGGGGTTTCTGGGAGTTGCAGTTCAAAAGCATCCGAGTAACAAAGGTTAAGAACCACTGACTTAGCCTGCGGTGTAGATGTTTGTATTTTTAGTGGGTGGGAATTTTTATGGGTGTGCATGTGGGTCTGGTCTCTGGATACCTGTGTGAATTCCGTTGTATGGGTATACCATATATATACTTACAATGACAAATTATTATTATTATTATTATTATTATTATTATTATTATTATTATTATTATTATTATTATTATTATTATTATTATTGTACACATGCATATCATAATAATAATCTTAGAACCACATAGCTGGAAATGTTCAGATAGATAATTAAGTCCAGCCCCTGTCAAGGAGGCACAGCTGAGAGTCAAACTCCCAACCTCTGGTTACGCAGTCAGATAACTTTAACTCATTCAGCAATTCATATATAGTCAAATATGGCAAAGACTATTAAGCTCAGATATTTCCTAAAATAAAATATTCAATTTGCATCTCTGAAGGAAGTGACACCATGTTATTTCACACACAACCCACTTTCTCCAATTTCAACTCATTTCCTCCTACAAATCAGATGACAATGTGTCATCTGCAGGGGATTCCTGTGGTAATCCCATGGTTTTGTAGGGCACTTCACTATCAGGAAAAAACAGTGCATGGCCAAATCTCACTATGTTTTTATTTATGTGGACTAGCAATGCACATAGCTGCTTGAATTGGTTCATGCCTCTCCATTTTATTTTGAATGCAACCTGTGAGGCAGGTTTGGCTGAGAGGGACTGAATAGCTCAAGGATAAAAAGTGTGCCTTGTGACAGTGCTGGGATATGAATTTGGGTTTCCCCACATGTTGTAATGCCAATCATAGATCAGTGTTGGTAGAAAAACAATGTAACTATTGAAGAGCTTAACTTGTTTAATATGCAAGTAAGACTATGTAATTTCATAATATGCAAATTAAACTGCTTATGTTTGGCATACTGAAATATAGCAATACTGTACTAATTTAGGAAGTTACTGTCCCACATCATCCAGAGAGACACAGACTCCCCATCCCTGTTCTCATTTATAACAGTTAGTTTTGGGGAGCTGACTTTAAATTTTGTGTGTTGAGAACAGGATGTGCAAACATCTCATTTTCACTTTGCCCTGATAATCAGGATGTACCGGGCTATGCATGTAAATACTTACAGGTCTCTATGTTATGTACTTGTAGACTGCCAATTTTGTAACTCTTTGGCTGGTGGGAGGAAGCCTTCTTGAAATATATGCAAAAAATAGTGAGAAAGATTGTATTTGCAATGCTTTCCTACTCTTTGGGAAAGCTGCTTTGATGCCCCACCATGCCTTCCACTTAAAGAACAGAGAAGCAGAGAGGAAGCTCCAAGTTAGCTGGGAAGGCAAGATTTTGGAACATTGCTCTCCCCCAAAGTACTAGGGTGTCACTCTGAATTGAATCTTCACCTACAAAAAGCATCATATAAACACCACACAGAAAGCTGACTGCTTACTAGAGCCCTTCCAGGAATCAAAAGTCAAGCTCGCTATAGATTGCTTGGATCCTTTCTCCCACCACCTCTGGCACTTTCAAAGATGGAAACTATATTTTTTCCCAGTTTCGAGTCTCATAGTACTTAATCTATGCTCCCTCCCCCCCCCCCCTAAAAATTCAGATATTTTAGACAGAGGCACTGTGATGAGATTGGAAATAACAAAAGTGAGCACAAGCATTTTCAGAGGCCTGTTACTATCAGCTGCTGAAGGCAAACAGTAAAGAGAGGATCTCACCATCCATCATGCCCTACTTATGTGCCTTTCTCAAGCCTTTGGACTGCTGAATTTAGATGGTCCTTTGGTTGGGAACAATCCTGTTTAGGTTTTTTTTTAAAGGACTCTGAATTATTTATTCCTATAATGCATTGTCTCTGCTTGGAGGGGACCTGAGCCTTGCAGCATTTAGCAGACATTTGCCTGCCTTCCTGAGTCACTATGGCTGACAGAAGCGATCAGCTTGAACAAGACTTTCCTCTCAATGCCTGCTGGGAATGAAGGAACCAAAAAAAGTGGAAGGGGAGAGGGAAAGGATTTTCTAAAAATATTTTTTTCTGGACTATTCCAGGTTTAATGGATTTTTGGTGTCAACAATTCTGCGAGGCTGGAAATGTCAGTTCCACTACTTTAATTTTGCAACAAATTTCAGGAAAGGAGTGAATATACAAGGGACAAGCCTGCCATATGTGCAGGCTTTGTCTTGTGCTGTTAGAGGCTGGCAGGGCGGTACCCCTTAGAGGCAAACCTGTCTTTGTGAGAGAGACAGAGTTTGATGTCATTGATAGAGCAGTGGCTCCCAACCTTGGGTTCCCAGATATTCTTCGACTAAAACTCTCAGAACCCATAACCACTAGCTGTGATGGCCAAGATTGCTGGGAGTTGTAGTCCAAGAACATCTGGGGACCCAAGGTTGGGAACCACTGGGATAGAGTATGAGCTTGAAAAGATTTGCACTCAGAAGCCCTTCTTCGCTATGAAGGTGAAGCCCACTTCACAGAAGGGGTACAATTATAAGTAATTTTTGGTAAGTGTTGTAATACCTATGACAAGAGATTTGGGACATATCTGGTCCAGATTTCTAAAAAATCCAGATGCAGGCAAAGTGATTAGCCTTATTCAAAATGCTTGCACTGACTGCCACTGCTAACTCCAAAAACTATGTGACTATCAAAGTCATTAGTTACTCATCCAGTGGTTTTCATTAAACCTCATTGGTGCTTCTGGAGTGAAAGAATCGGCTGACATGCTGTTGTCTCCCAAGGGAATAACACTCAATCAAAGCTGTAGAATTATTACTGGAAGTTCAAAAACAACTCCTGTTGATACAGTCAGTTACCTAGCAGGCTTTGCACCCAGTGACGTATTGAGAAAAGTAGCAGTTGATGCCAAAAGACTCAAAGCATCCACTCTTTGACTACCACCTAGCCCCTCCCAGATTAAAATCAAGGGAAAGTGTTTTTCATAATATCTGTGAATCTAGAAGAAACAGTACAGAATGCCAGGACTATAATGTGGAAGGAAGGAACTAGTAGGCATCCTTCAGTCTCGAGAGACTATGGTAACGTGCTTTGAATAGAGGTCTTGGAACTAGTGTGGCTGAGAAGGCCAATTCGAGAGTGACAATCCCTTCCACACTGAAGACAAATACAATCTGTCCCCTGTCCAGCTCCCTGATTTTGCTGCTTTGGGGACTGCCTCTTTGCCTCGGCCTGCTGAACAAGTGCCTCTTCAAATTGGGAGAGGACATGATGCACCGCCTGCCTCCAGGCTGAATGCTCAGATGTCAGGGTTTCCCATCTGTTGAGCTCCATTCCTAAGGCCTTCAGATCCCACTTGCAGATATCCTTGTATCGCAGCTGTGGTCTCCCTCTGGGGCGCTTTCCCTGCACTAATTCTCCATACAGGAGATCCTTTGGAATCCAACTATCAGCCATTCTCATGACATGCCCAAGCTAACGTAGATGTCACTGTTTCAGTAATGTATACATGCTAAAAAATTCCAGCTCATTCTAGGACTACTCTATTTGGAACTTTCCCAGGTGATCCCAAAAATGAGTCGGAGACAACGCGTATGGAACATGTTCAACTTCCTCTCCTGCCATGCACAAAGGGTCCAGGACTCACTGCAGTACAGGAGTGTGCTCAGGACACAGGCTCTATAGACCTGGATCTTAGTATATGCCATCCGCTTCTTATTAAGCCATACTCTCTTTGTGATTCTAGAGAACATGGTAGCTGCTTTGCCAATGCGTTTATCCAGCTCGATATCTAGCAAGAGAGTGTCAGAGATTGTTGAGCCAAGGTACACAAAGTCATGAACAACCTCCAATTCTTGTGTAAAGATGGTAATAGAGGAAAGAAGTATCTTTCTCTTAAAATGGATGGATCCCTAGCAAAGTCTAGCACCTGGTTACACAGAGAACACTTACTTGGGAACCACCTAAAAGGCTACAGACTGGAGTTGGTGGAACCAAAGTCCACCTGAGAAAATTGGGTTTGTGCACTCACACAGTCCTTTGTGAATGTACAGAAGATTCCACACCTATGTCAGTGTACTCTATGCCCTCAACGTGTACCATGGAAGATTTGATGTTACCTGCCCAGAATGCTTTCCTGTATGACTTGCACTGTGGTTCTTCTGACATGAACAAACAAAGAAAGAAGTCTTATTTAAGTTGCTGTTCTTTTAGTTTTAATCTGGAATACAGGCAGAAGAAATGCAAATGGAGCATATAAGGAAACTAACTGGCTGCCCAATGCTCAGGGCGGCAAGACAAGACATTCTTTTGGGATAACACATTTTTTTCACAGATACATCAGCCATCACTCCAAAGCTATTGAGCATGCTCCGTTTTCATTGGGCTGTTTGTGGGGTGCCCCTAGAGTTTCTCCTCCTCAATATCTCTGCCTGTTTATGCAAATCATAAGATTGTTCTGAGGATGTTGATACTCCTTCTTGTTTCTCAGTAGCCTAACTATGGCTTTGTATCCATCACAATTCAGTACAGTATCTCACTTTGTTATCAATGTCTGTGTCTACCTTCTTTAAGACTGTTTTGAGAATCGCTTAGCTAATATGTGTGGAACACTTGAAATATACTTATCACTAGATCAATTAATTGTGATGCAGGTCCTCTCTCAAGTTTGTCATGCACAGTTTATCTGGTCATGTTTAAATGTTGACTCAGAAAAGACATTTCTTATCTTCTCCTCTTGCTCTGTTTTCATACATTTGTCAAAAGTCATGACAACAACTAAGAACAGACTTAATTTGCAGATTGCTCCATACTATTATTTCTTTCAATATTAATTTAATTTCAGGTTCTTAAAAAAAAAAAGCAACAACCATGGTTGAAAATTGTGGTTCCATCTCTATTGAATATCAATCTCAGAATTCTGTTTCCATGCCCAAGTACAATGTGCTTTCAATGAATCATACTTATATTAATTCAATGATACAATCTTATGCAACCTGCACTGAACTTGTGATATTTCAACTCCCTCTGCCAAATCATACTGTATGTATTCTCTTGAAATTCTTTAACAATGTGCAAGATCCAAGCCAGACTCATATCTTTTTAGAACAGATCACATTTGTTTCCTTATTTAGTAGATTTCTATCCCACTGTTTCTCTCAAGTTCTCAAAGTAGCATATACCATGTACAAATACAGCAGATGCCCTAAGAAGAACACAGTTTTAAAAAAAAACCTAAACCACCCAAAACAAAGCTAAGCTACAGGAGTTGGCAATGCCTATTCCTTCCCCAGAGTAGTTGCTAATTGATGTGCACATTGGCAGCCCTGTTGTTAGAGCAAGGCAACAAACGGGTATCATTTAATTGCAGCATTTTTTTAAAAAAATGAATTATTATTGGCAGAATTGTGGAGAACTGCTTTGGCGATTTCTTGTCTTGTGCACACAAAATGCATGTGTGTTTCAGTATCATGGACCTTGATGCAGGTGAATGAGAGGTAGGTGGGCACCACTGAAAGCACTGCTTCAGACACAAAAATTGTGTGCAATGACATTCCAGCTGGAGCTGTTTCTGATTTTACAGTATCTCTGCCAACTTCCCTTGCTTTCCTTTCCCTTCTCATACTGCATTTGATGGCAAATTGCTCTGTGGAATGTTGATGGGCTCATAGGAAACCATGTTAGAGCAGGCTTTGGTGTTTTATCCACATGTCTTCCTCAGGATTATCTTTCTCCTGGCAGGACAGTTGATAGTAGGTCACAAGTGTAGTGGCAGTGGGGTAGTCCACCATAGAGCTGTCCTATTGTTGTTGTTGTTGCCATCACTGCTGCTGCTGCTGAATGGGGCCCTGAATGTTTGCCCCAAAACACTGCCCTGGCAGGACTGTTGCTAAATGAACCAATATTGTCTGACCCATTATTGTTGTAAATTTTGATTCACAGTGTTAAATCTGTGGGAAGCTCTGTTAGGAGATCACTTAGCAGAGTCCCCTTATTGTTCTATTCTTTGGAGTAATAAACCAGACAGAAAGTTAAGCTTAAACAAAGGTTACTAGGTTTATTTAGAAAAAAATACGATGGAAAAGTCTCTCTTAAACTAGAAAGAAGACCATGTGATGAATGAAATGAAGCTGAGAGAATGCCGGAGCAGAAATGGCCATTGTCAATATCTCATTAGGAATATTTGCTCACAATATTGGGCAGCTAATAAAAAAGCAAATTGCTATGGGAATGATTAAAAAAGAAACTGAAGCAACAAGTATGATAATGGTGTTCTACAAATCCACAATGAGGGGTCATATTTAGAGTACTGTGTACAGGTCTCATTAGTTTATTCCAACAAGGATAATTTTCTCTAAAAGCAATCAAATCCAAGTCCATCTAGAGAAATTAATAAGGTGCAGGTACAAAAAGAAAGAAATGGAAGTGCTTTATGTGCCACACAAAGTTATGACACCCATTGCCAAAAGCACAGATGGCTTTTAAAAGATTGTGCAGATTCATTAGGATATGCCTAGCAATAGCTATTAACCAAGCCATCACACTAAGAATAGAATGTCCAGGGGGGCTTAGAGAGTGGATACTTTTGATGAGAGCAGATGCTGCAGATAAACACAGTAGGTGGTGGCAACTGTCTCCATTAGACCTTTCTTGTGAGGTTCTTGGTGACACATGGCTAGCTACCATTGGGGATAGCTTTCAAGGTTAACTGGTTCTTTGATCTCTCCAGCAAGTCAATTCTGATATTCTTTTCCCCCCTGTAGTGGCTTTAAGTTCTATGAAGAACTAAAGAATCTCTGTGGTCAGATTGCAGAAATGTTACAAAGGAACCTGTAGGAACCCAGCATGATCTAGACTGCAGATTGAAATTCTGGCACTCAGCTGAAGATGCTCCCCGTGAATCACACAGCATCATTCCTTGAATGAGCTCCCTGTTGAATATATAGCAAGAGAAGAAAATGTGCTATGTTATGCAGTGCTTATATAGTCTGATCTATCTTTCCTTCCTTATAGCACTGTTTCTTTTTTATGGGCAAAATTGAGTTTCAGACCTGATTCAAATGCATTCTCCCTTGTCTTGTGCTAGAAGCACTTTTCCTAAGAACAGAGGTTTGCAAATTGGTCACAGTTCTGCTGTGATAAAAGATAACAGTCGGCACATGTTCAGAGACACTCCCAGTGGTTACTTAGCATTACAAGGACTAAGTTATGTATCGTGGTGAACAAGTTTAACAGAGAAATCCAGGGACATTTAAGTCCTGCCTCGCGGCCTGTATTAATTCCATCCATACGATTTGGGAGAGCAAGAAAAACCATAAAACCAAGAAGTAAGATTTTATTGATTCCAGGAAACTATACTCAAAGCATATGCCAGCCAATGATACACCGTTGCCTGAATCAGACCAAAAGATCCCCATCCCTCCCAAACTCTCTCCCCCCCCCCCCCGATTTCAACTTGCAAATCTACTTCTTTCCTTCTTTTTGTTTAGCCACCCAGAGTGGTAGAATATACCAGATGGGCGGGATATAAATTGAATGAGTGAATGAATGAATGAATGAATGAATGAATGAATGAATGAATGAATGAATGAATGAATAAATAAATAAATAAATAAATAAATAAATAAATAAATAATTTACTTATTTGATTTACACCACAGTTTTCTTAGTTGGAGCACCTGCCTTAAGATTCAAGAGTTGGGAATTTGATTCCCTATTGTTCTTTGTAAAAGAGTTAGACTGTGTGGCCTTGGGCATGCTACATGCTCCCAGAAGAAGGGAATGGTAAACCATTTCTGAGTACTCTATACCTGGAAACCACCACCCCCCGGGAGGGGGGGGGAAGTTGCCATAAGTGGAATCAACTGGAAACGGGCTGTTGTTGTTATTTCCTCTAAAAGCAGGGCTCTTTAAATAATGGTCAGTTTGTTTTTATGTTATGGTCTAGGTGTGAGGCCGCTGTCTCACTCCACCTACTGGCAGGCCCACCTCTGTATATGCTTATCAGTTTACTAGTACCAAACAGTGTGGTTACTGGGGCTCTTTCCATCATTCCACCAGTCCTCACTGAGTAACCCATGATAAAAGACAAAAGGGCAGTAAATATAGTATATAGGATTTCTAAGGTAAAGAATTGCATTTATATTGTTGAAAGTAAGCTCCTGTTTCTACTGGTTGGTGCAGCACAACCTAATGCTAATCAGGACAAGTACATGGCCCTATTTCAAAGCAGTGTGACGTTCATATTTAGTTTCCCCCTTGCCTGTGGAAAGCTGACATTTAAAAAAAATAAGGGTTCCACGTCAACCTGTCCAAAATCTGCTTGTTTTCTGTATGCATGGTACTGTTTGTTTGAATTAGAAGAGGGAGGTGGACATTCAAAATATGTATTCTTTGCATTATGAAGTACAATCCCAGGAATGCTATACAGTGCTATATATAGTATGCCATGTGCTGCTCCTAAAAGTGCAGGCCTTAGATTAACAACTGTAGGAGTTTAGGAGCAAAGTACTTGCAGACTCAGGAAGTTCACTGGCGGTCAGTTCACTTGGCAACCACGCTTGATTCTCAGTCTTCTGGTAGAAACTGCCCTTACCACTCTTCAGTTTGAACCACATTTTGGGCATCTTGCCAAACTCATTAACATTGTTTAGTGTTTGATTAGCAATTGCATTTTCAGTGATGACTTTAATCCCTGTAATTAAAGAGTCTCCTGCTGTGGTCATATGATAGAAGCAACAGAAATTAGGAACATATAATAAATTCCTTTCACAAGTTCTTCACACACAAAGTACTTTATTGTTCTTTGATAATTTACTTGAACAAACTTTGTGATTGAACGAACACAGGAATGTAAGAGCTCTTATGAAGTGGTACAGGTTGGGAAGACTGATTTACTAAACTTTGGGCAAGTAGACATCTTTCCCCCCAGAACTTTTCATCCCTGTATCTGGAAAAACTACCACTGTCTTGAACCACATCCCTATTATTCATTGTGTTCCCAGATGCTTTTCAGTCATTTCTTGTTTCTCAAAAAGGCCCTTTCATGCCCAAAACAGGCTCAAGAGATAGTTAAATAGCAGATAATCGCCCCTAAGACTTACATAGTATGATTTGCTATTTTTTTGGTGGATTTTTTTTCTGCCCAAGATGGTTGCTTTATGGTGTAGGTGGGAAGATTTGGCCTGTCAAGGTCTAATGGAGAGCCAAAATTGCAGACCTCTCTGCTAGATTCTCAAGCAGGCTCCCACAATCTGGCTGCCCTCCAGATATTTTACACTTAATTCTCATCATCCTAGCTATTGGCTCTGGTAGGGTTGGTGAGACTGGGCGTAGCACAGTGGTGCCTCGCTTGATGATGTTAATTCGTCCCAGCGAAATCGCTGTAGAGTGAAAACATCGTAAAGCGAAATTTAAAAGCCCATTGAAATGCATTGAAACCTGTTCGATGCGTTCCAATGGGCTGAAAACTCACCATCCAGCGAAGATCCTCCATAGGGGCGGCCATTTTCGGGTGCCTATATAGCAAAAAATGTCTCCTAAAAACAGCGGGGAGCCATTTTGTACACCCGGTGGCCATTTTGAAACCCAACGATCAGCTGTTTTTGGATCGTCGTAATGCGAAAATCAGTTCCCGAGGCAGGGAACCGATCATTGTGAAGTGGATTTTCCCCATTTAGACCATTGTTTTGCGATCGCTTTTGCGATTGCAAAAACCTAACCGTCAAGCAATTTCCTCGTTAAGCGAGGCAATTGTTAAGCGAGGCACCACTGTAGTCCAAAACTTGTGGAGGGTAGCAAAGGTGGAGAAGGGTGATCTATCAGGAAGCAAGAGGGTGCCATCATACCCCACAAGCTTTGTGGCTGAGCTAGAATTAAACTGGACTCCCAATTTCACTGCTGTTATGACACGTATTATTACAAGGCCTCTAGACATTGATGAGACACCACTCTTATCATAACTCTCCAATGGCCATGCTGCTAGAGTTGATGGACACCCAAATGCAACAACATCAAGACAGTCACAGTTTCCACCTCCTATTTTAAGAAATGGATTATATCCCCAATTACAAAAAGCTTATATAAAATTCCTACATGGATGTACAAATAGCCTCATTTCCCTTTTAAATTTATAGTAATGGAGCCTGATCTTTTCTCCCATATCATTTTTATATGTATATAAAGAAACCAGTTAATGACACCATCATGTGTTTTGCACTTGATTATAAGCTACCAAAAGAGCAAGATGCTCAAGTGTCTCCTCTTGTTACTTATAAACTGTAATAACTTCATCTTTTCTTCTCATGCCTGGGCCTGGCTTCTTGGTCTATATACTAATTTATATGCATATATGAAATTACTAATAGGCTTATCATTTTCAGGTGTAGCTAAAATAATGAGGAATACTCACTAGTCAAAAGTCCAGAGGAAATTTAAATTTTTTCAGATAGTAGATGTAACTGAGAAGAACATGGTAGCTCACACAAAAAACTCTTAGAATTCCACTATAGATTTGCAGATCTTCATATAGTGTGGAAGCATTGGAATGGCATTTCTTTGGCTTACAAGAATATAGAATCTCTGTTTGTCTTACCTAGCCCCCTTGCTTGGGGGGCACAGTTCAGTCCTCCAAATCCTGTTGGAATGCAGCTCCCATCAGTCCTGGCATGCACAAGCAATGGTGAGAGATGATGGTACCAGCACTATTACAATATCTGGAGGGCCACAAGTTACCCACCTCTGCAATAATACTTCTGAAATCTGCTCCCATACAATATTTTACCCTCCCTCCCTTCTTTCCCTTTATTTTTGTCAGTATATTGAGATAGATTAACACGGCTACTTCGGAAATTCATACATCTGAAGCTTTTCCAATAGAGTCAAAATGCCCTGAAATCCTAAAACAGACACGGGCAACCTGTAGTTCTCCAAATCTTTTTGGAATGTAATTCTCATCAACTCTGGACAGTATAATGAAAAAGAATTATGGGAGCTATAGTGCGTGGACATCATCTGGGACACAGTTTTCCACCCCTCTTTTAGAGCTACTTTTTTATGGCAGGTGCCTTTGGTTTTCTAGATATTGATCCTGTCATTGCTTACTATTGACTATGCTGGCTAGAACTGATCAGAACTGGGAGTTCAGCAACATGTAGAGGACCACAGCTTGCTCATCCCTTCTTGGATGCCTGCACATTATTGTAGGTTTATGTTTATTCCTAATAATCTTGGAGTAAGCCCCTTTGAATTCAATGTGACTTCAGGGTAGACATGTATGAGCTTGCATGGTTAGTGTTGCTTTGCCATTTTGAGTTGGCAGGTCTGAGCAGATTCCAACTCTTCTGGGCCTCTGTTCTTGACCGCTCACAAGGCCAGTGCTCACCTGCCATTAATGGAGCCTAGGAAAGCTACATTGGAGAAGGGTGCTATAGCTCTCAAACTCTCCTAGTAAGCATGGTCTCTAGGCATATTGGGTGGGGATTCTGGGAGTCTTTGTCTAGAAAAGTAACTTTTTCATGCTCTGGAGTATATTTAGGAACACAGAAATGATAACACTGAAAGAGTCTGTCAAACGTCAGTTCTTAAACAGGCTGTCTCAAATATGTAACAAAGAACTTCAGCAACATGACATTTGACTGACAGCACAATCAGCAGTAGCAGATTCTGGGAGGATACTTTGAGCCTGGTGAGGGGTTTATTTTTCACATACAGGTGTTGGTGGGAAAACAGATGGAACAGGCAATCCATGGCTCCCCAGATATTGCCAAATTTACAGTTCCCATCAATTCTGGTGATTGATTAAGTTGTCTGGCACCAAGTGGGGACCAGAATCCAACAACATCTGGAGGGCCTCCAGGCCATGCTCCTGTCCTGGAGGATTGTGTCTTGTGTTAATACGTGGCTGGGGCTCTATGGGTTTCCTGTCTCGGACACCCGGAAAATCTCAAGCACTTACCTTCTGATTCCTACCCTCGCAGACCATCCATGTACTAGTTGAGCTCAGTCAGTTATTTTTTTTGAAAAAAACTGAAGTTCCCACAGGAATGCAAATCTTCACTTGTCTCCTTGTGAGCAAAGGCGAGGAACTGCAAAATTATTCTCCTCACCCAGCCAGAGGACAAGTATTTTGTGGCACTCTTGACAAGAGAAGGGCATGGAACAAGGCAGATTTTTTTTTAATTTAAACAAAACTGAAAAATAACACTTTAAAGCAAATGCAAGTAACTTGTCCAAAACATACAATATGTTTATGGTTCATGCTATGTTGCATAGACTTCTAAGAATCAGAAGCATGGGAAGAGGTGCTGTGACTCTTTTTAATCATCAGTATTGTTCTAGGCTTCCTCTGTTTGTGTGTGTTTTGTTTCTCAGAGCGAAAGGACACTGGTTTCACACATATTACAGAGACTTTGATGAGGAGAAATAGCACTCCTTGTGTAGGCTGAAGAATCTTACAGAGCTCGAAAATCCACATTTGTGGTATCAGGTTGAGGCAGCCTCAGCCGGCAAGAATGAAGAATTTTCCCAAGGATTCTTCCATGTCTCTAAGTACTAGTGGAGTCAGTGGGAGCATCTTGGGCTTAAATTGGAATGAGCAGTTTATGTTGTCCTGTTAGCGCTAGCCACCACAGGGAATGGTGGTGGCAAATAAGGAGTGACACTGCAACAACTTTTGGAAGGCTACAAGTTTGCCCAAGTTTGCGTAGGTTGAAATATTTTAGTACAAGTTTGTTGTGAACAGGTCTGTCCGCACCCAAGCAGCCAAGTGTTTATGTTGTGCTTCATTGACATTCCTTTCGTTTGTCAATTATCCTTTCCATTTGTCTGTAAATGGCAGTTGATCAATTTCAAAATGTCAGGAACCTGTCTTGTAGATAAGTAATTTGACCCCAACTGATCTGGCTGAAAGCCAAAGGTGCAGGAGTGGGATGTCTGCAGAAGTCACAATGAGCTTCAATGTCATTGCTTTTCTTTTTTGGAATATTTTGTCCTCTTTATCTACTTTTGATTGGGTAGAGGGTTAGGATTGAACTGTTTTTCTGGTGCAAGCATAGATGGAATAATACTCTGAATCAGAGTTCACTTGTATGTAGTACTGCAACATGTTTTCTGTGTAAGTGCTCTGAGCAGAAACACATGAGGATATAATAGAGTGTTCCTAAGAGCCTTGTGGCTCAGTGGTTACACTGGCTATATTCAAGGGTTGGGGAAAATCTAATCTCCAGATCTTTCTCTTATCTCCCTGATACGAATGGGACTTTCATTTTATTCAGACCAAGACTCCCAGAATTTGCCAGGATTTCTCTCATGCAGAATTCTGGGAGTTGCAGCTCAAAAACAGTACAGTAGTTTAAAGATGAGATTGTTCACCTCCGTGTGGGTCTCCATTGCAATTATATTGCCTTTCAGAAAGAAGGAAACTGCTCCTGGCGATGCCTAGGAGTAATGTAAAAGTTCAAGAAAACATGGATGGATAATTCTTTGAGAGCCCCCCTCGATAGAGCCTAAGAGGCAGTGAGACTACCCATTTCATGCTCCTTTGAGAGCCCTTGCATGACCATCAAGAGCAGTTTCCATCTGCTTGAAAGGTTGGCTCACATGGATGGGGAAAAGATCCTCTTTCAAGTCTTCTTTTTGGACTTTTTGTATTCTGCAATGAGAATTCTTTGTGAATTCTGGGAATCAGCATCCAAAAGAAACAGAAGTCTCATGCCTACTCCCTACTATTGTATCAAGTGATGAGGTGCCATAGTACTTGGGTCAGAGCCCTTGGATATCCACTCAGCCACCTTACCCTTCTTTGTCTTGAGATGGAGACACTCAAGGAAGTGGTAAAGGAGGGTCTGTCAGGTCAAATGGGGACCGTTTTACTGCTCCCAACACTCCAGCTCTCTATTCTGGCAGTGCTTCTAAAAATATGTTGCCATCACCCCATTAAACATTGACCAACTCTCAGTCGCTTGATGATACTGAAGCACTGCATTCAATACCTTGATTCCTCTGTACCTCAAAATCCATTTAACCGATGGAAACGATTTTATGTGTTTTATTAAAGGGGGGGGAGGGTGAGACCCAGAAAAAAAATAAAGCTGTTACAAAAAGTAAAAATGTGAAAATTCTACTCAGTTACCCCAAATGGATTTCTTAGTACTGTGGAGCAAGAATACAATGCAGACTCAGGACAATTCCAAACAAACTTCACACTATAAAATAATAAATTCTGATCTAACCTATTCCATACCTACACTTAAGCAGAGTATGCTACCATGGACATGGCTTGCCCATGAGAAAGACTGAGTCATGGGGAGAAAAAGTTCCCTACCTGGAGAGGAAGCTCAGACTCAAAGAAACTAGTACTGCTGACTTCTCTATATACATGTTAATGGGCCATTTTGGGTGATGTGCTGCCACTAACACTTAACTGTATTTCATCCCTTGTAATCTCGTTTCATGGTGGGACATGGTGGTGCTGCAGGTTAAACCGCAGAAGTCTCTGTGCTGCAAGGTCAGAAGACCAGCAGTTGTAAGATTGAATCCACATGACAGAGTGAACTCCCATCCCTTGTCCCAGCTCCTGCCAACCCAGCAGTTCGAAAGCATGTAAAAATGCGAGTAGATAAAGAGGTACCACCTCGGTGGGAAGGTAACGGCGTTCTGTGTCTAGTCACGCTGGCCACGTGACCAAGGAAACTGTCTACGAACAAACACTGGCTCTACGGCTTGGAGACGGAGATGAGCACCGTGCCCTAGAGTTGGACACGACTGGACTAAATGTCAAGGGGAACCTTTATCTTTACCTAATCTCCTTTCATCTCTTATCAGGACAATGGATACTTTCCTCAATAGTTTTCCTTCCCACAGCTCAACATTTACATCCCCTAAAGGCAAAGAAGAGAAAAGAGAAAGTACTTTGAAGTATTGTCTAATAAAGAGTAACATAGGAATGCCAGTTTCTTCTTTGAAATATTCCAGAGAGGAAGGCAAGGTGTGAATTTTTCTTTTACATGCTGGCCTTTCTGTTTTTTTCTTCCAGTTTGCATATCAAGGGCAAGTAAAAGCAGTGTTTTCCATACTTCATATTTTCCCAAATAATCAATCTTTTCACAGAAGGCCATTTGGAAGGCTCTCAATCTGTTCTGAAGCAGAATAGAGCACTCAACACTGGCTGTGCTGCCTGGAAGATGATTGGTGATATAGGCAAATATATCTGCAGGGCACCAGATTAGAAAAGGCTGCATTGTGTCATAGGGAATGGCATGCACAATAGAAATGGTTCTTTGCCATGTCAGACATTAAATTTACCTACATTCACAAGAAGGTTATTGTTGTTGTTTTCACTTTACATCTGATCCCAGAAGTGGTACATGGTCCCATTTCAGAATAGGGTTCCATGTTCTTTTCAATGTGTGTCATATTTGCAGAGGTTTTCTAAACTTTGCCATTAGTTATTTACAGTAAGCTTTCTCAAAGGGTACAGCAAATCAGAACTACCTGGAGAACTTCAGTATCCTCCTTTTCCATTGACTTTAGGGCAGCTTTTGAAATATATGCAATGTTTTTTCAAGCAGACCTTCCAAGTTGTCAGCTCATGTACTACTAAGCTAAGTAACAGAGGAAATGGTTGGATTAAAAATTTACAAACACTGTAACATAAGATAGATATCAATCTACAACTTGCGTAACATGGTACAATGAAGATAGACATCTACAAGTGACAGGCTTCAGGCGCTGTACTTATAAAACATTGTAACGTGTTTGCTTTTAGCATATATTTGAGGATGTAACTAGCATGGAAGAAGATATTGAAGTCTTTAGTATCTTTTTTCACTCTGCCTTTTGTGATTTTGTTCTTTTTAATCAAATCATGGGGAATAAATGAGGGCAAAAATTCCTTTCGGATTTTTTAAAATGTTGAATTTGTAGGTGTGTCAGAAATCTGACAAGACGATGGGTACTACTACTGTAAAAGCAAAGCTTGAAAATCTTACTTTGTAGCTTGTAATTCCCATGGCGATGACAACTGAGGGATTTGTGGAGTCCAGAAACTAGCTTTTCCAAGCTCTGTGAACGTCTCAGCTGCCAAAGCAGCAAATTGGCAGGTGCAGAAGTATCCAAGTGGCTTGATTCAACATCATTTAAGTAGGATGGGTTAAAATCTAGCTTTACAGTTGTATATATGAGAATGATCTAGGGATCTTAATAGACAACTAACTAAACATGAATCAAAAGTGCAATGCTATGACAAGAAAGGCTAGTGCAGTTCTAGGTGTTGTCAACAGAAGAGTAGAGTTCATATCAAGGGAAGGAAGTAACAGTGCCACTGTACAGTATTCTGTTTCAGTCATACCTCACCATTCAGCTAAGAAGAATTTTGATTACAGAAATATATGCAGAGGAGGGTGGGAAGGATGGTAAGAGACCTGGATACCAAACTCTATCTCTCCTTGCCATCTAAATCCAAGGAAGCTGTTTTGGCTGTAGATCAGAGTCTGATGTCAGTAATGAACTGGATGTGGGTGAATAAACTGAAACTTAATCCAGACAAGACAGAAAAGCTTCTGGTCAATCAAAAGGCAGATCAAGTAATACAAATGCAGTCCATGCTGCATGGCATTGCACTCCCTCTAAAAAACCTAAGTGTGCAGCTTGGGGGTGCTCCTGAATTTGTCTTTGAGCCAGGATACCCAGGTTTCAGCTGTAGCCAGGAGTGCTTTTTCACAATTAAAACTAGTGTGCCAGCTGTGCTCATTCCTGGAGAGATATGACTTGAACACAGTAATACATGCCCTAGTTAAATCCTTGGCTGGATTACTGTAACATACTCTGTGTGGGGCTACTTATGGAAAGTGTCAGGAAACTTCAGAAGGTCCAAAACACAGCAACCAAAGTGCTAATTGGGACTGGTTACAGAGACTGCATAACTGTGAGACACGAGGAGAGAGGGTAGAAGCTCTCGCCGGAGTGTCGTCCTCCCTCAAAAAGGAACAAGAGGTGCAGACAGACCTGCCTACACCACCTGTCGAGACTATACCACGGGGAGTTGATACCCGGGAATTAGAGCGGGGCCTGTCAAAGATGACAGTGGCCACTCAGACGGGGAGTGAGTTGGCGGGAAGAGAAGAAAGAGGGAGGTCCGTCGTGGAGACAGGAATGGGAGATATAAAAGGGGAGGTGGACGTAATACCAGGAGGTTGGGAAATGATATGGGTAGAGGACCCATGGACAGGAAAATGGGAGAAGGTGAGGGTCCCTAGGGAAGAAGCTGATTGCAGATGGAGAAGGGGGCTGCCACCGTGTCCTTCCTACTGGGGTGAGTCGGAAGCCAGAGAGTGGCGCAGGTGGCTTAGGGAAGAGAAGGAAGCGGTAGAAAGGGAGGAAAAGGAACATCGATTATGGCATCTGGAGGAAACCCAGACGAGGGGATACCTGATGGACTGTGGGCCCCGGTTTGAGGAGAGGAAGACCCTCATGAGTCAGAGGGATGAGATGAAGAGATCACTCCATTATTAAACCCTAAGGCAGGAGCTGCTGAGATGGAAAGCAGTAACCCATTTGCGATGGGACCTTGGAATGCCTCAAACTGTAACCCTTTTAAATAAAGACATTTGGATGCCCTCGTGGGACCCGTTGGCAATGAGAGACAATGCAGAAGTTGAGTTTGAGCATACGGACTTGCAGTTACATGTTCCAATAAAACATAATTATGATTTTCCAAAGCGAGTGTCGCCAGTGTCTCTGTTGAAACCAGAGGAGGTAAAATTTGAACCCTCACAATAACCCTTCTGTTACATCAACTCTATTTGCTACTGATCCATTTCCAGGCACAATTCAAAGTGTTGGTTCTAACCTACAAAGCCCTAAACAGCTTTAGAGCAATCTCAGGCAGTCTCTTCACTGCCTGCACTTACGTGCCCTCCTCTTGCTGGGGATAAAATAGGATTAGAAATTGCTGTGAAGTCTTGCAAAAAGAAAGGAGAAGGCAGCTATTGGTAGAGAAAGGCCTGGAAAGCACACAATGCACCACATCTGCCTTTATGAACCTTCTCAAGCATTAAGATCATTAGGAGACGTTTTTCTTTCAGTTCCACCACCTTCATAGGTGTGTTTGGTGGGTACACAGGAGAGGGCCTTTTCTGCTGCTGCTCCCAGACTTTGGAACTCTCTCTCTCAGCAGGCTAGGCTAGCCCATCTTTACTGTCCTTGCTCAAGCAGGTGAAGACCTTTGTCTTCAGTCAAGCTTTCCCTGAGTAACTGGCTAGCTGAGTGGAGTTTTTAAATGGATTGTTGCATGATTCATTCAAGCATTTGTTCATTCAGTTTCTGTACTGCCCATTTGGTTCCCAAGGCCACTCTGGGCGGTTCACAACACAATAAAACAGACAACACTTTAAAAGACACTAAACATAATAGCTGTAGGAAAAACCAAAATTAAACATATCAATCCACATACGCAAAAACAACATCAAAATAACTGAAACCAATTTTAAAATGCAACTAATTTAAATAAGGTTTTTTTGGTTGTGTATGTTTTTTAGTATTTATATGGTATTTGTTTGATCTTTTTAGTATTTGTATACTCACTGTTGTTAGTTTTATTATTGTCTTTTAAGGAGAAATTCAGGGTAAAAATATTTTAAATAAATAAAAATAAATAAGTATTATGTGGCAGGGAGGTGAGTATATTGAGCCTAGCGAAGAGAACAATGAGAGGTGATTCATTAACCACTATGAAGGTAGTCCTGTGGAAAAAGAAGCAACCTTGTTTCCTTCTGCTTAAGAGGATAAGACTTAAACTACTATGTTCAAATTACAAGAAATGAGATTCTGACTAAACATTAGGATTTTTCTATTAGCAGAGGGTTGACTAGGGGTTACCTTCCAAGTCTCCAGTTCTAAGATTCGATGAGTAAAATCCTGTTGGTGCAACTTTGTGCCAGTGTTACCTAAATTGGATGCTGGAAACATTTAAGCTACACTAATAAAAAGCTTTCTTTTCCCTCATGTTAAGGTCAGAGTCTCCCTGGGGATTCCGTTTGCCCAGGGGAAGCCTTTAGGAGTCTCAGGATGGAGGGAGCCTTTGAATTTTATAATTCTGGCTCACTGGCAGGGGTCCCAATCCTAACTTTAGTGATCTGGCTGCTATTTTTTACTTCTAAATGCTCCCTCTCCCTCCCCCTTTCTGAGGTTTCCAAAGGCTATCCCATAGCAAAATCAAGCCTTGTCTCAGAAGCTAAAGGGACCGGACCGGGGGGGGGGGGAATCGGAAGCTTTTAATTAAAATACATTAAATGATTCCAGTGCCCGATCTGAGTTTTGCCGACACAAAATTATGCAACAGAATTTTGCTCTATGATTGTAAAGATTTTTCTTGTACCTCTTATGCAGTAGCACAGAAGTTAAGGAGGCCCCGAAAGAAAGACAACCGAATACAAGGTCTTTCGTGCCACAGACTGTGTCCATCAAGGTTGTGTTGTCAACTTTGGTGGCAATGGTGGAGAGCTCCACTCAGCTGAATAAATAGGAGGGACCCAAATGCAATAGAGTTGGCTCACCACATCTTGAAATAAATGCATTAGTACACAATACCATCTAAAGAGTCTTAAAATGTCTCTAACTGCACCACTGAGGGGAAATGCTAGCCAACACATGGCAGATAACGTGCATTGTGTGCTTTCCAGGCCTTTCTCTACCAATAGCTGCCTTCTCCTTTCTTTTTGCAAGACTTCACAGCAATTTCTAATCCTATTTTATCCCCAGCAAGAGGAGGGCACGTAAGTGCAGGCAGTGAAGAGACAAAAGAAGATTAAAGCTGTCACTCTTACCCACAGGCCCATCTCTGAGCCACAGGAAAATATATTCGACTCCTCCTCTTTTTCTCTTCCCTGTCATCTCAGCTTAGAAAGGATGAAGAAAGAAGTGTTCATATCCATCCCTTCCTGATTACTTGTGAATTGGAATTTGATCTTGGTGGGGTTTTTTGAAGTCATGACCCCATCCTAAAATGAAGGATTTTAAGGCTGGGTGGACTCAAAGACCTTTTAGTCCATCTCTCTAACCTATATACAGTGGTGCCTCGCTTGACGATGTTAATTCGTTCCAGCGAATAGGGTTATTGAACATGAGCCTTCTAGGTATTGTTGGACTAAATACCATCTCTAGCCAGTATTGGCCAATGATGAGGGGTTAATGGAGCTGCAGTAAAGTACTGTTTGAGGGGCAACTTATTTTCTATCTTTGATATATAGAGAAAGTAATTCGCTGGAGAGCTTGATGGTTTAGGTATTTGGCTGCAGAGCCAAAGGTTAGGAATGCAATTCTCTACTGTGCCTCCTGAGAGGAGAGCCAACCTACGTAGCCATCAGCCCAGGATGCCCCCAGAAAAATGGAATGGTAAACCCCTTCTGAGTATTCTCTGCCTAGAAAACCCTGGAAAGGGTTGCTATAAGTTGGAATCAACTTGATGACACACTATGGTTATTATAATATACATTTGTTATTACAATGTACATGTTGACAGAGAAGGTTACAGTAAAAGGAATAAAGGGAATGGATGCTGGTGCTAGGTTTAATATGAACAATTTATGATGATATATTGCCATCCCCTTCTGCAGTTTCTTTCCTATAACCATGAACCCTTGCCCTTGTTATGTAATACTCAGCTGTAATATTGTGCAATAATGTATAATTCTTGTTTTGTTTGGACATTTTAAAAAGCCTGAAAGTAAGAAAGAAACAAAAGCCATGTTAGATCAGACCAAAGGTCTATCTAGTCCAGCATTATGTTCCCATATAATGCCTATGTGAAGCCCAAAGGCAGAACATAAGTGCATATTGCTTATATCTTTCTCACCAAGAAGTAGTGATATGAGATACTACTTTTCACTGGAAGTCTGAAGGAAAAGATGTCAAAATTAACCTTGTCAGATAAACTGAACCCTAATGTAAGACATTTAACAGGTGCAGGAGGCAAAAATAATAAATATCCTTCTATTATATGTTCAGATAGAAATTAATTTTGATATAGCCGTCCATACACTTGATCACTCCTTGTGATCAAATGAAATTCAAATGTCTTTTCAGAATATAATATAAAATGTAGAGGCATCTGTAATGACCAAGAAACAAGTCCAAAATTATTTCATATATTTGATTGTTATTGAGCTAAAAAAAAATTTAAGGCAGAAAATTGTGTGTGACCTTTCAGAGCCACTATTCCTGTCAGGCATGGTGTTACAGAGCAGATTACTCCTCCATTCTCCTTGAGTGGGACAGGATGGGAACATAAAATATTTTAAGCTCTGGGTTCTGATCTGTTTCTGCTTTTTTTGTCCTCTTTCACTCATCATTCTTTCCTTCTCCTTTTAGAAGACTATGAATAATGAAAGGGTAGTAACCAAGGTTCCCTCTAAGGCAGTGGTCCCCAACCTTGGGCCACCAGATGTTTGTGGACTACAACTCCCAGAAGCCTTCACCACCACCTCTGCTGGCCAGGATTTCTGGGAGTTGAAGTCCAAGAACATCTGGAGGCCTAAGGTTGGAGGCCACTGCTCTAAGGTGTGCATCTGTGCACATGCCTGTCTCCCCCCACCCACCCACATGCACTGTTCCTCCTCCTCCGCACACCCATAGCAATTGTTTTCAGCCCCTTTGGTTTCCGGTTGTGACAAAAACCCCTCATGAGAGTGCAGAGTTGGGTGCATGTGGTGGCAAAGTCAAGCACATGGGTGGCAGAGAAGCAGGACTTAAAATGACTGGAAATGTTGGTTGTAACTCTGAAGCTTGCACATGATTTTGCACATTAAAAACAACCAAAAATAGCCCTGTTACAGAATTTAGATTTTTTGTATAAAATTGTTGTTGTTTAATTGTTATGCTGTGTCTGTGCCTGACCCCATGGACCAGGGCACTCCAGGCCCTCCTGTCTTCCACTGCCTCCCAGAGTTTGGTCAAATTCATGTTGGTAGCTTCGGTGACACTGTCCAACCATCTCGTCCTCTGTCGTCCCCTTCTCCTCTTGTCCTCACACTTTCTGTCACGTTCCCGGGGGTTACAATAGCCGAAGTCCGATAAACCAGTCCAAGGTCAGGGATACCAAGAATGCAAACCAGGGTTCCGAAACAAACTTACAGAGTGCAGTCCAAAGTCAAAGTCCAGGGTCAGATACACAGTCAGAGTCCAGAGTACGTAGTCCAGGGCCAAGGTCCAAAGTTCAATACCAGCGTAGGTCCAGGGTCAAGGTCCAGAGTTCAGGAACAAGAGACGTGGATGCCAGCCAAGATGTTGACTCCTTGCTTCCACGAAGTTTCTGGCTTCGCTGAAGCTTGTTTTATCCTAAAGCAGCTCCTTGAGTTGTTGGAAAGCTCTCTATTCTGCTAGTACTCAGGGCTAGGTGAACGCAGGTCCCTGTGGAAAGCCTTAGAGCGATCCTCTGCTCTTCTTGCCCTGAGTCTTTTCCGAAGCCTGCCCCGAAGCCTGTCTGCTGTGGAGGGAGAATCTGGAGGTTGCTCAGCTGTTTCCGATCTCTCCACATTCTCCTCAGCCACAGTTAACCCTTCTGGGTCCAGATCTTCGGAAGCACTCATGACACTTTCCCAACATCAGGGACTTTTCCAGGGAGTCTTCTCTTCTCATGAGATGGCCAAAATATTGGAGCCTCAGCTTCAGGATCTGTCCTTCCAGTGAGCACTGAGGGTTGATTTCCTTCAAAATGGATAGGTTTGTTCTCTTTGCAGTCCAGGGGACTCTCAAGAGTCTCCTCCAGCACCACAATTCAAAAGCATCAATTCTCCAGCGGTCATCCTTTTTTATGTTCCAGCTCTCACTTCCATACATCTCTACAGGAAAAACCATTGCTTTGACTATGCAGACTTTTGTCGGCAAGGTGATGTCTCTGCTTTTTAAGATACTGTCAAGGTTTGTCATTGCTTTCCTCCCAAGAAGCAGGCATATTTTAATTTCATGGCTGCTGTCACCATCTGCAGTTATCATGGAGCCCAAGAAGGCAAAATCTGTCACTGCCTCCATATCTTCCCTTTCTATTTGCCAGGAGGTGATGGGACCAGTGGCCATGATCTTAGGGGTTTTTTTTTATGTTGAGCTTCAGACCATTTTTGCGCTCTCCTCTTTCACCCTCATTAAGAGGTTCTTTAATTTCTCCTCACTTTCTACCATCAGAGTGGTATCATCTGCACATTGGAGGTTGTTGATATTTCTTCCGGTAATCTTAATTCCGGTTTGGGATTTCTCCAGCCTTTCGCATGACGTATTCTGCACATAAGTTAAATAAGCAGGGAGACAATATACAGCCTTGATGTACTACTTTCCCAGTTTTGAACCAATCAGTTGTTCCATATCCAGTTCTAACTGTTGCTTCCTGTCTCACGTATATAGATTTCTCAGGAGATAAATAAGGTGGTCAGGCACTCCCATTTCTTTAAGAATTTGCCATCGTTTGTTGTGGTCCACACAGCCAAAGGGTTTTGCATAGTCAATGAAGCAGAAGTAGATGTTTTTCTGGAACTCTCTGGCTTTCTCCATAATCCAGCACATGTTAGCAATTTGGTCTCTAGTTCCTCTGCCCCTTCGAAATCCAGCTTGTACTTCTGGGAGTTCTCGATCCACATACTGCTGAAGCCTACCTTGTAGGATTTTGAGCATATCCTTGCTAGTATGTAAAATAAGTGCAATTGTACGGTAGTTGGAGCATTCTTTGGCACTGACCTTCTTTTGAATTGGAATGTAGACTGATCGTTTCCAGTCCTCTGCCCCCTGCTGAGTTTTCCAAACTTGCTGTCATATTGAGTGTAGCACCTTAACAGCATCATCTTTTAAGATTTTTAATAGTTCACTTGGAATGTCATCACCTCCATTGGCCTTGTTGTTAGCCATGCCTTCTAAGGCCCAATTGACTTCGCTCTCCAGGATGTCTGGCTCAAGGTCAGCAGCCACACTATCTGTGTTGTATGGGACATTCAGATCTTTCTGGTATAATTCCTCTGTGTATTCTTGCCACCTCTTCTTGATGTCTTCCGCTTCTGTGAGGTCCCTACCATTTTTGTTGTTTACCATGTCCATCTTTGCACAAAAGGTTCCTTTAATATCTCCAATTTTCTTGAAAAGATCTCTGTTTTTCCCCTTTCTCTTATTTTCCTCTATTTCTTTGCACTGTTCATTTAAAAAGGCCCTCTTGTCTCTCCTTGCTAGTCTTTGGAAGTCTGCATTCAATTTTCTGTAACTTTCCCTATCTCCCTTGCATTTGGGTTCCCTTCCCTTCTCTGCTATTTGTAAGGCCTCGTTGGACAGCCACTTTGCTTTCTTGCATTTCCTTTTCTTTGGGATGGTTTTTGTTGCTGCCTCCTGTACAATGTTACAAGCCTCCATCCATAGTTCTTCAGGCAGTCTGTCCACCAAAACTAGTTCTTTAAATCTATTCTTCACTTCCACTGTGTATTCATAATGGATTTGGTTTAGATTATACCTGACTAGCCCACTGGTTTTTCCTACTTTCTTCAGTTTAAGCGTGAATTATGGTATAAGAAGCTTATGATCAGAGCCACAATCAGCTCCAGGTCTTGTTTTTCCTGACTATATAGAGCTTCTCCATCTTTGGCTGCAGAGAACATAATCAATCTGATTTTGGTATAGCCCATCTGGTGATGTCCATGTGTAGAGTTGCCTCTTGTGTTGTTGGAAAAGAGTGTTTGTGATAACAAAACTCTATTAGCCTTTTCCCTGCTTCGTTTTGAATTCCAAGGCCAAACTTGCCTGTTGTTCCTTTTATCTCTTGACTCCCTACTTTAGCATTCCAGTCCCCTATAATGACAAGAACATCTTTCTTTGGTGTCAGTTCTAGAAGGTGTTGTAAGTCTTCATAGAATTGATCAATTTCAGCATCTTCAGCTTTGGTGGTTGGTGCATAAACTTGGATTATTGTGATGTTGAAAGGTCTGCCTTGGATTCATATTGAAATCATCCTATCATTTTTGAGATTATATCCCAGTACAGCTTTTCCCATTCTTTTGTTGACTATGAGGGCTACCCCATTCCTTCTACGGGCTTCTTGCCCACAATAGTAGATGTGATAATCGTCTGAATTGAATTCGCCCATTCCTGTCCATTTTAGTTCACTGACGCACAGGATGTCAACCTTTATTCTTGCTGTCTCCTGTTTGACCACATCCAGCTTACCAAGGTTCATAGATCTTAACATTCCAGGTTCCTATGCAGTATTTTTCTTTGCAGCTTTGGACTTTCTTTTCATTTCCACTCTGGAACTGCTTGTCCTCCGCTCTTCCTCAGTAGCATGTTGGAGGCCTTCCGACCTGAGGGGCTCATCTTCCAGCGTCATATCTTTTAGTCTTTTGTTTCTGTTCATGGGGTTTTCCTGGCAAAGATACTGGAGTGGCTTGTCAATGCCTGCTCCAGGTGGATTGCATTTAGTCAGAACTCCCCACTATGACCTGTCTGTCTTGGATGTCCCTGCACGGCATACCCCATAGCTTCTCTGAATTACTCAACCCCCTTCGCCACGACAAGGCAGCAATCCATGAAGGGGCTTGTGTAAAATAGATTGTATTAAAGACATGCTTGAGGCTTTTCTCCTTGCAGCTGCTGTGATTTATCCCATTTGGTACCATTCATTATGCTACTCATTCTTTAAATGACTGCTATTTGGAAAAAATTGAATGTATGTGGAGATGTATGTCTTCAGAAATTTTAATAAAGAGCAGGGGGGCGGAATCCAAACCCAACAACTGTTATTGAAATACATGCTATCCGTGAAACCAAAAATATAATAATCATGACCAGCAGCCATGAATAGCCAAGTCCTTTTTTTAATGCCATGGGAACAGAGAAAGCAGAGAAAAGGACAACATCTCAGGAACATTCACAGAAAATACAGTGCTGGATAGATGACACCTTTATTAGACCACTTTAAAAGCCATACAATCTGTCTGGCAAATATATCTACCAAGAACTTTTGGACTCGAAGATATTGGTGCATGCCTGATGAAGTGGGCTTCCAATCCACGAAAGCTAGCAGACCGTATGATTTTTTTAAATTGTTCTAATATAGGTATTGCCTATCCAATATTGTAATTTGTGTGGATCACATGGCTCTCTTTGATTATGTTTTTAGAACTAATCTCTTTACGTATTTCAGCTCAATGCTCAAAAAATATACCCGTGAGTGTATGCAGTGTCACACTTCTCCCCAACTCTGTTTACCACAATCAGCCTGTACACATATAAGATAAAAGAGAGATGTTCCCAAAGCAAATCTGCGGAACATTGTCAAGCAGCTTAATAATCCTTCAGAATTTGTTAGGCTGCTATTGCCATGGCCCCTCACAGTTGGCTATACTGGGTAGGGATGATGAGAGTTGCAGCTCAATAATAGCTGGAATGTGAGCAGATGCCCACCCTTGCAATAGAAAAATGCATGACTCCAAACACAAACAAGATCTTAGTGTTAATTTTAACTAGAAGAACTCACACAATCTTCATAGATCACCTTGAATTGAAAGGCCACCAAGAGCCATTATGAATCATTCTGTTATTATGGTCATCTTTCTTCATGGAAGATCAACCTTGCTGAGGTCGGTGGAACATTACAAAACTGCCTATCAAGTACAGTATATCTGAGCAAATGAATGTTGTCTGGGTTGCAGCACCCAGAGCAGGACCAGCTGCTCCTCTGCCACTAGGATCAGGTTCAGGTGTTTTCAGACAGCCAGGTTCTCCTCACCCAGTTGGATTATCAGGGCATCTGATGGCCTATGCTGTTATGCACATTGTGAGGTAAGAATTAAGTCCTGCAGTGTCCCCCTCTGCCTGATCCATGGGAAGCAGAACCAGTCTTCCACCCCAGAGTGTATGCCCCAGGTTAATTCTGCGATATATTCCACCACCACCCCAACAATACTGTTTCTGCAACTTTAACTTAAAACTAAGAGCAAATTACTGAAAGTGAATGCTTTATGGCCTTACTTAACCTTTACATACTGCTGACTAATAATGCCCCATGCTTTGAATCCTGGCTGCTTGTAGGTTCCCACTGACAGCTTCCATGGCAGCCCCATTCTGGAAGATGTGGGTCCCATACTTACCTGCAGGGAGCCCCATCATCTCTAGAGTCCTCCTTAGCACTGCTCAGAACTGAAACCTGGTCAAAGATGTGTGTTTGGCATGGATGAGGAGAATGCTTTTTGGCAGAGGTCCATAGCAGTCCTCAGAGATGGCTGCCAGGTGCGTGGGCAAACCCTGGAGCCTAGTATTGCCCCTAAACAAATTGATTCCCCCAACCATTTGGATTGGTTTTTGATTTCTGGAAATGTGCATATGTGCCCTTTCTCTCTGAAAGGAAACATTTGCCACACTCAGGGCATGGGAGGATGTGCATCTCCTGGAGTTAGCAACCAATTCACTGACCTATAAGCCTGCAGAGAACACCAAGGTGAACACTTCGCAGGGCATCCTTGTAAGAGGTCCAGGAAAGTTTTTTCCAACAGCTAGTATGGGCGTACTAGCCACTGGTGCATGATGGGCCTCCAGCTTTCCCTCCATGGAGGAGGCATCCACAGCAGCCCTCCAGAACCAAACATGCAAAGAAGGACTCACAGGGATTGGTATGGCTATTTGCATTGCAAAAGAAAGGAATGGCTGTCAGGTGAATGGCCACAAGGGTTAGTTGGCTGGCACAAAGCACAGTTAATTTCTTCTGCAGCAAGTGTGTGTGTTTGGGTGAGAGGACACAACAAAAGCTGGTTATTCTTGAATGTGATTCTATTTTCAAGTTTCTGTGTTTATCCAGAAGCGTCAATGTGGAACCAAAGAGGCTTGCCAGTCTATGTAAATATGCCTTCACCCTTCATCTCTCTCAAACATTCCTATGGGCAACTTTCTGTATTTGACAGCAACATAATGTGATTTGTGTATAATTGCTGTCCTGTTTATTGTTAGGAGTCCTTGTCTTACCCTGCTTCATTCCCCATATACATCTTCTTTGCATGAAAGCTGCTCTGAGCTTGTGGGTTGTGGGGGGCTGAGAATGCAGTTGGGGATTTAGTTACAGGCAGGAGGCTGCTAATAAAGTTTGGTTCTTAAATTGTTCTGGAAAAACACAAGGTTGGGAAAGGAGAAAGAGCATGTATGCTTGCTTTCCCCCCTTCTCTTACAAATCTACACACCACAAATCAACAGAGGAAAGCACTGGGGTGCTGCATATATTCTTATTGATCTAGAAGGCGACGTTAATCTCTGGCACTTTTGAAATGTCTCCTAAAACATCAATATTGGTATTTTCCCTCATAAATGCCATTTCTATTTCATATAAACCACACACACACTCTCCTTCAGAAATATTTCTTCCTTTGATTGTATGCTTTAAGTAAGAAAGTCATTCACACAGATGCCCTGATCATCCAACTGGGTGAGGACACAACATCCTTGTACTGCAGAGCCAATATTATTTTAATTATTTATTTAAAACATTTCTTTCCCACCCTTTATCATGAGATTTCAGGGCAAGTTATAACCAAAAATATATATAAAATTATTTAAAACAATTCAAGAAACTATAAAATATTGTGTTTTTGTTTGTTTGTTATTTAATTTATATACTGTCCATATAACAAATAGCTAATCTGGGCAGCACACAACAAAGAAAAGAAACGTAAATTATTACATTTCACTAAAACACGAGTCGCAATAATAAACACATAAACCAAGATGGCGGCAAATGAAAATTTCAGAACACGCAATGCAATATTCCTCTCCTCATTCCTCTACTGTCCCAATTAATTGGGAAGTGTGTGTCCGAAAGCTTCTCTATACAGGTCTGGTTTTAGGAGCTTTTTAAAGATATGGAGGGGGGCATCTGCCATAACGTCTTCAGGAGAGAAGTGGAGTGCCACTGCTGAGAAAGCCTGGTTTCTTCTTTATGATTTCCGGGCTTGTTAGGGCATCACTATCCTCAGGCATGAGGTCTGTGAGGAATGAGTCAAATGGACAGGTGAACTAGGCAGAAGACATTCAGAGGTCCCAAACTGATTAGGTTTTTTATGTTAGAACCAGAACAATGAACCTGGCATGGAAGTGGACTGGTAACCATTGCAGACAAACAAGAGTTGGTGATATGATAAATATCCTCACTCCAACAACCATTCTGGCTTCTGTATTCTGGACCTCCTGAATCTTCTGTTACTAACTTCAAGGGAAGCCCCATGCAGAGAGCATTGAAGTAGTCAGGCTTTGAGAATACTAGTGTATAGATCCATGCTGCTAGGGACCTGTCATCCAGGTAGATATGTAGCTGAGTTATTTGCCAAAGTTGGGAAAAGGCAGAGAGATCACAACAAAGACCCGTTTTTCCATGGCCACTCCCAGACTGCACAGCTGATCTTTGATGGGGGGGTTAATTCTTAGAGCTTAGGATATGCCCCCCCAACAGGTAGATGGACCCTCCCAGCAACATGATCTCCATCTTGTCTGGATTCTGATTCAGATGTTCTTCCTTGTCCATTCCAGTCCAGAACTTCAGTCAGACAGCTTTCTAGGCATTGGGTAGCATCCATTGCAAATGGATTAGAGATAGAGCTGTGTACAGTCCACATATTGGTGACAGGAGGCTTCAAATCCCCTGATGACCTCTCACTTCAAGCCGGCCTCAGACACTTTAAGTTACAAAATTCACCTAGGTCTGTAGTAGCAGAGATGGATCTAGGAGTATTCCCAAACTATAAACATTGTCTTTCAGGACAGGCATAACCCCCTGCAGAACAGGTCACTGACCCAACTTCTGGACATAGAGTTGTCTCGTTTGGATTCTGCTGTGGTTGCCTGAAGCATTCCTCTATTAATGAAGTCAATTACCTAGCAGGTTTTGCACCCAGTGACATACAAAGAGAGGTAGCAGCTAATACTGAAAGACTCAAAGCATCCAATCTAATGCACATCCGCTTTTCAGCTACCATCCTGCCCCTCCCAGATTAAAATCAAAGAAAAGTTTTTT
Source organism: Pogona vitticeps (assembly GCF_051106095.1). NCBI lineage: Eukaryota > Metazoa > Chordata > Lepidosauria > Squamata > Agamidae > Pogona > Pogona vitticeps. The sequence goes on along the minus strand of NC_135788.1, from coordinate 94,089,078 downwards.
TTTTCAAAGCATCTTTGATTCTTCAAGGAACAGTGAATACCAAGAGAATAATGTGGGACAAACTAGCTATCTTCTAAAATGGGCGGAAGCCCAGGAAAGTCTGGCTGCCAGCCACACAAGGAACTGAGTTACTTGGAAGTCACTTAATGGACTATGGAGAGGAGTTGGCAAAACCAAAGCAAACTTAAGAAAATTGGGTTTTCACACTGATACAGAATTCTGAAAGTGTGGAGAACAGGAAAATTCAAACCTTTGTGAGGGTACTCTATGGCTCTCAACATGTACCATGGAATATTTGATGTTGCTTGCCCCAAATGCTCTAAGTCTTGCCAAAATGTATCTGTATTAATGTGCTTCTGTGCTTCTGACATGAAGCCTGACTCTAACAATAAAGTAGAGATGTGGGTCATATCAGCATATTGACAACACCCAATCTCCAAATGTTTAACAACCTCTCTCAGTGGATTCATATAGCTAGTAAACATGATAGGGGAATGCGATGTAATCTTGGAGCACACTGCAGCTTAATCATCACGACCCTGAACAGAAGTTCTACAGTGCTGTTCTCTGAGTTAGTCCAGAGTGCCTCCTATTCCCGTTCTGTAGAGCTGATCCAAGATGTGTGATGGATTTAGGACTCAGGAGCCCTGGAGCAAGTCTCTGCTTGCCTATGGAAATTCCTTGAGGAGTGACAGCAATAAAATCACTCTTTAAATATCTCACAGATCTCGAAAATCCGATTAGGGTTGTCATAAGTCAGATGGAAAGTGACATTACAGAACAACAACATAACTGTGATGGATTTGACCAAAACATATCTATTTCAAGATCCTGTTTCATCAGCGCCTAGCTGAAGGTTCTTGGAAGAGCAATAACTCTGTTTCCCATCCTAGCATCTCACATTCAGATATGCAGTGCCTCCAAGCATGGAAACCACATTTTCTGAAGAAAAGGTAGAATTTATTTTGTTCTATGTGTTTTCTTATGTGGGGCCAGTGCAGCTGCTAAGATATAAGGAAGTCATTAGAAATCTATTGCTTTTCAGATGTTGTTGCAACGGCAGCTCCTTTCAGTGCTAGCTTTCATAGCTGGTGATGATGAGATATCATAGGAATTCCAGTCCAGCAACATCTGCTGGGTAATAGATTGTGGACACCTTCTTTTGAGAAATATTTAACGGGCAGTGCTTGGGAAAGCTGTTTTCTGAGACTATGTACGTCTTGTCTAGCATGGCCTCTGGCAGATATCAGGTGCTGGTGGATTCTGGGACTTGTAGTCCAATAAAGTAAATGGTTATCAGAACAGTTTTCTCAAGGTCCTCTGAATACCCAAGCTACAAATGCATTTACTTTCGTCTGCGCCAGAGCCCCGCGCATCAGAAGTCCAACATCTCTTAATTCCAATAAATGTGTTTAGCTCTTCAGGAAATAAGGTTTTGCTTGTTGCCATGATATGTGCGCTTGAGGTGTTCCTCCGCTTCACTGGCCGCAATGTAATCATGGCCCCATCCCCCTGTGTACCATGGCAGAACACAGGTTTGTGGCTTCCTTGTTTGCAGAACATTAAATAATCCCACAGGAGCTGCTGTGGTTTCGTATATCTGCCACTGAACACTATTGCTTTTACAGTAGAGTACATTTATCAATGGTACAGTAGATTAAGTTTTATTCCATGACACTTCAGTCTCATAGATGTTACCAGGTTTGTGGCCTCTGCCTACATGGTAGAAATGTTCTAGGTTCTATTTTCATTTTTTCCTATTTTCCCTGAGCAGATTTGCATGACCAAAATGGAAACCGAAAGCTGGACTTGGCACACATCGGAAAAAGAAACCAGGCAGAATAAAGACATCCGTATTTTTCTGCTGTTGGTCCCTTTGGTGTGTAGGAGGCTCTGTGTGTGTGCATCTTTAACTGGGTGGGGGGGAGCTGTTTTTAAAATCTGTACAAGTGATACTCCTGGATCAAAATAGGAGTATCATCTCACACTGCAGTAGCTTTTGTAAAGGAAGAAGTGATTGAAGTGTTGAAAGCAAAAAGGTAGGACTAAAATCAAGCAACGCATTCTGTCTTACAACTCTTATTGTCAGTGGGCATTTCAGTCTTTTACAATTAGGAGAGGGCATGCAAAAGCAAAGAAACTAGCACAGTGTCATGGGGGAGAGAAAATGGTCATTGCAGGAGCTCCAGAGAGCTGGATTGAGACCTCAAGAGGATCAGATTCAACCCTGGGGCTTGAAATTTTCCAGCCCTGGCCAGAAGGACATTTCAGATATCCAGAATTCCATTTCAGACTTAGTTCATCATGATCTACATATCTCATAGTCCAAACTATATATAAATTAGATTTGGACAGCTTTGTGAACCCCATACTTTTTTTGCAGTATACCCACTTTGTGTCTGTGCTATCTAGGGTGGCCTATAATTTAATCCATGTGGGGAGTTTGGGGGGTGGCCCTGCTTCTGGAAAGTGAATTGCAGAAAATGAACTTCCAGTCATCCTATCCTCTGGTATGTTGCTCTGTTTCTGTGCATGGCTCCCTGTGTGTCACCTTTCCCATTGCTCTACCTGCATGCCATCGCCTCATTAGACAAGTCCTGGAGTGTTTTGAAAGGAAGATTAAAAACCCTGGGCATAACTTTTTCCTGGGCTAATGATGCAAACTCTTTTCATCCACATTGTGTTCTGAACTTTCTCATCCTTTAATGAATTAAAACACCTGGCATGTTGTAAATGTGTGTTGTGAGAGGAGGATTTTTCACATTCAAATAGTTTTGCTACGCAGGTTTTAGCAGCAAGTCCTCTTGACAGTAGTAGCAAAGATATTTTTCTTCTTCTGACTTGTCGTAAGATTCTTTTGAAGAAAAGAATCAAAAATATTGTGTTGCCTTAAAGACTGTCAGACAAAAGTTACAGGAACATCACAAAATCACACGGGTTGTCCCAGTCAAAAGCACAATCAGTATCAGTGTGGGGTAGTTAACAAAATGTTGGACTAGGGCTCAGGAGACCTGTTTTGATTGGGGGGTGTTTGGGGTCATATTTTAGTTATGATATTATATTGCAGATTCATATTTTGAACACACAGAGGGCAAAGTTCATACCTGAACCTCCCCTCCCCATGTGGGAGACCTCAGTGACTTTGAGTAAAAAATTAATCCCTCTTGAAGATTGTAGTGACACACTGTGTGCACAGTGGTTGCTGTTTCAACTCCATGTACCAAGTTTCTGACTCTGAAAGAAATGGGGAGGGATCCTGTGTGGACCAATGCTGCCTAGAGTCTTTTGTCTAATTTCATGTAACTTGGATTTTCCTTCCGCCAGGAAGATGGGGTGCTAGAAAGAAAAAGAGAGAGCCCCACACTGTTGCAAATCCATCAACTTTGGCTTCTGGTACCACATCCTGACTGCTTGGCTTTGCCAACAAAGAGCCTACCATTGGCAGAGATCAGTCTGTCTTCTCTATATGTGGGAGACCAGGGCTTTAGAAGTTATTTTTAAAAAGTATTACAGTTATGTTCCTAAGTTCCAACAGATACTTATTTATAATAGTTACAATAAAAGTAATGGTGTTTGGGATCTTGGGAATATAAAGGTAACAAATTACTATTAAAGTAATATTTTCATTATTTAAAAGTAACTACACTGTTACTTTTAAAGCTTTTTTTTTAATTAAGATGTTAGAAGCTGCCAACGTGTGGTAAAAAAACACAGCAAATTTCCAAGACCATGCTTTCGTAATTATAGAAGTAATACTTCTACTGTTAAATTGCAAAAAAAGCGAAATTAACCCTAAGTGCATGAAAGATGTAGGACAGGTTAACTGTGCCCTTGTCTTTGCAAAAATTAATTCATAAAAAATATTCATTATTTGTAACTGGCTACTTCAAGCTTTTTTAGACCTACTGCACACTTTTAGTTGTTCTTTTGCTGGATACTCATATTTGCAATTTAAATTGCACAAAATGACAAAGAAATCAAAAAGGGCAACCTCTGGGTTGATGTGGTGAAACAATTAACATTTTCAGAAGAAAGTTTAAGTTTAAATATATTTGACAAGTCCCTCCTTTCTCCTCTCCTGTTCATTTCACACCATTCCCTGTTATGACAGGGCCCGTATACATCTAAAGGAATCCTGGAATAATCTTTTTATCCATAGGAATATGATTTGGCTTCACATTGCAGCATCACCCCCTCAGCAATTACTCTCACACTGTGTTGCAAACTATAAAAGGAAAATTTAAAAATTACCATTTTTGTCTCAATATTTCTCTATGTTTTTATTCTCAATTTGGTTTGGTCAGTAGAAACTGCGCTGTTGCTGTATTTGCCTGATCAGTTACTTGTATACCGAGTTAAACATTATTTATTGTGCCTGACAGAATTAGGGGAGGTTGTGATTTGTTAGATTGCCAGGTCAAAAGTTTAGCTGTACGTACATGCTTAGGCAGTAAACAACGCCTATTGAATTGTTTAGTTAAGCGTTAACATGTTTCCTGTCTAGGTGACTGAAACCACCATGACATAATGGTAAATAACTGCTTGAAAAGCTACTAGTTGATTGGCAGTTTCAAACCATTTCCTCTGTTACTACAGTACTAAGAAAGAGTATAAAGGGTTTGTAACTGTGCCAAGTAGGGACACTCCTTTGGCTTTGACCTGGTACTTTTCTCTGAACTGTTTGGTTTGTATTACCTACATCATTTGGGTGGGTGGGTGGCAATGATCCTACATAAAAATCATGTGGATCCATGAGGATCTGTGCCTCTGATCCTTTTTTTAATGCAATGCTTGTTTTGACATATAAAGCCCTAAATGCCTTGGGCCCTGGATACCTGAAGGATTGCCTCCTTCCATATGAACCTACCCAGCAGTTAAGATCTAGCCAGGGGGCCCTTTTGAAAGAGCCGTCCCTCAAGGAGGTAAGAGGGGTGGCTTGTAGGCAAAGGGCCTTCTTGGCAGCTGCCCCCAGACTATGGAATGCCCTCCTGACTGAGATTTGTCTGGAGCTGACGCTGATGACATTTCAGCGCCAGGTAAAAACCTTCCTCTTCCAGAAGGCTTTTAATTGAAATAATATCAACTGTGGGTCCTGATGGCAATTTTTAGAGCATGTATTTTAATTGTATTTTAATTGTTTTATCTTTTTTAATTGTATTTTAATTGTTGTAAGCCGCCCAGAAACCTTTGGGTAGAGTGGGCGGCATATAAGTTAAATAAATAAATAAATAAATAAATAAATAAATAAATAAATAAATAAATAAATAAATAAATAAATAAAATTCACGTGTGGCATTATCTTCTTACTTATTTAAGGTATGATATATTTCATCAATAGCAATTATATCGATATAGTGGGATTAATATCTGCAAATTTCACGAGACCTCCAGTTTTATACTTCTTTCTAGCGATGCATTTCCTCTTTTGCTTAGTCAGAGCACTGGAAAGTTATTTTTCTGGCTACACTGGTTGTGAGATTCTGGGAGATTTGTAGACCAAAACATAACTTTTCCAAGCTATTTTTGAGGAAAGTGGAAATGTGGCCACCCTAGCATAGATGGGGGGAGGGGAAAAGTAAACTTCTTGTCCAGTGATTTGTGTCCCTAAGATATATCATATAACCAATGAGGACATAACTCCTCCCCCGCACTGTGGGGCAGCAGGCTAGCTTAGGGGGTGCAGAGCAGGCTGAAAGCACAAGGGGTCTTGTGGCATCTTAAAGACTGACAAGTGTATTACAGTATGTGGCAGATGGTGTCATGTCCAGTAACTCATACAGTGCATGAATGTTTTGTATCAGATCAAATCTATTAGTCTATAAAGCTGCTGTAAGATGTTTTGCTTTGCTTTGCTTTGTTTTGTCTTGCTGCAGCAGTGCATTCTCAGTGGCACGCACAGCTTTGCCCTCCATTGCTTTGCCACTACTGATCCTCTCCTCATCTTTTGCCTTCTTCCGCCTAGTGATAGGACTGGTCTTACCCAACCCCCAACTATTACATCCAGAGTATAAAATTATGTAAGTTAAACGCTGGCATACTTGCAGAGAAGCAAACTGCTGTGATGGTGTAGTCTCATACGCCCTATCATTGGAAAAAGAGATCCAGTGAGTAACACTGCCTTAACTTATTTATTTATTTTATTTATTCATTACATTTATAGCCCGCCCATCTAGTCATATAGACTACTCTGGGCGGCTAACAACATATCATATAACAATTCAAAATCATAACAATATATTACTAAGTAAACAATGATCCAAGATGGAAGAAAGAACAAGATAACAAACATTCAGACGGTGGATGGAGGGAAGGCTTGCTTAAACAGGCAGGTTTTCAATTGGCATTTAAAGATACCCAGCTTAAACCCAAGTCTCTGCATATGCTTAGAGGTACAGTCCTTTTGCTAGTGCCCATGCCAGGTCCTGGAACATAATGAATCTAATAGAAAAAAATAGTGAACATGAAACCAGATGAATATTGGTTGAAATGTAGCTCTCTCCCCCACCCTTTCTCATTAAGGTTTGTGATTAGGACTTCATCACTGAAAGCAGCAGTGAGCAGAAATCTTCTTGTTATAATTTCAAGCAGGACAGGCGTCAATGTTAAATCCTAAACAGAAATTAGATGCCCATGAAGCACTTGCTCACCTCCCAGGAGATATTTCTGTTTCAGTCTGACAGCTTAATTAAATACTAGGCAAACAGGATGTACTATTCTCATCACATGGCATTTGCTGTGAAGGGAATGCCAGAAGGGGGGAAAAGACTGCAGGTTTGGAATGGCATGTTATAGAAATGGTAGTAACATAAGTGTGGCAAATTGGGGCATTCTCAGTGGTCCAAATTCAAAGGCACATTCAGATGCAATATTCTCCAATCCAGTTTTTATCAATATGCTTGTTCATAACTCTTGGGTGGTTTTAGACTTCAGATACTTCAGATAAAGCCTTTGGGACTTGGAATTCTAAAATCAATGCTTAAAATGTTTTACATTCAAATTTCAAAAATATCTGTAAATTTATAGCTTATATTATGACTTGGGTTCTGTAGTTAAGCCATCAAGTCTTTGCTCTGAAATGGAAAGGGGAGGGGGGCAAGAGAAGGAAAATAAAATTATTTTTGCTGTACATTGAACATCTAATTTGCAGATGTATTATATACTCATAAAATAGTCATAGCCAATTTATCTATATACCACAATTTCCAAAGATGTACTAAGCAAAAAACAATTCACAGAAGGTGTTTAACTACAATTGTAGCAATATAAATGTAATACCTAATAAAACTTTAAATATCACCACAATATAACATTGAAAGTTCATTTCAAGAGCATCAACATCTAAATGAATGTTACCAGTAAATATATCAGTAGGTCAGTTAACTATATCCAATACCAATACTATCACATTATATTCCCCATTAAGCAAACCATTTAGCAATTCATGTTACGATAACCTAACAATGAGGTGCCCAGTCCAAATCAAATAAGCAGCAGTGGTGAGGTATTGTACTATGGACATAACCTTTTAACCTTCCTCCCCAAAGTGCTCGAGCCCACTGAGAAAAAAAACACGCTGTTGTAACAGATTCTCCTTAAACTTTAAATTTAAATTTTAAATTGTAGATTTAAATTTTAGCGTACACGTGGAGTATGTGCACACACAGAGCACTGTGCCAGAAATCCATGGGGAAGATGTAAAACTGATTTGACATATATGCATTTTTAAAATTAATAGCTTGTTGAAAAGTCAGAGCCCACCCCTTTGCCCACTCAATAACCCCCTCTTCATCTGCCTGGTCTCAATGCATATCCAACCCTCTGTTCACATTTCCCTCTGTCCTCCTCCTGTTCCCATATGGATTCGCCTGTGCCAAATTTTGGACTAAAACCTTGGGGTAGCAGTGTTGTCCCTTTGTTATTACTATGTGAATTTTTCATAGTGTGCATTTGTGGTTGACACTATAATGGAAGAATACAATACCCTCATGTAGAATAGCCCATAGAACCGCAGGTAGCTCATGCACTGAGTGGGATGGTAATGTAATCCCAAATTATAGTCAGCACTTACCTTTAGAATAATGAATTCAAAAGAGCAAGAGTTTTGTTGAATTAACAAATGTTTTTTGAGACTTACATATAATCTATATTGCACCTTCCTCCAAGAAACTGAAGAGGAACATAGGATGAGAAAGTGTTATAACTGGAAGACTCCAAGAATTATCCAATGAAATATTCTATGAATATGGGAAATTCACAGCTAAGTATCTCACAGATAGCTATCCAACCTCTGTTTTAAACCTCTGTTTAAAAACATCCAATGAAAGAGACATAGTGCATTCTACTGTCAAACAGCTCTTGTTGTCAGGAATTTCTTCCTAATATTTAGTTGAAATCTCCTTTTGTAGAACTTGAATCTATTAGTTTGAATCCTATCCTTTGAAGATACAGGAAACAAACTTTGTTTTATCTTCCACATGATAGCTCTTCGGATATTTGATGAAATCATATCACCTCCCCATCTTTTCTTTTCCAGGCTAAACAAACCCAGCTCCTTCAGCTGTTACCATCTTGGTCACCCTCATCTGGGCACCTTCCAGTCTGTAAATATTCTTAAGTTATAGTGCCCAGAACTGGATATAGGACTCCAAGTGAGGTCTGACCAAAGCAGAACAGAATGGTGTTATTTCTTTCCTTGATCTGGACACTATGATGCCGCCTAAAATACATTAGCTTTTTTACCTCCCATGTTGTTGACTCATATTTAGTTTGCGGTCACTAAGTCCCTTAAATCCTTTTTCTTACACACTACTGCCAAGCCAGGTGTCATCCATCCTAGATTTGTACACAATCCTGTTGTTTGGTATTTCTTCAAACCACCCTTGGGAGATGGGTTAAACTGAAGGTGAGAGTATGACTAGTCCCAGAATACTTCATGAATTTCAAGGCTGCCTGGAGATTTCAATCTATGTCTTCCCTGTCCTAACCCACCACTGTCATCCCTATACTCCATACCCTCCCCTTTTGTCATTCCCTTAGTGGGAGTCTTCTGAAACAAGAGGTAAACTAAATTGCAGAGGGCAGAGATTGTGTGGGAAGTCTTTGCCGTCACATCCCCCTCTACATTTGAAAATGGTATTTTGAATGCATTCAGCTTAGAAACATGCTTAGAAGCCTGCAACAAACTCTTAGAAGTCCCCAGCCTTCCTTTTAATGTAGCTTTTCCTTTGGCTGCTAACTGAACTTATCATAAATGGTACTTTTAAAAACCCGCACACATTCTGTATTTTATCTCTGCATACTGTATTGCCTTTCAAATCATACCTGATCTTGGATAAAGTGAAGAATTCAAGGCAGCCTTGAAATTGTCTCATTGACAGCATCAACCCTTTATGACCTCACAACACTGGCCAGCCTGAGTCATTGCTGGACTGAAGCTGAAGTAAATGAGAAGCCGCTGTAGTAACAGGCAATCAAACAGAAAGGTGGGGAAATCACCTTGATGTCTTCAGGAGTGTTTGTCCTTGATACAAACCCCTTGTCTTCCTCCTTGTGGAGAATATTAGAGCTTTCGCTGGGGGTAAAAGCTGATATTCAAGGTTCTTTGAATAGTACAGTACTTTCTTCTTCTTCTCTCTCACACACAATTTCATTTCACAGTACTATAAAATTGTTATTTGAGGTTGCTAGCCATCATTACAGAGTTCATTATTTTCTCTGGATGATTAGAACTAGTATTAACCTCCTATGTCCAAGGCACGAGCGAGTGGGGCAATAAAATGAAAGGAAATTGGATGAGTCACTTAATTAACAGAACTGGGTGAATTATTTAACAGCAAATGATTTTGCCTTATTTCCCCTTCACTGTAAACAGGTCACAACTAACAATGGGCATATGCATTAGCCAGAAATCATTCTGCAAAAAGTCTAGCAAGTAAAGAGGTAGACTAATATCTGGATGATATCATTTCAGTCTGTAAGAACAGATTTAAGTGGTAGAAGGCTTGCTTATTAAGAACAAAACAAAATGCTTACTCATAGAAAACTAGCTTGTCAAGGAAACAGCTAGCTTAAGAATTCTCCCCACTGATCTTTGTTGCATTGTATTAAGCCAGGCATTGGGACAGGTCCTCAGGTTCAAGGGCACTCAAAGAACTCCTGATTTTTCTGCTTGGAATGGAGCAATCTGTGTCTTTTTCTCAACTAGGTCTTCTCAGAGCATGGCTAGGCTTGAAGGTCAATACAAATATTTATATTAGACTTGAGAGCCAGTGTAGTCCAGTAGTCAGATTGTTGCCTTAGGACTTGAGAGATCCACTGAGCCATGATTGGCTCATGGGTGACTTCAGGCCAGTCACTCTCTTAGGGCTCAGCTACACTGACAATAAAAGCCACTGTTGAATTGGGTTTTGCTTGAATAAAATTGATTTTCTAAATCCCAGCTACATGATGCATGATGAAGCCTGATTTTTTATTTTTATTTTTTGGCCACAAAGTGATATTTTTGGGAGAGGCAAGGGAGAGGCGTTTAGTTTTAACACACTTGTGAAATCAAGTCATTAGTTTCAACATGTGTGACCAACCATGTCCTACTAAATACTGCTGGGAGCCAGCCCAGAGGAACAGTGACACAGTGGCCCAGCTTCATTGCCCATCAGCTGGGTGGCACAGCATAGTCAATGCCCTGTGATGTTCAGAGAAGGAGCCGTAAAGAGGAGCTGCAAAGCCATTGCTGGCAGGTGCAGTGTGAAAAACTGGAGGCAGCTGACTTATGCAGGAGTGCTGGCTGCCTTTTGCAAGCCAGGCCTCAGTGCTGCATCAGCTGGGAGGCAAAGCACAGCCAGAAAAAGGAGCCTGCGAATCAGCTGGCAGGCATGGATGGAGAATGGGACTCCAGGAGTGGTAGCTGGTTCCTGCAGAAGTGGCAGCTGCATTTTGCAAGCCCGACCGCACTGCTCCATCACTTTGCAGTCAGCTGTTGGGCGTGGTGCTGTGACCAGCTCCAGGACCAGCGGCGCAGCAGCACCCAGATGGCCATGGAGTATATTTATCTCTTTGGAAGGAACTTGTAACAGAAGTGAGCATAGGACTGTTTACTATTTTGTAGTAAGGCTTACCCCAAAACAGAGAGTACAGAATGGCCATTGTTCCTATGGGAAATATTGTATTAGATAGCTAGCTGCATAGACTAACTAAAGTCAGTAATTTACATCAGAATTGCTATTTTCAAAGTGGACATGCACAGAGATATATACACCATGTAACTTGAAACCGATTTAAAATATCCCGAGTAGACATTGTCTAGGGAGAAATAAATAAATAAAATAAATAATGTGGAGCTGAAATTGAAACAAATCACCAGTGTAACTGGGCCCTTGTTGTTGTTGTTGTTGTTGTTGTTCAGTCATTTAGTAGTGTTTGACTCTTTGTGACCACATGGACCAGAGCACGCCAGGCCCTCCTGTCTTCCACTGCCTCCCGGAGTTGGCTCAAATTCATGTTGGTTGCTTCAGTGACACTGTCCAACCATCTCATCCTCTGTCGTCCTCTTTTCCTCTTGCCTTCACACTTTCCCAACATCAGGGTCTTTTCCAGGGAGACTTCTCTTCTCATGAGATGGCCAAAGTATTGGAGCCTCAGCTTCAGGATCTGTCCTTCCAGTGAGCACTCAGGGTTGATTTCCTTCAAAATGGATAGGTTTCTTCTCCTTGCAGTCCAGGGAACTCTCAAGAGCCTCCTCCAGCACCACAGTTCAAAAGCATCAATTCTTTGGCGGTCAGCTTTCTTTATGGTCCAGCTCTCACTTCCATACATCACTACAGGAAAAACCATAGCTTTGACTATGCAGACCTTTGTTGGCAAGGTGATAGTCTCTGCTTTTTAAGATGCTGTCTAGGTTTGTCATCGCTTTCCTCCCAAGAAGCAGGTGTCTTTTAATTTCGGGGCTGCTGTCACCATCTGCAGTGATCATGGAGCCCAAGAAAGTAAAATCTGTCACTGCCTCCATAGCTTCCCCTTCTATTTGCCAGGAGGTGATGGGACCAATAGCCATGATCTTAATTTTTTTGATGTTGAGCTTCAGACCATTTTCTGCACTCTCCTCTTTCACCCTCATTACAAGGTTCTTTAGTTCCTCCTCACTTTCTGCCTTCAGAGTGGTATCATCTGCATATCGGAGGTTGTTGATATTTCTTCCGGCAATCTTAATTCCGGTTTGGGATTCCTCCAGTCTGGTCTTTTGCATGATGTATTCTGCATATAAGTTAAATAAGCCGGGGGACAATATACAACCTTGTCGTACTCCTTTCCCAATTTTAAACCAATCAGTTATTCCATATCCAGTTCTAACTGTTGCTTCCTATCCCACGTATAGGTTTCTCAGGAGATAGATAAGATGGTCAGGCACTCCCATTTCTTTAAGGACTTGCCATAGTTTGCTATGGTCCACACAGTCAAAGGCTTTTGCATAGTCAATGAAGCAGAAGTAGATGTTTTTTGGAACTCTCTGCTTTCTCCATAATCCAGCACATGTTAGCAATTTGGTCTCTAGTTCCTCTGCCCCTTCAAAATCCAGCTTGTACTTCTGGGAGTTCTTGGTCCACATACTGCTGAAGCCTACTTTGTAGGATTTTGAGCATAAGCTTGCTAGCGTGTGAAATGAGTGCAATTGTACGGTAGTTGGAGCATTCTGTGGCACTGCCCTTCTTTGGGATTGGGATGTAGACTGATCTTTTCCAGGCCTCTGGCCACTGTTGAGTTTTCCAAACTTGCATGCATATGAATGTAGCACTTTAACAGTGTCATCTTTTAAGATTTTAAATAGTTCAACTGGAATGCCATCACCTCCACTGGAACTGGGCCCTTAGTCTGACTTATTCACAGGGTAAGAGGTTAAAGCAGGGAGGGCAAGAGAAATGAATGATAGCTGAAACTCATTGGAGGAAAGCTGAGACAAAAGTATAACTATTAACTACTGACGATAATTAGCAAACTAGTGGCCTCATAATCTCTGCCTAAAGCTCAGAAAACCTGCTTTTTTTTAACTGTAATTTTTAGAACTCCTGGCCAGCATGACCAGTAGCTGTGCTGGCTTGGATTCTAGGTGTTGGGGGGGGGGGAGTGTTTTTTCCTAAATTCTTAGTGCCAACCATTATGTCTGATGTTGCCAGCTTTTTGCCCTGAAAAGAATGTGAAGGATTGAGCATACACAGTCCCAGGTAGCTATTGGAGTAGTACTATCATGTGTCCATAAGTTTGCTGATTAAAGCCCTAGAGTCCTTGACAGGGAGCTGTGATTGGTTTCACAAATGCTGCAGGGACGTGCCTCTTGGACATGACGTTATCACTGTCTTACTTTAATAAGCATTTGGACTATTTCTGCCAAAATTAGGGGCAGGGAGCAAAGTCTAAATTGCTTCAGAAAGCTTCATACCGTTCCACCTCAATTAGGTAGAAACAGGGCTAATGAACTAAATTGGGCAATTATGTTAAACGGGCTAAAACTGAGCGGGCTGTTCATTTTTGCGAAGAAATCCGACTGCAAATATATTTCATTTTCATTTATTATGCAATTGACCTAGTCACTGCTCATATTTCAACTCCATGGAAATTGACAACCTTTGGAATCTTTCAGATAGATTTTTGCTTCGGCTGGTTAGAATAGGCACACACATGCACCCTAAATACATGGAAGCCAATAATTTTCTTAGTGAATTAGATGACTACCAAGTGTTGTGTTTCTCAGGCTCTGTAATTTGCTGTTGTATAAAACCTTAAGGCCCTTTCATCTGCAGTTATGGATACAATAAACCTGTAAAGAATGGCCAGTAGCTGTTTGGCTGGCTTTTGCTTGTAAGCATCCAGAAAGAATATTTCATGACTTGCAACTTGTATGGTTGTATGACTGAACCCTGTTCAGAATTAGGGAACTCTTTTCAGTGTTCCATATGAATCTACCGTCATATAGTTTAACATGCACAAATTCAATATTTGAGGCTGTTTTCTAATTCCTGGAATCATGTCTGGAATTCATGGCAGATCTGAAACTTGGGACCCTTGGAATGTTGACCAAATGAGACCAGCCACACTGGCAAAAAAGACCAATAGACAATTGCGGATCAGTGATACTTCTAAAGCAAAAAGGGGGATACCTGTCATCTTGAGATGAAGTTGGTCTGCTTCTCCTATCATCCTTGATGGCTAGGGCTGGTAGAGTTGAAGAACTCTGGAAGGACATATATGCCAGCCTTGTTCACTAGTCCATACATCAAAAGAACAGCTCCTGTTTTTAACTGGACTGGACTGAGTTTGCACTGAAATTTGGATGAGCGGGTTCTGCTTTGGTTTTATGAACTAATTTTTACTTCACTTAACGTTCCTGGATGTTATCATGTGTAACTCGCAGACCAATACATCATGAGGTAGTAATCTGCAGAAATTTTTCTCCTCACACAGACGCAACCTATTTCTTAATAGGCAACAACAAACAATGTAGTCTTAAAGCTTCAAGTATACACTTGAATTTCAGAAGGTAGTACTAGAGTACTGTTGGTTGAGGCTGGAGCTGATGGGAGCTGCAGTTCAACCACATCTGGAGGGCCACATAGTTCCCAGTAATTTTCTCATTATTGCTGGACCTGTACTATTGCAGCAGCCTCCTTTAGAACCTTTTATTTGCTCTGCCATATCAGTAAGCAAGGAATGTGAGCCATACAGTCCAGCATGGAAGGAACGAAAACATGGCCCTATTAACTACAGAAGTCATATAGATTTCTGGGTATTGGAATCCATGCTTCACAGTGATAAACTAAACCAATGTTTGTCATGTCAGGCAGTGAGATTATAAGTCTGAGAAGCCTCTTCAGATGTGTATCAGCAAGACTCTGCCTCAGGGATTCTTTATATCTGAAGCCAGCCTAAGGCAGAGCACTCTGCAGGCCATCCCAGAGGATGATTGATTGCTACCAGACTTTGCCCCAGAGCTCAGAGGTTGTGAAGCAAATGCATAACTCTTGTTACTTTGCCAAAGGCAGAAGGAGCATCACCCCTCCATAGGTTCTCTGGTAGAAGGCACTACTAGAGGACGCTCAGAGATGACAGAGGACAACACTCCAAGCTGAGAGTCTGTTTCTTTGCAGAACTTGGAAAAATATTTGACTGCTGCAGGCTTTTTTTAGTTCCTCATTTCTTGGAGTTCCTTCTCTTTTTGCGGAATTGTTATCTGGGGAAGGGTATCTGAACAGGAATTCCCTAGCACCTTATACCTCCTGTTGATAAAACAGTAAATATTAACAATAGAGTGCTACTACAATACTGCATTTTTCTATATTAAATTTTTTTGGTTGGTTGGTTGGTTGGTTTTCAGCAGAGGTTCAGAAGCCAGAGATGCTGTAGTAGACTTCCTTTACCAGTAGGGAGTTAGATTAATTTATACGAATATTTGAGCCCCCTTCCAACCCTATCATTCTATCTCATGTATTTCTCAGACTTCAGCCATCCCATTTAAGTATTCCTTTCTATAGGCTTGTGTCTTAGTATTCCACTGTTGGAGTTATTGCGACCTCGCATGCTGCCTCTAGTAGGTGTGGCTGGGAGGGACCTTTCTGGACTGCTATCAATAAATCCAGCACTAGCCAAAAATTCCTTCCCTGCCTCTAGGCTCAAAGTGAATTCTTGAGGCTGTATGTGCCAGCTGATGAGTAAAAAGAGGTGGAATAAACTGGGGAACATGAAGCTAATTCGGCTCTATGAATCCCTGCATTTCTGCTGTGCAGCTAGAATCGAGGAATGTAACAAAAAATCAAAATCTCTGCAACATCCACTGCATTGCATTTATGCCTCATGCTTGGTTTGTTGTTCTCGTTATTAGTGAAAGCACCTGGTATTGCACAGCTTAGAAATTCATCAGTTCCATGTTTCACCTGGTGTTCTATTTTTTTTGTTTCCTCCAGCCCCATTCCCCCCCCCCATTGCTCTTCTTTTCCGCCTTCACCCTAGTAGTACTCATTCAGCCCACTTGCATTGACATGGATATAGAGCTCCCTGTTTGGAGATGCTTAACTCACAATTATAGTTACTTTCCGGAGAGAAAAGATTTCATAAATGCAGTTAAATAACTTGCTTAACCAAAGAGTCCTCCACATGCCTATGATCAGACACTGCTAAGAACTAATTTGGGCCCACCTGGGGCTCTGGAAGAACCAGTTTGGAGATACAACCAATTAATGTATTTATGTTGGGAAATCAGTAATAACCCTGTAAATGTATGTGTTTTTTGTTCTTACTGTTTTGGAAATTTTTCAGGACAAACAAATGAACATAGTTTCAAAAATACATATAACTACTTAATTTGCAGTCAGTGAGAAATGATCTCATAGCTGGCATTCATCTGACACACTTTATAGAAGAATCCAGCAAATGCCTATGATCAGGTGCTACTAAAAGCTAATTAGGGCCCTGGGGCAATTAATTGGGGGGGGTTATAACCAATGCAGTTAATTAAATTAGGAAATCAGTAGTGTCTATACAAAATCTAATCTTTCTAGCTCGTATTGTTTGGGCAGTCTTTTTGCACAAATACAAGCAAGAACATATTTATGAGATGACATACCATTTCTCCTCTTGCCAGTTATCTTTTGCCCTTTTGTCTTTCCTCCTTCCTTTTTGTATTATGTAGCTGAAATTTCACACATTGCACCAAAGCTACCTATGAGCTTCTCTCTTTCTATCTGTGTGAAGGAGGTTAGAACTCAGATAGGAAGCAGAAGGGGACTGTTTTAAAATTAAATGTACAGTTTACAGAATCAAGAGGCAGAGATAAAAGTGTGATATGCCCATAGCACTTGATTGTCACAATGCAGCTGTCTCTGAGGTAATTGTTCTGACACCTCCTCTTCATTCACCATGGGAGATTTCCTCCTCCCCTCCTCCCTGAGCGAACCTTAAGAAAACTGTGTGACAATATTTATTGCCCCAATCAAATCTTAGAGTACTGAACACGTTTCCTTAAGATGGTTGTGCCCAGAAGTCATCAGTTCTACCCAAAATAACTTTTGAATTCACTTGACACCATCAGTGTGAGAAATGCAAATAACTATTTTAGTGGCATGTGAGAAAACACCTTAATGCTTTTCGTGTTCTCTTGCTGAATTTCATTCTCTGGCTACATGCCCAACTGTCCATTTTATTGAGATAGTTGTGAATTTTTTATGCCGTCCAATGCAATGCAACCCAACTCAACCCAACCCAACCCAAAGCAAGAAAGTAAGCTGATTGCAACAAGATGCTTCATGACAACCATGCAAGATCCTGTACCAATCACATGAGAATATAGACAGGGCCTGGCATTGGGAACAATAGTAGAGCCTATTGAGAAGAGTGTCTCTAAACATGGGCAGAATGTCTCTTAGGGAGGGTAAAATTTTTGCTTGTTTCCATTTTAAAGAAATATTTTCTAATTTGTATCTTCCATACCCAAATACAGACTAATTTCAAAAATCAATGCACTTCTGGGCTACCGTGTTTCCCCGAAAATAAGACACGATTTTATATTCATTTTTGCTTGAAAAAACACATTAGGGCTTATTTTCAGGGGATTTTTATTTTTTTCATGTACAACAATCTATGTTTATTCAAATCCAATCATGTCATCTTCTTCTGGTTGCTGCACAATGGTGGAGGGCGGGCTTTCAACTTAACTAGGGCTTATTTTGGGGGTAGGGCTTATATTACAAGAATTCTAAAAAAAACATACTAGGGCTTATTTTCAGGTTAGGTCTTATTTTTGGGAAAACAGGGTACATCACTATACACATCTACCTCACTAAACAACAAAAATGAGTTTGAAAATGTGCACTTTTGAACAGTGTGTATGAAAAATAGATGCATTTGAAAAATGTGTGCCAATATGCTTTGGCCAATGGGAAAATGTCTAAACATTTAATACATTTGAAGAATGTGTATAATGTACACACAGTTCAAATGGTCAGACAGAAATATGTGTGTGTGTTGAGTGAGGGGAAGGGTGCCTTGCAGTGTACTGCAGACCTGAGTCAGATTAAGCCAGACATTATGAAAAGGAGAAACTTTATAAGATCAAGCTTGACAGATTTGCATATCTCTAATTTTTCTAGCAACCCCACTTCATTTTTCCCTGAAATTATGCTGTCTAGTCAGCTGTCCTCCCTCTCCTGAATAATTCAGGTTTCTGCTTTTGGTTCCTTTTTCTACCGTGAGACAGATTACACTAGACCTTGTAAAATGGTCCCTGTTAAATTTCATATTCTGGTTTGACAAAATCAGAATTTCACTATTTTGGCCAGTAAAAAGTACATTATCCAGGCATTTCATTGCCCACAATTTCTCTCGGGAGATGGAAGAAGACCTGATGAATCTGATAGGACAGATCTCAGCTACACCTAACATAAGCAGGCAGCTTTATGTGCCCTTGGAGCTGTGTTCTTAACTCACAGCCAAAGACATGTAACCTCATTTGACCTCAGAGAACTCCAGTGAGGTTGTGTTATAGCTGTGAAGAAATTGTGAGAAATCAAACTTCCTAAATGTTTCCAGACTGAGCCTTCCTGCAAGATTTTTATGTGCATAAAACTGGTGTATTAAGCAACTTATTGTTATTCTTAGAGAACATTAAGTTTCAGAAGGTTGCCCACCACCGCTATTGTTATACTTCTGCATCTGACAAAATCCAATGAGGACAGCAAAAAAAGTCATTGGGCAAATAACTGCGAGAAGAATAGAAGCTCTTTGGCTTGGACTGATTATCCCTTTCTCAGTGCTAGTTACCCACAGCAGACTAGCTCTCTGAGTGGGTTTGAAGTGAAGCCTCACAGTGCAAAGAGGGAGATCTCTGCAGCAAATTCTCATACCTCCTTTCCTCCCTTTCCCCCTTACCCATCCAATGATTAAGCCTGTGGCAAAAAAAAAGAGAGAAAAAGAAAGAGAGAAAGATACATTTGTGGAAGTGAATCTGATGTGTTTTATTGGCAAAGATGGGAAAAGATACTTTTTTTTCATTTCGCCATCCTGGTTGAAGGATTCTAAGAGCTGTGACCCAAAAAGATAAATTTTCCAAGCTCTGATTCTTGGTGCAAACTAATTACACCAACCTGAACACTTGCAATATCATAAAAAGAGCTCTATCAGAACAAAGATCCATCAAATTCAGCACTCTGTTTCTGACACAGTGGCAGGTGGAAGCCTCTGAGCTACCCTGGCAACTTATGCTTTCCAGATACTGTATGTTGGACTGCAGTTCTTGTAAACCCCATGGGATTTATTGGTTATGGGAGATGTAGTCCAACACCCACAACACTTGAGAGTTTCAAGAAGGGAAGGCTCTGTCAAGAGCTCACAAATGCGAGGTGAAATGGACATTTGATATTTAGAGGTAAAGGGGCTTTATTTGTACCAATTCAGTGTAGCTCTCATGAATGATAACTTCGCACTCATGCGTCTTGTTGATCAATAGCTGTTTCCTTGTGATGAACACCTTATCTGAATGGCACACATATCACTGTTCTTTATACCATCTGCAGACAACGTGCACTGGTTTGTCAGAACTGGGGTTTATAATAGTGATGATGAATCATAGAGGTGACCCATTCAATAGGAGCATGCTGCAGTTTGGGTAGGCCAGAAATAAATGCTCTCTGCCACTGCAGCATGAGCAGATGTGACTTCAGTCATAAGCTAAAATCATAGGGGAAGAGAACAGGATTCAAAGAATAGAGGAGGGGTATGTTTTGGAGTAACCTAATGACCTAGTGCTCGTTTATTTTTCTACATATCATTTCAGTAGTCTCATTCTTCTGGATCTTTGGCCCTCCAGATGTTTTGGACTAGAATGCTAACAATGCTTTCACATGGACCCTGCCGGCTGGTGCTTCCGGGAGATTTATTTTATTTATTTGTCTTATTTATAGGCCACTTTTGTCCCTATAAGAGAGATGAACTTCAAAACCTCTGGAAGAACTTGGATTCCCACCCTGTTTATATCATTCATTGCACTGGCTTTGCCTATCCTACAATGCTTCTACTGTTTTTCTTTTTAAGTATCTCCCTTCTTTCTTTCCTTCATTCTATCTTCCCCTCCTTTTGTTGTCTCAGCCTCCTCATACTCCTCACTTAAAGCCCAAGATTCATCCCCCATCTCCCACTTACCTGCTATTTTCCTTAGCTGCTTCTTATCATGGGAATATCCTACCCACCTGACTATGCTCCCGTTCAACGTTGTCTCCAAGAAGCATTTAATATGAGTATCTCTTTACTCATACTTGCTTCCTTCCTCTCTAAGGGCTTCTTCCTTTTCATCATCTTCCTGTTTTAGACTGTATGCCCTGGATCTCAGTCTCCTTTTCAGAAGCTGTCTCATTTTCATTCCTGTAAGGCACCCATGTTTTGATGCTTAGTACATTCTACAGATATTAAGAACCAGTTATGAGCCTTCTTTTTCTCAGTAATGTCTCTCCCTACACATTTCCTTAGAATTGTACCTTACTGGCTAGTAAACCTCTTTTATAATTATAGCGTTCTAGAGACCCTTCGTTCCCCATCGCACCCCTACAAAATACTAGAAATGAGCAACTACAAACGCAGAAACAAAACAGCATCATTAAAATGCGGAAATTATTATGTGCAATATGAAGGAAACCAGCAGGCTGTGATGAGGACAGAAGTTAATAACATAGGCTCATAAAGGAGATGGTTGTATGCTCGTCTCCCCCTGCTGCCTCTCCAAACTATAATCGGTCTCTCTTAGCAATAGATTGTAAGTTTGCCAGTCCATCGCAGAGACAGAAGGCACATTGGTTGTTTTTTTTTTCTGGCACAGTAGTTAAAATGAGAAGAGCTCTTGATTCAGGTGAATTCAATACACATTCTGTTCTCTAATCATATACTGTTCTCTTCTCTCTCCTCTCAAAATCATGGCATAAAGCAGTTTCTGACTCTCAAAGGAAATCTTTATAATTTTGTTCTGTTTGGTTCCATGGTTGTGTTGTCCCCTTTCACTTTTTATATTCTGCTTAATTACTCCACTGTATTCTGTTATGCATATTTTTGTTTTTATTATGCTTACCAATCTTTATATTTTTTTGTAAATTGTTTTACTTATAATTCTGTACACTTCCTTGAAAAACTCAGGATGAAGACTTCTTTCAATATACGTGTGTACATGTGCATGTATCTGTTATCATACAATCATAGTTGGAATGATAGTTGGAAGTGACCTTAAGACCATCAAGTCCAACCCCCAGTTCAGTGCAAGAATCCAAGTCAAAATATAGCTGACTGTGAAGGCCCTGGATGCCCCCAGGTGTCCCACCAAACTCCCCTCTCCTATAGGTTTCATATTCAGAGGCAGGAAGTGTGATAAATCAATAACAGTTATTTAGCTGGGACAGGGGAGATAACAACAAATAACCGGTTCAGCAACAGTCTCCAAAAATCAAGAGTTCTACTCACTCTTGTGACTCTTTGAGTAATGCCACAACTTGTTCATCTAGGCCAGCGGTTCCCAACCTTGGGTCCTCAAATGTTCTTGGACGGCATCTCCCAGGAATCCTGGCCAGCAATTCTGGCAGTTTTAGTTCAAGAACACCTTGGGGACCCAGGTTGGGAATGACTGATCTAGGGCACGGAGGACACCCTGACAATATGCCAGGTAGAAAGTCCCACAAGAAGAGTGACTCATGGCCAAAGCTATGCACTCCTTGATGGTCCTGACTTTGTTCCCCAGCTGTCTTCTCTCTCAGCTGGAGGGAATAAAGTCACTTTGAAGGTGTCTTGGATCCCTGGATAGATGGAGGATGCCCTGCCTTCCTCTTCCCTCATTCTTGAACTTTACTCAACCTTTCCCTTTTCTCCCTCTCTCCCAAGAAGGAAGGCTTCCAAAGGGGTTTAGCTGGACGCATCCTCTCAGGCTGTTTATGTGGCCCTCTGAGCTGGACCAGTTCCCCAGTCTGGAGGTCCTCCATCTGAATCACCTCCCAAGCTTCACTATGCATCACAGTCACAACTCCCCCTCCTTCTGCCTGACACACTTCCCAGTCAGGTTCTTCCTTTGCATCCTTCCAAGCCTCCTCTTCTTCCACCCTGTGCTTCACTTCCTTACCCCCTTTTACCTCTCCCTTTTCTCTTTCCTCCCTGGGTTGCTCCTTCTGTTCTAGATCTTTCCTCTGGCTCTGAACTCACCCCTCCCATATCTATAGGTGAGCTAGCCATAGGGAATTCTTTCCAAGGAGTCAAGAGGCACCATAGGGATGGGGATATCTTCCTTGCTGCCCCCACACTGACAGATGGCAATCTAACTTTCTCTTGAATGTCCCCAGTACATCTAAGTGCCTTCTTATATACTTTTCTAGACTGCTGTCTTTCTAGTATACAGTATTTAAAAAGTAGCATTTGGTTTGAAACAATGAAAGCATCTTAGATTTAAACAATTCTAAAGTTAAAATAAAATGCAGCTTCAAATATTTAATAATAGCAAAGAAGCACAGTCTCTTCAAATTAAAGCAAAAACAACAACTATAATTTTAAAGCCATCAGAGACAGCCATATCTCTCTGTGACCTGGCTGGGGGCAGAGCTAGTAACTGCGAGGTCTGTAGGTTTAGTCACAATCTATAGGAGCTTGTGATCAGGAGCTTCTAACATGGAGAATAAACAGGGGTATTCTCCGGGATATTGGTGGAAGAGACACAAGAGGGTAAACTTGTGTCTGTTGGGTTGAGGCTGATAGTCTGAGCTGTTTAGAAGTTTGCTTGTGTGTTTGTGACTTTCTATATGATTGCAGCTTTGTGCTCTGATCCAAGTTCATGGTCCAGGTGGAGGGGCTACTGCTGAAAGTGAACCCTGAGAGAAAAGTGAATCACTAACTTGATGGGGGACAGAGCTAGAAGCTAGCAGCTCCCAGAGAGCTCAAGAGCAGGTGTGAGAGAACAGGATGAATTAACAGGTGTGTTTTACATGGGCATTACATGGCGAAGGCTAGAAATGATAAGTAACTGCCTACTTCTATGGCTTATAATAGAATGCCATGCTCATTTCCTGACTGAGAATATAGACTTAGATCTGCAACGAGGGCAAGCTGGTTATCCTGCTAGAAGAGGAGATAGCACAAATTCTCTTCCCATGCATGCTGCAGCTTATTTTTGGAAGACAAAGTTTTCTAGATAGAGCAGATTCTTCTGGGAGATCAATGGGTGGGGTAGAGGGAACCCTCCAGGAGAAAGCAGAATATAAAGTTCAAGAGACAAACACCTGGATTAATGCAACATAGAGACACATGACTATTAGAAATGTATTATATCCTTTGATCTATACAATCAATATCGGGCTTTCCCTTGGACAGTTATTTCTGATCCTTGGAGTAAGAACAGTAGCAAACCATGGGATCCTATAGGCAGAAGGATTTCTATCACCTGCTGGAGGAGGAAATGGAGTGGTAGTAGGTGACTCACAGGTGAGGGAGACAGTGATAGCAGTTGGTAGACTTGACAGGATGTTATGGGAGATGTGCTACAGTCTCCCCAGTGTGAAGATCCAGAATGTGACAGAGAACTTTACAAGGCTTTTCATGTCCACTGACAATTTTTCCTTCCTTCAATCCACCTGGAAACACATGATACCTCCCAACATAGTCTTCAATGCATTGGAAATGACTATGAGACTCTGGGTGGGAAGGTGAAAGGCACAGTCCCCACCCCCCACCCCCCATTGCAGGTCAAGAGCAGGAATGACAAGAAAACTGAAGATTATAAGTGACCAAATGTTGTCGCCTTCTTCAAAAAGAGGGAAAGGAGGATCCAAATTATTGCCCACTGGTAAAACATGGGCTACCATTAGATGTATTTGTACTTAGTTGACTGTGTGTACTCAGAAAGTGATCATAAATAAATGTTTCCTCATCATCCTGGAGAGAAGTGACAAGGGAAGTGCCAAAGGGATCTGATCAGTTCAACATCTTATTGAATGACAGAGAGTGCACAGTGGGAAAAATATGGGTTGATCCACTGTGATTTGTACCTGTGGAAACCAGGTTTCCCTGGGTGTATTCATCAAGATTTACAGGCGTCAACAGGGGCAGGGGCAGAAAGCTCAGTTTTCACTGAGCTCCAGGAGCAAAAGCTGTCTTAACAAGGCACTAACAAGTGCTGATTGGCAATTTCCAGCTCTTGCTCTTTCTTTTTTTATTGGTCTCTTAAGTGTTCTAGTGATAGCCCGTTCCAGCACTAAGATAAAACCTCTAGAAAAGAAAGAAAGAAATGTTTTGTGACAAGAGCCATTCTGTTGAGGGGAACTGACACTCCCACTTTGCTTCAGATTGGGTGATTACATTGGCAGACAGCAGGCAAAATAGATGTCAAACTGATGGCAACAAATTTAAACCAATGGATGAACAAAAAGAGATGATTCCTTGTTGAAAAAAGTCAATTCCAAAACAAACTTCCCTGCATTCAGCTTTATGTTGTATAGACACTGGATTTTATTTCAAATTCATCAGTGCCCAATCCAACATAAATTGTGGGGTAAATGGCCAATGTAAACAACCCCTTAGCTGAAGAGGGATGCTCTTCAAATTTGTAAACAACACAAAGGTGGGTAAAGCTGACTGCCCTTCAAACCAATACTCCTTATATTTTTCTATGCAGACAAAGTAGTCTTATACCCGGACATGTCCTTTCTTCCCAAAGTGATTTCAAGTTTTCATGTCAATCAGCCTCTTATTTTTTTTGATGTTATTTCCATCTCCTTCTTCTGATGTTGAGCGCATGCTCCATTCCCTCGATGTTCAGCATGCTTTAGCATTTTATATTTCCAGGACTAAGGATTTCTGCACTTCTCCTCGACTCTTCGCGTGCTTCCATGGCCCTCATAAGGGTTCTCCTGCTTCTTCACAGATGATCTTGAGATGGATTGTCTCTGCCATTATGGTGGCTTATGAATTGGCAGGCAAGACTCCACCAGATGTGCTAAAGGAACACTCTATGAGAGCTATGGCCACTTCTACGGCCTGGTTGTGTGGCGTTGAGGTCCCTGACATCTGTCAAGTGGCCACTTGGTCTACACCCTCAACTTTTGTGACGCATTACTGTCTAGACGTCAGGACCAAGAAAGGAGCAAGTTTCGGCAGGGCTGTGCTGACTTCATTGGTAGCATGACGGCCCGCCCTCCAGTAAGTTAGCTTGCTAGTCACCCATTTGTGTGCATTCACGGAGGCCATGAAGAAGGAAGAGAGGTTGCTTACCTATAGCCATAGTTCTTCGAGTGGTCCTCTGTGAGTGCACACATCCCACCCATCCTCCCCACTGTCCATCACTTGGTGTCTTGAGGTTTGTTGAAGGTAACCTCTCTATTGTCTACCACGACCCCCACCCCCACCAGGATAGACTCAGTGACCTTCAGGTCTACAATTCTGTGATTCTAAGCAGCATCTACCCACTTTCTCCTTTGAAACCATTGTGCTAGCTCTTTCCTCAGAGAAACTGTCAAGAAGTTTGAAAGAAAGAAAAGTCAACAGACTGTTTTAGGCTTCTGTAAAAGTTTGGCAGGTCTAGGAACCATTTCCAACCCAGAACCATTCAGGGATTATACTGATTGGTGAAAATGCAAAAAGCAAAACCAAAGGTGACTAGAAGTTAACTTCTGCTTTTGAAAACTATTTGTTTTCCTTTTTTTTATTTAACAGTGTTGGGCTATCCTATGATGTTTTTAAAAGTTTTATCTATCCCTTGTGGAGACATCCTTGAACTGCAGTTCACCTTTTTTGCCGTAAAAAGAGGAGGCAGAGAAAAGATTGTGGCCCCAGAAAACAGCCTGGAAGAGGCTATGTAAGACGTTAGGCCTGCACTTTGTCCACCTCCGCTTTTATGAGGAATCTTGACTCTTCCCTGCAGAGAATATAACAAAAATTTACTTGCAAAACAATTCTTTGTTTTACTCATGTCTATTGGAAAGATATTTACAACCTCTGGTGCTCATTGCTAAGCAGCTACTGTGGCTTTCATATTGCTTTCATATTGCTAACTCAAAAGGTTGCCTAACAACCTTCTGGTCCTTGCCTCAGACAAACCTACTCACATGTCCTGTAACCTTTGGCTAAGCCTTGTAACATGCTACATTAACAAATTCCATTGTACTGCTGAATGGGGACAGGAGTTACTACGGCTTGTATCCAGAAAGTGTGGAAGAAAATTGGTAGGCAGGGTACACAATGAACATAAACACTTGATTCATGCTTGAGAAATAGAAGATTCTCTGTGAATGCTGCAAGGACTGAACAAAAAGTAGCGAGAGCATCCTAGAAGAAGGAAAAGAAGTAAAGTTCTAAGGAAAGAAAGGTGGCGAAGTTATTCTGTTCTTCTGTTGATGTACTTAGAGTGGCAGAAGTCATAGGGGTGTTGCAGTAAATTCAAAATACAGTGCAAATCAGCTGTTAAGAAGAGCCTCGTGGCACAGTGGTTAAACTGCTGTACTGCAGCCAAAACTGTGCTCACGACCCGGGGTTCAATCCCAGGTAATGGCTCAAGGTTGACTCAACCTTCTATCCTTCCGAGTTCGGTAAAATGAGTCTCCAGCTCGCGGGGGGGGGCAATGTGTAGCCTGCATAATTAACTTGTAAACCGCCCAGAGAGTGCTTGAAGCACTATGGCGCGATATATGAGCAGCATGCTTTCTTTTTGCTTTTTTAACAGCAACAATTAAAAAGTAGCCACAATATGTTACAGTACCACAGCACAGATGTAAAGCAATGTATGTTTGGGGGGACTCTTCTTCCACAAAGTATTTTAACTTCAGAATAAGAACAGCCCAACATCATCCAATGGTAACTTACTTTGCTTTACAGAACTGTTGAGCAGTTGTTCTCTAGCCTATGGTGGTGGTGGTGGTTACAGAAGTCTGGAAAGTTAATTCACAATGACTATTTCTCCCAAGCCTGAAATGTAACTATATTATAGTTCCAATTTGTAAAAGTTGTTTCCTGTTTCTTAATAGCAATTAGAATAGTTACTTTTAATTGTTTTTTTTTTTGAAAGAACGTATGAATGCTACAAGCTACTGCCTTGTGGTACAAAACGTACACTCCTTAGTTGCTCTGTCATAGCTTCCAAAACCACAAACAGCACAAAGCAGTGGAATAAACTGATGTGTAATATTCTTTCCTCCTCATTTTCTGATGCCTCACCTCTCTAATTCTAAAAGTAATTTTAAAAAGTTACAGATATACTAAAACAGAAGATAAGCTATACCTTGGGGAAAACACTAACATACAAGTAATTATTGTTTAAAAAAAACCCCAAGAGATCTCTTCCATAAGATTAACAACAACAACAACAACAACAACAACAACAACAACAACAACAACAACAACAACAACAACAACAGTACTGTATTATTTTTATTGGCAAATGTGCAGTTCTTTCTATACAACATGGCAAGAGCCAAAAATTAGATATCATAAAATTATTATCCAGTGATTACAATTATAAATTCATTGAAATACTGGAAACAGATAGTCTCCTGCATATTTGACACAATTTTACACAAAGGGGATATATCAAAAGACTACAACATTTTAAAAAATTAAATGATGGAAATATAATCAAATTCATAAATACGTACATGGGCAGTTTCAGTAATTAGTACCCAGCTGTAATAATAGACTGGAACCAAAGTGAATTAGAGAAATTGGACTGAAAAACATTGCAATTGTTGAACATGCATCACGCACTACATCAAAAAAGTGATGTGGACAGATTATACTTAATGCGGAAAACCAGAAGTTGTAGATGACTACAAATGCAAGTAGTAATAGAAGAAAAAAGGAAGCATAAATGATTACACTGAAAGAAGTGAAGAAAAATAAAGCAATGAAAATGGAAAACATCTTGAAAATACCAGAAACAGAGGCTGAATATAAAAACAACAACAATATGAAGATAAATTAAATAGCTTTAAAAATAAATGACTGCACGGACAATATTTGAGAATTATTGATGAAAAACATGATAATAACTTAACTTGGACATGGCTAAAACTTGGGACCATCAAGAAAGAAACTGAAAACTTGACCTTTGCTGCACGAGAACAAGCTCTCCAAATTAATGTCATGAAAGTTAAATTTCAAGGAATTTGGGTAAACAGCGAATGTCAGCTCTGCCAAGAAAAAGATGAAACTGTGTTGCAGCTCATCTGTGAATGTTCAAAGATTGCACAGACTGATTACAAAGATAGACACAATAGATCTGCAGAGTTAATACACTGATCATTATGAAAAAAATATAATCTGCCAGCATCTAATAATTTGTGGAATATCAGGCAGAGAAGGTGTAAAAAAACAACAAAGTTTAGATCTTGTGGGACTTTCAGATTCAAATGGATGACACCTTGAACATAATTTGCCAGACATAACAGTAAAACAATGAAGAAATGTCTGGATCATTGACATTGCAATTCCATGGGATGCCAGAATGGAAGATAAAGAATTGGAAAAAAAATAACAAAATACAGAGATTTGGCAATGTAAATAACCTGCTCGTGAATGAAACACACTTCAGTGGTCCCCATATTTATTGGGGCATTAGGAACAATGCCACAGAATTTTATAAAATATGATAATTGCTGCAGATCTCAGAAATAACACCAAAAACTGGCAGTATTAGGAATAGCATGGACATTACACCAATATTTAACTGATACGTTGGTTTTTGGTTAAAACTTGTATGTTATGTATGTTATGTAATGCCAGTCAAAACTGTGACTTGTATTTTCTAATAGTAATAGAAAGTGTGATGTCAAATCAATTTCAACTTATGATAACACTTTCAAGGGTTTTCTAGGTGCAGAGTGGTTAGAAGTGATTTATCATTCAAAGGGGGATTTAAACCAAAATTCGGGATGCTGAAAAATCAGTGGATGGGATATATTATCTGCTCAGGATAAAATAGAGTGAAACTGGAACTGAAAACATTATACTGAGAATATGTAGATAAGAGGTGCAATAATGCCAGACTTCATTAAAAAAAGAGTCTTCTGATGAAGAACCTACAATTTTAGAAAGCAAAGTGACAGCTGCTCTCAAAGAATTTGGAATAAAATGGGATAGGGATACCAATAGGGTTATTTCAAGTTGCAAAGACTGAATCTATCAATATGCTAACAAGAAAATGCCAATTAATATGTAAAACAAGGCAATGTTCTACAGACTGGAAATGTTCAATGTATATTCTAATCCCAAAGAAAAGAAGTATCAAAGATGACAGCTAGTAACTATATGGACACGGCATTAATTTCTTATGAAAGCAAATTGGCAGATGTTTAAGCAGGATTCATTCAAGGAAGAGACACTAGAGATCATACTGCAAGTATATGTTGGCTATGGAATGCACCAAAGAATTCCATAAGTATATCAGTCTGTGCTTTATAGATCATAGTATGGCCTTTGATTATGTAGAAAGCATAGAAATCATGAAAAGCATGGATTGTTTTAAAGATATGGTTGTATCATAACAGTTGATTTTCCTGATGTGTAATCTTTACTGGACTAGAAGCTACAGTTAGGACAGATTATGAAGAAATTGAAAATTATCAATTGAAAATTCTCAACTGAAAAAAAATATCAGACAGTGGTGTATTTTCCCTTCTGATAAATGTATATGTAGAACTCATATAGAAAGCTGAATTAGATTCAGATGAAGGAGGGGTGAAAATTGGTAGAAGAAATATCAATAATTTAAGCAATACAAATAGCACTATATTGCTGGCAGTAAATAGCAATGGTTAGAAGGAGTTACTGATACAAATTAAAGTAGAAAGTGGAAACATGGTATTTACAAATGAACATTAAGAAAACAAAAATAATGACTACAGAAAAATTACATAACTTCAGTGATGACAATAAAGAATTAACAATTGTTAAAAGATTTTTCTATACTTCCATTCATCCATCAATGCAGATAAAGGCTGCATCCAAAAAATAACAATGGTGGAGACTCAGAAGAGCAAACGTAAAGGAACTAAAAAAGATCCTCTAGTGCAAAGATTTGTTGTTGGAGACTAAGGAGAAGATCATCCATCCTATGCTGTTCTCTGCCTTCTATATATGGATGAAAGCTGGATAGTGTGGAAAGCCAACAGGAACAAAACTAATTCATCTGAAATATGTTGGAGGAGAGCTTTATGGATACTATGGACTAGCTGATAAAAACAACTCTCACTAAAAAATAAAGCAACTAAATTGTTGCTTTCATACTTTAGGTATATATAAGGAGATGACAAAACTCACTGGAACAGACAATAATGATTTTATTTATTTATTTATTTATTTATTTATTTATTTATTTATTTATTTATTTATTTATTTATTTCTATGCTGCCTTTCTTCCTATAGGAGACTCATGCAGGGTGACAGTGGAAGGAAGCAAGAAAGAAGGATCTAACATGAGATTCATTGACTCAGGAAAGGGAATAGTCAAGACCTGAGCAGGGCATTTAAAGATGGAACCTTTTGTAATACATTAATTCATAGGGGCACCACTCAGAAGCAATGTGACAATGCATAAAAACAAATTACTTACCAACTTACTTCTAAGCTACAGGTGGTGAATATCCAATGTGGTTTGTTTCAGACTTGTGATCATGCAGAGTATGGCAGATACTCCCAAGACTGAGGAAACAAGATTATGATGTTTTTTGAAGGCCAACGAACTAGCTGAACAGCTTGACCAAACTTGACAGAACAATACAAGCAAGGGATACTTTTCCTCACTGTCTTTGGTTCTGAGGCTGGGCAAATGTGATTCTTGCTTTTATTTACATCCTGCCTTTCCTTTGAGAAGGCCAAAACAGTGTACAAGCCCTCCTCTGCTTGTGATGGGGTTACTGTTGTAGGTACCCCAAGTGGCCTGTCTGATCTCACCTGGTGCCCCCCCCCAGAAAGCACGCTGGGAGTGGGGACTGCTGGGAAGAAGAAACAGGTACAGGGGATAATGGCCATTACCTGGGGAAGGAGGAGAGGGCTGGACTCTGCGAGTGGTTAGGGCCCATAAAGATCAAATGGGATGAGCAAGAGCCAGAGGCAGAGATGGAGGATGATGACACTGAGGACTCAGAGCAGGAAGAGTCAGTGTTCCAGCCCAAGGACCTCTTCAATCACGCCCTTCAGAGGGACCCATGGATAGGAGTCCTAGTCAAGTTGCAGGTCCCTAAGGGTATGGCAAGGACTCATGCTGCCCAGAGACATCCAGCTCACCATCAGAAGGCTTCCCTGCCTCCTCACCTGCCAGCCAAGACCTTGACCCCTATCCAGAAGAGGCTCTTGAGGCACTAGTGCCAATGTCAGCAGTGCCTACAAGAGCTTCCTTTTGGGGAAGCTGTTGGGATCTGAAGGGGGAAGTCTCTACTTTCCTAAAATTGCTGCTGGCAGTGTCAACAGTCTTGAGTTCCTTATATAGGGGCTCCCTAGGCAGAGGAGAGAGAGCCTGTAAACAGACAGACAGACAAATATTTACCGTATGTCAGGTAGAATTTGTATCAAGCAAACTATCAAGTATGCATATGGAAAAAGCACAGAAGGAAGTTATTTGTTAGGAAAACAGAGTGTGGCGGTCAGCAAGATGGTAGTTGAAAAATGTTGACATCTTCCAAGTTGCAACCTCATACAAGAGGACCTAACTGGCAATGGCACTGTATACTGTATGTAGAAATGGAAACTTCATGAAAAAAAATAAACTTTAAAAATTGCTCTGCAACTCTCCAACAGCATCAATTACAGGACAATCAGGATAACTTATTAGAAGTGCCTTAGAGGTGTGGTGTTCCTTGTGCAGTAAGATGCCTGTGCTACCAGCTCATAGAAAAATCAGAGGAAGAGGAGGCAGTCTGAAAACCGGCATCATAAATCCACTAAAGATGAGGAGACAGGAAAGAGGTGCAAAAATCTTGAAAAAGCATTCAAAAGCACCCTTAGACTGGGATTTGGTTGATGAGCAGTGAAACTTACTGGCTGGTCTTGGCCTGTGGAGTCTCCCTTGACCTGATCCCTGTTTTGCTGTGAGGATGCAAGCTCTAAAAAGCTATTCCTGAAAACAAATATGTGAGGTGGTGAATGAAATATTTATGTACATATGTAGGATTCTTGCTTCTATATTAGGAAAGAACAAACAATATAGGACTCAGTGACATTTCTGTACCAATACATATTTGCTGTTGTGCCATCCATCTTTTCCATGGTAAACACATGCCTGATCCATGTGTAATAGTGAACATGTTTCCTTCAGTTGCATTCAGAGAGGCTGTGGGTTGAAATCATGCATTCAGACTAGCATAATGTACCCACACATCCAAGAGAATGGAGTAATCATATTCAAGAAGTGAAATACTGTATAAGTTTTGCTTGAAAATTTCTCCAGGTTCGTTCCCTGGTACTTCCATGTGAAATGGTCACAAGCCACAATCTCTCTCTCTGTAACCATTGTCAGTAGAATTAGACAATCCTAGGCCAGAGGAACTGATAGTCTGGCTCAGGAACAAGGCAGTCTGCAGCTTCATATGTTCGGTCTTTCTTCATGGGAGATCAATGGAAGCGTTAGTCTTTTCAGCAATCCAAATGATTTTCACATAGCGATGGAACTGTCGCTGATGAAATCACTGCTTTAGCTGAAATCGAATTTGCCTACTTTCAGACCAATCAGGATGACGGGTACATTAACACATTGTCTTGCTCTTTTCAAAGTTGCGCATTAAATATAACCATAGGGTTAGTGTGCATATACGTGTAGTTATTTGAAAAGATGAATCTGTTTTCCCCCCTTTCTTTTTAATTTTATTGCATCCGTGAGAAGTAAATTGTTTTGCTAGCCTCTTCTGGAAGCAGATCGATCATGGAGGCTGACGGTTTTTCATTTTGGTGTAATTGACATCTGCAGATGGTCCCCTTTGCCATTAAATAAGAATTAGGAATGGGCTTTTCCCCCCTTAGAGGCACTTTGTAATTATCTCCTCTTTTAGTCTGTCCTTTGCTGCAGTCTTATCTATTTGATTCCTTTTCCTGGTTCTCGATTTACATTTTGATGAAAAAATCATAAATGGTGAGAAAATGAATGTGTGCACAGAGTCCCTTTCCCTTTCTCTTCCTCTGTGCTAGAAATCCACCATTGTCACCCTACCTAATCTTGAAAGTTTACACACATGCCTTCAGGACTCCATTCCCTACAAACTCTCTTATGTAATTCAGAACTAAGCTATACTATCAGCCTGGAATCATTAATATCAAAACACTCTTTTAGCAGTCTTCTTCAGCTTGGGTCTCTCCTTTT
This sequence comes from Pogona vitticeps, assembly GCF_051106095.1. Lineage (NCBI taxonomy): Eukaryota > Metazoa > Chordata > Lepidosauria > Squamata > Agamidae > Pogona > Pogona vitticeps. Next base: position 94,055,750 of record NC_135788.1, on the reverse strand, counting down.
GTACTGAGGTACAACTGCCATAATGTTCAGCCATGACAACCAATGAACCTACTTTCTGTGGCTGATGGAAGCTGTTGTCCAACATATTGGGAAGGCCCTAGGTCAGGGAAGATAGGTGGACAGAAAATAGATAGGACTACTGGTAAGGCTGTAGGTGACCTGCAGCAGATTTACTACAGTTTCTAACTCTGAACCGACGGGTTATAATAAAATAGCTGTCAGGATCACAACTAACCGTTACCTGGCTAAAGTAAGGGCTGTCAGATGATCTCACTTCGCTGACCAGAAAAGCAAAGCTTCCAATCAGCAGGGGGAACTTTTCTGTATAGTTCACAATCTATCTGGAATTGGTCTGGGTGATCAGCCTCCCACTAATATCTCACTTGACCAATTTGCAGCATTTTTTAAATCGAAAGTGGAGACCATCCGCCCTGACCTCTCTCCTTTTTAAAATACAGTTGATTGAGCAGAGATGTCCAGTGCTCCGCCTTGCCCTGTGATTCTTGATTTCTTTCAGCCTGTGACGCCAGATCTGGTGGACAAAGCGCTTGACTACTGTCAGGCCACCACCTCCTCCCTTGACCCTTGCCCGGCTTGGCTAATCAAAGCAGCCAGGCCAGTAACAACAAAATGGGCCACTGCAATAATTAATGGGTCTCTCCAAGAGGGCAAGGTCCCCCTTACCCTCAAGGAGACACTCATTAGGCCCATTAGGAAGAAACCAAATTTGGTGGCGGATGATACTGGAAATTATAGGCCCGTTGCCAATGTTTTCTTTCTTAGCAAAGTAGTTGAGAGGGTGGTGGCAGACCAGCTTCAGACGCTTTTGGACTAAATCAATGTCCTGGATCCATTTCAGTCAGGCTTCAGGCCACGCTACGGTATGGAAACAGCACTGGTCGCACTGTTGGATGACCTGTTGAGGGATGCCGATGGGGGCGATACGTCCTTGTTGGTCCTCCTTGACATCTCAGCCGCCTTCAATACCGTCGACCACGGTATCCTCCTGGGGAGGCTCTCCGAGCTGAAAATCGGTGGCCTGGCGCTTGCCTGGCTCTAATCCTTCTTGGAGGACCATCCCCAGAGAGTACAGCTTGCTGAGAGCGTATCGGCCCCGTGGAGTCTCAACTGTGGGGTTCCGCAGGGGTCGATCATCTCCCCAATGCTGTTTAATATCTACATGAGGCCGCTGGGTGAGGTCATCAGGGGGTGTGGGGCATTGTGCCATCAGTATGCTGATGACCCGCAGCTCTACATCTCCTTTTCACCTACTTCAGTGGATGCCGTTCTGTTCCTTCAGCGCTGCCTGGAAAATGTACTGAAATGGATGCAGCTGAATGGGTTGAGGCTGAACCCGGACAAGACGGAGGTCTTGAGGGTGGGTGGTTCCTTCGTCAGCGGTCTGGGTGACTCCCTCTCTTTTGGGGGGGGACGACCCTCACCACAAAGAGTGAGGTTTGCAGCATGGAGATACATCTGGACCCAGCGCTTACCAAGGAAACCCAGGTGGCATCCATGGCCCGTTCCGCCTATTTTCATCTATGGTGGATTGCCCAGCTGCGGCCATATCTTGATGGGGGGGGCCCTCACTACTCTTGTCCATGCACTCGTAATCTCGAGATTAGATCATTGTAATGCACTCTACGTGGGGCTGCCTTTGAGATTGATGTGGAAACTTCAAATGGTGCAGAATGCGGCAGCCAGGCTTCTTAGTGAGGTCAGAAAATATCAGCATACTGTATCTCCCCCACCCTGGCTGCTTTGCATTGGTTGCCCATTTGTTTCCACATTGATTTCAAAGTTTTAATGATGACGTATAAAGCCCTAAATGGTTTGGGACCTCAATACTTGGCAGATCGCCTTCTCCCACCTAGGTCTACCCAAATCACTTGACATAGCCAGCAGGGACGGCTGAGGGGCCTAATGCCGAGAGAGGCCCAGAAGGAAAGAACAAGAAACTAGACCTTCTCAGCAGTGGCCCCTCGGCTATGGAATAGCCTCCCAACTGAAATCCCTCTGGCTCCCTCACTGGGTGTTTTCAAAAGCTATTTAAAAACGTGGCTCTTTAGGCAGGCCTTCCCTCCAGTCAATTAACTGATTCTTTTTCTGTTTTTTTTTTTAACTAGTCCATCTTGGTAATGTTTTTAGAAATAAGTGTTAAGTTTTTAGTTTTGAAGGATTTTATTATGCTTCGTATACTGTTGTGTTTTATTATGTATGTAAGCCGCCCCGAGTAGACTTTGTCTAGGGGAGCGGGGTAAAAGTCCAATAAAAATAAAGTAAAAGTGAATTGTTTAACAGTAGCAACAGATTGATTATCTTCTACTACCTATGTCTGGCTGCTAAAATGAAGAAGCCTGAGGCAGCCAGGAAGACTGGACTTCTATGTGAAGTGATTCAACTTCAATATAGTTCTGGACTGAAAACAAATTTCTAAACTCAGAATGTGGTCAGAGGCGCTTTGTTCTATGACTTTTGCTCCCAACTGTGACTGGTGGATTTTAGAAACTTGGTAAAAAAAAAAAAAAACTAAAGAAGAAATTCAAAAAGTCCCTGTCCTAGTGCATACAAAACCAGTCCACTATGTCTCTGAAGCAGTTTTTCCAGTTAGATGCCACTTGTGAATGGGTAAGGTTTTGCTTCCTTCGTTTTTGGAAACATGATGGAGCATCCAGTTATTCTGCTGCTCACCTAAAACCTAAAATGGCACAGACCAGTCACAGATGTTTCACGTAGAACTGGAGGTTATGAACTTGGCCTTTAAGCCTTCCTTGGAAAGATTCCATTATGCAATCCACCTTGCCTCTTTTCCCCAGGTCAACCATATCCAATCTTTTCAAACTAATCTCTGATATATGACCCCTCCCCTAACAGTTAGCTGAATTAGCTGAGGTTTGTGGGGATTATATTTTAAAATTTCTGAAGGACACCAGCTTGGGAAAGGCTGTGCCAGGAACTTCTGATGATTCCCTGCCATTCTCTATATCAACCACAGGTTTCTTGTCCTTAATTTTAGAAGTTCCATACTTCTCAGCCACAGCTTTTCCCTTCCACATTTTTTATTCCATCTGTTCTACGCAGGCTTCTGTGCTGATGAGTGTCCTTTCCCCGCCTGGACGTTCATCTTCTGTTACTGCACATCCAGCTAATATCTTCCCTAGCAGCCTCCCCCCCCCAGACTGTTCATCATCAATAAATCTTCCTTTTGTTATCCTGACGTATCATAGAGATATATGATAGGTAGCTGTGCGGCCATACATCAACATATATCAAAGGCACATATACACCAACAAAGAAATTTGCAAGCCAAGCCCTGAATCTCTATGTTCGTTGCATCATTAGAACTGCTTGTTGAAGCAGTTCTAACGATGCAAACTAGCAAAATCAGTGATTCTGAAGCCGTGATCATACCTCACAAAACTTGCTTTACAGTTTTATATTCTACTATATTCTCTCAGTTTGTGATGCTGTTGAGCAAAGCCATTATGCAATTTTTCCCAATACTTTGCTTCATCCTTCCTTTCCAAATAATTGCCAGTCCTCTAGAATCTGATGGCTGGGACTTTGCCAGTAGTCAGCTCTGAATGCTCGACTGCTTTGTAAACAAAGTCTTTCTTTATGCCAAGTTCTCTGCCTTCTGTGTTTCAGGAAGCAGATTAAAATGGTGTCCAGGAACATTCTCCCCATGAGAGATATTTCTTGATCCATCTGATGGAGCCTCGTGGTGCAGTGGTTAAACTGCTGTACTGCAGCAAAAAAGTGTGCTAACGGCTGAGGTTCAATCCCAGGTATCCAGCTCATGGCTGACTCAGCCTTCTATCCTTCTGAGGTTGGTAAAATGAGTACCCAGCTTGCTTGGGAAGGGGGAGGATGTGTAGCCTGCATAATTAACTTGTAAACCTCCCAGAGAGTGCTTTAAGCACTATGGGGTGGTATATAAGCAGCACACTTTGCTTTTTGCAACTTTATTTGATTTGCCTGTTGCCCTTCAGGGTGTGTGCCATATTATGCTTATGTCTGGGTTTTTTTTAATTGTCACAGTTACATATAATTTGGGGTTTAAAGATGCAGGTATGTGTTTGACTTTTGTAAACTTCCCAGAGTAGTGGCCACCCCAAGATGGGCAGTAGATAAATACAAGAAAATTAATTTTAAAATTGTCCATTGCACAAAACATGCAGGACATTGGCCTGCCTGATTCTGTTCATTGCTGGTCATCAGAGTGGCCATACTTACAGAGTACCCATGTGCCTGTCTGTGAAAATCTGCCATTGATACATTGATATAGACAGAAGAGCAGGTAAGATTGCCATGCTTTGTAGGGATAGTTCTCTGTTCCAAAGAATGCCATCCATGTCTAGATGAAAGAAAAAGACCCCAAGGAAAGGGGGGGGGCTTTGATGGTCCCATCAATAGGTAAGAGTTGGATAGTGGACCAAGGAATCCATATGTGTGATGAGATCTGACGGTAGGCTGTCTTTAACTCTTTTCATTTGCACTTTGTTGGCCAGGTTTCTTCTAATTTGTTAATTCCTGAATCTCTACTACCTTATCTAGTCAGACCATGCCGTAGCTTCTCCGGTTAGAAACTGTAGCTGAAAACCAGTAATAAGTCGCAACCATACTAGGCCTGTTGAATCAACAGAACTTATGAATCATCACTGTTTAATGGGCCTACTATGGCTGCAATTTACTTATGGATTTCAGTCTATGTAATATTTGGGGCATTCTTACTACTGGATGTCAGTCTGTCTAATATTTGTGTTTTGAACAACAGTGAGCATACTATTTTTAAATTTTGTTTGTTTATTTGTTGTTTTCCCTGTCTGGTGCAGGCTGATGCTTCAGCTTTGAGGCATTGCCCCCCTTGGACCTGCATTTTTCTTTGCTAGTCCTTGCTCTTGTTAATGCCACCCAAGTTTTTCTTTCACAAGTGCTGAAATACTCTGAATAAAGTTAAAGCTAATTTGCATCAGTGCCTTATGGCTCCTTATAATCAGAAGCCCTTAAAAAAGAAAAAGACAACTGCAGAGTGTTGGACAAGTCAGAAGTCGTTAAGGATGCTGTGATGAAGCCTTCATTTTGCTGTTTGCCAGTGCCTGTATGAATCAGCAGCACAGTGCAAGATGCCTTAACATTAGCACGCCCTCTCCTTAGAAAGCAGTCGTTTCATGTTATAATTTGTGCCGCATGTCATGAAGTGGCATGGCGATATTTGCAGGCTATTGCTTTGATATGCACCATTCATCTTTGGCTACGAAATCTCCAGCCTGTTTCAACAGCCATGCAAGTCACTTCTGTTTAAAGCTGCAAGACTATGGAAAGGCCTTTGCTGACCTCACACAGGCAAGGCAGCACGGAGAGTGAACAGTCATCACATTCTTATGAAACAGAATGTGACAGGCTTGAAAGCTGACAAGCTTTCTCATGACCATCTCCCAGAAGTCCTCATCTGGAAAGGATTTCTTTCTGCCCAGAATCAAAGAGTTATATCCTTAGTCTCTAGAAGGTCTTCTGCTCTGTGATGTATTATTTATTTCTGGTACAGCAATGAGCTGAAGAAAAACAAAACAAAATTTTGGCAACTATTCAAGTTAATATTTCAAAGTGAACTGGTTTTCTGGTAAAAATCCACCTACAGATCTGACTGTACTAGAATTTCCTGAGGTTTCTACACTGCCAGGTTCATCGTATGCAATTTATGCCAAACCTCTTCAACTCAGGCTGAGAATGTTGGGATTTTCACTCCAAAACATGGGATGGGAGATTCTGGTACTGGTAATTGATGAAAGTAACTTTTCCATATTTTGAATTTGGTAGATTTTCTTTTAAATTCTAGGATCAAGAGATTTTTTATTTTCGCATATAAATTTTCATGTTGTTGTTATAAAAAACAAAAGTTGTAAATGAATATATTCACCTTAATGGCCTATCTTAATCTATACAGATATCCTACATGTAATGCAAAAGTGAATATATTGAGTTCATCACAGCTTAGCCTCCCTTTAGCCAAATTTTCCCATTTTCTTTCAACTGACCTCTCTCTACAAGCTAGTCAGTCTTAAATCTCGGGACTCTGTGGGAGCAGTCACAAACTGACTCCTTAACTTTCACTGTATACTTTCATTGGATGAGAAAGGCAAGGGTTAGTAGCAACAGGTGAACAGGGTGCATGGAGGACAAGATGAATAATGCAAAAAAGGAAACGAGTGCAAGGTCAGATGAATCGCTCAGGTATCCACTGCATCCTTATGAGGTGACACAAAAGAAAGGATGCATTGGATCTTGCATTTATAACTAAGATGTCTTATAACAAAAACTAGGTTAAGACTTTTTAATAAATCCTTAGAATTTGTTTTCAGAGTAAGTTTGCAGATTTAATCCTTGAACAGTTGCTTTGTGGGTTTTACTCCTGCTTAGAATGTACAATATTTCACTTATTTTTGCTGACCTGCACAAAAGGTAAATGGTAAGAATTAAGAGTTTAGAATCTCTGGCTTAGTGTTCCTCCAAATTAAGAAATAAGATGATTAGGATAAAAACAACAACCAAGGAAAGGTGTGGAGGCTAAGGGTGCAATTCAGCAACAATATAAGATTACACTTGCTCACACTGGAAAAGGATGCTTGGCTTGGAGTGATCTCCCTTAAAGCAGTCCTTCTGTGCACACCAGAATTGCTCCAGACCATTTCCAAAAGAGAATAACCCTGCTGCAAGACCAAAAAGGTCCAATGTGGGCACACAGCAGAACTGGACTGGCTTGCTATTTCATGGACATAATCTGATTGCTAGAAAATAACCCACACCAGAGTGGGCCACACATGTCCAAAATGTGAGCTATATCTCCATCTGATTGCACCCTAAGTTGTAGCTGAGCATAATATGTCAGAAATAGAATAGCTTTGTTACATAGATGGGGCAACATTTAAGGAAAGCACCTGAACTCACCATTTCCCTGGTCTTAGGTGCATGAGTGAATACAGAGGAACTGTAACACATCTCTGACCCAAATAAAAGCATTTTCAATTCTAGAATAAGCCCCAAGAGTTAAAGATTGATACTGTACCTGGATTTTATGGCCCATCTATACTAGGGATGGAGGAGAAATTAATTTCTTTTTTTTTTACGTTCATATTTTAATGTGAACCTAGCTAATTTGTACCTCTCACACCAAAAAAATGAGCTGAAAAACAGTTATCCTACAAAATTAATGCTTCTACAGATTTTGGGTTCTCATTCTCTAGTTAAAAATGGTTACAAAATGTGTTTGTTAAGAAAAAATCTCACAGAAAATGCATATATTAATGTAAATAATGTGAGGAAGTGCATTATTTTGAGGGAAATTGCTTGCAAAAATGTAATAGGCTTGCAAAAATGTACTTGGTCAGTATGTGTCTATTAGGATAAATGCACACAAAAATAATAACTTGATTTTTAACATCAGCTTGCAAACCAAGGTAAAAACAGGAGGGAATAAGCTTAAGATTCGTAAGAGAAATTTAAGTGGATGGATTTGTCCACTCCATCCATCTCTAGCCATCACTAATTAATGCTGCCAATGAATCCCTGCACCACATCTCAAGCACTGTGACTGTGCAGAGCATCTGATCTCAGGAATGCTGAGATGAACCCATCTCCTGCCACTTAACTAGATTAGTTCTAATTCCATTCTGTTCATGCTGTTGTACATACATTGAGGGCAAGCAATAAATGTACAGTAAGTGAATTCTAGAGGGCAGTCGTATTTCATCAGCTAACTCAAAATAGTTGAGCATATGGTGGAGGGGGAAGGGAGGGAAGAGAAGCTAAATAAATAAACCCACAATCTGTTGTTATAAAAATACATCGGAAGAGAGAGAGTGTGTGTTTGTATGTGTGTGATATACAGCAGACTGTATTCCCAGCAGGACATCTGAAGCTATGCCAAAGGTTCAGATTGCTAACAGTTCCAAAGTGCTGCCTGTTTTCCCAATTCCATGTCCAGTCATGGAGCAATCGGATGCCTTCTTTCCAATTGGATTTCTCCCGCTATCAGGTGCTTCACTGAAAATGACAGCTGGCACTATTATCCCACTGGCCTGGTATTTCAGGACCAGAGAAGAATCTGAGACAGGATATCAGTATGACCCTATCTTTTGGCTGATAACATCATGCTGTTTCTGAAACAAAACAACAAAAAAGGATGGCTTCCAACACCATGAATGAGAGCAGAACAGTTTTCCTGCCTATCACGTGTGCTCAAGATGTCAGGTGTGAAGATGATATGGTGGTAAGAGTTATGACTCTGAAAGAGCTCTGATTTTAACATAGTTGTGTGTATTTTCTCATCTTTGTAAGCATCAGGCTTGCTAGAAGAGTACCCACCAGAAAAGACTGATAAACTTGAACCAAGCTTCATGTTACTAAGAGCACACCTTCCACATCTGGAAGCAGTTGGTTTATGTCTTCATTTGAGCTGTGACACATCAGGAACCTGTTCTATTTTATTTATTAATTAATTCTAGAGCTTTATTTGACATTATTTGGAGCGGTTGTAAAGTGGAATCCTTTTGAAAATGTGCAGAATGTCTCCCACATCAATGAGCAGCCTCAGCTTGTTCCTCTATTTAACATTTCTGCCCCTTGTGCCCATGTTAACAGTCAGGTTTGAATGGATGAATGCAGTGACTCATCCTTACCCAATTATGGATTGTTTTGTCAGGTTAGTATATTAATTCATCTTAAAAGTAACTTTCCAAGTTCCAGATCTGCATCCTGGCACTGCTTTCAGAGACTTAATCTTGCCATGCACTTACAGAAGCAAGTCTACACCCCCGTCCTCTTTTCTGTATTCAGCCTTGCAACCCCATTGTGCTTCCCCTGACAGATGGGAGAGTGATGAGAATATCCCCAGGCTTTAGTATCGTAAGACAAGGAGCAGCGTGCCTGGAAAAGGAAAGAATAGCAGGAAGGGTTGCAGCAGCCAAGGTAGAGTGAAGAATAATGGGCAGGAGATAACAAAGGAGAATTAAGGGCAAACAGCCAAGAGAGTTCCTCAGCAGTGAGATCTATTGCTGTGAAGTTATCTCTCCCATGAAACACTGAAAGCTCCATCACTTGAGGTTCCTAAAATACTCCAAGACAAAGTGTTGGAATGAAGAGTGTAAGAGAATTGCTCTGTCCTTGTGACAGTAGACAATTGGGCTGCCTTTACTCTCTTATCAGCAGCTGATAGTCCTCAAAAATGGATTCTACAAATGTTCCTCATATTTTTATTTTATTTTTTTACTTTTTCTTGACTGATGTGTGATACACTTAGCTTAATTTCCTCTTGGAGACAAAGAAATTGATGCCACACCTGCATGAGCCAAATCCATGTTCCAGCATTGTAGTATAGCCTGCCAAAGTCTTGACAAACTCCTCACTCTTGTATCCATTTTTGAATCCCCAGATAGGCTATACAAATGAAAGGCATCTCAAATTCAAATCCCTGGCAGAAGCTGACGTATGGCTGTTTTGCTGAATTTGTCTTGGTGGATGGCATTGCCTTGCTTTAAATTCAGTCCACAGCTAAGTGGTTTTGCAAAACAATATGTTCATGGTAAATAAGACGCTGATGTTAGGAAAGTGTGAAGGCAGGAGGAGAAGAGGATGACAGAGGATGAGATGGTAGAATAGTGTCATCGAAGCTACCAACATGAATTTGACCCAACTTCAGGAGGCAGTGGAAGACCTGAGGGCCTCGTGTGCTCTGGTCCATGTGGTCATGAAGAGTCAGACACGATTAAACAACAACAACAGCAAACAAACAAAATGTTATGCCTCTGCGCTTAGATCGTATGTTTCCTTCTTACTGCTGAGCATCCCAAGAAGACTGGGGTTAGGCCTTAAATTCCTTGTAGCAGAGCTTTCTGTTGGGTCTGGCTTGAGGCCTGGTGACCTTTGAAATTCAGCACTGGACAGCTCCATAAAAGAGTTGTCTCTTTTTCAGATGTGTTGAACTACCATTCCAATCACCGCACTGGCAGGGCTGAAGACATCTGTAATCCAGCACAAACGGAGACTCCCACCCTTGAGAGGGCTATTTGAAAGAAATGAAAACTGAAACAGAGCTAGGATAACAGATAAGATGTAGGATGTTAGATTTACTTGCCTTAGAACAACAACTTCAAGGAGGCTCCTTACTTTGAAAACTAAGATGGTTCCAGTTCGAAAGAAAAGATGTGGGAGAAGTGACAGTTGTTTAACTCCCCACCCCCACCCCCACCCCAATTCTCTGACATTTGTGTCTTGCTCAATTTAGATCATTTTATACTTCAGAGCATGTCTGTCTGTCTGTCTTTCCCATTTTGAACTGATCACTCAGCAAAGTTCTGCGCACTATAGAGTCTGCTGACAATAAAAAATACTTTAAAATACAACAATAATACAACAATGTCGGGTAATAATACCATAAAATAATGTCTAAAGAAGCAGAAGAAATGAGGGTAATGCATATTACTTCAGGTTGAGCTCACATTTTCATTTTGATTGGGGTCTTTGATGTCCTACTTTTTTCCCCTTGCTTCTTTCCTTGAGGATCAAAAGCAGAACAGGTTATGTAAAATGTAAAAACACATGTGCACATTCACTTCATGTGAATAACACAGACCTTAGAAAAGTTATATTTTGAGGATTACAATTCCTAGAATACTCCAACCAGCATAACCATGATGGCTAGGGGATTCTGGGTGTTCTGATTAATAAAAAAAATCAACACACTTTTCTGAGCTCTATGTCAACCAAAGTGTAATTGATTTCATTGGGATTTCACTAACTGCAACATTGAATTTGTGCAGATTTATTTTATTTTCTTGTTTAGCACAAAGCAATTTGACCCTGAATTTAGCTTTGCTGACTAGCCTGTGCTAGCCAAGGTGTCTCAGCTTAAGCAGCTTTGAGTGATAACAGGGACTGGTAAACAGTAAGGGGGAATAGCAATTTAATTTCCTCATATACATCATGGAAGACTAGTTGGGTGACATTTTAATAATATAGAAATGAGAAAGGAATAGAATACTGTACAAAGTCTATTCAATGAAAATGTCACTTTAAAGTTTGCGTTATCACTGGGAAACAAAAATGAGATTTTTGCAGCTGAAGGGAAAAATGGAATATACATAGCAACATAAGTGATAAAATGAATGACGGAGACATTACAGATATTCACTAGCATCCCAAATCTGCTAAATATTCTACATTTGTAAGGCTTGACAGTGCAATTTAGGTTCATTCCAGGAATCTGTCAGTGCAAATGTGGAGAACCTCTGCAACAGCATTTCTATTAGCAAGCTTGTGAATATCTTAATACAATAGTCAATGTGTCTTTTAATTCGGCTTTGAATTAATTTACTGTAGGCAAACAGGAATTTCATGCAGATGAGTCTATGAACTGGTGAAGGAAGAACAGATCACTCCTTTCCTCCTCCTTCATTGGTCTTGGTAGAGAAGACCTTTTTAAAAAAATATCCTGCTAAGATGCTCACAGCCTGTATTTCCATGCTTGTCATGGATGAGAAAGCCTTTCATTCATGCTCACCCTGGCAATGCAGACCTTTAATCTCTCTGTAGGCTAGTAGTTTGGGACTTTTGCAGGCTAGTAGCTTCTGTGGTCTTCTTAGCATGTCTGTTTCAATTGAATATGAATATTCGTTATGTTGGTGGTGGTGTTACTTTTTCCAGATACATAGCTGTCACAATTAGCCTGTCACAGCAAAAATAACAGCAGCAGTTCCAGGGGCACTATAAAGATATATAAAGATGCAACTGGTCATGTGACGGGGAGCCTACCGGAGGGGAAATACATCATGAAAAAGGTTCCCTTTTTTTCTTTATCGAATTCTGGCCAATAAACTATAACTATTAAAATACAGTATAATTAAACCAGTTATAATGTTAAAATATAATTAAGGTAAAATAATTTTGAAACATCTAAATTAATACAATTATAATTACAATTACAAATTTAAAAACAGCAGTTGTCGTTATGTGCCATCACGTCAAGCTGACTTACGGCAACCATAATAGGGCTTTCAGGGTGAGATATTTAAGGATTTTTTTTTCTGTTCCATACCCTCAGTGAATTTCCACAGCTGAGCAGGATTTGAGCCTGAGTCCTAATCCATCACTTTATCCACACACTGGGTATTTTAACTATGAATAAATGAAATGTTCTTACTAGGCAGGCAGTTGCTGAGGACATGCTGAACAGACTTTAGGTCAGTGTTGCCCAGCATTATCCCTTCCCAATGGCAACATTTTCCTAAGGATGTTGCCCTTGTCTGCTTCCTGAAATGCATTCAGTGCAAAGGATTGAGACCAAGAGCTTTCTGCATGCAAAGCATGTGCTGCGCTTCTGAACTACAGCCGTTTCATCAAGATTTATGAGAACTTGAAGGAGAAAGAAAGGGGCTTGCCGAAAGCCACCTAGTGTGGAGCCACATAATACTGTCTATACAATATGGATAGATTGGCTTGTTCTAGGGCTGGCAGAATAGATTCATAACTCTTGAGTTGTGTTTAGATCTCCTTCAGTTTGCTTGACTTTAATTTTATGAGTGCTGCTGATTCATTTCTGATTTTTGCTAACAGTTCTTCAGGAGAACAATGATAGTACAAGCCTAAAGTCCCACTGAGAATTGCAGCCCAAGCTGCACTTGAGTAAACTATAAGAAAACTGGAAGTATTTCTCCATTCTTTCTGTACATCCTTGCTAACTGCAATGGAAATGAGCAAAAAACTGACAAGTTTTCCAGGCCCCAGGGAATTCTCTAGTCCTTGAGCTAGCCCACTGGCACAGTTTAAGGTAGCTCTTGAGCCTTTGGGGGGAAAGGAAGGCCACAGCTCAATGGCAGACGTCATAGGATGCATGCAGAAGATCCTATGTCCTATTTCCAGCATGTCCAGGAAGGACTGGAAAACAATTCTGACAGAAGATTTGGGAATGCTGTCAATCTGTGTAGACCAAACTCTGTTTGTCCAGATATCTTTGGTACAATGCCTTCGTTTCGTTTAGTCATTTAGTTGTGTCTGACTCTTCGTGACCCCATGGACCAGAGCACGCCAGGCCCTCCTGGAGTTGGGTCAAATTCATGTCGGTAGCATTGGTGACACTGTCCAACCATCTCATCCTCTGTCGTCCCCTTCTCCTCTTGCCATCACACTTTCCTAACATCAAGGTCTTTTCCAAGGAGTCTTCTCTTCTCATCAGATGGCCAAAGTACTGGAGCCTCAGCTTCAGGGTCTGTCCTTCCAGTGAGCACTCAGGATTGATTTCCTTTAGAATGGATAGGTTTGTTCTCCTTGCAGTCCAAGGGACTCTCAAGAGCCTCCTCCAACACCACAATTCAAAGGCATCAATTCTTCGGCGGTCTGCTTTCTTTATGGTCCAGCTCTCACATCCATATATCACGACAGGAAAAACCATAGCTTTGACTATTCGGACTTTTGTTAGCAAGGTGATGTCTCTGCTTTTTAAGATGATATCAAGGTTTGTCATTGCTTTCCTCCCCAGAAGCAGGTGTCTTTTAATTTCGTGGCTGCTGTCTCCCTCTGCAGTGAATATGGAGCCCAAGAAAGTAAAATCTGTCACAATGCCTTACTGCTGGCTATGTTGGGATGGGTATTATTGGTCAAAACAGAGAGGTCTAATTTTTCCACTTGATGTAGACACAAGTGAGCTAGATAGACCGATGGTCAGTATAAGTCAGCTTACCCACTGTGTTCAGCAGGAGCTAAGCAATCCCTAAATTTGTCCACTCAGATTTGTTCTGCTCCCCCCCAGGTCAAACTTGGGAAGAATCCTTTTATATGCATTCTGTAGGTTTTCCTCCCTCCATATCCAGATTTCATGACTGTAAGCTGGGGGCACAACTACGGTGGCCTGCTACTGGTCACCAGGGCTGAAAGCAAGGGTTTATGGAAAGCATAAGAAGGGATTTACCTACTGATTGAGCTTAGTTTGAGTTTGTTCAAACAAAGAAGTGGTCACGGCCACAACTCAGGATTTTAAAAAGTAGGGTTGCATCTCTTTAGTTCTGATGATCAGTGAGTATTGCATGTAATTAACCTATTGAAGTGGGCCAACCCATAGAAAAGCCCAAAGTTGGGATCCTGAGGAGAATCCCATTGGATCCTGAGTCCAAATCTAGTTTTTTATCCCTCGGTCTACATAAGTTGTGAATAATTTTTAAGTGGAATCTATTCTTGACTCACCCTGAACACATCTTCAAAGAGCAATTTGAATATACTGCACACATGATCATCCGACAAAACTCTGGCTATATATATACAAGAAGACTTTAATGTTGCAGTGATAAAACATCCATCTGCACAGCAGACTAGAGCACTCTTATAGTTAGTTTATGGTGTACACATGTTAATAGTAAATCCATGACTGATTCAGACTTTGAGCAATGAGACCATCTGCCCGTGGTCTGTCACTGTATCTATCCTGCTTGCTGCAGTTGAACATAGCATTATAAACATTACACTGGTCCCAGCTGAAAGCAGATAGGGATAAACTGCCTAAAAGTTTCCAGATAATCTAGCTGATCTATCTATTGTTGTTGTTTAGTTGTTAAGTCATGTCCAACTCTTTGTGACCCCATGGACCAGAGCACGCCAGGCCCTCCTGTCTTCCACTGCCTCCCGGAGTTGGGTCAAATTCATTCTGGTAGCTTCGATGACACTGTCCAACCATCTCATCCTCTGTCGTCCCCTTCTCCTCTTGCCTTCACACTTTCCCAAAACCAGAGTCTTTTCCAGGAAGTCTTCTCTTCTCATGAGATGGCCAAAGTATTGAAGATCTATCTATAGTCATGTGAAAAAGAAAGTACATCCACTTTGAATTCTACTGTTTTACATATCAGGACATAATAAAAATAATCTGCTCCTTAGTGGGTCTGAAATTAGGTAAATAGAACTTTAGATTAAAAACAGCACATGACATATTACACTGTGTCATGATTTATTTTACAAAAATAAAGCCAAAAGGGAGAAGCTATGTGTGAAAAACTAAGTACACCTTGATTCAATAGCTTGTGGAACCACCTTTAACAACAATAACTCGAAATAATAATTTTGTATCTGACTTTATCAGTCTCTCACATTGTTGTGGAGGACCTTTAGGCCACTCTTCTTTACAATGTTTGCTTCAATTAATTCAAGTTTGTGAGCATTTGCTCATGTAAAGTTCTCCTAAGGTCCTGCCAAAGCATTTTAATCAGGTTCAGGTCTGGATTTTGACTGGGCCATTGCAACACCTTGATTTTTTTTCTTTTTCAGCCATTCTCTTGTAGATTTGCTGGTGTGCTTGGGATTATTGCCCTGTTGCATGACCCAATATTTTCCACTTGTGACTAACCTTTCTCACTATAGAATGATGGACTTTAAATTGTCTGGAAACGGCTTTATAACACTTCCCAGATTGATGGGCAGCAATAGTTGCTTCTCTATGAGCATTGCTTATGTGCTTCCTCCTTGTGTTAACACACCTGAGTTCATATCAGCAAGCTGCTAAAACTGGCTTTTGTAGAGGTACTTGCACTTGCTGATGACAAATTACTCAAGGGCATTTGGTTAGCAGCACCTGACTGCTAGTTAGCCTCTTAATTCCTATGGAAGCAGTAAGAGTATACTTTGTTTTTCACACATAGCTTCTCCATTTTGGCTTAATTTTTTAAAATTAAATAATGATAGTGCAATATGTCATGTGTTGTTCATCTGAGGTAATATGTCATGTGTTCTTGTTCATCCGAGGTAAATTTAGACCTACTAAGGACCAGATTATTTTTATTATGTCCTGCTATGTAAAATCATAGAATTCAAAGAGGGTGTACTTCCCCCCCCCCATGACTTCACCTTGTTTGGCCATCCAGAGTTTGTTGATCAATTGGAAATGGCAGGGCAAGACAACAGGAGAGACCAGAGGAAGAACAATCTTGCATTTTGACAGGGGGAAGAGCTTAGAGGAAAGAAGTGCGACACATCTTTCATTTACATTGAACTATTTATTTATTATTTATTTGTTTAGAGTTTCTTTGCTGTGTGACATCCCAGTATTCAATGAATGAAGTCTTGTTGTGCGGTGGTTAAACTGCAGGACCACAATCACAACTCTGCTCATGACCTGAGTTTGATCCTAATGGGCTCAGGTAGCCAGCTCAAGGTTGAATCAGCCTTCCATTCTTCTGAGATCAATAAACTGAGTACCTTGAAAAACAAGGAAGGTCTCTCAAGGCTTAGTAGCTTAGGTTTAGCAAAGCTTATTTTAAAAGTGCTATAGGGATAATGAGATCTTATAATGTGCTTGATCTAGGAAAGACAACCCCCCCCCCCAAATTTTTCCATTAATGTCCAATAAGTAGTGCTTGGAAAACTTCATCAAAACTTGATTTGGCTCAAATATAGGCAAAGTTGACAGATTTAGTCTAAAGCAAATGAAGGGAGACCACTTCTAAAAAAATCTCCTGGTTTGTCTTCAAAGCAGGATAGTTGGTAGGTTAGCAAAAAAACCTCCTGTGCATTGTATTCATTTTTCTCCATTTATGAACATTTGGCTTTCCTATTTGAAATGTTAAATTGTGCACATTTAAAATGGATGTTGGCTGCAATCAAAGAATTTTGCAACTGCTAATAGCTTCATAATTCATAGATCCTTTGTGTTCTGTGATTTGTTGTTTTGACCTTTATGACTCAATTTCTGACATGTAATTGATATAATAAAGTTGGTCATCCACATGCAGTAATATCCACCACAACATATTAACATTAACAAAAAGAGTTCCAACAGTAAGAATTAAAACCCAGGAAGAGAAAACACGTACAGTAACTTACATCATAAAATGTTATCAACAAGATTTGAGATCACAGTGTTTTAAAGGAAATGCTATCTAAAATGTGGCCTCTAAAGTGAGGAAGGGTTTGGGAAAGAGGCCACAATATTTATTTATTTATTTATTTATTTATTTATTTATTTATTTATTTATTTATTTATTTATTTATTTATTTATTTATTTATTTAACTTGTACGCTGCCTATCTAGACATAGTCTACCCTGGGTGGCTCACGGAACACAAAGTAAAACAATAGAAATAAAATAGCAGTTAACAGCACATAAATAATAATTCAAGATGGAGAGAATAAAAAGAAAATTAAATAGTGCCCGGAAGGAAGGCCTGTCTGAATAACTAGGTCTTAAGTTGGTTTTTAAAAATGCCCAGCGAGGGGGACAAATGGATCTCAGAGGGGAGTTTGTTCCAGAGACAGGGAGCCACAGCCAAGAAGGCCCAGTATCTCGTTCTTTCCGGACCTCCCTTGGCGATAGGCTCCTCAGTCACCCCTCTTGACTAGAACGGGTGATACGAGTAGATCTGGGTGGGAGGAGGCGTTCCACCAAATATCGAGGTCCTAAATGCAAGGCGGCCAGAGGGGGAATGATATGTTGATGTTTCCTCACCCCACTAAGAAATGTGGCTGCCGCATTCTGCACCATTTGGAGTTTGTGCATCAATCTCAAAGGTAGCCCCATGTAGAGAGCATTACAGTGGTCTAATCTCGAGATTACGAGCACATGGACCAGAGTGGTGAGTGACCCAACATCAAGATAGGGACGCAGCTGGGCAATCTGCCAAAGATGGAAATAGGCGGTGCGGACCACTGACACCACCTCGGTTTCCATGGTGAGCGCCTGGTCCAGATGGATCCCCAAGCTGTGAGCCTCACTCTTCACAGTAAGAGTCATCCCCCCAAATGAGAGGGAGTTTCACAGACAGCTGATGGTGGGTCTGCCCGCCTTCAGGACCTCCGTCTTGTCCGGGTTCAACCTCAGCCCATTTTCCTGCATCCATTGCAATACAGACCACAAACAGCACTGCAGGGACAGAACAGCATCCACTGTAGTTGGAAAAAAGGAGACTTGGAGCTGTGTGTCATCAGCATATTGATGGCACGATGCTCCACACCCCCTGATAACCTCACCCAGCGGCCTCATATAGATATTAAACAGCATTGGGGAGATAGTCAAGCCCTGCGGAACTCCACAATTGAGGCTCCACAGGGCCAAATCCCTTTTCCCAAGCTGAACTCTCTGAGGATGATCCCCCAGGAAGGATTGGAGCCGGCCATTGCCAGGCCACCAATTTCCAACTTGGAGATCCTCCTTAGGGGGATATAATGGACAACGGCATCAAAGGTGGCTGAGATATCGAGGAGGACCAACAGAGACATTTTTCCCCTGTCGGCCTCCCTCAAATAGGTCATCTAACAGGGCAACCAATGCCGTTTCTGTTCCATGGTGCAGCCTTAAGCCTGACTGGAATGGATCCAGGGCATTTGTTTCATCCAAATGTGCCTGAAGCTGATCAGCCACCACCCTTTCAACCACTTTACTAATGAAAGGAACAGGCCTATAACTGCCAATGTCGTCCGCTGCCAAATTCAGTTTCTTTCGAATGGGCCTAATGAACCCTGCCTTCCCAGAAAGACCCATTAATTCTCAATGTGGCCCATTCAGTTGTTATGGGCCTGGTTGCTATGATTAGCCAGGTCGGGCCAGGGTCAAGGGAGGAGGTGGTGACCCAACAGCGAACTAGCACCTTGTCCAAAATGTCTGGCATCACAGGCTGAAAATGATCAAAATTCACCGGGCAAGGCGGAGCGCTGGACATCTCTGCTCGATCCACTGTCTCCAAATAAAGAGGAAGCTCCCGGTGGATGGCCTCCACTTTAGATTTTAAAAATGCTGCAGATTGGTCAGGTCAGATACTAGAAGGAGGCCCATCACCCTGACCAATTCCAGATAGGTCACGAACTATACAGAAAAGTTCCGCCAGCTGATTTGAAGCCTCGCTTATCCGGTTAACAAGGTGAGCTTAACTAGCAGACCTTATCTTAGCAAGATAAAGGTTAGTTGCGGCCCTGACAGCTTCCTTATTGTAATCCGTTGGATTCCGTCTCCATTTGCTCTCTAGTCTTCTAGTTTGCTTCATCGCTCATAGTTCCTGATTAAACCAAGATGCAGGCTCAGCTCTGCACTGGAGAGGACGTTTAGGAGCGATCGTGTCTACAGCCCTGGAGGCATCAGCAAACCAGCCTTCAACCAGAGCCTCAACAGGAGCACCAGCCAAGTCTTCCAGAATCCTTCTCATGGAATCATGGAATCCTACAGGATCTAGTAGCCTTCAAAGGCAGACCATTAAAATAGATCCTTGCTCCCTGTGAGGTGGGAAGGCCACTGAGAGGTTACATTTTATTAGGTGGTGATCCGACCATGACAAGGGAACTGACACAAGGTCAGTCACCATCAGACCACACTCACTCCAATTGGTGGAAAAAACCAAGTCTAGCATATGACCACTCATGTGGGTGGGGCAGTTAACATGTTGGGACATGTTCAAGGAAGCCATGATTTCCAAGAACTCAAGAACTGAACCAGAAACCTCCGCCTCCGCATGGATGTTGAAATCCCCCAATACCAAAAGCCTTGGGGATTCCAACAGTGCTGCAAAGACAAAGTCCACCAGCTTTGGTAGGAAGATGGCTGGGTCGTAGAGAGCACGGTAACCCAGCAAAATCCCAATACCATCACTGGCCCCTATCAACATGTGGAGGGCCTCCAGACTCGGCTTCACCAGCACAGAGCACCTAGTAACCTCTAGCGTGTTTTTATATACAATGGCTACTCCCCCCACTCCATCCCTCCAGTGCTGGACCGCATAACCGGGAGGACAGACTATGGTCGGGGTGGACCCCCTTCCCCACTAATCCAAGTTTCAGTTATGCACGCCAGGTCTGCATCCTCTTCCAGAGTAAGATCACAAATAATCTGGAACTTATTGGATGCAGACCTGGCATTCAACAGCACCAATTTTAGAGTGGAGGGTCAGCTGATCTGGCTACCTTGGTCATGACGGTTGATCAGAATCCCAGAACAGTGTACAGCTTTCAGATATCTGTTCACCGTTCTTCTGACACAAGTAGGGACCCTGCCAGCGCCATATCTCCCTCTACTCGTAATCACCCGGATGTTCAATGGCCCCTCGCTGGGAGGGCAGGCCTTCCACTCCATATCAATAACAAAATTAATTTAAAGTGCAAATAGTTCAAAAAATAATTCAAGAAAGGAAGCATAAAGCAATTAACAATCAAGTGATCAAAAGAAAAAAATACAACAAAACAAAATAACATACAATAAAATAAAATAACCATAACATAAACCTTAAATAAAATAAACAATATAGAATAAACAATATATAAAAGGAAACTAAAAATTTTATATCCAAAATTTCCCCCCACTCACAATGCAATAAACTAAATAAAGAGAAAATTAAACCAAAAATCTCTCCCCCCCCCCCCACTCACTATCCTGTTCCTTCGTGTTCTGTCTGGCGATCTTATCGTTCCAGGAATTATTAGATTATTATTAGTTGTGAGGCTGATTTTAAAACTGAGGTGTGTTTCAGTAATGAGCAGTGAGAACAACAGTAGTGAAAAAGCTGGAAGATAAAATGGCGCTACTGTTGCCGTTTTCCAATCCAGGCGGATAGCTAACAAGTCCTTGCTGGTCCCCGCAAGGGAAAAGGCAGGAGGGGGGTGGTTCCTGATGGAATTGGCATCATGACAGCATACAGGGGAATAGCCAGCAGGACCCCACAACACATGAGACCCCACCGCCCGCTCCCCTGCTCCAAACACCCCGCAGAAGCCACCAGCCCTCTACCAAGTTCAAAGATTGCTCGGCACCTCAAGATCTCCCGGCGACTTCCCAAGCCCTCCATGCTGGATCCCCCGTCATCACCGGAGTCCCCATCGAGTTCCCCCAGATTCACCTCCAGGCAGAACTTGCTGAAACTCCCGGCTCTCATCCCCCAGCACGTTGTTCTTCTGGGCTCCGCCGACCTGCTTCAAACGACTCCCGCAGTTTGAGCTCTGGTGCCGGCTCCCAGCGTGTTGTTCGCCGCCTCGTCTCTTCCGCCGTTCAGGCTTCAGCTCCTGAAACAGACCTCCTTATCTCAACCTCCACAGACTCAGTCAGCCACAAATGCACAGGACAGGTCAAGGAAGGAATCAACCCAAATAAATAAAACGAAATGGAGAAAAAGAAAAGAAAAAAGAAAGAAAAAAACAGACCGGTGTGGTGGAGAGTAACATTACTGACCCGCTACCGGTCCGCCATCTTGAAAAATTATTTCATGAGGGCAGTGGGGATGGGGCTTCACTTTGATTAAGTTGCTTGTTCAGTGAGCAAAAAATGACAGGGCTTTATCCAACTGTTAGTCTCAACAAGGATAAACCCATTGAATCAGCACAACATACATAACCGTTGTTATACTGAAATCCCACTAATCAAGTTGGGACTACCTATTGGATTTAGATCATAATCTATGAAATGTTGAGTCAGCCCTAATGGAAGACAGTAGTCATAAATGTGAATTAAAGACATGGGAAATAAACTTGAAGGGAATACAGATATGAACAGATGATATTTTAATAAGAAGCCCTTCTACCTAGCGTAAGCTCTCAGATTTAAAACTGCAAAGAAGCAACAAGTTCATTTTAAGTATTAGATCTGAAAGTGACAACACCACTTATTTGTGTTCCATGCCCCTGAAGACTGTGTTCATCTCTGGACATCACCAAATACTTTTACCCTGTTTCCGTCGCCTTCACTTTGCAAACCATGTGCTTGAATCACCAATTTTTCCTAATGATTCTGGAGAAGATATCTCAGAGATGTCTCCTTTCAGGCCTGGGTGCATGCTTGGGACATGACAACCCCCTTTTCTCCCCGGAGTTGCCTGTTCTTGGATATCTCCATTAATAAGCTAGTATCTCTTACTCAGCCTTTAACCCTGGCCAGCCCTTCAGCCTCCAGCAAAAAGAATAATAATACTGATGTCTGTGATGTTGTGAAGAAGGTTGGAAACGGGTAAGGTGTTACAGTATAAGGTAGATTTTTCATATTAAATTCTTCAAAACTAGAGCAGCTACATGAGCAAGTGAAGATAGAATGGCTGCAACCACTTAAAGACAAAGGGCTATTTTGCTGGCTTAGTAACAGTCTTGTGTGCAACTTAACACAAGGTTAGGGGATGGTATCCCCTATTCAGTCCACATATAGAAGATGCCTAGCAGTTAAAATCTTCCTTCAGATTTCCACTTAGCATTAAACCTGTGTAGCTTTGGAGGAACAACTGCATAGCTGCCACCACTATCCGCTCTCCTTAATGGTAGGGCCAACTGGCACTGGTAGCTTCTAGTTCCCCTCCTCACTAGTCACCTCCTGCCTGCTGCAGCTGGGTTGCAACAGCTTCCACAGTCTCAGTTTTTGAGACACATCCCACTTCCCTGACAGAATCCCTCTTACTTGATTCTAAGGCCTTGGAGTGTGGGTAGTTGTGGTACCCTTTGACCCCCAGAAACTCATATCTACTATAGCAAGTGAATTTGGCAGCTTTCATGCAGAGAGAGAGAGCTGTTTCTTTCCCATACAGACATCTGGTGAGGCGCAATTATAAAATAATTATAACTTTGTGCTCTGTCTTGGAAGTGGTTCCAAACATCACTTAACAATTTTTTTCTGGTCATAATTTAAGCAAAACACACATTCCCGCTATCAGCACTTGCTAGCACAAAATCAAACCTTTCACAACAGGATCAGCTAAATGATGCCTAGAAAGAAAGATTTGCAATTAACATATATATATATAAGTATATAAGTACAACTTTGCAGTGGTGCACAAGTGATTTTTTTGGTCTTTGTTAGGAAATTGAGCTGGAGCAGATGTAAAGAACATGCAGTTAAAATATTGGCCAAATAAACAAATATATGCATAGATCAAATCTTCAATCAGGGCAACATTCCCAGGTTTCATTTCCATTTGTTTCTGCACAGCTCTTCCACACAGTGAGAAGCAAATGTGCAAAGTGTGATAAGAATGTGTTCCTTTATCTTCTCACTATTGTTGACAGTGCCAGTAAAAATGTGGAAACAGGGCCGATTTCACACAGTGGTAAACAAAGATGTGCAAATGGCTTCACATGTTTGCCTGCCTAAGAGCTGGGAGGAAGGCAACAAACCAGGACAAACATTTCATGAAGCAACATGAAGCAGTTTTTCAGACTAGCCAGTCCAAGAGAAGGTTCAAGTTTTCTTCCTGAAACTACAGTCTCCATCTAGTATCAGAAAAATGAGCTCCAGCATTCCACTGGAATGAGTGGAATGTTTTTGTATCGAGGTGGATACTGGAAGAAACTGGCATAGTTGGGTGTTAGATCTGGATCAGTTTGGTGGAACTCTGTAGGTGACAGCACACTCGATTTTATGACTTGTCTTTGATTTGGGCTGGGTTTAGCTGAATCTTTGCCTTCCACTGAAATAATTAGATATATGAAAAGTGAGAAAAAGAATCTAAACTCCTTTACTTTCTGGTTTTCCTTCTTTTGTTTTGTTTCACTTTGCAGTTGTAGTTGTTCCATCTCATTTCTACCTTAGTTTGCAAATGTTTAGTTAAATGTCAGTACAAAAGTTTGTATAAATTTCCATAGCTGTTTTGCCTAATACACACATTTTGGTGTGTAATTTAAACTGATACACATGTTTATGCTATCAGTTTTCCACAATGCAGGTTTTTGCAGGCTGTTCCCCTTAATATATTCATTTTTAGACAGTCTGTACACTTTTATCTGACTTCAGGCCTGATTATGGAGCGGCAATGATTTTGGTCACTTTGGTGAATGATCTGTACCAGAAACTAAACAGACAAAGTACAGTATATCTCTATTGGTTCTGCTGAACCTCTCAACAGCTTTTGATTCCATCTACCATGGTGCTTTGGGTTAAACCTCAGAAGCCTCTGTGCTGCAAGGTCAGAAGACTAGCAGTTGTAAGATCAAATCCACACAATGGATTGAGCTCCCGTCGCTTGTCCCAGCTCCTGCCAAACTAGCAGTTTGAAAGCATGTAAAAATGTGAGTAGATAAATAGCTGCCACCACAGTGGGAAGGTAATGGCATTCCGTGTCTAGTCATGCTGGCCAGGTGACCACGGAAACTCTCTTCGGACAAGCGCTGGCTCTATGGCTCTATGGGATGAGCACCGCGCCCTAGAGTCATATATGACTGCACTAAATGCCAAGGGGAACCTTTACCTTTTCTTTACCATGTGCTGTCTGTCTGAGAAGAGATTTGGAGGTTCTATTTTGCAATGATTCCAGTCTCTCCTCAGGGTAAACTTAGAAGGTGGTATTGGGTGGTATTCAATGTCTTTGTCATTGACCTGGTATAGGGTTCTGTCTTTCACCCCACTGCTAACCAATGTACAAATGAAACTACTATGAGAAGTTGGGTAGAGTTTTTTGGAGGGGGTTGTGCCCAGTGGTGGGATTCAGCAGGCCAACAAACGGTTCTGCAGAATCAATAATACATTAGCTACCGGTTCTGTAGAACTGGTGCGAACCTGCTGAATCCCACCACTGGCCAGGATCAGTGGGGGATTCAGCAGGCCAACAAACGGTTCTGCAGAACCAATAATACATTAGCTACCGGTTCTGTAGAACTGGTGCGAACCTGCTGAATCCCACCACTGGTTGTGCCCCCTAATTCCAAGGAATCTGTTTTGTTTCTAAACCAGTGCCTAGTGTCAATAATGGACTTTGTTGTTTAGTTGTTAAGTCGTGTCCAACTCTTCGTGACCCCATGGACCAGAGCACGCCAGGCCCTCCTGTCTTCCACTGCCTCCCAGAGTTGGGTGAAATTCATGTTGGTAGCTTTGGTGACACTGTCCAACCATCTCATCCTCTGTCATCCCCTTCTCCTCTTGCCTTCACACTTTCCTAACATCAGAGTCTTTTCCAGGGAGTCTTCTCTTCTCATGAGATGGCCAAAGTATTGGAGCCTCAGCTTCAGGATCTGTCCTTCCAGGGAGCACTCAGGGTTGATTTCCTTCAAAATGGATAGGTTTGTTCTCTTTGCAGTCCAGGGGACTCTCAAGAGCCTCTTCCAGCACCACAGTTCAAAAGCATCAATTCTTCGGTGGTCAGCCTTCTTTATGGTCCAGCTCTCAGTTCCATCAATAATGGACTAGATGTGGGTAAATATATAAAAGCTGAATTAAAATAAACAGAGATCTTTCTGGTCAGTGGAAGGGGACACCTGGATTTTCCCTAGAAAATTAAGGTTTGCATCTTAGGCTGGGCTCTATCCTGAGACTTCAAGCCCAGCTTTCTACAATGGCCAGGAGTTCATTCACACAGTTAAAAGTTAAGGCACCAGCTGTGACTCTTCCATCAGATCTGATCTGACTGTGGTGTCTCATGTCTCAGATACATTCTGCTTGGAGTATTGTAATACACTCTACATGGAGCTGCCTTTGGGAAATTGTCAGAAACTTACTTAGGTCCAAGGTGCCGTACACAGACTGCTAACTGGAACTGGGTACAGAGGAGGGGAAAATATATATCTTATGATAGCTTCATTGGCTACCTGTCTTTTTCTGCCATAATTCAAATGGTGGTTATGACTGACAAAACACTGAAGAACATTTCCCTATATGAGTCTCCCTAGGTGTAAAGATATTTGGGGATGGAGAGGCTTCCTCCATATTTCCACTCTCTACAAGCTTGTTTGTCGAGGATGCAAGAATAGACCTTTATGGTGGTTGCTCTCAAGTTATGGAATTCCCTGACAGGAGAGACTACAGCAGCCCTCTCCTTGTTGCTCTGCTGATGAGCAAAGACATACCTCTTAAAGCAAACTTTTGACCTCTGAATAGGATACTTAGAAGGGGGCTTTTTATGAGGATGCTGTGCTTTTTCCATCGTTTTTTAAATCTGTTTTTAAATTGTTTTACAATGTTTTAATTCAATGGTTATTTTAATTTGATCATATGTTTAATTAAGTTTTATGATCATAATTTAAGGCTTTAACCTTTTTAAAAATGTTTATAAGCTGCCTGGATATGTGTATTGGGAGAAATTTAGCCTATAAAGAAAATAAATAAACTAAAATCCATTGGGGAATTGCATTACAAAATTTGGATAAGTGTGAACGCAAAGGATAATTGCATTCCAGCTCGCATATTAATCTGGGAAATGCTTTCATTGGTTCAATGCAAAGCAAACACATTTTGATGCCGACCATTAAAGCAACTCTAAAAGCTTTAGCATATTGTCTTGATTTTGTTCTATCTAAAATGTTAATTGGGTCTGAAAACTTCGAAGCTAAATCTGACTTTGGTGTGGGTGTATATGTGTGTATTAGTCATAGTGACTTAACTTATCCGACAAAAGATTTCATGCACTCACAGGACACTGTACCAATCAATAAATAAGTGAATGTGTGAATCTGCCAGTAATGGGAACAAAATTCCACAACGCAAAGAGACAAAGTGTGCATGGGAAATTTAGCATAGGCTTCTGGGTCATCAGAGATTATAAAAGAGCAGGCTAGCAATGAGAAAACCAGTGTTCAGCCCTGGAAGACATAATAAATAGTGATGCCACCAAATGTTTGAATTATTTTAATTGCAAATCATCCTATGATGACTTAGATCCAACAACCTTTAAAGTTTTCATGAGTCAAACCAAGATAGATTATGGGTTAATTTATATTGTCTGCATCTGTCCAGTCTTTGCAGTTGGCATGATTAACTAGGCAAACTCTGCCATCTTTGTGCATGTTCAATTGTTTATTCATTTCCTGAAGGAAAGAGTTCCATTTTCAGTGCACATGCATGAAATGTTTAACTTTAAACCTTGAATTACTCTGTGTTAAATAAGCCAAGAAATCATACAGCAGCCAACAATATTGAAGAGGCATTTCTGTTGCTGCTTCCGCATCCCATGCCTTTGCCTGGGGCCATATGTTAATCTATTATTATGAAGAAGCAGATGTGATAACAGCTAGCCAAAGAAATAATGCATCATGCATAACATAAGACACACAGTGTGGGTAAGAATACAATTTTATACATATCAAAATTTTAATGTGTGCTTTACTTATGTGCATGTGGAATTTTGCAAAGATGAAATGAAATCCTATAATAGCATACTTATCCCTGAATCGAAACTATTTTATACATAACTTGGCATGTGTTGCGATCCCCTCTGAATTCCCTATCTCCCCCAAGGCCTTCACGAGGTTCACACTCTTCTTTCTTCTTCGCTGCCACCAGATATTAATACTTTAATATCAATTGAGTATTGAGACACGTGTGTTATTAAAACATAAGTCCTTTATTTAACTAGGGAAGTTGGTAATCAATAAATCTACGTGGGGTAAATCACAGGTTGCAAATCCCTTTCAATTGAATCAGTTTGGATATTATTTCAAAACTCTCTTAACCCTCTACATTAATCTACCCTCTTACAGTCCTCTAACTCACTTTTCTCTCACTTTTTAAGCCACACACAGTCTCTCTCCTCTCTCAGACTCCATCCACCAGTCTTTATATCCAGCTCCCTCCCC
This sequence comes from Pogona vitticeps, assembly GCF_051106095.1. NCBI lineage: Eukaryota > Metazoa > Chordata > Lepidosauria > Squamata > Agamidae > Pogona > Pogona vitticeps. Next base: position 94,028,267 of record NC_135788.1, on the reverse strand, counting down.
TCCCCTTGGCTCCTCCTTCCGTTCACTCATTGGCTCCTGCTTCAGTGTTCTGCGGTGACGGGCAGGCGAGGTCAGGGCTGTTTGCTACAGCAAATAAATTATGATTTATGTTGGGATCAGTACACCCATCATTAGTAACAGCATGAACACCTCTGAGCATCTGTAGGCCACATCTCTATTTATGTGGGCAACAATACTGCATGAGTGGGACGTGGTGGCGCTGCGGGCTAAACCGCAGAAACCTGTGCTGCAGAGTCAGAAGACCGGCAGTCGTAAGATCGAATCCACGCGACGGAGTGAGCGCCCGTCGCTTGTCCCAGTTCCCGCCAACCTAGCGGTTCGAAAGCATGCAAATGCAAGTAGATAAATAGGGACCACCTTGGTGGGAAGGTAACAGCGTTCCGGGTCTAGTCACGCTGGCCACGTGACCGCGGAAGATTGTCTTCGGACAAAATGCTGGCTCTATGGCTTGGAAATGGGGATGAGCACCGCCCCCTGGAGTCGAACACGACTGGACAAAAATTGTCAAGGAGAACCTTTACTTACTAATACTGCATGAATGGGATTCTGAATGGCCACCCAGGTAAGAATGTGAGTTGAATTCCAGCACCTCTTTTGGCAAAAAATTAATTCTTGAAAAGGTGGCAACAGATAGCCAAGTCTTCTGGTCTGGTACAGCATCGTTTTCTTTGTCCCATCTAATGAAACAGTCCTGGTGGATCACACTGACTTTAATGTGCACTGAGAACCATTATAAAAATCAATAAGTAGAGGTTGGCTTTCTTTTCCACTACCCAGCCCCAAATTCCAGGACTGTGGAGACCAAACAGTCTAAAAGAAAGGGAATTTGCACTAAAGTATGGAGGGGCAAAAACTGACCAGCAGTGCTCATCCCTGTCTCACATCAGCAAATACGGAAGAGAAGAAAGAAGCTCAGTTTGATAGGTAGATGCTTCTATTCTTCTGCAGCCATTATGGTTAAGATGAGTAATTGTCGGGCATCATTGGCTACTTATCAGCAATTTTATCAGTAAGAGAAAATGAAATATTGCATTACAGCTGTTAAAATATTGTTGTGGTTTCTCAACAAGAGTCTAACACCTTGGGTGCATAACAGATTTGTTCTGTATGGCATACATATGGCTGTGTATTATATTTGATGTTTGTTTCCATCACTCTTAGGAGACACACTTGGTTCTCTTTTGTAGTGATTACAGAAGATACATAGACCAGAACAAAATATCTTTTTTTTTTATAGTGGTAGCCTAAGTTTGTTTTCTTTCTTTCTTTCTTTCTTTCTTTCTTTCTTTCTTTCTTTCTTTCTTTCTTTCTTTCTTTCTTTCTTTCTTTCTTTCTTTCTTTCTTTCTTTCTTTCTTTCTTTCTTTCTTTCTTTCTTTCTTTCTTTCTTTCTTCTATGTCCTCCAGTCTATGTAATTCTACCGTGTTTCCCCGAAAATAAGACAGGGTCTTATATTAAATTTTGCTCCAAAAAAACACATTGGGGCTTATTTTCAAGGGATGTTTTATTTTACAGTCATGTCATCTTCTGGTTGGTGCACAACGCTGCACAATGGTGGAGGTTGAGGTTTCACTTAACTAGGGCTTATATTTGGGGTAGGGCTTATATTTTGAGCATCCTGAAAAATCATACTAGGGCTTATTTTCAGGTTAGGTCTTACAGTATTTTCAGGGAAACAGGGTAATATTGTTAAAGCCATTGATCACTTATTCAAAACCAGGTCTGCAACCAAGAACATAGGAATTGTCCCGTCAGCAGTCAAAATAGTTTAAGCCTGCTTGGAGAAGGCGGTGATCTTACATAAAGGAATGTCTCACTAATCATGGTCTTCGTTGTAATTCTTATATCATTACCAGATGCAACAGACCACGCACCCTGAATATCAGTTGTTTTTAACTTCTGCTAGAAAGGCTTCCAATAATACATTATCTTTTGACTATCTACTTAGGAGTCCATTTCCTCTCCATTTCACTTTCATAACCTTGGGGCCAGATGTGATCTTGATATTTTAGTGCCTCTTTTAAACAACTGGCAAACCATCATCAACAATTTCTGGGTTCTTACCATTATACGCCATGAGTATGACACTTACCACCCCTCAGAGGATTGCATTCCACTTTTCTTTCTCCAGTGCTTCAGGAAGAGAAAGCCACTCTGCTTCTGAAAGATGCCATGGAAAAACTGCCTTAGTTTACAAGACATAACAGTTTCAATATTTCACAGTACTGAAAAAAGATGGAGACTTTCATCCCATTTTTTACCTCAGGAAGGGTCAGCTTCTATGTCAGGAGGACATACTAAAAAAACAAATTGTGATTTTCTGAAAAAAAGGAGATTGTTTTGTAGCAACTAATCTATATGGTGTGTATTTTCACATTTCTATAATCCTCATTATCACCAGTTTTATTACTTCTCTTTGCTCTACTGTCTCTAACAATTCAAGACTGTTTCCTTTAGAATGATGTCACAAGAGTATCATATTGCAGAGTGGCTGGTAATTATCCAGTGCAGAGGATTCAGAGAGGACGTCTTGAGTAGTGGAACTAATGCCACCTCTTTTAGGCAGGATGGAATCCTGCTCTGTGGTAAAGAGGTTTTCCCTGCTATTTTATTAGCTACCTTGTGACTTGAATGGGGAGAAAAGCAGAATATAAATGAATTAGAATTAAATAAACAAGTAAATAGGTGCCCTTTGGGTTAGATCAATGCTTTAGCATAGATTAGCCCGATTGTTTATAAAAAAAGGCAATACCTTTGTTCCATAGTACAAAAAAAATCCAAAATCCACAGGTGGAAAATGCTTCTAAACAATAAAATGAACAATCAATTATACATACATTTGCTTCTTCTCTGCCCCATCCCCCCATTTTTACCACTAGCAGATAAAGAGTTCTTGAGAACTGAAAAACTTGCATATTTTCTCAATACATATTTGATTCAAATTTGTATTGTTCTTATGGATCAAATACTAGCTGTTTTGGGGTTGGGTGAGAATGGCTATTTGTGGTTGTATTTTGTACTCAGAATTACAGTACCTTGGATAGTTCCAAGCAAAGCAATCTACCCAGACTGGCACTCAGCAGAGGTCTTCTTTTACTGTATTGTCTTGAATCAGACAACCACTCTCATAGGTTCTGCCCACATGGAGCATTTGTTCAGCTTTCCTTGCATCCACGATACGTACTGGTATTGCATTTCATTATACAGTGTGTCCACCAGGCTGAAACTAGTGAAAGCAGGACAAAACTTATCCTTTTTCCTTTTTTTACACTGCTGTTGGGCATGTATATATATATTTCTGCTCTGATTTGCTCTGATGTACTTCAGTGCAGGATCTGCTTATGTGGACTCTAGTATCACTTTTATGTGTGTTGATGCATACATTTAAGTGTGTGTCCTTTGATAATGTTTCCTTATCAGTATATTTCTGCTGCTCAGTTTTTTCCCCTCCATACATTAGTGCAAATTCCGTTTTGCTTTCTTCGAATATCGGCTGTTCCTGTGCTATGCTTTCTTACTTGTTTAAAAAAAATGCTACCCCTTTTTTTCACCATAGGACAAAAACTGGTGTGTGTTTTTTTTTAAAAGAAATGAAAATTTGAGAAGAGTGGGTGAGTAAAGCTTGGAGAGAGGGAAATGAAGAGTGAAGTGGACAGTGAAAAGGCAAAAAGGGTAAACAAGAGGATTGCAATCTGTGTTAGAGGTGAAACCTCGGGTATTCTAATTTTAGACTGTGTGAACAAGCAGTACCTGAACCAACCCAGCACATCCTGTTGTGTGCCAGTACATCCAGCAACGAATACTTCTCCCCATGTATGGATGCCAGTACTGGGATGATATATTCATATCTGCAACAACAACAACAAATATCTAGAACAATCATGAAATGATCAAGGACAGCACAGTATGGATGAGCCCTTACTGGGGTAGTCTGCAAACCTTAATGAGATAGTTCTGTAACCTTGGAGACCAGCACTTCATCACCTCTCAGTCAACTCACATCTTTTGCATTATTCTTGCTAGTTGGCAAGCACTGGGAAGCATGTTCTTCAGGAGATTCTGTTTCAAAAGATGTTGTGTGTTTGTGCATGTGTGTGCGTGTGCACATGAGCGCACGGGCATGCATGTGTGTGAGGGGATGGAATCCTGCCTAACAGGCTCCAGCTCAAGCTAATTGTCACATTTGCTTCTAGGTATACCTTTTTTACAGTTTGTATTGCTGGCCTTCTTAATCCAGTAAACCTTTTCTTGTCTATTCACTGTTCTAGTTGTTGCTTACCAGAATTTGGAACAACAACATCTTTGAACTACAACTTCTAGAACTGCCTGGAGCTATACCGGCTGGAGGATTCTGAGAATTGTAGTTTCAAAAAGTAGTGCTCCAAAGTTTTGATACTTATTCTGATCATGACAACATGGTCAAATGTTATCCCAGTTCTAAGTCTCACATTCTCAATAGAGTCAGAGGCAATATCATGTCCATTACTTGTTCTTATTTTTCAAGAGATGACAACTCTTCCTGGTCTTTGTTCTGGCTCCTATTTAAACCCCAGCTAGAATAAATTAATTGAATTCAGAGTGTATCCAAACTCCATTGGAGCTGATTTATTTTCCAGTCATCAAATCGGAGGAGTATAGAGTTGGAGAGGAATGTAATGGCATCTTTGGCATCTATTGGAGGTGACCTACATAGTCCCCTTTGTGCTTGGCTACCCATGACTAACGGATGCTTTTCCATGATGCCAGTGAATCATTTATCCTCTGCCCCCCTTCCTGGGCCATCTGTCCATCTGGCTATCATGCGCACTCATGGACTCAAGTGTGTACATACACAAAAATGTGTGGACTCATACACAAACACACACATTTCATTAACCTTGTTCATAAACCAGGAAGGTGTTTGGATTAAACTCTATCGACATTTAGCCACAATGCCATCATTATCTTTATTTTAATTCATTTCTCTGACCTCCTTTCTGCATTTGACTCTTTGTAACATCTTCTCCTCCCACCCTCAGCCATCCCTGTTGATCATCAGTAAAGAGCACAAAGATATGCCTCTTCCTGTCTTTGATATTGTTTTGTAATAAACTGGAGCTTAGGAAAGTTTCTTTTTTAGTCTCCCTGTCAGAATTGGGGGGGGGGCCGCTTGGTAGGGAGTGTCTGTAGTTGCAGTTCAAAGAAGTAACTCTTTTCCAAGTTCTGCTACAAATGTCTTCACAAAGATGCAACCTGAGCTGCTTCCACAGATAGAGGGCTCAACACTTCACTTGTGTCAGAGCTTAACTTGTGTTGGAGTCTGCCAACAAGAGGTTTACATAAAGTTGCTGAACAGAGCACAAAAGCTTGCCCATGATCCCTAGTGGTGAATTATTTTAAAGATGATAAAGAGATAATGTATGTTGAGCATTTTGAGCACTTGAAAGCTCATCATCATCACCATCATCTGCATGTAGACCTGATAAACCTGGGTGAAAAAGGACAAATGCCATAAGCTTTCATTGTTGTTGTTGTGTGCTGTCAAGTCACTTCTGACTCATGGTGACCCTCTGAATGAAGAACCTCTAAAATACCCTGTCCTCAACTGCCCTGCTCAGCTCTTGTAAACTCAAATCTGTGGCTTTCTTTAGGGAGTCAGCCCATCTCATATTCAGTCTTCTTTTCCTGCTGCCTTCCATCTTTCCCAACAATTCCGCCGGACGCCCCAATCGTCGCAAAGCGAGTGCGGCGATTGGGGCAGCTCCGTATAGCGATCCCCAAAAAGGGATCGCTATACGGATTCTTCGTTGTACGGTGCGCTCGTTAAGCGAGGCACCACTGTACAGAGACACCAACATAGCACCACCATATACTCTTCTGTATCACGTATACATGAATCAAAGCCCTGCGGAATGGAACTTTGACCATCACAGAGCTACATAAGAGTAAGTCAAAGCTGGTATGAATTTGTCAGAAACAATTCCTGCCAGACTAATTTTATCTCATTTTTTTATCAGGTTATCTTTTTTTGCCAATGGTGCGAATGCTGTGAACATAATATATCCTAACTTCAGCAACGCTTTGGACAAAGTTTCTCATGATATTCTGATTAGCAAGCTAACGTTATGTGAGCTGGATAGAGCAACTATCAGGTGGATCCAAAGTACATCACAGAATCATACTCAGAGAATGCTTATTAATGGTTCCTTCTCATACTGGGAGGAGTGGGGTAACAAGTGGGGTAACCAGAGGGCTGAGTCCACGGCTCGATGCTCTTCAGCATTTTGGTTAATGACTTGGATGAGGAAGTGCAGGGAATGCTTATCCAGTTTTCTGATTACACAAAACGGGAGGAACAGATAACACTCTGGAAGACAGAAACAAAATTCAAACAGATCTTTATAGGCCTGAGCACTGAGCTGAAAAGAGAATGAAATTTAACAGGGAAAAGTGCAAAGTTCTACACCTATGGGGGGGGGAATCAAACACGTAGTTACAAGATGGGGGATATTTGGCTCAGCAATACTACATGTGAGAAAGATCTTGGAATTGCTGTAGAACAGAAGCTGAATATAAGCCAAAGGTATGATGCAGCTGCAAAACAAAACAAAACAAATAAAAGCCAATGCTATTTTAGGTTGCATTAAATATAGTCTCTAAATCTGAAGTTCTAGTTCCCCTCTGTTTGGCACTGGTTAGGCCTTAAGAAGGTGTTCATTTCTGGAGACTGCATTTTAAGAAGAATGCAGGCAAACTGGAACAGGTTCAGAAGAGAGCATCAAGGATGATCATGGGACTGAGAACCAAGTCCTATGAGGAAAGAATAAGAGAACTTGTCATATTTAGCCTTGAGGGGAAAAAAGAGGAGATATGATAGCACTCTTCAAATACTTGAAAGATTGTCAAACAGGAGATTTGTTCTCAATCATTCCAGAGTGCAAGACAGATAGTAATGGACTGAAGTTACAGGAAGCTAGGTTTTGGCTGAATATCAGGAAAAACATCTTAATTTTTAGAGCAATACGACAGTGGAACAAGTTACCTTGGGAGGTGGTGAGCTCTCCAACATTGGAGGCATTCAAAAGGAACCTGGACAGACATCTGTCAGTTATACTTTGAATTGGATTTCTGCATTGAGCGTGGGGTTAGATTTTATGACCTTAGAAACCTCTTCCAATTCTATTATTCTATGACTCTATGTGCACAAATACACTAATGGAGAGGAAGTCATTCACAATGCTGATCACTCAGACATCACAGTTGCCGTCAAGAAAGCAAGGCACTTATCTATATTTTAAATCAAACAGGATTCTCTCATTTTGTGTCCATTCTTGAGAAGCTGTTCCGCATGATCGCTCCTTCTTTTAACACCTAGAAACCATCTTTAGATTCCACCAGTTGATTTATTAATGACCATCTTTGTGCATGCATTTGTTTTCATGTGCTTCATCTGACAGCCAGTGTTGTTTGTGAAAGGTCTGTCATCTCTGCTGCCTCAGGAAGGACAGGACAAGGTGGTGATATCACTTCAGGCTATGTTTGCCAGGCAAGAACTTACAGTGCTAGGCACATGTGGGCCTTTCTTCAAACTCCTTGATGCTGTGTTTTGATTTCCTGCAATCACCTCCTGAAGAATTTCTGCATCTATGTTCTACGGTTGCAATCCATTATTTTAGATCAATGTGTTGTCAAAACTATACAGTCCTTTTGTTTTGACCAGACCTAGCCAACATAACAACACCAGTGATGAGGTGAAGAATCATGGACACTGCAATCCAAGAATATCTAGAGGTGCTCATCTGTCTACCCATGTTGTAGTAGCACTGTGAGCCCCTGTGACTGTTCTTTGACTCTGGATTATAGTCCACAGACTGGGGATATTCTGCATCTTTGGGTGTATTCTGTGACCACCCTGCTTTGTACAGTGGCTAAGTAGTGAGGTTAAGCCAAATATCCAGTAATGATCTTTGTGGAACTTCACAATCTGTATCACATTTTGTTCCTCCTTATGTATAGCAAAGGCAGAATAACATCTGAAGAATAAACTTGCAGAATTCCACTACTCTTACTACATAATCTAATCTCCGTCGGAACTCAGAGGGGGGGGGGAGAGAATGTGTGTGTTGATAATTTATCACCACCCATTTTCTAAACAGAAATATTCGAAGAGGAATTTAATTTCTCAAGGCTTGCATATAGGGTCACTTTATACAGTCATAGGATCTAGAGGTAAAACTTTTCCAGAATTTCAATTCATGGAGGAGAGGGAAGAGTTGCTTTATTATTGTATAATAAAGTGGATTTTAAAAACTTCCCATAGAGGGGAAAATGTTTAACTTCCTGTTTCCTGTTCTCTGTCTTCCATTGATTATTTTTCAGGAAATGCCAAAAAAGTTTCCTCATCTCTGTCTTCAAATGGTACTGTTCAGAAAGAGCATTATCACTTGATTCTGTTCAACATGTATAAACTAGTCCTTAGTGTTTTGTTATGGTTGTGATCCACTAGCTTTAGTTCTGGCAGAATTCACATTCTGTTGGTGTCTGATTCTGTAGCATTCATCTTATTACACAGATTGAACTTTTCAGAGCTAAACTCTGCCAAGAAAAGCCAGAATAGTGGAGCTGTTGTTGATAAATGTTTTCCAGTATGTCTCTCCCATCCCCCAGCCCATGAAGCCATCCTTTCCTTTCACAAGTGGATTATCATAAATATTGCACCATTAGAGTAGCATTCCTCAGATCCAGAACATATTGAACAAATCATATGCATTCAGTTGCTCTGAGTGGCTCGTGGATGAAAGCTCAACGCTGACCTTCGCTAACAGCCATTCTGAGCCTCTTTCCTGAATACTTATTAGCTGTTTACAGATGAAGCCGACAGACCAAAAAACTGTTTGTACGAGGATCTATATTTTGTGGTACGGTAGCTGTTGTTTCCCACTTTCTGGTTTGTTCTGTTTTGTAACAAAGCTATGCCTTCCCTGATGTTATTAAAAGCTCTCCACATAAATTAAAAAACAGAGCTTTAAAAATATTTTTTTGAAAATAAGTAGTTATACAGTAATTCCATGGCCTAAATATTATGTAGTTTTTAAAAAAGTAATTAGAATTTCTTTGCCATTTCTCAAAAGTAACTAATGTAGGTGCCTGTGAGGGTTCGTTTTCTGGGGCTGTGTGCACCTCCAATAAAGGACGAGACGGTTGTAACAAGTCAAATGGTTCTGTGTTTATTGCAACATCAACGTTAACGGGGTTAGGATTCAAAAACGGGTTCAAAGTCTCTTGCAATTCCAAACTTGGTTTTAAAGGTGTCCACAAACTGTTAATGAACAGGTTAGTGTTCTCCAGGTTCCAAGGTCCTGTTAAGGGCTTCACAGGACTCGGAACTGGGTTTAATTCTTCTTCTAAAACAATTAGGGGAACGGTTTCTTCATCCCCACTCCAGTCTCCCCAGGACGACCCCTCTCCATCATCGGCCATCCATGGCCTGGGAAACCCCCCAACTTCTATAACTCGGCTATATGCCATGCCTTTTTACGTTCCAACTCGCGGGCCACCACTTCTCTCTCTTCTCTCAGTTTCCGTCTCCACTCTTTAGCTTCTGTCTCTCCCCAATACGAGGGATGAGGCTTGAGACCTAGCTGTCGTCTCTTTTCAGCTTCCTCGCATGGCACCCTCACCTGCTCCCACTTGTGTGTCCATGGATCTTCCATCCAGATCCATTCCCAACCGCCCGGGATCTCCTCCCACTTCCCCCTTATATCTCCTACCGCCGCTTCGATCTCCTCCCCCTTTCTTCCCGCCAAAGTTCCTCCTTCAAGGTTGATTCCAAGTCGCTAGTATCTACCCCTTCTTCTTAGGGGATTCTGAGGTTTCCTTCCCCCAATCAGGGGTCTCCACTCCTCTCTCTTCCCGATGCGGTGGTGTAGGAGGTGGAGATGTTTGAGTGTGTTGGGCCCTCGATGGGAGCGACGGCACTCCTACCAGGGCCTCCATCTTGGGGGCCTCACAGTGCCTTTATAGATAGTTAAAGAAGCAGGATGCCTCTGTGTAAGGCACAGCACTTGAGCCACATGATATTCTTCTTCCACTGTAACTAAAAAAAATAGTAAAAAAATTACAGTTAGTCTTCAAAAGGAGTGAAATTGGTTCCCACAGATTTACAATTTACTTATACCTTTATTGTTGAAAAAAAAACAGTTTAATTATGAGTAACGAATTACAGTGGGGTTTGACTTGAGAATTTAATCCGTATTGGAAGGCGGTTCTCAAGTCAAAAAGTCTGTAAGTCAAGTCTCCATTGACCTACAGTGCATTGAAAACCGATTAATCCCATAACAGGCCGTTTTTGTTCCATTTTGGTTTTTTTCTGGTCTGTAAGTCAAATCTCAGTCTGCAAGTCAAACCTAAATTTTGTGGCCAGAGAAGTCTGTAACTCAAAAAGTCTGTAAGTCAAGCCGTCTGTAAATCAAGGGTCCACTGTATTTGTAAATTCCAAGCTCTGTAAAATAGCCTCAGCGTAAACATAGACACACAAGACTTGGAAGGGAACAGTAATTCAACTCCTTGCTCTATGCAGCAAATCCAAGGCTACAACATCCCCAACAAATGACTGCTCAGCCTCTGCATGCAGATCTCTAGTAAAGGAAAACCTGCTACCCCTCCAGGCAATTGGTTTCATGGTGAACTGCTCTGCCTATTTCCGCTAATGTTCAACTGAAACATACCCTCCTGTCATTTAAATCCGTTGGATTAAATCCAATTGTTAGTCCCAACCCGCTGAGTCTCTGGGGTTTATGTGAGTGTTGACTTATCACATCTCTTTCATTCAGTGGGTCTACTCTAGCTGGGATTTGATCCATTAGCTTCAGTCTAGGTTTCTTGGGAAGGACTACTCTTTCAGTCTGCTAAGAACCTTTTTGAAACTGAATCTGTAGAATTATTGCCGCTAAGAAAGGTCCGCACTGAAACACTTCAGGAGCTTTTATTCATTCCAATAAATTCTTCATTCAGCACCAATTTACAATCTGTTTCCCTTGGTGGCTTCCTCAATACTTGACTGCCTATTGCCCAAGAGTCTCTCCTGGTGAATTAACCCCAGTAATGTGTTTGTAACATTGCTGTATACACTGGAGAAAATTTGGCCCTGATTTCTGCTCTACCTGACAAATGGTTTTAACAGGAAAGTTTGTGCATCGGCTTCCAAATGGAAATTGACGCTGAAACAGATTATCACTCGAATGTGAACTGCATAGGGATAGGGAGATATTAAAGTATAAGCCAGGGAGGGCAAAGAACTACTATATGCCATTTCACATGCTTGAATTCTAGCTGCTTGCTTGGCTGTTTTGATTCTTTATGTGAGGCATTGCACTTAGTTTTTCCCATTCCTTAAAGCTATTTGGCTTACACAACAAAACGTATTAAAATGTATGTTCTGTAGATGTCTACTTTTCTTCAGATTCATGAGGGGAAAGATGTAGACATTTAAAACAAAGATTCAGTACCGGACCAGGAGAATAGCCAAATTGGACAGATTGACTCTTAATAAGGCCATGGCTGGTATCAAGGGGAAGTAAGTAATTGATTTCATAGGCCTTTATTAGGATGCTGAGCATCAATTTGTCCAGGTTATCAGACCTGTAAAGGAGAGCCTGTGACTAGTAGGAGACAGCTTCTATAGCTGTACTTCTCTGGAGTAAATAACCTCCCTTCCATAACCACCTGTTTCTCCAAATCCCGCACAGGGGGTATACTACGGTTTCTTAGCAACCACTGGGTCTGCTTAATGGCTCTGTACAGTTCAGAAGAAGAAAAAATTAAGGCTTGTGAAAACCCCACCCCTATTCCATTGTGTAAATATAACTTAGCCAGCCTAGTTGGTTCAACATTTGCCTTCATTCAAATCCTTTCTCTGACACTGTGATATAAGCTGAAACACCAGGATACTGCATCTTGTTGCAATTAAAACTTCCTTCCCCTCTGTGTTCGTTCTCTCCAGTTCTGAAGAGAAAATGAAAAATAAAGAAATTCAAAAGTACAAGTGCTTCAGGGACTGGAGGAAAAGGAGACTTATTCTGTCAGAGCTGCAAGGCAAGGTCTTGCTAATCACCACGAGAATCTGCTTCAAATGTCAACAACTTCCATCCAATAAAATAGGGTTTATCATGTCGACACTCACACCATTTCCCCTTCCCTTCTTTTACAGGTGTTTAGCTTCTGAGAATTGTTGAACCAGGGGAAGCCTTGCCAATAGACGAAATGGGGTTGCTGTCTCAGGCATCAACGCACGCAGCTCTCCTGCCAAACCCTCTCCGTTCTGGAGATCTGTCACTATTTTCTGCAGATTTCTGGAGCTTAGTGTTTTCCAGCTGCTTGGTTCTGAATCTCTTTCAGAGCCAGGCATTACTGACGGGCTGTGTGCAGGGAAATAGGAGGGCTATATGCAGGAAATTGCTGGTACCTAGGTTCTGGGGGGTCCTCAGAACCAGCATTTAGGAATGAGCTGCCTCTGTGGAGAACAGGTCTGTCACTGCTGCTTTCTGTGGAGCTTTTTGGCAAGTGTGAGTGAAGGCATTTGTAATGGAGGCAGCAGTGGCAATCTAAAGGAGAGTGGTGTGTTTCTTCCTGCTTCAGGGGTGCGGGGGAGAAGAATTTGCGTCATGTCTATTGTAAATCATAGTTTCTTGTTAACAGCTGAATTTGGATAATATGGTTTAAGTTTTTATTGCAGTTTTCACTTGCAAATCAAGATCAAATAGTATTTTGCAATCTGGAACTGTAGTTTCCCAGATCAGCAACTACGGTTTCAACCAGTTCAGACCTAACAAGAAACTATGATTTGATTTACCAAGTCCCTGGAATATTGCTTTTAAGGCATTGAGGCATACTGCACTCACTATTAGTTCAGTAAAATGTGCTTTATTGGACCTAGATTGAAGTAGGTCAATGAAAACCTGCAAAATCATTTTTGAATTTCATCTTAGATCAAAAGGGAATTGGTATACCTGAACTGCCTTCAGCTCCCTTGCAACAGCTCATTTGGTACTTAGGATTGTCGCTTTTGTGTAATTGTGAAAACATCTGAAGAAGACAGAAAATATCTTGGGTATTTTAAATAAGAGTGGTTAGAGTATAGCAAACCAGCTTCCTTTTGTCTGAACAACAAAAGGATTTTGAGCAAATGGCTTCAGACAATTTAAAGTCAGCTATCCATTTAAACTATAGTTCAGAGGAATGCTCTCAGTCAAACCCAAAATGCATGATGAGCATTGTCAAACAAGGGATTAAAGAATTTGAATTAAAATGAATCAAGGATGCACAAAATGAGAAAGCTAAGATGTAACTTTTCAACAGCCCAACAAGCCCAGAATCAGCTAACCTGCTCTCACTGTTTCTGTATATTCTGGGCTCATATTGCACTAGTTAGTCACCTATATGTCCTTTGATGTGCTACTGTTCAGCTGTAACCACTCATTTCTTTTCTCCCCCGCCCCCCGTAAATGGTGGATCCATTGGACATGGTCATCATTGAAAATGAAGCTTTTTCCAGGTCAGAGGGATACATTGTAATGTTCCATTCCAGTGTCACAGTGCTCGATTACATACTACATGGTTGTGCCTCTCTCAAAACCTCAGTTGGTGACTCGTTTTTGAAGATGCAAACCGCTTTTGCTGAACATTACTGAGCTTCAGTTGAATTTAGGTAATGAGAACCCCACCTTGGGTCCTTTCGAGGAGAAAGGAGGGGAGAAACATTTTAAAGAAAGAAAGAGAGAGAGAGAGAGAGAAGGAAAGAAAGAAAGAAAAGAAGGAAGAAAGAAATAAAGAAATAAAGAAGGAAAGGAAGGAAGGAAGGAAGGAAGGAAGGAAGGAAGGAAGGAAGGAAGGAAGGAAGGAAGGAAGGAAGGAAGGAAGGAAGGAAGGAAGGAAGGAAGGAAGGAAGGAAGGAAGGAAGGAAGGAAGGAAGGAAGGAAGGAAGGAAGAAAGAAAGAAAGAAAGAAAGAAAGAAAGAAAGAAAGAAAGAAAGAAAGAAAGAAAGAAAGAAAGAAAGAAAGAAAGAAAGAAAGAAAGAAAGCTTTGTGAGTGGGTTTGGCATTGGTTTCACACATCAAGGTCACCACTTGATATTGTGAACTTCTGAAATCACCTGTAATTGTGATCCTTACACTGCTTTTTGTCAGCATGTTTTTGAAAGCTAAAAAAGGTCCAATTCTTGTGAAATTCTTCTTCTTTTGCTGCTGCTGCTTCTGCATCAGCAACAGCAGCAGTGTTTTTGGTAATCTTTGCAAAATGGTTATGTTTGTTTCAGTTGCCCTGCACTCTCACTTGTCTCTAGGGATGGTCTCACACAGCCAAACCTGAAGGCCACGTATGTTTGCAATGCCATGGAATTCACTACATAACCAACAGACTGGGTGAGAACAGCAGTGTCACTGTGTGTGTGTACCCGTGTCTTCCAAGAGTGATGGAAGGAAGAGAAGAAACAGGACGAGAAGTTGAAAGAGCTGAGGGTTGCAGTGCCGAGGAGTTCCGAAGCAGAAAATATACTCGGTGTTTTGTTATTCTGGAGACTCCTTTTCCCATCTGGAAAACAAACACCCAGCACAATTAAAATCAGAATGTGAACACAGGGAGTTCTGATAATAAAACTTTTGTATAAGCTTGAGTAAGTTTACAATAGGGAGAAAATGGTGTTTATTAAAATACAATGCAATGGAGGTGCAGTGGAGCAATTTCAGGATGCTGAGAAAAATTGTTTTTTTTTTTTACTTCTGTGTAGGACAAAGTTCATTCTTCTTCAGCCTTTGCCCTGAGACCCTATTTTCAAAAGCAACCAGTCAGATATTTCCTAAAAACCTATGAGCAAAGCTATAGCTGCAGAACTCAGACACTACTTTTTTGGATCACAACTCCCAGAATCTCCAAACCAGAGTTCTCTCGCATTCCCACAGAATTTTCCTATCAATATAGCACCGATTCTTAGAAGTAAATGTTGTGTGATCAAGTAACAGAAGTGGCATCTGCAACAGAACATTGCAGTGTGGAGTGCTCCTATTCACTGCTCCAACCAGTTAGTCCTGCCCTTTTTTCGTGCCTTCTCCCAGCTGACTTTCTGTTTTCTGCCCATCCTGCACATTCAGTCGTCTGTGACCCCTGAACCCAGTAAAGAGTTGTCCAGATGGGGCAAATGTTCTGCCCATGTGTCTTGGTCTCTCCTGGTTGGTGGCAGGGCTTACTGAGATTCATGTCCATACAGAATTGCATCTAACCATTTCTCTTCAGCTGACCTTTGGAAGCCTGTCTAAAAAACCCATTCACTTTCTAGAGCTTTGCTATTTCTTTAGATAAAATGTTGAAATGGTGTACTAATTAAAAGCTCTCAGATGAAAGCCTCTGATGTGTAAATGAACCTTCACAGAAAACACTGTAGTACTATACTGTGCCTCTCAGAAAAAAAAATCCTGGAGTAAATAAGCCACTGTTAGGAAGCACAGAAAGTTGGCAAAAGAGCACACACCACATAGGCTCAAGCCTTGATTTGTCTGGATGGCAACTTGGAGTCCTTTTATAAGAGCAAATGCTTCATCTGCACAAGTATAATATCTTATTGGACTATTTTAGGAAAGCATCTCTTTAGTCTCTCCACCATCTATCTCCCCTGTGTGCCTTTTTTGGTTCTTCCTTCTTGTGCATGATTGGTTTCACTTTGGCTACCTTAGTAAATGGCACTCTCACGCCATCCTAGCAACAGCACCGAATACTGGAAAGAGAGAAAATGATGGTTTACTCCTGAATGCCCACTTTTTAAATATCTGATATATTTTGTTTCTTTTAAAAGGTAGAGCGATAGGAACTAGGGAGAGATGGCTGGGAGAAGCGTTCTTTTGCTTTTCTGTGCTGTAATGTTATAATGAGAATGAATTGCCGAAGCATGAATACACTTTGTTTAATTTAAAAAAATTAAGTCTAGAGGGCAACAATCCTTTGGTCTTGTGGTCCAAAGCTGCAACCGGAGAGTTGGCAGTAACTCTGCTGGGAGGAGTGCTAGGGATTTCTTGTTCATCCACAGAGTCTTAGAATAAGGATTTGATTGGGCCCACAGAGAAACCCAAAGCTTAGAAGTAACTATATATAAATAACTAGTTCCTACTATAATTATCTCTTTTCATAATTTAAAAAAGTATAAAATTATGTTACAATTGTAACATAATAATAGGTAAACTTACTCCTTTTATAACTTCTTAGTTACAGTTACAGTTGGGGGCACTCACTAAGTGGTAGCGGATAAACACCCCATGATTAAAGTGCTGCCTTTTGCCATGCTTTGTAGTCTCTTATGGGTGTTGAGGTGATGATGAATTGGACAAAAGAAGGGCTGGCAGAGCTACAGTATAGGGATTGGCCCCAGGTCCTTTATGAAGCTTCATGGCTGCGCTGCAATTTGAACCAAGCATTCTTCATCCGAATTCAGGGCTGTAACCGGTAGACATCATTGTTTCCTGATGAAATCAGGACTCCGTAGCATGCCAGAGATGCAGCCAGGCATGCATGGAACAGTGTGGCAAGGCTTGAAGATACCTTGAAACTTCGCCTGTGCAGTATGTAGACATTTGTTTTCTCACCGAAGTTCAAGTGCCTTTTATAAAAAACCAAAACCAAAATCCAAACAGACTGCAGACAAGTACATGCCAAAATCTCCTTTAGCAGTTTGCTTCTGCACTGCTAGATGAAGACTTGTATAAAATTAAAAGGCTGTTTTTGTGTGCGTGAAGTATTCCATTCTGCCTGTTGATCCTTAACTCCACTGCCTTAATATTTTTCTACAAATAGAAATGTTCAAGAGGAAAACTTATACATCATATGACTTCAGCAACCCCATCTGCTTAACCTGGCTCTCTCCCACACCTGAATGAAGCAGGACAGGAGCCCGGTTGGGGAAAGGGAGATATGAAGCAAAGTCCTCTCAGGACTGTTAGCCAGTGTGGCCAGCTTTGCTACTTTCCCCTCTTTCAGTGGTCAAAAGTAATGAGGCTTCTCTGAGGGCAGGTCCTAGTAATGGGGACTGGAAGAAGGGCGATTGCCTACAGACAGGAGTGGCTTGCTTCCGCAGGCTAGTCGGGGACCTCCATGGGCTGGATTAGGCCTGTGGATCAGAGGTAACCTTCTCTTGTTTTAGGGGGGAAAGCAGCACCCAAGTAATGGGAAATAAACCTCCTGGTGCCCCTTTTTCTTTTGTAACAAATCTCACTTCTTCCCAGTCCTAAGAGCGAGATATTCTTTTCTTCAAGCTTTGATCACGCTTGACAAAGTTACTTCTGGAGCTCCCAGAATCTATCATCCTAACTAGAGGATGCTGGGACTTATAGCCCCCCAAAACTAAATGTGCTACCCTGTACTTTTCTGCATGAGAGCTCCCTGCCAAAGGTAGAGGCCTCCAGCCTGTTCCCTGCTTGACTGCCTGTTTGCCGCTTATTCACAAATTCTGCCAAGACTTTGCCAAAGCCGAATTCAAAAATACAGTTCAAATCCCAGCTTTTCATTGAGGTAAGTGAGCATTTTCATTCTCAATCTAGCGTTTGGGTATGTGCATTCTAGAGAGGAATGTCAGCTTCCTTCGCAACCCACACCAGTCCGAGTCTGACTCACTAGGGCTTTGGGGTGTCTTTTGTTATAAGAGGCCATTTCCTGCCCATTAGGCAACAGACACACGAGAATGAGAGTTTTCTTTTAAACTGCCTTAATTTTAAATTAGGAAAGACTAACTTATAATTAATTTAAGATGAATGCGCACCAGCGGGTTAAAGTTCTTTTCAAATAATTAGCAGGCGAATTACACTAAGGAAGAAAAGACGCCACTGAGGGTAATTATATGGAGAGCACACATTTGAGTCACCAAGTCCCGTCCCATTTGGCAAAACACCAGCTGGGTATAGATTCAGATCCTGTTTCATGCAATGGGAAAAGTAGTGACAGGAGCTCACAACTGGATGGGAAGTATTCTTGCATTTCACTGATTGGTGGAAATACTTCATTCTGTCTATCCTGTATCAAAAGAATGAGAGCTGGATCATGAAGGCAGATGTTAACACACCTGGCGCTACTAAAGGTAGCAGGGAATGTGCATCCCAGAGAATCATGGGTATTGGGCTGTTAAATTCCCAATTCTTTTCTCACTTCTTCCTTTGTTCTTATTATCAGTCCTCTGTCCTACACTCCTGTTGTGTAAGAGTCAGGCAGTGGAGAGGGAGTAGATGCAAGAACAAAAAAAGAGACCAGAAGCAGTGGCAGCTTCATTTCTTGCCACATAGAAGACATGGTTCTCTGGTCTGCAACCTGGTAAATTTTGAGAAGGGTACATTTTTCTTTTGCTGCTTTGAGAAATTGGTTGCCTGGGCTGAAACATGGCAATATTTGAGATGATAGGAGCTGCCTGTTCTGCCCTTTGCAGTCCAGATGCTCATCCTTTTTTGCTCACCACTGATTTATTATTTTTGCATAATTAAAATGCATGTCACTTTACAGAACCTCACAGAACAAATCCCTGCCTTGAAGAGCATACCTGCTCTGTGTTCTTTATTTTTTTTATTGTGCAAAATAATGCAAAAAAAAAAAAAACAAAAAAGAGAGAAGGGTTTTTAAAAAACTTTAAAGCTACCACCATAAAAAAGGAGAAAGTTCAATTTTTTAAAAAAAAAATCTATACATACTGTAGATTTCAGTAACAGGCCACTAAACATCCCAATAGATAACCATACAAATATGACATCTGGAGGCAATAGATAACCATACAAATATGACATCTGGAGGCAGATGTTCAGATGTTGAATGTGTTTCAATGTTCCTTGTTCTATTAAACGACACAAAGTAGGCCCTGATCAGTGTCAGCATACAAGTTTTGCTTGTATAGGCATAGCTGGCTGGAGAGATCAGCGAGTTTGGTCTCTGGCCAGAGGTTAAGAGTTCAGTTCCCCACTGGGAATCCCAAAAGAGCCACAGTAGCTGATCTGGCTGTGGGAAGTTTCTCAACAGGTCCTTTGAGACAAGTCAAAGAAAAATAATTTTTTTAAAAAATTATAAGTGATGCAGCACATTTGCACTGCCCTAACAAAGTCAAAAAAAAAAAGAAGCTGAGGAAGTATTTAATTTTATTTAAGTTTTATTTAAATTTATTAAGCCACTTCACAATATTGGGAATTCTCACCAGATGTTTCCAGACCAAATAAGGTTCTTTGAACTCCAGTATGTTATTTGGATGTGAGCATTGCACATTTGGATGTGAGCATTGCACCAATTGGCACATCACACCTCCATTTATCTCTCACCAGCCCACTGCAAAAGAGCTTGAGTAGACAAGTATTTTGTGGCTAATTCTGACATTGTCTGATCTTGATTAGATTATTTGTTTGTTTCTCCCAGTTTATACTTATTTAGCTTGAGGTCTGAGGTGTGTTTAGTCTTGTTTTGTGGTAACAGGATTGGCCTGGGATCTCTTCCAGTAATATGAATAGAATGACAGTGAATTCACCTTTTCAATATATTGGATTTACTAATATCCAACACACTGCCAAGACCCAGCAGTTGGCTTGGGGATATAATTAGTGAATTTAAGATATGAATTTGATCAGTACCAGGTTGGGAGACTACTAGAAGCCCATTAAAAAGTATGCATTAATGGACAAGTATTTGTAAACTCCCTACATTTAAAGAATTCAAAGCAGATTATAATCATCACAAAAAATACAATATAAATCAGATTAATACAGGTGATATACGATGGCTGAAATCTTGTTGCTTAGACTACTTATTTATTTATTATTTCTTAGACTTATATACCACCCCTCTAGTGCAGTGCACAATTCTGGATGGTTTACAACAATAGTAAATATAGTAGCAAATTGCACTAGAGTAGGCCTGTTGAATCAATGGGCATTTAGTGAGTCAACTCTTCCATAAGTTCCATTGATTCATATAGGCATACTCTAACTGTGACTTACTGTGCTAAGGTAAATTGCATGTAGTATAGGCTTAGTTGAATCAGTAGAATGGACAGAGGATTTGACTCACTAAATCCCCATTAATTCAATAGGCATACTCTGGTGCAATTTACTATGTTTAGCAAAGGGATTTTGGTCATTATTTATATTAGCCAGAAGAGAAAAATATCTGGTAGGTTGAACTGCACTGGTAATGCTTGCAAAAATATTTATTTTCTTTAAAAAGGGGGAAGGAAGGAAGGAAGGAAGGAAGGAAGGAAGGAAGGAAGGAAGGAAGGAAGGAAGGAAGATAACCCTGTTAGTCTTGTCTTAGCATGTTGGCAAAATCAAAGGCAGGCAAAGTGAGAGGAAAGGGTAAAATATTGTGTGTTTTAAAGATGTATAGATTTATTTCAGTGTGAGCTTTGGTGGCTCAATTCTGAAGAAACAGATTTGATCCACAACAGCTTACACTGAAATAAATCTGGTCATCTTTAAAGCACAACATATTTTTCATTTCCTTGTATTTCTCCTCAATCTTGTCAACTAAAATGGGGCAATAGCCAAGTAACCTGTGACACCACCAGCCCACATTTGCATAAGTAAGCTATCATGGTCACCCTCTGACATGAGAGCATCACACTGGCATTCCTTCCTTCCTTTTAAAAAATAGTCTTGGTCATCCCTCCTCTGAAATAGAGGTTTCTTTCTCCCCCAAAGGGCCACCCCCCAAAAAAAGCACTTTAGGACCCCTTTGGGCGTCGCAACCCCCAGGTTAGGAAACACTGATCACCAGGCACCTAAAAATGATTGTTGGATGATGACTTATATCAGAAAAAAAGTATCCCACAAAGTGGAGTCAAGTTTCTGTTTTTAAAGGAGCGAACTTAGTGCAGTTAATTTCCTACTGCAATGGGATTCTGTGGCTGTATGAAAGAGCTCTAGTTCTGCCTTCCAAGTTCAGATTTAATTGCGTTTCCATGTTGATGCCATCTGATTATGTATTCACCATTTAAGGTCCATTTAAGATATTAACCTTTCCAGAGAGACGTTTCCCGAAATGGCTCAGTTTGCCTGTTTAAAATGCACCCCCTGCTGCGGTCTGTCTCCCAAGCTAATGAATCAAAGGCCAGAAGGGTTGTGATCCGCTTCCTAACAACTGACCTGACTTCCTCTGTTCCCACCCCTCATCTCTTCTCATCCTCTTTGCTCTGAATAAAAGAAGTCATGTTTTATGCTTTTGATAAAACATGTAGCCTTCCGCATCCTGAAAAACTTGAAAGGTGCATAGCAAGAGAGTGGAAAATGGCCAAGCTGTATTGCAGGCATATATCAGAAACAAGGAGAGAACCACAAGGGCCTCACTGGTGGAGCACATGCTTTGGATTCAAAAGGTCCCAAGTTCAAGCTCCTTCACCCTCAATTTAATGGATAAGTACGGGCAATGGGAAAGTCCTCTGCAGGGAGCTTCCTGTGTTCCTACACCAGTGCAACATCTATCTTGTGACTGGCAAACCAATGCTGGTGCCTCGCTTAATGGCGATAATCCATTCCAGGAAAATCGCTGTTAAGAGAAGACATTGTAAAGCGAAAATAAAAAGCCCATTGAAACGCATTGAAAACCGTTCAATGCATTCCAATGGGCTAAAATCTCGCCATCCAGCGAAGATCCTCCATACAGCGACCATTTTCGATGCCTGTATAGCAAGGAATCCTTCCCTAAGCACAGCGGGGAGCCATTTTAAGCACCCAGTGGCCATTTTGAAAACCTGACGATCAGCTGTAAAGATCGTGGTAATGTGAAGAATCGGTTCCCGAAGCGGGGAAACGATCATCGCAAAGTGAAATTCCCCCATTTAGACCATCATTTTGCAATTGCAAAAACGTTGTTGTGAAGCGGATTCATCGTAATGCGGGTCAATCGTAAAGCAGGGCACGACTATTCATTTTTATTGGTACCTAAAATGAAGTCACACCAGGCACATAGAAACCCAAGCAGTGACTTTCTAGACCTGATGAAACACACGTTTAGCTGGAGATTTGCCTGTTTTGATGGCTAATGTGTCAAAGTCAGTCGGACAGAACTTCAACTTGGAAAATCTATGATCTGCCAATGTGTCCTTTGTGGTAAAGGAGTCAAAGCTGCATAACAGAGCAGGGAAGCCAGGCAATGTCACCATTTCCTAACTACCCCAGGTTGCACACAGGCAGAGCCTAGAAAAAAAATCCAGGTGGTCAGTGTCTCCAAAAGGATCCTTTAAAACTGGAAAAAGTGCAGAAAGGGGCAACCAAAATCATAAAAGAATTGGAGCAACTCCTGTATGTATTTCTTAATTTAAGGGGAGGGGAATTACATTGTTTGGGACTGTAGTTTAGAACAAGAAATGCAAATAAGAGGGAACGTGGTAAGTGTGTGTCAAACTGGTTCAGGTGCATAAAGCTATGGATGATGTGGAGAAAGCAGCTAAAGAGAGCTTTTTATTTTGCCCTCATAATGCTATTGTGTATTCTAGTTGAGGAATTTGGGGAGTTGTAGTCCAAAAGAGAATTTTCCCAAACTCTGCTTCCTGATCAGACCTGCCAGCTAATGTTTCCCACAAGGTAGGTTGACCGGGATGATTCTTTCCTAATCTGTTCCTGTATTCATCTACCTCCAGTCTGCCGGCTTTCTGTATCCTGTTTCCAATACTTCTTGGATGGCTTTGACTTTAGCCTTTGAAATACCTTTTCACGGATCATCCCCTCTCACTGAGATGGAAAAAGACACATAGTATGCATGTCTGGCTAAAAAAAAAAAAAAAAAAAAAAAAACACCTGAAAGCTTCTTGGGCTTTCATCATCTGTGAATACAAATTGGGGTTGCTGCATGATAATTGTAGCACTTAAAAAGTTGTCTTTTTTGTCTATAAGGCCCAAGATATTTCAGTCAGCGTTTGGGGGATTCTCACTGCTGGACTAAAAAAAGCAACTTTTCTAATATGTAGGCAGCTCTCTATATTTTGTAGGGGACATCGCCCAGGAAAACCACTTTCACTTTAGAGTGGAAATGCCAAAAAAAGACAACATTTAAACTCATCTCTATCTCATCTCTTTCTCTATCTCAGTTGCCCTCAGTGGCAATGCAACTGCAGCATACCAGGTTAGACAAAACTGCTCCACCAAGTACTCCATGACAGATGATCCTTTGGCCAGTTCATCAGTGCAGGGGCGAAATCAGTGACCTGACCCCAAGCAGAAGGATTAAACTGGCTCTAAAACTCCATACAGTATTTGCCCAGAATCTTATTAATCTGCAGCAAAAGTTGGTTATATTATTGTCTTCTAATAGTTTGAGATTTATTCTTCTATAATTCCTTGGAGAATCATGTTAACACCCTGCCTGTTTGCCTTCTGCCCTGAGTTATTCCTAAATATTTTGCTGGCAGTATCTTCAGTCTTTTCTGCCAGCCTGAAGAGCGGACATTGTCATTCCAGGAGAAGCAGACATGTTGTCTGCCTGGATTTGGGAAACATCTCCTCCCTGTACATAATTTCATGTTAATTGCAACCTCCTCTACATGCTGTTGGCATTCACATACCTTCAGCCAAATGGAGCAGAATATGAATCCAACTTTTAATATATTTCCAGCTGTTGAATCCAACAAATGTACATAAGGAAGTCCTGATCCATATACTGTACATCCCATTTCAATCAGATTTTTTTCAGCAAGATTGTATCAATAAACTTCTGTGCCAGGCAAGTCATTTTAAAGATGCTTCTGTCTCTCCCATCTACTTGGAAATCATGATTTCCTAACTCTGTGCAGGCATGTTTCAACACCTCAGAGATTTCCTGGGCAATATTATTGGCAATTAGGATAAGCTGTGCCCAAGCAGAGCTTTTTAGATAAGAAGTGACTTTGCTTGAACTCAAATCCATTGCAAGTTAATCAAGAAAGATCACATTGCCAAATCTGGCCTGCTAAATAGTCCATATCTTAAGTCTTACAAACAGTGTGCTAAATCTTAGCTGATTTCCTAGTGTATTAACCTTAGTTACTTCTGCTCTAAGATGTACTACGTATTCTGTAAACAGACCTTTTAAGACCTTTGCCTTAAATTTGTTGAACCATAGAATCCCATAGGTAAAGTGGAAGGTCCTATATCCACATATCCACTATCTCAACATCACTGTCTGGTGAAGCCCTGTGACAGAATCCCAGGTATTGTTTTAGAGAGAATGAACAGAACAGCTTCCCCTTCTGAAAGATTGATGTAGCTGAGTGTATTTGTCAACAGAATTTATTTAGAATTATTTTTGCTCACTTTCTGAAATACTTTGTTTTAGAAGATTTGCTTTTCTCAATTTCAAGTGTTTAACTAAGAAGCTTCCTGAAAAGTGCCTGATCATTTACGAATGTGTTTTGTGCCCTCCTCCTGTGCCTGGGTGCTCTAAGCAAACATACAGCAACAGTCTGCAAACAAAAATATTATCTTGCATGCAGGGAAGAAATAGGAAAACGCTGTGCAATATCTGTGTGCTGGGTAGCAGTTACTAAAAACCTGTCCAGCAAATTGCTCTACTCAGTGAAAATACATAGTGTTTACTCTTCCTTTTAAAGCCACTTGGGGTGGAAATTATATGAATTTCTACATTTGGTTCAGTCTGGCACTGTCAGTTCTAAAGCCACAAACTCTGTTTCCTTCTCCTTCCTAGCTGCCAATTTGACTGTAAGAGTGTACCTTCATTTTTCTATACAGGAAATCTATCTGGCATGATTAATTAGTAGTGAATTCTCAATCACATAGAACAGTGGAAGCCAGATTTTGGTTGAATATCAGGAAACACTTCCTAATTGTTAGAGCAGTACAACAATGGAACCACTTACCTCGAGAGGTGGTGAGTGTTCCAGCACTGGAGGCATTAAAGAGAAATTTAGACAACTACCTTGCAGATATCCTTTGATTTATATTCCTGCATTGAGCGGGGAGTTGGACACAGTGACTTTATTGGCTCCTTCCAACTTCATGATTATATTCTATGATAAGAACAAACTCCAGATCTTTGTATGACTTTTCCCAGTGGCTTTATATAGATATTTAAAAGCATTGGGGAGATCGCTGATCCCTGCAGAGCCCTGTAATGGAGATCCCAAGGGAAGGACAATGCCTCCCCAAGCTGTTTCATCTGAGAATACCCCTTGAGGAAGGACTGGAGCCACTGAAAAAAATGGGAGCCTGAAGTCCCAAACTATATAATTCTTGCAGAAGGTTACAATAATCAATGGTATTAAAGGCTGCAGAAAGATCCAGGAGGATCAGCAGGATTATGTACTCCCCCTGTCTGCCTCCCTCAGGAGATAATCTTGCAGGGCAACCAATGCCATTTCAGTCCCATGGCAAGGCCTGAACCTCATCTGAAATGGGTCTTGATAAGCGGTTCCTAACCTTGGGTTTCCAGATGCTCTTGGACTAAAATTCCCAGAATCCTCCACCACTAGCTGTGCTAGCCAGGATTTCTGGGAGTTATAGTTGAAGAACATCTGGATACCCAAGGTTGGGAGTCACTGATCTAGACCAGTGGTTCTTAACCTTTGTTACTCGGATGTTTTTTAACTGCAACTCCCAGAAACCCCAGCCAGCACAGTTGGTGGTGAAGGCTTCTGGGAGTTGCAGTCCACAACTCCTGAGTAACCCAAGGTTAAGAACCAGTGATCTAGACAATCTGTTCCCTCCAAGAATTCCTGCAGCTGATCTGCCACCACCCTCTCAATCAACTTGTCCAGCAATGGACCTATAGTTTTTATCTCTTCCTAAATTGGATTTCTTTGGAATGTACCTTATAATGGTTTCTCTTACATTCCCTCAGGAATGTAAATGCCCCTCCTGTAGGGATACATTAATGACGTAAGTAACCCATTCCATGGTCATTTCCTTTTCTGATTTCAAGAGTCATGATGGGCAAGGATCTAAAGAGAATGTGGTAGCTTTGCAATGTACAAGTGCCTTGTCTATATCCTCAGGCCTTAACAGCTAAAACTGATCCAATTTTACCTCACTAGATGGTGTATTGGACATCTCCATCAGATCTACTGGTATCAACAAGGAGTCAAGGTCCAAACAGATGCCTTCAGCCTTAGATCTAAAGTGGTCTGCCAGTCAGCTGCAGTTCTCAAACTGAACCAAACAAGCATCCAAGCAGATTGAACGTCACTGCACCATCAAGTATCTAGATCTTATTAATTTTTTAAAGCTGAAACCAGAAGAAATGTCTGAAGAAAATAGTATTTATAATTGAAATTTGGAAGGTCATGGGTGCATTTTTCTGGCAGTGAAATTGGTGAGTGAAATAGGCAGAATGAATAGTTGCAACGTATGCTAAGGACAGCAAGGCCTTGCTAGTGATAAGTGACTTACTATTGTGTTGTGCTCATAAATCTGTGCATTACTTGTTTGGTATTGAACAAATGAATTATAGTGCAGTTTAACAATGGATTTTCTGGCTTGTAGTTTATTGAGAAGTTTGCAAAATGTGAACTCCTGGTTTATATGAACACATAATATATGGATCCTACTGTGCATCAGAGACCTCCTCGGCTGTTCATTGTATGCAGATACAGATATGCATGCAGTTCATCTGCATGCACACACTAATCAAACGGTGGGCTGGTGCTGTCAGCTTTGACAACACCAGCACTGACAACACCAGTCATTTGTGAGAACGTGGGAGTGGGAAGGGAGGCCTAAATTAAATCTTCTGTAATCGTGTTAGCAGTGCTGACAAAGTTAACTATAGTGACTGTTAGGTGATGCTAATGATGGAGATCATCTCACTTTCAATCTACACCTGGTATTTTACAGAGCAATGTGGACGAAAAAGAGGGAGCGATCCCTGCCCTAAGAACTGACATGTTAAATTCAGACATGGAGACAAGGGGGTGGTGAAAGAATTAAGAAAGGACCACAGTGAATGTCCACTTCATTTTCATCCAGCAAAGCTCTCCACCTCTACAGTCTTCCTGGTTGTGGGATCCCTTTGCACCTATGAGTTCTATCAGGGAATGACTGCAAGCACAAACCATAGGTGTCTATCTCTTATTTGGAGCAGGTAGGTGGTGTTATGGGCCAATAGTTCTTTTATCAAACATAGGAAATGTGCATCTTTTCAGGTGCTGTGGGACTACAGTACCCATTATCCCTGACAAACCTGGCTCGCTGCTGACTGGCAAACCTTATCTGGTTTAGAATTCATTCCACCATCTTGTAGAATGAAACATCTTAGCAGGGGGTTGAAATTTACCCATGATATACTTTTGGTTTGCAAAACTGTGTTCTTTTTCCTTTGAGTAACTTACTTGTTTCCACTGTGTGTGCAAAGCCTTTAGCCTGCAAATCTCTCCGAAGAGACTCTGGGAGGCAGACCTTTGATCAGTGTTAACACTATTTTATTATAAATTCATCATGATTACCTGTTTGTCATACGCACATAAATATACCTTTTCGTAATTGTTGCTGAAAGCTCTACCTCCTGTAATACCACAAGGGCAGGTCTTCACCCTGAAATGTGAAGGAATGGGATGCTGTTGCCTTGGTAGCCCTATTAACTTCATGAATCTTGCATACAAATATCTTTGCCAATATGATCTCTGATACGCTGTTGAGAGTTTCAGGGCATGTGCAACTCTGTCCAACTTGACCTGTGATATTAGCTCGTCAGGAACATACAACAGCAACTTTCCCTGTTACAGTGGCACTTGCCTTCTGAAACCCCTTCTCTACAAAGACCTAGAGGAGTTTTCCCTTGCTGATTTCTCTTTAGGAGGTAAATATAAGGAACATTGCTTTTTACAACATGTTTTGATATGTTGCATTGAAATAACTCAGGGTGGTTTTTTTTTCTGCCCTGAGCTATTTTACAGCTCTTTCATTTTTGTTACAGATTAACATAAACAGAAAATACAAATCCCGGCATCTAGCATTCTTGTAATCAAAATATTGACAGAAGGAAGGGAGCAACATCTTCTTACCTGTATTCGCGAAGGCTTTCATGGCCGGGATCTAATGGTTGTTGTGGGTTTTTCGGGCTCTTTGGCCATGTTCTGAAGGTTGTTCTTCCTAAGCTTTCACCAGTCTCTCTGGCCGGCATCTTCAAAGGATAGCACTTTGTGCTCTGCTGTGGTTGGCTTGGGAGCGGAGTATTTATGGCTGTGAGATGGGCTTTTGTCTTTTTCTCTAGATAGGTGATTAGTGTGTCTTGTTGTGGGTGTATTGTTGTGATAAGGAGAGATTATCTGTTACTGTGGTTGATGGGTGTCATTAGCTGGTCTTTTGTGTGTAGTGATCTCCCGTCCTTGTGGCTGGGTAGAGTTTGTTGACCTTTTCCACACTGTATTTTTGAGAGCTGGGAGCCAAGTTTTGTTGAGCTTCACACTTTCCTCTTTTTTGTTGAAGTTCTGCTGCTGCTTGTGGATTTCAATGGCTTCCCTGTGCAGTCTGACGTAATGATTGCTGGTGTTGTCCAATATTTCGGTGTTTTGAAATAGAATTTCATGTCCAGTTTGTTTCAGGGCATGTTCAGCTACTGCAGATTTTTCTGGTTGTTTTAGTCTGCAGTGTCTCTCATCTTCTTTGATTCTGGGATGGAATAATGCAACCATTCAGTAAACAAAATAGCACAGACAACATTTACACATTTAAACAAACCCTTAAAAATATGAGGAGGAAAATAGTCACAGGCTATTGGTCCTGGCTAGAGATGGGCACAACTGAAGTCATGCCACACCATATGAAGCTGTTAGCATGGCACCACTCCAATGAGGAGGTGGGATAGGGATTCTCCCTGCACAACCAATGAGTGGTCTGCTGCTGGAGGAGGCAGGGAAGGGCAGGCCAAGCTCCTGTCTGGACTGGACACTGTGGGAGAAGAACCCCAGTGGTGCATGACGGATGGTGAGTGGGCTAGCTAGCCCGGGGGATGGAGGAGGGTCTGCGCAGCACCTATGGTGCCACACTGACAGCTTCATATGACTCGGCACAACCTATCTCCAGTCCTGGTCTGTGGGATGCACAGCAATGTTACAATGATGTAAAATAATGGACACCTAACTAGTTTATTGTACATAACCTTTGTATGGATTCCCCACTCACCTCTTTTTGAAAAAAATGGCTGATAAACTATTAACCAAAATAGAATAAAGTCACTCTGGCTAAATCCATGATGATAATATTTAATTCAGGACCACATTGGGAGCTATTTTAAAGAGACAATTAGTGTTAACAGAGGGAAGGGATTAACACTAAATGAAACATCAGCTGTCACCTCACTGCTAGCTGAACTGCAACTTGCAGGCCTAGATCAGTCTTATGTACTGTACTATATCTCAGACAACAGCCCAAAGAGTATTCACATGGTCAGAAATTAAGCATTTTTTTAAGTAGCTGCTGTGGTGAGTAGGAGATTTTTTGCAACACTGCAAAATATTGAAGAGTGTTCATAGTTACTAAACATAATTTTGGGCAAAGCAAGTAGGGTTTATTGCCCTTATTAAAATATATGCCCACTAGGTCATTTAGTGTTTTGAAATATTTATTCCAATTCCAAGCTTTGCTGGGGTATTCAATGGAGCTAAAATGCAAGTCTTAGTATGATGTAGATAGACCAAATCTAGATGACATATTAGCACAGGTTCATGAAAACAATCTGTCTGGACAGAGCGTTAGAGCTAGTCCATGAAAAGGTCTTGATTGAGTGCATCAGTCTGAATTACCTCTCCTGGTGGCTTCATATAGATGTTAAATAATATAGGAGATAAGGTGGAGACCTCAAAGATGCTGCAGTCCAAAGGCTTAGTTTTTTTTCAACAGTGCTCTCCCAACACAATTTTTCTGTATACATTCTGACAGGTTGGATTGGAACCACTGTAATACATTGTCCCCAATATTCGGCTTAGCCAGGCAAGCCAACAGGATATCTTGGGTGATGGAATCAAATGTGGCCAAAATGTCCAGAAGGACTAATAAGGTTGTGCTCTCCTTATCCAGTCCCCAGTGAAGGTCCTCTACCAGCATGATCAAAAGCAGTCTCAGTCCCATTTCTGCCTGATTGAAATGGGTCCAGAGGATCAGTATCATCTAATAATGCTTGGAGTTATATGACCAATACCTTCTCAACCGCCTTAGCCAAAAATGAATATTTGAGACTGGCCTATAATTAACCAAAACTTCTGGGTCAAATGAAGGTTTATTTCAGAAAATTTTTGTGAAAGTGTCCTTTAGACAGGAAGGGAGTGGCCCTTCCTTTAAGGAGCAATTTATCATATCTTTTAGGAAGGGTGGGGATAGAGGGAGGACTTTTAGCCCTCACCATTCAAAGCACTCTGTTCACATTCGTGAGATCCATAAGCTGTAAAGAACCCCAAGCCATTGCCAAAGTTCTGGGTATTATTGCCTGCACAGCTGTATACAAGGTCCCCAGGTTTCAGCCACCTTACATATAAAGTCTTTATCTTTGACCCGGGGGGGGGGGGAGAGAAACTCCAATAAAAAAAACTATCAATTCTTTTCAGGGTCAGAAAATACCCACAAAATTCAAGAAGCATAAATTTTGTTGTATGTTATCTGATTTGACTGTACTTCTACTCCATTTTTTGCGGTAGGCGTTTGGGTGGAACACACTTGATTCTGCACACACAAACATTCTTTTTGATTCAGGGCATTTTTAAAACTCACAATAAACAGTGGGGTCAGAAAATAATCTGCGATTGAGACAAGGTTGCATTTTGTTTTAGTGCCAGAATGTTATAATTCTCTTATAAAAATTAAACCCAGAAACCATCTAGATACCCTATCAGTTTGTAGGTGCATACTGTAGAAACAGCAAGAGTAGGCAGTCGGGTGGAAACCCAAAAGGCACAGTAGGCACTTAAAATGTGGTTTTATTTAAGGAAGTTGATGTTTCTGCAGTGTATTTATATAAAAGCACAAAATACTTCTCGACTGCCAAAAAGCATACACAAATAGCCAAATGTAAGATTCCTCGGGCAAACACATTTCTTCACTGCATGGAACAAAGGTGTTTTGCCCAGCCTTCTTCCTTTGTTTCTCACTCATTTGAAGGATTTCAGAATTGTAACCGCCACATGTTATCTGGATCCTGGCACTTCCAGCTAACCCCATGTTACACCTAAATACAGAATGACAGGATTAAATGAGACTTGGCTGTTCCAAGAGACTCTGTGGGCTTCTCACAAGCCCCTTTCCCTCATTCTGAAAACTTTCATACCCGGAGTGTGCAACCTTTCTTTAACTATGGAGAGCTGAAGATGATAACGACCAAGGGTGCTGATGTGTAGGCATGTACAAACCAACCACATCTATTCCTCACATCTCAGTACCTACATGTCCCTCTCTCCAACAGCTGAGCAAAAGGGGATGCAGAGGTTTACCCTTTCTGTCAATAATCTTGGGACCGTTAGTGAGAGGGGAATGCTCAGAAAAGAAATTAATTAATTAATTAAAATGCTTATATATCACCTGACTTTGTGCCAGGCACTATTCTAAGCAATTTACCATTAAAAGAAAACGTAGAAGAAAATTAACTTTTGAACCCACTCCACACAGGGAAATCAAGATGGCAGGGGAGGAAAAAAAGCTTGCCTGAGTGTTTAAAATACAGCGTCTTCACCATGGTGTCGAAAGCTTAACACAATATTTGAATGCCACAGTGAGGCCAAAACATGGTTGTAGCTAAACAAATGTGCAAGACTCTCTTAAAAGAAGATATAGCCAGGCTACTATTTGGAGGAATGGGCTACTTTGGGGGGTGGGTGGAGCTATGCTATGTCTTTTTTGATTGACTACGATCTGTCCACTTCACTTTATCCCACATTCAGGGTTTTTTTAAAGTTCTTTCCATTCCAGATATGAAAAAATTAGCAAATTTTGATAAATTCTTATTTGAAATGAACTGCATCAAAATTTTCCCTTATTTCATTGGTCACACTAAGTAGTTACCTGCCGACTGTTTAGACAGTAAAGATGAGAAATCTCTTTAAAAATTAGTGGAAATCTTAATTTTTCATTATGGTAACAAGGCTACACTAGAATGCAAACTTTGATTTAAACACTCAAAGCTGGTATGAACAAATTTATCAGTTTTGGAACCATCCACATTCAGATTTTTAAACTTCAAATTTCCCCCTCCCCTTATCTGAAGAACTTTGGAAATGTTGGTAAATATATATATTTTTTTTAATAAGGAAAAAAAAACAGTCTCTGTTTCAGATATTAATTCTGGATAGAGTAATAATGATGGCTAATGGAATGCTTCCCCCGTCTGAGAGATGAGATGGATGGAGCTCAGGACCTTATTCCTGATGGATCAGCAAGGGTGATATATGTATCAGTGAATATGCTCTCCTGGGAAATGTTGGGGGGGGGTATGCAAATATACTATGCTATCGTCATAGTAGCTGGGTTGGAAAAAAGAAATAGGAACGAAAAGGCCTGCATTGCCCCCAATGTTGGAGGTACATTTTAAGAGTGACAAAGACTGCATATTCTTAAGAAATTGTTCTCCCTGAAATCTGATTAAAACCAAAAGAGAGGAAATGAGACAAACCTTAGCCGTATTTTAGCCAGATATAAATCTAGGAGTAACTAAGAGTGAAGTCAGTGGGGTGGGGGTGGTTACATCAAAATGGAGGAATGTAGAATTCAGCCCTAAGTGTTCATCTAGAGAAGAAAGAGGGAAAATCAATGTCATTTTAAATTACATAAAGGCAAGGAAAGTACTCCAGCCAATCTATGGAGCTTTGTTGTTTTTATTGTATTCTTTAATGCGTCTCAGTTGCTCCCCCTTCAATCCAGCTCTTACTGTTCCTTTTGTTTTGCTCTACACAAAAGGACCCAGTGGAGTGACTGTGTGTCCTTCTTGGCAAAAGGCGGTCCTTCGTTCCAAGGCATCCTCTGTTTGAAAAATTGTCCTTTCCAAATCTGGTTTCAGAATAAAAAGACGTAAGGAGAGAGAGGTTAGTTGTTGCGGTTTTTTCGGGCTCTTTGGCTGTGTTCTGAAGGTTGTTCTTCCTAACGTTTTGCCTGTCTCTGTGGCCGGCATCTTCAGAGGACAGCACTCTGTGCTCTGGTGTAGTTGGCTTGGGAGTGGAGTATTTATGGCTGTGAGATAGGCTTTTGTCTTTTTCTGTAGATGGGTGATTAGTGTGTCTTGTTGTGGGTGTATTGTTGTGCTAGGGAGAAGAGATTATCTGTCACTGTGATTGATGGGTGTCGTTAGCTTGGAGAGAAAGGTTATCCATCAGCATTTATTCTTTTGCGAAGCTAGAAAAAGTTACTTTTCTTGACAACCACTCTCAGAACTGTCCTCCTGATGTAATCATTGCTTGTGGATTCTGGGAGTTGTAGTTCACCCCACCCCACTGCCATTTCCTAGTTCTCTTATTTGAACAGAAGACTGAGGAGACGCAAACGTCACCAGGTCACTTACTGTGGTGAAATGCATTGTATTTCTTTTCAAATGGTAAATATTTCTAAATTGTCAATTCTACAAGCACATTAGGATATCTAAATTTCATATAGGGGGGTTCTGTATGTCATCTTGTCTCAAAGGCCATTGCATCACGATTGTCTGGTTCTGATATTTCCATTTATGGAAAGATGACTGTGTCATTCCAAGCCTGGAAACTGGAAATGTCCAAAATGTCACTGCTGTGGTTACAGAATCCTGCAGTCCCTGAAAGGCTGCCACCGTGGCCATCTGTTATAGTCATTACAACTAGTCTATGACTATAATAGATGGCCATCAACTCTATTACTGACGCCAGACACCAGATTAGAATGAAATCAGTTTCTTTGGATTTAGGAGGGGAAAGAGTTGGGTGGCAAAAACTCTTTTGTTTTTTGGCAAAAAAAAGTGAAGTAAAAAAAACCCACAGAAGACAAAAATATTGTGGCACATTAAGGACTAACTGCTATATTTTAATGTAACCTGAGAAAGGCCTGAGGAAGTGGGCTTGTCCACGAAAGCTCACATTAAAATATAGCAGTTAGTCTTTGATGTGCACATTTGTCTTCTTCATTTTATATATTTTTAATTTTTTTTCTTTTGTTTTTGCCTGATATGCTAGCACAGACTAACAGGGCTACCTCTTCTAAACCTATATAGTTGTGACACTGAACCTCAGAACTCCAGACGATTGTTTCAGCAGTTTCATGTATATATTAAATAGCATAAGGACAAAGCAGAACCCTGGCTAAAAGCCAGGGTTTTGAAGCGGAGTCCCCCAGCAGCACTGTCTGAGCTCTCACCTCCAGGACAGACTAGAGAGACCTCAGAACAGTGCCTCCAAGTCCCATTCCAAAGAGATGGCCCAGAAGGATACCATGGCTGATGACATCAAAAGGTGCTGATAGATCCAGCAGATCCAACAGACACCAAAGCAACATAAATAGTCTCTATCCCATAGCAGTGCCTGAAGCCAGACTGAAATAGAGCTACTGTAATCTGTCTCATCCAGGATCACTTTGACCGGAGAGATAGGATAACAGTTACCCAATACCATTTGGATTTAAGGACATTTTTTTTCCAGCAACAATCTTACTATTGCCTTATTAAGGCATGCTAGAATCCTGCCCTGTTGCAGGGAAGCACTAATCACTCCTCCTATCAACAAGACCACTGTTCAACTTTATGACACTAAAAGGGTTAGGGCCCAACACACATGGTGGCTCTCACCTCCTGAAGGTTCCTGTCCATATACTCAGGTTGTAGAAACTGAAATCTATCCATTAACACAGGACAAATGGGGGCCAAAGTTACATTCATAGTCAACTGATTTTTGCCTGCAAATTTTCATGCAAATTCTTCAACTTTTGAGTGGTTTGAGTGGACTATCGAGTGGTTCGTATTCTCTTCTTGTGGGCCAGCATGTGATAGGCCCTTAAAAAAAGTTCTGCTGGGTGACTTTATGCAGATGTTGTGCTGGCAGGGAAGAATGACGTCTTCACCGATACCACTGCTGCAGGGTAGGCTTTCAGATAGAGTTGCTCTGAGTTTTCCCCATCACTGCTCTAGTCTCTGCCCCAGTCATTTCATCACACACAACCCTCCCTAATAAAATGGGGGGGGGGATTTTGCTGCACTCTGTGGGAGGGGTTACCTAGGAGGGTTTGTGTACACTGCCCTGCTCATTTCCCTGTTTCAGAGGTCAACCAGGACTTTAACAGGATCACCTACTAAGGCTACAAAATATTGAACAGCCATCAGGAAACTATTCAGGTATATCATTCTCCTGAGACAGAGGTCTAAAACCACCAGGTAGTGATCTATCCATGATATCAGAACTGCAGAGAATTCTTCCACACCCATCTCATCAACATCCTATCCTGTGCAGAAAGCCAGCCCCAGAGTGTCCCCTTCAACATGAGTGGGGCCAGGTACAACAGTGGACCCTCAACTTACAGACGGCTCCACTTACAGATTTTTCGAGTTACAGACTTCTCTGGCAGCAAAATTTAGGTTCGACTTGCAGCCGGAGAATTGACCTACAGACCGGGAAAAAACCAAAATGGAACAAAAACGGACGGTTACAGATTAATCGGTTTTAAATGCATTGTAGGTCAATGGAGCGTCAACCTACAGACTTTTCGACCTGCAGCCACTGTTCCAATATGGATTAATTTCGTAAGTCGAGGGTCCACTGTATTTGAGACAGAGTCATAGTTGTCATGGAAGACATGAAGTCCTGACAAGGTTGCAGCGGCATGGATTTTGAAGTCCCCTAAACAAGCTATGGAGGCTGCAATGCCATTCCTGAGAAGAGCTTGATTAGCTCAGGAATGGAGAAAGTCAGAGCAGCAGGGTGGGCGTTACACCAACCAAATCCCTATTCTGTCCTGGGCTACCACTTTTGACTACAGTGATTCAAACTTGGAAAATGGGAGAATGTGACACCTGATAATGGGAATGGAATCATGATAGACTACTACAACCCCCACCCCACCCCACCCCCAGGTCTTGTCTGATGTTGCACAGAGAATCCTGGTGGACACAGCTCAGGGAGATTTACGCACACATATCCAGCTTCATCCAACCAGGTCTGCTTAAGACAAGCCAGGTTGGCATGCTCATCCAGGGTCAAGTCCAGGGTTTAGCAGCAGCATTTTTCAGCCCAGGTGACCTGACTCCATGACCATCCTACTTATTTTAAATTGAGGGGAGCTTCAGGGCCCTTTTCTCTAGCACAATGCCATGGAAGCTACCCTTCCATTGTATCTCCCCTGTCCTATATAATTATGAGGGCTGCTCCCTGATTCCCTTCATTTTTCCCTCAGTTGTGGAAAAACATCAGTCTGCCAAAACCTCAATTTAAATTTTCTACCTCAGGGGTAGAAAAGACAGCAGACAGAAAGTGGTAGCAATATTAAAATAAAATACACTAGCAGTGTGTAGGGATGGATTTTAGGGAAGGTCTTCCTTGGGGTTTTTTTAGGTGTCGTGTGGAAGAAAATACAGAGTATGCTGTAATATGAGGCTGGTGGAAAGTTCTGCTGGATGTTTGACACACACAGTTTCCCATTGTGTATCTCCTAAGTGATGCTAAGCATACACGTAGTGTCTCCCTTTGTGTGACACTGAGGCACTGCCTCTAGTAGGATGCCCTCGCTAAATATCTGGACGCAAGAGGAGCCAAAAACAGATCCAGCCAGGCAGCAATCCCAGCCTCTCATTAGGACAGGTTTCTGCAGAGCTTCTGGTGACATGCTCAGCGTACCTGGAGGAGGGAGAAGCCAGGCAGGCAGCTCCGGTGTTTCCCAATCCCAGCTTCTTTTCCAGCAAAGACTTTCCCTTTCCTGCCGGTAACTAGTTAGTGAATATTGACATCTTCTCTTAAAAACTACAGTGGGGTCTTGACTTAAGAACGGTTTGAGTTAAGAACATTTTGACTTAAGAACCACTCTCATAGGAAAATATTGACTTGACTTAAGTACTTAGATTTGAGTTAAGAACTGAAAAAACCCACGTGGGAGGCAGGGAAAGTGCAAAATGTGAATTTTCAGTTA
The DNA here is from genome assembly GCF_051106095.1 of Pogona vitticeps. NCBI lineage: Eukaryota > Metazoa > Chordata > Lepidosauria > Squamata > Agamidae > Pogona > Pogona vitticeps. Next base: position 93,991,237 of record NC_135788.1, on the reverse strand, counting down.
ACTGTTGGCCAGTGAAAAGGGTGCCTGTCTGCTTCCTCACTCCTCCCACCGTTTAGAGAGTGGATTGGGAGTCTTCAGACTGCCTGGTACTGCCTGGACTGTATTTTCCCTGCCTTCCCTGAACCTTTCTTGACCTAAGAAAAAAAGAAACAAAATATCCCCCTCTAGTGGTCGAAGGCAGAATAGCAGCTTCCCATTAGTTTCTATGGATGGAAAAGAGCAGATACAGATCAAATGGTTCTCAATGCATTCCTATGGGAAATGCAGATTTGACCTGAGAACTTTTTGACTTGAGAACCGCCTTCCAATACGGATTAAGTTCTCAAGTCAAGACCCCACTGTAGTGTTGTGGTTTTTTGCACTATTTGTTGTGTTGCTCATCACTTTTGAGTTTCTTTTTGGAAAAAAAAAAGACTTTTCTTTCCCAAGCCTCACCTTATGGGCTTCTTCCCATACTTAGCGCCATACTATAACCACCTTTCCAGGTGTTTCCAGCAGGGTTTGGAGGATGCAATACATATACCTTTGCTTAAAGCATTTTTCTTGATTCACTGATGTAACCCATCTGAAGTTTTCTGATCAATGTGTAGCACTGGATCTCTGTTTCTGGCACGTTGCGGCCAGCCTTAGATTAAGATTTGCCCTTTGCACACTGATGCTCTGGTCTTTACTTCTTCACTACAAATAAGACAAAGATGCTCTTCTTTTCATCATCTTTTCAGACATTGATTTTTCTTATGTCAAGAAATCCTATGAACAATTCAGACTTCTGCATGCACAATGATCCCTCTTTACTCTAGAGAAAAACGCCATCATTTCTTCTAGACTGCATGCCAAGTTCAAGAGGCAGCACACCTCAGGGCATGATAAAGCTCCCTTCATCCATGGGAGGTTTTTATGGCAGGAGCACTTTATGGGGGCGGCCGCTTTTGGAAACAGTGGCAGGCGCTCTCTCATGTTGTGCATGTGTTGATATTCCCATCTCTTGAGGTGTCTTAAGAAGTGTGGAAATGTTCCATTTATCACCTTATTTTAACAAAAAACAAAAACAAAACCCTTGTGTGTCATTCAGTGGTAAATAATCCTATGTTGGATGTTAGCTGGAATATATATTCCTTGAGGAAGCAGAAAGTGAGGAAAGGAGAAGGTGGCTGTCTGTTTTCTTAATTTGCTGGTTGATTTAATTTGCATTAAGTCAGGGAGGTGAAGAAGATGTGACCCCCCTCCACCTGACATCCGTGAGTGCTTGGAAAATTAGCCAATTATACCATCTTTGAACAGCAGCCACGAGCTTCATCAAAAGCTTATGGATGGTTCACACATGCATGTACCTCACACCATTACCATCCATGTTTAAATTAAACTTCATTTAGGAGCAGGGTCTCTAATCTGAACTATTATATAAGATGACTTTCTTTTGAAACAACAACAACCACGTCTCGTCGTCAATTCTGATTTATGGCAACCTTTTTCAGGGTTTCGTGTTGTTCTTATGCGCTGTCAAGTTGTAACTGACTTATAGAGACCCTAACAGGATTTTCAGGGTGAGATATTTAAGATGTGGTTTTACCAGTTCTAATCCCCAGGGTTTTCTAGGAAAAGAGTATTCAGAAGTGCTTTACTGTTCCCTGCTCTGGGACTGTGCAGCTTGCCCAAAGCCACACAAGTTGGCTCTACTCATAGGAGACACAGTGGGGGATCAAACTCCCAACCTCTGACTCTGCAGCCAGATACTTAACTCACCGAGCTATCCAAGAATAGTATTTGGATATAGTGGTTTGGAAGCTTTCTTGATGTATAGCAAGGTATAGAATGGACACATAAATTACAATACAAATTGATCTGAGATGATAGTTTATCATTCTTGGGCTCTGTATTCACTGGTAATATTTCACTTTGTACATGGTCAGATCTCTGTGTTTTAATATTTCAAATGGTACTGAAAAAGATCCTGAGGTTCAATCCTCAGAAGAAGCCCTGGAAACACATAATGCATGTATTTAGGGTGATCCACATCAACATGGTTTCTTTTTATTACTCCATAGACAACTTCTCTAGAATTTTGTCTTTCCTCATCACCAATCATGGCAGTTTAGGATTGCCAGAGAAGAATGATAGACTTACATAGATTATATGCAAAAGGAATCCTACTGTTTTGCAGGCACTTTTTAATTAAACCAGAGTTTCTTCTATAGCAGTGTCTACAGAGCCATAAAGAGCTTTGGAGGTTGATTAAGCAAGCGGAGCACTTTTGCAACAACACACTCTCTCTGAAATAATAAAGAGACGAGCTAGAACAGCAAAATTGTACTGAAGACAGCAGACAGTAACAAATGGCTCACAATCCTTTATTTGTTAATTTGACAATGCAGATAAATTTCTCTGCTGGAATCCCTCTCAGCACATGGTAGCGTGTAGAGTAGACACTTGAGTTCATTTAGAAATCCAGCCAAGAGAATCGCTTGTCATTCTTGGACTCTATATTCAGTGCATTTTAACCTTTCTTCTCCCTAAAAGCTCAGTGTGGATTACTGCAATGTGAGAGACAAATCAGAGCATTAAGAATATCTTATGCCATATGCAATGCAAAGTACATACCCTCTCCCCACCCCCACCCCGATGGTCATTAACAGGCAAGGGTGACTCATGGGCTGTTTAAATGCTCTTGCTTCATGTTACTTTGAAGCCTGCATTTTGAGTTACATGCATCTTCCAAAATACTGTAGATACCCCCAGATCCCCAAATTTTATCCTTTCTGGACAGAGAGTGGCTAAGATATTTTAGTACAAAAAAGGAGGAGCTTTGTTGGAGGCTTCTGTGGACTGGCACTGCTTTTCCGTGTTCTGGCATCTGCACCCCTTTGCTATTTACATAAACTGTGAACTTTTTTTAAAAAAAAATCATTATTACAACAGAGACTTTGTTACTTCCTCCAGAAGAGAATAATAATGCAGTTCTATGGTTTTGTTCAGCTAGTAGCTGCTAATTAAACTGGAATTTATCCTATAGCAGTGGACCCTTTTAAGGAGAAAAGCAAGATAGAAATATTTAAATAAATAAATAATAAATAAATGCTGGTATTATGTCTGTGAAAGGCAATCAGGTGTGTGTGAACAGCACGTAAGTATGAATTTATTTATTACGGTCGGGTGACCAGCTCATAAAACATATTTACGGCTAAAATATACAAAATGCAGTTTAAAAATATACAGCCAATTCATAAAACATATTATGTGGCTAAAATATGCAAAGTGCAGTTTAAAAATGTACAATCAGTTCATAAAACATATGTGGTTAAAATATAAAATATGCAATTTAAAAAGTGTACAGCAAATAAGTATAATAAAAAATTAGACAATGAGAAGAAGCAGAAAGTAAGTGTCTAATCAATCAATCACACATTGAGGGAAACATTTGTTTCCTCCTCTTTCAACATTTTCCCTGGAGGCATAAAAGTGGTGTTTGCATAATTATGTTATAAACTGCCCAGATAGTTTATACAGAGGGGAGCAAGTCCATGCTAAGCACAAACAGGTGTGTTTTATCCATGTGGGGAAGCTCTGCTTCAAATGGCATGTAAACTTTATCATGTACTGTACAGTAGTCTGGCCTGAAAGGGCTACTGTCTCCATGCACTGCTGCTTTCAGCAGCCAGCCTTAGCCCTTTGCCCTTACAGAGGCCAACAGTCATGTGAAGAAGAGCTTTCGGTGGTGGAGCCTTATTCCCAGTGGCAGACTAACAAGAAGCTACAGTGGGGTCTCGACTTGAGAACTTAATCCGTATTGGAAGGCAGTTCTCAGGTCGAAAAGTTCTTAAGTCGAATCTGCATTTCCCATAGGAATGCATTGAAAACCATTTAATCCGTATCTGCTCTTTTTGTCCATAGAAACTAATGGGAAGCTGCTATTCCGCCTTCTGCCACTAGAGGGGGATAGTTTTTTCTTTTTTCCTTTTAACCTAAGATGACTTAGCTGTAAAAAAAAGGGGGAAAAAGAGTTCGTAACTCAAATCTAAGTTCGTAAGTCGAGTCCATATATTCCTATGAGAGCGGTTCGTAAGTCGAGACCCCACTGTATCAGTTTCCATAATTAAGTCCCAAGGCTTCACCCTGTATGTTCAACAAGCATTTTGACAATTTTGAGGGGGCTGAATCACTCACTTATTTCTTTTGGGGCTCCCAGAAGTCCTGTTTTTAACACTAAGCAGTCCATTTTCATTGCAGTTTGTCACAAGACACATAACATTTACATTTAGAATTGGTCCTTGGATTGTCTTAATTTCCTTTTCCCTCCCCATCCATTTTCCTTTTGTGTCATGTCCTTTCTTTATTCTAAGCCCGAGGGCAGACACTGACTTGTTTCTTCTGAGTTTTTAAGCTATTCTGGGAATCTTTCTAATGAAAGAGTAAACAGGGTGTGTGTAAATGCTTTTTTTAAAAAAAAGAAGAAGAAGAGGACCAGCAGGCACAGCCTGGTCTTAGGAACTTTCAGTCTTAATAAAGTACAGTATTAAGACTTTGAAGCCTTAGGGAGCTGAGCCAGGGTAGGGAGGGAAGTGACAGTGCATTTCAGAATGAGAATGGAAAGTGTATTTTCTTATGGTCAAGCAATATCATGTTGTGTTACCATAAAGAAAATGTTGATACATAATTATGAACGGTTGCTATCTGGCATCATATACTGTTAAGCCTAAAAGCATGTACAAGATGGATTTAATCTTTTGTCAGAGAAGCAGAGGGAAGATAAAGCAGCACCATAGAATTAAGGACTTTGGAGGCAAGGAGCTGTGTGTTATTTAAAATCCTACCTAGATATGCAATATCAGTGGAACTTTATAGAGATATTTCATGTGAACGGTTAAAAACTAGGAAGCTAGGATGTATGTAATTTTTACTAAAATTCAATCTCTGTGGATATATTTAAAGTGTGAGTTATATTAAATGTGTGAATGGCAAAGACAGTTTTGCTGCTTAGTAAACAGAAATACTGTACTACTTCTGTTCAGCAGCAAAGCGTTTTAAGAACAAACCTGGTTGCACCTGGTTCCAACACAATAGTGCATGAATGGAGAAAGGCCCCTAGTGGGAGGCATCTGCTGTCAAATCATAGCCTGTGACTTCTGCCCACAGTATGGTCTGCATTTCCCAGGCAGGTCTGTAACTCTTTAAACACTGTGGAGGTTTATTAAGGATTAATATACAAATAAATAAGCAGAGCTTGGAAGTAACTAATTGTAAACAACGAGGACCCTAGTAATTAGTTCTTTCCCCCCAAAATAAAAGTGTAACTATGGGCTCTTCCAGATGGAGTATTTGGCCCTCTTCTCGGTGCTGGAGGGGTATGCTGTGCGCCAAGCAACCTAACCTACAACTCTTCTTTTTAAGAAAGACACTTCTTTTAAACTGATCTTAAGAATCTGTTGAAAAATGAAAGAAATCCATGTCACTCCTGGATCTTCTCCGTTAGAGGATTTTTTTTTAAAAAAAATTTTTTTTGGAGTGATAATTGAAAGCTTTTCAACCTTGGAGCTCTGCTGCAAACATGAACATCATTTGGGAAGCACCATAACGCAAAACTATGCCCCTTGGGACAAAGAGGGATATTAAGTTAATCTTGCTCTCCAGAGGCATGAGATATCATGGAAGCTCACCCCAAAAACACTTGAGATAAAATATATGTTGTATGGCTGGTGGGAAGAATGTTAAAATCATCCGTTTAAAACCTGGTCATTTTGCTTGCATAAATGCTCAAAAAGGCCTATAATAATCATTATATGCTGTCAAGTCTTTTATTTCATTTTATTTCTATACCGCCCATCTAGCTCCCAAGGCCACTCTGGGTGGTTCACAATAAGACAATAATTGACATCAACAAGCCAAAATAGTAAAGAAAAATAAACACACACAAAACATTATAGATCACTTATGCAACCTTAAATTCTGACTTACGGCAACTCTTTTCAGGATTTTCCAGGTACTATGTGCGTGTTCAGTGCTGTCCAGTCAGAACCGACTTATGGTGACCCTAATGAGGCTTTCAAGGTGAGATATTTAAGGTTTTACCAGTTCTGTCCTCTCCCAGTGAATTTCCATGGCCAAGTGGGGATTCAAACTCTGTTCTCCAGAGTCCTAGTCTGTCATGCTATCCATGATACCACACTAGGTACTATATTACATTATAAATATAACTTAAGAGATAGTTGCACTTCCTTTGCAATACAACTATAACTTTTTGGTTACTTTTATAGTTCCGGGGGTGTGGCCTTATTAAACATTCAGAGGAGAAATATCACATGGTTCACTTGATCTCTTGTGTGAGTTGAGGGGATGCCAAGGTGGGCAGAAAGAGAGTTTTATACCACAGGTGTGTGGCTTGCAGCACTGAGGTGTTTTTCTTTTTAAAGCGATTAGAGATAACTGTCTGTTATGCTTGAGAACAAACACAAAGAGCTTTTTTTAAAAAAATTGCAGTGAATAACTATGAAGCAACTTGCAAATATGTAATTATAAAGCAGGCATGTGGCAGCTTACAAAAACACAACAACTATGCATCAATGTGGCTTTCTGATTTTTAAAAGGATCAGACTGGAAGCAGGAACGGAGGAAGAAACATTGAATCCGCACACCGTTCAGTCAGCATCTAAACATATTGTGTAACTTGCAAAGCTGCAGATAAGCCAGGGCTACACTGTAGGTAAAGAAATCTCTGATATCCCTTTTTACAGTACCTCATCCTAAATCTACCAACATTAATAAAGACCTTTTTGATTGCTCATCATGACTCAGGTGGGCTGAAGGTGCCACGAGACTGCCCACTTGGATTGGGCTGGATCAGTATAAACTGGGTTGCTCTGAGGTGAGGTATCCTATTTTAATAGTTTCAGGAATGGAAACCATACCACACCTCAAAGTGATCCTATTTAGCCTCCACATCCTCTTCTATCTCTCCCTTCACAGAAGAGTTGCAATGTTGTTACATTTATAGGTCAGTGGCATGCTGGTGAATTAGCTTGCCATCAAGTGACATAGCACTGGACATTGCATTGAAGTGGGGAGATAAAAAGATCTCCCTTTATATCCCAGAAGCGGAGTGGAAGGAAAAAATATTGGTTAAGTTGCATGCTGGTGAATTGGTGCATCATCAAGTTAGTCACATAGTGCTGGTCTTTTTAAAAAGCAGTGACAACAACAAAAAAAGATATCTCCCTCCCCCTCATCTTTTGTCTCCTCCTCCATTAAAATCTGGGTTTTCTGTTTATTTTTCATGTTTATTTTTCATTTATTGACTGGTGGCATTTGATTTGATCTGAGCGTTAGCACCGCTGGGACAATCCTACACATGCACTAAAAAGAAAGTGGTAGCCTGTCCTAGGGACCTAAAAGGTGCATGTAGGCATGGATAGAGGTTGGGATGGGTTGTGATTACCACAACACTGCGTGGTTGCTGGAAAAGGGAGCAAAGCAGCATGATTCCAAAGTGGTCCAAACTGTAGGAGAAAACACAATCTGATTGCACCTTGATTTCATTCTTATGTGGCATCCATCCATCCATCCATCCATCCATCCATCCATCCATCCATCCATCCATCCATCCATCCATCCATCCATCCATCCATCCATCCATCCATCCATCCATCCATCCATCCATTCATTCATTCATTCATTCATTCATTCTGCCCATATGCATAGGACCAGTCTAGGAGGTTTACAACAAGCTTTACTTTGAGAAAAATAAGAAGATATCTGTCATGTAGTGATGGTTAAATTTGCAAAGTAAGAGTGTACTCTCAAGAAGAAATTTAGTCAAGAAGAAATGCCTTGCAGGATGAAGCCAGAGATTAAATGGAGAGTCCAAATCCAGTTCCTATAAAATCAGTCCAGAAAGGAATGAAAATGGAGTGAGTTAAGGGCCAGTAAGCTTGGGAACAAGAAGTAGTTAAGCAGGGAGGAAGGCTGAGAGCCAAGATTCTGTTCACAACCTGAGTCTGATCCTGACAGATTTAGATAGTCAGCTCAAGGTTGACTCAGCCTTCCATCCTTCTGAGGTTGGAAAATTGAATACCAAGCTTGCTGCAGGGGGAGGGGAAATGTGTGGCCTCCATAATTAAACTATAAACTGCAGAGAGAGTACTTTGAGTGCTACAGGGCAGTATATAAGCAGCACACTTTGCTTTTGCTCAGAAAGCAAGGTAATAACCTTCCTCCTGCAGTAGTTTGAGAAGAAACAGGCCTTCCTGTATTTGTGACACCTGCTGTGTCACCCCTTACTGGATTCTGTGATGGAGTGCCAAAATACAGTATGTCACTGTGGCAGCAGAAATGAAAACTTTCACATTTTCATTTTTTAAAAAAAGACATAATGGGAGTACAACTCTGACCTCCCAGTACCTCACCACTGTGTTTACTGATTCATCTGGTACCTACTTGCTGCCCACTCAAATAAATATTGCAGTGAAGCACCAGCTCCAGCACCTGACCAGTTAAGTGTGAGTTTCTGGGTACAAAAAAGGTACTACTCCAGTCTCCTGTCACAGTAATAGTACAATGCCCACACACAGATGATGCCTGCTGGAGTGTGGGGCCTGATCTGGCTTCCCTTCCAAGCAGAACTGTTTGTGCCACACTGAGAGGAAGCATTGGGAAAACTGGGACTAGGGGAGACATGACACCCTGCCCCACAATAAGGAAACCTAGTCATTGCTAGGACATCAACTCAGATGGAAAGGTATGAGAAAGAGACTGAGGAGAAAACAATCAGGAACTGTCATTAGGGCCAGACCTATTGCTGTGCCCTAAAATGGCAGATATGTGGCTTGGGGGGAGGGACTTTCATGAGCCCCCAAGCCATTCTTTTTCTCTGTGACAGAGATCCTAGTCTTATTCAAGTGCTGAAGTAAGTTTCAGATGTCTGTCCAGTCAGCTCCTGTACATGGAACAGAAGGGGTCGTCATCTTGCATCTAGCAGCAAAACCTCTTGGGCTTGCCCTGCTTCTCACTCTTATCTGAAGCACCTGCCTCAGCTTGTCTAACAGTAGAACCTGCCTCAAGAAGAACTCATTTCAAAATATGCTGGGCCAAATCATTTATTTTCTTGGGCACCTGGATGTCACCTTCCCTCTTTTTTGCTTCAGATCCTCAGCAAAGGGTGGGCTTGTGAAATCCTGGCTGGTTTGCTAGCTCAGTGCCAATTTTTCAAGCATCAAAAGCATGAAGGCTTGCTAGTCCTCACAACAATGGGCTGGTGAGTGGGATTATTTGTATACACTTACATCCACTAGTTTTCCACATCCATTTGTCAGTTCATGGCCCATGCATTAAAAACAAATATAGTGACAGAAAGAAAAGGTGGGAGAGGGACAGAAAAGGAAAATAAATTCCCCACAGTATAGATAATGTTCTTTTAGTGCTCCAGGCTGACTGCTTTAAGAATAGCAAATGAAACAAGAGAGTTTTCTTGCTGCCATTTTGACAACACACAGAAAAGAGAAGGGGTGGGTGGGTAAAAAACCCATATTTCACATATAAAAGGAAAGAAGAGGAGGAAAGACCAAAACAGTGTTTTCTACTGTAATAAAGTAATGGCTTTAGGAGAACTGAAACACCCCCTGACGAACCTCAAAGATGTGTGGTTGCTATCCAATTACTTCTCTGACTGAAACACCATTATTATAGGGCTCTTTGAGTAGTACCTTCTAGTGGTACTAGAAGGAAAGCAGTCGCAGAACCTTGAGTCCAATCTCTGTCATTTGATTCTTTGTAGTACCTTATGAACAGAGTATATTTGCTAAAATTATGCTGCCAAATGTGGATGCTGCAGGTTTCCATTACGAGCTTCAATTCTTTCTAATTTTTTTTAAGAGGATAAAGGCCTTTTTGTTGTAGGAACCTTGCAGGTTATAGCTTGTCTTTTTGAGTTTATAACTTTGCAATTTTATTATGTGTTTTATGATTTTACTGGTAGTTTTTATTGGCATGCCTTTATTTTGTGATTTTATTGCACTCGACTATGGCAGCTCCTAGGACAACAACAGCAAACTTAAAATCCTTTCCATATTTAACACCCAAAGGGTGAAATTCCTTTCAAGAATATACTGGAAGATAATTATATTTGCATATACCAGTTCTATTTTGCATAGTATATTCTTGATAGCTAAGTTTCTAGTAATTCCACAATAGTGAATCAAGGAAAGAGAAATGAATTGAGATGTAGCTGGACATCAATATAAGCTTTGCAAGCTGGAGAGAACAACAACAACAATCCATCAGATCAATTCTGACTTAATGACAACTCTTTCCAGGGTTTTCTTGGTAGAGAATACCCAGTTGTGGTTTACCATGCCATTGTTCTGAGGGTATCTTGGGACTGTGCAGCTTGCCCAAGGCCACACAGGCTGGATTTTATCCTGGAAGTCACAGTAGGGAATCAAACTCTCAACCTCTGGTTCTGCAGCCGGATACCTAAACCACTGAGCTATTCAGCCAAAGCTGGATCATTAGCTGGAGATAAATCAGGCAATAATTGCAGACCTTCAGGCCAGCATAAATGATTCCTTTTTTCACTTGAAAAAGAAATTCAGTGACCCTCGTGGTTTTAATTGGTATTTGACCAGTTCTGAAGTCTTAGTTGGCTTTGAATGATATTATGCTAATCTAGTCCTTTTATACTGCCATGGTTAGTTATATGGTTTGTTTATCGCAACGTTTTGATGAGATTTATGCATCACATTCACTTTTTGTTTACTATGATATTTGAGTCTTTTATGGTAGCTGCCTTGTGAGGGCACGTATCTTCAAAGGCAGCTTATATATATTCAGAATAAATAAAACAACAGACCCATTCAAAATGAGAACATAAATGCAGCTAACAACAAAACCTTCTATGTTCTCACATTCTGCCCCTTGACTGGCCAACCAAATGCCCATTGGAAGTTTTCAAGAAAGGAATGAGCGAAACAGCTCTCTATTTCCGAGCTTAAAATGCCCCAGCAATTGGTATTCGGGGCACACTTTCTTTGATGATGTTAGTGATGACTAGTCAGTAACAATAGCTTTATCTTCCAAGAATTTATCTAACATTTCAAAGAGGGCCATATTAATGGGCTTCACTGCATGGTGAACTCCATTGATTTTGTGCTCTATCAAGAACACTTTCAATTTTTGTCCTACCTCCCACCACTCAACTTCAGTGAAAAATTCCAGCTTGTCATATTGTAAGTGTGAAAGCAAAAAAAAAAAAAAACTTTTTTCATTATCTGCTTTCTCTACTGCACATATAACTATACATTTTTACCCTGTCCCACCTTCTGCATTTCTCCTTCCACCACAAGCTACAAAATCCCAGCTGTTGTAACCTTTGCCCATAAAGGAGTCATTCTAACCACTTCATCATTGTGGCTGTCTGTTCTGGCACCTTTTCTAAATAACCCTTTCTGAAGGATAGTAAGCTGAACTGCATAGAATATTCCAATGCAGGTTGCATCACACATAGAAGTCTGAGAATATGGACCATTTTATTTTCAATTCTTTTCTTAACAACAACCCCCAACAGAGAATCTGCAGTTTTCAGAGCAGTTGCAAAGTTTCATCAAGTTATCCACCACAATATGAAAATATCTTTCTGGTCAAAGTAGTTACAGACAGCTTGAATCCTATCCATCTAAGTTGGAAAATTTTGCCCAAAGTTGGAAAGTTTTGCCCAAATATACATCAGTTTAGATTTACTTCCATTGAACTACATGTGCTAATCAAATGCCTAATTCTGCCCCAACTCCTCCCCAAATCTACAGTCATCTTTTTCCTGCTCTTCACTGTCCCTTTTTGTTTCAACCAACTAAATCATTTGCAACCCTGGCCAGGTCACTGCTAACCCAAGCTCCAGATCATGCATGAAAATTTGTAAGGTAACTCTGCCCAAACTGTGGGGAGCCCCACTGTTTACGTCCCTCTGTTGTGAGAACTGTTTCTCTCTCCTTAAACAATGGCAGTAGAAACACACTCTGTCTGCTTCTGACACAGTCTCCCTTATACTTATGTGCATACTTGCATAGAGGCAGCAAGCAAGCTCATGCTGTTAGGTTGAAATCTTATCTACACCTGCTTGGGAGTAGGTGCCATTGAACTTAGAGAAGTCTGCCACTGATTGAGGGAACATGCACGGCACTGTGCTTAGAAAATGAAAATGAGTAGATAATATTGGTTATGTTTCACAGGTGCCTACCCCATGCAAACATGTGCTTGTGCTTGAACATACACTGCTTTCTACAGATTCCTTCAGGCCATTCAGTTAGAGGCAGCCTTCTCGATCCTGTCCTGCAGGACATGGTCTTCTCCAAATGGCACCCTCTCTCTCTTCTATCCTATGTCCTACACCTGGATAATATTCGGGCAGTCCAGTAGAAACTAAAGTGGCACCTGACACCTCTGATGGTTCTGCTGCAGTCTTTTCTCCAGGCATAAGCCCTGTGTGTCTGTTACGAAACTGCTGAAGTGACAGCTTTTGCACACATTTTCCCAGGCCTCGGGCAAAATCACAGTCTTTTCGGCAACCTACTTAAGAGTTTCTGCTTTGCAAAGCAAAAACTAAGCTTGGCCTGCCTGGATCACATGGGGGGAGTTGTGCAAGAGGGAAGCGAAAGAGAACAACTCAATCACAGGGGCTTGGTGGCACAATTGTCATTCAGAAGGAGTCCTGCCCCACTCATCTGCTTTATCCTTGGATAGAAACCCTTATTTATTGCCATTCACAGGTAGCTTTAGCCCCGTTTAATTGTACAGTAGCCTATTGGGTTATTCAGTATCATATTGTATGAACAAGGTCCAGGGTTGCACTGTGTAACATTGCTTCTCAATATCATGCATGCAATGTAAGACCGTTCCAGAGCATGCATGTGTATGGGGCAGACATCTGCCTGTGCGCATACATCAGTATCTGAACTTAATCCTTGATAAGTGTAAGATTACCAGACTAACGCCAATTATTCTTCTGGAGCTACAGCTCATTGTTTGGGATAGTGATGTCTTCTTTGGGATGCCATCAGTATCCAGAAAAAGCCAAACGAATGGTGCATCATGAAGCCATGTAGTATTACACACTTTTCAAAAACTACAGAGAAGCTTGCTACAGTCAAAATATACAACAAAATCAAATGTTTGGTTACATTTCTAGCTTTGCTTTAGCCCAAAACAGAAATATGTGTTTTAATTTTTATACAAGCGCAGCTCACCATCTCATAAAGGTGGCGGTGCATGCAGTTTGTGAAACAATCTCACTCCTAATTCTTTTTAATCCTTTGAAGATTAAAAAGAGTGGAAGACCTCACTACTGCATGGTAGTATCATCCATGTGTACCATCTTGGGAGATTACATCATCATCATCATCATCATTAAACTGTCAAGTCCTTATGCCCTATGGATCCTAGAGTTCCATTTTCAGAGCTCTAAAGTCCAGGTTACTGTGAGACACTTGTTTACATATTCCAATTTCAAATAGGATTGGATTGGTTTGTTTTTGTTTTGTTCCTATATCACTGATAATTTTTAAATAGTAGTAAAAGGCCTTGAATGTTTTTTTCTCACAAGAGGGTTTGGATCAGCTCCTTTGTGGGTTGAAAGAACCCTTAGAAGACTGCAAGGCCAGAGTAGTTGGTTTTGCTGTCCACACAAGCAGTGCGATAGTACACTCTAGTCATTTTTAGAATCTGGACTTAATGTGGTCTTACTGATGCCATCCTTATTTAGATCAGGGATGGGCAACTGTGGCCCTCCATATGTTTTATTTAATGCAATTTCAACAGATCCTGACCATTGGCTGCGTTGGCAAGGGTTGATGGGAGTTATAAGTGAAAACACTTGGGGGACCAGAGTTGCCCATCCCTGCTTTAGTTCAGATGATCATATGTTTTACTTCACTTACTTCAGAATATGCCACCAGCTCTACAGTGTTTCCAGAGATCTCCTTCTTGCTGATTGGAGCCATGGCATCTGCTCCAAAGTCTTGCCCCAGTGGTACCATTGATTCAGCAGTTATGAGAAAAAAATTGGAGTAAGTACCAAGGTGGACATGTATGGGTCTTTCACTAAAGGTGGGATTCTAGCTGAAAGGAGGAGCCTCCCATGTATGGATCTCTGCATGTGTATATTAGTCTGCCTGCAAAAGGCATGATTGATAAATATGAGGCATGGCCGAGCAACTCCCTGGCACATATATAGGTTGAGCTACACTCAAGTATAGAAGCTCATATGGCTTAATTAGGGCTGGTTAAGAAATCTGGTGCATGGTATACCTGTGTAGCAGGTCAAGCGATAGACGAGCACTTAGGAAACCTGGGTTTGAATCCTTACTTGGCTGTGGAGTGCGGCTGTGGCAAAACTAGCCTTAACATATCTGATTTACATTGCAAACTCTATTAGATTTTTTTATAAGTAGTTCCAACCTGGCATAGGCATCCTTCAGTCTCAAGAGACTATGGTGAACCTGGCACAGCACACTAAAACATGCAAGAAACTTAGCACCTAAATGAGGGATGTTTAATAAGGGCTTTTAATGCTTAGGAAATACCATTATTTGTCAAGTTTTTAAGGTCTTGAAATATTTGGCCATGTTTTTCTTTAGGATAACAAGATATCATTTATTATAATTTAAATATAAGTAGATGACGTATACTTTTTAAAATATAACTGTGGGCAGTTAAAGAGATTATTTTCCATGACTAGTTCTTGTGAGTACAAAACCCAAACTGAACCCACCATCAGATCCATTGTTTAACGTACAGTATATTAATCAGTTAAAGGATAGTTAACTAGGGGCTAAAAGCATCCCATTAACTATACAGTGACAACACTGATTTCCCTTCCCCTTACAATTACACTGCATCATAACATTTGAAGCTGTAAGCCAAATAGCATAAGCTCATAGAGCTGTTTTCACAAAGCTCTAAAACGTTAAACTTGGTGTATATCCAAAGACATGATGCATTTTGGATAAGGATTCAGAAATAATGGAACCTTGGGATTTGACATTAATTCCAGATTTTGGAGCTTAAACACTAAGCTTCTTGGCCGGGGGGGAGGGAGGAGGAGGAAGAGGGAAAAAAATAAGTAGTGAAAGTTCTAGGAGGATACTTACCTGTTACTGTAAATCCTGGATAGTGATGAGGAAAGCTCTGATACCTGATCATTGCACGATAAAATAATGCTCAATACTGTCTTATTGATCAAAAAGACCTGTGGGAGGAGGCTATAAAAAGCAGATGGTTAACTGACCTGGAAGACTATATACAGTAGAATCCATGTATTGGCAGAGGAAAACACAATAAATTTGCATACTTGTATTTGCAGAGAAAAGATAATGTGAAGGGAGGAGGGAGGGACTTGGGCAGTTGACATGTACATTAAAATTATATAATGACTAGCAACTGAAAGTATGAAACTGAACTGGTTTTTTTTCAAGAGCTCAGCATAATATGTGAACAGGGGCATCAGATGAAAATGATATGTTGCCTGATGTGTTATTGGCTTATCACTTGTGCAAGTCAATTGTTGAATTCAGTGTGGCTAACCTTTGTGTAAAATATAGATAGGATTACCATGTATAAGTCCCCTCTGGTGCTTTTGGTAGAAGGAACAACAACGTCCTTTTAAATCCAATCACTTTAATTTAATTTCTCCCCCCCCCCCAAAATCTGGGCCATTTAGAATTATCCATGCGGCAAATTTGGCTTAAATTTCAGATTTTCAAAGTCCCTAAATTTCTACTTAAGTAAAGTAGAAATTATCAGGAAATAATAGAAAAACTCAACATTTGCTTTGCTAAATGACCAGAGGTCCATTTAATCTCACACTTAAGAGCAAAGAGATGGTTGTCCCAGTGAAATTCACAAACATAGTGAACTTGATTTATCAGGACCAGTTTGATTTTTTCCACGACTGTAAGGAGTTGTAATCTGAAAAATAAACTTTCCATAGCATGATCAGCACGGAGGCTCACAGAACAGCAGTGCAGAGTTTAATACCCAAATTTATTCAGATTAGTATGGCTGAAATCCTGTGTGCATATGTATTGGAGAGTAAGCTGCACTGATCTCTGTGGTGTTTTACTTTTGACTGCATAGGATCAACTTGTGACATCGAGCTTTAAGGAATGATTTTCATTCTGCCAAGGTGCCTCAGTTTTTATTGTGTGTGTCACCTTGATAGCTCAATAAATCTAATACAGTTAGTTTTGGGTTAAGAAATGCAAAGAATATTGCCATCAAGGGTATTGCTTAAAACAGCTGTTTCCCAACCTTTTGCTTTAATCAAAACTCCCATAATCCCTGCTCAGTGTCAGGACTACAGTGTCATCATCCCCGGTCATTAGTCACATTGGCTGGGGCTAATAGGAGCTGTCCTCTGAAACCCCTGCACTGCAATGAAGCAGTTGTCCCAACACAAGAAAGAGACTCTCAGACCCAGGTTAATTAATATTCTAATTCTCTGACATCCTCAGTGCCAATCACAAGTAGTAGTAATGCAGTGGTGCCCCGCTAGACGATTACCTCGCAAAACAATGAATCCGCATGATGAAGAGTTTTTGCGATCGCTTTAGTGCATCGCAAAACAGTGTTTCCTATGGGCGATTTTTGCTATACGACATTTCAGACCATGCTTCGCAAGACTTTTTTTGAGGGGGGACCGATTTTCGCAAGATGACGATTTTAACAGCTGATTGGCACTTCACAAAACAGTTTCTCTATAGGCAAATTTTGCAAAATGACAACGATTTGTCCCCATTGAAATGCATTAAACGGATTTCAATGCATTCCAATGGAAAACCGCATTTCGCATGATGTTTTCACAAAACAGCGATTTTCACGGAACAAATTAACATCGTCTTGCAGGGCACTACTGTACTTGAATGCCTTCCTATCACCTTATTTGCCTACCAAAGCAGAGTTTCCCCAAGTCACTTTGATCAGCAAATGATTCCACTGCTTCTACTGTGAGGGGAGTAGGGAACCCCAACCCAAATGTAGCTGAGCCTCTCACAGCTCCACTATTTGGAATCATAATAAAGAAAGTGCTTTTAGTGAAGTGTTCTTTCTTCACAGGAGAAATAACTTGCTGAGAGGCCATAAGTCACCTGGATGGCACATGCTTTGCATGCAGAAAGAGCCAGGTTCCATATAATGAAAAAAAAAGATCAAAGATTTTTTGCAAGACCTTGGAAAAGCAGTACCGGGTACAGCTAGAAGTATTCTAACTCAGTACCTATAAGGCAGTTTTCTATGTGGATCCACAGGCAACCACCTCCCCCACCCTCAAAAAGGGAAAAAGAAGAACAAAATAGTTTCTAATCACTTGCAGGATGCAAATCTAATCATAAAGGTCCAGCAAAGAAAGAAAGAAAGAAAGACAGTAGCTCAATGTGGACAAAACTTTTTTTAAAAGATAAAACTAAGCAATGAAGGGTGCAAAGACAAATTTATTCAGCAACCAGCAGATACATGCAAAACGTATAAAGCCTCAACTCAGTTTGAAGCACAGATGGCCTTTTACGGGGGTGGGGGAATTTTATACATTCCTGATGTTGAGTCTTTGGCATAGGGAAGCCAAAAAGGAAAGACTTGTCATGCACCATACGGCATCCTGTAATCGGGACCAGAGGATCGTCTCTTGTTTTCATTATCAGCAGCAGGTAAAGAAATAGTGCCTCTGGGCATGTGCAAAAAGCCCCACCCATTTTCACTCGCACCTCTAGGAGAGTGAGGTGTGGAGATCGAGGAGAAACTGCGATTGCAACTCGTTCGGCTTTCAAATCTCAGCCTCTTCTTCCCTCTTTCCTTTTGGGACACTCAACTTTTGGGAAACACACGACCTCCAAGCCCTTTTCATCGGCCGAGGGCTGCGGGGAGAGGATGAGAGAGAAAATCCAGTTCAGAGGCCAAAAGGATTTGCGTTTTCGGAACTTGCCGTTCCCCTCACTCCACCGCCAGGCAATTTTAATAACTATTTTTAAGAGCGTGCATTTAAGCCGATTTAATCGTCCCGACTCTCTCTCTCTCTCTCTTCCCCCCCCACCCCGCCCCGCCGCTCCCCTTGGACCTCCTCCTTTCTGCACATAAACACACTCCGCGAACACCCCCTTCCCGCCCCGGCTTCCAGCAGGAGGAGGAGGAGGAGGAGAAGGCGGCGAAGGCGGGGGAGGAGCCGCAGCGCATCCTCGATCGCCGGCCGGAGGGAGGCTGATGTTCGCGGGCCAAGTGCGGCGCCGGATCTACTGAAGCGGCAGCGGCTCGGCCAGGGGGGCGCGCGGCGTGCGAGCCCCCTCCCTCTCCCCCATCTCTCCGTCCCGTCCCTCCTTCGATTTTTCTGCCCCTCCTTCCGCCGCCGCCGCCCCCCCCTCCATCGGTGCAGGACGCCGGAGGGGTGGCGAGGGCAGCGACTGCGGAGCTCAGCGCCGCCTCCTGCCTCTCCCCCCCCCACCCCTCCGCCGCCGCCGCCGCTGCTTTTCCTTCCTCGCTCGGATCGGATCTACGGAGATGAGCCGCGCTGGGAACCGGCGCCTGGCTGCCCAAGGCGGGTGGCAGAGGCGGCGGCGAAGCGCCGGGCTTCCTTGAGCCGTCGGGAGGATCGCCCCGCTTCCCGCGCTCCTGCTCCTGCCGCCGCCCCCGCCCCGGATGCCGGTGCCCGTTTGACCTGAGTGGAGCGGCGGCCGCCCCCTCGGCCCGGCGCTCCGGGCCCCCCCGCCTGCTCTGGATGCTGCCGCTGCTGCTGCTCCGCGGCTGGCCCCCCTGCGAGGGCTCGGGAGGCGGGGAGCGCGCATGGCGGCGGCGGCAGCGCAGCACCAGCAGCAGCAGCAACGGCGGCGGCAGCAGCACCAGAAGCAGCAGCAGCAGCAGCGGGGCTCGAGGGGGCGTCCCCGGCCGCGCCCGCTGCGGCCCCGGCTCCCGGGCCTGCGGGCCGTGCGGTGGCGTCGAGCGGCCCCGGCGCGGCGGGCGCTGTGGCTCCTGGCCGTGGCCACCTCGCTGGGCTTGCTGCTGGCGTGGTCGTCCAACCGGCTCCTGCACTGGCTGGCCTTCCCGTCCCACACGACGGTGCGCACCGAGTGGAGCCGCCAGCTGGCCTTCCCGGCCGTCACGGTGTGCAACAACAACCCGCTGCGCTTCCCGCGCCTCTCCAAGGGCGACCTCTACTACGCCGGCCACTGGCTCGGCCTCCTCCTGCCCAACCGGACGGCGCGGCCGCTGCTGGCCGAGCTCCTGGGGGCCGAGCCCGAGCGCCTGCGCTGGTTCGCCAAGCTGGCCGACTTCCGCCTCTTCCTGCCGCCCCGCCACTTCGGCGGCATCAGCGAGGACTTCGTCGACCGCCTCGGCCACCGCCTCGACGACATGCTCCTCTCCTGCAAGTTCCGGGGGGAGCAGTGCGGCCCCCACAACTTCTCCTCCGTGAGTCACGCGAGCGGGGCGGGGGGGGGGGCGGTCAGGGAGGGAGGGTGTCGAGGCCGGGTGGCGGTGGCGGTGGTGGCCGCTGGCAGCCCCGGTTTTCCAAAACTTAGGAAAAGTGGTGTAACAGACGGACACTCACCGGGTGTAGCTCCCTGTGAAGATGCAGGGATGGGAGGAGGAGCCGCACCTGTTGAATTTCGTGTCCTTACTAATTGCAGAAGCTCAGTGGCCAGGGCGAGAAAGAGACTGGTATCAATTTTTGCATCTTAATATCATCTCTCTTTTTGCATGGGTCCTGGCAGCCGTTAAGTGTTGGCTGTTTGCATAGTCCTCCGGCCGGTTCATGCCTTCTCATTTATTTGGAGGGATGTGTCATACAGTTGCTATACTTCTCCACCTTAACTTGTCAGGGTCCCAGATAATGGAAAGAGGCAGAAAACTGAAGCGGGGCAGGGGGTCCTTTGGGCAGGACAGCTTTGCCCTAGTGGGGAAACACAGTAAATATGAAACATTTGGATGTGCTGCGCTTGATAAAGGTAGCTTTTTCCTTAATGTTAAGTAAGGACAAAGTTGAAAATGAAGCTTCTGTGCGGTATACAGGTCTACTTGGGGTGAATGCGATGAAAGATTTCCATGTTATTTTTCTGGCAATATTATGTTGTTCAAAAACATCTGTGTAAGAACCAGATATTTGGCAGATGGAATGTTCACCTTTTGCTGTGACCAGGAAGAGCAGTACCTGTTGACTTTCCTTCTGTTATGGAGCTTTGGTCTTAATTGGTGCAATTGCCTTGCAGTTGGGTAGGAAAGAGCCGCCCCGCAGGGGAAGGCATTACTGTATTAGTAGCTCTCTTTGGAAGAGGGAGGCTTGTTCATTTCCTGGGGCTCTTCTTGAGGAGAAAAAAGAGTGGAGGGCCCTCATAATCCTTCTTGACCTTTTCTGGAGCAGTGGGGAAGCGAGAGAGACTGTGGAGATGTTGTACCATTTTCCCAATATGTGGGAGTTTATGTCTGGCCAGGGAGGAGTTCAGTGGAATAAAGGTTCTTTTTAGAAGAGTATGGCTGTGTAGCTCCCTGACATTTTGAAAGGCAGGAGAAACAGCCTAATCCACACCTTCTTTATTTCCTCTGGAGCTGATCAGCACCTGAGGTGAGACAGGCTTTCATTTTCTTGAGGTGTGTAAAGAAGAGGCAAGATGGAGCACAATCATTTTTTCCCTCCTAATGACCTTTTTTATTTCCAGTAGCAGTGTGGGGTTGCAGTGTCACTTGAGGAAGGAAGCCTAGCTGCAAAGGGAGCGAGGATGATTCTCTCAAGATAAGAGTGGCAGCTGGCAAAAAAAAAAGGTTTCCCTAATAAGATGTTAAGGGGGAAATTTGAAACCCATTTCAGAATAGAGTCCGTGCTTCCTGGTGAAAGAATTTCAATAGAAGTGTTTTCTTCTGGTGGCAAGTGGTTGGGGAAATGTTGTTGGGAGTAAGGCGGCTTATCGCAACAATGAAAATGTAGCACTTTGTTATGATGTCGTTGTAGAGATGTATATTTGGAGATTCATATTTCAAAAATTACTGGGCAGGCAGGCTTCCAAGGCTGGATGTGGCTCTTGACGTGGCTTGCAAGCCTTCGCATTTCAAAAACATACATACTGTTGTTTACTTAGTGCAGAACAAGTGTACCCTTCAAAGTTAAACAGGGGAGGGCATGTTAGTTTCATTTATAATGCCCAACACTTATGAGATGTTCAAGTATGTAATTTAATAAATGCAAAACATCAGTCGGTAGTAGGGGTGTGTGTGTGTGTTTGTAAATTCCCACACTGGAGGCATAAACAAAAGGCTTTGCATGCATTATGGCAGTAATGCTTACTGGCCCACCATACCAAGGTGTGGGTTTATTACTCCCAAATCACATATGAAAAGAGCTGAGCGATTATTGGTTTTTTAAAGACTGGCAGCTCAGCTCATGGCAGAGTTGAGATTCAAACTATAGTCTTCTTTACTCGTGGCTGAGGTCTCTTTCCTCTTCCATGCTACGCTGGCTTCTGCAGCAGTTGCAATGAGACAGAAGGGGAAATGTTGTTTTCTGCTACAACTGTTCTGATTGCAGTGAGGATGAGACAGAATTAAGGACTCCTTTTTTTAGAGAGAATGGTCCCTGTCCTTACTGCACAAGGAAGTTACCAGAGTGGTATCGTTTCTATCCTCCTCTAAATGATCATCACCAGAAAGCAAAGCCAAAGAAAGCTGTGGTGAGATTATCACTGAAATATATCCTCTTACGGATAAAATCTGGGGACCTTGTATATCAGAGAACTTTGTTATGAATGTTGCAGTGAGCAGGGTTGGAAATCTGTGGCCCTGCATATAATGCTGGACTACAATTCCTATGTGGTCCAACAAACGTAGCTAGTAGTCAGTAATGTTAAGAATGGGAATGCAACTATTTGAAAGTCCATAGATTCCCTGGTACAGAGATAATTGTTCCTGATTATCATCTTTGTTTGCATGAATAAAGTTTAAGTTGTAATCATGATTGGGGAGGAATTTGAGGAAACTACTATGGCGGGCCCACAGATAATAATTTTGGCTCAGTGGCCTAGTACAGTTTTGTGCTGGGGTCTAGAAAGAACCGGAGTCTCTGTAGCAAAAAGCTTTTACAAACAAGAGAAATGTGAGAGAAAGAAAAAACTGCCCCTGAGGGCTTTTTCATACAAAGCCAGAAACCTGGATTTGCCAAACCAGTAAACACTCATTAAGGAGCTTTAGCCAACTGTGGCTCCTTGAAAAGTGCACCTGAATGTTAAGTGTATGTTTGCTGCATTCATGCCGTGCTGTACTTCTAAGTGCATGCCTCAGATTTTTACCTAAAAGTCTGATGTATAATGTATGTGGGTCCTCAAGTGGGTGGGCAAGTTAACTCCCAGTGAATTAACTGGTCCTGAAAACAGTTGACCGGAGATGGCCTGTTAAGGATGGGGGATTTTCCATGTGTAGTATGATTGATCTGTGCAAAGAATGATATTTGAAAGAATAACTAGTAGGACATTAAATGTGGAAAGCTGAGGACAGTATCCATAATCCACATTGACCTATGTGGTGGGGGTGTTGTGGAGCAACAGCAAGAATGCAGTGAATATAGCGAATATAGCTGGTTCTGTTCCCAGCGTACTTGGCGAAAGAAGTTACTGTGCTGCTCTCATGGCAAAGACATGTATTATACAAGCTATTCTTGCACCCTGTTTGGCTCCATTTCATGTCTTTGTTTTATTTTCTTTTGGGGATGTGTGACATGGCAACTTTCTCTCTGATCTTCAGAGTTTGGAAAAGTTGCTTTATTAGATGATGGCTTCCATTGTTCATTCTGGTCAGCCAATTCTGGAGGTTGCATGTAAATTCTCCAAGTTGTGTAAGCAGTTGTGGAAGCTGGAATTCAGTGGGTTGTTTCGGCTTGCTAGGTCAAAGAAGAAGAAGAAACCAGTGGAAACAGTCTCATTGAGAGGAGTCAATGTAACAGCGTGCAAACTTCATAGTTTCACAGAATGGTACTAGATTAGCATCAGTATTAATCTTATATGGTAAAATTCTAAATGTCTTGGCTCGCTGCTGACATTGTGTCTCATCACAGTCTTATAATTGCTGCTGAGAGCAGCCTCATAGTGGCAAGGCCCTCCTCCATGTGTCACAAACCACAGAAAGCTGTTGTTAATGGCCACTTTTCAGCTTTGGATTTTCTTCTCCACATACCTTGACATGCAAAAGGTTAACATTTCTAAAAACAACAGGAAACTGCTCCTGTTCAAGAAAGTTGCTAGTACATGCTACTGAGCAAGTATTTTTAATCACCGGGGGGGGGGGTAACATTGAAAAACACATGCTTTCATACCATCCTTGCATTATTTCAGGGTACTTTTCAAAGCACTGAAGAAGCGGTTGAGTGAAAACACGAGAGGAAGAAGTTAACCGATGAAGTGTGCATGTTGATAACTTGATGGCTTGCTTGTGTGGATGGGTCACTGTGTCTTTATGCATTGCCAGAGTTGCAGTGCTTTTAAACTTGAGTTCACATCTTCACCTGCTCAGTCATCAAATGGTAAAATGCAATTGGATGGTATGACTCAAGACTTGTAGTTGGGAAGAACCAAAGGCCTGATTGCTTGGTGACTTTGCTGCAAATCGGATGAGTGTAGAGGGTGTAGATACGTGCTTGAGTTGGACAGGAGGTCTGAAGTAGAAAGAAATCACCCTGTGAAGGATATTAAGGCAGAAGCAAGCTGAGGCATGGTTGCCTTTAAACGTATAAAATGCAAGGGATTCAGCCTGCTTGAAAGTCCCATTGTGTTACCTGGAGACATATCATTCCAATTCTACGTTGGGATGTCATTCTTCTAAAATAAAGAAAATGCATTCAGTGTATATTCAGGGGCATCTTTTCTTTATTCCTTCCAATGCTAAAAACAGGAGTGAGGCTTTGCCTGGGGCACAAGCTCCCTGGCACAGAGGTAATCCCTGAAGCCGTTAGTACCTGCTGATGTTCCAGGTCATGTACAAGCCTACCTGTGCCTCCCTTCCATCCTCAGGTCATACCGACACTGAGATCTCTGTAACTAAATCTAGATACTGACAGGTTTTATTGGTGAGAGTATTTGGAGCAAGCGAAGCTGTGGTTGCAAGGTCAGTGAATAATGAAGCAATTCCTTCGCACCTGCTTATTAATTCCACCCTGTTCCTTTCCATCAGGGAGTCATAATTCTCAGCTCAGCGGTAACCATTACACCTTAGGGCTATGATGATGTTATAGTAACCCTGAAGAGGCAAGGCTAAGGAAACATTTGGCTTCTGCCTTTCAGCCATCTGCAGCTTTGCTCCCATCTCCCTCAAAATGTCTTCCAGGATTCAGCAGAAGAGATGGGGAACAATCGGCATTGCTTTTTTGGAAACTAGATAGCTCTGTCCCTCCCTTAATGGAAAAAGAAAGGAGGGGAAAAAAGAGCAGTGACTGATAGCTTCCTTGAGTCATTTGGAGCTGTTTGTTCAGCAGGTGCTGTTTTCTGCTCCCGGTCCGCTGCCTGTTTGTGGCATGGCCAAGCCTGGATTGCGTGGGCTGCTCTGTGGGTGGGCAGAGAATGGCTACATGTCTTGTTCCTTCTGTTCGTCTTCCCTCTAGTCATTGTTGCCCTTCCTTGAAGTCTCTGTTGTTTATGTTTTGCTTAAAAGGTAGTGACCAAGAGGGAGAGACAGTGCTGTATCGAGCTGTCATTCTGCCACAGTGATGGAATGAGTGGAGGAAGTTCTAATCAGTCTGAGGCCTGTTCCTTCACTAGGTAGCTTAGGACAAATGTATCATGCATTTCCCCATCTTTAAAAGGAGACTGCTAATAGACTGTATGGTAGGATCACAGTATTGAAGAAAAAGGAGCAGTAAAGGGGCTAAATTGTTTGACCTTTTGTGTATACCAGGGATAGAAAACCTGTCACCCACTAAATGTTTGTTGAATCAAAACTCTCAACATGCCTACCCACAGATGGTGCTTGCCTGAAGTGGTGAGAGTTGATGTCCGAAGAGCATAAGGAGGGAATAAGTTCCACATCCTGGTGTACACAGTCCCTTCTTTGCTGTGAAGAGTTGTATGCATTTCCAGTTCAAGGTCAAGCTGTGACTCATGGAGATGCCAAGATGGCAACGTATAATTATCCTGAAACGGGAAACGGAGAGCAAAAATAAGTAAAAGAGGCACAGCATCTGGAGTGAGGAACTGAAGGCAAGGTTTCAGGACCAAGGACAGGGCAATGGGTTGCTGATCTCCAATGAAATATACTGTGTCTCTCCTTTCTCTTCCTGGCTCCCAATAGGTTTGTTGTACTGCAGAGCCTGTTATCCCCAGTCAGAAGGGTCCTGTCTGCAATCCAACACATCTGGAAGGGCTCAGGGCAGGAAGAACAAACATATGTTACAGGAACGTAGGAGGGCAACCACATTTTTTTCTTCACTGTATCTGCACTCCATCTGACTGAAACACACCAGGAGGATCTAGGGTTGTTGGGTTTTTTTTAAACAACCTCAAAATGTACATGCAGATAAACTGATCCTTTCCCCATTTTGCTTCACTAATGCTCCTTTCCTGGTAGCATTTTTTTTTCTTTCCTCCAGCCTTGCTCTGATTCTGGAGGGGAACTGAGTTGTGGAGAAAAGTGCAATCTGTTGTGTTCTGTTTTAAATGTTGCAGCAAGGAACAGCAGGATGGGTTTGCATTCCTTCATCTGTGCCATGTTGTAGTAAAATTGTAGCAAGAATGTAGACACCATGAACACCTTCATTTCAAGCAAAGTGGTTGTTTTTGTTACGTTTGATTTGGACTTCTAGGCTAATCTACTACTCCATGATGGAGTATAGTCTCTAGATCCCACAAAGTAGTAGTCCCTTTCTATTCAGCACTGGTTAGGCTTCATCCTGTGTATTATATCCACTTTTGGACACCGCACTTCAAGAAGGAAGCTGGCAAATGGGAACAAGTTCAGAGAAGGGCAACAAAGATTATCAGGGGGCTGAAAACTAAGCCCTAAGAGGAAAGACTGAAAGAACTCAGCATGTTTAGCCTTGAGAAAAGAAGACTGAGGGGAGATATGACAGCGCTTTTCAAATATTTGAAAGGCTGTCATTTAGAGGAGGGACAGGATGTGTTCTTGATCATCCCAGAGTATTTGTATTCCTGGCTTGAGCAGGGGGTTGGACTCGATGGCCTTCTAGGCCCCTTCCAACGTCATTATTCTTTTGCTCGAGGACATAAGAAGAGTCATGCTAGGCAAACCAAAAGTTGCCTTAGTTCTACATTTAGTCCCCACAAGTGCAGAACACAAATGCAGCAGTACCTTCCTGCATATGATGCATGGCCACTCATATTCAGATGGATGCTGCCTTTAGTATAGGAGGTAATAAAATGAACAGTAGCTATTGATGTTCTCATTCTCCATGAATTGATCTAGTCCCCCTGTGATCCTTTTCTGTTAAGCTTATGGTTGAATGAAAAACTCATCTGGAGAAACTATGATCAGAAAAATAGGACCAGGGACTCCTTCATCCATTCGCAAATATGAGACATCACCCAATACTTTTTCTTAATGATGAAGAGTAAATGCCCCTATTTAAACAGAAAAACAACTTCAATATTATTTTTTAAGGTGGAAAAGAACTTTTCCTACTCCAGAGTTCAGCTTTTTGAGGCTACTTTTTTATTGATGGGGGTACTGTTAGAGGATAAAAGAGATAGATTTCATGTAATGTCTAATTTGGCTCCTAAATGTTGCTACAATGCTGGTCTGGTGGTCTGAAGTTGATTGCAACATGTAGTCATCTGGAAGCTGATCAGTTCTCAGTCTAGAACTGAGTTCTGCACACAAAACTTGGAGAAGTTACTCCCATGGACAACTGGAGTATTCTGGGAGTTATAGACCCAAAAATGTTACATTTCTGGACTGCATTTATAGAATTGTCATGGTGGTTGTCTCTGATATGCCCCTTCCCTGCCTCAGAGGAAGTTATGGCCACTCTTTGTACTGGAGTTTAAAAGGTAAAAAGGTGAATTAGTTCATAGCATTGAGGTTTTTTTTTTACTTTTGCATGCAACGGCAGCATGAAGGGGAAGATACACCACTCTTTCCTGCAACTGATGTATACTTTAGGCTAGTGATGGCAAACCTTTTTGAGCCCGAGTGCTCAAATGGGGGGGAGGAGGACAAAAACACATAACCCAGTGGGTGGCGGTGGCAGAAGTGGGAATCCCAAGCATGGAGGTGCCTCCAGACCCCACTCCGGATCCACCTCCAGTCGTGCCCAACCCCACCACTGCCTATAGCTCGGCCAGCCCACCGCTGCCAGCACCAGCTGCTCTGGATCCTGGCTCACCGCTTGTCAAGGGTGCTAGCACCGCGGCTGCAGCCGGCTCCTCAGGTTTGGCTGCCAGGAGTAGGGTGTGCCCACAGAGAGGGCTCTGCATGCCAGCTGTGGCACACATGCCATAGGTTCGCCATCGCTGCTTTAGGCTATCTGCTGGTCTTACATGTGGTTGGATGGGAGAATGTTTTTCCACATTTGGTGAAGCATGGCTTTGTCCTGCTGAATTTTGAAAGCATAAACAGCCCTTGCTGATAGGTGTCAGAAGGAGCCTAGCCAGTTTTTTTCCATCATGCATTTAAATGCCTTTGCTTTCTCTCAGCGTGTAATAGATTTACATTTCCCTTTGTGGAATTTCATTTGGTCCAGGCTCCAATTTAGCTGGGCTGCTTTGAAATTTCATCTCACCGTCATACCTGGTTGTCGCTTTGAAAGGGTGCTTTCTTGAAGCGTTGAAGAGCAAGGAAAAGCTGCTTTGCAGATAGGTCTCCTGAGAAATTGAAAGCCGGGAGCCCTTTTTTTCCTTCTCCACTCAAGTGAGGGAACCCAGACTTGTAGTGGGGAGCATGAGAGGAGAGCAGCTGTTCCTCATCTCATCCTCTGAGGTGACTGCAACAGTGGCTTTCCTTTTCCTTCTTCACAGCAAAAGGAAAGTACATTTTCTACCCGTTCCCCTTTCTGAATTGTGAAGCAGAAGCAGCAGACAAACAAACAAACAAGATTCACTTGTGATGGGCATCAGCAGATGCTGTGCCGCGCGAGAGATGTAACATTTGCAGAGCTGAGGGAGTAGTTTGCTAACTTGGCTGTTGCCACAGATGTGTTCTCCACCACCCTGTTTTCGCCTGGGGGGTTCCAATCAAACAGGTTCTGCACATACTTGGCAGTTTTCAAGTGAAATTGGAAGAATGCCAGTGCATCCTCCGACAAAGGGGAAGTGTGAAGGCTATGTCAACAAGCTGTGTATGACTTGCAGCCAGGGTTGGCGTCAAGCGTTGGCATTGTTGGGCCCCTGCTGAGACTTATAACCTGAGAGGTGGCCTATTGCCAATCCCTAGAGTTTTCTGATTCTACTGTCCCCCCATGTTGCTTGTTGCTGTCTCTGTTATGTACATCCGGCTTTTCGCCTAGAAATAGAACTCGAGACTCCTCCCTGTATTGCAAAAGGATAGTTAAGCTGAAAACCAAATCAAAATGTAAAAGCTCAATGTTCTAAACTTGATTTTTCAGCTCTAAGTAGAGTTGATGACTGATTCAGCAACCTTTAGGTTAGTGTAGACTTAAGAAATCCCATTCATTCTATGGGTCTACTTTTGTTGGGGACTAATAATTGGATATAGCCCCATTATAGTGTTCCATGGTGTCTGACAAGCTTTACTACAGATATGTGGAAATAGGAATGCTACTTCATTGTTAAAAATGTCACCTTCACTCTATTATAGTACATGATTGTTCAGCCTTTCCCTTCATCGGGAATGGGAACCCATAGGCTGCATGTCCCTAGAATAGCAACTCATCTGATGCATCTCGGAACTGAGTGGTAGATCACTTGCACATCCAGCCATTATTTGATTATTATTTTTTAACAGGAACTAGGGGCTTGATGCCAAAGGTTTTGGCTGGTTGTTTCAAAACAGCATCACACCTGGGTCCGTGCAATCTACATTCCTCAACATGTTCAGTAGAGCCATGGTATCCATGAGGGGATCATTTCCAAGCCCTGTCCCAGCAGATACTGAAAAACTTGGAGCTAATGAACGCTATACATTGCAGGGTCTCTGACTCCCTCTATTGGTTGGTAAACCTGGAAATACATAAAAATAGGGTGTTGTTTAGTATTTTCAGCTGGGAGATAAGTGAATCAGCAGATACTGATCCCGCAGATAGAGGGGTTCCTCCTGTACTATGAAATGTTTGATGCCAGCAGCCCCAGGTGCACTTAGCCTGATATTTGGCAAAAAAAAAACTAGTATATTACTTATACTGTGGTGTTTTTGACTTTAAAAAAGAAAGAAAGAAAGAAATCCTTCCTCATCTCTCCACCCTGCAGGACATTTGCTCCTCTTTCATTTCCACCTCTAGGGATGTTTCCTGAACTAGGTTAGAGGGGAGCTTCACCCCAAATTTTGGGGAGGCATCCCCTGGTCAATGGGCAAGAGAGAGAGAAAAGCATGCTCACTACTTTTGCGATAACTCCTTAAATAAAATGTGCTTGTTTCTTTCCACTCCTCCTTCTGATGGCTTACATCCCAGCCCCTTTATCATCATAGTCGTTATTGCTTTTATTAGCCTCAGAACATAGAACCTTAAACCTTATGCTATTGATTTTTATGCCTTTGCTATGAGCCTCATCCACAAGGTCATTTGGTTCTTCTTGTTTCAATATATATGTATATAAATAAACAAACCGGGTCCTCCACTTCTATCGACAATGTCTCCCTGCTCTATTGCCAGCAAAATTGCATTAACGTTTGCCAGTAGCAGCCCCCCCCCCCTTTTGCTGATAACTCTAATGACAGAAGGAAAGAAGACATCCACCAAAAGTGACCCAGGACGAATCCCATCAGTACTTCTTTCCAACTCAGTAGTTCTTGCTTTTCAATAACCTTTGAGGGTTGTCCTGGAGACAGAGGTTGTATTTTTCTCATTCACAGAGATGTGGCAATTCCAAATGTATTTTTTAAAAAAAACTCTTGTGTTTTCAGAAAAAGAGTGAAAGATGAGGGGGAAGATAGAAACCTCTGCAATGGGCAGTAAATTGTCAGAATGCAAGTTTTCAAGCAGCTCCAAAAGTTACCTGCTTATTGACTCATTTGCAATTTTTTTGTCCTGCTTTTCATATGATATGATAGCCTTTAAAGCATTTCTCATCAGTTAAGAGATGAAGACTCTTCCGTCAGGCTTATGAATGAAAAACTGAAAGACACAAGGGAAGGGGTATGGAGAGAGACATGAAGAGGGTGGAGATTTGATTTTCAAGGTCAGAACAAGATAGTGACCTATAAACAACATTTAAATGTATGAAGGCCAGAATAATCTTTTCCTCCCCTCCCCTACTCCCCCCCCCCCAAAACACCAGTTGGAGGCACTTATACCTTTTGGGCAATGTATGGGACTGGAGAAAGATGTGCAAAAAATTTGTTGAGTTTATTTTTTCATAAGAATTTTCCAAAGTTTGCAGATTTGTTTGCAAATTCAATAGAAAGAGCTTAATCCGTTTTTTTAAAGTGGAAGAATACAAAACTGAATGAGTCAATCATTCAGGGAGAGTGCTTTGAGACCTTAACACTTAAAATTCTAGATTAGAAACCCTGTATACAGTCATGTTTATGGTACTGATTTATGGTTGCCACCTCTTTTTTTTTCAAATGGCCTCCTCATTTTTAATGGCAAGCAAAGACAACATAAACCTCTCCATCTTGGGAATTGCTACACCTACAGTGGTGCCTCGAAGATGGGCATAACTCAAAATGGTGGTAAGTCGAAGCACCATTTCCCATAGGAATGCATTGAAATGCAATTAATCCGTTCCAGCTGAAGAAAAAAATCACCAACAAAAATTACTGCAAGACTCATTCGAAACGCTATTAATTCCTTCCGGGCGAAGGGGGGGGAAGCAATCAAGCATGCAAGACCCATTGGAAATGCACGGAAAACAAATGGAGCAGATCGGAAATGCACAGAGAACAAATGGGGCAGGTCGGAAATGCAAAGAAAACAAAGGAAAAAGCAAGGGAAGCATGCAGGACCCATCAGAAATGGGGGGGGGGACCTAAAAGGAACCAACAAACAAACCTTCCAAGAACCATTGGAAATGGGGAAAAAACACTCCAAACGACAACAAAACCCCCCAAGACCCATCACAGCACAGAAACATAACCTCCCAGCCCAAAACCACACTGCAAAAACATACAGAACAGTTTTTAAAAAGCAGAAAATAGCACCTTGCCTTACCAGGCAGCCTGAAGCCTCCCTGCAAACACACACACACGCTCACTCCAAAGCAGAAGCCGGGCAGTCCCAAGCCTCCTTCTATCACACTCACTCTAACTTCAGGGCAAAAGAGCTACAAAGAAGCAGCCTCTTTCACCACCTACAGTTAGAAATTTGAATTTCCCGCCTTTTTTCCCTGACTCTTTCTGTTCGTACTCATTGATGATCCAGACTGGGCTATCCCTTGGCTTGATATTCTTGTAATTCGGGCAGTGGGTGGTGGGGAGAGATGCACCTCTTAATGTTATCAGTAGTCCCTTACCTCAGTGGTCCCCAACCTTGGGCCTCCAGATGTTCTTGGACTACAACTCCCAGAAACCTTCACCACCACCTCTGCTGCCCAGGATTTCTGGGAGTTGAAGGTCAAGAACATCTGGAGGCCCAAAGTTGGGGACCACTGCCTTACCTAATAACAGAACACACACAATGGTTTCCTTTCAATTTTTTTTAAATGAGAGCACTTCTATCCTTCCTTTTGGTACAATATACTCAAGATGGTTTAACCGCATTGCATTGAAAACTAAAATAAATATAATCATTTAAAAGGTGCTGTAGAATGGCAGGAACTGTTAACACTGTAGTCCTAAACATGTTTACTCAGATATCCATAGACCGGTTTGCTTCCAGTGCTGAATAAAAAGTCCTGGCTTGATAAACCATGATATGCACAACTTCCAGGTGTCCAATTTAACCCATATAGTGCTTTAAAGCTAGCAATCCACATCTCTCCACTTAAACACAATGTCTTATGATGTGTGAGCTATGATAATGTAAACAGGTCAGGAATAGTGTGCCAGCTTTAGAACATGTCACTTTGATGCATCCTGATTTATTGAATCAGGAGCTGTGGCATATGTGTTACATATGCACATGGCTACTAAGTTCAGCAGAACCTACTCCTACTTACAGCACAGTTCTGTCTGAATCTACCCAGAAATAAGTTCCATTGGAGTTTAGTGAATTCAGAAAGAAGTGAATTTGACCTCAAAATAAGTACGTTCAGGACTCCAGACTTTGTAAGTTACCGTATAGGGAGTCAGACCCTTGCTCCCCTAGCCCAGTACTGTAGTGTCAATGCTGACTGGCCCTTTTCCTGGAGAAGCTAGGAGTATTATAGCATCACTAGCAAGAGAGTCTGATGCTCCAGTCTCTGCAGGATAGATGGTACTTGCTTAAGATATGATGTTGTCATCAGTCCAGGTATGTGATTGTTCAGTCTGCAGTTGGCTTTGTCAAATGAACCTGTTTTTTGTGTGTGTGTGTGTGTGTGTGTGTGTGTGTGTGTGTGTGTGTGTGTGTGTGTGCACCTGTTTTGTGTGTGTGTGTGTGTGTGTGTGTGTGTGTGTGTGTGTGTGTGTGTGTGTGTGTGTGTGTGTTTGTGTTTCATATCCTGGATACAATGTGCAGAACCACAGAAAAGTAGCAAAATTCAGTTTCTGAAGAAATCATTGGTTTCTTAAATGCAGTTAAGTATCTAGCCTTTAAGATAGTAAAGATCTGTTTTGAAGTGGCAGTGCTGGTGACACCTTAAAAGGAAGAAGACTTGTAGAGTAATATATCTAGTGTTAAATTGCTCTTTGCCTCTGTGTGCCACATAAAAATTGACATATACTGTGCTACAGCAAGGGTTAATTCTGGATCTATTCATGTAGTTCTTCTCTCCAGCAATACTTTTTTTTTGAGGCTCCCTTTTAAAAAATAATGTATGTTCAGATTTTTTAAAAAAAAAAAAAGTACTGAAGTTGCATTCTATCTCTAAAACCTGAATTTCTGATTCTGTTCTTCCAATTAGGAGAGGTGTATAAAGAAAACAGTGGTCATCTGTGGCAGCACAGGTCAGGAAATGACCGTGCTGAATGGCCCTGATGCAGCATGGGACAAAAGGTGCAAATTGCATCAGGGAAACTGGGGAGGCTTCACGCTGGTTTCTTATTACTCGTTTGCGAAGCAAAGCATGGCAAGAGGCGTGATTAATGGGGCAGCTTCTGAGGCTTCACAGTCAATAGCCACTAAAGTGTGTGCTTTTTTGTTTTGTTTTTATGTCATCTTCATCCACTTCCCAAGTAAGGAGTGTGTTCAGTGATAATCGAGTGTAAACCTTCTGTGTTAATCTTGCTGCAGAGCGAAATATTGTGGGTGGCAATACTCTTCCTCTCTTTTTTCTCCCCCACTTGCTGAGAAAAGCAAAAGAAGCATATGGTACTGTCTTCCTGTAGTCTCCTGATAAGCCACCCCTTCTCACCTTGGTGCCCTCCTCTGATATTTTAGACTACAGCATTCCTAAGTTGGGTGGGACTGAAGCAAAAGTGAAATGCAGGACATCTGGCAGGCACCGGGCTGGGGGACATTGGTCTAGGCCAGTGGTTCTAACTTTGAGTAACCCAAGTGTTCTTGGACTACAACTCCTAGAAGCTTTCACCACTAGCTGTGATGGCCAGAGTTTTTTGGGAGTTGCAGTCCATGAACATCTGGATTGCCCAAGGTTGGGAACTGCTGATCTAGACCAGAGGTCCCCAACCTTGGGCCTCCAGATGTTCTTGGACTTCAACTCCCAGAAATCCTGGCCAGCAGAGTTGGTGAAGGTTTCTGGGAGTTGTAGTCCATGAACATCTGGATTGCCGAAGGTTGGGAACTGCTGATCAAGACTATGCTGTGGAAGAAGGATGGGCATTTTCTCCAGCCCCAGGATGGGAGTGAGTAGACGTTTCCCTGCTAAACTGAGGGTGGATTGCCACTGACTATATCATGCCTGCAACAGCTTTGTATATTGCTTGGAGAAGGTGTGATCCCTCAAGATAAAGAAAATAGCAGCCCCTCTTGTCATGTAATGAGAAATGTCTCAAGAGTCACAGAAAGTTGGCTCACACTCTCAGGAATAAGAGGAGTGGATAAAAATGGGATGGAGCTTGAAATGGAAATCTATTCCTGAGATTGTAAAGTAGTGAGGTGCAGAGAAGAGGATATAATGAGGCCCCAGAGCTGTGTTCATACACAGAAATAAACAACAGCACCTGTGATTTGCAGACAGTCTGTAGCATTTGAATTGGCCAAACTGAGTATAAATCGGGATGAGGGGGGAAAAAACCCAAGTTGGCACACTCATTCTGTTGATACAAATACTAGCGTTCTGGCTCTTTGCTGTTGCCCAGTTGGTTTCGCAACATCCTTGTCTCTTGCGCGCCAGAGCTGAAGCCTTCATTCTAGCTTTGGCTCAAACTCTGGGAATTTACCTTAAATCAAAGAACACACAGTCCAGGTCAGGATTTAAATGCATCTCTATTAACAGTCCTCTCCCTCCCTTCTTTCCAAGGTGGCTGGGAGGAGGAGACTGGAACTTATGACTTCCCATTTCCATTCACTGCAGCTTAATACATTACCAAAATTGACTGACTGTGGTTCCTATTGACTGTGGCTGGTTCAAAAGGGGCCAATAGAAAACCATGTTAAGTCTTTAAGAAGAAGAAATGCGATTAACAATTGGTTAGTACTGGTGGAGTTATTTAGTCACTGCCTACCTGACAAGAAGGACACAGCCCTGTGGAATTAACTACCCTGAGGTGAACCACTAATTTGATTGGTTGGAGATACAGTAGTATAAATTAAAAGGCTGATTAGTGTGCCCTTCACAGTTCTATTTTGACTGTCATGCTTACGTTCTGTCCGTTTGACTGCTGAATGCTTATGTTCCTGTGAGCACTATGTAAATATGTACAGCAAGTAAATATTCTCAGTACTTATTCCTGGTGTCTTCCTGTGTGCCTTACTATGCTGGAACTTCTGGTCCAAACCTTCGTGAGGAGAAAATCTTCTGCTGTGATTTTAAACTGCTGACAAGCCATGGGCTAGAAAGTTGGCCCTTTTAAGCAAACCGTAGTTAACGTCACCCAAGGTTTATGTTTCATGAATATGCTAAACTGTGGTTAATGAAAATCAGAAGCAAAAAAAATGGCTGTAGTGAAGGGGCAGGAATATGAAAACTATGAGGGAGAATGGGCCTGTTATCACATTCAGTTATGGTTTAATATGAATGCACCCACCTGAAATAATAGCTATCTTAACATTTATACCAGTATTATTTTCCTCATGTTTCAGATAAGTGGTCAAGACCAAGAAAATAAAGGTTTCACCAAGGCTGTGTACAAGTTCAGAGCTGAGCTGATATTGTGACCTTAACTATTACAACAGACTACCTTCTTGTCTAGAGTGATATGTGTGTTAGCCAAATGGTCTTCAAAAATTGTTGTCCATGTGTAATTTTACATGATGCCTTGTAGAGTCTAAAATGTCTTTCAAGTGTGTGGTGGGAGGTTCCCCCTCCCTTCATGTGAAGAATCTTCGGTCAATAAGAAGACCTCTCTCCCAACTCCCCATGTGTATGATTCAGAATAATTTTTCAAAGGCACAATTTATGTACATTTGTTTTGGTCCCAGAATAGATTGATTTGCAGTTCTGGAACATAATGGCTATAATTAGGGGCTTATAACACCACTTAGGTTCACTCAAGGCTATAGTGAGTCTAAATTATTATTTGTGAGTTGGAGTAATCTCCCATCATTTGTGTGAACACACTTGAAGACTGATGCTGTCAAAGCAAAGAAAGGAATCTTTGATGTATGAATTTTCTGCTACATATTGTTTGGTTATGTAGTCCCAGCAAAAGCAATGGACTTTACAATCAAATTTAAGTCTCAGGAGCTAGTTGCAGCTTTGGGGAAGATCTTTTACTAAGTGGGGGCTTTTGTCAGTGGGATTTTCCCCTTCTGAATTCAAACAGATATTTCCTGTCTGTTCATCCTTGCTGTTGTGAACAAAGCTAGTAAAGGGGGCTCTATTGGTCAGGGTAGCTCTTACCCAGTGCCCTGTGACTGTCAGACTCTCAGTCTCCCTCTCCGTTGGCTGTGTTAGCTGGAGCTGATGGAAAGTACGATTTAAAGTATCTGGAGGGACATGACATTGCAGAAGCTGGTTTAGGGGGAATGTACAGCAGATTATCAGATTCTTGGGACATCCAGGCTAGTGAGAGGAGGATCCCAGGAACATCTAATATTCCAGACCAAGCGTTGAACATGTGGAGCTTGTGACATGATCCAGTGATTTTTATTTTTTATTGCATAGGGATGGGAGGCTGCGGTTGGGTAATGGTAGACAAGAGGGAGGAGGCCAACGTGGCCTCCCAAGGGAGGACTTTCCACAGAGCAATCACAGGCAAGGCCCTGCTTCACATTTCCAACAAATGTGCCTTATTTGCAGGAATTGTGTGTTTCGTTCTTCACCCGTTGGTGCACTAGTGAGAGGAAATAGCTCAATGGTGTTGCATTTGAGCTGATGCTTGTTGATTTTTTATTATCAGTGGTTTCATGGCCACGTGCACTCTCAGGGTTCCACGGGCTGCTATCTGCAGCAGAGTTTAGAAGAGTTATGCTTTTGAATTACTGTTCCTAGAATCTTCCAGCATGGTGGCTCAGGGAGTCTGGAGTTGCAGTCTGAAAGAGTTAATTTTTCCAGGCTCTGATCTACTGCTGTCTACCTGTATGGAACCAAACTTTTTGCTGTGCATTCTAAAATAGTCCATCCTGCACGTTTGCTGATGTCAAGAGGATCAACTAAGATGGCTATGTATGAGCAATGTATATGTCCCTTATCTCAGAATCCCCAGAGGCCACTGGGAAGAAGCTGGCATCAGAGTGAGAAATGTGGAAACCTGCCCTTTACAAATTCTGAACATTTCCCTAACTATCTAGTATTTTCCAATGCAAATCTTCGCAGCAGTTTACAAGATTACATACAAGATCCCCACCCCAGTATAGTCTGGAGATGCTGGGGATTGGATCTGAGAATCTTTGTCTGCAAAACATTTGCTCTTCTTCTGAGCTATGATTCTGTCTAGCAGCTGAGAATAGGAAATAGAAGGAGGTCTTGGACTGCAGTATGAAATGTAGCAGGCACAAAAGGATTGCTTTGCTGATCAAATGAAGTTGGGGCAAAATGAGCTTTTAATTTCTGTGTCAGGATTGGCCAGTCTAGAGGCATTATGTTGTAGTAATCTGCCATCTAGTCCCTGCTGATTTGTCATGACTATAGGAATTACAAACTGTGAAAGGTCCAGTCATTAACTGCTCTGCTTAAGCTTTGCAAACTAAATGCTGCTGTTTCCTTCACTGAGACAGAACCTTTCCTGTTGGGTCTTCGTCTTTTCTTATTGCCTTCCACTTTTTGTATCATTATTGTCTTGATATCCATAAAGGTTCCTCCCACACCACATTTCATTTGAATTGATTTTTCTCCTGTTAGCCTAGGGGTATGCTCTTTGGTATTTTTCGACCCCAGCCGCCAGAATTCTCCAATAATTCCCTAGTCAGAATTCTGGGAATTACAGCCTATAAATACAAAACAGCAAATCTCTGAATTTCACCACCTCCCAACTCCACTCCCACCCAGAAGAGCTTATCTCCCAAATCTATATGTGGGACAGGAAGCAACAGTTAGAACTGGATGTGAAACAACTGATTGGTTCAAAATTGGGAAAGGAGTATGACAAGGCTGTATATCGTCCCCCTGCTTATTTAACTTTAAAAGACCCTGATGTTGGGAAAGTGTGAGGACAAGAGGAGAAGGGGACGATAGAGGACAAAATGGTTGGATAGTGTCATCGGAGCTGCCAACATGAATTTAACCAAACTCTGGGAGGCAGTGGAAGACAGGGGGCCTGGCGTGCTCTGGTCCATGGGGTCATGAAGAGTCGGACACGACTTAATGAGTAAACAACAACAAACTACTGGGACCACAAAATGCAGCATCCACACCAGAATCAAAGAACATCAATCACAGTGACAGAAAATCTCTCCCTCTTATCACAACAATACACCCACAATAAAAAACATGCTGATCACCATAGTCACCCAATCTCCTGAAAAGGACCAAAGCTGATCCTACAGCTATAAATACTGAACTATCCAACAAACAGAGTTCTGAGTCCTGTCCTGTAAAGATGCTGGCCACAGATTGGTGAAATGTTAGGAAGAAAAACCTTAAGAACACAGCCAAAAAGCCCGAAAAACTCACAGCAACCATCGGATCCCGACTGTGAAAGCCTTCAAGAATACAGTCTCTTTTTTCCTCTTTTGTATGACTCCTAAACCACCACCCCCGGCCTCTTAATATTTGTAATTTGCTTTTTGAATAATAGAAATCCAACTCCCCCCCAAAAAATCTTCTTTAGTGCCCTTGAGTTTTAAAGTTTTTCAATAAAAGTAGAGAGAAGGCACAAATTAAAAATTAAAGCAGTTGCTAATCTCTTAGAAACACACATACATGCACGCACGCACGCACACGCACACACACACACACACACACACACACACAATCTCAGGCACTAAGATTTTAATACACTATTTAATTATGAAGAACTGTGTATTATGATATAATGAGCTGCAATTCCCAAACAGGATTTACAGCTTGGGAGGGAGGGAAAACCAGGAAACATAAATCTGTTGGGTTCCCCTTCCTCCAACTTATTTTAACAGCTGGAATAAGATAGCAATAGGGAATTCATAAGCTGTTTTGTCAAAAACCAATATGATAATTAAAAATCTCTGTAAAGCACCTTGCAGATTTTCAGGTCTACCTGTATCTGCTATTGGGCATGAGTTGCGCTCTGCAGTTATGTTCATTTTTGGCAGACCTGATGTTACCTCTTCTGTCCCCTTTTAATTTTGGCAATCTGCAGATTTTCAGAGCCGAACCTGAAAATGTCATGTCAAAGATGGGAAATATTTGTCTTTTGAACTACAATTCCCAGAATCCTACAGCCATCTCTGGGTCATTTGTATAAGGGAGCCTGTGGATAAACTACCATTTGAGCTGCTATCTAGCTGTGATGTCATAAGCTCTTTGAAGTCCAAATGCCGCACACCCTGCCTGAGAGCCACATTATGCAAGCAGTCACAAGACTTGTTACCATTATTTATTTAACTGTTTGCAAATATAGAGCTGTTGCGTTTCCACTTTCCATGTACAGACATTCATCTAAAAGAGTAACATAAAAAATTGCTCCTTGAACAAGATGTGGGTGGGTGAAAAGAGAATGAAGTATTTACAAAAGAATAACATGTAGGGAAAGAGAGTCAGGGAGGTAGAGGAGGAACAGAAAATATGGGAAGGAGTTCGGTAGGCTGCAACATAGTGATGGGAGGGGCTGTTGCTGATAGATCTTTGCACATCTGGTATAAGAAAAGAATAAGAAAGCAGTGGATTGAATGGACCCCACAGTGGAACTTCCTTCACATTGTGGAAGCTGTTTTTAAAAGGCAGCAGAATGCAGACGATGAACGATCCAGATGAACACTTGCTTATTTTGTCGTATAAGTGCAGGTGTAACCATTAAAGAGAAAGAGTGCAAGCATTTCAGAATTTTTTGGGTTTTTTTTTCTTTTTCCCCTCCTGTTTACATTTTTTTCTACATATTTCCTAGACGGATTTGATGCCAAGATTGAAAATTGCCTTTAGAAGCTATTCAAATAACCCCCATCATCTGACTTTGAGTGCAGAAGGGCAAAATGTACATGCCTTGATTGGGCAGCAGCCTGGAAACGGTGGTGATAATTAGTGCCTTGTTCTTGCACTGTTGGTTTCGCTTCATTAAATGACTGACAACTGCTGAGGAGCAGGGAGCAACCTGAGCCCTCAGCACTGATTTGTCCTCAGCTCACCCTCTTTTCCGGATGTGTCCAAAATTAAATGCCTCTTTAGCAGTGCCCTGGACCTCACTGCAAGGTTTACTGGCCTTTAACACAAGATGTTTTGTATCCAGGCTGCTCTCTGATCACCTGTGGTCTAATTGGAGATGCTTATGAGACTCTTGGCTGAGAAAGAACTCATGCAGAGAGAAGTACAAACAAATTGGCCATGAAATGTGTGTATGTTCAGCAGGATTTGATAGCTGATCTTTGCTTCTCTCGAGATCTTTTAGGTGAAAGGAGATTTGGATGCAGGGCTCTCTGGTATGTCTAATCATTGCATCACTATACAATTCCTCCTAATCATAGAATCAAAGAATAGTGAAATAGGAAAGGGCCTATAAGGTCATCAAGTCTAATCCCCTGCTCCGTGCAGGCATACAAATCAAAGGATATCTGCCACGTGGTTGTCTACGTTTCTCTCCAATGTCTCTAGTATTGGAGCACTCACCACCTCTCAAAGTAATTAGTTCCATTGTCATACTGCTCTAACAGTTAGGATGTTTTTCCTGATATTCAGCCAAAATCTGACTTCCTGCAACTTGAGCCCTTTGTTACGTGTCCTGCTCTCTGGGATGATCAAGAACAGATCCTGCCCCTCCTCTGCATGACAGCCTTTCAAGTATTTGAAAAGTGTTATATGACCTGTCTGTCTTTTCAAGGTTAAACATGCCCAGTTCTTTCAGTCTTTCCTCACAGAGCTTGGTTTCCAGCCCCCTAATAATCCTTGTTGCCATCTTCTGAAATTGTTCAAATTTGTCAGCATCCTTCTTGAAGTCTGATGTCAAGAACTGGACACAATATTCAAGGTAAAGCCTAACCAGTGCTGAACAGAGAGAAACTAGCACCTCACGGGATTTGGAAACTATGCTTCTTTTAATGCTACCTAAAATAACATTTGCCTTTTTTGTAGTCACATCACACCGTTGGCTCATATTCATCTTGTTATCTATGACAATTCCATGATTGTTCTCACTTGTATTGCTGAGCCAAGTATCCCCCATCTCGTAACTGTGCATTTGGTTTCTTTTTCTGAGGTGCAGTACTTTGCACTTATCCCTGTTGAATTTGTTCTCTTCTTTTCAGCCCACTGCTCCATCCTATCAAAATCATTTTGAATTTTGTTTCTGTCTTCCAGAGTATTAGCTATTCTACCCAATTTTTGTGTCCCCCGAAAATTTGAGAAGCATTCCCTGCACTCCCTCATCCAAGTAATTAATAAAAAATGTTGAAGATCATTAGACCGAGGACTGAACCTTGGGGTATCCCACTTATTACTTCCTCCCAGTTGGAGAAGGAGCCATTAATCACCACCCTCTTGAGTATGATTCTTTGGCCATGTGATGGTGTCATGGATAGATATATCCAAAAGACCAGAGTCCAGATCTCCTGTTTACCTCGTTTCACTTACAGTGTCTCAATTTCACTTGATCTGCTGATTGTAATAACCAGAATTACTGGCTAATCCTTCACAATCAGGCTCTCTGTGGGCTGCTGGGTGATGGAATATTTGTGTATGTTTTCTTCCTCTTCCTGCTTTCTTTCCCTGCTCACAGACTTTATGTAAATCAAAGAAGCACACAGATTATGAAAACAGACGCATGCTCTTTTTCTGTGTGTGAGGAATAAATTTTCCAGCAAAAGGTTTCTTCCAATATTATCTACGGTGAGAATTTTTGCTCAGTGAGGTAATAAATGGAAACTTTCCATAGTGCTTAAATTTCCTAAGAAATTAGAACATCCACACACTATATGACAGAAGAGGGCTCCCATTACAACCACATCTTCAAAGCCATCACTGTAAATAAAGGGAAACCTGGTGTATCATTAAACAATGAGGAGTCTCGTAGCATTTTAAAAGTTTTGTTTGGCAAGATGCTAGAAATGTGTTTCATCAGATGCTAGAGATGTGCTCCCTCCCAGACTCTGCACATGATGTGAACTCAGTGATCATATTTGCCCAGAAGCAGCAAAAGAGTCCCTGGTTGTTGGGATCTGCAAGATGAGGGGAAGTAGGGGTCTTGCAGATGAAGCCTGTTTCGGGATCTGCAGATGAAGCCTCCCTCCCCTCTTGACCAGCAAGGAGAAAGGAGACGAGCGCTCGGGTATGTTTCAGGGCGGGATCCGGATGAACAAGGACAGCCTGCCGTCAGGCCTCTGTCCAGATGGAATCTCTTCCTCCTTTGCCGCGCCCCCTTTATTATTGTACTCTACTACCTTTGCACTAGTTAATCAATACAGAGGTAACTAATTTCTTGAATACACAACAGAATAACCAGAGTGCTGGTAAACAGAGACAGCTAATTTCCTTGAATACAAAGGCATCAGTAAACAGAGTGGTTGGTAAACAGACAGGCTGGTAAACAGACACTTAATAGTAAACAGACACAGATAACTCCAAATATACAGACAATGTAAACATTCCTGAGGTAGACACTTTAACTACATTACCCAGAAACAATAGACAGCAGGTTAATGATCATCCTTACTGGAAACTGACCTGTGCCCAAAACAATTTTTGCTATACACATTGTAAAAGCATACAATTTCCCAACACCTGGTTGTATAAAGTTCTTCACAAGATTCACATTTGCAACCTCTTTCCCATTGCTCTTGCTGATCACTGAGCAGGCCTTCAGCAGCTGGTTGACTGTTTTGGTGACTTTCTCTTTTTGTACCTGTCTGGGCTTGCCACAGTAGTGGCCTTGGGACACTGTGTATGTCAGATCGCTGCTGGTGGTGGTTGTCGTCTTATGTGACGGCAAGTTGCCTCTGACCCATGGCAACTCTAGGAATAAGCAATCTCCAAAATGTCCTGTCCTCAACAGCCCTGCTCAGCTGTTGTGAACTCAAGCCTGTGGCTTCCTTCAGGGAGTCAATCCGTCTTGTACTTGGTCTTGGTCTTCCTTGTTTCCTGCTGCCTTCCAACTTTCCCACCATTCTTGTCTTTTCCAAAGAATCCTGCATTCCCATGATGTGTTGACAGCCTCAGTTTAATCATTTTTGCCTCCTGAGATAGTACAGACTTGATTTGCTCTATGACCCACTTGTTTGTCTTTCTAGCAGTTCAGAGTATACACAAAGCTCTCCTCCAGCACCACATTTCAAATGAATTATTTTTTTTTCTTGTCTGTTCTTTACTGTCCGGCTTTCATACCTATACATGGTAATCAGAAATACAAAAGTGTGTGTGAGATCTTAGTTTTGGTTTCCAGTGACACTTCCTTACACTTGATCTTTTCTAATTCCTTCACTGCTGCCATTTCTCTCTTCTTGTCCCATATAGCGACATGCCCCTCAGCACAATCACAAACACCATCCCTTGCCAACCTACCCCTAAGCTATCACCCTGATACATAACTATTTCTTCCCCCTTGTTCCACTGGGTTCCATTACCCTGATCATAACTTGAACCCAAACCACTGGGGGGGGGGAGGGAGAAACTGTGTGCTGTCCCCAATAAAAAGCCTTCTATCTGAGATACAGCTGGGTGAGAGCATGTCTGTTGAGAATCTGACTCTTGCCAAGTCTGAGGTTAGTGAAAGAGCAGCCTCAGGCACCACATGGTATTCAAGGAGGTAGCTGTGCACTACCCAGCCTGAGCCAACTTCTGTTTCTGTGGGGAGATATATAGAAAAACTATGGAGAAAGCCAGAGTTCCAGAAAAATATCTACTTCTGCTTCATTGACTATGCAAAAGCCTTTGACTGTGTGGACCACAGCAAACTATGGCAAGTCCTTAAAGAAATGGGAGTGCCTGACCACCTTGTCTATCTCCTGAGAAACCTATACGTGGGACAGGAAGCAACAGTTAGAACTGGATATGGGACAACTGATTGGTTCAAAATTGGGAAAGGAGTACGACAAGGCTGTATATTGTCCCCCTGCTTATTTAATTTAAATGCAGAATACATCATGCGAAAGGACTGAAGGAATCCCAAGCCAGAATTAAGATTGCCAGAAGAAACATCAACAACCT
Organism: Pogona vitticeps; assembly: GCF_051106095.1. Classification (NCBI taxonomy): domain Eukaryota; kingdom Metazoa; phylum Chordata; class Lepidosauria; order Squamata; family Agamidae; genus Pogona; species Pogona vitticeps. The sequence goes on along the minus strand of NC_135788.1, from coordinate 93,947,216 downwards.
CCGATATGCAGATGATACCACTCTAATGGCAGAAAGTGAGGAGGAATTAAAGAACCTCTTAATGAGGGTGAAAGAGGAGAGTGCAGAAAACGGTTTGAAACTCAACATCAAATAAACTAAGATCATGGCCACTGGTCCCATCACCTCCTGGGAAACAGAAGGGGAAGATATGGAGGCAGTGACAGATTTTACTTTCTTGCGCTCCATGATCACTGCAGATGGAGACAGCAGCCACAAAATTAAAAGACGCCTGCTTCTTGGGAGGAAAGTGATGACAAAGCTTGACAACATCTTAAAAAGAAGAGACATCACCTTGCCAACAAAAGTCCGAATACTCAAAGCTATGGTTTTTCCTGCAGTGATGTATGGAAGTGAGAGCTGGACCATAAAGAAAGCTGACCGCCGAAGAATTGATGCCTTTGAATTGTGGTGCTGGAGGAGGCTCTTGAGAGTCCCCTGGGCTGCAAGGAGAACAAACCTATCCATTCTAAAGGAAATCAATCCTGAGTGCTCACTGGAAGGACAGATCCTGAAGCTGAGGCTCCAGTACTTTGGCCATCTCATGAGAAGAGAAGACTCCTTGGAAAAGACCCTGATGTTGGGAAAGTGTGAAGGCAAGAGGAGAACGGGACGACAGAGGACGAGATGGCTGGACAGTGTCATTGAAGCAACCAACATGAATTTGGCACAACTCCAGGAGGCAGTGGAAGATAGGAGGGCCTGGCGTGCTCTGGTCCATGGGGCCACGAAGAGTCAGACACGATTGAATGACTAGACGATGATATAGAAAAACAGGGTGCTGAAATTGATAAGATTGAAGCAAGTATGTGAGTAAAACCTATCTATTCAACCCCTGAAAATGAGAGGCCCCGTGTGTGTCCATATATGGGCGGTGTATTGCCATGTATGCAAATGCACACCTTTAATCTTGGGATCCTTCCTGCCCCAGAGTCCAGATTCCATGCCCCCACATCCATTACAATAGTGGTCATTTAATCGTTATAAATATGTGTAGTGTTAAGCATGTGGAAATAAGTTTTAGCTCAGCAGCAGCACGTGTGCTTTGCATGCAGAAGGCTCCCACTTGTAATCCCTGGTATTTTTTGATAGGACCAGAGAAAATTCCTATCTAGAATTCTGTAGAGTAACTGCTAGGACATGTAGAAAAGGGAAGGAGGTACAGAACTTGGAAAAATTACTTTTCCAAATAATGGCTGAAAAAGATAAGAGGTTGGCTGGAGGTGTGGTTCTCATCCAAAAAAGTAACTTTGTCTGGCTCTGGATGGGTGGATTATTTGATTCAGAATAAGGCAACTTTAAGGTTTCTCCTAGGTTCCTAGAAAGCCTTTAATTTTAGCTAGAAGTGCACAAGACTCTAGAAGTGCACTCTGGAGTTTCCTGTGTTTCTTGTATTGGTTTAGATGGACACTTCCGCAAGAGAATTGCGTGTTGAATTGTGCTGCGTTGGTAAGATATTTCTCTGCCACAAATCTTAATCCTGTCTTTGGGCAATGCTTCTACCCTGTGGAGACTGGCTGTTAATTCTGATGACAACAGCAGTAGCTCAGTGACAGATGTAGGCTTTTCTTTCTTGCAAACCTCCGCTCCCAGTCCACACTATCTTACTAATAATAATGCAAATAAACTTCCTTCCTTCCTTCTTTCTTGCTTCCTTAGCTGCTTTTCAGACAGACTCTTGAAGCAGAGCCAAGAAAACCAGGGTAGATATTTTAATATGTATCATTCCCCACTGCCTGTGCAAGTCTGATTGTTGTAGGAATTTGTACTATTACCTTGGTTTAAGACTGACCAGTTGACTGAAACTGATCGGTTCTAAACCAGATCCCTGTCTTGCCAAGCATACTAGCAAAATGTTAGCTAGCCTTGCAAGTCTTGTTTGTCAAATCTTAAAACAAGGGAAGGGGAATTAGCTCTTGGAAAAAGACTCTGCCTGTAGTAGGCAGGACTACTACCCAAAATGGTGGCTGGTGTTCCACAGCTAGCTTGCATCCCTGTACTTAACTGCTGACGCTGCATTCGCTCGCTCATGCCTTCTCTCCCATGTGCTTTCCCATCTCCCATGCCAATAATCAGGCTTGTAATGTTTAATTGTATTCATGTGGAATGATTTTTCAGAGGAGGGGAGAATGGGAGAGAGGAAGGAGGAATAGCCTTAACATTGGAGGTGTATAAGTCTCTTTCCCTCTGTCACTTAACAAGATAGCAGAGTTGATGGCTTGCTAATTGGAAGTCCAGTTCACAGCACTCCTTGAAAAATGAAAAGCCAGAAAGAGAGATGTGCTAGGAAGTGGGAAGCGCGGAGTAGAGTCAATTATTGATAGGCAGAGGGGGCAGAACTCCACTTTTCCCAGCAGGGAGTGAAAACTTCGTCCTTTTGTTCCCAAACTGAGCTTCAGCAGGCATGCGGCGGGTATAGATTCACCAGATTAGAATGTTCCAGTGACCATATTTAAGTTTGGGAAAACTTCACCTGTTTTCTTCCTTTTGCACAGTTCTTAAGGGTGCAAGTACCCTGTCAGCTGACCAGCTGTTGGAAAGGGCAAGAAGCTGATGGATGGCGTTGGCCATATAACCTGTAGGGGCACAGATGTCTTTTCGGGCAGAGGTGGGGCCACATGTCAAAATTCCAGAACTCCATCCCTCCTCCGTGTTTGAAACACAGGCCCCCTCTGTAAAGGAACATGCAAACCCTATCCGTTTCGTTTTTCATCAGGATTTATTTTTGTTCTACACAATAGTATTTACACCTCTTTCCTTTTATAGTTTAGAATAGCTTGTGACATCTGAGAATACCTGGAGCTCCTTTGCCATGCTACTGTAAAGCAGCTCCTCATTAGACTGATGTTATGAGTTTGGGAAGGGAAAGACATTTCATTCTTAGAAAATAATCATATTCTATTTGCCAACGAGAGAGAATGTGTGGGGGGGGGGCGGTGGATTCTGGAGAAAAGAGAGATCTAGTCTTACTTATGCAGCAACATAGCTCTCAAACTGGAGAAAATAAAAGCAAATAACTCAGTGCTTTCCAACCTCGGGCAACCCAGGTTTCTTGAACTGCATCTCCCAGAAACCTCGGCCAGCACAGCTGGTGGTGAAGGCTTTTGGGAGTTGCAGTCCAAGAACAACTCGATTACCCAAGTTTGGGAACCACTGGTGTACATAATACCTTGAGTTTTGGGGAAGAAAATTTGGATATAGATGCACTAATGAATTCCCATGGGACATTTTCCATGAGATTCAGTAGACTGAAAGCTTTATGGCTCAATGGATATTTGAATCTGGCCTGCTCAGAGTGGACAGTCTTTCTCTAGCTGGAACCCATTGTGTTTTCTCCCCTTCTTTTTTACTATTTGATTCTGCCTGTTTTAAATTGTGAAGGAGAAGGAGCATTCATCAAATGACTGTTAAAAATAAATTATGGCCAACAGTGCTGCAGTCAAGACTGTCACTGTTATCTGTTCTCTCTATAGAATGGGATCTTCTAAGAGAAATTGCTTTTGATACTCTCTTGAATTTGCTGCCAAGAAGACTAGGAAAAAATAAGATATGATGACTTGTACAATAACCTAAATATGGTTTGTCATTATGTGTAAACATTTTGAGTAACTTTATTGATGTTTATATTCAGTACTGAGACATGAGCTCTGGATCCATAGAAGAATGTAAGAGAAAGCTATACAGTGCAAGTGATTCTAGCGTTCTTAATTTTTTTTCCTTTTCCTTTTGCAAACATGGGCGGAAATCCTGTTGCTTAGCATAATTAAGATGTGCTAGGTTAGACCCATTTGATGTAATGGAACTTACAAAGGAGGTGTCTCACCAAATCCCCACTGATTCAGTGGGCCCATTCTAGTGTGAATTACTGCAAGAAGCATCAGGATTTCAGATATTGAATTTTAACATACTGCTTTTCATGTCAATTACAGACTCTCAAAAATACTTATATGCATATAAGCTGCATTCTGGTTTACTCAAAAATAAGCCCTGATGAATTTAGATGAAGTCCTAGGTTAGCATAAAAAGAATTCAGGTTCAGCCCTGCTGTTGGGCAGAGTAAGGCGATCAATTCAAGCTGCACTACCTCGAGAGGGCAGCAGGGTAGCTTCAACTGCAAATTCATATTAAGGTCTTAAGATGGGTCTAGCTGTGTTCCCCCTAGATATTTCACTCTAAGGTGAGGTGTGTCTCTTCCCCCTCCCCCCCCACACACGTTTTCTTCTTTCCTCTCTTATGAGACATTTGTGCCCCACACAATAAAGGAAAAGCATAGCTAGCAATTTCACATTCAAATTTGTGGTTTTGGGGGGAGGGGCAAACATTAAAGAATAACCACTTAAACCATGTAATGTAGGCTAAAATGTTGTCCCTACTTATTTGAAAGAACGATGCATCAAGTATGGTAAGGCTTACTTCTGAGTAAATACAGTATTAGAATCAGAACTACTCTTGAAAGAGGCCCAAATGGCCAACTAATTTCTCCTAATTTACATTTGTTCTGCTCAGTTTCATCTTTAATTGCTACCAAATGTTCAGTGTGTGTTTTATAATCATTTTCATTTCTTTTTAATCAATGGAAACACTGTATGCAGGCCCACTTGATCATTAAGCTTATTGTTCAAATAAAGGATAGAGACATATCTTACTAGATCTCAGTCTAGATGTTTTCTCTGCTCTTCCACATGATTTCCTCTTTGAAACATTTCCCTTGTTCCTTGTGTGTCAGTTTCTTAACTCTATAAAAGACTTTCCCCCTAATTATAAGCACTTGCTACTCTACCAGCTATTATTCACTGTAAAAAATAATTCACAATCTGTCCGTTTATATAATTTTCTTAATATATCCTAATGAAGTTGTGGCTAGGTCACAGTGTAAATTATATCCTTTTATATTATATTTCATATATTAATTCTAATGAAAATTTCTCAAGCTGTACTCCTAAATCTGATTTACTTGGGTGTTAGCACCAGGGAATTCAGTGGAGCTTATTTTTGAGTGCCTTTATACAATATGTAGGGCTGCTCTGCCAGTTGACAAAGCAGGGCTACTGCTTATGTCTCTTGGTGCAGTCGTAATGAATACAGGATCTACGAGTGATATGCAGGTGGAAAGCCTTCTAGTTTGATCAATTTCAGATTTTTTTGGGGGGGAGGAGAGAGAACACGTGCCTCATTTGTTTTTGGTTCTTTTGCTTACTTGTTCTTTCAATATATATGAAAGGAACAGGCGCTTACAGGATCTTTTCTTTCATTCCCCCCACTTTTGTGTTCTCTCTGGCAATCATCCACAAGTCATTAAAATACTAAGAAAAGGAGGGGCAAGGCAGGCAACAGAAAAGGAATTCAAAACTGTAAAGAATCCATAAAAACTATTTCAAAAAGTAGTGACAAGGTACCAATCCAAAGTAAATTAACCAAAATTAACCAAATAAAACTTTTTTTAAAAAAATTCCAACAGGGAAGACAACTTTTGCCCCGCAGCAGCAAACATGACCCTAAGAAAAAATTTTTTTTGGGGGGGGGGAATCCTACCAAAAAAAATCCAAAAAGAAGAAAGAGCAAAGAGGATACATGGGCACATACAAACAGCACCATCAAGGTGGAAGGCACCATGGAGCTCAGCAGCACACAGGGAAAGACTGAAGGAAAGACATTCTTTACTGAGTTCCAACCAGTCCAGATAATTCTACAATTCTAAATACCTTCTCACTCCCAGATGTTCTATTTAGGTTTGATTCAACATTTCCTGGACAATTGGACAGGTCTGAAGGAAGGGGCAAAGGAAATAAGGAAACACAGAATTCAAAACATTTATGTCCCTCTCCTTTGTTGAAATGAAGTATTCAAGAGGCTCTCTGTTGGGAATCAACAAAAGAATCTGAAAACAAAAGAACCACTTTTGTGTTTTTAACCATTCCTGATAACCTGAAATTCCCACCCCTTATATCAGAACTAATCCCAGCTGAATTCAAAGAGCACGTTTCCAGATATAAATGTTTCTAAGATTATAGCCTGAAATAGTTACACTTTGTTCTTTTTGAAACCAGTGGATTTAATTCTAGTTAGGACTAATTTGCTTTATATTTCCAATCCCTTCCATCTGCATTACACATTTTAATTTTAAGTCTGAATGGGTGTCTCATGTCCCTAGTGTCTTGCTTGTAATATTCTTGTGAATTTATGCAAATTAAACTTCTCAAAATGTCCCTTACTTAGCCTGTGTTGATATCATTCATCTCCATCCTATTTTAATAAAATCATTTTCTTCATTATCCTCCTCTTGTTTTACAAGTATGAGATATATTCTATTTAAGATAACCTTTACTGTGGTGTTTTCCGAGTAGGTCAAATGCAGGCACAGAATTTCTTCATATCCTACCTATTTTTACATAGTATTGAAGATTTAAGCTATTAACTGTAAAATCTAAGACACTGAAAACATGAAACTCAGTGATGATTTCATAAGGTTTCCTGAGTAGCCATACTAAGTTGCAGTACTGGGGGCAATGAATGCTTCTCATTGCTAATTCCTGTTGAGTAGAAAGCAGAAGGGTTCTGTTGTCTTACTTATGGGTTTGATGTTATGGACAGATTTTTGAATTAGAGGACTTCCATTTCTATAATTCAGCAAAAATCTCCTCAAACCAGATTATGAGAGTGAAAGCCCTCAAACCAACAGGAGCTAGAGCAGTCCCCACCACCACCTTAATATTGTTCCTATGCTGCCGCCTCCTCCCATTGGTTAGAAAAGCATCCCATTCACGTGCTGCGCTGTTGGAGCCTTGAGAATCCCTGGAACTTGCAGAGGTCCGTGGAAGGATGAGTTATTGTGAAGCGTGTCTCAATACATTGTATATGAAGGCAGGCTTCATCAGAAAGTGTTTTCCCATACACTTTTGTGAGTCTCAGCAAATCTTGTTACTCCCTCAAAGCAACGGATGAGTGGGGCACTTGATGGAAGAAGGTGGTGGCACAGGAACGGCATGGAGGCGAGAAAGCTGCTCCACTTTCTGCCAGTTTGAGGACTTTCACTCCCATGATATAGACCAGGGCTTCTTGCTAAATTATGAGAGAGGAAGTCCTTTAATTCTGAAAATCCCATCCGTATTAGCTAATGTTGAAGTCCTTTGGTCTGATGCAAGGACTCTTGTAATAATCTTGACCAATCAGCGTGTCATGGTATCATCATATGCCATCAAGTCAATTCTGACATATGGCGGCGACCCTTTACAGGGTTTACAGTAGAGAATACTCAGAAGTGGTTCACCATTCCCTTCTTCTGGGGACACCCTGGGACTGTGCAGCTTGCCCAAGGCCACACAGGTTGGCCTTACTCACAGGAGGAACAATATTTGGCTCCAAAGCCAGGTACGCAAACCACTGTTACTTCTGATATGAGATGTAACAATGGTTTGTTAGATTCTAAACAGATTTTTAGAATACTAGCCTGTATGTGCCTGCTTAGAAATAAGCCAGAATTCAGTTGGATATTGGATTACAGCTTAAAGTCCTGACCTCTTTCAGTTTGATAGCAACTGTTCAACAACCATTTACATATGGTTGTTGTGGGTTTTTCGGGCTCTTTGGCCGTGTTCTGAAGGTTGTTCCTCCTGACGTTTTGCCAGTCTCTGTCCTCTGAAGATGCCGGCCACAGAGACTGGTGAAACATCAGGAAGCACAACCTTCAGAACACGGCCAAAGAGTCCGAAAAACCCACAACAACCATTAGATCCTGGTTGTGAAAGCCTTCGCGAATACAACTACTTACATATTCTAGAATCTAGCATAAAATGGGATCTGTGCTTTTTTAAAACAATAGAAAAGAAGAATTTGGAATGTGTGGTTTATGCAACCATTCATTTTGTTGCTTGTGCAAAAACTGTGGTCCACTCAAAGCTCTGCCTAAATATCCAACTTCCACATTTTGCTCACCTTTGTGAAGTTGGTATGCATGCATGTGTGTGACTGACGGTTTGCAAAAGTGTCAAGGCTCTCTGAAGTTCAGAGGCTTTCATTTTTATCAGTTCCACTTTTTCCACATATCATATGGTGAATTACATGTCAGGCCAAAACGAGATGTGAATCCTCAGAGGCCACAGAGGAGTTAGTATTTTGTCATCTTTCACTCCTTACAAGTTGCATTTAAAAGTCCTGGATGAGCAAACTCCCTGCCACAGCAAGGAGGGGCAGGGAGCTATTTGCTCCTGGCACAGTGAGAGGGGCAAGGCTGATCACCCTGATTGTGTGTAAAGATCTAAGAGAGTAGTATTCTCTTCAGAGACAGTTCCTCTTGGTACTCAATGGAGAATGAATAAACTGGTATTTCTGTACCTCTGGGAAAGTGAGAATTGGAAGCAGAAAAGTTGGCTGCAAGAATTCATTGTCCAGTTCTGGGTTTACCCTCCTAGCTGTTTCACATTTACGATCCTAGGCACGTTTGGTCAAAAGCAAATCCCCTTGAATTCAGTGGGGCTTCCATAAGCATGTATAAGAGAGTATCCCAAGATTTTCCTAACCTAAGTTTTTGAGCATTTCCATTGTGTCTCCAGCAGATCATCAGGAGAGGCCTTTTTCTCAGTTCCGCCACCTTCACAGGTACCTTTGGTGGGAACGCAGGAAAGGGCCTTTTCTGTTGCTGCTCCACGACTTTGGAACTCCCTCCCACAGAAGGCTAGGCCGGCCCCATCTTTGGTGTCCTTCCGCAAGCAGGAGAAGACCTTTCTCTTCAGGCAGGTTTTCCATGAGTGACTGGCTGCTTGAGTGGGGTTTTTAAGTGGATTGTTGTACCTTATGCTTTGAATGTGTTTTGGTCTTGCTTATGTTTTTTGTATGGTGTTTGTTTGATCCTCCTTAGTATTTGTATACAGTACTCACTGTTGTTAGCTTTAATATTGTTTAATGATGTAAGTCGCTTTGGGTCCTTTTAAGGAGAAAGGTAGAGTAAAAATATTTTAAATATTTTAAATAAAATAAATAAATAAACAGTTGGTTTGTTAGCTGCTGGGGTGGTGGTGCCTTTTTTGTTTGTTTAAGCATCGTGGCAGATCGGTGTCACTGTATAAATTATCATTCCTAAGAGTAACTCATATAATCTCTGCTGGTTGTTTAAAACATTTTTATTAGTAATCTTCTAAGATTCCATATGGTGTAGGTGAGAAAACTGGTGTGTCTAAGGTTATCTCGAAATGAATGCATTGTGGCAGAAGAGAGATCTGCACCAGAGGTTTTCTTGCTCACAGGCCAGAAACATATGTTAGATATAGCCAGTAATTAAATCTGACAGCATGTTAACGTTGCAAAGAGGTGACTAGGGCAATTTCTTATTTGTTAAATCAGACTTTAAAGAAACTCTTATGTTTAAATCTTGAAGATCAGTCATCAAACAAAAGAAGATAATTTGTGTAGTCTGGGAAGTGAGAGAAGACTGTGCTGTGATATCGATATACTCACATTAGTTAAGAATTTACCTCTTCCAGTCAAAGGCTATTTCATATGCCTGTGTCTGGCTTCATATCAGACTCTTAGCAGCTATGTTAAGAATAAGAAACGTCTTTCAGCCCAAGGGCTGGATTTAGTTTCAGAAAAGTTCTCTGGCATCTGCATTCTGTTGGAGAGGAAGTCCAGAGCCCAAAAGATGAGATGAAAAATAGCAGTATGTTTTTGCAGAATGTTCTTAGTGTTGGATACAAAAGCCTTGGGAGAAGTACAGTGGTGCCTCGCATTACGAGTGCTCCGTTTGACGACGAAATCACTTTACGTTGATGTTTTTGCGATCGCAAAAGCGATCGCAAAACGATGTTCCCTATGGGGGAATTTCGCTTTGCGATGATCGGTCCCCTGTTTCGGTAACCCACTGGTTCTTAACCTTGGGTTACTCAGGAGTTTTGGACTGCAGCTCCCAGAAGCCTTCACCACCAGCTGTCCTGACTGGGGTTTCTGGGAGTTGCAGTTCAAAAGCATCCGAGTAACAAAGGTTAAGAACCACTGCGGTAACCGATCATCACAAAGCGATGATTTTCGCACAGCTGATTGGCAGTTTCAAAATGGCCACCAGGTAAAAAAATGGCCGCCTGCTGTTTTCTGGCACGGATTCCTCGCTGCACGGGCAGCGAAAATGGCCGTGCTATGGAGGATCTTCACTGGACTGTGAGTTTGAAGCCCCTAGGAATGCATTAATCGGGTTTTAATGTGTTTCTATGGGCTTTTTAAAATCTCATGATGACATTTTCGTTTTACAGCGATTTTCGCGGAACGAATTAACATCATCATGCAAGGCACCACTGTATTGCAATTTTGTAGAATGGGAAAGAAATTGTATAAAAACTCCAAGTGATGCTATTTTGGAGAAGGTAGCATGACCCTTTGAAGAACGCCAGATGGCCAGATTGGGATCCCAGAGCTTCAGGTTTCCTGTTTCTGCACTTAGCAATCACATCAGTACTTATGAAATGTGCAATTTCTTCAAAAAACCTCCCAATTTGTCTTCATTTGTTTTATTCATTAAGGTAGGTCTCACTGTCATAAGGAAAGTAACGCCATCTGTGTTATTTACTTTCCATTTGTGAAGCAGCATAGCAGTTCCTTTGATCTTCTCAAATCTCTGAATTTATACTGTGGTTCGTAAGACATAACTTTAAACCAGGGCTGCCACGTTTTGAGGAGCATCCTGTGAACACTGATGAACCACAGAAATACAGTGGGATTCCTGCAACTGTGTTTCCATGTTTGGAGAAAATTCTGCAGATTAAGGATGGGGATCTTTCTTTCTTTCTTTCTTTCTTTCTTTCTTTCTTTCTTTCTTTCTTTCTTTCTTTCTTTCTTTCTTTCTTTCTTTCTTTCTTTCTTTCTTCCCTTTCCTTTCCTTTCCTTTCCTTTCCTTTCCTTTCCTTTCCTTTCCTTTCCTTTCCTTCCCTTCCCCTTCCCTTTCCTTTCCCCTTTCCCTTTCCCTTTCCCTTTCCCTTCCCCTTTCCCTTTCCCTTCCCCTTTCCCTTTCCCTTTCCCTTCCCCTTCCCCTTCCCCTTCCCCTTCCTTTCCTTTCCTTTCCTTTCCTTTCCTCCCCTTCCCCTTCCCCTTCCCCTTCCCCTTCCTTTCCTTTCCTTTCCTTTCCTTTCCTTTCCTTTCCTTTCCTTTCCTTTCCTTCCCTTTCCTTCCCTTCCCTTCCCTTCCCTTCCCTTCCCTTCCCTTTCCTTTCCTTTCCTTTCCTTTCCTTTCCTTTCCTTTTTTTTAAATTATGGCTCCTAGACAGAATCCTGGGAGACCCAAGAAAAAAGAAAACCACCCAGAAGCCTGCAGACCAGCTTTCCTTACCTATGTCAGTGCCTCTGTCAGCACAATTCTCCTTTCAAAAACAAGGAAACTTCCCTAGTGGTTCCTGGGAGAAGCAAACCTTCATGGAATAGGTACTGTAATTACAACTGCCAGAAAGCAGCAAGGCAGCGTCCTTGTTTTTGAAAGGAGAATCATTGCAAGAGAGGCACCAATGTAGGTAAGGAAAGCTGGTCTGTAGTCTTGCATTTTCTGGCTGTGTCTCACACATTCTGCCTGGGTAATTCTTGGCGAATTTTGGGAGTGGAAGTCCAAAAAAATGAAACAGTCACATCTCTGCTGCACACGTTCTGCTTGTCATGCATCCATTAGAGGCAGAGGACGTTTGCCAGAAAAACCTTCCCTTTTTAAAAAACAAGGCAGCCTGTTGTTAACATGCCTGGAGCCAGCAGGTTTGCTTTTTTGGTCATGACTAGACAGCTGCCTGGGCTACTCAAGGATGGCTGCAATGTTATAAAGCAGTCTTTGGCAACCTAGCACCCTCCAGATGTGCTGAACTACAGCTTCCCACCCCCTCCCCAGGCATAGCAGTTGTGCTGGCTTGGAATGATAGGAGCCCAACACATCCCTTAAGTCAGTGGTTCTTAACCTTGGGTTACTCAGGTGTTTTTGGACTGCAACTTCCAGAAGTCTTCACCACCAGCTGTGCTGGCTGGGGTTTCTGGGAGTTGTAGTTCAAAAGCACCTGAGTAACCCAAGGTTAAGAACCACTGCCTTAAGTGGCAAGCCGGGAAAGGCTGCTACAGATGGTTATGAGATTTGCCTGCCAGTAAAGACACCAGGCTGTGAAGCCAGGAGTTCACTTCTATTCTATGTCTTGGATGAGAACATCCTGGCTGTGGGGTCCTCAACAAGCTCGGTAGTCCCAGAGTGCCTCCAGAAGAAAGGACCGGTGAAGCATTTCTGAGTACTGTGTATCTAGGAGAGGGCCACCATAAGTCAGAAGCGGCTTGGCAGAACATAATTGTTATTGAACTCATGAAGTTTGCTTCATGCATGATGTGTCTGACTCGAATGTGGATCTATAATTATTTTTTTTCTTTCTTCCTTCCTTCTGTCTGCTTGGGGAAAAAAAAACATGAAGAAGTGCTCTTCAGGGCTGTTCAGTGACAATAAACCTCCTTTTCTTGAACGCTTTCTAAAAGCTGCTTAGCTTTCAGAGCATGAGGCCTCAATCAGACCTCAGCTTACACGGGGGCAGATTTCTTTGAATATATTGTTTGCCTTCCTGATTTTCAATTTACCTTTTGTTTTGGTTTGTGTTTCTTTAAAAAAACCCGAACATTACTTTGTCCAAGCTTTGGAGATGTAGACACAGCCACAAAACCAAATAAAACTAATACAACCTGAAGTTATGCCCCATGGCGTACGTGTTTAGGCACCACATAGAGAAGTTAATTCTTCAGACTGTAACTTTTTCAAGCTTCGAGTTGAGGCTAAATAAGTGTAACTGTTTCTTCCAAGCACGTATATAGTACGAAACGCTAACTTGGCTAAATCCACTGTTATGACTACTTCATGGTTTATTGTTTATTTTTTTTATTATATAAGATATGAAAGAAATGAAACAAAACATGTGTATTTCTTTTCTTCTTGATGAGTCGGGGGAGGGGCAGGGAGCAGGCAGAGCAGATGGAGATTATGTTACAGGTGCACCTAATGAGCACTGATGCACCTGCTCCCTGCTGGCAGCAGCATCCAGCAGATAAACAAAGAAAGGGGGAGGGGAAGGGAAGTGCAGAGCAATGTTGCTTCAATCAGGCAGCGGTTTTGCTCTGGCTCTCCCCCACCCCACCCCCGCCGCCGCGGACCTCCTTCTGCCCAGGAAGTCCAGAAGCTATCAGCAGCCCTGTCAATATCCCTGCGGGTAATCAGACTTCACTGTCTGGTCCAAAATGTCAGCTTCACTTTTGACACCAAATGTGTGTGTGTGTGTGTGTATGCGTATGTGCCCGCTTGGCATCCCAGAAAAGCCCAGAAGGTCACTTGCTGTCCATCAACATCTCTGACCTCTCTTGTCAGTCTGCACAGGAACAGACGGTAACATCCAGAGGGAGGCAGAAAACATGCCGAAGAAAAGGTGCTCAGAAATGTTTCATAGATCAGATCAGATTAGTCAGTAATTACTCGCTTGCTCAACAAGACCCAGAAGAAATTGTTTCAGGATGACCAGGTGGGAAAATGTGGTGTTAACTGGAAGCGAGCTGGTTCTTTTGGTTTGTTTCTAACCAAAAGTGAGCTAGTGTGGGCTACTTTGGAATGGTCAGGCTTGTTTAATCATCATCATCTTAGAACTGCAGAGGTGGAACGGACTCTATGGGTCATTGAGTCCAGCCTCTGTCAAGGAGGGCACGATGGGAAATTGAATTTCCAACCTCTGGCTCTGCAACCAGATACCTAAACCACTGAGCTATCTACCATTTTAGAAAGTTAATCAAGGTGGCGCTGCGGGCTAAACCGCAGAAGCCTGTGCTGCAGGGTCAGAAGACCAAGCAGTCGTAAGATCGAATCCACACGACGGAGTGAGCTCCCGTCGCTTGTCCCAGCTCCCGCCAACCTAGCGGTTCGAAAGCATGCAAATGTAAGTAGATAAATGGGGACCAGTTCGGTGGGAAGGTAACAGCATTCTGTGTCTAAGTCGCACTGGCCATGTGACCACAGAAGATTGTCTTCGGACAAAACGCTGGCTCTATGGCTTGGAAACGGGGATGAGCACCGCCCCCTAGAGTCGAACACAAATGGACAAAAATTGTCAAGGGGAACCTTTACCTTTACCTTTTTAATCAAGGCCAGTGGTTCACAGGGAAATAGCTTCTGCCAGTATCATGAAGTGGCTTAATAAGTAAGCCACTTCAGGATGTTGGCAAATTTATCACTTCCCCTGCTCCTCAGCAGATGGGCAGGGGGAAGTGAATTTTTACTGTATATGGACTATTGCTGATGTGCTGACTCAGTTATAAAAACAGTAAAAAATATTTTCTTTGCCTCCTCTAATAGGGCCTGTTGAGAAACTGCCTGCAGCTGAAGCCACCATCATGGATCTGACAGCAGGCGGTTTCTCAACTGGTCCTTTAAGACAAAGGATTTTACCATTTCTTTTTATAACTGATGTAGTGCATCAGAACTAGTCCATTATGCAGTCATTTTTTTTTTCATTTCCCTTGTCCCTCTGTGGAATAGAGGAAGTTATTAATTTGCCATTATCTGGAAATAGCGTGCTCATTAGGCACTGGATGATATTGACAAATTCAAACCAGAAGGCTTTTTTGGGGGAGTGGAGCAGTTCTAGTTATCACATATGCTGAAACTGATCCAAATCAGATCCTACCAGCACCAAAAAAAGTAGAAGCTGCTGACTCAGTAAGCTATGAATGGGACCGTTTCGAGGGTGGGCTGGCTCACTCGGACAAAGACATCATCTGATCACTGTCTTTAGGAGCAGACCAGCCTGTTTCTGCAACAGACCAAACAGTGGGCTTCAAAGCCCATGTAGTTAGACTCTAAGTTAGTGCCATAAATGACTAGCACCAGGACATGCAAATAATTTTTTTCTATATTTATTTATAGGACTGGTGTTAATGGATTGGAATTCAGGGAACTGGAACTGTTTCATTTTTTCCCCCAGCAAAGGCATGTGTGAAGTTCTTTAGTCAAGAGTGGTTGCAAATAAGGGAGGTAGCAAACTTATCCGTGACTTAGGGGGGGAAAGGACAATGTTGCTTAAGGCAGGCAAAACCTGTCTATTGCAGAGGAGAACACAACAAACTGCTTCATACTGGTTCGCATCCTTGGCCTATTTAGTTTAGTACTGTTGACACTAACTATCAGAATCTCCCCAGAGTTTTAGACAGGTGTTTTTCTTCATCCTGCCTGGAGACTGAACTTGGAATATTCTGCATGTAAGACATGTGCTCTACCACTGAGCTACAGCATTTCCCACAAATGGATTTACATTGGCAGAGACATTAGCAGTTTTGCTAGCTTGGGAATTCCCCAGTACTTTGGCTGCAGTTTCCTCAATCTGTAAATCACTGTTATTAGATACTTATGCTTTATGACTAGCATCCATTCCGTGATTATACATAAGCAGTGATGTACTGAAGTGGATGAGAGACTGAAGGTCTCAAAAGATGTTAAGAAGAATCCGTATCTAGTGAAAAAATAGGTATAATTGGGGAAAAACAGGTTAAAAGGAGAAATGTATGTGCCACTGGGATTATTTCTGGATAGTAAAGAATGGCTTCGTTTGCATATTTAATTCAAGAGACATCCAAAATAAAGAGGTCATATTACTGGGGACATTGTAAGAACAGTTAACATGCATTTCTCTGAACATGGATTTTGACCCTCAGCTATGGTTTGAACCTCATCTCTGCCATGGACTCACATGCAGGATGGCTTTGAGTAACCCATTCTCTCTCATCCTTAGCCTGCAAGATGGAGGGTGACTTTGGTGGTTTTGACTTGTATGATAGAGGAGAGGAGAGCATTGCCTGCATCCCATACTTTTTCCCCACATCAAGAGGACCACTTGTGCTCTGTGGCCATTTTCTAGCTTCTGCCTCCCCATGGCTGAAGGAAGTGCATTTTCACTTGCTGCTCTGGGGAAAAGATGCCCATCATTGAAATTATTTGAATCACTGCAGGATTTAATAGTGTATTCCAGTTACCCCTGTCAAGAATACTGTGAATGAAAGGTGAGATATCACATTTTCTAAAAGATGGATATGAAATGCTTTGAATACTCGGAAGTGCTGTACCGGTGCTGAGGATTTATTGTGACTAAGATATTTCAGAAAAGCTCTGGCTAATGTTTCATCTGTATAAGCAAGTATGAAATGCATATAAAGGAGGAAGTCTGGAATTTGTTCTCTTTTGATGTCTGGAAAGGTGCAATTTTTTGCCTTTTAGTAATCTGGGCAGGGGGAGCTAGAAGTTGTTTCCAGCCTTCTCCAGTCTGACACTCTTGTGGACTATAAACCTCATCATCCCCAGTCAGCACACTATAACTGGGTATGATGAGGATTCCCATCCCATGGAACACTGGGTTGGAGAAGACTGAGTAGGCATTTCAGCAGACATTTCTTGGGAATGAATAGTTGGGCTGACATCAGACAGTTGTTAATGTTATCTGCTGCCACCATTTTTGATTGAGATTCCTTTCAAATGATCCTGGAGAAACTATTGGTTTTCCAGTGATCTAAGCTGCCTTGAAATGTGATAAAAGACTAGGTGGCAAATTCTTGATTGAGATCCCTTTGAAAGGATCCTGGATGAACTGTGGATTTTCATATGTTGTAAGTGGCCTCAAAATGTCAGAATGGAAGAATCTTAAATTCTTCCAGTGATACTGTGTTAATGCAACCTGGATTTAGGAATTCAGAGAAATACGAGAAATGAAGCCCCTGGCGTTTGCTTATTTTGCTCTGTCTATTTAGTCATTGATTGGGGCAGAGTTTGGAAACCACTTGGGGAACATTTTTGGTTCAAGAGTGGATAATTATTGTGGTGTTTTTTTTAACAATCCACTTTCTTTGTTTATGTGTTCATTCATTTATACATTCTTAATCCTCGGTTCAGTCCTGAATTGAGCCCCTGAGGCAGCTTGCTGGAGTTTTCAAACAAGTAAACCTACTTTAGCATCTTAACATCTAAAACCAGCCCACCAATGTGTTTGCAAAAAGAACTAGTTTTCTGAGAAATTTACTAGGTTGTTGTTCCCATTTATCTGTGTTAGTCATTTGTTCCTGGAAAAAGGCAGATGTATGTGCATTCAGATTTTTAATTCACTTTGGGCAAATACATGTTTGGTTGTGTATGGATGATTGATACCCACCACAGTTGACTAGGTGGCTGGTGCAGTCATATCTAGACCTTTAGAACTCTCTGTCTTGAGAGGTCTGCTTGGCTGCCACCTCTCCTTTAACCCTCTGCCATCTACTTATGACATCTGGCCTGCAAAGTCCATGATTTTAGCAAGTAGCCCTTGTTTTGTGCAGGTTGCATCCCACCCACCTCCATACCTGCCCTTTTCTATTTTTGCATCTGCCTTTGCTTTTAATGCTTTATGATATCATTAATTTTTGATATGATGTTATTATTGTCCTTAACCTACTGTAAGCTGCTCTGAACATAGCACTTAACAGTAAAAGGCCAGAATCAAGTATTACTTTAAACAAACAAATCAATTATCTACAGACCTGAGCAGAAACAAAAGGAACCTTTAGCAACTTCAAGTGTACAATATAACATGTGGTTTTTGTTGAAAACAGAAATGTTGCAGATACCTTCTGACATGAAGGCTGGAAAGAACAAGCCGTCCTCATCTTCCTTACAAGTAATTTCTACACTAAGGAAATTGTGCAAAAGAGACCCATGAGTTGCAACAATACCTATTTAAACACATCTAGTCTCAATCAAATTTCGGAGGTTAAGCAGGTTTGTGCCTGGTTAATCTGTAGGCTAGGCTAGCTCACTTAGTTAGATATCTGGCTGTGGAGCCAGAGGGTAGGACTTCAATTCACCGATGTGCATCCCAAAAGAAGAGTCAGCCTGTGTAGCCTTGGGTTAGCTGCGCAGTCCCAGAAGGGAATAACATACAACTTCCGAGTACTCTGTACCTAGAAAACCTTGGAAAGGGGCACCATAAAACAGAAGTGACTTGAGGACACATATTTCTTATCATTAGGAAAGAGAAACCCTTCTTAAACCCTAGACAGTTGTTCCCAGTCAGATTTGGTAGTACTGGCCGCGGGAACAATAGTCAGGCTCAGTATCTGGCAGTCCCTCACATTGCCAAGGCGTACACATGGCCTTGGAAAATCATTCTCTTGCGTGAAATTCTGCTCTCTGTTCCCATCAACTCTGGCTTCTGAGATTGTACTCTATGTTGGCCCACACACTTTGACCCCATTCTTATGGTACTAGGGGCTAGAAACCAGCCAACCAACCCTCTTCCTCTCCCCTCCCCTCCCCTCCCTTTCTTCCTGTTTATATTCCTGAGCCCTGAGATATGGATCCTGCATATGAAATTAAGCATTCATGTCCAACTCATTTGGTAGCAGGGAAGGGTAGGACCAAGCGTTTTGACTTCAGTATGCCTGGCATCCATTTGATTACTTGTCTCTGCAGCTGTCTGATAAGCCCTTTTACGCCCTCTCCCCCAATAAATTATATATGGGATTTATTTTTAAGGTGACACTTAATAAATTTAGATCTCTATGATTAAGAATGTTCAATCCCAGTTTAGCAAGGAAAGTTAACCGTGCTATTAAAAGTAACAGGCTGCAGCAGTTGGAGAGGAGGATACCTCTGTCTCTCTACAGTGAATTTTTGCTCCGAGGGAGATTTCCAGTCTGTTTCAAGCAGCTCAGATTGTGGGCGGTAAAGTGTGCAGCAGTGAACTGACTTCATAGGAAGCAACAGCCCACCCCAAGGGAGATGCTGAGAATCAATCCATGATGTGTGTGATCTCTCTCAGAATTTTACTTTTTGACAAACCAGTTAGGCTGATGTATCTGTGATTCTTGAGTTCTTCTTTTCTGTTACCATTCCCCTAAATGCTGGAAGGCTAGAAAAATGTGGGTGAATTTATCTCATGCCACTTTGCTGTTTCTATGGCACTTCTACTCAGTGTTATTGTGTTTGACTTCCTGGTTGCTATGTGTGAAAGGAATCTTCCTGCATTTGGTTTGTATACTAGCAGTGATCATGACTCACTCTAGTTATTGTCCACTTGCCTTGACTTTTCTGAGTGATGCTCCATGTATTGTTTCTGAGATGTTTGTCTATGTTGTTTTTTCAGTATACACTAAGAAGTGTCATTATGGCACACAAATATTTGCAAACATGTATTACATGGCTAGGCACATTACAGATCAACCATCGTTTCATTCTTCTTGGGTATTTCTGAATTCTTTCCAAACGGCCTCTCCATGTGCTTGAGGCACATTAAAAAGAAAACTAACTGAAAAAGAACAATAGTATTTGTGTTGTAGATAAAGAAATCAGAAATAAGGGCATTACAAACCTGCAGTAACATCAGAAAGTGTCCATGTTTACATGTGTACATACCCTAGTTGATTTCAGTGTGTGGCAAAAGGATCTTGAACACATGCTTTACTGCCAAGATAGAAAAGCTGATGCTGCCAGATTTTTTTTTGGACTCCAAATTCCATCAGCTCCAACAACCATGACTGATGGTAGGTCTATAATTGGAACAGACATTCATATGTTGGCTTTTTGTAGAAGCTAGCAACCAAGAATTAGTGTCATAGTCATCTGGAGTGAAGATAATGTATTATTTAAACAGTTACATGTCTGATAAATACAGGAGGATTGGATCAGCCGACTACTGCTATGTGACGAACACCAAGACTACACAAAGAGGAAGGGTGAGAGGAAGTAAAATCAAACTTCAGAATGTTAGTTTCTTGACAGGTAGGCATTACGCTCGATGGAACACTACAAACACTGTGAAGAGGGAACTTTCCATAACTATCGTTCTCTCACTCCGATGCCCACTGTAGGCACATAGTAGCTTGAGCAAGTATAATAAGTTGCACTTCTCCACTGCAACATCAATAGCATACGGAGGGCCACAGGTTGCCCACCTCTGCCTGAGGAAAATAAATGATGTGAATTGGTGCTAAACCACCAGGGTATGGCAAGGACTTGTTTTTCTTTTTCTTTTTCCTGTACTTCTGTTCTTTCTCTTTGGGTTCCCTCCAAAGTGTGCTTCAGTGGTGATGGAAACATTGTCTACCTCCATTAAGAGAGCTTCTATACTTGTCACATTTGTCTAGCATAGCTAGTCTTTCTTTCTTTCTTTCTCTTCTCTTCTCTTCTCTTCTCTTCCTCCCTTCATTTCAGACTACAGCTAGTTGTAGGATTCATGCTGGCTATAGCATTCTGAGAATAGTAGACCATCAAAGAAATGTTTCCTGCCTCTGCAGCAGAGATAAGCAGGAGCATCTCCATTCAGAACTACTGGAAACAGGCTGATCCTCTTTTGCGTTCCCTGTTCATTCCTCAATCCTATTATCAGCTTCAGAATTCTTCATTTTAAATTCTTCAGCTTAAATTTTATGGATACAAATTTCATTAGCACTGAGGAAGCAACAAAGTTGCCTACAGAGCTTGCTTGGGGTATATGTCTGTGGCAGGGATAAAATCTTCTTCCTTACTCCTTTCCCCTGGTGATCTTGATCCTGCCACCCAGTTGATGTCTGATTAGCTGAACAGTAGGCAAAGTGGATGGGGTTCAGCAAGCCACAAGGAAAGCAGTTGAAGTTTGCTTACTTTTTGCGTTGGCTGGTTTTCATAAAAGGAGCTTATAAAACCAGTGCAAATTATGGGTGATGGATGGTTTCCCACGGATATAGAAAATCTGTATCTACTGAAATTTCTCCCACAGGGATGTTTCAACACATATCTGCTTATATTTTGCTCAATTTTAAGACCCAAGGAACTTAATTTCATAAAAGAAAACCTCCTTGTTATGCTTCAAGGTATTTTTCACTAGTTTCTTTGTTACTGTCAGTTTTCTTTAAAAAGTCATTTGCTATGAATAATACTTAGCATGTGTGTAGAGTTCGTTGGCCACCCTAATTCAATAATATACCAACTAAAATTTCCTTTGCTATTAATAGAGTTGATTCTTAGCTGATTGAGTTTAATTTTGTATATAACATTTAGAGAGAATAGCCGTCACTACAATAAGTAAAGCTACTATTCATTTTTAGTTTTATATATATATAAAATCACTGCTGCACTCCTATCAAAACAGACCTAGTAAATATCTTTGACTCTAGGACTCACTCATTTAAAATGTGTCCGCAGTGGTTAAACTGCTGTACTGCAGCTAAAACCGTGCTCACGACCTGGGGTTCAGTTCCAGGTAGCCGGCTCAAGGTTGACTCAGCCTTCTATCCTTCCGAGGTCGGTAAAATGAGTACCCAGCTCGCTGGGGGGGCAATGTGTAGCCTGCATAATTAAATTGTAAACCGCCCAGAGAGTGCTTGAAGCGCTATGGGGCGGTATATAAGCAGCACACTTTGCTTTGCTAATGGATCAAATGAATTAAGATTTTAATTGATTAATCTGCACATTTTCAAAAGTTGCAGCTCTAACAGCCATTTCTGAGTCCTGGTACCTTTCAGCTGATTAATCCAGAGGGTAATTTAAAAAAATCCACAGAATCTCAGCAGCTATCTTTCCCCATTGTATACTTAAGAAGTGTATATAAATGGCTGCTAAATCTAAATATTTCCACCCATTCTTAAGGAGGAGTGAATGTTGCATTTCTTTATACATGGAGATGCTGTTTTACTATAAGCCAGAGATGAAAATGAATGGCTACAAATTTGTTGCAAATGGAGAAAATAGCTTCATTATGCAAAACACACCACTTCATGCAAATGTGACCATCCCTTTCTATACAGCTGTTCAGTCTTCTAAATATTTTGCAGTGCTTAGATCAATTTGTTTTCAGAGACCATAAAGTAGCATTAGTAAGTCAAATTATGCTTAATAGTGTCTGCTGGTGACTCTACAGAGACGGAGAAAGGAGCCCCTTCCACCCCCCATTGCTTCCACATTTGTCTGGAATTTGTCTCAATAGTATCTGAACTGCATTTTGTCAATGGACTGCCATCAGCATCTCCACTTAAAGGAATTCAACAAACAAGGGGGGGGGGCAGGAGAACTGGGAGAGTTGCTAGCCCTCAAAGTTGGACTCTGTGTGTATGTGTATGAGAGAGAGAGAGAATTCTGTGGATGAGTTGTACTCATATGAATGAGCTATGAGAGTATGTGGGGCCCTGTCCATATCAACTACTGACATGCATGCCTTAAATGTGTCTTCTGGGGCAGCATAGCCTTCACACCAGAAAATGCCATATTCCAGCCCTGCTCAAAACTAGGACATTCTCCTGCTGATGACCCATGCAAATGAATAGGAACTACACAAGAATGCCCCAGTGGGCCATGAACAAATTTTGGAAAGTTTAATTTTTAAAAACAATTCATTTTAAAAATATTTCCAAGGCCCAGTCACTGATGCAGTTTCAGTTTTAAAAAGTAGCTCATTACTTTATGGTTATTCCAAAGTCACTGAAATAGCTCAAATTTTTAATAACAGCTCATATTAGTGAATAAAGAAATCTGAATGCTATAAGTATTGGTTTGTACTATAAAGCGCATTCTCCTCTCATTCACCTCTTTATCACATCTACACCCAGAACCAAGCACTTTACCCATGTGATATTCCTCCTCTACCATTTAGTGAATGCTACCCTGTATAACTGTAGAAGTAACCAGAACTGTAAAGCTATACCACAGAATGAGAGACATATTTTCTTGTTATATTATGATCAAAATTAATGTAGTTATGGCTTTGTTATTTAAAAAAGGAAACAATTACAAGTTACTCCTCATCTGTAATTAGTTACTTCCAAGTTCTGATTATGAGTAGTCCATTCTTACAGGCAAATGATTAATAGATATTGCAGTCATGCAGACTTGATTCATATTCTGGACAATCCTTCTTGGGGTGCAAGAGAAGCTGAGAGCTAGTACTGTACTTAAGAGCATTGGGCTTCAGATTCATGTAACTGTTGAGACATGTATCACAACTTTTCTTTCTAACTGCACCTCACAGGGTTTTTTAATCAGGATAAAAATGTGGAGGACATGAGACCATGGATGACACCTTAACCTGTTTAGAAGAAAGAGTAGATGAAAATGTAATATAGAGGTACATAAGCCATGGGCAAGCATACATGTCTAAAGTTGGCCAATCAGTTAAAAGCCAACCATGAGGCCATTCTTCTTCTTCTTCCTCCTCCTCCACCACCACCATCACCACCAGATGCTGGGCAATAATTATGGCTATTCTCACTTTGGATGCTGAAACTCCAGACAGTGACATTGCATTACTGAAGCCAATAGATTGGAAAAATACTCCAATATCTTTCATTGGAGCTCAGAGCTTAGAAATGTTACTTTGGGGGACTACGACATCCAGGCTAGGCATGTATAGCTTTGCATCATACAGCATATTGCCTTAAGAGTTTGCACGAGTTGGATGTTATTATGACAAGATACTCATCTGAATTGCTTTTAAAATCAGTGATGGAGAGGCTTAGTGGCAGTATAAATATATATTGTAGCACATGGATTTTTAAAAAGCAAGAAACCTTTAGTAATGGAGACAGCTGTTTCCCTTTGCCTTGTGGTGGAACTTGGTTAGAGTAGACATTGTCTTTGTTTAGCTGGACATGTGGTTTGCCTCTGCATAAGATAGTTTTGTAGCAGTTCTTCTGCAGAAGCAGTACACCACTTGTTCAAAATGGGTTTTCTTTCACTGTTTTAAATGCCCAGCAGTTAGAACTGGATATGGAAAAACTGATTGGTTCAAAATTGTGAAAGGAGTACAACAAGGCTGTATATTTTCCCCCTACTTGTTTAACTTATAATGCAAAATACATCATGCGAAAGACTGGACTGGAGGAATCCCAAGCTGGAGATAAGATTGCCGAAAGAAACATCAACAACCTCAGATATGCAAATGATACCACTCTGATGGCAGAAAATGAGGAGGAGTTAAAGAACTTCTTAATGAGGGTGAAAGAGGAGAGTGCAAACAACGGTCTGAAGCTCAACATCAAAAAAAAAAAAAAAAAGGCCAAGATCATGGCCACTAGTCCCATCACCTCCTGGCAAATAGAAGGGGAAGATATGGAGCTGGTGACAGATTTTACTTTCTTGGGCTCCATGATCACTGCAGATGGTGACAGCAGTGACAGAATTAAAAGACACCTGCTTCTTGGGAGGAAACCAACGACAAACCTCGACAGCATCTTTAAAAGCAGAGAGATTACCTTGCCAACAAAAGTCTGCATAGTCAAAGCTATGGTTTTTCCAGTAGTGATGTATGGAAGTGAGAGCTGGACCATAAAGAAGGCTGACTGCCGAAGAATTGATGCTTTTGAATTGTGGTGCTGGAGGAGACTCTTGAGAGTCCCCTGGACTGCAAGGAGAACAAACCTATCCATTCTAAAGGAAATCAACCCTGAGTGCTCACTGGAAGGACATCCTGAAGCTGAGGCTCCAATACTTTGGCCATCTCATGAGATGAGAAGACTCCCTGGAAAAGATCCTGATGTTGGGAAAGTGTGAAGGCAAGAGGAGAAGGGGACGACAGAGGATGAGATGGTTGGACAGTATCATCAAAGCTACCAACATGAATTTGACACAACTTCGGGAGGCAGTGGAAGACAGGAGGGCCTGGAGTGTTCTGGTCCATGGGGTCACGAAGAGTCGGACACGACTAAACAACTAAACAACAACTACCTCATCACAAGAGTACAACAGTGGTAGATAAAAAGTGGAGAGAAAGGGTGTCCAAAGTAAATTCACTGTGTGAGTAAAGGGAGACATATTTGCTTGCTTATTTATTTTAGCATTTTGTTTGTTTGTTTGTTTGTTTGTTTTTTGTTTGTTTTTTTGTTTGATTGATTTATATAACACCCATCTAGCTAATGGCCATGTTGGGTGGTTCATGTGCTTGGTCAGATTTTCACAATTGTCAATTTTTGTGTGCCGAGGAGGAGGTTCAAAGCACACTGTGGCCTCTTACAAGGAAGAGAATTAATTCTAAACCCAGAGGAAAAGCATTGCCTTGGAGCTGAGAAGAGAAAAGAGAGGATTCCTTTGAAAGTTTACATTTATTCTGCAAAAGAAACCCTTTTAGGGTTTCATACACATACGTACATTCCCCCCTGCAATTCCAGTTGGAGAGAGTGTGGCTGTGCTTGCTGATCTAGTATCTCTGACACACCTTGGAGGAATAATTTTGACAGTGGGGATTTTGCTGCTGTTGTATAGGCTCCCTGGGTAATTTACATTCCTGCGTAATCTGTATTCAGAATCATGCAGAAAGCTTATGTAACAAGAGTGGGCTCTGAACAGCAGATGTTTGCTGTTGTAACAAGTGGGGAACAGTGGAACCCAAGGGGGCAGGACCAACAAGTGCACCCCACCCCTTCCATCATTGTAGATTGTAAATGTGCTGTGAGATGCATGCACAAATGACTGCAATCAAAATGAGTGGGTGTATCCTAACTGTGGACTGAGTTGTAACATCAAACGAAGCTGTGGAAGTGAAGCAGGTGGAGATAGGGAGAACCAAATCTGCTTTTGCAGATATTTTTAGTGTTGACTTGTGTTGCTGCCATTGTAGCTTTTCATTCCCAAGCCTTTCTGTCTGTGGGCATTTAGAACCGTGCAGTATCTGAAAAAGGCAAGAGCCACTTAAAGCTAGTGAAAATGAAAATCCAGATACATTAGGAGTACCAAGTATCAGTACTGTTAAAGGCTTGAACCAAGAACCTTGTGGACTAGGGCCAAACTAGAGAAATTAGCGATAGGTTTAAAAGACCATATCTAATCCCACTGGAAAAGGGTGCTTTGCAAGGAGCAATCTCACTTAAAGCAACCGTTCTGTCTGTCTGGGAAGGGCTCCAGAGAAAGAGTAGCTCTGTCACTGGACCAAAATGGTTCAGCTTGGGCACAGATCTGAGGTAGAGTGTCATTACTTGTATGTCATGTGATCACTGGGAAATAGCTTGTGGACTATGCCACAAGCAGTCAGACATTTGAGTTACTTCATTGTCTGATCACACTCTTAAGTCTGTATTGTCAGTGTATTGTTCCAGGATATAATGAAGGATGGATGTTACAGACCAAGATACAGTATGTGTTTTATCAGGTGCTAGAGAGGTAAAACTTAATCAAATTATCACCCTGTTTCAGATAATAGAGGTGTTTCACTAGTCAAGGGCAGATACAGCTTTAGGTTCACTGGCTGAAATCCTATTGTATAGCACCGTGTACATAACAGTGATGATGCCATTGTCAGAAGCATATTGTTGTTGATTAAAGGCAAATAGATGCTGGTTAGAGGCAAATCTGGAGTGCATGTGACTTGTACACAATATGACAAAATTACATGCATGCCAAAATTGCCAAAGGAAGCTTTTAAATCAGTGACAGCTTGCTGCTGCTCCTGTTGATGTCATCACCGCTGTGTATGCAAAGTTGTGCAACAGGATTTCAGCCATTATGGAAGACTTACATTGTCTCAGAGGGTAGACTTAAAGCTTTTGTTTTTCAAGTTCTCACTCAGTTTATGGGTTATTCCGGCTGAAATCTCTCTCTATCATCCAACAGACCTATGCCTTTATCTGCAGCATCACTCCCTCGTTACATGCTGAAACTATGTTCAGACAGTAAAGACTTTAGACCGGCCTCTGTGTTCCTACTTTTGTGTGCCTCTGCACATTCGCTTTGTGCCTTTGGGGTTGGGGGATACCATTCTCATGACTTCTGTTTCATCAATAGCCCAGGGGAATTAATTGTCCAGGGTCCTACAGGCTGGGACCACTGCTGTCGCAGTGTTCTCTGTGTCCTATTAGAAGGAAAGGAGACAAAGGCCTAAACTGTATATTTCATCTAATAAACGCTGAAATCACATTGGTGTTAAAGAGCCATGCCTGAGACATTATTTTGTATTCAAGAAATTGGACCTAGAGGAAAACCCTTCTTATGACTAAAGATCCATCACAAAACAAACTAGATTGGTTTACAAATTACACAGGGTGGGAGAAGCTCCTGGCATGAAAATCACATGCAACCTCACTTAAGGAATTCCTTTTTCTGGTGATGGCCTATGTGTCATGTATGGTTTGTCCTAGAGAGTGTATAACTGCAAAAGCTTTTACATAAGTTGGGAAGGAAGAAAGAGGTGTTGGATTTGTGTTAACAAATTTACAGGTTGGGAGTAAATGAAGGAGATGAGTCACCTAATCTGTACTCCATTTGTCATTTCCCCTGTTATAAATGCTTGAAAAGACTCTATTGTTTGCTTTCATGGTGTGGGCTGGGATTGAGTTCTTGTAAGGAAACCAAGGAGAATTTTCTAATTGTTGCTCATTATATGGGGGATCTGTTTTTGGGTCATTCAGCCATGGTTCCTATCCCCTTTGTTTATGAACTGCAGCCCAGGGAGCGGCCATTCTGTTCAGAGCAACAGTGTCTGAGTTTCACCCTTCCCCTCTTATGTTTTCCCATTAAAAATTGTACCGTCCCAGTGTTCTGTTTTCCTTGGTCATGCTGGTGGATGGATTCTCAGAGTTGTTGTCCAAAAAGGTAAGTTTCCTAAGCTCTGGACAGAACAGTAACTGCATCGCTGAGGACCCATGTTCCATGTAAGGGTCCCACTGTAGCAATTCCTGGAGCCTCCTGGCACAAACGTTCTTCCTCTTCCTTGATGTTACTGCTTGTTCATCTACTATATTTGACCCATAGATCAATGAGAGAAGTAAGGAAAGGAAAAGGAGGTGTAACCATTGCATACTTTCCCCCATTCCTCATTTGAACCCAAAGAGAGAAGCAGACAAGTGGGCAGCAGCAAGAACAAAAAAGAGGCACCTTAATCCTAAGGAGGAGGGAGGCATTGAGAGCTTATTGCCCAAGGCCCCCAATACCTGGAATAAGATATATTATCCGTTTGTTGTTATGTGCTGTCAAGTCATATCTGACTTGTGGTCCTAATAGAGCCTCCGGTGAGCTTCCATGACCTTGTGAGGATTTGAACTCAGGTCTCCAAGGTCCTAATCCATTACTCTGTTTACCACACTGGCCCTGATTGTGACTTACATTTTTATCTCATGCCTCTTCCAGTGAGCTTTCAGGGTTTCTCCACACTTTATTCTCTCAACAGCCTTGTCACCTACTGCGTTTAATAATTGAGTAGGTACTGAATCTCCCATTTTGGAAGTCCCAACACTCTCACCATTAGGTCTCATCAACTATCTTAGAATCAAACCTCTTGTTTTGCTATCTTCCAGGATTTCAGTCCAGCTCTCAGCTTTCAAAATCAACTCCAGCAATTGATGGCAGGGAATTTGAATTGGTGAACACCCAGTTCTTGGTCTTGTTTCAAGGTACAGTTACCCCTACCTGGCTGTGTCTTCATCTGCTTAAACCAGCAGAACTGACATTGATGCAGCCCCCTAAGGACAGAAGAGCAAAAGAAGCTTTGAATCAGAATGTATCGCTAGCAAATTATAATCATCGTACAAATAGTAAAACTCCAGATTATATAGAGGCACGATGGCTTTTTAAAAGTCAACAAGTTATCAGTGAAAGGAATATTAAAAACCTCTCAGTGAGAAATGAAAATGCACCAAGAATTTAAAGAAAAATAGAGCATTTCTCCTAATGGAGAAATATGCCCAACGTTGCCTGTATACCAGCCAGGTGGAGTCCTGGCTTGGGACCTTTACCAGAGGAAGATTGTTCTTCCTGTATATTGGTGGTATCTTGCTTAAAAGAGCACCATAAAAGTAATCCTATTGGAAATTGTGCCATCCGATGTGGCTGCCCGCCCTTGATCCTCCAGCTGTTCATCAACTCTGTTGCAAATGCTTGCTTCCCTTGTTGGAGTCCTGATGTAGGAGCCTCCTCTGAATAGGAGGACTTGGCCAAAGGGGCCTTGACTTGTGCTGTTGCCTAGAAAGGGCTCCTCAGCTTGGCAGTAGAAGCCAAATGAAGGCTCTAGTGGTGGGTATCCTGTGACTTTGTTTCCACGGCATTTGCCACTGCATCATCCCAACCCTTCTCAACATCTTCCTCTCTCTCTCTGTTAATGGGTTTTGGCTTTGATTGTGGCTGAGTGAAAGACAGAAAGAAAGACATGAAATTAGACTTACATTGAGGTACATTGGTTAGGTGGAACACAAAGTTGTTTTCTTGAGGTGAACTTGGTAGATGCTGTCCTACACTGTGTTGCTCTGACCTCCCTCCTATTGCCTATGCCTGCTTGAGTTCACCACCTCTGCTTAATTTATTCTTTAAAGTTTTATAATCCAATTATTTAACAGAATTCTTGGGGCCTTATGTACACTATATATCCAAAGCTTTGCAATAAATGTGCAATTAATTAAAATGCATTAAAAGTCTCTATGGATAAAAAATAGTTAAGTCTCAGTATTGTTTGTTTAGGACTGCTAAAGTGCATGGTTTTTCACAAAGGAACAACTAAAAAGCCTTCAGAGGCCAGGGCTTGTTCTTAATAATGGATTCATGAGGGAGACGCCAACTAACCTAGATATCAGCCATTTCTAACCTGGAATTTCCCAGATGTGTTTGATTACACAGCACCTTGTGTGGATAGCAGTCCAGCATTTCTGGAGAGGGCCAGGGTGAGGAAGGCTGTTCTAGATCTTTAATTTAAAAACCCAGGCTCTGCCCTTGAGCAGTCAAGCCTTTTGCAGTGCTCACAAAAGGTTAAACATGTGGTGCTGAGTTCTAGGATCTAGGCAGAACAGGAGAAATCTAGAGTGGATAAAAATCCATGTTTTTAAAAAAAATCAAATTGATTAAAATCAAATTCACTCTGTGGACCTGTAGAGCGTTAGCCATCTTCGTGTGTGTGTGTGTGTGTGTGTGCGCGCGCGCGCGCGTGCGCGTGCGTGCGCGTGCGTGTGCACATGTGTGTTACTACTTTCTTAATCCTAGTAGATGCTATTCACTAACATTATTGACAAATGCCATTTTGCAATTTTTGAAGGTATTTTACTTCTCTGATCTGAGTTATTGCTGGGCTGTTCATGAACTGAAAATGGAGAAGTGCAGATGTAGGTAGTACAGAGAGGAGAAAGCCACCATTGTGACTGATTACTGAACTTTAGCACCATGACTTTGTACCCTCTAGTGGTGCATCTGTCTGGCTCTCAAACAGCCCACAGAGAGTTGGCAATGCACATTACCATTACTGAGCAACAGTGATGCTTGTAGATACATGTGAAAGTGGCCAACAGGCATATCCAGTTGAAAATGGATATGGGAGCCAGCAGGTCTGGGTAGCAAGAAGGCAAGCTGAAGCAAGACAGCTCTCTAACAGAAGACTGATTTAGAAAACAAAACTGACACCGCACTTAGGCCCAAGTTATTGCTGAGCTAGACTGAAACAACCTTAGAGCCTGGGACCTACCAGGTTGTCAGTTTTGCCTTTCTCATGCAACCAAGGCAAAACTGCTCTCTGGCAGGTTGAGGACAGTATATACGGAATGACAGCTGATTCTTAGCAGGTGCTTTGGGGTGAGGAAGCAACTGTTGGAGTCACTTTGTAAGCAATAAGAGATGATAAAGGGCAGTGGAGAAAGTTCTTGTGCAAATTCTCCTACTAATAATTAGCCTATATACATTTGGATTTTTCCCTGCTTTATTTGGATCGTCACCTATAGCAGTGGTTCTTAACGTGGGCGATAATGCCCCCCAGGGGGCGATTTCATTTTTCAGGGGGGCGGTAGAACGAAAAGGGGTGGCGTGGGGGCGCTGGAGCAGAAGGGGAGCGGTAGGGGGGCGCTGGAGCAAGCCAAACCTGTGAAGATGGCTGCAGCCTTTTTACAGTGTGCATGAATATATATTTTCCTCCAATTTTAATTTAGTTTCAGACTTTTCGTCTTGAAAGTTTTAGTTCCTGCATTTGTTTTTATGCCCTTTTTATATTTCTTTTTGCGTCTTAAAATTCACTTGCAACTAAATCATTAAATGTTACTTTTTTGGGAGCATTTCATTTTCTTGGAATTTAATTTTGTTTTCAGGGGTCATTGGATTTAAGTGTCTTAAATAAATAAATAGATAGATAGATAGATAGATAGATAGATAGATAGATAGATAGATAGATAGATAGATAGATAGATAGATAGATAGATAGATAGATAGATAGATAGATAGATAGATAGATAGATAGATAGATAGATAGATAGATAGATAGATAGATAGATAGATAGATAGATAGATAGATAGATAGATATCATCACCGTGGGGAGGGGGGCGATGATAACTTCCTCAATGGCTCAAGGGGGCGTTTCTTTCAAAAAGGTTAAGAACCACTGACCTACAGCACTCTTGATTTGTGGACCATGATAATTTAACAGGCAGGGAAAGAAGGTGTTGAGTTATTGAATTAGCACATATGATATTTGGTTGTAAGTTTTTTGGGCTGTTTGGCCATGTTCTGGGTTTTTTTTCCTAATGTTTTGCCAGTTTCTGTGGCCAGCATCTTCAGAGGACAGGAGTTAAACCTCTGTTTTATGGTGTAGTGTGTGGGATAGTTGAGTATTTGTAGCTGTGGGATCAGCTTTTTGTTCTTTTCAGGAGATTGGGCGATTATGGTGATCAGTGTGTTTTTTGTCCTGAAAATGACAAAAAGCTGATCCCACTGCTACAAATACTCAACTATCCCACACACTACACCAGAACACAGACAGAGCTCTAACTCCTGTCATGTGAAGATGCTGGCCACAGAGACTGGCAAAACGTTAGGAAGGAAAACCTCCAGAACACAGCCAAACAGCCCGAAAAACCTACAACAACCATCGGATCCCGGTCATGGAAGCCTTCGAGAATACATTTAATATTTAATTGTGCAGAGTGCTTTTAGTCAGGACTTGATATATACTTTTGGAATGAAATGGCCAGTATCATTTGTGACTGTACGAGAAATCATGTCTGATGTGTCTGTGTGCTTAGTGAAGATCAGTCATCAGTGGATGGACCTGGATCCTTAATCTGGAGCCACTGCTAGTAATGAACTGCAGTAAACAAGGAGATTGGTGAGGCATTGCAAGGCCACTTGAAAGGCTTCCAGCTGCATGACAATTGCAGGGTTCTGTAAATGTAGCTTGGATTTAGTTGCCAGTCAAATATCTGTGGTGCTGAAAGCATTCTTCCAGCAAGTGGCACCTTGTTCTTGATCTAGGGGAAGAATTTGCTTTTGGGCTATTAACTCCCAGAATCCCCAACATGATTAGCAGCTGTGCTGGCTGGGAGACTCTGGCATATTGGTCCAGAAAATATATTTTCCAAGCTTTGTTAATGACACAGTTTCTCATTCCAGTTCCCCACTCTATGCTTGGAATTATAAAGAAATTGCTATCAAAGGCATTTCCTTTCTTTGGCTTACAAAGAGAATGCAGGATAAGGAGCATCCTTGTCAACACGATGGGCTTTGAAAGTTCCAACATGGCCTTGGAAGTCAAGCAGAGTTACGGGGACACAACACACCCTCTTTTCCAGTCTCTAGGTTGCGTGGCAGGGCTTGGGCTCAATGGAGTTCTCATGCCAATGAGCAGAATTTAGCTCATTATTCAAATTTAATAAAAGACTTTGAGTCAAAAGGGTGTATGAACCTAGAGTCTTATATAATCAGTCACTTTTTTTTTATCTTTTTAGTCTAGGGGGTACACCCAACAGCCATCCTGCCCCACTTCCTTTTTCTAAATAAAACAAAAGTTAATTATAGTTCCTGGAAGCCTCCAGGCATATTGGTTCTATCATATATTCTGCTGTATTCTGGGTGGTCATTGTGACTGCCATAGAGTCCCAGAAGCTTAAAAAACACTGACCCTTGAATCTGCCAAAGATGCCCACTCAGTTTGTTGCATTATCATCTCTATTGCCTAGCAGTGGCTGAAAATGCCATGAGTTGAATCTGACACCTTTATGCTCTGCCACTGAACCCTAGTCTACCCCAATGTTGTAGCAATCTGGTCTACAAAGGGTTGTTTTACCTACATTTTTAAAAAGGCAAACAGACAAACTCCCTGGGGCCCTGAAGTCTACTGTCAGTATCCCAGACTGCATGATTTAGGCAGCTAGATTTCTCAGTTTCACCTGGAAATCATGATAAATGGGTATTATAAATCTTGTTAACAGCAAGCAAAAAGAAAACAAAATATAACAGCTAAAGGAAAATAATTTTTACAAATGAGGAGTGAGAAGCTATTCACTCTACTCTTTTAACTCTTGTTCTCAAGAGTGATGTATTGCAATCCTGCTGGGACTGTATTATTTCAAAATCCAGATAGCGGAGTTTCAGGGAAACTTTGCATCTGGAAAACTAGCCTCTAAGCAATCTATTCATTCCTGGTCTTCTCTCAACTGCGATAACTTTATGTGGACTAGGAATCTTGCCATAGGATAGCTCTGAATCACCTGATCTGCAACTTTCATTTGGAAGTGATTTGGCTCCAGGGGAACTCTGTTATATAAAGTGAAGTTTTACTTTTTGGTACCTTTCTGTTCTGTCCATGTCTACTTCTTTTTCCCTGGCTATACAGACCAAGCAGCGTCTGTTGGTCTTCTTCAGCCACTGGGCATGCTGTCAATTCCAATCCAGCTCATCCGGAAGCCATAAAGGTAGGAAAGCAGGTCTTGACAGTGGTCACTTTAGCCAGAAGTACACACATATCTCTACTGGTATGTGCTGTGCAAGTGAATACAATAAGACACAAGGAGGATGAGCGTTTGAGTCAAGTACTTTCTCCAGCCTCTGTGCATCCTGTGTGATTTAGTTCTGTGTTAAAATTTCACCTTTTCCCATGAAGTTCTTCGTCATTCTTTGGTTCTCTGGAAGGAGACTATTTTGTAAGAGTGATGTTCCACCTCCTTATGTAAGCTGATACATAGGGGATTGTAAAGCACTTTTCAGAATTAAAAAAAAGATATGAATGATAAATGGCATCAATATTATATCTTTTTTTTCTTCTCTAGAAACGATGAGAGGTTGTAAAGCATGCATGAAGCATATGTCCCTTTCCCTTCCCTTTAATCTTCTTCTCCCCGAGTCATAGATAAAAGTGAATGCTGTAGGCTGATGAGTAATCTTTCATGAATCCACTCTGTGTGTGGTGTGTGTGTGTGTGTTTGTCTTCATCTTTGATGCGCTCAGTGAAGTAGGCTATTACCAGTGGAAGCTATGACATATCAGTGAGAGTCTGAGGTTCCATGACATGTTTAATCTTTGTCCACACAGATCAGATGACACTAGCATTACCAAAAAAATTCCAGTTTCCCAAAGCCTCCTGCCTCCAGGAAAGAGGCCTCTGGGGGAGAACTTTTGTCATGTGAAAGGGTGTCACCACAATCCAGACCCCCCTCTTGTAAAATGAGAGTTCCTATCAAGGCAGGAGGCATTTTTAGGAGCGTCAAAACATTTGCTGCCAAAGCAAGCAAATCAGATGTGTAATTGATCAAAAAGGCAGCTTCGGCAGATATGTGTAAAACATCTTCCATATGACTGCACTGAGATGTAGGGAGGAGGATGCTTCTGTTCTGCTTGTTGGGGATGTGGTGGCAAATTCAGCGATTGGGAGTACAGGGTGGGCTTGTGATAGTGGCCTGAGTAGCAACAGCATTATCAGAGTGAAAATATAATGTCTCAACAATGCTCTTTTTTCTTGCTTGCAACAGCTAACACACAAGCTAACAAGTGTGGCAACAAAGGCCCACTTAGACTTCACTTACCGTACATTCCTAAATAAAATGAATTCAGCTTTGCTCTACCCTGACTTATTATTCTCACACCTTTTTACAATGAAAAAGTTGCTAAAATCCCACTGTTCAAACTGGCTGGTTAGAAAGTTTGGTAGTCTGGGTAGCCAGAGGCCTGAGGCCTGTTTATGTCAGAGTGGGAGCATATATGTCAGAGTGGACTTAAGGAGAATGGTGGCAGGCACAAAGCTAGGGACAGAGAGCAGGTCAAGATTTTGAACTGAACTACAGAACACCAGATCTCGGGAGCTGGAGTTGCTGACAGAGTTTACAGTAAGAGTGGGCAAAGTGTAAGTGTGACTCTCCAGATGTTCTTGGACCAGACATTCTTCAACATTAACTGTTGAGCTGAGGAGGAGGCTGCCTGTAGACCACCCCTAGCTTGCAGGCTGTAGAAATTATGTGACTAAGTGAGGTAAGCCTTTGGTCTGCACAGCTCCTAATATTGTACTGCTGAAGGCAGCAACCCTGTATCCCGTTAGCTAGACATAAGCCCCACTGAACCTGACCGGATTTACTTTTGAGCAGACATCTGCTGTAAATGGCATATGTGCCCTCTGTTCCAAATATCTGAGTCTTTTCAAACAGGACGTGACCAAAGCTGTGTATTTGTGTATTTATTTATTCATTTCATTAATTTATATGCTGCCCCATTAGTGTGATGCACTATTCTGGGAGGTTAACAAATGAAATGAAATGAGCAGTAGCAAAAACAGTGAAATCAAGAGGATAAAAGTAAAATCATGTCACGTTTCAAAGCCAAGATAGTAGGTCCCTACTGACATATCTCCTTATATTTATATATCAGGGAGCCAGAAACATAATGAGCGTAGACAAAGAAGCATTTTAAAGAATGCAAAGTATACCAATCAGTCATTCACCCATTTATGTTAGCCTTTTATTTGGGAAGGAAGAACAGCAGTGGCTGTTCTACAAGTAGGGATTAAATCCAGATTTGGGATAGCTGGACACTGGATCCAAGTAAAACTTAGGAGTTGATATTTCGAGTTAGGAAGACCAAGATTATTTTCACATCATTCTCCCCCTGTATCACATCCTGTAGTTTCATCATGAAGACATACCATTGCATTAAAGTTACTAAAAGATTATTGTTTTAACAGAGAAGTAAAATCTTGTTCTAAAATATAAACAGTGGTTGAATTCCGATATCATACCAATCCAGGGTTAAGGAAGCTTATCTGTGTTTTGGCACAATGTCTGAATTGAGATTGGTCAGCAAACTGGAGTCAGGGTGTGATCACATGGACGTACTGTATAGCTCGCATTTTGGATGGCTTCCGAATACTTCTGGGTGATGACACACAACATATGGAGAAGAGTTCTCCAGCCTAACCCAAGCCATGTACAAACTGGACCTTTTTATTCCAGCAATAGGGCTGCCTGGGGACAGGCTAGAGTGATTCCCTGACAGATGGAAGTGCTGATTTAAGGGAGATTGCTCCTGGCAAAACAATTCTTTCCAAAGCAATCAGATCTGCACCTTTCTTACAGTCTGACTGCACACTCAGAAAGCAGTGGTTTTAAATGGGACGTGCAGAACAATCATTTCTGCTAACTGGTTTGGTGTAAAGATTCAGTGAACAAACCACAGTAATGGCAATTGCTCCATCTGAAGAAGCTGATGCACCATGGATATGGAAGTATACTTCTGCTCAGTGTCTGAACTGAACCAGTGTCTGGGTTGGAAGAGACAATCAGCTGCAGAAATATTTCCTTTGCTATTTACTACTAGTGAGGTCACAAAGGGTGCCATTATTGATCTTCTAGACTTCACCTTTCTCTACTAGGCTTCACCTATGATCTGCCCTTGCTCTCAATTGGACCAGGGATCCAGTGTTTTTGAATCAAATACTGCTGGTTGGGTTAGCAAACTGCATCCACCTTTCATCCTAAATTCTCTTGTCCTTCAGTCTTCTGTTTTCACCTGCCTTCCTATACTTGCCCCCCGTGCTCTAAGGCCCTTCTTTTATGCCAGAGCTGGGGAATCTGTGGCCTTCCAGATGTTGATGGACTCTTCATTCCCATCAGCTTCCACCAGCATGGTCAATAGTGAAAGCTGATGGGAACAAGAGCTCATTAGAACATGGAAAGCTATAAGTTCTCTATACCTGTTTTATTCCTTCTTGCCTGATAGACTGCCTGTCTGGCTCTGATTCCTGCCACATGTAACCTTATCAGAGTGAGGGGCCTCAATCTGTGGCCGATGATCCCGTACCTGCCCAAGTGAGGTCTAATAATAATAATGTGCTGTCAAGTCAATTCTGACTTATGGTGACCCCTTTTTTCCCAGGGTTTTCCAGGTAGAAAGTACTCAGAAATAATTTACCATTCCCTTCTTCTAGGGGCATCCTGGGACTTTACAGCTGGCCCAAGAGACGCGCTTCTCCCTGGAGGCACAGTGGGGAATCGAACTCCCAACCTCTTGCTCTGCAGCCAGATACCTAAGTCACTGAGCTATCAGTGGGGGCTAGCCCTCTAAGATTGAAGCCCTTGTACAGGCTGAGACAGAGACCAAGGGAAATGCTAAGCAACTCCAGAGTGAAAGCAAATGCGTTGTTCGTGCCTTCCTTTGACTTACCCCCTGCGGCTTTTGTTTCTTGGAGCACTAAGGCATAAAATTTCTTCATCAATGTTGTTTGGAGAGAAAAACAAACCACATCCGCGTTTTGATGAGCAGCCGTCTGTCCACTGCTCCTGAACTTTTTCACCTGCCTGTCTCCTGCCTGCTTTCGTGACAGGCTCACAGCTCAGGCGGAGAAATCTGCTTTCATGCTTTCCTGCAGCCCCTTTGTGCGGATAGGGTTGTTTTCGAACATTAGCAAGAAGCTGCAAATAGTGCAGTGTCAACACATTCCTGACCAGTAAATAAGAGGATGGATGCTTTGCATATATACACAGCAAATGTACACTGGCTTGGAACACAAAAAGCCCCCTCAGTGAACAGCACCTTCCCTTCAAGCTCAAATAAACACCTCTTCCCAGGACCTGCTGTATGCCCCCTCCCTGATTCTCCTCCATCACCTTTTTGCCCCCCCCTTTTCCTCCTCCATGACTCAAGTGGGGCCGGGCAACATCTCTCTGTCCAGGTCCCGTTTCCCTTCACTGTACCATCATCAAAGCACCACTGCCACAGGGGCAACAACCTTTCAATCCTGCCACCATCTTGGGTGTCAGTGTTCTCAGCACGCACTGTGCACTCATCTCATTCAGGCTTCTTTGAGCTGGACTAATGCTCTGGTATGAAGGACTAGCATAAGTCATCCACAGGTAGATATGGAGGAGCAGCGAGAAATGAGCAAGAACAATTCTTTCAGAGGGGCTAAGAGTGATATGCATGCGTAAAAGGAAAATCTACAGAAATAACTAAGAACTCTAGGTTGCCTGAAATTCTGGTTTAGATTAAAATGATCTGTGGACCAAGAACATTAAAATAAAACAGCATTATATCTATCATATGCAATACAATAAATATAAAAACAATTAGAAGTACAGTGGTGCCTCGCATTACGATGTTAATTTGTTTCAGCAAAATCGCTGTAGAATGAAAACATCGTAATGCGAAAAGAAAAAACCCATTGAAATGCATTAAAACCCATTTAATGTATTCCAAAGGGCTGTAAACTCACCGTCCAGCGAAGATCCTCCATAGGGCAGCCATTTCCGCTGCCTGTGCAGCGAGGAATCTGTCCCAGAAAACAGCAGGGGGTGTTTGTTTACCCAGTGGCCATTTTGAAACCGCCGATCAGCTGTTGGAAAATCGTTGTTTTGTGAAGCAGGGAACCGATCATCACAAAGTGAAATTCCCCCATAGGAAACATTTTGTGATCGCAAAAGCGATCGCAAAAAGTTCATCATAATGCGGTTTCATAGTTAAACGGGGCAATCGTAAAGCGCGGCACCACTGTAATTTAACCATGGCAACTCCCTAGAAAACACTTTTGCAACCCCCTTGGGAATCACAACCCTCAGGTTAGGAAATTTTGGAAAGAAATAGAAAAAAATAATCAGCATAGATTTAAAAATAAAAATGGAGATGAAACCTGAAACTTATTTGTTCAATATGGTAAAGTTAAGTTCTAGACAAGAGACAAAAATGTGTTTATACATATTAGGCGCAGCCAGAACTTAAGTGGCAAAACAATGGAAAGACAAGGAGGAAACTTTGGTGGATGATTGTTTAATAAAATTACAGGAACTAATATTAATGGACAAACTAACAGACTTATTGTAAGGAGACTTATTGAAAGGAAAGAGTAGAATGGAGCACAAATCTCAATGGGGAAAGTAAAGAATTATCTTAGAGAGAAATGGAAGAAAGATTCCAAACCTGTACTAAGTGACTTAGGTTTAAATTAGAAGCAGAACTGCTCTCAACAGAAGTAAGAACAAAGTAAAGCAGATTGTTAATATGGATATAAAATAAGAATTAAGAAAGGTATTATTAAGATTGGGAAGAAAATAAATGTCTGGTGGAAAATACCGTAAGTAAAAATGTTAAAGACTTATTGTTTTGCGAAAGAGATAATAGAAAGTTTATGTGCTAATATTGTGATAATTATTTACTTCTTTTTATAATTTCTTTTTAAAATTCAATACTTTTAAAAAAATGAAAAACTTCTTAACTGTTTAGAGCAGTATGACAATGGAAGCAGTTATCTCAGAAGGTGGTGAGCACTCCAACAGTGGAGGTATTCAAGAGAAAATTAGACAACAGCCTGTCAGATATACAGTACTGTGATTTGGATTCCTGCATTGAGCAGGAGATTGGACTCAATTGCCTTTATAGGCCCCCTCCCTGAAGAAGGCTGTAGCTCACATGATTCTAGGATTCTGTCACTTCAGTGGCCACACATTCCATTGCAACCCCTTGAGAGAGAATTCACCTTTTAATGCTGTTGAATCTTGCTTACTCATTCAGCTCCTCACATATTTGTAAACAGTTCAGAAATATCCCTTTCTCCGAGAAAGCCTGTAGTAGGATTTCTCCTTATCTAAGACGGAGTAGTAGTACAGAGGCTGATTTTTTTTTTCTTAAGAGAACAGGGCAGAGTTAACTTCCCCACATACATTGGAAATTCCACTTCCCTAGACAAGGAGGAATACAAGGTTTTCCCCTTCTAAATGCCTCCTGGTTCTTAAGCTAAAGAACTGGATTTGTTTATTTAATAAGCTTGGAGGGAAGGCATGAATGTGCCTTTCATTTTTGTTTCTGTTATGGTTTAGAACAGGCATGTTCAACCTGCAGCCCGAGGGCGGCATGCGGCCCAGGTCAGCTCGTAATGCGGCCTAGTGCAATTTTTTATTTTTAAAGAAATTCCAAAGTTTCAAGTTACACTGCCGGCGATTGCGGCCAGAATGTGACCGGGGCATGTCACAACAGTAGAGGGGGGGGGGGAGAGGGAAGGAAGGAAGGAGTGGGAGGGAAGGGGACGGGGGGCTGAGTGACTGCATTGCGCCATCCCCGTCAATAGGTGGACCCCCTCCCGGCCCCATAAAGCCACCAGAGTCGAAGCTGGCAGCCTCTGCTGTCTGAGATCGCAGCTGCCGGTAAGCGTGCTTGGAGCGGGGCTGCAGAGGACGGCTAGGGCTGCCCCCCATGCGGCCCAAACCAAATTTTCATCTTCTAATGTGGCCCAAGGAAGGTGAAAGGTTGGACACCCCTGGTTTAGAATTTTCCAAGAATTCCCCAAGCAGAATTCTGGGAGTTCCAACCCCCACAGATTCACACTTGCAAACACCAACATTTTGCTCACCTGGACGAGGGTCTAGCTCTGAAGCTGCACGACCTAACTCCAGCCTTGTCTCCTGTTATGAATGTATGAAAAATGAAACCGCTGCTCTGCTTCCTGGCAGTGGTGGTCTTGCTGCTCTTTAGACTCTGCAGAGGGTTCCTTCCAAAGGTCTGACACTCCTGTGAAGTACTGTAGCAGCTTCCTTTTTTGTACATCCACATCAAGAACCAAAGCCAGAACTAGACCGTGCAGCCTCAGGGGCTAGGCCTTGGTCACTGTAGGTGTGGATCTGTGGTCTTGAACTCTCGAAATTCTGTCTGGATAATTCTGGAAGTCAGAGTTTTTTTTAAAAAAAATGAATAGGGCATTCCTAGTAGATACGCTTAATCATATTTAAGGCTATCTTGGTATACTGCCGGAAGTCAGCTCAGCAGTTACACATTGATGCCCTCGACCATGTTACAGTTCTTAACAAACTTTACTAGGAAATTGTAACTCTTATACTAATTCCAAACTTGTTTCATCCCACTTTTGCTGGTGAAGCATTATTTGTGCTTGGAAGCAGAACTGTCTTTTTAACTGAGAGGAGCCTTTCCCATGTACTTCACGATGTCGGAATATGTGGGTTAACAAAGAGAACATGTTATAGCACATTGTATGATTTAATCATCTAGCTTTGTGTCAGAGCTCAGACAAGTTACGTAGTTTGGAACTGCAGCTACCCTAGAGAAACGTTTCCCTAAGCTCATTTTTGTATTTTCTGCTATACTGGCAGTCACTGCCCCACAGCCTTTCCAACATCTGCTGGAAGTCCAAGAAGAAGCCACAGTCATTCATGCGAGTAGCAGGCACTCTTTAATTGAGAGATTTCTTTTTCTCTCCCCCCCCCCCCCCCAAATATTTGGATCATTTTGGAATACTATTTCTGTTAAGGAGAATCCTAGTTCTCTAAAATCAGAAGAAGAAATACACTTCAGCTTTTACTTAAAATACATATGTGATAAATTGACTTTTAGAAGTCCTGCTACGCTTTTTCCTAAACAGAGGTGTTAATAATAATTTTAAACCTGCAATGTTCATCACCTTATCACAACTGTTCTTATCATGCTTGTAAAATATACTAGCTTCCATTCTGTCGGCAGGATGTAGTTTTGAAGAAATAAGAAAAGTTACTTTTTTGAACTACATGTCCCAGAATCTCCAATCGACGTGACCACTGGGCATCCTGGATGGTGACTTTGGAGAGAGTAGTCCAAAAATACAACTACCAGGATCTAATTGGAAATAACGGGTGCATCTCAAATTGTCCCAGACTTTGTTGTCTTCTGTTCTAAAGGCTCACTGAGTGGCAATTATTATTTAATAACTAGGTCACAGAGATATTGAAGAGAGAGCCACTCCGCCTTCTGCATTATGGTCTTGCAACTCAAAAGACAGATTTCAGCAATAAAAAGGAAACAAAATCTGTGGTGGGTTTTTTTAAAAAAACTATCTCAACAAACAGT
This sequence comes from Pogona vitticeps, assembly GCF_051106095.1. Classification (NCBI taxonomy): domain Eukaryota; kingdom Metazoa; phylum Chordata; class Lepidosauria; order Squamata; family Agamidae; genus Pogona; species Pogona vitticeps. The sequence goes on along the minus strand of NC_135788.1, from coordinate 93,905,212 downwards.
TTCACAGCTGGACTCTATCTTGCCTTCACTGGTGGATTATACACACACATAAATACAATGAATGTACACACAAATCCCACCGTCTGAACCCCAACATTAAACAAGGGTGGGCTGAGTCAAATAAAGCTGGTAGGTGCTTTCTCAGTGGCTTGCTTCAGCTTGGAAAAACCGAGCAGGGCGAAACCTTCTGTCATCTTAAACATTGCTTTACGTGCATGAACTATTATTATGGCAATTATTTAATCAACAGAGTGCTTCCTTGGTACATTCGCTCAGCGGCTAATGGAGTCTCTGTTCTCTCCCCCACTGCTTGCGAAGGGAGCTGGAGCGAGGGAAACAAGCACTGCGCTGCACTGGAGCCGGCACAGTGGAGAGAGACTCAATCTGTCATCACTGAAAACATAATTGAGTCATAGTAACTTGTTGGGTCAGTACTTAGGCTTGATTTATTTTTAGCATAAATTGATGGGAGATTTGGGATTAGGGAGTTGAGCGTGATCGGGAGCATAAGTGACAAGAGAAACAATGGCCTAGGATTTTATAGGAGAGACTTTTCCTTTTCTGAAGCTGCAAATCCTTGTTCTCAATTTGGGATGAATTATGCAAATCAGGGGAATTAACATAAACTCCATCATTTCCCATTTGTTCTTGCTGCTTTTGAGACTCCCTCATGCCCCATTTATTTAAGATGAAGGGAGCAGAGGGGAGAGACCATTTTAAACTCTTATCAATCTGTGACAGGTGCTAGATTGATAGAGTAGAATTAGTATAATTATTTTAAAAATAAACCAACAGTATAAAACCAGGAAGAAGGTTGCAGTAAACTGTAAACAGAGACGCGTACCTGTGATAGGCATAAAAATTAAAATAATATTTAATTAGTTATTTTAAATGCAAAATTAGGAAGAAGAATGGAGATATAAGAAAAGCAGTAGCTACAATTGCAAGTGGATTGTGTATTTGTCTGGCAAAGTTTGATCCTTAGCTTGTATTTAACTAGGGCTGCACTGGTCAGTTTCTTCCCAGTATATCAGGGTTGAGGAAGAATTGGTTTTAAAAGAGGTTTTGCTCTACATCTCCCGTAGCCCTTTAACATTATCTCTGCTAGTTGGGGGAGATTGGAATTGCAAGCCAAAATCTGTGGAGGGCCAAGGATTCTCCCATTATAAGAAGAGTGGAGCTGTTTTACATCTACTTATGTGATTTTTCCAGAAAGTTCTTGTGCCTGTGTGCAGACCACACCTTGGTTTGGATGCCAAGGCATTCTATAACTCCAACCCATTCACCTCCTTTGAAATACATGTACCTGAGGACAGAGAGTAGCTTTTATAGTATGGGTGGGGGAGGGATGGACTGGCTGCTATTTATTTTTACAAATGATTTAGAAAAAAACATTGCAACATGTCTTTTCCCAAAATGTATGTTCTCTCTGTCCATCTGTTTGTTTGTCTGTCTGTCTCTCTCTCTCTCTCATGCACATACACGCACACACTTTGGGTTTTCCCCAAGCATGCTGTTTCTCTCTTGTTTTTCATTGGCATATTTTTGCACCATTCCAGTCACTTTTATTTGCTATTAGAATGAGTGATGGGAAACGTGATGGCTAGTAGCTTAGACTGAGGCTGCAGATTGTAGCAGTCCCCAGATGGTGGAGTATTGTTAGAATTGACTCACTGGGACCCACAGAAAACTGAACCAGTTCTTATCTACATAATCATCCTCTTCTTTCTTGGCTCTTGGTCATGTCAAAGTGGGATAAAGTGGCTTGTGTATATGTAGATAAGGATGACTGGCAGTAAGACAACCTGCGCAGAACTAAGAATAGGTTTTGCACTGGTTTAGATGGGAAGGAAACTGTTGCTACATCTATTCCCTTCCTCCTCTCCTATCCTGGGCAAAAGAGCCTATTTCAACTATGGCCAGGAGGACTTCTCAAAAAAAGCCTTAGGTAGCAAATGCTTTGGGAAGAGAAGGAAATAAGAAAGCCAATCTCCTTAATTATTGATTGCCTGTTTAATTTCCTGATCAATGTTGTGCTCAGCTTGATAGTGGATTAAACCCAAAATATTCCATATTTTATCCACAGACATGCAATGCATAATGCAAAGTCCTTAATACTCAGTCACGTTTTCGAAAAGGGTCTTCCAAGAAGAGCAGCTTCACTTTCCCTTCAAGAGATATTCAGCTTCAGGTTCTCTTATTCACTAGTAAAAAGAGAAAGAGTTCAAAACACACACATATACACACACCACTTTGCTTTACTGTTGTTAACAAAAACTTCAGCCATAAGCTCACTTCATCATAGTAATTCTGAGTATCCTACAGATGGGTCCCTTCTCGCTCAATTTAGTTTAAGTGCCATGTAAAAATTCTGCTTTGGGTGCACACACATGTATGTGGGCATGCTCACAAATGCGTTCAATACAAGCTGAAAAGAGGCCATTAATGAAATTTGCTTTCCCAGTTGATTTCCTTTTGGTTGCTTTTACACAATGTATAGCAAAAACAAAACAAAACCCATTACATTGTTTCCCAAAGAACTATATGATTTTGGTTCTATTGGACAATTGGGTATAGACTTTCATTCTCCCTTCTTTTGCCCCTTGCTGAGTTGGGGCTTGCAAGAATTAAAAGGTAACCTTAATCATTGTTCTGTGTTTGTGACGACTAGTACTGTATTACTTTTATTTCTTGGCATTTCTGTGCTGAAACCCCCTATCTTCTTTGTGTTGTAAGTTGGCAAGGAGGGTGGAATGAACCAATTCAGTTTAAGACTGGAACTGCTGAATAAAACATTGTCAGTGGGCTATTTTGGTCTGTTTCTGTTTCTCTGGAAGGATGGGTATAGAGCAATTAGTGGTTGATGATATGATTTCTTCCAGATCATACAGGACTGGCCAAAAAAGATTTTGGTATTATGTAAAATCAAAAAAATGATATGTACATGCATGCACATACATATGCAGCTAGAGTTTTGAAATGTTACATTTGGACTACAGCTCCCAGAAACCTTTAGCCAGGATGCTCATGGATAATTTATTACGTCTTACATCCAATTCTGAATTCATCCTCTTTTGCCCTGTTTTTAAAGACTGACTGACAATGTATTTTGTCAGACTTCATGTTTATCAGAAATGGAGGCTTTTAGTTTAGAAAAGAGAGAACTCAAGGAAAAGCTGGTGAAGGGTTTATAAAATTATTATGACTGTCTCTTAGCATTAGAATTTTGAGTTGTTTGATGACACCAAATTGGCCGTTGGTTCAGGTCTAACAGAAGGGAGCATTTCTTCAGCAGTGCATAATAGCGTACAAATTTCACTGCTGTAAAAGGTGGTGAAGACTAATTAGTTAGATGGTTAGATCAGTTATAAGGGATTATATATCATTGCTGGGGGAAGTCAGCAATGACCAAGGAACACAGTGATACAGGACAGAGGTACTGTATTTCCTTTCCCATTGAGGCTCGTGGTATGGCTATTAGTGCTCCAGTCAGTTGGTAAACAATTCTGTTTGGCATGATGTATCTGAGCTGTAAAATCCTAAGCAAAGCTTAGCAAGGGAAAAGGACTGCTCAGCAGGAACTATTCATGCCAGCTGTTAAATATTAATAAGACAGCTCAAAAAGGAGGAGGTGAGGTGACACCTGAATTTTTAAAACTAATGAAGGCAAGCACTGAACTCTATGTATCTTGACTCTGAACCCACACAGTATTGTCAAAAACTGTGAACATGGACATAAATTATTCTTACATTGAAATATGCGTAGGTTGACCTATGTTTGCCTGTAAGCTCTTCCTTGACATTGGCTGGGTTGCTGTGATGTCACTGAAATGTTCAAGACTTGTTTTGTTTTGTTTAACTGTAAACTGACATGGATCAGGACTAGAGATGGGGGTATTCGTATTCATATATGAATACAAATATCCCCGCGCAGCTGAAGTTAATGAGGGTCCACACCCTGGGGCCGGACCATCCACTTACAGTGCGTCTAGTGGTGGCAGTGGCCTCGCACATCCTTCCAATGACTCCTGGAGCCCTGCTCTCTTCCTGCTCGGCTAGCCACTCCAGGCAAGGGGAGGGAGGACAAGTCTCACTGCACGGCTGCCAAATCACTAGCTGAGCTCTGGGAATGATTGGAAGGATGAGCGAAGCGGCTGGATGCATGAGTGGACGGTCGAGTCCCAGGGGATGGACCCTCATTAATTTCAGCTGCGCAGGGATATTCATATTCATATATGAATACCCCCATCTCTAATCAGTACAATACTAAACTACTGCAGTTCCCATGAGGGGAAGGTGAGACTGGAAAGGTGGATGTAAATATGTGGAGAGAAATCTTATGTAAGGTCTACTTTGTCTGAGAGAGAAACAGATAACTAACAGAATATGACATTGTGTATGGTGTGAGTACTTTATGAGAGAAAGTGGCTTGAGGAAGAGAGGAAACTTAATCTCCTGTGTTTCTGGAAAGAATTTCTTATGTGGATGAGGTGTAATTGTGGACTCCCTTCTTAGGATGCTGTGACAAGATGTTGGGCTTAATTAAATCTTGGCTAACATTATGCATTGATTTGCTTGTCTAAGGTATGCAGTACACAAAGTTTCGCAATTTGCACATTAGAAAGTGTAATTAAAAGGTGCAATTGAAGGCATTGTTACCCATGCTTAAGCTTCATTGATTTAAGTAGGACTTATATATGCACAGGATTAAGCAAAAACATCATCATTCCTCTTTAATAATGGTTACTGACAATGAAACAGCTGTTTGGGGAAAGAAAGAAAGGGCATGTATCAGATATTTTGGCTGAAGTAACATTGTCGTGCCTCTATTTAAAATATACCTTTAATAAATCCTGACTGGTTTCTCAGGCCCAGATTCGTAAAAACCATTATTTCAGGCTATAAAAAGCAACAAATGGCCTTTAAAACTTTATAGTTGCACTAATATTTAAACATGAAAAGGTTGTCTGCCCATTGTTTGCCTCCTGGGATGGGCCTGTAGAGAGGGGAGGGGAGGGGTTGTTCTTCAAACTGTGATCTAGTTGCTTAGAAGCAATCCACTTCTAAAATTATCATCCCGCTTCAGAGATCATCAGGTCTTATAATACAATTGGCGTCACCCAGGAATCACATCCTCATACAGTACTTAAAGCATCACCTGGTATCACCTGGCAGGTCAAAGTTCCAAATAGAGTAGTCCTACAATGAACTGGAATTTTTAGCATGTATACATTACTGAAACAGTGACGTCTATGTTGGCATGTCGTGAGAATGGCTGGTGGTCGGATTCCAAAAGATCTCCTGTATGGAGAATTAGTGCAGGGAAATCGCCCCACAGGGAGACCACAGCTGCAATACAAGGTTATCTGTAAGCGGGATCTGAAGGCTTTAGGAATGGATCTCAACAGGTGGGAAACTTTGACATCTGAGCGTTCATCCTGGAGGCAGGTGGTGCATCACGGCATCTCCCAATTTGAAGAGACCCTAGTCCAGCAGGCCGAGGCAAAGAGGCAGTCACGAAAGCAACAAAATCAGGGAGCTGGACAGGGGACAGATTGTATTTGTCTTCAGTGTGGAAGGGATTGTCACTCTCGAATTGGCCTTCTCAGCAACACTAGATGCTGTTCCAAGACCTCTATTCAGAGCATATTACCATAGTCTCTTGAGACTGAAGGATGCCTACTATGACACAGGTCACAACTATTTCACATCATCGCCGTGTTCCTGGTGTAGCCAGTTCATTACTTAGTAGCTCTCCTTGTGATGGTACCACCAACCAACCATCGCATGCAGTAAGCTAGACTGGTCCTTGGAGAGAAGACATGCGAGCTGTTGCTGAGGCTGTACTTGAAGCCACCTGATTGTAGCATGGAGGAGACCCCGTACTTTTGAAGGCTATGCCTGCCAGAATTCTAGAGGTCCAGAGTCATTTCCATGCTGCAGTGAGGTGGCAAAGCAGAAATTTATGGGTGGTGTCTCATAGAATCATAGAACTGTAGAGCTGGAAGCAAGATTCTCTCTACTTGTCATTCCTGCTGTGTGGGAGCCTTGCTCGTCTGTGCGTGGGGGCTGGAGTTTCTTCCAAAAACCAGAAGTAAACAGGCTTCAACCATGCAGCTCCAGTGCATGGCGCCAATGGAGCTCTACGCACCCATGCACCTTGGAGGGAATGTTGGCTGGAACACATCTCAAGGGTCAACAAGTCCAGTCCTGCCAAAGCTTGAAATCCACAGCTAAAGTATTCCTGAGAACTGTCTAACCGCTGTTTAGAAACTCTGTTTAAAATGTGCCTCTGTTCCAGCAGCTCTGAATGATTAACTGGAGAAATCCTGGGACTTCGGTCTTTGTTCCAGTGGCTCAAAATCACTTTCCTTGGGCAGGGCCTGATACTAATTCTACAGCTGCAAAGACAGTGCTTCTTGGTAGTCTGACCTTTACGTGTCACGTTCCTCCCCTTTCTTTCTTTCTTTACTTGACATTCTTCTTCCTTTCCAAAGGCATTCCGGCTCTCTTGCTCTTCCAAGAGAGTCTTCCCACCTCCATCCAGAAATGCTTCATTTTTTTCCTGACATGTTGCAGTGTAGAGAGACAGACTTCAAGTTGCTGTACCTTCTGTCCCACTAGGGCTCCCGGCTTGCATTTGTAAAGCAATAGCCTCCTACATCCTAGGGCAGGAATGCAGACAAGCCACATGTTGAAGGCAGTTGCTTCTTCTTGGCTGTACAGACTGTGACATACCACTCCTGTCCTCTCTTTCAAGCTCCCCTACTCAATGCCTTCAGAGAAAGCTCTATTTTATTCTTCCTCTTTATGAACTTTTGGACACAAGCTCCCAGGAATTCTGAGTGCCGCTATAAACCAGCAGCTTCTAGCTCCTCTCGCAACCAGATCCAGGAACTCATCTCTTCTGTGGAATAATCTATCCCCTCAGCACCAAGTGCTTGGAGCAGAATACATGGTTACAACCACGCAAAGAGCCACAAACACACCAACAAGCTACAAACAGCTTTGACAAACAATCATCCTCAAGCCAACAGACACAACCTCACCTTCTCTTGTCTCTTCTACTAATCCAGTGCAAAACACCTTGTTTCCTCTCCTTGGTCATGAGTCCCAAGGGATTTTTGATTTTTACAGGGATCTCATAGAACCATAGAATCACAGATTTGGAAGGAGCCTGTATGATCACTGAGTCCAATCCCATTCTCATTCTCATAAAACATTTTTTTAAAAAACACTAAGGCCACTGTACATATACACATTGTGTAAGTAGGCCGGAAAGGCAGTCTATTGAGGTTTCATGGTGGCTAGCCAGATAAGAAAGGAAAATTCATTATGATGATTGCTGTTCTCTGTTTTTAGCTGCCAACATCTGCTGAGACAGGCATTTCTAAAAAAGAGGTAACACTTAACCAACCCCATAGACTCAAATTTTATATCTTTATTTAATCATTTTTAATTATGTCTCTGCATCCCATGGCAATGAGTTTCATGGGGTTTCATGTGCTTCACAGAGTCTATAAATATGCAGCAAATATGTTAACTAGAAATCCAGAAATATGATGTCCCCTTAAAACCTATACATATGCCAGAGTTGTTTTTTTTTTACTTGCTTTGTGTTGCCTCTCAGAAGTATATACTAACACATCCCATTGAGGCTTGTGGTCAACATAGCAAAATACAACATTGGCTGAAATCCAGTAGCAAGTCACTACGAAAATAGACCCATTGAATGAATGGAATTTATGGAGGAACTGACTCGCCAAATCCCCACTAATTCAATGGGCCCGCTGTAGTTGTGATTTATTACTAAACTTCAGCCATTGTTATGTATTCATTGAGTACCAATGTAGTTAAGTGCTTAGTTTGTGTCACAAACCTTGAGTTCATAATCAGTGTGCAGTGCTGTTGTGATTGGGAATATTAATTTGGAGCCCCCAAATATTTAAAAAAATAGCAGAAATCTTTGGCATAGCTTTTGAAGGAATGCCAACTTCTGTGATTTGTAACTAACAGAATTGCTGTATGCTCACAAGACTAGCTTTCGTATTGGAAACCAGAACAAAATTTCCATTTGAGAGTTATCAAGCGAAATGTTACCAGTGGTGCTTGCCTGCTTATGGTGACTTTGGAGTCATGGCTGCCCTGTCCAGTTCTTGCTTCCACTGGACCATGACTTCATACTGCTGTTACTTGCTGGCTAACTAGTTGAATCATGGATTAGTGAACAGCACATGTTTTGCATCAGGAAATTCTAAGGTTCATTTCCTAGCGTCTCCAGTTTAAAAGGACTCTTGCAGAAAACATGGGACCTTGGACAGACACAATTAGCCAGAGGAGACAATACCTGGCTAGACAGCCCTGTGGCTTGTCAGAATAAAGCAGCTTCTTGTCTTTGTATGCTCAAGTGCTCTTTTAAAAAAGTAGAATTTGTCCTCCACACCTAACCCTTGAAGCATTTTCATAACAGCATCACACTGCAACACACTCACATCAATTTGTGAAACATCTTAAACTTTTGAAACCTCCCCACTCTATACTGGATCCTAACTAGTTCTTCGACTTCTCCCCACACTGCAGTTTTGTGTATATATATATATTGGGTTGGTCTTTTCAACATACTGTATAGTACTTTGGATTTGCTGTTGTTGAATTTCATTTTAATGGCTGTAGCCTAAAATGCCAATTTACCAAGGTCAGTTTTATCAGAACTGCAAAAACTTTTAAGCAAATCATTTTCACCTCTTTTGGGAGGAGGGAAGGAGAGAAGATCTAATCGGAGACACAAGAGCCAATACTGGAATCAAACACGAGAAAGCTCTCACTTAGCCAGAGTGCTTGCAGTGCCTTTAAACAAGGTCTCTCTCATCCCAACAAACTTCATGAGGCTGTTGTGAGCCTAAGATTAGAACTACTTATGAAGTAAAAACAAGGATACCTCAGAATCCTGAAGCAATGGCAGAAGGATGAAAAGACAGATGGTCCAATCTAAAACGAAAAAGCTTTCCCATTAAATCTCTTTGTGTTCACCCAGCCAAGGACCAAATACCTCAAATCCTAGCAGTGAGGAAGGGAAGTAGCTTAGCGGTTAGGAACAGAGTTGAAAGAAAAAAGCTTCTGGAGAAGGAATTGAGTAGCCCACTTTCCCTGGCTACTGCTTCTCTCTTTCAGATTGAACCCTCCTCTTGCTGCATCTGCCTACCCAAAATATAAATGCCCAGTTTTTGCTTCTCACACCAGTATCTTGAAGGACAACTGTACATTAATAGGGAACCGGAGTTAGTTTAGGAAATTCTGTTCATAGTTCAATCAAAAAATGGTTTCTCAAGGATATTCTGTAAGTATCATGGCTAAGCTTGGATTTAAACCCTAGCCATTGTACGGCACACATATCTCTTAATAGGCATAGTTGTTTTCATTGCAGGAATACTGCTCAGGTTGCTTCTGTGTTTCAGTGGGATAATGGTAGTTAGGGAGAGACACCAGTGATCCACAAATCGCAGAAGACCAAGCAGTCGTAAGATCGAATCCACGCAACGGAGTGAGCTCCCGTCGCTTGTCGCAGCTCCCGCCAACCTAGCAGTTCGAAAGCATGCAAATGCAAGTAGATAAATAGGGACCACCTCGGTGGGAAGGTAACAGCGTTCCGTGTCTAAGTCGCACTGGCCATGTGACCACGGAAGATTGTCTTCGGACAAAAACGCTGGCTCTATGGCTTGGAAACGGGGATGAGCACCGCCCCTAGAGTCGAACACGACTGGACAAAAATTGTCAAGGAGAACCTTTACCTTTACCTTAGATTTAATAAGTTATTTTTGCTAATGAGGAACAATATTGTAATGCTGCCTTCAAACAAATGCAGAGTGCTCGTTCCTTTCCACCGAATGATCTTGTTCTCGTAGGAAACTAAATGTAATAAAGGTTGGATTTCTCCCCAGAAGTCTTAATTCTTTTCCTGATATTGCCTCACTCCTCTAGAAAACCTCACCCCATTCCAGTAAGCTTAAGTTTGCAAAATCATATCAAGGTTAAAATGGCTAAGAGATGCAGCCTTTCTCTCTGTTCAGAAGAAACACCCTCTGGATTTTCTTTCCTTCCCCATGGCAGCCTTCCTGACATCTAGTATGGAAACTACAGTAGAAGAAGAAAAGAAGCCAGTTTGCAAGTGGACCTGAGGAATGAAGGAAGGCTGTTGAAGCAGAGAGAGAAGGAGGCACAGAAGGAAGGAAGGAAATGAGTGCCACACAATTTACACTTTACAATTGATTTACCAAGCAAACCTCTTGTTGCTGGGTTTTTGTTTTGTTTTGTTAAGAAAACCATTTCCAGCAAAGTGAAGTAGAGAAACTTGTTGACTGGGACGTATTTGTAAGGAATTTATCCTCAAGGTGAAGGACCGGAAGAAAGTGGCTGTTGTTGCTGATTTGTAGGTAGAGGGTAGCACATAGGTGGTGGCAAAGGGAGGGAAAGCAAATCTGCACATTAAGTGGAACACGCTAAAATGCCATGCTAAGCAGCAGTACAGTACAGACAGTTCAAGTCTTCAGAAAAAGGAAATAGAAGAAATGTCTCCCGATGTCTTTCAGAACTTGGAAACTGTCTTCCTTCCCCCCCCCACCCCGAAAAAATTGCCGTTTGTTTTTCTAGCAGCCTGATTTAGCAAGTATAATGCAACCTACCTTCTTGGCCTGTTAGCAAGCTCGCTGTTGAAAGTGCATGGGCAATTTTTCATGGGCATCCATACCAGAGGAGGACATGAGACCTCAGCTATGCCACAAGACCTTACTTGTTTTCAGGGTCTTTTTTTGGTATGGCCTAATTAATTTCAAGAAGCTTAGCTCTTCAATTTGTCTTTTATAATCTCTTTGTGGATTGGTTCTATGTTGTTTCACTTTGTCATTCAGAAGCAGCCTGGAGCTTGGCTGAATGATAGTGTCAAATCCTGAAATAAAAGTCAAGTTCTTTTGCCTCCAGATCTATTGCTCCTTCTGTTGCACCACTCTTGATTTAGATGCAGTGTTTAGTTTTAGAACTAGGGATAGAGTTTTCATATTTCATGGACGCCCATCTCCAGAGCTGGAGAGCACATGCAATAAGCAAAAGAAAGGCTCCTCCATTGCCATTTCACCCTGTTCCACAAAAGGTTTAGGTTTGAAGAAGAGGAAGGGAGCCCTGCTCCTTGCTGACAGCATAGCAAGGCTGTGTGAGAGTCACTGTGAGGCTGTATGGGAAGCATACGTAATGCTACCTATTTGGATCTGTGTAGGGAGATTTGTTTATCATGGGATTACCTTACCCATGCAGTCTCGTAGCAATTCCCAGGCAGCCTTGCTATATTGCTAGTGAGGTGCAAAGTTCCCTCTTCCTTCTTCAAACCTGAAACACATGGAATGGAGCAGGATGGTGCTTGTTATTCGTGCTTTCCCACTCCCAGAAATCTGCCTGGGTAATTCTAGAGGCGGGAGTCCTTGAAATACGAAAATCTCATCCCTACTTAAAATTACGATCACCTGAAAAGTCAAGTAGTGTTGCTCAACTGTAACTCCCATAATTCCTCACCACTGGCTCTGCTTGCTAAGACAGATGGAATTTGCAGTCCTGCAACATTTGGAGGGCCAAACATATTCTAGCCCCAAGATAGAGATTTGCCCAGAATCTTCTTAGTTCTCTCTGTGACTGTGTTAGGATATGAACAGACCATATTGCCACTGATTCCAGCATTCTTCTAAAACATAAGAAGAGTTAAAACAGAGAGCATTAATGTGTGGCCAAAGAACCCAGAGAGTAACTGGAACCATATTCCTGAAATAATTGGCTAAGAATCTCTTTAAGAGGATTGGAAGTGAAAACATTGGGTGTACAATCTGTTTCTGAAAGATGCTGAGTGGGGCTTGCAGAAATTTGGCTAGGAAACCCCAATTTCACCTCCTAAATCTAACTTGCCGAATCTGTTTTGATTACCCCAAGGATGGCATGTTGCAGCAAAGCTGATTGGACAGCTGGCTTGGAGAAGGAAGCCTCAGGGCAGAAAGTTCCACGAGAGACCAGGAATCAGAATACACAAAGAATCTGTACAAAATAAACACTTGTTCTTTTGTGCATGTTGGCTTTCCCTCTGTCCAGACTAGAAGTGGTTAAAGCTCCTTCAAAGGAAGCTTGTGTAGTTCTTATAATCCCACAACTTCTTTTAGGTTTCCTCATGAAGGTGGCAGAGGGGTGGACTTCCCAAACAATTTTCCTGCTTTCGTATTTTCTTAGGAAACTATATTGTTCTAATTCGATCCCCGATCTCTGTAACGTTTCCAATTAAGACGGCAGATAATTTAAGTTATCTTTCAAATCACACAAACAGAAAGTATGGCACAGATTACTAGAAACTTGACAGTCCTTGGACAGGCTTGAGCTAATCTGGTACAGTGGTGCCTCGCTTAACGATTGCCTCGCTTAACGAGGAAATCGCTTGACGATTAGTTTTTTGCGATTGCAAAACGATGTTTTAAATGGGCTTTTTTCACTTCCCGATGATTGGTTCCCTGCTTCAGGAACCGATTTTCGCATTACAATGATCTAAAATAGCTGATCGTCAGGTTTCAAAATGGCTGCCAGGTGTACAAAATGCCCCCCCCGCTGTTTTCTAGGATGGATTCCTCGCTTTACAGGCAGCGAAAATGGCCGCCCCTATGGAGGATCTTCACTGGACAGTGAGTTTTCAGCCCATTGGAACACATTGAAGGGTTTTCAAAGCGTTTCAATGGGCTTTTTTATTTCACTTAACGAGGATTTTGTTCTACAGCGATTTCACTGGAATGGATTATCCTCGTTAAGCGAGGCACCACTGTACTAAATTTTGATTCTGATAAAACAGGAAAGGGAGGCACCATTTGGCTTGTGTGACCTTGCATTGCCCTTTGGCTGGTTTTGCAGCCCTTGCTGCTCCATTTGCTGCCACCAGTACAATTGTGGTGCCAACCTCGCCCCGCCCACTGAAAGGAGGAAGGCACTCTGCCATGTCCATTTGTAGGGCTCAGAGGTGCAGGCGTGTGTTTGACCATCTCTAGCAGGGTCATAGCAGGGGCCTCAATGACTGTCGCTGTATTTCAGTAGCAGTGCAGTCCCTGGTGGGTTGGGGATGGCCTGTACATCCCATTAACCTTCAGAAGTTGCCCACATCTGCTTTAGCATGAAATATGATCAGAGGAGTTAAAAACAATAACAATATGCTGTAAAGTCAATTCTGACATATGGCAACCCTTTTCAGAGTTTTCCAGGCAGAGAATACTCAGAAATAATTTACCTTTGCTGCCTTCTGGGGACGCCCGGGGTCTGCACAGCTTTGGCCAAAGCCGAACAAACTGGCTCTGCTCGCAGAAGGCACCGTGGGGAATCAAACTCCCAGCCTCTAACCCTGCATCCAGATATCTAAACCACTACAACCCACTAGATAAGCTGTTTGTTGTTGATATGCGCTGTCAAGTCTTCTCCGATTTATGGTGATCCTTTGCATAAGCAATCTCCAAGATGTCTTGTCTTCAACAGTCTTGCTCAGCTCCTGTCATCTCATCCCTGTGGCTTCCTTTAGGTCTTCCTCTTTTCCTGCTTTCTTCCACCTTTCCCAACCTTATTGTCTTTTCCAGATAATCCTGCCTTCTCATGATGTTTTCAAAGTAGGACCACCTTAGTTCAACATTTTTGCCTCCAGAGATAGTACAGGCTTGATCCAGGACCCACTTGTTCATCTTTCTAGCAGTCCAAGATAACCACAAAGCTCTCCTTCAGCACCACATGTCAAGCAAATGCTTTTTTCCCCTCCTGCCCCCTTCCTTAACCGTCCTGCTTTCACAGTCATGCATAGTGATTGGAAATACAAGAGTATAGATTATCTTGGTCTTGGTCTCCAAGGACACATGTTTAGACTTGATCTTAGAGGAAACTAATGAAACAGCTTTCCTTAAATGGCAAGAGAAAAGTAGTTTATAACCCTTTTAGGGTTACTACTACTACTGTAGTTTCCACACTAGATGTCAGGAAGGCTGCCATGGGGAAGGAAAGAAAATCCAGAGAGTGTTTCTTCTGAACAGAGAGAAAGGCTGCATCTCTTAGCCATTTTAACCTTGATATGATTTTGCAAACTTAAGCTTACTGGAATGGGGTGAGGTTTTCTAGAGGAGTGAGGCAATATCAGGAAAAGGATTCAGACTTCTGGGGAGAAATCCAACCTTTATTACATTTAGTTTCCTACGAGAACAAGATCATGCGGTGGAAAGGAACGAGCACTCTGCATTTGTTTGAAGGCAGCATTACAATATTGTTCCTCATTAGCAAAAATAACTTATTAAATCTAAGGTAAAGGTAAAGGTTCTCCTTGACAATTTTTGTCCAGTCGTGTTTGACTCTAGGGGCGGTGCTCATCCCCGTTTCCAAGCCATAGAGCCAGCGTTTTTGTCCGAAGACAATCTTCCGTGGTCACATGGCCAGTGCGACTTAGACACGGAACGCTGTTACCTTCCCACCGAGGTGGTCCCTATTTATCTACTTGCATTTGCATGCTTTCGAACTGCTAGGTTGGCAGGAGCTGCGACAAGCGACGGGAGCTCACTCCGTTGCGTGGATTCGATCTTACGACTGCTTGGTCTTCTGACCCTGCAGCACAGGCTTCTGCGATTTGTGGATCACTGGTGTCTCTCCCTAACTACCATTATCCCACTTTTAGGTCAGCTTTTGACACACAAATATACAGTACATCATGGATGGCAGTAGCAAGTAGCAATGACTTGCATGTGTGAATGAATCAGTCTGTATCAAATGTTGCCAACAGAACTTCCAAACTTTCCCCCACTGAAGGTGAACTGCTCTTTTGAGTGGAGCCAGCTTACACATTTGATTTAAGATTTTAAAGACATTAGGCATGCATGATAGCAAGGTCAAGTGCTACTTTTCGTATGTAAGTGGACCCTCACAGAAACACATTCACATGCAGCACAAGCTGCCCGTGCTCAAAACATAGGCAATACATGTGTACAAGATATTCATATACATGTATGTAAGCCAGCCCTTAGGAAACTGATTTAGGATATGGCTTCCATCTGTAGAACCTTGCTGTCCATGGGCGAGGTGCTAAATGACCTCTGAACATCTGGGCTCTGATTCTTTGATTCTGATACATTTAAGCCAAAAAAACCCCAAGTAATTCCTGGCCTTTAGGGAAGGAGACCGCACCCTCTCTGTCTCCTGTTTGTAGATTAAAAAACGGTAACCTACACACCAACCAAGCTTTGCTCTTATCTGAACACTCAGACACTCGCCTGTGTATAATTGAATCAGTTTCTAAAACTGCTCTTCAAAATGTTAAACATCTTTCCCTTGAAGGTCTCTGCCATCAATCATGCTTGTAAAGAGCCTCAAAGCAGAGCATGAGCTGACTCTGCTGTAAGAAATCCTTAAGCAAATGTCCCTCATCCTGCTCTCTGACCTTTTGCAAAGGCAGAAAGCAAGGATGTCCCTGAAGGTCCCTTGTGTTAGATTATGGGTAGTTTGTCTCAAAAGGTGCTCAGCTCCAGTTGGTCAACTAACTAGCCAAGAGGTTACAGGTGCTTTCTCTTGCTCAGATTTCCTTGGAAAAATCCCCCTCTCTTCTCTACATGAAACAACAGTTGACATAACTGTCATCCAAGCAAGTAACGGAACATGACCCTTGCCTGCAGTACTGATGATCTTCTTGAACAACTGGTTCAGATGAAGAGATTGGAACAATTACTGTTTTGGAGTACATCTGCTGAACAGCTTTCTGGGGGATTCTGGGAGCCCGAATTGGGTAGGAAATAAGCCACGCCTTTAAAAAAAATCCGAAAGAGTGGTTATTCCATGTGTTATATTCACTGTCAACCTCCTTCTTTGGTTCAGGATAAATTACAGTGGTGCCTCGCTAGACAATGATAATCCGTTCCACTGAAATCGCTGTTTAGAGAAATCATTGTCTAGCAAAAAGCATTTCCCTATTGGAATGCATTGAAACCTGTTTAATGCATTCCAATGGGGAAGAATCGTCGTTGTCTAGTGAAGATCGGCCATAGGAAAGCCACTTTGTGAACCGCCAATCAGCTGTTTAAATAGCTGTCTTGTGAAGCTTAGGTCCCGAAAACACCAGTTTTGCGAGCGCAGAGGGAGCTGTCAAAATCGTTGTCTAGTGAAAATTGGTTTGCGAAACTGGGACCAAACATTGTCCAGCGAAATTCCCTCGTAGGAATCACTGTTTTGCGAATCGCTATAGCGATAGCAAAAAGTCAATGTCTAGCGAAAAAACTGTCATGTGGGGTAACTGTCTAGCGAGGCACCACTGTACCTTAATACCCTCAAAACTATGCCCTTACTCTCCCCCAAATGACTAAAGAAAGGTGTTAGGAAAGGAAGGAAGGCAACAGTTCCCCTTTTATCCACATTATACAGACCATCCTATACTTGTATGTTTTATTTCTCCCTTTTGGTTAATGTTGCACTGGGAGTGGGAAACCCAGATTCAAACCCCCACTTAGCTATGGATTTCACTGGGTGACTTTGTGCTACTTGCTCACTCTCAGCTTGGCTTATTTTACAGGAGAACAAAGTTGCAAGGAGGATAATCGCATGTGTTACCTTGAACTTCTTGGAGAAAAGCTAGAATAGCACAGATAAATATTAGAAATATTAGAATTGCAGAGCTGGAAGGGACCCTTGAGATCATTGAGTCCAGCTAGTCAGGGAGGCACAGTGGGGAATCAAACTCCCAGTGCGTAGCTCAGCAGCCAGGTCCTAAACCACTGAGCTATTAAATGTCACACACACACACCCCACACATGAATGTGTGTAAAGATTTACACAGTTATTCTGCAAGTATTTGAACAGAACATCCTTCTTCTGAGATTAAGAAACCCTGTGCCGGTCATTGTTAACAGGGGAAGCTGAAGATCCTGATAATGACACATTGCTTCTTCCTCACTGGTTTCTACATCTGATGAAGGAGGCTGCTGTCCATAAAAACTTATGCCAAATGAAGCTAGTGAGTTTTCAAGGTACCACATGACTTTTTGTTAGTTTTGCTGACACAGATAACACAGTTTAGGAAATTTTCACAGATTCTCATTTTCCAAAAAAGTGGAATATATGTAGCTGTTTACATACTTATTGGGCATCAAAAGCCATCAAGGAAGCCACCTCTGGATTAACACAGAATTAAGCTGTTAATTCTGCATAAATCCAGAGGTTGTTCACTTAACATTGCAGACACATTCACAGCATTCTCGCTGCAATATACGTTCAGAATTTTTAACCAGCTAATTCTGTTTAGGATGAAGCACATAAGCATTTTTGTTCCTCGGATGTATTTCAGCTTTAAGTTGTGACTCTATAAATTAAAATGGTCACATTAAATAGTGCCTGGTAAACTATATTGGCACTGATATTGTGACAAAGATCTTTTATGAGAACAAAGCTAATGTAGTCTTTCGAGCACAAATGGTTTGGGATGAGTGCCCAAACTGGGGCGCCACTGTGTTCAGTGTCTCCAGTTTTATTTCCTCGGAGAGTTGTTTAGGAGTCTAATATAGCTGTTTCCCTTATTCAGTGCCCTTCTGTGCTGGTTGGCTTCAGCTGTAATAATCATATCATAAAAGCTCAAAAGTGCTGATATGGAGCAGTAAAGTCCCCCCCCCCCCCGTTTTCCAGGAGTTGATACCTTTTCTAGGAAGTATGATTGTCAGTTTTTACCACAGCAACCTGCCTGGGTGTGTGTTTATATTTCATGTAGCAGAGCAGGATGATTGCCAAGCCCAGCATTACCTAGGACCCAATTGTCAGATTTAATCTCTAGAAGATGATGAATGATAAGCTTGGAGATGTGGAAAGCAAATCCCATAAACTGGTGTTGGCAATGCACTTGCAAAGGAGCAATTTTGTTTTTGCTGTTTGTAACTCAGTGTCCCACGAGGGAGGGGAGGAGGGCCTGTCAAGGAACTCCGGGATGTTCTATCTAGACACTTCTGGGCATTTTCTTGCAATATTTTGCTATGGACGTCACACAAGCAAGCTTGATGTAAATAAGGACTCATTGAGGCCTCAGACAGTGCCGGAGGCAAAGAGAAGCATAAGCTGCTTGTTTTGCCTAAGAGTGAAGAACATGTTGAGTCTCAACAGCGCATTAGTCCGGCACTCCAGACAAGGGGCTGCAAAATATATATGCTTTCACAAACAATAACAAAGCCTCCCACTGCCAGAGGGGCCATTTTCTTCCATGCTTCTTGTTCATCGTCTATCCCACAGTAAAGGCTGTACAAGCCATGCTTGGCTTCTATTCCCCATTCACAAAGGTGTTCTGGTATGTGAGGCAAGAGGGAAAGTGCCCTCTTCTGTGTGTTGTCAGGGTGTCTAGCCAACAAGCTAAGAATCTGGAAAGACATATTTGAAGAATAGTTATAGTTCAAGGCACTTTTATAAAGTGATGCATTATGGTTCTACTCCCAGGACACCTCCAAGTAGTTAGCAACCATTATAGTTGCATTTTAATAGTTATTTTCTTTCTCAAAAGTAGTTAAATCATAACGTCTAGTTGTTTTTAGTGTTGCATGCTGTTGTCCAATGGTGCTGAACACTCTTGTAGTGTACCTCCTCCTCCTGACAGAGTCCACAAAATAGTATAAGCCACAACATGAGCCAGGACTTAAAACCATTTGGTATTCTTCCTCCACCATTTAATAAGGTGATATACCCTGTGAACATAAACATAACTAAACTGTTAACCATTACACCACATAAGGAGAGAAATTCCTTATTAAAACATTATTACTTGTTAAGTAATATAGCACAGGGCCTATCTACACTGGCTCTTTTGGAGCAGGCAGAGGTAAGCTCAGTAGGGTGGCTTGGGATCAGACCATCAGGTAGAGGTATAATGTGCTGTTTGGTGCTGTCCTCACATCCAAATGGCATATCAGAGTTAAAGCATGCCTATTTGGTTCGGCTCCTTCTGATATCCTGAAGTGGCTTAATAAGCAAACCACTTCAGGATATTGGCAAATGGAATACTTCCCCTCCTCCACAGAGTACAGAGCATGTGTGAACGAATGGAAGGGTGTGGGGGGTCTGATTGAGCAATAAAAAAAAATGAAAATGGTTTTGAACTTTCCTTTTCACGCTCCAGAACTAGGATCCAAGAAGGAGGGATATCAGGGAGGCAAGAGGCCCTGCCCCATTCCCTTTTACTTTTAACTCATCACCTGCTTGTCATAACAGTGTCTTGGTGAAAGGCTTTGTTTGACTGGTGGTTGCTGTAGAGGGTGCTTAGAGGCGTGTTAAATCACCTTTCCAACCATCAGCACAATTTAGCATTGCTTGAGTGGGTATTTAAAAAGAAATACGGAGCTAATATTCAGGCAGCAGTTGAAAAAATGTTAGCGGTCAGGCTCCAAACAGCTAAGACATGCAAGGGGCTGTAAATTAAGCAAATTGCTATCATGACTGTTTTCCCAGAACACTAATTACCCAGAATGAAGCATACAGCTATGGGGAGGAAGGGAGATGGCCTGTGCTCCCAACATCCTCAGTGTGGTGGTGTGTTCGCAAAATATTGCCCAAAAGCAGGAGGGCTCTCCAAATGAGCATGTCCAATCGATGCCGATACCAATAATTCCCTCTTTGCTCTGCATGTGTTATTGAGAAGAGGCCCTTAACCCCATCTTTGTATGTGTGAAGAATTTGCTTGCTCATTAGCAAAAGGACATGACTTGCTTAATTAAATTAAGGCCCTGTCTCTGTTTCCCAACAGGATTTCAAGGTGGGTAGTCCCTTGTACTCTTTTCATTGATAGAGCAGCAACGCACAGTCTGTGGCCCATGGGCTGTAGGTGTACTTCTCAGTGCCATTTTTGTGATTCCCCTTCCCCCCCAGCTACTTCTGACTTCTGATAATATCCTCCCACCAGCTGATCGGAGCACTGGGAGGTAGCGATATCCTAGGATCACTGGAAGTGGGTTTTTGCCCTCCCCCATGCAGTAAACTTAAGTAAATATTTCCCTTACTCCAAGGAATTTTGAGCTGGATCATGAGAATGGGGAAGAGATTAAAGTCTACCCCACATTCTTGATTCCACCCACCCTTCTTTGTATGTAGACTCCCATATGTCTTTATTCTTTCCCACCCAAACCAGGTGCTGTTGTTAGGGCTGAACACACCTATGATAGAGGCATTCTTCCTCTGTACATGATTTCTGTTGCTCAGGCCATTGATGTATCTTCCAAGAATTTTTGTCTAATCCAATTTAGAATCTAGCAGAACTAGCAGACACTATCATCTCTTATGGCAGTGAATTCCATCTGTTAATTATGTGTTCGAGGCAGGCAGGATAGAATTTCCCAACTCCATGTTTCAGTATGATTTATGAGATATTTTCTTCACCATTACCAACTTCAGCATTTAGCTTTGAGGGCTCAAGGAGAATGTTTGCTGTGTTTTGGTGAGCTTTCAACCTGTGTAGTGCAACATTTATAACTAAATGGCCTGAACAGCAGCCACCCATAGGAATATAGACCTAGAATGTCCCCTCAGAGTCCCCTGCAGTGTTGTGGAGATTTTGTGTCATACTTACATGGGTGCAAATGAAGGAGCCAAAGGGTTCTATAGGACAGTGGTCCTCAACCTTGGGCCTCCAGATGTTCTTGGACTACAGCTCCCAGAAGCTTTCACCACCACCTCTGCTGGCCAGGATTTCTGGGAGTTGAAGTCCAAGAACATCTGGAGGCCCAAGGTTGGGGACCACTGCTATAGCAAACCATTGGCTCATTGGATCCACAGCACACCAGGAAGCAATAGGCAAGATTGAGTGTATCTCATAATTCTGCTGAAACATATTATATGTATATGGCAGAGGATTCAGCTTCACAAGATTCTCTGCTCTTATTTTACTTAAAAAGGAGGAGGTTGTTTCTGTCTCTTATGACTGTACAAATATATTTGAAGGCTTGTGAGCAATTCCCTTTTTATCTCAAAAACCAGATTAAGGCTGAATAACATCCTTGTGGCCAAAGGGATAAAGCTTAAGCATCCCCGTGCAGCCCTTTACTTCACCTGGTGACTATGAAAAGTAGGTTACATTGTGTGAAAGAGAAAGAACTATAACATTTTGGCCAATATCCTATTGTGCTTCTGCTGAAAAAGGCAATCTCCATGAAGGAACCTCCTCCTTTATGTAAGCAATGGCAACCCTTCCTCAAGCAATGGCTTATTGTAATGATAGGACTTTCCATGGAGCAGAATCTCAGCAAGATAATAGCCCCATGTATCCTTGTCTCTGGATGTCCAGCCTCGAGTCTCCCCTTCATGCTTTCATGTTTTTGCTACAGAGGAAACCACTGCATCCGCAACAAAAATAATAGCTATGGCTCTTCTTTTCGGCTTGGCCAGGAACGGATCACGGTAGCTATGCTGTTTAAATAGCTTTTTGTATCGTGTCTGGGGAAATAGCAGACAACCTCATTAAGAAGGATGAAGCCTGTTGTGCAGGAAAATCTCGTCTCTCCCTTCCCCCCCCCCTTTCCTCTCCAAAGAGCGATGAGGCGGTGATTGAAAAGGATATTAGAGTTGTATGTTGATACAAAGAATGCCTCTGGAGTTCAGAAGTATAAGCCATGCTTTGTTTGTTTGGAGGAAAACAGCAGCTTGGTAGAAACCCAACATCTAGGCTTTGAGATGCTTCCCACGTCTCTAGCATCATCTTTTTGAGACTGAAAAAGGCTTGGGGTCAAAAACTGAGAATATCTATAGCAGTCCAGTTCCTCTCTTTTCTTAGAGCAACCTCTTGGTTTTTCCTCTTCCAGACTCCTTATCTTTCACTTAGACTTCCTTTCACCCCAAGTTTGAATGACACCTTTGGCCCCCAAACCATCATGTCTCAACCTGGCCCTTCTCCTTTGTCTTGCCATTGAAAGTGCTGCCTTCAGATCTTGCAAGTACGAAGGTTGACCCCTTTGGAGTATTCACTAGCTCTTTTTTCCCCCTTGTTGACATAAAGACCTTTAAAGAATTTCCAGAAATACAAGAAAGCATGATGGCACTAGGGATAATGAATAATTAATTAATTCACTTCAGTAAAGCAACCCATAACATGTAGGTAAGAAGAAGATGAGGGCAGAAACAGATAGATTATATTGTCTGAGATAGCTGTCTAGAATGTACGCTTTCCACAAGTGTGACTAAAATAAAATGCTGTGTGGATGTCCTTATTCACTAAAGGAGATGTACCGCCTTCAAGGTTAAATCTAGACTTGTTCTGTCTTTCTTTGGTGATGGTTTTGGTAGTGATGAAAGCAGTGGTGGTGGTGGTAGTGATGATGGGAAGTTTCAGGAAGAGGTGACAGACATGCAACTATAGTCTTTGCATGTGTGCAGATACATATGCACATGTTTCTGTGCTTGAGGTGGGCTGTATGGGCTTCATACCGTTCCTCTTCCCATTTCAGTGTTCCTGCCTTCAGAACCTCAAACTCAAAGATGTGGTGTAATTTCAGATTTTCATATGTTTGTTACAGATAGCCAGACCTTTCAGATTAATACATATGTCTTTTTTCCCCCTTTTAAGGTGGAAATATCAAAGTTACATTCATTTGAGGCCTTGAATCCAGATAAGAAATGCAAAAATAGGGCAGGTGGGTTAAGGCTTGCTAATTATATTGTTCATATAGCCATACAGTTTAGGGCCCAGTTGATCAGGCAGATGATATGACAGGGCAGAAAGATTTCACACTCCTTAAACCTTCCCTGCAGGCCGATTACTGAACCTTCTTGTGTGCAACCAAATTTTGAGACCTGTTGGATGAATACCCAACAATGATACTGAATCTCTCCTTTTTTTCTCTCTTTCTCTTTCTTTCTTCCCTAGGTTTTTACGAAATATGGGAAGTGCTACATGTTTAACTCAGGAGAAGATGGGCATCCTCTGTTGACTACATTCAAGGGTGGGACAGGCAATGGTCTGGAGATAATGCTAGATATTCAGCAGGATGAGTACTTGCCAATATGGGGAGAAACAGGTAAGAGACAGATTATCTGCTCTGTCCACTATCAAGTTCGTTTTCTGTAGCTCTAGACCAGTGGTTTCCTACTGTTTTTTTTTGAGTCATGACCCCCTTTTATAATAGCCAAGTAACCTGTGACCACCACCCCCATGTTTGCATAAAATAGGATTTTTAATGAGGTAAAGAAAACACATTAAAATACATTTTTCAGAATATAATTCTAACCTAATGTGATGGCTGTACTTGCATATGAGCAACCAGCTTCAAAATTCATGGCTTAGTGTTTGGTAAAGCCCTTTGTTCCCTTTGTTTTGTTGTGAAGAAGTGTTGAGAATCCACTCTCACAGAGATATGTGGAGGCAAAATGAAGTAAAACTCAAAAGGTAAACATGGTGACATTGCAAGCACAGTTGTATATTTGTTCAACTTCGTTCAATGCGTTCCTATGGCTTTAAAACTCACAGTTAAGCGATGTTCCTCCATAGCGCCGCCATTTTCGCGCCCTCAGTAAGAGAGGGCAGGGCGCGAAAATGCGGCGCGGACCTTCTGGCGGCCATTTTGGAACCGCCGATCAGCTGTTCTCCCCCGCTTCGTTATGCGATATTCGCTAAGCGAATCGCTTAGCGAATATCGCAAAGCGAAAAAACACCATAGGGGCCATCGCTGAGCGAATGCTCCAGCGATGGCCCAGAGCCCCTCGTTAAGCGATTTCATCGCTCAGCGAGGCGCTCGTTAAGCGAGGCACCACTGTAATATAAAGACAAGACATATCAGAAGCTTCACTGGGAACATAAAGCCCCTTTGGTTCATACCATACATCCAGGTAGGATAGTTTTCTGTTCATTTCCTTCAGGTCTCAGGTGCAGCTGCTGAGGTGGCATTGTGGATTATTTCTCCTCCTTTAGACCTGCTGCATTTGCAGTCCTTCATTCTCATTCTACCAAATGGAAAAACTGGATATCTTCCCCACTTGAACATTAATTCACTTTTTAAATAGATCATAGGAAGGGGGGGTGCACCTCCAAATACTCATTCTAACACCCCCAAATAGCCATTTTTCAAAATTGGAAGTGGACTTCTAGCCACTTTTAGTTTCTCATTTTGTGTTTTTGAGGTGGTTTTTAGGGGCAGAAAGATGGTCCCCAGACCCATGAAAGTCCCAGTTAACGAATAAGCGTTGATGGTGTTAGTATCATGTTTCATTTCTTGCGTGTAGAACCTGTTGCCTTTCTCCATCTTTTCAAACAAAGAGCT
Source organism: Pogona vitticeps (assembly GCF_051106095.1). Classification (NCBI taxonomy): domain Eukaryota; kingdom Metazoa; phylum Chordata; class Lepidosauria; order Squamata; family Agamidae; genus Pogona; species Pogona vitticeps. The sequence continues at coordinate 93,880,922 of NC_135788.1, read as the reverse complement.
ATCAGTCACATAATCAGCTACATATTGTTTCTTAGTCAAAGCACAAAGGTAAGGTAAAGGTAAAGGTTCCCCTTGACATTTTTAGTCCAGTCGGGTCCGACTCTAGGGGGCGGTGCTCATCCCATTTTTCCCCATTTTTCAAGCCATAGAGCCAGCGCTTGTCCGAAGACAGTTTCCGTTGTCATGTGGCCAGCGTGACTAGGGAACGCTGTTTTACCTTCCCACCAAGATGGTACCTATTTATCTACTCGCATATACATGCTTTCAAACTGCTAGGTTGGCGAGCAGCTGGGACAAAGCGACGGGAGCTCACTCCATCACGTGGATTCGATCTTACGACTGCTGGTCTTCTTACCCCGCAGCACAGGCTTCTGCGGTTTAGCCCGCAGCGCCACCATATCCCTGTCAAAGCACAAAGTCTGCACAATGGAAGGAGATGAAGGTACAACCCTTCCTCTCTTACAGATGAATCACGAAGACCACTACCTGCAGCTCAGTCCAAGACTAGCTACCTCAGCAAGACCTTATCTTCAGTGACACACACATCGTGAAGGAAACAGGTTATGCTTGCTAGTGTCACTGTACCTGGAAAAAATTGTCTTTCCAGATGCCCATTAGCCATCTGTATTCTAAGCAAAACAGAGCCAGGGGACCATAAAAGAATTAAGATCCATGTCTAACATTGCCTAAGTGTACTTATGGCTAGTTTTCCATGTGCAGGAAATTGCTGTTAGGGAAAGCAAATGTGTCACCAGCTGCTGTAATTTAGTTAAAAAATGATGGATGAGGGAATTATAGGTCTTGAACATCTTGTCTAGTTCGGCATTAAGTTTATGAGATGTTCTCCAAAATAGTTTCATCACCTTGAGGGTTTTCAAAGATGTTGGGTCTGACCTCTCCTGTAGAGCTTTTCAGTACAGTGGTGCCCCGCATAGCGATGATAATCCGTTCCGAAAAAATCATCACTGTCCGGATTTGTCGCTATGCGGGGGAAAAAAACCCATAGGAATGCATTAAAACATGTTTAATGCATTCCTATGGGGTAAAAACTCACCGCTATGCGGAAATCCTCCATCCGGCCGCCATTTTCGCTGCCCGGTAAGCGAGGAAGGGCGCGAAAACACTGTGGGCGACCATTTTTTTCTGGCGGCCATTTTGGAACCACCTATCCGCTGTTTTTAAAACATCGTTATGCGATAATTGGTAAGCGAAATGCTTACTGACCATCGCAAAGTGATGTTTTGCCATATAAAACATCGCAATGCGATCGCTTTTGCGATTGCAAAAACCTCAACGCTATGCGGATTCGTCGTTAAACGGGGCGCTCGTTAAGCGAGGCACCACTGTATTTGGTATTTGTTACAAGTGTTTGGGAGAGGATTCTCTGCAAGCTGTTCCAAATGCTGCCTTTAATTATTGTTGTTGTTGTTAAAAAAAACACCAGACACAGTCAATCACAATTATAAAAACATTGACTGGTATTATATAACAGATACAGTGGTGCCTCGCATAGCGAGGTTAATCCGTTCCGGATTAACCTTCGCTATGCTGAAGCATCGTTGAACGGGGCAGGGATTTCAATTGGAACACATTAAACATGGTTTAATGCGTTCCAAATGAGCCAAATACTCACCGTTCAACGAAGCTTTGTAATGGCCGGCAGCCATTTTCGCACCCTCGCCTCGCTTAACGAGGGCGCGAAAACGCTGCGCGCGGCCATTTTGGGCCATTTCCGGGCTTCCGGCGGCCATTTTGGCTGCCGAACAGCTGATCGTCGGGGCTTCGTTTTGCGAAGATCGGTAAGCGAAACGCTTACTGGTCTTCGCAAAGCGAATTGTGCCCCATAAGAAAAACGTTAAGCGATCGCATTAGCGATCCGAAAAAACGGATCGCTATGCGATTTCATCGTTATGTGGTGCACTCGTTAAGCGAGGCACCACTGTACATGTTTTACCCCAAAACCTAACGATCTGTTAAATATTAGTGCAGTATGTATTTTGTTGTTGTCATTTAGTTGTTAAGTCGTGTCTGACTCTTTGTGTCCTCATGGACCAGAGCACACCAGGCCCTCCTGTATTCCACTGCCTCTCAGAGTTGGGTCAAATTCATGTTTGTAGCTTCGATAACACTGTCCAACCATCTCATCATCTGACGTCCCCTTCTCCTCTTGTCCTCACACTTTCCCAACATTAGGGTCTTTTCCAGGGAGTCTTCTCTTCTCATGAGATGACCAAAGTATTGTAGCCTCAGCTTCAGGATCTGTCCTTCCAGTGAGCACTCAGGGGTTGATTTCTTCAGAATGGATAGGTTTGTTCTCTTTGCAGTCCAGGGGACTCTCAAGAGTCTCCACCAGCACCAAAGTTTAAGAGTATCAATTCTTCAGCGGTCATCCTTCTTTACAGTCCAGCTCTCACTTCCATACATCGCTGCTGGAAAAACCATAGCTTTGACTATGCGGACCTTTGTCAGCAAGGTGATGTCTCTGCTTTTTAAGATGCTGTCTAGGTTTGTCATCGCTTCCCTCCCAAGAAGCAGGTGTCTTTTAATTTCGTGGCTGCTGTCACCATCCGCAGTGATCATGGAACCCAAGAAAGTAAAATCTGTCACTGCCTCCATATCTTCCCCTTCTATTTGCCACGAGGGGATGGGACCAGTGGCCATGATCTTAGGTTTTTTTTATGTTGAGCTTCAGATCATTTTTGGCGCTCTCCTCTTTCACCCTCATTATGAGGTTCTTTAATTCTCCTCACTTTCTGCCATTAGAGTAGTATCATCTGCATATCTGAGGTTGTTGATATTTCTTCTGGCAGTCTTATTTCTGGCTTGGGATTCATCCAGTCCTGCCTTTTGCATGATGTATTCTGCACATAAGTTAAATAAACAGGGGAACAATATACAGCCTTGGACAATATACAGTATTCCTTTCCCAAATTTGAACCAATCAGTTGTTCCATATTCAGTTCTAACTGTTGCTTCCTGTACCACATATAGAATTCTCAGGAGATAGATAAGGTGGCCATGCATTCCTATTTCTTTAAGAACTTGCCATAGTTTGTTGTGGTCCACACAGTCAAAGGCTTTTGTGTAGTCAATGAAGCAGAAGTAGATGTTTTTCTTGAACTCTCTGGCTTTCTCTATAATCCAGCGCATGATAGCAATTTGGTCTCTACTTCTTCTGCCCCTTCGAAATCCAGCTTGTACTTCTGGGAGTTCTCAGTCCACATACTGCTGAAGCGTACCTTGTAGGATTTTGAGCATAACCTTGCTAGCGTGTGAAATGAGTGCGATCGTATGGTAGTTGGAGCGTTCTTTGGCACTGCCCCTCTTTGGGATTGGGATGTAGACTGATTTTTTCCAATCCTCTAGCCACTGCTGAGTTTTCCAAACTTGCTGGCATATTGAGTGTAGCACCTTAACAGCGTCATCTTTTAAATAGTTCCAGTGGAATGCTATCACCTGCAGTGGCCTTGTTGTTAGCCATGCTTTCTAAGGTCCACTTGACTTCACTCTCCGGGATGTCTGGCCCAAGGTCAGCAGCCACACTATCTGGGTTGTCTGGGACATGCAGATCTTTTCGGTATAATTCCTCTGTGTATTTTTGCCACCTCTTCTTGATGTCTGCTGCTTCTGTGAGGTCCCTACCATTTTTATCCTTTATTATGTCCATCTTTGCACAAAATGTTCCTTTAACATCTCCAATTTTCTTGAACAGATCTCTGGTTTTTCTATTATTTTCCTCTATATCTTTGCACTGCTCATTTAAGAAGGCCCTCTTGTCTCTCCTTGCTATTCTTTGGAAGTCTGCCTTCAATTTTCAGTAACTTTCTCTATCTCCCTTGCATTTTTTTTCCCTTCTCTTCTCTGCTATTTGTAAGGCCTCGTTGGACAGCCACTTTACTTTCTTGCATTTCCTTTTCTTTGGGATGGTTTTTGTTGCTGCCTCCTGTACAATGTTACGAGCCTCCATCCATAGTTCTTCAGGCACTATGTCCACCAAATCTAGTTCCTTAAATCTGTTCTTCACTTCCACCGTGTATTCATAAGGGATTTGGTTTAGATTATACCTGACTAGCCCAGTGGTTTTTCCTGCTTTCTTCAGTTTAAGCTTGAGTTGTGCTATAAGAAGCTGATGATGAGAGTCACAATCAGCTCCAGGTCTTGTTTTCGCTGACTATATAGATTTTCTCCATCTTTGGCTGCAGAGAACATAATCAATCTGATTTTGGTATTGCCCATCTGGTGATGTCCATGTGTAGATTCGCCTCTTGTATTGTTGGAAAAGAATGTTTGTGATGACCGGCTTGTTGACAAAACTCTATTAGCCTTTGCCTTGCTTTGTTTTGAACTCCAATGCCAAACTTACCTGTTGTTCCTTTTATCTCTTGACTCCCTACTTTAGCATTCCAGTCCCTTTAATGACAAGAACATTTTTCTTTGGTGTCAGTTCTAGAAGGTGTTGTAAGTCTTCATAGAATTGGTCAATTTCAGCCTCTTCAACACCAGTGGTTGGTGCATAAACTTGGATGACTGTGATGTTGAAAGGTCTGCCTTGGATTGAAATCATTCTATCATTTTTGAGATTGTATCCCAGTACAGCTTTTCTCACTCTTTTGTTGACTATGAGGGCTACTCCATTTCTTCTATGGGATTCCTGCCCACAATATGGGCAATATGATAATCATCTGAATTGAATTCGCCCATTCCCGTCCATTTTAGTTCACTGACGCCCAGGATGTCAATGTTTATTCTTGCCATTTCCTATTTGACCACATCCAGCTTCCCAAGGTTCATAGATCTTACATTCCAGGTTCCTATGCAGTATTTTTCTTTACAGCATCAGACTTTCCTTTCACTTCCAGGCGCGTCCTTTTGGCTTTGCCCAACCACTTCAGTAGCTCTGGAGCTATTTGTCCTTGTTGTCCGCTCTTCCTCAGTAGCATGTTGGACAACTTCCGACCTGAGGGGCTCATCTTACAGTGTCATATTTTTTAGCCTTTTGTTTCTGTTCATGGAGTTTTCTTGGCAAAGATCCTGGAGTGGCATTGCCAATTCCTACTCCAGGTGGGTTGCATTTAGTCAGAGCTCTCCACTATGACCTGTCCGTCTTGGGTGTCGCTGCACAGCATAGCCCATAGTTTCTCTGAATTACTCAAGCCCCTTTGCCACGACAAGGTAGCAATCCGTGAAGGGGACAGTATGTATGCTGTTCCTAATAGTGCCATTTTTTGTAGCTCTGATGGTGTGATTTCTGAGATCTGCAACTGCTTACTACTGTGTGAAATTTCTTGATATTGTTCCCAAAGCCCCCATGACTACGGGGACCACTGAAGTGTGTTTCTTCCAGTGGCAAGATGTTTCGATTGCCAGGTCTCTATACTTTGTTAGTTGTTGTTGTTCATCATCATCATCATCATCATCATCATCATCATCATCATCATCATCATCATCATCATCATTATTATTATTATTATTATTATTATTATTATTATTATTATTATTATTATTATTATTATTATTATTAAATGACTTCTGTGTCTTCTGCATCTTAAGACCAAACATGGCTTTCATCCTGTCACATTAAAGAGAGATCTTTATTGAATCTCACTTCTCAACAACACACCTCAATATTCAGCTCAGGAGCTCAGAAGGTCAGACCCCAGTTTCCTCCAGAATTGAAGGAGGGCTGCCCAAGTGTTGCTGAATGGCACTTCCTGTCAATCCAAACAAGCATAACCACTGGTGAAGGATGGTGAAAGTTGTAATACAGCAATATCAGGCTGGGAGTTGAGACTACAGTACATATATTTCCTGCCCTGCTTTTTTGCCTACAGTACCAGAGCTGCTGGTTGGAGGGGGGGGTGGAACTGCAGTTCAACCTTTCAACTTTCAGTACTAATCCTTTGGTCCCAGGAGTCCCTGCAGTCTGGGCAGCTTGTTAGTAAGGATGGCTATTCAATTCTGCCTCTTTTTTCCCCAACTACTGATCCTCTTTGCTCCAGGCATTCTTTACCTCTCCTCCTGTAGAAGTTGAACCTTCACACCTGGGAACGTACATGTTCATAAAGGCAAGATCCATGCCCTGTGTTTGGCTTATCATGAGTTTTTTTAGCTAAAAGTGCCAGAAATGGTTTCTTTGATCTTTGTTCTGTTTCAAGGCGGCTCCCATCCAGCTTCTGAACAGCATAAGAAACTTGAAAGAGATCAAACCTGTTTGGTGCTCTCCAAACACACACACACTCTCTTACTTTAATAATGAGGATCAGCTGTATTGGTTACCATGGCAACACTTAATTCAGCTCTCAGTGCACGAGACGAATTTTTTTTTCCAGAAAGTCCAAATATTAGCATTAAAATATGAGAGTGGATTGGGTGTGCAGTCTGCTTAGGCAAGTTCTAGTATCTGGAAACTGGGCTCTTTTCCTATATGTCTGACATTTTTTTGACTGACCCTGGACAGGAAGCAAAGTTCAAGGCTGAAAACTGAATCTCACCCCAAAGCACAGCAGGCATTATGGGGGGGTTCTAATTGTTCCTAGGTAAAAAACTACCTTTGCCTAGGTGACATTTATTTATTTATTCTATTCTATTCTATTCTATTCTATTCTATTCTATTCTATTCTATTCTATTTATATCTCGCCTATCTAGTCTTGCGACCACTCTTGTTTTCTCAACTTCAATCTCAGCCCCATTACTATCTGCAATCTGGGGAAAATACTTATTTGTTTGTTTGTTTGATTGATTGATTGATCTGGTAAATTCTACCACTCTGAGCGGCTAGACACAGAAGAATAAAGTAGGCCATAATTATGGCCTACTTTATTCTTCTGTGTCTAAGCAATACTAAGAGTTGTTGTGGGTTTTTCGGGCTCTTTGGCCGTGTTCTGAAGGTTGTTCTTCCTAACGTTTTGCCAGTCTCTGTGCTGTCCTCTGAAGATGCCGGCCACAGAGACCGATGAAACGTTAGGAAGAACAACCTCCAGAACACGGCCAAAGAGCCTGAAAAAACCACAACAACCATTAGATCCTGGCCGCGAAAGCCTTCGCGAATACAATACTAAGAGTTGCTTGTTGTGGGGGTTTACTGTTCCATTTGCCTTGTCCCTGTCATTCAGAAGAAATTACTCACATGAATCCAGCCCATCATCTAGTGCAACTAGATAAAATCATCTAGATAAAAAGTAGTAGTAGTTAGTAGTAGTAACAAGCATTCTATGTAGAACGTCTGCTTTTTTGTAAGAGGGCTAGCTTCTGCGCCTTTGACAATTATGTGACGAACAAACAGACAGCAGATGGACCTTTTCCCAACATCGTGATGCCATGGGGAAAGCTTCATCCATAGAATTCCAGCTTGTGAAGCAGCAGTCTAGTGCACAGATGCTGTGCCGGGAGAATAGATGGCAACCCTGGCTCCTTGTTACTCATTGCCATTGAAAATAGGGTAACTAACTCAGATTAAGTTACATCAGCAGAAATGAAACATTGATAGCATAGCTGGTGTTCTTATCATAGCCCATGCAATGTAAGCAAAATGCTTCTAGCTCAATCTTGGTATCTCTGGATAAGGCTGGAAGAGAATCCTGCACAAAAGCATTGGAGAACCACTGTCAGTCAGTGTTAACAACACTGAGTTAGATCAGCCAAGCATCTGTATCAGTACAAGATGTTTTATGTCTTATGTTGCTTCCTGTGTTCTTAGGCTAGAAAATTTTCAATAGTACCTCTTTATATTGCTCCTTCCTTCCTTCCTTCCTTCCTTCCTTCCTTCCTTCCTTCCTTCCTTCCTTCCTTCCTTCCTTCCTTCCTTCCTTCCTTCCTTGTTCATCTTTTTAAAAAGAAACAAATCCACCTAAAAGTTTTGGAAGGCCTAAAATGCAAAAGAAAATGTGTCCCCAAAGCATTTTGAGCATCCAACAAGTAGTGAAGGAAATGAGCAAGTAAACATTACTAACTACAGAACCTTACTAGCTATGTTATTTCCAATATTGTTGTTGTCACTACCCCTTCAAATAAATGTTTTACATATTGTTGCTTGTAGCACATTGCTCCCATGGTTTAAGAGAAATGATATGTAAAAAACAAGGGAGAAAGCCAAATGTGTGGGTTAAACTGAAGGCCTTCCTTGACTTGACAGAAAATGGCAGACTAAGACTGCAATCCTGTGCCCACTTACCTGGAAATAAGACCAATTAATCTCAAAAGTATTTCTGACTAGATATGCATAGAAGTCTATAATTACAGGTCACAGAGCACATTTCTGTGTGCCTGCATGTGCATAAAAAAGATACATAATCTGCCTAGCACCCTTCTCAGCTGTGGAAGCTGGATAGTGGATCTCACCTCTTTCTGTCACCAGAAATGAACCCTCCTGCTAGTAAATCTCAGTGGCAGCGCTTTCCTTCCTAGGAAGGACTTCATTTGGGGCTCCTCTATTAAACTCCTCCATAAAACAAGCTCTGCAGTGGTGCCAACAGCCTCACAAAAGGAAGGACACGGCTCTCTTTTAAATGATGTTAAGAGGCTGCATTACCAGGTAGCAATATTTAGTTGTGGCTGTAAAATTGTGACAAGGTTTTTGATTTGTATTGCTCGGAACATAAGAAGTTCTGCTATATGAATAACATCCTTAAAAGCGCCAGCAGGCAGAAGAATAAATAAGCCCTAGAGGTGGAGGAGGAAGAGAGAAGAAAGTGTGTTGGTCCGACATCTTGTCTCAAAGCCAGCTCATGTTCCCCTTGACCTTCACAGAGGACAGGAAAAGATTCACCCAGAGGGGGGGAGCATGCAAATGTTCTCTCATTCCATTGCATCTTGGACTTTTTCCTAATGAGTGGAGAAATAACAGGCAATTAGCTGTGTTTTCCCAGAGAGAAAAGGTCAGCTCAAAGACCAAAGAAGCTGAAATATCTTGGGCTGGTTCATGCACTAACCCAGCCAATTGGTTTGTAATGTGGGACAGGGACAAGTTGGTCTGTCCTCTTCACCACACACCAGAGGGATATTGAGGACTGGCCCACACCTTTATTCGGCTGATGATCCTGTGACTGAGGAGTAAACACAAATTTCCTCCTTCCAACATATGCGTAACACAGACATATGGTATGGCCATCCAGATGTTTTTGTATTGCAACTCCCATCTGTCCTAACTAGCATAGCCAGTGGCGAGGGATGATGCGATTGGCAGTCCAGCATTCAATGGAGAGCCATATAATCCCTGTCCTATCTTGTCTTTCACATTAATACTGGATTCAGATCCAGATAAGTGCAGAAGAATATGCCTGGTATCTACATTCAAAAGGACCACATATTTATTTCCCAACTTGTTACTATACCTCTTGCATTCACATTCAAGACAGAACTTGGAAACATTACTCTTTTGAATTATAGGTCCCAGAATCCATCATGCTGCCTATGGGTTCTGGGAGCTGTAGTCCAACAAAGCAGTGACTGACATCCTGTTGCTTCGCATAGTAAGTTACAACTAAATTAGGCCCATTGAACCTTTGGGGATCTGGTAAATCAATTCCTCCATAACATCCATTGACTCAGTAGGCCTCGTGATGTTGTAATAAGAAACAGGATTTCATCAAATACGTCCAGGGTCTGATTTCAATTTGCATATGAAAGACATGTACCATCAACAATATATGATTAACAGGTAATAAAGAAGAATGGCAGTGGCAATCCATCAGCATCCAGAAGGCTGAGGTTTGCCACTCCTGACATAAATTAATGTTTGTGGAGGACCATATACACAAGGCTTTGCATAGGGACCCCCAAGTGGGATGGCTACCTGGTTTGTGATCGGAGTGTTGGATTTGGCTTGGGGAAGCCTGGATTCAGAGTCACTTTTGGGTCATGAAGCTGACCATTAGGTTATTGACCATCTTCCAGTCTGACCTACATCAGAGAATTGTTAAGGTAAATTTGTTAGTACAGCAGTTGCAAGTTGTTACAACAAATCAGAGTGCACACTAACCTCTGTAATATATGTGTCCTTGTCTATGTCATGTTGATTGGACGCCTGAGTACTTCTTCATGTCATAAGTTATGGAGAGACATTAGACTAAGGAATACTGTAATTTTATTTTTGCAAACATCTCTACAACCTTCTTGCTGCTAGTTCTCTTCTTCCCTTATGATTTGCTACTTAGTTGCTTGATTTTGCATTGTTTTCACTGGACTTGATATCCTGGTATGTAAAGATTTCTTTGGAAGGATAAAGTGGAGTAACCCTGTGTGTGCCTCGCAGCTTGGACATAAATGCTATAGATCCTGCCAGTACATATGTTATACAGTAGTTCCCAACTGGGGATCCCCAGATGATTTATACTATAACTCTTATTATCCATGACAATTGGCCATGCTGGGATGATATGCAAGAATAGTCTCATGAAGAACCCCAACTCAAGAAAGGTTGCATTAGATGCATGGTGGAAAGGGGAAGTAAAGGTGTAAAATAATCCAGTGTGTGAATTTAGTTGCAGTCGGAATGGATTGTAGATGGTGGATCAGGCTCCTTTATGAAAATTCAACAGAGGTGGGTGGTGGAGAATACTCCAGTGTTTGCTTTCCCATTGACCATTATGCATGCTAGTGCAAGCAGTATTCATGCAAACTCGTTGAAAATAAGACCCAAACCCCTTTAGTTCAGTGCTCTGCAATGTTTCCATTAGCCAGCCACATACTTTTAAATACTCATAAAGCACAGTACGAAAACTACTCAGAGGGCTGAGGATTTGCTAAGGGTTTATATAGTATGGTCTGGGAAAAACTGGAAATAGATTTCCCTCTCTCCTCCTGATCTAATAACACAAGAACTTAAGAGTTGGTTATCCAGTAGAGTTAATAGTACTTTTAGGACAGACCAAAATGCAGTATTCTGCACAATGCATAATTAAGAAATGTAGTTAACTGGCAAGTGGCCCATGTAGCTTTTAAAGAGCTAGTCATGGAGGACTGGTTATTCACAGTCTCTGAAGCCTACCACCAGGCTTTTAGGTTGAGAGTCAATTTTCAACTGAATCATGGTTGTAGGGGGCAAAATAACAAGGAAGGTCTGTTTCCATCCTCATTTTTGAGCTGGAAAATGCAGCTGGTTGGCCACTGTTAGAAACAGGGTGGCAGGCTTGATCAGGACTTCAGTGCCTATGGACATCCAGATGTTGTTTGATCCCCAGGATAGCCACAGATCAGTGTGATGGGCTCCAGCAACAACTGGAGGGCACAGGTTGCTCCCTCTTCAGATGTCTGATATGGTCCCGAAGCACTCCAAGTTTCTTATAATGATCTCCCCTTTGATCTCTATTGAAGAGAAGGCTGCTTTTGAAAAGAAGAGCCTCAGTTAGCTGTGATGGCTGAGGGTCATTGACAGGCCTGTTCTCTGCAAATCTTTCCGTTCCCTTCATTAAAGCCACCTCCAAGATTAAAGGCCAATTGGGTTTCAGCAGCCTCGTTTGTTAGTAGTGAAGAAATGATTTTGCACGGATGGTCTCTCTGCACAGATGGTCACTCTGGTGCACTTGAATTGAACACAAATGACCGTGTTTCCAAGCTAGGTTGCCCTTTTGCTGATTCCTGTTCCCACTAAGTCATGCCTTGGCCTGGTACATCTTCTCTCGCCAATTTTCCCAAAGGCTTTTGAGCTCCGTCTCACCTGCCCTTAAAAGCAGTGGGGATTTCCCCCCACCACTAACTCAATATTTCAGAGGCCAAAAAGACTGCTTCAGTAAGACGTTAAAGACAAAAAACAAAAGTGAAGCTCTATATTACACTCTTTGGTCTTGTGAAGGACACTCGGGAGAGGCTAAGCCTAACCTGAGCAGAGGTTGCATTTCCACTGGTAAGAATCTTCAGCGTGTGGTTGGGGTGTTATTGCTTTGGGTACGTGGTGGCGTCGAAGGGACGTGGTGGCGCTGCGGGCTAAACCGCAGAAGCCTGTGCTGCAGGGTCAGAAGACCAAGCAGTTGTAAGATCGAATCCACGTGACGGAGTGAGCGCCCGTCGCTTGTCCCAGCTCCCGCCAACCTAGCGGTTCGAAAGCATGCAGATGCAAGTAGATAAATAGGGACCACTTCGGTGGGAAGGTAACAATGTTCCGTGTCTAAGTCGCACTGGCCATGTGACCACGGAGGATTGTCTTCGGACAAAATGCTGGCTCTATGGCTTGGAAACGGGGATGAGCACCGCCCCCTAGAGTCAAACACGACTGGACAAAAATTGTCAAGGGGAACCTTTACCTTTACTTACTAGCATCTTTTTTTCATGCTCCCTGAACTGTTTTTTCTGCTTGTAGGTTAGACCTGAGTGTATTTGCTAGGGATATAAATCCTTGCTTATGTTACCCTTGCAAGCAAGAATGAGAAACTGCAATATCTCCCTTCTGAAAGGGTGAGGTAATTTGCTCTATTCTTGGCAAGAGAAGAGAATGAGAACACGAAACAGTTTTTGACAGAAATAAACTTATGCAAAAATAATACTTTAATCCAAATAATGCAGCTTGCGCAAAATGTTTATTGGTTGCTGAATTTCTGCATAGACTTTTAAGTATGAGGAACATCACAGCAACTCTTTTAACAATCAACCATCATTCTGTGCCTTCTCTCTCTCTCTCTCTCTCTCTCTCTCTCTCTCTCTCTCTCTCTCTCTCTCTCTCTTTGTGTGTGTGTGTGTGTGTGTGTGTGTGTGTGTGTGTGTGTGTGTGCATTCTTTGCTTTTAAAAGGAAAAGGACTCACATTTTGCACAAACAGTTTGTAGAAGTTGTAGAGAATGTGATGACGGAGCCAAACCCCTTGGTCTCACTATTGCCAGAAGTTAACGAATCTCAAGGGAATTGAATATTTCTCACTGAGTTCTCTTGTCAAGTTGAGGGAGCCTAAATTGGTAACTAAGAATTTAGTGAATATAATTTACGTCCCCATTCTTTACAGTCTCAAGCATGTTTTCTTAGAAGTAAACCCAGCCAGATTAACCACTACTGACTCTCAAATAAATGCATTTAAGATTGCAGCCTTAGTATTTAAAAAGGGGATTTGTGGGATCTGAATTTGGGATTCATATCATCACAGCCACTCAGCAACTGGCTGCCAGGCTAACAGTCAAGCAGCAGTGATTTTTGTAGATCTGTACATTTGTTAGCTGGGTGGATAGGTCACTGGGTTGGAGTTTAATTCCACATTGCACCCTCCAGGAAGAAGAGTAAGGCTGTGCAGCTTTAGACAAACTGCATGGTCCAAGAGCACCCCCAAAAGATGGGACTGGTAAACCACTTCTGAATATTTTATACCTGGAAAGCCCAGAGAAGTTTTGCCATCAATTGGAATCTACTTGATGGGACACAACTATTATTAATTATGATATGTTGTTGCTGCATAATGGAATTGGGAAACGTTGGGAGAAGTCATTCTTCAGGCACGTTGCAGGAAGGTAGGCAATTGGAAGTAGTTCCCAGTCCAGTGCAGTGAACACAGTGATGAACTAGGAGACTTGGGTTCAAGTCTGTACTCAGCCATGGAAACCCATGGAGCAGGGGGAGTGTGGACTGGTAAAGTCACTCCTTAAATGTCTTATGTATCTTGAAAGCCCTGCTGTATTAGGATCACTATAAGTCTGACTTGAAGGCAGATAAGAACAAGCGATTGGTGTACATAACTTAACACTAGTAAAGGATAAGATCTTGCACCGTGTCTTGAGAACGAATTATCTTCAGGAGATGGGAAAATGCAGATATGATCATAGAGATTGACAGTGGAGATAATAGTTTACTGTTGGTGAGGGAAGGGAGTGTTAGTTTCAGATACAGTGGGGTCTCTACTTAAGAACGTCCCTACTTAAGAACAATCCAACTTAAGAACAGCTCCATTCACTAAATTTTGCTTCTACTTGAGAACAGAAATCCAAGATAAGAACAGGAAAAAAAACCTTTCCTGCTCTTTTTTTAACCTTAGGTCATCTTAGGTTAAAAAAAATTCTCCCGCTAGTGGTAGAGTACGTATTAACCAGCTTTGCATTAGTTACTATGGGAACTAATGCTTCAATGTACGAACGCACCTCTACATAACAAAAAAACAGCCAGAACGGATTAATTGCTTTTCAGTCCATTCCTATGGGAAATTTTGCTTCAACTTAAGAACGTTTCAACTTAAGAACACCATTCCAAAACGGATTAAGTTCTCAAATAGAGGTTCCACTGTAGTTTCTATGGACGGAAAAGAGCAGATACGGATTAAATGGTTTTCAGTGCATTCCTATGGGAAATGCAGATTCAACATAAGAACTTTTCAACTTGTGAACCACCTTCCAATATGGATTAAGTTCTTAAGTAGAGAGCCCACTGTAGTTCAGAAAGGCCTCTAGTGAAGACTTGTGTCTTGTAAGAAGGACTTGGAATAGGAGGGAAGAATGGCCTCCCATATTGAGCAAAAGTATGGCTAAGTTTCATTGATGCTGAAGGATAAGACCCCTTGACTCTTGAACTTTGCATTTCATGCACCTGTCCCCATTAAAACTTAATGTGGCCTTTGCCAGTAGCATCCCTGCTAGCAGCTTGAGCATGTTTTTCTCTCTTCTCCCTCCCCTTGCACCACCATCACTTCCTCTCTTTCTTTCCTTCTCTGGCACAGTTCAATGAAAAGGTGTGTTACTTGACTCACTGCCCAGTTCTTTGGAAGTACTGAAAACTCTGAAGAAAAAAGGTGCTGCGTGAAAGGCCCTGAGAGCCTTTGATTTTCAGTGTTCTTTTCCTCTCGGCCCATTCCATTTATCACAGTTTAGCTTGTGGATTGGGGATGGGATTGCCTCACCCTACCCTTTTGGGTTGAGTGCACGTGCAATGGATGCGCACACAAACAAACACACAGCTTGGTTCACGAGCCACCAGAGATTGGCATACATTCTTTCTGTTTTTCTGTTTTGTCTCCCCAGCTGAGTGTGAGTGCCAGAAGCACTTTGGAGTTGCTGATATTACTGTGCAGAATGTCTCTCCCCTAAAACTTCACAGTCTTTCATGATAACATACCCAGTCCTTCAGGAACCAATTGATCTTCGCAGTACACCTTAGAAGTTACTTCACTGGGCCCAGGAGAAAAAAATATTACTGAGCTGTGGGAAAACTCCCAGCAATCCTCTGATTTAAAGGGAGAGTTAAGGGATCAGGAAAGGAGAAAAGAATGAGTAGCCAATGGCTACTTTGAATTTGTTGGCTTACCTGGAAAGCTCTACTAAAGATTGCTTAGGGCTCTTTTTGATGGAATATTTGTACCTTGATAGGTTCCTCAATACTCCCTGATTTTAATGAGAACCCCTGGCAATCCAAATGATGTTCTTCTTATCTCAGTATGTCCAAATGTAAACAAAGTTTTCAGGTTTCCCCACCCAAAACCCCTTTATTTTGTGCCACTTTTTCTTCTCAGTCCAAAACTCCCCCACCCCCTTTAAAGGACACTAGTGCCTGTATCTAAAGGCAAGGAGATCGCACTGTGACACTGGCTCACTTTGCTGCCGAGACAGACTTTGAGGGACCTGCAGTGGCCCTTCCAGTTCAGCATCCAGAAGCATGTTGAGGCCACATAGCAAAGCACAGACAACTGCTTAGGCTGAAAGGAGGTAGTAGACAATGCCAAAGTGTGATCCCAGCAGGTCAGGTGGCATTCCTAAAGAGCAGAGTGGTGGTGTGGTGGACTGTCACAGCAGGAGAACTCTGAGCAGGCGAAGAAAACTTTGGGAAGGCAACTGGCAAAGTAGGAACAGTAAGCCTGGTGAACCAGGCAGTCTGACCCCAAAAAATCAACAAGAGAACAGAAGGTAAAGTGGACTGACTCAGAAGAAGAGAAGTTTGAGAAGGAGAGAGAGGCAATTAGAAAGGGTCTGGGGAAGGGGGTTCACTGAAGAAAAGGTGAGGGTACAAGGAAACATCAGCACAAGGACATCCAGTCTGGACAATCCCAATCAATCTGAGTAGTTTCCATATTTTCCTAGAACCAAGCTACAAAAAGGAGGGCAGAACAAATTGGTAGAAACACCCTATCTAGAAGACTCTTAAGGGTGAACAACAAAGGCCATGGGCCAACTCAGACTCTGTAACAGAGGTCAGTTTTTTCCTTCTCCCATCACCAATCCAAGCACGGTCAGTGTGTGATATATTTGGCCTTTTTTCTTTTCTTTTCTTTTTTTGGCACAACAGATTTGGCAGACAGGCCACTGATCACCACCACCAGTACCTGGAAAGTTTACTGCTGGCTGGGTAATTCTGACAGTAATTGTTGTAGCTTTAGCAACCTTCGCATGCGGCCTTTAAGAGGGTTGGCTGGGAGGGACGTTTCTAAGCTGGGGTGACTGTCAATCAATCCAGCAGCGACCAATTATTCCCTCTGCCATTTCTGTGGTTAGGAGTCCCCCACTCCCTGCCTTCAGTCAGTATTCAGTTAGCTGTGTAGTATTCAGTTAAGGTTAGAGTGCAAGATTTCGTTAGTATGCAGTTGTGAGTCAATTGTTGGTGTAACTAGTCATTTTTTCCTACAATATACTGTACTCTTTTTTTATCTGTTCAGAACTGTGAGTAAATTGAACCTTTATTCTTTCTCTTACCAGTGTAAGTTACTGAGACAATCCAAAAAGGGTGGTCAACTTGGAAGACATGAAGCTATATCTGTTCTGTAGGTCTCTGTACTTTCTGCTCCATACTTAGAGGGGTTTTTTTCCTAGCCAAAAATTCAACACTCTGTAAAGCATTTTAATCCAAAAAAAGTAACTTTCCCAAGCCCCCAAAGGAAACCCCAGCTAATGTGTGTCTTAGTAGATACAGAGGCAGTCATGCCTCTCTGAGTCATGGAGTCTTGTGTTCTACAAATCTAATCTCAGTTCACAGCTTTCTTTTATTGAATGATGCTTAACCGAGATTGGAAGCCACATTTCTGGCTAAGTTCAGTGCTGCAAGGTGCCAGCAATACTGAGATTTGTAACTCTCAAATGCCTTCTCCAAGGTGAGCATGGTTGGCAACGCTGGTGGATTTGTGTGGCTGCAGGGAATGGAGGAGAAGGGATCCCTAAACAGCAGGCTGTGGCACCTCACTGGAAGAACAGGAGCAAAAACATGAATGTGATGAATGGAACTTGAAGATGCACCACATGGTGTCTCTTTTGGTCCAAGGGTAGGGGGAGTAAGGCTGGCAAGGTTGCCATGGAAACAGCTGTTAGCATCACTTAGCATCTTGTTCAGCTCTGTGAAAGGAGACCAGTAAGGGAAACTGGAACTAACGCTAAACTGGAATGAGGTGCAAGAAGAAAGGGGCCTGGGGAGGCTTTGAGGAGGGAGAGAGGAAGGGAGGGGAGAAGACAAGAAAATCAGCCCCGGAGGAAATGCATTCTTAGGGCCCGGAGACATGCTTCAAACAGCAACACTGTCATGGGAAGGTAGGCTGCTGTTCTGAAAAGGTGCTCCAGGCTCTGAAAGAATGGCTGACTAGAAAGGCGAGCAGAACCGATGTGGCATGAAGCAGCGTTGTAGGAAGGATGGGGCAGAGAGAAGGGAGTGAAAGAGACACAACTGTGCCAAAGCACAGCAGCCTGAAAAACAGGTGTTTGGTTGTCTCAAGAATTATTGGATTGGACCAAAGGTCTAGTCAGTACAGTGTAAATATCTATATTCATATCTACACCCTTGTTCCTTTGACCTGGCACCCTCCAAACAGCTGCGCTGAATACAAGTGATGGGTATTATAATCTGACACCTCTGGAAATGGCCAGGTGATATGGTATTGTTGATGTTGTTTGCTCTCTGCTGTTTGTTCTCCTGAATCAAATAAAATAGGGGAGACATGCTGCACTTTCACTTGGGCTCGATGGAAGAAGAGAGACTGGATTCTCACAAGCCAATGTAGGTTTGAAAATGAGAAACTAATTTCAGCAAAGCGGAGGTGGGCAGTTGTGGCCTGTGAGCTGCATCTAACCATGCAGGGCTCCAGTATGGCCCCCTCATACCTCTCTGGAAGCCCTACATTTTAAAAAAAAAATCTTCTAAGGTAATGTTCCTAATCTTGGATAACCCAGGTGTTCTTGGGCTGCATTTCCCAGAAGCCTTCACCACTAGCTGTGCTGACCAGGGTTTCTGGAAGTTGCACTCCAAGAACACCTGGGTTACCCAAGGTTGGGAACCACTGGTCTAGGGTGCATGATTACAATTTCAATACTCCCCTGATCTTAAGTGTGTTTTCTTTGGTTGGTTGGTTGTTTTGGTTTTTTGTTTGTTTGTTGTTGTTTTTAGGCTGGAGGCAGTTTCCAAAAAAACTGGAAGTCAGGTCATCTCTGGCTTTGAAAAAGGGCCTCTCTCCTGACTGTTCATTTTTGCGGTTGCTAAAAAATCCAGATGGTGGGAATTGTAATCATACATATGTCAGGGATGAGTGCCGTCCTCTGAGGGTCCAGACCTTTAAGAGTTGATTGGGCTTGACCTGATGTGCCGCAATATTTGAAGCCCCAGAATCTGTATGCAGCGCAAGATTCAAACCTGGGACTTGTGGACTAATGAAGAGAGAATTTTCCAGCCCGTGCAGAGGGCATTCCCCTCAGCAGTGAGTAACCACAACTAGTCCCCCACCAGCTGAGATTAAGAGATTCAGATCAGAGCTTTTGGCGCCAGTTTTCAGACAAGCTTCATTGGTTCTCACTATAGTAACTAAGACAAAGTAAGGCTACAGTTTTGAACATTTTTATGCTGTGTGCCAAAAACAACACATACTCTACCTTTAGTTTTTCCCCCTTCAGTAATTCTGATGTATAAAGTATGTTGCTACAAGGTGTAGTCATTTTTTTAATGCTGCTTCAGCAGGGAGGTCTAAATACAGCACCAAACCACAAATTCTGGGATTCTACAGGATGGAACCACAGGAGATAAAGCGGTGTTAAACATCTGTAATGGTGTAGTGCAGACTCAATCTTGTCTGATAATGAGTGAGAGCATCACAATGCAGCTTCCAGTTACAAGGACTAAGCACATTAAGCAAATGGAAGCAGAGGGGCTGGCTAACAGCTGTGGGAACCTGCTGAGGCTCTTGGTCCATGGCGTTCTGTCCTACACAAGCCCAGCATGTATTCAAGTCCCCCAAGGGAGCCTGACAAATGTCAGTGTTTGTGCAGGCAGGCTTCTAATACGCCAGCAGCACTTGATCTCTGCTGTCTCATCTTGAAAGCCGCCGGCCATGGGTATTTATATCCATAACAATCATAACTGCTTGATTTGCTTATTTACATGGTTATTATATGGCTCCTATAAATATTCAGCTTGCCGCAAGAATAATTAAGCATTGTTGCTGCAACACACACAACCAGGGGGAATAATTAAAAGTGCCAGCTCATAGGCAAAGGACCAATGCCTCTCTCTCTCCCCCCCCACCCCCCCTCCAGCTCATCTGCCTTCCTTTTTTGCATTCAGCGTGTCAGACCCAAGACATTTTGCTGCTGGAGGTGGAACAATGAATGCTGTCTCCCTGCCCCTCCCCAAATCAAGGAACACAGTACCCAAAGTCAGTCAAGCGATTTGGGAACCTTAAGCAGAAAATTGAACAAGCATTTCTTCCTTTCCTTGGCAGCGAACATGAAATTACAGTAAATTAACTAGCTAACAGGTGGCTATTTTTTCCGATTGTCTGATGGGACATACTGACATAATTACCCTTTGGAAATTGCTACAGTTGTAGGCACTAGGATAAATTAAATCTGTCAGTATAAAAGATTCTGTCTTTGTTCTCTTTTTTTTCAGACAGACATTTCACCCTGTTTGACGGTAGGGCCAGTTCTGGATCATCCCTTGTGTCTTAGGTGCTTGGCCACATAACACCCATTAAAACTTGGGAAAGCTTCTTTTCTGGACTACGGCCACCAGAATCCTCCACCAACCTTGGCCAGTGATGACATTAGTCCATGGATTCTGGAGGTTGTAGAGCAAAAGATGAACTTTCTCGTGCTCTCATGTTTGCTAAGCATAAATGGAATTGCTTGGTGGAAAGAGTAGGTTGATTGGGGATCAAGGAATGCTGAATCACAGCAGCGGAGAAACCTTATATTCAAATTGGGGATAAAAATAGTTGCATGGTGCTGGAGACGGGGGGTCTGAAGAGCCAAGAACTGTGTGCAGTACCAGACTTGAAGCTATGCACCCAACATGAGCTATGCACCCAACATGCATGCACATGGACATAAATATTTACATGCACATACTTTTCTTTCCCTCAACATCTCATTGCATAGGGAAGAAGAAGTTATCCCCCCCTCACCCCAGAGATCAAGCAATGATGTTTCTTAAATGGAGATGTTACCACATGAGGTGATGAGCCTCCCAGCAGTGGATCACAAACAACAAAGACCTCCACGGCACCTGAAAAACTAATAAGTTTGATTTGGCTTATGCTTTCATGGGCCAAAGCCGATTTCTTTAAATCAACCCCCACCCCCCGAAAAAAAAAGCTTGGATCCTCCTTGATTAAAAACATTCAACATTTTCTATAGCTCACACAGGCTGCCAAGCAGATAGATGACAGTGTTGGAACAGTTCACTAAAAGCAGAAAGTTTCAAAATTACGGTTTTTACAGTGATTTATTCCTTCATCCTTGAAAGACACCTGGAAGACAGGTTGTTATTATTCCCAAGGCGCTAGTACTTCACAAACCTACATCGCTTTTGTGCCAGTTGAATGAAGTTTGGCAAGGGTGATGAAAGAGCTCTGTTACATCTCCTTAGGCTCTTTCTGTTGTTGTTCATAGGAGGGAAGGTCTCCAGTGTAATAGTTACCTCCATCTCAAGGCCCATCCCAAGACATTTTGCAACCCACAGGAGAGCAGGAAGTTGAAAATTCTTCCCTGCTTTTCCTAAATCGAGGCAAGTACAGTACCTAAAGACAGCAGAGGTATCCTGTTACAGGAGGCAGGAAATCACGCAAGCCCCTCTCTCTATCCACATCAGTGAAAATATATTAATAATAAAATATACAAATAACAGTTCCTCTTTCAGACCTTAGATCTGTTGCCTAAGACAACTGCCTCTTTGTGCTTTATGGTAGGCCTAATGGCGGACATTGGCTAGCCCTCAAGGAATTGAGGGTCAAATGAAATGATACAATTAGTGTACCCTTAGAAGTTTGTTTAAGAGGTTTTTAAAAAGCTGCTCTACTTATTCTAACAGGAGCTTGCCTCATTTTGCAAATTAGCTTGCTTCTGTTTTGCATTTGGTCATTGGAAGATAGCATGGTCTCATTTGCATGTCTGATTTCTTAGATATCTCTCTTTGAAGGATTTGGGTGTCTGGAGGAGAAACAGGAGATATCAGTTTCCCTTAATTATTTGATCTGACCCTAAGGCTGAAAGGGAATGGTTTTTCCCAAGCCTCCCATAACTAAGCTTACCATTAAACCTACACATATGGTCTAAAGCAAGGTTGAACATTAAAATTTTGTCCCAGGGAAAATCGGACCCTATCGTCATTAATTTCAATTAAAACCATGAGTTTGCAGTTTCTTTGTGGTGCAGAGGCAATTGCATGATGATTATTTGGAGAGAGACAAGGACTAAAATGCAAAATAAAATAAAATCCCACAAGTATCAGTGTATAGCCAGACTTAAAATATGGGAGTGTCATAGCCATAAGCAATACACACCTTTCTCACCAACCAGAAAGGTTTCCTACAGCCTCAGGAGAGCACTAGAGCAATGAAACGGGAGAGATTTGGAGAGGGAGGCAAAGAGGAAAAGGGGCTTCCCATCTGTTAAAGAGTAACAACTGCATGGCTGTGTTCAAGCATGACATTTGCCTCCAGCTGGCTTCTTAATGAGCCTGAATTGGCCATCAGTCTTTGACTGTTGAATACTTTAAGACATTGAGAATCTCTCCAATGAAGGTTGTAGATCAAAGAATCAGCTTTGCAAATGCAAATAAATAAATAAATGGGTCAATAGTTTGTTTTTTGGCAGGGTCACCCTCGCCTTTGTTACCTGTGGAGTAGCAGAGGGAGAGATTAAGCAGGAAGGTGGGATTAAGGAAAGTTTTAAGCCTTAGTAATGGCAGATAGCTGTGCCTCATTTCTTGTTTTATGTGTACAGATGGTTGGCATGGACAGAGTTTGTGTCATGCTTTCCAAATGTGAAGTATTTAGCTAGCCAAGTGTTACTTAGAAACAAGAAGGCGAGTAAAATAAATTGTGTTACAACACCCATGCATTGGAAGCATGAAATAAAACACAGTATGGTCATACCTCTATCAGGACCAAAAAGAATGTCGGAAAAGGTGTGAGCAAACTTTTGCACTCTCCAGAACATTCTTCATCAGACTCTGCAGTAAACAGATCAGGGCCAATATCCTACTGAGAGGTTGAACAAAGGCTATGACACGCATTTGTGTTTTGGTCCATTGTGGGAACTAGCTGATTTGCTCCTTTTATAGGTGGCGAGTTACATAAATGCCAGCACAAAACTGTCCACCTCCAGAATATTCCTAACTACACGTCTCAGGCTCCCTGTCATGGGCAATGGCATTTTAGGCACAGGTAGAATTGCTTTGTTTTGGTTTGTTTCCAGCATGCGCAATCCCTGGGATAGAATCAAAGTGGAGCTTCCTGCTTTAAATTTCCCATATGGCATCAGTTTGCCATTATTGTTAAGTTTCACCACTTAATAATATTGGGAAATGAAAAACATCCTTTGCGTAGTCATTTAATGATATTGGGATTTTGCTTCCTCCCTCTGCTTCTTCATGGCAGGACACAGAGATGAAACAAAATTTTTTTTATAAAGCCTGTTAGGATAGCGTTGTTGCACTGTATTTTAAAAACAAGTTAAAGGAGGATTTCTTTCTTTAAGTGTATTTGAGGTGCATATGCTATGTGGATGCAAAGATTGTAGCAGATGGCATAGCGAACCTCTGCATAACCTTAGCCCAGTTCATCCTGCTCCAATAGAGCTGTCTAGCTAACCCCTCAGAGTAGATCCAGTGAATCAACTGTTAGATGGTAAGTCGACCCTTATGTAAATCCCACCGGATGAGTGGATCTACTTTAGTTAGGTATAGCAACAGAATACTAGCCCAGGAAGAGGAGAGGGGTGGAGCTGGTCATCATATTGTGTGAGCCTAATCCCCCTTCTCCCCAAAATATAAATCTTCTCACAGACTTACATGGAATGCAGCAGACAGCGTTCAATGCAAAAGTCAGATTGCCAGAAGCACTCAGGGCCATTGGGACAAAGCAACAGCTGTGGGCATTTTCTCCTGCTTTAAAATTATATGGAAACTAGCAGATGTTATTTAGAGATTGTTCCTAGTAATGTGTTAACCTAACTGTGGTTTCTAAACTTTTTTTTGGGGGGGGGGTCAGGGTGAGTACAGCCACTTGGATTTTTTGCCTCATTATTTCCTCTCAAATTTTGTTCTGAGTTGAAGAATCAAATGTATGAAAAGATTTGTAGTCCAAAATGGGCCATCTAATCTTTAATGTCTCTTTTTTGCTGTTCCCAAAACTGTTGGGGATGGGAAATATGTGTCCGCTGTATGCTGCCAGAATACAGTTCCTATCATCCCTCACTTTTGGTTATTTTTGCTAAGGGTGAGGGGAGGTGCAATTCTATAGGATCTGCAAGGTTGCCCTTTGCCTACACAGGCTCTAGGTGAGAAACAGAATTATGTTTTTTTCATTCCGTTTGATGGCACAGTAAGTAATTAGACTGTCCTTGGTTTTTATCATGTTTGTTTTTAAAATGATATGTTTTAAGATGCAGCCTTGTACATGTTTACAAATTCGTGATCTCCATTAGCAATAACACACATTACACAACGGGTTCAATAGGACTTCAAAGTAAACATACACAGGACTTCAGTGTATATTATTTTTATGTAGCATTTATTTTTGTACTTAAAATATTTTTTTTATTGTGGTGCTTAGACAATGTAGCCATTCAGTCTTGAATTGCTGCTTGGAAATGACCTCAAATATTTACTTATGCTACTGAAATTCTGAAAGAATGTAGCCTGATAGGTGCATATATGGGACAATCCATCTTCCTATACTGTTGCCTGAAGAATTTGTGGAATCTCTGCCCTAATCTTTAGGGCAGGGGTGGGCAAAATGTGGTCCTCCACATTATATTCCCTAGCTAGTATAGCAAAAGATGAAGAATACCAGTGGCTGTCATCCTGAAGTATCTGTTTTTCATGTTGAGACATTCTCAACCCAATTGAGAAAGGCCTAATGTGTCTATTGAATAGCAGAGGCCTATTGTAGATGGTAGCTATGTGCACAGCACAGAGCCTTTAATACTCCAAACAAGTCAGTGAAATAATGTTCCTGTTGGAATCAGTCAACAGCTAAAATGTGAGTTTTTTTCAGCTGTGTGGAATTTCGATAGCCAAACGTCCAGCTACCCTTATATATATATATATATATAGAGAGAGAGAGAGAGAGAGAGAGAGAGAGAGATTAGATTAGATAAGATAGACAGACAGACAGACAGACACAGAGATAGACAGACAGACAGACAGACAGACAGAGACAGACATACGAGAAAAGAATAAGGTTGTAGGAGTAGTAGCACTTAACAGAGATATGAAAGGTAAGGCTCAGCAAAGTTTTCATGTTTTGCTTCATGCAAAACCTTTCCGCTTCTAAACGGCTTTGTGGAATGAGCAGCGATGAGGTCTAGCAATGATTTGGCAGCAGCGCCCCTCCCCTCCTCTTCCTGGAACTGTCTCTTGAGTGGGCACCCACTAGAGGGGGCAGTGCTCTGAACTGCAGATCAGCAAACAAACTCTGCCGAACAAGCAGTTCATGCCCATCTCTAATCACCAGGCTTCGGACTTCTTCAGTTGCTGTAGTGAAAAAGCAATGGCCTTGCAATGCAATGCAGTTTATCTCATGGACTGCAGATGACCAGGATGCCATCTGCAATATGTAGGCAAAACAAAAACAGATCTACGTGCAAAATTCAGACGCCTGAAGTCTGCCATCTTGACTAAGAAGGTGGAACAACCAGTGGCCAGACACTTTAACTCGGGGCATCATAGCCTATTTGGCTTGGCTTGGCTTAGAATAGAGATACCAAACGTGTTAGAAAAGATTTAAAAAGAGGGAAGGATTCTGGCAACCATAATACTTCATAGCTTGAATCTAGAGGACAATACCTAGGAGCATTCATCTGCTTTGGACTATCCTGTCCTCTAGGCTCAAGATTACAAACTTGTGTTCAAGCCAACATGATTAGGGACCTCCTTCAGACCTTGAGGATATAGATGCCTTTGAATTGTGGTGCTGGAGTAGACTCTTGAGAGTTCCCTGGACTGCAAAGAGAACAAACCTATCAATTCTAAAGGAAATCAACCCCGAGTGCTCATTGGAAGGACAGATCCTGAAGCTGAGGCTCCAGTACTTTGGCCATCTCATGAGAAGAGAAGACTCATTGGAAAAGACTTTGATGTTGGGAAAGTGTGAAGGCAAGAGGAGAAGGGGACGACCAAGGATGAGATGGTTGGACAGTGTCATCGAAGCAACCAACATGAATTTGACACAACTCCAGGAGGCGGTGGAAGACAGGAGGGCCTGGCATGCTCTGGTCCATGGGGTCACGAAGAGTCGGACACGACTAAACGACTGAACAAACAAACAAACCTTATACTTGGTCAGACCCTTGATCCTACTAGCCCAGTGTTGTCATTCTCACCAGAAGTACTGGGAGTTCAGTATTCAGACAAAATTATTTCCTAGCCCTAACCCAGGATCACTGGTGGTTGTGGTGGCCTCCTATTCAAGTAGTTACCAAGCCTAATTAGCTTCCGAAATTAAGGGAGATTATGTTTAGGAATGGCTTCTGTAGGAACTGAACAAAACACCAAGAGCTGGCTTTTATACAGGTAATTTTATAAATTATGAGATAGAGTGCTTAGACATAGATGCATAAGAAAAAATACCGCCTAGAGTGGTCGAAATGACTAGATAGGTG
The DNA here is from genome assembly GCF_051106095.1 of Pogona vitticeps. NCBI lineage: Eukaryota > Metazoa > Chordata > Lepidosauria > Squamata > Agamidae > Pogona > Pogona vitticeps. The sequence goes on along the minus strand of NC_135788.1, from coordinate 93,854,955 downwards.
GGGTATAAATACAATCAATCAATCAATCAATCAATCAATCAATAAATAAATAAATAAATAAATAAATAAATAAATAAATAAATAAATAAATAAATAAATAAATAAATAAATAAAGACTTAAGTCATTTCTTGCCCCAAGAAGTTTTAAAGTTCAACTTGAGACTAGAAATGAATCTTTACACTTGAGATGAAGGGGAACAGAGAATCAGTGTGAACGAGTACTATTAGGCGTGTTTCAATGTCAGCTCGTTCAGAGCAGAGCAGGTTGAGCCATAGAACATACAGGTTTTAAGGAAGGAATTGAAGGAAGATTCTAAAACTGTTCTGAGAGGGAGTTTTAGGCACAGACGAAGCAAGGAGAATGGGTCTGTCTTTCATACTTCTGCATTCTCAGAGTGAGCTTGGAGTGTTCTCAGGTAAAGACTGCAAGCCTCTTCTCAATATGCATCCCACATTAAGCATCAAGCCAAGGAGGTGGAATCTCTACCTGGCCCTGTACCTGCCCATAGTTGCTATTTTGTGTTTTGTCAAGATTAAACATGATGCCACATGGCAGAACTCCAGCCGAGCCAGGTACATTTTCCATAAGGATCTAGGGACAGCGCCTTTATGACCTAGATATTACACAATCTGCTTTTTAATAATAACCTCAGGATATATGGCCTCTGGATTTTGGCTGCAAGCACAATCTGCTGCACTAAAAATAGTCAGCATGTGTAATGCACTTAGTTTGCAATGCTCCCTGTTACTCAGAGGGCTTGGAATCACAGCTTCACTGTACAAAGAGACTTGAAGTAGAGAGAGTGAAGGCTAGATGGGTGACTGGCTTTGCCTACCATTTGCTAGTCTGGAGCCAAAGGGGAGAGAAAAAAGGTCATATAGCCTCCCATTGCAACACAGTGATGCTTTTCCTTGAATCCTTGAACCTCCCACCCTAACATCTGTTTTTGATTGTTACCTTCCAGCAAAACCAGTTTCAGCTCCAGTTGGAGGTTCAACCTCCCTGTCCTGAATTATGTAAAGGCATTTATGCTGGGGAGAAGGGGTTGCTGTTTTCAAAAGTAAAGGAAAATTTCATTCTTCCCATAGTCAGAAGACTACTTTTTGAAGCAAAGAAATCCTTACCTATAATTTCCGCATCTGCTGCAAATATAGAAGCAAAGTGAAGGAGGTGGGTGGGTGAGGAAAGGAAGATCTTAGCCACCCACACATCACCATGTTGTCGGTACATGTAGCATAGGCACCTGTCTTGGCCACAATCCAGGTTTCTGTATCAATAAACCTCCAGTTGGTCTCCTAGGGAGGTAATAGAAATGGTTACTTGCCATGCGTTATTTTCCATAAAAGAGGTTGTGGAGCCTAGGCCTGTCTGGAAAGAAAGGTCCTCTGTCCTGGGAATGCTTTACAGTCTCATCAGTATTTTATTGGACTTGGATTTAATCATTTATATCAGCTTTTTAGTTAGCTGTTCAGGCCAGGAGTGATGGTGTTATAGCCCAGCACATCCGGAAGGAGGGACATTGGAGAAGACTGACACATATATCAGTGCTTCTTGGGCTCTTTAATGAGCTGCAGTCCTTTATTTTGATTTCATTATTAGGCAATTCCACTGACTATTTTGCCGTCAGCTGAAATGGGAGCTTTGCCAATTGAAATCAGAGGTTATCTGTATATTTGCAATTACCAGCTTCCAATTCAAACCATGGAAAATAAAGAGATACTCAAAACCGTGTTTTAGGGAAGACATCTCTAATGGTTCTACAAATGGAGAAGGATGGCCGTAAAGGACAATCCGGTTGATAACAAGCCCTTCAGATATTCTTAGGCGCACTTCTCTAATCTTGAAGCACGAGCTGCTAAAGAGGATTTTAAAACAGATTGAAGTAGCCTTCTTATGACATGAAGGACTAAGAAGAAACCGATGGTTACACTTACTCAAATCCCACACCGGCACAGCCTGAACAGGAGGCAAACAAAAGGACTCATTGTGTGGTGCATTTGAGATGATGAAAAATAATGCCGTGTGTTGAGTTTTCATGAGGCTTGCTTTTCAGCATTCAGCTCAGTTGGGTGGTGGTAAGTGGGCCAGTGGTAAGTGAAAACTCCCCTTCCTTCAACTGTTTTGCAGGGTTTTCAAGCATTAATGGCCAAATCTCTTGCTGTTTCAGTGACGTTTATTGATATTTGAAAGGAATTCTTGTTTGAATGGTCCCAGACAATCAGGGTGTTTGTGAGAGGAGCTTGCCAGTGGGCCTCTTTGTTCAGAAGATATGGATTTGTGGCCTGTCTCCCTAAATAACCTCCCCAAAGTTATCTAACATGGAAGGACATTGCTGGTCAAGTTGTTACAGTGTGATCTAGAATCCCTCCCTTGTCCCAAAAATGTTTGGAGATGGGGGATAATTTTATAGTGTTGGAATAGTGTTGGATAACGCCACTCAGTACATATTTTATCCTTCCATTTTTAAAAATTATTTCTGGACTAAGTGGGAAAATAATGGCTAAAATGCTGGACAGAGATTTTTCTGCTCTGCATAGAACCAATACATTGGTTGAGGTTGGGGTTTAGCTGTGAAACCCATTGCACCATTCACTCTTGCTCAGCCTGACATATCCCAGAGAAATGTTATGAAGGTAAAGCATGGAGGAAATGTGGCAAAGGTAAAGGTTCCCCTTGACATTCAGTCCAGTCGTGTCCAACTCTAGGGCACGGGGCTCATTCCCGTTTCCAAGCCGTAGAGCCAGTGTTTTGTCCATAAACACTTTCCGTGGTCACGTGGCCAGCGCGACTAGACACGGAACGCCACTACATTCCCACCGTGATGGTACCTATTTATCTACTCACATTTGCATGCTTTCGAACTGCTAGGTCGGCAGGAGCTGGGACAAACGATGGGAGCTCACTCCATCGCGTGGATTTGATCTTACGACTGCTCGTCTTCTGACCTGGCATCACAGAGGCTTCTGCGGTTTAACCCACAGTGCCACCATGTCCCAATGTGGCCAAGAGCTCACTGCAAATGCACGTAATCAGTTTCCTACACTAGTAGTGAGTTCAACTCAGTCATTCTTAGTAGGGGCCATATGACCCCCTGTAGGACACTGGCACATTTGAAGGGGGCCACAGATTAATCTGTTGATGATGTATCTTTGTTTGCACATAGCCGAAGGTTTCCTTGTTCGACAGGGGGCCCTGGAACTTGAGAAGAGCTCCTAAAAGGACCGTGGCATCATCATCATCATCATAATGGTTGAGAATGGCAGGACTAGATGACCCGTGGTATCCCTCCCCATGATTCTAATGCATTAACAAGCCCCTTGAATGACCTTTGACTCACCACAAACCATACTGAAGCCTCAATATACCATTCCAAAATGAAGAACTGGAAGTTATATCAGTTGATCCCACTTTTGTTCTTTTCCTTTCATTTGGACTTCTTCTGTGCTGCTTCTTTATTTCTTAACGTTATTTTCCTCAGCTGGCTAACAGACAAGTTTTAATATTTATACGTTTGCATGCTGAAGAGTCATAATAACGGCATGAAAAAATAATGATGGCAAGCTGTAATGCTAAATCCACTTATCTCTTAACAGGCATGGTTTTTTGCCAGCCCAAGCAAAGGGTGTGTTTGTGCCTTTCAGAGACAGATACAGAGTGAAACCTGTAGCAAAAGGATAAACCACAATGCAAAATTGACAGCATAGACTTCCAAAGCCTGTTATTGACCCAAGTGGTGTGCTGATTGGCTGAAAACCTATTTTAAAAGAAATCCCACACCTGCTCGGTGTATTTGTGGAAGCAACTAATGCTGTACCCATAGAGACAACCTGCCATTATGTAAAGGAGTGAGGCCTTAGTTCTGTAAAAATTAAATTAAAAAAAAATCTATTTCTCTTTGAGCTGTTTTTGTACTTTTCAGACAGAAAGGCAAAGCTTGAAAAGGTTATGTATAAGAGACGGTTCTCTGTGCCACAGCTATAAAAGCTTTTTAAAAGAAGTCTGGTCACAGAGGACTTGAGATGAAGCTCCCCTCCTCTCCTGCCCCCAACACGTGCCATCTCATCAAGCCATTTTGCGAACACATAGCTAGAATTTTCTAGAGTGTGAAATAAAAACATTACAACTGCTTGCACATCCTTGCCATCTGTGACCCAGGGTGACAGCTAAGCTCCTAGATACAGGTTGGGAGGTGAGCCAAAATGAATTGAATTAGGAGGAGACATTCCTTCTAAAAAGCACAACTTGAAGTCTAGACAACTACACACAGAATTCCACCAGCATTGTTACCTGGTTTTGCTTGTCAGATATCATTTGGTTCAGACCCACCTTCGAGATTTCAAGTCCAAAGTAGCTGATGCCCTAAAGAGACTTGGGGGGGGGGGGTTGTTGACAGTTAATCACCCATAACTTTCAGGTAAGGGCTAGCACTGATGTGGCTAAAGACCAAAAGACAATGGTTAGGTTGATTATTTGATGCACTTACAAATATTTCATCATAAATCTGAGAGATCATTGCCCATGAGATAATATCAAATTATGTTTTAAAAATAGCATGCACATTCACCTTTCCTTCAGATTTTGCACCTTAATTTGAAAAGTCAATGAAAGATCTCAATTCAGTGTTAATCCTACCTAGAGCGGAACTGTTAATCTCAACTACTTTGTCCCACTGATTTTGCTGGGCTACCTTAGGTAGGGCTAATGTTACATTCAAGCCCAAAAGTTTGAAACAATAACATCAGGCAACCTCTACCTCATTTCTTCCCTCAAAAGACAGCTTAGTAAGAGGAAGATCTAAAACAGTAAGAATGAAGGGGAACACTGGTATAGCCTGCCTCCGACTTTTCATTCGGTGGTATGACTGGGGCAGGATCTGGGGGCATGCCCTTAGGTTTCCACTTAACAGAATGAACAGGAGAACTCCTGAATGGATGACCACATTTTGAAGTTAAGGAAGGACTATATATGACTGTCTAAACAATCACCTCACTCAATAATGGCTGTGTCTATAATTACCCATTTACAACACTGCATGCCTACTTTGTCTTCAAGTTCTAGCATCAGCAACTTTGGTAGGAGACTGTGAATGCCTGTCTATCAGGCATTTTTATTATTGTTCTTGTTGTGAACATTGATTGTAGAAGGTATTGACAGAGCTATGTCTATTCCACAATCACACTGTGCATGCCGAGAAATTGGTACAGAGTGCAGAATTGTAAATTATCCCCCAGAGGTAATACTGAGGCTCAGGAGATGTCAGGAGCTATAATACTGGCTCACAGCATTTAGAATTTTTGGTTTCTTTCAATGTAGTGCATCTGTTGATATAATCTTCCCATGTTACTACATAGGGTTTGTGTCCTCCCTAGGGGTAAGCAAAGTATCATTTTCATGTGCCCAACAGGAGATCCTCTACCTTGTGAAGAATATGGGGGTTGCAGGCCAACAACACCTGAAGGGATACAAGTTTCCCATTCCTATATTATACAAAATATGCAGTTACTTGCAAATTGATTTGCTTCTTGAGTCTGCAAAATTCAGCTTTTTTGGACATAAATGTTGGTGTTATAACCTAGTAATAATGTTAATAGTAATTATTATTTAACTCAGAGTATGCATGACCCCTTGATTGTTGAAAGGAAAAGGTACTCTCCTTCTGATTTTCTTTTCCCTTTCTCTTGGCAGATGAAACAACTTTTGAAGCTGGAGTCAAAGTCCAGATTCACAGTCAGTCTGAGCCACCGTTTGTTCAGGAGCTTGGGTTTGGCGTGGCACCTGGGTTCCAGACTTTTGTAGCCACGCAAGAGCAAAGGGTGAGTCCTGGTTTCCTCGCAGCTCTTGACTTTCTTACTATATTCCTTCTGAATCCAGGAAGGGAGAAGGGTCAGTAGCTGTTCCTATGCACCCTATAACTAGTTACTGTGGGCACATAGTCATCTCTACCTCTTGAGGTCTGTAAATAGCATGTTGAAATGAATTTAAAGTGCTAACAATGGGAGTCACTCTCAAGTCTCAGGTAACTGAGATCACCAGGCTGGCAGACCATTTACCCTTTTGTCTGCCTGGATGTTTTAATATTAAAATTTGCCAGTAGGGCAGGTAAGATGATTCCATTCCTAGTTATGGCTAATTATGTTTGCTGTGAAAATTGCTGAGTTGAAATGTTACATCTCTCACCGGGGTGAAGGAAATCTTTGCAGGCATGTTCATGAAAATTTAACATCTGCTGCAAGATTGGGAAAGGGGAATAAATACCATATGATAGGTGGAAACACAAGAGTGAGGTGATCCGTGGAAGGCTTTGAGGAGGGCTGTGAAGAGAGAGAAGAAAAGTGAGGAAGAATGAGAGAAGGATGATTTTCCAGAAAAGGCATAAGAGAGCAAGAGGAAGGAGGCATCCAGGATGGGAAGGGTTACCTTGCTTTGTTATGGGAGGCAGCCAAGTTATTTCTGCTTGTGGAGAAACCTTACATTGATCTTTTAAGACAAATTGTGCTCAGAGGATGCAGAAAGACACTCTGAGCTTTGTACTGGCACACACACACACACACACACACACACACACACACGTCTATCTTGTGTGTATGTGTGTGTGTACGGTATATATACATGTTACACACACACTTCAAGAAATATATATGTCTCTGTGTACATATATACATATGCTGTTTTTACAAGAACAACTGCAGAAGGCAGAAACTGAAATGTTTTTCTTAAATGCTTCTGTTTGGTGTTTGTTTTTATATGCTTTTTAAAACTTTGCATGTTTGTATATATATATATGTTTTTACATATATATTAGCTTTTGGAGCACTAAGAGCTCTTTGTCAGGAAAAGCCCATCCTCTGTCTAATGTAGACACAGCAGTCCAGGAAAGGTGTTTTCACCTGTGAGGTTTGAATTGCCCACAGGCTGTCTCACACCATCTAGTATGAGTGTTGTTCATATGGAAGAAATAACATTAAAGAGAATTTTGTGACATGACTGAGCCTCTGATCAAGGATGGGTGAGAATTTAATGTCTGATCTTTTTTGTTCAGAACTTTAAAAATGTGCACCTTTCTTTATATTTGGAATTGAAAGAATGTGTGATTTTAGGAAGATGAGGGTGAGAGAAACAAAAACTCGACAGATTTTTTTTTTTGCCCAGAATAGGGGTTTCGAGTGTGCAGTTCTTGTAATGTCTGGTGCTGGATCTCAGTGTATTCAGCCATGCTGGTGCTACATTGTACTTTCTCAGAAGCTCCTCATCTTTAACACCTGCATGGCAGATAGGTATGGTGTGATACCTTCTACCCTGGGACAAACTCTAACTACTACACTCTGTTTTTCATCTCAGTTCATTTCTTGAAGGATTTTATCAAATCTACAAACCTGTCATCCAGGCAAAACGAACTTGAGTTTTAGAAAATCTGAATGCAGGAGAAAATGGAAATGGAGGATTTTCCCGACTCTGTTTCTAAAGCTTTGTTGTTCTGTGCTGTCAAGTCACCTCCAACCTATGGTGACCATATGAATAAGCAATCTCCAAAATGTCCTGTCCACAAAAGCCCTGCTCTGCTCATGCAAACTCAAGCCTGTGGTTCATTTAGGGAATCAATCCATCTCTTATTTGAATTTTCCAGCTGCCTACAACCTTTCCCAGCATTATTGCTTTTTTCCAGACAGTTGTGCCTTCTCATGATGTGCCCAAAGTAGAGCAGCCCCTGTTTCAACATTTTTGCTTCCAGAAATAGTTTGGTCTTGATTTGTTCTAGGGCCTGCTTCTTTGTCTCTCTGGTAGTCCAGGGTATCCACAAAGCTGTCCCCCAGCTTCGTATTTCAAACAAAATAAATTTTTCTCTCTCTCTCATCTTTCTTTACTGTCCAGTTTTTACACCTGTACATGGTCATCCACAAGAGTGTGGATGGTCTTGCTCTTCAGTAGCTTTGGAGGAGGAGACCATGATGGAGCTCCCACTGAGGATGCAGGAGTCCCAATGCAAACTAAGATGCATCCACCCCCTTCAAGGCAGCTACTGGGCACCAGTGATAGCTGAAGTTGACACTGGTGGAGGAGGCAATGGCAGTGACACTAAAGGTGCACTTTTGCTGATACTGCACAGAAGGTGGCAGGGGTAAACCCCTGCTGAACTTTCCTTGCTATGAAACCTCTATGATGAGACAGTCCAAAGCTTAGAAAAGTTATTTTTGTGAGCCACCACTCCTGGGCTTCCTCATCTACATGGCCATTGATCTTGTTGACCAGAGTCTTCCAAGACATGTTGTCAAAAAAGTTTTTTTAAAATCTCCAAATGCAGCCCCTACTTCTAACCAATGCAAGGGTTAGAATTAATATTTACGAAGTGATTTATGGCTGATGTTTCCTAAAACACATAAACATACATATTGAAATATAAATGCTATTAGAGCAAGTGCTCTCCATCTCCAGCATGCTCCCTGACAACCTTATCACACTGCACAGCTTCTGGCTTTCTTGCCGCCTTTGCCAGCATGGGGACACACTGAAATAGGAGCAATCAGCATCCAGGCTACGGTTGGCTCACTGGGAGAGGCTGCTGTTTTCTGCCACTCTGGCACAGCTTGTCCTCATTACTTATAGTAAGGGGAGGGTGGAAGAAAGAACAACAGGTTCTGCGCAGGAAGAGTACCCCTCCAGACAGTGACCACCTCAAACCCCCCCCCCCAGATGCTTCCATCCACCACCCGTAAGCCTAAGCAAAGCTGCCCGCACCACTTGCATAATAGAAGCAGCAGAGAGAAATCCTCCCAGCATTTGGGAGCCATGGCTTTGTGAGACACACACACACATAGCAGCTGGAGGGAGGGCACTGATAATGCCTTCTGCTCAAAATCCTATTCTCCAGGATCGATGCAGTGTGAATTGCTCACTCTGTACCATTATGGAAGGCATTACTGGGGTCGGAAGCCCTTTCTTCCAGAGCTCGTTATGTCGCCAAAGGCAGGCACGTTAAAGAAGATGAAATGTTCCCTGAAACAGCCATTTCTGCCAATTCGGTCATAAAAATTTAAGAGGCTTCAATTAAGCAACAGGTTAGAGATGTTGTGGTGATATTGGGTAGGACAGCTGAAGTGCACCTCAGAGATTTGTCCCATGAAGCATTGATGTGGAATAGGGAGAGGAGAAAGAAGCCCTCGAAACCAGCAAAAAATGATACGCTAGATCCTCATTTCTTAAAAGAGATTCAAGTTGTACTTTATGTGAGCCAGAAGACAGCTGACACAATCTGTGGGACTGTCAGGAGGAGCTTTGACAGGAGGAATGTATAAGGAAAGAGTGAAGGTGCTTGATGAATTGAGGTGGCAGTCTCCCCTTAGCTTTGGCAGCATCAAGGCAGAAGGCACAGAATCAGGGCTTGGGAGATGTCCTTGTTGGAGTACAGCTTCCAGAATGCTCTGACTAGCATGGCCAGGGGGCCTGCCCAGAGGCAGCAGGAATCTGGGAACATGGGCAGAAAGCACAGAGTAAACAAGGTGCTTATAGACAGGGGACATAGTCTCTCTAGCATGCAAAGAGGTGGGGAGGCTTTCATCAATGCTTTTACCACCCCCATCTCCAATATCTATCCGGCAAGACCAGTTTAACAAAATGAAATGATGTTGTTTACCACAACTTTACCACTTTTGAGAGAGCACGATAGGGAAGTTACAGCCTTTAAAGGAGTGTGGTTCCCTGCTTTGGGTCCTCAGATAGTCTTGGACTAAAACTCCCAATAGCCTTCACCACTAGCTGTGTTGGCCAGGATTTCTGGGAGTTGTAGTCCAATAACATCTGGGCACTCAAGGTTGGGAATCACTGCTTTAAAGCTTTCAGGAGTTGGGGATACCCTCTTTGCAGACAGAAACAAGAGAACACTGGTTAGAATCTTCTAGACCAGTGGTGTCGAACTGTGGCCCTCCAGATGTTCTTGGCCTTCAACTCCCAGAAATCCTGGCCAGCAGAGGTGGTGGTGAAGGCTTCTGGGAGTTGAAGTCCAAGAACATCTGGAGGGCCACAGTTCGACACCACTGTTCTAGACTGACATTTGGGAGATTCTGGTTCTAGTTTCCAGAGCCATGAAACTCGTGAGTAAATGTGGGTCAGTCACAGTCTGTCAGCCTGACCTACACCACAGGGTTGTTATGAGATTAAGGCTGAGGGAAGGAGCAGGACAGCCAGACAGAATATGTTGAGGAAAGATAGAATATAAATGCATCTAGCAATTAACTGTCTAGAAAAAATAAGGTATAAATTAGCCCACAAGGTCAGGCTAAACAAGAGGTTGGGGGAGCTTTTAAAGATTTAAAAGTTGGAAGTACATAGCTAGCAACTACTTTCCCTACACAGAACTGAGTTGTACAGTTTGGAGGAACAAGAGTCGCACACAATGTGACGTGGTTAGAAACGTGGGCTAGAAAATGAGAGGCCGAGATTCATGTCTGCACTGAGTCTAGAAATCAATGGGTAGCCTTGCGTCAGTCTCTCACAGTCTAACCTACATTACAGGATTGTTTTGAGAGCAAGGTAGGGTAGAGGAGAATTATGTATGTCTTTCAGCCACTGTAGGAAGGAGAAGCTACATATGTTTCTTTGGGAAGGTATTTTGGTTTACAGAAAATATTCAAATGCATTTTGTCACCAATTGCATCTCAAAGTGCTTCAGTTCCAGAGGCAGTACCATCATTTTTCATTCTGCCACGATACAAACCGGTCATCAGCGGGGCCGTCCTACCCAATATCACCACAACAACTCCAACCTGTTGCTTAATTGGAGCCTCTTAAATTTGATGACCATATGGCAGCAGAACCAATTTTCTTAACACGTTATATTAAAACCCTTGTAGAGAAGGAAATGTGAAGGGAGGAAATTCAAAAGAACTGTGCAAGCTGCCTTCCCAAGGAGGTGGTTTTGCAAGGAAACAAAGAAAGCTTAGCTCCAGTTATTTGGCACCACAGCCTGTGGTAGCCTGGACGGCAGGCTGCAAGTGGCCTGAAGAATGATTTTAAACATCTTAAAAGTGCTGAAGCCATCTTACTTGTGTGATTCCACTCTGTGTCTTACATACTGCTGCTATTTCATTTTGGAGTAAACAGCAAAGGCTGTCTTTTAACTTTGGAAGGACAGAGAAACTGTTCACTTCTTTGAGCCACCTGTGGCAGCTTGATGGAGACAGCACAGTTGTAAGTTTCCCTTCCTAGCATATATAGGTCTATTCAGATCAGATCCAAGACATGTTGTTGCCTGAAGCAGAATAGCAAATAGTGCATGCGCATACACCCTACCAGAGTCAATTTGTACCCCAAGCTAGCCATGTTCTTTGGGCACATAAGGCAGACATAGTGCAGAATGAAGCTTTTCTAACCTCTGGTTAGGGCTGGTGCAGTTAGAATTGCAAAACAACTCAGAGGCCATAGGTTTCCCCCCATCCCTCATATATAGAAGTGACAAAATTTGCTGCCTGGATACTGAAATGTGGTTGAAGCCGGGAGCAGGGCTTTAGCGGCCAAAAAAGATAATCATGTAGATTTTCTGTAACTGGCTGAAGAATCTCAGAGAGTACAACAGGATACAAGAAACAACCTAAATAACATTTTTAGCATGGTGCTTATAGCTCAGAAATGATAAGATGCCCATGTAGGCAGGAACTGGGGCTACCAGAGGATTTGGGCCACCAATTCATAATAGAAGGATAGAAGCACCAGAGATCAGTAGGTTTCTGAAGGCAGTTTGCTTTGCAGAAAACACCTTCATTTATCAATTGTTTACTTTATTCACCACATACAGTCCCTGTCCTTTCTTCCAAAAAAACTAGGCACCATACATGCCCATCCTGTTTTGTCTTCACAATAGCCCTGTAAGGTAGGTTAGGCTGAGAATGGGTGATGAGCTCAAAATCACCCAGTAAGCTTTGTGGCGAAGTGGCAATTTTTACTCGGATCTCTCCAATTGTCATCCAACACTTTAACCACTATACCACCCTGGTCCCCTATTCACTTACCCCCTGTTATGTAGTGAGTACAGTGTCTGTCTGGATTTTGTGGATTGATCTTCATTGGGATGGTGGTCCATGAGTGTTGAATATGCCTTAGGAAAGTGGAAAGGAGTTAGGTGGCTTTGGTTGTTGACCAGCTTCCTTCTGGGAGCAGAAACCCCCTGGTCCATACCATCTAGGTGGTGGTAAGCCACGTAAGATAGATTAGGTGCCTGCCAAAAGGTGGCCTAAGAATCCACAGGTGACTCAAACAAGCAAGACAAACTATATATTAGTTTCTTAATGAATGAGATAATGGTCATCCATCCATCTATTAGTCATCATTACTAGAGAAAAAGTAAGCATGTCTCTTCAATGATAAAGATAATAAAATAATCTGAAGTGGCACTGTACCAAGATACTTTGTCTCCGGAAGTAGGTAGGGATGGGGAAATCTGTTAGTTTTACATTCTTCTCATTGTTCTTGTTATGTGCTGTCAATTTGTCCCTGACCTGTGGTGACTCTGAATGAGCAATCTCCCAAATGTCCTGGCCTCAACAGCCCTACTCAGTTCTTAAAATCTCAAGCCTATGGCTTCCTTTAGGTAGTTAATCCACCTTATATTTGGTCTTCCTCTTTTCCTGCTGCCTTCCACCTTTCCCAGTATTTTTCTCTTTTCCAGAGAATCGTGCCTTCTCATGATGTGCCCAAAGAAGTTTCATTTTTACCTCCAAAGACAGTTCAAGCTTGATTTGCTCTAGGACCCACTTGTTCATTTTTATTCTGCATTACACATTTTAAAATTCAGGTACTTTGTCTTCCAAATACATGGATAGTGAATTTAAACTAAATGTTCACACATCTGCACTGGCCAAACTCAATTCACAGCATAGAAATGGACATATTGCACCAGTCTGCTATGTTGGCATTAAAGACAAGTAGACTGTCATAAAAGACAGGTGGCGCCAATCATAATTCGGTATAAATATGTTACTCTTCAACTTGGTTAAATACACAGGTGTTCAAATCAGACTTCTAGGAGTTAAGCCTGTAAAGCCCTAGCACAGTTGGGTAATGAATCTATCAGTTTCATTTGCATTTTTAAAATCTGAAGCTCTTTGTACTTTGAATAAGAAGAAATGAGTGGATTTTACAAAATTCTTATGGAACACAAATTCAAATGAAGTTTACCCTATCAGCTTTAAATGCCACCTTGTTAGTACCAGTGTTGTAGGCTTTCTTATACAGTATTATTCAGACACCTGTACTATTCAAAATCAAGCAGAAATTCAGGAATGCCTGCCATTTGGATTTATGCGTATGTGTATATAAGAGCTACAGCAGCATAGTGGTGAGTGGTGCCTCACTTAACGACATTAATTCGTTCCAGCGAAATCGCTGTAGAGCGAAAACATCGTAAAGCGAAATAAAAAAGCCCATTGAAACGCATTGAAAACCCTTCAATGCGTTCCAATGGGCTGAAACCTCATCGTCCAACGAAGATCCTCCATAGGGGCGGCCATTTTCGCTGCCTATAAAGTGAGGAATCTGTCAAAAAACACAGCGGGGAGCCATTTTAAACAGCCAGCGGCCATTTTAAAACCCGACGATCAGCTGTTTTGATTGTCGTAAAGTGAAAATCGGTTCCCGAAGCAGGGAACCGATCATCGTTAAACAAAAAAAACTCATTAAAAACATCGTTTTGCGATTGCAAAAACCTAATCATCGAGCAATTTCGTCATAGAGCGGGGCAATCGTTAAGCGAGGCACAACTGTATATGCTACACCAGAAAGCTTTCAATTCATATCCACAGCTTAGAGAACACTTTTTTCTTGTTATTTGACATGCTGGCTGGTGGATTCTGTGAGTTGTAGTAACTGGCTACAGGATCTCAGCTCTGTCCCCTTTTTTCCCCTGCGCAACATGACACTTAACAATGCTGACTTTTACTGGAGTGTTGAAATGAGTGATGAAAGTATAAATCTTGATGTGTTTGTTGATGCCACATTTTTGTTCTGCTTTGTGGGACCACAGAGAGCCCCCATAAAATACATTAAAAGGAAAAAAGTATATTTTAAAAATAAAGCCGCCTAGAATGGTCGCAATGACCAGATAGGCGGGGTATAAATGGAATAAATAAGTAAGTAAGTAAGTAAGTAAGTAAGTAAGTAAGGAAGGAAGGAAGGAAGGAAGGAAGGAAGGAAGGAAGGAAGGAAGGAAGGAAGGAAGGAAGGAAGGAAGGAAGGAAGGAAGGAAGGAAGGAAGGAAGGAAGGAAGGAAATAAATAAATAAATAAATAAATAAATAAATAAATAAATAAATAAATAAATAAATAAATAAATAAATAAATAAATAAATGTGTTTTTTTTAAAAACCTCAAAAGCAATCAATTGTAATCCCATATAAACTAGCTTTTGTTATAGCAAAGTGTGTGTAGAAAATGTTGAATATGCTAAAATACTAAAATTAGTGGTTTTGCTGTTAGTGTATCTGATACTTTATTGTAAGGGGGGAAATCTACTGCCAACAGTTGCAATATCCACTAATGGCAATGTATGAGTTTTTCAGAAGGGCAATAGGTGACCTGGCCTTTGGGACTGAGGCTTTGCTCTCTTACATTTAGCTCCAAGTAAAATGCTACCTGAATAGGGAGCCGTCAGCCCAACCTAGCGGCTGTCAGGAAGTTAAACAACCCTTTTTTCTAATCTCTGCTTGTTTAATATTCTGCTAATGGACACATGCTCAGGTCATAACATAAACGATTGAGACATGGACAGTAATGCAACTGTTTGAGACATGGCAAGGAAGAGGCCCCTTGATCAGAACACATTAGCAAAGACAAAGTATTTCAGGCCTCCTCAGCACTATGATCACTCTCCCTGTCTCCGTGACCAGCCATTAGCAAAGAAAATACATACATACTGTACAAACATGCATGCATTGTCAGTGCTGAGGGATCCAGGAATAGTTTTTTTCCCCCAAGTAAAGTCCTTACAACTGCCTCCTTGAGGCAGGGTGGGATTATACCCTGTTCCAAAGATGCATTCACCACTCCCCTTAACCATTCCCCTTACCCACTCCCCTTACCCACTCAGCTAGCGTGGCTTTCCGTATGATATGTTCTGCATACAAATTTAACCAAGAATTAAACCTTTGTCTGACATCTTTGCCTACAGGAAACCATTCTCTCTCTCCATATTCTGTCCTTCTTCTCCCCAATACGGGTCACACATTAGGACACTGAAGTGCTGAGGCATAACCATTTCTTTTAGAACAACTCATAGTTTCTCATAATCCACACAATCAAAGGCTTTGCTGTAGCCTGTAAAGCATAGACTGATCTTCTTCTGAAATTCTTTGATACACTCCACTAGCCAGCAAATATTTACAATATGATCTTGAGTGCTTCTTCCTTTTCACAATTGGTTTTGAACTTCAGGCATTTCTCATTTCATATGAGGTAAAACCCTTTGTTGCAATAACTTGAGCATCACTTTACTTGCATGAGAAATTAAAGCAATGGTTCTATAGTTAGTACGCTCCTTGTCATCTCCTTTCTTGGGGATTGAGTGCATATTGAACATTGGCAGTCTGTGGACCATTGTTTTGTTTTACTTATTCAGCCATTGTTTTGTGTTCCATATCCACTGACATATTCTTGTTAAGATTTTGACAGATACAGTGTGTCTTGAAATAGTTGTATTGGTATCCCATCTACCCCAGTGATTTTTTTCTTCCTAATGTTTCAAAGTAGCTTTTACTTCACTTTCAAGAACTACAGATCCTTCATCACAGGATTCCTCTTCAAAGAAGTTGGTTATCCTTTTATTCTGTGTAGGTCTTCAGTATATTCTTTCCACCTTCTCTTTATTTTTTCCTAGTCAGATAGTGTGATTCCCTGTTGGTCAGTCAGCATTCCTAATCTTGGCTTAAATTTCCCTTTGATTTCTTGGATCTTCTGGAAGAAATCTCTTTTTTTCCCTCCTTTTTTCCTGCTCTTTCTTTGCACTGATTTTTGTAGTAGTTCTCTGTCACTACATAACAGTTGCTGAAAAACTGCATTCATGGCTCTTACCTTTTTTGTATCATCTTTTTTTTTGCTTCTTGCCTGTCTTTTAAATTTTTTTAATGTTTCTTCCATTATTCATCTAGACTTTTGTTTCCTCCAAACATTTCTCAGGAAGCAGGATTTGCCAGAAATCCTTCTAACCTACATTTGGCTGAGCTGCTATCAGTAGTACTGTACTCTGACACGAATTTCTTCAGACCAGGGGTCAGCGCTAGTCCTACTGTTAAGCATACGGAGGTAGTCACCTCATGCAGCAGATTGCTGGGTGGTGTGGAAGGGAGAGTGGCAGCGCCCTCTTATCCATTCTCTCCATTGGAAGAGACAGGTGCATATTTCAGGCAACCTGTACTGCAGTGCTTATGCCAGGCAGTCCTATCAGGTTTGATGACAACATAGTTCTGTCAGCACTGCCAGAGATTCAGCTGCCAGTTTGGTCAGCCTTCATAGTTGGAAGTGGCAAGATGCCTTTTTGCTCTTTGCCTCAAGCAAAGTGTTTTGGGCTACCTTGCAAGGAGTTTGGATAAGTCATTGGAATAAGGCTGTGGTCAGTTTGGAGCCGGCAGCTATCCTTTTTGTTAATGAAGCGACATATGTGCTGAGACTTATAGCACAGAGTGCTGTCCTCTGAAGATGCCCGCCATAGAGACTGGTGAAACGTTAGGAAGAACAACCTTCAGAACACGGCCAAAAAGCCCGAAAAACCCAAAACAACCACTTATAGACCTCTTTAAACACAGACACAAACACCAGGTTGCCTGTGAAGCTCTGTGACTGGCCGACACCATGAAACTTCTAGATTGGTCAGGGCAGGCCTAGATAATAAAAGCCTGGCCAGAAGATAAATGTCCTCTTCCTTCTGCAGTTTTGGGGTCTGGATGTAGTAAATAACCCCTAGGAATCAAGGTTATTATACACACCAGGTCACAGTTCAGAAAAGTTATATTTTTGTACTACAGCTCCCAGCATCCCCTAGCCACTGGCTCATCCCACGAAATTCCCTCCAGCAACTGCTGTTCAGAGGTATGCTGCCTCTGAATCTGGAAGCTCCATACAAACATGAGAGTGAAGCTTAGAAAAATTATTTTCTTGGATTACGACATCCAGAATTCCGCCCCCCTTGCAAAAGCCCACTGGCTGGGGAGATTTTGGGAGATGCAGTTCCAGGAAGGACCTTTCCTAAGTTCTGGTCCAGCTGTATACTTCGATGCAGCCCTTGGCCTCTCCTTAAGGAAGGTGCAACGGTACATTCTGCAGAAGCAGGCAAACCCTCGTTCTTGCCACCTCAGTCAATCAAGGCACATCGCAGAGGGTGTAATTAAGCATTCAGTCTGTGCCTTTCCCCACAGACGCCAGGCCGGCTCGGAAGCAACTGTGGCTCAAAGCCAAGGCTAGCTAAGTGAGAAACTCTGAAACTAAGTATGTGATCATTCCATCATTTCCGTTCCCATCACCTACGTTGCAAACACAGTTTAAACAACTTAATAAGATGTGTGTGGTAGCAAGACTGGAACAGACGCTGAGGTCATCAGAGATGACAATTATTTATTCTCCTTTATTGTACTGTGTAAAACATATGGGTGTTGCTCCCCGCTTCCAGATGACTAAATGCAGACAGATGCTGCACTGTTGTCTTGGCAGAGGAATGCAAATGATGCACGGAAGCCCTTCAGTGGCATCTTGCCACTGTTATAAGATATGATTGGTTCTTCCATCTAGTTGAGCCTCCCCGCTTGGAACTGGTGTGGTTCTTCCGACCAGGCTGGCTCCCTCCACCCAAGGTGGGGTGCTATTCTCATTCCAGCCACTTTGACACTGAGGTGGAGGAAAGGAGCTTGTGAATGGAACCAGACAAGAGGCTGGGTCTAGGCTCACTCAAATGGGTGGATGGATTTTTAATGAAATATTTCTTTTGGCACTTTGTTAAAGTACCCCCATGGTGCTGTCTTAGGTTTGTGTTTTCGGCTGGGAGGAGGAGAGAAAAGCTGGATTGGTGCTGAAGCTACAAAGTCTGCCTGTAGTCTTAAACACGATGGAAGCATAGGAGAAAGTAGCAGACTTTAGAGACAGCCTGTGATGGAGGAGGGAAATTATTAATTAATGTGAGCCCTGAGTGTCACAGCAGGAGTTTCTTTCACCTCTGGGATTATGTAAATTAGCATGGTTTGTTTGATGATTGGTCTTCAAGACTTAAGCACAGAATGCCTTTGAAGTCTGATTGCATAAACAGAGAAGACTAGCACAGTCTGTACAACATTAACCTGTTCTCAGCACTGTTTACAGGGTTGTCTCTAATGTCTGTTTCTAGCTTGAGGCACCAATTCAGTATCCACTTGCCCAGGAAGAAGCCTTCTTGAATTCAGCTGGATTTACGTGTGAAGAGTCATGCACTGGATTGCACTGTTGATCAGATCAGGGTCTCCTAGGTGCTATGAAGATTTCAAATTACACATAGAATCACTGGGACAAAAAAAAAAACCACACAATGACTCATTCACCATTTTTAAGAAGTATAAATTTCAGCTGTAATCGGGATCTATTTTCAGCCTTAAGCAAACACATAATTCCGTTTTTAGAGAATAGAAGATAAGCATGGCAGGTTTTTTATTAGCAAAGCTAGAGATTCATTTTAGGTGATGTAGCCAGTTAAAAAAATCAATAGAATCCAAATTGGCTAGCATTGCCTTTAGAGGAAGGGAATATAACTCTCAAAAAGTAAAGACTCACCTTCAAATGATAGATTTGGTTTCGCAGTCCTGTTTGTTCTTAAACAGGTAAATTAGTTACTCTCCAAGACATACAAAAAGCAAAGGAAACTAAGTGGGTCCACTGAAAATCTTCAGAATCTCATTTTGAAACAGTGGCATGGCCCACTAGATAGGTTGTACAGAAGCTTAATAAATAAGTCTCTCCTGCATCCTTCACAACTAAGGTCCAATATGAACTTTATCAGCAGCTTCCTCTCTTTTTTTGTTCTTTTGTACAGACCACATTTCTTCAGAGTGTAACATATATATAATTTATTGCCACCTTGCATACAAATCCACATAAAATCAGTAGGCCATAAGATTTTCTACTAGCCCACCTAGCTGCACAAGCCTGTGTTACTGCCTCACAAGATTTTGATAGCCTAACAAGAACTGTAACAACAGTAACAACAACATGATCATGTTTATGTTATTCCCACTCAGTACAGATTACTGGAAACAACTGTGTTTTCCTAGAAGAGCAGAGAATACACACACTAAGGAGCCGAATTTAAGATGCAAAATTTTAGGCTGAAACCTTTAGCTCGTTTTTCTGAGAACTCATATTAAACGCAAGCAAGGTTTTTCAAACTCCATTTCCATCTGGCTTTGCGCCTGTTTTTAATGCGCTTTTGTTGATATATCAGCTACAACCCTACCTAGACAGAAATAGCCTGGCAACAGTTTTTCACACTCTGCTAAGCTCTCCTTTTGATTACTCTTAGAAAATAGTCCAGAAATGTCAGATAGTCAAAAGCGGAGTGGCTAGATATTTAACTTGGAGACCGATTAGTACATCCACATTATGCCAGCAGTGGAGCATCTGCTGTGGGTGCCACTCTGGGCTCAGTTCAGATCACTGTTTTTTATAAAGTCCTCAGTAGTTTTGGATCCCTCGAGACACATATCCTCGCATATATTTGTCCTGGCGCACTGTCCAAAGCCATTAGGAGTGGATTATTTGAATTTGCCAGCAGAGAGGGGCTGAAATGAATTTGACCCAGGGGCAAAAGAAACAATGTGAGATGGGCGAGGAAATGTCCTTACTGAGGCTCTCAGGTTTCCCATATTTTTAAGAGGTGAGTCACTTTTTTTGACGCATACAAAATTAACCTCCCTTCATCCTTTTGCAGCTGACGTACCTTCCGCCTCCGTGGGGCGAGTGCCGCTCATCAGACTTCGGCCTGGATTTCTTTCCCATTTACAGCATCACTGCTTGCAGGATTGATTGTGAGACCCGATATGTGGTGGAGAACTGCAACTGCAAAATGGTTCATATGCCAGGTACGTCTCTGAGAAGGAACTACCATTATCTTTGAAGATGCTTCTTCCCTGGTTTCTGCAGTTGCAGTGCTACCTGGGACTAGCAAGAGTTCGTAGGAAGAGTAATTTCAAAGCCCAGCATACTCTACATAGGGTGCCTCCTAGAGAACTGCCTCTTCCATGAACTCTTGCGAGTGACAGGTTGCATTGTGATTCCCAGGGTGCTCCAAGGCAATACCCGTGTTGTTCAAAGGCTGTCAAAAGCATGCAGATAGGAGCATCTGCTGTTTCTGTGCTCCTGCTCCCAGAATTCAGCCTGAGGGTTTCTGGTTGAAATCTAGGTGTGGAAGTCCAAAACAAACATCTGACAGTCCCATCCCTAAACAATATTAATCTTCATAGCAGTGACCATCCTGACAGCTCTAATCTTAGCAGCAGCCTCCATCATAGTTGTGCGTACCATACTGATGGTTTCCACCCTGACAACAGCAATGACCTCTATTGAGAGCACTTACCTTGTTTGTGCCTGCCAATTTGGCCCCTTCTGTTTCAACCCCAGCCTGGGGGCCATCCAGACTTGCAGCCACACCCATCAGGTCTGGTTGGGAAGGGGGCTGTCACTGCCCCTAAGAAAGGACATGGGGGAAGGTCAAAAAGGTATCCATCTACTGGAACCAGTAATTTGCAGGGAGTCCAATATTGTAATAAGGATTGTGTGACCAGCTTCTGGAGCTGTGGTTTTGCCTGCTTGTTGTTGTTTAGTCCTTAAGTCGTGTCCGACTCTTTGTGCCCTATGAACCAGAGCATGCCGTACACTGCCTCCCGGAGTTTGGTCAAATTCACGTTGGTCGCTTCGTTGACACTGTCCAGCCATCTCATCCACCGTCGTCCCCTTCTTCTCTTGCCCTCACATTTTCCCAACATCAGGGTCTTTTCCAGGGAGTCTTCTCTTCTCATGAGATGGCCAAAGTATTGGAGCCTCAGCTTCAGGATCTGTCCTTCCAGTGAGCACTTAGGGTTGATTTCCTTCAAAATGGAAAGGTTTGTTCTCTTTGCAGTCCAGGGGACTCTCAAGAGTCTCTTCCAGCACCACAATTCAAAAGCATCAATTCTTTGGTGGTCAGCCTTCTTTATGGTCCAGCTCCCACTTCCATACACCACTATTGGAAAAACCATAGCTTTGACTATGAAGACCTTTGTCAGCAAGGTGATGTCTCTGCTTTTTAAGATGCTGTCTAGGTTTGTCACCATCTGCAGTGATCATGGAGCCCAAGAAGGGAAACTCTGTCACTGCCTCCATATCTTCCCCTTCAATTTCCCAGGAGGTGATGGGACCAGTGGCCATGAACTCAGGTTTTTTTATGTTGAGCTTCAGACCATTTTTGTGCTGTCCTCTTTCACCCTCATTAAGAGGTTCTTTAATTCCTCCTCATTTTCTGCCATCAGAGTGGTATCATCTGCATATCTGAGGTTGTTGATATTTCTTCCGGCAATCTTAATTCGGCTTGGGATTCATCCAGTCCTGCCTTTTGCATGATGTATTCTGCATATAAGTTAAATAAACAGGGAGACAATATACAGCTTTGTCATACTCCTTTCCCAATTTTGAACCAATCAGTTGTTCCATATCCAGTTCTAACTGTTGCTTCCTGTCCTACATATGATTTCTCAGGAGATAGATAAGGTGGTCAGGCACTCCCATTTCTTTAAGGACTTGCCATAGTTTGTTGTGGTCCACATAGTCAAAGGCTTTTGTGTAGTCAATGAAGCAGAAGTAGATGTTTTTCTGGAACTCTCTGGCTTTCTCTATAATCCAGCGCATGTTAGCAATTTGGTCACTAGTTCCTCTGCCCCTTCGAAATCCAGCTTGTACTTCTGGCAGTTCTTGGTTCACATACTGCTGAAGCCTACCTTGTAGGATTTTGAGCATAACCTTGCTAGTGTGTGAAATGAGTACAATTGTACGGTAGTTGGAGCATTCTTTGGCACTGCCTTTCTTTGAGATTGGGATGAAGACTGATCTTTTCCTATCCTCTGGCCAATGCTGAGTTTTCCAAACTTGCTGGCATATTGAGTGTAGCACCTTAACAGCATCATCTTTTAAGATTTTAAATAATAGTTCCAGTGGAATGCCATGCCCTCCACTGGCCTTGTTGTTAGCCATGCTTTCTAAGGCCCACTTGACTCACTCTCCAGGATGTCTGGCTCAAGGTCAGCAACCACACTATCTGGGTTGTCCGAGACATCCAGATCTTTCTGGTATAATTCCTCTGTGTATTCTTGCCACCTCTTCTTGATGCCTTCTGCTTCTGTGGGGTCCATACCATTTGGAGGGTTTGATATGTCACTTTGCATGGAAGACACAGACTCTGTGACACATACACAAGATTTTGCAGTTAAGTTGTTATCTCACTTGGTTTTCCACAACCTTATTTAAATTCCTGGTCTTCAAAAACGTTTTGATATCAGGGAAGACCGTTGTTTCTGCTGTGTCCATCACTTAATTTTTGTTCCCATCCTCCTAAAGCAAAGACTAGTTTTCTAAGCATTACAAAATGAAATATCGCCATCACTTGAAACTTGTATTTAAACACTGGTTGCTGTATTTTTTTTTTCTTTCAGGAGATGCTCCATTCTGCACACCAGAGCAATATAAAGAGTGTGCAGAACCTGCACTTGGTAAGTTCCAAAGGACAGGAGATTACCTCACCATCAGTGTAGTCTATCACTTAGGTCAGTGGTGTCGAACTGTGGCCCTCCAGATGTTCTTGGACTTCAACTCCCAGAAGCCTTCACCACCACCTCTGCTGGCCAGGATTTCTGGGAGTTGAAGGCCAAGAACATCTGGAGGGCCACAGTTCGACACCACTGACTTAGGTTTTTTGGAAAGGGTGCACTTCCCTTGGGTCTCCATGGCTGGGGAGTTGTTGAAAAGCCCAGTGGGTTGGAAATAGAAATGCAACATTTGTTTTAACATGAAGAAAGAAACACATGATTAGGGGTTTTTGTCACGGTTTTGGCGACAGTAAAATACGCAGAGTTATTGAAGACACTTTACCAGTTCTTCTTGTGTTGCAAGACGGTTGTATTGACAAGTATTTACAGTTATTTACAGGCAGGCATCTCAACAGCATGGCAGGAACACTTTATACAATCTGGCAGCATGCATGGCAGCAAGTGATAGTGGAGGAAGAGAAAGAGGCAAAGACACAGTCCACTTATATACATGTACATGGCACATTCAGTCCAATCAGAATACAGATGACTTCATCCTTTTGCACCTGGTCTTCTCCTGGTTTCAAGTCATTGCATCAGCTCCAGAGTGATTCAGCATTCTCACATCTGTGCACAATGGCAGCTCGTTAATGAAACACATATACAGGTTCAGGCCTATAAAATTTCTATATTCTGACAGTTTTATCCACTTGCTTAGTTTCCCAGGCCCTTATTCCACCCATTACCTCCACAAGGCCTTATAGCAGACTTGCCTCAGATGTGCCCTGGGGTGGTTTCAGGATGATGCATATTTCTGTGCATTCATTGCCTGCCTGAACTGCCAGAAGCACTGGTGCTGTCATTGCTGCTTTCTCAATTGCATGGGGGTTGGGTACTCTGAGGGCCCCCAGCTTCTCCCATTTGAATATGAGGATCAACCCACAGCTACAGCCTCCCCAATATATTGCCACTCTAGCTATGGGCTTCACGCTGGCTCACATAATTTGCCTGGCCCTGAAACCCCAGACTCTTTGGGTACCAGGGATTGTGGAGTCACTCATAAGCTTTGCTCCACTCCTCTTGGTCCTCATCATCCGTCCCCTTGGACAGGCCAGCCTTCACTTTCATAGTCCGCTCTGCACTTCTTCCAGAATTTTCCCATGCTTCTCCACCTGGTGACCTCACTTCCTCATCCTCTAGGGTCCTGTTACTTTTACTCTCATGGTCAGTGGGCATTGGGGCAGTGGTGCCTACCACCAGTTAGAGAGTAAGGGCCACTGAGTCAGGTCAGCAGCATTGCCATCTCCTCTGCCCTTTCATTCATGATAGGTGATAAGGAGCTTGCAGAGGTCAGCCCATGACACGAGGTGCCTGCTCACTGTGAGATCTAAAATTAAGAATGTGCATTCTAGAATTTTTGAAATAGCAAGGAAATCACTTTTGAAAAATGTGCAGAATACACTTTGTTCCACACTCGGCAACAGCAGGTAGCCCTTACAGGCTGACGATTAAAGAGCAGAGCTTCAAGGGCAGATGGCTTGGTTTCCAGGCACATTTCAGTCACAATACTGCTGTTCGTGATCACTAGGCATGGGATTTCTATGAAAACTACAAGATGTTGTGGGATTGGTAGTCCCTCTGCTCATTAGGGTCTGTAAATGGTGATTCTGAAAAAAACTACAAATGCCACAACCCTTTGTGGTTCCCCAAGAAACCGCCTCAACCCATTCTCTCACTTTGCAGTAGCTGCAGAGAAGAACATGCTGGGTCTCTGGTGTGTATAGAGAAGCCCCTCTGAAGACTTGGATTATTTGGCTACAGGTGCCCGAAGTCTGGCTGAGGGAATTCCTGGTGAATTGTGGTAGTTGTAGTGAAAAAATGTATGTGAAAACCCCATGCCTAAGCTGCAGGGGAAAACTGAAATGAATTTGTGGGAGGAACCTCACACATATTCTTTTTTTTTTAATTGCAAATTTGAATTTGGTTGTAAAATTTCCAGTTTTTACTTTGTTCTAATTCCAGATTGTCTCAGTCAGGCATTGGGAGCAGTTGATTGATAGCTACTCCCATCAGTCTTAATCAGTATAGCCACTGGCCAAGGGCTGATGGGAACTTCAGGCCACAACATCTGAAGAGCTGTACAGTCTTTGATGTAGGCAAACCTTTGATTTCATCCAGCAGGGCAGTTCCTTCTGTGTTGCTTATGAATAAGACATTAACAAAGCTCCCACTTTGCCTTGCAGTGGTTCTTGGTGAAAAGGACAGCGGTTATTGTGTGTGTCAAACGCCATGTAACTTGACACGTTACAACAAGGAACTCTCCATGGTTAAGATCCCCAGCAAGACCTCAGCCAAATACCTAGAGAAGAAGTTCAATAAATCAGAAAAATATATATCGTAAGTAATGTTGGTCTAAGCAGGAACAGTGGTTATGCCAGGGAAACTCAAGGGAGGGCACATGGTATAACGACACATAATATGGTGCTTCTTTGAGAGGTTTCAGCTACCTCATGTTCCAGGTCATCAAGATTCAGCACTTGAGGAGATCTTTGCCCATTTCGAGTGGTTTAGAAGCATGTGTTGGTCCAAACCAGAGAGGCCTTGGCCTCTACAGCAGCAGATGATGATCTGAGGAGTCAGAGACAGGTGAGGAAGAGTTAAGAATGAGGGCAGTCATAGAAAATGGGGGAGTGCTCGAAAAGCTATATAGTTAAGTTAGATCTATCAGATCACCCTGACCTTGTTTTATTGTAGAAACTATTCAGGGTCAGGCCTGCTTAGTAATTGGATAAGAGACTACCAAGGAATACAGGATATTCTGGTTAGAGTAGGCATGTGCCATTCATTTTTTATTTTTATTTTTTTGTTCGTTGTGTTTTTCAACTCCAAACCCCAGAATTCTGGGAGTTCCTTCTACCAGACCTACACCTATATTGCCTTTTCTTGGAGCAAGGCTAAGCTTTTATGGCCTAGGATAGGCCAAGCTCTGGCCTAGTTTCCTGTTAGAAAAGGAAATTGCCCCAGGAACCCTCAGCAAACAAGCCCAAATTCTCCCCCCATTCCCACAGGCTCAGGAAATTGTACAAGCTGTAGTTCAAAAAGATGACTTTTCCAAGCTGTTCTGTTGGTCTAGTCTAGAGCATCTGGGTTCAGAGATAATATACACATGAATACCATTTGCTTGGGGGGGGGGGGACAGCAGAGTGAGCGGTTCATTTCAGGTCCCTTTTTTAAAGGTTTCCTGGGAGCACCTGGGTTGTGGGCTACAAGATTATGGACTAAATGATTCTTGAGGCTGCCTAGAAGCTATAAGCCATGGGTGGTAGGAAGCCTATGTTATTTCCTGTGTTGTTGGATTTGAGTTCCCATCAGCTCTAGATAACATGGCAAAGTTCATAAAGGTTGGGGTTCTAGTTCAACACCTTAAGGACCACTTGTTTCCCATTTCCAACATGATTACTTGATCTTTCCAAATAAAGTTGTTCTCGACTCTGCTCAGACACAACACATATCATAGGCTATTCACTGAGAAGACAGTACACGCTTACAGGTCCCTAAAATTTTAACATCAAGAACAGTAATAGCACCAACGTTACTTGCTGTCATAAGAACAACTTGGTCCTCTTGATCTGCCTGTTTTCTCTCCTTAGTGAGAATATCCTTGTATTGGATATATTTTTTGAAGCCCTCAATTATGAGACTATTGAGCAGAAGAAAGCATATGAAGTAGCAGCTTTACTCGGTGAGTAAAAAGGGTGTGCAGGTGGGTGGGCGGGAGTGTGTGTGTACAACATGGATCAACTTTGGGCACATCTGGATTTGCTTGCCCAAGTTGTCAGACCCACTTTCTATGTGCTTGTGGGTAGTGAGGCAATTGAAACATTAAGTAAAGCAATCTGGGCGAGAGGATAGGGGACAAACAGCAGTAGGAGTAGAATCTCCTTGTCACTCAGGCCACTGAAAAAGCCTGCTCTAGAAGCCTTTGTAGTGGACTACACTATTACCTGATCTATTTGATACATCACTATGTCTTTAATGAATGGGCATAACTATAGGTAGACACGCATAAAACGTAGCTATACTTAGCATGCAAAATGCTGTTGTTCTGTGGCTTAGTTCTGAGCATATGTATATAGAGTGGAGTTATGCTCTATGTGCTCAATGGGGAAATGGCCACATTGGTAAGAATTGCATTTGTGTATGTTCATGTGTGTCCACAGCTGTAGTCCCTAGACATCAAGCATATCAAACCCCTTGATTCTGTGCCTTTGCTTTACCCAGAGTTGGGTAGTGGCATGCAGATTCAGTCACTGACTGGCAAACAGAATTCAGCAGAGGATGAATGGCAAGTTTGAGTCTCGACACTGTTGAGAATAGGTCTAGAATTCATGTGCTGGCATAAATCCACCTTCATTGTGATGCTAAGGATTCTACCCTATTTTAGCCATTGTACTAGCATATCTGGGATGTTCTGCCAGTGCATCCATCACTGGAAAAGTTACATTTTAAACTCTTGGAACTTGGAATGTAGCAAGTACTTGAAATATGTCATATTATTTGCGATTTTCTGAATCTCACCATACAGAGCCTTCCAACTGTGGCTTCCCCCTGCATCACTGAGGTTTCCCAGATTCTGTGTTATATTTATTGTGTAGTCTTGTGTTTTGGTTGATTGGTTTTTCATGCATAGTTCTGCATGGAAAAATACTGAATTCTGTGCTGCTTAATCCCTTTTCCAGTCAATCCTACACAGGCAATATACCTTTCTCCACAGAAGGTGCCATACTCATGCATCTGCCCTTTCCAGAGAATCCTGCACATCTTTTTTTTTCTGTATGAGGTGAATCCTACACCAGAAAAGATGTCATTCTGCACAGGAATTGTAATAATCTGCACAGTTTAGCATTTTTATGGGAAACATGACACCAAACATCCAAAAAATCCCATGCAGTTTCTTTCAAGATTTCTTGAGCGGGTGGGATCTTATATAGAGAAAGTTTACTTTTGAAGAGAAAAGAGCGATTATTTTCTGTCGTTTATGATTGGAAGGGAATACTTCCAAATTTGGAAGGGGGGTGTCCCTGAAAATACTGAGACGTGACTCTCCACCCTACTCAGAGGCTAACCTGCACATAGGGCAGATGGTTTGCATATCTTTCCTTCTCCCTTAGAATTTCAATTCTGCTCAGATCCATAGTCTCTGTTTTTCTCTTTTTCCCACCTCTCCGTCTCCAGCTTTGAATTTCCATCCATCCCTATGTCTCTGTGTTAAAAAAAAAAAACACCTTGATTTGTTTGGTTTGTACAAATCATAGTTTTTAGGCCATGGCTATTTTTGGGATTAAAAGAATCAAGTCTAGTTTCTGTTTATTTATCCCAATCTTTTGTAAATGAACATTTAAGCAAATACCCTATTCTCAAGGTTCTTCAAGATTTTCACTTTGCAGACAAGAAACGGAGAGCTTCTTACTGGCTTGTGTAGAACTAACTAGCAAGAAGAAGAGGAGGGATCTGTTAATGTGTTCATCCATAGACACTTCACAGAGGTCCTACAGAGTCTTGAACTGGAACAGCAGGAGTAAAGAAAGTGCAATGATAGTTCTTGAATAGGGAAATGAAACCAAATGGGCAGAGGCATGATAACTGAGAAGCAGGTTGTAACACCATATCAGAATCACAGATGGCTCAAGATTGGAAGAGGCTGGCTGCAAATGTTCAGGGATATAAACTCCAAAGAGTTTTTTAAAAACCTAGAGAGGTGGGGGAAGTGCTTAGAAAAGTTACTCTTTTGAATTGCAGTTGCACTCCAGCATGTTCTGTGCTGGCCGGAGTCCAAAAAAGTAACATTTCCAAGGTCTGAAGCTGGGCAGACAGCAACAGAATTGAATGTACAGCCTTATGCATCCTTCCCTAAGAATAGGTATCATTGAATTTAATGAGATGTCTGAGCCAGTGCTACAAGGCTATAGCTGGAAAGGCCAATATCAAATCAAAATATTATAAGAAAGAAAGCAGGGAACAGGTGCTCACCAATGATATAAAAAGAAACAGTGGATTTAAACGGCAGAGAATACTTTTGGGTGATGGGTTAAGATGAAGTTGCTCATTCTTTTTTTTACAGCTGTAGTACAAATAGCCTAGAGAGGTAGTAGAATCAATTCATTCACTTTTTATATAAAATTTAGACTGTATTTGTGCCTATTGTGTTCTCGTGCTTTCTTTGTTAGCCTCTTTTTATTTTTTCCACACTTCTTTGTGGTGGAGCATTTTATTATTGGCAACAAAACCCAACTGTAGCCTCACATTATCAGATAAAGTGCTACTGCAGCTTTTGAGTGTTCCTGTGTTTTTAATTTAACACTTCCCCTGCAGCCCCTTTTCTTCTTCCTGATCAGAGTGAGTGAGGGTTGTGATGAAGATCCTATTAATTGCACATTGAATAGCTTCTCTTCATTTTTCCAGTGTCATTTTCTGCTCCTACAGGCATCAGAGTGTGTTAATTAGTGGTTTCCTTGCAACAGGCTATTTGGTTATGCCCAAATTAAAAAACAAACAAAAACAAAACAGTTAGATGGGATAGAACATACTCTTAAGTGCAAGGTCAAGAGCCAAAACTGGAGATTGAGATATAAGAGTCTGAATGCACTGCTCTGCTGTTCAGGCAAGAGTGGACTACCCTGTTCTATTTGAGCTAACCTTCTGGAGGCTTAATGCTGCCTGTTAATCATAGGGTCTGGTATTGCTATCTTCTTAAGTTGGTTTCCGAAGAGGATTCTTCAGTACAGAATAAGGAGATCCGGGCAAATCACTACACAGCTCCCTACCTCACTGTGATATTCTTGGTTCCATTCCTAAAGCCCCTGACTGCAAATGATACTGCCAAGACTGGGTCAGAAAGATTATCTCCTCCCCCGAATGGCCATATGGTTTGTCTTTGGTAAATAAAATAGAGCCTTTTCTTCTTGTCTCAAATCTAGGCACACACTTACCTCTGAGAAATATATTCTGGAAGCAAATACAAATGGTGTATTTAGAATTTACAGTAGTGCCCTCATATCTGTGGGATCCGTATCCATGGTTTCACCTATGCACCATGTAAAAATATTAAATTAGGAAAAAAAACAGAAATACATATTTCCATGGTGTAATTACCAGAACTGGCTGCTAGAGGGAACACGAAACAATGCTATATACAGTGGTGTCCTGCTAGACAGTTACCCCACATGACTGTTTTTTCGCTAGACATTGGCTTTTTGCGATCGCTATAGTGATTCGCAAAACAGTGATTCCTATGGGGGAATTTCGCTGGACAATGTTTGGTCCCTGCTTCGCAAACCGATTTTCGCTAGATGATGATTTTGACAGCTCCCTCCACGCTCGCAAAACAGGTGTTTTCGGGACCTAAGCTTCGCAAGACAGCGATTTAAACAGCTGATTGGCGGTTCGCAAAGCGGCTTTCCTATGGCCGATCTTCGCTAGACAACGATTCTTCCCCATTGGAACACATTAAACAGGTTTCAATGCATTCCAGTTGGGAAATGTTTTTCGCTAGACAATGATTTTGCTAAACAGCGATTTCAGTGGAACGGATTATCATCATCTAGCGAGGCACACTGTATAGGGTTTGCTCTTTTGTGCAGGTTTTTGGCATCTGTCGGGGGGCAGGGCTTGGAACTGCTCCCCCACTGCCCTACTGTACAGTTAAGTTCCCAGGAGGGAGCAGAGTCTATTTGCTATACATCAGGCCCTGGTGATAATAGTGTTTGCATTTCCAGAGCACAGCACCTCTCAGTCACTGAATGTATACAAATGTACATGTCTATGGTAGCGACTTTAGGGATTTTTTTTTTCATCCCCATATTGCCTTATGAGCTTTGCTTCAGTGCAGCTTCACAACTCAGGTACTGAATAGGACTCAGTTTTGCCTTCTTTCCTCTCGCTCAGTGCTTCCCAATCTTGAGTCCCTAGATGTCTTTGGACTACAACTCCCAGAAATCCTGGCCAGTGCAGCTAGTAGTGAAGGCTCCTGGGACTTTTAGTCCAACAACATTTGAGGACCCAAGGTTAGGAGCCACTGTTCTAGCCTATGCTTTGGGCAGGTTTTTGAAGAAAACAAGCAAACAAAATATATATATATATATTTATATATTTATTTAATTTATATCCCGCCTATCTAGTCACGGTGGACTACTCTAGGCGGCCAACAACAAAGATAAAATACAGTAAAATAAAACAACAAATTACAAAACAATTAGAGTAAAGAAACAATAAAGGAGAAAAGAAAATCAAAAGTAATCTGGTGAGAAGGCCTGCCGAAACATCCAGGTCTTTAATAGATTCTTAAAGGTGCCCAGCGAGGGAGCTCCGCGAATACCAGGAGGTAAATTATTCCACAGGCGAGGAGCCACTGCCGAGAAGGCCCTATTTCTTGTTTTCTCTTTTCGGGCCTCCCTCGGCGTTAAGCTCCTCAGCCTCACCTCCTGGCTTGCCCGTGTGACCCGGGTAGAACTTGGTGGGAGTAGGCGTTCCGCCAGGTATCGAGGCCCTAAACCTGAAATTAAAAGTTCAGGCCAGTGGCATGTTCATCAAGTTAAATTCCCGTGTTAGCTATCAGTCACCATGAATTCCATCCAGGTCAGCAAGTGGGTTGGTGGAAAGAGCCGGAACAATCTGTCTCCCCTCCACCCACCTGCCTCATATCTGTACTAAACATGAAGGAAGAAAAGAACCCTTTGTGACCAGCACAGAAACAAATTGAGCTGATATAGGACAGACAAGACTATACCATCCCTCCTTCCTCAGTCTGCTTCATATTAAGACTAGGGATGTGAACAATATTTGCTCAGGTCTCGTCAATTTAAGCTGTTTTAACACAACCAGACACCCAATAAGGAATTTCCAGGGCCTACTGGATGCTTTGCCTTCAGTGTGTGAGCAAAACAAGGAAGTCTCTCTTTTTTTGACAAAGATTTCTAAATTTGGGCAGTGTCCTTTTACTTTGAGAAGCAAAACACACCCAAAACGCAACACAGAAGAACTAGGCAATTGTTCAAAAACATGCAAGAAAACCATCCAGCACTTCTAATTCTTTAAACTCTAAGAAATGCAGCAATCACTGTCATAGTTTTGTACAATGCACACTGTGATGTTATTTGCACAGAAAATGTTCTTGCGAATGTGAAAAAAAATTATTTCAGACCAACGGAAAATATGTAGCCAGCAGATGAGGCAGGGGAAAATATTTTCCCATTGTTATGCACAAAAATAAGACAAAATTTAAATCCTTAGAATGGGCAAATGTTCCATTTTCATTTCCCCACCCCACCCCCATACTTTTAAATGTTGTAAATTCTCAGCTATCCAGGTTTAAATTCTCAGCTATCCAGTTTATTAGAATGTATGCAGTTTTTGTTAATTTTTTTCTAAAAACAGCAGGCCAAATGAAATTTTTATCCATCTTTGCTTGACAGAAGGTCCGTTGTCTGTTTCTGACGGGCTGCTAAGGAACTAATAGCCTGCATTTCTATACTTGAGGCAGGGCCTTTTTCCTTACCTCAAGTACAGGCAAGGAAAAAAGTGCAAGCTAATAAAAACCTTTGCAGCCTAGTAACTATTCTTAGCTTATGTGCTCGTTACCCATTGTAGGTACTCCTGCATACCCCAATGTGCATGAATAAAATGTCTGCTTCCATGTTTCCATTCTCCTTCCCCAGGTGATATTGGAGGTCAGATGGGCCTTTTTATTGGTGCTAGTATCCTCACCATTCTGGAAATATTTGATTATATTTATGAGGTAAGTCATTTTTTTCACTGCTGTAGTGAGTTACACCTTCCCGCTGTTGATCAGCTATTCTGTCATTAACCAGAATAATGGAGACAAAAGGAGCCCTTGCTTGGCCCAGCCCCACTCTGCCAAGTTTCTTTAAGATCAGCAGCTATGCAAGGAGGAAATGTCTTCTTCTATGGACCCATCTTTGACCCATTTGTATGTTATGTTCATTTTTCATTTGACTTCCTTTTTCTGTTGAAATATAGATGGAATGTAAATGTAATAAATAATACTATCATTTATACCTGCACCCTTCCTGCCTACTGAACTTACGTCTCACATGTCCTGCATCCCCATATTCCCTCTTCCCATGCACAGCTTCGTATTTCTAGCCTTTATGACTGGGGTCGGCAGTTTCTAGGGGTTAGGGGGTGCATTCCCTCTTCTGAAAAAAGCAGTCCCCTGCTACGGTCCTGAAAAAAAAATTAATTTTTTGCCTTTAAGGACATTGATCGTTCTCCAGAAAAAAGGTCACACTTCATGTACTCCTTGGTTTGAAGGGAAAGCGTTGTAAAATAATGCCATTTTTGATGACAGTGTTTGGGACAGGTGATGCTATAAGGGGCTGGTGGGGAATACATGTGAGCCATAACCAACTTTGATTTATGATTTCTTGTATTTGAAAACCCCCAACCCATCTCCTAGCCAAATAAGTCAGCCTTTATAGTTCCATGATAAATCTGTTTATTGTTACAACTCTGAAATCATGTATTATTTCGAAACTGCAATTCAAAGATCTTGGTGCACAAAATCCAAACTTTAGTTTCAGATCCCTGCTATAAAAATCAGTTCGGTTTCTGGATTATGAGGATCTTGCAACTGTGTGTAGTAAAACATTGTCAGTAATAAATTATTACTACCAATTCTAAACATAAGTCACAAAATTCTAACTCAACATTTTAAAAAGAAATCTATTGATTTATTTAAAAGAATTTTACCCTGACTTTCTTCTTGAAAGGACCCAAGGCAACTTACATCATTAAAAGACAACAGTAAAGGTAACAACAGTGAGTGTAGAAATACTAAAAAAGATCAAACAAATACCACTTTAAAACCTTTTTTGTGGTTGTTTAGTTGTTAAGTTATGTCCGACTCTTCGTGACCCCGTGGACCAGAGTACGCCAGGCTTTCCTGTGTTCCACTGCCTCCCGGAGTTTGGTCAAATTCATACTGGTAGCTTTGATGACACTGTCCAACCATCTCATCTTCTGTCGTCCCCTTCTCCTCTTGCCTTCACACTTTCCCAACATCAGGGTCTTTTCCAAGGAGTCTTCTCTTCTCATGAGATGGCCAAAGTATTGGAGCCTCACTTCAGGATCTGTCCTTCCAGTGAGCACTCAGGGTTGATTTCCTTCAAAATGGATAGGTTTGTTCTCTTTGCAGTCCAGGGAACTCTCAAGCGTCTCCTCCAGCACCACAATTCAAAAGCATCAATTCTTCGATGGTCAGCCTTTATGGTCCAGCTCTCACTTCCATACATCACTACAGGAAAAATCATACCTTTGACTACACAGACCTTTGTTGGCAAGACTATGTCTCTGCTTTTTAAGATGCTGTCTAGGTTTGTCATCGCTTTCCTCCCAAGAAACAGGTGTCTTTCAGTTTCGTGGCTGCTGTCACCATCTGCAGTGATCATGGAGCCCAAGAAAGTAAAATCTGTCACTGACTCCATATCTTCCCCTTCTATTTGCCAGGAGGTTATGGGACCAGTGGCCATGATGTTAGTTTTTTCTTTTTATGTTGAGCTTCAGACCATTTTTTGTGCTCTCCTCTTTCACCCTCATTAAGAGGTTCTTTAATTCCTCCTCACTTTCTCCCATCAGAGTGGTATCATCTGCATATCTGAGGTTGTTGATATTTCTTCTGGCTTGGGATTCATCCAGTCCTGCCTTCCGCATGATGTATTCTGCATATAAGTTAAATAAGTAGGGAGACAATATACAACCTTGTCATACTCCTTTTCCAAATTTGAACCAATCAGTTGTTCCATATCCAGTTCTAACTGTTGCTTCCTGTCCCACATATAAATTTCTCAGGAGATAGATAAGGTGGTCAGGCACTCCCATTTCTTTAAGAACTTGCCATAGTTTGTTGTGGTGCACACAGTCAAAGGCTTTTGTGTAGTCAATGAAGCAGAAGTAGATGTTTTTCTTGAACTCTCTGGCTTTCTCTATAATCCAGCGCATGTTAGCAATTTGGTCTCTACTTCCTCTGCCCCTTTGAAATTCAGCTTGTACTTACAGCAGTTTTCGGTTCACATACTGCTGAAGCCTGCCTTGTAGGATTTTGAGCATAACCTTGCTGGCATGTGAAATGAGTGCAATTGTATGGTAGTTGAAGCATTATTTGACACTGCCCTTCTTTGGGATTAGGATGTAGACGGATCTTTTCCTATCCTCTGGCCACTGCTGAGTTTTCCAGACTTGCTGGCATTGATTCTCTACCCCTTGCTGTTTGTGCTGCTCAGCCTGTGTAGTACTCAAACTGTACCTGGCCTGAGTAACATGGTACGTAATTCTTCTAAATTCACCCTCCTTGATGATCCACAAACACTCTTGTGCAGAGGTACAAGCACACCCACATACACATCTGCTTCTGCACATCTCTGAATTGGTCACTTGACTAACAAAGATTGAAAGAGGACAGTGTGGATACCATGCTAATGCAGTTTCACAAACAAAGAGCTCAGGGAAAAAGAGTCAGTCAGATGATTGTCTCTGAGTCTCTGACTCCTCCATCTTAAAATAGGCCCTGCCTGGCTCCCTTTGCTGTGTGCTAGTTCTGTCAGAGCCACTTAGCCAAGGATCTTGTTCGGTGTAGCTGGATGCAAGCTCTTGAGGTTGGCACATGCTGATGAGATACTCAAGAAGGAGCAGGGCTCCCTCTGCAGAAGACTCTTCGGGAATGGATTGAGATGATTTTGTAGATGTTAGAAGCAAAACATCAGGAGCTATAGCCTTTAGTTTGCAAGATCCAAGTAGGACTTTTAATGATAGCACCTTTTGGAGGCCATAAATTTAGAATCACTATAAGTCAGAAGGAAAAACATATCAACAGTAACAGCAGCAGCAGAAACAGACCTGCTTCATGAATCCTTGTTTCTCCCCTATATTTATTCTCTCTCTCTCTCTCTCTCTCTCTCTCTACACACACACACACACACACACACACACACACACACACACACACACACACACACACACACACACACACACACACACACACACACACACACACACACACACACACACACACACACACACACACACACACACACACACACACACACACACACACACACACACACACACACACACACACACACACACACACACACACACACACCCAGAGGCTGTCTCTTGCTTTATCTCCCTCCTCTGATCCTGATTTTAAGCAGTTCTTTCTTCTTCTTCTAATTACCGTATGGTTAAGTTTGAGATTACTTTCAGATCAATTGAGTTTAAAACCTGAAGTGAGCCCACAAGTCTATGTAAACAAACACCATCACCAAGCATTGTCTCTTTCAACTTCCTCATACTGCCAGGAACCTGCAGATTGTCATCTTTCTGCACCAGATGTGGGGAATGTCTAGCCCCTGGCCCACTTGTGGCTAATGGGTCTCCCCAAAGACCTTCACATAAATG
This sequence comes from Pogona vitticeps, assembly GCF_051106095.1. Lineage (NCBI taxonomy): Eukaryota > Metazoa > Chordata > Lepidosauria > Squamata > Agamidae > Pogona > Pogona vitticeps. Next base: position 93,818,716 of record NC_135788.1, on the reverse strand, counting down.
CCTTATAATCTGTCTTGTGTAATAACAGTAATATTGAATTCAATCCCCAGTATTGGCAGAAAAATAGGAATCCATATAATCAAAATATTTGCTCAGTCAGAAAAGGATAGCTGCAGTGGCAGGTTCCCTTAACACAGCTAGGTCAGACTGGAAGCCTAGTGCCAATGCATTAATTTTAAGCCATTAAATAAATACAATGTGTTACCATTAAAAAGTAAGAACATTTTATTAAATTAATGTGTTGATTAATTCATTGAATTGTACAGTTTTAACATGTGGTTTAAATTAACAAAATGTCCCGTAACAGATTAATATGATGTGCTATTGCAAATGTTCTTGTAAAATAGAGTGCCGTTATTTAGGATTAAAATCATGAATTTCACAATCATTGTTTAATATTTTTGCCAGCTGAGGTATCAATTAGTTTTTAAAGTCCTCACCCCCATCCCAGAGCTGATTTAAATTGGCTACAATTAGACTTCAAGCAATAATTGCAATAATCTACTATGGTGATTCATAAAAACTGGGCAATACTAGCCATTGAAGCAGTATATTAATACTGTACTATATTGATACTATCAGTATAGTCATAAATGTAATACGTATACCCTATATTTACTCAAGTATAGTAAATATGCACTATATATAAACATAATTAACATACACTTTGGTTATTCAGAAGTATATCCCCTTCAGCAAAGGTCTAACTTTGCCTTGTAACTAACTGCTTTTTTAATTAGCAGTTTTCCCTTTGTCCCTTTCACGTACAGTGACTCCTGCTTTTTTCTCCCACCTCTTCATTTAATTTTTTGCTCTGCATTCATGTGACTGCCTTTCTAAACAGCCCTCAGTCAGTTTCTGTTCCCTGGCAAGAGAGGGAGTTGCTTAAGAGTTTCTCCTCTGCAGCCAATTCCTCATCGATTTTCCCCTCCCCCTTTCTATTATTGCTATTGTAATCACAAGATAAGGAAAAATTGGAGTGAAATTGCTCTGATTGCAAAAAGGAAACTCTTAATAGGGGAAAACTTTCCCCCATGTAAGGAAGAAGAAATGGCCCTTAAAGGAATACTGGCCATGGTTTTAAGCAGGAAGAAACAAATTAAAGGGGAATACACCGCTTTAAAAAGTATTTGGCAAGGAGCATTAAAGAGACTGAAGCCCTGGGTAACCTCAGTCGTATGTTGCCAATCCTCATAGGGTGGGCTGGTCCTATGAACATGCTTTGGCTTAAAATGATTGCCACTAATCAAGCCTGAAAATAGATGTAAGGACTGTATAGAAAGCCCTGGCATGAAATTAATTGCCCTAACTTGCCATGAAAGTAAGTGAAAGAATGATGACCATTTCAAGAGAGAAAGAAATTTTCTCCTCTCTCTCTTCTCTCTCTCTCTGCCTCATTTAAAAATTTGAACCAGTAGAGCCCATTCCTATTGCTTTACATTGTGCTTCCTTTTTTAAAAAAAAGCAGGAGCAGATGCTGTTTGCTGTAGATATCTTGCAACATTTCACAATACTGAAAGCATGGAGCAATGGGTTTAATGTGGCTCTTGATCTCTGTCAACTTCAGTACCCATGTCTAGATGCAAATTACCTGATACCACTGGTAGTCATGGTGGCCACTCTAAATCCCAGCAGGTACTTCTGTGCCCCCCCTTTTTTGTGGCAGATACAGTGAGATGATCAGGAGGAGGCAAAAGCATTCCTTCAAATGCAGATCAGGTCAGAAAAGTTGGGTGAGGGATCCTGGAAGCTGTAATCCAAACAAACCAATTAATCATGCTCTAGTGCTCTGGAGCCTATAGAGATCTCATTTCATTCTTAACTTTATTCTTTTTGTATGTGTGTGCTTCTGCAAAATATATGGCACCACTACCACAGTGCCATAATAAGAGGGCTGTAGGCAAGCCATGCACTTTCAGCCCCAGCTCCACATCCATAATAGGAGAGATAATGGCTGGCTAGAGATGCCACGTTGTCTGGTTAGTTGAATTACCGAGACTTTATACATGCCATCTCATGTGCAATTAGCCCATCAGCTGGCCTGGAGTCCTTCCTTCCTTCCTTCCTTCCTTCCTTCCTTCCTTCCTTCCTTCCTTCCTTCCTTCCTTCCTTCCTTCCTTCCTTCCTAAAGTAGCTCTTACAAAGCTAGTAAACCAGAACATACAATTCCTTTTTTGACTAATTATTTAGGAAGAAGCAAGCCCTCCTGCATGCTTAGCTGACAAGTGAAGCCATTCACGATTCAACAGGATTTCACAGAAGTTGTGTAAACTAAAGACTTTGGATGAATGTTGCAATTAGGGAATGCTTGGTCCCTAGCTAGTTGGCAAACTGTTGAAATCTGTTTGCGGAGCTGCCTCCAAACAGTGCATAGAAATCAAATGAAGCCTCAGCAGTGAATCCTTGTTGAGAAATTACAGAACCTGTAGCCCAAAACACAGATTCTTCCAAGCTCTGATATTATGCACCTTGCTGTGTTGACTAAAGCATCCTTAGAGCCCCTTCCATCTCTTAATTTATGCCTGCAAATTTGTGCCAGGCTTTACAACCAGGCAGCCAGCATGGCATAACTGATTGTGCAGTTTGCATTGCAGTTACCCAAATTATTGCCCCATTCTCAATCAATAGTTCATGTCAGGTTTGCACAACCTGTTTTGCCATTCACATTGGCACTGCTTTCTGATGCAGCTGCAAATGTGCTTTGTGGATATTATTTATGCCCTGCCAGTTTTTTCCCTACCATTTGCACACCTTTGACTTATGCAGGTATAGCTGTGCAACAGGATTTCAGCCAATGAGTCTGTAATTCTACTGGCCTTCCAGATACAATAAATTCCATTTTATGTGGTGTAAGCTCCTGGGACCCTAGTTAGGTGCTTCCCTGAAGCAGGGCCATAACTAGGTTGGGGACAACTGGGGCTCTGCTCTGGGCCAAAAAAGATGAACGGTGTACCACCTTCTCTGGTACAGTGCATTTATCCCCTACTAGATTTCTGGGACTGGACTGGCAGCCTGGTCTACTGCCACAAGAAAAACTACCATAGACCTCTAGGGTGGACTATGCCAGTTTTTTGGCAGGGAGGAAGCAAAGCAAAATCTGTCAATATGCCAGGTGTCACTAAGGCAGCAAGGGGTACTTCTGCCAAGAGTTGGTAGACTGTGCCTCTGGCCTGCACCTGGAGGAGGAGAAGGAAGCAGTGGCAGTGTCTGGATGAATAGCTAGTCTTCTTGAACCACAGACAGATCAGGCTTTTCCCATTGGAGGGCATGTCTACTTAGGGATCAGTGAAACGGTCTTGCTGAAAAGTCCAGGTAGTCAGCTTATTAATATATATTACAGTATATGCTTCCTCTACCCACCCACCCCATCTCCCTCTTCCCATCCCCACCCCCCCCATCTCTCATTCACTCACACACACACTTACCTCTGAATGTATTTCTTTTTGGCAGCTCTGACAATTCAGTTCAGGACTTGTGGAGAAGGTGGGATGCCGGCAAGAAATTCAGTGCTGCTTGTGTTATTTCCATGTCATGAATTACAATGTTGATTTGGGGTTCATTTTATGCTGCTTAGCAAAAAAAGTGCCAAAACTGGTAGTTACAGCAAAAATAAGAGTAGGTACATATTTTCATTTATTTATTTATGAGATTGCTATACCACCCAACTTAGTGAAAGCCACTACTCTGGGTGGTTTGCACAAGAAAAATAAAAATGTAAAATATTAATCCCACCAATCCATATCCCACAACAAATAGGGTGAAAACCTTAGGGGAATATATTGCTAAAGGCTTCTCTATATAGCACTGCCTTCTCCAGTTTCCTGAAAGTTTGGAAAGACAGTGCCTGCCATGCCTTCAACAAAAGTTAAGTCCACAGGGATGAGGCTACCAAGAAAGGGAGACGTATACGTTATTAGAAACTTCTGATTATTATTCTCATTATTGTTGCTGCTGCTGCTGTGATTGCTGTGGATCTTAAATTCCTTTAAGAAGATTTGTTGCACTCATAAAGAACTTACATCTTTTTCAAATTCTACATGTATTTGTCTTAGTATTGTTCTTTGAATTCTTTATTCAGATATATATCCTACTGAATTAAGTGAACATGTCAGTAAATGCTCGTAAAAGAGATATATATCTGTACTTATTACGAAGCAGAGAGTGAAAGAGTTATTTATTTGGAGTGCAGTTTCCAGAATCCCAGGCAACACTGTCAGTGACTCTACTGGCTGAAAGATTCTAAATGGTGTAAACCAAAAAGTAAATGTTTACGTTTTTTGACTTTCGCTTCCTACTACAATATAGCCCATAACAGTAAAGCAAAAGAGCAGCTAATGGAGATGGAGGTTCAGGAAGGGTGCCACATGAGATCGGAGTATGTTTTTATAGTCTCTCTCTCTCTCTCTCTCTCTCTCTCTCTCTCTCTCTCTCTCTCTCTCTCACACACACACACACACACACACACACACACACACACACACACAAAAACACAGAGTGAGAGAGTTAAATGAAGTTAAATGCAGCTGCCTTGGATCCTTTCAAGGAGAAAGGTGGGGTAAATATATTTTAAATAAATAAAAAATACTGTATTTGTCTGTGTACAAGATACTACTTTTTCCTAAATCATTACACTAAAAATTAAGAGTGTCTTTTACACAGACGGAAACTGAGAACACAGATAGAACAAAATGGCCCATACCTTACCTCAGTAAACAGGCTTAGCTTCCTCCAGTCATGAGCCTTATGGAACTGATGTCAGCTGATGCTGAAGAAACCAATTGGAACACACCTCGTTGGCGGTGGAGCCTGTAGGCTCAGGTTCAGCAGAGACTCCTTATGTCCAAGCATTCTGAGCCCAGAGGCTGAATATTCAAAGCTAACTTTTCTTAATTTTGGGGTTAGAAAAAGGGGGGGGGATCTTATAAACGGAGGCATCTTATAAACAGAAAAATATGGCAATAAAACAGTTAAAGTTTGAGATGGTGCTGTCATGTGTGGGGAATTATTTTGGTATACCCATGGATTTGTGGGGCAGTTGCCATTCATAAAAAATTATGGTAGCCATCTCATGCAAATATCACTACAAAACCATGTATATGACATTTTATGTTTCTTTACGTGGACCAAGAATGTCCATGGCTGCTTTACATGGCTCCTCTTTCCCCATTTTATTTCGAAAGCATAGGTAGGTAGGATAGGGAAATACTATACTGATTATCCCAAGGATACCAAGTAAGCTTTGTGATTAAGCAGGAACTTGAACTTGGTTCTCCCTCCTCTAAGTCCAGCGGTCTATCCATTAAAGTATATCAGCACTCTCAGATCAATGGGTATAAATTACTCAATGACTAAACCATATTGACAGAACACATGGCAACAGTTAATGTGCCTCATTTCTGTATTATGCAAAATTTCATAGTATGAAAATAAAATATTTGCATATCATATTCAGATTTAGGGAAGTGGAATATGCCAGCCTTCATACTAGATAGCCCAGGCCTACCTTACACAGAGGTAAGGTAACCCTTACACCAGAGATCCCCAGCCCCCAGTCTGCGGCCTGGTGCTGGTCCGTGGCCTGAGCTGGACCAGGCCGCAAAGACAGTCCTCCCGCCCCCCTGCACACAGTCACCCCCGCACAGCCTGTTTGCACCTGCACGTGTGCTCCAGTGTGCCCGTGCAAGCACCGCACCACCATTTGTGCATGTGCATGAGCATGCGTGCACCTGCACAAGCCCCGTGCCGCCATTTACCCATGTGCACGAGCGCACGCACAAGAGAGAACTCATGTGCACATGCGCTTGAGTGCGCAGGTTGCCCCGCCTTCCCCAGCCGCCGGTCCACAGGGTGAAAAAGATTGGGGACCCCTGCCTTACATGGCATCAACCAGACATTTTGGGCTACATTTCTGATCTTTCTCAGCCATCATGGGTTATGATTTGTGCCTATAGGAGTTATAATCGGAAACGTCTGGAGGACAACACCATTGAGCAATATGTTGTATTACTGAGAGTATGACTAGATATGATAACCGGATCCAACTTGATTACTACAAATTTCCTGTATAATGTTGCTGGTGGAGTGGAACGTAAAATGCAGAATGGAAAGGAGAACCTTTACCCTCTTCTCCCTCTCCTGTGTATGTTCTTACACCCATAACTGCTGGACTTTGTTTGGTTTTTGCTCCTCTTTCTGGGCTTGGATCCCCACAGAACAAAAACAGCTAAAAGTGGTTTCAGTGAGAATGGGAAAACAAATACAGTAAAAAGGCTTCTGGCTCTCCCCAGCTTCCTTGATGCACTTTGAATGGTCCTTCCTCTGTCTTGTAGAGTTTGGACAGCAGATCCAATTCTGCACAGAAGTACACTATGGCACCTGGTTTATCTCTGAGACAACACAAGATGAAGTTTTGTGACATTAATCCTATCCATTATACTATTATCCCCCTACAAATGAAATTATGCTGCACCTAAGAGAATAATGGTCTGTCTAAAACTGCCATCATACGGTTTGTAGCAGGATATTAAAAGGAAGTAAATAAGCATCAACAAAATTGCAGGTCCATTTTGGTTTTCCAAACAAATCATGTTTCTTATCCTGAAGTTGGTACACAAGTTAGAGTGAAATTTTGGATGTAAGAAGCAGAAATGTACAGGGTTATTTGTATTTCTGAGTTAGGGCTTCGCTGCCCTAAATAACATTTTCCAACCTGCACATGGGCTGACAAATGGAAGAGTGGCCCCCCTCACCCATGACCTTACTCTGCCATTTGTGTCCCCAGTCCAGAGCACCGTTATCTTGTCACCATTACCCAAAGCCTCATTTTCTCAAAAGGAAGTTGGGTCAGGAGTCAGCCATTTTTGTGGGTCACCAGACCTGCCTCACTCCCTGGGCACATTCTAGTAGAAGCAGAATAACTCGCTAGCCTCACGGAATGTAAAGGAGGAAGGATCTATTTTCCTATAGTTCCTGAGGGTGGTGGACATGCTCACCTACACATACACACAATATTTTGGGATGGAGAGCCTCACACTTTTCTTCCCCATTTCTTTTAGCTGCTCAAGGAGAAATTATTAGACCTCCTTGGCCAGGAGGAGGAGGAAGGAAGCCACGATGAGAATGTGGTGAGTAGGGGTGAGGTCTTCAGCCAAGATTGTAAGTTCTGAAAAGAGGGCAAAGCCTAGAAGAGCAGAAGCCATTGCAAGATGGAGCAGTTCACTATCCAAAGGGTGAAGAAGACTGTGGTCATGGCTTTTTCTTCCTTTCTCAAGATCAGTAGCACAAGAGCTTTTTGCAGTTGTCCCCCGTGATGAGGGAATGGCAGTCTGCACATGTGCAGAGGCATTCTGCTTCCTTTTGTTTTGCACAAACCAACCCAGTCTCCTGGCATGGTAGAAATGCTCAGGCCTTGAAGCAAACAGGTCCTGAGTTGCAGTGCAGCTTTTTCACCATGGAGGCCCCTTGCAGTTCAACTGAAAACAATTCCACATGTTCAGAATTCAGTGGAGTCCAAGCAGAGGCCTTTTTATAAGTTTCCAGTTGTTGAGAAGCTGGGCTTTTCAGTAAAAACAACAAAATACATCCAGTGAGCCTCATATCTGTCCAGTTCTGGATTAGATTATCATTTCATACATTTGAAAGATACAGGCTCTGGTTGACAGAAACTGATGCCACCATAAATTGGGATAAAGTGCCACAAGACTCTGTTGGCTTAGAACCATACCTTCTACAAAACACAACCAAGCATGCTGAGACACAGATGGACACAATTTCCCATTGCCAGGAGGGAAAGCATTTGTTATTCAGATCTATTGCTGGTGAAGAAAACTTTGTGTTTGTGATCTTTTGATGAGCTTTAAAAAACTTTATTTGCTGTCACGTTTGGGGCGGGGGCTGGGGAGAGGCATGGTGAGACAGAAATTGACGAAAAAGCAAAACTGGAAATTCATGGTCCTTATGAGGTAAGAAAAAAGCTGCATCCATCACACTGTATTAAAGGGGAAATAGCTCTTAGCCACAGACATACAAAGATCTAATTAGATCAGCTTTTCCCAGCCAATTGTACAGTATTAGATGGGTCTTCCCATCATCCCCAGCCAGCATAAATTCTGAATGTATCCCTGGAACCTCAGGATTTTGAGTTTGAAAATCACAGGTGATGGCATGCAATCATTTTGAGCGGTTTAAGTTAAATGGAGAAGCTGGGTCTATATACTTGGAAGGGGGATATTTTATCCTTGCTAGGCTTTTTAGTTCTAAATGCTTGATAGCCCACAGAAATCTTTCTTTTCTCCTCCTTAATCCAACCCCCAGGCAGTGATTTCAGTAATACCTAGCCCATAGATGTGGGATGTCTGCCACTCCAGACATTGTAGAACTACCAACTCACACTGTCTCTCGCTATTAGTTATGCTACCTAGAAAGAATAGGTTTTGCCATCCAGCAGCATTTGGAGAGTCGTGCTTTTCCCATCCCCATACACCATTTTTCATGTGTGGCAAAGGAATTTATGGAAGGTAGGCCAGTGCTGTTATCCCCATGATGGGGAGGGAGAACTGAGATCAACAGAAGAAGGGTTACTTAGGCTACCTCGTGGAAGAAAGCAGGGTTCTTGCAACCACTGCACTCTACTAACTTCTCTTCGTCTTTCTGTTCTTAGAGCACGTGTGAGCCCTTGCCAAATCACTCTGATCCCATCAGCCACACTGTGACAGTCCCCCTGCAGACAACGCTTGGGACGCTGGAAGAGATTGCGTGCTGACCGCATCCCCTCGGCACTATCGATGACCAAATGGCAGAAACTCCCTCCCCGAAAGCCAGGGAATCCTGCTCAGGTTCACCGCATGGGGTAGGGGAAATGACAGAGGAATTCGCTATGCATTCAACTGTTCTCTTTTTCTCTCTTCTTGCCAAAATCCAGCAAGGGACACCTTGGACTCAACTGCATCACCCTCTGCACATAGGGATGGGAGGAGAGGAGGGGGAAGGGCGAGGCTCTCTCCACCAGCAGAAGCTGCGTCTCAATTTTTGAACTGTACAGACCCAGTGACCACGGAACCATCTTTTCATAAAGACTGCTGATGACTGTACAAAAGAAGCCTGCATGCCAGTCCTTTTGATGGCAATACCTCCCTCTTTTTCTTTATAAGCCGTGTCTCTGTCTTAATTGTTTTTTTTTCCCCCACAACAGAAGAGAAGATCACGGCACAACTGATCCCCTCCCCTGACAAAACAAAAAGAGAGTTCACCCATTACTTAAGAGCACCATAGGTTGAGTTGACGGGGGGGTGTGTGGAGCTGGGGAAGCAGAGGTCCGACTCAAAAGGCCATCATTTCCCTTTTCTTTTTTTGTCTAAATTTGCAACAGCGAAGTTTCGAAATCCAGCTGGGAGGCCCTTGGGTAGGGCAGCTCATTGGCAGCTAAGGTGAGCGGGCTCAAGCCAAATGTCTCGCCTCATTTACTGCCACTCACAGACCACCATCACCATACCTCCTCCTGCACAGGCACCCACAAACGCACCAGCCCTGCTGGCACTCATCAGCCACAGCTACTGTCTCCATTCAGACTGGCGTGTCATACAGTGTGTGTGGTCTCAGGATTTGGGATGGGGGAGGCTGGGATCAAGGGCCTAGCCTGCTTCCTCATTCTGAACAGTGCTATTAAAGGTGGTCGTGTGGAAGAGGATGGCTTGTGTCATTTCTACTTATTTCAACCTCCAGAGACGTTTGACCAGATCTTGTGGGGAGGGACGTTTTTTGTTCCAGAATTATACACATGTAACAAATGTTTCCTTAATTCCCGCAAAAATAGGACTGGCCAAACTGGGCAGCAGTGTCAGTATTCCCCCCCCCCAACACAACTGTCCTTCTAAGTGCTCTGACCAGTCCCTCTCCCGGCAGACAAAGATCGGTGTGCTGCTGTTCCCGCATCCCTCCTCAATCTAGCCTAATGCACTGAGGTGTGGTATGAAGGATGTCCCCCTCCCTTGCCATGTTGAAATAAAATCTAATTGCCAATCCAGTTGGCTTCTGTGTGGGAATGAGCAGGGGCACCAATTTGTTTTCTGCCTCAAGAAGCAAAATACTTTCTCAAGTCCCCTGTCAGAAAAAGAAAAGCACAAATGCTTTTTTTTTTAAGGCTATTACCTCTTCACATTTTGATTTCAAGCCATTGGGTGGAAAGCAAAGTGAGTAGCTGGCATAGAGCTATAAGTCCTATTTAGGCAATCAAGAAAGTTTGGTCTGGATGCAGGAGGCGATAAGGGGAGTACCAGCTCCTCCCTCAATGTTGCACAGTGACAAGCTGAAGAGGAGAGTTTCCTTTACAGATAACCTTGCCACGGTCTGTGAGTCCTACAAAACAAAACAGTGGTGGGCCCAGCACTAGCTCTTGTACCCCTAGGTAGGGCTGTAGTGACATTGCTATTAAGTAATGGCCTCTCCCAGTGCCTTAAAATCTCACTATAGATGACCCACATAGTTTTTATTTACGAAACCCCAGGGACATCATGAGTTGCAACACCCTTTCCTCCATGTTATACCATCTGTTCGGCTTTGTGAACTCCTGGAGCACTTGCTTATTTCCTTTTGGTGAACTTACAAAGCTGATGTCTCACAACAAAATGGAATGTAAAGCAGACTATGACTTGAAGAACGGTAGTGAGAAAATGGCATCCAATTAGAAACAAGTATTTTTTTTTCTCCAACTACACTGGGGGGGGGGCGTAAAAATTTAAATTCCACTAAGAGAATCACCGAACATCAGCATTCAACACTGCCCTTTGCATTTTTCTTTTTAATAGCATTCAGAAGGGAATGTACAGACAAAATGAGAACTGCTAACCCCCCCCCCTATTAAGCAAAATAGGCTATTGTGCTGGTGTGTAATTACAGCACAGGGTGTGCTGGCACATGATAAATAAATTGCTCACTTTCCAGCACATATAGGGGGGCCATTGCAAATACAAAAAGGAGATTCAGTTATTTGCTCTGGATCTGCTTTTAAGAAGGTGAGGAGGCTCTAGCAATTAGATTTTAGACAACCAGAGAAGGTGGGTAAATTACTTAACAATGGATTTCCCATACAAATGGCACATGACTCATACAACTGCCTGAAAAATTGTGAAGCAGAGTAAGAGAAGGGCCTTGCGAGAAAATGTATATATGGATTTGGTTTGCCTGCCCACCTATCAAAATGTGAAAACCTCTTTAATGTGGCCAGTTTAACAAGATCACATATAATACAAAGGACAAAACAAACCACTTAAGTGAGTAAAATGTTTATATATATTTTAAGATGCCACCCCACCCCCACCAAAGAATGATCAACTTTCATGTCTCAAGCCCTCACAATAACATGATCAAAAGCTACACGTTGGCCTTGAAATGGTGTCCTGCATTTCTAGAGTACTAAAATTAGGTGTGCCATAACTCACAGCCTTTGATGGGAACTTCTGTGCCTTTTGCCAATGTAGGCAGGGAGGGTGTTTAAATATACTGCTGTCTTCTCTATCATTGCCTTTCCTTGCTCCTTTCAAGAAACCGGTATCATGTCATATAATAATTTATACCAAAAAAATTGTTGGACATATCTTTCCCTCATGATTGAGTAACAGCAGCTTGTTCCCACATGCTTAAAATTATGGAACAGGGCTTCCTTCCATGGCAGATGTCTATGTTTATCTTTTGTTTGTCTAAAAACTGCATGTAGTCCTCACTTCTCCTGATTGCATTCTGTGAATACAATGCCATTTAAAAATAATTAATACAGTGCTGTAGCAGAGATGGGGAACCCTTGGCCCTCCAGATATTTGGAATGACAACTCCCACATTTGGCTGTGCTCAGTGGGGGCTGAATTGGAGCTATTAGCTAAAACAGCTGGAGAGCCAATAATTTCTAATTTCTGGTTAACAGATTATTATATACACCCATAATATTTATTTCCATATGTGTGCTGTACCTCCGCTCTTCCCACCAGACCTGAGAATCAAAGTGGCTTGCAACATGATTGGAAAACTGTACTGAAGTTGCTTCCAAGTGCTGACAAAGGAGAATGGAGGGAAAGCCATTAGGGTGTCACTGGGCATACACAGTAGTGATGGTGGAAAACGCTTTGTCTCGAAGCTCTCAAACTTTCCACAGATGGTTTCAGAAGAAGCCATATGTGTGGTTCACAGACACACATTACCAAAACACAACTCTTGTACAGTACTGACATTTTTTTAAAAAAAATTAAAAGGTACTATATAACTTCTGAATTATTTTCTGATCCCCACAGAGACTTTGCTGGATTAAAGGTTAGCAAGTGCATTAGAACAGCGTTCATTTCCTGCATCTACTGAGAATTTGAGTGTCCCACCACCACCAAGTCCTGTTTGAGTGTTGTACCTGAAAACTATGTACTGTATGACTAAATGGTTGGTAGGGATGGGAGAAAGTAATAAGCTCCACTTGCCCCATCCCCACCCAGATATCTGCAAGACCATCACATATTTTAATGTGGATTTATTATATTTAGTATGATACCTTATTGTGGGCATTATGCTAGGAACCTTACATGTACCTACAGTGCCCCCCATGATCAAGAGCTCTGATGAGGCAAAACCCAAGCATAGAACCACTCTATGCATGTCAACTTAACATGTTTGCAGACTCCTTTGCATACATTTCCATTAAAAACACATGAAAGCGTCACTGAGGTGTAGCACGTGGAATTGCAGAATTTGGGGTTATGTACGTGATCCATTCGCACTACCCATTAATCTCTCCATGATTTCAAGCACAGTAACTGAACAGGGCTCCACTAATAGCCATTGTATGCTGTTTGTGCTTCTCAACATCATGGCTTGCTAAACAAAAATGAAAAACAGCATGGGGTATTTCTTGTCCTATTACATTTCCTTGGCTAAGACACAAAAGTACCCCAATGGAAAAATGCAGATTTATTGGGATAATTTTTTTTCCTATATAGTTTTTGCCTTTGAAAACAAGAACAAAGCAAATGCACAGTACATGGCAAGTGGTCGGAAATTGGGGATATTGCTTACAATATCTCATCAGGAGAAAGGCATGCTACAAATAACACTGAATAAATAACATACACAACTCTTCAAGTGGCAATGTCACAGAACACTGATCTTGTTGGTTCTGGAATTTCTGCAACAAATGTGATGCTGGCATACTAAAATTCCCAATCTGGCTGGACAGAGATTTAACAAATTATAGTATTAAAACTAGTAATCAGAAAGGTAACATTTTTGGCGTATAATTAAAATTGCAAAAGCACATCAGTATTTTCCTTAAAATGCAGCAAAAGCTCCCTAAAAAAACCTTTCCTCAGCAGCTAGTTGCCCAAAGCCTATTTAAATATAAAGGACTTTGGGACTGACCCTTTACAACAGTACTCCATGTCTATCCACAAGCATGTTTGTTTAGTATGGGAAAATGAGGGAAAAATGAGCCTTGTGGCGCAGTGGTTAAAACTCTGTACTGCAGCTAAAACTGTGCTCATGACCTGGGGTTCAAATCCCAGGTAGCCGGCTCAAGGTTGACTCAGCCTTCCATCCTTCCGAGGTCGGTAAAATGAGTACTCGGCTTGCTGGGGGGGCAATGTGTAGCCTCTATAATTAAAAATTGTAAACCGCCCGGAGAGTGCTTGTAGCGCTATGGGGCGGTATATAAGTCCAATAAATAAATAAATAAATAGTATAGGCATTCACTCCCTCCTATCTTCACCACCCCATCTAAATATGCAGCATCCGCCATGAAACAAAAAAAAAATGTTGAGAACTAATTGAGGTTCCCTCTAAGGATTTTTTCACACAATCACCACTTTGTCATCTTCTGTGACCTCTTTCTCATTATGTAAATACTGCTGTTCTTATTCGTGCAACCCCACAAGGGGGAGAAAAGATCCCATGAGTGTTTTCTCATCCTACCAAGATTTGTTGTGTGAAGAAATGCATCTGGAAAATCCAGAGATTTCTGTAAGGCTTATAGGGCATTTCTCACAGCCCGATGTGAGGAGGAGGGAAAAAAGAGAGAAAGAGAGGAAGAAAATGCACGTGGGATTAAAGGATATAAAATGAAATCAAGATTCGGACAATTATATTAAGTTACGTCCCCCAGGTTCCAGAGGACCAAACCTTAAAAGGTACCTCTGATTTATCTCTGGCACTTCCCTAGTAGATTTATGTGACAAGGAATGGTGGTCAGGAATCTGGAAGAGAAACAATTAAGCACTCAATCCCTTTTCTGAACCCCACAAAGAACCCAAAAAAATCCTCTCTCCCCAAAACCCAGCACAGTCATGTAGTGGCCCATGGCAGGCGGGTCAGTGCTCTGCCTCCTTCCACTACCAACCTCACAGCAGGATATCATTTTGTGTTATTAGACAGAGGAAAGGCACACATCCTATTGCACCGGAAAGGGTCACCTTGCAGGGAGCGATCTCACTTAGAGTGACCCTTCCATACATCTGAGAATCACTCCAGCCTGCCCCCCCCAAAAAAACAGTAGTCCAAAATAGTGAAAAAAGGTCCTGCATGGGCACAGATCGGGGTTGAGCTGGAAGCTAATTCCCTTTATGTCACATGATCACCACAAAATAGCAACCAGGTTATTCCACAAGCGGTCCCAAATGCAGGTTTTTTGCAGGTTAGTGATTTTTGTGGGCAAATCGTGCAGGAGATAAGTCATGATGGTCTTCTTTTTACAGATAAGAGCTGTGAGGCTGAGGTTTCAAAGCCAGTCATGTGAGTTTATAGCTTAGCAGGTATTTGAACATGTGGTCTCCGAAGGCAATCTGCTTCCCAATGCTATGTAAAATTGAATTTGGTACTGCAGCGCTTACCATCTTGAGACTCATAGGGCATAACTACAGGCTTGACTTGATTTAGTGGGAAAACCCCAGTCTTCCCCAACGGCGTGCTTTTCTTATGCCATGATATATGCACCAGCCTCTCTAAAATCTTTTCTTTTTGTGAAACAAAGCATACAGACACACAGAGAGGCCAGCAAGCACAATAGGGCGGATCAACTGCTCAGAAAGAAAGAAGACAACCCCCCTGTTTTTAATACTCTGGGCCAACAAGCATCAGTCATTGTAGTTTTATAGTTTGTGTATTCACAGAAATGGAGAAAAACCAAGTCTCAAAAAATCTCTCCGAGACTGACCATTGCATGGCAAGGAGAATTTGTTTCATATCTGGGAGCAAAGCTGGTCAAACTTTCTAGCCTTACCTGAAAGACATCAGGTTGAGGAAGGCTAACATAGTCTACTATCTCCTGGGAAATCGAAGGATCTCTAAATGAAATTCTTCGAGGCTTCATAGCAAACTGAAATTTCTCCTTGGGTGAAAAGGAGTCTTTCAAACTGGTCTTCAACCAAAACCGGCTTCCATTGTGGAGCTTCGTGGCGCAGTGGTTAAATTGCTGTACTACAGCTAAAACTGTGCTCATGACCTGGGGTTCAAATCCCAGGTAGCCGGCTCAAGGTTGACTCTGCCTTCTATCCTTCCGAGGTCAGTAAAATGAGTACCCGGCTTGCTGGGGGGGCAATGTGTAGCCTGCATAATTAAATTGTAAACCTCCCAGAGAGTGCTTGAAGCGCTATGGGGCGGTATACAGTGGTGCCTCGCATAACGAGCGCACCGTTTAACGAAGAATCCGTATAGCGATCCCTTTTGGGGGATCGCTATATGGATCTGCCCCAATCGCCGCACTCGCTTTTGCGACGATTGGGGCATCCGGCGGCCATTTTGGAGCCGCCGAACAGCTGATCGGCGGCTCCAAAATAGCCGCCGGATGACCCGAAATGGCCCCCTATCAGTGTTTTCGCGCCCTCCCCTTGCTTACCGAGGTCGCGAAAACGCTGCGGGGGGGCATTTCGGGTCATCCGCGGCCATTTTGGAGCCGCCGATCAGCTGATCGGCGGCTCCAAAATGGCCGCCAGACGCGAAAACATCGCTGGAGGGGTAAGTTTGGACGCTTATTGGAACGCATTAAACTAAGTTTAATGCGTTCCAATAGGCTTTCCTTGCCCGTACAGCGATGTTTTCGCATAGCGAAGGTTAATCCGGAACGGATTAACCTCGCTATACGGGGCACCACTGTATAAGCAGCATGCTTTTTGCTTTGCTTTAATAACTGTTTATAGATGTACTGAGGAAATGAAGCTGCAGGTTTTCCACTGATGTCTGAGGGATCCTGTGCTGCTCCCACCTTGATGGCATTTATACTTCAGTTACTTTCTGCATCTGGTAGGGAGGGGAGCTGAGGCCTTCCAAAAGGTGGTGGAATCAAATTTTCACCAGCCCTGGTCAGCGTGGTTTGAGTGATAGGATTTGTAGACCAGCAACATCTGGAGGGTTACGGATTCCCTGCTTGTCTTTGTGGAAATATCATTCTGGTTACTATATATTAGAACGACAACAGATGTGGCTTGGAAAGGAAGCCTTAACTCTCCTTCCCCATTTGCTTGCACACCATAAATAAAAAAGCCTCCTACAAGAAGCTCTTACATTCTCCTAATGCAAGGAGCCTTGTGGTGCAGTAGTTAAACTGCAGTACTGCAGCCAAAACTCTGCTCACAACCAAGGCTCAGTCCCAGGAAGCTTCACTCAGCTTTCCAGCCTTCCAAAGTCAGTAGGTTGAGTACCCAGATTACTGGGGAGCAAGGGGGCAATGTGGAGGCTGCATAATTAAATTTTAAGTAGCACAGAGGATGCTTTCAGTGCTATGGGGTGGTATACAAGCAGCAAACTGATTTTAAAAAAAGTTGGGAGTCTTGTATGCATTGGGTTTTTAATGATATACACAGACACATACACTACATAAGCAAAAGCCAGTGGATGCCTCCATTTTTTCCATACACCACAGTTATGTAGCTAGAAATCTTATTTGCTTCCTCTTACCTTCCTCAAAGATGGCTTCTTTGTAGGGTTCCCAGGCATCCGGCAAAAGGAGGATATATCCTCCTTTTTAGCCTCATGTCCTTTGTCCGGCAAGCAAAGCTAAAAACCTTTAAAATGTCCACCTTTTGTTATATTTTATGTTATAATTTTGGATGGGAGGGGGAGAAGTGGAAGGTGGAAAGCAGTCTCTGATGGAGTCACCATCCAAGACACCACTTCGGGCTGTAAATCAGCCACGCCAACGTGGAGCCTTTGCTTCTGGAGGTGACTTCATTATGAGCAAGCTGTGTGTAAAGATTAGCAAGGAAAGGAGAGCAACATACAAACACACACACACAGAGACACAAGGAGTGAGAGGGAACGGGCAAAAGAAAAGGAGGGAGGAGAGAGAGAGAGAGAGGCAGCTGGAGAAGGACAGGATCTTTTTTTTAAGGGGGGAAAAAGTTTGTGAGTTTGCCTGGAGGTATTCAAGGAAGCAGCAGGAGTTGAGAAAGGAGAGGCAGCGGTGGTAGCTAGAAAAGATTGAAAAAGGCTGGCAGAGAAAAGTGAAGCAGCAGGGAAGGGGAGCCAGAGCAAGAGAGGGGCTCTGCGCCAGGCACCTGCCAGAGAAAGAGGGAGAGAGAGAAGAGGCAGTAGCAAAAGGAGGCGGGAAAGAAAGGGGAACCTTCTTGCAAAGCTCGCCTTGGTGCAAGTGAAGGAGCAACAACGGCAGGCACCGGGATATGTCGTGTAATTAATAAAGGTTACTGTATAAGGTAATAATTGTACAATTGGCTGTTTAAATAATGTTTTTTTGGTATTTTGAAAAAAAAAAGCTTCCATTGAATTTATTTTTATTTTTTAACATGACTGTTTCTTGGTCGGTTCACTAAGAGACATTTATTGGCAGCGATTGTAATAAAATTGTATTGATTGCGGGTTTAATCCGGAATGATTCATTCAATACGTTCTCTTCTGTCCTCTTTTTTGTCTTTCTATCTCCCCCTTTTGGTACCCATGTATCTGGCAACCCTATCTCTTTGTGACTATGCTGATCTGTTAAAGTTGCATGCTTCCATCAATGAAGGTGCTTTACAGATTTTTTTAAAAGCAGGTATCTGTCCTGCAGAACTTCCGGTCTAAAATTTAACACAGGAGCAAGCAACAAAGGAAGGTAGAGTTGCAAGTGTATGGGAGAAATAGGTGTTCAGCTCATAGATGTACATAGAGTATGTCTGACTATAGTCAGAGGTGATGCTGGCAGGGTTGTTGGGCCGAGAGCTTATAGAGAAAGTAGTGTTGAAGATGGAATAGCCAGCACCATAAAGTAGGTTGGCAGGGACTGACCCCAAATATTTTGCTACCTGACACAAAGGACAAGATGGCTGTATGCAGAAACCAACTAGAAAGCAGATGAACCTTAAGGGTCCTGTCTTATATCTAGAGAAAGAAGCCAATTTACAAGATGCAGACCAAACAATGTGGCACACAACCCTGTCATCTAACTGAAAGAAATGGCTAGAGGGTGGCTGCCACCAACCAAGGTATTTGTTTGTGTCTCTGCTTCTTGTAAAAGCTGGCATTGTGATTGGGGAAGCAGTTATAGAAGTGAAAGCCATCGAGGGAGAAAGGGAGGAGCTTACGCTGAGCAACAGACCTTAGCTAATTGGATGACGGAGCTGGATGAATGGAAGTGAAGAGGCAGAAGAAGTGGGTGTTAAAAGGGGCATTGGAAAAGTAGGGTGATAAGTACAGTCAATAATTTGGAATGCAGAGTCCTGGAGATGGATGGATCAGTCTGTTCTTTCACTCTATAGCATATTAGAAATTTTACATCTCCAGTTCTTTCTACCAACCTGATGAAGACATTTGCACATCTTCTAAGTTCTTAACAAAAACAGAGTACATGAAATGGTAGCCCAACACATCAGTCATCAGGCTAGGAAAAAGCAGCTTAGTAAACAATAGCCCATCACACCATCTCCTATGTTGCTGCACTGCTCCTGCAGATGGTGCTGCCCAAGATGATGGTCTTGCCTGTGGTCATGTTAAGCCTGGCTCCATATTTCTCCACTCCTGAATTTTTCACTGATCTCCTTCCTCTAAGCAAAAGTTGTTGGTTCTCTCAGCTTCTTTCTGGCATTTCGAGAGAAGCCGGCAAAAAGGCTAAAGGCTTAGGGGACAGCTGTGTGGTCCAACTAATCCATTCAGCTCCTTTGTGACACTGACAAATAGGACATCATAAACTGAGCGAAGCACCATTGAGGCTGGATTAATCTCCTACCCCTTTCAAACAACAGACCTCCATCTCCGGTTCCAACTCATTCAACATTACAAGGACATTTTTCTCTGTCTTTAGTAGACATTTCATTTTCAGAGAAGATAAAGTAACTCTCTAGGAAAAGTTACAAGCCGTTTGCAGGAGTCAAAGAATTTCTTCGGCTGCAGGCGATGGAGGGGAGGTCAAAATGAACTTACTTTTTCCAGAGACTAGGTGCTGAGAAAGGTTTGGGGTGGGGTGTGTGGAGAACTGCTGCCCAGAAGGAAGGAACTCCAAAGTATTGGTGCCTTAAAAGAGGAGTAGGGAATCTGGGGCCTGCTAAATATTATTGAACTACAATGCCTATCATTCTGAACCATTGCTCATCTGGCTGATGGGAGCTGTTGTTCAATGCACCCAAAGAAAAATTTTTGAGGAAGGCTGGCTAAACAGCCTAGAGTGGTCATCTGACCAGATAGGCGGGATATAAATGCCACATAAATAGATAGATAGATAGATAGATAGATAGATAGATAGATAGATAGATAGATAGATAGATAGATAGATAGATAGATAGATAGATAGATAGATAGATAGATAGATAGATAGATAGATAGATAGATAGATAGATAGATAGATAGATAGTTTAACCTGGCATAAGACAGCTGCTTGTAGTCTTATCAACATGAGAAGGCAAGTAGCTATTGGCAGACATCTTCTCCCTATAGTCCTTGGGTGACAGTTTCCCAAACAACATGGCCAGTGGATTCTAGAAGCTGATAATAATAATTAAAAAATTGTAATTTTCCCAAACTCTGTTCTTTTGCCCTTTTTAAATCTTAAACTGCAGAGCTGGAAGGGACCCGATGGATGACCAAGTGCAGCCCCTGTCAAGGAGACACAGTGGACCCCCCCACACACACACAAACTCTGGCTCTGCATGCCAGAACTTAAACCACGGTGCTAACCAGAAGTTCCCTAAAACCTAAGAATCTGAAGAGTTTTATCCACCAGGAGAGGCCACCTGGTTAACTTTCATTAATTTTCTCTATTGGGCCATTAGCTACAGGATTCTGGGCACTGTAGACTAAGAATGTAATTTTTGCAGTGTTTCTATTTTAAAGCCATTTAAAACTAACCATCACCACATACTGTGTCAGTGAGGTCCATATACCTATTCATAAGCCTGATACTGTACTCCCTTCTTTGGTCTGGTCAGCATTTACTATAAAACGTCAGCACTGGGTGACCTTGAGGTGTAATATGATGAGCAAGGAAGTGACCCTTCCTCCTGCACCAAACAGCAGCCGCGACACTTCCCAACACGTGTCATGAGGCTCTGGAGGTGTTGCAAAGGTCAAACAAGCGCAGCTACCTCCACCTTGAGCAGAAAAGAAACTTCCCTGGAGCCGGCAAGATAAAGCTAACAGCGCCTCCTTGTGGCTCAAATCAGTTTGTTTCGACAACGCTAATTTTTGTTTTGCAGTCACGATTTTGATAATCCCAAAGGTTGCCACTCCCAACCTGCAAGCTTTGCAGTGTTCCGAGATTCGCTCAACAGCGACAGGATGAAGAGGGTTATTGCTTTCCTGGAGTACAGCTCCCCAAATACCTCAATAAGGATGGCCAATGGAGTTGTAGCCCAGAAGGTAGTTTAACAACAACAACCTTAAAATTGCAGAACTCCCAATTTTGGTTATTGTTTGGGTGATCTAAGGGCCTAAACAGAAGTAGAGGGAGGCCTGTGATTGCTTTCTATCATCTCTCTCTCTCTCTCTCTCTCTCTCTCTCTCACACGCACACACACACAGAGAGAGAGAGAGAGAGAGAGAGAGAGAGAGAGACCCCTTGCTTTGGCTCAGCTGTGTAATATTCTAATTTTTTATTGGGGAGGGGGATTAGTCGAACCACACACTCATCCGACATTCACACTGTATTCCCTGTCTACCTCATGCCCGAAGATATAATTAGCTCTGCTGGGAAAAATAAGATACAAGGGTAGAACACTCTCTTTCTTTCTACATAGCTGCTTCAATCAAAAACAGAGCCATCATTCTAAAGTCACGGTGTTCAAAGAGGTAAAATGTGTTGTTCTGTTTCAGTACCAACAAAAGCAATGGCAAATATATTATGGCACCTTTTAAAACAGAAAATTCGTTCCAGGATGAACTTTTGTGGATCAAAATACACTTCTTCAGACAATTCTTCAGTGTTTGAGCAAGTAGATTTTAGATTCACAAAAAAGTCACACTGAAGCAAATCAGGCTTTAAAGTGCCACAATACTTTGCTCCCCCCCCCTGCTTTCCCCACTTTTTTCATCTTTCATTTTGCTCACATGCTAAGTGCCATGAAGTTAATCATTTTTCCTAAACAAGGTGGTGGTTGGTAACCACAGGGAGAATTTCAAATGCTGAATGAAACCAGCATCTCAGCTGGCATCCCTGCCAGGCAGTCAGCCTCTGATCTTTTCTTGCATTCCATGAGGACAGGGAATACATCTGCAGAACATGGGATAAGAGGTTTGCCCACTGGGTCCCCTCCCAGTGGTTTAACTGAGTGGTCTTCTGGGAAGCGATTGAGCAGCTTCAATCATTTCAACAATGTCAAGGGTACTCTTAAAGAAACTAAAGGTAGCCCTACTTCCATCCTTAGAAGTGTGGTAGGGTTGCCTGAGGAAAACCCAGAATTTTCCTCAGCGAGCTCGTCTTGTCTGCTTCCAGCTGGACAAGCACCATCTTATTCCATCTACCGACTTCAGCTCCATGCAGAGATTGTGTTACTATTTGCTCTGAAGTATTTTAAACGCAGGGGAATTTTAGTTGATCATGTTTAGAAAAGAAAAATAAATGATTGTGTCTGACAATCTGTCACAGGTAAGACCTGTATTAGGATCAGTCTTTCAGAATGAAGATTTTTAGAATGAAATACCCACATATTTAAAGAACGGGTCTGGTTCTACTTGCAGTACATTAATTGCCCACCTCTGCTTGTCTCTACTATGACCGCAGTACACCATTTTTGTTCTATCATTGTTAACCCTCCGTTTCTCCTTTTTGCAGTTAGGCTACAAGTACGAACCCAGAAAAACCAGGTGGAATACACAGAAGCTTTCATAACTTCACATGGCAGAAGCCCTACTGCAGTTTAAAAACAGTAATCATTGCGAACCACTGTAGGGCTCCTCTACTATCAGCTGGGGTGAGAAAGCCCTTCCTCCTTTGTGAGGCTTGCTTGTCTGGTGGGTGGCTGAATGACAGTGGCCAGGGAGTGTTGCTTTAGCATCTGGGAGCCCCCACTCCCACTGTCCTGGCCTTCTATCCAGTGGCATAGGGAAGGGAGAATGTGGCATCTATCTTCTGTTTAAATTAGAGGAATTGCATTAAAACAGAGAACATTTGTTTTAAATGGGTTTTGCTCTTAATCTACAGTAAAACCTGGGGTATCAAGAGACAGGTATCTAGTTGTTTCACGTGTTCCCAAGGGCATCTGGTGGGGCCACTGTGAGATACAGGAAGCTGGACTAGTGGGCCCTTGGCCTGATCCAGTAGGAATCTTCTTGTGTTCCTAACTACTGGATAGCCCCAGGCAAAATAGAATAAAATTGTTCTAACCCAATCATATTTTTCTGCTCAAGAGAAGTGACGTTTTCACATTCCATCCCTTTCTCCATCCATTGCAGCAGTTTAGCCCCTAGCTGAGAATAAGATTCCTCAGGCTTTGTGGTCAGGGAATGAAATTTTCACCCCAAGTGTTCTGGATTGATACCCAAATCTAGAAAATACAGTTTTTCTGTATGCTTCAAAATCTCTAGCCTGCTCCCTCAATTTAAATTCCTGTTCCAGCTTCCATTTCTCAAAATCTGGGCAGCTTAGACCACTTTCTCTCCTTGAGGCACCCTCATGAGTCTCCTCTTCTTCCACAGCTAGAGGAATTCCAGTTCCCTCCACTTCCTGAGGTAAACTTTGTGCCTCTTTAGGATCAAATACCTCCACAAAATTGGAGGAAGTGTGGAAGATAAAGGATAATTGTGTTCCAAATTGACTATTGCTTTGGGACACATAGATTGGGTCAGTTCATCTCAATATGCAAATCAACTTCTCTCTAATCTTTAGAGTTTTCAAATAAAAAAAGGTTCTAGGACTCTGTGAGGCAATAAATTTCTGAAAGGGGTGTTATGAATTCTGAAAGGATTGAAGAGCCAGTAAATTATCTGCCTACTTATTCACAGAAACCATGGATGCTTCTCCCTTTTCCCTTTCCAGCAAGAATATTAAAAAGTATTTAGCACCCCTTTTCCCTTAATATTCATTACAGCTGTTCATTCTGAGGCCCAGTTTATAAGCACAAAAGATGGCAAAACAGAATTTAACCTCAGCCTCACCAAAAGACAAATGTCATGTCATCGGCATATAGCAAGACTGAGACTATGCAGCCATTGAATGAGTGAGGAAAAAATAAGGCAGAAACAGTGTCATTAAAATAACAATTGAATAAACAGAGAGACAACAAACATCCCCGTTTGACACCTGTACTTAACAAAATGTAGTTGGGTAGAGACCCTTGCCAGCCCATACTCTCCTGAACTGTAAGGGTACAGTACAATTCAATCAGTAACTTTAGAAGCTGTGTCTCAATGTCTGTCTTTTCAGACAATCCAGATTCATCACACAATGGAGACAAAAGCTAAAATATCGGTATATCCAACACAGATATGTTTGCTACAGAGCTAGTATGCTTCTGTGTCTGAGCCTTCAAACTAATGTAGCGATCTGTCATTCTGTGACCTGAAGAGAAACATGCCTGCTCCGGGCAAAGAGGTTTTGCCAACTCTGCCCTTTGATTTGTTTAAGAGATAGCGAGTGTACAATTTGCAAGGTATGTCCAAAAGATGAATTGGCCAATAGCTAGTAGGCTATTGTCTGTTCTCCTTTTTGTATGTTGGATAAATAATGCTTTTGTTTCCACTTTGAAGGAATCACACAGGTACATATTATCTATTTCAGAGAAAGCCTAACTGCAATTTGGGACCACCAGGAGGCACTGAATTTAAAAAAAGTCAGGCACCTTGGAGAAGATTTCTGTAAGGTCAGTAAACTGATCTACTGTCCACACACTCTAGGTCTGTAATTGAAGGCCACAACAGGACAGAGGCCAGAGCAAGAAGTCAGTTTTCATGTAGTGTCTCACTCTGAATGTTCTCTTAAGGAGAAGTGGTGGAATCACATCTCACTTGTGAGATTCTGGGATAAAATTACCAGCTTGTGTGTTCGTTGCTACCAATTCCCAGAACGTCCCATCTTCTAAAATATTTCTATAGAAGAACTCGGTTCTATCCACTAATCTTTATTATTAAAAACATTTTTCCAACCTTCAAAAGCTGTCTTGAGAAACCATTACAAAATGTATTTTTGGAGTATTTTAAAAAGCAAAGTTCTAGAGATCTAACGGCTAATTTTTCCATCTCTTGTCTATTTTGGCTTTAAATCCCTTGCCTATTCATGCTGTGTGATACAGTGGGGTCTTGACTTAAGAACGGCATGAGTTAAGAACATTTTGACTTAAGAACCACTCTCATAGGAAAATATTGACTTGACTTACATATTTAGATTTGAGTTAAGAACTGAAAAAAACCACGTGGGAGGCAGGGAAAGTGCAACATTTGAACTTTCGGTTAACTGTTGGCCAGTGAAAAGGGTGCCTGTCTGCTTCCTCACTCCTCCCAGCGTTTAGAGAGTGGATTGGGAGACAGTCTTCAGACTGCCTGGTAATGTACTGCCTGGACTGTATTTTCCCTGCCTTCCCTGAACCTTTCTTGACCTAAGAAAAAAAGAAACAAAATATCCCCCTCTAGTGGTCGAAGGCAGAATAGCAGCTTCCCATTAGTTTCTATGGACGGAAAAGAGCAGATATGGATCAAATGGTTTTCAATGCATTCCTATGGGAAATGCAGATTTGCCCTGAGAACTTTTTGACTTGAGAACCGCCTTCCAATACGGATTAAGTTCTCAAGTCAAGACCCCACTGTATTTGCCCCACTGGAGAAACAAATACTTCTGCCACTCTCCACCCCCCATCTCCAATTCCAGTGGGGTCCACATTAGGAGCAAGTGACAAGAAGAACAATGTGTGGTGCCATCTGTGCCTATGTGATAGTAGCCACTCATCCATTAGGGAAGTGGTGTGGCACCATGTCTCTGGCTAAGGCTAACCCCAGCTCTCCCATTCCTGCTTTCCTTTTTACAAAAGGCAGGTGTTTGTGTGAACTATGGGATGCTTGCCTTCTTTTGTTCTTCACACTGTTTTTGTGTGATTCTACCTGAATGTAGGAACACCCACTTTTGCTCCTGGCTCTGAATGCCACTAATTGCCATATCTTCGCCCCACCAGCTGCCACCGTGTTGAAAAACAACCCCCAAGCCAGCACTGTCTCTCTCCAAACCAATCTGAAGTCCCCGTGCCTACCTCAACTTCTCTGTGGCTGCTCTAAATAGCAAATACGGGGAGAGCTGATCACACACCTTCTGCATCACATGCACAGCTTTCCCCAAGCCAGTGCCTTCCAGGTAGATTGGATAGCAATTCCCATCAATCCCAGCCAGCAGGGATGTTGTAGTCCAATATATCTGGGAAATACCAGCTTGGGAAAAGCTAAGCTATGGTTTGGCTCTCAAAGTCATTTTTCAATATCCCAAACAAGGACAGCAGACAAGTCCCTTTTATTAAGAACAACTAGAGCTCACAATACACATGATATGGAATGTTTTCAATTTACATCAAACTCTTCCTTTGTCTGATTTTGTTTTGTTAAAGCAATAAATGTTTAGCAAGTTTCTGGGAGAAAGCATGAAGTGAAGGTGTCTTTACCTGCTGTTTTCTTTATTATTTGGGGCTACAAGATTTTGGTAACAACTTAAGAGATGGGCATGAATCAGAAAAATGGTGATTAATTTTGTTGATGAATCACAAATTTACATTTTTTTTTCTTGATGAATCAATGAATCAATTTATCAATTTGTTGTGTTTTTTTAACTTTAAAATGCTATAAAACAACCCCTCAAGCGCCTACAGACACAAGGATCACAGAAAAGCCTCTCTTCTACAAGCCCTGCATGTTTGGTGAAGTTTGGGTTTTGGATTTCCCAGTTATATACACCCACAAGGAGGCCCTCTGCAGGAAAGTTCCCCCCAGGCACCTAGAGACACCAAATTATGTTCATAAAATTATACAGCTTCTCATGGAGTGAACAGAGGAAAAAGAACACTCATCAGAGGGGCAGGGCTCTCTTTGAATTCAGAGCCAGAAGGGAATGGCAATCACCCCAGCCCATAAAAGTCCCTCCCAGACACTCAAACTGCAGGCGCCATGCTCAAACGCAAACAGAAAGCCCTCCTCACCAACATGAAAAAGCATTTTTGGACTACAACACCCCGAATCCTGGGCTATTTGGAGAGCTGTGGTGCAATAAATTGCCTTTTCCAAGCTCTCCACAGAATAAGAGGTCTAATTTATAATAATAGAAAAATAAGGGGGCAAATTTAACTCCTAATCTTGCAAAGCCTTGGAATTAAGAGCCCAAAGAAAAAAAATTCTGTATATGCATATTTATAATATATTGTTACGTATGACAATCTATGTGTTCCATTATATGGAAAATGTATTACATCTTGCTTTGTTGTGCAAACAACCTTTGGTGCCTCTATAAGGCAGTTTACAAACTGAACCAAAAAGAAAGAAAAAAAAGATCCACCTCTAGGCAGGGCAGGCATGTTTGAACACAGATCTCTAAGCAACCACCCTGACTCCTTTCCTGCTTCTTGTGTCTTCTACCAAGCAGCTGGGCTTTTGCTATGGATCCTGGGGGCCAAGGCACAGTTTCCCCAGGAGTCCACTTTATTCAGCAGCCAGTAAGTTATTCTTGTGAGCTGGGGCATTAAGAGGGGGGAGGGGCCGATAAGCCTGGTGGGAGCAGCAGCGAGAAGAATTCTCTCGATCTGAGGTGGCCTCTTTACTCCACCTCTCCCTGAAAGCACTAACTTCAGGATAATCTACTGGGGATTTTTTTTAAAGTCCTGATTATGTCATTGCTAGATTGACTGACAGTCCCGCCATCCCAACAGGAGTAATAATGTAAAGACAAGGAGAACACAATGGTGGCAACAGGACTGGGGCCTCTCCAGCTGTACCAGTGGCCTTATGATAAATAAATAAGTGCAAATATTGCAGAATTACCGTATTTTTCGCACCATAAAATGCACTTTTTCCCCACAAAACAGGGGGGGTGGAAAGTCTGTGCGTCTTATGGAGCGAAGAAAACAGATTATATTTTCCTGTTTTCTTCTCCTAAAAAAATGGTGCGTCTTATGGAAAGGTGTGTCTTATGGAGCAAAAAATACGGTAATAAAATTGGAGAAGACCGTTCAGGATCATGCCCAGGCCTCCTCCCTTTGCAACTGGTACTTTTTTGGTGGAAAGGTGCAGTATGAATTAGATGGGTAGGCAGATATCTTTTCTTTGTAGCAGAGTTTGTGGACTGCTGGTTTAGAGGATTTACTTTGCTGTTGTTTCCTTCATCCCTCTGAGATCCATTAATTTTTCTAGCATGGTACCTAGAAAATTTGTTCTCAGTGCCTGACCTGAGCTAACAGGATGATCATCTAAGAACCCACTCACCCCACCCCATCCCCATTCTCTCTGTAATTTTATCTCTCCTTTCTAATTTAGAGAGTACAGTATTCAGTTTTTATGTTCTTACTGTCAAACAGTTGGGAGCTAGAAACCCTTGCCTAACCTGTTGCAAATCACTCAAGAGAGCTGTCTATCAAAATATCTAGGCTCCACCCTATGTCAAACGATAAACCAATGTCCAATTTAAAATGACTCAAATTGGCTCCAGACAAGTTAACAGAATGCAGTGTGTCGGAGCATTTTGTCATTTGCCTCACCGTCTCTTTCTGCCTCAAGTATGCGTAGGGAACCCTTGGCCTTCCAGAAGCTTCTGGATTTCAGGTCCCCAAAGATAAAGGATCACACTAACCCCACTGTAATTTATTTGTGAACATTTATTTATTTATGAAATTTATACCCCACCTGTCTAGTGGCAAACCAGTATTCTGGGCAGCTAAAAAAAATGAAAATAAACAAAAGACAGAGGATAAATGGATTCAAGCTACAAACAAGTCTGCTTGCCAGTCCCCTTCCCCCCTTGATTCCTGTGCAGACAACTAAAGCAAATTCAACTGGGGACACCTTGCATTTTTTCTGCTGTGCAGTCACACAGTTAGGTATCTGACTGGTAAGCAAAGGGTCACCGTAATTTCTTGGTGGCATGTAATTATATTTATATATATTACTGGAAATTTAGGTACTCATTACATTACAACTGGGATAATTCAGAACCATATATTACTTCTGGTGAAATCCATTTCTCCCCTATTTGATGTGAGACTAGCAACCAAGCTGGGAGGATACAGGGGAGCCTGAGGGAAGCAGTGGGGGACAGACGATCTTTTAAAACCAAGAAGTCTTGACAGTTTGACTCTGTGAACTCTGCTTCACCACCACCGCCAGCAGCCCCTGGCCCAAGGAAAAAATAGCTGTCCTAAAATGGAGATGGATGCATTTCACTTCACCTACTTCTTTGTCTCAGATTGCTCAACAGCCAGAGGTGACAATTCTCCAGCAGTTGCCATGGATGCCGCAGGCTCTTCCTCCAGCCAGCAGGAAGAAGCAAATCAAAAAAGGTAGGAAGTTCAGCAAGTGAATGAAAATCATGCCTACAGTTATCCAGACTGAAATTCTGCACTGAAAGTTCCAGATGGAGATGGATGTGGCTCAGTGCAGATCTGTAACATTCCACAATCAGGCTGCATTCCAGAATATTGGGAGGGGGGGGAGACAAGGGATAGAACACCCCTCCACCCTTAATTTGCACATTATATATTGCCTGATGTTTCAACATATGGTTGAGTTTTAACAGTCAAAGATCCATTGGCAGCACTTCCTCCCTATTTGAATAGAAATAAAAATTCAGGGCAGCCTAAAACTCACTTGCATCACTTTATTAATAGCTGACAGTTGTCTCCACAGATAAGAAAGCAGAGAAGGGGATGCATTTGTAACCATTTGCTCAGCTGCAGGAACATCTGCCTGCATAAACCCAGCATCTAGGAACAACATGAATCAGTCTGATGGATTCAACTAGACAAGTAATTCAGGTCCCTCCTTTACTGTGTGGTGGCTGTGGCAAGTTAGCCCAGCAGACTGACACTCATTGTTTCCCCTTATACATGCCTATCACTTTGCGGCTGAGCATGTGTCCTCCTGCATAGAAAATGGTCTTTTATTTGAAGGCATTGCTTTGTTTGAAAGGCTGTCCAATCCACACCCAGTGGAAAGACGGAAAGTAGCAAAGGCCTTGATTTAGATGATCAGAATTAATACCTGTACAGAAAAAGTGAAACAGAGCTGGAGAACACATTGGTTATGCCATCATCCTGCCTATTCACTGAATTTTACAGGGGCTTCAGATATTGTTTTACAAGGGCTTTGGACATTGTTCTCCTCTGCTCATAATTGCTCTTTTCTGTCAGTTGTTCTGTCTTTTCTCTTCCTGTGGGAAGATCTTTAAGAATAAAAACATGGAGGAGCTGCATGGTGCCTTTCTGACTGTCAGCATGAGGAGCCTT
Source organism: Pogona vitticeps (assembly GCF_051106095.1). Classification (NCBI taxonomy): domain Eukaryota; kingdom Metazoa; phylum Chordata; class Lepidosauria; order Squamata; family Agamidae; genus Pogona; species Pogona vitticeps. The sequence goes on along the minus strand of NC_135788.1, from coordinate 93,788,876 downwards.
CTCTAAGGAAATACCTTTACCAGGCTCACAGATGGCTTGATAACAGCCTTTCCCATTGTAACCAGGATGAATTACATTTCTTTTTCAAGTACAGTAATTATTTCTGAATGTGCAGCCATGCTTATAAATCAGTATACATGAAACTTGCCTTTCTGTTTTTGGAATGTGAAAGTGTCATTTTTTGTAGGGAAAAAAAGGATCTGACAAATGCAGGGAAATGAAATGACCAAGACCCACTTGTGGTGCATCTTCTTTCATGTTCAAATGCTGCTAGCCTCTGCTTGCAATATTCGGATGTCTCGCTGAAATCAAGGGGCTCCATTCTTAATAGGCATGCCTTAGATATGAGATGCATGCGTTAGACCTGGCACCCTTGAGAACCTATATGAGATGGTGCCTAACCCAGGTTCCCACCAAGGACAGACAAATCTGTCAGATTCACTTTCTTCCACATTTGCTTCTTTAAAAACCCCAAATTACTTTTGTCTAATTTGTGGGGAAATTAGTCATGCTGGGCAGTTCTTATGTAAAATGAACAAAATGAAAATCTCAGACATACATATATCATCACCACTGGATCATTGCTGGTGAGTTCTGATCCCAGTGGTAGTGACCAGCTGCATTTTTTAAAATAAACTATTAAAGCGCCCCCCGCCACCACCAAGCATACCAAGGCTCCCAAAGCAAAAGGGCAAGAGGGAGCCCTAAGAGCCTCAGAACCTAAAATGGGGGTGAGGGTGGCGATAGGAAGCTCTCCGTGAGGTTAAATTAAATGTTTCCAAAGCCTGATCCTGGTTATTCCAGCATAAAATTACATAACAGGATTCAGTCATTGTTAAGCGCTCTGCTTAGATGGACAATTCTGTCAGTTTTGCTTTTCTCATATGTTTAGGTTTTGAATGTCAACCTTTTTCGATAAAAATTATTCTAAAAATCTGAAAATGTTGAGAGGGTTTTATTAAAGAAAACCAAACCAAACACATATCCACAATTCCTATGCGCCAGAATGACCTAGAATGAAACTGTCAAGAACACTGGAGAAATTTAAAATGGCAGCTGAGATGACCCAGTCACATGCTACTGATCACAGCACTGCAGCAGGTATTGGTATCTACTACCCAGAGCATCACCAGATGAGTCTCTTAGGCCACATTGGCACTTGCTTCTCTTTCAACATACATCTGTACACATTTTACTCATCACTAGTGACATTACAGATATTGGCCAATAGGTACTACGTACTACATTGTGCATGAGACACTGTTGAAACCACATTCCAACAATAGTGTTGCTACTCTTATTGTTACAATATCTGCCATTCATTCTCCAGTGGCAGTGTATTGTGATTTAGGTAAGGTTTCCATACAAAAGAGTTGCTGTCCTAGGACTTTGATATTTCCCACTCTGAGAAATGACTAACTTCTTTCATGTCAAAACATTCTAAGGAAAATCCCTCACAGTAAAGGTATCTCTACTATGTGTCCAATAGCAGTGAATTTGATTGTTCATATTTGTTGTGTGTGTTATGTGAGTAGCTGTAGCCATACTCTGATGTTGAATGAATGCACCAGCAGGAGGAGGTTAGTCCCAGTTCCTTCTACCACTATTTCTACCATGTGATCCTGTTTCAAGTCTTTGATCCTTAGACCACAAAGAGACCTCCAGTTGAAGCCAGATAGATCCATCTGTCTTGGGATCTCAGCTTTCTGAGGAAGAAGGTTTCTTCTGCCCCTGGAGGTTCTCCATGCAGTCTGGAACCAAATTTAAATATTGACCCATTGGTTCATTAAGTGGAATGGTCTAAACTGTGGCAGTGAATTACCACTAGTTAAGAAGGCACCACTTCTATCCTTCCTAGCATGCCAATCAGAAGTTATGGTGCAATGAGGTAAGGAAGCAGTAACTCATTAATGAAATGCCATTTACACCACTGCTGTGTGTTGGAAGATCATATTTTAATGACAATGACTGAGATGTCCTTCCTGTTTTATAGGATTCTGTCTAAGGCTATGATAGGGCTTATTATATTCGGACCATTGATATCATCTTCCACTGGATTTGCTCACTGCCTGCCACCAGCTAGCTTTTCAACTGGCTTCTGAACTTCAAAGCTTCTGCATTTCCTCTCTGTGTAGTATAATCCATTAATCTTATTATGCTCTTACTTCCTGTCAGATTTAATGGAGCTGATGATGATACAAAATGCACAGATGTACCAGGTAGTCATGAACAACCTGGCCATGACGGCAATGGCACACTTTGAACAGAGCCCTGCACAGGTAGATAACGAGAACTGAACTGTTACGTATACACCCTTAGTCATGCCCCATTAAAATAGGCTTTAAATATGAATCAACGGAAGAATTTAAGGGACAGTACTACTTAAAATTATTTGAGAAATTGATTATGAACATGACCCAGCTGAATGGAAGCAGAAGAGACAAGAACATGTTTCACTTTCTTTCAATGAAACTAATTACCTTAGGAACTTTTAACGGGTTGGATCCTGCTCCCTTTTCTTTGAAATTAGTCCTTCAAACTGAATCCCAAGAACCAAATAGGAAAGAAACATTTTTTTTCAAATTCTAAAACTGCAATTTAGAAGGTGAAATATTAATGTGGATTATTGAATATGTGTGATTTCTTCCCCACACCCCTTCATCATTGGTTAACCAACAGAAGCATAAACCATAACACGTCTGCTGCTATCTTGCATTGCATTTACACTACAGATTCAGCCTGAAATTAAACATGATACAGGTTACAGAGTTAATGTGAAAAACAGAAATCCTCATCTTAGTTTTCCTGCCCTCTTGTTATTTCTTCTCTCTGACTGGTAGGGGCCAGCAGGCAAACAGGCAGGTAAAGAAATGTGGGCTGTGATATCACACAACATATTTCCTTAACTATACCTGAGGAGACAGGAAGAAGGTAACTGAGGAAAGTTGGGATGGCTTGCCATCTTTATTTTTTTTATTTTATTTATTTATTGTCATTGTAAGTATATACACTGTACTGTATACCCATACAATGAAATTCACAGACATCCAGAGACCAGACACATGCACACACATAAAATTCCCCAAACACTCCCCACCCACTAAAAAAAAAGTTGGGGAAGTTGGAATGGCTTGCCATCTTTAGCAGCAATATTATGAATTTCAGCTTTATCAGATTACAGGGAGATGGGTTGTGCAGTCTGGCTGTTCTTCTGAAACTGGCAAAACATTTTCAGGCTAAGCATCATTGTCATCCTCATCATCTTAGAACTGCAGTGCTGGATATATGAAAGGGGGCAGGAACACATACATACAAAGCACCGACACACTATGAGAAACATCCTCAGCAGTTAAATGTGGGCGGAGAAACTATGGACCTTCAGTTGTGCTGGGACTCCAGCTTCCACCACCCCCAGCCAGCATCTCCTGTTGTTGCATATGACGGGAGTTGTAGTCTGCTGCCTGGAGGGGCACAATTTCCCTACTTCTGCTCTATTGAACTGCATGAATATTAAGCATATTGTTATTTTGGTTAAAATTAATGATGTTATGATACTCTTCTAGAAGCTTAACAGAGAAAATGGATTAACTCTTTCTTCCTCCTTTCCTTCATGAATTACCATCTGCCTTGCATCTAGACCAGTGGTTCTTAACCTTTGTTACTCGGATGTTTTTGAACTGCAACTCCCAGAAACCCCAGCCAGCACAGTTGGTGGTGAAGGCTTCTGGGAGTTGCAGTCCAAAACTCCTGAGTAACCCAAGGTTAAGAACCAGTGATCTAGACATAGCTCTACTGCAAGCTAGAGTCAGAGGGAGGGACTTGGGACCGTATTGCACATGATGTACAGTTCTGTGATTCTTTATTATGGCACTATTTTTAATTAAACCCAAAGAGCTATAAGAGATGGAACTTCAAAACAGAGGAGCAACTGAGGGAAAGGTCATCTAACCTTATTTTGCCGTAGCTTGCCTGCTCAAACAGTGGAGCAGTAAGGTCATTCTAGATTTAACAGTTTTAAAGGGATTGTGCCTCTTTAGGTGTTAAAATGTATTACCTTAGCTACTTCAAAATGCGATAAGCCAGACAGGTTGCATTTGGGGGCCCTCCTGCCCCAAAGTTCTCACCTGATGGCACCCTAGTGTTCAAAGTCCCGTACAGTATTTCTCTTTCAGAGAAGAAAACATCGTGGGGGGAGGTGGGGGTAGAGGGGCAAATAGGAGGATAGATTTTGTTGTGTAATTTCTCGAGATTCTCATTTTCTGTTCCTTGCAGGCCTCCAATGTCCTTTGGCACATAGAGGAAGACGAAGAGAATAGCCCCACACCCTTTGTATTCCACCACCATTATATCCCTTATCCAAACACTGTTCCAGTCATGGCATGGCAGCCCCCTTTTCAACCACCAGCTTGGCCCCGACAACAACCAGTCATCCGCCACGTGGGCCCGTCCATTCAGACAAGAAGGGGACCCGATGGGTAAGGGTAGCTGGGGGGGGGGAACAAAAACACCATGAACTACAGGGGAAGGCAGAGGGGATAGTTTTCCTTAGATGTTTGAACACATCATGCTAACAGAATCCGTGAGACAGTAGCAGCTCATCTTAAGGGAACATCTATATCAGTGGTTCTTAACCTTTGTTACTCAGGTGTTTTTGAACTGCAACTCCCAGAAACCCCAGCCAGCAGAGCTGATGGTGAAGGCTTCTGGGAGTTGCAGTCCAAAAACACCGGAGTAACAAAGGTTAAGAACCAGCGATCTATATCACCTTTTCCCCAGGTTTATTAATTTTTACTAGGAGTAGAAAGAGAAAATCAAGTATATTCTCTACTATCTTATATACCTACATCTATCTCATACTGTCTATTCTTCTTTCCCGATGACTATTTATCATTTAAGTTCTTAACACATAAGACTGCATTACACCCTTCTCTTCTCCCCTCTTTTCTCCCTCTTCCATCTCACAGCCACTTCTTCCTGCATACTTGGACCACCCATCACCTCATTTGATTTTCTTTTTTTCCCCATTTCCACTCTGTTCCTCCAACTCTGAACTGGATCTATTATCTTGATTCATTTGCAATATTTAAATCTCTTTTTGATACTGCCTTTTATTGATGTCCCTAGTTTCTCCAAAGCTTCTTCACATAAAGTCCTCTTGAGCTCCATCTGCTGGTACAGTTTTTCTCTTTTTTCTCTATTTGCCCTTTCGATTCAGGTATTCTGCTGGGGACTCTTTGAAGACAAATCTATTTTTAGTTCCTTCAATTCCACCAAAATTTGAAGAAAAAAATTTTGTTTCTGTAGATGATTCATTCTCAGGAGATTTCCATCTTGCATCCAATTTCCTGGGCTTGCTGGATTCTCTGCAATCTACGATCAGATGTATCTGTGAAGATTCTCAGTCATCCAGGTGAGGTTATCTGGAAGTTGAGTCATGGCAACTAGACTTCTTTCTTGTTTGGTTGAAATGTTTCACTACTCAACCAAGCAGCTTCTTCAGTCTTCTGTGATCAGATGGTTCGGCATCAATTAAACAGTTTCAATAACTTGTAAATCCCTTCTGTATTTTCCAATGTCTTTTTATTTAAGCTTTGAAAAAGAGAGTTCCTTTAGATATCTTTAATTTCCTTAATTTCTGCATTTGCTATCTTTAGAGGCTCCAATTTTCTTTACATCCAGCAGAGGGAGGATTTATCCCTACTGCTCCCCTCTATCATCCGGAGAAACCGGATTATTATTCAGAGTTCAACCATTCCTTTCCTTCCGCTTTGCCTTCCTAAGCTTATCTTTAAATCTCTGAATTGCCAAAATGGGTTCTTTTTAACAATATAATATTTACAAAGCTCTCAGCTCTCTCTTTCTGCCCTTTAAGTACTTCAATTCTTCTAACCAGTCTTTTCACAACTTTTAACAACTCCTTATGCCTTACTGTGGGAGGAAGGGATCTGTTCTAAGTAATTTTCTCTTTGTAGCTCTTTATTTGCTCCAAACAGTCTTCACAAGAATGCTCTGCTCTCTTTACAATTATTGATTACTTTATTAGGGCTGATAATTTTTCAGCCTGTTTCTTCACTACAGCAACGAAGCATTCCGTCATCAGTTGGCTAAAGATTTATAGTCATAGCAACTTTTCTTATATCATTCCTTTAGTAAAGTCCCGAGTGGTATTTTCCTCTTTAGTACTCATAAGAGAACAGCTCTGTCTTTTTTCTTATCTGTGTGCCACTTTTACTCTATATTTTTAATGAAGGCTTTGGAGAGAAAAGAATTACTGTCCATCTGTCACGTCTGTTAAGCTCTGCTCCTGCCCTGATTAGTTCATGTTAGTTCATGAATTTAACCTGAGACTATAAGGGGAGGGGCGAGGAAATCTTGTTTATTTCCATGCTAGTCTTTTTTGTTATTGAGCAATCCCTGTGGTGGCAATAGGTTCATAAGTTTTCAGATGTAAACTTTTCCATCTGCTTACTAATAAAGATTGAAATCATGCCTCTTCTTCTTCTTTTTCAAATGGAAATTCTACTTCCAAATCAGTGGAAGTGGCGTATATTGTGAACATTTATGGAAAAAAACGATCCAAGTATTTGGCATGGCTGGCTGAATGCTTAAGAGAAGGCTAATGGAGATCAGTGGTGAGATCCCATGCTTTAGATCAGACAGCCTTTCCCAACATGGAGTCCACCATCCCCAGCCAGTAATTCTATTATGGGATTTGCCAAAACTATCAAATTGAGACAGGTAACTTTAAAACAATAGAACACTTTGGAAGGTGTCAGCAACAATTGAACTCCCAGTGGGTCAATGATAATAACACATTCCTTATTCTCTGTAAATCCCACTTTTTATTCCAAAATCAATAATGAATTAATTAAAACTTAAGGGGACTGCAGTGATTTCATTTACACAGACTCAAGAGCAGGGAATTAATCTCCCAGTTTATGCTGAGTAACATTTAAAACAACAGAATATGGAGAAACAGAATGGTGTCTAACTAGCAAAAACACAGACAAGGCAGTGTTTTTACTCTCCTACCTGTAAAATCTATACGCAGAACATATTGTACATACATAAAACTGGATCCAGATAAAGAAGCGAACATTGGTGGAAGAAACACCAATAAAGATATGATGGTTACATTATATTACTGGCACTAAGAAGAAATGACTTGAAACTAGTACTGAGGAAGATTAAAGAAAGTGTGAAAGCAGGATTACAGTATTACATTGACTACAGAAGGTTGACAATGAATATATCAAAACAGTTAAAGGTTAGTTGTACCCTGTATTAATCTTCAATTCAAATGGAGACTGCTGCCAAGAAATCAGAAGAAGATTGTGACTGGGTTGCTATGAAGCAACTAAGATCCTTAAGAGTAAGACTGGCGACTAAGACCATCCACACTATTGTATTCCTGACTGTGATGTAAGGATATGAACGCTGCACAGCAAAGAAAGCTGATAGGAAAAATTATTCCTTGGCATATGCTGTGGGCTATACAGATGTCACTGGCCATTACAAAGACAAGTAAGTGGGTGATAAGTCAATCTGGAAATCCTCTGAGAGAGGAGGACCTCAGGAAAAGAAGAGGAAGACCTAACATGAGATAGATTGTCCCCAGAAAGAAAAAGAAAAAAAAACCAAAAACAGTCTTTAGTTTTGAAGACCTGAGCAAGGCTGTTAATGATGGGACATTCTGGAGGCCCCTAATTCATAGGGTTACCATAGATCGGAAGTAACTTGATGTCACAAAATTAACAAATCAATGTTCTGCCTTAAGAAGGTGGAGAGATTTGTGTGTGTGTGTGTGTGTGTGTGTGTCTCTCTGTGTGTGTGTCTGTGTGTCTGTGTGTGTGTGTGTGTGTGTGTGTGTGTGTGTGTGTGTGTGTGTGTGTGTGTGTGTGAGAGAGAGAGAGAGAGAGAGAGAGAGAGAGAGAGAGAGCAATTCCATGGGGAACAAAGTGAAATTAAGGACTGTGTCTACTTTTAGGAGCCTTCTCAGCTCTTAAGATCTTTAAGGGAGGCCCTTCTGTTAGTCTCACCACCTTCGTAGGTACCTCAGATGGGAACATGAGAGAGGGCCTTCTCCGTAGCTGCTCAGAGGCTGTAGAACGCCCTCCCCTGGAAGGGCTAAACTGACCACCACCCTCTTCCCCTTCCAGCCTTCCAGGCATTTAACAACTAATTAGGCAATTTTTATGTCATGTGCTGGATGCTGTTATAATTTATGTGTGTTAATGTGATCTATGGGTTTTTAACAGTTTTAAGTAATTGTTTTAATATTGCTGTATGTTTAATTGTTTTTTAGTTGTAGAATATATTGTGGGTTTAGTCCGTTCATTTTTAATAACTTGTGAGCTACCTAGGATCCCTTAAGTGGCAGAAAAGTGGCCCACAAATGGAAATAAATAAATAAATGGTTGTGCAGATCAGCCATAGTTGGGATGGATCACCATAAACGGGAATGCTGTGCTTTTTTGCTTGAATTAAATCTCCGATCCTAACGTTCTAAATTTTTCATCAAACACCAGCAGCTCCTGTCATCAGAATAAGGTTGCAGTCGTGAGTGCCTATCTATCTTGTATAATGTATTATCTTTCTTCATGTCCAGGAGTAGAAATATTGGCCAAAATCTCTTGCTTAGCATAGTAAATCACACTAGAATAAGCCCACTAAATCAATGGGGATTTGGTGATTCAACTTTTCCTAATTTCCATTAATTCAAATGGAAAGTTTAACTGACCTAACTACGCTAAAGTAACAGTGAGAGTAGCCCCATTTGAAAAAATTACACTTATGGGGGAGTTGATTCACCAAATCCTCATTGATTCAACAGGTCTACCCTAATGTGCTTTACTATGCTAAGCAACAGGATTTTGCCCTGTGTGAGAGTAGTAGTAGTGTCTCAGCAGATGACTCCTTAAACCTTCGCCCTGTGGCTTGGAACATTTCACCTGATACTGTAGGTACTGGCTGAACTTATTTATGCTGCATTTATATACAAGTGGTGCCTCGATTAACATGCACCCCGTTTAACGACGAAATCGCATACCGACGAACTTTTTGTGATCGCTTTTGCGATTGCATTGCGATGTTTTAAATGGGGAAAAATCACTTTGCAATGATTGGTACCCTGTTTTGCTTACCGATTAACGCAAAGTGATGATTTTTCTAACAGCTGATTGGCGGTTCCAAAATGGCCGCTGGGGAAAAAAATGGCCGCCCGCTGTGTTTTCGCACGGATTCCTCGCTTACCGGGCATCAAAAATAGCTGCCGTATGGAGGATTTCCGCTTTAAGGTGAGTTTTAAGCCCATAGGAACAAATTAAACATGTTTTAATGCATTCCTGTGGGCTTTTTAAAATAGCATAGCGACGAAATCGCTTTGCAGCAATTTTTGCTGCACCAATTAACGTCGCTATGCGAGGCACCACTGTATTTATTTCTTACACTTATAGTAAGTAACTGGATTTTGCAAAAGAAATATGAAAGCTTCTTTGGGGGAATGTGTAATTCTGTGTCATGTAAAGCAGATTCCTTTACTTGCATTATAACAAGCACAGAAAATCACTGGTGGAGTCTTCTCCCCCAACCTGTCCCCCTTTTTAGTAACACTTCTTCTTGTTTACTTTCCCCAATAGTCAAGCGGTTCCTCCACCCCCTCCACCAAGTGCCACAGGAACTGTAACAGCTGATGTCCCACCAGCTTCAGGTAAGGGTGAAGAATACAGCCTCGAAGTGGGTCTTTCCTAGTGTCTACTTCCTAGGATAACTACCATTCCTACCCAAGCTTCCTCTCAGGATAGCTTTTCAGAGGTGCATTGTTGCTGCCAGCCTTGTCTTGGCATGACAACACCTTTGCCAGCTACCCCAATGCTCTACAATACCTTCCATCCTTTTTATTTGTTAAGTTACTGTCCACTTGTACCTATTGCCTAATGTTCTTATCTCTTTGCCACTGCCTGTTGGGAAGGGACAAGGAAGCATTACAGAATTTAGCTTCTCTTGACTGGGGGAGCATTGGAGATGCATGCTATTCTCAGATTTGTTTTATTTACAAATATAAAGAGAGCTTTGGGGAAGCAAACAGGCACATTACACGAACATTCTCCACATTACAAATCATGAAGGACCGATTGTTTTGTTTCAGAGCATGTCTGGACATGCAGCTCACCAGTTGGATCTCTCTTGGTGCTGTTTGATTTTAATAAAATTACAGTGTCCACATGTATTTTGACCTTTTTTAGAGCCATCCACCTCTTTTTTGGCACAGTGCTAGGGCTACAGCTTTTGGGGCGTGATTTGGAGTGCTCCTAATTATCCCATTCTGTAGTCCATGTGGATGGTTACTTTGCACCAAAATACAACTGTGGATGGTTTTATCTGAGTTGACAACCCTGTGATGCATTTGGTGGGTTGTGGCATTGAAATGGATGATGGAGAACCCCACTTCTCTATTTTCATCTAGTCTACCATTTTAGATTTTTAAAAAACATATCTTCCTATTGATGCAGTGCTATTCTAGATAAATGAGATATATTGGTGGTATTATGTGTTGCATGATAGGTAGACACTGTTGTGCTATGTCATTTACTTTATTTAACAACAAAAAGGAAGTCACCACAGCCCAAACAATGAACATAGGAAATGGCATGGAAGGGGGTGGGGAGGGGAGTATAATTAATTAAAAGTCCCCTTCCATTAATTGGAGCAGTCTAAAGAAGTGTCTGTTCTGGACCCTTCTCATAGGAGAAAAAAGATCAGTCAATATGAATGGAAGAATTAATCAAGTGTAAGATAAAATAGATCTTTAAAAGTAACATTTTAAGCATGAACCAGACCACTCCAACTTCCTCTGTCTGGATATGTCCTTAGTCTCTGCCCATGTATTCACAATATCACTGATACCGTTATACTCCGTGCTTTGCTGCACTAGAGCGACTAACAGAACCAGTTTGTTCTTCTAGAGTACTATGACTTCAGCGAAGGTCAATTATGATGTGAAAATCTCACCTGTTCACCCTCCAATATTCATCCAGCATGGCTATCTGGAACTTCTCCTGCCATCCCTTCAAGCACCAGATGTTGATTAAGCAGACTTGGAGCTTGGCCTGACATGAATAATTCCGTGCAAATAGCTCCCTGACATTGGATCAAGACCTTCAAAGAGTTGCCTTTGTGTATATGTATGTTATGAGAACCAGAAATATACAGTACTTTATTATGTATTTTGGGGGAGGAGTAAACTTAATCCTCTGTAAATGAGAGTTTATTCGCCTTCTTTTTGAACGGAACAGAATATTCATAGCTACTGATTGCCCTTGACTTCTAATTTTGATAATACTCTTGCTCTCACAAAAACAACAGGTCTCCTTAAATGTGACACTAGTGTGGTGTAGCGATATACTGTATATATAAGTGTATGATGATGCTGCTGCTCTTGCAATCCATGCTGGATTGAGCCCACTGTAGTTCTAGAGACCAGACTACACAATGAAAATCAAAAGGAGGATATTACGTTACAAACAGATAAGTAATGCAGAAAACATCTGACTACAAGAGGCCATCTAGAAACCAGGAGGAAACAGGAAAAGACTTTATACCCACATTCTTTTCTCTAAAACAGAAACGGCCCTCCTGGCAAGATTGATTGATTGATTGATCTGGATGCTAGTGTATTTAATTAACATTTTGCACACAGACCCATCAGTAAGTGGACGAGTTGCCCAGATAGGCGGGGTATAAATCAAATAAATACTGTAAATAAATAAATAAGTGGAAGAAACTCTACGTCCATCTTGTCTGTTGCATCCCTTTGCATCCTCCCTACAACATGCTTGGGAAATATAGAGGGAACGAAATGGAAGTGAGGTTTCTCCACTCCATGTTGCAGCTCCATGGGATTCCAGTCCCTGAATCCTTCAGAAGCCAGTTGTCTATGAACAGCAGCTAAATGAGGAAGCGGAGCTGATTGCCTGCTTTGACTAATTTTTAAAATCAGGCAAAAATGCAGCTAAAACAACAACAGGCAGTGTGGAAGTGTCTGGCCTGGTTTGTAGGTGGATCCTGCCTTGATAATTTTGGTGAATGTGAATAGACAGAGGCAGAGTGGCCTTCTTCAGTGGCCTTACCATAGGTTGTGTGTTCTACAGCTGGCTGAAAGGAACATTCCAGAATGTGGTGTTTCTGCTGTATTTCATGTCATAGTCTGTACTATGGATTCAGGGGAGGTGAAATATGTATTACAGACTTACGGTAAAAGAGACTAGGAAAAAGTTTAAGTGGCACCTACGTGGCAGGCTGGTTTTGCCATGTTTAGAGGGAGCCCTTGCTGGGACGGTTTGGCAATGATCAGAAGGAATCCTGGCACTCCAGAAGCCTCCCTCACCCTTCCAAAAATGTTTAATCATTCTTTTAAAAATATTTATATCATAAGAGAGCTCAAGGGGGAGTTTTAACTGGAGAAACTGTTAAATCCATTTTCCAGGTTAAAAAAAGCCGATTGCAGCAACATACACTATCATTCTACTTAAAAATTAATATGCAAATTAGTCCTTTAAGAGTTTTGACTCGTTGGGATGCCAATAGATCTGACAAATGGCCTTCAATTCCCACTGAGATCACCAACCATGCTCTACGGGAAAACACCGGGAGCATCCATACGCCAGATGTCACTGGATTTATCATAAGCAATTTTCTCTGTGCAGAAATCTGCAGTACAGTATTCTCACCCGCTGACTCAATTACAAGTCTCAGACTTCTTTGCAGAATGCTCTGAGAGCTTACATAGAATAAACTTGACATAAGGGGGGGCAGGATATACCTTGGCTGGGAAAGGTAAGTCAAGGATTTGAGTGACACACATTTTTATTTCTCCTGTCCATCTAATCCAGGTGTGGGACTGGATGTCAGCCAGGGCAAGTGTGTGGAGTCAGAAATGGACTAAGAGCTGATTAACTGAAGCTCAGTTCAGTCAAAATGTGAACACTGATGCAGTTGTTTTTTCTGATGCTTTGACCGGAGCTGAATTAGTGTTTAGCCTGCTCTATACAGGACTGTGCCTCCCAAAGGGATCAGTTTCATACTTTCAGAGTGTGAGTTTCAGTTAATAAATAAGTCAATTAAGAAAGCTTTAATGGAGGGGCGTGGAAACTTTGTCCCTCTTGGTATTTTGAATGCAACTTCCACATATCCCTTCCAGTGACCATGATGGATAGGACCTCCGAAATCATCTGGACAGCCAACAGCTATTCACCCTTGTTTTAACCAATTAAGTGATGCAGGCCAATAGTAGTCAGCAACCATTAATTGTTTCCTAAAATTTGTAAGATTTAGTTTGGAGCTAGGTTCTGTATGTAAAGGTCAGTCTCCTTGAGAGCAAAATCCATTGATCTCAAGTGACATACCTATAGTTAGGCTGTTCAAGTATTGCATCATTGCAACATCTGACCATGTATAACAGAGGATGGCATGACATCATATTGTGACATCATTGCACGGATGCGAACAGAAATCATTTAAATCTCCCATGAGAATGACTGGGAGAACATTTCCTTGCCTGAGAACATTTAGTTGGCAACAAGGCTGTTGTTCATCCCTGGCCACAGGAAGCCATTCCCTTCCATATCTGTCTCACAATCATGCCATAAATACCAGAAATGGCTGAGGCCAGCCAAGATATGAAACATACAGATTGACTCACAGGTGCATTGCTGCCCGAGCAAAAAGCCATGTGCAAAGGGAGTGGCTTAGTGCCATTCTCTGCATCGTATGATGGGCTCAGAGTATAGTTGGCACCTAACCTGTCATGTTGGAGAATAAGTGTCTGGGATGGTGAGTTGAAATGGTAGTTCTTGATCGTTTAATTTGTTTGTGGGAAATATTGCACTCATTTTTGACACTTTAACAGGGATCTCTGTGCCCTAGTCAAGTCTTGTGCTTAGCTGTCCATTGAAGCATAATAATCTAGATATAGCAGGCTTAAAATGACACTGAAATGATGAAGGGGTCTTGTGCACATGACATGGACTGGTCTTTTTCTCGAGATAGCATTGGTAACTTGGAGTCATTAAATCGTTGCTGCTTCCCACACTAGTGCAAGAATATAAGAAGCTGTAGACCAGGGGTGTCCAACCTTTCACCTTCCCTGGGCCACATTAGAAGATGAAAATTTGGTTTGGGCCACACATACATTTGGTTTGGGCCGCATGGGGGGGCAGCCCTAGCCATCCTCCGCAGCCCCGCTCCAAGCACGCTTAACAGCAGCTGCGATCTCAGAGAGCAGAGGCTGCCAGCTTCGACTTCGGCGGCTTTATGGGGCCGGGAGGGGGTCCACCTATTGACGGGGACAGCGCAATGCAGTCACGCAGCCCCCCTGTCCCCTCCCCTCCCACTCCTTCCTTCCTTCCCTTTCTCCCCCTCTACTGTTGTGACATGCCCCGGCCACATTCCGGCCGCAAGCGCCGACAGTGTAACTTGAAACTTTGGAATTTCTTTAAAAATAAAAAATTGCACTGGGCCGCATTACGAGCTGACCTGGGCTGCATGCGGCCCTTGGGCCACAGGTTGGACAAGCCTGCTGTAGACTGAATGTGGAGAGCCTTTGGTCCTTCTCAGGGGTTTTCAGCCATAAGTCCCACAACCTGCTGCCACTGCCCATGCTTGCTTAGTGTGAAGCAATTGTAGGCCAAGGTCCTAGGAAGCCAGAGAATCCCACCTGTGCACATATCTTATTTCATATTCTTGGTATCTCCCTACTCCTGCATTTCCCCTACATGTAGTAGGAAAGATTTTGCCTTTTGCCCTTGGTACTTTCTCTGACTGCTGTCACTTTTTGCCATTATTAGTGGTGGTAGTGGCAGCAGAAGTGCTGGATTCCTCAGTGGTTTAGGTATCTGACTGTAGAGCCAGAAGTTGAGAGTTCAATTCCCCACTGTGCCTCCTTGACAGGTGGTGGACTCAATGATCCATAGGGTCCCTCCAGCTCTGCAGTTCTAAGATTATTATTTATTAGTTCATTTCAATAACCAGATCCAGGTGGTAGTGATTTTATGTTCTCACAACACCTTCCAGTTTTGCATCATTTGAAAGTGTTATGGGTAAATAAAATAGTGGCTGTCACAAGGGCGTGATTCTAAACTACCTGTAATAAAGACAAGATCCAATGCCACTTCCAGGCACTAAGGAAGCTGTCTCTGTTGTGTAGGACAGCCACGGATTTTTCAGTCTGCAGGATGGGGAGGTGATAGATGTTCTTTCTAGATGTTCTGCCACATTCTACCCACACTGATGGATGGGAGATACATGTGTGAGTGGGGAAAAAAATAACGGCAATGCCTGCTTCCTTTTCAAAGAAACCGCTATGATTCTGTCACTTGTAGTGCTCTTTGCCAATAACAGTGGACCCAAACACACACAGGAAACAGCTCAGTTGAGGGCTTTTTTTGTGGAAAATTTATAGTGATTAAATGTGGGTACCCATAGCTGTGCCCTCATGGAGATTCTAAAAATACAGCAGGGTATCATAACGGGCTATGTGTCCCAGAATATCACTGCCCCTGTCCATATCTCTTTGAAAACATTGAAGGATATTGCTGAGGTTGTTTACACCTGCAGACAGGCCCATTTTTGGAAAAGATGGTGCTTTCTTCTAAATAGAAAAAGATGGAACAATGTTGAAGAGAAAACAGAGGCCTTTGCTTACATTACTGTGTTATGTAATGTGCTCTCCCATTTCCAGAAAAAATGACCAAAAGGAGAAAGCACGTAGAGTTTTATACTGTATGTATCCACCCATATACATAAATCAAAGATAACTCTTCCAGCTCTAGGTGTCCCTCACTGATTTTTCTATGGCTCTCAGCAATTTACCACTCCCATTGATACACACTGTTAATCCCCCTCGTTTTCCATTCCTAGTCACATGAATTGTGAATTGCCCTCCTTTTATCAAGCCAATATTTTTGTATGTATAGTCACTTGATATAGTGCTGGGCCTGTTCAATCAGTACCTTTCTTGCTATTTGTACTGGTTGCATAGGCTACACATCTTATATAAATTGATTCATTTCCCCTCATTGTTCACTCTGTCACCATCGTGCCAATCATGAAAAGAGCCAACTCTTCCCTGCCTCCCTGTGCAGACGAGCACTTTGGCATGGAGGCAGGACGGGGAATCTTCCTGCTCGGCTGCTAAGCATCATGTGGCAAACAGTGAATGGACTGGTTGGTTCTGGAGGGAGGGAATGAGCCTCTGTGGCACCTGTGGTGCCACAATTCATATTCAAATTCCTAGGGATAAGGATACGAATAGCCCATGTCTACCAACCACACTGCCCGTAATGTAGGAGCAGCCACATAAAAAGCCCTTTCTTGGGTCCTCACCAGACATGCTTGTGAGAGTGGTGGGGTGAAGCAAAGGCACTCCCCATAGTGTCCAGCCTTGACCCTTGGTAACATGAGAGTGGCCGACAGAAAGCACCAACCACCCCACTAAAAAAAGTAAATGTATTGACATGGTCTGACAAACGGGAGCAGGGATGTACAAAGAGAGAGCATGTGGTGTCCTCTTAGAAATCCAGAAGCCTGCCAGATGCTGAATATGCTGATGATTTGACCCAATAACTGTGACTCAACTCCTTTTTCCATCCATTCTTGACACCATGCTGGCATGGGAGCATGTCAGCATTACACTACAGCTGAAGTACAGACATGTTTAGAAGTCCTCTTGAAGTTAAACGTGTACACACACCAGGCAAGTAAAAAAACTACAACACTTCCCTTTGGAGAAGTGGCCACTGACCAGTGCTCAGGTTGTGTTCCACAAAGACCCCCCTTTCCCTTACAAGGGGAAAGTTACAGAAACAAGCACAACAATTGACAAACGGTGTTCTTCTTAATATGATTGATGCACTAGGCAGAACTCTTTGGTGCGTGGGGAAAAGAAGGGGGCAGTTGAAAAGGAAGATACTTCAGTGGCTGCTGGAAACTTAGCTACAAGGAATAGGAAAAGGCTGAAAAAAAGAAGGTGGCAGAAAAAAGGGGAATCCTCAAAGTCATACATCACCACAGCCCTCATGATGACACATCCAACCATGCAGCAAAACCAATTGGTCAGCTCATATATTCAAGGGGATGCTGACCAAAATACAGTATTCTGATAAAAAATGGTGGTGGGTTTTTTGTGGCTGCAGCATGAAAAACTCAGAAATATGGGAAATGACAAGGAAAATATGAGGGCAATCCTCAGGATGAAGCTACCAAATTTTATTCTGGCCAGTTGTGGTATTTCCCTCCACGAGTGAGTGACAAACATGTTGGCATTTTAAGTTGACTTTTGGCATCTAGTTGCCCTTACAGGATTGTATTTTGGTTTAGGAGAGGGATGCAGCATTCTTTATCACTATTGGATAGCTCAGCCGTTTAGGTATCAGGCTACGGAGCCAGAAGTTGGGAGTTTGGTTTCCCACTGTGCCTCCTTGACAATCCATAGGGTCCCGAGAGGAGGAGCTTCGTCTTGGTGAAGCTAGCAGCTCTCGGGAATAGCTCCCGGGGAAAGCTAGAACCACTTCGGTCTGGGACCCTTCCAGAAATTGGGGGGGGCAAGGAAGAGTCAGGAGAGACCCTTCTGCAGCAGCTTGTGAGCCACAGAAGTTAGAAAATTGGGCGGCAACTCGATTTGTCTTTCTTCTGGAAATTCACATCAGCACAGACGAAGATGGGCGCCATTCTTGGCAACTAGCCAAAGACAGCTCCGTTCGCCGAGAATAAGAAAACAGAAGCACGGCGAAAGTATACATCAAAGTAAGTGGAAGCCCTTGTTCTATGAAAAACCTCATTAAATGAAGAACAAGTGATTTTGTGCAAATTTATGACCAAATGAGATAAGGAGCGGCATTCTTAGCATTCCAGCTTTACCCAAGCTGAAGGTCGGGTTATTTCGAAAGGAACAGCCAGGCAGAAATAGCTCGTGTCTCCATTAAAGGAGGAAAAATAACTCTTGAAGAATCAACTGACGGGCCTTGAAAAAATAATTTCTGCTGCAAACTGTTCACTTTGGATCCCTTTGCCTCTGTGGTTATATATTTTTGGACTGTGTGGGACTCTGCTTTCCGTGAATAATATACTGCCGGGACTCTGCTGGATCTCCCTGTTCGGGGGAGGAGAAGCAAGCCTTTGGAAGTAAAAGGAAGAAACGGACTGTGAGCTGTGAACTGGGGGCTATGTGGTTTGAACTGAACTGAGATCTTGACAAATGACATTCTAATAATAGAGTCTTGCCGGGTGAAGGTTAAAACAAACTTGGAGAAGAGAAAAGAAGGGGAAAAAAAAAAAGAAGCAACCGGTCTGAAGATATTAGCGACTACAAAGACACTTGAGAGATCTATGTTTTAGATTCCATCTCCTACTTGAATGTACCTGCTATCTTATTGCTAATATGGTATAGTTGTAAGGTGAAATATTAGAAATATTGGATGTGTACTGGGGTAAAGGGGAGAGGGAATATTAAGTGAAAATAGTGGAAAATGGAACCTCCCCCTGAGAAAAATACTGATCGGTGGCTAGAATGGAAACCTTCTTTTCAGATGTCACTGTTGCAAAAATTCATGCAGGTAAATTATTATATTGACCAGATGGAAGACGTGATTGGAGGCTCTAGGGGAGGGAAGGTAGCAGAGGTTAAATTACACCAAAAAGAGATCTCAGAACCGGCTGTATTGATGAAGATATCAGATAATATACAAGGGATGGAGGACCACCCAGTAAGAGATGTAGCGATTGAGGTTGAAAAGCAAACTTTGAATGATATTGTTTCCCCTTTTAAAATATGGAAGGAAAAAGAGTCGCAGAAACAAAACAAGCACAGGGAGGAAAGGGGAGGGGAGAGCAGGATTTATATTATTTTGGGTCTGCTGAGTGCATTCTCAAGAAAAAAGGAGGGTGAAAGAGGGGATATATTTCACAAATGGCCCTGGTGTTCTGATGCCGTGGGAATAACATAGATTTAAGCTGTATTACATGTATAAGCTGAAAGCTAAAGAGGTTAATACATAGACAAAATAGTTAAAAGAAGAAGAAGAAGGAAAAGAAGAAGAAAGATGAATCTTTATTGGAACATGAATAGATTAGATGTTTATATACTTGATATGTAAGATTGAATGATTATGCATTTGATGTTTTCTTATTCTCAAAACCCTTTTTCCATCCCCCCCCACTGCCCTTTGCCTTTTGTATTCCTTCCCCATTACCCAATAGTTTTGAAAATAAAATTAAAAATTTTTTTTAAAAAAAAAAGACAATCCATAGGGTCCCTTCGAGCTCTGCAGTGTTAAGATGAAGGTGATATTTTTATCAGTTATTTTAAACTTGACATGTTCATAGTTTTGTTTAATGATATTACTTGAGAGAATGTGTTTTGGCCCATTTTTAAAAAGAAACCAATACCTGAATCTTTAAATTATTCACTATCGCCTTCTCTGGCTTAGAAACAATGGGAGACAACAGTAGCCATCTAATACATCTGGAAGTCACTAAGCTAGGGAAGCCTGACGTAAAAGCGTGAGCCAGCAATGCCCCTTAATCACGTAATTAATTCATTATTTCACCTGAACCATTTGCTGCACTGTTACAGTCAGAACCAGATATTTGTAGAGCTTGGGGAGTCCAAGCATTTCAATAGTTTATTTGCATATGACAATTTGGATTTTTTTTTTCACAAGTGTGTGTGTGTGTGTGTGTTTTTAAATCTTATGGTAAGTAAAATTCTATAGAGGAATGTCAGAGTCTTAAATTATT
Organism: Pogona vitticeps; assembly: GCF_051106095.1. Taxonomy (NCBI): domain Eukaryota; kingdom Metazoa; phylum Chordata; class Lepidosauria; order Squamata; family Agamidae; genus Pogona; species Pogona vitticeps. Next base: position 93,769,085 of record NC_135788.1, on the reverse strand, counting down.
GGTAACCGTATTCTATCCAATAAGATTTGTGGGATTCATGGTAGACCCTGGAAATACTTACAACTGCAATTTCCCTCTGACTGGATGGATTTCTTCAAAAGTAAATATGGCCCATCAAAGCAGACTTGGGTAAATGGAATGACATTCTCCTGTTCTGGACAGGCAAAACAGCTACAGTATAATAAAGATCCTTCCATGTACTTTTTCTCAGTTTCTGTTGATGCACATTAATCCTTCTAAACCAGAACAATGTTGCTCCTAAAAAATGCAAAGGTTGGAAATATTATATGTGGAAGTTTACAGAAGAGGTTTGACATATACTGTCACTATATAATTTAGCGTCATGGTTGAGAAATCCGTTATTACATAAACAAACCTGGATAAAAGCATTGGACTGGATGGAACATTATATAATTACAGAAGGAAACTTGCAGACTTTGATTTGGCTGCTGCTTTGCTGAAAAGGTCATTCTGTGGGGTCTGGATAATACGACTGACCTGTCCTCAAGAAAGAAAGTATAACCATCCACATGTGGATTCTGTGACAATTGAAATTCTCAAGTAAGTTTTTTTTTTAGGATGTTATTAATAAGTCTAGACCCAGGGCTTCAATGGAATCTCTGGCTTAAATTAATCTCAGAATCTAGAATCCTATAGTCCTATAAGTATTCATGTAAGGCTTGCATTATTTGTTAATTGACAAGATGTCAGGGTGTATCTTGGTCATAAAATCAAACACCTGATCAGGCATGTGACAGAGACATACTCTGGCCACAATTAATGGCAGCATGGTACACAGACTTTACATGAACACATCTTCACAGCTTACACATTTTCATCACCATACCACACTGAATACACTGGATCTCATGCGATTTCAAAAGCTAGGAGGAGTCAAACTAGTTTAGTACTTGGATGACAGACTATTTACTCATAATGCAGTGAGGAGCTATTATTACACAGTCAATTACCATGGGATTTGCTCCGTTTAGAAAACATTTTTACTGTTTGCATGATGTACAAGGTTGATTCAAATTGCTTCAGCCTATATAAAGCCAAAATACCTTTTTTCCTTTGTCTCTAGAGGTCTACAACTGTTTCATACTAGGAGGATTCAGTCGGACTTCCCCCTCTGCAGATTTTGTTGTAAAAATAGGGGATATATCTATAGCATTAGCATTCACTTCTCTCCGTGAAGACTTTCTATTGAAAAATAACATGGAAAACATACTTCATAGTCTCAGAACACAGAACATCACAAGTTGGAGCTGTAATTTTGCAAAATACACGATTCACAACTCAGAATGATTCCATTTGGGATCACCCTCCTCCTAGCACACTTCAGTTACTACCTTCCTTTACTTCAAGTACAGTAACACATGCAGGGATTACTATCTCTGGTGACATAATCTAGTTTAAAGTAATTTAAAACTATATTTCATCTGAGATCAATAATTCCTGCCAGTATTACTTGAAAAGCAACATCTCACTGCACTGCATGGGTGTTCCCGTGGAGGCAACATTTTCTTTAGCTCTCGGCTGTACCTCCTCCCACTCTGGGACATAGGACTCCTCTGGGCTGTAAACCATTAAAGAATCAACAGAGGCGGGACCAAAAAAAGGGAAGGAACAGAATGACCTGTGGGCTGGATTACAATTTGCATTGCGATCAGCATGAACTGGGAACTCCCAAATCAGGCTCTGTGTAGGCACTATTTGTGCTTTCAGATGTAATACAAGCTGTGAATTAAATTGCATCACAATTCTGCTCTCCAGTGTAGCCACACCCTATGTTAAAGCAACACAATTTTAGCCAACATTCAGCATGATAGGCAAACTGATTCCATATACAGTAATGCAGCTTCCTGTGTTCTTATCTATTTCCTGTGATCTTATGTTTCTAACATGAATCTTAGAGAATGAGCAGGGTTAGAGCAGATTCTAGGAAAAGAATAAACTCCATAGTTATGAAAACCTGATATTGCATCAGTTGATACAGATTTCCAAATGAAATTACAAATCACTCCGCACAGATCTTGAATTATATTACTTGAATATCTTAGCCTATGGATACCTCTTTTGAGCAATTTGCCAGTTTATCAGTGGAATAAAGGAGGAGGCACCAGTATCTCTATTCTAACGCTATGCTTTTTGATATCCAGTTAAATCAATTGGTAGGAATGGACTTCCAGATTAAGTGGAATGGGGAAAAAACATGAAAAAGGCTTTCATGACTTTATGATAGAGAGTTTCTGAAATATGATAGACTTGGGATTCCAAAAGAGAGAGGAACAAACCTCTTGTATTTCATACAGATTTCCTAATTTGGAAGGTCATAGGTCTGGTGCATAGTGACAATAAGGTGTGATGAATAGGATTATATTTCTCTTTCTCATTTGTTCTGTTTCTTGATGCTGATGTTGGCTAGGATCAGATGTGATGTAACATGCCTGCTGCATGGTTCTGATGGTGTTTTTTTGTTTCTAAGGTGCTCTTTTGATTTCAGAGTACAGTACATGATTGTCTGTTGCCTTGATCTTTATTTTTTTAAGTAGTTCTGAGGGTTAGCAAAGCTTGATGGAGCTGACAGGAACTATCATTTGAAATACCAAACCTAATCTCAGGAAGCCATTCCAATTCATATTCACATTGATATTCCCATTTCTGACAATGACAGGCTAAAATAGGTTAAAATCCAGTTGCTTAGTATAGTGAAGTTCCAGTGAGTTGACGCCTCTGTAAGGTCCAGTGACTCAAACGGGTCTACTCTGTTCTTGTGTTCACTTCTGGAGGATGCAAGATCAATGTAGGTAACCATTCTGGGAAGAAGTGTTGGAGGAAGTAGCACAAATCACTAAGCAAACTAGTGAATCTACCACCTTTGAAAGAAATAACAGAACCATTAAAGCAGAAAACACTACTTGCCTTCCTCTAGCTAGCTTTAACAATGGAAATACTGTAGTCATATTCTGGGTGCACAAACCTAAAAACAGCTCCCCCCAAAATATTAATTACTCAGTGTTAGTGGGGGAAGACAGCCTATGTTTGATTGTCTGATAGAAAACTGGTTCAATAGGCAAAGGCCCTGAGACTCTTCACTTTCAAAACAATTGTTTTGAGACAGGCATACTTTCATTCGTATGTAAATAAGAACACCTAAGGGTCATCGCTAACAAACTTCTACAAATTAGTTTGGAGATGGTATTTAACACTAGTGCAATTGCAATAATTCAATTGTAATAACATATCCAACATAAATTATTATGTTGGATATGTGGTGGGTATGTAAGAACATATTGAAATTTTGGAGGATGATTTTTAAGAAAATAAATGAAATAAGTATAAAAGCATGTCATAGAACAGCATTTTTATTAATACTCTATAGGGAATAATGGAATTGGACAGTGAAAGAATTAATTTCAAACTTATAAACAGCGACAAGTTTACTTTCCAAAGAACTGGAAAATAAATACCAAAAATGATTGGTATTAAAAAGTTTGGAATATAGCTATTAATGACAAGCGAACATGTAACATTAGAGAGTTTGATAAATAAGAGTATTTTTAGTTACATCTGGGGAGCTTCTATTGATTTTATATTTTTTAAAAAAGGGAAGGATTGTATTCCTTCTCAAGGTTCAGTGTAATTTTGGAAGGAGAATGGGGCTTCGTAAATGGAGAAAAATTAATTGATTGTATCTTCAATTGTCCTGGTTTGGGAGGGTACACTGTTTGTGGAACTGTATAGCTTAATTTCTTTTTGTGCTTATTAAGATTTTTTTTGCTTGTATTTTTAGGTCTGTATGTGTTTGTATTACTTGTATTTTTATTTAAATTAAAATATTGAAAGAAAGAAAACAAAACATCGCTGAACCCAAATGGGCAACCTCATCTCCCAAAGCTTTTGCAGTTGCAGAACCATGTGGCATGTGATTGCATGATGAACACAAGTAACAAAACACAGGTAACCTTTCAAACTCCACCCACTTCATCCAGAATTATGACCCTATGGATTGGTATGTAACACCTTTAGATAATAAAGCACCTGCATTTTAAAGACAATGCCATCATCTTTAACGTGCCATCATCTTTAACATGTGACTACAGAAATTATTATATGCTAGACTTACTCAGATTATATGGATCATTTTATTATCGGAAGCAACCCTACTTGTAGTTAGAGAGGCGTTGACAGCACCACTAGATAGCTCAGTAGTTTGGGTATCTGGCTGCAGAGCCGGAGGTTGGGAGTTTGATTTCCCACGGTGCCTCTTTGACAGGGGCTGGTGGTGAGAAGGGGATGAGTGCTGTCAGACATGGCTTTTCAGAAACAGCACAGAAGACAGAGGTCTACCAACCCAACCTGTCTTTTCCAAAGCAGGAAAAGCTAGCAGAGGGAGGGAGTAGCTGCTGCTCTTTGGGCATCTTTACTACAGTACATAGCTGCCAAATGATCCTCAGCTTTTCCCCCAACTCTTCCTGGAGACATCACCATGCAAGGCTACCCACCTTTGCAGTTTCAAAGAGAGAAGGATAGAAGGAAGGCAGCTGGCAACATCATGCATGCCAAAGGTTAGCACTGACTTTTGCCATGGCAAATATGTAAGCATGCAATAGCATGCACATATGCATCCACACACATGCATATGCATAGTCACACACCATTTCGACAAAACTGGCCATTCAAATACAGGACTATATACATGCAAGATGCACATTTCTTGGTGGCAAGTAACATTTTGCATGGATTAGGAACTAATAAATCATAACTTTATTTATTTATTTATTTATTTATTCATTCATTCATTCATTCATTCATTCATTCATTCATTTATTCATTTATTCATTTATTTAACTTCTATGCTGCCCACTCTACCCAAAGGTGTCTGGGCTGCTTACAATTAAAATACAGTAAACAAAGATAAAACAATTAAAATATATACTCTAAAAATTCCCATCAGGACCCACAGTTGATATTATTTCAATTAAAAGCCTTCTGGAACAGGAAGGTTTTGACCTGGCGCCGAAACGTCATCAGTGTCAGCGCCAGACGAATCTCCCTCCTCCCTTGGGAGGGCGTTCCATAGTCTGGGGGCAGCTGCCGAGAAGGCCCTTTGTCTACAAGCCGTCCCTCTGACCTCCTTGAGGGACGGCTCTCTCAAAAGGGCCTCCTGGCTAGATCTTAACTGCCAGGTAGGTTCATATGTAAGGAGGCGGTCCTTCATGTATCCAGGGCCCAAGCTGTTTGTGATAAGGCAATTGGTTATCACTTTGTGATAAGGCAATTGGTTATCTCTTATCACTTTGCGGTAAGGCAATTGGTTGTCTACAAAGAGATATGAAAATAAATCTTCCCCAAAGTTCCATAGAGTCAAAATTCTTTGGGGAATGTTTTTATTCATATCACTTTGTTGACAACTGATTGCCTTATCACAAAGTTATAATTAGCTCCTAATCAATGCAAAATGTTACTCACTACCTTGTAGTCCTTAATTACAGGTATAAATGAGCATATTGTGCAATTAGACACCTGGCTCATTCTGAAATAATGATTACATTTCTTTCTTCCTTTCAAAATAGAAACAGAATCATTAATTGCTTAGCCATATTCTGCGGCATGCATATAGTCAAAGCCTGTGCAGCAACTGACCCAGAAAGTAAAACGTATGAAACACACCAAAGGTACAGATGTACACAGAGAGAGAGAGAGAGAGAGAGAGAGAGAGAGAGAGCTTTGGAAGCAGGGATGGGAATGGGGAATGGGTAGATGTGGCAGCTGCAATTTCCTTCTGCTTGAAACTTGTGCCAGTTCGTAGGCATCTTCCTTGCTTTTTGTAAAAATGGTTTACTGCACCCATGTGGTCAAAAAGAAAACATCAGTTCTGACCATCCAATTAAGTAAGAAAAACTGGAGAGAGGAGGCAGCATCATCCCCAATGAGTGTTTTTCATAAATAAATCATAAACATGCATCCTTCTCTCCTGCATGATTGCTACTGAATGCCCACCTTCATGGTTTTTCATTCTCGTGAAAGCATGGTTTATATTTCGTAATACTTTGTTCTGGGGATACGTTTAGTGTTATGGTACTTCTCAGACAGATGAGAGCCTCTTGGAAACTATCAGTGAGCAAACAACAAACCTAGCTAGTTAAGCCATCCAGCCAACTCTGGAAGAGACGCTTCAGCAGAGAGGTTAAGTTCTTTTATTCCAGAGATTTCTTGAAGATCTCTTAAAGCGAAGTGGCTATTAAAAAATAGCTATGAATTCCAGTAGAATCTGCATACCTTTGTGAGAAAGCAAAAGAAAGAAAGGCAGATAGGTGGGTGGGAATCTTGGAAGAGCCCTTAAGAGCCCAGAAAGAAGCAATCGTCTGAGAAGGTAGGATCAGAGATAGGGAGTGCTACTTTTCTGGACCACAAATCTCATAATCCTGCAAGGACTTTTCAGCTTTTGGAAACTGGAAGGTGTAATTTGAGAGTAATTTCTGGTTGGGGATATGCACTGTAAAATTTTATCTCGGGTCCCATTTGCACTGTGATAAAATACTACTTAAACTATTGTGATGCTGTTCATGTAAATTCAGGGCATGACCATGTGAAATTTACTGAATTAAATCGTTATTAGATAAGAAGAAAGGCAAATCATGGTTTAATCCAAAAATTGGGCAAAGATCATGTGCGAGATGTAGAGGATGCTGAAACCACTTTGAAAACACACTCAGAAATACTCGAAGAAATCTGGAAAAAGATGGAAGCTGATTTCATCCAGTAAAACAGCTCTGATGTTCTTAATTCTTCTTTGATCTTCTTCTATTGATGTGAGGAGTTCAGACTAAATGGAGAGCAGATCTTGGAATTAAGTGATTCATATTTCTCTTTCTTTTTGAGTCACGCCATCTTGGTAATGTTTTCTTTGAATTAATTGTTATAATTGTAATTTTTAATGATTTTATATATGTCATATTGCCCTGTTTTATTTATGTAAGCCGCCCCGAGTAGACATTGTCTAGAGGGGCGGGGTAAAAATCTAATAAATAAAATAAAATAAAAAATAAAACCTGTTTTGGACTACCACTGCCAGAATCCTGAAGCACACCATGATTACTAGCCATACTGGCTGAGGATTTGGGGGGCTGTTAATGTCATTCACTCATCCTGGAAGTCAATCCTGGGGAACAGGGTTGGAAGCTATTTCATGAAGCTCTTTTGGATTCCTTTTAATCCCATCATGATGTGATTTTCCTCAAAGCAGAATACCCCTGTGACAAAGCTACACAAAAATTGGATTAAAATGCTTTATAAGCATGGTTCCTACGACAATAGGCAATGGGTACTAGCTAAGCATTCAAATCATCGAAGCGACCAACATGAATTTGACCAAACTCCGGGAGGCAGTGGAAGACAGGAGGGCCTGGCGTGCTCTGGTCCATGGGGTCATGAAAAGTCGGACACGACTTAATGACTAAACAACAACAAACTGGCTAAGCATTCAAATTGGCTTTGATCCATTTCTCCTCAAGCCAGTTTCATTGCTTGTCTGTATTATGGGTTTGTCTTTTTCTACCCATCTTCTCTTCAGTCTCGGCTGTTTAGGTATGTATTCTTTACATGACATCTACCCACAGTTTGGGAGTGCCTAGTAAAATCTAGCTGGTAAAACAAAGCATTCTTATTAGCATTTTAGCACAAAGAGACAGAAAGAGAGTAATTATTGCCCATATCTGAGACAGGATAGCAAAGGGACAGATTAATTTTTATACAGTATTCCATTTGTAGATGATGCAGCAAGGGTGGGTTTTTTTGAAGGCGCACAGCAAAAAGAAGACTGAGGGTTAATTAAGAATTATTGCTATATGAATAATATTAATTTGGGGCCAAATATTCACAACACAGATGTTAACAATGATAAGACTCCTATAGATTCTTCCTTGCCTGAAGCAAAAATGTCTGTAACACTGAATGCTTTCATGTGAGCCTTTTACTATTCATTTCCTGTATGAAACATGGAACTTCAAGGGCACTGAGTCATTGTGGTCATTCGTTTGTAGTTTTTCTTACCACGAAACGTGGTAGGAATAAAGTGAAAAGAATAAGGGGAACAAATCCACTCTTGTTTCCTCAAAGATTTTACCATCTTACCAACATTTACCATTTTTCATACAATAAAAAGATCAATTTCGCTTTGTTTGTTTTTTAACTACAAAATCTCCATTAAGGAGCAGGGATACCTTTTCTAATACAGTACTTCCACAGAAAGAAACATTCCATTCAAAGCAGTCTTATCAAGTTTCTGACAACCTTCTCAAAATTTCATAAACATTTCTTTCCTCGTGTTTGTATGAGAAGGAGAGCAGAGGAGTTTCACCTCTCTCTCTCTTATGGAATATATAGAATATATTTGTATTCTTTGCTATGCAACCATGAAAGAACCAGGAAGCATTATGAGTAATATTGGTTTCACCAAATTATTATGAAAAAAAGAAAGAAGGAAAGAGACTGGAAACATTCAAAGAAACTGTGAAAGGAGAAATACTCAAGAAATAGAAAAAATGGGTTTAGCCACTGTTTTGGCCAATTTGTTATTTTATTGTGTTCCTCAGAGAAATTCACTTACCACATAGCAAAAATATGGAACAGATTATCAGAGGTCTATATACACCCTGTCAATTTACAGATTGTCGTGAACCAGGTCACAGAATAATTAAATTGTCCAAAATGTGCTAGGCTGTTTCAGCAAATAAAGCTTTCTTTCTTTCTTTCTTTCTTTCTTTCTTTCTTTCTTTCTTTCTTTCTTTCTTTCTTTCCTTCCAGTGGGGAGAAATATTGCCATGGAATTCTACTGTTTCTGGGTTCCAGGTCTGTTCCAGCCACTGGCAATGGCAATCACCAATTGGCCATCTGTGACCTAAGCAGAAATAAAGAATGTATGGCCCTCCATAAGTTGCTGGACTGCAACTTCCACGTTCCTTCTCACTCCAAATTATATGATCTAGAACTGCTGGGGTGATAAGCCAACCTTTAATATGCCACCCTGTTTTCTGTGAGAGAATTAAGCTAATGTAAACTCAGAGTGACTCATTCTGTTTGCCTCTCTCCCCATTTCAACCTCCACTACTCCAACATCTTCTGGCATAAGGAAAAAACACAGTACATGCTACTCTGCAACTTTCCCTCCCACAGCTGTCTGTGGCACTGTGTTCCAACACTGACAGGACCAACACTAACAGGACCGACCAACCACTACACCTCCCACATATAAATCCTGTTGAAACCTTATAATCTTCATACAAAGCCCATCCCCTTTCTCCACCCTGGGATGCCCAGCTGTCTTAATATGCCATGTGTCACTAAGAATATAAAACCACTGATTAGACGTCCCTAAGACTACAAGTCTCCACACTTCTATCTGTCTACATCCGGTGGCATCATGGAGCAATACCAGTGGATCCTGTCGCTACTCGCAGTCTTGCTAATCGGGGTCTCTCTCCTTTACCAATGGAGCACCACCTTCAACTTCTACTGTAAGATGGCCCTCTTCCATGGTTGGATAATACTTATGGCCACCGTACTGTCTCCAGTTGTAGCTGTAATCAATGGGCGAAATGTGGAAAACATGAAGTGAGTAAAAGGCTTCAATTGTACCTTCAGCTGTGTGTGGATAGTCATATCCAGGAGAACAAGGCAGGTCTTGGCACTTTTTACTAAGAGACAGGCCAGTAATTTTCTTCCTCAGTCAAAAATTCAACTCAAGACTTCTTCTAGTCAACTTCTCAGCGCAAAGGTCAGGTTTCTCCTGGTAGAAATCAGAAAATCTGTTAATTTTTCTTTCTCCTGCCTTTGAATATTTTAGATGTCATTTTTTTCCATCTTTGCAAACGTTTACAATTTTTTTCATCAGACTGAACTAAAATGTCCCCTCCCCCCATTGCGCTATGCAAATTCAATAACTATAGCTATTTCCAGCATTAAGACGAACTGTGTTCTACCTTCTTTCTGTGCAGGTGTCAAAGATACTCAGGGGAAAAAAGGAGGATAGCAACTTTCAGCACGATTGTGCTGAATACACAGTGATTCAAACCCAGAATTTTTAAGAGATAAACACTCAAAGTCCTGTGTCTAAACAGATAAATTGTTTGTTTCTCCTGCATGTGCATTTTGAAAAAAAAAATCAGATCCTTTCCACCCCATATATGAAGATACTTGTGGATATTAGTAGGTCCTTCTTTTTTAAAAAATGAATTTTTTTCTTGATAATAGAGCTTGGAAATAGGTTAGCCTCCTGGCTCTGTTATTTTCATACAACGATTACCCTAGGAATTAGGGAAACTAATCCATCCCTAGTTCAGACTTGTGGGCATTCTTCATTCCATGAAAACAAGAGATTGTCTCTAGAAGCCTCAGGAATCCTTTAATTCTCTTAAAGGGACTGATGATAGTAACCACTTTAAGCACACCTTTTGACTTAATTTAAATTCATTCCTAAATGATTTTGCTTAAGTTCCATTGTATCCAACAAAAGGCAGAACAAGGGCACAGCTGTATATAAAGCATGTAACATCTGCCATGTGGCAAGGGGACATGGCTCTGCTTTTGGTTTGGCCAACACAAGTTCGTTACCCCAGATACTTCTTACCATTAAACAAAGAACATTGTGGCATCTTAAAGCTTGTTAAAGTATATGGTTTTATGCACTATAATCTATTTAATCAGATATGATAAGTGCAATCCTAGGTTAGCTAGTACAGTATTTACACCCCTGGTCGGTGGGATGGTTGGGAACCAGAAACAATAAGTTTAGAGGAGAATGAAAGGCACAAAATGCAATATGTGATGCTTATGTTACAAACTCAAAGTTGTGAGAGCAACTTTCTTCCAATGCAAGCAGAAATGTGTTGGATTACAACTCCCAGCATCTCTAGCCATAGCATTATCAGATTGGCTATACCTGTGCTAGAGATGCCATTGACTGATTATTGTTGTCGTTCAAGACTTCTCCCCTTTAAGGTCAGGAATAACAGAGCTTCCAGAAGAAGTGAAGGATTCTTCTGTTGATTTGTGAGGTTTGCCCTTTCTGATGCCAGGGTTCAGCGGGTTATTGTTTTGTGTCTCTGATGGAGAATGTACAAGGCCATTGCTGTAAGATAGTATTATATATCACACCAGGAAAGGAGCAAATGAATTCACCCTTTACATTATAGCTGACAGTTACTTTTTGGGGGCAATTGAGAGTTTTGGTACTGTAAACAGATGAGGAGGAAAAATGTGCTTAGCCTCACTCCCCTTGTGTGTTCCCAAACCCTTCTAGGTTTGGAGGGCAACTTTCCAATGAGGAGATCTTCCTCTATCCATGGAGGTTCTCCATATCATATGGAATACTGATTTTCCAGTATACCTCCAGAAGGCAAATCTTCAAAAATTACAGGAAGGCAGCTAGCCCAGCACAATTCCCCCCTCCCTGGCTTAAAATGCCTATCTTGGCAGGGGTGGCCCAGCCATAAGATACAGTGAAGAAGCTGCCTCAAGTAGCAGATTTAGGGTATCATCAAAAGACAGCATGCTCAATATATATTACTGTATTTTTATTGCCAGGGGTTAGGAAAGATGCTTATGGGTTTGTGACATCAAGTGCCAGAATATCTGGCTTTGAATATCATGTACTTTGATATGACTTGTAGGTGGCTCTGCAAATTGGCAACATCTGAACAGAGGTGTTATCAAGTCTTATCATGGTATCGTCAGGGCTGGAATCAGCACCTGTTGTTGAGCTGTGCTTATACCAGTTATGTTGCCAGCTGCTGCTAGGTAGTTATCTTACATTTAGTGATTCCCACCCCCGTTCTGCATAGCGTAACTGACAAAAGTGCTGCGCACAGAGCAAAAAGCTGATGTCTGTGAATATGACGTGCTTTGTAGGGAGGCAAATCTTCATTAATCTTGTCCTTTAATGGAGGGGTCCCCAACCCCTGCTCCACAGCCCGGTGCCGGTCCATGGGCTTCCCGGAACTGGGCTGTGGAGATGGATCTCCGCCCACTCGCATGGTGGATGTGTCATGCTCGCATGCAGGGGGCATGTTGCGCTCACACACATGCATGCAAGTGCAATATGCCCCCCATGCACAGAGCCCACCCACCCCCAAATGATCTGCAGTCCCAAAAAGGTTGGGGACTGCTGCTTTAATGCCGGAGCAAGGAATTGCAGTATACAGTAGTACCTCGGTTTATGAATTTAATGCGTTCTACGGGACGTTGTGAAATGCAAAATATTCTTAAACCAAAACGCAGATTGTCATAGGAACGTGGGTGGCGCTATAAACCTCCAGGCACAATGCATCCTGAGGAAATGTCCTTTGTATTGCGGAAAAAAACATAAACCAAGGCATTATTTTCAATGGATTTCTGTCTGTAAACCAAAAATTACGTTAACCGAGGCGTTCTTAAACCGAGGTACTACTGTACTTTTCTTTGCTGGTAAGGGTATTGAGGAGCTTCCTGGAGCTTTTAGGAGAGTTCTCACATTGGTGGCAACGGTGATTTGTGCAAAACTGCCTGGTTTGGGGAAGGATTGCACAAACAGATTATTTTGCACAAATAGGATTATTGCTTTACTTAAGAATGTGGAGCACTAGATGGGCGGATGACATTTTTCTTAACAATCAACCAACCCTTCTGTTTGCTGAGCATGTGTGCGCTTCGTTTTTCAAAGAGAAAAAACAGCAGACACATCATATACATTAAGAGATAATCTTGCTCTCAATTGGAAATAAAGAAGCCTGCTGGTTTAAACATTCTTTAAGGAGGTGTACCCTATCAAGACACCCTAAATTGACAAGGAAAAGGGATTTAGCAATCATTTCTTTTCTTTTCTTTTTTGGTAAGGCTGCACATATTGTTTATATGTGTGGGTGTATGTGTTATATATGTGCATGTGTGTGAAAGCACATGTGAATTACTGGATGAATGGGTAAGCACTGCGTGGATAGATGAATGGGTTTCCAAAGGACTTCATTGGTATCGGCTTGATTTCCAGTCTCTTTTGTGACTGCATTCAGTTTAGGTAACCACACAAAGACCTCTGGGTTGTTTCAATGCCAGTGTCCACAGTGGCCTCTCAATCTGTGCAGTTCGATCCTTGCCCACAGCCGCCCGTCTTTTGATACTGCCCTCCAACTGATCCCTGGCTTTCCTTTTTTTTGTGTCCCATTAAACTGCAAGGACTGTTTAAAGCAGTGGTCCCCAAACTTTTTGGACCGCAGACCAGCTGAGCCTCTGAGAAAGTTTAATGGTGACAATCAAGAAACTGAGATAAAGATTTTGTACAATTTGGGTCAATCTTCAACCCAAATGGAGACTGCAGCCTAGAAATCAGAAGATAAAGACTTGGGAGGGTAGCTATGAAGGAACTAGAGAGGATAATCAAGAGTAAGGATGTGTCACTAGAGAAGGAGGCCAAGATAATCACCACCACAGTATTTCTAATCACTATGTATGGATGTGCAAGCTGGACAGTAAAGACGGCTGATGGGAGAGAAAAAAAAATCAAATCCTGGAGAAGAGCTTTGTGGATACTCTGGACTGCTGGAAAGACAAATGGATGGGTGTTAGATCAAATCAAGCTTGAACTTTTTGTTTGCATGTAGACTTCACATGCAATTGAGAAGCAATTTGGATTCCTGCTCACTTTTTAAGCCTACATTCAAGTGGAAACCTCTTGCATGAAACAAAGCAAAATGAAACTAATTGCTTTAGTTTAATTTAATTTAATTTAATATAATGGTTATCTTTAAAAATCATTTCCAGTATTCTACATTCCCATACAAATGACACAAAGGGAGCACAATTTCATGCAACATATTGTCCTGTTTTATCCTCTTCTGAATTATGCATGTCCTCTTTTTTTTTAATGATGTGTAGTGGCCACGCTGTGAAGATTTGTTTTTCCTTCTCTGCAGGGTTCTACGCCTCTGCATTAAGCCACTCAAATACTTCTGTGGCATCAAGATCACAGTGAAGGGCTCTGAGAATCTGAATATCAAGGAGCCTTATGTGATTGTTTCGAACCACCAGAGCTGTATTGACCTTCTTGGTAGGTTGCTACTAGAATGTCAAGTTGGGATTTTTGCATGAAAAACTAATCCAAATATATGAATAATTTTAAAGTGTTATTTAGTCTGTCATCCGTCACTAGTCTCAAAATGTGGGGAAAGGAGCAGGGGATGTCTTTGAGCAGGAAGGAAAGATAAGAATTTGCTATTCCAAATTTTTTTCCAAATGTTTTTTTATTCTAAAATAAAATATAATGTTCCAAAATCTGATTTATTCAAATTTAAAATGCAACCTTTATCTAAAATTTTCATATCCAAATTTTTAAAAATGAGAACTCCCCTCAAAATGAATTTATAACTGAAAAGAATTTGAGGCACTGGCATGTGCTATGAGAATATTGTGAAAAACAATGTTTATATTTTATTCCCTTCTATGCAAAGCCTAAATTCTTGAAAAGAGCAAGGCTACATAAGTGAAAATGGGAGACTGAGGGCTAGCCTAACCATCAGGTAGAGTGAAGTATCATCTCAGATGGCAGATAATGGATGGTGTAGAGAAGCCAGTGGTGACAGCCTTCTGGCTGTTTGTCTCTGTTAGAGCAGTGGTCCCCAACCATGGGCCTCCAGATGCTCTTGGACTACAATTCCCAGAAGCCTTCACCACCTCTGCTGGCCAGGATTTCTGGGAGTTGAAGTCCAAGAACATCTGGAGCCCCAAGGTTGGGGACCACTGTGTTAGAGGACAGAATATGACGCATAGCCTGCTTGCCCCCATCAACTTGCATGAAGCCCTCTGGTGAGGTGGAGAATGTTGTCCCATCTCCAGTATTTAGTAAAATCCATTGGTTAGTCTAGAAGCGTCTGTAGGTGGGATCTTATCCTTTGCCTCAGGCAGCAAAATATTTGGGGTCTGGCCTTGTCAGGAAGAATAATTTATTTATAATTATGCTTTTCCACCTGAGAATATTTCTTGGGATATCAGAACATACAGATGGCCAAGATGCTCCCATTATAACATTCTTCTTCCTTTCCAAGGGATGGCAGAGGTTATCCCGGATGGCTGCGTGACTATTGCCAAAAAGGAGCTGCTCTACTTGGGACCAATAGGCTGGGCTGTCTGGATTTGTGGCTTAATTTTTATTGACCGCAAGAAGAAGCGGGAGGCCATGGCCACAATGGACGGCATCGCAGAGACCATGCGACAGGATGACGTGAGCACTGGGGTGTGAGACTGGGGCTCATTTTGAGGAACAGTGTCCCTATGGAAGCCTAGAAAATGGGAAGGGCATCATGGTATTTCTATGGCAGATTCCAGGAACATCCATGGGTGGTTCGAGAACTGTGGCTCAGTAATAGAACCCATGCTTTGCATGCAGAAGATCTCAAGTTCTGTCCCAGGTACCTCCTGAATTAGACAGCAGCTGATGGAAAAGATCTTTCTTGGCAGAGACCTTGAAGAGTCATGGCTAGTTAGAGTATGCACCACTGGGTGAGATGGAACAGAATTTTGAATAGTAACCTTTTGGGACTACGGCTTGAGTATTTCACCTCCAACGTGGACGTTCTGACTGGGAGAACCTGGCGAGGAGGAAAAATTTAAGCTGTGAAATAGTCTTCTTTCATACAAAGGTTTCCTACTCTGCAAGCATTTAATGCAATAATTTCCAGAGCTGTGTTTTGTGACAGACTTGCAGGATCCCTGTAGGGAGGCAGTGAATGAGGGAAAAGCCCAGCACCACTTCTGCAGAGGAGGTGACTCTGTCTCTCTCTCTCTGCCTGGATCGCTGTGTGGCTGCCTTCCTCTGGCAGTGAATCAGTGGCCAAGATTGGAAAATGTACTTCTTTGGAGAACAATGTCTAGAATTTCCCAGTCACCTGGCCAACAGTCGAAAATCCTAACTTTTCAGACCTTCTCTAATCCATGGCACACACTTTGCTCTTGTACATCAAGGGAGGAAATACATATACAGTAGTAACATTTCCTACACCATCCCCGAGAGGGCATAAGCAACCTTTCTTATTTAAAACAACAACAGAAACAGGGAGGTATCAGGATTGCTGCTCCAAAATCTTGGGGTATTAATTTTGGAAGCTGTACCTATACATTTATCCTTAAGTAATGCTCTATACTATTTTCCTTAACTAATACTGTTAATGGCACGGCTAACAGGAAAATGCAGTTGTGTGAAGAGATTCTGCCTCTCAGATTTTGGTGTTCATTCTCCAGGTTCCAGGCTGTGGCCCTGAAATTTCTGGGAATACGTAGCAGATGGACTGGTCACCTAGGAAAAGACATTGATATATGCTGAGAAGCATCTTTGTCTTTTTCATGACTTTGTAATCTCTAAAGGTGATGTTGGAATTCACGCATTAACAACTGTTGCTGTTCTTTTTCTTGCTTCAAATACCCTGGATAAATGATTTCCAGTATAGAATTTAGAAAACAGTGTTTCTTTTCCTTTAAAATGACTAGCTTTTAAATTCAACCTTATGCCTCCACAATGTCTGTCTATGAGTTACACAAACAATCTTTTGCAACTGTTGACAAAGAATCTGCTGCATATAATATCACCACGACTTCAGAAGGGCCGGTCCGTAAGTCTCAAGTGTTGACTCTGAGGTCTCAGGAAGTAGAGAAGAGGGTTACCCATGGCACTCCAGCTGCAAAATTCAGCCACAGCTTTACCCTCAACTTGAAAACAACCGATCAATCCAAATTGAATGCACTCAAATGACCATTCTTTAATTAATTAATTAATTGGTATTGCCCAAGTTGGTAACCTCCAGATTGTTTGGTCTTCAGCACTCATTCCTCTTTATGTTAGCTAAAGAGGAGAGCAGTTACAGCAAAAAAAAAATGTATATACAGTGGTGCCTCGCAAGACGAATGCCTTGTGGGACGAAAAACTCGCAAGACGAATGGGTCCTGTGAGTTTTTTGGTGCCTCGCAAGATGGACCATCTTGCGATATTTTTCATCTTGCGAGGCACCAAAATGCATTCCTATGGGAAACCGCACTTTAGAAGATGAAATTTTCGCTAGGTGGCATTAACTGTCGAGGCACCACTGTAACCAATCCTGCTAGGTATGTTGGTTCTTTACAAACTGTCATAGTAGCCTTCTCTGCCCTGCAAATCTATAAGTTACAGAATGAGCCAAAATGAATCAGGATACAGATTATTATTTTTTGGTCCACATGAGATAGTTTTGCACAAAACCTCACCCTCTACCACCTTCTATGCAGTTGTCAAAAGTATGGATGCTTTGTCTGAAGACAGAACATGGCATTCAGATGAGAAGTGAGATATGGATTAGAACAAAGAAAACTCTGAGCCTCAGAAAATGGGATTTGTGTACACTTTTTAACTTGTGGTTCTTTCCTCCCTCCCACTGCCTAGATAAAGATCTGGGTTTACCCAGAAGGAACCAGAAACCAAGAAAACACCATGCTTCCTTTCAGGCGGGGAGCTTTTCACCTGGCTCTAAAGGCTCAGGTAAACTCCTTATTATGAATCTTATGTGGTTAGATGGGGTAGTAGAATTACGGTAATCTGTTAATGAAGCTTCATGGGTCAATAACTTTTGGTGAACACTTTTCAGTTTTCTCAACAATTATGCTCTTCATGAGTACCTACAAGTACATTCTTGCTCAGATTAACTTCTCCAATGTTTGCCATAGTTCAGAGCCTAAGAAAATACCTACCCAGCTGAGAGACTATGGCTGAAATCCAGTAAAAAGTCACAACATAGAATAGGGTCTTAGAATTGTTGGGGATTTAGGTGAGACAACACCTACGAAAGTTCCATTGATACAACTAGCTTACTCCTATTACAACTTCCTACTGGATCTCAGCCTACATGTGAAATAGCCACACTGGTGTTTTTTTTTTCCAGCTCAGTGTGCCAACATTCACTGCTGATTTTGCTTCCATCCCTCCTAAATTTGTTGTGAAGCATTGTTTATTGGTTGCAACCAAACAGTATGAGATAATGGAGTTTTGTGTGGATATGGTAATGTCATAAGATCATCAGTAAAGGGCTTTATATTGGTCCCACCACCTTCACAGGTGCATTTGGTGGTGACACAGGACAGGGCCTTCTCTGCTGCTGCTCCCAGACTTTGGAATTCTGTCCCACCGGAGGCCAGGCTGGCCCCATCTTTCCTGTCGTTCCACAAAGAGGCAAAGACCTTACTCTTCAGGGAAGTTTTCCTCTAGTGACTAGCTACCTGAGTGGGGTTTTGAAATTGATTGTTGTGCACGACAGCTTTGAATGTGTTTTGGTGTTGATTTTGTTTACTGTTTTTTAAGGTCTTATTTGTTTGATATTTTCTAAGTATGGTGTATTGGATAGAGTGAAAGACTAGGACTCTGGAGAACAGGGTTCGGATCCCCACTTGGTCATGGATACAGACTGGGGAAGTGGAACTGGTAAAACCACTCCTCAAGTATCTCATTTACCTTGAAAGCCCTATTAGGGTCACTATACGTTGATTTTGACTTGATGGCACATTTGTTTAATGCTTTTCAGTATTTGTATACTTACTGTTTTTAGATTTAAATGTTGCCGTTTAATGATATAAGCTGCCGTGGGTCCTTTTTGAGGAGAAAAGTGGGGTAAAAATATTTTAAATAAATAAATAATAAACAAAATAGTCAGGAAACCAAACAGGGCAGAGCAAACAGTTGTCTCATGGTACCCAATCAACAACTGAACTGATCTTCAGTTGAACATTAAGATGATAAAGATGATACTGATAGTCTGGATCCATTTCAGTCGAGGTTTAGGGCCACGTCATGGGGCTGAGACAGTTATGGTCATGCTGCTAGATGATCTGTCATGGGAAGTTGACCAGGGGAGTGGGACCCTCTTGATTTTCCTGGATCTCTCAGCTGCTCTTGATACCGTCAATCATGGTAACCATAGACCGGTTGTTGGGATTGAGGATTGGAGACATAGCATTATGCCGGCTTCGTTCATTCCTGGATGGCCAGTGGCAGAGTCCAGCTTGGGGAAGCTGTTTCGTCACTGTGGACATGACAATGCGGTGTTCCACAGAGGTCTATCATCTCCCTTTTGCTGTTTAACATCTATATGAGGCAGCTGGGGGAACTCATTCGGCGATTTGGAGTGCATTGACATCAATATGCTGATGACACGCAACTCTGTCTCTCTGTTTCCTCTTCAGCGGGGAAGGTTGTACAGACCCTAGGCCTAGAACGTTGTCTGGCTGCAGTTATGGACCAGACAGGGGCAAATAGGCCGAATCTGAATCTTGACAGGACACAGATCCTGCTGTTGAAAGGACATCCTGATTGGTTAGGGGGGTTGTTGCCTGATTTTGATGGGGTCACATTCCCCCTGAAGGATCAGGTGTGTAATCTCGGTGTGATTTTGGACCTGGTCCTCTCAATGGAGAAAGAGATCTTGGCTGTGGCTAAATCTGCCTTTTTCCATCTGAGGCCTTGTACATCTCCGCTCCCTTCTCAATAGGAAGTCCCTAGTAACACTGGTTCACAGTGTTGGTAGTCTCAAGGATCAGCTCTTGCAATGCTGTTTACGTGGGGCTGCCCTTGAAGGTGGTTCAGAAGCTGCAGTAAGTGCAAAATGTGGCAGCCTGATTGGTCACTACTAACATGTTTCCCTGAAAATAAGACCAGGACTTATATTAATTTTGCTCCAAAAACACATGAGGTCTTCTTTTCAGGGGATGGCTTACTTTTTTCATGTACAACAATCTACATTTATTCAAATACACTCATGTCATCTTCTGGTTGCTGCACAATGGTGGGGTTTACTTAACTGGGGCTTATTTTGGGGGTAGGGCTTATATTACGAGCATCCTTAAAAATCATACTAGGGCTTATTTTCGGGTTAGGTCTTATTTTCGAAGAAACAGGGTACATCTAAATTTGACTGTGTTTCACCCATCCTGTATGCCTCCAGGCCAAATTCAAGGTAGTGATGTTAACTTATAAAGCCCTATATGGTTTCGGACTGCACTACCTATCAAAACGCCTCTTCCTCAGGTCATCCTCCCATCCCATCTGCACCTTCCAATCCTTGATGCTGCAGGTGGTCACTCTGAGACAGGCCCAGAAATCATCAACCAGAGGCTGTGCCTTCTCTGTAGTGACTACTCCACTCTGAAACTCCCTCCCTGTGGAGGTGTGATTGGCCCTCACTCTCCTGAGCTTCTGTAAACAAGTGAAAACCAGGACTTTACAAACCTCACTCCTTTGCAATATTAATTTTGTACTGAGTTTATGCCGGCCCATGATTTGCCAAACAGGTTTTTGTTATTATATGTTCAATTTTTTTAAAAAATGTATATAATATATTTTTGATATTTCCTGGAAGCCGCCCAGAGTAGTGGCTTGTCCACTAACTGTGTGGGGTATAAGTTTAAACAAATAAATAAAATTAAAAAGTATAGGAAGATTACATAGATTTAATACTGACGATGAAGAAATCAAAATTGTTAATGGTTTTCTGTACCATGGTTCAATCATTGATTAAAGCATTGACTGTAGCCAAGAAATCAGAAAAAGACTGAGACATGGAAGGGCAATTATGAAGGAACTTGAAAAGATCCTCAAGTGTAAGAATGTACTGTATTGTGGGAGATCAAATACAAATCATCCATACTTTCATATTTCTCTGTTAGTATGCTATGGATGTGAAATTAAGAGACATGACGATTAAAAATGTTGCCTCATTCAATATGTTGTGTAAGAATCACTTTATAGTTACTAAGGTCCACCAGAAAGACAGACAAGCAGATGCTAAAAGAAATCAAGTCTGAACTCTGGAAGCTAGAATGACCCAACTGAGGTTGTCCTGCCTTTGACATATCATGAGAAGACGAGACTCAGTGGAAAAGACAATAATATTAGGAAAAGTGGAAGGCGGTAGAAAAAGAGGAAGACCTATAATGAGATGTGTTGCTCTAAGAAAGAAATTCATGGTCTTTGTTTTGCAAGATCTGAGCAGGGCTATTAATGATAGGATCTTTTAGATGTCATTCATAGAGTCATCATAAGATGGAAGCAACTTGATGACATGTAAAAATAATAACCAATGTACTGTCGAAGGTCACAAATGACAGAGTCACAACAGAAGTTAGGAATACAAGGGGTGGCCAACATACTAATGTAAACAAGGTTAGGTATGGTTCTCAGGACTATGCTTGGACAAAGTGAAGCTCATGTGGTGCTTGTTGCTGGCTAAGATCCCACCAAGGCTCAAGTGTAATCCACTCAGCTTTAGCTGTCCCTGTGAAAAGAGTTCTCCTTTCAAAGAGGGTCTCCAATCCCAAGGAAATCACTGCTCTAGAAGATAACTTGGTTAGAGCTGGTTTTAGAAGAGGCAGCTGTGTTAGTCTGTGCTAGTATATCAGGCAAAAACAAAAGACAAAAATTAAAGAAGACAAAAATGTTGTGGCACCTTTAACTGCTATATTTTAATGTGAGGTTTTGTGGAAAGTCCATTTCCTCAAACACTTCCTGGTTAGAGCTGAGCATTTTAACTGATGTTAATAAGCTCTCAGCCCTCAGCTGTACCATATCGTTCTTGTGGACTGACTGGGAAGGGGCGAGCATACTCATTTGGGTCAGGGACACAGCTTTCTCCCGCTGAAGGTGTGATTTCCTGCATAATCATTGTTCAAAACTAAAATGGACTTCCAGCCACTTCTGTTCCCCCCACTTTAATTTTTGGCAACCTAATGTGGTCCTATGAGAATTCTAAGGGCAGAAAATTGATCCCCATAACTAAGCTGCCTTTCTTGTCCTAAATGGGTAAGTGCTCAAGAAAAATTCATCTGATGGCACACAAGCTTTTGTAGAATGAAATCCATCTCGCCACACACATGAAGCGTAATGCACAAAGTGCTGCAACAATGCATGAACGTCCCAATAAATTAAGAACTCTGGTTCAGAGAGCTTAACGGATTCTATTGAAACAGGGCTTAAAGACTACAGCTTTGGAAAAGTGGGTTGTGAAGGGGAAAAGAAAAAGTGTTTAATTTGTAAATGTAACTCTAAGCTTCTTACTCTATCCTGTCTTTGCTACATAGGTCCCCATTATCCCCATTGTGACGTGCTCTCTTATGGCCACATACAACTACAAAGAGAAGATGTTTAGCCCAGGTGAGTCAAAATGGAGGGGAAGTATGCATATTACATGTTCCTCCCTCTTTTTCTGAACTCAGGAATCAAGTTAAGTAAGATACGGACACTTACTAAAGCTTCTCTTAATATTCATGGCAGCAATGAGCTGGACCCAGTATCCAAAATGTTAATAAAAGAAGCTTCATCGCTTTCAGGGAATCCTAACTGTTCATTGCTTGATGTGTTACTTGAAAGAGGTCCCTCATTGTGCTGATGGTTAGTTATACCAGCAGGCAAGTCATTCCTGTTACCCTTACTAGGGAGATAATGTAAAGAATGTATAACTAGGTTAAGGTGCATATTATTAGTTCTTTAGCATTCAGGTGAACAAATTAATGAAATTAGAAAGGCTCCTCATACAACCCTAGAACCCAATAGTGACTGTCCTTGGCCACCCCCCTAGCCTCACAAATGGAATCCTGTTGCTTTGCTTTCTAGTCTCTTTCAGTCAAAATTGAGGCCAAGCAGGAGCTATGCATCTTTTTCAAAATGTTAATAGTGCCCTCAGAAATACGTATGAAGTACCTTCTGGTAGCACTGTATAGAGCTAGAGCACTCTGGTGCTAAAGTACTCTAATGTTATGGCTCTGAGTAGCAGTGTCTGAAATTACACTGTTAGCATTCCTGGGAGTTCCTTTTGAGTACAGCCTTTCGAAGTAGTCATATATGTCCTGTGTGACTTCAATTTGGTGGAGAGTAAGACAACAATAAACAGGTTGGTTTTCAGAAAGCACTCCCACCCAGCCACCCACCCCTCGTGATGAGTAATGTTGGAAATCCTGTTCCTCTTACAGAGGAAAAATAATGCCTGTGCCTTTATTACATGGTTCAGGGATTAGTATTGCATTAGTATTTGGCAATCCATACTGCTTATAAGTGTGTAGGCATCCTTCAGTCTTGAGAGACTATGGTATCGTGCTCTGTATGGAGGTCTTGGAACAGTGTCTTGTGTGGCTGAGAAGGCCAATTCGAGAGTGACAATCCCTTCCACACTGGAGACAAATCCAATCTGTCCCCTGTCCAGCTCCCTGGTTTTGCTTGTTTCGGGACTGCCTCTTTGCCTCGGTCTGCTGTACAAGTGTCTCTTCAAATTGGGAGAGGCCATGATGCACCGCCTGCCTCCAGGCTGAACGCTCAGACGTCAAGGTTTCCCATCTGTTGAGGTCCATTCCTAAGGCCTTCAGATCCCGCTTGCAGATGTCCTTGTAACGCAGCTGTGGTCTCCCTCGGGGGCGGCTTCCCTTCACTAATTCTCCATACAGGAGATATTTTGGAATCCGACCATCAGCCATTCTCATGACGTGCCCAAGCCAACGTAGACGGCGCTGTTTCAATATTGTATACATGCTGAAAATTCCAGCTCGTTCTAGGACTACTCTATTTGGAACTTTGTCCTGCCAGGTGATACCAAAAATGCGTCGGAGACAACGCATATGGAAGGTGTTCAGCTTTCTCTCCTGCCGTGCACAAAGGGTCCAGGACTCGCTGCAGTATAGGAGTGTGCTCAGGACACAGGCTCTATAGACCTGGATTTTGGTGTATGCCGTCAACTTCTTATTAAGCCATACTCTCTTTGTGAGTCTAGAGAACATGGTAGCTGCTTTCCCAATGCGTTTATCCAGCTCGACAACTAGGGAGAGAGTGTCAGAGATTGTTGAGCCAAGGTACACAAATTCATGAACAACCTCCAGTACTTGCATGGAGATAGTAATAGAGGGAGGTGAGTCCACGCCCTGGCACATGACTTGTGTTTTCTTCAGGCTGATAGTTAGTCCAAAGTCTTGGCAGGCCTTGCTAAAATGATTTATGAGTTGTTGGAGGTCTTCAGCAGAGTGGGCAACAATGGCTGCATCATCAGCAAAGAGGAAGTCCCGCATGCATTTCAGTTGGACTTTGGTCTTCGCTCTCAATCTAGTGAGATTAAAGAGCTTTCCATCTGATCTAGTCCGGAGATAGACACCTTCTGTTGCAGTTCCAAAGGCCTGCTTCAGCATGACAGCAAAGAAGATCCCAAACAGGGTCGGCGCAAGGACACAGCCTTGTTTTACTCCGCTTCGGATGTCAAAGGGATCTGATGTTGAGCCATCAAAAACTACAGTGCCCTTCATTTCCTCATGAAAGGACCTGATGATATTAAGGAGTTGAGGTGGACATCCAATCTTGGGAAGTATTTTAAAAAGTCCATCCCTGCTAACCAAGTC
Source organism: Pogona vitticeps (assembly GCF_051106095.1). Lineage (NCBI taxonomy): Eukaryota > Metazoa > Chordata > Lepidosauria > Squamata > Agamidae > Pogona > Pogona vitticeps. The sequence goes on along the minus strand of NC_135788.1, from coordinate 93,744,671 downwards.
AAAGGCCTTTGTGAGATCTATGAAGGCCACAAAGAGTAGCTGTTGTTGTTCCCTGCATTTCTCCTGCAACTGTCTGAGGGAAAATATCATGTCGGTGGTGGATCTATTAGCTCGAAAACCACACTGTGATTCTGGATACACTCTGTCTGCAAGCATCTGAAGTCTCTTCAGCACAACACAGGCCAGCAGCTTCCCTACCACGCTGAGAAGAGAGATACCACGGTAGTTATTGCAGTCACCCCTGTCGCCTTTGTTCTTATACAATGTGACGATGTTTGCGTCCTTCATGTCCTGTGGTACTCCACCTTCTCTCCAGCAAAGACAAAAGAGTTCATACAGCTCAGTGGTGATGATCTCTTTACAGCACTTCAAAACTTCAACGGGGATGTTGTCCTTTCCAGGTGCCTTGCCAGAGGCAAGGGAACCCAAGGCCGCTTTTATTTCTGCTAAAGTTGGTTCACTGTCCAGCTCTTCCAAGAGAGGCAGGCACTCAATGTTATTTAGTGCCTCTTCCGTTACTACATTCTCTTTAGAATATAGCTCAGAGTAGTGCTGCACCCAGCGTTCCATCTGCTGTGCTCGGTCCTGGATGATCACGCCTGTAGGGAGCAGATTTCTTCTGTATTGGACCTAAAGCCTGCTTGATACCGTCATACATTCCCTTGATGTTACCTGTGTCTGCTGCTATCTGTATCTGAGAGCAGAGCTGAAGCCAATAATCATTGGAACATCTCCTGGCAGTCTGTTGGACTTGGCTACGAGCAGCTCGAAGAGCCTGCAAGTTGTACTCACTAGGACAGGCTTTGTATGCTGCTAGAGCTCTCCTCTTATCCTCGATGGCTGGAATCAGCTCCTCCGAATGGGCTTCGAACCAGTCAGCCATCTTTTTGGTCTTCTTGCCAAATGTGGACAGGGCAGTGTTATAAACAGCGTTCTTGAAGTGTTCCCATCGTTCAGGTGCATTCGCATCAGCCGGGCCTGGAAGGGTTTCCTGAAGCGCTTGGGCAAATTCCTCCACTTTTCTTTGATTGTGAATCTTGTTGATATCTATACGTGGCCTTCCTTCCTTTTTAGTGTGATACAATCTCTTTGTTTGCAGTTTTATTCTGTTACATACCAGGGAATGATCAGTATCACAATCAGCACTCTGGTGACTGCGTGTGATCGTAATACTAGATAGGCTAGAACGTCTAGTGAGGATCAAATCAAGCTGATGCCAATGCTTCGATCTTGGATGTCTCCAGGAAACTTTGTGTTGAGGCTTTGTATTAAAGAACGTGTTGGTGACACAAAGACCATAATAACAGCAAAACTCCAGCAAGCGTTGGCCATTTTCATTCATCTTCCCAATGCCAAAACGGCCTAGGCAGGTGGGCCAAGAGTTGTGATCAGCACCAACTCTAGTGTTAAAGTCTCCGAGAATGAACAGCGGCTCTCTCTCAGGGACTTTTTTGATAGCAGCTGCCAAATCATCATAGAATTTGTCTTTGACTTCTGTTGTGGATGACAGTGTTGGTGCATATGCACTGATGAGGGTGACCAGTCCCGCTGATGACTGGAGCTGCAGAGACAGGATTCTTTCACTCCCCACAGTAGGTGGAACAATGGATCTCAGCAGAGTATTTCTGACCGCAAAGCCAACACCATATTCCCTGGTCTCGTTCAATGGTTTTCCCTGCCAGAAGAATGAGAAGTTTTTTTCCTTGACAGATCCCATGTCTGGCAATCTCGTCTCTTGCAGGGCAACAATGTCCATCCGCAGTCTACTCAGTTCAATGTCGATAACAGCTTTCTAGCGCACGTCGTCTATTTCCTGCAGGTTGTCAGAAAAGCCAGGGGTCATTGTCCGAACATTCCAGGTTCCCAGCTTTAGGGCAGATGTTTTCTTCTGATTGTTGCATGGTGCAGGGTTATTGATCTGTTTTTTGGCTCTCCCACCATCAGAAGTAGCCGCTGGCATCATGCTCTATGCCAATCGAGCAAAACGTATAACCAGTAACTGCTAGTTCCTGTGTTATTTCGACACTGTATGCAAAGCTGGAGTGTCCTCTTCAGAGCACGAAGCCTGGGTAGAATAATATGGAGGATAGGCTGTTACCCAAGCAGCAAATCCCCCTCTCCACGTCACTGAAATAGTCCAATGGAGAGGCAAGAGCCAATACAACTGGTTCCAGCAACGTCGCAGGAGTTGGCAGAACAACGCGAACTGTCTACGGGACTCCGGCTCCGGATTTTGCCTCGAGGTTATCTCCTGAAGCCTTTTCCATCAGTGGATATAGCCACAAGGCAGTGGAGGTTTGAAATCAGAGTTTTCCTTCTCTTAGATGGGCTGCCTTACATGGCTGACGAGTCCCACCTACCCGCTCTGCTCCCTAATAGTGTGGAAGTATGACCCTACTCCTGAAACATTCCTGCCACCAGGTGTGTGAAATGCTATTGTAGTGGAATGCATTACAATATTAAGACGTGCTATTTCCAATTGGACTCATTCTCAAGTAAGCAGGGAATTATCCCAGTACAGTGGTGCCTCACATTACGACGTAATGTAGAACGAAAATGTCATAATGCAAAAATAAAAAGCCCATTGAAACGCATTGAAACCCCTTCAATGCGTTCCAGTGGGCTGGAAACTCACCATCTAGCAAAGATCCTCCATAGGGCGGTCATTTTCGGTGCCTGTGCAGCGAGGAATCCGTCCCAGAAACCAGAGGGGAGCCATTTTATTTACCCGGCGGCCATTTTGAAACTGCCAATCAGCTGGAGGAAAATCATCGTTTTGCAAAGAATCGGTTCCTGAAGCAGGGAACTGATCATTGCAAAGCGAAAAAAACCCATTCAGACCATCGTTTTGCGATCGTCGTAATGTGGTTTTGTCGTAATGCGGGGCAATCGTAAAGCGAGGCACCACTGTACTATGGATGATATATTTTGACAGAGGGTACAAATCCCATAATTCACCAGTATGGATGGGGACAAAGCGCCAAAATGGCGCTTCGTCTTGGTTTGTGGGTCATCAAGTTTGTCTTGGTTTGTGAATCATGCACAACCCATTAATTGCCCCTCAGTGGCACAATGAACCACAAATCAATTTGTCAGTTCGTCAGGTCATATTTTTTTAGACAGCCTGTGGGGTTATCTAAATAAAAACCAAAATAACCCAGCCCCCACTGCCTTCCTATGCTGCATGGCATAGGAAGAGGAGGGGAGAAATCAAAGAGATCCCCCAGTCCTGCTGCCTTTGCAAAGACAGCAGGGGTAGGGGATCACTTTGCTCCTCTTCCTATGCCCTGGTAGAGATAGGAAGAGGAAAGCAATCCCCTAGCCCTGCTGCCTTTGCAAAGAGAGTGGGGCTGGGGGATCACTTTGATCCCTCTTTGATCTCTTCTCTTCCTATGTTGTGCGGGCATAGGAAGAGGAGAAAATGGGAACCAAGCCATCTCCCAGCCCTGGGAGTGAGATTCCCTTCAGTCAGGCTCTAGCAAGCCACCGAAGGGAAAATCCCTTTCTGCTTATGCCCCCCCCCCACAAGGAAGAGCTGATCTGTAGCACATAAGCAGATAGGGAATGACAGAACAAATATAAAAGGGTTATATTCATTGCTTCATATTCATTGGAGTCAATGAAGCCCAGAAATATGAAGAAATCTGATGAATCAGGAATATTAATCGAATATCCCGATTCGTTTTTATATTCGTCCCCATGTCTAATTGCAACTGACCATATATTAAGGCTCTCTAGTAACACGAAGGCCCCATCCACAAGCAATGGTGAACTTGTTTGAATGCCTAGGACTCACCCTAGGCCACAAACCAGAGGTTGTTTTAGTGACTCACCACAGTTCAAAACCATTGATTGAAGCTGCCTTATAAGTCCCCAGTTGTTTTAACTGTACTTTATTATGTCTGAACCTAGAATCCTGGCTTATTTCTGCTTTCCTTTTTTTATTTCACTCAAACCTCTCACCAATCAAAAGGTGTGAAGCAAGAGCAGCAAAGAAGATAAATTACTTCCCTGGCTAAACTACTCCCCCTTTTTTTTGCTTCTCCCCATGATTCCTAATCCCTTCCCACAACTAACTCCTCCATAAGTACCTGTTGGAGGTGGAAGTCTAATGTCAACATGGCAAAGCTTATTTGGCTCAACAAATACAGTCAGATACTCATTTCACAGAAAGGAATGCGGATGCTTAGAAGTAAAGGTGTGCTTGTTTGTGTTCCCAGAATTCCCCAAGCGGAATAGCCGCCGGTCATGTTGCCTGGGGAAATTTGGGAGTTCTAGTCCAGAAACACACTTTAGGCACACCTCTGTTTGGAAGTACACATATTCTATAGTGTTTAGCAGGGGCAGATCTGCTGTGAAACTAATGAAACTTAAGCTTCAGGGCCCCTAAAGCCGGACGGGCCCCCAAAGTGACTTGAGTCCACATTTTTAAAATATTTGTGCTAATCTGTTGTGGAGCAACTCCACTAAAGAAGACAACAATGGTTACACAGACCTCGTTGCTGGTTGTGAAAGGGCTCCATAACAGATCAAGTTTCAGGGTCTAAAAAATGTAGGTCCACCACTGGTTTTGAGTTACAGTATATGCTCCCCACCTTGTCCAGCAATGTGATATTTGAAGGGCAACACTACTTGAAGTCTGGCTTCTTTCTGAGGGTCAGTTACCAAACACTAATGTTACTTTTGTCACATTTTGTCTATGTGTGTTCAGTAAGTGAAAACAAATGGCCCAGGGATTCCTACATGGCAATAGATAGGCAGCTTCTTATCAGATTTCCAGGGAAATCCCAGTAGACTTGTCTTAATTCAGATGGAACTTTACGGCACAAGTAAAGGTATTGCTCAAATGTGGATTTTCAAATTTACCCCCTCCTGGCCCAGTGCAGCTCTCTTCGTTTTTTATCTAGTTTCATATTTCGGCTTAGAGATAACTCCAATGATTCTCACATTCCAGACATTCTGGAGTAATGTGCTGGTAATTGAGAAACTATCTTCTAGCAATTAGATCTCACAAAACGACATTTCCTTCCTCTGATCCTCTGTTATCAGTGCATGAACCCGAACAAATTAAGGTTGTCCCATCACTGTGAAAAATACAGTAGGACGGTATGATGCAGTAGAGACTTGAACTATGCAAACCATGTTGTCTAGTATAAACATTACCAGATCAAGTACATCAGATAGTATTATTCCTGGACTGTATCAGAAGTGGCATGACTGAATAATTTCCAATACTGAGAGCAGGGGAATGGGGACCATATATGGGGACCATATATATATTGAGGAAAACGCTTGACCCTTCTCTCTTGACACTTTTGTTTTCTGCAAATATTATTTATTTATTTATTTATTTATTTATTTATTTATTTATTTATTTATTTATTTATTTATTTATTTATTTATTTATTTATTGTATTTATACCCCGCCTATCTAGTCATTTCAACCACTCTAGGCGGCTTACAACAAAAGGATAACAAGTTCTAAAAAAATGTATAACAATTAATTAATTAAATGATTCTATAAGATGGGAAAAATAAAAATAAATCAAATAAAGAGAAAAAAAAGGAAAGAGGACAGGAATTAACTGGAAGGGAAGGCCTGCCTATACATCCATGTTTTTAGTTGGGTGTGTGTGTGTGTGTATGTATATATACAGTCTATATATTTGGAGAAAGCAAAAGTGTCAAGAGAGAAGGGTCAAGCGGAAAAAAGTTAATCGCCAGGAGTGTGTGGAATTTTGTTCGTTTGTTTGTTTCAGTTATGTGGAAAAACATTTCAGTTTCAGTTATGTGGAAAAACATTTAAATATGACATTATTTGTATTCTCAAGTGATACAGTCCAAGGACACGTGGAATGGTTGATTATCTGTTTAAAAGGAGACCACTCCATTCCGATATGAAACCAACTAGATTTGAGCCCTGTCTGCCATGCATTGGATATATTGGCTACCATTTGCCACTCTCCCAAGTGCACTCCTCCAGCAATTTCCAGAGATTTCAAAAAGAATGGAAGAAATGAGAGGGAACTGAAACATAGTTGTGCTGTTTTTATAGAGCCACCTGCCTGAATGTGACAACAGGTGCACAGGAAATGTTAAGCACCCAGCATGCAACTTCCTTCTCCTTGTTTAATGCTGCTAATTTTTTTTCCCAGAAGACACACTTTTGCACAGACTTACGTTTGTATTGTTTTTAATCTCTCTCTCTCTCTCTCTCTTCTCTCAATTCCCAACAGGGCATTGGACCATCCAGATTTTGCCCAAGATAGAAACAAAAGGCCTCAGAGTAGAAGATGCTATGGCACTGGCTGAAAGCACCCGCCACTTGATGCAGGACACTTTTTGTGAGATCTCGAGGGATGTTTGCAGGGACACCAGGCAGTGAGAGTTTCGTTCCCATGGAAGGTTGTGGAGAACACGCAAGTCAGGAAACTGGATGAGGGACTCTGTTGTTCCTCCCCCGAAAAAATAACAACAAATTAACAAGAAGTTCCTGATGTTAACACAGCAAAACTAAGTCCAGTGTCACCTAGTGACTTAAATACACGCACATGTTTCTTACCAAAGAGGATGACTAGAGGTCGAGATCCAAAGGCTGCAGTAGAGGCTTCGGGAGTGCAGCATGAGAGTGGCTCTGTCTAGATAACCTCTTGGTTGTCAGGCCATCCCTGAAGGGAACTGCTCCACGGTATGGCTCCCATCCAGACATTCTGCTGTTCTACTTATGCTTCAGAAGGAAAAGTTGATCTGCATGAGATGAGAGGCAGGTGCCTTGGAGCCCAAGAACAAAGCCGTCTGGGACTCTGCCTTGAGTGCTGAGCAACATGATCTGATCTTGCAGCTAGGGCAGTTGAAAGAGATACAGAAAGTTATCTTTCCTACTGGTCATGAACCAATGATGCAAGCGTTTGAGATCCATTGCTTGCTCTGTTCTGCAAGGTTAATAAAAGACAATTCACCTGACGATTCTGTTTGATTACTGATTCTGTCTACAGTATTTCAAAAATTAGCAAAGCTATCCATCAGGAAAAATGTGCCTGATAAGAATGTCCCGCTTTTTGTCTCCTGCACACCTCTTATTTCTTAACAGCGTAACAGCTGTCTATGTCAGCTTGGTTGCCGCAGAACCCAGATCAAGAACCCGCTGAAGATAAAGCGAAGCAGACTGTATTAAATAGGACACAATGGAGATCATCGTCAGCCAGGACTGAGTTTAGAAATAGTGGGACAGTGGGTGGCAGCTGTCTAAACTGGTTATTTAAACTGGCAGCCAGTCTGCTGACCTTACACTTTTTTATGATTGTATTTATGGAATGATTTATACGGGATAGTGTTTTATTTTTGATTTTATTGCACTCTGCTTTAGGAAACCCACTGTAGAAAAAAACTACAAGGTAAAAAAAATACATTTGAAAGAATGCTATGAACAGGGGCAGAGTGTCTCTCCCCCCAAATCTATGCAAATAGGATATGTTGTAAGACATTTGAGATTTGAGTGGGAGGTGGTTGATTAGATAGTACGGCTTTCCAGTAGGCTGACGTCCTGGCAACTATTCCTAAAAATAGAGGGCACCAAGAAAATCACTTAGCAGGTCTGAAATACAAGACTAGAACTTGCTCCATTTTGAATGGGGGGAGGCTCACCTTCAAAATCCCGGAGAGCTACTATACAATGCTGTGAATTAACTTGGTACCACACATGTCAGATATACATTGGTAGCCCAAGGGTGTGGCTGTTTGTGATAAAACAAATAAGAGCATGTACATTGTTTTACTTTGTTGCTTAGCGTAAACCATAATTAATGTCCACCTACACATTCTAATTCTTATAGGAAACTCACCCGCTAACCAGAGCCTTTCAAAAGAACATGTAGAATATTCAGGTGTGGAAAAAAAATGCACCTATTAGAAAGCCGCCCAGAGACCTTTGAGTAGTGTGGGCGGCAAATAAATAAATAAATAAATAAATAAATAAATAAATAAATAAATAAATAAATAAATAAATAAATAAATAAGCAAGCGAGCGAGCGAGCGAGCGAGCGAGCGAGCGAGCGAGCGAGCAAGCAAGCAAGCAAGCAAGCAAGCAAGCAAAGGTTCAATGTGTTGAAACCTCTGCTCAGGTGCCACTGTAGCTGAAGTGGTGCACTGAGTGTGACAGATGGAGAAACTTCCCGAAAGTCTGACCCATCAATTAAGCCTGTAAGGAGATAGCTTATCAGTGATCTGAACAAACTGCCAGGATACATGGATGGGGTGGGAAGGTTTCCTCTTATGAAAGGTGGATATTGCTCAATGCCCTATATGATTCAAATTCGTTCTTCTTAATGAGGAGTCAGCTGCTAATGATGTAACTATAGAACTGGAACAGGCAATTAAGATTGTTTGATTGGCTGTCAGAAGAGGAATAGAAGATTTTTGGTGTATTTAGAGTGTGTTTAATAAAACAACCATACACAGAACTCCATTAAGCGTTGTAAGTAAATTGTTCATGTGCATTCCACACCTCTTCAAAATGTGGTGGCAAAAATAGGCATAATGGGGGTTGGGTGTTTAGGATAAGTATTTAAAAGAGCAAACATCTTTAATTCAGGAAGCACAACTAAAAATATTGATACATATGAGTGACTGAATCTTAAGAGCATTCTGACTGACCTCACTGCCCCATTCATGTGTACATGGAATTAATGTGTACAACACAGTGACTAGAGGTCTAAATATGCATAACTAATTTTGTAATGTATAGAGCATGGAAGTGTTTCTGTGTAAAGGGTCCAACACTGTTTCCACCTAAAATGTGGTTGATTCGAGAGAAGGCTTTTCAGCAGGCTGGAATCCTGGCAACTCCTCTTTAAAATAAAATAAAAACAGCCAGGCAAGCCAAGAAAATCATCCCCCCAGCCTTATTGTATCTCTGAGGTGAGCTGAGGGTGGGTGAATGTCACACGGCTGAAGTAGGAGGGAACCCCAGGTTGCCACAAGTTGATGCTGCTCCACACCTCTGCCTCTCCTTTAACTTCTTCCTTTACTATCTCTTCCTTCTCCCTGGGCTGGGATTCTCCAATCTTCTTAAACTGCACACCCAGTCTTAAGAAATAAGGTGGGTGATGATCAGTGAAGGCAACTTCTGGATGTAGCCTCCTGACTTGCACATGCTTGCTGCATTTGGCATCACCTATGATATCTTCACATAAGCCTTTAAAATATTTAGTTTAATTTAACCTTTGCCTGCCACTCTGCTTTAGTGTTTGTTTAACTGGTGGCTTTAAGACTTTTATTGTCCTTTAGCTCAATATACCTACATTGGACGCCAAACTGAAAAGAGGTTGGTTATCATCATCATCTTACCACTGCAGAGTTTATGTAACTTTGCGAACAATTTTCTCACTATGAAACTATTTATAGAAAATAACATATCTATCTATTGTAGAGAAGGGAATGTATGTCACAATTTTCAAGCTGGTCTCCTTCAGACCTATTAGACTACAACCCCATCATCCCACAAAATCAGGTATGGTTAAGTGAGACAAAAATTGCTCCAGCCCCCATTATATTAGGGGTTTTTGTTTCTTGGTTACCTTTCTTCTTAAAAAGCAAACTAAAAAAAAACTAAAAAAAAAACCTGAATAAATGTGTGGGAGGGATAGGAAACACAGCATTAAAGATATGAAGAAATCTTACTTTTCCTGATTTCCCCTCATATATCTGTCTTGGGATGATATTCACCATCCTCAGAAGAACTCAGCCCTGGTGCAAGACTGGGATAATAAAGGTATTTATTGATCATGTTTTCTGTAAGTTGCACAAAGTGTAAACATATCCTTATTTCTGAAAGTAAGAATGTGGTATTTATTTAGATATTAATTAGGGATTCTTATTTCATGGGGGTGGGGGTGTTTGATAGGTTTGGGGGCCAATACCCATCCCTAGACCCTGCCATAAGGTGCACCAAGCTTCAAAATGATAATTTTTAGTGTGTGGGAGGGGAAGGGAATGCTTATTTAGGCATTTCCTCTTTTGATTTTTTTTGGCTGGGGTGTGTGTGTGAAAACTTGAGGATTTCGCCCAACCACCATAAAGTGAAGAAAAAAAATCACTACACATGGAAACTTACAGGAGAAGAAATAAGCACTTTTGTGCTAAGAAAAAACTTTGTAGAACTCCTTTTTTTAAGGGGGGGTCCTCTAGAATGGCTGAGGGGAGCACTTACAGCCTATAGTTGGGACTTTGCTCATCTCTGCTCTATAGGGTGCCTGCTAGGCATTATAGCATGGTTCCCTGACTTTGAGTACCAAAGTAGCAAAGACCCTCAAGGACAGGAGTTCCACTTTATTTCTTGGGGTGGGCTGGGGAGGGCAGGGAATAAAGTCAGCCTGGAAAAAGGATTTAAGAAAACAAGTATTTATTAAACACAAATGTGCAAGAAAGGCATTCACAAAGGCCATCTCCATGGACACAAGGTGAGAAGGACAGTAGAAAAAAATGACAATGCCCTTGCAGGCTGCACCACCAGTGTCTGAGCTTTTGTTGTTAAAGCACCAGACACCATGTATGTTGCAGGTGGAGAAAGTCTGGTATATTGGCAGCTACACCACAAAAGCAGTCCGTAGGGCAAGGGCTACCCCATCAATTGCTGTTTGGTAAGCCTGCAGGCATGGTTACATGTTCCAGTGTGTCCTTCAAAGAACCTGATGTTTTTGAGGGAGACCTACTCATGAGAGTGGCCCACCATGAAAAGAGTTTATTTATGTCGTCGGCGTTTAGGCTTCTGCTCCTTGCGTTTCTGGGCTCTCATATCCTTCTTCAAGCGGCTGTCCACCACCTTGAACTGGCCCTTGACTCCAGCAGGCCGTCGAACTTTCTGGCCTCCACCCTTCTTGGCCACAACGTAGGTCACTTGCCGCTTCTCTTTTCCTAACCCTGCCTTCTTGTAGATGCTGTTGGAGGAAAAGTTATAAGTGACACTCTTCTCATCAGAACCTCATGCCCAACTTAACCTCCTCTACCTACGCAGGAATCCACCAACACCACTAAGCCCAGCCTTCCTTCCCTGCCTGATCAATTGATTTCGGGTCACTCTAATTATGATTTTAATTCTGCGCAAGCCATGCCTTTGACTCTACCAGCTCAGGCCCCACCCCTCTGGAAGGGGTGCCTATGACAAAGTCAGTTAACATCACAAAAGGAAAAGTGCAAATTCATGAAGGCAAGTAAGGTTTTTTTCCCCTTTGAAATAAGAACACCCTTATCTGCCAAGCTACTGAAAAAGCTCCCAGAGCAAATCAGGAAACAAATTTTCTGTACCATCTATTTGACAGCTATTGCCAAAGAGCTGAAGATGGCTTTCATATTATTTTCTAACTGTACAAACAAATTTCCTTTTTTTTTTTTTGCACGGGGATTAACATACATGTTTAGAATTAGGCCTTTCCTGTTGCTTTTAGTTTTCTTATGGTTTTCCTATAAATGTTTTTGTTCTGCTCATTGCTGTTTTATTTATTTTACTTACAGTCTTTATGAATTGTGTTGAACATATTATAAAAACACTCCTAATAAATATTTTATCACTCTCTGTGCTCTCATCTTTATAAAAGGAAAAGCTTAAGCTATGACTCACTATAAAACCACAAAGAGGACCACAAAAGGTCTTAAGAAATCATAAAGAACCTTAGATCATATAGAAGAGTCTTTCCTTTTAGTACCTACTTACAAACTCCAAGAGGAAACATGGGGCTTTTTAGAACCGTTCTGGATTCATTTAGGACTTCTGCTTACAAAAGAGTTCCCTGGAAGCTGAAGACCTACCTGCGCAACTGGGCAGCTTTCTCACGTTCTGAGATGTCTACTGTGTTCACCACAGACTCTGCTTTCTTCTTCATCTGCTCTACTTTCTTCAACATCTAAGGGAAGGGACAAGCAGTCAACATTAAGGAAAAGCTCTCAGGGCAGGTCTGTGTGTGCATCTCTGCCATAAAACTGAGAAATTACACTTTTTTGGATAAAAGTTACCAATACATTTCTCCCTTCAGCAACACTGGGGTTAGGGGTGCTGGACTCTCATGTAGTTCAAAATCCATATCTAACTCTTATGCTCCCAAAAATGGAACCAAAAACCATAAACAGCTGATTAACCTCCTGGCATGCCTCAACACCCTCCTTGGCCACCAAGTGGAGTCACCATGCCAGGAGAGGGGACAGACCGAGCTGCTACCATCAGGAACCATAATCACACCAACAATAACAGGAGCCCTGGTAAGACCAAGACCTACCTTTTTCAGGCCTGGAGATGAATAGCAGCACAATATTGATTGACTGGGAAACAAATCTCTGTGTACCCAAAACCACACTGCTTGGCCCCATGCAATACTGTCCAGATACCATGCCCAACAGCCATGATGGCTAGGTAATCCTTGGAAGGGTAGTCCAAAAGAGCAACTTTTCTAAGTTCAATCCTCTCTGTCCAAGTTTAACCCCTTTTATCTCTCGTTTGCAAGATACAGGAGCAGGTGATGGGAAAGATCCCTACAGTGTTGCCACCATGTACAGTGGACACAGAGACAATCTTCAATGGTTTTGGGCAGCACCTTTGTGTGCACGTGTCCAAACGCAAGGATGGCCACTATCTTGCCTACCCTGCGCTTCTTGCGAGCCTTGGCCTCTGCCACTTTCTTGATAGGCCGGGCATTAATCTCCCGCCAGCGTTGGCGGTACTCTTCTACTGTCTGCCGGTCCAGAGGCAGTGGCTTGCGCCGATGTTGGTGCTCATCATGGACAAACCATTCAGGTAACTCCCCATCTTCCTCATTAAATGCGAACCTAGAATGCAAGGTAAAGAGTAGTAGGCAGGTCAGCTACAGCAATGTTTCCCAAGATGTCTGGTACTATTGCTGTTCTCCAAGGCATTTATTAATACCTTGTTTTGTACAATGTTCTGCCCCTGCTGGGAGCCAATTCTCACTCACAGCAAACCTCCCTGATCCCCATCAACAATACCCCTCTCCATTACCTGTTGAAAGAATTATCAATTAAGTCTCTCTTGGCTTTTCGGGAGGTTGCAATGACCGCTCCTAATGCCAGTCCCTCAGGGTCCAGAACCCGAGCTCGTTTCACTAGGAAGACACACAAGTTTCAGCCCATCTTGCAGGCAAGAGTGACCTCATGGCAATGCTCAGTAAAGAAGCCAATGCAGTGAGATGTACTTATTTCTTCTTACCTGGGTCTTCAATGGGGATCACCTCAATATGCCCTGGTTCCCCTCTAGGTCGCTTTGCTCCTGCACGTGGCCCTGGCTGCTCCCTAAAATCAGAGAAAGAGAGAAGAGTTGTGACCCTCACTTCTTCTACATCCTTAGTACAGGTAAAGGTTCCCCTTGACAAATGTCCAGTCGTATCCAACTCTAGGGCGCGGTGCTCATTCCTGTTTCCAAGCCATACAGCCAGCGTTGTCCAAAAACAGTTTACATGGTCACGTGGCCAGCGCAGCTAGACATGGAATGCTGTTTCGTTCCCACCATGGGGGAAGGAAATTTATCTACTTGCATTTGCATGCTTTCGAACTGCTAGGTTGGCAGGAACTGGGACAAGCGATGGGAGCTCACTCTGTTGCGTGGATTCGATCTTACAACTGCTTGTCTTCCGACCTTGCAGCACAGAGGCTTCTGTGGTTTAACATGCAGCACCACCAGGTCCCTGAAATGCCACATTAGATGTGATGCCCAGGTGAACACCTACACAACACGGGGGCACTTGAAAAAGAGTTCCTAGCATTCTGGGGTTGTGTTCTTGGAAGGCCAACAAAACCCATATCTAAACATCTAGGGCAAATGTCATGACCTTCTTTGAAACTGGGGCAAGGGTTTTGCAGATATTTGCTTTGGCAATATATTATTACATACTTCTATTCCTTTAAGCAATAGTTTTATGTTTAAAGGGAGTGTTGCCCTAGCTAATGACAGCATCTGAAACACACAAGCCAACAGTCCTTTCGACTCACTGATAAGAGGAAGTGCATAAACAGGTGAATAGTTTAATGAAAGAGAACATATTCACATTTTTATCTCTTCCATAGCTCTAAGATTGTGAAACCCAAACGCATGACATGGATATCCAAAGACCCTGGATAAGACCACCTTTAGCTGATCTATTTTTTAAAAAAGGCCCCAACAGAGGAAAGAGGAAACTGCTACTCAACACACAAGCATTTAATGAAACACAGAAGGGAAAAGAAAACATAATGAAAATGCTAAAGATCCAGCATGGTAACAGTCTCACTAATGGTCCCCTTGTGGAAATGAACTTTAACCTGTTTGTAGTCGACAACACTACCTGCATTCCCCAGGTGACAGGACCTCTCAACCACAACAGAGCTATTATTTATGAATGACTACTACTACTACTACTACTACTACTACTACTACTACTACTACTACTACTACTACTACTACTACTACTACTACTACTACAATGTGCTGCAAAGTCAATTCTGACTTATGATGATTCCTTTCAGGGTTTTCTAGGTAAAGAACACACAGAGGTGCATTATCATTCTCTTCTTCTGGGAGTAACCTGGGACTGTGCAGCTTACCTGAGACTACACAGGGAGGCTCTACTCCCAGGAGACACACTGAGGAACTGAACTCTCAACCTCTGGCACCGTAACCTGATACCTATCTCATCAAACTATTGAGCCAGCACATGAAAAGCTATGGCCCCTATTGAAGGATGGGGTCCTAAAAGGCAGCAACTTGGAAGAGCTGCAGCAAAAGCAGATGAGACCACTGAACAGCAGAAAGATAGGAAAGATGGTATCCAGAGCGGCTGAAATTGCAGAGCAACAACTTGAAAGAGAGGAAGCCGACAAAAATGTAGGAGCTAGAGCTAGTGACCACCTCTGGAGGGAAAAAGAAAAATCCTCTTTCCTCTGTAATGCAGTCTTAGATGCCGAGCATCCTTTAATTACGACTGGCTCAGTATCAACTTCTTATACTTAGTGCTATGTAATAATACAGAAGGAGGAAACTTAGGATGATTGCTGAGATGGATTGCACCAAATTGATAGCTACACTTCCTGCCTCACAAGGAGACAGGAAGAATGTTTACAGGTCACACACTTCATGGCTTCAGGCAAGCCAGATGAGACACTGGCCCAAATCCTGTTGCTTGGCACAATAAATTGCACAAGAGTAGGGCCATTGAATCAGTGGGGATTTAAGGACTCAACTCCTCTGTACAGTCAATTGATTTAAATGGGCCTACTCTAAGTGTGGTTTACTTCAGCATAGTATAGCCATATCTGCCCTGCTCCACTCTAAAGAATAACTGAATGTTGGGAAATGACATTATTACACTTCCAGGAGGAGAGACGGATATCTCAATGTTTTCTGTTTTTCAAAGATTTTTTTTCTCAGAGTCCATCTGAGGCTACAAATGTACAAGTTTAGAACATCCCCCATGTCTCAAGACGAACAGGGATAAGCTTGGGAAACAGGCAGCCAATATGCAGAGCCGAACCTTCCACACACCTCCCCACCGGCAACAACAAGGATATTCTGCAAGGCAAAGACCCTTGGCAGTGACCTCATGGTTCGAATGCTTCACCTCTCTTCGTCGCTGTCGCTGTCCTCTGTGTCAGAACCTGTCTCTTCAGCTTGGCCTTCGGGTTGTTCAGATTCCAGCCTTTCCTTGGAACCCAACTCTGGTGAAGCCTCATGCTGTGGCAGCTTCTTTTTCTTCTTTGCTTTTCTAGAAACTGAGTGGGAGAAGATCATGAATAAAAATGGAAGGAGTCTTTCCACACTCTCCCTTACTGAAAGTCACCCAGAACTCACTGATACAAGACTTGAATGAAAGCGGAAGAAAAAAGTTCATTTAACTTCCAGATTCTTTCTCATATTCTCTCTCTAACTCCTGCAAAACCTGAAGTATGGCATATACAGGGTCAGGGCATTCATTTCACTCTCCTCTCTCAGTAACAATAGTTAACTATGATTACTGGGAGAAGAGAAGGCACTATCGCCTGGCTCACAGATATGAGACAGTCCAGCAAAAGATCTGCCCGAGCTGTTTGGACAAATTTTAAGATGTTGCTCCCTCCGCCACATAAAAATAGTACTTCAAATGAATCAACTGCACTTGATTGCAGATCCTGCCACGTATTTGCTTCTTCCCGGTCGCAACAGTATCCCTGCCTAAGGGGGTGACTGGTACCAGAAGGCTTTTGGATGACACCCCCTCAAAAGGAGGCAACATCAACCCTTAGAATGAGCAGTAAAACTGTTTCTATGACCCTCCCTCCAACAAAGCCGACAGTGTTGCTCTCTCTGGAATGTATATACAGCAGTGGGCAGGTGGTGTCCTGGCATTTATCACCCAGTAAATTTACTACTGCTATCAATGTTTAATGCCTATGAAGCTCGTGATTATGGTGTTTTAAATAGAGGTATAGAGATCTGAGCTTTTGGACTACAGCTCCCAGAATTCCCTGGGCAACACTGTCCCCGAAACCCAAACCCACAACCGGTCACCCCAATACAAAACCGGCAGTGAATCTACAATGTATTTGGAGCAACAGCGCAATGAGATGCTGAGATAGTGGGCAGAAACAGACATCCCAAAAAACGTGCAGCACCTGCTAAAAACAGTCTCACATCATTATCCCCCTGCCCTTGGTAAAATCTGGTAAGTTAAAAAGTGTGACACAGTGTCTTTGTCATTCAGATTTTCCTGCTGCATTTCAACTTTGCCTATTCCAACATAAGTGATTGCTACTAAAATGCAACAACATCTCAATTGTATGTATGTAGGCCTTTAAAACACAATTAAAAACATGGCTGTTTATTCAGCACTTCCCTCCAGCCAACTCTTGATTTTTTTCTTACTTTTCCTTTTTATCTTTACTGCTGTTCTTGTTTGATTATTATGTATTTGTCTATGTTTTATTATTTGATTTTATATTTGGAAGCCGCCTAGAGTGGTCCAGTGGGCCAGATAGGCGGGGTATAAATTAAATAAATAAATAAATTAAATAAATTAAATAAATAAATAAATAAAAAAGAGAAGCTGCAGGTGGTGGTGGTTTTAGCAGAAGGCGTGCACCCCTTTGTGATGTCTAGTTCCACCCAAATGTAACTGCTGGCTGCATATCTTCATCCTTTTCCAGGCCTGGTCAGCAGGAGAGAAACAGGATTTACCTGTTGGAGGTTGTGCCAGTCTCTGGGACAAGGTCTGTGCCTGCCCAATCTCCAGAGCTTCGTCAGCATCATCGTCAATTCCAGCAAAAGCTTCCTGGGCAGTAGGATACACAAAACCTGGTCAGGGCACAGGTAGAGGTACCCACTGGCCATTTGTAACACCATTTCCAGAGTTCCCAATTGATTCTGAGCCACAGGGCATCAATCCTGACAGCAGAAAACCCCTGGCAAGCCAATCCTATGTTATGACACTAGAATGGCAAATCAAGGCTGATGGCACGTCCACCCACCATTTAGATACATCTGGGTAAGTGGTGGTATATTGGAGCTACTCCCCCCCGCCCCCGCGACATGCTGTGGGCTGCACCAGCCCCACCAAGCAAAACTGGAAGTGGTTCCAAGTTCACAACCAGTTTTGCAAAACACGTTTGGAAGGGGGCACCTGGAGCAAAACAAAATGCAGGGCATATGTCTTATAAAGTCCCCCTTTTGGACCATGTGGACCAGTAAAATGGGCAGGAGTGCCACAAGTGGGCCATGCATTTCCTAGCTTTGGACCGAGGGTGGGTAGTACAGGACTTATACCAACACTTGGGCATGGCAGAGGGAATAAATCACTCCCATGAGAAGCGCTTACCTTGCCAAACCACAAGTTGGTCTGATGCTGCTCCCGCTCCTCCTTGCCCTCCAGGGAGACCAGAAGAGGATTCTCTCCCTCGGGATCCTCCTCCTCCTCTTCACCAGCTGACCTATAGCACATACATTAGAACTCCCATCAAGCCAGCAACACTGGAACAGGTTCACCCACCCCACTCCAATGGGCACCTATTAGGAGCCAGGAGATTTGATGTGTTGACTCATTGCTGCTAAGAGGAAGGGACTGTTGGTGGTGGTAAGAATAATGACATTCTACCTAAGCAGCATATTGAAGTAAAGGAAAAGGTGTACTGTCCTTGTGCTTAAAATTCAGTGGCAGAGTCCATGCTTTGTGCGCAAAGGATCTTGAAACCTTTCTGAATGGCTGCCAGTGGCTGTAGAAAAAGGGCAGACAAACATGCAGCCTTCCAGATGTTGTTGTGCACAACTGCCACCATCAGTAGCATAGCTAATGGCAAGGGATGCTGGGAAGTAGAGTCCAAAAGACACCCAGAGAGCCACAAGTTGCCTATCTTTGCTTTGAAAGATTGATCTGGACAAACTTCAATATACAGATGCGCAAGTATGAGTTCAGTAGATCTCCACCTTAACAGCATGGGTACCGCAGAAGTGAGTGATAGGTGGTCCTCCGGCTCCTATTAAACTACAACTCCCATCATCCCTAGCCAATACAGGCACTTCTCCATTATGCCCCTTCCCTCCAGAGTCCAACTGCCATTGCTCTGGCTACAGAGGGAGAAGCAGCAGGACATGCAGGGGTAACTTCATCACACACTTTCCTCTTGACAGATCAGGACTGGCGATACTCCTCCCTTGCATCCCACTTATGTCATATCTCACCTTTCAGATGTTAAGCCACAAGACAGAGACCTTCTTATTATCTGCTGAGAAAACCCTTTGGGCACAGCCAGGGTGAGGGATAACAGGAATGGCAGTCCAAGTTACCCACCCTTTACATGGAAATTAGAGAGCTAGGTGGACCCACTGTTCCAGCTTCCATAGCTTCCTATATCTCCACAATGACAGAGTAGCTCGGAAGAAAAATGGGGGCTTCTGGTAGGAACAGTTTTTCTAGGAATATTATCGGGGGCAGGAAGCAGATACACAGCACTGTCTGAAGTGAATGCCTGCCCCCGAGAAGTTTCTGCACCTAAGTTTTCAGTTCCTCCACACGTGGACTTCTCTTTTTCAAAAGGGGAGTCATGGAGTCATGGCTTTTCCACCCTTACATTGGCTGAAATCTAGCAGAAAGTAACACATAGAATAGGTTCCCTGGATCAGTGGGGGATTTGATGAGGCAACTCCGCCGCAGGTTCCACTGACCCAATGGACCTACTCTACTTGTGACTGGATTCCAGTCGCTGATGCTGCTCACAGAGGTAGATCAACTGCCTTCCAATACAGCCTCATTGCCGAGGACACTCACATACCTCTTTGGGACACGGGCCTGCTTCATCTGGCTAGAGCGCTGCTCTACCTCTGCCATCTCATCATCATCCAACTCGCTGGCCAAAGACACATCATCATTGTCAGACTCTCCACCTTCTGAGAGTGAAAGATCATGGTCCCCATCTGCCGTGGTTGCCACAAAGGAATCGGCTGCCGCCATGTCACCCTGAGCCACCTCATGCAGCAGCTGGAAGACAGAAGAAGCGTGTGGGTGTCTCACAGGAAGGCATAACCGCAACGTCTCAAACCGCTTGTCCTTCCTCCTAAAAGCTGCTGCCCTAATTTAGGACACAATTTCTCTAGTAATGCCCTTCAATGATGCTGGACTATAACTCCCATCATCCCTGACCAGCAGGGCACATTGCTTGGAGATGATAAGAATGGTAACGGATTCCAAGCTAAGGTAAAGCTGATTTAAAGTGACACACGACGGAAGTGTCTGCCATGGTCTTTCCTTCTTACCTGGCTTTTGCCAATGGCCCGGAGGGAGAACATCCCTGTGTCCCCATCATCAGCTACAGAAACACCAGGAAGATCCATCTTGAGCTCCACGCGTTCTCGCTGTCGCCGCCGCTCACGCAGGATTTTGCGTTTCTTCCTGGCAGTTACAAGGACAAAGTAAAAGTTAGTGTTATGGCAGTTGCACGGAAAATGGCTGAGCCGAGGAAGGGAACTGGCGGATCTTTTCACTGCTCTCCAAGAAATATAAGAGAAAGCATTAGATATCATCCACTTTCAAGAAGCCAGTTTTGTGCTTCCTCCAGCACAGGGGTGAGGAACCTCTGGCCTTCCAGGTGTTTAGGCCTAAAACGTCTCGAATCCTTTAGCACCAACCATGCTGTGCAAGACTGATGAGAGTTCATCGATATCTAGAGCACGAAAGGCCCCATCCCTGCTCTACAGACATATCTAGGAGGGGACGCCTCTGGACTCAAAGGACACCAGAAGGTCTCCAGACTGCAGAATATGAGTTTAAGAGCACTGTGTCAGGCCAGGGTGTCTGGACTGATTTAAATTTCAGCACTAAAAACATGGCCCAAACTTCCCCAGATGTAGTAGCACAAAATCTGGTGCTTTGTCCTAGTGTTTGAATGCCACAGACAGAACTGAGATAGCAGTTAATGAGCCCCAAGCACTTCTTAGATCTCCCCCCCCCGGCCCTGCTCACCTCTTTAATTCTGCCATCTCCTGAGCTTTGAGCTCAGCAAGTTTTAGCTCCAGCTCTTCCTCTTCTTTTTCTTCGTTTTCCTCTCCGCCTTGGGCTTCTGCATCTGCCTGTTTGGGCTGTGTCTCTTCCTCTCCTTCCCCTTCTTCTCCAGAACTCAAGCTGGCAACGAGGAAAGAGAAAGAGAGCTTTTCTTTTTGGACCTGCATTTCTGGCTTATTTACAGAATTTTCAATTGTATTTTACAAACCAAAAGGGTGACAAAACAGTTTACAGCAGAACAATGGAAACAAGACAGTTCTTGCACTCAAGTCTTACTGCTCAAAGAAAAGGAAAAGAGCAGGAGGAGAGAAGAGAACACGCAAATGCGGCAACAAATCTTAAACATACATTGCAGCTCTTCCATCAACCAGCTGAGGAACAAAAGAGCCCAGTGCATATGTCTGACAAAGTGGATGTGTCCACAAACGCTCATATTAAAATCTATTAGTTTTTAAGCTGCCACGTGTTTTTGTCTTTTTATTTTGTTTTGTTTCTTTGGATTTTTAGCAGATATGACGGAGAAGCTCTGCTTCCCATCTCTTCCTCTGCTACACTATGAGGAAACGGCTGTTGCCAAGTGATGCAACACCAGGTTGAGAGAAACAGAGGAATCGGTGCTGCTTTTGCAAATCCCTGTAAGGACAGGATGATTTGAGTAAATGGTCATGGTAAAATAATCAGTACATACTCTTTGTTAATTATTTAGCCAACACAAGGAATTTAGAGAAGTCATGAGAAATTATAAGAGGAAAGTGCAAATAAGGGAGGTACTCCATTGTACTGACAAGAAGATTGAGCGAGTAGGCCTAGGTAAGAAGGAACTTAATGGGTCAGTTAGAATGACTGCAGGGAGGTTAGGAAAAGGGAACATATATCAAATAAGGATATTTATTTATTTGATTTTTTATCCCACCCTTCTAGACATATGTCTACTCAGGGTGGCTAACAATAAAATTATTCATAAAAACTATTAGAACAACGATTTACATTGACAATATTAATATTAATCAAGATGGAAAATATGAAACAAAAGATGAAGTAGAAAGTAAAAGTCAAGTATTGACAGGAGGGAAGGCCTGCCTAAAGTGCCAAGTCTTTAATTGGCTCTTAAAAATAAGGATAGAAATAAATAAGAGTCTGGGGGTCTAGGTAAAGAGGGCAGTTGGCAATGTAAACAAAGGCGGGACTTCCTGTAATCGATTTAGGCGCACCGGACAGGCTGTACACCTTGGAGTACCTAACCAATGGGGAAACAAGGGAGGGACCATGCGGCTGGGAACAGGGGATAAATATCATGCTACCTGTATTGATGTGTGTGCCTACCTAGTTAGGACACCCGCTTTTGCAAAAGTGCTTTTTAATAAAGGAGAGCTGCTTGTATTCATGGTTGTCCGGTTACTGCATTTAAGTAACAAGGTCAGTCTTCATTCCCCAGTCTATGCTGGTTGTCCTACCAGTGCAGCACTAAGGATACACCCCAGCTCTCTTACTTGATATCTATTTCCTTGGCCTGCTCCTTCAGCTTCTTGACCAGGAACCGCCTCAGTTTTGTCCTCCAATTCAGCAGCACCCTGAGTAAGGAAAAGATAACCATGAGACCCTACGACTATCGATCATTATAGAATAAATCCTTACTTGATGCAATTTTAAGAGTGGGATGAAGAAAACCACCACCAAGTTGACAGTGTAATCTAGCACACCATTATTATTCTAAGTTGTTGCGATTGTAGTTGTTATCATCACTATCAGCCTTTTTTCCAGTGGCTGATATATGAAGAACCTTATTCTTTGCTAGTTCTCTATTCCCCAATCCTGCAATTTGAAGCTGTCAATATACCGCAGCTCTTTACGACCCAAAACACGGATGTCCCGACAACAGTGGCGCACTTCGTTGGTGGTAGCAGTATGGCGCTCCAGCTCTTCACTGTCAAGGACAATCTAGAAAGGCAAGGGAGAGGCATCAAACTGCAGCTGGACTTCTTTGACCAGTTTAACCATCCATCTGGCTTCGCCCTAGATAGCTACCTTTGTCTGTTACCATTTTAATGAGCCACCCACCTCTAACATTCAGCCTCTGCACCACCACAGGGTGGAAACTTTCATCACCCGCATGTACTCCTCACCTCACTGGCATTGGCTAGGAAGTCAACAGGGTTGGAGGCCTTCAGAAAGTCTGTCAGCATGCAGCGGTTGTAAAGAACTGTGGCACCATCTTCATATCCTTCTGCCTGTTTGAAGGGAGGAGAGACAATATGAAGAGAGGGAGACAAATCCACGAAATGCAAACTTGAGTGAAAGCTATGTCTTTCCACTTGCACCTCCTCCGCTCAGGAGCCAAACATATTGACTGAAATCCTGTTTTTTTAGCACAGTAAGTTGCAACTACAGCAGGACTACTGAATTAACTGAACTGATGGAGAAAGATGATTCCCCAAATCTCCACTGATTCAATTGGCCTACTCTAGTTTGATTTACTATTCTATCTTTTTGTTTTCTATTATTCCCATCTTGAATATTCCATCTTATTGATTCAATTGTTTAATTTATGATGCCTTTATGTTTTTTATGATATTTTATGATATTTGTAAGCCGCCCCGAGTAGATGCTCTCTGGGGTGGGGTGGGGTAGAAATCTAATAAATGAATGAATGAATGAATGAATGAATGAATGAATGAATGAATGAATGAATGAATGAATGAATGAATGAGCAAAAGGATTTCAGCCACTGCCACCCCGCTCTGACTTTCCAGATAACAAGAGTGTCTTGTCACATTTTTCTCCCAACATCTTCTCCAAAGAGGCAAAATATTGGAAACCTGTTTCTAGCATCCACTGGAGAAACCTACAAGGCGATGGACATTACTCACAAATACTGCATTCCATTTATATATCCTTCCCCACTCAAAATAAATCACCTCCCCCCATGGCTGTTCCCAACCAATCTGTTCAGAAAAGGTCAATGTGTAGCTCCTTCAGAGATCTCAATTCTATCAGTAGTTCAGACAGACATGTGAAAAACCCATAAATGTTATTTTCTTAACAATGCTCTTCTCACTGACCTTTGGCTTCTTCTGGGTCACCAGTTGAGTTACAGACTTGGCTTGCACCTCCACTTCCTTGAAGGCAAACTTGGGGTCAAAGAACTTGCTGTCAATTTTATCTGGGGCCAAATAGCCTGGAGTGGGACAAAAGTGAAGAAAAAGAATATTAATGACAAAGTCAATATGCCCCCCCCTTTCTGGAAGTTAAGGCAGTAAACATATATGATTCTTGGACCATTCTGACAGTGGCTGCAGGATGCACCTTCAGAGACCCAGAGGATACAAGTTATGAGTTTGTAGAGTTACCAGTAAAGAAATAATTATGGTGATTCATCTCTAAAGTTTAACACCTTCAATTTATAACCCAGGAGATCTTGACAAACACTGTCTTTTTTTAAAGGTCTGTCTCTAGTTTTGTTTTTTTTATTTTGCTTACGAAGAGCAGACATGTACACAAAGAAACATGGGGAGGGAAAAATCAAGCAATAGTAAAAAAAAAGGTCCAAATCCTTTGATCACTGGAAAATGGAACAAATGAGATAACGGATTGCAATCCTATAGACCTGAGAGTAAGTTGCACTGGGCTCAGTGGGACATACTTCTAAATATGCAGACATAGGAATGCCAGTTAATTAAAACTCAAACATAACAATGATGCTGTTTTTTTTATTAGTGCTAAACAGCAGCAGACTAGATCTGCAGGTCGAAAGGGATACCACACATGCTATTCTGAATTTTAGAAATAGAACAAATGGGACAGGAATGTGAAATTAGTAACATTAAAATGTTCCTATGAAAAATACTCTTTTAGGTGTTTTTTTTTTCTTCCCAATAAAGTTGCAGGATTCCTAGTGTAGCTGAATAAGGTCCATCACAATTGTGGAAAATTCAGATTCACAGGAAGATTCCAGTCTTGATGTTAGCCTGTCACTATTTTGTTGCTGAAATTGTAATGCTGCACTACAACCAAAAAAGTCAAGCCTGAAGGACAAGCCAAGAGGCAGGACCAATGAATAAGTTAGAAATGAGAAATGAATCACAATACACTAAAAGCTTGCAGTTTGGGAAAAATCCAACTGGAGCAAAAAGTCCTTGTTATATTCTTTCCCTTTGGAAGTCAGATTGACTTGGACAAATAACTCAATTTTTAATTTCTTTTTCATCATTTTTGGTCTCGGCAGAAGGCAACACTTATGTACAACCTCTGGGCTGTTGTGGGTACAAGCAATTTAAGAGACCCCCAACCCACCCCAAATCACGACCTGAACTTTGCTGTCAGTCCCTCTGCTTAGTGCAAAAACATCCCTTTTCTGCTTCCCACATTTCTTAACTCCAGTGCTTGGAAATGTCGGGGTTTGGCGCAACTGTCATCCCATTGGGTAACTCATTCTGCAGCTGGTTTGTGCCCGCTGGCTCCTGGACTCACCCTGGCAGACCACGAAGATTTCGGCCGACTCATTCCGCGAGGCCTGCGGTTTGGTGGCTTGCACCTTGCGGAAGAGCTGCTGGAAGATCCAGAGGAGGGGCTGGTAGTCCCGGGACCGGAAGACCTTGGTGATGAACCAGCCGCCCTTGGACAAGAAGTCACATGCCAGCTTGAGGGCCGACAGGGTCAGGTTGGCTGGTGGAGCAGAGAGGAGAAACAGGGAGTGAACAACCATGGCAAGCTGCCCAGGGCTGTGGTTGCATTTTCCCCTGTAAGCCAGCAACACCTCTGTACACCTGCTGGCACCACCATCTACACTGTGAGAAGAATATTCACCTATCCCATAAGGCTGTTGAAAAGATTACATGGTAGGTATGTTGAAAGGGAAATATACAAGGCAAATGTATTTAAAACTAACTGTATTTTGAACCAATTAATGTTTCTATGAAGCATACCTATGCAGCCTCACCACACCCCACAGCTACCAATGAAGAAACGGACTTGGAACTAAAGCAAATAAAATATAAAACATCTTGCATGGTTAGACAACTCAAGAGTGTGCCCTATTCTTTGTAAAGCAAACACATAGAGGCACTGGGCTACATAGGCATATTTTCTGCATGCAAGTATTATTCTGGCATCCCACTTTGGTCAGACTATGTATGCCTGGCCACTACAAGAACGTAGCTCAGCACATGTGGCTTGTGTGTGATTTTGTATGTGTATGTACATATACACACAGTTTTGCGCCACAAAGCAAGACAAGATCAACATATGCCACTGACGGAAACCACCAAGACAGGTCCCTACCTTGTGAAAAGGCATCATGGACCCAGCTGGCTCCCACGTTGGGAGCCCCATCATTCAGCACCACATCCACTTTCCATGTCTTCAGTTCCTTGCGCAAGGCCTTAGGGGGAAAGAGAGAAACACACATTCAGCAGAAGGAACCCTCTTCTGTGAGAGAAAATCTCTGATAAAAATTAAGGGCATCGTCACCAAATTACAGAGGGCGCAACATCCGCAGGAGGGGCAGGAGAAGTCTGAATGGGCACTCTGTTGCTGAATGCTATTTTATATCTTTATTAATACTGTGCCAAATACTATTTCACTTTCAGCAATTCTTCTATTAGAATTCTTTGTGACATTTTCTTCCTCTCACCAAAAGAATTCAGAAAGGTCTCTTTTGCAAAGCATTAGGAAGGATTTGGTCGAACACTAGTTCTTGTTTGCATTTTAAAAAGCATCCCACATTTTTGTTGTTATTTAAAAAAAAGATATGTGTATTCTCTGCATGAATAAATTACATAAGACAACTGGCCCCACTGGCAGGCACAGGTGGAAGAGAGGTGGCAAAGCCACAACTAAACTTTGAGGATATCAGAAGAAGCGCAATTACCTGGCGACATTTCTCGGTGGTGATGTCTTCCTGCAGTGTTACCACATTAGGGATGGGCTTGATGGGGACAAGATCAACTCCTGAAGATCAAAGCAGAGGGACAGGAGAGTAAGAACCATGCAGAAGATGGGAGGGAAGTAAGAACAAAGCTGAGCCATAATCATGAAGTTCTTCTTGCTCTTCTTTTGCAGGACAACTTAATACTTAACAGTTTTCCTTTTGCTGAATCAAACCATTAGTTTAGTTTAGTGGTGTCTGCTCTGACTGGCAGCAGCTCCTTAATATCACATGGAAGGGTGTTTCCAGTCCTGCCAGGTCAGATTCTTTTACTTTTACTATTATCTGGCCAACACACATGTACAAGTGTCGGTGCACACATGCAGTCTCTCCAATGCTTTCTGGCTTGTTCAGAAGGAGAACTGCTGAAACACAGCAGCTAAGAGAGAACACCTATGAGTTAGAAAATATCTGCTTTAAATTCCCCCCCCCCCCAGCATGAACTCTCTGGGCAATTTTGTCAAGCAATTTTCTTATCCTAAAAGACCCACAAGAAGATAATGTGGGCAAAGAGGTTTGAGTATTCCAAAATAGGCTTTCCACTGGGTCTTCTATTCAGGAACTATGGGAAACAGACTGTTTGGATCTAGAAAGGCTTCTGGCCTAGTCGGATGTGTCCCTCCCTGTGTTCTTTTCTCCAGATCATCCACTAACACCTCTCCCCATCCAGATTACTCACCAATAATAAGACTGGATATTGGCATAAATTTTGAAGCCACCTGCAGCCTGTTAAAAGAACACAAAAAATCAGATTCAGTACAGAGGATATGTGGGCAAAAGATATGAAGGACTTTTAATGTGACTAAAAGTAGATCCTTTTACCCTGTGTAATTCAAAATCTTTAAAGCTTTAAATATTAGCAGCATTAACTAACACTTGTAACACAGTAAGTTACAAGTGCCACCAAATCGCTTGTAACTTATTGTGACCTTGATAGTGATTTTTGATGCATACTGGATATTCAAGGAGCAGTTTACATTGCTACCTCCCAGTGAGTTTCCGTGATCAAGCAGGAATTTGAGCCTTAACTTCTTGAGTTGAATTCTGTTTGCAAGGTATTTTGCAACCATAGGTATTTTGCAACCATATTATCCAGTAGTTTGTTGGTCACTCTGGAATCCATTTTTGCTAATGCAGAAATGAGCAAGTTTCCAGGTTAACTAAAACCCTTCTTTGGATTAGATAGGGTATTTGTCTTAGAAGCTAATTTGAAGTTTCTTTCTTGTCAGTAACACAAAGACACAGATATTCACTTTATGTCAATATCAAAACTGGTGCAATTCTATACAGAAAATGTTCAGATTTCCCTACACCACTTGGTGGCCACTAACCATCCTCCAGGAGCAGCACACAGATCCAAAAGTGCCCGAGACTTAGGAAGGAACTGAAATTTTCGGTTCAGCTGAATAAGCTTGAAGGATGAACGGGAGCGGAATCCTGGAAGAGAAGTACAGGCATAACATCAGCATAAAGTACTCTCAGAGCTATAGAACTCCAAAGCAGTAATCAGGAACTGGAAAAGAGAGGCTAAAAAAGTACTTGGGAAAATTAATTCCCCATATTTGATACACTGCATACTCCTCTCAGAGTATATGCAGCATCGATCACACCCCCCCCCTTGCAGCCAAATACCAGAGGTAGTAGCATCCGAAAGGGAGGGGGAAAGGACAAACCAGGATTGCACAATACAGCTGAGATCACCTGTGAAAAGTGTGGGGGAAACCCAAAACATTACCACCAACTGCAAAGGCTTACGCTGCAAGGAGAATGCCTATTCTTGGTTCCAAGTTGATCAAATACAGAGAGACAACATGAGAGAATATGTAGATTGCTTTATTTCCAGCAGTCTTTCACATATGAACTATCTTTTTCTTTTGGTACTATCTATTCACTATTTTAACAGAGAATCATTATTTTTAATAACAACAACAACAACAGTTTATTGGTAACGGTTTTGTTTTTGCCACATCATTTTATTTGACAGTAAGCTGTCATGAAGGTGATAATACAAATGTGCTGACAACAAACAATCAAATAAACACATTTGCATTATAGTAACAATTTACCAAGACACTCTTTACTCTGAAACTGTACAAGGTAGTTATTGTCTCTCAGAGTGTGTATGTTATTTTTTAGGTGGGTTCCTGCAATAAACTGTTGCAATAATACGAACGGAGAGCTTTGCACGCATTAAAGATTACCTGTACTAACTAGAGCTCACTTCATTTACACCCAATTTTCCTCCAAAAAGGTCTACAGGGTGTAATTGGTTCTCATACCTACTTTATTTTTACAATCACACTATGAAGTAAGGCTGAACAACAGAAATAGGCTGAAGATCACCCAGTAAGCTTCATAGCCAAGCAGACTTGAATTTCGGTCTCTCCAGTCCCAGACCAATATTCCAAATTCCCCTTTCTCTCAACTACCCCACCTCTTGGTCTCATGAAACCTCATGGCTTAGTCTCGACTCTCTTTTACTGTATAATCTCAACGTGAAAAGATGAGCACCTTGCCTGCAGAAAGGGGGGGCTTGTCTCTGCTGAGCATCTGTACACTTGGGAACAAGGGCAATATATAATATTTTGGCAAAATCAAAAGGGGAGAAAGGGAAGGGGGCAAAGTCAAAATATTAAAACCAAAAAAAAAAAAAAGCTTCACCGCCAGATTTGGTGGATCAAAATTCACTTCTTCAGACCGAAGGCATCTCCTACCAGGCCCTTTGCATTTACAGTATAGGTAGCCTCGTGAAGAGGCTTGACCAGGTGAGGGTACAAGTTACAGCCATCGTTGCATCACAATGTATCCTTGAAGGTGCAAAAGCACCTTTCAGATCTGAACTTTCTTAAGACTGCAGATCATAGGCTGCGTCATCACCGGGATGCCAATACTATGAGGATTTCAGGTGTTTTTAAGTCAAGATGTAGATTTTGACCCACAATAACTGAATCGCTCGCAATGAAGCAAACAGGTTAGTCGTTAAATTCATTACCTCCTCCCTTATGCCCCCCCCCCTTTTAATTTTACTGAGCCAGCCTGACACGGCTCCTCCTTTCGAGAAAGGCTACTATGTGGCTCCTTGCCAAACACAGGCGGTCCCGCAAGATTTTCTCACCCGTCTCCTTGGCGAGGTGATAGAATTTGTCCTTTCGGCTTTTGCCCACTTTGCCCTTCTTGCCCATCTTGCGGAAGACTCGGCAGCAAACCCGATCGCGAGCGAGGGAGGGGTTTACCCACGTGCGGAAACCATGCCGTGACCTTTCACCCAACCCCTAAGTCCTTCCGCTTCCTCCTCATCCTTGGCTCTCGGTCGTCCGCGGCCATCTTGAGTGTGGAAGGAAGGCTCTTGCCCCCCCCCCCAAAAAAAACCTCCCTGAGACGGAGGGAGGCCGGTCGCTCGTCTCCCTGCTGTCGGTCCCTAGAAAACGTGGCAAGGGCACGTCGGGCTGCGGCCATCCTTCCATGGTTTTCTTTTTCTGCCTGCGTTAAAAGGAGCCTAAATACCCTATCAAGATGGCAGCAAGGGAAAGTCGACGTTTGCTTGTGTTCCCCTGATGAGCAAACAAATCTGCTTTTGCGCAGAGGTGTTGTTAAAATAAACCGGAGACACTTCCCCTTTCCAGTTTCTAATTGTAAAAGGCGCTGGGTTCTCCCTAGGCGGAACTGGAGTGGCGGAAGCTTGGAGAATACTGTATATATAAGAATTTGTAGTAGACAACCAAAAAAGCAAGGAATTCGACCCCAGGTTTAGTCATATTTACAGCAAAGCCATGGGAATCAAGGGAAAGTTAAAATGGTGGAAATGCAGGGCAAAAGCAAAAATGCAGTGGCAAACTGATGCATCGGATAAAAAGCATAAATACTGTCCATTTTCATTCCCTGCATCAGTTTGCCGGTGTATGTATATATAAAGGTACAAGAAAGTTTGAAAATTTTAATTACAAAAATAAACTATTTGTGAGCAAATGTGGTTGTTTTTTTAAATGCGGGATCTTCTTTCACAGCCAAACGCTGTGCAGAGATTGGACAAGATAATGTGTTTGTTTAAAAGCCCCTAATAATCTGCTTTCGCTGCAAAAGATGCACTCTGGCAACTCATTCCACCACTACTGCTCCAGTTCGAAGAAATTCGGAAGTATGAGAGGTTCACTCCTATTGACACTATTGACACTGCGCTCCCTCGAGTGGGGAAGGGAAAGATGCCCCCTCTTTTCTTTTTTTTTTTTTGCCCAAGCCAGAGCTAACGTTAGCCATATTGGTTAAGGGCAAAAGGCACGTAAGAGTGACAGTTTCCGCTTTTTGGGTCGCGCACGCGCATTTCTCCCAATGCGGCTGCCGGTGACCGGGAAGATGGCGGTGGAAGGGCCGGAGCAGGTAGGCAGGCGGAGGGGGGTTGCTGAGTCACTCCTCCGGAGGAGACGGTGGAAGAAGGGCGAGAGGACCCCGGGACGTGTGTTTGCATCGTGGGTGGTTGAGAGGGCGGTGATGGAGGGACATTGCTCGGGGAGGAGAGATGGTGAAATGAATCAGTGGCTTGACTATTAGAAAAAACAATAAGAGTATCTCAATGTAGGGTAGGGATTCTGGTTTGAAAAGGCGTGATGGAGTAATTTTCCCCAACCGGCTGCACTGCGGAAGTGTTGGACTACAAGTCCCATCAGCCCTCGTCACCACGATCAAGGGGTTCATTTCCTTTCCTCCTTTCTTTCACTAAAAGGGAATTAAAGCTGCTTAGAAAAGATTTCAAAAGCATATACGCCACAGTGTTAAAATGCAGTTGAATATATAACTACTGTATGTTAAAAATGAAGAACAAAGATGATGTATTGTTTTGACAGCACGTTAAAGAGGAGTAAAATAGTGTAGGATCTCCCATTGAAACTTCCTTCTGCGGTATCCAGAGAGTTGTTGAATGCCTGCCTGAACACAACTGTTCTGTGCTTACCCGTAGAAAGATAAAGTGGGTACCCAGTGTTGTGTGAATGAATACAGTGGCAGACTAGGACTCAGGAAATCCCAGGTTGGCTGTGGAAATTCATTGGAGGGATCAAACTGGTAAAACCGCTCCTTAAATATCTCACTTACTTTGTAAGCCCTTTGGTTGCTGTAAGTAAGTTCTGACTTGATGGGACACAACAACAACAACAGAAGGATAACAAGGAAGGTGCTAACTTGATCTGCTTTAGGAGGAAGGTTTGCAGCCAAGAACCATGCAATAAAAAGGCCTTGTGTCCCCACCAGCTACAGCTGTGCGGGCTTTGGAGTGGAGTGAAAGGGATGCCTTGAAGATCTCAAAATCCAAGCAGGCTTATTTTCAGTACAAATGATAGTCCACCAGTTCTGGAAAGTGACAGGTTGAGAAGTTGGTGCAGGGATTTAGTCAGAGTTATTGGGAGTGATGTAGGCTTGTCTTGCAAGACACAGAAAGGAAAGCAAGTCTGAGTATGTGCATTTCCCTGTATATACATATATATTCACACATTTCCCCACTTTTTCTGATTTTTATGCCCTCAACTATAGTGTTACTGCTCATATGGTTATATGCCTTCTTATCATAAAGTTGCAGAGATCATTTATAAAGACATAAGATGTAGAAATATCTTGTGTTTTCTTAATTCTGTGATTGTTACTTAACTCTTAGAGAGGTTTTCTAGAAGAGAGGATCAGAAATACCTTGTTTCCCTGAAAATAAGACCCAACCCGAAATAAGCCCTTGTATGATTTTTCAGGATGCTCATAATATAAGCCCTACCACAAAAATAATCCCTAGTTAAGTGAAACTCCACCCTCCAGCATTGTGCAGCAACCAGAAGAAGAAGATGCAACTGTATTTGAATAAATGTAGATTGTTGTACATGAAAAAAAAATAAAACATCCCCTGAAAATAAGCCCTAATGTGTTTTTGGAGCAAAAATTAATATAAGACCCTGTCTTATTTTAATTTTTGCTCCAAAAATGCATTAGGGCTTATTTTCAGGGGATATTTTTTTTTTCATGTACAACAATCTACGTAATATAAGACTCTGTCTTATTTTCGGGGAAACATGGTAGACAGGGAATTACTGTATGTGTGTTTGGGATCTGTAATATTAGCTAGCTGTTTATGAAGGGAAGAGGTGTATTAATGAAAGAGAAGATTGATTTAAAAATAAGGATAAGTTATAGGGAAAAGTTCACATGGTAAGCAGACAGCTATAACTTTAAAAGCCATTTCCTTTCTTGAGTTTATTTCCCTTTCCTTTCTTTTTTCCTTATTGTCCCGCACCTCTTGAGCAGATGGATCTGGACGAGGGCAAAGGTGGAACTGGGCTGCGCCAATATTACCTGTCCAAGATTGAGGAGCTTCAAGTGAGATTTTTCTCTTTCCTAGGGCTGGGGGATAAATAGAGGTTCCTGTATTTCTAACAGCTTTCTCTTAGCCGTGTGATTTATTTTGTGAGAAGCAATTTGGATGAAGTGGCTAATATGTATCTTTGGACTGGATAAGGCTAGGCCAGCCTTCCCAACCTGATGTCTAGGACATCTCATGGGCATCTGGCCCTGGAAATGCTGGAAGAGGGTTCTCTTCAAATGACTTCTAACCTGATAGTTTCCCTGCAACTACCATTTATTAGTGCTTGTATCAGAGACAACAACAGGAGTAATTGTAACAAATAGATCTTACTCTTGAATTCACGGTTTGATGTACATGGGACATTATTTTGATGCACAGTTCCTGTACTCAGAATATGCTTCATGATGGTGAATGTGTCTTGAAGTAGAGAGAAGTTATCTTATTACAGTAAAAGAGAAAACAATGGGGTGGTTGAGAAAAGAGAAACTATTTTGACAGATACATCGTATATTAATAGGCTTTTACATGCATTTTGGGCCAGGCTGCTTCTCCCCTCATCAGGATGGGAGGTAGTGCAGTTTGGTTACTAGCCAGTGACATGTCCCAAAGGGTTCCAAATGAGAGCTCAGAGAAAATGTCTCTCTTGCAGGGACTAGAGAAAAGTGACCATTTGAAAGGTTTTTGTTTTAATTATTATTTTATTTTTATTTTTTAAGTCAGGCAGAGGCAAAGCATGGTGCTCCAGATGTTGAATTGATAGGTTGATTACTGTGCTGTTTGGGATTGATTTCTCTTCTGTCTCCCTTTTCCTCCTTCCAGTTGATAGTCAATGATAAAAGCCAGAATCTTAGGCGGCTGCAGGCTCAGCGGAATGAACTCAATGCCAAAGGTAAGTTGGGAACTGTTCAGTTCTTTATAGTATTGCCTCTTTGACCAGGAAGCAGGGAGAGAAGGTGAGAGTGACTGGTGGGCAACTTTGTTGGGTTACAAGGGGGAGGCAGCTTTCTCTAACTTTTGCAGAGGACGCACCACAAAAAAGTCAATTGATACTCTTGGATGTGTCCAGAGGTAGTAGTGTAATGGGGGGAGGGAGGGAGAGTGTCTGAGAGAAGGCTGAGGGCTGCAGAAATAAATTGGAGGTTTATATGTGGTCCTAGTTTGGCCTCACTTGCTCTAAGACAGGGGTCCCCAACCTTGGGCCTCCAGATGTTCTTGGGCTACAACTCCCAGAAGCCTTCACCACCACCTTTGTTGGCCAGGATTTCTGGGAGCTGAAGTCCAAGAACATCTGGGGGACCAAAGTTGGGGACCACTGCTCTAAGACATGGTTTCAGAGATGAGTGAGCCTGGGGGTGCAAAGGAGAATGGAGAGAGAGAGAAATTTAACACTTCCCCTTTGTTCTTCAGCAAATGTTTAGGAAAGCCCCCAAATGCTTCTAGGAAAAATGAATGAAAAGTAGAGATTTGGATGAGTCCAACAGGTGTTCCACAGTTTGGCATTCCACCCCTTCTGGCAAGCACCCGCTCAGAGGTAGAACCCAGAGGAGGTGGAGCAGGGAAGCCAGGGCACTGCCTCCAAGGGGGCAGGATGCTGAACCTTATCGTTTTAGTAGCTGTTCTTGGGAGACACCACACATAACTCCGATTATTCTGTTGAGCTAGAGGCTTATTTTGAGACTTTTGTAAAATAGTTGTAAATAGTCAAAAGAGTAATTGTTGTTAATAACAGTCTTGTGGGGTTGAACTGTTTTTTGTCTTCTGATAATCAAGACTGTTAAAAAAAATTCTTTAAAAGAGCAAACTTTATATAAAAATATATATATATTTTCCAAATAGCACAAGCTAAGACGTTTGGTTGCAGCTGCTTGCTGCTCCATCTCTTATGTTTCTACTCCATGTTTTACATTGCTACTCCATATTGGGCATGATTCATTTTTCCCAGTGTTTAGTGCAAAATATAATCCCCTCCCTCATGGCTACAAAACCAGAAGTGTGTCCTAGGTGATAACTGGGAAAATTCTCTCCACAAGATCCAGTTCCTCATACTAATACTATTTGGTTTTTCCCCAAGTGCGCCTTCTTCGAGAGGAACTGCAGCTTTTGCAGGAACAAGGTTCCTACGTGGGCGAAGTGGTGAGGGCTATGGACAAAAAGAAAGTACTTGTCAAGGTATGATTGTCCCCTTGTTTATTTGCATCCATATTGGTATCCTTCAGTCAGGATGGGGGTTAAGAATACTAATGGCTGTTTTGAATGTAAATAATAGATTTAATGAAAAGTACTTTTGACTATTCTAGAAACAATGTGTATATCGGTTAGAGCAAGGTTTGACAGAGTGCACTCTGCACAGGGCATGTGGCAACCCAGGGACCCCAATGTGGTTGTCCAAACCACGCCAATTAAAAACAAAACAAAAACAACCAACATTTTTAAAGAACAAAAGTTTTCCAAAAAAATATTCTTTGCGATTCCAGAGGGTGGGAGCAGGGAGGCAAACCTTTCATGTTTTGGGCTAAGTATCCACCCTTATATTTTTTTTTAATTGCCACTGAAAGGTGCTCTTCATTTTAAAAAAACACATTTTAAAAGAAGACTTTTTGAGGGGTGACACAGAAATGATTGGAACCTCAGTGTTCTAAGGCTGAGCATGTGTGGTCCACAAATCAAAGTAAGTTGCCCACCTTGACAGAGGTTAGTCTGTCAGTTTAGCATTTGGAAGGCTAGGAGTCAGATCCCTGTTTGGTGGAAGGTTCACTGAGTGGTCATCATGGGCCAGTCACTATCTCTTGTTTCACTGGGTGTTGTGATGATAAGAATGAAGGTGGGAGCGGGAGCCCATGTATGGCCCTCTGAGCTTCTGGGATAAAGAACGGCATAAAAAGATGATAATACTTTGTAATGCTTAGAACAGCTGTGTATTGAATACCATTGTTACCCTTGCATTGCAGAGAAAGTAACCATGGCTTTGCCTAAGGCCACCTTCTGCCTTCAAAGCAGAAGTGAGATTTCTATCTGGGTTCTATCCTAGTTCATATTTCATCTTCTGAGCTGCAGTGTTTCCAGACAGACACCATAAAAGTGACAGAGAGCTTGGTGCTTAGTGAACCCAACTTTTGGTATGCCTTGCAAAATAGCAAAGATTAAATTTTCAGTCAATCATCACTTGTTTCATTGCGTTGGCTCGTTTGCTGCTGATGCTTCGGATGTTCTCTTTGTATGGTGGTGACTGTTGTTCTTCTGTTCCAGGTTCACCCAGAAGGCAAGTTTGTGGTTGATGTGGATAAAAACATAGACATCAATGATGTGAGTATTTTCCAGCACCATGACTAACCTGCTGGAGGCTGTGAAAGTATTCTGCAATTCTTTGAACCTCATAGATTAGTAGATTTAGCCCTGATATAGGTTCTCTAGGGCTTGTCTCGTATGAAACCTTACCTTCAGAACACTTCCTAGCAGTGTGCTCCCTCCTTTCCTCTCCAGGTGACTCCAAATTGTCGTGTTGCTCTGCGGAATGATAGCTACACACTCCACAAGATACTCCCAAACAAAGTGGACCCCCTGGTGTCATTGATGATGGTGGAGAAAGTACCGGACTCCACTTATGAGATGATTGGTGGCCTTGACAAGCAGATCAAAGAGATCAAAGAAGTGATTGAGTTGCCTGTCAAACATCCAGAACTCTTTGAAGCTCTGGGCATTGCTCAACCCAAGGCAAGTACTTCAGAAATTCTATCCCCAGATTTTGGTCTCCCACAGAATGTAACGAGCCAACTGCATCATCATACTGGGTTAAAGTAGCCTTGAAGTAACAAGAGTGTGTCGTCTCTAACTCTATCGTTCTGATTCTCCCTGTGCCCTCATTAAAACTGGAGGCTTTATATGGCTGACCACAGATCCCTTATATTTTTATCAAGAGTTATAAAAGGTATAATAAGGGATACCAAAGCTTATGCCAGGCTGCAAATCTCATCCTCCATATTTAGTTTCTCTTATCTCTTTCTAACAACATGTGAATTGAGATTTGCCCTTTTTAAAATAAATTTTTGTAATAAAGCAACAACAGGAAGCAAGGCTGGAGAAGCCAATGATGCAGATAAACAACTCCAGAGCCCTTATCTATAGGGGCAGAAGCTACAGGGGTACTGATTTGGGTTTGTGGGCTTCGATTTCCAGATTTCTTGGAGAATTCCAGAATTGTATTCCAAAAGCACAGAAAAGCACAGCCTTATATGTGGATTTAATTCTGATTATTGTGCAATGAGAGAAACATACACTGTATGTCATTGCAGGAACTCTGCATGTATGTGGGGGCTGAATCCTCATGTTATCAGGCTCGGGCTAATTCCGGGTAAATCATGGACTACTGCAGCAGAGGGAGGCTTTTTCCCCCCACAGTAGGGCTTTGGTATCTCTTGGTCCATTTTCCTAACTAATAGATATAGTTGTAGGAAGGGGTGGTTGCCTGGGATACAAGACATTTGTCCTGTGTTCTCCACTATCTCTGTTTAATGTTCTGAAGAGATTTTGGCATAATTCTTATTGCAGGGTGTACTTCTGTATGGACCCCCTGGAACTGGGAAAACATTGCTGGCCCGAGCAGTGGCTCATCACACTGACTGCACCTTCATCCGTGTCTCTGGCTCTGAGCTTGTCCAGAAATTCATTGGGGAGGGTGAGTAGATGGGGGGGGGAGATGGCGAGGGCAAGGGTGTCCTCTCAGGGGAAAAAGGCATTTATTTTCTAGAGGCTATGAAAGTGTCTGGCAGTTCTTTGAACCTCATAAATCTGTAGATTTAGCCCTGATGTAGGTTCTAGGGATTGTTTTGGAGTGAACATGCGCTTCAGGTTACAGTAATGTGAATACTGTACTAGGATCTCCCTGAATCGTGACTTTTTCAGTAATCTGTAGCTCCTATGTCCAAGTGTTCTAAAGACATACTTTTCAACTGGAGTGGAGTTTGGGGCCAGGAGGAGGGGATCAAGGGAGAAGTTTTATAAAGGAGGTAGAGGTGGTGATCCTTAGGTTGTTGAGGGTTCTTCAATCATTGTCCAGGGATGAAGGGTGTTCTGTGTTTTGTTTTGTTTTTTGTCACTGGCAGGGGCAAGGATGGTGCGTGAACTCTTTGTCATGGCTCGGGAACATGCTCCCTCCATCATCTTCATGGACGAGATTGATTCCATTGGCTCCTCCCGCCTGGAGGGGGGCTCTGGGGGTGACAGCGAGGTGCAGCGCACAATGTTGGAACTGCTTAATCAGCTTGATGGGTTTGAAGCCACAAAGAACATCAAGGTATGCTGAGGAAGGACCAAAATCTCATCCTGTCCCACCATGGTATGGATTACATAGACTGATGTACTTGCAATTGACATGGGTTGCAGCATTTTATTTGGCCCCAATTTTCCAAAACATCAGGATATACTTAACCTTTGGTTCTTGCAGTTGTGACTTAAAAAGGAGAGAGAAAGAATGGAAGTGAGAGTTGGAATTATGCAGGATAGTCACCTTCCAGGGTCTGTTGTTGGGGGAAAGATGAACACATGGGATATCATCAGCCAGAATTATTAGCTATAGGCTTCTAGCAGAATCTGGTCTTCTTTTGCAGGTAATCATGGCAACCAACCGCATCGACATTTTGGATTCTGCTCTCCTTCGTCCTGGCCGCATTGACAGAAAAATTGAATTTCCACCCCCAAATGAAGAGGTCAGTGGGGAGCTGAGCTTTGATGGCTTCCTGTAGCAGGATTTTCCTGGGTTGTGGTATTTTTTTGTAGAGGTTGAGAGACAGACTACTCCATTTGCTGCACTGTGCAATCACTTCATTGTAACTTCTTCTCCTTGTGTTACTGCACAGGCCCGGTTGGACATTTTGAAGATTCACTCTCGGAAGATGAATTTGACACGGGGAATCAATCTGAGGAAGATTGCAGAGCTGATGCCAGGGGCATCAGGTGCTGAGGTCAAGGTAAGACTACAAATTGGGGAGTTGAAAGAGCCCCAAATAGATCTCAAAAGCTTTGAAATAACAACTGTATTGTTAAGAACTATTTGATTACAGTGGGGTCTTGACTTAAGAACGGCTTGAGTTAAGAACATTTTGACTTAAGAACCGCTCTCATAGGAAAATATTGACTTGACTTAAGTACTTAGATTTGAGTTAAGAACTGAAAAAAACCCACGTGGGAGGCAGGGAAAGTGCAAAAAGTGAACTTTCAGTTAACTGTTGGCCAGTGAAAAGGGTGCCTGTCTGCTTCCTCACTCCTCCCAGCGTTTAGAGAGTGGATTGGGAGACAGTCTTCGGACTGCCTGGTACTGCCTGGACTGTATTTTCCCTGCCTTCCCTGAACCTTTCTTGACCTAAGAAAAAAAAGAAACAAAATATCCCCCTCTAGTGGTCGAAGGCGGAATAGCAGCTTCCCATTAGTTTCTATGGACGGAAAAGAGCAGATACGGATCAAATGGTTTTCAAGGCATTCCTATGGGAAATGCAGATTTGACTTGAGAACTTTTTGACTTGAGAACCGCCTTATTTTATTTTATTTATTTTATTTATTTCATTTATACCCCGCCTATCTAGTCAATTGTGACCACTCTAGGCGGCTTACAACATACATTTAAAAAGAAACATATAACAAACCACGTCACAAATAATAATTTACATAAATTAAGATTAAAAAAAAAATTTTTTTTCCCCAAAGATGGCGAGAAACGGGGTATATTATAACAGAAAAAGAAAGTGTTAGGTAGAAAGGGGGAAGGCCTGCCTAAACATCCATGTTTTCAGTTGTTTCTTGAAAATACCCAGCGAGGGAGCTGCGCGAATGTCAGGAGGTAAGTTGTTCCAGAGGCGAGGAGCCACCGCCGAGAAGGCCCGGTTTCTTGTCTTTTCCTTCCGGGCCTCCCTCGGCGTCAGGCTCCTCAGCCTCACCTCCTGACTCGCTCGGGTGACACGGGTAGAACTGGGTGGGAGTAAGCGTTCCGCCAAGTATCGAGGCCCTAAACCGTTTAGGGCTTTAAAAGTAAGCGTCAGAACTTTGAAGTCAACGCGGAACCGAATGGGCAGCCAATGCAGCGCGGCCAGAATAGGAGAAATGTGATGGTATCTTCGAGCTCCACTTAGTAGTCTGGCCGCCGCATTCTGCACCACTTGGAGTTTCCGCGTCAGCCTCAAAGGTAGCCCCACGTAGAGCGCATTACAGTGGTCTAATCTTGAGATTACGAGCGCATGGACCAGGGTGGTGAGCGCCCCCACATCGAGATAGGGTCGCAGCCGGGCTATCCGCCAAAGATGAAAAAAGGCGGTACGGACCACGGACGCCACCTGAGTCTCCATGGAGAGCGCCGGGTCCAGGTGGATCCCCAGACTGCGAACCCCATTCTTTGCGGCAAGAGTCACCCCCCCAAAAGAGAGGGAGTCACCCAAGCCGCCAACAGTGGGGGCACCCACCCTCAAGACCTCCGTCTTGTCCGGGTTCAGCCTCAGCCCGTTCTCCTGCATCCATTCCAGTACGGCCCCCAGGCAGCGCTGGAGGGACAGGACGGCATCACCTGCAGTTGGAGTAAAGGAGATGTAGAGCTGGGTGTCATCCGCATACTGATGACACGACGCTCCACATCCCCTGATGACCCCACCCAGCGGCCTCATAAAGATATTAAACAGCATTGGGGAGATGATCGACCCCTGTGGAACCCCACAATTGAGGTTCCACGGGGCCGAGACACTCTCCCCAAGCTGTACTCTCTGGGGACGGTCCTCCAAGAAGGAACGGAGCCAGGCAAGCGCCAGGCCACCAATTCCCAGCTCGGAGAGCCTCCCCAGGAGGATACCGTGGTCGACGGTATCGAAGGCCGCTGAGATGTCGAGAAGGACTAACAGAGAAATTTTTCCCCTGTCAGCCTCCCTCAGTAGGTCATCGTACAGGGCGACCAATGCCGTCTCTGTTCCGTGGCGCGGCCTGAAGCCCGACTGAAACGGATCCAGGGCATCCGTTTCTTCCAAGTGAGCTTGAAGCTGGTCGGCCACCACCCTCTCCACCACCTTGCTCATGAAAGAAACGTTGGCGACGGGCCTATAATTGCCAATTTCGTCCGCCGCCAAACTAGGTTTCTTTCTTATGGGCCTAATGAGTGTTTCCTTGAGGGCAGAAGGAAACCTGCCCTCAAGGAAAGACCCATTTATTATTACAGTGGCCCATTCAGTTGTTATCGGCCTGGCTGCTTTGATTAGCCAGGCCGGGCAAGGATCAAGGGAGGAGGTGGTGGCACGGCAGCGATCAAGCACCTTGGCCACTGAATCAGGCGTGACAGGCTGAAAGGTGTCAAAAATCACCGGGCAAGACGGAGCGCTGGACATCTCTGCTCGACTCACTGTGTTCAAAAAAGGAGAGAGGTCCCGGCGGATGGCCTCCACTTTAGATTTAAAAAAAGCTGCAAACTGGTCAGGTGAGAAACTAGGGGGAGGCCTATCACCAAGACCAGTTCCGGATAGGTCGCGCACTATACGGAATAACTCCGCCTGCTGATTGGACGCTTCGCTTATCCGGTTAGCGAAGTAAGTTCGACAAGCAGCCTTCACCTTAGAGAGGTAAAGGTTAGTTGCGACCCTGACAGCTATCCAATTATAATCCGTCGGGTCCTTCCTCCACTTACGCTCTAGCCTTCTCCTATGTCGCTTCAGCGCTCGGAGCTCCTGGTTAAACCAAGGCGCCGGGCGCATTCTGCAACGGAGAGGGCGTTTAGGCGCGATCATGTCTACGGCCCTGGTGGCAGCCATGGTCCAGCTGTCAACCAGAGCGTCAACAGGAGCGCTAGCCAGGTCAGCCGTGACCCCTCTCATGGCATCCTGGAATCCAACCGGATCCAGTAGCCTTCGAGGGCGGACCATGAAAATAGGTCCCTGCTCCCTGCGAGGGGGGAGAGCCACGGAAACCTTACATTTTACCAGATGGTGATCTGACCATGACAAGGGGAGCGACACAAGGTCGGTCACCACCAGACCACACTCGCTCCAATTGGTGGAAAAGACCAGGTCCAACGTATGGCCACCCACGTGGGTGGGGCCGTTTACATGTTGGGACATGTTCAAGGAAGCCATGGTTTCCAGGAACTCAAGAGCTGGCCCGGTAACCTCCGCCCCCGCATGCACGTTGAAATCACCCAAGACCAGAAGCCTTGGGGATCCCAACAGTGCCGCGGAGACAAAGTCGGCCAGCTCCGGAAGGGAAATCGCTGGGTTACAGGGAGCGCGATAACACAGCAAAATCCCAATTCCATCCCTGGCCCCAACCGACACGTGGAGTGCCTCTAGACCCGGCCTTACCACCGAGGAGCGTCTGGTAACCTGTAAGCTGGATTTATACACAATGGCTACTCCCCCCCCCTCGCCCCTCCAGTCTACCCTGGTGCTGGACGGCATAACCGGGCGGACAGATGAGAGCCAGGGGAGGACCCCCCTCCCCGCCAATCCACGTCTCGGTTATGCATGCCAGGTCTGCGTCCTCCTCCCGGATAAGGTCACAAATTACCTGGGATTTATTGGACACAGACCTGGCATTCAACAGCAGCAGGGATAGAGTGGAAGGCTGGCTGAACTGGTTACCTCGATATTGGGGGTTGGTCACAGT
This sequence comes from Pogona vitticeps, assembly GCF_051106095.1. Classification (NCBI taxonomy): domain Eukaryota; kingdom Metazoa; phylum Chordata; class Lepidosauria; order Squamata; family Agamidae; genus Pogona; species Pogona vitticeps. The sequence goes on along the minus strand of NC_135788.1, from coordinate 93,702,295 downwards.
CTCAGAACAATGAACAGCCTTCAAACATCTGTTCCATGTTCTTCTAACACGAGTAGGGACTGCGCCGACGCTATACTTCCCATTACCCGTTGTCACAGAGATCTTAAAAGGCCCCTCGCTGGGGGGGCAGGCCTTCCAAACCATATCAGGGGAAAAAAGGGAAAAAGAACAAAGAAAAGAAGAAAAGGGGAAAAATAGAAGAGAAAAAACAATTAAGAAATAAATACAAAATCAAAATATCAAAATTAACAGAAAATGATGCAATCAAATTATACAAATTACTTAATAAGCATATAATAAAAATGCGTAACCCAATTGTAATATAAACTTAATACCAATTAAATTAAAGGATTACATATTAACAATAAAAGGAAGAGAAAAAGGGAAAAACAATTATAAAAATCCGACAGTGATTGTCCCCCAACATATATTTCTGAACTGTCCTCCTTTACTATGTAATCTTGTCCTTTTTGATGTTAATTGTCCTGGTGGTATTAATAGTGATGTTAGTATACAAGTCTTAGAGCAAGAGCAAGGCTCCCAGATCTTAATGGTGGATACAGCGTTCGCAGAGAAACTCATAGACAGCCTTCCAATACGGATTAAGTTCTCAAGTCAAGACCCCACTGTATTGTGTTTGACTTTAAATAGTTGGAGAAACTCTTTAAAAATGTTTAACCTTGTGTTAACCTCAGTATAAGAGATCTCAGTGAAATATACTGTATAAGGTGTAAAATTTTACACATTGCTGTGGTGCTGCACTCACCCATTCATTCAGATATTAATTTGGCCTGTTATACAAGGTTAGGGGTAGGCAGATGTGGCCTTCCAGCATCCTTATGCTCCAATTTTCACAGATATTTGGAAGGTTGGCTCAGAAAGTCTGCTACAGGGGTTTTGCCAGATTTTCCCACCAACTTGTTTTTTAAAGGCACTTCTAATTCTTTTTAACAGACTCTCTTATGCATAGAACAGCTCGGGAACAACTGTATGCAGAAAATGTTCCTGGCAGCTACTACAGGACTATAGGAACTTTTTCAGTGGGTTTTAAAAATTATTATCTTTATTATTATTAAAGAAAAATTATTTGGGGGTGACGGTGTGGGAGCAGGTATGGCCCCCAAAGGCTTTTGGACAGGTGAGTATGACCACCACTCCTGTGGAAGTTGTCCACCTCTGTAGACCAGCTGTTTTTCAGCATGGTGAGGACTCCAGTGAAAAGCACAAGATTACCAGATGTTTCGAAGGAAGTAACTGTCTTGTCATTATCTGCATTAAAGATTGGCACTTCGTTATCTCTGTAGATGGCTCAGTCTATAGAAAATCAAACTCCTTTTCCAACACTGCAGTTGTGTTGTTACACTCGAGGGGGAAAGATGGCCTTTCAAAATCGTATTTTCTTTTGGGATGTCTTGCAGGGTGTGTGTACAGAAGCTGGCATGTATGCATTAAGAGAGAGAAGGGTACACGTAACTCAAGAAGACTTTGAAATGGCGGTAGCAAAGGTATTATTGGTTGTGGATGTGAGGGAAGGGCTGTTCAGGGTGGGGGAAGAGCGTGTGGGCCTCCAATATGGAGAGGTTTTCACTTCATTCCATCCCTTTTTTAGAGCTAGCTGGCACATACTGGGAAGTTGGCTAAATCTAGCACAGGGCATATCCTTCCCCCAACAGCACATCTTTTGCATTTGCGAGATGTGAAATAGTGGAAGGATAATGTATATTTAGGGTCAGCATTGGAAGTACTCGAGAAATCATCTTATCAGTGCAAAATAATACCAGGAGTCAGGGGTAGGGGCCTGTGTAGCTCCTGTGGTATTTCAGCTTATCTGAATGCAGAGGTGGATACTGGATGTTGCTGGACTGCAGCTCCCAGCAGCCCTAGCCCATTTTGAGGAATGCTAGGAATTGGGAGTCCTGACTACTTGTAGACAACCTTACTTTTCTCGTGTTTTTAAGGGCATGTACAGCGGTGGAGCTTTAAAAGAATAAAGTTAGCATCTTAGATCGCCCCTTCATTTTGTTTTGCTGCTTTGCTTTTAAGTTCTTAGTCATCTTTCTAACTTCCATTTTCCTTGGCAGGTGATGCAAAAAGACAGTGAGAAGAATATGTCTATCAAGAAGCTCTGGAAGTAAAAAAGCCGATGCTTCCCAAGCAAGTCATTTGTATCTTTACACCCTCCTTTTCTTTTTCCTGTAATAAAATTGTTAACAGTCTTGGCTGCCAGTTGGGAATAAGGCAGGGCACAAAAGAAAAGGGGGTTATGTTTAATAATATATCCTAGTTTTCCAGTAATGAAAACTAATGTAATAATATGAACAAATTGCAGCAGATGATTGTGGGAAATACGCTGAAGTTGCAGGTTCTGAGTTAGGCAGAGAGCATCTTAATAACTATGTTAGAAGAACCCCTTCAATTGTATATGTAAGTTCAACTTGTTTGAGCATTTCAATAACATATATGATTCTTAATGTAATATTGTCAGGTCAATTTTGTCGTGTGTCAATCATCAGAATTAAGTTCAGCTCTTGGAGTCCTTCTTACCACTTGATAAACTGGTGTTTGTGAATAACCCATGAGAGAAAAACAACAGAAAGTAGGAATTCTCAGAAAGTTGTGCAGCATACTAACAGTGTTTGTCAAGAAACCGTTCAAAATTCCTAGGTCTTCAAATAAAACTGCTAGCTCTGCAGGCAAGAGGAACCCTTTGCTGGATTTTGTTGAAAGCCTTGTTTCATTTAACCTTTTATTGTGGAACAGCAGAGGCAAATGCTGATACAGAGTACAGTATTACTAGACAGACTCCAAAATGTTCAGAATCCACTCTCATTATTTCTGAGGCAACAACTAAATGTACTGGCCCTAGCAACTGCACTGCATGAATAAGTAATGTAGTATCTTACAGAATATCCAGTGGGACTGCTATTAGGGACAAGCTGTTTGCCAAAGATGTTTGCTATTGCTGATCTTACTCCATAAACCCTGATAGGTTTTTTTGAGTGATGATTTGAAAAACAGTGTTCTTTTAAAAAATACATATTTTGCAGAACTGATCTGATGACAGTCGGACAAATATGTCTGAAAACAGTCTGATCTCATGGATTCCATGCAGTTGAGCATTCTCTGGAATTTCCGTAAGGACAGCAAATATCATGCTCTGCATTTAAAATGCTACTGAGCATCTTAAAACAGTTCAAGTCTTTCATGCAAGTATGGGGACTGTGCAGCTCTCAAATGTTGGATTTCAACTCATGACTGGCATTGTCAGCTAAGGCTGACAAGGCCTAAATTTCAACAATACCTGCGGTGTCACAAAATCCCCTTCCCTGGGCTAATAGTTTATTAGTATCCAATAATATGCTCCTTTTATGGGGCTGAAGACAGAGCAGACAGAAGTGCTGCTTAATAATATTTTTTATTAGAAAACATTCAAAATAGAAACAGATAACATTTTTGCTCATAAGCAAATGAATATCCTGTTAGCATTTACTTGGCCAAATGCAACTCCAGAGAAGGATCAGAAACTTTGAAAGCAAAGGCACTTGAGGGGCCCCAAGAAGGCTCAGGCAAATGTCACCCATCTCCTGTTGGCTAGCAACCTCAGGAATATTTCCCATTGCAGTTAGGGGCCTTGCCACAGAAGAACTGGTCCCCGTTGTCCACTACCTAAATCTCATAAACACTTGGAGAACCAAGCAAGAAGTAGCAACTGATTGTCATTAACACAACAGCAAAGGCCTGAGGAAACCCCCTCCTGTCTGCAACCACACAGATTGCATAAGGTGAAAGGGGACCAAGCCATTCCATATTTAACAATATTTCTCTGTACAAACAGAACAAATCTCCCCCCAAAAGATAGTGCAAAGACTAAAATGCCAGCAGGGCTGACAATTTGGAATGGACAAAGCTTTGGTTAAGAATGAGCAACAGCAGCTGCCCTGCATTGCAAGAGACTACTGAGGCTCAGCTAAGAGGTAGAAGGCAACAAAAAATAAAAATCCCAGTGTCCCAAAGGCAAAGCACACAGGAAATGGCAGGGGGTTTGGGGAGGGAGGGAGGATTGTGTTCCTCTGCTAAAAGATGCCATAAATCATGTCTAGTCCCAGGGGAAAACAAGAGACCCCTCCCACAAATATTGAGAGCAATGGAAACAGGCAGCAGGGCTTCCTCAGGCCTGTTAGGGGCACAGGCTATTGGGCAAGCACACAGTCTGCCAGTTGGTCCACTCCAGAAGTACCACAAGGTGCAGAAGAGTCAATCGTAGTAGCAGCACTAGGTGAGACGAACACCAAGGACTTGTTCCAGTTCTTGTCTGCGCTGCTGAACCTAGAAGACACAAAGCAGTCACACTAATGCAGACCTGGGCAAAGTGCAGCCCGAGGGCCACATATGGCCCGCGGACTGCTCCTGTCCGGACATCAAAACCATTTATGGCTTTTTTTTCCTAAAGTTGATCAGTTGATCTCTAACATACCGCAAAAAAACCTCTTTAGTATTTGTGAAGATTAACAATCATAACATCACAGTTTCATTTTATTTTTAAGTAAAGTTGGTTCGGCCCCCAAACACAGTTCAGACTTTTCATGTGGCCCCCTATAGAAATTAATTGCCCACCCCTGCACTAAAGAGTAGACAGCATACACACAAATATCTGTAAGTCAAGCACAACCTCCCTAGTTACTGAAGGACAAGAATCTCAACACAGAGCTACTCTCAATCTCTTGATACCACTGTCCCAGTAGTGAAGGAACTGTCATAAGGAAGGCAATGCAACACCTGTGGACTCTGTTGGGTTGTTGGGAGCAGTTAAGTACAGAGGGAACCTGGGACAGAGGGCGGAACGGAATCCTGGCATAAGGAGAGGGAAGGGACTGCCAAGAGCCCAGCTCTGTTGTACTAAAGCCTTCTCCCTTCATGGAGAGATCAGGGTGAAAGAAAAGCTGCAAAATGCCAGATAATGCCTTATAAAAGCTGGGCTGAACTTGTCTCCGAACCTTGGCAAAGATGTGTCTGCCAACAGCCTCCTGAATCCATGGTTGCTGGTAGAACTCTGCACGCCTCTCCTCTTCTGGGTTTCCAACCACATCCGTGATGATCTAGGAAAAAATGGGAATACTCAAAAAGAATTCAGGGAAAGTGAATGCCTGAGCTGCCAACATTCTGTGTTCCAAAACCGGAGCAGTGACCAAACTGCAAAAGGACAAAAAAAAGACCTGGTAAACTGACTGTATAATTTATAAAAACAGGAATGATGGCCTTGTTGATTGAGGCAAGTACAGTTGACCCTCGACTTACAGACGGATCGACTTACAGACTTTTCGAGTTACAGACTTCTCTGGCTGCAAAATTTAGATTCGACTTGCAGCCAGAGAATCGACCTACAGACCAGAAAAAAACCAAAATGGAACAAAAATAGAATAAAAACCGCTGGTTATGGGATTAATAGGTTTTCAATGCACTGTAGGTCAATGGAGTTTCGACCTACAGACTTTTCGACTTGCAGCCACCGTTCCAATACGGATTAATTCCTTAAGTAGAGGGTCCACTGTATCAATATAGTTCAGCAGTATGTGTAACAGTGGCCAGAGAGAGCACTGGAGAGATCCCAGTAACCTGACACAATAATCAACTTCATTAGCCGGCACCCTCTCCACCTCACCCTTATTCAAAAAACTACAGATCAAAATGTGATAAGTGGGCATGGAAGATCACTCTATGTTCCATGTAAAGACAGGATAAGTATTTAGTTTATGATGCTACTTGCAAGTGCACATATAGCAAAAACATGCACAGATATCTGTCCAAAGCTTAGCTTAATTTTAGTTTTCCAAGTGCACATATGGATACAGTAGTTAATATGCAATATACAAAAAATCGAACTGCCATGCCCAAGAATAAACCAGATGGTTCATCCAACCCTCATAGAAGCAGCTGGACAGTGAAAACAAGAAAAGCCAAGTTTTGCAGAATAAAATCCAGCAATATCACACATTTGTGCTGTAATTCAACACAATCTGTAAGCTTCATCAATATAGTGGGGCTTCTAACTGGCCTACGGCTGCACTCCTATTCCACAGCCTAAACCCGGTCGTTACCTTTAAGTCCCTCTGTTGAGATCTGATCCACTCTTGGATGAAATCCTGAGGATTATTACTGAAACTCAACATGAAATCTCGCTGTGTCTTCAGCTGATTAATGGACTCAATGGTTTCATGGATCTACAGGCAATTGTAAAAGGTATGTTATGGACAGATGGAAAGACTCACATAACTGAGTTTGTTTCTCCTACTATGACAGAAAGATCAGCTACTCATGCCAAGTCCCATAAGTCAAGGCCACTACACACACTAGCTACCTCATACTGGCAAAAGCCCCCAACAGAAAGATGCTGAGAAGCCTAAGGCAATGATTCTCTGCAGCTCCTATTATTTTATAAGATTACTTCCCCCCCCCCCCCAATTTGACAGAAGATTCTGGAGCAGGAACAAGAAAGGTGTAGAGCCAGAAGTACAACATTCAGCATAGGAAACTACCCAGTATAGAAGTATTAGCATATCTTCCTCAATGTGTGTCTTGCATGTTTACTGGAATATACTTCCCATCATGCCTAACCAACATGCCCATTGGCACAAGGTGGTTAAGGCTAGCGTAATCATTTTCTGTGGTCATGAGATACAAGCCCCGCATAGCGACGATAATCTGTTCCAAAAAAATCGTCGCTATACGGATTCATCGCTATGTGGGGCAAAAAAGCGAAACGCTTACCGATCATCACAAAGCGATGTTTTACCCTTTAAAACATCGTTATGCGATCGCTTTTGCGATCGCAAAAAACACATCGCTATGCGGATTCATCGTTAAACGAATCGCTCGTTATGCGGGGCACCACTGTATTTATCTAATTGATTTTTATACTGCCTATCTAAACCAGTAGTTACACTGGGTGGTTAACATGAATATGAGATGCAGAAAGGCAGGAAACTGATACAAAGTACTGGAAAGAGTACTTACATACAGTTTTTTTTTTCAACTCTTGACCTAATCCCCGCCTTTCTTCATTCCTGAATAACTGCCAAACTTTCAGGCAACAAATCTCCCCATTCCATCTCAACCATTATAACTTGTCCTCAACCCTTTGGATAGAACTTGCTTCACAACAAGAGAGCTGAAATTCAGGGTTAATTGCAATTTTTTTGGTAAGCAAATGCATCTGCAAATTGGTAAGCATATTTGCTGAGTGCTGATTATGCAACTGGGTTGCATAATTTCTTTTCAACCGGAGGAGCGAAGAAGAGACCAAGAGAGATGGAAAAAGTGTAGGGCGTACAAATACACTGTCTTAGGAGTGAGATGTACTGCTACAGCCACTCTTTTCAGTCAGAGCCCCCTAGCCCATTTACTAACTCTCCATAACCATGTAAATTGTAAAGATGGTATATTTTTCCCTGCCCCCAAAAGCTACTTCAAGATTCTGAAAATTTGTAACTACAATCTGCCATGGATTCTATTGTCCAGCACACAGTGTTCTAGTCGTTCTACTCGCAGACAGCTGGAGAGCCATACGCCTATTTCCAATATTAGAGACATAAGACTTCCCACAGCTTGTCTACTATTTGCTCTTCTTTCCCCTCCAGAGCTAGTTTCACCTCTTTGAAAAAGGAATTAATGCATTCCAGCCCTTAGCAATAAAACCAAACTAAATGTAAACAGAAGACATTCAAATTATGAGGAACCATTTCAAATGAAAATAAGATGTACACTATAAACATAAAATGAGATGGCTTGCCCCACTGTTACCTTATTTGAACCTTTTGTGAAAACTAAAGAATATGGATTTAGCTGAAAATCCCAGCAGTCTTCCTAGCTACTACTCTTGGGAAAAGAGATGGGAGACTTTGGCTTTGCTCCTCAAACATAACAGGGGACCCCATAAGAGAGAATACACTGCTGTAGCTGCTGTGGATGGTATACATGGGGTGGGTGGGTGAGCAGAATGCCCCTAAAGCTCAAGATATGTGTATTTACCATTTCCCCGAAAATAAGACCTGAAAATAAGCCCTAGTATGATTTTTCAGGATGCTCATAATATAAGCCCTACCCCCAAAATAAACCCTAGTTAACTGAAACTCCACCCTCCACCATTGTGCAGCAACCAGAAGATGGTATAACTGTATTTGAATAAATGCAAGTTGTTGTACATGAAAAAAATTAAAACATCCCCTGAAAATAAGCCGTAATGCATTTTTGGAGTAAACATTAATATAATTAATTATTTTAATTATTTTCAGGGAAAAACAGTAGCTAGCACCCCCTCACACACCAACCCTATTATCCAGTCTCTGAGAGGTGAAGTCCTGGAATCTGTTTCCTACTGAAGTTGACAGAGTCTTACCTTGACATCTAAAGAGGCAATTTCCTGTTGGTTGGTGGTGGAGGCCAAGAAGTTGCTCATTTGGGCCTTCAAGGGATCATCCACCTCCACATCAATGTCATAACAGGCTGTCTTCTTCTGATCATTGGGGTCCACACTTGAGAAATAAGAAAGGAAGCTGGGTTGAGCCAGGGTGAATACATACTTCCTGGGTGCTGCGTTTCTACTACTAACTCCCCCAAACACATGGGTTTGGATTAATTATAGATTGCTTTTTCACAAGTCCCACGAATGCCAGACCTACCTGATCACATGGTTGATAACAATAGGATCTGGATGTTGCAAGAGCCCTGCCAGCTTCATGGGGATTTCAGAGAACCGCATGCGATTGCAACCAAAAATCTAGAGAAGAGAAAGAACTATGTGAGAGAGACTGAGAAAGCGAATCTCTGCCAGTCTCTGGGCTTCTGTCAAATCTTGCTAGTGCTACTAGTTAATAAGTGTTCTGTATCAGTGTGCAAAGACAGTAAAAACGTAACCAGAAGGTTTATAGTTTATAGATGGGCTATAATAGAGATTGACAAATGAGTTGTAGAAGAGGAGACAGGTAAACTATGGTAATTAATAAAACACTTCCTTCATTTAAAAAACAGAAAGAGAACCCCAGAAATCTCCCAATCTTGCACCAGATGACCAAATATAGGCACAATTAATATCTCACTGCTAGAAAAGCAGTAGTGGTGGTGTCGGGGATCTTGCAAGTGAAAGGAAAAAGAGAGGAGAGAGAGAAGGGAGACAAGCCAGAATGTACTCACCTGGCGAAAGTAACGGTTGCAGTTGATATATTCTTTCTCATGACTGTCCTGGAGTTTGTTGTGTTTGATGTAGAGCCACAAAGCCTGCATGATGCTGGCACGAGTTTGCGTGTGAACCCCAAGCAGACGAGCCAGACGGGGATCCAGTTTGTACTGGGGAGGCTGCAAGATCAATATGGTCTGGTGAACATACAGTGTAAGGTAGGCATTGCCATGTTCCCAGCCCATGTAACATGCTGCAACCTCCTTCCCTCTGTAAAGCTAGAAACATGAATGGGATCTGTCCGAGTAATTTCTCTCAGAAAGGAGGAAAAAGACCACTCCAAAGACCAGAAAGTTAGTATTTTAGAAGTGCTTTGTTCTTGTTTCTTACACTGAGGGTGGGTGGGCAGAAAAGTGACAAAAACATGGAATCAACAAAAGAAAAAGTCAGTTCAAACCACCTGTAAAGATACCTCCAAAATAAACAAGAAAAACTAAACAAAAAATTGTTGCTTGCTATACTTCTCAAAAGTATCATTTCATTACTCACTGTATTTCTTTCAAAACATGACTCCCATATGCCTTGCTGCAAAGCTCTTTTTAAAAAAGACTTGTTAGAAGTAATTACCTTACTTGTAACAAGTCACTTTCAGTTTCTAGAGACCATCTCTGAACTCACCAGAGATCTCAGGTCAGGTCTCTTAACATCTGCCACTCCACTGAAAGTATGACTGTCAAAACAGTTCATGAAAATGAAGTCTGCATTGTTTATGAAAAAAATTAAGATGGACAAGAACTTCTGTAAAGCATCTGACTGTGAACTCAGTGCCAAATCATTCTCAGTTGTGTCTTTACAAGCCGAACGGCAAGACACTATTTACTTATCACAAAATATGAGATTATGAGGAATCTAAATGCTGCATGATATTCCAGTGCGCTAAAGAGAAAAAGCTGTGTATTTAAGGAAACAGCTAAACATCCCTTCTGACTCTGTATCTCTATCTGGAACCAGCAAAGCTGACTCTGTATCTCTATCTGACTCTGTATCTCTATCTGACTCTGTATCTCTATCTGGTTTGTAGCAAGGCATATGGAGGAGGAAGCCTCTGGTCAGGTACTGCTCTACCTCCTTTCTTCCACAATTGGGAAGTATGGCCAAGCCATGTGACTAAGAAGTTGATCATTTGTCTGCTCTCATCAAGTGTCAGGGCATGCCCCCTCTTACCTGGTGGTCTAGCATGAGTAACAGGGTGCATTTCACATTGACATCACCTGGACGCTTGACTTGGAAGCCATCTGTCTCTTGAGTTGTAGCTATTCGGTGCCACTTAGGGAAGAAAGACGTGAGAGAGCTGTCCTTAGGACAACTATAGGGTGCAAAACATTCATTTAATCAGGCAACCAGGTTGCTTTTTTCATTATTATAGCTCCCAATATTTCACAGAAAGCATACCCGCTGGGAGTCACTGTCCTGTCTTCTTCATCTAATGGAAGTTTTTTTCTTTTTGCTAAATCTAGACCTTCATTTCATAAAGTAGCTATTTCACCAGCTCATGTCATTAAGATGACATATCCATACAATAGCCATCGGAAACAGCCCAGCTCCTATCAGCACTCTTCCCTCACATCCTGGATCCGATATTTTATGAGCCACAACAGTAAAGTATCTACAGTGGTGCCTCGCATAGCGAGGTTAATCCGTTCCGGATTAACCTTCGCTATGCTGAAGCATCGTTGAACGGGGCAGGGATTTCCATTGGAACGCATTAAACATGGTTTAATGCGTTCCAAATGGGCCAAATACTCACCGTTCAGCGAAGCTTCGTAATGGCCGGCAGCCATTTTCGCGCCCTCGCCTCGCTTAACGAGGGCGCGAAAACGCTGCGCGTGGCCATTTTGGGCCATTTCCGGGCTTCCGGCGGCCATTTTGGCCGCCGAACAGCTGATCGTCGGGCTCCGTTTTGCGAAGATCGGTAAGCGAAACGCTTACCGGTCTTCGCAAAGCGAATTTAGCCCTATTTAAAAAACGTTAAGCGATCGCATTAGCGATCCGAAAAAATGGATCGCTATGCGATTTCGTCGTTATGTGGTGCGCTCGTTAAGCGAGGCACCACTGTATACTGAAGAATTAACCATACAAGCCATTCTATTGCTCAGTTAAAAACACTTCTTAGCACTTCTGGCAAAGTTCTAACTAGGCAGTGAAGCAGATACACACAGATATGGATATCTTTAATAATAATAATAATAATAATAATAATAATAATAATAATAATAATAATAATAATAATAATAATAATAATAATAATAATAATAATAATAATAATAATAATAATAATAATAATAATAATAATAATGTATCTTCACTGAGGTGGCCAAAGTGTGGCTAATAGGCTGCAAAAGGACCTGCAAGAACATTTCTGAGGCCCCACAGGTTGTCCATGACTCTAGTAGTTGAAAAAAAAACAACAAATACAAAAAGAATGGGATGGATAAAATATTGCTCATTCTGATTCTAGAGTTATCCAGAAGCAGAGATTTTTGCACCCATGTGTTTGTGTGGCACAGGATGCCCTAACACAGGAAAATAAAAGGAAAACTGAAGACATAAAAAAAAAAGTAGTGAACATTCAATCACTTTCTATTTTGTTGTCTTTGAGGGCCATTTTGCACCTTGCAAAGCCCTTGGAGAGGTGTAGGGGTTTAAAATTTGGCCCCCATCCTTATCAAAGTTGTCCCCCTAATCACACACTCCTACTAACCACAGTCTGACTTTACGGCTTCTATAACTGCAGTTGGGTAAAAGGTGCTGTTCAACACCAGGGCAGAAGCCTGAATATTGTTGTAGCTCTGTATGATTCCTCCATGATCTGATCTAGCTATTATCTATATCAGGCTGAATGTGCCATGAAGTATCATTCCTTTCAAACCAATGCAGGTAACTTTGCCTCCATTTTCTGGAGTCATTTTTTCCCCTCACGATCATGAATCCATCTCCTTCAGCTCCCACCAAAATTATCTACTAACAGGTAGCCCCAGAACCTGCCAATCACTCCTTCTGCGGGAACAGTGTTCTCAGCCCTAATCATCTACTTTAGCACCACCATTATACCTCATCCTATAGGGCAATTTTGAAAAGAAAAATGGGCCTCTGTCATCCTGAGCATTGATGTGAAATGTCAGATTGTTCTAAGGTGCTTCGCATTTTCCTCAGCACAAGTGTGCAAGAAAGTACTTACCTCTACCAGGTGGTTGTCAGGCCCATACAGTTCCTTGTCCAGCTCAATGACCAAACTCTTGAAAAAGGACGAGAACTTCCTCTTCTGCTTGCTTGGCTAAGACAGAAAGACTGATGAGGCACTAAGCCCTCCCTTTCCCACAAGCACCCAGAAAGTACTGTAGCTAAATGCATCTCTAACAGTCAGGGGTAAGCCAGTGGCGCTACCTGTAGAAATGAGGGAAGTAACCTCCTTTGTACAAAAGAAGATATGCTACCAGCACTACTATCATCACCTTTGCTCTTCATACAGCATGTCCCCCAGCATTTGTCTTAAGCAAGGGGTGGGGACCTTTCACCCTTCACATTCTTTCCACTTCAGCTCTCAAGAACTTTAGTCCGTATGGCCAATGGGAAGGTATTAAGGGAGTTGTTATCTAATACATCTGGTGGCCAAATATTATTCACCTCTACCTGAAGAAGAGCTGGGAGACTTTCTATGGAAGATCATCCAATGAAGCTGCCTAGAGTGGTCGTTTCGACCAGATAGGCAGGATATATATATATATATATATATATATATATAGATAGATAGATAGATAGATAGATAGATAGATAGATAGATAGATAGATAGACAGATAGACAGATAGATAGATAGACAGATAGACAGATAGACAGAGAGACAGAGAGATAGAGAGATAGAGAGATAGATAGATAGATAGATAGATAGATAGATAGATAGATAGATAGATAGATAGATAGATAGATAGATAGATAGATAGATAGATAGATAGATAGATAGATAGATAGATAGGAAGGAAGGAAGGAAGGAAGGAAGGAAGGAAGGAAGGAAGGAAGGAAGGAAGGAAATTTAAAAGAACTGGGAGCATAAAATTCATGATATATGACATGCCAAATCCAATTCAATGTGAGGCACATTAGAGCAAAAAACAACTCCCACCTCCCCAGTTCACATATCCACTCACTGGACTGACCAGGAAAAATGATTTTTGGGACATAAAAACATCAGCCTTGAGAAAATGGAAATGCAGTTTTAGGAATCAACACAAAGAGAATAGAAATGGAACAGCCAATACTGCAACATCTTTATATGAATGCATGGTATGATCACGTAAGAGATATTATGCCTAAATCTAGTAGTGATTTTTGAACAAAGGATATGGTAGAACTAGAAATGTATCAAAACTGTTCATGTGAAGTCACAAGGCAGAGAGCAAATTCCCTGTAAAGAAAATCTGCAATATTTGGATCTTTTTAGTTTCGGTAAAAAAGTGAACAAAAGAAGGCTTGTTAATCATTTCTAAAATTGTGCAAGTTATGGGGAAACTGATGGGGAGAACTTTTTCTCCTTTTTTTCATTAATACTAGAACTTTAGATCATCCAATGAAGCTAAATACTGCTATAGCCAAAACAAAAAGAAGCATTTCTTCCAAAAGAGCATATTAACAGAAAATATGGTAAAAGTCACCAACTCGGACTAAGCTTTCAGTGTTTACTCGTCCTTCAACATCAGAGGCAGCATGACTTAGAATTCTGCTTGCTGGGACAAAAGGAGAGGACACAGTCCTCATTTCCAGTTGCTGGGTCTCCCATGGGTATTCACTTCTTGAATATGGGAAACAGAATGCTGGACTACAGACATTTGGTCTGATCCAACAATGCTCTTCTTTCTTTTTTTAAGAACATACCCCTGGCTCAAGTTGAAGGCCAGCCAAACACACAAAATGGGTACAGTATTCTCTGATGCATATACACTTTAAAAGAACAAGTGAAGAACTAAGGGAGGAGGGCTGACTTGGTGCCTGGTGAAATTTGGTGGTTGGAGAAAGGTGCCCTAAACCAGCCATCAGGAGAACCACAGTAAGAATGTTTCAGCTGCCACAAAGCAACCTAAAAGCAAGGATGTTTCAGTCTTACATCATCCAAGAGTTTTCCCTCCACACGAAGTTCCCACGAGGCTATGCGCTCACTTCCTTCAGATTCTTCCTTGCCAGGTGTAAAGGTGTTGGAGATGTAAATACGCAGCTTTCGCTTTTGCTGAAGATTGGGAGAAAAATATCCACTGAGGACAGCAATGTAATCAACTCCATTCATTGCCTCCACAGACCAACTCCATAATGCAGGTTAAATTCCTGACATTTTCTGGTAAGACTGGAAAAAATCCTGCCTGAAGCCCCAGAAAGCTGTTGCCAGACACTGCTGACTAGATGGACCAATGGTCTGACTCAGGAAAAGGCATTCTTACACACCATCTCTGTTTCCACTGTCCAGCAAAAAGCAGGTTGTTATGGACTGGCTCTACTAGTCTATTCCCAGATAATAAATCCTTCCAAGCTAGCAGGACATGCTGAATCTATAAGAGAGACCTCAGTCTATCAGAAAACATCCTGAAAGGAGTTTGCTGACCAAATCTGTCTCCTTGCATGAAAAGATTGGCTGGTCCTCTCTCCCTTCATACCGTCAAAGGTTTTTTTATTGCCTCCTGGATCTCCATCCTCTTGCGGGCAATGGTCTGGTCTAGCTTGCGTTCAAAGGCCAATAAATCCATGTAAGCCTGAGATTCTGGAACCAGTTCACGAATCTGTGAAGACAATGATAGTCAACCAGAGAGCCATTTTTATCAGACAAGGCTCTACATCAGTGGTGTCGAACTGTGGCCCTCCAGATGTTCTTGGCCTTCAACTCCCAGAAATCCTGGCCAGCAGAGGTGGTGGTGAAGGCTTCTGGGAGTTGAAGTCTAAGAACATCTGGAGGGCCACAGTTCGGCACCACTGCTCTAAATAATTATCCATGAAGAGAATTTCAATGGGAAGAGTTCTCCACTAATTTGTACTATGAGCCCCACTATTTCCAGCTCCCAGGGAGGCCTCTCTTTGCTTTGTCTATCATTGGGAAATGCTCACCTTAATTGATCATATATGTGTTTCAGCTTTTTAAATACTATCATTCTCTTGCAGGTTATTTTGGAGGAGGGGAGGGGAAAATGAACAATACAAGCATGAATTAGTCTGGAAATTGATTAATACTTTGGAGTACTCCGTAGTCAATCAGAATAGGTGACAAACTATGGGAGAGCTAAATCGCAACTCAATGGGGGAACAGTTAAAACAATTCCAAATGGAAATGGACTAGCTAAAAAAGGGGAAACCCCCAATCTTCCCAAATTCCTCTGAACCACTGGACTCATTTTCCTCCCATTGCACACACAGAGCATCATGTTTCTCTCCACTGACTCTGACTGATCTGTAAGGAGTTGGGATAGACAACAGACTAAAGCCCTGCAATCCATTTCTTTCTGCATTCACCAAACACACTCAATGCCCTACCTCCTTTATTTTAACCCTAAGAACTCTTCCCAATGGAGCGCTTACCCGCTGTGGTAGGATCTTGTCTGCCATCTTCCTCCTCCTAAGCCTGCAAGAAATATACAGTGTTAGTGGAAGACAGTCTAGAATCCTTGTGCCAGATTCATACCCATGCATTTAACTGTAAAACCTGAAATCTACATTTGGAACAAATTACATAACTTTGGTATCACAGAAAATGATGACACTTGTGGCTGCAAAATGCTTTCTCTACCTCCAAAAGGAGCTAGATTCAGTGGTGATCTTCAAAGCAAAGAAACTGTCATAAAAAGATTTTTTTAATAAGTCAGTCATGGTTCTCACCTGAATATCGGTTCTAATAGTAAAAGTACCTAATGAGCATTTAGCCCTGAAACTTTGGGATGAATATTTCAGGTCAGAGTGGATTATCCCTTTTACTTTGTGTATCTCGGTAAGAAAAGAAGATGTTGAGGGAGAAAGAGGAACAAGGAATAGGCACATATAAAGGGCCTTTGTTTAAATAAAAATGAGCTAAGATGAGGAACTCCTGCACTTAGTTGGGTGAGCTCAAGGATCATACAGTTCTCTTATTCCCTTAAACCATGTCTTGTAAACCACAATACAAAAAAACCCCAACAGAATTACAAAAAGTCTTACCTACTTTTTAATATGACTGGGAAATAGGGAGGTTCTATAAGCTGTCTGAGCTATGACTATTTTTCAGGACCTAGATATGGAGTATGACAATAGTAGTATTTGAAAAAGCAAACAGTTTGAAGATTTGTGTGACTGGCTCATCTGATTAACTGAATGCTTTTTGTCCATTAAAGCACTTGGAAAGTTTGCTCATTTAAAACGTTCCCAGCTGTAGAGGAACTTCTCAGTGAAACATCTGATTATTACTGCATCTGTATATGATGTACTTTATAAATTCATATCATGAACTACAATTTTTGAAATAGAATTCCAAAGAGATATTATGCCAAACCTTTCGTTCAAATACTATAGAGGCAATGTGAATCATTTATTGAGCAGGTTTTACATAGCAAGCTGACTGCAGTTTTTGTCATTTTTATTTTGTGGGGCAAGGGAAGTTCAGTTTGTATGATCTGTAAACCTATTTATATCAGACTATTTTTCTACCAACACAAGAAATCATAGGCATTACTGTATTCCAGGGTGCAGAGATAACACGTGGGAGACCTACTGCTCCATTCTGAATAAACCAATATGTGTGAAGCTCTATTTTGTAAAAAAGGCCACACTATACTGTATGTTATATCCATCTTACTTGTATAAGGTGGGCCACCCATCTTTAAATGAGGCCTCCTGCTCACAAGATACTGGAGCCTTCCCTCACAATCTGCATCAGGATTATAAACAAGTATGATTTAATCCCTCACAAAGTAAACCTCTATTAAGGCCAATAGCACTTTCTCTCTCAGTGCAAAATCTTTAGATTGCATAGAAATTTGGTCAGATCAATGGTGTAGGAGGAAACGATGAACTAATATGTACACATAATAACACCCCCATCTGTGCTCTAACCTCAACTTGGTCTGACATCTTCAAATAAACAAGAAGATCCATTCATTACAGCTGACAGGTTAGCCCACAATTATCTGCTAGCAAAGTTTCAGGGCATAGACACACAATATAGAACACTAAACAAATTGGAGGACAGGGCTAAGGCAGGATTCAGGCAAGGAGCTGAACAAGCGGTAAATACCCCAACCCTTCCCAAAACCCATCTTAAGAATTTAGGAAGTTCTTTCCACTTCTAAGGTGAAGGACCAGATGTGTCATGAGAAACAGGATGCTTAGGCTACAATCCTTTCGGAAGATATCATGCGGAAAGACAGAATAGATTTGGATGAAGGAGCAAAAATTGGTGGAAGAAACATCAATACTTTAAGATAAGCAGATGATACCATCTAACTGTCTCAGGTTTTTTATTTACAGTACTTGGGTATCAGTCAAATGCCATGTCTAGAAGAGGTTCCATGGACAAGTCTCTTAAATATAGATTAATATGCCCATTTATTTAATGAGGGAAAGAACTGCCGTTGAAGACAATAGTGTAAAAACTGATTAGTGCTTTATGACCCAAATAAATGAATGAAACTATTAAATATTTATATTTCAATCTAATTAAAACACATTCCAATAGTTTTGTGGCTTATATTTAATCCATCTTGATTTATAATGTGAAACAGAAGAATGAGTGAAAAGAAAAAGAGGCAAGAGACAGCATGTTTCAGACTCATACAGCAGGAACTGAAATTTTGCCTGGAGCATCAGAGAACACTGAACAACTCCACCTTCAGCCCACTGCAAAAGGAACAGGAGTACAGACACAGCACTCATAGTAACCAAGGGAATGAAATCTGGCAGCTGGAATGGCAGTCCAAGAGACTTTTCCTTTTTCTACTGCCTCCCTCCCTCCCGCTCCTCTGATCATGTAAAATCCAGCCCTTGAAGTCTGGATGCCAGATGTGTGCAGCTGTTTGTTTCTCTTTGCAATGCCCTCTTTGGATTGACTTGGTTGAGTAGAACTTGCCAAGAAACTGAATGTTATTTGCATCGCACTCATTTTAAAACAAAAAACAAAAAACAAAAAAACAGCCAGCTGGTAAAACCAGGCCAAGCAAGGCCTGTGAAGGGCTAGAAGTATCCATCAGATGAGAAGAGATAAAAAGCAAATCCAGCAAGTCACTTACATAAAAGGAGTCCAAGCTAAGGGGGAGCAACAACTAATAACCAAATGACTGTAGGGGACAAGAGGCTGCTGCTTATCCTTCATCGCTTGACAAGGTTCCAGTAAGAGCAACATAAGTTGGACCCAGTGGGAGACTAATGGCCTCAGGCGAACTAGTTTTCTTTTGACTTCCATTCTGCAATGGAAAGGTAATACTGGACTACCTAATAGGCCTGGCTTGAGGATTAAATTGTGTGGACCAATTTGTATACAGTACTTGAAAAGTGACAAACAAATGGTACATATTCTTCTGATGCTCTTGTTGGGAAACAGGTTGCTTTTGAAAACTGGATGAAGACCTAGAGATAAGCACGGAAAAGTACCCAGTTGTGTCTTCCTCCATGTTACTCTAACTCAGGTCACAGCACTTGTATCCCTGCAGACATCGTTGGACTGTGACCCCCACTATTCTAATTAAATGTTTATGCTGGGTTCAGCTGATAACAGCTGGAACCAAGGGACTCCCACCCCTCTGGTTTTGCCATTTTCTTTTTCAAACTGATACTCAATTTTTCATGGTTCCCAAAAATCATGAAACATGCTCACTTCAAATTTGGCTGTTTTGAGAAGAACAAGGTTTTTCAGTTTTCTTAAATTTACAATCTCTACACTCCTGCTGAGTTCGTAAAGTGTGCAAAAATTGCTCTCTTCTTAGTGGGTGGATGGACTTGCCCGTTCCCAGTGATGCTGGAATCTAAAGGCGGAAATGGAATGTTCAGCTCAGTGTCCTGCTAAGGCCTGAGGGACAGGGGCTATTATAGGGCTACTGAGAGTAACAAGACCTTTGGTACTCTAAGACTTGAGAAAGCCTGATAAGTGCCCTTGGTCACAGGTACTAAAAATTAAATATTGGGTGGATCCCAGGTCCCTTGGCTTGCCATGTCAACATAGTTTCATTATGTCCCTCCATATAGTGCTGGGAACCAGCAACCATGCAAAGCTCCCAAGAGGGAATGCAGAGAGCTAGGGGATAAAGCAACGGACACACAGGGGTTTGAAGATATCTGTGACATGGTAGTCATAGATCTTGTGGGTATACCTTTGCTAACACTTCTATTATGGACAGGAAGAGCGTGATTAGCAAAGTCCATTGTAACACTGGCAAATCTGTGTTGGTTGTAGCACTTCAAACTGCATGTGGAGGTTCAAGTGACAGAAGGCTTGCCCATCTACTCAGAAAACCCTGTACTCAGAAAACTAGTACAGTATATCAGGAGGGATCCTAGTCCTAAAATTTCCATCTGCAGTTTGAAGATACAGCATGTTGAGAACAAGGGTTCATGACAAAGACACGGGATTCCAGAAATATATTTATTTATTCAAGATATTTAAAATTGACATTATAACCTGAGAAATCATCAACTTTTTTCAACATGAAACAGGTGACGTTCACTTGCTAACTGTTTAACATTAAGGTTCTCCTGAACCATAATGGTATTAATGTGTGACATCTTTTATGGAGGAATGGTTTAAGGTTACAGCTTACATTCACAGCTTTTTATGTAAGAAAATACATAGCATTAGCAAATCAAATTAGGATGGTATGGTCTTTGTGCTCTACTGTATTGTATTACTGTAATCATACTTGCACATCATCCTGCTACATGCAAGAAGGGCTGTTAAAAATGTTCAAATTAGAGATGAAAAGTGTGGCTTTTGCGTTGCATGTGAGATCACTTCATATTCCCAGAATGCTGTTCTTGCTGTTTGTATTAAGAAAACATTAATGTTGCAACAAACCACTGAAGAGCTATTTTTTTCAGTTTTGAATGAAAGTGTTGCCAGTGTTGATTAAGAGAATAAAGCTTTAATTATCTTTAAATACAAGTCTCTTCCCTATGTTTCTCTCTCTTTTATTTCAACAGCTTTTTGCAAGTCTTTGCTGGTTAAATAACTTCTGATACGCGGACACCCACCCCTGCTGTTCTTACCCTCGCCTTTGGATTAATGCGGCAGGCGGCTGAGTCTGTGGAGCAAGTAGGCGCTTTCGGAATGGATCCATCATGGACTGTGATATTCCAGGTCTCAGTGGAGAAGTTGTTCCATATAGGGGCCCTGAGGGGGATCCCATTTGTAATACGCCCATGGTCATCCGGCCACCAGGCAGCATCCCAGGACGCTGACAAGAAAGAACAAAAAAAGGCATTCTAGGAAATTCATGGTGTGTTCAAAAAGCAGGTCATTGGTACCAGCCTGGATGAACTCACTCTGCTCCCACAAAAGGGCGAAGTACAAGAGGCAACACCACACTAAAATCTCAGGTTGACACTAATTCTCTTCCAAAGGAAATTCGCAGAGTGTAGATTATGATGTAAGGGGTGCTACACACCTGCCAGAAAAATCTGCAGCATCTTTATGAAACTACAATTCTCATATTAGCTATGAAAGTTAAAACAGCTTGTATCTGTGGTGCAGACATTTACATTCTAAGAGACAAGAATGAAAAACAGAGACAAGAAAAGATGGCCAGTGCAACAAATCCTGTCCAAAACACTAAGGTTCCGAGTATTTTACCACACTAAATTCTGTATCATTAACGGTTGCAAATCTGCCAATCATTTAAGAAAATGTCCTCTATAACTGTTCTGCTGAAAGCAGCTCCACCTTCCCATATGCATGCTTCTGTGCAATTCTTTGAGGCACAAAAGTCCCATGCAAGATTAAGTAACAAACACAGCTGAAGCTACTTTTAGTTCTAGCACTCTCCTGACAACATGAAAGAGGAAATGGACCCTCTCAACTGAACTGCTAGCTTGATTTTGTGACCAGTTTCTCAACTGCCTTACATGGAGACTATGGAGCAATAATATGAATCTATTGCCAGGGTAGAAGAGTCCTCAGCTCTCCAACTGTTGTTGTACTCAGTTATTATCAATCTCACCCAGTGGACAGTAATTATGTAGCTCTGCAACGCCTGGTGGATCACAGGATGGACTACTGGACCATCCACCTTAGCTTTCTAGCTATAATTTATACTTCATGCCTCTGGTACCATAATTACAAAACAGAATCACAGGAAAGAAGTACATATCTCATAAAACGTGTAGTAAGCTTTCTACTGAGGAACATCTGAAAAAAGGTGTGAAACCACCAGTTTCATAAATCCTGTTTTAATGCGATTCCACGCATTAAAGTGGGATGTGGAGCAATTGATGGTCTGCTGGCCAGTCAATGCTGGGATACTTCCTGCCACTATCGACAGTGCTGGGGCCAGGGCAGTCTCATCTACGTGTCATGTAGGGAAAAAGAATTCACTGGACCTGCCCCTACCATTAGCAAAAATAACATTGTCTGCAAAGCGACACTGTTTTTGCCTAAAGGGCAGGTCCAGTGGCTCTGTTTTTGCTGCATGTTAAGCTCCGATCCCAGCTTTGTCAGTAGTGACAGGAAGCTTCCCTGCGCTGCCCAACTACAGTAGTGACAGAACCCCTTGCATGCTTTAAAAATGGCACCAATGCAGACTTTTAAAAATGATGCCACAGCTTGCAACATGTGCAGCAATAGAAGTTGTTCCACTTACACAGGACGGAGCCCTCTGCAGAGATAGCCTGAGCACTCCCATTGATCTCCTGAAAAGGCACATGCCCCTGGATTAGCATGGTGGCTAACAGCCCAAGCCGTGGCCTAGGAAATCCCTAGTGTAAACCAGACTCAAAACTTGAAGTTACTATGTAGCCTCAAGTGACTTAGAAGAATTTGAGAGCAAACAGAATACAATTTAGACATTCCTTCAGCCTTTGCAGTAATGACCACCCGCCTAATGGCATTTTAAAGAGGCACTTGATGTTTCTAAGTGCTATCGGGGACTTTTAAAGTCGTTAATTCCTGTGACAGAACATACTCATAGTTCAGAAGCTGGCAATCATAATATATTTCTAATTACCACTGGCAAGCAAAATAGGAGGCCCTCTCCTCCATATTCCCCACCAACACTACCACACTTCAACAGATCTACCTGCAAGCCCCTCACTTTTACAACCAGAATCAGGAGTCACCTTTCACTGCAATCCCACAGGCTTCGACAAGGTGTTGATTGTGAAATACACATATACAAAAAATACTGTACTTGCTTACTGACTTCCTTCTTCTCCATAGCTTCTGTGAATCTCTGTGCTTTAAACACACCCAATCAATAGTAACAAGAAAGGAACATTTCTTCTTTTCTTTCCCTGCTTGCATGCTGCACTATTCTTAGGTTTGACCAATGGTTAAAAGCTGTCTTAGAGCAAAGATGGAAGTATTTTCCTTGGTATTTCAGGAAATTTCTGTAAGGAACTGGCCTTGGATCAGGCTGGCTGCTTACAAACCGAGGCTCTCTTCACTGTAACAACTGTCTGCATAACTGCGTATGACTATAGTGAACTAAAGAGCCTCTCAGTACTATAACTACATAGAATTCCTCCCGTTACCAAACAAAGCTGAACTCTCATCTTTTCTCCAGATTGTACTGTATATTAAAAAGCAGGTACCTAAATGAACTGGGAAACCAAAAGTCTGCTAGTGATTGTTACTTGCTTGACTAGAGAACTGCATGCCAGGATCTGATTTCCTTCACAGCTGTCCTCATTTGAGGTTACCTATGGACAGGGTTAATTTATTCAGTCCTTGAGGGGTATTTGTTGGTGGGCGTGTGGATATGTGTATGTGGCCAGGTGTACACATACACACATGCCCCATGGAGGCTGCTTTAGAAAAGATTACACTTCAGTGCCCTCTGGGATTTGAAACATGTTTCTGCTGCCAAGGAGCTAACGCTGCTGCCAAAGCAACCAAGCCAGCAGGGCAACATTTCAGCCCTTCCCGACAGGCCCAGGCATTGCCTCTAACCTGCTGCCACTCCCACCTACAGGAACACAGGCAAAGGGGGTTGGGCAACAGCCCCATCCAAACTCCACAGTGAGCCAACTGCCCACAGCAGTGAGGAAGAAAAGAGCGAAGTTAAATTCAGAGGGAAAATGTGAGCATGAGAATGGGCAGGAGAAAGGTCACATGCAAGTAGTTCAAAACAAAAAGAAAAAGAAAAAGAAAAGAAAGGACCGGTGCGGTCCTTAAGATTCTACAAACAAAAGTGTAGGTGATACCTTTTATTGGCCACTAAAAATAAAATTAAAAAGCAAGCAAACAAACAACAAGAAGAGCAAAAACCATAAAATAAAAGTTTGCTATTTATTTTTAGTGGTCCAATAAAAAGTACTATCACCTACACGTGCAGGAAGGAAGTAATTATGCCAACTGAGAAAAACAAAGATGAAAGGAGAACTATGTTGTTTTCTAACTGAAAACCAGTAGACAGTTCATCAAATCCCACCTCAGCTTTAAGCAACTGAGGCAAGCTGTTTTCGTTCTACCTCAGTGGCTAATCTTGCTTTAACATTGATCTACCTCACAAGGTTCTCATAAAAATTAAGAGAACATGTAGGAATAAACATTCAGAATGTCCAAATATGCTTTATGAATGCTGAATACCACAATTCAAGAAGGATGATTCAGATTTAGAATTAACTTAGTGAAAACCTCCAAACTAGAAAAGATAACAGCCAGGTGAGTAAAGGAATAAACTGCCTGGACAGGCTGCACAATCTTCATTTAGAGAATTTCACAATAGAGACACTTTATTAAAACAGTTTAGTACTGTACTGAAGAATTTCCCCATGAAAACTCTTAACAATACTTATAGCTCTTCAATTTGTTAGTGAAGAGCATCCTCCTGGAAGAATTTAAATGGAGGATGAATTTCAGAGAAATTCTCATAAGTGATGCTCTTGATTCTTTTGTTTATTTCTTTTGTTTACAGGTATCTGAGCAATGTATGTGCATTGTCTTGTCTTTCATTGTGCAATCATCCTCCTGTCCCACTTCTCACCTTTCAGTTAAACTCCAGAGGAGGATGCCACATGGTAATTCCTTCAAAATAATTTTTTTTTAAGATCAGGGAAGGGTCAATAGACAGGTAAATGCAAAGTTATGAAGAGACATGCAGAATAAAAGAGGAGGAAGGCAGGAAGGCACCCAACCAAATGCAGTATCCTTGACCACCTTGAAATGTTACTCTTAGGTAAAAACAAAAAACAAATATGAAATACTGAAGGCCATAGACACAAATAAAAATCTAAATCTATTTTGGGGGTGGGGTGGAAGACAATAAAGCTTTGCTACTACAATCCATGGTAATAGCAAGCTCTAACTCTTAAGAATTTTATATATATCACACACACACTACAAAAATGTCAGACTTACAAAGCAAAATTTTGAACAACCCAGGAAATGCAGGTCCAGGAAAAGTAAGTTTTCTAACCTCTGCTTGATATTAATTCCAGGAAATAATATACTATTAGCATCCTTATGTTAAACAACTCACACGGCTTTCTCTCCTACACAACCTTTTCTTCCTCCTTTCTCTAACCAATTAGCACATGCTCTAGTGCACTGTTGACTTTAGCTGACAAAAGGGATAAGGTGCGATGTTCACTGCATTCTTCAAATAATGAAGTACTATTCATTACTCTGGCACTGCCTGTAATACTTTTCATGTGAAGTTGTCTTTTTTCTCTTTCTCTTTTCCAGGGAAGGACTCGAAGTCAGTGGTAATGCACATACTCTATGAAGAAGGTTGCACATTCAATTGCTAACATCTTTCTTATTAAGGTTAGGAAAGAATCCTGGAACTTTCAAATGGGTAATTTGTGACTAGATACCTTTTCACAATACCCAATTTTCTACTCACTTCAGCAAATGTACAAAATTTTCGTTGGGAAGATGAAGTATTTTTATCATGCATTAACAGATTTAAATGTACACCTGAAAATGTAAATTGTCAATGTGGTAAGTACATACCTCCAAAGATCAATATCATATGCAGGAAGGCATCTTACACTAGATCATAGATCTATCCAGCCTAGCATTCTCAACAATGACTGGAAGCGGCTTTCCACAATTTCAGACAACATTTCTTTTCAGCCTACCAACCTATGTTTTTCAATATGAAAAACATGTGCTCTAATGCTGAGCTACAGCCTTTCCTTAGTATACACTCAAATATGCTAAATGTACCCTGTGGCAAACTTTGGGTAGTGTTTGAAATGGCACCAGTAACCATGATGTCCACACCAGACTCAACTGTACTTTCTGAAAGGATAAGACAAAGGATCTGCACATTTGGATGCACATGGCCATCCTCTCACAACATGTAGCTTATTCCATATGCTTCAATAATCTAAAATGCATAATTTTTATTCTTGTGCTATCGAATATATGACTTGATATGTAGATTTGATATGATATGTGCAGACCTATGTTACCTTGTGATGGCCTAATCCTGTGATTCTGTGTGAATCATTCTACAAAGCAGCACTGCTGAAAGTGATTTTGCCATCCATCTAATTCCTTGTTATTGTTCAAATCCACACATGTCCCTTGGGGGTAATCAAAGTCACTTACTCACCTTTGGCCTATTTTTATCTTTGCCCCAATAGAAATACTCAGTTGAGACAGGTGGAAGCTTCATCCCCAAGGAACTGTACACAGCCTTCTGTAGTTTTGGAATACCTACCACTTTCATTGAAGCAAATGCTTCAAGCCCATTTTGTTGATTTAGAAGAACACTGTCCTCATTTTCCTCTTTTAGTTACAGAATCAAAAGGCTGCAAAAGTGACTTGAACATTTCTAGTTTTCTCATTTCATATGTAAAATTACAAACATAAAAATATCATCTTAAACACAGGATCTGAAATGACACAGATGCTGCTGTTACAATGTACAGAATTTGCTAAATACTGGCCACAGAGAAAACAGAAGACACTGGATTTAGACAGGAAAGAATGAAGGGAATGATCTGCCTCTATTTACTGGGGACAGTCTGTTTTCAGTATCTGTTCTTAGTAGTCACTGTAATTTGTGGTGTTGGAGATTAAAGATTTCTAGAGTATATTCATGTCTTCTAAATTTCAGCCCCTTTCTTCCTCTAGTAGTTAACTCTCAAGGGAGAAGATTGGACAAATTAATTTTAATTAGTCCACACATGGACACATAATATTAATAAATGGCTTTTCAATCTTTGTAATTCTTATCCAAATTTTATATGAAGTGGCTCTTACAATATGATCCTTAATGTCCAAATAGGCATTTTACATGCACCCAAAGCAATGTCTATTTTCAGTTATAAAATGATGAAGTGTAAGAAAGTGACCAAACACCAGCTTCACCTAAAGCTATTTGTGCCCAGTTTATTCCAGAAATAACAACACAATTCCAAACTCTTGTGGCAAGCAAGTCCCATGGCAAGTGAATCAGTCCTAATGCAATGTGGAGTGTTAGCATCTGCTTAGTACCCACATGGATGATTCAGCATTCAACTGCCAATAACTGGTTCTCATGGCTTTTGCGCAATTCAAGGTCACATTTGAAACATAAAAGAGATGAAACAAGCAAGTGCTACAGTACTCTGCATTAAGAGGCAAAGCTACAAGAGGACTTGAATACAATATCAAACATTTAGATCAGCATAGTACAGTACTGTCTTAGCTTAATGCACACAATAGAATAGATGAATTCATCTTCTAACATTCTGTTCGCACAATTCACTGAGCTATAAAAATTCAGTCCTAATGATAGAATGTTTCTGGTTTTTGTTATGGAAATGTGCAAGCAGTATTTGTTAACATCTCTAGCATCAAAGACATTTCTGTGCCATACACCATAACTTGCTTCCAGATTTTTTTTTCTAATCCAACTTTACTTCACTCGTATTGTTTGTTAGTAAATCCCAATTTTACCACAGGGCTACGCTTTCTTCTATTATGCATTATGTTCTCTACAAAAAAATGTTACTGAAGCACAGTTATACAATATAACCAACATGGCTGAAGTGTATTGTTCTGATCACACGGCATCTTGTTAAATTAAAATTAAATTAATTTTTTTTGTAAACTTCACAATATAAAGTATGACAACTTTCTAATTTACGTTGAAGTTTTCAAGACAAAATGAAATGAAATGAAATAATTAGTGCATTAATAGACTAAACTGTAACTTGACTTGAGATCATCACCACTAAGCTGTGTGAAATCTTTTGTCTTTGCTGGAGGGAAGGTGGAGTACCACAGGACATGAGAGATGCAAACATTGTCACAAAGGCGACAGAGGTGACTGCAATAACTACAGTGGTATCTGTCGTCTCCAAAGTCTCTTGAGACTGAAGGATGCCTGCTACCCGTAACTTGACTAAAAACGTGTCTCTAATTAACTGTCCAGCAGTGTAAACAATATTTTAAATATAAATTGCAGATGGCTAACATCATTTTAAAACAAGTCTTTTTCCTCCTCTCAGAGACAGAACACAACTGTTATAAAGTGACACCTGCAATTACATATGTGCATAATGGTAAAATTAAGTTTGCTGCTTGCTCTTGAAATTATATTTCACCCATAAACTAAAGTAATAAATGGAACAACCTTCCCCTATGTGGTCCCCTACAGGGGTCTGGAGTTACAGACTTCGTTCTCTCCAACCACCCATTATGCTGGCGGTGGCTTGTGGGAGTTGTTCTTCAAAATGTTTGGAGGACATGATGTTAGGGAAGACTACAGTACAGTAGATCAGTCAATTTATTAAAATTCTTAGACTGTTCTTCATATCAAGTAGCACCCCCACAAAGGCAACGAGATCTTAAGTGAGACAGATATACGTATAATTCCATGCCCCAACAACAACAGAGACTGACTCACCAAGATATAATGGCCCGACGCTCACCATGGAAACGCAGGTGGCGTCGGTTGTCCGCTCTGCCTTTTTCCACCTCTGGCGGATCGCCCGGCTGCGGCCCTACCTCGACACGGGGGCACTCACCACCTTAGTGCACGCGCTCGTAATCTCAAGATTAGACCACTGCAACACGCTCTACGTGGGGCTGCCTTTGAGGTTGATGCGGAAACTTCAGATGGTGCAGAATGCAGCGGCCAGACTCCTTAGTGGGGTGAGAAAATACCACATTTCTCCTACCCTGGCCAGATTGCATTGGCTGCCCATTCGTTTCCGCATCGACTTCAAAGTTTTAATGCTTACTTATAAGGCCCTAAACGGTTTGGGACCTCGATACTTGGCTGAACGCCTGCTCCCACCAAGATCTACCCGGATCACCCGCACGAGCCAGGAGGTGAGGCTGAGGAGCCTGATGCTGAGGGAGGCCTGGAGGGAAAAGATGTGAAACCGGGCCTTCTCGGCGGTGGCTCCTCACCTTTGGAACAATCTCCCTCCTGAGATTCGCGTGGCCCCTACGCTGGGTACATTTAAAACTCAACTAAAAACATGGCTTTACATCCAGGCCTTCCCTCCTGCCAGCATTTAATTTAATTTTCTCTCTCCTATCTATCTATCATTTATTATCTCTTGGTATGTTTGTCAGTAATTGATGTCTATGGATTTATATTATTTTAATTGTATATATGTTGCTGTTAGCCACCCAGAGTGGTATGATATACCAGATGGGCGGGATATAAATCAATCAAATAAATAAATAAATAAATAAATAAATAAATAAATAAATAAATAAATAAATAAATAAGGCTCACATACTGTGTTCTGTATGAAACTTTTGGCAAAGTAAAGAGGAGACATTTCAATCCCACACAATCTCTACTGTCTTCTGTCTGAAGAATAAAAACGAGGAATCAACATTTACTCTTCTAGTCATAGGCATGGATGACACTAACTGATAGGTTCATCAGACTGAAACTTTCTAAAGCAGTGAGTGCTTCTCCTTCATTCTTCCTTGTCACAAAACCACCAAGAGAAGCAGAGGGACACCTCAGCCACTCTTTCTGCTGAAAACTGGTATAGCTAAATCTGTGCAATGTTCTTCATCTGCAGAACCCAGCTAAGCATATCTCTCATGTGGGACACATGCAAAGTTTACAAAATATGCTTCTTCCATTGCAACCATGATATGGTAATTCCAGGTGGCAACATCAGATTCTAACATCCAGGGTTTGCTACCTCCTAGGCCTTTTTGATGCTTTCATAGCAGCACATGCAGCAGAAGAGTGCTGTAAAACCAGTTCCACTTACAAAATAATAAAACCAGAAGAAACACTAGGTCACTAAGATTAACCTCTTAGCACAAAGCAGGATATTCCATGTATCATAAAATTCAGTGTGATAAGCAAAAGAGAAGAGAAGCCCACATAGTATGTTACAGAATGTGCCTCTAAATGGAAAGCTGAAACAAGATTTTTTAAAAATAGAGTCATTATCAATCTGATTTGATGAAAAATTCCTTTCTTCTTCTTTTTATTTTCCAAAACAAATACATCAATACAAAACAATACAAAATACTGACTAACAATCTAAAACCTAGTGCACCCCCATACCCACGGGACCCTCTGGAGTAATTCTTTTATTATGAACCTCTTTTCCAAAGTTCCTTTCTGAATCTAATCCCAAATCTCATCAAAAATGGCATGGGGGGCATAGATCACCACAAGCAAAATTCTTTTCTAGTTAAAAGCAGTCGCTGCCACTCCAGGAAAAAAAAAAGGGAGTAAAGTGGAAAGGTAAAAGGAAAAGACATTCCTGGTGCACAATAGAATAAATTTAATAAAAAATCTTCTGCAAATCCATCACAACACAAGAATGTGGGTCTCAGAACCTTTAAAGTTGATTAAAACAGATTTAGTCCTGCCTCAAGAAGAAAGAAAATTTGAAAGAAGAATCTTTGGTATCTCCAATATATGAATAATATATATTTCACACACAGAAACTTTTCATTTGAAGGTAATGAACAGAAAACCTGGATGATGAACCTTTTTTCCAATTATATTAACATTGATAGATTTGGAAAATCAACCTCCCATTTTAGATTCATATACTGTACTAAAATGTCTTTACTTTCTGAAAATGTAAGACTTGTTTGCATGACTTCCCTTTCTGAAAACTATTCTTAATGCCATTTTACAGTCAAACACATTACAGTGACTATAACCTGAGAACTGCAAGAACTTTGGGTTTATCCTTTACAAGCAATGGTGTATTGAATGTTGTCCTGAATAAACCATAGAGCACAATGTTTAGTGTTATTGCCTATAAATGCCCCCTTCCCAAACTGCTGGGTAATTTTTCTCCCAAGTAACATAAACCTTGGATTCTTTGTTTTGTGAGACAAAAAAAACCTAGAGTTCCTCTCTTTACTGCATTGAGCAACCATTCCTATGGCCACTGCAATCATCTACGTACATGCTAACTTGGGAATAAGACCACTGAACCCAACAGAGGAGCCAGGCACAAGATTGCAATGTTATGATCTTTGTGCCAGGATACAGTAAGCGTTTCTTATGACAGGTCAGCAGTATGAATAGCCCAGCAAAGGACTTCCACATTGTTCCAACCTCCCAACTCTGCGGCAAATGAGAAAATGTCAGAAACACACTGAGATCACACTTTGGTTTGGTACATTTAACCTCTGATTTACTTACATGATTTACTCCCAAATCCAGAACTGAAGCACATTAATCATAAGCATAAATTTCAAACAAGCCAACATCAAGATTCAAAGGTTGGCAAAGCTGGCCTGCTTTAAACTGTTTTTAAGATTAACCATAATTTACCAGACTCATATAACACAGCACACCATGGTTAATCAAAAGTGGAAATGAACACTTCTAAATCCCTTCTGTTACACCAGTGAAGAAGGAAAGGAGCACAAATGTCCAAGGAAAAGGTTAAGCTTGTACACATCTTGAAAAATGCAGTTTAATGTGATGTCGGAACACAGTTAGACTGTAAAACAACACATCATCTTACTGGTAGTACACATGTAGCGTTCAATACCTTCCTGTCCATCAATCTGAAATCAGTTCCTATAATTCTCAACATTTAAAATCAGTAATCTTGCTATACAATTTCTCCATAGGTTTGTATCTTCTTGTCCTTTTATTTATTTCTAAGTTTACTGTACTGCAGTTTGAACTTGTTCAATCATATGTCTCTTCTTATGAGATACATTCAAGATCTCTTGTACAATCAAATGCCTCATATTTTTATACATCAAGGTTTCATTTCATGCCTTTCCCCCCATCAAATCATTTTGTGTTTTTGCATATTTATTTTTCTTCTTCAGTTAAACAAGAGGCAGCAATCTGGTGGCAATTTTTAGGTAATAAAGTTCTTGCCCTCCATCCTGAGGCTCCCAAAGGCTTCCTCAGGTCAAAAACCTCTGAACGTGAAGTGGGAAGATGCAGAAGACTTCTAATTAATTTAAATAAACACTGCCATTTAAGGTGGATATAAACCAATCCTTTTAAAAAAAACTGATTTAGATTATAATCTAAAAAATATTTTTTTAAATTTAAATCCTTAAAAAACCAGATTTTTAAAAATGTAAACCATTATTTAACCTTGCTACCACCACAGGACAATAACGTAATCATATCTGTGCAGTGTAAAGCTGCACAAGGAGATTTTAGCCAATATGTTGCTTATTTATTCTGTACAGATTTTTCTGTCTGTAAAGTTTTCTACAAATTTATTGCCCTCATATCTACAATCTTTGAGGCACAGCTTCCCATTCTTTCTATGGGGATCTACAGGTTTATTGCTCAAAACTGCATAGTAAGCCCACGGGCAAAAAAAAAAAAAAAATGTCCTGAACCAGGCCCCTAGTCCAAGTATACCTCTTGATCCACCAGATCACATTGGTTCAATCAGTAAGGAGAAGCTCCCAATGAAAACACAGAGGGATGTTAAGATCAACAAGAGAGGCCTTTCTTATGATCCTGCCACCTTCAGGTGTGTCTGATGGGGACACAGGAGACAGCTTTCTCTGTTGTTGCTCCCAGACTTTGGAACTCTGTCCCACAGGACGCCAGACTGGCCCCATCTTTGCTATCCTTCTGCAAGCAGGCAAAGGCATTTCTTTTCAAGCAAGCCTTCCCTCAGTTACCTATGCGTGATTTTTAGATAGATTGTCATAAATTACTGCTTTGGGTTTTTAGTAATACTTGTGTTTTCCATTTTTGTGTTTTCCATTTCTCAGAGTGACTTTTTTGGTATACTTATTTATCTTTGCCTTACTATTGCCTGTAAATGTTGTAAGATGCCTCCTTATTCATTGTTCATAGTTTTAAATATTGTCTTTAATGACGTTGTTGTTGTTGTTTAGTCGTTTAGTCGCGTCCAACTCTTTGTGACCCCATGGATCAGAGCACGCCAGGCCCTCCTGTCTTCCACTGCCTCACGGAGCTGGGTTAAATTCATGTTCGTCGCTTTGATGACACTGTCCAACCATCTCATCCTCTGTCATCCCCTTCTCCTCTTGCCCTCACACTTTCCTAACTTCGGGGTCTTTTCCAGGGAATCTTCTCTTCTCATGAGATGGCCAAAGTATTGGAGCCTCAGCTTCAGGATCTGTCCTTCCAGTGAGCACTCAAGGTTGATTTCCTTTAGAATTGATAGGTTTGTTCTCCTTGCAGTCCAGGGGACTCTCAAGAGCCTCCTCCAACACCACAATCCAAAGGCATCAATTCTTTGGCGGTCAGCTTTCTTTATGGTCCAGCTATCACTTCCGTATATCACTACAGGGAAAACCATAGCTTTGACTATTCAGATTTTTGTTAATGACGTTAAAGGTAAAGGTAAAGGTTCCCCTTGACAATTTTTGTCCAGTCGTGTTCGACCCTAGGGGGTGGTGCTCATCCCCGTTTCCAAGCCATAGAGCCAGCGTTTTTGTCCGAAGACAATCTTCCGTGGTCACATGGCCAGTGCGACTTAGACACGGAACGCTGTTACCTTCCCACCAAGGTGGTCCCTATTTATCTACTTGCATTTGCATGCTTTCGAACCACTAGGTTGGCGGGAGCTGGGACAAGCGACAGGCGCTCACTCCGTCGCGTGGATTCGATCTTACGACTGCTTGGTCTTCTGACCCTGCAGCACAGGCTTCTGCGGTTTAGCCCGCAGCGCCACCACGTCCCTTGTTAGCCACCATTAAATAGTCATTATTTTTAACTTTAAATATTGTCTTTCACTGTTGTGAGTAGCCTTGGGTCCTTTTCAAAAAGAAAAAAAGGGCAAATATTTTAAATACATAAATAATGTACTTTGAAAACACTATTAGGATGATCACACATTATCAGTGACTTGATGGCATATGTCAAAAGCACAATGGTGTATTCCTTAGGTTAGGACACATGCTAAAATATGGATTGTCCAGGAAAGCCTTCAGCTGAATGTTCTTAGTCTGATTTGTGTTTAATGCTGTTCTGTTATAAAATTCATTTATATTTTTTAATATTTATTATTTTTATTATTATTGATCTATAATTTACTATTATGACCTTTTCTACTCCAGTGAGCTAAGGTACATGCTCTCCTTGTCACTTCATCCTCATAACAATACTGTGATATTAACCAAACTGAGGGAAACAGAGTGACAAGCCAAAGGTTAGTGAATTTCATGGTTCTTTGGGAACAAGAACCTAAATCTCCAAAATTCTAGTTCATCACTATAACCACTACATGATTCAAGTTTTCTGCTTTGGGGCCCAATGATCATTATCTCTGGCTAAAACCCATGTTGGTTCCACTTAGAGTAGATACTGTACATTGAAATAAATGGCATTCAAGTTAGCAGTGACTAACAAATCCCATTTATTTCAGGAGATCTACTCTAGATAGCAGTGACATCAAATATAGCCCCTTGCTTTTTAAGATGTTATTTATTGTAACTCCACTTGGTGAAAGAAGTGGGACATGCATGTTATGTAAGTAAACAAATAAATAAAAACTATCATTGATTTGTTCAATACTGCCAAACACTAAAATATATTTCAGGCCTACATAACATATGTCCAGCCAGATGAATGCAGCCCACCAGTCAGATTTTCATCACCTGAGTTCTAGCAAGTTTTGCAGCTCAAAGCAAACAAGAAAAACAGAGTATCTGCTTAGCCCAAAGGATCATTATTAGTGGCTAGTGGTCAGCATTTAACTTACTTGCTCAGAAACTGCTGTGACCTAAAGTCTCTAATTTGTCCACAAGCACCAATTTTAAATCGTGTAAGAAAGTTCCCCTTATCACTCTTTTTTCCCCCCACTGGTCCAGTACTGGATTAATGATTGCAAAAAGGAAAGAGGAATGAAGGTGACTGTATTTTCCCTTTGACTTAGAGAATTATATTATGCATATGATTTCAAGATGGCAAAATATGTTTCAGAACGCAGTTTGGCAAACAACCCTCCCCCAAGAAATCTATCTGCCCTTTATCATCATTACTATGGGTCCTTCTCCCTTCCCCACCATGCACCTAGGAGTGTGATACAGTATTATTTATATCAAGTACTGCTTGAGAAGACAGCTCTTCCAATACACAAAGGCTTGAGTAAGCAAGCATTGAAAGGACTGGGAGTCTTGCTCCAGACAAATCCACAAGCCAAAAGATACAACACTCATGTTTCCAGGAAAATACTTCAGATATTTCTTCAGGTAACATTTTGCATCCTCCTATATTCTGCTTTGCCTATCTGCTTAAGAAACACGAGGCGCAGTCTTATTAACTGACTTGCCTTTTCAACTGCAGACACCAGAGCCTTAATAAGTAGTTTCCAGCTCTGCCTTCAGAGAACAGCAATAGCCAGTTTTTCACATACTCTAAATTTCCAACACTACAAAATCACGACCACAAGGCGTTCAAACGCTGTAACTTTTAAGCACATGTCTACAGCAAAATTTTCTGCACAGGACTGCACTGACAGGTCCACCATTTGCAACACGAAGCCTCACTTCATGACTCTGCTGCCCTGCCAAAGACGCCCATAAGCAGAAACTGTCCAGTTGCAGAAGCCAAGTTCTTTGATATCACCACGTTCAAGATATCACACCTTTACTTTTACACACTTTATGCCCACCTTTTCAAATCTGAGGCAGACAATACTATAAAATTATGCCAATCATCTGTTGGATTACTTATAAACAAAACATCCAAAACACAATCAGCCTGGAAGTACAGTACGTATATCGTATAATTAGCCAAACCAGGCAATCAGTACCTAATCAAACAGAACTGTTATTTATGCTTGGTTTTTGGCCACTTTCCAAGGGAAAAAACTTTCCACAATCCCTTAGATATAATACTCCCCTCTTTTATATGCACGCCCGCCACCCCTATGTCCCTAACCCTGATCTGCCCCCTCAACCTGTTCCTCCCCAAAGGCTTCAGGAACACTTCCAACCTCAGTACTGTATCACTCTCAGTATCTCCACCATACACACGCCCATGTGTGCCTTTTCTTCTTAGGAAATCCCCCGTCCTTCCTTCAGATCCCCCAAAATCCCGCCGAGACACCCCAAAGAGGCAATACTATTTTCACGTCCGTGTGTCTCCGAATTCCCAGTATAGTAACCCACCCTCCAAAGGAATGGCATTCATATCTTTCAAGCGTTCCGTCCTTAGGAGTCACTCACACACATCGCAGAACTTGGCACGCTTCCGTTCACACGTGCCCCCAAACCCTGCCACTTTCTGAGAATCTTTCTCAACCCGCCGTCCAAGCAGCTCTCTTGACTATCCTCCCGCACTTAAAAATCATCCTAGGAAACCCTACCAGCAGCTATTTCTGACATTGACACGCACACACGCGCCTTCCCACGTACTTGGAACGGAGCCGCGTGTCCCATGGGCCGGTACAGGGTGGCCCCAGCCGGGCTGGGTCCTCCTCGCAAGAGCCCGCCTCCTGGTCCTGGAGCTTGGGGAGGAGGGGGAGGGACGGCGGCCGCTACCGAGCCAGCAGGCGGTAGTCCCCCCGGGGGTGGCGGGGTAAGCGGAAACCCGCCGCGGCCAGCCATGGGAGGCCGGAGGAGGGGAGGCGGCGGCGGCGGCGGTTGTCTGTGCTCGGTAGAAGCAACGACCGTCGGGGCTTCAGGCGCGCCTCAGAAAAGGAAGCAGAGCCTGCTGACTGACGAAGCGAGCAACTGAGAGCAAGCCACGAGCTCCTCCTTCAGGACCGCCCCGACCAACCGCCAGCCCCCCCCCTCCGCCCGGGCCCTGTAATGGGGAAGGAGGCGGCAGGGAAAGGAGATAAACAAGCGCTTCGCCGGGTAGAGACCGATGACCCCGCGTGGCCGCTCTGAGGCGCCCAAGAAGCGCCTCAGGAAGGGACACGCGAGGGAGTCAGTCACGAGAGGAGACACAGACCGAGGTTTTTACACACACTCAGCCCTTCTCTCAAGCCTGACATTCCCGGGCATGACACTTACTTGGGAAAGAACTTCTCACATTGTTCAAATGGGCCCTTGCAAGCGACACTTGTGCGCTAAGGATTGCTTGCAAACTTAAAAGTTTATTTACACCACGGTCTTTGCATCCGGGGTGAGCCCCTCCGCTCCAAGGGATCTGCGCCCAACGAACAGCAGGCTCAGTTTCGCTTTATTTCTGTTGCTTGTTTATGCGGAAGTGCAATTGTACAATTAGATCATTTTGGGGTCGGGACTTTATAGTGGCTGTACATGTTTTCACAGAAGTAAGCCCCATTTATTTAACTTGCTTACTCCCTGCTCAATGTGAATAAGATTGATTTTCTTGCCTGTCGCAGATTAGTTGTTACCTGCTGTCAAGTCATCTCTGATCTATGGGAACCCTGTGGATGAATGATCTCCAAAATGTCCTGTCAACATGGTATAAAGAGGGAAAGCCTGAAATTCCTGTTTCAGTCAACCACATTTACTCACATTTAGATGCTAAATGTGATTTTTTTTCCCTTCAGGTTTGTGCCCCCCTCATTCTACTACTGCCTCTTCCATTGTTGCTTTCCTAATCCTTGTACTTCTCTATTCTTTCTTCCTCAATCTTTCCTATAACATCACCACTTTCTTTGCCTATATGTTTCTTTAATTTATTGCATCCTTAAATGCCCCTTTTAGTTCTGGCCCTTTCTAGGAAGAAGCCTTTCCTCAGGTTCCTATTTCTTGATAGGTTGCTTTTTTCTCAGTCCACTGCCTATTCAGCTCCCTTCCTTTGCAATTAAGAGCCCTGCTGAATTGGACTAAAGGCCTATTAATAGTCTCAAACAACCAGATGGAAAACCGAGAAGCACAAAGTACAGGAGTACTTTCCTAACTGTACTCCCAGCAACTGACTTTGATACTAGAGGTAAATACTGTATATCTCCAACATGACTGTTTCTTATGTGTCAAATTCAGGCACTGAACTATTTGCTAACCTGGATAGGGAGTATGGTGCAGTGTCAGGGTTTAAAATAAATTATAGTAAACTCCAATTAATTTCAGGTACTGTCTCTAATTAAGGTACTATGAAGGTCTCTTGGACGTATTTGGCCATTTATTGTTATGTCTCACATGGACCTCAACAATAATTACAGGAGAGACTTGGGCTTTGTGAAAAGGAATCTTCTGGCACAGAAAGAAGTGAATCTTAACATGGTGATGTAAATTAAGGCTATAAACACAGTCATGCTCACAAAAATGTGGTTTCTGTTTGAAACGATTCCATTTTTAATTTTACTTAACATGCAAGATTTGCAATAAATCTTAGACCATTTATGGGGTAAGGCAAAAAAAAAAAATCACATTCCTGTTGCCATCCTTTAGGAGCCAATGAATTGACAGTTTCTACATCTTTCTGACCTGCACTTTTAATAGGACACATCTTTATTTAAGTACTTATATCAAGCCTCCTCTCCTGCACAATATATAGATTGATATTGCCCAGAGCTCTGGAATGAGTTTTATTTCAGGAGAAATGCAGCAAACAAAATGAACAAAATTACTAATTAAGGGGTATTTCTTCTTTCCTTTCATCGCTAGTAATCTGGGAGGTGTGGAGAAAAGGAAATACTTTCCATTTCACCTACTTGAGACAGCCTTTTTGACTCAAGAGTTGATCCAAAGGCCTTAAATTAATGGAGACCCATAAACAAACGAATAAGATTTGGCAATTTGAGGCACTAGAAGAAACAACTTTGAAAAGCAGAGCTGAGCAACTAGATCTCATGAAGGACTCGATATTTCCAAATATAACACCTTGCAGTCTCTAAACCATTCTGTAATCCAGGGACAGAAGATTACATTGCATTTGCAAAAATTATTCCTAGCTAGGTGCCATGTTTTAGAGATATTATGCCATTGTTATTAACTATTAAATTTAGAGGTCTGGTCGAAAGACTACTATTATATTATTGGGCAGATAGCACATTCTGTTCTAAGATTTAATAGTCTCCTTTTTCTCTGGCTGCTTCTGTACAGAGGGCTTCTGATACTCTTGTGCGCTAGCATGAGGGACCCTCATGCTAGCAATTAGAAAGCATTATGCTAGCACTTGGAAGGCACTGTACCATCTTTCTCATCTTAACATTTTTTTACAAAATTTTAAAAAAGGTAGAAGAAGCAATGGACAAACAAGATAGGGATACAGGGGAAGAACAATTTTGTGTGAAGTCCTGACAAAATGAAAGAAGTTCGACCAAAGTACTAATCAAAATCCCATCAGGAATCTCCCATCGAGCACTTTCCTTCTTTTCTGTGGAAGAAAAGAAGTTACAGAGGAATGTGGGTGGTGTACAAATAGGAAATAATATTCCTTGGAGCAACTGCAAAATCATGTGAATGTGGCAGAATAACTAAACTATAAAAGATGTATCTGTATGCACTTGTCCTTACTAACTGTAATATAACTGGCAAGGTGGCGCTGCCAGATATTCTCTACTATGAAAATGTAAACAACTCTCAATTGTCCCAATTCCTTAAGATATTGCCAACAGGTAACAATATTTATTACTTCTTGGCAATGCCCTAATTCTGTTCATTTAGGACTAAGGACTGATAACTTGACAAAGCCATTACAAACTGTGTAATGTAACAAAGCTATTACAAGCTGTATATTACTCTTTTTCGCCCTCTAGTGGTATAGTTATGTGGGTTAAACCAGAGATTGGTGGAAATGAGTTTTACTGTACAGGATTTTTGCTCTATACAGTATATATTTAAAAAAATCCATCAACAGGAGTCTGGTATGAAAGATATACTTAGCGCTACAGAATTATCAAACCAGGAATTTGTTTTATTAGAACTAATAACTTACATTCTTTCTACTAAAAAACATTCCTGGTTTTGATTGTTGTAGGGTTTTTGGGCTGTTTGGCTGTGTTCTAGAGGTTTTTCTTCCCAACGTTTCACGAGTTTCTATGGCTGGCATCTTCAGAGGACAGAAGTTAGAACTGTATCTGTGTTCTGGTGTAGTGTGTGGGATAGTTGAGAATTTGTATCTGTGAGATCAGCTTTTTGTCCTTTTCAGGAGATTGAGTGATTATGGTGATCAGAATGTTTTTTTTGTTATGGGTGTATTGTTGTGATAAAGGGGGAGATGATCTGTCACAGTGATCGATGGGTGTCTTTAGCTAGTCTTTTGTGTGCAGTGATCACCGGTCCTTGTGGGTGGGTAGAGTTTGTTGACTTTTTTACAAGTTTTAT
Source organism: Pogona vitticeps (assembly GCF_051106095.1). Lineage (NCBI taxonomy): Eukaryota > Metazoa > Chordata > Lepidosauria > Squamata > Agamidae > Pogona > Pogona vitticeps. Next base: position 93,662,332 of record NC_135788.1, on the reverse strand, counting down.
TTTTCAGTGCTGAGAGCCAGGCTTTGTTGAGTTTTAGACTTTCTTCTTTTTTGTTCAAGATCTGCTGATATTTGTGGATTTCAGTGGTTTCCCTGTATAGCCTAATATAATGATTGCTGTTGCTGTCTAACACATCTGTATTTTGAAATCGGATTTCCTGTCCAGCTTGTTTCAGAGCATTTTCAGCTACTGCTGATTTTTCCAGTTCTTTTAGTCTGCAGCATCTTTCATGTTCTTTGATTCTGGTGTGGATGCTGCATTTTGTGGTCCCAATATATACCTGGCCACAATTGCAAGGTATCTGCTATACTCCTGCAGTGGTGAGGGGATCCCTTTTATCTTTTGCTGACTGTAACATTTGTTTTATTTTTGTGGTGGGCCTAGATACTGTTTGTAGGTTGTGTTTTTTAAAATGTTTCCCCATGTGGTCCATGACCTCTTGGTTCTTAAGCACTACTGACATTAGACTGAGGCCAAGGTAGTCCAACTAAAAAGGAGAGCTTACCATTCTTTTATATTAGAAAAAAAATTATAGAGCCCGAAAAACCCACAGCAACTAAACAAATTATAGTTGCACAGATCAAATTTACTTATTTCAAAAAGTGGTGACAGATTATCATTTACTATATTTTAGGTGGCCACCATATACTGTAGAAATAGTAGTTTTAATTTTGGATTTAAGAATAAACACATGGGCCATTCCAGTAATTGGTTACCCAGCTGGAATAGATTGGACTCAAAATGAACTAGAAGAATTGGATCAAAAATACAGAAACTAATGAACATGCATCACACACTACATCCAGAAAGTGATGTGGACAGATTATATTTAGCACGAAAAATTGGAGGCTGTGGATTACTGCAGACACAAGAGGTAGTAGAGGAAGAAGAAGAAAAGCCTTAATAATTATATCAGTACAAGAAGATAAAAATTACTGACAGCAGTGAAAATGGAGGATATTTTGAAAACAACTGAAACAAAGGCTCAATATAAGAAACAACAATTTGAAAAGAAATTAAACAGCTGGAAAAATAAACCATTACATGGACAACACCTGAGAAATATTGATGGAAAGCATGATCATAATTCAGCATGGGCATGGCTAAAACTGAGGACCCTTAAGAAAGAAACTGAAGGCTTGATTTTTGCTGCACAAGAACAAGCACTCCAAATCAAAGTGAGGAAAGCTAGGATCTAAGTGCTAACAGCAAATGTCAACTCTGCCAATAAAAAGATGAAACTGTGTCACACCTCATCTGCAAATGTCCAAAGATTGCACAAACAGGTTACAAAGTTAGATATCATAGAATGGCAAAGTTCACTGTGCACTGATCATTACGCAAAAAATATAACTTGCTGGCCTCCAAAAACCCATGGGAACATCAGGTAGAGAAGGTGTCAGAAAATGAGGAAGTCAAGATCTTGTGGGATTTCTGGATCAAAAACAGATAGACATCCTGAACATAACAAACAGACATAGTAGTAATAGAACAAAGAAAGGTCTGGATCAGTGGTTCTTAACGTGGGCGATAATGCCCCCCAGGGGGCGATTTCATTTTTCAGGGGGGCAGTAGAACGAAAAGGGGCAGCGTGGGGGCGCTGGAGCAGAAGGGGGCGGTAGGGGGGCGCTGGAGCAAGCCAAACCTATGAAGATGGCTGCAGCCTTTTTACAGTGTGCATGAATATATATTTTCCTCCAATTTTAATTTAGTTTCAGACTTTTTGTCTTGAAATTTTTAGTTCCTGCATTTGTTTTTATGCCCTTTTTATATTTCTTTTCGCGTCTTAAAATTCACTTGCAACTAAATCATTAAATGTTACTTTTTGGGGGGGCATTTCATTTTCTTGGAATCTAATTTTGTTTTCAGGGGTCATCGGATTTAAGTGTCTTAAATAAATAAATAAATAAATAAATAAATAAATAAATAAATAAATAAATAAATAAATAAATAAATAAATAAATAAATAAATAAATAAATAAATAAATAAATTCCTCAATGGCTCAAGGGGGCGTTTCTTTCAAAAAGGTTAAGAACCACTGGTCTGGATCATTGACATTTCAATCCCAGGGGATGCCAGAGTTGAAAACAAAGAATTGGAAAAACTAACAAAGTATAGATACCTGACAATCGAAACATCTTGCCTCTGGAAGAAACATACTTCATGGTCCTCGTAGTCATGGGGGCTTTGAGAACAATATCAAGAAATTTCACACAGTACTATAAGCAGTTGCAGATCTCAGAAATCACACTACAATGAGAGCTACAGAAAAAAGCAATATTAGGAACAGCATACATACTGTGTCGATATTTAACAGATACAAAGGTTTTTGGTTAAAACTTGTAGCTGTTATATAATACCAGTCAATGTTTTTTATAATTTTGACTGTGCCTGGAGTTTTTTTAACAACAACAACAACAATGTGCTGTCAAGTCAATTCTAACGAAAGGTGGCCCTTTTCAGGGTTTTCTAGGTAGAGAGAGTACTCAGAAGTAGTTTAGCATTCCCTGCTTCTGGAAGCATCCTGGGACTGTGCAGTTTGCCCAAGGCTACACAGGCTGGCTCTTCTGGGATGCCCAGAAGGGAATCAAACTCTCACTCTCTTACTCTGCAGCCAGATACCTAACTCACTGAGCTATCATAGCCATGGAATAAAATTCAGAATATTGATGGCCAAAACCAGGTTCTGTGAGATAAGGAATGCAAGAGCCTCGTGGCGCAGTGGTTAAACTGCTGCACTGCAGCCAAAACTGTGCTCAAGACCTGGGGTTCAATCCCAGGTAGCCGGCTCAAGGTTGACTCAGCCTTCTATCCTTCTGAGGTCGGTAAAATGAGTACCCAGATTGCTGGGGAGGGGCAATGTGTAGCCTGCATAATTAACTTGTAAACCGACCAGAGAGTGCTTGAAGCACTAGGAGGTGGTATATAAGCAGCACACTTTGCTTTTTTGCTTTGCAATTGGAAACAAAATCTTAAAATTAGCAAGAAGAATATGCATTGTATGGTGCAATATACTGTATTCTCAGTATGACTGAATAGTACAGAATTGGGTGTTTCAAAAGTATAAACAGCACATGTACAAGACAATAATGTTGGGAAAGTGGGAGGCAGTAAGAAAAGAGGAAGACCTAACATAAGATGTAGGAATTCAATAAGAGAAACCATGGCTCAAGTATGCAAAACTTGAACATGTTTGTTAATTATAAGCCTTTCTGGAGGTCAAGGATTCATGTTGTATTATGTGCCATCACAGCTTCCAAATTGTTGTTGTTGTTTTAGTCATTAAGTAATGTCCGACTCTTCGTGACCCATGGCCCAGAGCACGCCAGGCCCTCCTGTCTTCCACTGCCTCCCGGAGTTAGGTCAAATTCATGTTGGTTGCTTTGATGACACTGTCCAACCATCTCATCCTCTGTCGTCCCCTTCTTCTCTTGCCCTCACACTTTCCCAACATCCGGGTCTTTTCCAGGGAGTCTTCTGTTCTCATGAGATGGCCAAAGTATTGGAGCCTCAGCTTCAGGATCTGTCCTTACAGTGAGCACTCAGGGTTGATGTCCTTTAGAATAGATAGGTTAGTTCTCCTTGCAGCCCAGGGGACTCTCAAGAGTCTCCTCCAGCACCACAATTCAAAAGCATAAATTCTTTGACGGTCAGCCTTCTTTATGGTCCTGCTCTCATTTCCATACAGTACATTGCTACTGGAAAAACCATAGCTTTCACTATGCGGAACTTTGTCCACAAGGTGATTTCTCTGCTTTTTAAATTGCTGTCTAGGTTTGTCATCACTCTCCTCCCAAGAAACAGGTATCTTTTAATTTTGTGGCTGCTGTCCCCATCTGCAGGGATCATGGAGCCCAAGAAAGTAAAATCTGTCACTGCCTCCATATCTTCCCCTTCTATTTGCCAGGAGGTGATGGGACCAGTGGCCATGATCTTAGTTTTTTTAATGTTAAGCTTCAGGCCATTTTTTGCGCTCTCCTCTTTCACCCTCATTAAGAGGTTCTCCTCCTCACTTTCTCCTTCATGGATTGCTGCTCCTTCATGGATTGCTGCCCTGTCGTGGCGAAGGGGCTTGAGTCAAAAACTGGGGGACAATATACAGCCTTGTCGTACTCCTTTCCCAATTTTGAACCAATCAGTTGTTCCATATCGAGTTCTAACCCTTGCTTCCTGTCCCACATATAGGTTTCTCAGGAGATAGAAGACATCTAGGCCAAGAACATTTAGGGACTCAAGGCTTTTGAGTCCCTCTGTTCCAGGAGAAATTCCAAATATCAGTTAATATCAGTTAAATTCCTATGAAAAAATGATTAGAGAAAATTCTTACCCATGGGCACTGCCCAGCTTCAATAAACCACAATTATTTGCTAACAAGTTGAGAACCATTCTGTACTTGCCTGCCTGTAGGGATTGGATACGAGAAGGCGGCAACCTTAATTCGCCACCCCAAATCACGAGTGAATGTACACGGGTTAGTCCAGCCCTGACTTTTAAGAGCTTAGCATTGAAAGCCGCCCGCCTGGAAGGGTGAAGGTGCCAAAGCACTTCGTGTATGTGCTGGGATCGGTCCTTTTCACTTTCACAGCTCCTGTTTGCTTTACCAAAGCAAAGCATAAATCGTACTCTCGCGTTCGTGAAGGAATCTGGGAACTCATGTTGTTATTATTATTATTTTTTAAATCCCTACTCGCCTAGTCTTCAAAAGTCCAGAAATGGGGAGGAGGGGGCTGCCAAGGGTCAGGTGCCGAGTCCCTCGCAAGAGGAAAGAGGTGCCGATCAGCAGCCACAAGAGGGCCCGCTTTGTTGCTGGAGGAGGGAAAGGGAGGTCTTTCTTTTTCTCCCTCTCTCTCTCTTTCATTCTTTTCTCTAGCCAGGATGTGGAATCGAGCTTCCTGGAGTTTGCAGCTTGCAGCTGCTTTCCCCTAAGACCCCCCTACCCTTTGCATCCCACCTCCCGGCGGGGGGGGGGGGGCGAGGATTTCTCTCTAATCGGCCATCCACCATCCCGGGGCAGGCCGCCAGCCGCCGTGGTCTAGGTTAGTCGGCAGGTAAATAAATGATCTGGGAATGAGAACCAGTTTGCGAGCGAGGGGGGCGGGAAGGAAGGAAGGAGGAGGAGGAGGGACAGAAGAGAAAGCTGCCGAAAAAAGCGGGGCGCCGACCCCTTCGCCTCCTGCCCGCTGCCGCTTTTGCAAGGTCCGATGCACAAGGAGGAGACAATGGAGGGCTGTGCAGGACGTAGGATGGACCTCCGGGCTGGAGAGGGTGAGGGCGTAACATTGCAGTTCAGTCCCGTATCGTTTCCTTGTCTGGAACTTGAGCCCTATTCGCAGACCCTGAGCTTAGAATAGCCACCGACGACGGGCAAGAAATGGGAGTCGGAACTGCTGGAAGTGCGATGTAATCTGAGGGCGGATCTGTCTGCCTGGGATGCAATCGGGGGTGGGGGGGGGGAGAAGAGTCTCTGGCGCCTTGTACAGTAGTTGCATTTGGAAACCTTTCTACCCATTTGTCTACGATCCTTTCCCTCAGGTTTCGGGACATTAATAACCCCACAAACTGCCCCCCCGCATAATTTATGATTCCCCTCCCCAGCATCGCTCCAATTCCCCTTTCCTCATACAGCGCGCCTCTTTTTTTTCCTTTCTTTTTCACGTCGTGTATTTTATTTCCATACCACTGCAGACCATTGCTTGAATGTCCCAGACATCAAGTGGGAACGTCTTTCACAACAGCTGGAATTCTTCAGGATAATTCTTCATTGAAGGAAGTACATTCAGCAATAGTATTACTCCTGAAGGGGTTCTTGAGGGTTTTTTTCCCTTTTACCCTTCTGTAGTTTTTTTCCCACCTGAGGATCCTACTGGGTTAAGAGGAATGTGAACCATTTGCTGAGATTTAACTAACAGAAGAAACATTATATGGACCAAAAAGGAAAAACAGTATGTCTCAGACATTCAGAAAGAAATCATGTTTTGCTGCTGCCTTTGTACTCAGTGGGGAACTACTGCCAGTCCCAGTTTTTTTTAAATAAGCATATCTGTGTTAAATACAGTGTAATATATGGCGATGGTCATCCTGGGTGGGGTATGTTTGTGGGGATCCTGAGAGCTGTGGAGCAAAAAAAAAAATCCCCCCAAGCTTTTTTGCCCAGATCACTGCAGCCCACCTCAAGGATTCTTGAGGCAAGACAACCGTTACCTCTAAGTAAGGTAAGTAAAGGTGTTGTGGGCACACTAACCCTGCCCCCCCCTTGCATAAAGAACTGCTGTGTCCTTGGAAACTTTCTACATCAATGCTTCTCAGCCTTGAGTCCTTAAATGTTCTTGGCCTAGAAGTCTTCACCAGTAGCTCTGCTGGCCTGGGTTTCTGGGAGTTGTAGTCCAAGAACATCTGGAGACCCAACATTGGGAAGCACTGTAATACGATCCAGCACCCTGGAAAATCAAGATTCCAAGTTGTGTAGAGCCCCTTCAGCCCATTCTTCTCAAGACGAGAGAGTGACTGCAAGGGAGGTGGAGGTAGCATGGGTCCTTCCTTGTGTGTTGACAGCAGGATTTATGTTGCCAGAGAGGTGTTTCCAGTGACCCAAAACATGGCATAAATTATTCAATGATTTCTCCCCCCCCTCCCCTTAGGTCTGAAGCATCTCTTGAGGAGAAGACTTCAAGAACGTCTGTCAAGAGAGTTATCTCTGCAGGCCGAGATGCAGGAGAGCTATGAGACAGTAATCTCACTGGGTAAGGGATCCTCTCCCTAATTAAGTTTTCTGTGCCAGTTTGGAACCTGAAGTTCATCTACATATTCCCGGAGCCTGAAGGTAGGGTTTTCCACCAGGGAAGTGAAGATGCAAAGAACGTCATGAACACCCAGATAACATACTAAATTTGATAACTCCTTGCATAGTTATTCACCTCAGCCAATCCAAATCAGTGCCTGAAACATTTGCGTAGATGGGACCGAAGACGGATGACTGGAATTTAAATTTCAGGCTTGGTTCTTAACATAGTGATTCTTTACTTTATTACACTCTCAACACTCTGTCAAAAAAAAACTGAAACTGAAAATTACTGCTAATATGTCAGAAGATCACAGAAGGTTCATGGAGGAATTATCCTTGTCAAGCAGAGTCAGTAGAAAACTATCACAGCTGCAGGAGGCCATGAGGATTGGAGAGCAGTGAATTCATAGTAATTGTGATGAAAACCCTGTATTCCATTGATAGTCTGTTCACACTGCCAGCTGAGAGCCACTAGTCTAGCGTCTGTATCTGTAGCTTCGTTGTAAGTCCTAAATTAGCTAATTTTTCAGTACAGTATTGCTGCATTGTATTAAGGTTGAAAAAATTTCTTCTCTTACCTCCTTCCACATTAGAAACAAGGCAAGTAACAGAACCCAGTAAAACAAATAAAAACAAGCTGTGAGAACAGGAAAGTTTGGAAATGCAGTCCTATCAGGAAGTATCTGCTGAGGTACTGTAATTCATGTGGCCACCCTGTTGAGCAAGATAATAGATCTGTGACAATTTAATGTCCAGCTAAGAAGCACCTTCCCAAATCCAGGGCCTGCTGAATTGGGTCATGATGGGTGTGGATTATAGCAATTTTCATCTAACATGTACAAAGAATGCCAGTTTGGGAAGTCTGGTTTAGAAAACACCTCAGCTACTTATTGCATGGGAACTTGTTAGTGATGGATGACTGATATTTTAAGGAATGCCGTTATTTAACAGTCCCACTAAGGAAACCAAACTGAGCTTCCAGGTCAATCTCTGGTTCCCCTTAACAGAGCTTAAAAATTAATTAATTAATTAGATTAGATTAGATTAGATTTTTATCCCGCCCTTCTAGACATATGTCTACTCAGGGAGGCTCACAATAATTATACATAAAAACAATTAAAACAACAATTTACATTGACAATATTAGTATTAATCAAGATGGAGAATATGAAACAAAAGATTATAAGTAGAAAGTAAAAGTCAAGTATTGACAGGAGGGAAACTGGCATGAGATCAGAGAAAAATGCTACTGCTTGTCTCACTTCCTTCTCTCTTCCCTCTCCTCTTCCTTCAACTCTCCTTCCTTTGCCTCATGGCAGTGGTAGTTGCATCACCTGCCTGCCTGTCTACCCTCTGTGAAAAGCAGTGCTGGGTGATCTACACAGAGGGAGGCAGGCAAATGGCTTTGGCATGAGGGGGCGGGATGGTGGATGTAGTGTGATGTAAAAGGAAGGATGCTGAGACAGTAGGAGGATGGGAGAGGGGAGTTAGTTGAGAGCAGCACAACACGGCGTGGCGTGGGGAAGCAAGAGGAAGATGAGGTAGGCAAGCACAGCTGAGATCTAGGGCAGGGAATGACCCAGTGCACCATTCTTGACTCTTTGTCATCGGAGGTATCTGCCTCATTCTGCTCAACAGACAGGCTGATCCTGATTTTAAAGTTAAAGTTTTAAAGTTACTTTCTGCCACTGCCTGATCAAAGCTTTTCTCCCTGAACAGTAACCTATTCAGCTTTATTCATGTATTTTCTGCTATCCCCTCATAGCGGAAGAAATTGCCATCAGCTGGCCCCGGATAATGGCCTTCACAGAGACTCGAGGGCGGCGAGGTTTGGCTCCTGGTAAGTCTGTAGCGAGAAAGGTCTGGGACGTCCCCCTCGCATGCAGAGGCAGAATGTGTGCTTTTTATGGTAAGAACAAAAAAGCAAGGTGGGAGCTGAGAAGTGATGGGAAAAAATAGCAATTAGAAGACGGTATCTAGACCCTTGCAAAATTTCACTTTTCAACCAAGATTATTGTAGAATAAAACAGTAATTATCTGGAAACACCATAGATGGGCACACAACCTTGTACTGCACCCGTTCATCTCCCTAAAAAAGTTAAATCTAAGCTTCTCATCTTGAGCTGGTGGTCTCCATCCTCCAACTTGTACTGCAATGCTAAAAACCTTTGTCCCACCAGATGTTTTGGACCAGAGTTTACAAAGTTGCCTTTTAGAGATCATGTGCTCCTGTTGCTCTTGACAGTATTTGGGAAATGAATCCTTACGGATTTCTGTTTAGTGCTGAAAAAATGTGTTAAATTTCTTGTTGCTTTCTGTTACTTTACTTCAGCGTTAGGATTGATAAGACTCAGAAAATCCTGTCAATGTTCTTCTTAAAATGCTTTTTTAAAAATAACTCTTGAAAGGAGCTAGAGTACACTATTCATAACACCAGGAGCTTTGTTTCTCTTTATAACCTTCATCACACCTTCCTTATCCCCAAAAGTAACTACTTTTAACTAACTGCATTAATCTTAGCTCATTACTCCTGGGTTTTGTTTTGGACTATAACTCCCACAATCCTCGACCACTGGCCATGCTGGCTGTTGGCTTCTGGGCATTAAACTGGAAAACATCTGGAAGGCGTAATGCTTCCCTCTCTGGTATTGAAAATAATCCCTCTCTGCTGACTGTCCTCTGCAATTGGGTGAGATGCATGGCAGTTCTGTTTAAATTGACTCATGTCCTTGGTTTTGGTGAGGTATAATGGGCCACCTATTTATAACCAGCTGAGATGGGCTGTCTGGGACTCTCTGAATCCCAGGGCCTTGTAGATTCTGGTCTGTGATGCTAAGAATCCTAACACAGTGCATGCAGATCCCAATTTAGTCAGTGTCCCTGTTGATGCAAGGAATAATAAATTAGTGCTTGATTTTGCAGGATTCCTCTAATTTGAACCATATTGTATAATCAGTATTAAAACACTGTCAAATCGATTGATGTTGATGAGAAGCAAGGGGGAAAAAAAACCTTAAGTGTTATGATTTTTTTAAAATGTGCTATTTTTTCTAATGACCCAATTCTGGAATGCTTTCTGGGGGACTTCCACAGGTCAGATCCCACAAAGGTGTAAACAAGGGACCAGATCAACACAAGACAAGATGGTGCCTTTACTTTGACGTAGGGGAGGCAACTCAGACATCATGGCATGTGCGGCTCTGTCTCTGCCATCTGCCATCTATGTCAAGGCGGCCCATTCACTCTACCTGACTTTAGCGCAGGCCCTATTAGGTCATGGCCTAGGCAGTAGGATCAGAGGGCCTCGGTTTACGTAACTGGCATTTCTTTTCTTCTCTCTTTTAATTATAGGGCTAGAAATGGAACCCGAGCAAGGGCAACTTGCACCTTTACAAGGTCAAGCAGCAGCAGCTACGGCTGGCTCCAGCGAAGATGGGATCCTGCCAGACTTCCGGAGGCAGCTCGGGGTGATCCTGCAGACTGTAGGCAAGGCTCAGGTGGAGAAGATGCTGAGGGAGCTGGTGAAGGAGCAAGAGCAGCAGGGAAGGATGAGGCGGCGCAAAAGAGTGACCAGGAGCCCCCGACAGAGAGGTAGTGAATGGCCTTGATAGAGAGAGTGGGGTGCTGATGCCTCTGTGTCTTGTTCTGGACTGATGAAAAGGCCAGGGATCAGAGAAGTTACAATTTTTTTGACTTACAGCTCCCTGGGTCTCCCAGCAAGCATCGCTATAGTAGAAAATGTAACGTTTTCATGCTCTGGAAGAATTTAGCTGGGAAAAACTGGGTTTCTAACACTGTGAAAACTAAATTATTTTTTTACGTAAAACATGATAAAATCTGGAGTTAAATGTTAGTTGGTTTCAAATCATTGGATTGTATTTGAAGCCTTGCTAGCCTATCTGCCTTCTCAGCCTCTCTGGCCTAGCGTCCTGATGCTTATTGTTTTTCTCCTCATGCTTCCCCTCTTTTTCATTCCATTACTCTCTCTACTAACTACCGTATTTTTCGCACCATAAGACGCACTTTTTCCCCACAAAACAGGGGTGGAAAGTCTGTGCGTCTTATGGAGCGAAGAAAACAGATCATATTTTCCTGTTTTCTTCTCCTAAAAAATTGGTGTGTCTTATGGAACGAAAAATACGGTAGGTGGGATCTCCTGCCCTTTTGTGGCTCTTGAGCACTTAGTCTTAGCCTTTTTCTGAATGGCATGTTTTCAGATTCACTGAATTCACTGCCAGTGTAGAAGCTGACTTGCTCTTGGAGCAGAATCTTCTGAATGTTGGGCAGAGTTGCAATAATAATCCAGGATTTTTTTAAAAAGTATTATTTTCTTCTCTATTGTTGTGACTTAGGAATAGAGAGGAGAAATACCTTTACTGATGGGCATGGGAACACTGAAGTGTTCAGACCACTATAAAGAAGCAGCAGTTAATGTCAAATGCAGTTCAGAGTTTTGTCTTAACTTACCACCTGAATGGCTTGAGTCCAGCCAGATCTTGGAAAAATTAATATTTTGGACAACCACATCCGGAATTCCTTAGCTATCATGGTCAACATAGCAAAAAATCAACGTACTTACTTCCAAACTGATCTTTCATGAAATAAAAGTACTGACATGTTGATTGGAGACTGCCAGCAAATTTATTAGCAAGTCCTTGTCCACAGGTCTTTACCACTCATGATACGTCCATGGAGAATCCAGTGTTTCCCCCCGGGGTCTTTCTACATGGCAAGCAACATGTGTTCTACTACTATGCTCCCCTGCAGTCTGAGCCATTACATTGTGTAGCGCTGACTTCCTGTTACAGTTCTTCCCCAACCAGGGCAGAGAATCTGTGTTCCCTACACATATTTCAGGAATTCAACTCCCACCAGCCCCAGCCAGGACAACTAATGGTCAGGAATGACAGAGGCTTGAGTACAGCAGCATCTGTAGAGCCAGTGATTACAGGCCCGCACCCAGACACCTTTGTTACAGATCATTCTTTGCTTTATTCCACAAAAGAAGACTTAACCACTCTTCTGTTTCAGCAGGTGATGGAGCTGGTGGGCTGGACAGCTTGGAGACCCCACAGGAATCTCAGGTTGGAATAGTGGAAGGACCTTCTGTCCCATCCAGGAAGTTGCCCGAGAATGATCTACATCTGCCTCTCTTGTGTCCAGGGTTGGCAGCAGGCCAAAAGCAATCCATTGCAAGGAAGATGGTTCGTGGGGATGCCAGTGGGTGCAAGAATAGTCTTGTCCATCAGCAGAATTTTTTGGCCTCACGATGGGGAACAGGACACGAGCCCAGGGAGAGCATTGGCTGCCCTCCGCTCCACAATATAAGCCGGGACTCCCAGGATGGCAGTAGAATCTGGCCACCATTTGTTGAAAGAGCCCAGATTTTCTCAGGGTGGCAGAAACCACGCTGTACACAGAGACGCCGGCGCCAGCCGGCTGGAGAGAAACCCCATCACTGTGGGCCATGCAGGAGAACCATTGTGGTCCCTCCACAAAGATCAAACTCTCCTTTGGTTCCTGTCCCAGACTCTGCTTCTGCCTCTTCACCTGCCCTGCCTCAGAACTCTGTGGGGCCAGTGAGTCCTCAGACTCCAGCAGGCAACCCAACATCGGCCCAGCACCGAAAACCCCATGGCTGCGAAGAGTGTGGCAAGCGGTTCCGCATCCTAAGCAACTTGGAACGGCATCAGCAACGCCACGCTGCGGAAAAGCCTCACCAGTGCCGAGACTGCGGCCGGCGGTTCCGTTGGGGCTGCCACCTGGAGCGCCACCGGCGGTCACGCCGTTGTGTGGAATGTGGTGGGGGCCTGGCAACACCTCCCCCTCCCCCCCTCCCCACCCCCAGAACCTGACCGGCCCTATTCTTGTGGAGAATGTGGGAGGCGGTTTACACAGCGCTCAGCGCTCAGCAAGCACCGGCGGCTGCATTCTGGGGAGCGCCCTTATGGCTGCGGGGAGTGCGGGAAGCGCTTCCTCCAGCGCTCGGACCTCACCATTCATGTGCGCTCGCACTCTGGGGAGCAGCCTTATGTCTGCACAGAGTGTGGCCGCCGCTTCAGTGTCAGTTCGAACCTCAGTAAACACAGGCGCATGCACCGCGGGGAGCGCCCTCACGCCTGCTCCATCTGTGCCAAGCGCTTCTTGCAGCGGTCGGAGCTCCTCATCCACCAGCGGGCTCACACCGGGGAGCGCCCTTACCCCTGCACAGCTTGTGGGAAGCGCTTTGCTCGCCGAGCTCATCTCAAACGGCACCAGCGCACCCACGGGGGCATCCCTCCTGTAACCCCTGCCTCTCGCCACCAGAGTGCCCGTTTGCTGACCGCGTCTGCTGCAGACACCGTGCCCCTTCTTGAACGGCAGCAACACGAACACGGGGGACTGGTTGATGGCCTGGAGTCACGTCCTCACGGCAGTACACTTACAGCGACAGCACGCCCACCGGGACCTGGGCCTGCTGCTTTTTCGGCTGCCCGAGGTTCTGTGGGCGCTCCGCCCTTGGGGCTGCCCTGGTCTGTGCCCTCATCTGCTCATCTCCCTTTTTGCTCAAGCTCTCTCTGATCACATGGTAGCTTTCCTGCCTCCCTACCCTTCAACAGCCCCTCATAAGCAGTGGGCATCCTAGTTGAACCGGTTTCATGGCTTGGGCCCAGCTCAGAGTAGCTGCAACTGAGAGATTGAACCAGGTTCTGGAAGGGAAAGGAAGTGGCCTACATTTTGGGCCCCAATCCTTATTTGCTAGGACGCTTGGCAGTTTTCTGTTGTGGCTTTTTTTCTAGGCTCCATTAAGGGGAGAGGTGGGAAGCAGATGGGCTGCCAGACCCCTGTATGAAATATCCACTGTGTTCCCAGGTACATTATCAGGCATCAGATGGGGAGGGATTAAGTCAATTGCCTTTGTGGATTTAGGGGGGAAGCACCCCACATTGACTAGAGTTAAGAGTTGCAGGTAGTCTTGATTGCTTGCAAACCACAGTGTGATCACAAGCATGCGTTTCTGAGACAGGCACCCAAGATGGCTTGTTCTCGAGATATTGTCCTTCACATGGTCTCCTACGGTCCTCCCACCTCCCTCACTTTGGTTAGCTTTTTATTAGGCCTCCAACACACTAAGCCCTGTTTTTCTTGCCCAGTAATCTCCCCTTCATTGGACTCTTCTAGTTTACAGGAAGAGGCGTTCAACTAGGTTTCTCCCAAGCACTTAGTATCAGTTTCCAGAGAAGAAAAGCACACCCACTAATGCATTGGAGCCCTCATGCCATCATGCAAAGACACTGCCTGTCACATAAATGTAGGTGGATGGATGGGTTGTGTGCAGCTTTTGTTCATTCTTCTTTTCTGTCTAAAAAAGATGATCACCAGGCTGAAGAACTAGGAGACTGGGAACTTCCAGAAAGAAGCCAAAGGAAGAAAAGACAGCTGCTAATTCTTCAGAGTGGTCCAAGTGGTACAGTGAACTGTGGCAGGATACGAACTTGGCTGTTGCTTGCAGAATTTGGGATAAGATGGCTAGTGCCTTCTAAGGAGGCTATAGGGCTTCCTTCATCACTTCCTGAGAAAGCTGACTGACCGAAGAGGTGTGTTTAATGGGAACTATGGACTTGAACATTTTAGGGATGGGAAGGTCCCTGTTTTCTACATCTACTGATGCTGCAGCTGGCCCCGAAGTGGCTGTCAAGTAGGGATCAAAAATGCTGTGCCTAGAGCTGTCCCCAACTCCACAGTTGTTTACCAGCCCAGTGTTATTTCTCCAGTTGTTTGTACATTCCTGCTATCTTGGACTGGTGGTTTACCCCCCCCCCCCCGGGTGGGATTTGAGTGATGGTTTCATCAAGCTCTGCGGTTTGGCCTGGGTTCTAGAGTAGGGAGGGGGTCTAATGATACCTGATTTAGGACTAACACAGTAGAACTTTTGTTTTATCAGATCTTTAGCATGGAGTTTTGTTAACCAGCGTAGACAAAAATACATCCAGAACTGTACATACAAAAGAATCAAAATAGAATATTTTGCAATTCCCTTCCCCCAAAGAAAGTATTATTTTAACGTCTCTCAGACCTTAAAATGCAGATTATGTGTCTTTGAGTTTAACCACAGATCTTCAAAACCCTTGCTCTCCTAGTGTCGAGGACATTAATCTTCATATGGAGAAAACGGTCGTATTTCGCATTTAATAATGTAGTGCCCATCACAGATTTTACCCAGCTTTTCTAAGGCTCATCTTCACCCTTTTTCTTGGCTGAAGATGTTTTTAAAACATACCCAGAGAAATGCAACATCACTGGCCAAGAGCGCTGTGGAAAAAAAACAAATTCAGGCTGTTAAAAGATGAAAACAAGGGGCTTCACTCCTTGGATTCCATTGTCTCTAGCAGGTTCTAAGTTAATTGAATTGAGCAAAAGCAGCTCTGATAAGGCTTAAATCTGTGACTGGCTTCCACAAGTGAGAGAAATGATCTCACAGAGCACTATGACTTTCATGACCTTTTGAGTGGGAGTTGGCAGACATAACAGGAACATGGGTGCTCAAGAGAGTCTGGGGGAGACGGTGCCATCCACATATTGCCACCGCTTGGCACGATAGTTTTAGGAAAACCACAAGTATATTTCCAAAGCCCCAGAGGTAGTTGGCTACTTTCATAGTTACATTTTTTAAAATTACACTTTGCTTTCTTGTTATTCCAAAGTGTTTAAAATAGTTTTCTAGTTTGGTTAAAGGAAACACCTAAGAATGCTACTGGCCTACAAAATACACCAAAATAGTGAGTTCACACAATAAGTATACAACAGGGATAGGCAGAGTACAGACCACATGTTTCACAAGGGGACATTTTTGTCCCATTTCCCTCCTACTTCCCAGAAAAAAAATTAACCTTCCCCTATGTATGCATGGGAGACGTGGTGGCACTGTGGGTTAAACCACTGGTTCTTAACCTTTGTTACTCAGGTGTTTTTGGACTGCAACTCCCAGAAGCCTTCACCATTAGCTGTACTGGCTGGGGTTTCTGGGAGTTGCAGTTCAAAAACACCTGAGTAACAAAGGTTAAGAACCACTGGGTTAAACCACAGAAGCCTCTGTGCTGCAAGGTCAGAAGACCAGCGGTCGTAAGATCGAATTCACGCAACGGAGTGAGCTCAGGTTGCTTTTCCCAGCTCCTGCCAACCTAACAGTTCGAAAGCATGCAAATGCGAATAGATAAATAGGTACCACCTTGGTGGGAAGGTAATGGCATCCCGTGTCTAGTTGGGCTGGCCACATGACCACGGAAACTGTCTCGGACAAACACTGGCTCTACGGCTTGGAAAAGGGGATGAGCACCACGCCCTAGAGTTAGACACGACTGGACTAAATGTCAAAGGGAACCTTTACCTATGTGTGTATGAGAGAAGTACATACTTTTAGGTAGGGAGTGTGGATTCTTAGAGGTTGCACGTTGCCAAGTTCACACCTGGGTTTCCTGTTTTTTTGACACTACGTAATCCTGTTGTTCTATAGGTGGTTTTTACTGTAAGACTGTGGGGCCAGAATTGCCTTGATAATAGTGGAATAGCTTGACTGCTATATGCCAGTGTATGACTTGGTCTCCCAAGTTGCAAGCCACCTAATCTGCTTCAAGAGATATGTAACCCCTGTGTGCACAGTCTTATTCCTCTATTCGAGCCAGCACTAGTCCTTGCTTTATCACACTCCACATCCTGAATTATTGACAAATTAATCAAATTAATCATTTGAGACAGTCTGAGAAATTTCATTGGTACATATATTCCTACATGTTCAGAGATTCTGCAGCACTGAGATAAACTGGACCAGCGAATGCATTCAACAGAAGACCCAGATCACAGAATAACAAAGTTGGAAGGGGCCTATAAAGCCATTGATTCCAACCTCCTGCTTTTCCTTGAAAAGATTTGGGGTATAAACAGTGAGTTCCAAGTAAAACATGAATCGGGGTATGTCTTGTTCAAAGTAAGATAAACCCAAGTTCTACAAGGAGTTGAATACTTGAATGGTAAGGCTTAATACATGGAGCAAACTGGCATATGATTTCTTTGCTAATCCCATAGAACAGCAATGAAGCTCTGCATTCTAGACACAAACCCAACAGCACCTGCTTCCTGGCTTCTGAGATTTTGCTAAGCAGTCTTCCATATCTGCATTGACAAACTTAATATCTTTTTTTAAAAACCTAGCAAAAAGAGATTCCACAGAATGTTATGCCTACCGCCATTCACTGTGCATGTTTAGTGTGATTATAATTTTTATGGAGTACAACTCCCAGAATCTCCCAGGTGTCTATAGACGTAGCCCAACTACCGGAAAAAATACACAGCACTGGATAGCTTCACTGGCCTAATTTATCTTGCTACTAATACATAATCCTTGAATGATACAAAAGTGCAAATAGGAACTGAGATGGTGTCACTCTTTATTAAAAGATGCCCAAACAAATGCATTCAAGCCCTGCTTCACTTTTGGACTCACAGAACTTTCCATGGGCAGGAATTTGGTGAGCAACAAGCAACCGTTAAGTGGATCATGGAGTGCGTTGGTCAACTCAGTGATGCAATGAGCCCATCAATCTTTGTTCAGCTTCTGCTGCTGAAAGGTGAGATAAAGTCTTGCCACTTGCTCAACATCCTGACTGCCACACAGTTAAAAATGTCTTATGGAAGTTCACAAGCAAGGCGTGATAGTGATGCTTTTTCAGCCCCAATATCAAGGGGTCAGTCATCCTAAATATAGACTTTGTGCTTTTGTAAGGTATTAGCAACAACTATCCCATATGAACTCGTCAAATCTTTTTTAAAAATGGCAAACACAACATTTTGTGGCACAAAGTTCCCAGGGTTGATCTTGCTGGTATCAGAAAAAAAAATCACTTCCTTTGGTGTGTGTTGTGTTTTTAACTTTGTGATTCTTATTTACCCACTGTAGACTGGGGTAATTTGATACGGCTAGGAGTTCTGCACTTTTGAGAGTGACTCATCTATCCCTCATTTATTTCCCCACAGCACTTAATGTGAGTTGATAACCCTTTCCTGAAATCTATATGCAAACAGAGCAAATGGTTCCAGATGGCATCATAAAGCAAAATAAGTCACACCTTCTTAATGATGGGATGGAGTGGGCATAGACCTCAGACCTCTCATTGTTTCTAAGCAGCTGGATCCTGCCAAGGTTTGCCTTTCTGGCCACAGACATAACATTTGCTTCCAGTCTAAAGAGTCTGTTCCCAAAACAGGTCAGCCAAATGGGGACTTTCCTGAATCCACAACTCCAGGGGAACAACAGTCTTATCTTTGCAGCTGGAAAACTCTGTTCCTTCCCTCCCTCTTAACTGTAGCAAAACGTCAGTCCCGCAGTCTGGAGCAGCCTCAGAGACCCGTTGACTGTTTGATGCTGTGGAAGCTGACTCGGGTTGGGGAGGTGGGAATGGACATGGCCCTTGCCACTCGGGCACGGATGGAGTGCTTGTCCTGCCACCGGTGCCATCTCTTCCGTACCGCCGAGCGGACCTGGGAAGACAAATCACGAAATATACAGAAAACACATTTGTTAATTCTTTCTCCTTTCCTTAGTTCTAGAGCCTTTAAGAGCAAAGAACAACAGGAATGCTATGCTAAATCAAGCCAAAGACCTCTGCAGGCCATCATGGCGTTGTAACAGTGGCCAACTAAGTCCCTATAGGAAAGCTCCCAAGCAAGATGAGAGCACCTTCCTGCTCATGCTCACCCTAGCACTGATACAGAGGAGCTTCCTGTTTGCACTTCTAGGAGTGACAAAGAAGCCTCAGGACTAGCAGTTTTTGGAAAATCCTGGATTCTTGAAAGAAGGAGAAAACTTTAATTTGAGTCTGGATAGTCGTTAAGGACCAATATATAAAATCATTGTTTTAAAAAAAGGGAATGTCGTCATGAGCTGAAAGAAAAACCCTCGTAAATCTTTTAGGGGTATTTTTTCAAATGAGCAATTCAGGGGTCAGTAGTTTTTAAACCACAGCTACCTTGAGTGCCCATTTGGGAGAAATGTAAAATACACATATAAAACCCATGGAATATTTCTCTTAAAATTGCTCAGAAGATGGGAGCAAGCCATTCTCCCATCGTTCCATTTGATAATATTTGGACATGGTATTCTGAGCACATACAAGGCTAGGAGAACGAGGCCATGGTCACCGAAGAATCCGCTTGAACAGGCTTTAGGGCACAGCCACATTACCAATGTGCTGGTTCCATACCAAGTTTAATCAAAGGATCCTGGGAACTATCGTTTCACAAGCAGCTAAAGTTCTTCTGTTAAAATTGTTACTGCCTCCCGCATGCCTTCTCTTTCACAGGCGTACACCCCTTCTCTGTGACTCATACAGTTCCTCATTCAGATGTAGAGAATGCCCACCCCCTTGTTGAATTTGTTCTTCGCTCTTTGCTTCCAAAGCCAGCCCTCTAATCCCGGTTTCCTGCATTCTGGCATCCTGCAGTCGTGGCTTCCATCCTGGACTACCTCTTCCAACATGTCCAGGTATTGGTCCCTTGGTCTGCCAAATCGCCTGTTCTTCAAGGATCACGAAAAGGACACCAATAGCTATAGAAACAATGGGCAGCAATTTTGCAGAGCTGGCAAGCGTCCATGCTAGTGCAAAATGCTTTAGTGTGACAAAACCTTTGCATAGAGCTTCTTAGCGTTAACATAGTGAGATAGGTTCATAAGGTTATGAATCATTAATAAAAACCATTACACTGTGATATGAAAAAGGCATCTGTAGTTGCTAAAAAAAAAAAAGAAACCACCCCTTTCAAAACTTAGGATAAAACCCCAGAATTATAAAACAAATGATAAAAACACAGAATGCTAATTGTCAATTTTAAATAAACTGTGGATTAAAACACATTAAGAAATTGGATAACACATTTTCCAACAAATTATTTCCAGGTTCTGAGCAGGAATAGGACCTAGGAAGTCTGTCTATCACATTCCCATTCTCATTTCTCATCCCGACTCACCTCACTGTTCAAGAAGCAGTAGAAGACAGAAACAAAAAAGCCCTAATTGGAGAAGAAAACAAGGTAAGCAAGTGTTATGGGAAGTGGGGGAGGAAAAAAGTTAAAGAATAGGCACTCTACTGCCTCAGAAGGCGTTCAGCGCTTTACTTTCTAAAAACAGAAGTTCTGTTATTTAAGCATTTGATCTAGAAGACCTGCTTTATCCAGAGCCTGGAAGCAACTAATTATGAATAATGTTACTTGTAACTAATCTCTTTTTCTAATGTATTGAGTTACAGATACATTACTTTATGATTGTAACATAGGATAATGTTAATCCTTTTGCAGTGTAATGACCACTGCTTTTAGTTACATTTATAGTTAAAGAGGTGTGTGGGCTTACTACTTAGGCATGTGCTGAATCCACGCTACACGCCAGTGGCTTGTAGCCTTCAGATGCTTCCTATCTCTGCTGTAACACAGTAATCCTTTTAGTTACTTTTTAATAACAAGACCTAGTTACTGGCCTGTCAGAAATTATTTTTAAAAGAAAGTTTCTAGGCTCCGAGGTTTCAGGCTATACGAGGGTAGAGTTTGGTTGAACATAAGGAGAAATCGCTTGACTGTAAGATCAGTTTGGCAATCAAACCAGTTGCCCATGGACAAAGTTCCCCAAGGAGAGACTGTTTGTGAGATGAGGATGATGGAGATCATTTTGGTGACTGACTGTACCACCTCAAATAACAAAACTCTAAGCATTTAAAAGCTATCTATAATATAATATAAACTAATGTACAGTGGTGCCTCACTAGACAGTTACCCCGCATGACGATGATTTTGCTAAACAGCGATTTCAGTGGAACGGATTATCATCATCTAGCGAGGCACCACTGTATATGTATTAAAACCAATATACAGTATAAAGAAATTAGGGCTGAAATCCAGATGCTTAGTGTAGTAAATTGCACAAAGAAGACCTATTGAATCACTGGGGATATTGGTAGAGTCAGTTTCTTTAAAAGTTCCATTGATTTAAATGGGCCTACTCTAGTTGTTAGTTACTTTAGCAGAGACTCAAAATATTTCCATTGATTCAATGGACCTACCTTACTGTGACTTTCTATGCCAAGCAATAGGACTTCAGCCAGCATTACACAGCTGAGAAGCCCTAATTAGAGGAAACAATAACATAACTGAAAACACATTAACAGAAGGCAGTTTTGCTAAAGAATTTTAAGGCAATGAAACAAAATATCAATTTGTAAGCTTTGTGCCTTCCACTTTTTCTTTCTAAGATCTTGTAGTCCAATGCAGTCTATAATCCGAAATGCCAAATGGGAAATTGCAAGTACTATTTTAATTAATTAAAATAAATAAGTTTAAAGCAGTGCAAATGATGTCATGTTGGAAGCTTCTACATGGATTATACACAGAAACATACATCACACATAGTTCCCTTTAGTTTTTCCATACCTGGAAGGACTCTAACAGTGAATTGAAGTAGATGAAGACGATCCGGGATACTTCATCTTCTCCAGGATTGACAAAGAAAAGCATGTAGGTAATGCCCAGTAAAGGAAGGAGTACAAGGGTGGCCTTCACAGCTTTTCTGGAAGAAGGACACAGTGGTGACCATCTAGCCCCATCCAGATTGACAGCTCCATGCCCTGTTTATCAAGGACGTCATTTCAATTTACACACCCAGCAGGATGAAGTGGAAGGTGGTGATGAATCCCAAACATGGGTGAGCATCACATTTCTGGATCTTTCCTTACATTCAAAAAAACAAAAACAAAAACAGAATTCCCAACAAACAGAAAACTAGGACAGCAGAGGAAAAGGTTCCAAACTTTCTTCTCCTGATGTCATAGCTTTCTTCTACTTACGGGGAATTTTGTCCACAGGGCATTAAACAAAATCTCCCACCACTGGGTCTGAATTGATGCAGTTTCTTCTACGATCACAGATTCTGTCCCACCACATTCTGCTGCCTGTGATAATCTGATACAAATTGCTGCCAAAACTCAAACCTGGAATCCATTTCCTATGCCAGGATTTGAATGTGGCACATGTGATGCAAAAATTAAAATGGTGCCTATGTCCAAAATGCTTTTCTGTCTGCTCATGAGAACCACAAGCTTCACCACTGTATGTGCAATAACAAACAAACAAATAAACCCCACACCCATCTAAAATTATTTGGGAAGATCTGAACTTTTAAACCCATGAGATTAGATTGAACTTCAGCTCAGTTTAGAAATTACACAGTTATTATTGTCCAACAGCAATAAGGTCTGCATAAACTTTCCAGCAGCCTCACCTTAAAGCACATAAGCCCCCCATCAAACTCTCATTTTTTAACTTGGACATTTTATCCTTCATCTCAGACAGTCGGCTGATGGTCCCTTCATGGTGAGAAGAATTGGGCACTCTGTGCATCAGGGATGGGAAATCTGGGACATTCTGGCTGTTGTTGGTCTTCACCTCCTATCTGTGGTGAGTATGTCATCCAGGGTGATTCATGGTAAAATATGATGGGAGATGAAGCCCAGCAACTTCTGGAGGTCCATAAGTTTCCTCACTATATATAATTAGAGGCACGTTGTATTTTAAAGGCTGTAAGCCGCCCAGAGACCTTTGGGTAGTGTGGGCGGCATATAAGTTAAATAAATAAATAAATAAAACATCTCTGGGTCCAGCTGTCCAAATCAGATGCTGGTTGTCACCTACTGACTAAAAATCAAGGCTGGTGCCTCACAACCCATATTTGGATTGCTCCTTTTTGAAAAAAGAAATGGCAGGGTTCCTATGCCTTTTAAAAATAGAAGGATAGGCAGAGATTCATGGCTGAGCAAATGTTCAGTGGTGGTCGTGGGATCTTTGAGAGCTCTTATGGATAGCAGAATGATTAGAAACTTGCTTATTTTGCACAGTACATTTGGGCAACAGAATGCAGAGTTGTGTTTTAACACAGCCTTCTCAAAAGCCTGTCTCCCCTGTCTCCCCTCTTCCCCATATTATCTCCATACCTGTATTGTATCGTCTCTGAGGTGGTCGAGGCCCGAAGCTTTGTCATCAAGATTCTGACAATATTGAATAGAAAGATAAAATTGATCTGGAAGAGACACAGAAACCAGATTAAAGTGGCAGAAAAAGAGGTGCACAAGAAACAACCCTTTCTCTTTGCCATGGAATCTGCAGCATAAGCTCAGCAAAATTTGGAAAAGTTACTTTTTTAGAGTAGCACTTTGAATATTATAGTCCAAAACAAGGAACTTTTCCAAGGTCTGACACCCAGCTCTTTCTACTGTGGAAGCCTTAGAGATGGAACAAAATAGGACAGACATTGGCATTACGTGTGGCACACTGAGCTGTGTATCTCGGTGTGCAGTTGAAAATATTTACAGTGGTTTGGAGGCAGTTTGCTTCCAAAGACCATGCATGTTATTTTTATTGTTTATTTGAACATTTAAATCCTACCTTTCCATTAAGGGAAAAAAGGGGGTGCAAGACAGCATGAACATTAGATGCAAAACACAAAGAAAAAAGCAACCTACAAAAAATTACCATGAATCTAAATAAATGCAGGCCTGTACTACTACTTCATCCCACCCCCAAAATGGCAGAGCTTCCAACCCACTGGAAATCCTACACAGAGAGGTGGAGTGCCCTGCTGAATGGGGAGAGCCAAGATGTGGAGGGATAATGAATGAGCACAGGCAGATTGAGCTTTCTTGTCCAGAGAAAAAAGTACAATCCGTCAAAATTGACTTTTCTAAAAACAAACAGCACTGCACCTCAGACTTAGCGTTCTCTCAAAAATTCCTGCAGAAGTAATGTTTTCAGATTACTGTCCCCTCTATGCCACCAGGGGGAGCTATTATCCCCCCCAAAAATCTAACTGATTCATCTGTCAGGGAGACATTCAGGTTATGTCAAATTTAATATCGCCTCTTTTAATGGCTAACTAGATTATTTACTGCTATTATGGAATAAAAACAGGAGTTGGGAGTTGGGTAGTGACATCTACATTCTGTAAATTAACTGATACAACGTGGGCTGCAGTCTACGAAAATCAGTCTGGTTAAAACAGTGGTTTGATAACTTTGCTAGCCCCGGTGTTCTTGGACTGCAACTCCCAGAAGCCTTCACCATCAGCTGTGCTGGCCAGGGGTTTGGGGAGTTACAGTCCAAGAGCATTTGGGTTACTCAAGGTTGGAAACAGATTGGGACCTGGAAAATCTGTTGTCAAGCTCCTACTCTGCCTAGTTGTATTGTCACAACACAAACGGTGTAATCTGGAGGCCTTAGGTCAGGGGTGGGCAATTAATTTCTATAGGGGGGGCCACATGAAAAACCTGAACTGTGTTCAGGGGGCGAACCAACTTTACTTAAAAATAAAATGAAACAGTGATGTTATGATTGTTTTTATTTTGAACTTATTAATCTTCACAAATACTAAAGAGGTTTTTTGTGGTATGTTAAAGATAAGCAACTGATCAACTTTAGACAAAAAGCTATACATGGTTTTGATGTTCAAAACTGTCCACGGGCTGGACAGGAGCACCTCGTGGGCCGTATGTGGCCCTCGGGTCGCACTTTGCCCAGTTCTGCCTTAGGTTAAGATATCACCACAAGCATTACCTGTTGCACACTGAACTGTGTATCTTGGTGTGCAATTGAAAATATTTACAGTGGTTTGGGGGCAGTTTGCTTCCAAATTTTATGCCACTTGCATAGTACGCAAGAAGATTTTGACCACTGGGTGACTGTGGGTCAGTAACTCTTCTTCACTATGACCTACTTTACAGAGTGGTTTTTAGGATAAAATGAGGACGAGGGAAGACATGCATGTTGCCTTGAGCTCATTGCAGGAAAGGTACAGTAAAAATATAACAAATAATGAGTGAATAAATAAATCAATATGTTATTTCAAAATCCTTGGTTTTGTCATTTTCTTTACAATACTGAAACTAATCCCCTACCACCATTCTTCCTGACAATTGCTAAAAGTCAAACTAAAACTCAGAAACACGGAATCTTCAAATTCAGGACAATTTAGTCACACTCTGTTATTCTTTACATCGTCATTCTGCTATTTCCTCAGACATGGTTGCATGAACTAAGACAACATCACAGAACTAGAGATGAATAAACAAGAACACATTTTGCTGCTAACTGATTCGTCAGAATAGCGAAGAATTTTGTTTGGTCCTCATTTCCAAACCAAACAAACCTAACTGGCATGTTGTGAATGAACAGGTGGGCAGAACATAGTTATCCTCTGATCAGTGGCTGCCAATTTTGGCATGTTCTTGGACTACAGCTCCCTGAAATCTTGGCCATCATAGCTAGTGGTGAAGGCTTCTGGGAATTTTAGTCCAAGAACATCTGGGGACCCAAGGTTAGGAACCACTGCTCTAGATCACTAGTTGAACAGTAAGTGGAGCGGGGGGGGGGAGGGAGATGGATGGCAGACTGATGTGAGAATGAGAGGAACTGGATTTAAGACCAAACACAGGCAAACTAAGAGCATGGTTACATTAGTGAAATGCTTTGGAATATGCAGCAGTGTTACTGAAATTGATGTAAAGTCACATGGCAGACATGTGGCATTTGAATCACTGTATGTGTTTCCTTAGGGCAACTTTTAATCTAGTATTTTTTGAAGTGTTGTACTAATTTTGAGGACTACACTCGCCATTTAAATCATGCTCAAATAAACGCCCCCGTGGGGGCATTTTAATGTATTATACTTCACTTCTGATCAAAATAAAATGATTCCCTGTCAAAATAATTCACAGTTATATGCCATGAGGTCACTTTTTAAAAAATCAATTTAAAACATCTCAAACTCTATTGAAATATCATTTTCCTTTCTCATGTAACTGCATTCTAAGATGGCTTGTGAATGGACTGGTTTGTTTCTCCTTCATTACAGATCGCGTCCTGAGAGTGTTTTTTAAAAAGTGGATGAACACATGTGGTTGGATACATCCTTGTGACATCCTTGTGCTGTAGAAGCTCTATTATGTTTTGGACTGTTCCTGGCGTGTGAAGATGTATTACTTTCTCCTTTTTTTTCAAGTCAAACTGCTTCACTAGCTAGACTGCCTATGAACTCAGGATAACATCTGTTTATAGCAAAGTTTGTTAAAGCTAAAGTGATTGATTGTTTACCTGATAAATTAAATCAATGACATTTCATTTTAGCTGCAGCATTTCATATTTCTTTTAACCTCTTGTTATGGCCTGTAGCTATGGGTAAAGACAAATTAACATTTTATAGGTTTGCAGTGGTGTCTTGCCAGCATGATCTCTGTTCCCCAAACAATTTTTTTTCTTCTCACCTGATTTGACAAGATATCTAAGGGTAAAATATGATTCTGCAGGTTTTTAGATCAAACTGGGAATAAAGTAGTTACAGTGGATATGGACCGGTCACTGCATACAAGATTACTAATATATAAATTGCTCCCAAATCCCTGCAGCAATTTTGTAACAGGTTCTAGACTATTACTGGATTTTATTTTATTTGTATTGGATCACTGAAAGATCAAAGCAGCAATCTTACAGTTTAAAGATTTTAAATTGAACTGCTTGCCAAAAGTGCAAAGAGACTGGGGCAGTTTGCTAAATCAGAAGAGGAGGCAATGTTTGCCCCTTAATTTTTTTTCTAAAAAAACTTGTATCCATTATATTATTACGGTAGTACAAGATCTGTTGTGTTAATTCCATCTGTGGATAATTTCAAGGAGATGGGGGTCAATTTTCATTTTGGCCACCAAAAATCACCGATGCATCTTCAGGGCTGCTTTCTTTCATCTTGGTGTTCATTTGGTATTCTTTTCACCAAGTGAGTTCTAGAGCAAAACAAGCCTGAACCATCTCTGGAGGCAGAAAAGTTGAAACGGGCTATTTTGAGCACATTGGGAGAGGGCAGTGTTCTCTGGAAAAGACCATAATTCTGGGAAAGGTGGAAGGCAGCAAGAAAAAGGGAAAGACCAAATACAGGATGGATTGACTCCTTTAAAGAAAGCCACAGGCTTGCGTTTAGAAGAGCTGAGCAAGGATGTTGAGGATGGGCCATGATATAGGCTCATTCATAGGGTTGCCCAAGTTGAACGTGACTTGATGGCACGTAAGTACAACACTTTGGGCCAACATCTATTTGGAGCAGAAGGATAATCCTGGTTTCCTCCATTCTGGGAGGCTCTTGTTATGGGAATGATTACTTAATTGATTGTGCAACTATCTCATAAGCAGTACAAGGGAAGGTATGCTGCTGGGGCAGAGGGAACATTTAAACAATCCCTATTTCACAATTGCATAACACAACATAGTATTGTTGTTTAACTGTTTGGTTTTTGTTTAAAATGCATCTCTGTCCTTTGATTGTATTCCTGCGCTGAGCAGGGGGTTGGACTCGATGGCCTTATAGGCCCCTTCCAACTTCACTATTCTATGATTCTATGATTTTATGATTCCTTTATGATACCTTAGCTAGTCAAGAAGGACATTAATCAGTGTATATTCTTCCAAGAATATTGCTAGAGACACTGTGTCCTTTCTTTTTACATGTCTTAAAGATTAGGGACTGTATAGGCATCAGAAAAATTGCACCTTTGTGATTCTCTGAAGCCTAAGCAGTCCCTTACCATTCAGGATCATGACAGGAAAGAACAAACAGTCCAATGAGCATGGAGCACGGAAATAATCTTCCAAGAAGTAAATGGACTTATTAATGATATCCTTATTCTGTCAAGGTACAGCAAAAGCATAGAGTAGCAATTAAGGCTAAAACCAAGCTGATGAACAATTTCTTATCTGTCTTCAAGTTGGAACCAACTTCTAGTGACCTTAATAACGGTTTTCATGGTAAGGGAGATATTTTAGGAGTGACTTTGCCAGTTCCACTCCCCAAGTCAGTTTCCATGACTAAGATGGGATTTCAGTCCAGGCCTCCTGAATTCCAATCAATTACTTTATTCACTACAGTGTACTTGGTATCCAATAAACAAATTACACACTACTAAACTAGTGAAAATGACATAAACACTTTGAAACCCTGGATCTACACTGTCTCTTGAGGGCAGATGGGTTGTGTATGGGGGGGGGTCACATGAATGTTTCACAATTCTTGTACATCTGCTTGTAGAACTGTTCGCACAGTGGTGTAACTGAAGCAACTGCACAAGTGGGAATTCTCATCCTCCTTAGTATTATGCTGAACTGGCTGAACAGCTCAGTGGGTTAGGTAGCTGACTATGGAGCCCGAGGTTGGGAGTTCAATTCCCCACTGTACCTCCAGAAAGGAGAGCCAGCCTGTGTGACCTTGGACAACCTGCACAATCCCAGAATACCCCCAGAAGAAGAAGGGAATGTTAAACCCTGAAAAGGCTCACTCCAAGTCAGAACTGACCTGGTGGCACATGATTATTATTAGTGTTATGTTGAATTTAGGGCTTGAACTGAAATTGCCAGAATTCCTGGCCATTGGACAGGCAGGCTGGTCCTTTTGGGAGTGAAAGTCTAAAATACCTGGTAAACCAAAGGCTCCCTAATTCTGTACTAAATCTAGAGCTTGGAAGTGTTAGATTTTTTTTGGACTAGAAACTTCACATATATATCTGGAGAAAGTAATAAAGAATAGGAACTCTAATCAGAGACTAATAAGGCTTGCCAGGTCAGCCTTTGGCAAACAAAGCAATGTTCTTAAAAATAAAAAAAGACAAAAAATAAAAAAAAGACAATTCATTTATAATCAATGTGGGTTGCCAGTACTGACCTATGTTGCATAGTTGTGTATTCTAAGAAAATCTAAAATGGAAAAGCTTACAAAAACACAAAGAACAATGAAAAGACTGATGCTAATTATCAGACTAACAGATAAAGTAAGAAATCAAAAGACAATAATAATAGAAGTAGAAGAACAAATAGTATCATTAAAGTGGAGATCGACAGACCATCTCATGAGACAAGTGGATGAGTGCTGGAATCAAGAAAGGCATAAATGGTGACCTCAGATGAGAAAAAGAAGTAAAAGATGGATGGATGAATCAGGGTATTACAGTAAAAAAAACACCCTAATATTTCCAGTTTTTCTAAACTATAATTTAGTACTACTGTATGTACACTAGCCAAAAGGAGACCAAGGGAAATTCCAGGCTTCCGAGCTTCCCCATATTTCTTCTCCTCCTGCCCAGCAAAGAGGGTGAATAAACCAGGATTCAGTTTCACTTTGCTCAGTTCCTGGCTTGCTGTTACCTGTGAACTAAAACCATAGCTGAAACTAAACTCCCATTCACTTGCTAAACAAAGTTGGGTTGTTTTTTTTAAAAAAGGTAACTTTGCAAACCAAGCAGAGTTTATTTTTAACTCTGAAATCCTGTTGGTATAAATTTTACCAACAAGCCAGATGGTGTCATGATCTGGTGTCAGGTATCTTTACTCAAATAAAAAACTTCCTACCCCCCCCCTTCAGGCTTCAGGGGCCCCCAAGGATGCCTTTTGCCCCTGGAAAGCTTTTGGAAGTCTGAGAAGCAGCCTTTAAAGGGACACCTTAGTACTGGGAAATCACTGCTGGATTGCTGCCAGCATATCTATACGGCAGTGACACCATGTTACTGAAATCATCTGGCTTGTGTGGCATAAACGGATGCTAACAGGATTTCAGCCTATGATTTTTGGCTTGATCATAAAAACATAATAAAATTTACTCTTTGTTTTTGGCTGCATGGGAAGAACAGAGGGGATAGTTTGAGTCCAGCACCTCGAATAGGCTACTACCTGAGTGAGGAAGCTTTAAACATACCTTTTGGAAGGGAGATTAACATCACAAAGCACACAGAGATGAGTAAAACCTAAATGTGAAAGGGATAGGCTAGCTATATATCTATTCACCTTCCACTGGTAGGCAAAAATATGTTAAAGTATTCAATGTTTGGCTTTTAAGCGAACTTGTTTGTCCTGGTATTCTGTTTTTAAATGGATAGCTTTTATGTTTTGATTTTTAAAATAAGGCTTTAGCTATAATTTATTGTATTATTGATAGCCACCCTGCATGGCATAGTCTTAGTGGAAAGACAGGATATAAACTTTATAAATAAAAAAACAAATACTGTACTTTCCAAGATCTAAGAGGGAGTCAATGTACTGTGGGGAATAGACGGTTTCAGTGTTAACGGTTTAATTGGAACTGATTCTAATCCCCTGACCTTGGACCTGTTGTGCTCTCTCAGCCTGATCTACTTCACAGGGCTGTTGTGAAGATAAAGTACAGAGCCATATACATAGCCTTGGGCTTACTCCTTACTGCAAGAAGCACAGGATGCATATGGGACAAATAAGATAATAAGTAAAGTTGTCAAAAGTGTCCAATATAGTAACTAGGCTGTTCTTCTAACTCTATACCCTTTTCTCTTCCAGTATAACAACAACAAATGCTAGGAGAGTATCTGGGGCCCTAAAGTAGTAAGGAAACTATTTATTTCTTTTGACTAGATAAAGAGACACTCTACAATGGCCTTCCACAACCTCTAGCTTTGTTTGACTATGGCTCCCCATCATCCCTAGTCAATATAGGACCCAATTTGCTTCAGACTAGAACTTGTCCCATAGATGAGCCGCTTCGGAGATCCGAAATGTTCTTTTGGAAAGTGGACATACGATCTGGGTGATTATGTACTGGAGTTTTATTTGTAACTTCTCATGCTGCCTGTGGTTTGAGTGACTGGGAGGAACTTTTCTGTTCTGGACTGACCATCAGTCCATCCAGCACTAATCAATCATTGCCTGTGGCCTCTGAATTTTTAAAAAAAGTCCTACCTTTCTGCTGAGTGTCTCTTTCCCCTCTCTCTATGTACCAATTAACAATAAAAGGGGTGAACTATCTGAGGAACTTGAAGCTATTCTCCTCTGGGAATTTTTGTATTTCTGCTGCATAGGCAAATGGAATTTTACCAGACATTCACAACTCTGCAACATTCAGAGTGCTGTAGTGCAGAAATAAATAAAGATATAAAAGCAACATTTCCCATCTTTGGCCTGCTTTGGTTTCAGTGCTCATATAACTAAGCATTCCTGGGCCTCCCTGCCTTTGTTCACCCTCTGGCCTCCACCTATTATGAAATCCTCACTCCAAGTGCAATAATTAAGGGTAAAAAATGGCAGCATTATCACGAGTCCGTGTAGCGAGGCCTCTAAAGGTACAATTACTTCCCACTTTCTCCCCAGGATTCTGCATTGGACAAGGCTGTAGAGACCGGTAACGCTAATAAGGCAGCTGCTATCGTCCTCATCAAAGAACATTATTAGCAAGCCTGCTGGGTCCAGAGGTGGTGTGTGAATTGTGCTGTGTTCAATTGATATGGTGTTGTAGTGGCAATGCTGGAGACAGAGAGAGAGGAAGTGTGGGAACAGCAGAGTGGAAAAGAAAAATGAGTGGCATAGCAAGGGCTAAACTCCATGTAATGCAGGAGACCTTAAAACATTTATTTTAATGCAACTGAATTAAGATGGGGCATATGATGTGGAGGAAGTGTATGTTCATCCTTTTACACCAATACCCTTTATAACTGCCCAATCCCCTAACTTTCTCTATACAAGAGAAAAGATGCTATCTCTTTGTTAACACCTCAGCAGTGGATGCTGGCTGGACGCTTCAGGACTGCTTGCCTTCATTACTGTAACAGTCCAGGGTGAACAGGCTCAAACTGAACCTGAACAATACAGAGATTCTGTTTCTGTAAAAAAGCACAGGGGAATAATCCCTAGGCTGGATGGCATTGTCCCCCCCCCCCATTTAGGGACCAAGTTCATATAATTTGGGTGTTCTTCTGTACCCAGCTCTTTCTCCATAGTCTGGGCCCACGTTACTTGCTGAAGTGTCTTTCCCCAATGTCATCTGCCCTACCCACTAGATTATCACAGGCAAGGCTCCTTCAGGTGGCCACCCCAAGGGAGGCCCCATAAGTAATCTAGTAGAAGTAGGGCCTTCTTCACGGTAGCCCCAACCTTGTGGAAGCAGTTTCCGGATAAGCATCACCTCCCCCCCCCCCGTGGCCACTCAGGAGGCAAGTGAAGATATGGCTTTTCAGAAAGGCTTTCCACACCAACCTGTTTGCCGTCACTTTTTTGTTCTATTGCTTTAGCGCTATCTGGCCCTATTGGTTAATTGCTATACAGTGGGGTCTTGACTTGAGAACTTAATCCGTATTGGAAGGCGGTTCTCAAGTCAAAGAGTTCTCAAGTCAAATCTGCATTTCCCATAGGAATGCATTGAAAACCATTTAATCCGTATCTGCTCTTTTCCGTCCATAGAAACTAATGGGAAGGTGCTATTCTGCCTTCGACCACAAGAGAGAGATATTTTGTTTCTTTTTTTCTTAGGTCAAGAAAGGTTCAGGGAAGGCAGGGAAAATACAGTCCAGGCAGGACAGTACCAGGCAGTCCGAAGACTGTCTCCCAATCCACTCTCTAAACGCTGGGAGGAGTGAGGAAGCAGACAGGCACCCTTTTCACTGGCCAACAGTTAACTGAAAGTTCACATTTTGCACTTTCCCTGCCTCCCACGTGGGTTTTTTTCAGTTCTTAACTCAAATCTAAGTACTTAAGTCAAGTCAATATTTTCCTATGAGAGCGGTTCTTAAGTCAAAATGTTCTTAACTCAAGCCGTTCTTAAGTCAAGACCCCACTGTACCGATTTTAAATAGTTGAGTTTTATCCTGGTTTGTTTTGTTTATTATTGTAAACCATCCAGAATAGTACTTTGGCATTAATTGGGGGTGGTATACAAATTTAACTAATAAATAATAAATAGTATTAATTTAATGTTTTGTCCCCCTTACCCACCCACAATAAGTGGGAAGATCTCTGTAGGAGAAATTGTTAGTGGGCAGACAGGCAGTCTGCAAGGAAAGGGCTGAGCAGTTTTCCCCCTCCTCTGGAGCCGATCACATGCAGACCTCTTTTTCAAAGGTATTCAAGTAAAACAAAGTGTTATTAGACTTTTCTGACTTCACAAACAGACTTCACATGTCGCTTATGTCATGTCAAGGTTGGTAGAAGACATGCAATCAGTTGTTCCTATCATTTTGCATAAAGGTGACATTTCAAAGGAGTTTATCCAAAGTGACTAGACGGGCAAAGAGACCAGGTTCTTGCACTTTGTATGTTGGTGTTCTGTGCCATCAAACTGGAACTGACTTACAGAAACCCTAATAGGGTTTTCAAGGTGAGATATTTAAGTATTGGTTTGATTAGTTCCACTCCCCCAGTGAGTTTCCATGGCCATGTGAGGATTCGAAGTCTGTTCTCCAGAGCCCTAGTCCATCACTGTGTTCAGTGCACCACACTGGGAATCTACTTTGTACAGCTGAGCAGAAATCAGCATTTTAGCTGGTGCAGATTTTCTCACTCCACTGATCATCTGTACCTGTCCAAATGTCGTCTTCTACACAACAATTCCAAGATTCAGAGTCCTTTGTCTCTGATCACTCAAGCTACAAAAGCACCTACCAAAAAGGGTGAAGGTGGGAGGAGAGGGGTTTCTGTTCTTACCAGTAGCACCAGAATCATGGGACCTTGGTAGATGTAATCAGTGTAAATGCCTGCACGCTTCCCAAACCAGCACCTGTAATCCAAAATGCAAACAAACACATGAGCAGGTGAGGGTACGATACAGTTGATGCTCAGCCAGAGTTCAAACTCAAAATTTCTGGTCTCATCTACATTGATCACCCTCATCCTCATCTTCATCATTATGACTTCTGAGAAAGAAAGAGGAAGGGTTTACACTTTTCTGCAGCCTATTATTTTTATTTTTCAGCTTTAGAGTTTAAAAAGTGTTAAAGCCTTTTGCTTCTAGGGACATGGTGGCGCTGCGGGCTAAACCGCAGAAGCCTGTACTGCAGGGTCAGAAGACCAGCAGTCGTAAGATCAAATCTGCGTGACGGAGTGAGCTCCCGCCGCTTTGTCCCAGCTCCTCGCCAACCTAGCAGTTCGAAAGCATGCAAATGCAAGTAGATAAATAAGTACCACCTCAGTGGGAAGGTAAAATGGCATTCCTTAGTCACGCTGGCCACGTGACAACGGAAACTGTCTTCGGACAAGCACTGGCTCTACGGCTTGAAAAATGGGATGAGCACCGCCCCCTAGAGTCAGACACGACTGGACTAAAAATGTCAAGGGGAACCTTTACCTTTACTTTTGCTTCTACACTTCTATTTCAAACTTTTTAAAGCCCATGTGGAGTTGTGAAGTGGCCTCATTACTGCACTTATTTTTTTATCTTGCTTTCTAGAGTGTTTTGATAACAGGAATGGACAGACCTTGATAAGGTCCTCAGAAGATTAGACGTAGAGATATTCAGCAAGGCAGCTGATGTTCATGGTTACAACAAAGCAGAGTACATCTTCCCCTCACCAAAACTTACAAAACAGGACGGAAGCCCCTTTGCAGCAATTGGGATCATTTCACACAAGGTAAGCCATTTTTAAAAGGGAAAAGTAGTGCGGTTTTCAAATTGCACCAGGGCTTCCTCCCAGCCAGGTAGTGTTGAGAGGCTTCCTAACTACTGACGGCATTGGGATCAGGGCTCATCATGCAGGGAACATGGAGCTGCTGGATTTACCCCTGAGGCAAAAACAGTGTTGCTGCCCAGCCAGTGCTGTGGAGGTTTCCTGGCCACCTCAGCGCTGGCTAACTAGCAACACTTGTGGGGCAACTCCAGTAGCTCTTTCTTCTCCACCTGGCAAGCAGCTGAGACTGCCTCGACCCTGGTGTTGTCAGTAGCAGCAGGAAGCCTCCCAGCCCTGGGCAGCCTGAGAGCCAAACCGGCGACCGCCCCACACTATGCTTTACTGTGAGGATCCACTTCAAAGCAGGATGTATGAAACACGCAGTTTAACACCTGTTTTCGGATAACCTGCAGGGGGGAAAAAAGCACTGTGGGTTATCCGAAAAGTGTAGTTCCTGCTGTAGTCCCACCTGAGAAAGACAAGGCAAGGAAAAGCTGCCAGGACAAAAGGCGGGGTGTATGTATATTCAACATTTCATAAGTTCGAAATGAACTGGCTTCACCTTTTGTTGTTTTTAAAGAAAAGCAGCAGCAGGTGCAGCCAGGGAAACGCCACTCCCCCTGCATTACAGCCTCCATGAAAAATTACCCCTACCTCCTCAGTGATACTCTTTGCGTAAAATGAAGAGGAGGGAGATTATGATTGGAAATGAATGGTAGGAATGGAAATGGAATAAAACCATCTCTCAAGCATCAGAGTCCTGATGGTTACCCACCTTTTTTTGTTTTTAAATAAAAGATGCAAGAAATGTTAACATATCTTTGTGTAAAAGAACATTGGCCTTAGAAAACTGATTATGTTCTGG
The DNA here is from genome assembly GCF_051106095.1 of Pogona vitticeps. Taxonomy (NCBI): domain Eukaryota; kingdom Metazoa; phylum Chordata; class Lepidosauria; order Squamata; family Agamidae; genus Pogona; species Pogona vitticeps. The sequence goes on along the minus strand of NC_135788.1, from coordinate 93,627,188 downwards.
GGACAGATGTGGTTTATATACAATGCTTTTATTGTCTTCTGTTTTCATATATTTTATCTCTCTGATGCCTGGTGTTTTATTAAGAAAGATAACAACAATTAATAAAGAAATACTTTTGGCTATTTGTTTAAAACAGTTGCCAATAGCTGCTTTCTGGAATTCAGAAATCAGTGCATACATTTCATTTAACCATAAATTTTTAGGACTTGACTCCTAATTTTTAGGCTTGGTTCTGTGTCCACCCCATGTACCAATATTAAGAAATAAGAAATATAGTAAAAGTAGTATTAGTAGCAGCAGCAGCAGTTGTAGTATAACGATAGGAATTGTGATAGTAGTAGTAAAAATATAATTCTATTTTGACACCAAGCATCTGATCCCTGACATTATTCAGATGAACCTGCATCAAGATTGTAGCTGCTGTGAAATAGAGGGAAAAGGATATTCTAAACCAAATGCAGAGCAGGTTTTTAAGCAGCTCACAGGGTCACAAACAAGATTGTGTTCTGGTTTCAGCCATAACCTCAGCTGCAAGGACTTAACATGAATGTGAGAAGCCGGAGTTGACAAAGTAAATGGAGGTTGGCAGAAATCAATCTTATTTGCCTGGGTGATTAATGAATATGAAACTGACTTGTCAGGGGGCTGCTAAGTCCTCCATTAACAAGTCCCTGGGAAAGCAGGCTCAAGGGGCCAGAGGAAACACCTTAGACCCCCTTGCATTAAATCCCGGCCTCATTTATCTATGCTTCCCATTACAGTGGTTCATTAACAATGACTAAAGCTGTGTATTTAAAAAACCGGGACAGCAGTAATGTTTTTCCACCAACTCACTGAATTTTACTGCATGAATAAAGTGTGCAGATTTGTCAGGAGTTTCTGAATTTTCAAAAAACTGCTTCCCTTTAGCGGATGCAAAGGGCCACAAAACATCTGGAAGCACGGTGAAAGCTCAACCTTTCAGCTCCGGGAGTCCTGCCCAATTTCCTTCTGAAGGCCGAACTCAATAGACTGAAGTCTCAGGGATGAATCTTTTATCTCTTTCCGTTTCTGATAAAAGCAACCACAGATGGAGAAGAGTGAATCAAATTTGGGCCAAGTGCTGAATCAAGAAACATTAACCTGAAGTGAGGGCATCTGTGGCCCTCTAGATGCTGTTGAACTACAACAGCTGTCATCCGTCATCAATGGCTGCTAGCTAGTTATAGTCAACAACACCTGGCAGACCATATTTTCTCCACTTTCAGAATAAACCCTTCCCTCACTCCTAGGTTAACCTTTCCCCTTGACCATTTTCCTGATCTAAATCGCACCCAAAACTTCCATTTGCCTCATTAGAGCAAACATACGATAGATAGATAGATAGATAGATAGATAGATAGATAGATAGATAGATAGATAGATAGATAGATAGATAGATAGATAGATAGATAGATAGATAGATAGATAGATAGATATCTTGGTCTCTGGTTCCCTCTAGTGGTCAGTGCTGGTAATCCATATTAAAAAGACACATTTCTGAGTTTTTTGTAATTTAATATTTTCAGATAGCAGAAAAGTGAAACTGCAGGTACTGGTTGATGGTCCTGCTGTAATTCTTTTCAAGCTTATTCAATCCCTCCCTCCTTCCACTCCATGAATCCCTCTATTGTTTCCACTATATGGCAGCACAAGCCTGCTCTGCAGAGGAGGCAAAATGGCTGGGATGAGATCTTGGAACTCTTCCTTTTTAGGACACAATTCCCAGAATACCCCACCCAGTGTGGCTGTCAGGAGAGTTCTGGGAATTCTGATCCAAAAAAAAAGAAAAGGAATTTTTCCAGGTGGAGTGGAGTGGGACTGACTTACTTTTCATTGTCATAATAGAGTTTTCCAACAGCCCAGGCAATGATGATGGGGAAAGGAATGCCTGTGAATGAAAGCAAAGAGAGTTTGCAGTGGGTTTTCTGATGAATGAGCAATATCAGGTTGGGAGAAGCCAAGGGGAGGGTCTTTGGGCTCAGCTTCACCACTATTGGCCTCCCCTACATACACACAGAAAAGAAACGTCATTCAACATGCTTTCATAAGCCCAACTCTAGACAGTCTGCTTTCTGTGTGAGGAGACAGTTCTGGCACATAGGAAGCAACCATAAATAAAGTGTCTGTGTGTATTTGAGGAGGGCATGCATTGATTTGCAGTTATAGTTTCACTTCAGTTCAGTCCCAGATCTTGCTTCCAGTGCCAGCATAGAAGACAACATCTTTGAGTGATCATAGTTAAGTCTACTTTCAGTTTAAGCTTCCCATGAGTTACACAATGCTGTATTTAGTGTAGTATTTCTTCCATAAAATGTAAACCATGACTTGGTTTTTCCTCGCGTAATAAACAGCTCAACTAAAACAGATGTCCTTCTTGATTGAGATAGCAAAATTATTAAAATAGGGTGCATTTTTGGACAGTTTTTTGTACATTTCCATAAAATAAACATTGCTAGTCCCCGTTGCAGTAGACCCATTGAATAAACTGCTGAATGGAAAATCAACAGTCATGTCAATCTTTTTAGTTTAATTTAATCAGTTACTGTATTTGAGAACAGCAGCTGGATTTAGGTCGCAGTAATGGAACACCAATAACTGTCACCTTGTAATAAAAGCAGCTGACTGGGTAGCTCAATACTTTAGGTATCTGGCTGCAGAGTCAGAGGTTGGGAGTCCCCCCCACCCATCTCCTGCAAGTAGAGCCAGACTGTGTAGCCTTGAGTACTTCTGAGAACTCTATACCTGGAAAACCTTGAAAAAGGCTGCCACATCACTATTATTATTATTATTATTATTATTATTATTATTATTATTATTATTATTATTATTATTATTATTATTATTATTATTATTATTATTATTATTATTATTATAAGCACTAGGCACAGTCAACATTTTAAAAACATTGACTGTTATGTTTTGATTGCCAGGTCCCTGTACGTTGTTAGTTTTTCAAATTCTTTGTTTTCAACTCTGGAATCCCCTGGAATTGCAATTTGTCAATGATCCGGACATTTCTTTGTTCTATTACTACTATGTATTGTGTGTTATGTTCAAGGTGTCTGTCCATTTGGATCCAGAAATCCCACAACATCTTGCCTTCCTCATTTTCTGACACCTTCTCTACCTGATATTCCCATGAGTTTTTGGAGGCCAGCAAGTTATATTTTTTGCGTAATGACCAGTGCACTAACGATGCCACTGTATCATATCTAACTTTGTAATCTATTTGTGCAATCTTTGGACATTTGCAGATGAGGCGTGACACAGTTTAATCAGTTTCAATAATAATAATAATAATAATAATAATAATAATAATAATAATAATAATAATAATAATAATAATAATAATAATAATAATAATAATAATAATAATAATAATAATAATAATAATAATAATAATAAAAGCAGTAGCACTGGATGTGTTGCTGCACCTTTCTATCAAACAGTCTGTCCCATTGTACTTGTTAATTGTGCTGGCTGGAGGATTCTGTGACTTGTAGTCTTAAAATGTTGTTTTCCAAATTCTGGGCATCTAGCTACTCCACATGGCTATCCCTGACCCACGCTCTCCCTGCTACTCACACCAGCCAATGCAGATAAACATCCATTTCCGCAGCTTGTCTGTAGAATAGGTGAGGACAATGGCTGTGTGGAGGTAACAGCCCTCACCAAACATCCAGAAGAAATTGGTGACATGGAAGTAGTTGTAGGCAGCCGTGACAAGGCGACACCAGAGCTACAGGGTGAGAACATTCAGAAAAGTGAGACTGAAGTACAGTACCATCTTTGACCTTAAAAGTCCCAGCCCTGTTCTCACAAAATCAATACAAAGCAATCTACAAGATGGCTTAGCTCATATATAAGTAAATTAAGAAAACAAACAAACAAAAACACTTTCCAGTTGCTTCTTGAGCTGTTTCTGAGACCTCTTTGGCTCTTTGCAATCTATGGAGAATTTTGATATAGCGAACCTTCTGTATCAGCAATCAGGAAACTTCAGGTTCATGAGATCTATTTGCTTCCTTCCCCCAGAATTCTTAGATTAGGCTAGGCAAAGTAGGGCAATGGGGCTTCATGTTGCCCCCCCCCCCACTGTTCTTATTACCTTCTGTCCTCCTCCACCCCTCTTTTCAGCACACAAAAAAGGGTGGAACTTGCAGACCTTGGAAGTCTAGAGAGATAAAGATTAAACTTTCAATGGATCACAGGACCCACTCCTCAATGAGCATCCCAAACACATTATAAGTACACTTCTCACTACTTCTAGTTTTACTTTTTTGGGGGGGGTGCCTTTTGGCATTTTTGTGTCAGTGCTGAAAATGGACCCCCACACCTAACAAAGTTGCTCACCCCTGCCTTCCACCCACAATCTGGAGCCTGGTGGGAAAAAAGCAACACTTAGAACCAAAGAATTCTAAATCTAGACATTTAAATATCAGAAGTGAACAAAGATCAGAGTCCTTTCACATCACACCACCCAAGCTTTCTTCCTTTGAGCCATATAATTTAGACCTTGTTGCTCTTGTTAAACAACTGGGAGTCAGGAGTATTTGCTCATAAGAATTTGGATATGACTCTGCGGTGGGAATGGGGAAGAGAGGGCGGGAAGGAAGAAAGGTACAGATCTATATGAATGTATATATTTATCAAAATAAAAAAGTAAAATTTAAAAAAATGAGAAATCTTTGCACATCTTCTAAAGATTGACTGTATCAGTCCTGATTAGAGATGGGCACGAACTGGTGGTTCGGTGGTCTGGCATGATTTGTTTTCTCCAGGTGGATGCCTGTGGAGGGGGCGAGGCACTGAATCATGGATCAGCTGTTTAGCTGGGCATGAACCACGCAGAACCACCAAACCAGCTATCCGTGCCCATCTCTAGTCCTAATCTATCACTGCCTTGCTAGACTACCCAAAAACACACCTGACAACCCACTGTATAAGGAAACGGCCATATTACTATTCCCAGGCCAAAATTTGACATTTCCCTCTCTTAATTTCCTTCTCTCTCTCTCTCTCTCAAACCATCAAGCCCAGGTACTATGATGCCTTGATATAATACAATTTTATACCCTTTTCGTCCTGTGTAAAATGTTGACAGGTTTATGAGATTTTGTATTCCCAGCTCATCTGATCTGCCAGCTCCCAAAGATGTGCCTCTAATTCTAATGCGTGACAAAAGCAAAAATCAGAATAGACATATCTGTTTTGGGAAAGGAGGTCGTCTGCTATGTAACATGATTATTCCTTGATGCTAGACGAGGGGTGGGGAGGGTCTAGAAATTAATTCTTAGAATGTTGTGAAGTCTAGGAAAGAGCTATGCTAATCAGTAAATGTGACAAAACTGTCTGGGCAAAGGTTAGAGTGGGGACAGAATCCTATGTGAAAGGTATGAGTCATTGAGTCATTCTGAGATTCAGTGTCACATAGAAAGGAGGAATCACAGAAAAAAAAATACAGGAAATGCTGGGTCAGGGGTAAGTCGAAGTGACCGATGTGTGGGGCCTAAGAGGGCAAAGGGCAGCTGGAATCTACAAGTCTACCAATAAGAAATGCTGTAAACCCATCAACATTTTGTATAGGAAATAAGGACACAGTCCTGGCACAAAACCAGGACTGATTTACAGCAACTCTAATGGGGTTTTCAAGGCAAGTGAGGTACTTAAGTGGTAGTTTCACCAGTTCCAACCCTCTAGTGAATTTCCAAGGCACAGCCAGCAAATCAAACCCAGGTCTTCTGCACTCTAGTCCATTACTCCATTCACTACACCAGTGGTCCCCAACCGTGGGCCTCCAGATGTTCTTGGACTACAACTCCCAGAAGCCTTCACCACCACCTCTGCTGGCCAGGATTTCTGGGGGTTGAATTCCAAGAACATCTGGAGGCCCAAGGCTGGGGACCACCGCACTACACTACCACTGGCAACCCCCAATCTTATGTTACTAACATCTTAATCTATTTTCCTGTCACTCCATACTTAGGAATGAGTGAAAATTACAGAAGTGCGGCTAAGGATTGATTGCATTCAGGCCAAAAAATGAGTTTCAGTTGTCCTCATCTCTATGGTTTATAGCAGTGGTCTCCAGTCTTGGGCCTCCAGTTCTTGAACTGCAACTCCCAGAAACCTCAGCCAGCAGAACTGATGGTGAAGGCTTCTGGGAGTTGTAGTCCAAGAACATCTGGAGGCCCAAGGTTGGGGACCACCGGTTTATAGCACTGGTTCTTAACCTTTGTTACTCAGATATTTTTGGACTGCAACTCCCAGAAGCCTTCACCATCAGTTCTGCTGGCTGAGGTTTCTGGGAGTTGCAGTTCAAAAACACCTGAGTAACAAAGGTTAAGAACCACTGGTTTATAGGATCTGAATAGCTCAGACAGTGGCAACCAGAAAACCATCTGCCCCATTCCTCTGTGATGTCACAGCAATTCACCTTGGATGGGGCTGTTTGTACCTGAATGAAGCTATTTCTCTGCTGTTGAGTTGTAGCCCTTCAAAGGCTCCAGATATTGCTGGACTGCATGTCGTCCACCCTTGGTTTAATGTTTTACAAGATACAGTGGTGCCTCGCATTACGATGTTAATTCGTTCCAGCAAAATCGCTGTAGAACGAAAACATCCTAAAGCGAAATTTAAAAACCCAGAGAAACACATTAAAACCTGTTTAATGCGTTCCGATGGGCTTAAAACTCACCGTCCAGCAAAGATCCTCCATAGGGCGGCCATTTTCGCTGCCTGTCTTGCAAGGCATCCGTCCCTAAACACAGCAGGGAGCCATTTTATTTACCCGGCGGCCATTTTGAAACCACCGATCAGCTGTTGGAAAATCGTCGTTTTGCGAAGAATCGGTTCCCGAAGCAGGGAACCAATCATCGCAAAGCGAAATTCCCCCATAGGAAACATCATTTTGCGATTGCAAAAGCGATCACAAAAAGTTCATCATAATGCGATTTCATCGTTAAACGAAGCGATCGTAATGCAAGGCACCACTGTAGATTCATGCCAATCCTCTAGATTTAACTAGGTTTTCTAGGTTTTATTACAGATCAAGCAATATGGATTTCATGCCAGCCATGCTCAGGTGAACCTACCACATTGCTTTCGTGCACTTCTGGATTCATGGTGAGCTGCACCACAAACCATGTGGCATTCCTCAGAATGAAAGCAGTGATCAAATTCCAATGGATAATATTCCGTAAGCACCGGATACTCCTGAAAAAAAGAGAAAAAGACCATTCATTATCATACAACAGAAGAGGTTAGATACTAAATGATGATGAAATGCAGCAGAATCTCCACCAGGCCATCAAGATTCATCTTTTTGGATTTTGCTTTTTTGCAACTTGACAGCCTCCAGATGTTTTTGGCTGCATCTCTCATCAAACACTGCTGCCACAGGCATGATGCAGCACACCTGGAGAGGATGCACAATTTTGCTTTGCTCACCTCAGTCGCATGAAAAGGACAAATGCAGCCAACAGGGCTCCCAGGGAAATGCAGTGCCCGAGGTAGTTGATGACAACAGCAATGTGGTAGTGGAGCTTGCTCCTCTTCTGTAGAGGGGAAAGACATGAAAGCAGTCTGTGAAGCCAACACAGACACTGTCTAGAGCAATGGTTCCCAACTTTGAGTCCCTAGATGTTCTTGGACTAAAACTCCCAGAAACTTTCACCACCAGCTGTGCTGGCCAGGATTTCTGGAAGCTGTAGTCCAAGAACATCTGGGGACCCAAGGTTGGGAACCATTGATTTAGAGCCTCAGGAACATATCACTCTCAGAAAGTTAAATAGTACATTTAAATAGTGGCTCACAGATTCAGCTGCCTGATGTTGCGATGTGTGTGTACTGAGATACCTGTCAATGCTGGTGGGTTGTGCTGGAGTCCTGACAGTTATTCTAAAATGCCAGGTGCTGGTTCCAGTCCTGAGAGGAACGACTACTACTTCAGAAAAAAACTGTTGTGCGTATATGCTATAGGGATTGCGTTTAGGTGGCTTGTAACCAAAGCAGCCATCCTCCCTTTGAAATTTTGAGATGACCCTCCCCCCCCATATGTCCCTGAGCTCTCCCTGGTTCAGGCTTGGACACCCACCTGCAAATGTTTGGGGAAAAACATGTTAATGCCCAGGTCCCTCAACATTTTCAGCTACTGTCAATGTTCTGGGAACAAAAAAGCCATTAGATTTCTGACCTAGTTTGTTCGCTTAGCTTAGTGGTTCTTAACCTTTGTTACTCAGGTGTTTTTGAACTGCAACTCCCAGAAACCCCAGCCAGCACAGTTGGTGGTGAAGGCTTCTGGGAGTTGCAGTCCAAAACTCCTGAGTAACCCAAGGTTAAGAACCAGTGGCTTAGCTAACTGTTCTAGGAGGAATGAAGCCTGTTTGGCTACAACTCTGAACTGGTGTCACGCCTCCTTTCCTCAGCGATGCTGGTAAACTTGTCTTCATGTCACCCATGGAGCCATTTGGAAAATGCTATTAGGTCCCTTCATTTATCTTCTCTGCTCCAAAGAGGTTTTGCAACACTACCTGCCTGCTCAGCTAAGCTATTGACCGTCCATCACTCCACTTTATGATAGTGCAGTTCCCAGCACAGAACCTAACTCCTGTCACTCTACCAATCTGACCAGAGAATCTGACATTCTAGTGCAAATTGATGGTTAGAGTGTTCAAGATTAACTGAGTATAAAACACACCAATGAAAAGGGACCATGTTTTGCTCCGAGCGGCTCTTAAAATGTGTGGAAGAGGTGCCATAGGGCAGGATGGGAAAAGGTGGCAAGGGAGCATTACTGGCTTGCTACAGGACCATTACATCAGATATTGGGGATTTTAACTTCCAGCACTCCTAAGGCAGCATAGCAGCTGGGGATTCTGAGAATCGTTGTTGAAAAATCAACTTTCCCAAGTTCTGCATGTTCGACAATGCTGGAAAGCAGGTTGTATCCAAGACAGCATCCTTAGAGATGTGAAAGGGAGAGGCTCTGTGGGAAAGAGAAAAATGGCAGTCCTCTGCAGTTTAAGTTGCTGCAATGTTCTTGCAAAGGGGGGAGCAGTTTCTTTCCCCCCCATTGAACTGCTAATTCACAGAGTGGATACAAGCCTCACAACAGGACAGTCGGCTAATTTAATTAGCCATTTGTCCTCTCCTGCGACTTCTACTTGAGCCCCTAGGGACAACCAAATTTAATTGCCACTGCGGATATATCATGTTTCCAGGAACCTTTGCTAAATTCTAATTAAGTGACAGCCTTCTGGGATTTTCCAGATCATAATGGCTACACAACAAAAACGTACGCGCGCACACCGAGCAAAGGATGGGAGTGGGGGGGAAACCATTTGCACCAGCCACTAGCTGCTGTTGCACTGACAATCCGTTTGCAGCCAATTCCCTGGACCAGGTTTGAGAGCAGGAGCCTAAATCAGAAGGAAACTGTTTCAGGGAGGCATGGCAAGTTTTGAATACCATTAAGAGCTGCAAAGTGGAAGGCAAACGGATGATCTGACCAACATCAGGAATATCTCTTTGGCATGTTTCCTTGAAATGAGGCTTGAAGGCTCAACAGAACAGGAGGCCCATAGACAGAACAGGGAGGGTGTATCAACCTGCAGAAGTAAGATCACTCCCCCTAACTCTAATCACAGTCAACTGGTAATCCCTGAACATCAAAAGGCAGGTTATAGTTCAGGACTAGTCCTACTATAAAACAGAGTGAAGTAGCTGATGCTGGTGGGAGTCAACCGATTGGAAAAGAGAGTTATGCGTGCTACCACTCAGCCTACTCAAGATCATCTCTACTAAATAGCTGTGTGGTCAGTTCCTTTACGTGGGAGCCGGGTGGGGTGGCGGGTGGCACATGAATTTACCTTTTGCCTCAGACTGCAAAATGCCATTGAACATCCCTGTTGTAGTGAATCTGTCTACCAACCTATCCACTGTTGCAATTAGGATTGCTGTTCTAACTTCTGGATCCTGGCTCTCAATCCAGCAACACAATTCACTGAATTGCTATTTTAATTTTTGGGTCCATCAGTTCTAGAGCCAGGACAAATTTCTTGGGTGGCCTCAATAATGAGACCGTTTAAGATTTATAGATTGAAATTTGACACACCCTTAATAAGATGTTAAATAAGGTTTTTGAGACATGTGAGATGTTCAAGGAATGGCTTACCTTTGGCATTCACGCGGACCCTTGAGTTTTTTTGGCTTAGTGGGAACTTGAGCCCAGATCAGCTGAGTCCTGGTCGGAAATCACAGTGGTTCTGCTTTAGTATTAAGGGACTGTTGGTTTGAAGTCTTGCTGAAAGGCCTATGATCTGTCTCTACAGGACAGTCTTGAAAGCGCTTTAGATGAAAATTATCTTTAGACCAAATTTACTCCCAAATTACTTTCCATTCCTTGTTTGGCTCTTTAAAATATTACAGCTAATCTGACACCAAAAATATTCTCAAGAGTTCTTGGAAGAAGCAATGAAAGTAGGAAGATGGTTCCAATGGGCTTTTAATAGCCTCTTGCAGAGAAAATGGCACAGACCATGTTCCATTTACATGATCTGATCTGGTAATCCTGGGCTACTACCAATCCATACATAAAGACACACCACCATACCTGAAATGGATAGCAGTTCATACCTCCTCACTGAGGATCTCTTGACACTGGGAGTAATTCACGCGGGTGGCCCAACTCCCATTCACGAAGCACTCTCTGTACACATTGTCTGCAAAAGAGGAATGCAGAAAAGGCTGAATGGTGCCAACAACCTAAAGCCGGATCTGGTTAAGATCTTCTGAAGCTCAACCTGCACCCGGTTTAAAAGCATACAAGACAACCTTCTTTGTACTTCTTTTTAAATAATAATTATTATTTTAGATCTATATCATAATCTGAAAACCTCACTTATAGTTTACTTAGCTTGTACATAAATCCAGCTTTTTATGGTCTGCTGTCAAGCCACTGGGACTGTTGACAGCAGTAGGGAAAAAGGGACAGTTTTCCAAAGTTCTCCGTAAAGGTACAGACATATGAACATACCATGGAGACATTGTAGTCCACTGGAGTTCATCCAAGTTACAGTGGTGCCTCACAAGACGGGCGCTCCGTTTAACAACGAATCCGCATTACGACGAGGTTTTTGCGATCACAAAAGTGATCACAAAACGACGTTTTGAATGGAGGAATTTCACTGCGCGATGATCGGTTCCCTGTTTCGGGAACCGATTTTCGCTTCCTGACGATCAAAACAGCTGATCGTTGGGTTTTCAAAATGGCCGCCAGGTGCTCAAAATGGCTCCCCGCTGTGTTTAGGAGCCATTTTTCGCTGGGCAGGCACCTGAAAATGGCCACCCCTATGGAGGATCTTCGCTGGACGGTGAGTTCTTAGCCAATTGGAACGCATTAACCAGGTTTTAATGCATTTCAATGGCTTTTTTATTTTCACTTTACAACGTTTTTGTTCTACAGCAATTTCGCTGGAACGAATGAACGTCGTAATGCAAGGCCCCACTGTATTTGGTTTTATATCAATTGTATTACACCTCACCTTACTAGGTCACTAGAAAACCATTCAAACTCATGCCCCCCTGCTCATTTTATAGAATGAAACAAACAATCACACACACAAAACACAGTCTGAATCATTGTAGTTAGGAAAAAGTAGAAACCCCCAGTGGTGGTGGGGAGTCTAGATTTGAAAGGAAAGCAGGCTGATTGTCATGGACCTTTAGATCATTGAAAAATGCTTTGAATTCACCTATGCTAATTCCAAAGCAAATTGCAAAGTATTTTCCAATAAAGTTGCATGCTTAGTTTTTTAAAAAAGTTTTTACTGAGAAGAAGCTCCTGAATAATAAGCGCAGTTCTCACCAAGCACTGCTGTTTCTTCTTTAAAAATCAGTAATATAAGGAGATAGTACATTAGTTCAAGCTAAGAGTAACTAATCCTGTGATTATATGATTAAGTTCTAAGACATCATTTGACATGTGCACTTATGTCACTTAATGTTGGAGAACTTAATTGTGCGAGATGAAATGGAGAAATAGAGACACCGAATTAAGGAATAAGCAGGAAAGAGACTGTTCTTAAAGTCACAAAATCAATAACAAATACAAATTATAGAAAATTCTGGAGGATAGATAAACGACAGGATTTATATATGACTCATGACTGGCATGCTCTGTTGCGTCACAGTTAAGAAACAGGATTTTGCAGAAACAGAAAATGCTATGACTGAAATGTTATAGTTACACCATCATTAGTACTATTTGAATTAAAATGTAAAAGTGACAACAAAGGAAGAAGTAGAGCTTATGCAAATCGTAGCTTGCAGGGTAATGTCTAAAAGTTAAGATGCAGCAAATAACAATGGGATAAAAAAATGACGTAAATTAAATTGGCTGAAGGAGAAGCTAAAATATCTAATTTCTAATTTTTCAGAAACTAGAATGGTAATACTCACTGGGGGGGGGATAATAACAGCTGCTTACTTTCTCTTTTTATCAGAACTTGTAAAAATTACGTATTCATTTATTTTGAACTGTAACTCACAAAATCAGGGAGTTGTGCCTAAAAGAACTCCTGTAATTTATTTAAGCTCTGCTTCTTAACAGCAACCTGCAGAATCTTTTCCAACGTGTCAAAGCCCCTTGAAGCCTAACGTATGCAACATATTCAAGAATCAAAAAGAGTACATGTGTATCACGCCTGCTGGCCTCAGCCTCAACCTCCGATGTATAGACTCTGTACAGATCTTTGGATGAACCAGGTAAGGTTGAGGGAGGGCATTCATATCCACTAAGGCAACCTCCCCCAATCAAGTGCCTTCCAGAGATTTTGGACTACGGCTCCCATAATGCACAGCCAGCACAGCTACTAATGGCCAACATATATGAAGGGCACTGAATCGAGGCAAGCTCCTTGTGTAATATTGTAGGGATAGGACAAGGGGCATTTGTGTGCAGGTCAGTTGTGTAGGAAGTCAAACTGGAAAACCAGTGTCAGGATCTGAAGAGAAGCATCACATATTCTGTACAGCAAGGGAACATAACTGGTCTTGGCAACTTACACTGCAGCCCTATCAGAGCTCCAGGGAGTCGGGCAGGGCTTCCTCCCAGGTTGTCAATACAGGATTGTAATCTGTATTGGGGCATACAATGCTCTGCAAATAAATTAGTGCAGAGGGTTGGCTGTACCCTTGGGCGGAGTGAAGCAGTGGCCTCGGGTGGCAAATCTGTGGGGCAGCAACAAGATGTTGAAGGAGTGAACTCTCCACATCACAGTCTGGCTTGGCATCTCATAAAGTGGCCTTCTGTCCTTAGGTGAAATAAAGGATTCTTCCCAATGAGGATGATGTACTGTCAATTCAATTCTGACCAATGGTGACCCTTTTCAGAGTTTTCCAGCCAAAAAAAAAAAAAAAAAAACCACTCATAAGTGGTGTGTACCATTCCCTTCCTCTGGGGGTGACTTGGGACTGAGCAGCTTGATAGCCAGTGTTAAAGAAAGATTAAGCTGCCAGCTCAGCCAGTTTTTTTTTTTTTACATGGAAGGAGAGGAGGAGCAATCTTGTCCTTTCTTTCAGGCAACAAAATATCTTGAGCTAGTCCTCATAATGACACATTCCCATAAAATTGCTGTTACGTAGGTGTAAAGAGGGGAGAACGTATGTAGAAAAGATGGCTATATCATGGTTCCCAGTTGAATGATACTTTGCTCTTGCTGGCATCTCCAGTTTGCATCTTTCGTCCTGCATTAGTGGCCTCATCCTCAGAATTAATTCTTGGCATATTTCATTTTCTCCTGTGATTCTGCCGGACACAATAGCAGAGACAGGAATGGCTCTGACAACTCAAAAGACCATGTCTTATTGATTTCCTCCCCTGGGGAATGTGCTGGCTGGGAGACGCTGCTCTTCTGTCTTGACACAAGAAAGGAAGGAAGGGAAGGAAGCTAAGCTGTTTTGAAATGATGTGACAGGATCGTTTTCAGTCACATTATGGCTTCAGCACCTCTGTTTAACTAAGAAATCATGGTGTCTCCCATTCCTCCCAATTTCAAATCAAAGCTGTCAGGTCAGACAGGAAGGGCAATAAAGCCATAGCTGTTTCCAGCACAGTGACTCTACTGAAATCTGGAGAGAGCAGAGCAGGCAGTAAGACATTTTATTGCCGGAGATGAAGAATGACATCCCCTCCTTCCCACAGCCATTGCCATGTATAAAAGAAAACTGGACTCATGGACTGGCTAGCTGGACGAGATGCGGTAGGTCAGACTACATGACTCTCACAGACTTATCAACCCCTTGTCTTCAAAATATGCAGGGCTTCTTCCAGATACTTGGCATAATAACAAGATATATCAAAAGCAGCAATGAATGGGAAAGATTTTACCTGTTTTGGCATGAAAAGCATTGTATTTCAGTGTGATGGTCATTTTAAAGGGCATTTTTAGGCATTTTAATGTGACACTTTCCAAATATTTTGGGACTACAAATCCCACCATCCCCAGTCAGTAACTGGATTATTACACATTAAGAAAATGCCGGATTAGGGAAGGTAAACTCCCAGAAGAGCACTTATGTGCAAGGCGAACCTTCAACCCACAAGCCTAATCTGGCCAACAAAGGATCTGGATTTGATCCACAATGGGATCCCCTCTTGGAACATGGGTTGGGTACAAACAAGGAAGTTTTGGAAAGCTCGCTAGGATACCAACAACATATTTTTAACTAGATGGTCCCTAACCTTAATAAATAATAAACTTGGTGGTCTAATATTCCTATAATCCCTTGCAAGGCTAATGAATTGTTTTAAATGAATCAATATTACATGCTAATGTTCAGGCTAGTGAAGCAACTGCTTACAAATAGCAGGAGGAACAATAAAGTTACATATGTACGTGTGTGTATGTGTATGCATTTAATATACCACCTTTTTGCCTTCAAGCTGGTTCCAAGCATGAATTTTTTAAAAAAAGATATACTTTAAATAATATACAGTATTGGAATACTATTTGATGAGGTATGACATTTAAAAACACAGAATTAAAATTCACCCACCCTTATAAAAGACCCTTTGTCATCATGAAAGCACAGCCAAAGGCCTGTCTAAATAAAAATAACTTTGCCTGCCAGAGGAAAGACGACAGGGAGCGGGGGCAACCTCATCTTCCTCAGGAGGAGTTCCAGCTTGGGAGCTCTCCGGAACCTGGAATCCTCTCTAGAATGTGGGAATGCAGCCATCTAAGGGAAGGAGGTAATTCTCTCTGGACTTAGGATTTCTGGGTTTCAAAATGTGGCTATCTGGGCATTCTGCATGCAAGCATACATGTCAAACCTCACTGGGGGAAGATATTTTAAGTGGAGAAAGTTTTTAAAAGTAGATTTTTCAACTTGTCTACCACAAGAAAGAAAAGAAAAAAGAAAAACAAGATGAAGTGTTCTTTGCTCCCTGTTCACACACGGTATCAGGGGTAGTTTCTCTATAGTGGTCAGCAGTTCTTAACCCAGGGGTGAGCAATTAATTTCTATAGGGGGGGCCACATGAAAAATCTGAACTGTGTTTGGGGGCCGAACCAACTTGACTTAAAAATAAAATGAAACAGTGATGTTATGATTGTTTTTATTTTAACCGTGTTAATCTTCACAAGTACTAAAGAGGTTTTTTGCGGTATGCTAAAGATAAGCAACTGGTCAACTTTAGACAAAAAGCTATAAATGGTTTTGATGTTCAACTTGTTCAGTGAGAGAAATCCAGTCTGTCTTGGGCTTGAACAAGTGCTTGAACACTGGACTGGAGCGACGACCAGTGGGCTGAACAGGAGCGGCTCGCGGGCCGTATGTGGCCTTCGGGCCACACTTTGCCCAGGTCTGTCTTAACCACTGGGCAGTGATGGTTTCTTTATGACTCAGCTTGGGTTCAATAGCAAAATTATCTCTTCTGCTTTTCAGAATTAGTGTCCCCCAAACTTATTATTAGGTTTGTAGCAATAACGAAATTTTAAAATAATAACAAGCTTCCAACTCTTCTGCAAGTGTTTCTACGGGCTCATAGATAATAATACATATAACTGCATACCATCAAGTCAATTCTGACTTATGGTCACCTTTTTATACTGCTATAAATTTCCATTCCTATTTTCAGTGCATAGCATCTGCCTGATTTTTCTCATTTTTCCAGCTGCATGTCTATCAGCTTTCCAATTGTACTCTTTATAAAAAAAAACCCTGAGCATTCTGTATCAAAATGCAGTTTAAAAAACAAAACAACAAATAGCAACCCTCAAGAGAAACAGTAGACAAAGAAAGGATGAAGCATCTCTCTTTCTATCCCTCCTTCTCTGCGCTCTCCTTCCACAAAAATAAAAATAAAAATGTCCTCCTCCCTGAAAACAGGCCTGTCAAACAAGAGTCACATGTTTTTGCCTGTAATCCACAGTTTGGCCTTATTAAAGGAAACGCAAGGTGATGACCCAAATGCTTTATGCCAGCCTCCCTGTCATAAATGTGCCTTCCGCCTGCAACCATTTTATATAATCTTTATGGGGGGAAAAAAGATCCAAAATTACAAAGTAGTTTATTTGCCACCATTAGATAAATTCTGTCAAGATCATGGGCTTCAGAGATTTAAAAAGGATCATGATAAGTCTCTCAATACCTCCATCTCTGAGGGAATTTTATCAGTGGGGGACTTCATTGTCCTTGTACCATTGGGGCTTTTACTATTGAAACAGTCACATTTAAAGACCACATTTTGTGGGTGCGTGAGGGGAAATGCTTGGGTAAACCTGAGTGTAATGATAACCAGTTCCAAGTGATATCTAATTGGGTACACTTTTCTAACACTCAGCTTCCCAGTCTTCTGCTGTAACAGCAATTGCTTCAGAGAGGAAAAAGAGAACACAATCACAGAATCACACCACTTTTCTTCACCCCATTATACCTCAGCCCCAGCGCAAAACTAACAAGATGCTTTTCATAAGTTTTCACAGCCTTGTCTCAATGAGCTTCTATCAGAGCTTGGAAAAGTTATTTTCTGGACTAAAATGTCAGAAATTCACAGCCAGTTTGGCCAGTCAAGGTCTTGCTGGCGGTGGGATTCTGGAAGTTGTAGTACTAAAATGTAACTTCTCTGGGCTCTGTCTTCGGTCATTGCATGTCCGCACAAGTGGAAACTCATTAACTAAACAGGAAAGCTATTCCAGAATTTTACACTGACCACCTTCAATTTTCTGTTTTGTGCAAGAAGGAAGGATCTGTCCACTTTTTAAGGAACAGCTAAATTACTGTTTTGGATCTAAAACTGGACTGTGTGTTTTCCAATCTTGCGAAATCAAAGTTACTCTTAAATATCAGTGCTTGTTTAAGCCAGCATGACTGCAATGGTGTAAATCACTGCAGCAAAGTGACATTAGTTAATGAGTTTCCACTTGTATATGTGATTGTATATATAACTATGTGATTCGTGCAATGAGAGACATAAGAAATAACTTATTAACTGATGGTAGTTTGTGGCTGCACTTTATGCCACTGCATGCACACCCCTGTAACTAATCAAAATCTGACCAATTAGTCACCAAAATCCTTTGTATACCTAGCATCTGCAGAAAACAAATGGTAATAACTTGCTTCTCACTGGTAATGAATGAATCCTGACTTGGATTTTCAGGAGAATGCTTGCTCACTGGCTTGGTGCTTGCCTGAAAGTCTAAGCAGGGACTTACCAGCAAAAAAATTACACTGTAAATTACACTTTCTGCCTTCTGCAAGTGTAACTAAACAACAGGATTTGGGCTAGTTGCAGTTATAATTCAAAGATCTCAAAAATAGATAGTCACTGTTATGGCTGTCATTTTTTTAAAAAGTTTTGTTTAGAGTTATGATGTAGATTAGACCAATCTAGGCCAAGATAACTGGGCCATCTAGTTGCACCCTAAAATTACACACCAGACCATAGGAGGCCTATGCATCAAAGGTAACATTTTTTTTGCAATTTATGAAAAATTACAGCAAATATGAGTGAAGTTATTCTTTGTCCAGTAACAATTAATAATATACATTAGTTATAGTAGACAATAACTATAAGAAGCTTGTTTTTGTAGCTAGTTGCATCTGAACTCTGCAGCAACACAGAATTGCTTAAGTCAGTTGATGCAGCTGAAATTTATTTATATTTATTTATTTATTAGATTTATATACCGCTCATCTAGAACATGTCTACTCTGGGCGGTTTACATATAATATAAAAATAAACTAAAATCCAGATTAATCCAAGATGGGAAAGGAAAAAAGAAAGACGGGGGGGGGGGAGAAGAGGAAGAAGAAGAAGGAGAGAAAAGAAAAAGAAGAAAAGGGGGAGATAGGCTAGGTAATTGCTGTAGGGAAGGCCTGTCTGTCTAGCCATGTCTTCAAGCTAGTCTTGAAGGCCCTCAGCGAGGGAACCAGGCAGATCTCAACAGGTAAATTGTTCCAAAGGCGAGGGGCCACTGCCGAGAAGGCCCAATTTCTGTTTTTTCCCACCGGGCCTCTCTTGGCGTTAGACCCCTCAGCCGCCCAGCCTGACTGAAGCAGGTGATACAAGTAGAACTGGGCGGAAGAAGATGCTTGTCAGGTATCGAGGTCCTAAACCGTTAAGGGCTTTATACGTAATGGTTAACACCTTGAAATCAATGCGGAAGCAGATAGGTAGCCAGTGTAAGATGGCCAAAGTGGGGGAAATATGGTGAAATCTTTTCACCCTGTTAATAGCCTGGCCCCCGTGTTCTGGACCATCAGAAACTTCCACACCAGTCTCAAAGGAAGCCCCATGTAGAGAGTGTTGCAGTAGTCTATTTTTGAGACTATGAGCGCATGGATCAGTGTGGTGAGCACCCCCGAGCCTAGATAGGGACGCAGCTGGGCGATCTGCCGAAGATGTAAGTGGGCAAACCGAACCACAGACGCTACCTGGGTCTCCATGGTAAGCGCCGGGTCAAGATGGACCCCCAGATTGTGAACCAAATTCTTTGTGGTGAGAATCACCCCCCAAAAGAGAGGGAGTTCCCCAAACTTGGGGGTCCTCACCCGCAGGACCTCCGTCTTGTCCGGGTTCAACCTTAGTCCATTCGATTGCATCCTTTGCAGAACGGCCTCCAGGCAGCACCCAAGGGACAGAACGGCATCCACTGCAGATGTAAAAAAGGAGATGTAGAGCTGGGTGTCATGAGCACATTGGTGACACTAAGCTCCACATCCCCAGATGATCCCCACCCAACGGCCTCGTATAGATGTTAAACAGCATTGGGGAGATGATCGAACCCCGCGGGACCCCACAGCTGAGTGCATCCCCAAGCTGCACTCTCTGGGGATGGTCCTCCAAGAAGGACTGGAGCCAAGCAAGAGCAAGGCCACCAATCCCCAACTCGGAGAGCCTCTCCAGGAGGATATCGTGGTTGACGCTATCAAAGGCGGATGAGATATCAAGGAGGATGAGCAAGGACATTTTGCCCCTGTTGACTTCCCTAAGTAGGTCATCCAGCAGGGCGACCAATGCCGTTTCCGTGCCGTGGCACAGCCTGAAGCCTGACTGAAATGGATCGAGGGCTTCGGTTTCATCCAAGGGAGCCTGAAGCTGGTCGGCCAACACCGCCACAATTACCTTGCTGAGAAAAGAAACATTGGCTATGGGCCTATAATTGCCACTAGAGCAAGGGCAATTTAGATGCAATCAACAGATGCAATTAGATGCAATTCGGGCAACTGCAGAAGCACAAACTATCTGTGGTCTAAGCAGAAGGGGTGCCTTATCCCAGACCATGGAAGGCCTATGCACAGAAGATTATGTTTCTTTCAATCATACGAAGCCTGACTGTTCCAGAAGGTACACATGGCCTGCATTTCATCTATGCTTAAAGAGAACTTTGAGACCTGAGCCTCTGCAGGCTGCTTCCATCCATGAATGTTTCTGGCTGAAGACTTGACACAGTACACATTATTAGCCACCATCCCCTACCCTCTTCACTGTGCATACATCCTATTTTAATACATATCAGTTTTCGGTTAAAAGTGCCTTAATAATACAGCCTCTCAGCCACTGTCCCATTCCCTCTCCCCTTCCTATGGCTTACTTGAGGTGTTGTATCGCACTCCAAAGAAATACTCAGGACAGGGGCGTGCCACCAGCTGTCCAGCAGCACTACGAGGCCAGCATGTCCCAATCAGGTCAACTAAGGCATTGCACTGGGGACCTGCAAGGAAGCAAGCAAAGAAGAATTAGCAAAATTAGTGACACTGATGTCATACAGTATATCTTGCAAGGTAAACTTCAGGATAGATATCATCATCTATGTCATTTATTCATATAATCCTGCAAACACAGCACAAATCCTGTAAATCTAACATTTATTTTAGGAGCAGGGATTAAAAACAAATGCCTCATCCATTCAGTTTAGCAAATCATTCTCTTAAACGGCACATACAATTCTGCCCATCTTGATGATTCTTCATACTGAATGACTGCTGATATCAAAATGGACATAAATTCAATTATTAGTCCCTGCTAATCAATGGGATTTTGTTGAGTCAGTTCTCACTGGGACTGAAAACTGGATTTAACCCATTAAGCAGGCCTATCTAGCCACACAAACCATAACCATTAATTTTTTTTGGGGGGGGGAATAGAAGAGATGAGTCTGGGGACAGGGGGAATCTGCCCTGCCATTAATGGTTCCGTTGACTGGGAGGTTTTTGAATCCTCTAGAACCAGTAACTCCTCAGATTCCTCAAGAAAGAGGAGTAGCAGTTCTTTGGCCGCCAGAGGAAGCTCTGCTTCCACACCTGCCTGAGAGGTCATCTGAGGAAGAACGGTGGTGGTGGTGGCTGGCCTAGTCAAGGGCTCCCCCCCACACGCACACACTGACCATTTCCACCTTCCTTTGTACCCTGCTGCCTCCTAAACCACACTTTAAATGAAAGGAAGGGGAAGGAAAAACTAAGTAGGATAATATTGGAGAGGGTGTAATAATACATTT
The DNA here is from genome assembly GCF_051106095.1 of Pogona vitticeps. Taxonomy (NCBI): domain Eukaryota; kingdom Metazoa; phylum Chordata; class Lepidosauria; order Squamata; family Agamidae; genus Pogona; species Pogona vitticeps. Next base: position 93,606,162 of record NC_135788.1, on the reverse strand, counting down.
TGTTTTTTAAAGGAAAAACAGGATGGTGGGGAGGTTTTTTCTTTTTTCCTTTTTTTAATTTAAAGAGTAGTGGGAGGGGAAGGAGCAGGAAAACTAAATACCCCTAAATAACTAAATAGACAGACAGTCCTCAACACACACACACAGGAAAGAGAGGTGAGCAAATTTAGGAGGAATGAACCTCCCCCCCCCAAAAAAGGCCTCCCCAGTGTCCTACTAATGAAAATAATAAAGAAATAATGTATATTAAATTGAGTACAATATGTCCTTTTTGAGCATACACACATTAGTATTGGCTTCAGCGCACAGGCACCAGCAAGCAAGCAGCCAGCCAGTACCCACCTCACACACAAACATTCTGGAATTTAAAAGAGGAAAGGGTAAAACACACACACACGCACACATGCACACACACACAGAGGGAGGGAGAGAGAGAGAGCGGGGGAGAGAGAGATGACCCACCCTAACCCTAACTCTAAACTTCTAAAAATAGCTAGCCTCTGGAATAAAACGTACCCTCAGTCAGCACCACTCCCCAGCTAATGAAAGCCCTCCCCAAATTCCCATTATTTCAAATAATGAAATAAATGTAAATGTATTAGAAAAAGAAATACTTTGCCACCACTGTAAAAAAACAAACTGCTAGCTGCCTAAGTGCACAGACAGCACACCAGCACCAACTGCCTGAGGCAAGACTCGGAGCAGAAGTGGGAAGTGGCTGCAGGGAAACTACTTATAAAGCCTCTGAGAAAGGAACTCCCCCACAGCCCTTTCTGCAGCGCATTTGGCTGGCTGCCTTGCCAATCCAGGAGTCTCTCAGTCCCTCCCATGGTTGCCTAGACTTTCTGATTGGCAGCAGCAGGCTGCAGATGGCACAGGAGGCCCAAAAAGGTGTAGACGAACTAACAAATAAAAACTAGGCAAAATTTGTCACTTTGTATTCATCGGGTGATCTGTATTTAATGAATACGAAGTGACAAATTTTTGATGACGCAGTGATTTTCAAAGAACATTCGTCGTTTAGTTGTGTCCGACTCTTCGTGAACCCATGGACCAGAGCACGCCAGGCCCTGCCTCCCAGAGTTGTGTCAAATTCATGCTGGTTGCTTCGATGACACTGTCCAACCATCTCATCCTCTGTTGTCCTCTTCTCCTCTTGCCTCAGGCTGACCGCCGAAGAATTGATGCTTTTGAATTGTGGTGCTGGAGGAGGCTCTTGAGAGTCCCCTGGACTGCAAAGAGAACAAATGTATCCATTCTGAAGGAAATCAACCCTGAGTGCTCACTGGAAGGACAGATCCTGAAGCTGAGGCTCCAATACTTTGGCCATCTCATGAAAAGAGAAGACTCCCTGGAAAAGACCCTGATGTTGGGAAAGTGTGAAGGCAAGAGGAGAAGGGGACGACAGAGGACGTGATGGATGGACAGTGTCATCGAAGCAACCAAAATGAATTTGACACAACTCCTGCAGGCAGTGGAAGACAGGAGGGCCTGGCGTGCTCTGGGCCATGGGTCACGAAGAGTTGGATATGACTTAATGACTAAACAACAACAACAAGCCAAGGAAGATGACACCATCAATCCCAAAGCAGGGTAACTTCCCTACTGGATTTCAGCTCTCTCTCTTGCAGTGTTGAAAGGGATTTGGTAATGGTATGGTCTTGAATGAATCAATAAATAATCCATTACTTGTTACCAAACACCTGCTCATGGTTGAAATGAAGTGCTGGAATTGTTTTGTTGATACAGATCAATACATCCAATATGCATTTTCATCTCTCCCTGAGATGTGGATCTGAGAGCTGTTATTGCTGAGCACCTGTACTTCAGCATTTACCCCTAAATCATTGTTCATATGGGGGCTGAAAACATTTAAATCATTGGTTGTGGTGCCCAAAGAGCTCTTCTCTTCATCACATATAGTTTCTGGCTTCTTCTCATCTCCTTATTGGCTTCAGGTTATGCTACTTTTCTGTTGCTCTTTTGGGTGGCAAATGGCTGTTCCAGTTGTAAACAATTTCCAAATAGGAAGCTTAAATGTGGGTTTCAGTGCAACTCATCCGTTGCATGAGAAGGCTTCCCATAGAAGGAATGCAGCACTACAGTATGTGCATATATACAATTGACACACATTCTAGTCAATGAACTGTCTCCCTTTTATTGAGAGATCTTGTCATGTTCCACCTGTTTTTAAGTACCAGCTAAAACCATATCTTATTTGCACAAGCATTCAGGGAGTAAGAAAATGTTTAATTTGTTCTACATGATTGCTTCTTCTTACTCCTTTTATTGCATTTTAGCAGACATTTACAATTTATTATTTTAGGTTTGTTATTTGTGATTTTAGATTGCATTTCATTCTGGGCAGAAGAGCTTTCTATGAATAAATATTTGGATAGAAATATTTATATCTGAACATGGGTGTATATCTCCACTCATTTCATTCTTGCAGTCAGAAGTAAACAGAAATGAACACTTCAGTGACATCCTTCCCTATCCCCAGTGATATTAAGTATTAGGCCTTCCTTCCTTCCTCCCTTTTCTTTTTCTTTTTTGTTTGCATTTTGGAATTTTTCTGTGTGAAAAATTCACCAAAGTGTTTCTTCCACCAAGTCAAAACCTTGTGTATGTGGGCAAAAAAACACAAACCCACCACTTCTTGCATTCTACTTAAAATATTGCATTTTGCACAAAATGCAAGGATTCTACACAATACAGTTTTAAACAAAAACCTCTTTTTTGGCAAATGCTGTGGCTGCTGAAAGAAGCTCTAGCTTTTCTTTCGTGTGCATGGATACAAGATCTCCGAACAGTTGACAGTTTCTTCAGCATAATGTTTTGATGTATCAACACACACTTTTTCAGCAAGCATAAGAAAATTTGTTATATGTTTAGCAATATCTGGCAGCCACTGGACTTAGTTCTTTTCCAGGAATTGATCAGAAACTTGAAAGTAACCAGTTACAAAGAACATAGGCATTTGTAATTAGTGACTCTTGAGTAATTGAGGTATAACTATGTTACATTTCAAAGTTTACAAAGTTACTTTTGCTGCTAACCAGAAACATTTTCCGGTTATTTTTCTAGTTACTTTCAAATGCAAAAAGTTATTCTGAGGTATTTTTACACATTTTATGATGTTCTTTTATCAGTCCTACATAGAAAAGGAAGTATACTTCTCTCTTGAATTGCACGAGTCTGAGCAGCAGTTTTGGTTATATATGGATTTTTTTCAATAAATAAATATCCAATAAATAAATATACAATAAATAGTGAGCTGCTATTCATCTCCAGGAAATGGCCTCAGAAAGGTGGGTCTTTGACTTTCTGAGGCCATCATCCCGCTCTCCTGTTGTGGCTCCACATGGCAGCTGGGAGGGTACTGGGGGATGCCAAGAGACTAATGTGGGGTGTGTGTGTGTGTGTGTGTGTGTGTGTGTGTGTGTGTGTGTGTGTGTGTGTGTGTGTGTGTGTGTGTGTGTGTGTGTGTGTGTGTGTGTGTGTGTGTGTGTGTGTGTGTGTGTGTGTGTTTGTAGTTACATTTTTGGGGGCATAGGAGTTATACATAAATTTTGAACTAAATGGGGAGTCTGGGGCCCCTAACCACAGCATTGTTCAAGGGAGAAGTGTATTTTTCTTCAGCCTTGTTTTTTCGTACCATCTTCATGGTGCAGTACTAGGGTTAGCAACTGGAGGGAACTAGAGAGTGATTCCCTGTAAGCATGCAACACAATGAAGCAGTGATGATGATAGCAGCAAATGCCATCCACTTTATTCTGCCTGAATTATTTGTCTTACAAATAACAACCAATTTGCTTTGAGCTGATTTGTAGCCTGTCCGTTTCAATTTGGATCTCAATATTCCAGAATATTTATATGTACAGTGGTGCCTCGCTTAACGAGTGCACCGTATAGCGATGTTTCCGTATAGCGATCCCTTTTTCGGGGTCGCTATACGGAAACATACCCGATCGTCGCAATGGGGAAAACCCGCATTGCGAAGATCGGGTATTGTGGTGGCCATTTTGGAGCCGCCGAACAGCTGATCGGTGGTTCCAAAATGGCCGCCAGAAGCCTGGAAATGGCTGCCGGCAGCCGTTTTCACGCCCTGCCCTCGCTTAGCGAAGGCGCGAAAATGGCTGCCGGCAATTGGAATCCTTGCTGAACGGGTAAGTAAGAAAGGTATTGGAACGCATTAAACTAAGTTTAATGCGTTTCTATACATTTTCCCTACCCGTTTAGCGATGATTTCGCATAGCGAGGGTTAATCCGGAACGGATTAACCTCGCTATGCGGGGCACCACTGTATTGGTATCAGCCAAAATACTGTAGGGAAAAAAAACATGAAAATGGGGGGAAAGAAAGGGCTCTTACCTGGAACAGGGGGCTGAACTACTGAACTACACTGTTTCAATGCTGTCAAATTCAGCTTAACTTTCAGTGTGTGGGAAAAGCTCATAGCAGTTTCCTTCCTTCCTCTTCGCACACCAGGAACCATGCAATTTACTCAACTAAAATGTTTGTTGAAGGGGAAAGGAATATCCCTAGTTGGTAGCTTTTCTGCCCCATTCAGTAAAGTACCTGATTAACAACTTACGTGTCACATTTTCCACTCGCCCCCTCTGGGATGCAGGCACACAGTGAAAGAGAAAAAGCCAAAGTACTGCGTAGATAAAAGCCAACAGCCGAAGGAAAATATAAAAATGGCAGGGGAGGAGAGAGACCTTAGGTTTTATTCCTAATGCTAATGTTAGCTACTCTGCTGAAATCCCACGCAAAATATTAAATGGCACAATCGCACACACAGACACTCAACTAATTGCATTCTAAAATGAGATCTGAAGCTGACTGAAAGAAAAGAAGAAACAATATCAAACACACACCTTACTGGAAATGCAAGCAATGCAAATAGCAATCTCTGATACACAATCCTTCCCTTACTCTGCTAAGATACTAAAAAGCTGCAAATCACAGGACAAGGGAATTTGATTAGTTGATCTGATTTCTCCCAGGGGCTTTGTGATGAGTTTTTAAAAGACATCTTGGGTTTTCATTGGTACAGTACTTGAACTGTCCATTGCCTTTTCATTTTGGTCTTCCTGCTTCTACAGTACTTTCATTTTCCAAGTGAAACCCACCGGCACCAAGTTCTTTTTAAAAAACTTTTGGCGTTTTTAACCAAGCCACCAACAATATTCAGTGCTTGAGAGATCCCTAATTCAACCTGAATTTTGGATTGGGCCAGAAACTGACAAATACCCTGGTTCATTTTGGATTCCAAATAATTTCCAATCCCAATATACAGTGACTGCTTTCTGCTTGTGGAACATCATCATTAACGTCCTAACACTGTTATTACAGTGGGGTCTCTACTTAAGAATGTCCCTACTTAAGAACAATCCAACTTAAGAACAGCTCCATTTGCTAAATTTTGCTTTTACTTGAGAACAGAAATCCAAGATAAGAACAGGAAAAAAAAACCTTTCCTGCTCTTTTTTTAACCTTAGGTCATCTTAGGTTAAAAAAAAAATTCTCCCCCTAGTGGTAGAGTACGTATTAACCAGCTTTGCATTAGTTCCTATGGGAACTAATGCTTCAATGTACGAATGCACCTCTACATAACAAAAAAAAACCCAGCCAGAACGGATTAATTGGTTTTCAGTCCATTCCTATGGGAAATTTTGCTTCAACTTAAGAACGTTTCAACTTAAGAACACCATTCCAAAACGGATTAAGTTCTTAAGTAGAGGTTCCACTGTAGTTTCTATGGACGGAAAAGAGCAGATACGTATTAAATGGTTTTCAATGCATTCCTATGGGAAATGCAGATTCAACATAAGAACTTTTCAACTTGAGAACCACCTTCCAATACGGATTAAGTTCTTAAGTAGAGACCCCACTGTACTTCCAATCTGTTGGTTAAGTTTGGATGCTGTGGGCAGTTAAAGAAAGCAGGATTAGTGCATCTGCTGGTGCAGGACTGGACTAGATGGCTTTTAAATATGGTCCAGAATCTTAAGGCTTCATATGCATCATCTTGCCTTACATATTTTCCTCCTTATTTCATTTGAAACCAAGGACTGTAGAGATCAGAAATCAACTAGGCCTTACTTGCATTCTCATGTGTTGCTTCCCAGTTCCTTCCCTCCCTCTGGAACGTTGAACCTAATTAGCCTGTGGTCTCTGTTTTAAATGAGTCATTTCTGAAGGCTTCAGGAATCAGTTTGTGCAAATTATTTAAGACCACAGGGAAAACAGCAAACTCTCCTCTGGCATGCTGTAGAACAGGCAGTTCTCTCTCCCCATCCCTCACATCTCTATTGGGGTCCTGCCAACATTCATCTTAACATGCCAGTGGAACCACACATCTCACTCCAGCAGACCCGAAGTCAGAAAGATATGCATTGCTGAGCACCCTGAGATACCAAGCGACTTCAGACTGGCAGAAATTGCCTCTATGGAACAACACAGAGAGCAAATGCTACAGAATATTATTCTGTCAGGACCAATGCTGATAAGAGAGAAACATTTGGCATAAATGTGTTTATCAGAACATGAGCAACTTGATATAACTTGGCAGAAAGAGGCTCTCTTGATTTTTAAATCATTTGTTGTAGCCTAGGAGCATTAGTGTATACTCTGTAGAAGAGAGTGGTTTGAGTACCATGAATTGGCAGGGTTAGGGTTAGGGTTAGCGTAAGGATCCAATCCCCGCCCAACCCCAAATGGTCTAAGGACAACTACATAGACCACTCTTAACTCTCTCCTAATTAGTAGCTGGATTAGTGCAATCATAATTAACCAATCAACAAATCAATTTAGAATTTATCTCCTTTGCTCACTGTTAGGGAAATGTTAATTTCCAGTGCTTCAATCTTTATGAAACATATATTTGTTTGCTTAAGGCTTCCGTTTTTATATTTTTAGGAATGATATTTTATTATTTCATTGCTGTTGTGGAAAGCCCTTTAACCTAGCTGGCAGTGTCTAACTAGTCCAGCCAGTCTCCTTGCCACAGGAGTTGTATAAACAGACAGGCTACCAGAAGTGTTTAAACTGGTCCAACCACTAGTCTCCTAAATTGACAAGGTTGTGTCATCAAAGAGGGACACACCGGTTGTCCACACCCAAGGCAAAGAGTCCAGCAATGCTTATTGTGAAATTTTACCTTGTCCTGTGTACACCCTAGGGACCCACCAAGGACATACTGTACCTGCCTTATCTGGAGTCAGTAAGTTGACTGGTGAAGGGATAAATGCCTGTAACCCATGGATTGGTGGCAGTAGCATTCCATGGGGAGGGGGAGAGGGGCAGTTGCCCCAGGGAACAACCTTGTTATGGGAGCAACAACCGCTCTTTCGCACCATCTGCACTCCATTTTGCCACTGGGCTGGCCCAGGTGGCTCCATCTGTCCGTCCTCTCTCTCTCTCTCCCTCCCTCCTGCCACAGCCCCATTCCTGCCTCCCCCAGCCCAGAACAATGTTGCCTGGCACTGGGTAATGAAGGGGAGTAGACCACCCCACCAAGGGGAGTGTTCCAGTAGCCTCCATCCAGTTGGGACTAGTGAAGGAGGTGTGGCTGCTATTGCTGCTGCTGGGCAGCTGGAGCCATGTGGGGGCACTGGGGATCCGGGTACCCCTTCCTGGCCACTGTTGGACTGCTGGCGACACTGAGCTTGGCCAGTTGTGTCTTCCTGCTGGGCTAGTGATGGGAGCAGAGGACGGCCATGTGGTCAGTGCAGGAGGTGGCGGTGGCAGCAGAGCAGCGGGAGGTGGAGGTATGGAAGGGATCCTTCTGTGTCCTGGCTGAGCCAGTGTGAAATAGGCAAGGAGGAAGCCAGGCGAAGGTGATGGAGGAAGCCAGAGGGATTGCCCCATTCTAACACTTGATGGTCCAATGGTACACACCATTGCACACACCTCTAGCTAGGACTTTAGGTCTTCTTTAAAGCTTCTATAGTGCTGGCAGCTTTAGAAAAGGGTTCTAAGACATGTGGTTGTCGCCCTGAGCAAATGAGAGACTTGATCATATATTTGGGTTCAAGCTGCCCTTCAGCCCAACAGTGGGTGGCCCTGAACCAGTCTCTGTCTCTAAGTCCCATGTACCTCAAAGGGTTCTTGTGAGGCTAAAAATGAGGTTAAACTACCATGTATGGGTGCAATAAGACAGTGATATCATGTGTGATAATACTGGAAAGGGTTGCTTTGCTGGGAGCAATCTCTAACTCTCCTGTGCATACAGGAGTCACTCCCGCCTAGCTTTAAAAAAAGAAAAAGAAAAAGTACCCCCTCCTCCTGGACTAAAATAGCCTGGATTGTGTATAAAGCAGGGCCAGACTATTTCACAATCTCCTGTATGTTGTCTGACAATAGTTTGCACTTGACTATGCTACAGGGCTCCAAAACGTGAGCCATTTCTGTTGGATCACACCCTATGCTGCCTTCAGTGAAACACAGAAAAAGCAGGAAATAAATAAGTACATAAAATGTTCTCTTGCTCTAGTATTCACATTTGATTTGGCCTCTAACATGATATCACACCTAACTACATATCTGAATTATACTGTTGTTCCCTACATGCTATTGATGGATTATTATTTGCTTAACCTCACAGTCCATATAAAGCAGTTAAGACTTAATGGAGGGATTGCGTGTGCGTATATACAATCAATCAGTCACATATACAGAAGGGAAGTGCCCAGACAGATAGTGTTAATCTATAAACTCTACCAGCTCCCCAAAGCAAACAATATTTTTCAACTCTTCTTTTGAAGCCAGCTATAAAAATGAGTCCCATTTCCCCTCCTAGCTACATTCCAACAGCAAACTGTCCCAACCTCTGAATAACCTCCTCCCTCAAGCTGAAGGTAAATGCCTTCTAGCTCAAAAGCAACTCCCCAAACATCCTGGGCTCTTTAAAACTGTCTGCTGTCACTAGCAAGCATCCTAGAACAAATTATAGCCACTGGATATGATGTTTATAGGAAAAGCCCAGTGTAAGTCCAAAACAGCAGATGTATGAGTTCTGTGTATGATCCCATATGGCTTCCCAAATAGTAACGTGTACAGCTCTGAGATCACACAATTAATCTTGGCTAAAGACTCATCAGTAGGTGGCCATCTGATGCAGCTCTCCCTTTTCTTTCCTCCAAGTCTTAGTCCCAACAACCTTGTCTTGAACAGGTGCCCAAAGACAGTCTGGAGGCTGATGAGGGCACATAAGTGGAGCCTTAATTCCATTAAGTGTACTGAGAAGTGGAAAGCCCTGGTTTGGATGGAGGTGTGAGAACAACATTAGTAGCAGTTGGCACCGCAGTCTGCTTAAAAGCCCAATTTGGGGGTTCGTGTGGACCTGCTCTTATTAGTGTAGATATCAGTTGTCAATACTTTTTATTGGTATAGACTTGTTTGTCAGCTGCATTCCTGACTGGAGAATCACCTGTAAAGTCCTCAGTTGCTTAGTATCAGTTTACTTGGAGAACCACCCTGCACCTGGATGAACCACCAGCCTTGGCTTTAATGTCAATCACAGAGGGTCTGCCTCCCCACGTGGCAGAAGTACCGTATTTTTCCGTGTATGATGCCCCATGTATAAGACACCCCTCACTTTTCTAACCCAAAATTAAGAAATCTAAGTGGGCCTTAGCAAGTGTAGGGGGAAAGGGATCAAAGCACTGCAGGATCGCTTTGATCCCTGCTTTCTCCCTTCGTTCTAAGTCCCGCTGGGCTTAGCAAAAGGAGGGGGAAAGGGATCAAAGCAATCCTGTGACTACATGATTGTTTTGATCCTTTCCCCCTTATACAGCCATGGGATTGCTTTGATCCTTTGCTCCGGCACTTGCTAAGCCCCATGGAACTTAGTAAGCAGAGGGGAAAGCAAGGATCAAAGCCATCCTGCAGTGCTTTGATCCCTGATTTCCTTTTGCTAAGGCTTAGCAAGTGGAGGGGAAATCAGAGATCAAAGCCCTGCAGGATCGCTTTGATCCCTGCTTTCCCCTCCACTTGTTTTTCTCTCACCTCAGCTTACTTCCGTGTATAAGACGACCCTCAATTTTTAGTCAAAAGATTTTAAACAAAAGTATAGTCTTATACATGGAAAAATATGGTAATAAAGTACTTCTTTGGTGGTTCCATTCTTATGAGACAGTGTATCCGAGGAAGTACACCTGTTACCTTCCTTGATTACTTTTAAATGTGCTGTTTCATATTGCTTTACTTATGCTAGGCTATATGCAATCTTTTGCATTTTAAGGTTTTAATCTATTATTTTCATTTTGTATTTGTATCAGAATAATATTTGCATGCTGCTATTTTTGTCAAGGCAATTTTTAATTTGCAAATGGCCTTAAATGACTCTAGATGCAGTTTACTGAACTGAAGTAACTAGAGCAGTGCCATTTGAATCAATGGAACTTAGGATGGAGCTGACAGATGAAATCCCCAGTGATTCAGTGAGCCAACTCTAGTGCAATTTAGCAGGATTTCAACCAGTTTCAGTGAATGAACTTTTTTGGGCCTTCTAGTAAACATCTTCATATTACCAGCCATTGTAAGGTCCTCTCTGCATTTCTTTGGAAGATCTGCTGAATCACAGCAGAAAGGACAGAATGAAGACACACTCTGGTATGATGTGGTCTGATACAGTCACTTAACAACAACAAAAGTGACGATGTCTTCTTCAAGTACAGGCTGTACGTAGGCAGAATCTGTTTCGGAAGTGGTTGATTCCATTTCCATTCATGTTCACAATTTAATATCTGTGCTTTTTAATGGGTAACATAAGGCTGGCACTGAGCCTTCAATTTTTTCATGTTTGAAATAGTCTCTGTGTGGAGACTACAGCAGAAGGTGATATTTTCTTTTGGCATCAGATACATCATTCCAGCCGTCCATCAGAATCTAGATGCCCAAACTCCTTCCGTTTGTTGGAAAGACTCACCATACCGATGCACCATATAGGCAGGCGAGAGCAGATGTAACAGCAGGGATAGGGATCTTTGGCCCTTCAGATGATTCTACCTATACAACTCCCATCAACCCCATTCTTGACCAGGGGAAAGAAACTGAGAGAGTTGTAGTCCGAAGCATCTGGAGGCCTAAAGATTCTCCACCATTTGGTACAAAGACACAAAAGGAAGCAACACACAGGGAACATTGGAAGCCACCTTATACTGAGTTAGACGTGGGTCTGCCCGCTGTGTTCGCTGGCTTGCCTTCCAGGTTCTTGAGGAAGCGATTACCTGGTTCTGTTCATTGACGTCTATCCGACATGAAGCACTGAGCTCATAATGAAAACCAGACACTTCATTTCTGAGGCATGGCCTCTGCCCTATAAAGCCACATCAAGTGACATATTTCCTACAAAGGCCCTTGCTCCACACCAGTCCAGGATAATTTTTAAATATATATGTATTTGTATCCAGCCTTCCCTACATAGCTCTTATCTTCCACATTTTAATCTCACAACAACCCTGTGATGTGGATCTGGATCTGTGGTTCCTCACCTGGTGTCCCCAGATGTTCTCGGACTATAACTCCCAGAGGTCATGACCAGCACAGCTAATGGTGAAGGCTTTGGAAGTTCTAGTCCAAGAACATCTGGGGACACCAGGTGGGGAACCACTGGTCTGAGTGGAAGAGAGTAACTAGCCCAAGGTCACCCAATGAGCTGCAAGGCTCAGTAAGGGCTAGAACCTTTATTTCCCATTTCTCAGTCCAACACTGTAATCACTAAACCACACTGACTCCATGTTTGATATTCCAGGCGCATAACAACATTGGGAGAGGAACACTCCCAAGCGTTATTTGCATTACTACTGTACTTCTCATTGTTTGAGAAGTTCTAGATGGCTCCCACCGCATTACCACCCATAAATTATTGCGCACTCCTCCCTAATGGACTTTTGGTTGAAATGTTAACAAAGGTACAGGAGGTAGAATAACAAGCTTAGAGGTGGAAACTGACATCATCTGGACCTTTTTCAAATCTTGCATGGTTAGCCTATGAATGAATCCAGGCAGCTGCCCAAAGCAGCAGCAGCAGCAGCAACAAATGCACGTGGAAACATACTTTGCTTACAGATGTTGCTTGCACCTTTTCAGCAAACAGGAACGACGGTGACAAGCAGAGGGTGTATGCAGAGCCAGGCCAGGAGCATTGGATGCCTGAGTTAGCAACCACTCCCTGCCTTCCATCACGAAGCCTAAGGTGTGTAACACCCCAAGCCAACCAAGTTATTTTGCTACTTCCCCCAAAAAAATACACAAACACACCCTCCAGTCCATGGCAGCAAACTAAATTGCAACAGTCCTTTCACAGCACCCCAATTTGGCCATACTGGGCTTCGTAACAGAGCCAGCCCTATTTGTGTTTGCATGTGTGTGAGATCTATGTGAGTGCTTTTCTATACTAACTAATACAGATTATTAACAGAAGCACCAATTATTTTCCCCTGGTCCTACCCTTCCCATGCCGTCTTGACAACGCAGGAGGAAGCAGATGTTTGCTGCCTTGGAGGCTTGAAGACTGAGCTCTTGGTGGAGTCAGGTCAGAAAAAGCTCTTTCCCTGTTTCTCCATAACCCTGCATCTACCTAAAAGCAGGCGTTGCAATCATTATGCATTCCAGGTGCCTGGGGACAAATAGATTAAAGGGCTTCCTTCTGCAGCTAATTGCATACTTAATCAACTTCGATTGTCTCCTGGCTTATAGGCTCCCGTATGTGCAAGGATAGGGGATGCTCATCCACACTTCAAATGAAAGAAATTCCTAGCTATTATATTGCATAAATCAACTGGAGCAGAGATGCCATATACTCTGGACTTCACATAAGTACTGTTATTCTTTTTCCACCTTGTTTTGGGCAGGTGTCAATCGCCAGACTCTCCGTTTGGTAAGGAGGCATTGACTTTGGGGAAGAGGCATAAGTCACTGGTCAACTATGATGTTTTCGCTTTGATCTTTTATCGTGGGCAACTGCTTACAGGTTTGCAGCCCAGTCTGTGGGAGGTAAGCAAATGCACCATTGATTCCCATAGAACCTCTGGCTGTTCTGCCTCTCCTTGTCACTTCATCCAGGCCAGCCTCTTCTCTTGTAGCCTATGCTCTCCCCTGGTTTGCCTACACCCTCTTACCCTACACCCTCCCAATGCACTGGCCATGCATTGTCCCCATTCCTTTCAAGGGCCCTTCATGCATAGCAGGTGCCTTCACACACCTTCCAGGCCATTGGCTTGAATTGCCTCTCTGTTGTGAGTGCGTGTCATGGCTGGCCCTGGCTCTTCCTCTCCGACTAGCTACACCGCATGCCAATATTAGGACATGGGTGGAAGGCATGGTTGGGACACCTGATCCGTGCAGCTTTACCAAAGCAGCACTACATTCTTCTTAATTCTGTGCAAAGGTAAATTCTTGTTTAATTTCATTTGTATCGCATCTTTTGTAAATCATAGCTCATCATTTGCACATCATAGCATTTAGAACTTGTCCCTAAGTTCTCCTGTTTTCCTTTTTCCTCCCCGTCTCCTTTTCTTTTTCTGTCATGTCTTTTTCATTTATAAGCTTTTAGCTGCAGAGCTGGAAGTGACCCTATGGATTATCAAGTCCAGCCCTTGGCAAGGGGGCACAGCAGGAAATCAAACTCCCAACCTCTGACTCCGCAATCAGATACCTAAACCACTCTTTTTTTTTTTAAAAGGCCCATGCAGCTTGCAGCTGGGACTACACAGGATGCCCCTGTGAGAAGAAGAATTGAACTTGCTAGCTAAGTTACCTAGCCAGCATTTGATAATGCCAGGATGCAAATATTTTTTAAACCATAGCTTGATGTGAAAATGGGATAAAGCATATCTGTGGGTGCAAAATGTAAAAGGTAAGAAACTGAAAATAGATGGATTCACTCATCACACTCCTACTACTCTCCCTGCTAGAGAGATAAAGGCTAATGAGAAGCTTTTGAGAGTTTAAGGCAAGACAAAGATATAACCTTACACGTGTCTATTCGGAAGTAAGTCCCTCTACATTTAATGGGGTTTCCTTCCTGGCAGGAATGGAAGAGAATGTTGTTGGAGAAGAATTTTGTTAGAGCCTAGAAAACACACTCATACAAATCTTCACGGTCAAGATTTTGCATACAATTGCCCATTTTGTAACTCCTAACAATTGCTCACTGTGATACAAAGTATACCTTCACCCAGAACATCCACACATTTCAAAAATGTGCAGTGTTTGAGAGAAATAAAATGCACACAGAGCCTTGAATGCATTTGAAAAGTGAAAACAATTCAAAATGTTGAAAACATGCACAAACACACTTTCAGCAATGAGTGAAATGTGCCGAAAGTATGTACATTAAAGGAAATATGTACCAAAAATGTACCATTAAAGTAGGGGAAATACATATGCATTTTCATTTGGAAGTCTTGTAACTTAATATTAAAGAAGAATAAGTTGTATGTGGGATCTGGAGCAATGAAGCAAAATTAGCCCTGAGTGCTTTCCGTATCTCTCTTCCCTAGCTGCAGCCACCGGCTGTAGGTCTAACTCTAAATCATGTTTGCAGCATACTTTGCTTCACCACATTAAGAATCCTGTTCAGGCCCAGAAGGGATGATGGGGGTGACAGAGAAAAATAAATGTGAATAGAACAGTGAAACACTTTGGTACAGTGAGAAGTGACAGAGAAATAGCCGCTAATAAGGAAGAAGAATGATCCATCAGTGATAAAAGCTGTGGTGGTTAATAATTATTTTTTACTTCCCGCTCCTCCTTCTTTGGGTGGCTATCATCTAGCTTTCTTTCAACAGGACCAGACTCGAATTTTTAATGGGGACAGGCACTCAAAGCTTTCCAAAAGTACATGTCATTTTTCTCCTCACAATAGCTAGCAATAAAATAAAGGCAGCATGGAGAACATACTTTGAAAACGCAGTGCTCATTCCCAGTAAAAAAAGATACACCTGTCAAATCAGCTTAATGGGAGCCTACATAGAACAAAGCTGGAATGCTTTTGTCCAAGCAAGCATTAAGAAGAGTGAGGCAGCCACCACAAAGAGCTGGATACGGGTACTGTGATGGCAGCAAATATAATATACTATTGTATGTATTACTGTCAAAGAAAGGGGGAAGTACTTGTGAGATTTTCTACCTCAGGTCCCATAGCAACTTGACTGGCCTTGGGTATATACACATTTATTTGGGAGGGGAGGGGAGGTGCACCCATTTGCTGCTTTTCCTCCAGATGGAAAATATCCAGGGCCACCCCAAGTTTTCTCCCATAACTACAGGTTCACTTCCTTTTACATTCTACAACACAACACTTAGAAAAACACTCAAGCCTGTGAAGAGTTGGCAGAGGGACATCACTGGAGAGCCACAACAAACAAGGAAATAAAATGCATCTTAACGCCCACTAAATTCCAGGAGAATACAGCTCAACAGGCTAACCCAGAAGCAAGTTCAACGAAAACTACCTTTAGTATATGGAATTACTCTCACAGACCAAGATCCTGCTGCGAGAAAAAGGTGAATGTTGATTGCACAAGTGCTCCTTCCTCCCCACCTCTGAGGCTCTAATTAATGTAAACTGGGATATGTATATTTATGAACCTGAACTCCCAGAGTCCCAAGGATGTTGAGAGTTCCAGGGTCATGTCAGACCTCTACTGATCTGTGGAACGCTCTGGGTGATCTTGGACCAATCTCTCTCTCCCCCTCTCTCTCTCTCTTTTAGATCGACACACCTCAGAGGATTGTTGTCAGGACGTGTAGCTTTGTTTTTTAAAAAGGGACTTGTGTTACTCTCTACTCCTCTGCAGTGAGGTTGTTATTGTTGTTATCACATCTTTAAGTCAGCAGTTCCCAACCTTTTTCGGTCCGCAGACCGGCTGGGGAAGGCGGGACACCCGCTGCGCTCGCACACATGCCCAGACAAGCGTGCACGCTCTCTTGCACAGTGTCACGTTCCCAGGGGGTTTCAACAGGCAACAGTCCAATAAACCAGTCCATTATCAGAAGTCCAGAAGATGCAAAACAGATACCAAAACACCAAAGCCAAAACACAAACCGTACTCAGCAGTCAGAGTTCAAAGCCAGGGGTACAGAGAACAGGGTCCAGGATAAGCAGGAGCGTGGATGCAAGCCAAAGTGTTTGACTTGTTGCTTCCACAAGCTTGCAAGCATCTGGGTGCAGATTTTATAGCAACCAACTAAACACTTCATCCTGCTAATACTCAGGGCTGGTCAACCTGATGTTCCTATGGGAAGCATTCATGCGGGCTTCGGGTCTTCGTGTCATGAGTCGTTGCCGAAGCTTCTACCTCACTCTGGCTACTGGGGGAGGAGAATCTAGTGGTGATTCAGCTGCCTGTGATTCTGATTGCCCAGCATTCTCCTCAGCTGTAATTAACCCCTCAGATTCCAGATCTTCTTCGGCAGAACCCATGACACATGGGCATGTGTGTGTGTGAGTACGTGGGGGCAGCGGCGGCGGAAGGTCTGTCTCGGCTGCCTGGTCCGGCTCAGGCCACAGACCGACACCAGCACCAGGCCGCGGACTGGGGGTTGGGGACTTCTGCTTTAAGTAATCTGTTGCACAACATGTTGTTACTGTGGTGGTTAACAGCAAGCCAGGAACAGGCAGGGAAATAGACTATATATATTCATCATCATGTACTCTTTATTTATTCATTCGTTTGTTTGTTTCAAATATCCTGCCTAAATTTATCCCACATTTTCTCTTTCAAAAGGACCCAAGGCTTAAGCTTACATCATTACAGCAACCCTTTTCAGGGCTGTCTAGGTAGGGAATAATAGTTTACCATTTCCTTCTTCTGGGGGCATCCTGGGACTGTGCAGCTTGTCCATGGTTACACAGTCTGGCTCTTTCCCTAGGAGCCACGGTAAAGAATTGAACTCCCAGCCTTTGGCTCTCCAGCCAGATACCTACATTTGTACTGAGCTATCCAGCCAGCTTTTTGTGTATTACATGCTGTCTAGTCAAAAAAAGGAAATCTGGTAACCCGGACTGGGTTTTCAATATAGTGTAAGTGAGGTAGTTAAGCAGTGGTATTACTAGTTCCATGAGATGGCCAATGCGGTATGGTAGACAGAGGGATAGTCAAGGACTCAGGAGACCTGGGTAAATATCTCTCTTACTTTGAAAAACTATTAGGGTTGCTACAGATTGGTTTGGACTTGATGACACAGAACAACAACATTACCAGTTCCACTGTCCGATGAGTTTCCTTGGCTGAACAGGAAATCAAAGCCGTGTCTCCTGAGTTTTAGTCTGTCATGGTATGCTCTACATCACACTGAGTGCCACTCTGATATTGTACAATGCAATTTTTTTTTTCGAAAATAGAAAGGACAAGGTAAAGGATTGCTTCTCTTGCCAATTAGCATTGATAGATAATGGCATAAAAATGGGAAAAATTATGTCAAAATGTCTGTAATTTAAAAAAAGTTAAAGTTAGTTGGAAACAGTGCTAATTACACCTATAAAGTTACATATGGTCTGGAATTCAGTTGATGTACGTTACATCATGCAAGTCTGGTCACATGATTAGTAATTTTCCAGCTTTAAATAATTTCCTACTCTTCCCTCATTCTGTGGCTCCTGAACTTGATGGATGGGAGGAATGGGAAGCTTTTTATTCTCCCCAAAACAACCACAGTATGAGCACAGGTGATGACACCACTGAAAGTGCGTGGCATAATTTACACCAACAGGATTCTGGCGACTGTCTACTAGTTACCTAACTGTTAGTATAACTTAGGTAAAGGTTCCTCTTGACAATTTGTCCAGTCATGTTCAACTCTAGGCAGTGGTGCTCATCTCCGTTCCCAACCCATAGAGCTGGCGTTTGTCTGCAGACAATTCTTCGTGGTCACGTGGCCAGCGCGACTAGACACGGAACACTGTTTACCTTCCCACCAAGGTGGTACCTATTTATGTACTTGCATTTTGCATGCTTTCGAACTGCTAGGTTGGCAGGAGGTGGGACAAGCGATGGGGCTCACTCCGTCACATGGATTCGATCTTATGACTGCAGGTCTTCTGACCTTGCAGCACAGAGGCTTTCGCAGTTTAACCCACAGCACCACCACATCCCTTTTTACTATAACTTAGTAACTACTATTTACATTATGTGTTACCCCAAAATAACCAGCTATACAGCATTACTTCTACATGACAGGTAATTACTTTACTTGTAACTAGCTACACATGATAGCCTACAAAGAGACACCCACAAAGACCAGAGTCTGAAACTGGATCTCCTGCCTGCGCTCTCCTACCCAATGCTAAGAAGCTTGTTAACAGTCCCTCTCTCTTTCTGATCCTGCCATGCAATTAACACCCTGGTCATGGTTTGTTTTGTTTGTGCATCTTCCTATTTGCTGGTCCCTTGTTTGCTGTGTCAATCTCACAAGCATATAGCAAATTGCAGGTGAAGAGTGCATCAACCAGACAGTCTCTGGGTTATAATGGATGAGAAGCCCAAGAAGACTCTGGCACTACAGGCTTTGGGAAAGATAAATAATAGGAAGACAGTAACCATCCATCACAATTGGCACTCAAGGGCGCTCAAGGAAGAGGATCCTTGAGGGCCGAAAACAAATGAGCGACATACGGGATTCCTGCCCTAGCTAGAGGAGGAGAGAAGTGTTTCATCATACCTTGAATGGACAGTAACAGTGGTTGTATGCCCTTATCTAGAGATGCCAGTCTTCTCTTTGATGGGTTGTCAGAGAGTAATCCTCAGTTTTTCTTCATCTCTAGTTTTAAAGGATTTCAAGTCCAATCCTGGTTTAAAGAATCATAACAAGCCAAGAAAGCAGTGGCGGCGGCTTAAAGTTGCTCACTGTCCAGGAGCACTTGAATAGCAGACTCAACAGGACACCATGGTCATTTGGACACGGTATCTCACATTCTGTGCTTTATTTCCCATTTAACTTATACTCATAAAAACTTGTGTCCTCTGTTAGGACAATGTGTAAGTGCCCAGTCTATTGGAAAGGTGGGTTCTGCGGTTTCCTGGGATGTCACATCCCCAGTCTCAAAAGCAGCCTCGTTCCAAATGATGATGGCAAGGAATTGACTTGGAGTATCTCATTGGAACATTTTATGAAGTAGATGGCAATGCTCTGCTTGATGGGAGGGCATTCAGTTCTACTCAAGGAAGATGCTTTAATTCCATCCTTCTTTGACGGTGGATATACCATATGCACAAGAAGGGCCTGGATGAAAACTGAGCTCCCACTTTACACTTGTCACATTTTCTAATCCCACTGTTTCCTCAACAGTGGGCACACTACTAACTGCTTGTTATAACAATTAGCGTATTATCAGTTTGACTCTACGTAGAGTTTTTACCAACTGTGACAATGCAATTCAAAGCTCTGGTGATGCAGCCCCAAAGAGACAAAGTCAATAATAAAGCAATGAAAAGTGGGTTACCAAGCACATACCCTCAAACCAGAAACCCTGACAGAGACTTCACTTCAGAATTCCAAGACGAAGGTCCTTGGAGAACCTCATCGGCCCTGCTGCAACCCAGAAGTGTGATACTATACCCTCAAAATGACCTCTGGTGCTGGAGGCAAAGGAGATGATGGTGGTCACGTCCATTTCATGTTCAGAAGCCAACTGAACTGGGCGATTGTCTCTTACACCGGCAATGGGGTAGAATTCTGCCACTGTATCTGAAGACAGAAGGTAGCTGTAGGGCTAAGAGAGCAGCTCATATGGCTTGGCACTCAGCTCTTTTCCATGACCTTGTAGCCAACTCACAGCGCTGGCCGCCTGAGGTCACCACCACAGTGTATCTAATAGTCGAAATGGGCCCTTCCAATCTAAGTTGTTGGATTGCAGGTCCCTTAGCTCGTGAGAAATGCTGGGAGCACCACTCCAGCAACATCTTTGCACATCCCTGATCTAATGGCAGGGTCAGCCCTATTTCCTAGCTATAGCACTTGGGAATGCTGAGGATTTAATACAGGAGGCAAAGCACGTCTTCTGGCATGGAGGCCTAACCTCTCCCGTACTGAATAAGCTAAGAGGTTAAGAAGTGTATATTGTTCAGTTAATTGGAGCTTCCGTGTGCATATCTTTGTGATCTAGCAGAGAAGGTTTAGAATGTAAAAAGACAAAGAGCTATGCTCATAGTCTCATGGGGAAGAGAGTGTCAGAATATTTCTATATGGTCTTAACATGTTTATATATATATATTGCATATATATATATATTGACTTATTTCAATAGGATTTTAAAAAATCCTCTTTCCTTAAAAATGGAATTTCACTAAAGGGCATTTAGGCATAAAGGAAATTCACTGGTAATGATTAAAATTAACCTTATGTTCCCTGAAGGTACAGCGGAGGTAGCAGCAACATTTCCCCTTGTCTAAGATAACACAATATTAAGCCACCTCTGTTCGAAAGGAATGAGTTGGTATTACCAAAAATTTTGAAAGCAGTGTATAATTTCATTTTTGCACTAGAGACAGTCAAGGTAACTAAACTAAGAATCTGCAAAATAACCCCCCCCTTTTTTTTTACACTAACAGCCAGTTTTTTTTCCTTTTTAAGTTTCTAACTTACAGAATCACTCCACTAGGAGAGTAAGCAACCTGGCCTCTATACTTGCAGGGTGACAGGAGATGGAATCTAGAAAGTCTCAATTCTGGGAGCTGGTGACTAGAAAAGGACTTCCCACATGCTCTGGATATCTTTCATTGCATAGCCATGCTGGCCGAGTGATTCTAGGATTTGGAATCCAGATAAAGAAAGTTTTCCAAACCCTTTCTTCTGCAAATCATCTGCGTGATAGTTTAACAGCTCCGGCATGCGTGCATTCAAACTTTGTGAGCCCACCAACGGAAATGAAGACACGCAAAGGTCTGTGACACCCTTGCATGCTCTCACTCTAAGGGTCACTTCCAGTGTCCAGCTACATCAGCACGACACCCAAGCCTTCTTTGGGCCAACTGCCTTACATGGCTTCAAGAGTCCAGAGGACATTTGTTGTTTTGGCTAAAAATTAAAAAGCAAACAAATATTGAAATAGTTGCCCAAGAAAATCTGATCAACAGTTCAAAATGCATCTCACCCCCTGCAGCAGGTCAAAAGGACCAGGATATTTCCACTAGAGCAGGGGTCTCAAACTTGGGGCCCGGGGGACAATTGCAGGCTGCGGGAAGATAGTTTATGGCCCCTGCCTTAATATGAAAGTTTAAGGAGCGGGAGCAGCAGCAGCAGCAGCACCTACTTGGAGCCCTCTCCCTACCTGGCAGTTTTCTTCCTCAGGGGTTTGGCACCACTGGGCTTCTGTTTTTAGGTCTCTCTCTCCCCCCCCCCCGCTCTTTGCGGGTCACCTGGCGAGGCTGCTGCAGCTGTCACCTTGTCTTCTCTGTGCTTCTCCTTCCCCCTGCCTGGCACTCCTCCACTCCCTGCCCAAACGTGCTGCGGGAGGGGGTGCTGCAGAGAGAACAGCCTTATGGTGCGTGCTCCCCTCCCCCGGTCTCCCTGAGCCACACTGGGCAAGACCACGGCATCTTGCCAGAGTGGGAGTCAAAAAGCCCCAGGAAGCCCCATTAGCCCTTGGGTGCGGGGGAGAGATTACTCTGCTGATGGGGCCAGCCTTACAGAAGGGGCGCGTCCAGCTGCTAGGTGTGTGTGTGTGTATGTGTGAATCTGGGGGCATTTAGATCTCGATGGTTTACTGCCACCCCCTCCACGGAACCGGGGTGCCTTGTCTTCCTGCAGCATCCCTCCATTGTCCCCAACCTGCATCTAAAGAGGGCACGCTTCTTATGTGGAGAACGGTAACATGTGGGCAAGAGCAGACCACAGGGGGAAATCTTGCTCTCTCCGGATTGTCATCGTTGCTTGTTCGCTGCACTCATTTTATTTCTGGCTCAAAACATGCAGGTGGGAACCCTTATGAAAGCAAATTCCCTGCAAGGAGGAAGACTTGTGCTCTTCCCTCCCATCCCTTTTCCTGTTTCTGCTCACGGCCAGGCAAGCAACGCACAAGCCGGGCCGACACCAAGCTTGCCAAGGTGGCGCCAAATCCCTTCTGCCTTGCCTCTGTCCTTGGCTTTTGAATGCTCGCCCAGATATAGTGTGTCTGAACAGGGAGGCTCTGTCCGCTGACTGTGGCGAATGGCTTTTGGCACATTTTCCCTCAGCAAGCTGGCCTGATCCACTGGAGAGGCTGGTCACCCTGGCGCCCCTTCCGCAGCAAAAGGGTGCAAAGGAAGCAGCTCCTGCATCGGCAGCTGCGGGTCGTCCTGAGTGGGCAACAGAGCCACTTCCTTGGCTCAACCCCATTTATCCTGCTGCAGGGAGAGCTCTCACCGGAGGGTGCTGGGGGGAAGAAGATGAGGAGGAGGAGGAGGAGGAGGAGGAGGAGGAGGGAGGATAAACGATGGCCAGTCAGCGGACAGAGCCTCCCTGTTCAGACACAAAAAGCTTTAACAAAGCTTCTCTTGTGGAAAATCTGATGCGGCCCAGCCTCACCCAGACTCTGGCTCCAGCGGCCCCCAGGTAAATTGAGTTTGAGACCCGTGCACTAGAGGGTGTTCTAGCGACTGTTTATGTGCAAATGTTTACACTGGTGCACTAGAGCTGCAATTCACCTCTTCTGCCTTCCTGGATCAGGAAATAAATCCTATGGCGTCAGGGGAGGCTGGTGGCATTGCTTTTGGGACAATGGGGTGTGCTCCAGGTTTTAGGGTAACTTTATAGGAGGTATCCAAGGTTCTGAAACAATTCTGCAAAATAGAATCCATGATGGAGAAAACCACCAAGAGTGGAAAGTGGAGAAGCAGTTTTTTCAGTTTTCCTTCCCATTCTCTTCCTAGTCCTCCTCTTCATCATCACTGTTTAATCCCTCTTATTGCCACCAATGGGAGAGAAAATAGGAAGAGCAGTTCCAGTACTGGCATACGCCCCTCCACCACATCAGGGGGCATGTCAGGGAACAGCAGGCCTTGGGATCAATCTGTACCAATAAGCCCCCAGCCCTTATAGGAGCATGTGGCATACAAGTCACCAAATACCTTGTCCTTCCTCTCACAAAGGACCTGAGGTAACCATTTCAGTGTTTAGAGAATAAAACAAAATGGACGCATTATAACATAGATTTTAACCTTGCTGCAATATCTTGTACCACTACAAAGATCAATAGCATCATTTTTAGCAGCTCCTTCTGTCCTCATCAGTCCTGTCCTCTCTTCCTGCTTTATCTCTTCTCCAGCTGATTAGGTGGATACATTTACCCTGTAACTCAATAGCAGACAAATTGTTTTAAGTACTTTTATTTTCTCTGCTTTTCTGACTGTTGCTTAGCATAGTAAGTTGCAACTGAAACAGGCCTATTTGAATCAATTGAACTTAGAGAAGAGTTGACTCACCAAATCCCTACTGATTCAATAGGCCTCCTCTAGTGTATGCTAGGCAGCAGGATTTCAGCCATAATGTATAAAAGGGGTCATATGCAAATGTCTAGCTTTATTTGCTAAGCGCAAGTCGGACAACTTTAACAAGAATGATTAAACTCCCTCTTCCTACCACAAGGGAAAGAGCAGCCCTGTGGAGGACATCCTGAATTTTAAATACTGGTAATAATCTAAGCACCACATTTTTCAGTCTATAAGATAATACTTTTGTCTAAAATCTTTAGACTGAACATTGAGGGTGGTCCTATAGACAGAAGTAAGCTGAGGAGAGAACAAAAACAAGTGGAGGATTAAGCAGGGATCAAAGCGATTGTGCAACACTTTGATCCCTTTCCCCCTTCACTTGCTAAGCCCCAATTAGATTTCTTAACTTTGGGTTAGAAAAGTGGGGGGGCGTCTTATACATGGAGACATCTTATACATGGAAAAATACAGTACTATAAATGGGAGGAATCACAAAAGCAATGAGCTGACTGCTGAAGCAGCTATGAGGTTAATTGGAAGCAGTGCAACACAAGTGAATTGTGCTGGGGGGGTTCGTAGAGAGGGTGGTTCTAGAGACAAAAGAGAGACAATGGTCTAGTGGTTAGACGGTGACTTGGAAGATCAGGGTTCCATTCCCAATTAAGTCATAAAACTCATTGGGTGACATTGGTCCCACCAGTCTCAGCTTAATCTGGCTCACAGAACTGCTGTGAGTTTGAAAGTAGAGAGAAAGAGAACCCATCTTGAGCTCACCCGAAAGGTAGGACATAAAAGTAAACAATCATATATTAATAAATAAATGACCCCTGTCACATTCCCATTTTAATAAGAGATAGCCATCTTCTTTAAAAAAAAAAAAAAACTTTGAAGCAATGAAGTCCTCCCTGACATGTTACCCAATTCCAGATCTTGCCCTTGAAATTAAAAGATAGCCATCCATCTGTGTGTAGTGGTGAGGCAACTAGGCCGGGAACTGGGAAATGAACATTGAAGTTTTTCCTCAGACATGACCTTTGCTGCGTGACCTTGACCCAGTCATTTTCTCTTAGCCTGACCTTCCTCACAGGGTTATTGTGGGGATAAAATGGAGAAGGAGGAAAGCCTGCCCCCCAAAGCTCTTTGGAGAAAAGGTGGGAAATAAATATATAATTTTAAAAAGAGAGGCTTTGACCCTTAAGACTTAGGCCTTTTGCATACATGCATGGAAACCCAAAACACCAACACAGTTCAGAACCCCGGCTCCTTCCCAGTTATTCTGGGAGCTGCTCCAGAATCCACCAGGCTGTTTCTGTCCTTTCCATGCTTTTATCCCAGCTGGTACCTGAGGTGGAATTTGGTGACACATCCATAGTAATAACAGAGACATTTTTGCAACTGCAAGGGACAGTTTTTTCAAAGGGGAAAAATGAACACAGTCATTCTAAAGTAGCTGGATGTGTGCCCAGTGCAGGCTCCTTAATCCTGTGTTACTGCAAGATCGCAATATTCCTGCATAGCCCTTAAAATGTACAGCACTCTTATCAATAAAGAACTTCTACTAGCCAATAATTTAAGTACCCCTCCCCTCTTTTTAATGGCAGAGGTATGTGGAGGGCTTGCTAATCTCTGGCAGGCTAACCTCTACCTTGGTAAAGTCAGATTTGTGAGGAGATGAAAATGGGGGGGGGGGGGGGAAGCGGCTTGTTGTTCTGGAGGCAAGCTCCCTTCTACCTGGGACTGACTCACCAACTAGAAATGCCAGTACTGTATTTAATTTCAACCAGACAGTTTTGGAAAGCCCTCTAAAGGAGAACCCTTTTTTTTTTTGAGATATCAATCATCCAGAATCTGCAAAGCCTCATCTCTCTAAAAGGAGCTCAGAATTCTTCAGCTGGTGGCAGAATTTTGCCAGGTATTTACAAGCACATCCTTCCATGTCTTTCTAAACAACAACAACAACAACAACAACAACAATAACAATAATACCAATACCAATACCAATAGTAATACCAATAATACCAATAATACCAATAATACCAATACCAATACCAATACCAATATAATTACCACCACCACCACCACCACCACCACCACCACCACCACCACCACCACCACCACCACCACCACCACCACCAACAACAACAACAACAACAACAACAACAACAACAACAATAATAATAATAATAATAATAATAATAATAATAATAATAATAATAATAATAATAATAAATAAACCACTGCTCTCTCCCAAATATCACTGCCTTGAGGAGGCTGCGCATACCTGCTACACCTTCTAGCTTTCCTTTTTCATAATAATGATAACTGTATGCCATCAGATCAATTCTTTCAGGGTTTTACATGTTTAGCATTTCCTCCTTCTGGGTGCCTCCTGGAACTATGCAGCTTGCCCAAGACCACACAGGCTGACTCTTCTGGGATGTACAATAGGGAACTGAAGTCCCAACCCCTGGCAACTCAACTTGTTGTTGTTCTTTTAACAGAGAAGTCACAAATTGTGAAAAAGAGAATGAAAGAAGGTAGTGTAGAGCGTATGAACATTAGGCCTGGCCCAAGACATTTGGCTCCTGGAATGAAGGACAAAATAACACCCTCACTTTAATTCCAGATACAGAAGCGGATTGTATTGGCAGCTGGATTTCACTGGAATGCTGGTGGCAACATTGCACTGGAGGGCAATGGGGCAGCTTAGAAAGTGTAGGGTTTTTTAATTATTTGGTATTTAGGCTGGCAAAAGTTCAATGGTTTAGCAGCGAGCTGACATCTATTGAACGGAAATGGTGAGTCTGGAGATGGTAGGCATAAAAGAAAAACATACTGTTTATTATTTAGGAAAACCAAAGGTATCACCTGTTCCCGCATTAGTATTGTTTTGGGGACCACACAGCCTTTTCCTGATTTTTTACATTTCAGGATAATGCAGGACAGCAAAGAATTACTAATGTGAATTACAGTCACTCCTAGCACTCTGGTTTGTAGGCCTGCTAGTCTGTTGGCAGCCCCTTTCCTAACAAAGGGGAAGAACAGGAAGGAGCAAGAGATGACCTCAGAGAAAAAAGGAGGAAGGAAGCATAAGAGTACCAATCTATATGTAATATTAAAAAGATAACAGGATATAATACACTTGGCTATCTTTTTTACATATTATTACTGCTCCAGTTAGTTCAGATCACTTGCTAAATGTGGGGGCGCTCTCTTCCAGCACAGGACTGGCTGTGTGGTCCGCACAAGTCTACCCCGCAATACCTGCCAGTGTTTTCTGCTCCACTCCATCTCTGTCTTGAAGTAGGACCATTTTGGTCTATAGGTGTGTAAACAACAAAAATCCAATACTGTATCTGAAACAGCAGTATTCAAAATCACCTGGGATAATGTTTCAACTTTAGGGGATACTCTGTCACTGATCATAAAGCAGCTATTGTGGACTCCCCAAAAGGAAAAGAAAAGAAAAGAAAAAGGAGATTAGAGTGAGAGGCTACTGCATTACAATTGATTAGGAAGCTCTGTCTGTCACTGGAGGTTTAAGACAGGATAATGGGTCCTTATCACACTACATGTGTTAATTGGCTTAATTACTGCCCTGTTTGTATTACTGCCCTGCTTTTTTGAATGAGCAATGAAGTAAATGTCACTGTCACTACTTTCTGTATTTAATTTCCTTCTGACTACACAGGCTGTGCTTTAGAATCATAAACCAATGTGGAATGATTTAGAGATGCTGTAAATTTAAATAATTATACTGTACATGCTCTTGAACTGAAGCATCGCTCCTCCAAAGCACATCAAATCTGGTTCTGAACACTTCTAGAAAAGGGAGATTCAGCAATATCAATTCAGGGTGACATGGCGACACAGTGGCCAAGGTCCTGTTGGTTAGTGTAATAAATTGCATTAGAGTAGATCCATTGAATCAATGGGAACTTCATGAGTCAAGTCATCCATAAGCTCCACTGATTTAAATAGGCCTACTCTAGCTGTCACTTACTATGCTAAAGTAAGACACAGAGTAAGCCCATTTAAATCAATTGAACTTATGGAGGAAGAGTTGACTCATGAAGTTTCCACTGACTGAAAGGTCCCACTCTAGTGTGAGTTATTACACTACAACAGGATTTTGGCCAGGATGTCTCCAAAATTTATATAGCTCTCTTTAAACTCTATTTACAAGTAAAATAGCAGGGTGGAGAGATGGAAAGGAAGCATAAGACTGCAGGTTTGGGACTGGTAGTTTTATCTTCCAGTTGCAGGGAATGGTTTTGCTGTCCAACCCCAAAGCTTTTATCTTGAGTGTTAAAATAATACATGGAAGGACTTATCCAATTATTCAGTGTTCTTTGCTAGTTCTTCATCCTAAGAACTGGAAAAATGTCAAGGCTGCTTTGATGGCATTTGTGAGACCTAGGAAAGAGTAACATTGCATGTCTACTTATGGAATGGTGAATGTTTAAGTCCTTCTGCCACTGCATCCCTCACATTCAAACTTTAAAGGATGATCTGTGCTTCACATCCATTACCCCAACAGTAAAGACGGCTCTTACTGAAACTTTCATAACACCCATCTGAGACCCAGCACACGTGAACTCCTCTGAAGGGGCGACTATCCTTGTGTTTTTGTTCAGTTCTTCCAAGAAATAAAAGAAAGCCATCAGCACTTCCCTTCTTTAAAATAACAAAATCTAGCAGAGCAGAGCCCCTAATTCTCTGCTCCTATTTCTCTGACATTTAAAATATAATTGCAACCATACCAGCAACTTTAATCCAATTCTGAGAAACAGGGTTAAAAAAAAGAGAGGAGTTATAACATTTGTTGATTTCCAGCAACTGTCAAAAGGAGGCAGAAATATTTCAAATCAGGCAGGATCACATTTTGCCTGCGCTAAATACAGTTGTGATTTCCTAAATTGCCAAGACGCCACCTTAATCCAGAAAAGGGGGAATTTACACACGTGGTATTTGAGTATCCAGATCCATCTGCTGAATTTCTTTCCCTGTCCCTACTCTCAGTACAAGGACATGGGACAGCTAAAGCAGGTAGGTTTAGGTTTATTGGTCCAGGCGAGGATCCCTTAATGGGGCAACCTCTATAAGTTTCTACTCCTCCCCTTCTTTTCTTTAAAAAATAAGAAAAGGCTCTGTCATCATATCTAGTGACCACATTTTTAAAAGTTGCCATCTTTTTGAGGGAGCATGGCAAAAAGGCCTCCTACAAGCCTTAAAAGGCATAAGGCAGCATTGCGAGCTTTAATTACCATATTTTAAAAAAAGGAGTATAAGATGCTGCTGGACCATGAGTGCTAGGGGCACGTTTGCACCCTGGGAGTGCACTTTGCCCACAGACTGCACTTTGTCCGACCTTGTTTAAGAACACAAGAGTCACGCTGAGTCAGACACTTCTCTTTGTGAAATCGGTCTGCATGATGGCGAGCACGGGAGCGCATGCAGTTGAAATGTACTATCAGTTCACTTCGGTCTTACGGTAACCCTATGAATGAGTGACCTCCAACAGATCCTATCACTAACAGGTCTTCAGGGCAGGGGTATTCCTACCATGAGGGAAAGTGTGGCTAACGCTTGAGACAGCAGTTCCAGGGAGCTGGCAGTGGGCAAAGAGAGGGGAATGTGTGCCAGGAAGCCTGCATACGATCCACTAAGCTAGCGCTAAGCCTTTCAAAGTGACAGGGAAGACAGTGTTGCAGAAGGATTAATTGCCAGTCCTGCTGAGAGCTGGGAATATTTTTGGTGTGTTTACAATTTCCAGGATCCCTCAAGGAGTGCAGCCAATGAGAATTACAGACATTACATTGCCCCCTCCCACAAACACACAACAGAAGGAAACCTTTTCATGCTCTGGTCCTCTTGCCTTTTGCACATGGAATGGCATCTTGTTATTCATCTTATTACTCATCTCAGGTAGCAAAATATCCTGGGCTGCCCTGCTCCCAAACCCTTGATCCCAAATGTCTCCTTGCTAGCCTTTATGTCTCCTTGAGCACCCTCACGCCTGCCATGCTAAGAAGAACTGAAGAGTTCCCATAGTAGAGAATATGCCATATTGGCCAGGTTACGTAGGTTCAGCAGTTTTCAACTGAGATTTTCATGTACTCTTGTATATAAAGTGAAAAATGGTGGTGCTGTTCAGGTAGATGTCCTTTCTTCAACCTCAGGGCGTCTCTGCACAAGATCAATTGCAGCAGGCTGGAGTGGATTAAATACAGTGGGGTCTTGACTTAAGAACGGCTCGAGTTAAGAACATTTTGACTTACGAACCACTCTCATAGGAAAATATTGACTTGACTTACATACTTAGATTTGAGTTACGAACTGAAAAAAAACCACGTGGGAGGCAGGGAAAGTGCAAAATTTGAACTTTCAGTTAACTGTTGGCCAGTGAAAAGGGTGCCTGTCTGCTTCCTCACTCCTCCCAGCGTTTAGAGAGTGGATTGGGAGACAGTCTTCAGACTGCCTGGTACTGTACTGCCTGGACTGTATTTTCCCTGCCTTCCCTGAACCTTTCTTGACCTAAGAAAAAAGAAACAAAATATCCCCCTCTAGTGGTCGAAGGCAGAATAGCAGCTTCCCATTAGTTTCTATGGACAGAAAAGAGCAGATATGGATCAAATGGTTTTCAATGCATTCCTATGGGAAATGCAGATTTGACCTGAGAACTTTTTACCTTGAGAACCGCCTTCCAATACGGATTAAGTTCTCAAGTCAAGACCCCACTGTATGGGTGCTTAAGGGCAGGGGAGAGTGCCCAGTGTGTCATTTGGTACAATCCTTAAATCTAAATGGCACACACATCTCAAGGGACCCTATTTGGTCTGGCTCCTTTTACAAAGCAAAGAGAGGAGGCAAAAGTTTCATTTCTTGCTCTCTCCTGTCTCCTCCTGTTTTGGGGAGGAAGATTTCATTTTTTTAAAATGTTCTCTAAGTGGTGCAGTGCATCAAGGGTGCCCTAATTCATTTTGTTAATTTTTTTTATTCATCCCTCTTTTTCGTAAGTAAAGAAAGGAAGTTTTCCCAGATTAGTCCCCCAATTTCCCTATATCATTAAGTGGTTAAGAAATCTGTTTAATCCTCTAATGATGTGGGTATATTGAAACCAGCTGGGAAATTAAGGAAGAAAGCTTGCTTTGGTTTGATCCCAGTGAGCACGTGTTGAAAACGAACCAAAATGAAGTGATCCTACCTCCACCAAAAAAGGAGTAGCCCATGTCAGGGACTCAGAAAGGTACATAATTTAATTGCTGGAAAAAGGCATAAACCAGCCTGTCCCTGCGAGGGACCAAACAGCAGGGCAAATGCTTGTCTGATTACACTCTTAGATCCCCAGAAAAAAAAGTCTGGTATTCTGGGGCTCTTTCCTTCATATAAAACTGGTCTTTATATGTCTCAAAATTTAAGCAAGAACTCTGTAAACAAATGCAGAAAGAATTCACTCCCTCTTTTTTTTAAACCCTCCCTGGATTTCACCTCCATGGCAAGAGAAGTCCTATCTGTTGCCAGGCATTAAAGTGGGAGTGAGGAGAACAGGCAGAACAGATTTACACATGCAGGCAAAAATAATCCATCCAACTCCATCTGCAGATGTGTGTATGTGCAGAGTTGTTTATGATGCATGCATTTCTGCCCATCTACCTGCCAAACAGATGGCTGGGCACAGGGGTTCTTGGAAGAGAGAGCACGTTTGGGAAAGTGTCCTGAGTTAAACGAGAAGAAAGTAAGCAACAGAGTGCCAATTTAATCATTATAAAGCAGAAGAGTGGGTGATCCTGTGCTGAATCTTTCCTTGTAGATTTTGAAAGATTAAACATCAGCACATAAAGGAAAGGAGAAAGGTTGAAGAAAGGTAGAAGAGGGAGGAAGTATCTCGTGTGTCTTAATTACAGCAGCCAGATGTCCTTTTTTGGCTAGTTTCACAGAAGATGTCACTTACTTTATTGTCTTTGTTTTCTGAATCCTCCTCATAACAAGACTGTTCCTAGCAGGCTTGCTCACACTTCAGATTGTTCTTCTGATCTGAAGTGCTGAACCTATTTGTTCATCCATTTTAAGAAGACAAAGCCATGTTAGTCTGCACAAGCAGATCAGGCAAAAACAAAATAATAATAATAAAAAAAGACAAAAGACAAAAATGTTGTGGCCCCTTACAGATAGCTCTTGATTGTTTTATAACTGGATTTTATTATATATTTGTGGGTACCCTGAGATCATATAATGAACAGCAGCTTATTGATCCCCCAACCAACTGACCGACTGACCAACCAACCATCCTACCAACCGACTGACCAACCAACCAGTATTATATCCTATTGTTCAGCCAAAGAGCTCAAGACAGCATACAAGGCTTTTTACCCTCACAACACTGTGAAGTAGCAACAACAAAATCCAAACCAAACCAAATGTACTATGGCACCTTTTTAACTAACATACTTATTTCAATGTGAGCTTTCATGGATTATAATCCACTTTTTCAAACACGTTTCCCTCTTTGTTCGTGTTGTAGCTGAAACAGGCTCAGATGGCTACCTTTCTGAAAATCATGAGATAGGCTAGGCTCAGAGATACTGAGTGGCTCATGGTAAGTTTCTTGTCCAGGATTTGAATGTAGTTCTTTGATTTGGACACTTTAATCACCACTACACTACACTGGCCAATTACCTCCCCCAACGCAGAAAGGGAAAAAAGCACAAACGTTCACATTATGAGTGTCCCCCTACTAAAAGGTTACATTTCCTCTTTTCAAAAATAAATTGAAAACCACTTATAGCCATGCTGAACATGGAAGAATATAGATCACAGTGCTTTGAAACACTGTCAAATGAGAGTGTTCATAAATTGAAAATCCAGCATCATAACCCAGCTACAGTCAGCTTACTCAACGTCAAATTCTCACAATTTTGAAATGTTTCGATTTTAGCATGCATTCAGCATCTGTTCAGAGTAATCTTAAGTCTATTCTGATTAATTTTAGAAGGCAATAATGTTAAGAATCAAGTTACTACATCGAATTTTCCTTCATAAGCCCTCCAAGAATTCAGTTTCAGGGAGGGTTTAGAAAAATACTATTTAGAAGAAATTGTATTGTTTTAAAATTTATTGACACGCAAATATGAGCTTAGGAAAATTTGCTTGAAAACACTTCCTACCACTAACCCTACACTTTAAAAAAAACCTTTGTTTAAGGGCAACTAGGGAAGTCTGTCTCTTTGTGGTGTGGAGAGTTTTGAAAAAATACCCACTGAAGAGGAGCTGTTTATTTGAGAGCCTGTTCTTTTCAGTTCCTTCAAGTCTTGCTCATGGAACTTCTGAAATGTATAATGAACGGAGATACTAGAATTCTTGGAATGAGGAATCCATCTGGATACTCTAGAATGTAGAATCCATTTTCATCACAACATGCCTTTTAAAAGCCAACTAAGAGAATTCTCATTGTACAAAGCCAATTGTTAGAGAAGAGAATTCCTGAAGTGCTGAGAATATTTAACTGTCACAGAAGAAGCATTTCACAATACCTGTGGTTTCCAATGAAATGAAAGAGCGCTGTGTGGTCGCTACACAATACAAATGCATGAACAGACGGCTTAAGAAATCATATTGTCTGTTGGCTTTCATGGATCAGGATGCCCACTTCATCAGGCATGCACTGATATCTTGTCGTTAGTGGAAATAACCTAGAGTCTCAAAAGTTCAGTTCATGGCAAATGGATTTTGTCTTTTATTCCCCTTAGATGTGAGTTAGGAAAGATGCAGGCTGCACCGGAGTTCTGGTTTTAAAGTTATAGGTGAGGAAGCTGTTGATTGGATATCACACCCCACTTCTTCATAGAAACTCAGGCATTATGTATATATCTTCCCCTTTGGCTTTTGTCTAAAACTGCATGTTTCTATTTGTCTGGGGAACAAGGGAACACAAAAAACACCACAGAGCCCTCTATCTGGGAATTGGAGTGAAAGTTTAGTTAAACTCACTACGTTCAGCCAATTGGGGTCAAATTAAAGTCAAATGAAATTATATTACAGTACTTTGGGTTTGCTATGTAAATTATATTGATGATTAGGAGACATAAAGAGGCTTAATTTGCAAGTATGATTGCTCAGTCATGAAGGTCTGCCTAAATCACATCTCTGGGATAATAATGTCTTTTGACTTCTATCTGTAATGGATTGTTTGGCTACCATCCACACAGATTTCACAGCGGAGTGTGCATATGTGTGCCACATTAATCTATGCAGCAAAACCAACAAGAGTCTTGTGACATCTTAAAATTGACACAATTTAATTTAACATAAGCTTTTATGGATTGCCATCAGTTTCATCATTCCACAGAAGCTTATGCCAGATTAAATAAATTAATATTCAAGGTGCTATAGGACTCCTTGATCGTTGGCTCCTACAACACACTAACATGGTGGTGCCAGCCAATGAAATGTGTGTTGCTCAAAGCTCTTTATGATAGCAGCAGATCCTGGGGCAGCCAAGCCAATATCAGCAGAAGGGCATGACAGCTCAGTGGCTGCCTCACTCACCAAGTCAGTCCGAAAAACAAGCACCTTATATGAAATCAGAGCACCCCTTTGCAAGCTCCAAAAGAACTGAAGAATAGAGGTGTGTGCTTTTTTGGGTTCTTCGCATTACATTATCCAGAATTCCCTAGATAGCTCTTCTGCCTGCAGAATTTTGAGAATTGTTGTCCAAAAGCACAAATCTGCACACCTAGTGAAGAAACAGATGCACTGGTTTCAAGGACACCAAGGGTGAGGGATCAGGGCAAAGGAAAGAGGCAGGACAAAAATAAGCTACCAAGAACAGTGTCAGAAGAGGGTAGATTGTGTAGAAGCTTCACTGTCACTCATCCAAGCCAGTCTGAGGTGGAACAAGAGCTTAGAAAAGTTACTTATTTGAAATATAATTCCCCAAAACACCTCTGCTACAGGGCTGGTCCAAAACATTTTGCTCCCTGAGGTACAAGAACAAAGCCATACCCCCTCTACCCCGAACCATTCCATGAATTGACTGGTATTTGAACTCTTTTTGAACACTGGCAATGGGGCAGGGCCCTCCACCCCATCCTGAAAGTGCCAGGTCAGCTTAGGGGGTGCAGGACAAGCTGGGTGTGACACCCAACTCTGTCCTCCAAGGGAAAGGAATCACCAGAACGTCAAGAGGAACAACTAGGGAAAGGCTTCAGTGCTGCCTTGTGGCATCTATAACACTCTGCCTTATAGCAGGGTCCTGATCCTAGCCTGCTGCTTGTGGGGTCTGGGAGTAGTAGCCAAAAAAAAACTGAGGAAGAAGGAAAAAAGAAAAAGACACACACCCCCAACACATACATTTGCCACAATCCATCCATCCAGTTCAAGGTGCATAGAACCCAAGGCTAGCCACATGGTTTTGAGGAAAACATTTCAACAAGGAACACTCCCACCCATGACACGACAAATACAACAATAATGGAATGGCTAACTAACCACTTGCCACGTTTTCCTAAAATCCAAGATTTACCTGCAGCAGCCACCACAGTCTTCCCAACAGTAGAGCTAGCCTTCATTCTCTGATATGCTCTGCCTCATACCTCTTCATACTCTCCTTCGCACTCTCTCACCCTTCCTTGTGCACACGTGTACACACACATAGGTTCACTCAAGCCCATTATCAACACATAGTATCCTCAAACAGCTGCTGAGGTCACATCACCAATGATGCTGCAATGCTGGGCTCCCTCTTCTAAGGCTCCACTGACAGCTGCCATCATAATTACCCACAGTGCTCTGCAGCAGCACTACTCCCCTGCCACCACCTTACTGAGTGACATATTTAGCCGTTGCAAGGGTATTCCCTGATACTGACACACCTGTGACAAAAATCAGTAATTAAGACACATGTTTAGGCTGCTGCAGGGCAACTGGCCAACAACAGGTTGAGACCTTCTTACTCTTGTTTCCTGTCTAATCTGTGCTCCAACAGCTACTCTCAGGCTCCCTGAACCCACATGACCCAAATCAGAATTCCTTCATGTTTACGTGCTTGTAAATTTGCTTGGCATGATTTAATGCCTTAGCAAATTTAATTTACACACTCTGGCAACTGCCTGTTAATTAAGGAGGAAACTATCTTAAAAGTTAATTAGTATAAATTGATGGATGACAGTTATGCACCATGTGTAGAGTCTTGGTAGAAAGCGGTTTAACCAGCATTGCTCTGTCTTAGAAGTGGGGAGAGATTTTATAAAGCAGCGGGGAGAGATTTTATAAACCCTCTGGGTTCCTCACCATCTCCACTACTCCTGGAAATTGTGTGTGTGTGTGTTCACACAAATGTGTGCATGTACACCCTGGGAGAAGGAGGTAGAACTTTTTGATGGCAGAAAGCAGTAGCAATGCTATAGAAGACAATTGTGCATCTATCCCAAAGATGAAATTCATAATCAGAAAAATATATTTGCATTAAATTTGCATATACTAATTTTACTAATGTCACTTTGTTGGTGCAAAGTGTCATTTTTGCTTGTTCTCTCATTTGCTATGATCACTTAAACGGGACAGGAAGAACTTCTTGGTCACTATCGAGCAATCAAAACATAATTTGTACAATAACCCATCTCATGGGTACAAACTCTATTGTGAAAATGCAGAAGTTAGCCTAGACCTTTGCTTTTGCATATATTTTACCCCAGCAATAGACAGCATGGTGATCTGTGAGAGACAGAAACCTAAATCAAACAGCTAGTTCAAAATGGAATCAATCCACTAAGTCAATTTGAATGGGATTTACATAAATAGTGACACATCATCCAGCAACTGATTCTATGAGCCTCTTCTAGCTGGGACTGGCATCTGGATTGAGACACCTGTGTATTGTACAGAAACATGCAACAACATTTCTCAGAAATGCACAAAATCCTCTGAGACTGACAATAAGAGCAGCATAGCCACTATCAACATCAACACCACAACCCTGTTGTTTCGCAACAAAGAAAAATTATTTTTAGCAGTTTCTTTTATCCAGGTTTTAATCGAATGCTTGAGGATCTGTCAAGATGCTGGATTTCTTTTGGGGGATCTTGGATAGCTCCTGTAGCAAATTCAACAGCCTCTGAAATCTGGAGCCACCAGTCTCAATTAGGACAGAGTCAATTCACAAGAATCCTCTTACCTGTGATGTTGGCAGCAGAAGACAGATTCTCACAGTGTTCATCCTGAATGGAAGCAGCAGCAAGGTTGATACAGAAGAAAATAACCTAGACGAGAAAGAGAAGCCAACATTGTGAAGGCAAAGGGGTAAAAAAAAGTCATCTATAGTCATAGAATCATAGAGGTGGAAGGGGTTTATGAGGCCATCAAGTCAAACCCCCTGCTCAATGCAGGAACCCAAATCAAAGCAGATCCAACAGATGGTTGTCCAATTTTCTCTTGACTTCCTCCGGCATGGGAGCACTCACCACCTCCCGAGGTAATTGGTTCCATTGTCATACTGTTCTAACAATTAAGAACTTTTTCCTGATACAGTATTCAGCCTAAATCTGGTTTCCTGTAGCTTAAGCCCATTATTACTTATATTATACTCTGGGATGGTCAAGAACAGATCCTGATCATCCTCTGTATGACTATCTTTCAAGTATTTGAAAAGTACTATCATATGTCTCCTCAGTCTTCTATTCTCAAAGCTAAACATACCCAGTTCTTTTAGTCTTCCTCATAGGGGTTGGTTTCTAATCCAATGTTCCTCCTTGCTGTCCTCCTCTGAATTTGGTCCAGTTTCTTGGCATTCTTCTTAAAATGCATTGCCTAGAACTGGGCACAGTACTCTACATGAGGCCTAACCAATGCTGCATAGAGGAGGACTAGTACCTCTGGGGATTGGAGACTATACTTCTGTTAATGCATCCTAAAACAGCATTTGCCTTTTTCGCAGCCACAATGCACGGTTGCCTCACATTCAGCTTGTGATTCCTTCCCCACCTTCACCCTAAGTCTTTCTCAAGTAATCACTTGGGTGCAATGCTAGGACAAGCCAAAGGTGACAAAACATTGTCCATCCAAACTGCCATCTTTGCACAGTCAACATTTAGATCAAGTCCACTGCATGAAATGTGCTTTTGCTGGGTGGGTAGATAGCAAACAAAGCAACATAAGAGAAATAAAAGCAATCTAATTTACAATGTATTCGCAAAGGCTTTCTGGTCCATGGGGTCACAAAGAGTCAGACATGACTAAACGACAAGAACAATGCGTTTTCAGGATGCTCATAATAAAAGCTTTACCCCCAAAATAAACCCCAGTTAAGTGAAACCCCGCCCTCCACCATTGTGCTGCATTGTGCAGCAGCCAGATGACCTGACTGTATTTGAATACATGTAAATTGTTTTACATGAAAAAAGCATCCCCTGAAAATAAGCCCTGATGCGTTTTTGGAGCAAAAATTAATATAAGACCCTATCTTATTTTCGGGGAAAGATGGTACTGGGTCTGAGAGCAAGGATCCATCATTATCCTGCAACCAGATTTGCTGGAATACAACCCACACCATGTCCTGCCACTAGAAGAAGCAGTGGTAATTTATTTATTATTTACATTTATATCCCACTTTTCCCCCAGTCAACTCAGGGGAGTATACTGAACTCTCCCCTTTAGAGTTTGCTTGAGGATTCTTGCAGTTATTATCCAAAAACATAACTTTTCCAAGGTCTGATAATCTTTTTCACCTTGTTTTTACAACAAATATATTAAGTAGGAAAATGCTGGAAGAAAATGAATAGCCCAAGGCTATATGGTAAATATCATGGTCCAAGGGGACCTGAAAGCAGATCTCCTAAATCCATGGCTAGTAATCTAATATTATAATTCACTGGCCCTCTTTAAATAAAAAAGGAAAACAGATTGGCCAAATGGGCCATCATTTTGTGAAAACATACTTAAGGGACCAGGATGTTGTAGTGTAACAAAAGCTGTCCATTGTGAGGGGGCAAATAGATGGAAGGGCACGTTATATCAATTAATGTCACTGCATAGCAATTGCACAACACATCATAGAGCATATGGGTTTAAACATATGAAAAATAGTATTGTCCAGAAAACTGAACTACAAAGCAGATTCAAGAAAGGGCTAAGAAAGAGTGATTTATCTATGAAAACTTGTCTCCCCTTAATTTGTTACATGAACAAATGGTCTTTCAACACACATTTATCAGTTGTTTTTGTTTTGTTTTTTAGAAGGAATGTTATTGTGTAGAGCGAAGAACAGGAACTAATCTATGGTGTTAGTTATTTATGGTCACTGACAGTTGAATAAACAGATACTGTATATCTGTATAAACAGATATATCCATATGTTGTTATTACTGTTACTTCGGTTCAGAGTAGAGAGGAGCATGGTCTATATTGATAAATGGCATGTTCTCTATTTTGATTTTGGTCCATTTTGTAATAAGAAAGGAGAAGAAAACAACCTAAAATATCTCCTTTTCAAATCTAGCCACTTCACTGCATTGGCTTTCTGTGATAACTGCATGACTGCAATGGATAATTTTCAGACTGTTCTTAGTTGTGGCTCAGCCTTCTCCTGTTCCTAAATTTCTGGCCTTCTGACATTACCAGCAACAAAGGCACAGCTTCCAAAATGTTTTGAACCTTGACATCTCTGCTTTTTGAAAATAAGCTCTGCCTTTCTCATCCATAGTGTATTTCTTCCCTGCCTGAGGCAGAACAGCAAATGACACCTCTCATCCGCCCAAATCCAGGGGCAGGCTACTCAAACCCTGCCAAGTTGTCTAGAAAAAAAAAGACACACAAAATTGACAGATGCAGAAAAGATGCCCCCCCTTCTTTCTAACAAAAGGCAAAAAGAGGGACAGACACATCCCCTCCCCCCCTCCTCCCCAAACCAGAACCCAGACATTTCAGTGTCTACAAGAAGATCTGATTGGTATCTCAGGAAATATCCTGACAGCTCTACAGAAAGAAAATGGATAGGGCTGCAGCTTCTGTGGAATTACACAATCAAACAGAGCAATGAATGTGTGTGTGTGTGTGTGTGTGTGTGTGTGTGTGTGTGTGTGTGTGTGTGTGTGTGTGTTTGTGTGTGTGTGTGTGTGTGTGTGTGAGAGAGAGAGAGAGAGAGAGAGAGAGAGAGAGAGAGAGAGAGAGAGAGAGAGAGAGAGAGAATGGAGGAAGAGGAGGAGAGGAAAGGAAAGGGAGAAAGACAGAGAAGAAATATCAGAAAAACACAGCTTACTTTCTAAAAGCAGATAGTATGGGAATCAAAACTCTTTGGAATCTATGCTTTTGTTGCTGGCGATGTCAAGAGGCCAGAACATTAGAAGGCGAGCCAGATTTCAGCATTTGGAAACATATTATATGATACTGTTGTCTCGTCCTCCTTCACTGGAGTTCCAAATTGCATAAAAGTATCACTGACACTCTGATCAGGACACCTTTTACATAACTGGTGATGTGTCTGAAGTGGGGAGTGGTGGCTATTGATTTTTCATGAGGGATGGGGACTTGAGTTGCGGGATTCACTTTCAAGTTGGACGTAAATCCCAGTGGTGACTCAACTTCCATTTTTTCCCAATGACTCAGACTCGACCCCACACACCCCTCCCTTGTTTTCTGAGGGGAAAAAAAGCTTGTTTTAAATAAGGACTCTGACTTGGGGCTTGGGACTCAGGACTAAGTACCCAAGACTCGGTCACAAACCTGGGACTCAAACCCACAGACTTGCCAATATCCCTGCCTTTCACTTGCTTCAGACCTAAGAACCAGCACTGAAATTCGTCTGGCACCCTCGCTGGGTGTTTTTAAAAGCTATTTAAATACATGGCTTTTCAGGCAGGCCTTCCCTCCAGTCAATTAAACTGACCTTTACTTTTTCTTTTAATCACTCCATCTTGGCAAGGATTTATATAATTGTTAAAAATTTGACGTTTTAAATGTTTTTAGGATGTTGTTTTGCTATGTTTTAAGTATGTAAGCCGCCCGAGTAGACTTTGTCTGGGCGGGGGGGGGGGCAGGGTAAAAATCCAATAAAAGTAAAAGTAAAGTGAAAGCTATTTCTTGGATTCAGCCCATGCTTAAATGAACGTTTAGATCACTGCCTCCCCCCACCACACACACACACACCCCTACTGTCCTCCAAATGTCATGGACTAGGCCTCTCACCATTCCTCAGCCAGCGTGGCCGATTTTGGTTTGGGATGGAAGGCATTTTAGTCCAACACAGCTTCAGAACACCAGCTGGGGAGGCTGTCTGAATGGTGTCTAACTTTCAGAGAAGGTTTAGAAAACATAGGTCTCACCACACAGGGGAATAGATCGTATTATGGACCACCTGTTGAGTGGTCTGCTGTAATTTATTTCCCAGCAATTACATGATGTACAGGGAACTGTGCTCAAGCAGGAGCCTGATCTGTGCTCAAGCTGGTCTTTTTCGGTCCAGCTGTAGAGCTGCTTCTTTTTGGGCCAGGCTAGAAGACAAAATATCACTTTAAGGGTGATCTCTCCCTGCAAAGGACGTGGTGGCGCTGTGGGCTAAACCGCAGAAGCCTGTGCTTGCAGGGTCAGAAGACCAAGCAGTCGTAAGATCGAATCCACGCGACGGAGTGAGCGCCCGTTGCTTGTCCCAGCTCCCGCCAACCTAGCGGTTCGAAAGCATGCAAATGCGAGTAGATAAATAGGTACCATCTCGGTGGGAAGGTAAACAGCGTTCCGTGTCTAAATCACACTGGCCATGTGACCACGGAAAGATTGTCTTCAGACAAATGCTGGCTCTATGGCTTGAAGAGTGGGATGAGCGCTGCCCCCTAGAGTCGGACACGACTGGACAAAAATTGTCAAGGGGAACCTTTACCTTTACCTTTTCTCCCTGCAAAGCGACTCTTTCTGGTGTGATTAGAGGCGTGCTTTTTCAGGTGTCTAGCTGCACCTCTACTTTCTTGGAGTAACCACTCCCCTATTTCCCAGCCAACATGGCCACCAGCACTATAGTTCGACAAAGTAGCTCTTCTTAGCTCTGCTTTCACAATTATGTCAAACCCTCCCCCCAAAAGCCAATAAAGATGATAATGGGTTAACATTATCACTTCCCTTTGGAGAGCCATTTACAATCCCTGCCCTTTTCCACCTCCCTGGAGCACTTAGGGAATATAATCATTCCAATTTGAATAAGCAGATGTGAATACTTGATTAATAATAGTCAGCCCAATTCTTGTTCACCTACAACCTGAACTATGGAGGAAGTTTAGCAATTTATTAAATCATTAGGACAATTTGGAGACAAAAATGGTCAAGCCCGACCCTTAGAACAAAACTCTTCATTGACACATTGCTA
The DNA here is from genome assembly GCF_051106095.1 of Pogona vitticeps. Classification (NCBI taxonomy): domain Eukaryota; kingdom Metazoa; phylum Chordata; class Lepidosauria; order Squamata; family Agamidae; genus Pogona; species Pogona vitticeps. Next base: position 93,564,390 of record NC_135788.1, on the reverse strand, counting down.
AATTACTTCTAAAGCTTTCTTTAAATGTTTTTTTAAAAGTCCATATTATTGCCACTAGGTGCTTAATATAAAAAGCAGAAACATCACCTTGCCAACAAAGGTCCGCATAGTCAAAGCTATGATTTTTCCAGTAACTGATGTATGGAAGTGAGAGCTGGACCATAAAGAAGGCTGACCGCTGAAGAATTTATGCTTTTGAATTGTGGTGCCGGAGGAGGCTCTTGAGATTCCCGTGGACTGCAATTTTTTATTTATTTATTTATTTATTTATTTATTTGATTTGTATCCCACCCATCTGGTCTGGTCGACCACTCTGGGCGGCTTACAATAAAATATACAATAAACCATAGAATATACAAAAAATATAATAAACCATAAAGACTTAACAAACAAACTGTGGCACATATAATAATAAACCAAAAATAAATAAAAAGAAAAAGAAATTAAGTATTTATTTATTTATTTATTTATTCAATTTATATGCCACCCACACTACCCAGAGGTCTCTGGGTATTGACAAGAGGGAAGGCCTCAACGTACAACCATGTCTTTAGTTGGCTCTTAAAGGTGCCCAGAGAACAAACCTATCCATTCTGAAGGAAATCAACCCTGAGTGCTCACTGGAAGGACAGATCCTGAAGCTCATGGGAAGAGAAGACTCCCTGGAAAAGCCCCTGATGTTGGGAAAGTGTGAAGGCAAGAGGAGAAGGGGACGGCAGAGGATGAGATGGTTGGACAGTGTCACTGAAGCTACCAACATGAATCTGACCAAACTCCGGGAGGCAGTGGAAGATAGGAGGGCCTGGCGTGCTCTGGTCCATGGGGTCATGAAAAGTCGGACACAACTTAACGACTAAACAACAAGGTGCTTTCTGCTTTTGTGGGCATAGATTAAAAGATCAAGGCACATTGAGAAAAGGTACCGGTAGTTTGACAGGTCCAAAGAAAGCTAGTGTTGGTTCACATAAATAATAATAAATGTGTGCCTTCAAGTCAATTTCGACTTATGGTGACCCTTCTCAGTGATTTCTAAGTAGAGAGTTCTCAGAAGTGGTTACTCTTCCCTTCTTCTGGGGTCATCCTGGAACAGTGCAGTTTGCCCAAGGACATATTGGCTAATACTCCTCCCTGGAGGCCCAATGGTGAATTCGACTTCCAACCATCTCTATTAGCCTTCACCACTGCCTGTAGTGGCTGGGGTTTCTGAGAACTGCAGTTCAGGAATGCCTGAGTCACCCATGGTTGGCCACCATTTTTCTACACTAGATGCTACATTACAGCGTCTCCTCATTTGTCCTAGAAAACTGAATTTTGAATTCCTGAAACTGTTTCTGGGATCTACTTGGGAATCAGTCATTTATAAAAGGTGGGAACAGGGGGTTCAAGTTACAAGTAAGAAAGGTTCTTGTGGGGTTAGTGTGGGAATTTCTCTTCCCCTCCCACTGAAATTCATATACAGGAGCTGCTTCCTACACTCCAAAGCTCAAAAAAGGGAGGGGCGGAGAAGAGTAAAATAATAAGTAGATTTCTTCCCTAGTACTTCTCTCTGGTAAGTATTTATTGCAGTCATCTAATTTAAATGGATATTTAGTCACAACACTTAGTAACTGTTAAAGATCTGTCCCCTCTAATTTAACCTTGAACTGAATAAGATTACTGGGTTCACTAAGAGTTAACCAAACCATTCACCCTTTCGTTCTACTATTCCAGTCTCTGCTAGTAGCTGATAATATCTGACCCAATGAGAAGCAGTGGTATTTAAATCCTTCATGGTATTTCATTGTGGATAATTTCTGAGGTCTAATTTTTGATTAAAACAATGATGGGATGAATGAGCCAGGAAACTCATACTCCCTAATTTGTGCTTGCTGATTGATTTTGAATTCAGTATTTGTATCAGCTCTACTTTTCTTATTTATATCAGTAAGCTTAGCTCAATAGCTGTAAATCCACAGTGAGTTCAAATATATATTCAGAGATTACTCCCTTCCCCCATCCTATTGTGCACTAGCAGCATTATAACAAGCCATAAATGCTACGTGAGAAAGGCTCGAGGATGATTTTCAGTATGATGCATGCCAATGTTTTGAGATTTGCTTTCCATGGGGCTGAGAACTATTCATCATCTGATGGATTGCTGTGCTCTTTTTGGGAATCAGACCAAACTGGGTTTGGCAATATGTGGCCTCTCCAGTTGTACTGCAGTTCTGAGTATACCTTATCAGTTACTAGTCCAGGTAGGCTTGACAGCATATGCAGTCTAACAACATCTGGAAGTCCAAATATTGCCCACCCTTGCTTCACATTAAGCAAGAGTTAACCACCAGGATCCACTAGCCTACAAGGCCACTGGTCATGCTGGTTGGAGGATTCTAGGAGTTGTGGTCCAAAAAGTATATTTTCGTAGCTCTACCTTAAACGTTTTGATTCTGGTCAAAATGTGTGTCTGTGGGGGGGGGGGGGAAGAGAGAGAGAGAATGTTTGCCTTTACTTGTGGCTAGGGACCCTGTGCTGCAGGGTCAGAAGACCAGCAGTTATAAGATCGAATCCACACGACGGAGTGAGCGCCCGTCGCTTGTCCCAGCTCCCGCCAACCTAGCGGTTCGAAAGCATGCAAATGCGAGTAGATAAATAGGGACCACCTCGGTGGGAAGGTAACAGCATTCCGTGTCTAAGTCGCACTGGCCATGTGACCACGGAAGATTCTTTGGACAAAAAACGCTGGCTCTGTGGCTTGGAAACGGGGATGAGCACCGCCCCCTAGAGTCGAACACGACTGGACAAAAATTGTCAAGGGGAACCTTTACCTTTACCTTTAGGGACCTCTATTGCTAATGTCTTCTCATACTATGACAAAGCATTCCATCACTGTATTTCCTTTGTTTCCATCCTATTGCTCTCTGATTACCTGTTTTTAGTCCTGAACCTTCCACGGACACCCTAGAAAGCAATCCTTTGTTTCTACCCCGTTTGGTGTAAGTCCTCTTGGCTGGTATTGAGATTTCTTCCTTCTTCTAACTTCTCTCCCCCTCAGTACAATTACAGCCAGACCTCTGACAGCCTTCTGTTTTACTCAGCACAGTTCTGGCTACCCTCTCTACACATTTGATAGGAGGTGGCAGAGCTCAGAACTTAAATTTTAGAAAGAACTCATTGTACTACTCCTTATTCCTCAATAGCAGTGGTTGCTCCAAATGGGCATATCATTCTTTATGTTAACACATTACTAATGTACTAAATTTGTCTTATTGAAAGGCTAGAAAAATATACAGGTGTGTTCCTGGGTTCCCTCTAAAAGACAATTCTAATTTTGCACCTTGGAAATATTTATAAAGATATGAGACAAGACAAAATAATATTTCCCATGCCATTTACAAGGCTCAGTCCTGGACCTGGTGCTCTTCAATATCTTTATTAATGACTTGGATGAGGGAGTACAGAGAATGCTTGTCAAATTTGCAGATGATACAAAATTGGGCAGAATAGCTAATACCCTAGAAGACAGAAACAACATTTAAAATGACCTTGATAGGATGGAGCATTGGGCCAAAAGCAACAGAATGAAATTCAACAGGGATAAGTGCAAAGTACTGCACCTCGGAAAAAGAAACTAATTGCACAGTTACAAGGTGGGGGATATCTGGCTCAGCAAAACTACGAGCAAGAAGGATCTTGGAATTGTCGTAGATCACAAGCTAAATATGAGCCAACAGTGTGATGTGGCTACAAAAAGGGCAAATCCTATTTTAGGCTGCATTAATACTAGTTTCCAAATCCCGCAAGGTGCTAGTCCCCCTCTGCACTGCTTAGGCCTCACCTTGACTATTGTGTCCAGTTCTGAACATCACACTTCAAGAAGGATGCTGACAAATTGTAACAAGTTCAGAGGAGGGCAACAAGGATGATCAGGGGGCTGGAAACCAAGTTTTATGAGGAAAGGCTAAAAAAACTGGGCATGCAAAACGTCAAGGAACTCTACCCAGCTACAAGGACTGGTGATCACTGCACACAAAAGACCAGCTAACAACACCCATCAATCACAGTGACAGATAATCTCTCCCTCTTATTACTACAATACACCCACAACGAAAAACAAAAAAACACGCTGATCACCACAATCACCCATCTCTTGAAAAGGGCAAAAGCTGATCAAAGTTATAAATACTCAACTATTCAAACAAACTGCACCAGAGCACAGACAGAGTTCTGACTCCTATCCTCTGATGATGCCGGCCACAGAGACTGGCGAAACGTTAGGAAGAACAATCTTCAGAACATGGCCAAAGAGCCCGAAAAACCCACAACAACAATCACTTGGAAGAGACTTTCAACCAATGTTGATGTAAGGTTGAATTGTTCTGTCTGGCCAGTTTCTGTTTACCAAATGAGAGAGTCATCATTTTGCCCTTTGCTTGAGGAAGCAAAAGGTCCAGGGCCAATCATTATTAGAAGAAGTGAGATGATGCATTTGCTACTTTTGACACCAGATGTGACTGCACATCTGGACACACACACAAGAATGCATTCCAAATTCTGATTTTGTTAATTAGCTGTTTAATAATCAATGTGACCATTCAGGTGTTAATTCCAAGCTATTTAGGAGAAGCACTGGTTTCCCTTGATTAACCAGCACAATCATTCATTGTGCAGGAAGCTATCTTCTGTTAGCTCAGAAACTCAAATAACTTGTTTAACAACAATGCCATTAGCTCTGGGGGATACAACTGTAATTAACAGCCCACATTTTAAATCTGGAATAAATCACACCAATTAAATCCTTTAGTCCTAACACTAGGAGCCCTTTAAAAAAAAGGACTTTGGGCCAGTAATACTAGAAAGAGTGCTCAAAACCGCAAAGAAGAAAATAGCTTCACTGGCCAATGTTTGCATAAGTTGGTATCAGGAGAGGCCTTCGTCTCAGTCCCCCCACCTTCACAGGTACATTTGGTGAATACATGGGAGAGGACCTTCTCTGTTGCTGCTCCCAGACTTCGGGGCTCCTCCCCCCAGGAGGCTAGGCTGGCCCCATCTTCAAAGACCTTTCTCTTCAGGCAAGCTTATCCTTAGTGACTGGCTGTCTGAGTGGGGTTTTTTAAAGGGATTGTTGTAATGTGTTTTAGTGCTGCTTATATTTTGTGTACGGTATTTGTTTGATCTTTTTTAGTATTTGTATATTCATTGTTAAGCTTTAATATTGTCTTTTAATGACGTAAGTCGGGGTAAAAACTTTTTAAATGAATAATAATTAAACCCTGTTGTTGTTTAGTGGTTTAGTCGTGTCCGACTCTTTGTGACCACATGGACCAGAGCACGCCAGGCCCTCCTGTCTTCCACTGCCTCCTGGAGTTGGGTCAAATTCATGTTGGTAGCATTGGTGACCCTGTCCAACCATCTCATCCTCTGTCGTCCCCTTCTCCTCCTGCCGTCACACTTTCCTAACATCAGCGTCTTTTCTAGGGAGTCTTCTCATGAGATGGCCAAAGTATTGGAGCCTCAGCTTCAGGATCTGTCCTTCCAGTGAGCACTCAGGATTGATTTCTTCCAAAATGGATAGGTTTGTTCTCCTTGCAGTCCAGGGGACTCTCCAATTCAAAAACATCAATTCTTCAGCGGTCAGCTTTCTTTATGGTCTAGCTCTCACTTCCATACATCACTACAGGAAAAAACCATAGCTTTGATTATGCAGACTTTTGTTGGCAAGGTGATGTCTCTGCTTTTTAAGATGCTGTCAAAGTTTGTCATCGCTTTCCTCCCGAGAAGCAGGCATCTTTTAATTTCATGGCTGCTGTCACCATCTGCAGTGACCATGGAGCCCAAGAAATTAAAATATGTCACTGCCTCCATATCTTCCTCTTCTATTTGCCAGGAGGTGATGGGACCAGTGGCCATGATCTTAGGTTTTTTTTTTTTTTTTATGTTGAGCTTCAGACCGTTTTTTGCACTCTCCTCTTTCACCCTCATTACAAGGCTCCTTAATTCCTCCTCACTTTTTGCCATCAGAGTGGTATCATCTGCATACCTGAGGTTGTTGATATTTCTGAAGGAGATTAAACTCTTGAGTCTTATCAATTGTACTTCCCATCCCTTCAGAGGAGGCATAACCCTTTACCCCATGGCAATGTGGGTAGATGAAACATCATTTTCTGTTTGTGTGGTCTTCAGTTGCTGCCCATCTCTGACCGTCAAAACTGGGATTTATGTCTTTTTAAAATGTTTACTTTCATTGTTTTCTTGCAATCAATGCCCAAACAAGTTGGGAGGTAAGTCTGCCTCCAAAAGGTAAAGTCCCTCTGTAATAACAGTAGTGGTATGGTGACACTGAACTCTCATTGAAACGGAGTTAACAATGGGCAAGGCTCGCAAAACACTCTGCAAAGGGACATTCAGAAGCAAAATGTTACTAAATCTGGGCAATTTCAGCATCTCACTTGCCTTGTAAGCAAACTGCCACTGTTCAGATATCTCCAGGAAGAATGAGGGGGAGGCAAATAACTTGCTCTGCCCTGTTAATCATTCCCTCCTCCACCAACATTTCATCTCCGTTTCTACTGCTGGATGATAATTTTTCTCACCCAAGGCGGCCACAGTTTCTAAGCTGCATGCCAAAACACAGAATAAAGAGAAAGAGAGTGAGCTTGTTTCACATGCCTCCTCTTAGGTCTCCTTATAGGAAAGCTCCTTTCTTCTCTGTAAAAGACACACATATTCCCAGTTTTCTAAGGTGACCTTGTGTCTTGCATTAGAAAGGGACACTTCTTTGTTTGGAAAACTACTGGAAGACCAATACAGTTTGAAGCCAGGGCTCACAGGTTAAAGCACAGAGACTTTTTAATGAGCAGAGATGCTGACACAATCAGCCACCCCCTCCCTCTCAGGCTTTCCTTTCCTTCTGAATTTAGCTGCACTTTTCTTTTTTCTTGGCTAAAGGGAGGGTTGTCCTGGGATTTGGGTAGGCAGGGGACGTAGAACTGGGTATCTCCACATACTGTGGCACTGAAATTCGAAAGTCTCACAGTGGCTTCATGTATGTGCTAAATAGCATGAGGGACAGAATAAAACCCAGAGTGACTCAGACTGAGCATAGCTTCCATAAATGCTTGTGAAAATGCATCCACAGATGCATCATGCCAGTCCCCCAAAGAATTTTCATCATCCAAATACAACAGAATTCAGTGTAGCTTCTGTAAAACCAACATGGTTTGGTCTGTTGTTTCCTGGAGATAATGATTTTCAGCTGCTCAACTGGGGCTAAGGCTGAACAAGGCTGTCCAGGTGGAGCAAATCTCCTGCCTCAGATATCAGGACAGGAGGGGCAGTGGATTGCATGCACTCCATTCCACCACAGGGCCTGCTACAATGAGGGTCCACCACAGCATGTGCAAAAGCTGTCCTAGGAGAGAGTCTGGCAAGATTCTTCACTGCAGCCCTCTGCCCCTTTCACACACACCCAGTGCATGGCAATGAGAAAGCCCATCCCCGGCCAGCCATATGGGACCGCAGGCAGTGACAGAGGGGTGGAGTGCATTGGCAGGATGCAGGGCAGGGGAGGAGAGCTCATCTCGCTTGGTCCAGTTCAGAGAGCTTGGTCCAGTACAGGTTGGAACAGGCTTTAGGCTTCTGACATCTTGTTGCAACTATTTTTATTAGAATCTCAATATATACCAACCAGAGGCAAGTGCAAATGAAAAGGAGGATACCCTTAGTATTACAGAACAGGTCACCCCGAGTGCATTCTGAGATGCGAATTAGTTTACAGTACCAGGACGTAATTGAACTTACGGTAAGATAAAGGTCGTGTTCGACTCATCCCCATTTCCAAGCCGTAGAGCCAGTGTTTGTCCAAAGACCGTTTCCGTGGTCACGTGGCCAGCGTGACTAGACATGGAATGCCGTTACCTTCCCACTGAGGTGGTACCTATTTATCTACTTGCATTTGCATGCTTTCAAACCGCTAGGTTGGCAGGAGCTGGGACAAGTGACAGGAGCTCACTCCGTCATGTGGATTCGATCTTACGACTGCTGGTCTTCTGACCCTGCAGCACAGAGGCTTCTGCGGTTTAACCCAGAATGCCACCACGTCCCTTTGTGAATTTACAGTATTCTTACCCCAACCCACTCCGGATTACCCCAAGCTTTCTTCATTGCAGCCATCTAATTTAAGTGGGAACAGTTGTTTTGCTCTTGCTACAGGAAAGCAATTGGCAGTTAGAGACCCTCGCCAATCTGCTGCAACTTGTCCCGTGTTCTACCAATAAATCCCAATCTACCTTCTGTCCGGCCCGCAGTTCTGCACACACAACATCCAGGCTGGAGCACAGAAAAATCTGCTTTTTCAGACAACAACACCCATAATTTCCCTAGGTGGCACAGCTGGGGAAAAGGCTATTCAGGGGATTTTGGAAGTTCTAGGTCACGAAAGGAAAATGTCCAAGCTCTGATTTCCTAGGCTTGTGAAAGCAGAGGTTAGATACTGGATACGTTTGGATTCCCTCTCCCGCACTCAGTGGAACTTCAAAGCACTCATGCACCCACAAACGAGGTTACCTTTCTTTGGAGGACAGCCCTGAGTGAGGGGAGACTTTCAAAAAACTTGCCAAAGATTTGCATAAATGTAATATATAAATAAATATAAATAAAATTAATCTGTTTATACAGCTCACAAATGAATACCAGGGAAACAGCATCCAGAGCAGACGGGTCAAGACCTAAAGGCATATGACTGGAGGGCAGAGAGTTGTTTTGTCCACAGTCAGAGTTCCTTCAAGACATGGTAGAAAAGTCAATTCTGGATGTCGTTAAAGTCAGCCGAATGAGAACCAAGGCAGATCTCAGCCCCGGGGTAGAATCTGGGGATATGTTTTCACACATTTCTTATTCATGTCAAAGAAGCTTGCACAGAGAATCTCCCAGTTGGTTGTTGTGGGTTTTTTGGGCTCTTTGGCCGTGTTCTGAAGGTTGTTCTTCCTAACGTCTTCCTAAGGTTGTTCTTCCAGAGTGCTACTCCTGTCCTCTGAAGATGCCGGCCACAGAGACTGATGAAATGTTAGGAAGAACAACCTTCGGAACACAGCCAAAGAGCCCAAAAAACCCACAACAACCATTAGATCCCAGCCGTGAAAGCATTCGCGAATACAATCTCCCAGTTGATTTTAGTTGGTTAGTTACCTGCCTGTCAAGCCAGGATCAACTTATAGCAACCGAAATAGGGTTTTCAAGATAAGTGAAATGTTTAAGGAGTGGTTTTACCAAAGCCAACTGGCTGGATAGCTCCGTGAGTTAGGTGTCTGGCTGCGGAGGTAGAGGTAGAGAGTTCACTTCCCCACTGGGCATCCCAGAAGAGCCAGCACATGTGGCTTTGTGCCAGGATGCCCCCAGAAGAAGGGAATGATAAACCTCTTCTGAATACTTTCTACTTAGAAAGCCCTAAAGAGTCACCCTAAGTCAGAACTGACAGCACACAGTTATTATTATTTTCCAGTGTCCCAAACACACACACACTTGGTGAGCTTCCATGGTGATTTGAACCTTGGTCTCCAGAGACCAAGGTTCGCCACCACATCCCTACCTAGGGACATGGTGGCGCTGCGGGCTAAACCGCAGAAGCCTGTGCTGCAGGGTCAGAAGACCAAGCAGTCGTAAGATCGAATCCACGCGACGGAGTGAGCTCCCGTCGCTTGTCCCAGCTCCCGCCAACCTAGCGGTTCGAAAGCATGCAAATGCAAGTAGATAAATAGGGACCACCTCGGCGTTCCGTGTCTAAGTCGCACTGGCCATGTGACCACGGAAGATTGTCTTCGGACAAATGGTGGCTCTATGGCTTGGAAACAGGGATGAGCACTGCTCCCTAGAGTTGAACACGACTGGACAAAAATTGTCAAGGGGAACCTTTACCCTTTACCTTTACCTCCAGAGTCCTAGTTAGCTCTCACTCTATCCAGTCTTAATTAGAATACAGGAGTGGGATTGTCCCTTTGAAATTCCTCAAATCACCAACATGTTTTTATCTGGCTAGCTCCAAATCCAAGAGCAAGAAAGGAAACTACATTATAAGAATCTATTTTAAAGGATCTTCAATTATTCTTCACATACAAGCTCTGTCTTAAAGAATGCATCAGTGAAAGCATCCTAAGAGCTGGTATGCCTTTATTTCGCTCAGTTTCCTTTTTTTTCTATCAATACCCTAGTAAAACTGTTAACTCAATTATGAACCCATTCAGTAGACTTCTGTCAGTCCCAGTTCTTTCAAACTGCCATATGGGAAAATAGTAACCTAATTTTCAGAGATCTGGTAAAGATCTGAGATAATGCATGTGAAGTGCTCTCAATAAGCAAAAGGAGACTGAGCAATAAAAATAACTGCATTTTCATTACAAGCAGTGTTTTCTTTTCTTTTTTTTAATTTTATTTCAACTACAACATAAACATAAAATACATAAACCAAAATACAAATAACTGCATTTTGATCATCCTCTTCCCTTGAAAACGTCTTTTGTTCTAACCACTCTTCATGATGTGAGCCCCTCTGAAGCAGTTTTTTGTGCAAATGATCTCTATAGGTATAGATGGAGTCCCTACATTCATGGGCTATAATGTCCAAGATCCCCTAGGTTAGGCAACCAATAGCCATGCCGGATGGAGGATCCTCAGAGTTGGAATCCAAATAGGCAACTTTCCCTAATTCTACTTCTTGTGCCAAATGGGCTTGTAAGGGGTTATAATCACCCTTTCTCTCATACACTTACACCCCTGACAACCTCAGATGCTGGTTGAGTTTTCCTTTTCCTCAGGCTGTAAAAATAGCTGCTATTGTTGATTTGCATACATTAATTCCGGTCTCAATTTGGAATAAATTCATGGGGAGAAATTCTGTAGACTATATTTGCCCAAAAGATAATTGATGCGTAGGGGTTATGCTGAACCATAAAATGCATTAATTTAAATGTGCAAATTGGAAACCACGTTCTGCCTTAATAATGGGGAAGAAGGGAAGTGCTGAGAAGGAGAGAGAGTATGCTTAAGAGCCAGATACTTTCTGATTTGGATGCTCTACTTATCCAAACCCCAGAAGAACTGGGGCACAATATGGTCAGTAAACAGGGAAGGTCCTCCACCCACGCTCATGAGCACTCTTGCCAATCTGCTTTTTAGACATTTGTACAGAAACTGGCCTCCGTGCCAGTGACACCTTGAGATACACCACGTAAGGCCCTGCTGCATAGAATTGGAGCACTATGCATGCTGCAATTTCTTTTAGTTGCATTAGGAAGCTACATTCATGTGCTTGGGTCCAATTATGTGGGTTCTTCCCCCTCAGTCATCACTAAAGCAGAATGGATGTCATTCACCCAGACCTATATCAGTTAGGGAGCTGCATCCCCATAAAGTCTTCTTATGCAACTAGCAAGATGTCTAGGAATGCTATGACCACTCCTGGAATATTCCAACCTGCATAGGATGCCTTTGAGAAGTTTTGGCTAGGAGGCGACCTTTCTGGACTGGAGTAAATGTCAGTCAACTCAGTAGCAGCCAATTGTTCCCTCTCTGCCGCAGAGTTTGAAGAGAGCCATGCCTCCCCAAGATTTTTCCCTGCTTTTCTTTTCCTAGTCAGATATGTTCTGTCGGTTAGTTATGGAGTCTGAAGACAGTTAGTAATTAAGTTCTGTCAGTCATGTAGTGAATTAGTGAGTAATGAAACTAGTTAGCCAATTAAACTCAGCCTATGTAACCAGTTAAAATGTTCTACACAAAATGTTTGCTTTTATCTATGAAGAACTGTAAGTAAACAGAAACATATTCTTTCTCATTGCCAGTGTCTTTGAGTGAATGATTGAGATAGTAAGTGCTAGTTGAGGTAAACTAACCAATGAGGGGCAGGTCTGCTGAGGGAGACTTATAGCTCAAACTGTTCTATAGGCTCCTGAACTTTTATCTGCTATGTAATTAGGAAGTTTTTTAAGCCACTAATTTCTCACTACTCTATACAAGAACCACAGTGTCAAAGACAAATACTGTATATTGGTTCCTCTCTCCACTTAACTGTCTTCAGTGAGGGAGGTGGCCAACAATCAAGTGGAAAGAAAATCCACCTGATGGGTTCTGACCACATAGTTTCAGTTCCGACTAATGGTGACCCTTTCCAGGATTTTCTAGATACAGAATACTCAGGAGTAGTTCACCATTTCATTCTCCTGAGGATGCCCTGGGATTGTGCAGCTTGCCCAAGGCTACACAGGCTGGCTCTTCTCCCAGAAGGCACAACGGGGAATCAAACTCCCAACCTTTCCCACTAAGCTATCCAGCCAATGCAGTACTTTTTGGATTGTGACTCCCAGAATCTATGGCACATTTTTTTTTGGAGCCCTGTGTATTGTAAAATGAGGTGGGGTGAATACACTTATGTAGAACACTGTGTGCTTCACTTGTAACTTTTGGCCTGTATTGGTGGATTCCTTTCCTGCAATGATTCTTGCTCTCTGTTGCCAGCAGGGAAAGATGAGCAGAGATTGGGAAAGTTACTTTTTTGGACTACAACTTCAAGTTTCCCCCAATTAGCATATGGGTGGGGGTCTGTTTGTACTAGCTGGGGGATTCTGAGGATTGCAATCCAAAAGTAATGTATTGAAGTTCTGAAGACAAGAGAAATTCCCTACACAATATAGGATACCTACCTTTCCCTCCTTTTGTGAAAATCTATAATTATTCTTCCCATAAAGATCAGCTTTATTTTGAATGTTGTCTCTCAAACATATCTTCTAATATGGAGGTACAACCTGGTACCTACTAAAGAGTTGGAACTACAACCCATCACTGTATCTGGCCATTGACAGGAACAGATGAGATGTGTAGTCTTAACACCTAGAGACCAGGAAGTTACCTACCTCTTGTAAGGTGCCCACCCACCCCAACATGATGGTAACTTAAAGCCCAAACGGTAAGTGATATGACATGAGTGCAGCCAATTCCTCCCTTGCCATAATGCCTAAATAAGAAAACTTATCTATATCCATGTCTGCTTTCCTACTCCTGTTCATTATGTGCAGTGCAATGGGAAACCTAGAATGCCATGGTGTCAGGACATGGAGGAATTGCCTTAGACACCACCGTTGAGTAATTGTCATTCATGCAATGCCCAGACATTTAATGCAACACACCGTTTTGCTGCCAGGCAGTCGATCCCCATTCATCTGGCCAAATCAGCTTACCTACCCCTGGGGTCTCACTTGTACCCATCAGATAGTAGACTCACTGCCAGAAGGGGCTTTTCAGTGGCAGTTGGTGCTCATTGTGGTTGGTTGGGAAGAAGGCATAGCACAAGTTGGTGGACTAAGGGGTGACAGGCACAGCCAGGGACAAGAGTGTGTCTTCATAATAAAGATCCAGAGAGGCAAGGATTCACACATACACAAAGCAGGCAAAGGTGGGACCTTGGCTGCCTTTGGAAAGGAGGCAATCAGCAGCGGGATGACTGGGGTTGCCCAGACAAGGGGTGCAACAGTGGCCCCTGTGCTCTTACAAACCAGTTTCCACTGGCATCTGCAGAGTACAGGAAAGACCAACTTGAATCAAGCTATCTGCTGGTAAGGCTTTAAAAAATCATATCTCTAGCCGATGATTTAAAACAGAAAAGCCTTCTTAAGAATAAATAAGATTTAAATCATGGTGTAAGCAAAAGCTGATGATGGAGCCATCATAAAGAAGGACTTTTAAAATTGGGTACAAGGTGTCCTGATACTTTTGAACAGTTGTTCCCTGAACACGACCTTAAATGCCATTATTCCTGCACCACTTGTAATTACACAGAAGGGAAGGACTAATAAAAGCAGTGTCGACAAGCAAAAGTCCTATTTAGGCATCCTAGGCCTTATAGGGACAGGATTGCTGTCCCCCTCCTCTTATGTCACGCTCTTCTTGCCTGGTCCTGCTGCTCTCCACCTTTTGTCCATTTTGGGGTGCCTCTTGCTCTGCTTGTGCAGGTTCTCCACTCACCACATAAAACCCTGATCACGCCAGGGGCCCTCCACCCCACAGAGAACACAGATGTATAGACCTTTTCCTGGGCTGTAGACTTACATCTTCCAACCTATGGGGAATGACACAGGCAGGAGACAATGCTGTGATAAGGGGGCGGGGAGCCAATGTAAGCACCCCCCTGCAATACTCCCCTCATGCTGCTCAAAGGCCTAGGATTCCTGATAAGGGCATTTAAATTGCTTGCCGAAAACCATTTATTAGCAGGGTTGGCACAAAGTCCTGTTTCAGGCGTTGATTTCATTTTTTATTATTACGTTTTGCCCATTTGTGGGATTTTTTACATTTTCTGCCCAAACCACAACATTGGTTTTTTGGGTTTCTTGATTTAGGTGACTGGCTGGGTGTGGCATTTGCTGCTCTGCCTCAGGTAGCAAAATGTCTTGGGCTGGCCTTGCTGCCTACATGCAAGGCATATGAATTGGGGGGCATTTTGACTTATAGCCCTCCCGACCCTGAAGCCAGCCTTGCCCTTTGAAGGTTCTTTAGCAGACAGACTAAAGTGAACAGCATTTCCTGAATGTCAAAATCCTAAAAACCCATTGGCCAGAGTATGCTTTCTGGATCCCTCCAAGTTTACAGAGTTTCCGGCTGAGTTTTTAACGTTACTTTTACTGGAATGCAATGGGAAAGGGTTAGGAGTCTGTGTGGTATATTGGTTCACAGGTTGAATTAGCACACAGGAGACCTGGGTTCAAATCAAAACTTGGTGGTTAAACCCCTTGGATGACCTTTGGCCAGTCAGGCTCTTTCAGCCTGACCTCGCAGGGCTCCTGTCGCGATGAAGCCAAGAGGAGGAGAAGGGGCACTATAGTGTGTGCCACCCTGAGCTCATCCAAGAGAGGCGGGACATAAACATACCAAAACCGCAACAACCCCTAAATACACCCGGAGAGACGCTGTGATGCTGTCATTGATTGGGAGCCTCTTAACACTCACTGGGTAATTTTTGGCAGGTTATTCTCCCCCCCAGACAAACAACCCCAGAGGGCTGTTGTGAAGGAATCATGGAGCAATGTGAACCCTATACTTTCCTGGAGCCTATCGAAGGAAAATTGAGACATGTAGGTAAGAAATTGATAAGTAAGCTTAACACACATACAGCTTCGTTGGTGGGGGGGAGTTACAAAGCTTTACACAGAGAGAAACCTACAGTACAGCCCAGGCCTTATCTTGAAGACCATTCAATGGGAATGGCAGTTTCTTAGCAGCTTTAACTGGACTTCGGAGCCCACAATCATTATGATTTATATGCTTAAATAGATGGGAAGTTGTAAAGTCTGCCTGCGACTAAGTTTGATAGGGGTCAATTATTACTGTTTAATTAATCCGGATTAAAAGACCTTGTAAGGAACACTGTACTCCTCTTTCTCCTCACTTCCTGGAGGCTATCCCCAGGTTAACTCTTTCAAGCCCTGGTAAGGTTTCCCCGACAAGCCAAACTGGTTGGGGAAACCCCTGGATTCAAAGACATATCTGAAGGGCTCCATAACAGAGAATTGGGGAAGGGGGGGAATGACTAAAGAGGTTCGGGATCCATCCTGCCCTATTCCTTCGCCCGCCCTCCCTCTGCTCTCTCTCTCACACAGTTGCTCGGCTGCACTCCGGAGACGGTGGCAGACAAAAAGAAATGGGAGGAGGGGGAGGAAGGAGGAGGGGATGAATGCGTGGAGGCGAAAAGAATTGCAAAGATACATCTGATGGTCTCCTTGGGTCCATCTCAGATCGGGGGAACCTAAATCGCCCCGCTTTCCCCCCTGCCCACCTTGGAGTTGGATGACGGGCTGGAGAAGGTGGGAAGGGAGGGACACGATCCCAGTTCATATTCCCCCACCCCACTCTCTACCTTTTTCTCTCCCCCCCCCCCAACCTTCACCACGTTCCCCGAGCTTGGAAAGTTGAATACAGAGGGGAGTCGAGGAGTGATGGAGCAATGGAAGGGGGGCGATCCAGCTTCGCCCCGTCGGTTTCCTCTGGAGGTCAGACCTTTTCTCTCCCACCCCCTTCCCCCCCATCTCACCTGCAACACCTCTTGGGGCTCCATCGCTTGCCTGCGGCTCCTTTCCTTCCTTCCTCTCCGTCCAGGCGGCGGCGGGAAACTCCTGCGGCAGTCTGAGCTTAACTAAGCAAAGACCAGCCGCCGCAGCCTCCTCCTCTCTCCCCCCCCCCGGCCCGCCCCCACCTGCTTCCCCTCTCCCCGTGCCTTGGGGGTGGGGGATCTACAGACAAAACCTCCCCACTCCTCCTTTTCCTCCCATGCTTGTGATTGGACGGCTGCTCCAGGTAGGAAGGATATTGCCCCCTCCCCAGCCTCACCCTCACACATCTGGTCTGGACGTTATGGCGAGGAACCTGGGATCCCTCGCCTGGTTTTGGAGAGATGCCCTACGACGGAATCAAGCCGGCCACCAAGTGCAAGGCTTTACTCCAGGGAAGGTTCTTGCATGTCATTCATCGCACAGAAATGCAGGTCCTTAGATTTAGCCTGATTCAAAAAAGACACATGACTAATCTCTCTCTCTCCTTATCTTTCTACAAAATAGTTGGTATTCTAGTGCTCATCCCAGCTAAGAGTAGACTCACAGAATTAGTTGCTGAATAATAAGTCAACACTTAGGAGATGCCCAGTGGCTAGAATGATGGAGGAGGACTCTGGAAACCAGGGTTCAGATCCCCAAAGGGCCATGGAAACTCACTTGGGGAATGGAACTGGTAAAATCACTCCTTAAATATCTCATCTTGAAAGCCTTGTTATAAGTTGGTTCCAATTTGGCAATACGTAACAACAACAAGAAGAAACATGAAATGCCTTTACAAGAATAATCGAATCCTATGCTACTGCAAAAGTGAATCAATATTGTACAGCATAAGCTTTCATGGAGTGAGGTGCAATTTATGCAGGCTTGTGCCAAAATCTTGTTAGTATTTAAGGTACCAGAAGATACTTGTTGGCTTTAGGCAACGGCTTTCACAGGAGGGCACTTCTTGTGCTCCTGCATGAACCACAGGAAAAGCATGTTTCTGATGAGAAGGAAGGAAATGGCAAGCAGGCATTCATACAGCTAGTCAACCCGCAGCCTTTCTTTGAATATTGTGCACCCGCAGTTTAACTTCATGACTTTGTAGCTTCTACTTTCTAGATGTTCCCCTTGCTTCAGACACAAGCCACCTGTGCTTTGAGACCTTTCTAGTTTGTCAACACCCTCTACAAAAAAAAAAAACCCATTCCCCTCTGTTGGTTTATCCTACGCTTACATAATATTTAATTTTATGTTTATTTATTTATTGGACTTATATACCGCCCCATAGCGCTACAAGCACTCTCCGGGCGGTTTACAATTTAATTATACAGGCTACACATTGCCCCCCCAGCAAGCTGGGTACTCATTTTACCGACCTCGGAAGGATGGAAGGCTGAGTCAACCTTGAGCCGGCTACCTGGGATTTGAACCCCAGGTCGTGAGCACAGTTTTAGCTGCAGTACAGCGTTTTAACCACTTTCGGTTTGTAAGCTGCCCAGAGTATTGACTTGCCACTAAATGGGCGGGCGAGGATTTAACAAACAAATAAATAAATCACAGGATCCCTAGCTGGCCAGAGATGACTGTCTGGGGGCTGCAGTCAATTTTCACCCACTAGACTTAAACGGAATTTTGCAAAGAAAAAGTGTCCTGAATGCCTATTTTGAAGGCCTTGCAAATACTTCTCCTTCTGTTTTCTCCTCCGCACTAACATACTCATTGTCATAAGCAGTATGCAAGAGAGACTCAAAGGCCACATTTAAGTGTGGGAAGCAGCACCACAGTGATCTTACAAGGGTTATGTATTTTACATCAGTCCATGATGCAATATCCCATGGCCATTTTTAGCAGATCCTGGTGTCTCTCTTAGCTTTCTGCTCTCACATTGCACGTATGCTATTTTTTCGCCCTTCCCCTTAGCAGAGATGCACATTTCTTACTCTTCAATTTTTATTGGATTGTGATGAGCCCAGTTCCTCAAGGGCGTCAAGTCAGCTTAGATTGTTTTCCTCCTCCTCTCACAAAATGTTCAGGTGGTCTATTTCATCCAGAGTTGAAATGAAGCTCTAAGAAAAAAAGTTATGTCGTGTGTGGTCACTCCTCCAGGTATAACCTCCGATGAACAGAATTTGAAGAGGTTTGTGATACTCACGTGACTGTATGACATGACTAGACAGACAAAAATGGAAGACAAAAATAAGACCAAGAAAATGAGAGGATACAACATTTGGTGTAATTTCTCTTTGCACCACTTTCAGATCTATTTAGAAAATGGTAGCCTTCTCTCCAGTCTTCATTTTCAATTGAGATGTTACAAAGAGTTTGTGGATTTGAGAGGAATTCATCCTTATTATCAAGTAGAACAAACTAGAGTTTAGGGGAGTCACTTTCCTTGGGCTGCAACTTGCACATGTTTTGATGACAACTTAAACCGCAGAAGCCTCTGTGCTGCAAGGTCAGAAGACCAGCAGTCGTGAGATCGAATCCACTCAATGGAGTGAGCTCCCGTCGCTTGTCCCAGCTCCTGCCAACCTAGCAGTTCGAAAGCATGTGAAAATGTGAGTAGATAAATAGGTACCACCTTGGTGGGAAGATAAGGGCATTCTGTGTCTAGTCACTCTGGCCACATGACCACGGAAACTATCTTCAGACAAACACTGGCTCTATGGCTTGGAAATGGAGATGAGCACCACACCCTAGAGTTGGACACATCTGGACTAAATGTCAAGGGGAACCTAAAGAAGTCCTTTAAAAAGTAACATTTCCAAGTGCAGGTGTGAGGCACCTGTCTCAGTTAGCAAATGTTTGGGGGTGAGGGGTGATTGGTTGACACAGGCCCTTTAGTCTGCCCGGTGGCTCCTCAGCTAGTCAACCACCTTCAGACATGAAGCAGGATTCTATTCTGCAGCCAGCATTAAGATAAGATTTAGCTGCCAGTCACAGAGGTGGTTTGGGATGGGCGACAAATGTTGTTGCAGGATGACAATATTTTTAAGGGTGGGTCTAATCTGAATTCTTTTATGTTTTCTAAATCAACCCTGAGCATCTACTAAAAGCTAAACTGAAGCTATTGTATTTTGAACAAAGGATGAGAAGACAAGACTCAGTGGAAAAGGCGAGAAAGCAGAAAGAAAAGAGAACACCTAATGTGAGCTGGATTGATGCAATAAAGGGAGCCTTTCACTTTTAGAACCTGGTCATGGCTGTAAACGATAGGACCTTTTGGAGACTATGAATTCATAGCATTATCATAAGCTGGAAGTGACTTGATGGCACATAAAACAGCTCCATGCTCTGCAAGTTGCTGGTTTCTTAGACAGCCGTTGTCTCTTCCTTTCTCCTTGCCAACCCCATCAGCCATCTTCTCACTGATCACATTTTATGTACGAAGGAAAGAACTTGGGAGGGCATTGTACTACAGTTCCCCAAATCCCCCAGCCAACATGGCCATTGACCATGCTATTCAGGGCGGTGGTTCCCAACCTTGGGGCCCTAGATGTTCTTGGATTAAAACTCCTTGAAGCCTTTACCACTAGCTGTGCTGGCCAGGATTTGGGGGAGTTATAGTCCAAGACCATTTGGGGAATCAAGGCTGGGAACTACTGATCTAGGGGATTTTGGGATGTATAGACAAACCAAACCAAACCAAACCAAACCAAACCAAACCAACCAAACCAACCAACCAACCAACCAACCAACCAACCAACCAACCAACCAACCAACCAACCAACCAACCAACCAACCAACCAACCAACCAACCAACCAACCAACCAGCTAACCAACCAACCAACCAACCAAAACCCTTTCCCGCTTCCTGGTGTGTATATGTATGTGATAAGAAGTGAGGTTGTCTATCTAGCACCTTCATACTGCACAAGCAATAAATATTGTTATGATAAGCAGGGTACACACAGAGGGAAATCTGTTTTTTGCTTTCACCCCGTCATTCTCCACCTCTTTGCTGAGAACGGCAGGACCTTTGCTTTTATTTCTTGGACAAGGCAGATGAGTAGGGAAATTCCAGATACAGTAGCTCTCCATAGGTTATTTTTAAACCAACATTCCTATTGTTCCTCGACACCGGCCATGCTAGGTGGGGCAGGTGGGAGTTAAAGTCCAACCACATCAGGAGGACCACTAATCCCTTAGATGAAGAATAAAGCAAGCCAGGTTTTACCCTGACAGTGCTGAAGGCAAAACCTGCCCCACTGACTGTGGGATGGGATCCACATCATCTCCCCAGGATTCCATATGTTTCTCTGCCAACACTTAGCATTCCACAATGACTGGGCATATAAGAAAGCCGACAGCATTCTGAGCATGCTCAGTCTCCACAGAATACTGATTGTGAGAGAGCTCAAAATGGAAAGCTGGGGTGGAATAGAGCTGCTCAGTCCTCATGGGAATGTATTCAGGCTCTCCCACACTTTTGAGTTTTTTTCTTAAATCTAATTTTATATTTATACCTCTGCAAACAGGGAGGCTTCCCTGAGTCCGCTGACATTTTCCTCATGTGGGTAGTGCTGTTTTATCAACAGAAGTTACAGCACTCATCCAGGGAATATCAGAAATAGAGAAAGTGATAGATTCATTGTCTCCCTTTCTAATGAAATTACAGTCCTGGGATGGGCATTATTTTTGTTTGCTGTTAGCATGCATGTCCATAACATCTTGGTATTTGCCAATCAGCATCTTTTAAATATTTGTTACAAATGCCAATACAGAAGAGCTGGGGCTAAGAATGGGAAATTGCTGGAGAGAAGCCAGCGGGAAGCAGTAGAGGCTGGTGACTGATTTTACAAGGGTGGTGAATCCACTCCAGATTTTAGTTTCAACTTTAAATGAACTTTCCAAGGTGCCAAATCTATTGGGGGGGGCAGGGTAGGGTTCGAGTTACCTTGGGCATCTGCTGTAAATTTCAGACTAAAACCCAAAGTAGCTTAACTGCCCCTGCAAAGCGAGAGTCACTAGTCTTCCCTGGCTGGAAGATTGCCATCAAAGGACACAGATGTTTGTGATAGCTGTTTAGAAAAGGAAAGGGGCCCTCCAACAGTATATTACTTGCTTTAGGGGAATCAGCGTTGTTTAATAGATTGGCACTACAGTGGACCCTCTGCTTACAGAATTAATCCGTATTGGAACTGTGGCTGCAAGTCGAAAAGTCTGTAGGTCGAATCTCCATTGACCTACAATGCATTGAAAACCGATTAATCCCATAACTGGCAGTTTTTATTCTATTTTTGTTCCATTTTGGTTTTTTTCTGGTCTGTACTGTAAGTTGATTTTCCGGCTGCAAGTCAAATCTAAATTTTGCGGCCAGAGAAGTCTGTAACTCGAAAAGTCTGTAAGTCGAGCCATCTGTAAGTCGAGGGTCCACTGTACTGTATTTGGGTATATTTCTGGACAACAAGTGGTAATTCCAGTGTGTAAAAAGATCTTTCTTTTCTTTTTGTCTGTAACTCCCAGACTCTCCCAGTCAGCATGAGTGCAGCATGAGTCACCCATGTTCAAGATGACAGAGGTCTGCAGCTTGTAGCAGCATACAAAGACACCACATCATGCCTCACCCAGCTATCTTTGGAAAGGGGAAACCATGTCTTGCAGCTAGAGAAAGCCAGTTCCCAATGTGATGAGAATTTGGTGGCCCAACTGGCAGGACTCTCTCAGAAGCCTACAAGGGGAGGATAGAGGCCAATTACTGAGCCTCGTGGCACAGCGGTTAAACTGCTGTACTGAGGCCAAAACTGTGCTCATGACGTGAGGTTCAATCCCAGGTAGCCGACTCAGCCTTCCATCCTTCCAAGGTTGGTAAAATGAGTACCTGGCTCACTGGAGGGGGCAATGTGTAGCTTGCACAATTAACCTGTAAACCTCCAGAGAGTGTTTTAAGCATTATGGGGCAGTATATAAGCAAGACATTTTTTTCTCTGTTAGGTTGACTCAGAGGATGAAGGGAGCCTGGCTGACAGGTGAACTATTTTGCCCAAAGGAACGCCAACAGCTCCAGTCGTTGGTGCAGAAACGAAGAAGGCATCTCACATCAAACTGGCTCTTAATAACTAATCAGAAACAGCTGGGTGAGGCACACTGAAGGCTATAAATTCTGCTCTCTCGGTTAGCTAGGTGTGGAAGAGAGACGTTCAAAATGACTCTTCCTTGATGCTATTTCTGTCTGTCCAGAATTTGCGGAACTCTGCGACCCAAAATGACAATTGTGATTCTTCCTGATCCCTCATGCAGAGGGTGAATGGACTGAACTTTCAGCTTGAACTGTTTGAATGACAGCCCCACATTTTGTTCCATGCCCTTGATGTCGCAGCCCTCAACACTTGTATCCTGCAAACATTACATTACATGAGGAAGCAGCTCCCTGGCTGATACCAGCATGGGTGACTGGCCACTCACAGTTCTGTCAAAATCAACAGCTTTCACAATGTACGTCTTTTAAGTTGTCTCTTCTCATCTCAAAATGCTGCCCTCCCTGAAACTTCTTACCACTTGGGGGAGTAGAGGGACATGATGTCTTGATGAAGAGGTGGCCTTGCATGAGGCTAGTGTATCTAACCGTCACATTTTCACTAGCTCTCATATCACTCTAAAAGATCAGGTTCTCTTTGCTTGGCAGTCTGGGCTTCTGCTGTCTTCCTGCCTGCATTTGTGACATTCCTTCCTCTGTTGAGGATTCTGAGTACCATGACCCATATCTTGCTGCTCCCGCAGTCTGGTGCCTAAAGCGGAGTGGCTAGCACCTGCCCCCTTCCTCCCAGTTCCTCAGTGGGAGGAAGAATCTAGCGATGACATTTGTCTTGTGAAATGCTAGGGGGACCACAAGAAAGGCACAGAGGGGAAGAAAGAAGGAGGAAACATTTGGGAACTATTTTTAGGCAAGGAATTGGTTGCCAGGGACATTAAGCTAATTCCATTGCCATACATCAGGGAAATGACTGCAGAGCAGTTTTGGAGGCTTAATTGAGGGGATTTATAGCAAAACGCAACTTGTCAGAGATGGCAGCGGCAAAATAAAACACTCCCAGAGAGGAGGCAGCTCACTGCATTTGTCATGCTTACCTCTGGGTTCCACGGAACAGAGGATCCAGCAGTTGCTGATCCAGAAATGGAGGTTTTTCATTTATCCCTCTCACCCAGGGTCTGCTGAGAAAGGCTGAACATATTTCTGCATTTTCACAGTAAAGGTGCAGAAATCAGGAATGGGTGCAGCATTGAGCAGCCTTAAAATTATCTTCCTCCATTCTTCATCTTCTTCCTATCATTTTAAAAAAGCAAATTCTAGTCCTGGGAGCTGTGAAGATAGTGGAATGGCCATTAGCAATTTTCTTAAAAAGCACATGGCACAATGTCAGCATGTCTAGCCAGCTGTACAACTGAGACATCTGCCTCCTTCTCTTGCTATATCCAAAAAGCCTGTTTTTACTTGCTATATTTGAGGACTGGAGGGGGGGCAGGAGAGGAAAAGGGGAAAAAATCTCCCTAGCCTATACACAGACAGATGAGGTTTGCAATAGCTGGTAGCCATCGGCCACTAAAAGCCATTTCAGAAACATCCCCTACCCATTACTGCCAACCTCTGAAGCATCTGGAACTATTAGTTAAACTTTTAGAGGAAATATCATCTCCTCCCTTGATAGTTATATGACACTGAATTTGAGAACATATGGGCAGATGTTAGTCAAATGTGTGAAGACAGAGGAGGGAGTCAGCAAGATTTCATTCCTCTTCAGATTTTTGCTAGCAGAATATATTATGCGAAATGGATATGTGTATTTTGCACATTACTTTCTGCTCATACAATATAAATTACATTGATGCACAAGAGCCTAGACTGAGTTGCTAGTTACGACTAGAGTAGACTCACTCAATCAATTGCTGTTAAGTCCATACTTAATGTAAATCTTATTGACTCAATGAATCTGCTCTAATTGGAAATAACAACTGAATCCAGATGAATGTTAATTTCTTTCATTACAGCAGCTATGTAGTCCCATTCATGGCACGGGAATGCCACATTGTTGGCCTTCGGATGTTTAGTGTCTTTTCCAGAACTGTCAGTGGTTTGGTGCAATGTGCGAATGATTCATCAAACAGCTATTTTGATATGTGGGTGTAATCTGTGTGTATAATGCTGTGCTTTAGGAAATGCAGATTTGATCAGCTGAATCTTGAGGTTTTTTTTTTCAGCCTTATGAATCACAATCCTGTGAGGTGCAATACTATCACCAGCAAGGACATTCTAATGCCAGTCCTTAAGATCTCTAGGTGCCACTGTTGTCCCCCTTCAGGGCCAGCTCTACCATTAGGCAGAGGGACTGAGCCACTTTAGACAGCAGATCTGGTGTGTGATGAAAAGCAGCCAAGTGTTAATTTTTAAATGTGTTTATTGTTGTACGTTTACTGCCAGTTCCAGGTGGGATTGGTTGCCCCATGTACCAAAATAACTTGCCTGTCTGTGAGCATTTCACACCTCAATTCAGAGAGGATGGAGAAACCCTTTGTTGCTCAGATAGCAAAATGTCTTGGGCCACACTCGTCCTGTCTACATTCCAAAAATAGTACCCAGCAATTTAGGGGTTAGAATGAAATTGATGGGCATGAACTCATGAGCTTGAACCACGAGAAATGTTCCATAGCAATTTATTGGGGGAAAGGAACAGATTTCTTACAGACTGTTTTGTTTTCATATTACAGCTAGGAGCATAAATCAGACTATACATCACTGGGGTCAGTTTCAAACAGCGTAGAGGAATTCAATTGAAAAATATCTTTTTAAATTGAGGTGCTAAGAGTATCTCAGCATCACATGCACACAAAACTTCCTTAACAATGCAGTGCTTCACCAACATGTCTGCTCAGAAATGAGCCTATTAAGTTCAATGGGATATACTCTTAAGAAAATGTATATAGGACTGCAGCCTGTTTTGTGGGCTAGCCTTTCCTGCAAAGGAGATCTTGGTATGTAAATTATGCCACTGGCATTGATCCCTGTAAAAGTAGCTTTCTAGATCTTTCAGTATTCTAATAGCAGATGAAATCTGGCCCTCTCAGGATTCAGCCTTATGAGTGTCCTCTCTGTAACTTTGGCCTGGGCTACAGTTTTATTAGGGGAATGCCAATTATTTGCAGGTCTGAAATGGAGGGGGTGGGAGGCAAGTCACAAAGAGGCCAGCCAAATTTTTGCCCTTCTTTCACCTATCACACAAAAATCCCCTCCACTGATGGATTTTGTTTTTATACACAGAGCAGTAACAGACTAGTAATGAAAATTCATGCTGTCATACGGGCTAGGGAATTGCATTTTTCTATCTCATGGCTGATGGAGTCTGTTGCTTTTCACAAAAGCAAGCTAAATAGATTTGATGGGGCCCCGTCTTGTTTGGAAACAGCTCCCTCTGATTAGTGGTGAGCATAAAGCACTCTTCACATGTTCAAAGACAGGACCTTGACTATTGCTTCACATGTTCCACTTCTAAATCCTGTGTGGGTTCCCCCCTCAAAACAGTTTCTGAAGCTCAAAGCTAGCTCCTAATAAGCATTGTACTCTACAACTGTTTGGGAGATGGGCAGAGGGTGGCATGGTCATCACATGTTCCCAGTTCAAGGTCTGACACTCAGTTGCAAAGATGAGGTGAGACTCACACGAAGTCTCTTAAAAAACCTATAGACTCTTTGATGACTTCACATGAGCTGATCCCATGTATACAATGCAATCATATCTGCATCATGACAATTTCTTTTTTAAAAAAATCTCAGTGTGGGAATTGCCCTGAGGAGGAGGCGGGTGGGTTGCATAGTTTAGCTACTCTTGAAAATGGAGAACCAATACATACAGCATGTGATCTGAACCAATAAGAGGGGAAAGGTGGACAGATAGCCCAGGATGTTTTCCTTTCTTATTTTTCATTGATCTACATTTAGATTACTATTCCTAGGCTGATTTCTCTCTCCTTCTTCTTTTGAGGTCACTTCTTGCTTCTTCTGTCTCCCTTTTAACTAGAGATTGACACCTATGGCATCTAATTGTTGGGCAGCCCTGAACACAGAGAAACCAGAATTAAAGGATTTTGTAACCAGATTTAGGAATCTTTTCTCTGCAATATCCCTAAATAGATATGCTGAAGCAGTTAATGTACATTTTCTACTTTCACCAACCCTGAAGATATGGAATCATAGTTATTTCTGTTGGATGGCTCCAAACTCAGGATTAGCCTGCTACACTTTGCTGGCATGGATATCACATATTCTTACAATTGCAGCCAGCAAACCTCCCTTTGACAGTGTTCAACTCCCCTCTCGATCTAAGATGGCAAAAGTTAATTCTCTGGACTACACCTCCCAGATTCCCAAAGCCAGCATGCCCAGGGCTGATCCTAGGATTCTGGCAGTTGTACTCTGAACAAGCAAAGATTTATCTGGTTTTGATAATGATGGTGGTAATGTTGGTCATGATTTTCTATTTATTATAGTACAGAAGCTCATGTGCACATCTGCATTGCACTGGTACCCAAAGATCACATAGGGGTTTACACAAGCTTGCTGCAGAAGCTGCTTCCAGGTGGATAAATCCCTGTGCTGTCAGTAAAAACACACTGTGCTGCTGTTACTTCTTTTCTTCCCTGCTGAAGTAGCTGTAGAAAGAAAAAAAATATGGAAGGGGAAGAAAACAAAGCACACACACTCAAGCATAGAGTTGAGGTACAAATTGAAGGTGACATTGTCTGGACCATATAATTACAGAGTCCAGTCAGAGTGTCAAGGCAATGGCATAGGGTATATGAAGCACCCACAATGTCCAGTCCAGGCAGCTGATGGGGGCAGATATTGGGGGGGGTTTATAGTTCTGTAACAGACTACACATCCCTTGCATGGAAAAGATACGAGTTCAACCCTTGGCATCGCTTTCTGGGGTTAGGAAAAGCTCCTGTCTGAAATCCAGGGAAGCATGGTTGACAATACTGGGTTAGAGGGATTAACAGGCCATCTCAGTACAAAGCAGCTTCCTCTGTTCCTAAGCTCAGCTTCGTCAGCATTATGAGCTTTCCGGTTTTTTAGTGTCTGATAAGAATTTTAATTAGGTCAACCAGTTGTTCAGTGTTGCAAATATTTTATTCCATAGGTCTGATTTTGCAAAGGCAGCAGTAGTTGGTTTGCCGCCCCCCCTCAATCTGCCTTTATGCCTTCATCTACATATACAGGTTGATGGATGCCTCAGCAGGCCTGGAGTTCTTTTGGACACCAACTTTGGTTCCACCTTCTCTGCTAAGGAGTTGAAACATTTACAAAGACGCACCCTGTGAGATCATCTTTGCTGCCCCTTATCCTACTCAGGTCTTTCAGATGCATTCAGAGGAAATCAACAGCTCAAATAGCCTCTTTGGACCAATTCAAGGACAATTTCATGGCCACACTGGTTGGGGAGAGTCTGAGACTTGCAGTCCAGAGAGTAATTTTTCCAGACATCAGGCAATCTTGACATCCCTTGGGTGGAGTCTCAGGTTCTTCTACAAAGAAGATCCTAGATGTATGTCCTTGTGGGCTGGTTGATTAGATTATGCACTTCTTATTGTATTGCCCACTTTATGCAGAAATCAGATCAAAGTTATTTTTAGTTATAGTTTAATAATGCTTTTTTTCTTTAAATAACACATCAGGTTGAAACTGTAATTTTTTTAAAAAAACAGCAATGTAAATGGTCATTTAATGATAAATTAATGCTATTGATTTTTTTAAAGGGTTTCAGCTATTTATGGTGGTCTGGAACTATAATAATTCTTTGACAACTTAATAGTGCCAATGGTATCATTTTAAAGCATGCCACACATTTTTCTTTCTTTCATTTATGGCACACATTCTTGTCTATACTAAACTGCTTTCCCCATTTTTATTTTTATCAAGAAGTTTGATCTTCTTTCGTTAAAAAAGGAAGAATCCAATTCTTTCCCTATTTATCACCTACAGAAGTTCCTGCCCTTGCTTTTACATAGAGAGTGGGGTATTGGTTCAGCTGATCTGCCTGGTGCTCCTAACCTTTAAAGCAGTTATCACAGTACAGTAGAATGGTACCTTCATAAGGAAAAGACTGTTTAGGTGAAAGTCTGTGATAGCTGGGGATAGAAGTTACTGTCCATGGTCCCGAAGGGGATAGATTGCTGAAAATCCTAGTTTAGAAAACTGTGAAGATAGCAGAGGGGGGGAACAGAAAAAGAGACAGAAAAAACTAAGAAAATATTTATGTATGATAGCAGTGGTTCTCAATCTTGGCTCCCCAGATGTTCTTGGACTAAAACTCCCATGTGCTGGCCAGGATTACTGGGAGTTATAGTCCAAGAACATCTGGGGACCCAAGGTTGGGAACCACTGTATTAGAGTATTGCTCATAGGCGTGTACCCTATTTCTTCAAGATGCACCAAACTAACCCTCTAACCTTTACCTAGACTTACTGACAGTAATACTTGCTTCTATGTATTGAGCATATGACACAAGTTCCTACAAAATTGGGCAAGAGCTTAGAGAATTTTAGTTTTTTGGACTACAATTCTCAGAATCCCCCAGCATGCTGGCTGACATGGTCTAGGGGTTGTAGTCCAAAAAAAGGTAAATTCCCATGTTCTGATGCAGGAACACCATCCAAGGCAGGACAGGTTGATCTGGCATCAGCACAGGTAGATCTTATGAGCCCCAGGATTGTGTCTTGGCAATCACTGCTGTCTGCCCTAAACTAATTTCTGGTGTCGTTCCTCCAAGGACACTAAGGTGGCTTGGAATCCCACCTTTAAAAACTCCGACTATTATCCAGAGTGTTTCCACTATTCTGGTTGGACGTGATGGGAATTGTGGGGTTGAGGAAGGCTCATCTGCAGTCCAAGAAAATAAATGGAACTGGCAGAGTCACTGCTACTGGGCTGGCTGCAGCAATTCCACACTCATTGTTTCCCCTCCCTCTGCTTCTTCCTATCGCTTGTTTGCTTGCCTGCTGCAATTCTGAAACAAGTATGATTAGCAAAAGGTCAGCCTTATCAGATTTTTCTTTTACAATTATTAGTTCTGCTGACTATTGTTTAGCTCTCTGAAATGCAGTTTCCAAAGCTGGATTTATCCAAAATATACTCCCTATCAGTCACAAAAGAAAAATAAAAAACACTGAAGACAAAAATGTTATGACACCTTAAAGATTCCCTGTTGTATTTTAATGTTTTTAATGTCTTTAAGGTTTTTACCTTCTTAATTTTGTAATTATTTTTTTCCTAATATGTTAGCACTAGGACTAATACAGCTACATCTTCTAAAACTATACCACTTTTTAAAAAAAATTAAAATGTCTCTAAGTCCCCCAGAACTTGAACAGAATGGGCACTGCAGATCTTAGGATGGCGAGAGAAGCAGAGGAATCTAAAAATCATTCTAGCTGGATGCTGTAACCAAAGTCTGGAGCTGAACTGCAGTTTCAAGAGGGAAACTACCAACTTAAGGAATTGGTTTTCACTTGTTGGAGGGGGCATAGAATCAAATTGTCTCTCTAAATAAAGTCACTCCGTGAACTCACCTTTGCCTTTTCAGGAAAGCAAAAAAAAACCCACAAAAAAACAAAAAAACGCAAAGCGTGCTGCTTATATACCGCCCCATAGTGCTTCAAGCACTCTCTGGGCGGTTTACAAGTTAATTATGCAGGCTACACATTGGCTCCCCTCCCCAGCAAGCTGGATACTCATTTTACCAACCTCGGAAGGATAGAAGGCTGAGTCAATCTTGATCCGGCTGCCTGGGATTGAACCCCAGGTCGTGAGCACAGTTTTGGCTGCAGTCCTGATATTAAACATGGGTGGGTTTTTCCCTCCAACCTGAAGTCAGAAACCAGAAATCTATCAGTACAACTCAATCTCTACTCCTGTGCTACACTATTAGATGTGCAGAGCTACAATGATTTGACAAAAGTAACACAACCTACTCGCTCTGCAAGGGTAGCAGTCTGTTGCAGCAAACAGTGATGCTCTCCAAACTCACATGTGTTGGGGTGTGTAAACTTTTGTGAAGTAAAACCCACTTTATCACAAGATTCAAGAAGTCTCCTGGGGTGAAGTCATGGGGACATGAAAAGTCATAAATGCTTTAAGAGAATTTTCTGGATTCAGAATATGGGATGTGGGTGTGTGGGAGAAGGATACAATTGAAAATGTGTGCATATGTGTATATAACACACGCACATACACACACACACACACACACACACACACAGAGAGAGACAGAGAGGAGAGAGAGAGGGCTGGAAGCATCAACAAATCTTTATTTTGCTGCAGGGTGGGTGGTCCTTAAGTATCAAATACAGTGGGGTCTCGACTTACGAACGGCTCGACATACGAACGTTTCGACTTACGAACCGCTCTCATAGGAATATATGGACTTGACTTGCGAACTTAGATTCGAGTTGCGAACTCTTTTTTTCCTTTTTTTTTAAAGCTAAGTCATCTTAGGTTAAAAGAAAAAAAGAAAAAATATCCCCCTCTAGTGGCAGAAGGCGGAATAGCAGCTTCCCATTAGTTTCTATGGTCGAAAAGAGCAGATACGGATTAAATGGTTTTCAATGCATTCCTATGGGAAATGAAGATTTGACTTATGAACTTTTCGACCTGAGAACTGCCTTCCAATACGGATTAAGTTCGTAAGTCGAGACCCCACTGTACTATTATGTCAGCATGCTGCATAATATGCTATTATCAAATGCTATTATGTCAGCCCCTTGCTTTTCTCTTCCCTGCTTCTGTTGCTTCTCAAAACCCTGGCTCTCCGAGTAATTTTCTTGCTTGCGAGAGCTGCTTACAATGCAGTGGAACTTTCCCACCATAAAAATGATTTTATGAGGGCATTTTTAATATTCCATCTTAGAAAGGAGGCAAGGTTTTATTACCATTGGGGAGCTTGTACTTCAACTGCCAGGATACTTCTCTTGTTTTTGAAGTCTTAGCAGTGTTGTGGGCATTATCTTTTCCTTCCTTCTTCTTCCCACAGTCCTGGGAATGGTGTCTTCTAGGGAGCATATTTGCAATAAACAAGTCAACATGCTTTGTCAAAGAGTACTTCCACCAGAGAGTGATGTTGCGATTACACTGCCAACAAACTTAAGGGCGTTTTTGAAGAATTGAATTTTCTGGTTTTTAAAAACAGATTACATATACATAAACTGCAAGCAAATTCCTATTGAAACTTCCTTCATGCTAGAGGATCCAAGAAAATGGACACACAATCTGCTTTATGGCTGCTGGGAAAGGTTAGAAGCAAGAACACCTGGGATGCAGCTATAATCTCTCTTTCTGCCAAAATATTTTGAAGAGCTGTTCAAAATATTCACCATTAATGAACTGGTGGAGCAAGAGTGTGAGTGAGTGCAACACATACAATGGAGAAATGTACACACCCTTTAATCTATCAGGTAAATTAATGTTGTCATGCTCACTCTGCAGCTATATTCCAGTTTCCAAACTCTTTCCTTGGGGTAGGCAACTGAGGAAGAAAAGCTATGCTAGACCAAAAACTCTATGAACACATTGTGTGTATGTTTCCCAAATGTGAAAGATGTGCCTCTGCTTTTTTAAATAAGAAAAAAAGAGAAGAGCTTGGAGTTAGCAAATATGTCATTGGAAATCAAGGTCCAAATCATCCATATTATGTGAAAGAAAGACAGTGAAGAAAAACATGGACAAAAAAATCAATTCATTTGAAATGTGGTGTTACAGGAGAGCTTTACTAATACCAGAGACAGCCAGAAAGACAGAAAAGTGGATGCTTTAACATCCTTAACTTTCAAGCCTTAATTTTCACTAGAGCAAAAATGAGTAAACTGAGGCTGTTCTACCATACACATATAATGAAAATACAGAAGTGACCAGAAAGTTTTTCTGGGAAAGTAGAGTGGGCAGTAGGAAGAAAGGAGGAGCTAATATGAAGTAGATAGTTTCAATAAAGGAACCAACAGATGTTAGTTTACAAGACTTGGGCAGAAAAGACAATACAGTGGTGCCTCGCATAGCGATCGCTCCGTTTTACGACAAAATCACTTTGTGATGGACTTTTTGCCATCGCAAGAGCGATCGTTTTGCGATGGCCCCTATGGGGAAAATTCACTTTGCGATGATCACGGGGAAGCGATCATCGCAAAGCCCCCATTTTCGGCCAGCTGATCAGCGGGGGCTTTGCGATGATCGCGGGGAAGCGATCATCGCAAAGCCCCCATTTTCGCACAGCTGATTGGCGGTTCCAAAATGGCTACTGGGTAAACAAAATGGCCACCTGCTGTTTTGCCTCGCTTTAGAGGCACCGAAAATGGCCACCACAATGGAGGATTTTCATATAAGGTGAGTTTTTAAGCCCATAGGAACGCATTAAACGCATTTTAATGAGTTTATATGGGTTTTTAAAAATTGCTTAGCGATGAAATCGCATAGCAGTGATTTTTGCTGCATGGATTAACATCGCTAAGCAAGGCACCACTGTATAGCTGGGAAGAAGGGGCAGTAGGAAGAGAGAGCAACCTAACATGAGATATCATTGGCTTGTAAAATCTGAGCACATCTGCTAATGATACAACAGTAATGGAATAACTTTCCATTATTTTCTTTAAAGCAAGCCTGGGTTTTGACTCATCAATAATCTGTCTTTTTACTGTTTCTGTGACCTTTCATTGCCCTCTAAATATTTCCCTTCACAAACCATGAAGATGCAACAATGTATCTGTTTTGCAACACTCTTGCTGGTAAGCTTGTTTCAACCATACTCAGTTTATAATAGAGCCATTTTTTTACTCTTTCGAAAGTCCTTTTTTGATTATTAATATTTCAGTCCCTGCAGCCTGGATTCCTTCCAAATTAAAAAAGAAAAAAAATCTGATGGGCCTATCATTCTCTCAAAATAAGTCAGATTACTCTTTTCAGGTTCAAATAAAACAGGTTTTATGTTATAAAACAGGTTTTATTTGACCTGTTTTAAATCTGAGGACATTTAAGGTTGCTTGTTTCTGCACGGAATGATCAGTTTTATGTTTTAAAAGCTCGTAACTTGAAAAGTCCTCCAAACATCCTGAAATTTGGCACAGAACAAAGGCAGAATGTCTGCTACATGTGTGTTAAGTTTGGTACCAATACAAAAACTTGTTTCAGTTATGCATTTTTGTTTGGGCTGCAGCCAATTTTATAATTATCCTGTAGAATGTTGCTTTGCTGCACAATAAAATCACTGCGCTCTTGTATAGTGATAATATCTAGCAAGCTGCCACTATGACAATAGCATCATTGTTTTGATTAAAATTCTGCAGAGCCTGGAGGAATAAAGACCTGTCATACCAGGATCCTGGAACACCAAGATATTATAGCCCCAAGGAATTGGAACTACAAAGTGAAAGCTATAGGACCTGCAAACACTGCCGTCATATTTACATATTGTAATATAAACAGGTTCAGCTGTCAGCATGTTATGGTGCTGCAACCTTGACCAGCTGGAGAACAGGCTAATTGTTTTTTTCAATGACTATAGTAAACTATTGTTCAAGCCTCAATTTTAAAAGCACTTTCACTTCCTCTACACTCCCTTTTAATTTTTTTAACATTTTATACACACAAAATTTCACATCTTGATAAACATTTTGAGATGTGTTTTAAAGTATTCCCCCCAATGAATGCACTTCAGCTGTTTGCATTTTAAATTTCTGCATAGTTTGCACACACACTATTTCTGTGAAATGTTCCATCAGCCTTGAAAATGTGTGAATTCTCAAGGAAAGGCACCTTTCCCCCATTACAACAAATTTCAGAAGCTGCAAAATACTACTCACAGTTGAACTGAATATCATTCTCTTTCATCCTTAGTATGGCCTCAGTCTAAGTGGGTAATAGACTGATCTCTCACTGAGCAATCTGCCTGCTTCCAGGCCACCAGACCTAAAACGTTGGGCTATAGAAGATGCTTCCTGACCCCAATATGGGGATATAGAAGAGACAGGAAAAACAAGAATATGGTATTAAGAGCAGCTGCAATTCTTGTTTCCTTTTCCCCCTTCTCTGGAGTCTCCTCATCACTAAATTCACTCATCATCTCCCACAGCTTAAATATGAGACTGGCATTTGTGAAGATGCCTTGACCCCCCAAATTAAGAAACTTGTGGGGGCTCTTGGCTGTTTTTGCAGGAACCAAAAGGAGACATGTGTTTGCGTAAAGGCAATTGCCTGCTTAGCAACACTATCATTTCCTAAGACGTGGTGTTTCTCTCTCTCTCTCTCTCCTCCCAACTCTTAGCTATTAATGAGGTCCAGAGGTGAAAATAAATCTTTTCAATCGGCAGTGATCTAAAAAGCTACAAAGATAAAATGTGTATCTACAAGCAGAATAATACGGGATGGGAGAAAATAACTTGTGCATAGTATGACAAAAATGATACAAATAAAAGCACTGAAGTACTAAAGAAAAATCAACAAATATTGGGAGCAGGATGGTACCCTACACAAGCTCCATGGAAATGTTCAGTTTAATGTAAAAGAATGTTCCAGTGGAGCTTGTCCTTGGAAGACTAAGTAGCCAAGGAAGTGTTTGATTTACCAATATACTGAAGTGGCTGTCTTATTCAACAGCTTCATAATATCGGCAAATTAGAGGAAGGCTCACATTTGGTCCATTTCCAGCAATCATATGCACTGGAAACGGACCAAAATCCAAAAAAAATTAGAAGCACCAAAAAAATTAGAAGCCCCTCATAGAGGCCCAGAAAGATGCAGACCACTCTGGGGGTGGGCGGCTTTGCTGTAGCACAGTGGTTCTTAACCTTTGTTACTCGAATGTTTTTGAACTGCAACTCCCAGAAACCCCAGCCGGCACAGTTGGTGGTGAAGGCTTCTGGGAGTTGCAGTCCAAAACTCCTGAGTAACCCAAGGTTAAGAACCAGTGCAAATACATTGTCCAATTGCTGCGTTTAGGAGCCATCCACCTATCCCTGCTTTGTGCCAAACCTCAGGCTAAAACCCCATGTAATCAGTCTCTAAATCTTATTAAATTCATCTGGGCTTATTTTCAGGCAAACCTCTCAGCCATGCCTGGCCCCAACAGTTTCTGAGAACTCCTCCTTCAAGTTTCTCAACGGCCATTGCTCTGGCCTGATAGCGAGAGAGAAGAGCAAAAACTAAATTCTAACTTATCTGTCCGTATCCTACATATCACTCTGCTTCAAAAGTCCTCTCATAGGGCAAGTACACGAGAAGTGAGTGAATCCGATTTCCCACTATCAAAACGGCAAGGAGTGGTAGCAATAAACTTCCTATTTGTGAAATGCGGAGGGGGAAGAATTTAGGTCTGTACGGCAAGAGGCAGACTAGGATTCAAGAGCCCATTGACTCTTGGTTTCCCTAAAAGAGTAGCCCTGTTGGTGTAAGAATAGAGCTTTCTTAACTCTTATACCAAAGAACTTGAATGGGGGTGAATTAGGGGAATAGGCAATAATATAGCATTAACCACCTGGGTTTTTTTACCCTTCATTTTTTCTAGCTCCATGTATAATTGGTACATCTTTCTCTGAAGTAGCTCCCAATTTCTTCTTCCTCTTCTATTTTAGGCCAGAGCTAAAGATGTAATTTTTTTCCAAAAAATCAATTTTTTCCATAGAAAAACATGGGGGAGGAATTTAATTTTTTTTAAAAAAATGCAGAAATTTAAATCTCTAGCCAAGACACAAAAAAGCCAGCAAGTTTATAATGCTGTGCTACTAACCTATTGTACAGTTGGACCATAGTATCTTGGCGGAATCGGTTCCATATCCCCCCTCCCGTTCAGATGCTGGGAAGTTGCAGATACTGTATGATGAACCCTATACATAGCACAATCTCTGGTTCCCTCTAGGGGCCATTTCTGGTAATATATCTTGGAAATACATACACTATTTCTGAGGGATTTTATTTAATATTTTCAGGCGGTGGATAAGGGAAAAGGGGGGTACTGATTTTGAAGATATAACAGTCCTACTGTAAATGAATTTCCTTGAATATAACAATCAATGTTTCATTTTTGCTTCTACTAATTCTTCTTCTTCAGTAGCCACCAACTAAGCACTAGATCTCTGCACTCTACAACTGAAAACACAAACATTTCTAATAACTGTGACAACCCCAGATCAAAATGGAGAGTTGAGCGTCTTTGGCTCAGAATGTTGCTGGCTGCCTTTTAATTTGCTCCTGCTGAGAAAGCTTTCCAAAGAAGTCTGATTAGTTTAGAAAGCACATTAATCTTCTAGCTGTGCTTGCGACCCTTGCAGTACTTGAGGATCCACTAACATCTCTAGCTATGCACTCTGGCTATCTGCCTCAGCCAGAGTTAATAAGGCTGCTTTGTTTTTGGTGCAGCTTCTATGAGGTCAAATAGATAGAAGATCAGCCTAATTTTATTTGCTGGCAGGCTTTTATATGCATTTATCAGAACTTGGGTTAAGTTCTCCCCCCCCCTCAGTGTTTAGACACAATCCTAGAATATGTAATAATAATAATAATAATGGTGATGTATCTGAACATATAGACAATGAACCCACTGGAAACATAATCACAATGCTACTCTGCCCCCACCAGCAGATTAGTATAATACAGGAGAAAGGCACGTTGCATGTGCTCAGAGAAACCCTTTCTTATTACTGTATTTCATATGTGTTGTGGCTGGAACTTTGATTCTGAACACATATCATTGCCAAAGATATATGTCTGAATTCTATCTTTCTGAATACAGGCAAGGACATCTAATTTCCCTTTAACTATTCACTACTATTTACAAAGGTTTTCCCTCCCATCCTTTCTACCCTTTCTGTCATTGGCATTTTTTTCTGTAGAGAAAGTACAAGAAAAAAGGACAGCTGGCTACATTTTTGAAAGAGTTGACAACACCTTCCTTTGCTCCTTTGTCTCAGGAAAACGACTCTGCACAAAGTCCTACCTGGCAGAATCACATAAGGCTCAGAATTAATCTAATAAAGCCTAGAAAAACTTTCCTGTATCGCTGTGTCAAAATCCTAATGGCACCACCTCCACTTGCAGAAATATGTCTTCAGCCTGAGCAAACAAATATGACTGCACAATGTGACAACTTATATAGTGCTTTGTAAATATTACTTGGTCCTGTTGTGTGAATGCACCAATATGGCTGCTCTTTTGGACTTTTGTAAGGTGAAACAACTTGAAGGACAGGAAGAGCTTGGAAAACTGGCTGAGGGAGAGGATTCTGGGAGATGTAGCTTTAAAAAGAGAGTAATATTTGGAAACTTAGGATGAGACTGCTTTCTAACAGAGAAAAAATGAGAGGAGGCCATAATGCAAGAAAGTACTGGCATCTTTCATAGGGTTGCCATAAGCTGGGATGACTTATTGGTACGTAACATTTAGAGGTTTAACCTACCTGACAAGGTTGTTGTGACAGGGAAAAAAGGAGAGAAGCATATAAGCGAATCTGAGGGCTTTGGGCACTGAATGAGGTAAACACATAATTAGGGGTGGGGTTTTTTTGTCATTAAAGATACTAAGATAGCAAAGTGGAAAAACACATTTGTTCTCTCTCTGTCACTTTCTCTCATCTAAACTAATAAAGTAAAAATTGAATTCTTACTGAAGTTGGAAGGCAGCCCACTTACACAAACAAAAGGATTCATGTATGATTTTAATTGACAAATTGCTGATGTTTATTGCTGTTGACTATTTGACAGGATTGCTTGAATCTTTGCAATTTTAACATGGCAGGACTGTGTTTTTGCTGCTTTTCCTTTAATCTTTTTTCCTCTGCATTGCTTTGAGTTCATTTTGGCAGAGTGGTAGGATAGACAAATGTTTAAAGAGACATAAATAATTAAAATAATTAAAGTAATTTGCGCGTGTGCATACACACCCATTAATATTATGGAAAGGGCAAGCAGAAACTGGTTTCATTCCAATGCAGGTATATTAGCAGGAGCTAGCTGTATTGGCAGTCAGCTATTGGCTATGGAGGATACTCTGTTTTAAGGGTAAATCACTCTTCATCCACCCATTGCTGAAGACAACTAACAACGATGGTGCTGGATGGAAGAGGTGAATATAACGTCCTGCTCAGAGCAGATCTCCTCAAAGCACGTCTCTGACTGCTTTCTTGAAATCAGAATTCTAAGCAGCATCTGATGTGGCAAAGCAATCCTCATGTTCTGATTACTCCTGAAGTACAAAATTTAATTTGTCTGTCTTGTACATAGCTATAGAAATGATTCTTTACTCCGGGGATAACTAACTGGTAGCCCACAGATGCAGACTCTTGGTTTTTGATCTAGCAGACCAATCGCACAACGTTCAACGTATGATTTTAAAGACAGGGCCCTGGAGCATTGCCATTGCTACTCCCTCTGCAACAGATATTGGAGAGTGTCACTTTTAGAATCTCAGATCAAAATGCAAGTTACACACAGGCTGCCTTCTGAAAGGGAAGTTCACTGTTTGTCTCTGTAAAAATGTTTATTTATATTAGCAGAGTGCCTAGTGGTGAGCTTGTGGCTATTAAACAGAAGTAATTATGGCTTCAGGATATCCATGCAGGTATAGTGAAAGAGCCCTAAACTTTTTTAGAGAAACTCCTAATTTTGCCTTGCATGTATTTTGATCTAAAACACTTGCACGTTTAGTATAAGATACTAATCTTTTCATACAGCAATTTTTTTGGATAGCAATAACACTTTCAGTGCTATTTTTCTTTGCTGTATTTATTTTCCTGTGAGGGGTTTTAATACAGATGAGAAAGGATGGGCTTTTATAGTATAAACCAATGTTCTGTTCCATATACCTGTTGCTTTTAGGTTTGCATTCCAAATGGCTGAAGGAAGCACCACTTGATGCATGGAAATGCTCCTTGACATAAAAAAGCTATCTACTGAGCCTTGTAGCTGATGATTAATACAGTAATTAGGGTCTTGCATATGTAACCAGCCCACACCAGCTATCCATTGCACTACTGATTTTCTTGCTTTATTATGTTAGTTTGTAAACTGGATCAGTTCACAAAGCAGAGTCCATGGAGGAAAAGATATTTAGAAACCAGTGAACCTTCTTATGGCTCTGTTGTCAAAATTATTTCCTTCCTTCCTCCCTCCCTCCCTCCCTCCTCCCCTTATTATCTCCCCTCCTCTTATTATCACTTAAGACCCCCTAAAGAAGAAATTTGTCCATTTCTTAATACAACTGCTTCTTATTAATGCTGAACATCCTGGTGTTTGCCTCCTTCTGAGTTATAGACTTCTCTATAAAGGAATTTAATGAATTTACTTCTAATTTAAAAAATAAATCCAAACAGAGAAGTGTGGAGGATGAGAATCACTGTAAATAATTTTTAGACATGCTTGTTGGAGTCAACAGGAGCTCCTTCCTCACAACCACCATGCTTTTTAAAAATGCATTATTTATGTATCATGTGTCAGAAACGTTTTTACTGCGCTCTTCAGCCACCCCACCCCCCAAAAGGCTCCCTCGGCAGCTGACAATGATCATTAATAACGCAATCCCTGCCCTCAGCTGTCTATTTTAAATGCCACAGCAGAAGAGAAAGAGGAGAAGAGGAAGGAAAGCACTATACTCAGGTGGTAAATTTGGTTCAAAAATGCCTTATAAAAACCAGCTGGAAGAGAAGCAGCTTGAGGAGAGTAACAGTCAAATATGGCCTGTCTCTCAGAAGATCTGAGGAGTGACACTTGATGCTCTTTGACTTAGCGGTAAAGGATGTATTTGCATGCAGAGGTTCTGTTGTTGCCAGGCAGAACTAGGAAAGAATCCTACCCTAAAATCCTAAAATCCTAGACTAGGCTTATGCAGTCAGTATTGGACTCCATGGATCAGAATGGAGTCACCTTATTAAGGCTCTGTAGTCAAAATTATTTCTTTCCTTCCTCTCTCCCTCCCTCCCTGCTGAAAAATGTAGTGGTCTAGTGCAGAGCTTGTCTCTA
The DNA here is from genome assembly GCF_051106095.1 of Pogona vitticeps. Classification (NCBI taxonomy): domain Eukaryota; kingdom Metazoa; phylum Chordata; class Lepidosauria; order Squamata; family Agamidae; genus Pogona; species Pogona vitticeps. The sequence continues at coordinate 93,524,366 of NC_135788.1, read as the reverse complement.
TTGAGCAGCAGTACTGAGACAAGAAGCTGTTATTAGACTAAAGCACCTTTTCCATCCAAGGTAGGAAGAAAAGAGCACCCTGTAGCGCCACTGCCTTGTTGCCATGTGGCAGCAATGATGGGGAGGAGGAAGAGAGTGGCAGAGGTCATTTCTTTCGCCCAGTTCTTTAAGGCATCTTCTAAAGCAGTGGTCCCCAACCTTTTCTGAACTGCGGACCAGTTTAGTATGCAAGGGGGGTGTCTGTACATGGGGTGGGGGGCACCCATGCATGAAGGCGTGGGGCGGCGGGCCATACATGTGTGTGTGTGTGTGGCATCCGTACGTGCATCAGCAGGGCATCCATGTCTGCATGTGGGGAGCTGTGTATGCGTCCGTGCATGCATGAGCAGGGCATGTGTGCATCCATGCGTGTATGGGGGGGCCTGGAGATCTGTCTCTGCAGCCCGGTCCTGCAAAGGCCACAACTGGGCTGCGGACCAGGGGCTGGGTACCCCGGTTCTAAAGGAAGTGGGCAGATGATGAACAGAACAAAGAAGCTATTTGGTTCAGACAGTGACAAGTAGGTGGCAGTGGTAACCCATTTCGTCACCCTTGAACATTGCCTCACCTCAGCTAGTGCTGGATCCAGTCTTGGGCAAAAGGAAAATGTAATGCTTACAAACTACAGGAAATTTATTTATGGATAGTGCAGGAAGGAAGGACCTGAGAGCAGCAGCCTGCCTATAGATTTTGGGAGGGGAAAAAAACAGAGGGAGGTCACTACCATTTTCAAAAGTCCGCATAGCTCTGATTTTGATGATCAGACAAGGACTTTTTAAGGAAGTGTGCTCATCATGTTCCAGATGTGAGACTGTCTTTTAAGCCTTCACTGATCCTATTTCCATCATCATGGGAGTGGCACAAACCAATACCGCCTGAGATGTGTGTGCAGTTTGTGGTCCTTTGAACTGATTTATGCAAATGGATGAAGCAGGAATAAAACAGGATGTACAGTGGTACCTCAATTTGCAAACTTAATCCATATTGGAATGGCATTCGTACATTGCAAAGTTTGTAAGTCGAGGCAAGATTTCCCATAGGAATGCATTGCAAACCATTAAATCCATTCAGGCTGTTTTTCGTTCGTATGTTGAGGTGCTGTTCGTAAGTAGAGGCATTAGTTCCCATAGGAACTAATGCAAAGCCAGTTAATCCGTACTCTACCACTAGGGAGAGAATTTTTTTTTTCTTTTGACCTAAGATAAACTTAGGTAAAAAAAGGGCAGGAAAGCTTTTTTTCATTCGTAAGCTGAGGTTCTGTTCGCAAGTCGAAGCAACATTTTGCAAATGGAGCCCCTCGTAACTCGAAACGTTTGCAAGTGGAGACATTCGTAAGGCAAGGTACCACTGTACTTCTATAGATTGTAGGCAGAGCAGTGATGGGAAATCTTATATTTTTGGACTATGGCCGTGTCTGCTGGGATCTTCTGGGATTTTTAGTCCAAAACATTAACTTTTCCCATCTCAGAAGCTGAGATCATACAGGCTAACAGTTCAAGCTGAAAGAAGGGACCCGACCCCAGACAAAAATATTTTCTCCCTCAGAAACAGATCTCTTTCAATCTTCTGGGTTTGCCTGGTAGTTGTGTTTTAAATATATATATATTTGGAGGATATGTTAATATATATTCAATCACTCGTTTTTCCACCTGCAGTTCAACATAATTCCATCTAAAAATCATTCTATCAGCTCTTTGTGGGAACAGTTTGTTATTCACAACGGGGCTATTAAAGGCATGCAATGGATTTCATAGAACCAATTATCCGAACAGAAGCCAATTGCCTTCTATTTTATTCTGAAGTTCAGAGT